>NC_085841.1:209757223-214557223 GCF_035594765.1 Anolis carolinensis | reverse complement strand
TTTGTAGTCAATGTTTTCAATACATCGTGATATTTTGGTGCTAAATTCGTAAATACAGTAATTACTACATAGCATTACTGCGTATTGAACTACTTTTTCTGTCAAATTTGTTGTATGACATGATGTTTTGGTGCTTAATTTGTAAAATCATAACCTAATTTGATGTTTAATAGGCTTTTCCTTAATCTCTCCTTATTATCCAACATATTTGCTTATCCAACGTTCTGCCGGCCCGTTTACATTGGATAGGCGAGACTCTACTGTAGTAACAGGCAAACATTCAATGGATATAAACAATGCAGAGCTAGATATAGATTTATAATTATAGATACTAATTTCACATATGCATTTTCCCCTGAAACGTTTGCAAATCCCTCTGTGTGTGTGTGTGTGTGTGTGTGTGTGCATTTCCCCTACAATATTTGCAAGCCCTATATATATATATATATTTGCAAGCCATATATATATATATATATATATATATATATATATATATATATATAGACATGTCTAGACATGTCTATATATATTTGTGTGTTCATTTCCCCCTGTAATATTTCCAAGCCCTATATATAGGTAGGTAAGAATATATTCATATCTATCCAGACATTTCTCTTTATATAGATATTTGCAGAGACTTGCAAATATATGAGGGGAAATTCATATTTAAAATTAATGTATATAGATACACATATAAAGGTACATAGAGATTGCAAAAGCTTGCAAAGGGTTAATGCCTATATGTCTGTAGGAGAGTTTAACAAATATTTCAGGGGGAAATGCTTTCATAAGATTAATGAATATATATATTTCTTCTTCCTGACTTGCAAGGGTCTCTCTTTTTTCAAAACATTCCCTTGATTAAGAATGAGGGAGGCTTTGCAAAAGTAAACACACTGATAAGGGAGGAGAAGAGAGAAATAGATCACATATTGCAAGCAATAGCCTGCAGGCTCCGTTGCCGGCCTTGTCCCGATTAAAAGCCAGGGAAGGCTTTTTCAGCTCATAAATAAGGGCTGAAAAACTCGGCTTATCTTCGAGTATATACGGTATGTAGTGTGACATGAAGCCATTGTCTTTGTTCATACCTCTGTTGATGGATTGGAATTTGTGCATATAATTCAGTTCAGATGTTTCTTTTTTATAGTTTTCCTGGTTCAAAAACCACAACCTTTAAATCCCTTCATTCAAGTCCAGGAAGATTAAAATGTTCTGTAACTGGTTTAAGGGTTTTGCCATTTCTAATGTCAGATTTGTATCTATGAATCTTCTTGTGTACAGACTGCCACGTTTGTCTGATGTAGAGTATAGATAGCATAGGATGGCACATATCACATTGGAAGAAGGAGTAGTAAACATACCTCTGGCATTGTGGGTGGTGTTATTGTTACATGTAATATTCCTCCCAAAATAGATGTGGGACGTGATTATGAATCGCTTTCCCTGGTGATTATCAAGTACATATTGTTAAAATGATGCAGCATCAATCAAAAATATATTTCCCCTATTTATACAGTGTTATCTTTAAAAGAAAATGTTCAGAAAAATACATGCTAATAAATATCTAAGCTTTTTGTCCATGTAGAATCAAAGACGCAATAATTACACTGTCCAACACATATTTTTGTGCCTCAAACATTTCTGGGTATATCTGACCTCCTGATTCCAAAAATTCCACCAATTTTCCCCTATCAGCTCTAATTCCTGAGATACAAAAGATATGCCATATATCACTCTTCATCTGCTTGCCCTTAGAAAATCATGATAACCATAGCTAAGAAACTAGAGCTGATGCTCTATCCAATGCAATTTTTGTAATGAGTGCCACAAATAACCTCACAAACTGGCCTAAAAACCAAGACACCAAGAAAAAATGTGATGTTTTGGTTAGGCTGTGTTATGTTTGCGTACTGCATATTGAAATTTTGGTTTAAGGTGGTCTTTTTCAAGATATTCCATTCTATTCCTTTCTTGGGAAAAACTGGTGAGCACTTTGCGCCATGCTTTATTTATTTATTTACAGTATTTATATTCCGCCCTTCTCACCCCAAAGGGGACTCAAGGCGGATCACATTATACACACAGGGCAAACATTCAATGCCCATAAACACATCGAACAGAGATCGATTACTATGATGGTTTTATTGATATTGATGTTTTATTGTTGGTATAATTGTTTTATCATTTTATTGTTGTATGTTTTCGGGCTTGGTCCCCATGTAAGCCGCTCCGAGTCCCCTTTGGGGAGATGGGGCGGGGTATAAAAATAAAGTTATTATTATTATTATTATCGAGACAGACAGACGCAGAGGCAATTTAATCTTCTCCTGAGGGGATGTTCGATTCTGGCCACCGGGGGGAGCAGCTGCTTCATCATCCACTCTGACCACACTTCCTCATTCCAATGTCGTAAATTAGTTAATCTTGCCTCCCCACTTTTATAAGTGGTACCTTATTTCCTACTTGATAGATGCAACTATCTTTCAGGTTGCTAGGTCAGCAATGAGCAGGGGCAATTTTTTTAAATTTTTAATTGACGGGTCGTTGGCCTCGAACTTATGACCTCATGGTCAGAGTGATTTATTGCAGCTGCTCAACAGCCTGCGCCACAGCCCGGCAGTCATTCATTGACTGTTTTGGGGTCCTCTGTTCCTTTAGTCTGCTATTAAAGATGTGGTGTGTGTTTCCTGAGCCTTTTAAAACTTCTCCTATGTGGGGAAAAGGCAGCTAACACACACTCCTTTCTCACATGTTAACTATGCTGTCTTTTAAAATGACCACAAATGGCTCTAGTAGATGGAAGAATTGGCATTGGGTCTTCTCCCACTGAAGGCAGTGTCACTCAAAATCACTGGAGTGTGGATGATGCCTGCATCTGTTTTTCTTTTCTCTCTCTCTTCCCCTTCTGTGCTCCTTCTACTTGCTTTGTAGTATTTTCCATAGTGAGTAATTCATAGCACTCTGGAAAGTGATGCTCCATCGTTCAGGAAATAATTTAATTCCAGATGCCGCTTGGTCCCTTCTGCTAAGCTCTGACAGCCCAGCAAACAGAAGGGAATCCTCTCAGCCTGAGATGGTGAACACAGTCTTTCCAGCTGCCAGCCTATGAACAGTGAAATCACTGTTGAGAAAAGCTGTAGAGCTGATAGCCATCTATGTATTTGCCAAGTTGATGTAAATATGAGATGTTCCATGGTGATATCTGCAGGGCCATACGTTTGAATGAATTTTTTTTTTGTAAGGAATGTATGTTTAGTATCAGCTGGCATATCCTAGAACTGAATATTGATGTTTTCCTGTTTGGCAGTACAAGAACAAAAGTCCTTTCAGGATTTAGCCTTTTATTTTATTATTTTTTATTTGTGAATGAAATAGTCATTTCATGTATCATGCTCCTCTTGATTTTTCTGTCAATGTATACTCGTATATACTCGAGTATAAGCTGACCCAAATATAAGCCGAGGCACCTAATTTTATCACAAAAAAACTGGGAAAACATTGACTCCAGTATAAGCCGAGATACCAATAAAATTACATTAATTGAGGCATCAATAGTTGCCTCAATTATTTATTTATTTACAGTATTTATATTCCACCCTTCTCACCCCGAAGGGGACTCAGGGCGATCACATTACACATATAAGGCAAACATTCAATGCCTTAACATAGAACAAAGACAAGACAAACATGGGGCTCTGAGCTGGCCTCGAACTCATGACCTCTTGGTCAGAGTGATTTGTTGCAGCTGGTTGCTCAACAGCCTGCGCCACAGCCCGGCCCTTAAAAATTAAATGTTTTTGAATCTTTACATCAAACTGTAATTTAAGATATGACTGTTCAACTCTGATTAAATCATCATTTTATCTTCTTCAATGTAAATGTGCTTATGTATCCTTTTAATAATAATAGAGTGAAATAATAAATGTAATAATAATAATAATAATAATAATAATAATAATAATAATAATAATAATAATAATAATAGACGAAAAACAACAGGAAAAACTCAGCCGCTATCAGGACCTCAAGATTGAACTTCAAAGACTCTGGCAGAAACCAGTGCAGGTGGTCCCGGTGGTGATCGGCACATTGGGTGCCGTGCCAAAAGATCTCACCCGGCATTTGGAAACAATAGACACTGACAAAATTACGATCTGCCAACTGCAAAAGGCCACCCTACTGGGATCTGCACGCATCATCCAAAAATACATCACACAGTCCTAGACACTTGGGAAGTGTTCAACTTGTGATTTTGTGATACGAAATCCAGCATATCTATCTTGTTTGCTGTGTCATAATAAAAGAATAATAATAATAAATGCCGTAAAATAATAAATGTAATAATAAATAGAGTAAAATAATAAATGTATTATTAATAATAAAAACAGAGTAAAATAAATGTAAAAGTAACAAGAAGAATAGAATAAAATAATAAATGTAATAATAATACTTACTAGAGTAAAATAATAAATGTAACAATAACAATAATAATAGAAAAAAATAATAAATATACCATATATACTTGAGTATAAGCCGACCTGAATATAAGCCCACCAGGACCCTCATCCGAGTATAAGCCAAGGAGGTTTTTTTCAGTCCTAAAAAAGGGCTGAAAAACTAGGCTTATACTCGAGTATATACAGTAAGTCACAAAATTGAAATAAGAAACGTGTAGCCTGTTTGGATTTTTAGATCATGACTGGTTTTAAAAAAATTTAACCCCAGTGCCCATGGTATATCCTAATAAGTCATAATTGTTGGGGTGGAGCCACAATCTTTCTTTGAATCAAGCTCTCCTGAAATAATGACAAACATTAATTGTTCCTGTTAACCTCAAACCCCTTCCAAAACAGCTGTATAAAATCCAGCTGGATTATATGGACTCAGATAATTCAGTTCAAAGTCGACATTGTGAATTATCTGCCTTGATATTCTGGGTTATGTGGCTGTGTAGAAGGGCCTTAAGTCATGGTCTAAAAAAAACCCGCTACAGAGAACAGTCATTTGAGATCCTTGAGATTTTTTTTTCCCGTGTCAGGAGCAACTTGAGTTGCTTCTGGAGTGAGAGAATTGGCCGTCTGTAAAGACGTTGCCCAGGGGACGCCCAGATGTTTTGATGTTTTACCATCCTTGTGGGAGGCTTCTCTCATGTCCCCGCATGGAGCTGGAGCTGATAGAGGGAGCTCATCCGTGCTCTCCCCGGGTAGGATTCGAACCTGGCAGTCTTCAGGTCAGCCATCCTTGGGATGGCTCCCATAAATTGGACAATTGTCTACCTCTGCCCTATGCCGTTCCCACAGCCACAGCCACAATTACAGTCTTTAGGAAGGCTCTGCTGTATATGTCATGGCCAATTGATTTCTGGTTAGCATTAATGTGAACTCAGGATATCTGAGTCCTGTACTATGGCACAGTCTCATATCTGCTGTATGCCAGTCTCCTATTATGTATGTTTTAGGCACTTTTTGAAAATAACTATGTTTGTATGTTGTTATTTTGATTGGAAACCGCCCTGAGTCCCCTCGGGGAGATAGGGTGGTATATAAATAAAGTTTTATTATTATATTTATTATTACCGGAACATCCCTTAGTCATTAGCTATTTTGAGCACCTTTGGTACTGAATTAATAATGCATTTTAGGTGCAATTGTCAGACTGAAGATTGGAGAGGACTTCTTTACTTTTCAGGGCCACATATAAGAGGGAATTTTAGTAGGCGTTCCTTGTCACACAACCAGGTAGCAAGCAACATCTGCTAATATGTCCCTCTTCTGCATAGTCATTAAAGTCACAAAAGCTGTCTCACGAATCTTGCTCTGTTGTTTTACTCTCGCGAATCTTGTTATGTTGTTTTATAATAAACTGTTCCTTGTAATGAGATGTAGGACCCAAACCTTTGAAATAATAAAATGCTGATAAACAAATTTATTTGAAGACGAAATTCTCATACTTCTAGTATGTGAGTTTGTCATTTTTATGAAACTGTTTTCCAAGCTAAAAATGTCTCTGCTTGTTAGTGAAGCCCTGATGCCTCTTTACTGCCTGTTTCTTCCAGATGACTAAAAACGGCACAGTGGAGTCGGAGGAAGCAAACACTCTGACACTGGACGACATTTCTGATGATGATATAGATCTCGACAACACGGAAGTTGATGAGTACTTCTTTCTACAACCTCTGCCAACCAAAAAGCGAAGGGCGCTCCTGCGAGCATCTGGAGTCAAGAAGATAGATGTGGAAGAAAAACACGAGCTGCGGGCCATCCGTCTTTCGAGAGAAGACTGTGGCTGTGACTGTCGAGTCTTCTGTGACCCAGAAACTTGTACTTGCAGTCTTGCAGGCATAAAATGCCAGGTGAGAGCTGAACTGGAGTACACTGGGGTGGGGAGTCTGGGAACCAATCTAAAATTCCATATATGGGAACTAGTGTGGGGAACTACAACTTTGGGAGACCACACATCAAATCCCTGTCAGCCAAGGAAACCCCTTGGGTGAACTTGGGCAAAGTCACACTTCTTCAGCCCCAAATAAGGGTGGTGATAAATGGTGCGCTGGAGCAAATGCATAAATGCATACTTTTAAAAAGCTGGAGTAATAAAATTTCAGATTTTAGGAAAGGAGGAGGAGGAAGGAGCCCAGGTGGTGAAGTGCATTAAAGCACTGAGCTGGAAACCGAAAGGTCCCAGGTTCAAACCCCGGGAGCAGCGTGAGCGGCCGCGGTTAGCTCCAGCTCCTGCCAACCTAGCAGTTCGAAAACATGCCAATGTGAGTAGATCAATAGGTACCACTCCGGCGGGAAGGTAACGGCGCTCCATGCAGTCATGCTGGCCACATGACCTTGGAGGTGTCTATGGACAACGCCGGCTTTTCGGCTTAGAAATGGAGATGAGCACCAACCCCCAGAGTCAGACATGACTGGACTTAACGTCAGGGAAAACCTTTACCTTTTTTTACCTTGGACCATAATAAAATGTTGTTGATCTGAGCTGTGCTTTACAGGCCTGAGAACTGATGCATTGGAGCTTACACATTTTTAGTCAACAGATACATCAATACCAAACTGCCTCTGCATTTTCCTTGCCTAACAAATCACAATAAAATCTTGAGATTTGAGATAGTGTGCACACAGTCTTGTCTGCTATGATTTAATCCCATCTATTCTATCTTTGGCCTTATCCTGAGAGGAAGACTAACTATGAAGTATTCTCGTGTGGTGATCCTTTTGTTGGGCCAGCCAAAGGATGCAAAATACAGTAGAGTCTCACTTATCCAACCTTCGCTTATCCAACATTCTGGATTATCCAATGCAGTCTGCCTCCCACTCAGATCCACAGCTGTTTTCCTAGGCAGCAAGGACTGAAATTTTTACGGATTTAACTTCCGACAGTGTTGTTACCGCAAGTTCATTTTATGCTATTCTATCTTTATTTGTAGTCAATTTGTTAGTAGCCTGTGTTTTTAGTCAGTGTTTTCAATACATTGTGATGTTTTGGTGCTAAATTCATAAATACAATAATTACTACATAAAGTTACTGTGTATTCAACTGCTTTTTCTGTCGATTTGTTATAAAACATGATGTTTTGGTGCTTAATTTTTAAAATCATAATATAATAGGCTTTTCCTTAATCCCTCTTTGCTTATCCAACATTTGCCGGCCCATTTATGTTGGATAAGTGAGACTCTACTATATATCTGATGGCATTTCAAAGGCTAACATGCATCTTCATCAAACAAAAGATGGGAAAATAGCATTGGGGAAAGAGAATAATAGTGCTGTAATCACAGTATCTAGGGGTCCTTAGTGGCACAGTGTGTTAAAGCGCTGAGCTGCTGAACTTGCAGACTGAAAGGTCCCAGGTTCAAATCCCGGGAGTGGAATGAGCACCCGCTGTTAGCCCCAGCTCCTGTCAACCTAGCAGTTCGAAAACATGCAAATGTGAGTAGATCAATAGGTACCGCTCTGGTGGGAAGGTAACGGCGCTCCATGCAGTCATGCCGGCCACATGACCTTGGAGGTGTTTACGGACAACGCCGGCTCTTCGGCTTAGAAATTGAGATGAGCACCAAACCCCAGAGTCGGTCACGACTGGACTTAATATCAGGGGAAACCTACAGGAAAGGAGATTCCACTTGAACATCAGGAAGAACTTCCTCACTGTAAGAGCTGTTCGACAGTGGAACTCTCTTCCCCGGACTGTGGTGGAGGCTCCTTCCTTGGAGGCTTTTAAGCAGAGGCTGGATGGCCATCTGTCGGGGGTGCTTTGAATGCGATTTCCTGCTTCTTGGCAGGGGGTTGGACTGGATGGCCCATGAGGTCTCTTCCAACTCTACTATTCTATGATTCTATGATTCTATGATTTACCATTACTAATCACAGTATCTACATTTTTCATGTTATGGGAAGTGTCAGTAGATGAAAATCCCCTCCCCTTTATAAGCCCAGGAGCAAATGTAATAAACAGAAGCAGTTTGGCTTCTCCCTTTGATGCAAAAAGAGTTTTTGCATCTATCTGGTATGAGATGCCCTGCCCTTATAATGGTAGTACATTTAATCTCTTGAGAAAGTCTCTGTATTCTTAGTATTCTCTTCACCCAATATGATTTTACCCTCTATGCCTGATGAAGAAGCCAGACAGGTTTTGAAAGCTAGCGTGAGGTATTTTTCACCATTTGGTTTGCCCAATAAAGATATCATCACAGGATGGATGCTGATTCTCATGTTGTTGTTTCTTGCTGTTGTCAGTGGTGGTTGTGATCTTATGGCTAAAAGGCAGGGCTGCACCCAAAAAATTTTAGGTTTAAAAAAAAAACCCTGCTTTACTCATGAATTTAAACTGGTTAACCAAATCCCCATGAGTGTCCACTGAAGTTTATCTGTCTTTAGTGTCCACTGAAGTTTATCGATGGAGCCTGATTTCTAAAGTATTTTGCATTATGGAACTACTCTTCATGATTTAGCTATGGCCCTGCTAACATGCCTATACCTGAAATGTTAATAACAGAATTAAATTTCAGTTTCAATATTTATTAGTAGGTCTTAAACCAGTGTATTTGTTAGAGTCTTGAAGTATCTTTAGGCAGGATATGTGGTACATCTCTTTACTAGTTTAAAATGTTTTTATCTATTTCATGTTCATATTTAACAACTTTAAGTGAATTAAATGATCAGTTTTCTGCACTGGAACCATCTGGAATCACGCGGATAACCAAAATCTCTACATAGTACAGCAAAGTCTTGCTTATCCAACATAATATTGTTGGATAAGAACACTGGATAAGCGATAATGTTGGATAATAAAGAGGGATTAAGGAAAAGCCTATTAAATGTCAAATTATGTCATGATTTTACAAATAAAACACCAAAACAAATCGATAGAACGGGAATGTTATATAGTAATTATTGTATTTATGAATTTAGCACCAAAACATCGCAATGTATTAAAAGCACTGACTACAAAAACATTGACTGCTGAAAGGCAGACTGCGTCGGATAATACAGAACGTTGGATGAGTGAAGGTTGGATAAGCGAGATTTTACTGTAATAGCATTTATTTTTCACAAAATGGGCCTGAATGTCCACTTCCAATTTTGAAAACAAGGGATGTGAGTATTGACATAGAGGTGCCCTGAGATCTATTTCAAGGAAGCTTCCAGGAACAGCCATTTACTATTTTCCTCACTGCAATATTTTGGGAGTGATAGTAGCACTCTGAGGGCACTTTTTCTACCCAAATTAATCATAAATGTTATCTAATACTGAAAATCCTTTTGGTCCATTTTTTTAATTCAGAAGTTAATAGTTTTTAAATGGAGTAAATTACCTTCCTGACTATATGACTGAAAATTGGTGTTACTTTACTGTGGCACTAGCACAGCATTGCAAATTCATATTTCTTACATGGCTATTGCAAATGTAATTTCCCCAGCAGTTAAGCATTTGATTGAAGATTTAGGGTTCAAATACACACCTTAACAATTCTGTCAAGTCAAGTTCACTGTCCATTTCGAGATCAACAGTCCCGACCTCTGGCATAATTGTTACCTCCTCCAACTCATACATAGTAAAAATTTATGTCAGCATACACAGCAACTGTAGTTAAGGATAACTTTGGTTTTCAGATTGTGCTGGCACGGCTGTACCAGAAGCTCTGACTTTATTTTCTTGCTGCTAATGTTTGCAGTCATAGGACAGGCCGCCTGTCAATCATCATTAAGTTTGGTTCCGCCCCTTGTTCAGGGCTCTGGGAGGGAAGGAACCATTTTTAAGTCAGTCTCATTTAGGAAGCTAAGCTATAGGATGTAGACCTGCTCGTCCCGTAGAAAAGCTTCATATCTCAAACACATGCGGGGATATAGAACATCCGAGAAACCAGAAACAGAAATTCCAGGGGGAAAGTCTCAAAAGCTCTGGCTGAGAGCTCACAGCCTCTCAGCCTCACAGCTCCTGAGAGAAACAGCCCTGAAGTTTTCAAAGAAACCTCGGAGAGGGAACAGCATCACAGATCCACGGAACCCCAGCTGAAACATCTACAAGCCTTGGTTGGTAGGTCCAGTCGATATCCAGACGCATTTGGATTCAGTAGTGGGTCCCACATCAGCTAGGCCCAGATAATAGACAGCCTGGGAGAGGTTATAAGAGGGTTTTCACAGTTATCCAAAGCCAATTGCCTGTCCCCTGGGGACAAGACTGAAAGGGCCAACAGTTTATTAGCAAACCTTGAAGTGTTATTTGACTCCTTGAAGATTTATTATTTGTTCATCAATAAAGACTTTGTTATCTCATTAAAGACTCAAAGGACTATCCTTGTTCAGGAAAATCCTCAAGAACCTCTCTTTTGAGGCGCCCTGGCTTCCTGCTGGGCATAAAGTATACGTCCTATACAAAGACAATAGTTACAGGCCCAGCGCATGACAGTACACAGATAATCCTAAATCAAATAGCAACATCTGATTGTGGTTTCAGATGGTCAGCAACAATTAGACCCAGTAGGGGAGGGGGCAGAGATTATATTTAAGAAGTTTGCATTGAAAAGGACTCCTAATTTCTCTCCAATGTCACCGACACTTACATCTGTACTACTCTCACTATCTTTAATAGAGGCTTTGATTTTGACGTTGGATAACTCATTTTTGATAACTCTCTGTTTTGGATATGTTGTTGTTTATTCGTTCAGTCACTTCTGACTCTTTGTGACCTCATGGACCAGTCCATGCCAGAGCTCCCTGTTGGCCATTGCCACCCCCAGCTCCTTCAAGGTCAAGCCAATAATAATAATAATAATAATAATAATAATAATAATAATAATAATAATAATTTTATTTTTATACCAAACTACCATCTCCCCAGAGGGACTTGGGGCTGCTCACAGATATAAAACAAGCATACAGTGGTATCAAATACAAAACACACACAAATAAAATGAAAAGGCATAAAATAAAATCACAGTCATTATGAAACACATGATAAAACACAGCAATAAAATCATACAATGGACTGGGCAAAGTGCACTGAGTGAAACTTGTAAACATGAAGGAAGTTAAGGTGCTATAAGATCATGGGGAGAATCTTCAACTGGATATATTTCAGCCAAAAAGTTTTTAAATGATGACCCAGAAGGTTTTAACTGGTGCAGTTAATCTTGCTGAAATTTCTTAGTTTAATGTAAATTTCTTCCTTATCGAAATTATGTGATTTGCTTGTTCCCACCCTCTTGCTTTCAGACATCCATTTAATCCATTGTTTCCTTTCTTAAGGTGGATCGTATGTCATTCCCGTGTGGTTGCACTAAAGAAGGATGTAGCAATACGGCAGGCAGAATTGAATTTAATCCCATCCGTGTTCGGACTCACTTTTTGCACACTATAATGAAACTTGAATTGGAGAAAAATAGAGAGCAGCAAGTCCCTGCATTGAATGGATGCCACAGCGAGATAAGTGCTCATAGCAGTTCAATGGGTCCTGCAACCCACCCACTGGAATATTCAATCCCAGACAACTTTGAAATTGAAGCAGAACCTCGAGGGACTGTGATGCACTTGCAGTCAGTTGATGATTTGGGATGCCCAGGGGAGGAGGAGGAAGAAGAGGAGGAAGATGCGAGCAGTTTTTGTAGTGGAGTCACTGATTCCAGCACGCAGAGTTTAGCACCCAGTGAAACAGATGAAGATGAGGAGGAGGAGGAAGAGGATGAAGATGATGAAGACGATGAGGAGGATGAGGATGAAGAAGAAAAGGTGGACGACTTTGTGGAAGGGCTGGGTGCTCACGCTGATATGGTGCAAGCACTTCCTTCTGTCCTTTGCTATTCTGACAGCACTGCCATGCATGAAAACCATTCGAAGGCATCCTACTACACGAATGCTTCATCGCTTTATTACCAAATAGAGAACCACAATCCCGGCACTCCTAATCAGATTCAGGAGACTTACTCTGAAAGGGATATTGTTAAGAATGGTAATCTTTCTCTGGTGCCTTACAACCCAACGTCAGAACAGTTAGTTGACTATACGCGGCAATCAGAGGAAAATTACGGCAGTTCACTTTATCCAGCTTCAAATCCATCGGTCATAGTATGCTGCTCTTCTTCAGAAAGCGACAATGCTGTTCCATGTAGTAGTTTGTACACTGAGCATAGGCCAAGACACTCCCAAGTGGACTTTCCATCATACTTGAAAAGTCCTTCACAAGATGGATTTGTTTCTACTCTGAATGGTGGCGCTCACCTCCCAGAGCTTCCCACCGAGAATTCACTTAGCCTTTCGGAAAAGAGCAGACTGCATGAAGAGTGTATCAAATCACCTGTCATGGAAACGGTACCTGTTTAAATTATTTTAGGACTGAATCCCTTATATTCAAATGCACTCTGTTTTAACTGGATTCCTTGGAATTTTCTTTTTCTTTTTTTAAAGCCGTGGAGAAAAAGGGACAGATTCTGGTTAACTATTTCATTTGTTTCTTTATTTCAAGCTATACTGGCATAAGCCATTGCACAAAAAAAAGGTTAGTGTACAAAGTAAATTGTAAAAGGGGGAAATCAAATGGTCTTTTGATACAGAATACCTAGATTTAAAAAATGGAACACAACAAATTAGCAGTCTACCTGTTGAACTTTGTGAAGCGGGGCTGTCTGACTTAAGAGTTTTTTGTTTTATTGTCAGGCCCCATGCAAGATAATGAAATTTTACTTTGGAATCTTTATGTTTAGAGTTCTAAATTTTCACACCTATTTGAAGATGGTGAATTTTTAAATGTACATGTAATTTCAAAAGAAAAAAACCACAACAACCCTGAATTTTTGGTAATGTATATTTTTATTTAGGTAGCTTAATATTCCTGTCTTGAGAAATTGGAGCTGAACGTTTGAGCAGAACAGCACAGCCACTTCAAATTCTGTTAGGCAGACTATGTTTCTGTTTTGTGATAATATTTAAAGTTGACATTGAGCTACATTCTTTGATATGTCCTGGAGTCAGTTTATAGGTGGAACCTAAACATCTAAGTGGAAATCTAGGTTGTTTCATTTATTGTTGGTGCGTCAACAAAATCTCCCTAGAAAGAAATGAAGGATGTGCATCACCCTTGTTTAAATTATTCTGATAGGTGTGAATATCTTCTAGAAAATTGAAATGTTGGACAATCCTCAGATTTTTTTTAAAGTTGCCAACACAACCAAGAAATTGGGCACAATTCAGCCAAATTTAACTAATTGGGACTGGCTCATGTGGTTTGTTATTTTATTTTTCCCACTCTGTCTTCTTTCCAGAAGCTCCCAAGGGAATGAACAATATAAAACATCCAGCTACTTTTCATATCCTTCCCAACGTACAGGGATTTTCTGCCATCACCCATACCATTTTTAACAGCACCTTTTTCATCAGTGAAAAGCTGTTTTTACAGGACAGTTATGTACACAATTTAAAGAAGAACCCCAATTAGGCCTTGTGTGTAATGTATAGTACCTTAGTAGAGCACTTTCTGTTTTTCAACGGCTGCTTCTTTACACAGCTCTGGTAATATGTACAACTGGGAGCCCTCATGATATCTCCATTGACTTGCTTCTATTTCTGTTGATTGCATTTCTAAGCAGCTCAGGACTGAATACAGTAGAGTCTCACTTATCCAACATATGGGCCGGCAGAATGTTGGATAAGCGAATATGTTGGATAATAAGGAGGGATCAAGGAAAAGCCTATTAAACATCAAATTAGGTTATGATTTTACAAATTAAGCACCAAAACATCATGTTATACAACAAATTTGACAGAAAAAGTAGTTCAATGCACAGTAATGCTATGTAATAATTACTGTATTTACAAATTTAGCACCAAAATATCACGATGTATTGAAAACATTGACTACAAAAATGCGTTGGATAATCCAGAACGTTGGATAAGCGAGTGTTGGATAAGTGAGACTCTACTGTACATGGATCTCCCTACCTCAAATGCAAATTGATCTTCATGACAACCCTATGAAATAATTTAAAGACAAATGGCCAACTTTTGCTTTGTGGGATTTGTGTCTTAACTGAGGTTGTACTATGTTTTTCAGGTTATAGGCCAATCCTTTCACTAGTACACCTTGACATTGCACTTGTTCTCAGTTAAATCCTGTGCATTGTCTTCCTCTTACATAGATATTAAACTATGTGAGAAGCTGTCACATGAAAAAGGGTAACATATTTCTAATACAACGTAAACTTAGCCTTAGGATCTGGTGAAATCAATGGGACTTCATTAAACTAAGTCTTTCATTCTGCATAGTGGGACTTGTTACAACTGCACTTTGATAGATTGTACACACTGTGCTCACTTTCAAAAGCAAAATGCTAGTTTTTGCATGCACATCTTTTTGTTGCTCTGCATCTGTACAGCTACCCAATGCACTTTAGTGCCTCCTCTTACTTTTGGAGTTATGAAAAGTCTTGGAGATGTTGTGGGATTTTGTTCTCATTTTTTAAAAATAACATATCACATGGGCAGCATGAAAAATACTACCAGGAAGAGCTTGTGCAGATTTTCCATGCCAATTGCAGAATGCTTCCATCAGCAATTCATAAGAGGAGAGCATTATTCTATTTGTTGAAAAAAGAATAGACTGTGTGTACAGTAGAGTCTCACTTATCCAAGATAAACGGGCTGGCAGAACCTTGGATAAGCGAAAATCTTGGACAATAAGGAGGGATTAAGAAAAAAAGCCTATTAAACATAAAATTACATTATGATTTTACAAATTTAGCACCAAAACATCATGTTTTACAAGAAATTGACAGAAAAAGCAGTTCAATACACAAAAAATGTTATGTAGTAATTGCCATATTTACAAATTTAGCACCAAAACATTGCAGCATTTACTACAAAAACAATGACTACTAAAAGGCAGACTGCCTTGGATAATACAGAATTTTGGATAAGTGAAGCTTGGATAAGTGAGACTGTACTGTACTTGCAAATGGAAGGAGACAGAGTTTGAGGGCATTTATGATTTCTTATTAGATCACACAAATGATGCCTATATGTGGAGTTTGTTTCCAAAATCTACCAAATTGGAAAAAAAAACAACTAAGGATATGAATTCTTTTGCTACAAAATGCAATTTTCCAAGTCCTATACCAAAGTGATCTGACGCATTTTGATAGTTTTGATCTGTGCATAATATCCTACTCCTAGTCAACCATGTGTTGCCACCTATAACTCATATTTCATTTTTTTTATTTAGTAACTATGAAAACAAACTCAACATGTGTGTAACACAGACAACAAAAAGCTGTCCTCTGGCTTTCCCACTAAATCGCCAAATCTGAGTTTTACCTTGTTCAGGTACCACAACTCACAATATATGTACTGTATATATATACCAGTTGAAGATCTACTTTGAAAAAGAGCAAATTAATATGTCATCATTTTTTCAAATGGCAATGCCCAGTGCTTTGAATGTATCCTTGCTTCTTTAAAGTACAAGATACTACTACAGTAGAGTTTCACTTATCCAACATAAACTGGCTGGCAGAACGTTGGATAAGCAAATATCTTGGATAATAAGGAGAGATTAAGGAAAAGCCTATTAAACATCAAATTAGGTTATGATTTTACAAATTAAGCACCCAAACATCATGTTATACAACAAATTTGACAGAAAAAGTAGTTCAATACGCAGTAATGCTATGTAGTAATTACTGTATTTACGAATTTAGCACGAAAATATCACGATATATTGAAAACATTGACTACAAAAATGCGTTGGATAATCCAGAACGTTGGATAAGCGAGTGTTGGATAAGTGAGACTCTACTGTACTTGTTGTTTGGGTAATTCTACCCTTTTTGGAAAATGCTCAGCCTAGAAACCAATTACTGAGGAGGAAGCGCCTTGTGTGGATGAAACAACTGTGTGGCATGCACAATCCTTTACAGCCTGGCACTGTGATAAAAAAAATATATTAGCATAATCTGTTTTTAATTATAATTAATACAGTTACCACTTTCTGAGAAATGTTTAGCAGAATTGTATATATCATATTGAAATACATTTTTGGCTCGTGACTGTAGACTGAAGGATACAATCTCAACTTCAGTTTATTTATCGGTTTCCATTGGGAAATTCACATCTTCTGCCTGCTCCCAGGGAGGGGACATGGCCCGGCTGTTCATTAATTCAGATTGCAAAGAGCCATGTAACTGTATAAAGCCTTAAGCTTTTTTTATTAGTTTTGTTCATGATTTTGGGTCATCTACCTGCTGGGTCAACATCTGCCTCGCAGCCAGGCCCAGAGTTTCTTGGATGTCAGGAGGGAGCTGAGCTTGCTTCCCATTAATTCTCTTGTACTTGACAGCCTTGAGGATTTCTTTCAGACTTATCCTGCTGTCTTCTTTTGGCCATATGTAGCACAATACATGGGAGAGGAAGATGGGATGAACTCCTGTGGCTCAGTTATTGAAGTGCTGTATTTCCTGCATTGTTACGGTTTTGGTTTTATATCTGTGAACTTACCTCTATGTGCCAAACGGCTTATTGTGACTAAATGGCAAATAACAGTGAATGTGTTTTGTACAAGTTTTGCATGTTATCTTTTCCTTTTCATGGTGGCTGTCTAGGTCATACAGATATTGAAGATGATCCAGCTGAGTGCATAACATACTTGATGCCTGTTAGTTTTGGATGCTATTCAGCAAGTGTGAAACACAGCATCGCTGCTGGATACATTCATTTTTTCTGCCCGCTCATGTCTAACACGAAATTCCTCCACACACATCAAAATTAGCTGGATAGGAAGAAAACCACTGGCAGCACGTTCCTAACCGATCTGAAGAGCATATCTTTATTGATTATTAGAGATGGGCAGTCTCTAATGGAAAAGTCTTCTAACTCATTTCCCCTGAATGGAATTTGCTTGAGATTGTGAATATTCGCAATCCAGAGGGCCTTGCTGTGACCAGGGATTTTTTCTGACATTCGCGGTCATGTAGAGAATGTGGAAAAATCTAAGGAGACAGTAAGATGCCTGGTAAACTAAAAGACTACTGAGACATACAGGGGAGTCAATATTACTGCTCTCCTGCTATATCAATTTATGCTCTCTCTAATTTATTTATTTATTTATTTACAGCATTTATATTCCGCCCTTCTCACTGCGAAGGGGACGCAGGGCGGATCACATTGCACACATAAAGGCAAACATTCAATGCCATGACAATAGAACAGAGACAGAGACAAGAAGCAGGCACCGGGCTGTCCTCGAACTCATGACCTCTTGGTCAGAGTGATTTGTTGATTTGTGGCAGCTGGCTTGCTTTCCAGCCTGTGCCACAGCTCGGTCTCTAAGGCAGCGGTTCTCAACCTGGGGTCCCCAAAAGCCATCAACTCCCAGAAATCCTAACAGCTGGTATACTGGCTGGGATTTCTGGGAGTTGTAGGCCAAAAATATCTGGGGACCCCAGGTTGAGAACCACTGCTCTGGGGGAATATTCATAATTGTTTTTTCAGTTCAATATAAAAAAAAATACATTGTTTGGGAAAATATATAGTTTGATGCACTCTGTTTTCCTCAGAGTGAATTCTGTAGTAAACCAGGGGCATACAACATTGACTATGTAATATATATTTGACCTTACTATAAGTATGCATTATAGCCATTGCATAAAATTATTTTTCTTCTTCTAATGGCCAGGTATATAATCCATGAGCCAGTGCAGTGTGGTGGTTTGAGCATTAGACTCAAATGTTTGAATTTCCGTTTCACCATGGAAAGCCACCGGGTGACCATGGGCAGGCTACACTTTCTCAGCCTCAGAGAAAGGCAAATGTATAAAATGAGATCTTGAAGGTACGAGGCAATTAGAATAACAAAGCACAACTTTGCTATGAACCTTAAATGAGTTGCTTTGTTTCAGTTATGGGTGCATATTAGTGTAGAAACTGAGAGGATGAAACTAGTGTAAAGCCACATGCATTCTATTCCATTACTGCACTTTTCGAACTAAATAGTGCCGCTTTTAAACCATATTTCAGTATTCAGCAATCCAGATTAAGTAAATATCTGAGGAAGGAGCATAAAAATGTCATCAGTCTTTATGTGGAGATTCTCTGCGTGATCAGGACCCTGATTTTTCAAGTTTCCAAATAATGTGACCAGTCTTATATGCTGCTCTTGCTGTGGTTCATACACTGTCCATCTGAGGGGAAAGGAAGGAGAGGAGACTGGGTCAGTGCCTTTCCCTCCTCATATTTTTAACCATATAATTTACAGCCTGCAAAGAGCTCTGAAAATTATATTGATCCATCTCTGCCGTTTTATAGAATGCAATAGCAAGGTGGAAGGAAGGTGCTGGACAGTTAAACCAGAAATTGCAAAGGTTATCCAGAGCCAGTGGCACAGTGGGTTAAACTGCTGAGCGGCTGAACTTGCTGACCGAAAGGTTGCTGCTTTGAATCCGGGGAGCGGAGTGAGCTCCTACTATTAGCCCCAGCTTCTGCCAATGTAGCAGTTGAAAAACATGCAAATGTGAGTAGATCAATAGGTACTGCTTCTGTGGGAAGATAACGGCGCTCCATGTAGTCATGCTGGCCACATAACCTTGGAGGTGCCTACGGACAACGCCGGCTCTTTGGCTTAGAAATGGAGATGAGCACCAACCCCCAGAGTCGGACACGACTAGACTTAACATCAGGGGAAACCTTTACCTTTGCCTATCCAGAGCTGGCCTGGAATCCTGACTTTATATATACTCCTCAGGTGGACATTGTAAGTTCTGAGTCTTTGGGGAAAACTTTGCACTTACTGATTTAATATCTAACACTTTACGCCATCATTGGTATTCTGTTGCCTGCATTTTCTTTCAGTGGACAAAACTCTCAATGAAATCTATCTGGGTTCATGAAAACACATATATAGTGGTTGATGTACTTTTTACCAGAAATTGGATAATGCATAAATAATGACAAAGGGGGTGCACCTCCAAAACCCTGGGTTTTGTCATGAAACCAACCCATTCCTGTTCTTATTTTGCTGTTTTACCTGGTGCAAGAGCTGTTCAGAATCGAAACCATTCATATGTGGAGCACTGTTATTAATCCACATATGGAATACAACACTTATAGGAATTATGGAGTTTATGTTGAGTGATAAAAAAACTCTATCAACACTGACCATTAAAAACACACACACTTGTGATTTTAAAAAAATCTTAAATAATACCTACTGTTGTAAGATTTTACTTGCCTTACACCCTTTCTGCATTTTATACCTTGTGATGTATGAAAAAAACGTAAGATTCATCAGGAACTCTGTGGTCCAGAATGCTCTTAGTAAATGATACATATTTACTGTGGATGGGTAGATTTCTAATAGTTTTTTCACTCAATTGTTCTTTGTAATGGGAATAATGGGAATAATTGAAAAGAATGATTCAAAATTGATGCAGACTCTAATAATTACTGTTTTATGTAATCAGAAAACAATAATAATTTCAGCCAACAATTTTCAGGGCAAATGCACAAACTAACCTAATATTGGTCCTATACAAAACTGTTTTTACTGACTCATATTCTGAGCAGGACAGTCACGGGCATCAGTCCCTACAGAATTCAAATTTTAGAGGTTGTTGCCAATTTCTGTTCCTTTAGTATTTTTTTCTTCCTCCTTCCTGTCCAAGAAACCTATGAGACAAGAATGTTAACAACACATACACAGAAATGCTAATTGCCAATTTACTGTCCAAGTGTTGATTCAATTTCTTTTATCTGCAACCTCACACAAACCAAAATGTAGGCAATGAAAATCTTAACCTGATCCTTATGGTGTAATCTTTATTTTAACTATATCCTTCTGTATTTATGTTTTCCGTATTTATGATGAATGACATGTAATTTGATGTATTTATTGTGGCTTATTTCTGCGATGTATATATTAAAAATAAGCATTTATAAGTCTTAAAATTAGGTTATTTTTTTTCTTAGTGGCACTCGTATTATGCTGTATTTTTACTATATATTGTACAATATATATTTATTGTCCATTTGTTTGCAACAAAGTAAATCAGGTTTCTACGTTACATCGATTATTGTCTCTTTTGTACTGTATGTATGTGTGAAGTACTTAAAATATTCATGTCATCTTTTGTCCATATAGGAACAACTACTTTTAAGTCTGGAATACTATTTATGGCTTTTCAGAAGTATTAACTTGACATCTACCATGTTACCTTGAATGATTTAGACCCATGAGCAAAATTGCAATACTGTTTATAGCAGGGGTGGGCTAGGACTAGGCTATTAGGAATTGTGGGAGTTGAAGTCCAAAACACCTGGAGGGCTGGAATTTGCCCATACCTAGCCTAATAATAATAATAATAATAATAATAATAATAATAATAATAATAATTTTATTTTTATATCCCGCTCCCATGTCCCAAGAGGGGACTCGGGGCGGCTCACATGGGGACAAGTCCAGTTCCAAAATACAATAAAATACAGCATAATTAAACCAATATAAAACAGGTAAAATAGTATAATCATACAAACCAGCATAAAATATCAACATAAAACATTAGAACATATAGCCTAGATCTTTCAGATGCTGAGCCAAAAGTATCTCTAGCATTTTGGTGAACTTGCAGAGTACTGAAGCCAGACTGAAGGACTGCACATGATACTGCCAACACTTACTGTTGTAACACATTTTAAGCATTATTTTCAATGGTACTTTCAGACTAGAATATGCAGATGTGCTTCCAGCAGATCCAGAGGTAAAACAAAAACCACAGCTCTCAAGGGGACTTTTACTAGACAACACAATGTATCAAATTTGTGTGTTCTTGTTCATGTATTTGTAGAGAAATTTATAATCCAATATGACTCTGAGACTTCGTGTTGAGTAGCAGGGTACAAACAAATGGAATTGACAACTTATAAAAAGAGTTCCTGTTGCAATTCTTTCAGTGTTTTCTTTGGAGGGGTAATGGAAAGAGAGAACTGGAGCAGAAGGAGGGACTGGGTTTTTAATCCCTCAATACTTTCCCTTGGAAAGGTGGGGACTTTTCAACACCAGTATTCCAATTTTTCTGCTTTAGTATTCATTTTGTTTTTGCACATGCTTGTTGAAGCCTTAGATTTATAGATTCATCCTTGGGGAGGCCAGTCA
Organism: Anolis carolinensis; assembly: GCF_035594765.1. Lineage (NCBI taxonomy): Eukaryota > Metazoa > Chordata > Lepidosauria > Squamata > Anolidae > Anolis > Anolis carolinensis. The sequence continues at coordinate 214,535,586 of NC_085841.1, read as the reverse complement.
TTAAAACAATACAGAAGAAAGATAGGGATCTTTTTACCCTGATACTACAGCATAAACTAAGCATTGATTCTGGAAACCTTGGTGCTCTGCAAACCCTGAAATAAGCTGCCATCTTGATAAGCCCTTAGTAGCTTCTTGTACATTGTGTTGTCAAAGGATTTCCTGGCCAGGATCACAGGGTTGTTGTATGTTTTCTGGGCTGTATGGCCATGTTCCAGAAGTATTCTCTCCTGACGTTTCACCCACATCTATGGCAGAGGTTGCCTCTGAGGATGCCTGCCATAGATGTGGGTGAAAGTCAGGAGAGAATACTTCTAGAACATGGCCATACAGCCCGGAAAACATACAACAACCTTTCTTGTACATTCCTTGGCAAGAAGTGCTCCTCTCTTTCCTTTCATATTCAAAATTCCTAATCATATGCCTTCAAGTGTAAATACAATAAGGTAATTTTGGTACAGAGCTAAATAGTTTTTGTTTCTCTATCCATCATGGCATCACCTTGCTCATCTGCTGAACATTGTCATGCAATGCTAAGAGGCTAGGATGACATTTTCAGATATAGTTGGATATCATCTGCCCTCTGCTGGTTGAATAGAAGTTTAAAATAAAGTTACAGTAGAGTCTCACTTATCCAACATAAACGGGCTGGCAGAAAGTTGGATAAGCGAATATGTTGGATAATAAGGAGAGATTAAGGAGAAGCCTATTAAACACCAAATTAGGTTATGATTTTACAAATTAAGCACCAAAACATCATGTTATACAACAAATTTGGCAGAAAAAGTAGTTCAATAGGCAGTAATGCTACGTAGTAATTACTGTATTTACGAATTTAGCACCAAAATATCACGATGTATTGAAAACATTGACTACAAAAATGCATTGGATAATCCAGAACATTGGATAAGTGAGTGTTCGATAAGTGAGACTCTACTGTATTAAAACATAAAAAATAGTAGATACTACTGCCTAAAATTAGCCAGTAAATTACAGACTAATATTTTGTTATACTATACAAGCATCATTTTGCATTTTACTGTTTCACTGCATTTGAAGCAGAATATTAAACCCAAATATCTGGAGTATAATACATTCTGGCAAAATGTATTTTGAAAAATCTGTTGGTTTTTGTGAACAATATTATGGCCAACATCCTGCATCAGGAGGTGTTGGGAATCTATTGAGTGGTTAGACTCAAAATAGCCCTCTCTTGTGATTCTACCAAAAATATAGCAGAGTGCTAGATGGCAATAGAAAGGAAGTTGCCTCATACCTCAAAGAGATCACATTGCTACATCAACAAATGGGGTGGAGATAGTAGCAAAAAGGAAGAGAGGATTGTGGCAAAAAATGCAACATTGTGGCAAATAATACAATACATTAATAGACAGAGGATTAATACATGGGGATTTGGTGGATTTGTTATTTATTCGTTCAGTCGCTTCCAACTCTTCGTGACCTCATGGACCAGCCCACGTCAAAGCTCCCTGTCGGCCCCCGCCACCTCCAGCTCTTTCTAGGGCAAGCCAGTCACTTTAATTGGGGGATATTTGTCATATTCCAGAGACCAAGTGTATTTGTTGAGAAATTACAGAGAAGCAAAGCTAGTACACATTTTCTCAGGAGCTCAGTAGACATTATATAATATATTTAGCAGGCCTGTGAGACCGTGGCCGAGATTGCATTCTTTAATACCGTGGTTACTTGGGCCTTCCACCTCCTTCATTGTTTGTTTATAAAATATCCCCTACCCATAAGAGATTTTGTTGCAATTCATGACACCCACTACGGTTTTGCATTACTGCTGTCAAATTCCAACTCTAAGGCTTATCCTCCCAAATTGGAAGTGAAATTCACTCTTGAAAGAGTTACCATGGGGAAAAGGTGTCTCCATTGAAGCTTTCTCACCAATCTTTGTTTCCACACAAGCCAATTTTTTCAAAATCCAATTATGACAGGAACAGAAAGTGAGGTGAAATCTTCTGAACAGGGACACAGACAGCAGAACAAATATCACAGGAGTGTAAACCCTTCCCTGTCTATCCAAAGTGCCTGTATTTTGAATAACAGCACAATAACAGCAATGATATATGTGGAGCAATTTTCAATTCATCAAGTTCTAAGAAAACTCTACACTTCTAAGGGAGTTGATACTTCAAAGATACACCGCATTCAACCGTCTATGTGAACATCTACAACCATGAGTGCTGTGTAAGGCAACTCATCAAGTTTAAAAATATAAATGACACAAATAAGACACTGTACTGTATAACTTTTATAGAAGAAGAAAAATCTAATCTTTATTGACAAGTTTTCCCAAAGTTATTAACAGGCATATACGCATATAAAGCCCTTAGAAATCATCCCCAAACCAAGGGAATTCTAACATCTTAAAAACATTTTTTAATTTAAAAAAATATACTGGAAATATAATTTCCAATATTATGTAAACATTTTCCAACATTTGAGAAGTCTATGTATTCTTTGGATTTATTGCTAGCTAAAAAAGCTTTAATTTTTTTTTTAAAAAAAAAATTAGCTGGTTTCCATAATTTAAATTGAATCTGTATAAGTTTGAAGAAGATGCTGTTACTATTGATAAATATCTAATTATCAGTAGCCGGTTTTAAGTATTTTGGCCAAAAATCCATTTTTGGAAGTGGTCTGAGGGATCACATGATACCATACTAGGATGTTCCCAGTTTCCTGTAAGACACATGTTTAGCTCTGCATTGTATAACAACTGGTCCTAGAAGATGAGAAAACAAATTGTTAATTTTACTTTTCTTTTAAATTGATCAAAGTTGAACTGCAAATATCCATATGTTTATCCTTACTATAACACTGTAAAGCAAGTGGTAGGAGACTTAACCAACTGCATGAGAATTTGAAAATAAATCCCTCCATTTCCAGTTGGATATGTTATCCAGGATACCCCATTAATCTTTTAGTTCTGCCCAATGAAGTACTAAAAGATGCATAAATATTTACTTATTTGGGCGTAAAGCCAAATATATTTAATTACATTTCAAACAGTCCGTTTCCTTGCAACACAAACAATTCAAAAATGTTCAATGATACCTGGAAACATGGCTCAAAAATGCAAGTGGAAATCATACAGCACTCCAGATAATATCAAGTCCTTCCAGATGTTGGACAGTGAGGTAAGTTAGAATGAAGATACATTCTAGGATGGCTAAAATTGTAATTCACTTACATGGGGCTTCCTTAAATTAGTCCAGTGGTTCTCAACCTATGAGTCCCCAGATGTTTTGGCCTCCAACTCCCAGAAATCTTAACAGCTGGTAAAGTAGCTGGGATTTCTGGGAATTGTAGGCCAAAACACCTGGGGACCCATAGGTTGAGAACCAGTTAGCTCAACAGAAATGGATTGCCTGTATTTACTTGAGTATAACGCTTCACTGATGTAATGCACACTTCAAATTTGAAGGTGCATATTAAAAAAAAAATGGATCTGTCCTCAAATGTAATGTACCTAACACTGTAGGCATAACACATCATGGAGGCAAGCAGCATGAATGAGGACATTTAGGAAGTCACGCCACTCCGTCATGCTGAGGTGGACAAACTCACCAACCTTGCATGATCCCCAACTGGCCTCATCCACGAGGACTTCAAAACCATTTAGGGTGGGTTTGAAAGTCTCATGAATGAGATCAGACCAACTGCATGAGACAGCCTAGGGGGAAGGAGGGTGACAGACCCTGATGGCCACCTGGGAGGCACGATACATGGCTGAGCAGCAGGAACGAGTGGGTCATCAGTCAAGCACTTCTTCTCTGAGTGCCACAGAGCTCTGAGGCTGCCACCACCACCAGGAACAGCTTCTTCACACTTCCTCACCTCCCTGTCTAGCCTCTGGGGTTCCAAGTTCCTCTGTGCCTTTTCATGCAGGCGGGTTTATGTGCACGTTTCTAGCACACCATCAAATCTAATATTCACCTTGTAATTTTGCCAAAAAAACATTTTTGCACTCAAGTATATATGGTATTCTCCCTTGTCATTCCGAGAATGCAACTCCCAACATTGTCACCAACTGATATTGCTAGCTAGGGCTTGCTGGGATTTGGAGAGCCACAAGATTCCCTCCCTCACTTTAAAGTAATATAACTAGGAAAGTAAAGGGTGAACAAAAGTAAGATGGAAAATGGAGGACTACCATTTATTCCAGCAACTTTTGGCAAGGGGGAGCTAACAAGGCAAATATTCAAAAGCAAACCAGTCAAGTCAAAACTTAACTTGATCAACAAAAGCAAAACATCACCCGCATTTTATTAATTCAGGAAATGGCAGAGAATAGGTGCAACTACCAATAGCTCTCTGGATTGAAGTGCAGCAGAATGGTAAGTGTTACTGAATCCATTTTTTCCAGAGAAAAACAGTAATTTGCCTTCTGCTGTAAAATATATTGACATGAAGAATGCTCAGGGACAACCAAGGGTGATTTGTGTGTGGAATGACTTGAGTTCCATAACAAAAACAAATGACTATCTCAGTAATTCAAAACCTGCATATCTTTTGCACATGGCTCTGGCTGGTGGGCCTAGTAAAAAGAAATAAACACTCTCATACATCATAGATCCTGTAAGTCTGAAATCTGGCCACCTCTGAATTAATTCTAGTTATAGAGAGCTGGACATTCAGTTTGGGCAGACAAAACTATTTTAAAGAAATTACCTCTCTGATCTCCCATTTTTCTTCTTTAGAAGTCCTGCTTTTCTTTCCATTGTAACTGCATTCATTAAGTTGTACAGCTCCTTGAGAAGCATGTAGGCATAACTCCTTCTGGATGTTATGTCTAATTTCATGACGTGCAGAATATTCGAAGTACTATGCAAATAAATGTAATAAAATAACTATGTAAACATTATGCACGTTAATTGTGGTCTCCAGATTCTTGTTTAGACACCTGCACTATGTTTTGCTAATGGAATATTTGTAAGTTTACAACATAATGCTAAAATAATCATGGCATCTAGTAAATATAACAGAATACAAGACAGGCTATTCAAGATGGACACAAATATTGAAAATATGCAATTTGTTTCATTTCATCCTAATACATAAAACAGAGGAGGTGGGTTGAGAGGATAACTGAGGGTGAAAAATGTGTGTGCTTCCTGAAATCCTGAAAGTAATATATTTATCATCTACACTTTTGAAGGACAAAGTATAGCAAAGCTACATAGTAATTTTGAAATGAAAAGATATAATTAAAACAAAAGTTAAGCACTTTAAAGGCCCAGTGATTTCAAATGTAGCATTTGCTTTTTGCTATTGAAATTAATGAGTTCTTAAGTGTTTAATGTTTGATGTAACATGCTCCAGATGTCAACAAATTGTAAGAAAAAAAACTAGCTAGCTTAATGTCATATATCAGCAAACCATTAATGCACAGTGAAATGTAACGTGATAAGAACACTAGAACAGCACTATGGCAAATACAGCTGTACTTTTGTTAGACTGATGCATTTTTGTACAATACAACACTGCTGGTGTCTTATTTTGAAGTGAAACTAAAGAGAAATACAGATTGTGCTATCTGGAATCACAAAATTCAAAATGCTCTAAAATCTAATTTATCTACATGGATGGCTGAGATAGTGACATCTTAGCTTTCTGAGCAATCAATGTACATAAATTTTGTCTCAGGCACAAAATTATTAAATATATTGTATACAATTATCTTTAGTCTATGCATATAAGGCATATATGACACATAAATGAGAATTTTGTGTTTAGACGTAAATCCCACCTCCAAGACATCTCACTATGTGTATATATGCAAATTCAGGTATTCCAAAATCCAAAACATTACTACTCCCAAGCATTTCAGCTAAGGGATACTCAACCTGTACCACTAAACAGGAGAATCTTCTTTATGTTAGCCAGTTGCTAGGTATAGTACTGAATTAATACCCTATAAATGGATTTATTATTTGCATCTTTTGTGGGATGACTTACATGAAAACTATTTAACAGTGGTATGAAAAGTGTGGTCAATGGACCACATCCAGCTCACCAGATCCAGTATCAGCTTAAAATCTTGTCTCTCTTCTACAAATTTTTTCAGTCCCTCATTCATTCCTTTCATTTACTCTACCCCAATTTAAAATCTCGCTCTTCACCTACAAAAATTCTGAACCCCTCACTCCATCCTGGCTCAAAGTTAATGACTGGATTTATTTTATTTTATTTTTTTCTTAAAGTACAGCCTCAAAGTAGTTCCAGATGTCTGAGTGTGGTTTCAGGCCCCAATGCAGTTGCCCATCTGTGCTAAATAGCATGCTGAAACTATTTCTGCTTTTTGTGCTTATTTGAAATAAATTAACAAATTCTATGTACCACTACAGTTATTCTAATTTAACTAAACTAAAACAAGCTGCAGTTTGAGAGCTGGAAATTTTAGAAAGATGCTGGTGTGTTTTGAACAACTCCCACCTTGTCTGTAAGTCAAAGAATTTTCATCAGACATTTAGTTATCTAGGAATACATATACTGTAGTTTCAGAATGTAACTAGTTTTTAGTAGCTTTGATCTCTCAGTATGAGGCTTTAAAAATAACAGGGTGGATGACTCGGAACTGGTTGCTCAGTCACTCACTGGCATTTTAGTTGACAGTACAGTAAAAGCAAAGGCAAAAGTAGTAGTAGGAGAGAGAGAGAGAGAGAGAGAGAGAGAGGCAAAATTATTAAGCTTACAAGGCAGTGTTCCTGTAGAATAGACAAGAGCCAGACAAAAAGCTGAAGAAGAGACGAAGAGTGCTTGGCAGAGACAATCAGGAAGCTAGCATAAATACAAGCAAGATGTAACATTAGAGACACCATTCATGTTATTAACATATGGTTACAAATGTGGGTTCAGCAACAAGAACTGGACTTAAATCGATAAGTGATATTCAGTTTGAGATCCACAGCAGTTCTGAACTGAGATACCCTGACTTTATTCCAAATAGGTTGATAACAAGATATAGAAAGTATGTAAAATGTAGACCAAAAAATGAACATGAAGTGCACATCAGACTACCCAAAAATAGTTAGATAAATTATTTTAACTCCCTCCCATACAAATGACTCCAGGTTTGTTGTTGTATTGACTGTGCTGAGACAAAAAAACAGACTGTTCTGGTTGGCAAGTACCAAATGCAGCTGCTCCCTGCCATTTTTATTCCCTTCAAAATGCCCCTGGTCACTTTTGTTGCTACACAGTAATGCTACTGCTAAGGTCCAGGGACACTGTGGAAGAAACAAAATTTGTGTTTCCTGCTGCCTGGGCTCAAACTATATGTAAAAAAAAAACAGTGGCCATATGGAGATTAGAACAGCACCAGATCTGGGTGGATGCAGCTGGTATTTTTGGACCAGTGACAGGCTGCCTTGGGTATAGAGCTGTCCATCCATTTCTGTTCGGAGTCTCTAGTAACACGCATATACAGTGTTTGCATATTTGAAACTATTTGACAGTTGATACACCGATATTCTGTTTTACTGGCATTATTGAGTTATCTGCTTACCATATTTGATATCTAATTACTACATGTGCCAGTTTTGTTCATATAAACCAGAGGTCCTCAAACGTTTTAAGTGGAGGGCCGATTCACAGTCCCTCAGACTTTGGGTGGCCAGATTATGAAATAGTCCAAAATTAGGATTGTTGTTGTGTGCCTTCAAGCCATTTCAGACTTAGGTCAACCCTAACTCTAAAGTTTAGGACAGAAGCCAGGTAAATGATCTTAGAGGGCCTTAGTTTGGGGACCCCTGATCTAGACAATCTCATAAGACCATAGGTAAGCAAACAGACCTCCAAAGTTCATCAAGAGGATTTCAAAAAAGCATAGGTAAGGAAAGGGACCCTCAAAGGCCATCTAGACGGTCTCATATGACCATAGATAAGTGACCTCCAAAAGCCATCTAGATGGTCTCATAAAGCCATAGCTAAGCAAAGAGACCTTCAAAGACCATCTAGATGATCTCATAAGACCATAAGTAAGCAAAGAGACCTCCAAAGACCAAGTAGACTTAGGTCAACCCTAAGTCTAAAGTTTAGGACAGGGGCCAGGTCAATGACCTTGGAGGGCCTTAGTTTAGGGACCCCTGATATAAACAATATGCGAGAAACAACAGAATATAGAAAAATCAATAATTAGAGGACAAGGAAAGCTTATACACAAACTAGTAAGATATCTAAACTCCTTTATAACTTGTTTGTGGTGTTCCACAGGATGCTAAAGAACATCCTAAAATGTTAACATGCTGTTGTTTGAGGCCTGTTGGGTGTAGCAGCCATTCCAAAAGAAGAGACTATGCAGCCTAATGTTCCAGTAAAAGCTTGATATCAGCAGAAAATAATACTGCTAATTTTGTACTCTTATTAGATCGAAATCCAGGCCCAAATCCAATGTCAAGGAGCTGCATATGTGATGGAATTTTCTTCCTTTCCTCTCACCACCAGCCCAAAAGTGGTTCCAGAAGGTTTTTCAGACCCCGCAAAACCCACGTGGTGGGAATGGAAGATAGAAAATGAAGGCCTCCCACTGGATTTTGGGCTTTGCCTAAAAAAGCACTGTATTATGGATTGATCTGTACCAGCTATTAAAAACAAAATATATGGCATTTACCTGGTTTCCTCCAAGTCCATGACAAGTATACATAATTAATGGCTTGCCACCGTGATTATTTTCACCAACATCCAGACATGCTCTTCTTCCAACATTTTTTAGCTAAATAAAACAATTTTAATGGACACGTGTGAGTGCAGAATAGCATCATCAAATACTATACACTTATGTTAATCTACTTTTTAAAAGGAAAGCATACTCACAAATCCAGATAATGGAGGATTCAAGTCTGGTACATATGCTTCAGGATAAACATTGCTAAGATACCATTTGAAGTCTTTACATTGCAAGCGTTGCTTTAACTCATGCCTTTTTGAGATGTCACCAAATGTTTGCTATTGAAAGAATAAATTTTACAAAACAAACTGAAATAATACACCATAAGAACATTACATTTGAATGACAGCAGAAACTGAGGTATTTGTAATTAAAAGCTGGTGAACAACCTGTTAATAACTAAAATTGATTTTGAAGACCACTACTTTTGATGCGGGAGACATGGAACATTGGCATTTTCCATGTTGGCTTGTTTTCTGTAGTTAACTTTGGCAGAAGTCAAATGGAGGCTGTTTAATGGACATGATTATGTCCTTCCAGGGATGTCACAGTCCCTATGTTCATCCCTTAAAAAAATATGTCTCATTTTGTCTCATCTCTTGATCAAGTATGATTTTTCTGCAAGAGACCCCTATAAGCAATACTCGTTGTGACTCTGTAACATACAGAACAGCCATCATGCTAATAATACATTTTTCACCAAACATTAGCTTTTGAAAGTTACAAAGAGTAAACAAAGTTAAAATTCTACTGATGCTAATATATCCAGTGATGTCAATAGGAATATAGTAGTGAAAGATCTGTTTTTGTTGCTATTTTTGAGCAAAGTGGAGCAATTTGAAGACCTGCATAGAAATCAGGAAACCATGCTGCAGTTTATATAGTGGCACAAAAACTAGCACTAGATAACTTGCAATGGAGGCAACAGGGATTCTGTTTCATGACTGGTGTTGCTAACAAGAATTGTATCTCATTTAACTACAGGGAAATATCCCATACCAATCTAGCCTCACTAGATTATACAAATTCATTTTAACAACAACCTTTATGAAGAACAATTTTAATATAATGCCTTTTAGTTTTATGCATCACACAAGGAATATCCAATAACTGCTGCTTGATAAAAATCGCTGATAGCATAGCTAGTTGCAGCAAGAAAATTACTGCACTTCACAAAATGGTTTATAAGCATTCAACATTCTATTTTTGTCTTAAAATAGCTGCACAAAGAATCTTATTTTCTGTGCAAAAGATAAAGAAACAATTTTAGCAAGAGATATACTTTTGGAAACCTACTTTCTTTTCTTTCTTTTTTATAACTGGTGGCCTCTTGTTTCAAATCACATTAGTGACAGTAATCAAAAGGTAATATAGTATGCACTAATCAGGGCCGTAGTCAGAAAAAAATTTCGGGAGGGGTTTTGAAAATTTCGGGGGGGGGGGAGGGTTAACCCCTAGCACACACCCCTCCCCGCTACAAATCTGTCAATATCTGCTTGAAATAGTGCCTGGAGGGACTCTTAATGTTTTGTGTCTCATAGACTTAGCATAGGGATTTGGTTAACCAGTTAAAATTCATAAGTAAACCAGGTTTTTTTTATAACCTGAAAAATTTCGGGGGGGGGGGAGGTTGAACCCCTAACCCCCCCCCCCCTCGCTAAAGGCCTGGCACTAATGTTTAACAATGAGCATGTATCATACTCTTCCTATCATATTATAAAAACCAATAGATTGAATACAAAGATGACCTATAAATATGCTGAATATTTAGAGATCTTTTTGCCCACTAGAAGGGCTGTTTAATATCATGCAATGCAGCACTGTGCAATGTGGAGAAAAATGAAATCCCAAGCAGCTATTTGAGCTACTTATGAAAGATCTGCATGAAGAATAATGAAGGCATTTTTTGCCTGTTTCCCTTACTCATTTTGTTGTTGTTGTTGGATCTAGTTCATATCAGCCAAGATTACAACTCCTTTTCTAAGGGCTCAGTTAAAAGCATCTCTTCCTAAATGGAAAATAAAACCCTGCGTAATCAAGGTCATCCAAGTCTGGAAGCTAGGTTGGTGACATATCTACTTAAATATTTTTTGCCACTCTTAATCAATTTTTCTGGTTGCATAATACCTCTGTAACAATAGTTTAAAAATAATTTATTCACTTGCATCTGTAAATTATTCAGGTGACTTTCCACCTCAGAAAATTTCCCACAAAATCTACTGCCAAATACTTTCAACAATATCTTAGTACAGTTTTAATAATTTATCACTGGTTAGCTATTCTAAATAGTGTTTCTTCAACCAGCGTATCTTGCTACTTCTTGAAGTTTCATATCAAGTTTTCCAGAATGCCTTATTCCAAGCAGATTATCTTCAGCAGGAACTGTTGACCCGGGGGGGATGTCTAAAGATTACCTGTGCAGCTGCTATTTTGATACACTGCAAGCAAATGTTTGAAATATTTTAACAATGCTTACATATTTATACTATTTCAAACATACGTGTTGCTGATTCAATTAAGGAACAGCTAAGTAGACTACCTTGTTTACAACTGACAATACCTTCCCCTGGGGAGGAAACCCTTGTAATCCACTATGGGGCAAGACTGCTAATGCTGCCACCAATTAAGAAGCAGCAGCAGCAAGATGGAGAGACAACAGTGTAGAGGTGGAGGAAGTAACAGAATGTGATGTCCTGAGCTGGTTCTGGTAAGGGATGTAACAGGATGATCTTAACTCATCTTTGCAGTTACAAGGTTGGGAGAGAAGTCTCAGAGGATGTAGCACACTCACTATGGCAAACAAAAATGTGTAAGCCTGACTTTAGCATTGTTTAACATAGCAAGGAAACTTGTGTCTTCTCTTAGCATCAAACAGCCTTACAAAAATGGTATTATAAGCTAGCTGGGCCCTGAACAGAAACACTCCTACTATCACTTTTTGTTTTGGGTTCCACCCTTGGCGAAATATAAAAAACAGATTTAAGGACTGATAAACTTTAAGACCTTTTCCAAAGTACTGACAGTTTCCTTGTAGCATCATATCCATTTCTTAAAATGTGAATACTGAGGAACAAAATCTGCACCCTTCAAAACTGTATCATAATATCAATGCAGACCCACAATAAACTGATACACAGTATCATTGCACTTCCTCTAGAGTGATAAATCAGAAACAGTTCTAATGATCGCTATAATCAGGAGCTCCACTCACTGAGAGTCGAGAAATTGATGGTGACAACTTTACTTGTTCCATATTGCCTTCTCTAAGAAAAACCCTGTGGTCCAAAAAATCCCTTTAGTTTGAATAAGAAAGAGTTCCCAGCCCAAGACAAGAGCACATGTTGAATACCAGTGATACATTTGGAAGTTGGACAGCTGAACACAACTCTTGCACAAAATCAAGGAACTTTGGTTAGTTTTACTCACTCACTGCCTTACTCAGTAACTAGAGTTGCATCCTCCTTTCCAGATGCATTTCTAAAATGCACATATTGGTCATGGAACAGTTTAGAGGTAGTGATAAATACCCAGGCTTCTTGTCTCTACATGCTTTTTTGGGCAAGATGCTACATGTTTACTAACATATTGTTAGCTACAGAAAGATTTAAAATAAATTTATTACAATGAAAACAGATTCTCTCTGAAGTGCCTCTTAACTTTGACTACAGATATTCATAAGCAGTTTTTGAGAAAGATTATTTAACTTCTACCAGAATAGGATAAATACAACCAAAGTTACATAGAATTTACTGAAAACTTAAATTCGGCATGGAGAGGCCATTCAACATACTGCAAAGCAAACTTGATAGAATGCTTTTCATTTTTATATATTTTCACAATAAATTCTCAATTTCACAATAAATGTTTGCTCACCAAGAACTTCAATGCAGCAACTGATTTCTACTACCACCACCATCGCCACCTACTTGTTTAACAATTTTTGCTGCTTCTGTGTTTCTCCGGTAAAATATGTTTTTGTATTCATCCATCCAGACTTCTGCAAGGCGAACCTGATTACGTGTAATGACCTGAGTTCCTTTTGGAAAGGAATGAGGGCTCTTACTGCGAAACACATGACCAACAACTGAGCAAGGTATGATTTCCAACTGACCCCCACACTGCCATACCTGAAAAATAACAAATCTATTAGCTTACATTGCATAGAAGCAGACAACAATGTTACAGGAGTGAATTTGCTGTGAACGTATTTTGCAAATCCAAATTGATATGAACTATGAAAGAATACTGTGTTGTCGAAGACATTCATGGCTGGAATCACATGGTTGTTGTGTGCTTTCTGAGCTGTATGGCTATGTTCCAGAAGCATGGTGAGGAACAACACTCTGAAAACAGAGGAAGTCCAGACATGAGTCAATCAGGGGCAACCAACATCTCTGAACAAAAGATTCCCCCAGGCAGGAAGAAGCCAGGAAATGAATCTGGCAAGGTCATTAATGCTAATCAAGGTAATTAATTAAAACATTCACACTGGCCTCCAACAGATAAGAGTTCCTTCTTTCACCGTGGACCTTCCACAGATATATAAACCTTCCTTGCTTAGTTTTTCCAATATACCTCACAATCCCTGAGGATGCCTGCCATAAATGTGGGCGAAATGTCAGGAGAGAATGCTTCTAGAACATGGCCATACAGCCCAGAAAACACACAACAACCCTGAAAGAATATTACTTATCACAAACAAAATATACTTATTTAATAATGTAGTCAGATGCAGACCAAGTCACAGACAGCACATCTGCCAGTACAATATTTTCTCTTCTCAGCTCATCATTAGCATGAGGCAAATTCATCTGTCCCCATAGAATTGTAAGGTGAAGCTAAAATGTAACGGACAGGTTCTTTTAGCAGATAAATGGCTGCTGAAAGTTTTGGCCCTAAACTTACTCGGAAAGACATTTCTATGTTTTCTCCTCCCCATATTTCCATTTCTTCATCGTAGCTCCCAATATTATAAAAGTAGTCCTTTGATATCGAAAAAAGCCCTCCTGCAAAAGTAGGTGTTCTGAAAATAAATAAATTTAAAAAAATAAAATAGTCAAAATTAAGCATCTTTGAAAACTCCAAAGCCTAAATTTCTTCCATCAAACTGAATCAAATGATCCAGTGACATGGGGTATATTATAATCATTGCAACAATCTATGCCCCCGTCAGAAAGGAAAATGACTCAACAGATAAATAGATCCATGAAAAGTTTCTCATTTGGTCTTATGGAGAAACTATCATCATAGAAAAATATTATTCAGTTTCAGAACCAGAACATTAAAATGGTCCAATACTACTACAGTAAAACAACTTGTGCAAAACATTGAACTAAACTGAAAAAAGCACATTATGCCATTACTTTTATAAGACACTACAACTTAGATATATAAATATGGTTTAAGGTATCAAGAAATTATATCTAAATAGTCTGCAATATAAGCAGAAGTCCTAAAAACACAATGCTACAAATTAATGGTCATTACAAAAAGCCATCTGTAAGGGTAGCAAGCTTTTTTCAGGTTCTGTGTCAAAAATGAGCTGATGATATTGTTTTTACATTTTTATGAAGTATTCAAGTTCTAGCTGATCCAGTTGTTTGAAAAGGAAAGGTGAAACTTGCATACTATGTGAGAAGCGAACAGTATATAAATGAAATAACAATTTTTTAAAAAATCTTTTATTTTTTTAATTCATTTATTTATTGTTAAAAACTAATGGGAAATTGTGATTAGCAAACATATTTCTAATAAGCCATGTGTAAAAGAAAAAAATATATTACTTACTTAATGGGATAGGTTTCATCTTTTCTTTTTTTACTTTCATGCTCAGGAAGAGATTCCCATCCAAAGGATAAACTCCAGTCAAAATTTCCCCTGTTGTGACTTTGACCATAAGGGGAAGGTTTAGAAAATTCAAATGTATTAAGATCTATAGATGAAATATCAGGGCTTACGACACAAGTGTTGTTTTCAGCTATTCTAGCCAACAAAGGCTCTAACCAACCATAAAAGCATTCACCTAGGATTGGAAGGAGATTAATGATTTTAATATTTGAATTTTCCACTTTCATAAAAATAAAGTTAAACAACATACTTTAACCCCCCATTCATCCGTTCTGACTGTGCAGAACTGTGAAATGTTAAAGGCATGGTACAAAGGTTCCCATTTTTGGGACGTCAGTTGTTAGATGATACTGTAGTATTCCTGTTTTCCAATTTAATGTTACAGTGGAAGTGTGGTGTTTCCAAATATTCCCAATGCACTACAAATCTAAGCCTATGATTCATATTACAGGTCTGTATGCCATTATTTGATGTAACGTCAAGTAATTTGGAACCAACTAAAAAGCTGCTTTTAGCTTACAGAAATCAAGACTCCTCCAACCCCATTCGTTTTGTGTTTTTAAATGAAAATGTGTATCAGAAATATATTCAAAACATATACATTATGAAAACTGTCAAAAAGTACAGGGAAGAAATTAAGATAAAAGAAATTTCATTAATATTGGTGACAGAAAACTACAACCACTTGGCTATACTTACAGTGTGCATCCAAAAAAGTTAGTGTTTCTCCAGTTGCTATTGAAGCACCTAATAATCGGGCAGTAATAAGCCCTTTTCTTTCCTTTTGTCGGACTACCTTAACTATATGGAATTGCTTCACATAGTCATCCAATTTATCTTGTAAGTTGTCTGAAAAGGCAGCAAATCAGTCATTGTTACTTTACATCTCATAACTAGTAAAAGTCAAAGTTTATCAATTTTAATATATGTACAATCAAGCAGTCAGAATTTAACACCCAGAATTTAATGCTCTGGCAGCTGTCAAGCACCTGGAGGGACCTCCAGAATTTATGCTAAAGTATCTAACTCAACATTATCTTCTTCACCTTCAAAGAAACAGAACCAGAGTCCTACTTTCTTTGAGCAAGCAAATTCATGCATTATACCAAGCTAACCAACACAAACCATGATGTGCAAGCCATGATTTTTAATTCTGGTTTTCAAATGTCACAATGAATTGAGATTCTATCTAGATGTTAATTAACTCTGTCTGATGTGATGTCTGAACTGTGTCAAGTAAGAACAAAAACATAAAATCTGGTAAAGGTTTTCCCCTGACATTAAGTCCAGTCATGTCCAACTTCTGGGGGTTGGTGCTCATCTCTATTTCTATGCCGAAGGGTTGGCGTTGTCCGCAGACACCTCAAGGACATGTGGCTGGCATGACTGCATGGAGCGCCGTTACCTTCCCGCCGAAGTGGTACCTATTGATCTACACACATTTGCATGTTTTCAAACTGCTAGGTTGGCAGAAGCTGCGGCTAACAGCAGGAGCTCACTCCCCTCCCGGATTCAAACCTGTGACCTTTCGGTCTGCAAGTTCAGCAGCTCAGCACTTTAACATGCTGCGCCATCCGGGGCTCCAAAGAGGTACAATAAAGCAAAAAAAAAAAGTTTTTTCTATGTTGCTAGAAAAAGATTAGTATAGAATGACTAATCCCCTCAATCTTTGACCGCAAAAACAAGTCATATACACAGAAGTCACATTGTCTTACCATCTACACTTGCATCATCCACCAAAATTATTTCCTTCAATAATATTGCAGGGGAAGTATACATCACACTGTGAACTGTTCTCAACAGAGTTGACCATGCTTCATTGTGAAAAACTATGATAACGCTTGTGGTAGGAAGCGGAGGACATCGTTTAAACTTTTGCTCAATACATCTGGGGGATAAAATCAGAATTTACATAACCAGATATGAATTAAAACTTTCAGATTTTTGAACTCTTGACAAAAGATTGTTGAGATAGGAAAGGTGCCAGTACAAATTACTGGGTTCTGGCAATCCAGAAGAAGGTCTAAGTTGTGTCATTTGTCTCTTTCGGTAGTACTAATCATCAGTTGTTTATGATACCTATTGTAAAATGTGTGAATTTCACAGAAAATTGTAAGACACAAAATCCTGTCAGTAATCAGCCAATACAGACTAATCAACTATAAAACTACTAATTACAGAATAGAAAAGAATAGAATTATAACTAAATACATTCTATTTCAATATTATATTTATACTATATTATAAATTCAATTTATACGTTAATGTACAGTGCATGGGCAGGTCTGAATAATTGTTTGAGAAGTTGAAAAGCCAAGCATTTCAGAGGGGAAAGAATTAATCTCTGTGCCCTTGCTGGGCCCCCCAAATATTTTCCCTTGTTCCTGAACCTATTCAGCAGCCCTGGGTTGCTAGGCTCATGACTTGCTCTGATGGGACCTAAAGTAGTATCTTACAGCTAACAACTATGACAGAACTTAAAAACTTTTCCTACTCAATACAAATCCCACCTATCATGCACATATTACAAGAAAAGTCATACAATATTTTCATACACTCAAATTTAACTGTTTTAAAATATTTTGCATATTCTTTAAGAAATGAAATATATTTGCTCTAAAATCCAAATACTTTTTAACATACTCAGGAGGCCGTGTGTCTGGTCCAAGATCCCGATGTAATGAAATCCTGTCACTTGCAAAAGCATTAAAGCAATGTTTTTCATCCCCACGCTCTTTCTCCTTCTGCTCATCAGGACTTAAATTGATAGTTTTGAATGCTTTACCAGAAGCTCCTGGAGCATTTGAATCCTGAGGGGGTCGTTCCAGGTGAGATTTCAGTTCTGCTGTTGTATATGATCCCGGCAAACAACGTTTTGGTCCAGCATTTTGAGTTTGTCTAATAGGCGCTTTAATCTGCATTTTTGGCTTTACAGCTTTCATATTGTTCACAGCTTTTAAAACTAGGCCCAGTACATTAGATCTCTTTCCATCTTTTGATAGTATTCCTGGTTCTTCATTGAAATCCTGAATACCTACTTCTCGTTGCAACAAAACCAAAAATATTAAGAAGATAAAAATAACAAAGGTAAACTTCCAGAGTTTTCCCTGGGACAATTGTTTTATTACGAATCGTCTTAGCTTTTTTATATAAGCTGCCATTGTGGAGAGTCCAAAGAGAAGTGCTTCTTACAACGTTATTCTTTTTTTCATGGAGTAGTTAGATGGTAAATGGTAATACCTGCAAGATGTTTGGGGAGAAAGGAATGGTGTTAACACAGCAATTATACAAATGTATGTCAATGTTCCTAAGAACACTCATGTCGATTTACCTGAGCATGATGGAGAACAGACAAAAAACAGGATAACAGTCTAGTTGGTTATGCTGAAATGCCACCCCCCCTTATACTGTATAGGAAAACTTTTATCCCCTAAAGAAAATCACTGGGTACAAATAAAAATGGTTTTCCACCAAACTACTCTTATGTTTTCTCCTACCTACTAAAGGGAATCTAAGAGAAATGTCTCCTATAACATTTACTATATATACCTGTGTATAAGTAGACTTCAGGTTGAGGGCAGTTTCTCAATCCAAAATTATAGATAGTGATATGACTCGTGAATAAGTCAATAATCATTCCACAGAAAGGGGAAACTGCTAGCACAGCTTGGGCATCACCCCTTTTCCATCCAAATATTTAAAATGGCCAATCCAAAGATGGGATCTCCCTCCTTTTGAAAGGATGTGCCAAAGAGCAGCTGCCACCATTATCCCATCCAGCTGTCCAAAAGGTCCAGACACAGTGCCACAGCAGAGAGTAGATGGTGTTGTTGCTTTTTTCTGGTTCTTTTGCTACAGTACTTAGAATAACCAATGAATAGGTTAGTCCAGTGTTTTGGGGGGCTGATTTTGTGAATAAAATTTCTATTAATACTTAAGTGTACAGATTAATATGTATCTAACTATGTACATAATGATGCCTACATCAGTCTGGATCGGCCAATCCCACTTCTGCCTTCCATTACTCTATGTATCGCCACATGTATGTCAAAAAGGCCTATTTTCATAGCCTTGATGTTTGAAGGCAAATATATCCACTCTCCCTAAGGATATCGCACAATTTGCAATGTGAAAATACCCATACTGAATTTTTTTTTACTCATAATAGAATTTTTTAATCCGAACCATTTCAAATTTTCAGACTTAAATTCTGATCCTGCATTGGGTGTAAGGTTTGGAAAGGAAAAATAAATTGTTCCTGTATTCATTCAGTAATAGATGTTTGGTTATGTCCCATTTGGGGAAAGACGAGAACACATTGCACAGCAGGGGTAACTATTACTGACAGTGGTTCTCGCTACTATCCATCAGGTTGACAATGTCCAGCTTTACAAACAGAAAATGTACTCATCAGCATTTCATCTTTTCACATTGCTTTTCAACCTTGTGGCTTATTTCCTATCTTACTCCTCCCATATGAGCCTGCCAGAATTTTAAATTTTCAGAGAAGGTCCCAATACCTTGTGAAGTTGCATTTAATTTTTGAGACTGTGTTTTTACTTTTAAAATTAGATGCCAAAAATGTTTTATATTGCTTTCCAGAAATTTTAAAAAGTATGTTAGTGTGGGCTGGGAGAAAATAAAAAAAATACTTCAAACAATACTTCTGTATAGTTGTACAGAAATACCAATCAAGGCTGGGTTACATTTAAAAAAAAAATCTTAACTATTTATTTATATTTTTATTTTATTTTATTACATCACTTCTACCCCGCCCTTCTCACCCATCAGGGGACTCAGGGCGGCTTACAGTATAACCATACACATTAAAAACAGTTGTCATCAAATTTAAAAATCCATCAAGATTAAAAATTACAATAAAATTAAGAATATCCATTAAAATATACATAATTATACATTTATAATTATACAACTATGAGCATCCCTGGAGTGATATTCACTATTTCCCCAAATAAAGAATATGGCTCAACCATAACTTTGCCTTGAAAAACAACATTAGTCAAAGAAGCAACGAAGAGACCAAGCAATGGTTACTGTTTAAAAGGTAGAAAGATCTGCAGCTGATATGGAATAACCCCTCCATGGGAGAAGTATCATTCACACTTTACACAAAGCTGGATTTATTGAAAGATGGAAAGATGAGAGCTTACTGAAATTAACCTGTCAAAACTTGTTTGGTATTTACAAAAGAAATATCTGCATGTGGAAGATACAGCAAACAGGTGGACAAAGGCTTTCTGGTCTGAGATTATAATATAACCTTCTGGCTTTATCGTAGCCCAAAGTTAACATAGTCATTATCTTGTGAACACAATCCCCATGTTGAAGCATGGGAGTGAAAGCATCATATTTTGGGATGCTCTTCTTTGGCAAGCACTGATGTTTGTCAGGATTTGAGAACAAGATAGATGGAGCCAAGTACAATCCCATTAAAGAAAAAAATGTTTGCAAAAAATCAGGACCTGGAGCAGAGTTCTGTTATCTGGCAAGACAATGACCCTCAATCCCAGTCAACGTAACCAGGCAGTGGTTAAAAAAAAAAGAGTGTAAATATCTTAAAATGATCCAGTCAAAACCCAGACCATCTCCCATATTTTGACTTGGGAGATGAAGACTTGTGGAACCAACAAGGGCCACTTTGGTTTTATTTAAATTTTGTGCCACAATCATAAAAGTATGTGTGCGCGTGCCTGTGTATGTATGTGTGTATATATATGTGTGTGTGTGTGTGTGTGTGTGTGTATATATATATATATAAAGTATCCATCATCAAGATACATCAATATACTGCAAACAATGCCAATTAAATACTTTTCAGTATTTAACACAATAAAATTAGGAATTGTGAAAAAGGAGGGGGAGTTCTGCAAGGCATTGCTCCTCTTGCGGAAAAAGCCTAATGAGACATATTAGATATTACTTGCAAATAGTCATGCATGTACATTAATACTGTTTTCAAGATTTTTAGGCACTTAGGAGTGGAAATCATCTATCGGACAGATGGCAAGCTATTTAACCTCAGCAGACTGAAAGCCAAAACCAAGGTCACCACAACATCTGTTATAGAACTCCAATATGCCGATGACAACGTAGTCTATGCGCATTCAGAAGAAGACCTACAAGCCACTCTAAACACCTTCGCAGAAGCATACAAGAAGCTTGGCCTCTCACTGAACATCGAGAAAACCAAAGTGCTCTTCCAACAGGCACCAGCTAATCCCTCTGCAATGCCAAGGATACAGCTTAATGGTGTAACATTAGAAAATGTTGACCATTTCCGCTACCTTGGCAGCCACCTCTCCACAAAAGTCAACATCGACATTGAAATACAACATCGCCTGAGCTCTGCAAGTGCAGCATTTTTCCGTATGAAGCAAAGAGTGTTTGACATCTGTAGAGATACCAAGGTGCTTGTTTATAAAGCCATTGTCCTCCCAAC
Organism: Anolis carolinensis; assembly: GCF_035594765.1. Taxonomy (NCBI): domain Eukaryota; kingdom Metazoa; phylum Chordata; class Lepidosauria; order Squamata; family Anolidae; genus Anolis; species Anolis carolinensis. Next base: position 214,514,581 of record NC_085841.1, on the reverse strand, counting down.
CCTGCTCTATGCCTGTGAAACGTCTACAGACATCACACCCAACTCCTGGAGTGTTTCCATCAGCGTTGCCTCAGAAAAATCCTGCAAATCTCTTGGGAAGACAGGCGGACAAACGTCAGCGTGCTTGAGGAAGCAAAGACCACCAGCATTGAAGCGATGCTCCTATGCCATCAAGTTCGCTGGACTGCCCATTGTCTGAATGCCCGATCACAGTCTCCCAAAGCAGCTACTCTTTTCCGAACTCAAGAACGGGAAACGTAATGTTGGTGGGCAGGAAAAGAGATTTAAAGATGGGCTTAAAGCCAACCTTAAAAACTGTGGCATAGACACTGAGAACTGTGAAGCCCTGGCCCTTGAGCGCTCTAATTGAAGGTCAGCTGTGACCAGCAGTGCTGCAGTTCGAAGAGGCATGAATGGAGGGCTTAAGGGAGAAACGTGCCAAGAGGAAGGCCCGTCAAGCCAACCCTGACCGAGACCGCCTTCCACCTGGAAACCGATGTCCTCACTGCGGAAGAACATGCAGATCAAGAATAGGTCTCTTCAGCTATCTACGGATCCATCCCCAAGGTAACGAAGACGGAGGACCATCATCCTCGAACTACGAGGGATTGCCTAAGTAAGTAAGGCACCAAATGTTTGGAAAGACTACAATTCCAACCCATATCAGCATAATAAAAAAATAACAAGTAAATTATACCGTTATATTTATTTTCTGGAGCCCCGGTGGCGAAGTGTGTTAAAGCACTGAGCTGCTGAACTTGCAGATTGAAAGGTCGCAAGTTCAAATCCCGGGAGCGGAATGAACGCCCGCTGTTAGCTCCAGCTTCTGCCAACCTAGCAGTTCGAAAACATGCAAATGTGAGTAGATCAATAGGTACCACTCCAGCGGTAACGGCACTCCATGCAGTCATGCCGGCCACATGACCTTGGAGGTGTCTAAGGACAACGCTGGTTCTTCGGCATAGAAATGGAGATGAGCACCTTTATTTATTTTCTGCCTTTTTCCCAAGGCTGAAATTATATATGTCTACAGGGCTGCTCTAAGTTTTTGGTTCACAATTGCAATCTTTTAAAAGCCACTCACTGCTTCCTTGTAATAGATTAATCGTGACATAAGTAAGGGGACATCCCACTGCAAATTCTGGAAACATCCTCCCTGTAAGCATAAACTGCCCCTTTGCTGTGAAGCTTAATTTAGCGTCAGAACAAGACATGGAATTTCTAGTTGAGGTATAGCAAAGTCAAGTACAATTATACGCACCTCCCCCCTTTATGTCAACATCTTCTGTTTGAGAAGTGAGACTTTCCACATCATCGCTGGCAGCAGTTCCTGGAAGCAGTTCCTGGAAGGGTAAGGTGGCTTGGACTTGCCTCCCCACACCCATGAAACTTTTTTCTGAACACATGAAACCACCATTAGGAGCTGGCTCAGGAAAACCTTTAAAATAAGAGAAAGGAGCAAAGACATGGACCTCAGCACCATTACTAGCTTTGACAGAAAGGAGTCATTCCTTTCTATCCTAGACAACAAGAAACTACTTTCACCCAGATCTTGTTCAACAATGTACAGCACACTCTGTTACCCGGCACAAAAGCAACCATAACCCTTAAGAAACTGGCAAAAAATAATCAAATAAATAATATTTTACATTTAAAGAAAGGTGTTTTGTAACACAGTAAAACTGTATTGCATTAAGTTTTTCTTTATTGGCTTTTAATGACCACATTTCAATATTAATATTCAATCAATACAGAGTTTAAGGTATGGCATAGAGTTCTATCTTGAACAGTAACTCTCAAGCTACCACAAACTACATTTATCCGGCATCTACCAATCCCCATGGGTGTCAGTTAACTAATTTCCAAAATCTTTTATTCAATACATATACAGTATATATATTTTAAAATCCCAAATCCAAACCACTTGTGATCCTAAGATAAGGAGCATGCAACTTTTATAATGAATATGAATAATAAATAATAAAGAGAAATCTTTGGATAGGGTGAGCTAGCCCTGCCAAGACTAAGGCCACTATCTTCCCTCCCCCTCCTCCTCCTCACGGGGGTCAAAGTCAAAACCTGGTACCCAGGTCTGTCCCAGAAATGATGAGAATGGTTTTTTTGTGCAGCACAGAAGGGCCAGGAAAGGGGGTTTGGAAGCCGGTGGAGGGGAACTCAGGCATACAGTTTGACCTTCCTCAGTTGAGTCCATTAGTAAAGTGCGTAGTAGACTTTGTTTCTTGTTATGGGCAAAAATGAGGTGCCTGGAGCAACAGAGACCAACGTAGCTTTCCATATACCACAGGTTTGGGCAAACTTTGGCCCTCCAGGTGTTATGGACTTCAATTCCCACAATTCCTGACAGCCAGAAGGCTGTTAAGAATTGTGGGAGTTAAGTCCAAAACACCTGGAGAGCCAAAGTTTGCCCATTCCTGCTGTACAACCTGTTCTGTACACTACCCTGTGCACAGTATAGCCCTGACTTGACCCCCTTGCAGTTTACTTCCCCAAACTCAATAGGACATCATTTTGAGAGTTGAAAAGGTCCAGGTGAGGGCTTTGATCAAGATCTCAAAACTTCCTCTGCTGCTAGGAAACATGGCAGCAACGCTGGAATCACTGTATTCGATCACAAGGGGATAGGCTGCAACTGCATGTGTGTTCAATACAAAATTAAAATCATTCTTATTACTTCGGGGACAGACCACGTATACAGCATGTGTGTGGGTTTCCCCTCTTCCTCCTCATTCCCTCCAGGGTGAAGAAAGAGAGGAAGAACCCAACAATGGAAAGATGAATTGCTATGAGTTTTCCAAGCAGTATGGCCATGTTCCAGAAGCAATCTCTCCTGACGTTTCGCACGCCTCTACGGCAGGCATCCTCAGAGGTTGTGAGGTCTGTTGGAAACTAGGCAAGTGGGGTTTATAACAACAACAGCAACAACAACATTTTATTATGGTCCAAAGACCCTTAATGCACCATGGGTGTATACGTTATGCAGAATAATGACATTAACAACACACAAATGGCTAAAATTTACAGTTAAAAACTGCTTAAAAACATGTTGGTCTTTTACATAGGTAAAAGACCAGAAGAAATATCTGTTGGAAACTGGGGAAGTGGGGTTTATATAGCTGTGGAATGTTCAGGGTGGGAGAATGAAATCTAAAGATGACACTTTAGGTTACTGCTGCTGTTCTGAGTTCAAATTGTTTTGTATATTAGTGGTTTAATTTTGTATTGTACTGTGTGTTTATTGTATGCATTGTTTTAGGCACTTTGTGCCATATGTAAGCCGCCCTGAGTTCCTTTGGGGAAACAAAAATAAAGATTATTATTATTATTATTATTATTATTATTATTATTATTATTATTATTATTATCTTGTCTGTTGGAGGCAAGTGTGAATGTTGCAATTGGCCAGCATGATTAACACTGAAGAACCTTGCAGGTTCAAAGCCTGGCGTTTCCTGCCTGGGGGAATCCTTTGTTGGGGGTGTGATCATTTCTTATCTGGAATTCCAGACACGGCCCAATAAAGGATTCCCACAGGCAGGAAACAGCCAGGCAAGGTAAAAGGTAAAGGTTTCCCCTGACGTTAAGTCCAGTTGTGTCCAACTCTGGGTTGGTGCTCATCTCCATTTCTAAGCCGAAGAGCCGGCGTTGTCCATAGACATCTCCAAGGTCATGTGGCCGGCATGACTACATGGAATGCCGTTACCTTCCCGCCAGAGCAGTACCTATTGATATACTCACATTTGCATGTTTTCGAACTGCTAGGTTGGCAGAAGCTGGATCTAACAGCGGGCGCTCACTCCGCTCCCCAGATTTGAACCTGCGACCTTTCGATCTGCAAGTTCAGCAGCCCAGCGCTTTAACACACTGCGCCACCGGGGGCTCCAGCCAGGCAAATAAAGTTATTATTATTAATATGTTGTTTTATGTTGTTATAATGCTGTTAATTTTACTGGTTCATGCTTTTAATCTATGTGTGCCCATATAAGTTGCCCTGAGTCCCTTTCGGGTGATGGAGGCGGGATATAAAAATAAAGTTGTAAATACAGTAGAGCCTCAATTATCAAAGCCTCACTTATCCAAGGTTCTGGATTATCCAAGCCATTTTTGTAGTCAATGTTTTCAATATATCATGATATTTTGGTGCTAAATTCGTAAATACAGTAATTACAACATAACATTATTGCGTATTGAACTACTTTTTCTGTCAAATTTGTTGTATAACATGATGTTTTGGTGCTTAATTTGTAAAATCATAACCTATTTTGATGTTTAATAGGTTTTTTCTTAATCTCTCCTTATTATCCAACATATTCACTTATCCAACGTTCTGCCAGCCCATTTATGTTGGATAAGTGAGACTCTACTGTATTATTAATATGTTGTTTTATGATGTTAAAGGTAAAGGTTTTCCCCTGACGTTAAGTCCAGTCGTGACCGACTCTGGGGGTTGGTGCTCATCTCCATTTCTAAGCCGAAGAGCCGGCATTATCCGTATAGACACCTCCAAGGTCATGTGGCCGGCATGACTGCATGGAGCGCAGTTACCTTCCCGCCGGAGCAGTACCTATTGATCTACTCACATTTGCATGTTTTCGAACTGCTAGGTTGGCAGGAGCTGGGGCTAACAGCAGGCGCTTATTCCGCTCCCGGGGTTTGAACCTGGGACCTTTCAGTCTCCAGCTCAGGGTTTTAACGCACTTCGCCACCGGGGCTCCTAGAAGTGAGACTCTACTGCAGGGGTCCTCAAACTTTTAAAGCAGAGGGCCGGTCCACAAACCTTCAGACAGTTGAGGGGCCGAATTATCATTTGAAAAAAAAAATGAACAAATTCCTATGCACACTGCATATGTCTTATTTGTAGTGCAATACAACAATAACAATTAAAGAACAATACAATATTTAAAAATGAAAACAAATTTAACCAAAATAAACCTATCAGGATTTCAATGGAAAGTGTGGACCTGATATTGGCCAATGAGATAGTCAAGTTAATTAGGATTGTTGTTGTTGTTGTGTGCCTTCAAGTCATTTCAGACTTTGGGCGAGCCTAAGTCTAAAATATTTATTTATTTATTTACTACATTTATATCCCACCCTTCTTACCCCAAAGGGGACTCAGAGCAGCTGTATGTACATACAATATATTATTAGCATACCACAATATTAGCATTATATATTACTATATTGAACTATACCACTATACTGTAATATTATATAATATATAACATATAATTAATATTATCAATATTATATGTAATATAATATTATATTATTATAATATTATATTATATTACATATAATAATAATAATAATATATTATTATTATTATATTATATTATTATATTATATGTAATATCCCCCCGCCCCCCAAAAGGCCTAACTGCCATTCTGGACCAGAATGAAGATGACGGGGCCAGGAAGACATCTTTCCACCATGTCTCCTGTATCAATTTAATGATATAACAATATATAATAATATTATACTATACTTATATTATAATATAGTGTATATACATGTAATATTAATAATAATATTATGATGTAATACAATGTAATACAATTCACTATTATAATTGTATATTTATATTACATGCAATATTACTAATAATATTGCAATATTAGTCGTATAATATAATATATTGTATGTATATATATACTTGTAAACCTTCCTGAGTCCCCTTCGGGGTGAGAAGGGCGGGATATAAATGTTGCAAATAAATAAATAAATAAATAAAATATATACAATATATTATATTATTAAAACTGATATAAAAATATTATATTATAAAAATGAGGGCGGGGGCCAGGTAAATGGCCTTGGAGGGCCGCATCCGGCCCCCGGGCCTTAGTTTGGGGACCCCTGCTCTACTGTATTATTAATATGTTGTTTTATGTTGCTATAATGCTGTTAATTTTACTGGTTCATGCTTTTAATCTATGTGTGCCTGTGCTCATCTCCATATAAGTTGCGCTGAGTCCCTTTGGGGAGATGGAGGCGGGATATAAAAATAAAGTTGTTACTGTATTATTACTACAGTAGAGTCTCACTTATCCAACATAAACAGGCTGGCAGGACGTTGGATAAGCAAATATGTTGGATAATAAGGAGAGATTAAGAAAAAGCCCATTAAACATCAAAATAGGTTATGATTTTACAAAAAAAAAGCAGCAAAACATCATGTTTAACAAATTTGACAGAAAAAGTAGTTCAATACGCAGTAATGCTACGTAGTAATTACTGTGTTTACGAATTTAGTATCAAAATATCACGATGTACTGAAAACATTGACTACAAAAATGCATTGGATAGTCCAGAACGTTGGATAAGCTAATGTTGGATAAGTGAGACTCTACTATATTACTAATATGTTGTTTTATGTTGTTATAATGCTGTTAATTTTACTGGTTCATGCTTTTAATCTATGTGTGCCTGGGGTCATCCCCATATAAGTTGCCCTGAGTCCCTTTGGAGAGATGGAGGCGGGATATAAAAATAAAGTTGTTACTGTTATATTACTACAGTAGAGTCTCACTTATCCAACATAAACAGGCTGGCAGGACGTTGGATAAGTGAATATGTTGGATAATAAGGAGAGATTAAGAAAAAGCCCATTAAACATCAAAATAGGTTATGATTTTACAAAAAAGCAGCAAAACATAATGTTTAAAAATTGGACAGAAAAAGTAGTTCAATACGCAGTAATGTTACGTAGTAATTACTGTATTTACGAATTTAGTACCAAAATATCACGATGTACTGAAAACATTGACTACAAAAATGCATTGGATAGTCCAGAACGTTGGATAAGTGAGTGTTGGATAAATGAGACTCTACTGTATTATTATTATTTGAAGCTGAAAGGCTTATTGGCAAAAGACTTTCTCCATAAATGTACAGCAGAGTAACTTATTGGCAGAGTAACTTATTTCTATTTTTGTTATTTTTGAGTTGTTGATGATATTTCTCATTTTATTGTTTATGATGTGATCAGTCTGTTATGTTTTCTAATGTATGGTTGGCATTTTGCCATTATGTTGTAAACCGCTTTGAGTCCCCCCAGGGGTGAGAAAAGCGGTATATAAATGCAGTAAGTAAATAAATAAATAAATATTCAATGGTAATCAAGCTGGGCAACAGACAAGTGTTCTTTCTCCCACCCGGGACATTCCACAGGTATATAAACCCCACTTGCCTAAGTTTGCAGACCTCACAACCTCTGAGAATGCCTGCCATAGATGTGCGAGAAATGTCAGGAGAGAATGGTTCTAGAGTATGGCCATACCGGCCGGAAAACCCACAGCAACCCAGTGATTCTGGCCATGAAAGTTTTCGACAACAGAACGGAAAGATGTCCCACCGTGGCCTTCCTGTCCTTTGCGCCCCTCTTACCTGCGCAGAGAATAGGGAGGGGATGCCATTGCCTTGGCCTTCCTTGTGAAGGGAGGGAAGGAGGAAGGGAGGCGGCGCGCGCCCCCGCGTGTATCTATATCCCTCTGCTTCCCGCTATCCTTCCTTCCTGGAGGCGAGGAAGGAAAAGGGAGAGGGAATGGGAGGAATAGCCGCACGCGCCGCCGCCGCCAGAGGGATTGGCCGTTGGCCCCGCCCACCAGGTGAGCCTCGCGTACCAACGGCCGCCCCCCTCCTTCCCTCCCTCTCTCTCTCTCTCCCTCCCTCCGCGCGCGTTCTGGGCTTACCTGGCGCCCTTCAGGTAGAGGGGCAGCGCCCCTCCTTCCGCTTCGCCAACGGAAGGCAACAAGCCCACGTGCTCGAGGGAGGGGAGAGAGGGGGGAAATAATGCGGGCCTGAATGCGCGCGCGGAATCCCCCTCCTCTTTCTCGCCTTCCTCCTCTCACCTCCTCTTTAGTAGCACCGCCTCGCCAACACAAATGCCTTGCCCTCGCCTGCTTCTCCTCAGATAACAAGAAGAAGTGTGGCTTGCTTGCTTGCTTGCTTGGTGTCTTCCTCGAAGGCCTTTCTTTCCTCAGGCTCCTAAAACGTAACCAACTGGGAGAAGCAACAATACTTTTGTCTGTTGTCGAAGGCTTTCATGGCCGGGATCACAGGGTTGTTGCATGTTTTCCGGGCTGTATGGCCATGTTCTAGAAGTATTCTCTCCTGACGTTTCGCCCACATCTATGGCAAGCATACTCAGAGGTTGTGAGATATGGAGAAACTCAGCAAGGAAGGGTTGTTGTATGTTTTCCGGGCTGTATGGCCATGTTCTAGAAGTATTCTCTCCTGACGTTTTGCCCACATCTATGGCAAGCATCCTCAGAGGTTGTGAGATATGGAGAAACTCAGCAAGGAAGGGTTGTTGTATGTTTTCCGGGCTGTATGGCCATGTTCTAGAAGTATTCTCTCCTGACGTTTCGCCCACATCTATGGCAAGCATCCTCAGAGGTTGTGAGATATGGAGAAACTCAGCAAGGAAGGGTTGTTGTATGTTTTCCAGGCTGTATGGCCATGTTCTAGAAGTATTCTCTCCTGACGTTTCGCCCACATCTATGGCAAGCATCCTCAGAGGTTGTGAGATATGGAGAAACTCAGCAAGGAAGGGTTGTTGTATGTTTTCCGGGCTGTATGGCCATGTTCTAGAAGTATTCTCTCCTGACGTTTCGCCCACATTTATGGCAAGCATCCTCAGAGGTTGTGAGATATGGAGAAACTCAGCAAGGAAGGGTTGTTGTATGTTTTCCGGGCTGTATGGCGATGTTCTAGAAGTATTCTCTCCTGACGTTTCGCCCACATCTATGGCAAGCATCCTCAGAGGTTGTGAGATATGGAGAAACTCAGCAAGGAAGGGTTGTTGTATGTTTTCCGGGCTGTATGGCCATGTTCTAGAAGTATTCTCTCCTGACGTTTTGCCCACATCTATGGCAAGCATCCTCAGAGGTTGTGAGATATGGAGAAACTCAGCAAGGAAGGGTTGTTGTATGTTTTCCGGGCTGTATGGCCATGTTCTAGAAGTATTCTCTCCTGACGTTTCGCCCACATCTATGGCAAGCATCCTCAGAGGTTGTGAGATATGGAGAAACTCAGCAAGGAAGGGTTGTTGTATGTTTTCCAGGCTGTATGGCCATGTTCTAGAAGTATTCTCTCCTGACGTTTCGCCCACATCTATGGCAAGCATCCTCAGAGGTTGTGAGATATGGAGAAACTCAGCAAGGAAGGGTTGTTGTATGTTTTCCGGGCTGTATGGCCATGTTCTAGAAGTATTCTCTCCTGACGTTTCGCCCACATTTATGGCAGGCATCCTCAGAGGTTGTGAGGTATGGAGAAACTCAGCAAGGAAGGGTTGTATGTTTTCCAGGCTGTATGGCCATGTTCTAGAAGTATTCTCTCCTGACGTTTCGCCCACATCTATGGCAAGCGTCCTCAGAGGTTGTGAGATATGGAGAAACTCAGCAAGGAAGGGTTGTTGTATGTTTTCCGGGCTGTATGGCCATGTTCTAGAAGTATTCTCTCCTGACGTTTTGCCCACATCTATGGCAAGCATCCTCAGAGGTTGTGAGATATGGAGAAACTCAGCAAGGAAGGGTTGTTGTATGTTTTCCAGGCTGTATGGCCATGTTCTAGAAGTATTCTCTCCTGACGTTTCGCCCACATCTATGGCAAGCATCCTCAGAGGTTGTGAGATATGGAGAAACTCAGCAAGGAAGGGTTGTTGTATGTTTTCCGGGCTGTATGGCCATGTTCTAGAAGTATTCTCTCCTGACGTTTCGCCCACATCTATGGCAGGCATCCTCAGAGGTTGTGAGGAATGGAGAAACTCAGCAAGGAAGGGTTGTATGTTTTCCAGGCTATATGGCCATGTTCTAGAAGTATTCTCTCCTAACCCTCACAAACTCTGAGGATGCCTGCCATAGTGCTTTTCCAAAAGGCACCAGCTAATCCCTCTGTGATGCCAGGAATACAGCTTAATGGTGTAACATTAGAAATGTTGACCATTTCTGCTACCTTGGCAGCCACCTCTCCACAAAAGTCAACATTGACACTGAAATACAACACCGCCTGAGCTCTGCAAGCGCAGCATTTTTCAGAATGAAGCAGAGAGTGTCATGCATGTACATTAATACTGTTTTCAAGATTTTTAGGCACTTAGTAGTGGAAATCATCTATCGGACAGATGACAAGCTATTTAACCTCAGCAGACTGAGAGCCAAAACCAAGGTCACCACAACATCTGTTATAGAACTCCAATATGCCGATGACAACATAGTCTGCGCGCATTCAGAAGAAGACCTACAAGCCACTCTAAACACCTTCGCAGAAGCATACTAGAAGCTCGGCCTCTCATTGAACATCGAGAAAACCAAAGTGCTCTTCCAACAGGCACCAGCTAATCCCTCTGCAATGCCAGGAATACAGCTTAATGGTGTAACATTAGAAATGTCGACCATTTTCGCTACCTTGGTAGCCACCTCTCCACAAAAGTCAACATTGACACTGAAATACAACACCGCCTGAGCTCTGCGAGCGCAGCATTTTTCAGAATGAAGCAGAGAGTGTCATGCATGTACATTAATACTGTTTTCAAGATTTTTAGGCACTTAGTAGTGGAAATCATCTATCGGACAGATGGCAAGCTATTTAACCTCAGCAGACTGAGAGCCAAAACCAAGGTCACCACAACATCTGTTATAGAACTCCAATATGCCGATGACAACATAGTCTGCGCGCATTCAGAAGAAGACCTACAAGTCACTCTAAACACCTTCGCAGAAGCATACTAGAAGCTCGGCCTCTCATTGAACATCGAGAAAACCAAAGTGCTCTTCCAACAGGCACCAGCTAATCCCTCTGCAATGCCAGGAATACAGCTTAATGGTGTAACATTAGAAATGTCGACCATTTTCGCTACCTTGGTAGCCACCTCTCCACAAAAGTCAACATTGACACTGAAATACAACACCGCCTGAGCTCTGCGAGCGCAGCATTTTTCAGAATGAAGCAGAGAGTGTTTGACGACCGGGACATCCGTAGAGATACCAAGGTGCTTGCTTATAAAGCCATTGTCCTCCCAACCCTGTTTTATGCCTGCAAAACGTGGACGGTCTACAGATGTCACATTGAACTCCTGGAGTGTATCCATCAGCGTTGCCTCAGAAAAATCCTGCAAATCTCTTGGGAAGACAGGTGGACAAATGTCAGTGTACTTGAGGAAGCAAAGAACACCAGCATTGAAGCAATGCTCCCTACGCCATCAACTCCGCTGGACTGGCCATGTTGTCCGAATGCCCGATCACCGTCTCCCAAAGCAGTTGCTCTACTCCGAACTCAAGAAAGGGAAACGTAATGTTGGTGGGCAGGAAAAGAGATTTAAAGATGGGCTTAAAGCCAACCTTAAAAACTGGCATAGACACTGAGAACTGGGAATTCCTGGCCCTTGAGCGCTCTAATTGGAAGTCAGCTGTGACCAGCAGTGCTGCGGAGTTCGAAGAGGCACGAATGGAGGGCTTAAGGGAGAAACGTACCAAGAGGAAGGAGCGTCAAGCCTACGAGGGATCGCCTAAGTAAGTAAGCCTGCCATAGATGTGGGCGAAACGTTAGGAGAGAATACTTTTAGAATATGGCCATACAACCCGGAAAACACAACAATCCTGTGATCCCGGCCATGAAAGCCTTTGACAACACATTAAGCAAGGAAGGTTTATATATATATATATATATCTGTGGAAAGTCCAGGGTGAGAGAAGAACTCTTTGTCAGTTGGAGGCCAGTGTGAATGTTGTAGTTAATCACCTTGATTAGCATTGAATAGCTTCATCTCTGGCTTCTTCCTGCCTGGGGGCATCCTTTGTTCAGAGTCATTAGCTGCCCCTGGTTCCTATGTCTGGAACTCCTCTGTTTTCAAAGTGTTGCTTCTTATTTACTGTTCTGATTTTTGAGTTTTTAAATACTGGTAGCCAGATTTTGGACATCAGAAGAGGTGTAAGGCCAAGAGCAAGCCAGGAGAGTAAAGACAAAGATCTACCCAGAGGAAAGGTGTTCTTACCATACATTAAGGGAACCACTGACCGCATAGGCAAACTAATGAAGATGCACAACCTACAAACGATCTACAGACCCACAAAGAAAATCCAACAAATGCTACAGTCAGCGAAGGACAAGAGGGATCCTCTCAGCTCTGCAGGAGACTACCGTATAACATGCAGCTGTGGACAAGTCTACATACGGACCACCAAACGCAGCATTGCCCAAACACGAATCAAAGAATATGAAAGGCAATGCAGACTAACTCAACCAGAGAAATCAGCCATAGCAGAGCACTTGATGAACCAACCTGGACACAGTATATTATTTGAGAACACAGAAATGCTTGACCACTCCAACAACTATCATGTCAGACTACACAGAGAAGCCATTGAAATTCACAAGCATGTGGACAACTTCAACAGAAAGGAGAAAACCATGAAAATGAACAAAATCTGGCTACCAGTTTTAAAAAAAACCCCAACAATACTTTTTATTATTTTGGTGGCGGGGGGGGGGGGGGGGTAGCTCTATATTAGGCATGGGCCAACTTGGGCCCTCCAGGTGTTTTGGACTTCAACTCCCACAATTCCTAACAGCTGGTAGGCTGTTAGGAATTGTGGGAGTTGAAGTCCAAAACACCTGGAGGGCCCAAGTTGGCCCATGCCTGCTCTCTAGCATATGCAAAGGGATCTTACTCTTTTCAGACAGAGAATGGGATTGTTGGCCTAAACTTTTCTGAATAGTCACCTCAAAATCATACCCACATGTTCTGCACTCCTATGCATTTGTGAAAGTGGGTTGTCGAAATAATGTACCGTAGAGTCTCGCTTCAAGCCAAGATTAATTACAGCTTTTCTGTGTTAGAAAGTATGGAAATAACACTGCAAATCTAAAATGGATTTTCAGCATTCGTTGTCTAACAAACCAAAAACACATGCATACACTTATGTGTTCTTATGTATATGCATGCATGGTTTTTGCCGTACACAGTAGAGTCTCGCTTATCCAACATAAACAGGCCGGCAGAACATTGGATAAGCGAAATTGTTGTATAATCAGGGGGGATTAGGAAAAAGCCTATAAAATGTCAAATTATGTTATGATTTTACAAATTAAGCACCAAAACATCATGTTTTACAATAAATCAACAGAAAAAGCAATTCAATACATGGTAACGTTATGTAGTTACTGTATTCACGAATTTAGCACCAAAACATCACAATGTATTGAAAACATTGACTACAAAAACATTGACTACTAAAAATCGACTACAAATAAAGATAGAATTGCATAAAATGAACTTAGTGTAACAACATTGTCAGAAGTTCAGTCCTTGGTGCTTAGAGAAACAACTGTGGATATGGGCGGGAGGCAGACTGCGTTGGATAATACAGAACTTTGGATAAGCGAAGGTTGGATAAGTGAGATTCTACTGTAGTGAATGGTTAGTAAAATGCATATTTCTTCCAAGCGTGCAAATAAAATATTTACATTTTCTATTTGGAACAAACATTTCCCAATGCCATGACATGTTCAACGAAATCCTAAAAACTGGGACCAGAAATTGCAACACTTTTTGTTTGCATACAGAGAAGTACCGCAGGAAAGCACTGGTTTGGACGAACACCTAGAGGACCAATGGACATTCTGAAAGCAGCTTGGGCTGGACAGGAAGACATCCAGGAGACAGACATCATTAGCTATTAGATCATTAGAATTTACAGCAGCATCTAAAAAAGAGACAATGCAGCTGAAAATTTAACATCCGTCCAGCAAAGACAGAAACAGCAAAGTGACATTAAATCGAGACATTGGACATTTAAGATTGGAGACCAAGTCCTCATGTTGAAGCCTAGATCTAAGAAGAAATTAGAAGTGGCATGGGAGGGCCCATATAGTGTAATCACAAAAATGTTGGATGCAAATTATTTAGTCTCTAAGAATTCAGAAGGGGAAAGGTGTAAGAAATTGCATGCCAACATGCTAAAGCCTTATTATTCTAGAGAAAATTTTGTGTTACAGGTTTCCCATGTAAATTCCGGGGGGATATCCTTATCCGTTTGGGGGGAGATAAATCGGGACGATACCCTGCCTGATATAGCAGATAGTGCAAATCTATCTACAGCTCAGAAGTGGCAGATTCAAGCAAATGAAGTGAGAGTTCTAGGTTGTGGAGGTTGGAGAAAGGAGAGTGGACATATTTTGGGGAGCTGTAATTTTGAGTTGAGAGCATAGTTTTGACAACTATCTTGAGATAAAGATAATTAGTTGATGATTCTCTAGACAGAGATTTAAGAAAATCAGAAGAGTCCTGTTTGTTGAATTATTAACATAGTGAAATTACCTCAATATTCAAAGTTTTGGAACTGCTGTAACTAAGCCAAGAGCTTGATTGATTGTGAAACCACTATGCTTAAGTTCCTGACTGTAACCACTACACATTCCCGTTCAAACTAATAAATATGATATCTTGTTTTCCTCAAAAATACTGCCTTGAGTGTATCTTTCCTCAGTGCCATAAAATACCTAATAAATCTAGAAGAGTACATCTGAGGTACAAGATAGAACATCTATACCTCTCTATACAATTACAAATATATAATTGGTGGAATACCAAAAAGTGTTCCCATTATACATTGGTGGCAGCGCTTATCCGGGATAAGGCAGTGGGTTCTACTTACCTTCCCCCCATACAGGAGGAGGGCAACCTACTGTAAAAGGCCTCTTCCTCTCCGTCATACTATGCATCAGAGGAAGTAGAATCTTGGAAAGCTGATGCTACCAACTTCACCTTGTCGCCTCATCACCCTGGCCACAAATTTTGCATTTCTATGCACCTGAGGCAGTAGATTTAGGACTTTTAATCACATAAGACAGCCAAATTGACATTGCAGTTGGATGAGCACCACTGCAGCCGGTTTGCCTCCCTCCCCCCCCCCCCCCGCCACATCAATATCTCCCACAACGTCCCTGTTACCTACCTTTGTACAATGGGTACCTTCTGTACCAGAAAGCCAACAGCAAAGTGATATCAGGGACAGAGTTCTCTTTTTCCCTTTCCCCCCTGCCTTGTTATCCCCAAGCTGACCAAGCTGGAATTGTACAATTGCTCTAAAAATAAACACAAGGAACAGCAATAGTGAGGGAAAGCTGAGGGTATGTGGCAATACTATAGCTGAACCACAGATTGGTAAATCGGTGCAATTGCATGATTGAAGAGAAGTGACATATCAAAAGTGTTCAGCCCAATATGTATCCGCTGTCAATGATAGCATGACTGCCGTGGAATAGCGGGTTCTTGCAATGAAGTCAAGGAAGGCAATGAATCAAGGATCCAATCCTGGAAGCTAACAAGGGCCAGCCCTGGATTGGGGGGGGGGGGCTGTTACTGAGTATTAGGTGGTTATACTTTTGAAAAAGCAACTGGCAAAACCACTTCTGAGTTTTCATTGTCTAAGAAAATTCTGTGAAATTAATGGAATGATCATAGATCAACAATGACTTGCTCAGTGTGATCCTTTTTGATCAGTATGCTGTCTCTGGGCATTGGGGTTCAATGCAAAACTGCCCACAACCAACTCTGGCCTGTTTGGAGACCTTCCTCCTACCCTTTGACATTTTGCTCGTTTGGAGTCATGCTGTGAAAATTTATTGCTGTTTGAAAAGCTAGCTATAAAACACAGGGCGTGTTCCTGGTGCAGATGTATGCACTGGGTGCTTTCTTTAGATAAGATGCAGTGGCTTATAACTGAATGTTAGTTTCTGATACAATTTTATGCATTTCTTCTTTTCCCAGACTACTTGTTCTGGCTGAAGATTATCAAGGGTCTAGTCCAACACTGGGATGCCACCAGTCCTGCTTTAACTAGATTTTTCTCTTGTGTGCCTTCCAGTTACTTTTGACTAACCATGAACATAGACACTCTAGGCCTAAATAACCTAAAGAAGTGTTTTCCAAACTCTGGTCTTTCAGGTGGTTTGGACTTCAGCTTCCAGAATCCCCACTCATTGACCAAGGTTTCTGAGAGTACTTGGATGGGAGATTGTCAGTGAATGCCAGGTTAGACTACATGGGAGGGAACAGGCAAAACCTCATCTGAGTATTTTTTTTTTGACAAAGGAAATTCTATGAAATCACCATATGTCAATTGGCAGTTTGAAGTCACACAAAAACACACATAAAACAATACTATTGTGTGGTTTTCTGGGCAAAACTTGCCTTTACTTTCCTCTGAGTTAGAGGGATGGTGACTGGAACCCTGGTCACTTGTCCAAGTGTCCTACTCAAAGCACTACTACACCATGCTGGCTCTTCTAGTTAGAATTACTCTTGCTTTAGTGCAAGGCCTAATGGAATCAACAAAAGAAGAAAATAAAGACCAAATAAATTGTTGCAGAGAGCCAAACTCCACTTACGATTTCTATTTTATATTTTTAATTTTGGTTTTTCACGTTAAATTATGCTGGGGAGCTGTTAAATCTAGTGTCAAGTGTCATTTCAAAGCTTGCAAGAGATTTAATTCGTCATTGCAGGAAGGGAGCAAAAAATGGCAGTCCTAGAATAGATCAAAGGCTGCAAAAATAACCTTTGTGCAAATCCAGTCTATGCCAGTGATGAGAAAACTGTTCTTCGGGATGTTGACTACAGTGTCCATCAGTCTCAGGATAATCAGTAGCAAGAGAATTGAAAACCACCTTGGAGTATTCCTTGCCTTAGAAAATCCAATTAAATTCATGAAGTTAGCATAAATTGACAGGTGTATTGAAGGTACACAGGGACACCCACACAAACCAGAAATACTTAGAAGACCCTAGGTTCTCAAGTCCTACTCAGTAACTTTCCTAACAGGATATCTGACTTCAAAAATCCAATTTGTTTTAATATTTTTGAAAACATAAGGAAATATAATATGACTTGGCACTGGTAGCCAACTGCCCAGCCTCATGCATACATTATTTTATAAATAAAGTCATTGAGACATCACAATTTCTTGCTCTGCGGGATTTTTCACTAATGCACGTATTTAGAATCTGGCTTTGGATACATGCATTCTGCTTCAAGATAATATCAGTTTTAACTGCAGGCACATTTCTTAAGACAGAAATGTCAAAGGCCCTGGTTCTATCAGAATGTACAGCCAATACTTTTGTAAAGAGACGCTTGACACATTCAGGAAGGACTAGTTCAAGAAGGGGCAGTTCTGAAAGGAAATGAGAGAGAGAGAGCTTGCCTAACCTTTTCATTGTCTGCCATTTCTATTCAGCAATTTTTCATTCTACTAAGCTTTGCATCAGGAGAAGGGAATGTGTAGCTCTCTAGATCTTGCTTATCAGCAAAGCCAACAGTGAAGGATAGCAGTTGCAGTCCAGAAATGGTGCAGTATTGCTTCATGTATTGCATTGTATAGAGCACAAAGCATTGATTTTATATGTTTATATGTTTTAAATGTACCTTGTTGTTGTATTTTGTGGTGTATTTTGGGCTTGGTCCCCATGTGAGCCGCCCCAAGTCCCTTCGGGGAGATGGGGTGGGATACAAGAGTAAAGTTGTTGTTGTTATTGTTATTATTGCTAAAGTGGGCAGATACAGTTAGATACATTTGCTAGGGTCAGAAACTCTGATGAAGAACTGCAAATAAAGAAATTGCTATTTTCTTACCAGAGAGAATACCTCTCTAAGAACTTCTAGGTCTTCCAGCACAACTGTGGTATTATTATTATTATTATTATTATTATTATTATTATTATTATTATTATTGAGACAAAGACATAGTATGACACAGAAAACTAGATATACGGTATATGCTGGATTTTGTATCACAAAACCACAAGTTGAACACTTCCCAAGTGTTTTGGACTGTGTGATGTGCCACCTTGTGGTGGTGGTGGTGGGGTTAACTGCTCCAAGGACGCCGAGAGCTGTGTTGGTGGTAGTGTAACTACCGGCAGGTCCAACCAAGCCAGAGAGGTCTCAGTTGAGGAATGGAACTAAGAGCACCTAACCCATTAGCTTTATGGAGAAACAAACCAAAACGAAGTCTATACTGGCTCGGTCGTCGCCCAGGATATGCTTAAGTGCAGGCTAAGGTCTTTAGGCACTGCATCCATGTGCCGATCACCACTGGGACCACCTTGACTGGCTTGTGCCAGAGTCTTTGTAATTGAATCTTTAAATCCTCATTTCATGTCAGCTTTTCCAGTTGTTGCTCCTCAATTCTGCTGTCACCTGGGATTGCTGTTGCTATTATTTTATTATTATTATTATTATTATTATTATTATTATTATTATTAGTATTATTATTATTATTTTTATTATTATTATTTTTTCTGATGGAAGCAGACCATAAAACTGGATTGAAGGACTTAAGACAATGCTGGTGAAGTGTTCTTTTAAAGGAGGTTTTTAAGATCAAGTCAGGGGGCTGCTATGGTTTTTAGTTTGAAAATGTTTTTATGGATTTTAATGGAATTTTTAAATACAATTGACATTTAATTCTGTTTAAATGTTTGTATATTTGTAGATTATAAATTGTATTGAAATGCTTTCAATGTTAGCCGCTTTGAGTCTCTTTGTGGGGAGAAAAAGTGGGGTACAGTATAAATAAACAGTAATAATACACTGATATATAATGCAGTTTCAAACTGCATTTTATGGTCATTGTAGACTCATATAATGTAATTTGATGCAGCTAAACTGTGTAGATGGGGCCTATGTAGGTCTTCCAGCATGACTGGAGAAAACTGGCTTGAGAGTCACACTGGAATTCCTAGAGAGAACAAATGTGTGAATAATGGAATTCACTGGAAATGTTCTGTCTTTTTCAAGACAACTGTAGATGCACAAAGCACTGCTAGAGTGGCTGGATAACTGCAAAGAGATTTGCAGGAGCAACATCAACTTTCACTCTCCCTCCACAGACACCTTTTTTTATATCAAACCACATTCCTTCTATGTAATCAAGGCACCCCGGTTAAATGATGTCAAGCCAAAACATGCTTGTTTTATTTCATGAACGAATGCCCAACTTTACATATTATCTTTTTGAATTATATTCTGATATTGCGTCCAAGGACTCTTATCTTTGTTGTATGATCTTTTTTACCAACTAATTCTTGCTAAAACCAATAGTCAAATTCATTTAACATATATAGATGGATAGATAGATAGATATAGATAGATCATATTTGTGCATTTGCTTTGTAAATACTTATCCAGTATGCTGTTTTTAATTGCTGTGCAAGCCCTGAACAGATTTACTCTTTAAATGTTTTTCCCAAGGGATTATTACAGTATATATATAGTACAGAGAGAGAGAGAGTTACTACTACAGTAGAGTCTTGCTTATCCAACCTTTGATTATCCAACGCAGTCTGCCTCCCACCCAAATCCACAGCTGTTTCTCTTGGCAGCATGGACTGAACTTTTTATGTATTTAACTTCCAACAATGTTGTTACAATAAGTTTGTAGTCATTTCTCAGTAACCAATGTTTTTTAGTCAACGTTTTCAATACATTGTGATGTTTTGGTGCTACATTAGTAAATACAATAATTACCACATAATGTTACTGTGTATTGAATTGCTGTTTCTGTAAATTTGTTGTAAAACATGATGTTTTGATACTTAATTTGAAAAATCATAACGTAATTTGACATTTAATAGGCTTTTCCTTAATCCCTCCTTATTATCCAACATTTTCGCTTATTCAACGTTCTGCCATTAGATAAATGAGACTCTTCTGTATTTGCTTTTGTCTGAATATGAGCACTGGACGATTTATAAGAAACGTTTTTTATTCCCTTGCAAATATTATTCTCCTCAATATCTGTGTCTATATCCATTTATCTAGCGTTACAACTATAGGACTTGCTCTTGTTCAAATATGAAAACTGAACGATTTATCAACATGATTTTGTTCACTTGTGAATGTTAAGGTAAAGGTTTTCCCCTGACATCAAGTCTAGTCGTCTCCGACTAGGGTTGGTGCTCATCTCCATTTCTAAGTTGGAGCTGGCGATGTCCATAGACACCTCCAAGGTCATGTGGCCAGCATGACTGCATGGAGCGCTGTTACCTTCCCTCTGGAGTGGTACCTGTTGATCTACTCACATTTGCATGTTTTCGAACTGCTAGGTTGGCAGAAGCTAGGCCTAATAGCAAGAGCTTGTGAATGTTACTCTCTATATCTATAGCTACCCTGTTTCCCTGAAAATAAGACAGTGTCTTATATTAATTTTTGCTCCTAAAGATTCGCTAGGTCTTATTTTCAGAAGATGTCTTATTTTTCCATGAAGAAGAATTTGCATTTATTGTTGAACAAAAAAATGAACATTTATTATATAATTTACAGTAGTTGTCATCACAAACCAGCATAACCAGACAAACTGTGAATCCTATCAAGAATTTCTTGTTACTACCATTATTTCCATGTACAACAATCTATGGTACATGCATTTACCAATCCTGCATGCTCTGGTGTTCTCTTTGGCGGGCATGCTTCCAAACACAAACTTTGCTAGGTCTTACTTTTGTGGGAGGCCTTATATTTAGCAGTTCAGCAAAACCTCTTCTAGGTCTTATTTTCAGGGGATGTCTTATTTTCGCGGAAACTGTAGTTATGTATCTACTCTAGTGCTTGCTTTTGTTTGGATTCAAAACCTGGACAATATAACTGTGTCCAGTTATATATAACTGTGATTGTGTTTTCATGGAAATGTTACTTACTCTTTGTGTTGTCAAAGGCTTTCATGGCCGGAATGACTGGGTTGCTGTGAGTTTTCCGTGCTGTATAGCCATGTTCCAGAAGCATTCTCTCCTGACATAGAATCATAGAATAGTAGAGTTGGAAGAGACCTCATGGGCCATCCAGTCCAACCCCCTGCTCGTCGTCTCACTCGTTCAGTCGTTTTCGACTCTTCATGACCTCCTGGATCAGTCCACGCCAGAGTTCCCTGTCGGCCGTCACTGCCCCTAGTTCCTTCAAGGTTGAGCCAGTCACTTCAAGGATACCGTCCATCCATCTTGCCCTTGGTCGTCCTCTCTTCCTTTTTCCTTCCATTTTCCCCAGCATCGTGATCTTCTCCAAGCTTTCCTGTCTTCTCATGATGTGGCCAAAATACTTCAACTTTGCCTCTAATATCCTTCCCTCCAGTGAGCAGCCGGGCATTATTTCCTGGAGGATGGACTGGTTGGATCTTCTTGCGGTCCAAGGCACTCTCAGGATTTTCCTCCAGCACCACAGTTCAAAAACATCCATATTTCTTCACTCAGCTTTCCTTATGGTCCAGCTCTCATGTCTATAGGTGACTACGGGGAATACCATTGCTTTAACTATGCGGACCTTCGTTGCCAGTGTGATGTCTCTGCTTTTCAGTATTTTATCGAGGTTGGCCATTGCTCTCCTCCCAAGAAGTAAACGTCTTCTAATTTCCTGGCTGCAGTCTGCATCTGCAGTGATCTTCGCACTAGAAATATAAAGTCTGTCACTGCCTCCACGTTTTTTCCCTCTATTTGCCAGTTGTCAATCGGTCTGGTTGCCATGATTTTGGTTTTCTTGACGTTTAACTGCAACCCAGCTTTTGCACTTTCTTCTTTCACCTTGGTGATAAGGCTCCTCAGCTCTTCCTCACTTTCGGCCATCAGAGTGGTATCATCTGCATACCTAAGGTTGTTAATATTTCTTCCAGAAATTTTAACTCCAGCCTTGGAATCGTCAAGACCCGCACGTCGCATGATGTGTTCTGCGTACAAGTTGAATAAGTAGGGCGATAGTATACAGTAACCCCCCGCTAAGAAGCAGGAAATCGCAATCAAAGCACCCCCGGCAGATGGCCATCCAGCCTCTGCTTAAAAGCCTCCAAAGAAGGAGCCTCCACCACAGTCTGGGGCAGAGAGTTCCACTGCCAAACAGCTCTCACAGTGAGGAAGTTCTTCCTGATATTCAGGTAGAATCTCCTTTCCTGTAGTTTGAAGCCATTGTTCCATGTCCTAGTCTGCAGGGCAGCAGAAAACAAGCTTGCTCCCTCCTCCCTATGACTTCCCTTCACGTATTTGTACATGGCTATTGTGTCTCTTCTCAGCCTTCTCTTTTGCCCACATTTATGGCAGGCATGAGAGAATGCTTCTGGAACATGGCCATACAGCCCGGAAAACTCACAGCAACCCAGTTACTCTTTGCATATGCCTTTGCCTATATCTACCGTATGTATCCCAGTTACTCCTCTCGGTCTTGCTTTTGTTTGAATATGGAACCTGGGCCCAATTTATAATAATGGTTTTGTTCCCTTTGGTCACTCACAGATGTATACATAAACTGAGAACTTCTTCCTTAAAAATACAGAACTCCAGTGGGGATCTTTCCAAAAATATTCCGAGCATCTAATGCATGAGAGAGAGAGAGAGAGAGGGGGGGGGATCATTCTTCTGTATTGGTATAGCTATGGGGAGTTTAAATTGCCAGTGGGAGTGAATGAGGCAAGAGAAAACACAGTAGTCCTCCCTCCTCCAGTGAAAGAGTATGAGTTGCTAGGCAACCTCCCACTGAACACTGGCCTTCTTTTTCATTACCATAACTGAGCCGATCCATCTCCTAGCAGTCCTTTCAATTCCAAGGCCATGCGAGATACACGGCCTTGTAAGAAGGTGTAGAGGATATATAAAACGCTGTCAGGAAATATTGCTAAAAGCTCAAATAGAGTCCTTCCATTTGAGAGGCCTACCATTTTATTATCAATTTCTGAGAGAGCAGAAAAGCTTTAAAGTGGTTCGTACGAACCTAAATGTGCAGGGAGATGGGGGACGGATAATATTAAACCCTCTCTTGGGATTTTGGATGGGAATGAATTGCAGCACAGAATTTTCCTCGCAAAGTACTTCAGGCAACTATTTAAGAGCAACTGGCTCCTGAACCTTTAATAGAGATGTAGAAGACAGGAGCGTCAGGCTCCATTTGCTGAAATCCCTTCTTTTACACAGAAATGCTGTCTTTTTTTTTTTTTTTTTGTATTTGACTAGTCTATCCATATTGTATGAACGGTGAAAAAATGCTCTTATAGTCTGCTACAACATACAGAGGATTCAAATATGGCATTACTACATATACAGTAGACTGTCACTTATCCAACCTTTGCTTATTCAACGTTCTGGATTATCCAACGCAGTTTGCCTTTTAGTAGTCAGTGTTTTTGTAGTCAATGTTCTCAATACATTGCAATGTTTTGGTGAAAAATTCATAAATACAGTAATTACTACATAACGTTAATAATAATAATAATAATAATAATAATAATAATAATAATAATAATAATAATAACTTTATTTTTATACCCCGCCCCATCTCCCTGAAGGGGATATATATCTATATATATAAAAGGGTAATGAAATTTCGGCCTAGGACAAAACAACAAAACTACACATCCCAGAAACACTAAACTTGGCAGCACAACCCCTCATCCATGCCTCTACGTTCATACAGCAAAAAGAAAAGAAAAATAAAGTCCTAATTAGAGGGAGAGGAATAATTGTTTTTATCCAATTGCTGCCAGTTAGAAGGCTAAGCTCCGCCCACTTGGTCTCCTAGCAACCCACTCAGCCCAGGGGACAGGCAGAGTTAGGCCTCACTTAGGCCTCTTCCACACTGCCGATAAAATACAGATTATCAGATTTTAACTGGATTATATGGCAGTGTAGACTCACGGCCCTTCCACACAGCTATATAACCCATTTATAATCTTATATTATCTGCTTTGAACTGGATTATCTTGACTCCACACTGCCATATAATCCACTTCAGTGTGCATTTTATACAGCTGTGTAGAAGGGGCCTCATACTTCGCCACAGCAACGCATGGCCGGGCACAGCTAGTATAATATATAATAACAGCAACATGACAATAAAACAAATATCCCAACAATAAAACATCAGCATCAATAAAACAGTCATAAAAATCAACATACAGCATAAAATGTTAAAAACAGGAGACTAATACACGGATAATAACATTATCATGTATTGAACTGCTTTTTCTAACGATTTGTTGTAAATCATGATGTTTTGGTGCTTAATTTGTAAAATCATGATGTAATTTGATGTTTAATAGGCTTTTCCTTAATCCCTCCTTATTATCCAACATTTTCGCTTATCCAACGTTCTGCCGGCCCAATTATGTTGGATAAGTGAGACTCTACTGTACTTGAAAAATCCAAGCAGTAATGTTTGACGTGTCCTTTCTTAAAGAAAAGATATTATCTCCACACCCCATTTGAAAACAGTCCCACCCATTCTTGAGAGTATGCAGTTTGCTGTAGTTTTACAAAGGAAGTATTTGCCAAGTCCAGTAGAGACCTGGGACATTCCCAAGAGCTTGTTTCTTTGTTTAACATCCTATCAACCTGTAATGATTGCAAATATCTGCATGAAAAAAGGAAATCCGAGCTGTGCTGAAGCAAAGTAAACAGTCTGTGGTGGTCAAATACAAAACTATTGTGCAGGATGGAAAATGCAACCAGCTGTGGCATTTCAGGGTTGTATCTGCACTTTATAAAGATTCCATGTTGGCAACTGGATAAAAATAAAAACAATTGTTGATGAAAAGGTGGATGGTTCCAGTTCCACATATAGAAACATGACCTTTCAAAGATGAGGAAGATCTTTGAGTAAGAATTTCACTAGTTTTAGGTTGCATGTAACATGTATCAGACAAAATGAGAAATGAAATTTCTAGCATATGCTTTTGTGGGTTTCAACCAACGTCATCAGATTTTATCAAAGGCTTTCATGGCCGGAATCACTGGGTTGCTGTGACTCACAGTCATCAGATACATTAATAAAGGTGCCACAGGTGATTTTATATAGATGATTTTAAGTTTGTATAATTTACATTTTGATCTATTTAACAATGAAATTATCTAAATGTCAATTTCCTTTTCATTCAAAATATGCTTCTATGTTTAGTTCTTACAAGAAGAAAATAAAAAAGAAGCACTACACTCCAGACCTAAATAAAGACTATGATGGGGGCAGCAGCAACAGCAGCTGTGGCTTCAGATCTGTGAATCAGAGGATGTGGATGCAACAACATGCATCTGGAGCTTGCAATCAAACCAGAAGAGCTATAATGATCAAACCTTGTAACATCAGTCCATCCATGAAGTCAATTTTAAGATGACTGAAAGTAGCATTTTACCCCAACAAATGACCCATGCCACAACGTTAAGCTTTGCCGCAAAATTATAGGGTATTAAAGGAGCTAAAGAAACCAAAGCCATCAGATCCTGCCTGATCTCTGAAGCTAAGCAGGATCAGCCTTGGTAAGTACTGGGATGGAAATTGCCAATAAATACCAGGTGCCATATCTACACTGAAACTTGCCCTGCTTACTTTTTAGTTTGATTCCCTTTCAGATTTATCTTCCCTACCTGTTGTATCTATTTGTAATAGACACTCCCTAAATTAGTTTTGATTATTGCCCAGATGTCATCCTATACTGGACCTTTAATGCCTGGATGATTGTTTAACATTTTAACTATGTTGATTTTAACTATGACTTGTTTAAATTGTTTTTAAATTGTGTTGTCTGATGTCTAAATTGTTATTTTATGATTTTATGTGATTATATTGGGCTTGTTCCCCATGTGAGCCGCCCCGAGTCCCCAGCTAGGGAGATGGAGGCGGCATACAAAAATAAATTTATTATTATATTATATTATATTATATTATATTATATTATATTATATTATATTATATTATATTATAGACTGTGATTAAGAGGAAAGAACTGCATAATCGCCTTGAGAACTTCTTGCCCAAGAAAGCCTAATGAAATTCATGGAGTTACCATAAGTTGACATGTGGCTTGAAGGCACATATGCACAATACATGCACATGTTTTATTTAATACATTTATATGAACTTTATCACTTGTAATTCCATAGGGCCACTTAATCAACATTAAAGAAATCCAGAAAGCAACCCAGTATGTTGCCTGATGAAAAAGAAATATTATCAAAGCAATAAAGTTTGTTACTGTCGACCTCATTCTAGGAAAATACTGTTAGTTTCTGTCACCTGAAGGTGGAGGTACCAATCACATCTCTTTAGTTGTACAGCAAAGAGCTCTTTGCATGGCATAACTGTACAGATGACTGTGTGTTGAACTTTATACATTAGCTACACATGTTTACAACAAAGGAAATAGGAAGCCCGTGCCTTCAATTGGTAAGAAAGTGCTGAGGTATCAGCATTGAAAAAATGAGGGGAAAGTACAACTGAGAAACACTTTCCCCTCCATAGCTGACATGAAAAGTAGTCTCTTTCCTCTGTGTCTAAGAGGCTATGATGCACAAATAGAGCAAGCATATTTTACTGCTACCCCACTAAAGATTATTCAGAATTGCCAGTTCTTAATAGAAACATAGCCTCAATGAATACATCAAGTGATAAATGGTACTAGATTTAGCCATAATAAAAAGGACAGGGTAGGGAAGACGTTGTGTAGCAGCACTTTCAAAACTGACTTTTTATTTTAGCCTGAGCTTTTGGGGATACAGACTTACTTCAGATGCAGTGCACACTGACATCTAAGTCTCCGGATACAAAGCCCTAAACTTTCAAAAGGCTGCATAGACTGATAAGATCTTATAGATCTTTTCCACAGAAGATTTGTTTTTTTCTCCAATTGGATATTTGTCATCCTATGTCAGCATGATCTTTCAGTCTACATTGGACTGGTCAGTCCCTACGCCAGTGGATAAATGGAGACATATCAGACGTTAGAAGTGGCAGTATCCCATTCAGCAGAGATTGAAATGTCACAGTCCTTTAATAAGGAAATTACAAAGGAAGACTACAAAAAAAACCCAGAAAATTCCACTCCATTTAGCAGAGGTATGAAAAAGACAATGGCTTCAATGGCACACTACATGTATTAATACAATACTCAGCACATCCAACAAAATGAATCTCAGAAAGAGTTTTGAATCCCCAAACACTGATCTTTGAAGCTTTCACACATCAAGACTAACTGACCACTGTGAATATCTGAAGGACATGTATCACATTTTGCAGTCCTTTGAAAATTTGGGTGAAGGCTTGTGATTTGTACCTCTGGATCTTATTACATCTCGTGCTATTCCCATATCTATGTAAATATGCTTTGTTCCTGAACATTATTACTCTGTACTGCATCTGAAGTGGATTTATAAAACTTTATGTAAAAATATAAATCAGTTACATAGTCTTAAAGATGCTGCTACATCCCCCTCCCCCCTTCCTCTTTTTTATGCTGCAAGGGACTGGTACAATTACTTTGAAAACTACTAGATTTATGCTTGTTCATCTTGCACAGCTTCTGTTGACATGAAAGACCACAAAAGTATCTTTTAAAAAAGATTACATATCATTATGATTCCAAGGTGTGCTTAAGCCTATGAGGACTCTCAAGACCATGCTGATGTTCAGTTACCCCAGCCATATATGGTGCATATATTAAATCAAGTGCATATTGGTAGATGTGTATGGCTGATTCACCTTATGTTGGGAAAGCAAGAAAATAACATGAACACTTCACACTTGCATCATAATGAAGTAGGCATTTGCATAAGCACCGAGTTCCATTTGTATGAAAGTACACCTTGTAACAAGGGCAGCATTGGTCCTTCGAGTGTTTTGGTCTACATATCTCCTGAGCCCTTGGCATTTTTATTGGAGATTCCAACTAAAAAGAGGAATTATTATGTATAGAGCTCCAATTTAAAATTTGATCTTTATCGAAACTCAGTCGAATGTGGAATATTGAAATTAAAAGCCTTCTGGTTAGTTCAAAAGCTCAGAGAAGGCACTGTCTCTCAGCTTAACCTGCTTTTCAAAATGCTTGTGAGGCTAAAATGCTATTTTTTCGAGGGAGGGACATATCTTTAAAAGGACAGGAAAGATACCTGTGATACATCAGTGTATGTTTAGGAAGCCACTCTGATATTTATTTATTTTATTTCTATAGGAGTTTGTATATGACACAGAAGCAAAAGAAAACATTGGAAACATGCCAGAGAAAATAAGAATTTATTGAGTTATATAGTTTGCTTGATTATGGTTACTAGAAAAAACATTTCTCAAAAATGAAGTAGACTGCTAAAAAAATATACAGTGACACAAACATTCTAGTAGCATTTCTCTTCTTTTTTCCATCTTTGAAAATACTGATTATCAAAACAATGGACTCACCCCAAATAAATCACCTCTATGCAGGCCAAAGGAACCATGTGCACAGCTAGGAACTTTTCCTATAGATTTTTCTGTGCCACAGAGAGATCTTCAGAGAAAGCTTTGCTTATGACTCTTGTTTCCCTACACTGATTTATTTGGATTGCAGCCAATAGCTACAGGTGGATAGTAACAGACACGAATTACCATTTGTATTTACTGACCCATATGTCCTAAACCACCCTCTACCAGAGGACAGAGAGGTCTCAGAGTAGTTTCTCTTCACATTTTTCCCAATAGGAACTAATGGAGCATACAGCACCACAAACTACACAGATGCTTTTATGCCTCTTCATCCCCAGCAATTCTCCCCATCTCCAATGGAGATAAATACATACAACAACGGTTAGGTCCTTAAAGATGCCCGTGCCTTATCAAGTATTTCTTTTCTGATCTTGGGGTAATTTGGATGTGCTTCTAAAACCTGTTGAAAGAAAAAAAATGTGTGTAATAAAGCAGCCATAAACATTTCTCCATAAAACAACAACTGATAGTTATTCAACTGCCCACTGATCCATATATAAAGTGTTCTAAAACAACAGGCATTCAGTATGCCAGTTTGCGAATGCAAATAAATCATGGGAGGGCATGTATGACCTCCAGGTGGTCCTTCGGGGACCAGTCCCCCTCCCCAAATGTCAAAAAAAATCTCTAGAGAGGTTTAGAGGATATTTTCACATGTTTGCCCCCCCCCCCCGAGAGAAAATGAGATACTGTGAAACTGTTTTTGAATGAAAAAATGTTTCAAAATGTGCCAAAATGGCCTCTAAAAAAGTGTCTCCCAAATGTTTGGGGGGCTCCAAACATGTGAAACTGTGTTCTGCAGAATCCTAGGGTTTGGCAAAAACATTGTAGGCGTTCCAAGAAAAATCCTTAAAATCCTTTTTTCAAATCTTTATCAAAAGTCCAGATGTATATATGAAGATCTTATTGATATTCAATGTACCTCTGCTTTAAAAACTGAGTTTGCATCTGTGCTGTGTGTAGTCAGAAAGGCTACTCAAATAATGCTCCCCTCCTTGTCCATCTATCAATGTGAATCAGGCTTTTAAGCTTATGCTTTCACCGCAAACAAATATAGGAGTAAGTTGATACTACCCAGATTTGCATATTCAGCTCTCAAACATAAAACTCAAAAGGACAAAAATGAAACAATTTCCTCTTTCACATTAGGTGTGAATCAAATATTTTCTTGTACCAAAATAAAGGTTTGTGGTTATGTTTAAAATGTTTTCTCTTTATTTCCAAGCCTACTAAAGGTAAGGGTAAAGGTTTTCCCCTGACATTGAGTCCAGTCGTGTACGACTCTGGGGGTTGGTGCTCATCTCCATTTCTAAGTTGAAGAGTCGATGTTATCTGTAGATACGTCAAAGGTAATGTGGCTAGCATGACTGCATGGAGCCCTGTTACCTTCCTGCCGGAGCAGTACCTATTGATCTAATGTTTTCGAGCTGCTAGGTTGGCAGAAGCTGGGGCTAACAGCGGGCACTCACTCCGAGCCCTGGATTCGAACCTGTGACCTTTCAGTCCGGAAGTTCAGCAGCTCAGTACTTTAACATGCTGCGCCACTGGGGGCTCCTACCACATTATACAAAACACTCAGGCAATTGTTGTAGTTGAAAGAAGGAAGAACTCTGGTTCAAAGTGCTTAGGGGCAGAGTTAGAGTTCTGAGGGAAAATTAGGGACACAATTTGGGTTCCACGAGGGAAAAAAGTCTTCTAAAGGGTTCCATGACCAAAAACCTCTGGGAACTGAGATCCAGAAAGGCCAGAGCATCTCTCACATATGTAAAGGGAATGCTTAATTTTAGATTAGAACTAGCTCTATTTTGTTTCTCCGTTTTTTAAATGCCACATAAAGTTGCAGTTCCTTAGAGCCATTATTTTATGATACTTTACCTTATGGCAAACATTGATTGCATCAATGTATCTCTTGGCTTTCAGATAATTAAATGCCAATTTGAAACCTGTAAAAACAAAAGATCACACATTTTGCAAAGGGGAAAGCTTTTGAGCCTATCTGTGTTGGATATGCTTTCTCTTTTCAGAAATAGACAAGATGGCTTGTGCAGTTTTTGTTATTTCTTTTTCTCTTAACAGTTTGAATGATGGTAACCAAAGGGAAAAGGATAAAATGAGAGGAGAAACAGATGGCTCATTGTACACGTTTTCTGGGACATGCCTCTTTCTTTCTCAAAAACAGCACTTTTTTGTCCCTATGTGCAGACCTCTCTTTGCACATAAAGACGACAAAGAATTTGTTCTAGCCTTCTGTGGGGAGGCCAGAAAACCCAGGCACAAACTGTTGTATATACAGAAGGTTTTTTTTTTTTACCAAAGTCTGTTGTCAGAATAAGAAGGCAGGCCCTGGCACATTTAAAAATTCAGAGAAAAGAAACAGAAACTTTCCAAAATAGTGACAAGGACACAACAGGGTGGAGTGGAGATAAGGCATAATGAAAATGATTTCCCCTGAGCATTCATCCAGTTATCCACATCTAGCTAGCTATAGTTATTTCAGTGTGTATCTGATGCCATTCTTTTGACTGGGACCAGCAAGCACACAACTCTAGCGAGCTTTGTAATCCCAGCTTTATGAAATCACCGTAGTGGATGCTATGCTGATATTAGGAAGCTCCATGGTTGAATGTAAGACTGGAATGTCTTCCCAGATGGACTTCATGAAAGTGGATTGAGCTCAAGTTAGAAAGTGGCAGGGAGGAGGCAGCAATGGCATCAGTCTCTGCCCAGAGATACTAAGGGCAAATCCAAATAGAGCAAAAGTATTGGAAAAAATGTATTCATCAATGCAATGCCCCTCTTCCCCCAAATATCCAAACAATGTCTCTAGCCCTATCTACACTGACCATTTGATGCTGCTAGCTTCAAATTGTGGCAGTTAGACAACAAACTCCCACGAAAAGGTGAAAAAGAAAGCCTTTAAGGTGCAGCAGATTCCAATTGGTTCTGGGTTTTCCTATGGATTTCTCTGCATAGCGAAACCACTTTCTATGGCAGTTTGAAACTGATCCAGTGTAGATGTGCCTCCGGTCATCCTAGACTATTTCTGGCAAGTCCAACTATTTCCGCAACATTATATTTCCACCCTCTGGTGTTTCCCCCCAGTTCCAAGACATAGCAGAATATCTTACTCTCTTCTTCTCATCCTTTTCCTATTATTAAAAACTTTGAGCATTTAATGCATTATTGAAATTGTACTTTTGCATTATAATTTAGAAAAACAAAGAGAAGAAAATTTGTCCTTTAGATTACATAATTCCATGACTAAGTAATGGCTGCTTACCTGTAACCATGTTTCTTTGAGTGGTCATCTGTGAAATTCGTGCATATGGTATTTCTGCGACTGCGCAGTCAGAGAGGTAATCTAAAAAGCTCTTGATACATTTAGCCGGAAGTCCCGCCCACTCTCCCCATAGAGTATATAGCCCAGGGGTCCCCAAACTAAGGCCCGGGGGCCGGATGTGGCCCTCCAAGGTCATTTACCTGGCCCCCGACCTCAGTTTTATAATATAATATTTTTATATCAGTTTTAATAATATAATATATTCTATATACATATAATATTGATAATAATCTTATGTTATACAATATAATACTAATAGTAATACCATATAATAATATTAATTATATGTTATGTATTACATATTATATAATAGTATAGTGGTATAGTTCAATATAGCAATATATAATGCTAATATTGTGTTATGCTAATAATATAATATAGTGTATGTACATACAGCTGCTCTGTGTCCCCTTCGGGGTGAGAAGGGTGGGATATAAATGTAGTAAATAAATGCTGTAAATAAATAATTAATTTTAGACTTAGGCTCAGCCAAAGTCTGACATGACTTGAAGACACACAACAACAACAACAACAACAACAACAACAACAACAATCCTAATTAACTTGACTATCTCATTGGCCAGTAGCAGGCCCACACTTTCCATTGAAATCCTAATAGGTTTATGTTGGTTAAAATTGTTTTCATTTTTAAATATTGTATTGTTCTTTAGTTGTTATTGTTGTTGCACTACAAATAAGACATGTGCAGTATGCATAGGAATTTGTTTTTGTTTGTTTTTTTCAAATGATAATTCGGCCCCTCCACAGTCTGAAAAATTGTGGACCGGTCCTCTGCTTAAAAAGTTTGGGGACCCCTGATATAGCCAATGGGAGAGGCTGCTGTCTTAGTTCCTTTGCTGCGTAGTAGCAGCTTGATGGACCGAGGCATGACAACAGCGAGTAGGATGGGCGGGGATGTGTGAATTTGAGTTAAGAGTTCGATCACAGAATGAATTAAAATCTTAAGGTATCATGGTATGATTGCTCCACATATATCATTGCTGTTCTGCAGGCTTGCAATTTGGTATAATTTTATGGTGCTGTTATTCAATATACAGGCAGTCCCCAAGGTTACGAACAAGATAGGTTTGAGAGGTTTGTATGTAAATTGGAACAGGTATATTATTAAGCGTAACTCCAGCTATATATATATCTCCATACACACACACACAAGCTTTTGATAGCATAGGGACGGGTTGACATTCCTATGGTGTTTTGCTGTCTGTGCCCCTGTTCAGAAAATTTCACCTTACTTTCTGCTCCTGTGATAATTGGATTCTAAAAAAATGGCTTGGTATGGAAACAAGGATTGGTAAGAAAGTTTCACTGGAGAGTCTTTTACCCATGATAATCATTCTAGGGGCGAATTTCCCTTCCAAGGGGTAGATTTCTCCCTGTTGTCTCGCCCCCCTTCTTAACTATGAGTCATTTGTAAGTTGGATGTTTGTAACTTGGTGACTGCCTAGATTGAACTTGGTTTTAGATTCCAAATCAATCTACAAACCAGATCCAGGTCTAATAATTTATTCTGAGACCACAACAGGGAAAAAATAGTGATGAACTTACCTATAGTTGGATTTGTTTGGTTTCCATACTTCCAGGCCATCTCATAATTTGCTGCTGCATCCTTATATGCTTGTTCTTTTTCCATAATGTATCCCATATATTCATAAGCTTTACAACAGGACTAGAAAGGGAAAAAGGACAACTTCTACATCAAATGAACTTTGAACAAAACCTACCAGCTTGCTAAAATAGCAAGCTAGAATTTGGTTGGCCCTTTGCTAAGTGAGCAGTTCATAGAAATGGAAGTCCGTATCTGATTTCCCCATTCAACTTCACTAGTATAGGGAGTAATAAAGACCCGGATAGCCAAAACTTTTAACTATGCAAACTGTAACCCATGGTTGATATCCTGTCTCTCCAAGCCATCCCCATGTCTCCTGCTTTTTATAAGGTTCATTGCATTATCTGTCCTGTTAACATGAACAGCACAGATAAGAGGCCATAACCTGTGACTTACCCTGTTATTACGAAGGCACCGTTTTAATAATTCACCAGCCATGTCATATTTTGAAGACTGAATGTAAATGTCAGCAAGCAGGAGCCAGCTTTTCTCAAACTCTTCTGCATCAATGGGGTTCCAGTTCATTTTGGAAATACGCTTCAACTGGTTCCTGGCTCGTGGGGTTTGCTTTAAGATCATGTATGCTATAGCCATCCCCAAGAGTGCTGGGACATGATCCTTCTGGAAGAAAAAACACAGGGCGCATCTCAGATGAGAAACAAGAGAACTTGGCATAAATCTCAACAGGGCCTCTACAGGATATACTTGACACTGATAACACCAGGCACAGTCCCAACCAAAAGACCTGCAAATGCAAATATATTCTTCAAGACCACTGACTTCCTTTTGTAAACAGATGCAAGAAGAAGGGGATGCTTGTGACAAATTCTGAAATACCCTTCCTTCGGTGTGGGGGAACAGAGCTCCTCTGAGTGGAAAAACAAACTCCTTAGTGCAAAACAGTACTTCTCCTTACCTTTTGCATGTGCATTAGCTCTTTCAGGGTGTGATTATTCAGCAAGAAGTATAAGGTAAGCTTCTGTAGTTCAGGAAGCCTGTTTTTTTTAGCCTCACAATGGACACATTTATCAGCTATACTGCTAGAGGCCTAAATACCTTAAAAGGTAGATCATATCTGACCTTGGAAACTGGCTTGTACTTGGACAAGAGACCACCAACAAACACCAGGCTATATTTTACAAGCCAATGGCAAACCACTTCTGATTATTCCTGGCCTTTAAAAATGCTATGATATTCATACAGTTGCCATTAGTAGATAAGTGACCTGAAGGCACATACACATACTATGGGGTCCCTCAGGGAGCAACTTTATTTTCCTATTTTAGCAACTGCAATGAAAGCTCCAATGCTGCCTTTCTTGTGGAAGAAATCGGTAAATACAGTAGAGTCTCACTTATCCAACGTAAACAGGCCGGCAGAATGTTGGATAAGCGAATATGTTGGATAATAAGGAGGGATTAAGGAAAAGCCTATTAAACATCCAATTAGGTTATGATTTTAAAAATTAAGCACTGAAATATCATGTTATACAACAAATTTGACAGAAAAAGTAGTTCAATACGCAGTAATGCTATGTAGTAATTACTGTATTTATGAATTTAGCACCAAAATATCACGATGTATTGAAAACATTGACTACAAAAATGCGTTGGATAATCCAGAACGTTGGATAAGCGAGTGTTGGATAAGTGAGACTCTACTGTCTTTTTTTTTACATTGGCACATATTTGCATGGGAACAGTGACAACTAGTAATGCAAACTTGAGGACTAAAAGAAGTACTAATGCTGAATTTTGAGACTTTCAAAACTCTAGAAATTCTAGATGACAACTCACATTATCTGTTTATTGGCCACTGTCTTGGAAATGATGGGTGCTGCAGTCCAAACATAGCTTGGAGACACCAGGTTAGAGAGACACTATTATTTCATCACTAGCCAACTCAAACTAGCTCAGGTGTCAATGGTGGCCAAGAGTGCCTTTGCACAATTAAAGCTTGTGTGCCAGCTGTGCCCATACCTTGAAAAATCTGATCTGGCTATGGTGGTTCATGCCTTGGTTACATCCCGTTTAGACTACTACAATGCACACTACAAGGGGCTGCCTCAGAAGAGCGTTTGGAAGCTTCAACTGGTTCAAAGGTCAGCAGCAGATTGTAACGGGCTTGTTACAGGGAAAGAACTACCTCCCTGCTAAAACAATTGCACTGGCTACCATTCCGCTTCTGGGAACAATTCAAAGTTTTACAGAATTTTTCTTTATTATAGAATTTTTCTTTGGCATTATGCGGTCCATACACTCCATGCAATTTTTTTTGTTTTGTTTTTCCAGGTGATTTCAACCGCTAGCTAAAAGAGATTGGAAAAATTAATACTAGGCAATGCTCATGAAGAAATTATCCTTATGGGGGACTGGAATGGAGTCTTGAACCCACAATTAGGTAGATAAATATTCAGAAAAAAAGACTAAACAAGATCAAGGTTAATTGCCTATAGCCTTCAATACTTTAATGGAAACAATAGGGGTGGTAGATGTTTGGAGACATCTATACGAGAACCAAAAAGAATTCACATTTTACTCATCCCTGTCAGGAATAGATGTTTCTTATATCAAACACCCTGACCTCACAGATAAAGAAAATTGAAATTTTGCCAAGAATCCTTTCAGACCATAATGTGATTTTGTTTTTTGATTATTTTTTTTAAAGAGAACTGATTTCTCCTGGAAATTAAATGAAAATCTGTTACAAGATCCAAAAATAGTCAGAGAAGGAAAAGAAATTCTATCTTTGTATTTTGCTGAAAACAAACCAGGAGAAGTAAAAATGGAGACTGTTTGGGATGTAAGCAAAGCAGTCATAAGAGAGGTTTTTATATAACAAAATGCATCTCGGAACAAAATAAAAAGGGAACAGTTGAATAAAATAAATGATGCAATTAAAGAAAAGGAAAGAACCCTCCATGAAAACCCATCTGATAAAAAACAAAGGAAGAAATAAAGTCACTGTGAAAATAGATAGATTTGATTTTGTCAGAGGAAATTGCAAAGAAACTAATGAGATGGAAACAGGAAAATTTTGAATGAGCAAATAAGTCTGGAAGATGGCCAGCAGTACAACTAAGAAAGGCACAATGCCTTTCACCCATCATAAAATTAGTATCCGGTAGACATATACATCATGAATCAACCAAAATAAAAAAACATTCAAACAATTTTATACAAATCTATATAAAAATAAAGCAGTTGACAAGGATAAAATCAAAAAATATATGGATGGATTAAAGATTAATAGATTCAGCGAAGAAGAGAAAAGAAATCTGAACCAATCAACTAGCATAGCAGAAATAGAAGAAGCAATTCGATCTTATAAAGGCAAAGCTCTGGGGCCAGAAGGACTTACAGCAAAATATTATAAAGTATTCCAGGATAACTTAATTATACCTTATAATTATACCTTATACAAGCTATTATGAACTTGCTAAAAGAAGGGAAAATACCTGAAACATGGAAAGATGCATATATAACACTAATTCTGAAAGTATATCGTGATTCTCTGTTACCAAAGAATTACCAATCCAATTCACTTCTGAATGTAGACTATAAACTTTTTATGATCGTTTTAACAAACAGATTGAAAAATATCTTAAAGAGGACAATCTCAAATGACCAAGCTGGCTTTTTACCAAACAGACAAGTCGAACAGAACACAAGATGCATCACTGACATAAATGAATTATTTCATAAATACCCTAGCAGGAAACTAGCACCATTTTTTTTTTGAAATAGAAAAAGTGTTCGAAAGCTTAAATTGGGACTTCATGATGGAAGTCTGACAAGCACGTGATATGGGAGACTAATTTATAAAAGTGACACGAACTATATACAAGGACCAACAAGCACGACTGATCGTTAATGGAGAGAAAGCACAAAGAATGGAAATAAGACGCGGTACTAGGCAAGGCTGTCCTCTATCACCACTCCTATTCATCATGTGCATAGAGATGCTTATAAAAATAAATGGAAACAAGGAGATAAAAGGAGTTCACATTGCTAGAAAAGACTATAAGATCAGAGGTTTTTGTCGATGATATTGTGTTGACTCGATGAAACAATTAAATAATGTCTTGGCAAACTTCTTGTCTATTTCTTTTATCCCAATATACCTTGTATGTTTTATACCTTGTTGTTAGCTGCTTTGAATTCCTGATGGGGGAGAAAGGTGGGATATAACTTAATAAATGTAAAAAACCAAACAAAAAAAACCAAAAAAAAAAAAAAACACCCACATCCCAACTTCACATTTGGGAAGACTTTTTAATACACTATATTTCCCTATTAGAAAAAAAACCCCTCATCAATATGGTGTTACATGCTAACTGATCTGTTTTACACTTTAGTAAAATTCTTCATCATCATCATCCACAACTCACCTCATTAACAACAACCTCTGTGAAGGCATTCAGTGCTCGTTCTACGTTTGATTTTTGTTTGGTTGCCACAAGGCAGTAATTTTCCATGATGCGGAGCTGCACATGACCTTGCACAGTCTGGGGCTTCAGTTCCTTTAAGAGCTTTTCTGCTGTTCTCACAGCTAATTGCACAGATTCTTGCTTCTCACTGGAAGTACTGTGTATAAGAAAACAAAAGGCATCAAGGGTTTCAAATCAGGAGCACAATTTCAGACTTAAACAGGACTGAGGAGGAAAGGAGGCTACCAGGTATGCTCTTGGATAATAATAATAATAATAATAATAATAATAATAATAATAATAATAATAATAATAACAACTTTATTTTTATACCCCGCCCCATCTCCCCGGAGGGACTCGGAGCAGCTTACATGGGGCCATGCCCGACATAAAAATACAATAACAGCGATAAAACAGTAAAAACAATTTTACACATCAATAAGACATCAACATCAGTAAAACAGTCATATAAATCAATATACTGCATAAAATATTAAAAACGGGAGGCTAAAAACAGATCTGGGCCAAAGTGCATAATGACATCACATGGGAGAGGTAGTTTCATGGCTAAAATAATCAATAAAGTGCAAGTAATTGTGGCCAGGCATCCTATTGTTGAGTGGGCAGATGAATCAACCTACAAAGATTAATCCTCAAAGGCCTTTTGGAAGAGCCAAGTTTTTAGGCTCTTCCGGAAGGAGAGTAGGGTAGGGGCCTGCCTGATCTCCCTAGGGAGTGAGTTCCAAAGCCGGGGGGCCACGACGGAGAAGGCCCTCTCTCTCGTCCCCACCAACCGTGATTGCAAAGGTGGTGGAAGCGAGAGGAGGGCCTCCCCCGAAGAGCGAAGAGAGCGTGCAGGTTCATAGGGGGAAATGCGGTCTCTAAGGTAGGTGGGTCCCAAACCGTTTAGGGCTTTGTAGGTGATAACCTGCACCTTGAATTAGGCCCGGAAGATAAACGGCAGCCAGGATATATTCAAGATTTAAATTGAAGAAGAAGAAGTAGAAGTAGTAGTAGTAGTGGAGGAGGAGGAGGAGGAGCATGATCAAAATGCAAGAGTATGTCCTATGGTTACTTTTGTATACTGAACAGTCATTAGCATGCAGTGCTCAGTGCATCCCCGAGGTATTTGGCTCCTAAGACTCCCTGGTGACTCTACCAGAAGACATGGGCTACATTTTTATTGCCTCCTCAAGGATGTGACTTTTTGCTAATTGTCCTCTACTCCATTTGGGAAGGCATTTTTAGCAGCTCACGTGAACTCCATAGAATTCCATGCATAGAAAAATGGTCCAAGACCAACTAAATTTGCCCACAGAAGTCATGGCTCCTGAGCCAACCTAATGTATAAGAAGAATTTGTGCCTATGTGTGGTACAGCATATGCCACACAGACTCTTGTATAACGAGGTATTCAACTGCTCACTTGGCTTAGTCCTGTTCGGTTGGGAGAGGAAAACAAAGAGCAACAAAGAAAGGTATGATCAATAAATGTTTAATAACAGAAGCTACTAAAACACCGTCAAATCAAAAGAACTGCCTAAACTTTGTTTTTATTTATTTTTAATGTTACTTACTAGTCTGCCTCTAAAAGAAATTATAGAATGAAAATCTTTGCCTCTAAACTCTTTCCCCCTAGATATGTGGTTTATCAACTTTGCTATCTACCCTGTTTCCCCTAAAATAAAACATCCCCGGAAAATAAGACCTAGTAGAGGTTTTGCTGAATTGCTAAACATAAGGCCTCCCCTGAAAGTAAGACCTAGCAAAGTTTTTGTTTGGAAGCATGACCGCCTAAGAGAACACCAGAGCATGCAGGGTTGGTAAATGTACATACCATAGATTGTTGTACATGGAAATAATGGTGGTAACAAGAAATTCTTGATAGGATTCAGTTTGTCTGGTTATGCTGGTTTGTGATGACAACTACTGTACAGTATATAATGTTCATTCTTTGTTCAACAATAAATGTGAATTCTTCTTCATGGAAAAATAAGACATCCCCTGAAAATAAGACCTAGCGCATCTTTGGGAGCAAAAATTAATATAAGACACTGTCTTATTTTTGGGGAAACATGGTAGGAATGCACAAGATCCACTACAACTTGAACTGAGTATCCCATTCTGATTCTATCACCCAAAACTAATTTGTAGGGATTCTTTTAAGCACCATTTTAGGTTCATCAGGAAAAGGTAAGTTGTTACGTGCCTTCAAGTCAACTTCAACTTATGGCAACTGTATGATAAGCAGACAACAACAACAATTTATTGATTAGCCAGTTGGCCTTATCAAGCACAGACAATACATACACAACATGTATGATAAGTCATTTTTGGCAATATTTTGTCGAAGGAGGTTTTCCATTTCCTTCTTCTGAGGTCAAGAGAGCGTGACTTGCCTACAGTCAACCAGTAGCTTTTTTTCTGACTGAACCCAGACGTCTAGTCCAATAGTCTAGCTGCTACTCAACAAGTGTTAAAACAATAAAATTTAAAAGATTTGCACAACCACTTACTCTGTGTCAGTATCCAGGTGTTCAAAGACTTCACCTCCCATTGTTTCATTGTCTGGGTTCAAGCAGATTTCGATCATGTTGTAAACAGCATTCTGTCCCCAGTCGTTGTCCTTCCTTGCTTTGTTAAAATGCCGAAGTGCATCATTTGGTTCTCCAGTGTACCTAGGCAGGCAGTCCAACTCACTTAACAGTGTGTATGAATTGACTTTAAAATGAAAGTATAATATCCAAACTTAGCGAAGTTTGTCCTAGACATAACAGCACCTCAATCTTTAAAACCCCTCTAAGGTATGTTTCCAAAAACTAACCAACTGATTATCAATGGGTATCAGTTGGGAGTTTGGTACCTACAGATATTTTGTTACTGCAGAAATGGAAAGGTCAGAAAGAGAATGTGAATAAATGCTTATACAGCTGCTATAGGAAGTGAAATATCATCTGGCCAAGGAATGAATTTCACACAAAGTCTAGAGAAGGGAAACATACTAGAAAACAGCAGAATTGGTATATTTCCACACATTCAAGTCCATCGACAGTGGTTTGAACAGAGACAATGGTTTCCAGGTACACTTACACATATTATAACACTAGTTAACACCCTGACCTCATGAGGGTCCCCTTGGACAGTTTAACACATCTGCTTGCTAGTAAACAAACATCTAGTAAACAAACATTTTACTACAGTCACCAGTGAACAAAAGGATACATTTTCCTGATTATTTGCTTGACAGGGTTAACATTGTTATATACCCTTGGTTTTAATTGTTTTGAATGGATTATTCTATGGTTTTATTATTTTTTCAGCTATTCACATATGCATATACAATAGGATCACTGTATCTACTGGACCAGTATCAGCACCCAACAAAATCAGGAATTTTCTAGATCCTTCAAGGTAATTCTATGGAATGCTTCCACCAGAAGTTACAAGAGTTGCATTGGCAAATTCCTAGAGAAAATGCCTTTCTATGATTTTTTTAGGTCCTCTGGCACAACTCTATAGTAACTTCTGGCCATATTTGTTTATTTCAATAAGATCTGCTATTATCCAGTTCCCTCTTTCCATGGTAAGTTCAGGAATATATCCTCCATGGACATGGGGGATATACTGTACATATCGACTCTTTTGACACATATAGCTAATCAGTATTTGATTATCACATATCATTGCTCTTTAAACATAACCATAGAGCTAAAGTCAACTCACAACCTTCTGTACTAGTCTAACAGTACAGGAAGCATGTGGTCATTGTATAAACACTGGGAGGATAATGGAATGTGCAGTGAGTTGTCTCTCTGAATGTGATCAGAATGTGGATCACTGAAAGGAGAGTACAAGCGAGAGGGGCAACTGAAATGAGGTCTGCAGACATTTTCATAGCAAGCAACTACAGTAGAGTCTCACTTATCCAAGCTAAACGGGCTGGCAGAACCTTGGATAAGTGAATATCTTGGATAATAAGGAGGGATTAAGGAAAAGCCTATTAAACATCAAATTAGGTCATGATTTTACAAATTAAGCACCAAAACATCATGTTATATAACAAATTTGACAGAAAAAGTAGTTCAATACGCAGTAATGTTATGTTGTAATTACTGTATTTACGAATTTAGCACCAAAAATATCACAATATATTGAAAACATTGACTACAAAAATGGCTTGGATAATCCAGAAGCTTGGATAAGCGAAGCTTGGATAAGTGAGACTCTACTGTACTAACAATTCTCTTAATATGCTATCTGAATTTGCTCGGCTGGCATTTATGAATACAGGTTAAGAAAATAATTTCTGATCGGCATTATTTCAGTAATGTATATTTTTCAGCCATACCTACCAAAGATACAGTCCTTTGCAATAGTGAAAACCTGGATCAAGCTTTGTCCTGGGAGAGTGCTTCTCTGCCATCGAAAGGAATCTTGGGATTTCTTCTAGTTTTCCAGCCCTTCTTAAAAGGTCAATCAAACGCGACAATGTTGTATAATTGTCTGTTAATGTAAGTATATAGGGCTTTATAAAAAAGGAACTGTTTCTATCTGAAAGTTCTGTACAAGAATGCAAGGATATTAGACAAAGCCAACATAACAGTGTGATATCTCTTGGGGCATTAATACTTTCCCTTCTGCATTAAGGATGGAACCAAGTTCGCCCCTGGTGGCTCTGCATGTTATGAGGAAGGACATCTCAAGTGGAGAGCCTACTCTACACAACTGTATATAGCATCTAGATTCAGGGAAGTCATGCTATCCCTCTATTCTGCCTTGGTCAGACCACACCTGGAATACTGTGTCCCATTCTGGGCACCGCAATTGAAGGGAGATGTTGACAAGCTGGAAAGCGTCCAGAGGAGGGCGACTAAAATGATTAAGGGTCTGGAGAACAAGCCCTATGAGGAGAGGCTTAAAGAGCTTGGCATGTTTAGCCTGCAGAAGAGAAGGCTGAGAGGAGACATGACAGCCATGTACAAATACGTGAAGGGAAGTCATAGGGAGGAGGGAGTAAGCTTGTTTTCTGCTGCCCTGGACACTAGGACGTGGAACAATGGCTTCAAACTACAGGAAAGGAGATTCTACCTGAACATTAGGAAGAACTTCCTCACTGTGAGAACTATTCGGCAGTGGAACTCTCTGCTCCGGACTGTGGTGGAGGCTCCTTCTTTGGAGGCTTTTAAGCAGAGGCTGGATGGCCATCTGTCAGGAGTGCTTTGAATGTGATTTCCTTTTTCTTGGCAGGGGGTTGGACTGGATGGCCCATGAGGTCTCTTCCAACTCTACTATTCTATGATTCTATGAACTCTCCCTATAATTACATAGGTTTGCTCACTGAAATATACAATGAAGCATATTTAATGTTGGGGATTAGATTACACTATGTAACACAATTTTTGTCCCTGGGTTATAAATTTCCTAATTGGTTCTATCATAACATGGAAAAGGTTTATTAAACTGCAAAAATGTTTTGTTTGCAGGACATCGTGC
The DNA here is from genome assembly GCF_035594765.1 of Anolis carolinensis. Classification (NCBI taxonomy): domain Eukaryota; kingdom Metazoa; phylum Chordata; class Lepidosauria; order Squamata; family Anolidae; genus Anolis; species Anolis carolinensis. The sequence continues at coordinate 214,471,416 of NC_085841.1, read as the reverse complement.
AGCACATTTTGCTATAGTTTTTTAATGAATATCTCATACAGTCTCAACCAATTCAACATAGTTTATGGCAGCCACAAAAACAAAGTTTCTGGGGGATAGCAATCACTTTCAAAGTACAGTAGAGTCTCACTTATCCAAGCTAAACGGGCCGGCAGAAGCTTGGATAAGCGAATATCTTGGATAATAAGGAGGGATTAAGGAAAAGCTTATTAAACATCAAATTAGGTTACGATTTTACAAATTAAGCACCAAAACATCATGTTGTACAACAAATTTGACAGAAAAAGTAGTTCAATACACAGTAATGTTATGTTGTAATTACTATATTTATGAATTTAGCACCAAAATATCACGATATATTGAAAACATTGACTACAAAAATGGCTTGGATCATCCAGAAACTTGGATAAGCGAGGCTTGGATAAGTAAGACTCTACTGTAAGTACCACACAATTAAACAGGAACAGATTTTTTTCAAATTTCGTTACATAACGTTATGTGTCTTATCATGGTTTTAGCTAAAAGCATTTTTCCCAGGGAAATAACTTTGGAAAAATCTCTTATATTCTATACAGTTGTACCTATCAGCATGCAGCTTTACTATAAACATTAAAATATATATATAAGAAGCAACACAAGGACAGAATACTGACCTGGGTTGCGATCCAAGAGCTGCTGGAAATGAAATACTGCTTGGTCATAGTCCTGTTTCCTGAACATAAGGTCAGCCATCATCTACAACCATAAAGCAGACATGATCATTAAACAGATACTACACTTGATCTTAGCCAAAAGGCCTTTGCAGTACTGTAAAGGCCTGCTGCAATAGAGCCCCAAAAAGGCAACATATGGAAGGGCTCTGTTCCAATTCTTCCATCTCCCAAATCTCAGTGCTGTAACAGCTGTACACATCTCAATAGGACCGAGCACTGCTTCCAAGTCTCAGCTTTCCTCTTCTGCCTAAACATTTACTCACAACTCTCAGCCCCATCGTCTAAGCCCCTTTCTTACATCTTCTTATTTTCCATCCAAATGTGTCTCACATGGCTTCTGTATCCTGACAGGCCTAAATGTCCTTTCTTCCAGATCTTTTGCACTGAACAAAGGTCAAAACCGCTCACTCAGGCTTTTCCCACCTTGGCTCCAGATGCCGAATGTCACATTCTAAAGGAATCCTGCCTTGCTTAACTTTGTGAAATCAAGATGTTCTGGTAGATTAGCATCTTTGTCTTGCCATGGGCATCAATTCTTAGCCCTAAAGGGAGTACAGAATTTTGGAGGAACACAATAGGGACATTGTGTGTAAGACACACAAGGCCTAAGGAATTATGCCGACAGCCCTGTCTGTCTAACACATACTTCCTTTTGCTATTAATTTTTCTCTAAAGCACTAAATTTCAAATAAGCTGGTTTTCTTCATGTCAGCCTTCTCAACCATATACAGACATAGGAAACATGATGGCCTGGACTGTCAGGATGCTTTGAATGCAATTTTCGTGCTTCTTGACTAAACTACTAGAAGTAGGCAATGATTTAGAACTGCATAAACAACATTAAAACTGTTTTTCCCCATATCAGGAGCAACTTGAGAAATTGCAAGTCGCTTCTGGTGTGAAAGAATTGGCCATCTGCAAGGATGTTGCCGAGGGGATGCCCGTATGTTTGATGTTTTGCCATCCTTGTGGGAGGCTTCTCTCATTTCCCCGCATGGGGAGCTAGAGCTGACAGAGGGAGCTCACCCACTCTCCCCGGATTCAAACTACCGGCCTGTCAGCAGTCCTACTGATGCAAGGATTTAGCCCTTTGTTTAGCCCACCGGAGGCTCCAGGGGATTAATACTGCTATGCCATCAGTAAGAGAGTGCACATTTGGCCTTAATTCAACCCAGAAACCTGATCCATGGGGCACTACTCAGTTCACTGCAGGGGGTGAGCTATCTTTGCCTGCAGCTTGTATTTCTGCATTATTATTAATCTTATTATGTTTATTTATGCCCTGCTTTATCTCTCCCGAAGGAGACTTAAAGCGGCTTACAATTAAAAGTATGACTACATAATTTAAAATAGACACATATGCAAACATTAAAACAGAATTAAAAATAACAGTATTAAAATTCACAGTTAAAATCCACTGAAACATATTCAAAGCTAAAAATCGTAGCACCCCTGACTTGTTTTTGAAAACCCTTTAACATATGTACAGATAACCAAGAAACTATCATTTTGAACTTTTAATTCATTGAGACAGACCCTCAAGTCTTGGTGGTCTGGGAGCTGCATGTATCAGAGACCTGGGATTGTTACCCCATTATAGGCTGCAACTAAATTATCTATGTACTAGAGAAGGATCATGTAGCTCCATTAATATCCCAAGCATCTATTATTAAAAAGCATTCTTTGATTCCTATCAGCTCTTCTTCCTTCTCATTCACTACTGTTGAGAATGTCTAAATCAGTATCATTGCGGTCATATAAGACAAGGATTGTGGACCTGAGGAAAGTTCTGGTGGCATCATGATACCAAAGGGAAAAGTTATAAAAAGTAGTAAAAGGAACCCAGTATTTCCCTAATGAGGGGCTACTGTGGTTTCAACATTGAACAAGGACATTTGAGACCATAGTTTGAATCTCCACTTGGCCATGGAAATCCACTAGGTAGCAAGACATCCATTCTCAGAAAGAAATGGCAAACTGCTTCTGAGTAAATCTTGCTAAGAAAACCCCATAATAGATTCTCCTTAGAATTGCCATAGATCAAAAATGGCTAAAAGGCACAGAATAACATTTCCTTAGTGCAGGAAATAAATACGGTGTAAGCGAACTAACCAAAGGACTATCAGAGTTACCATTTAATTTTCTCTTCTTTAAAAAAAAGAAAACCCAAAAATAATTTGACTAGACTGCATAACTTACCATAGCAGCAGCTGCATTATCTGGATCATTCTTCAGCAACAGTGCACACTGACGCTGGCAGGAATCCACATCGTCGTATGCAAGGTACAAGCGTGCAAGTTCCAGCATCACCTGAGGATTAAGAGCAAGGGTGCAATTATTCGTAATTCCACTCTCAAAGAAAGCAACAAGTAATTTCAGCAATTCCCTTCCCCATGGGAGAAACTCTTTGAAGACTATATATAGTACATCCTTGGTATCTACTGGGGTTTGCTTCTAGCCCTCTTCCCGCCAGATACCAAAATCAATGGATGCTTAAGTCCCATTATATATACAGCAGAGTCTCACTTATCCAACATAAATGGGCCGCCAGAACATTGGATAAGCGAATATGTTGGATAATAAGGAGGGATTAAGAAAATCCTATTAAACATTAAATTCCATTATGATTTTACAAATTAAGCACCAAAGCATCATGTTTTACAACAAATTTGACAGAAAAAGCAGTTCAATACACAGCAATGATATGCAGTAATTACTGTATTTACGAATTTAGCACCAATGTATTGAAAAGACTGACTACAAAAACATTGACTATCCGACTGTGTTGGATAATCCAGAACATTGGATAAGCGAATGTTGGATAAGTGAGACTCTACTGTAATGTCTTAGTAAAATGGTAAAATTACTGTTTGTTTGGGGGACTTTTTTTAAAAAAATGTGTATTTTCAAGCTGTGTGTGGTTGAATTCACGGATGCAGAATCCTAAAACTGGCTGACTGTAGCTCAAACTGCAGATGTTCCTTAAAAGCTGCACAGTTTTCACAGTTTTGAAATCATATAGTTTTCAACGACTGTGAAAACAGTGCAGCTTTCAAAGGCTGGGGTTTGGAATTTACACTGTACAAAATTTGAATGTATTTCTGTACATTCTTTTCCTCTATAGAAAATTGATTCACCTGTACAGAAAATGTATTCTATGGAGAAAAAATCCCAAAGTGTAAATTTTGTACAGGATACACTCTGAATTGTGGGAGTCTCCTTCATCCAGAACTCTCCCTGTCAAGACTTCAATGACATGTAAGAAACATGCATTTCAAACATCTTTTCAAATATTCTTTTCATGCCTAATTAAAATATAAGATGTAAATTCTCTGCCATTCCTATGGTAGAAGGTAGTGACAAAAGTGTATTATGTCCAGCCAGGCTTTTTAAAGCGAGACTTAAAGGAAGACAAAGACATAGCTGTATTAGCCTGGAATATCATTTTCCAAAGGGATCTTGTGGCATCTCAGAGACTGACAGAATGAAGTTGGTTGCATAAGTTTTCATAGATTAAGTCCATGCATCTGAGGATGTAGTCTAAGCCCATGAAAACTTATACAACCAACTTTGTTCTCTCGGTTAGTTTCTAAGATGCTATGAGATCCCTTCACTTAAAGGGAAACGGTTCCATCTTGGTGCTCAGCTGACCTTGTTGTCTGTCTCACAATAAACAAGAGCTTCTTTGTAAAATTTGATTGCTTTCTCGTAGTTCCGTTGGGTAGCTGAATGCTTTGCTATCTCTGAGCAAATTTCAGCTGCCAGTTGCTTCTGCATGGGAACAGCATCCAGCTGCTCTATCTGAATCCTTTTCAGTACTTTGGCCTGCAAATCCCGAGCCTGATGGAAGAACAAGAAGAATGGTTTAGGGAAAGAAATAATGCACAGAGAAAGAATTTGAATTGAGTCACACATTTCCAGAGGACCTATTTGCTTCCACTGAAGTCAGGGTTGCATATGAGTTTTCTCTTCATGTATGCAACATGAGAGGCTGCAATCACAGAGACTATTGGTCTTTTAAGCTCAGTATTATCTATACCCCTGGTGGCACAGTGTGTTAAAGCACTGAGCTGTTGAACTTGCGGACTAAAAGGTCCCAGGTTCAAATCCCGGGAGCGGAATGAGTGCCTGCTGTTAGCCCCAGCTCCTGCGAACCTAGCAGTTCGAAAACATGCAAATGTGAGTAGATCAATAGGTACCGCTCCAGCGGGAAGGTAACAATGCTCCATGCAGTCATGCCGGCCACATGACCTGGAGATGTCTATGGACAATGCCGGCTCTTCGGCTTAGAAATGGAGATGAGCACCAACCCCCAGAGTCGGTCACGACTGGACTTAACGTCAGGGGAAACCTTTACCTTTACCTTTTATTATCTATACCAGGGGTCCGAAACTAAGGCCTCAGGTCAGATGCAGACCTCCAAGGACATTTCCTTGCTGCCCACCCTAAACTTTAGACTCAAGGTTGCCCTGAATCTGAAACAACACACAACAACCACAACCCTAATTAACTTGACACTCTCAGCATCCAAAAGCAGGCCCTAGTGAAATTGATTAAAATTATTCTTAACTTCAAATATTGTATTGTTCTTGCATTTTTTTGCACTACAAATAAGGTATGTGTAGTGTGCATAGGAATTTGTTGATTTTTTAAAAATCAAACTATAGTCCAGGCTCCCAACACTGGGTGACAGTGAAGCGGTCCTCAGCATTAAAGGATTGAGGACCCCTGTTCTACATTTACTGGCAGATAATCTCTTAGGTCCCCAATGGTTGTCTTTTTCAGATCTATCTCAAGTTTCCATAGACATTTTTCTTGCCAAGCACTCACTTTTGGCCTCTCAATTTGCAAGTGTGCAAAGAGGCCAGGTTACTGCTTATGACTAACTAGCAGGACCACTCTGACAACCACCATGTCAGACTATAATAATATAATAATTTTATTCTTATACCCCACCCCATCTCCCTGAAGGGACTCGGGGCGGCTTACATGGGGCCAAGCCCGGTCATCAACAATATAAAAACAAGCAGTAAAACAAATCAAACAACAATAAAAACAAGTTATGAAAACACATAAAATACATAATGATAAAATCATGGATAAGATCTGTAGGAAACTGGGCCAAAGTGCTAGTTATGTTGATATCATCAGGGAGGAGTGGTTATCCCAAGTGTCATAGCCATCAAAAGTGCTAGGAGAAGCGTACATACGGGACTATTAGTGGAAGGCGACAGGTCATCTTACTAGATCAGTTGTCAAAGGCCTGCTGGAAGAGCCATGTTTTCAGGCTCTTCCGAAAGGAGAGAAGGGTAGGAGCCTACACAGAGAAGCCATTGAAATCCACAAGCATGTGGACAATTTCAATAAAAAAGAGGAAACAATGAAGCTGAACAAAATCTGGCTACCAGTATTTTAAAAACTCTAAAATCAGGACAGTAAATAAAGAAGAACACTCAGAAAACAAAGCAATTCCAGACAGGAAACAATCAGGGCCAGCTAACACCTCCCAACAAAGGATTCCCCCAGGCAGGAAGCAGCCACCTTGAAGGTGAAAGGCTATTCTATGCTAATGAAGGTGGCCAATTGCAACATTCACACCTACCTCAAACAGACAAGAGTTCTTTCTCCCACCTTGGACACTCCACAGATATATAAACCCCACTTGACTAGTTTCCAACAGACCTCACAATCTCTGAGGATGACTGCCATAGATGCAGGCAAAATGTCAGGAAAGAATGCTTCTGGAACATGGCCATACAGCCCGGAAAACTCAGAGCAAGCCAGAATAATGACTCTGCTGATTTAACACACCTTGACTACTTTTAATGTCAAGGCCTCTTAATGGAATAGGGATCCATATTGACTGTCATTAGTGAAGCATGGCATTGTTTATTGGAAGAGGCCTACATAATGTGATGATGGAGGGAGATAGTCAAATGTATTTATGTGTTAACGATAATAGCCTCAGATAATTTTTAATTTCATGCTATACATTAGTATTTTTTTTATTTATATTACTTTTACCCCGCCTTTCTCTCCTAGGAGACTCAAAGCACTTTGATTCCACTTTAACTATCACAGGGTTTGTAGTTTGGGCAGAGACACCAGAGGAGCATTCTGGTCAAAGAAGTGAAGATTTCTTCCCAACTACAAATCCTAGGATTCTTTAGGATGTTGGTATGAGCGTTAAAGTGGAATCATGCTGCCATAATAATGCTATAAATCTGTACAGTAGAGTCTCACTTATCCAAGTTAACCGGGCTGGCAGAAGCTTGGATAAGCGAATATCTTGGATAATAAGGAGGGATTAAGGAAAAGCCTATTAAACATCAAATTGGGTTATGATTTTACAAATTAAGCACCAAAACATCATGTTATACAACAAATTTGACAGAAAAAGTAGTTCAATATGCAGTAATGTTATGTTGTAATTACTGTATTTACGAAGTTAGCACCAAAATATCATGATATATTGAAAACATTGACTATAAAAATGGCTTGGATTATCCAGAGGCTTGGATTAGTGAGACTCTACTGTATTTATAGCATACATCTTCCTTCTATGGCAAGAATTCTGAAGTACCCAGATACTATTCTTCATTCATTCATTCATATAGCAATATGTATATACACATAGTGCTACAAAAAAGGAGGTACAACAGACCCCCATTCCAATATATTAACACTCTAAAACAGACACAAGGAAAGCAGATATATGGCGAAACAGGAGAAAACTATGTTACTATTTCAATTGCACAGACTTTGTCTTACTCAGTCCTGTACTCCTGTACCTGTTGTAAAGAAACAACAGCATCTTCTATCCTCTCCATTTTGCTGTAGACTTTTGCAAGAAGAATTTGGTACCTGACGTCATCCATTAGAGAGGATAAATCATTTGCTTTGAAAAAGAAAAAGAGATATAATTTGATATAAAACATTGGAGCACAAAGTAAGCACAGTTGTGGGTGAACTACACATGAGAGTTATGAAAAAAGTTCCCCAACAAAACAGCTTCTGGGTGTAAACCAGGTGAGTGAAATGACACATTCTTTCTCTTCCTTTTTTAACCAGCAACTAGTACAGTAGAGTCTCACTTATCCAAGCTAAACGGACCGGCAGAAGCTTGGATAAGCGAATATCTTGGATAACAAGGAGAGATTAAGGAAAAGCCTATTAAACATCAAATTAGGTTATGATTTTACAAATTAAGCACCAAAACATCATGTTATACAACAAATTTGACAGAAAAAGTAGTTCAATATGCAGTAATGTTATGTTGTAATTACTGTATTTACGAATTTAGCACCAAAATATCATGATATATTGAAAACACTGACTACAAAAATGGCTTGGATAATCCAGAGGCTTGGATAAGCGAGACTCTACTGTATATGCAATCATTTAGAGCCTGAACAATATAGAACTGAATGCTGAATGTAGTAAACTGTGTGGAGCTGTAAAGTTTGTGCAAACACTGTCCAACTCTGATTAACTCATTATTTACCTTCAATGTAAATGTGCTTACATATCCTTCCAATAATAATAAATAGAGTAAAATAATAAATGTAATAACAATAATCTCAGTAAAATAATAAATGTAATAGTGACAATAATAACAGCATAAAATAAATGTAATTATAATAATAGAGTAAAATAATAAATGTAATAATAACAATAATAATAGAGAAAAATAATAAATGTACCCTATATATGAGTATAAGCCGACCCAAATATAAGCTGGCCAGGACCCTCACTCAAATATAAACCGAGGGGGGCTTTTTCAGCCCTTAAAAAAGGCTGAAAAAATTGGCTAATACTCGAGTATATATGGTATCTATATATATAAAAGAGTGATGGCATCACGGCAGCGGACAAAACAACAAAAGTAAACACCCCACAACCTCGAAAATTGACATCACAACCCCTCATCCATGCCTCTAGGTTGATACAACAAAAAGAAAAGAAAAATAAATTCCTAATTAGAGGGAGAGGAATAATAGTTTTTATCCAATTGCTGCCAGTTAGAAGGCTAAGCTCCGCCCACTTGGTCTCCTAGCAACCCACTCAGCCCAGTGTTAATAAAATAATGATAAAAATAAATACAAATAATACAATAAAAAATTATGAAAAACACTAAAATAATTAATACAATAAAATACTATAACAAAATGACTAAAAATAATACAACAAAATAATAAAATATAATAAATAAAAAAGATAAGTGACAGTAAAATTAATTTAAAAAAATACAAATAACGTCAAATAAAAATTCCACAACAAGTTTTAACCGATACCACCACCACTTTGCCACAGCAACGCGTGGCCGGGCACAGCTAGTATAGATATAAAAGGAACAAGTACATACCAGACTCATGATCTAAAACTTGCTGAAGCACATTCTCTGCTTTGTCATACTGGTTCAGCTTCAGCAATAGCTCAGCCAGGTCGTAAGAGAGGAAATTATGCTGGCCAGTTTTCAAAGCAGCTTCATAATAGCTGATTGCCTAAACAAGCCAACCAAGAAACATTGCATCTAAATATTCTATCTGACATTTGCGAAACATTTCAGGAAAATCTAAAAATAAATAAATATATAAATATATAAATAAATATTGTGATGATAATTATTAAAATAAATACAGTAGAGTCTCACTTATCCAACACTCTCTTATCCAACGTTCTGGATTAGCCAACACATTTTTGTAGTCAATATTTTCAATACATTTTGATATTTTGGTGCTAAATTCGTAAATACAGTAATTACTACTTAGCATTACTGCATATTGAACTACTTTTCCTGTCAAATTTGTTGTATAACACGATGTTTTGGTGCTTAATTTGTAAAATCATAACCTAATTTGACGTTTAATAGGCTTTTCCTTAATCCCTCCTTATTATCCAACATATTCGCTTATCCAACATTCTGTTGGCCTGTTTATGTTGGATAAGTGAGACTCTACTGTACTATGAATTGGAGAACAAGTAGCCCCATTCCTTCTGTTACATCAACATTTGCTAGCAGATATGTCCTTGATCATGCCCTTCAGTCCATTATACTCATCACAGATCACTTAAGCTGTTAAATCATCTGCTCTCTTTATAGCTTTACTAGTACTTGGTGTTGGTTAAGTTTGGTCAAAGGAAGCATTTTTCTCTTTCGTCACCTAACCATCCCCCAGAAAGGACCCTTCTAGTAGAGGCCTCCTCAACTGTTTGGAGCAGTTGGTCCCTGGACCAATGTTGATTTGTGAGCCGGCTTCCTTTCTGATGAAAGTATTCAGAAAATAAACGGTTGTAATCAATGGGCACAAATTATTTGAGAAAAGACCTGCAAGTCCTCATTCAGCTTAAAAAACATTGGTTTAGAGGATTCTGAAGGAAGAGGAAACTGGAGTTAGGAGATGTAATGTTTATCTAGACATCATATTAACATACATGTATGCATCCCTTTCTAATCTCTGTATTGGATAGCATGATGCCACTATCCTCTTCTTCAGGGCAAATTATTTTTTTCTTGGGACTGTCAAAATATTGGCAAACAGACTAGGAAGTCAAATAGTGAAATGCAAGCTATCCATTTCAATAATCCAGTCCTCTTCAGCCTGGGCTTCTCTCACTGTATTGGTCTACAGCCATCACCATTCCTAGCCAGCATGTCCATGAAAAGATTTAAATTGTATGTCATGGAATACAAAGGGGGACATGCTGAACAAAGCTGGTATAAGTATTTCAGATTTTACCTTGGCATAGTTGTGAGTCTTAATTAAAGCATTTCCAATTTTATGAGCCAGTGCGCCATCTCTGGGATTTTTCTTCAAAGCCTGTTCATAAACCTCTAGGGCTTCTTCAGGCTAGAAGACAACAAATGAAATGAAGATTATACCATCTGACTACACTTAGAAGACCTGAAATAGATCTCTAACAACTTCTCAATGCTGAAAACAGGTCTATTAGTAGTGGGCTGACTGAACTGTGACCGAAACAGCACATTAATCACTTTCAAGCAAGGAATCAGAGCAAACCTGAATCAAAAACTACAATGAGCCATTACTTCTTTCTGAATCACAAACAAGCCTTCAGCTATTAACTGGAAGTATCTATTGAACCTGAATCAGAGCAGAACCAGAAGAAATAGAGACTATTGTTTTAGAATGAGAGCTCAACCAAACAAAATAACTTAGTTATTTTGGTTATTTTGTTAACCAAACAAAATAGTATGGAATGATGTCTGGTTCCACCAAAACCAAAATCAATACACGAAATTAAATGATTTCATTATATATTTTAGGTTTGTGGCACAAGTTTTAACATTCAGCCCAGTTCCAGAGTTGGAACTAACAAGAAAAAGGCAAGAACTAAAGCCTGCTCCCCTTTTCTAGGTTTGGTCAACATGCAATTTACAAAATGTAATGGATGAACAAGAAACATACATGGTAAATAATGCAAGAGTATAAGTCACATGAAACAGAGTATGTTTGGTGGGCATAAAATTATCTTTACCTAAGCAGTACGATAAAAAATGTATAGATAAATACAAAGTGAATGATATATTTGAAAAAGAGCCAACATGGAAGGCTAGGGGGCATATTGAGGACTTAGAGGACTTCAATTTCATACACCGCAGTCAGTAAAAAAAAAAAATCAACTTTGTGCCTCTGAATACCCTCTAGGAGGCACAGACAGCATTTTGGCAATGCTTTTAGCTTTCTCCCCATTTCATGTCTAGAAGACAAGTTTCTAACACAAGAGATGAGTGAAGTTTACTTTGATTTTACTTCCTATTTTAAAAGAAGACCTCTCTTGGGATATATTGATTTAAGATGGCAATAATAATAATAATAATAATAATAATAATAATAATAATAATAATAATAATAATAATAATCTTTATTTATACCCCTCCACCATCTCCCCAATGGGGACTCGGGGCGGTTTACATGGGGCCATGCCCAGAACAATACAATATAACAAAATATAAATAAAACAACAAATCATAACGCCTTAAACAATACAATAAAAGAAAATATACACTACAGTAATCAAAATCAAAGAACAGTAGAACAATAAAACCAAGGGCGGGCCACATGAACACTAAGTTAAAACTCGGGGTGAGAAAGGAAGTAGGAGTAAAATGTCCTCAACATTTCCTAGAGTGCATTTAGTGTTGCACTTTATCCATTCCTGAATAAAGTCTAATTGAGGAAGCAAAAAATTGGGCCAGGAAAACAGAAAACAACGCACCATTAAAAACTTTTCCATTAACCTTTGTATAGTTGGTTACTACAGGAGCAAGAAGCTATATACGCAGTGTATGCTTACAAACCTATCTCACAATGTAGATAACTATTACCTAAATAACATCTCACTGCATCTGAGGAAGAGGAGAGGAAACAAAGCCCTGTGATCTTTTTCCAGACCTTTGTGATGCTAAGGTGAATTCTGGTCTTATCTTTTCGAGGAAAACTTTGTATTTTTATTTTACAAATTTTCACTCTTAAACATTTTCCACTTGTAACCCCTTTCTACCTGAGAAAGTTTTCTATGACCCCATGTATATAAAATAGGTATTAAAAAAACATTTACTGAAAATAAATCAGCATTTGCAAGGCTTGCTGAACAGGCTATTTTTTCCTTTTTGTGGACTACAGCTGAAAAGAATCAATTGCAAACAGTGAACATGGCTGCTAACAGATTTGTGTAAATGGGTGTCGTTCAGAAGCCTTTGACTGTTGCCACTTTTTTCGTGACCTCAACACTGAGCTAAGGGGATGCCATTAGGTGTTGGGCCCCAAGCAGTGGTTTAGGTCATTTCTTTTCTAACAATATGTCCATTCTCTAGCCATAACCTCCCACTGTTATAAATGCTTACCTCCTGGATATTCATATATGCATCACCGAGGAGCAGAAAAGTGTGAGAGCTTGGCATTTTCTCCACTAAATCTCTATAAAAAGAAGAGGAAAAGTACTGGTTTTTTTTGTTTTTGGGTTTTGTTTTGTTTTTTGCTGCTGGTGCAACAAGCTACATTTGTATATCCACAATTGCTCCTTATTTAGTTTAGCAAGATTAGAGGAAAAATATATGGGATCCTTGCTATCTCAGTTTTCATCTAAATACAGCAACTTGCTTTTTTGTTGATAGTAGTCTTACAACATCTCAGTGTCAAATAGGATGACATGACCCAGACACGAGATGAAATCTCAACTTTTAATGAATAGAGCCACTCCTGAGTTTTTATGCTGCTCGTTCCTACTTCATTGACTTTTGAAGATTTTGCTTCAATTTTTGCTATGTTTGGTTGAAATAAATCAAATGGAAAAAATGCAGTGAATACAACTAATACAAAATTGTTAGAAGTGGAAACTTCTAATGTCACAGACATGCCAGAGAAAATGAATTCTTTTAATGGTTAAGTATTATGCTCAAATGTGAACATGTTACAACTGCATGTATATATACAACAGTGCTTCCTAAGCTACCTAATGTGAAGGGCCAACAATTTCTTTTAGTGTGGCAGGGCCCAATACTGAATTGGTCTCCAATATTTCCTTTTCCCCCTAAAAAGTATCCAGAGCCAGCTGCTGATAGCTTTTGGACTAGCAATAGTCCATGAACCACAATTTTCAGGAGCACTAGTTTAGGAGAAAATGTGAAATATAACCAATAATAATAATAATAATAATAATAATATAACTTTAGTTTTATATCCCACCACCATCTCCCCGAAGGGATTCAGGGCAGCTTACATGGGGACCAAGCCCAGCATAAACAAAGTTTACAAGCTAAGACACAATTAAAACATAATAATAATAATAATAATAATAATAATAATAATAATAATAATAATAATAAAACATAATAACTAACACCCACCCCCATAAAGAATACCAAGAAAATTGTTAGGAAGAATGTCAAAATATGGGGAATTTAGGTTATTTTCCCTCCAAGTGTTATCCCTTTTTTAAAAAATGGTTAATAGAAACAATCTGTGTTTGTATTTCATTATCAATACAGAGCGACAAATCCAATATTGATTTCGAATGCCGTTTCATCACACAGTTACTTTTTGCTGGAAAAAAAACCCAGAAAAGGAATATGATGTGGAACTATTATTTTTGATAATAATATCAGTTCTCACCTATAACAGCTTGCATATAGCTTCTTGTCTTTCCTGTACTCCAGGTAGACCTGGGCCATTTTTTCTTTGGCTTGAACATAATAAGTCTGCTCCGGGGTAATATTCCTGAGCATAGTCAGTGCTCCCTCCACATCTTCTTGTGCAAGAGCTAGATCTGCATTAGCAATCACAACTCTCAGTTCTTCAGGAGTGCCAGAAAATTCATTGATAGCATCCTGGAGGACTTTAATGGCTTCATGCTTCAAAAAAGAAGAATGTTGTTTGGTCAAATGCATGTTTCCATGCCTTAATCACTGCTACGTTCCTCAAGACAGTAGTTTCAGGGTTCTGGATAAATCGTCTACCCAGGAACCAAACTTACTGAACTTCATCACAGGTTTCACATTAGCCATCTTTGAACTATAGTTTGCTGGCTTGTTTAAAATTAAATACAGCTAAATGGGAACTATCATTCATACATACACACATACCATAATACCTTTGTAATTGGGGATACAGTACCCCTGCAAAAGTGAAAGATCTGTGAATTTTTAAAAATGATTGTTTACTTGGTCCTCCAGTGCACCTTTATGGCCATCTTCTTGCAGATATTGAATACAAGAGTGGCACTGGAGGACCTAGATATTCCTGAAGATAACATATTAATCAAATCCACAAAATTTATTTATTTATTTATTTATTTATTTCAATTATTTATACCCCGCCCTTCTCACCCGAGGGGACTCAGGGCGTCTTACAAGTGGCAATTGATGCCGTTACACTGATATACAATAAACTAAAATGATTAAAACAGTTAAAACAGTCATAAAATAGTCATAAAATACAATATACAAAGTTAATCCTGAAAATTAATCCTGAAAATGAGAGGTGACTGTACAATACGCCACCTTCCTTCCAAAATGGAGTCTAATGTAGTTCATAGTATTTCTCTGAATGTGGCAAGCTGAAGTGGCAAAAGTGTTTGAACTCCTCCTTCCAACCTTGCAAGAAAAGCAGGAGTGGGGAGGTGGCTCATTCACATTTCATTAAGTCAAAGTTGAGCAAAATAACAACACATAGACAATCTATCGCTGTTGGTACCATGATGACAAATCCTTTGGAGACTTAAAAATTAAAAATCCTAACCAGTGTCTAAGTTTGCAAATTACACTGAAAGATTATGTACAAGCCTTAAATATGATCATATCATACCTGTTCACCATTCAAACGATGAGCCTCCACAAGTTCGAGGTAAATAGATACACGGTCGCTTCCATCTATTTCAATCTTCTTTGATTTAGATTTTGAAGATGATGCAGTGTTTCTCATCCCAGGCAAATTCATTGCCATTTGCAAAGTTTTAATGGCTTCCGTTATTTCACCCATCTTTATTTGGGCTTGAGCTTTTATTAAGTGGTATACAGGATGTTCCCTAACCTAAAGAAGAACAAAAAAAAATCATTCTATGTACTGTGTTACTTTCCAGAAACAATGAAAAGGAAAGAACAGTGAAAGCATAATATATTGCACACACTTTACTGCCCAAATCTGTATTATCATTGCTATCATCATAAGCACAATTTTTTCCAATTTTTTAAATTACAGATTATGTTAAACCAAATAAGAAACATACTACATAAAAAGTTATCAGGAGAAGGCTGCACATTTCAGTACTCTCTGCCCTGCTTTCCAGTGCTCCAGAAATGGGAGAGGGCTGTTAGGATACAAATATAGGATTTGGGGATCACTGCTAATTACCATTATTATGGAATGACTGTAAACATGAATTGGAACAATTGCATAATAATTATTGAACAGAAGCTAAGACTTTATTGTTAAAACTGAATAAAATGATTCATTGACTTGGAGATTCATTCTAGAAGGCAGAAATGCTAAGTAATGTCCATCTTATATTATGTCCTCATAGACTTCAACGACAGTGGTGTATCTTCTGTAATGAACACTGAACAGAGTGAATGCTAACACAACTTCTGATGGCCATGATCCAATGATATAATTTTGATTCATCTGGCACAGAGCTTTCCAAACATTGTCGGGACACACTAATGTGTATCCAGTAGTTCCTAGATGTGTCGCATGAAAAATGCTCTGCCCCACCCACGACCCCCACAAACAAAGGCTGATGCTGTCCAGGTGTAGGTCCTGTTATAATTTTTATAATTTGCATAATTTGTTGATTGGGTTGCAGTAATTGCCACCAAAATGGATAAGTTTCTAATTAAGAAAAGAAAATCTGTTGATAATGATGTTTGTGATGAACCACGTCACGGCTATAGAGGAAACTACACAAGAATCAATTGTAGTACGTAAGTGTATAGGAAAAACTTGAAACCTTGTTTATACAGTAAAGACTATATGAAACATATATATATTATTCTATATGTCTATCTATCTATCTATCTATCTATCTATCTATCTATCTATCTATCTACAGTAGAGTCCCGCTTATCCAACGTAAACGGGCCGGCAGAATGTTGGATAAGCAAATATGTTGGATAATAAGGAGGGATTAAGGAAAAGCCTATTAAACATCAAATTAGGTTATGATTTTACAAATTAAGCACCAAAACATCATGTTAGACAACAAATTTGGCAGAAAAAGTAGTTCAATACGCAGTAATGCTATGTAGCAATTACTGTATTTATGAATTTAACACCAAAATATCACGATATATTGAAAACATTGACTACAGAAATGCGTTGGATAATCCAGAACGTTGGATAAGCGAGTGTTGGATAAGTGAGACTCTACTGTATCTATCTATCTATACAAACACACAGTATGAAACTCTTATGAGGAGTAGGTTTAAACTCTGGTTTGCTAGTAAAACAGAATGACCATGTTGTGAAAGGATGCATTTCTAAAACGTGTGTCACCAACATGAATTTTTTTAAAAAAATTAGTTGTTTAAAGCTACGGACAATGCGATTGCTATTGCCCACTTTTGGTCCAAAACTATTTAGCTATTTGTGATTCCTTTATTTTATCACTTTTAAACTTATTTATTATGCAATGCTTTTGACACGAAATAAATAAAACCAACATGAAAAGTTCTGAAAGCTCTGGTCTAGCAGGATTTTTGATGTCCTGACCATCTGCAAAAAAACAAACAAAAAACAATAACAACAACAACAACAAAAAACCTGCAGCCGACAGAATACAAACCCTAGTATTGGCAGTTTCATTTATCCAGTTTCAACAAAATATGTCCTTTTAAAGCATTTTCTAGGTCCTCTAGCACATTCTTGGGTCCAAACTCCTTCATTTCAATAGGGTTTGGTATTATCTAAGACTGAACATATCTACACAAAGTCTGAGAATATATCTCCCACAGATACCGGGGTTGTACTTAATAACAGCTCTGGCAACAAGTCAAGTGTGAAGTGAAACTATAGCATTAGATTTTCTAACCACACTCACTTCAAAGTTGTAGCTGAGGCAGAGCTCCAGAGACTGAGAACAGAGCTTGAAGTTGTTTTGCGACAAATGAACTTGGGCCATAAGGAGGTGAGCATCTGCGTATGAAGGATCTTGTTCGATGCAATGCTGCAGGATACTTTGGGATGCTTCAGAGTTACCTAATTAGGTTAAATACACAAGATAAAAAAGAAAGAATAAATTGAATCCATTTGAACCCTTCAGAAAATTAAGGGGTGTAATGGAAGGTCAATGAGGGGAGCTCAAGCCCCAACTTTACAATGAATTCTGCTACCATGAAAGTAGACGCCCAGCCTTCTATCGTCACTTTCATAATTAATTTCTTTTTCCTCACATCACAAGTAGCTAAGTATTTAGGGAGCTTCAGGAGCATTGTTTAAATGCCGATAGTTTTGGTAGTTTAAGTAGTAATGGAACCATAGGAAAAGCATGCAGCTTTCCAAATATTTGGTGAACTGCAACTCCAACCTTGCTATTATCAATGGTGGCAGGAGCCGTCGGTGTCATAATGGGTTAAACCCTTGAGCCAGCAGGACTGCTGACCAATAGGTCGGTGGTTCAAATCTGGGGACAGCAGGTGAGCTCCCTCTGTCAGCTCCAGCTCACCATGCGGGAACATGAGAGAAGCTTCCCGCAAGGATGGTAAAACATCAAACATCAGGGTGTCTCCTGGGCAATGTCCTTGCAGACGGACAATCCTCTCACATCAGAAGCAGTTTCTCAAGTTGCTCCTGACACACACAAAAATATCAATGGTGGCTTGGGCTGATGCTGGTTGAAGTCTAAATACACCTGGAGGAGCAAGTGAGGCTTAAAGATAGTTTGTGAATTGCAATTCACAGAGCAAAACATGTTTTCTAAGCAAGCATTATGTTCAAAATTAGACATTACCTGCCAAATATTTCACCTTTGCTGTGAAATAGGCAGCTTGCTGGAGACCAGGAACTGTTTTTAACAAAGTTTCAAGGACAGATGCACATGGTTTAAGAAGTGGTGAAGGTGGCTGTCCTGGACCTGCAGGCTACAAAGAAACATGTTTATTGATAAAATTATTTAAAAGATAATCTCTCTCTTTCTCTTTAAAATACAGTTAAGACAGGATTTCTACATTATAATTCATATAAAGCTCCATCTGATCTCTGATGTGAAATCTGGTGTGCTTTCATACCAATCTGAGCACCCTCAATATGCACCACTGATATTTTTGTAGAGAAATTACTGAAAAGCATATGTATAAACAAGAAACAAAATGATACAAGCTTCACATTCTATTTGATGGGCAACATTTTATTCCTTTTCAAAAGCCCTTTACATTTCATCCTATAAGAATGCAGGTCTTCTTCAGGAGTTGCAGGCAATAATTTTAATACATACAGAAATAACAGTTGACCATGCATAACTCTTCTTTTTGTTACTGAAGGGACCATAAGCCAGAAAATAGTAAACTTTTGCCTATGTGGCTTTGCCTCTGCATATGCCCCTCCCTTCTTATGAGCTGGTGCTTTTCTCCAGAAAGTTCTAAGGAGAGAAGAAAGCTCAGAGTAAACAAGTTAGGTCATTGGTATCACTTGTGCCAAAGTAGGTGTGGAAGGTGAGGAAGAACCTCAGCCGTTGGTCAATTTTAGATAAGCCAATATATATATTCTTTGTTAACTGCTACACACATTGCAGCAGCCATCTGCATAGTACAGATCTATTGAAGTGGATGTGTACGGCTAGTCTGCCTTCCTATAGCTATGGTGAAAATAAACTTTGCTTTTTGCATCTCTCACGAGACTGGGTTTTCTGCCTGATTTTCCCTCCTGTGCCAGGATCCATTGAAGGTAATTGTCTTACATTACCAGTACTTTTTAGTCACGTTTGGACCACTCATATTATACCTTCTGTATGTATCTATAAAATTATTAAAACTCAACTGAATTTCATTCACAGGTTTTTCAGGCAGTCCTCCAAGAGAGGTCTGATCAAGACAAATTAGTGTAGTAATATTACTTTCTTGTATCTTGTAATCTCCCCATCCAAATCCATAAGAAAAACACTTTTTATCATCTGCAGCCACAGAGCATGAGGAATGGTCAATATGCACCTAGCTATTTTCATATTGCTGAATGCACATAGTGACAAGCATCCAAAGGGCTATCTGGGGTTCCTTCAGTTGATATCATTGCTCTCAGTTCTTCTATAGGAAAAGAGCTCAATGAATGTTTGCTGCAGGAAACACCCAGGATTTTCTTTGGGGCGGGGGGGGGGGGGAGAGCTGTAGTTGAGAAAATGTAGGTTTAAGGATAATTGTAGTTACTGCATAGGTAAAGGTAAAGGTTTTCCCCTGACATTAAGTCCAGTCGTGACGGACTCTGGGGGTTGGTGCTCATCTCCATTTCTAAGCTGAAGAGCTGGCGTTGTCCGCAGACACCTCCAAGGTCATGTGGCCAGCATGACTGCATGGAGCGCCGTTACCTTCCCGCCGGACCTATTGATCTACTCACATTTGCATGTTTTCGAACTGCTAGGTTGGCAGGAGCTGGGGTGCTCATTCTGCTCCCGGGATTTGAACCTGGGACCTATTGGTCTGCAAGTTTAGCAGCTCAATGCTTTAACACACTTTGCCACCAGGGGCTTATAGTTACTGCATAGTCCTAAGTAAATTTCAAATTCCTCAGTGATGAAAAGAGTCAGCTATGATACCACTATCCTTCATTAACAGGATGTTATTATGCTGCACATCATATAGGACTAATATTATTGGTTCTGATGGGCTGAAATATCACAGCCCAACAAAAACATTTTTTCTCGGTTTCTTGGTTTTTAGTCTTGTTTCCTGGGGGCGCTGATTCTGAAAATTGCAATGGATAGACCACACCAGCTCTAGTTTCTTTGATATTATGGTTTTCTTTAGGTGAACAGATGGTGGCTGGTAGACAACCTATGTTCTACAGCTCAAAAACTAAAGTGGATATGGGGAAACTGGTGCCATTTTTGAAATCAGCCAGTGAAATATATCCAGAAACAGGTCTAACATTTGTGGCATGAAAATGTGTTGGGGACAATGTATTTATTGGGCACTCTTGCTGGTGTCCCAATGAACATTTCTGCAATTCAGCAACCAGGTTTCTTAGAACTTCTGCTGCTTAGGTAGGTATACTCAAAGGTATGTTAGATAAAAAAAAGTTATGTCCCAAAGGACAATTTTCAAATTCTGCTATCAATAATCTGTTTCTTGTCCATGCCAATTCTACACACTAGATCACAATGCATTCCATCACACTTTCTTTCCATTTTTGTAAAAGGTACATGTATACATTTCCATCAGCTACATATTACTGTTTTAATCTCTCTCTCTCTCTCTCTCTCTCTCACACACACACACACACACACACACACACACACACACACACACACACACACACATATATATATATATATATATATATATATATATATATATATATATATATATATATGAGATTCTGAATGTAGTTTTTTGAGACAACTGTATTTCAAGAACTAAGCAGCAAACAGTCTGACGGACACCTGTGCTGATCCAAGAAAATCAAATCAAGTCTCCTGCATTCCTAGTCTGGTAAAGAAAGGAACTTTTGATAATTGAAAAATAGACAAAAACATTTAAGT
This sequence comes from Anolis carolinensis, assembly GCF_035594765.1. NCBI lineage: Eukaryota > Metazoa > Chordata > Lepidosauria > Squamata > Anolidae > Anolis > Anolis carolinensis. The sequence goes on along the minus strand of NC_085841.1, from coordinate 214,450,498 downwards.
AGCTGAACAAGATCAGCATGAATCCTTCACATGGAACTGTTCATTACCAAGTCAATTTCACAATCATCATTTCAATAAATGATAGATTGTATAGGAGACTTCCTTCAATATGAAACCTTTTTGATTGTGCACAGGTGAAACCATAATCAAAGTTATTTTAGAAGCAAAAGAATTTTAGTGCCTTACCTGCGCAGGGCAAAAATTAAGATACTCTTTTATAATTTCTATCAAAAAATCAGGATTTAATTTTTCAAAATATTCTACACCAAGGGGCAAGCCACGCAAGCAAGAAAAATGAATATCAAGTACATCATTCAATAAAGTAATAACTTCCTCCTGTCTCTTGTGTCTCTTCAAGGCCAACACTGCACGCAAATAAGACAGCTCCTACAATAAAATAAAATTAAATTATATAGAGTAGCTGCAGTTTTTCCCAGTTACAATTAGTTGGTTACTTGACTATTGCTGGTAATTGAAAATAACATCCAGGAGAGCAAGTGTTAACTCAGAATTGCTGATCTGCCGGATTTTTCCTGGTAATGTAATTTATAAATTTAACATCTAAATCATTTTGATGTGAAAATAACAATTGCTTAAATTCTTCTTACGTTCATAATTTGGATAGTGCTACATTTTACAATATGAAATTCTATGTCTGATATCGAAGATGGTATAGTGGTTTGAGCATAGAACTACGACTCTGAAAACTTAGGTTTGATTCGCTATACTGTCACAGAAACCTACAGGGTGACCTTAGGGAATCACAACCTTTCAGCACCCCGAAAACCCCATGACAAAACTCAGAAATAACCTAAAGATAATAACAGCATCTGGAAAAATAGGTTTATTAATCTTGGTAGGTATCACTTTACTCCCTGAAGCAAACAATATGCTATCACCTTCCCATTCTAGTCTCAGCATTCGGACCAGCAGCTGAATTTTACTTAAATGCAAGAAATGGAAACACCATCTTCTACCGCAAGTGAAAATAGTAGGTAAACTATTCCGCACAGATTTCTCCTTCAGAACTAACTAAAGCATTTGTCAACAGGCTCACTTCGTTTTACAATTTAATTGCTCCTATTTAGATCTGAACTAAAAAAAAACACCCAACAAATTATTTGTCTTGAAACCAAAGAGCTGAATTCTGCTCTTAAGAATTAAAATCTACAAGGAGAAAAAAAAAGTAGTTAAAGAACATTGAATTGCACAGGCAATCCGATCAGAATCAAAGGATTTCTAGAAAGATTGTTCTCTTACTGCTGATTTTCCAATAGACTGCTGGATTTCATTCAGGAACTCCAACTGCTGCTCTACGTCATCTAGCTTCCCTTCCATTAACTGGCTTCGGATAATACCTGTAAAGCAAGTAATTTCATTTTTATTTCATTCTACGAAGAATATTCATTTCTGGTTTCCTTTTTCTGGTGGTGGTGTTGAGAGTGTTAAATAACCTTGTGCCATGAGCCCTTATCCACTGAGATGGAGTGTGGTTCCAGGATCCCTGTGGATAACAAAATCCGGGAAGGTCAAGTCCCACGGTATACAATGGCATAGAAAAATGCCCTTTTCCTAAACATTGGAGATTGCAATTTGAATTTTTGTAGTCCTGTGTATTTAAAAAGGTAAAGATAAAGGTTTCCCCTGACGTTAAGTCCAGTCGTGTCCGACTCTGGGGGTTGGTGCTCATCTCCATTTCTAAGCCAAAGAGCCAGCGTTGTCTGTAGACACCTCCAGGTTATGTGACCGGTATGACTGCATGGAGCACCGTTATTGTATTTAGATTACATGTATTGTTAATTTGCATTGTAGTATACTGTGCTTTTTGTTTGCATTATATCTGTATGATTTATTTTACAATTGTATTGTACAATTTTGTGATTTGTTATTTCTCCCTCCTACTGTGTTTATACACATATTGATTTTATGCCTCTGATGGAAAACGTTTTTGCTCATTTTATGGTGGAGCAGTGGGCTAAATTGCTGAGCTGCGGAACTTGCTGACTGAATGGTCGGCAGTTCGAATCTGCAGAACAGGGTGAGCTTCTGTTGTTAGCCCCAGCTCCTGCCAACCTAGCAGTTCAAAAGTATGCAAATGTGAGTAGATCAATAGGTACTGTTCCAGAGGAAAGGTTAACGGTGCTCCATGCAGTCATGCTGGCCACATGACCTTGGAGGTATCTACGGACAACGCCGGCTCTTCAGCCTAGAAATGGAGATGAGCACCAACCCCCAAAGTTGGACATGACTAGACTTAATGTGAAGGGGAAACCTTTACTTATTATAAAATGCCACGTACACATGATGGCGTTATGAATAAATAATTGGTAATGATAACAAAAGGATTAAGAAACTGTTGAAGGAAGATCGGAACACTCTTCCCAAAGGTTTGAGATGGTCACTTGCAGAAAGCAACATTTTAAAGAGAAAAAGCCATTTAAGACTGATATGTTTTTTGAAAGCACAATTCAATTTCAAGCCATACCAGTTAGCGCAGGAACGCTTGTCTCGTCGAGTGCCATAGCAGTCCCGTACCATTTTGAAGCTTCCTTTACTTTCCCTTGCAAAATCATCTGATAGCCCAGTTCTGTGGCTATATCTGCACTGTGCGAAGCTAAACTGAAAGCTCTTTCCACCAGAGTCTGAGTTTGCTGAAGGATGAGTGGATTGCGGCCACACTAGGATTCAAAATAGTTTTTGCAATAATTTAAAATCCAGCAGTTTCACTTTAAAAACAAAGACTTATCAGAAATGGTCAGCAATTTTAAACTTCAAAGTACTATTAAGCATTTGAAAGGTTGAGTTTGAATCACAATATGCTTACAACTTTATATAACCAAGGGAGGCACTGTCTTTGCTTTGCTAAACATAGCTAAACACACAGAATGAAAATGTGATCTTCCAGGTCTTCTGGCAAAGCTGTATTCAGAACAAAGGCCAGTATATGAGACTAGCCAGTTGCACGTTTTCCCCTTTTGTAGCCCTGACAGCTCTGGCAAATATGTAATCTCACTGAAATGCCCAGAGCATAGTCTGAATGTGTATGCCGCTAGCTTGTCTCTGTTTTCTCTCTTTTCTTTTCTCTTTAAAATTACCGTAGAACGATTCAGGCCATCAACATGTTGTCACAAGAACACAGACATCACCACCAACACAAAGGGGCCATTAAAAAGGGGAAATTAATACTAACAAATATGTTTCCCCCTCACAATTAAAATGCAGAAGATCTGTAGAAAGTTTCAAAACTACTAGTTAACTTTTTCTTCAGAAACCAATCCAAGACAAAAAGCAATTTAAATTAGGCTCCCTTCCACACCATATAAAAATAACACTATGATTCCACTTTAACTGCTGTGGTTTCATCCTATGGAATTCTTGGACACATAGCTCAGGAAAGGGCATTTAAAATCCTTAGCCATAGAACTCTTCTGATGCCTACGGCCAAACAAAAATGTCAGGATTTCACAGGATGGGTCCAGGGCAAAAATAGCCCCTTCTACACTGTCCTATATCCCAGGATCTGATCCCAGATAATCCGCTTTAAACTAGAATATGTGAGTCTCCACTGCCAGATAATCTGGGATAAGAAAATAATTTGGGATCATATCCTGTGGAAGGGGCCGAAGTGGAACCAAACATATTGTGTAAAAGGGGTCCAAGTGCAGACAACTCCCAGAAGGGGAGAAGGTCTCCATGAAACCTTGGAGGAACCTTTCACTTTGCCTGAGATTTTTTAAAAACGTACATTTATTTGAACAATTTGGAACATGGTTAGGTAGGGCTAAATTACAGTAAAAAGAATCGTGAACATTTGCCTGCCAACAGAACAGACAAGCATGCCAAAAGGGCATAATCCAAAATGGAAGACATGTAGCAATTTCCTATTCCAGGAAGTGACAGTAATCCATGCATGTCAAATTCTTAACCATATCTTAAGGACAGGGCATGAGAATCAATAGTCCCCCGTGTAAAAAAATTTAAAAAATGAAAAAATCCACTTACTGTTCTGCTAAAAACCAATGCTGTTTTACAGAAGAGCTGAGGATTACGTGGTTCCAGTTTATCCAGCGCACTAATCACATCCGACAACTTTGATGAAGCCTAAGAAATAAACAGTATTGAACTTATTGTGGGTAGAGGGGATGCACCATCTGTGGACTTTGAGAAGTCCAATTCCATAATATGTTTTCTGAATGTACATCGAGCAGTTTACAGATTACAGTAACTCACCATTTAACACATGAGCTGAAGTGAGCTTACAGAATTAACTGGACTCAAAGAATCACTCTTCTCCTCTTCACAGGGAATTGGGAGGAAGAGAAAACCAGGAATTTTATCTCATCTGTTTTTTTATAGATAAAGGTAAAGGTTTCCCCTGATGTTAAGTCCAGTCGTGACCAACTCTGGGGGTTGGTGCTCATCTCCATTTCTAAGCCAAAGAGCCAGCGTTGTCCATAGACATCGCCAGGTCATGTGGCCAGCATAACTGCATGGAGCGCTGTTACCTTCCCGCCGGAGCCTATTGATCTACTCACATTTGCATGTTTTTGAACTGCTAGGTTGGCACGAGTTGGGGCTAACAGCGGGCGCTCATTCCGCTCCTGGGATTTGAACCTGGTACCTTTTGGTCCGCAAGTTCAGCGCTTTAACACACTTCGCCACTGGGGTTTTTTATACTCATGTACAAATCATGAACGTGGTTTAAATGCACTTCATTTTGATGGCAAAGAAGTTTGCTAAGATCTTAAATGAAAGATGTAGTATAAATGTGTATATTTTCCCCCAAGCCCACCTTAATAAACAGTGTTGGGTGATGGAGGTCTGTTCCAGTGGTGATGAGGACACAGAAGGGTGATGCTTCAAACACCTTCTCACCAGCAATCTCTGATGCAATGGTCAACAGGAATCCTGTTTCTGATTATAGCACCAGATACAGCTGGTGGAAGAGTATTTTGTCTCATGTATTTTGTATTCCTAGTGGGCTGAGTATTGGTCACCCTACTCACGCAAATATTTCAACATTAATTAGCCTTGAAATACGGGTGGCCTAGGAGCAGGGGAGGATGCTTGTGGAGTATGAGAGGATGCCTCCCCGCAAATATCTATTTAGGAGTGATCCAATACAACAGCCAGCATAGTGATCTTGTTTGTTTGTTTGTTTACCATACCCTTCTCACCCCGGCGGGGACCCAGGGTGACTTACATCAGGGCAACAATTCAACACCATTCAAAACAATTACAAAGAACCACAGAAAAGTTATTCAAATACACATTAATTTACAATAAATCACAATTAAACCATCAGCATCACGTGATTCAATAGCAAGGTCTGGGCTGTTCCACTGGTCAAATTCCAAGTTTTTCATGTCTATTGCTGCACCAGGTTTTCAAAAGCTTGGTCGAAGAGCCATGTCTTCATTTCTTGTGGAAGATCATGATCTCATCTCCTTGGGGAGGGAGTTCCATAGCCGCGGGGCCACCACCAAGAAGACCTTGTCTCTCGTCCATGCCAGTTGTGCCTGCGGGACTGAGAGCAGGGCTTCCCCAGATGATTTTAAACTGGACAAGGAGGTGCTTGCGTTACATCCTCAGAGACTGCCCTTAAAATATGGTGTCAAAGCCAGAACAAATCAAAGTGACTTTGTCCGCAAAGAACCAAGCAAATGCTTCAGATCAGGCTGTTGAATCGTCAGGGATCCTGTCTTGGGAGACGGGATTTGACAAACCTCTGACAACGCAAAACAGCTCTGCCGGATGGTTCTTTGTGGACACAATATTAGCTGCAAAGAAAGAATTCTGTGCAGCATCTATTGCCGCGGCATATGGAACATAAAGTAAAAGTAAAGGTTTTCCCTGACGTTAAGTCCAGTCATGTCTGACTCTGGGGGGTTGGTGCTCATCTCCATTTCTAAACCGAAGAGCCAGCGTTGTCCGTAGACACCTCCAAGGTCATGTGGCCGGCAGGACAGCTGTCAGAGTAATTAGCAGCGCAGCAGTAGTTGGATGGAATCAGTGGAACGCAGAACGAAGAGACATCAGAGACGTTGGTAAAACTATATACAAAGTTTTACTGACTGCATGGAGCGCCGTTACCTTCCCGCCGGAGCGGTACCTATTGATCTACACACATTGGCATGTTTTTGAACTGCTAGGTTGGCAGGAGCTGGAGCTAACAGCAGCCGCTCACGCCGCTCCAGGGGTTTGAACCTGGGACCTTTCGGTCTCCAGCTCAGTGCTTTAATGCACTTCGCCACCGGGGCTCCTTAAGATAGGAACATAGCCGTGTTCAGTTTGACTCGTTCAACATTAAAAGCCACACACGCTTTAGTTCCTTCTTCTTTCACTTCATTGCTGCCAGCTCCTTGTTGAAAAAAGGAGCTGGTTTAGCTCGGGTATTCGAGAGGGGACGTTCTGGAGCGATCATGTCTATTGCCCTATTTGTGTACTAAACTTGTGTAACAAATAGCAATAATAATATTCAGGTTAAATTGCCATGTTGGCACTTTGTGATAAATAAGTAGGTTTTGGGTTGCAGTTTGGGCACTCCGTTTCTAAAAGGTTCACCATCACTGCTCTAGTCCCACCCCTGCTGCCATCTCATTCACCTGATCCAGTTCCTTTTTTCCTCCTCCCTTCTTTTGCCTCTTTTGCCTCCTTGACCCGCTCTCCTTTCTTCTGCTTCCCATTCCACCTCCTCACACCACCACCAAGCAAGTGAATGAGTTATTGCACGAGGGAATGTGTGCATCCTAACCCTTTTGCTTCCCAACCTCTTCCTGCCCACCTGAGTGATTGTGCAAGGAAACATGCTTTTTTGTGAGTGTGTGAATACAATTTGGGTGGCCTGGAGATAGCTGTGGTTTTCCCACTTTTGTAGGGGTCCTGCATCTGTAACCTCCATTAAAGTTGTGGACACACGGTAGGGCCACAATCAAGTATTTAGAGCACTGCTGATAATGGAGCAGTTATGAGTCTGCAACTCTAGGTTACGAATCCATAAGTCTAATGTCGGCCAATATTTTTTACAGGGAAGCAATGTTTTAAATAATTTACATATTTACTAATAAATATATATCACTCTACACAGAGTAAATTAAACCAATACCAACTCAAGGAAATCTCAGTGTATAATTATATACAGAAAACTCACCTCACGTATATTTCCTTCTCTACATAAATGGTGAATTGCCTCCATTTTTATAGCTTCCAAATTGAGAGCATCCTTTTGCAGTAATCTGATGCAAAATAAGACAATATTAAAACTTTGACAGCTTCTAGAACAAAGAGCGGTTCGTCTTAATAGGGAATGTGTCTTCACAGTGCTTCTGAGGATCAAACATTGTAACAGAAGACCAAGGTACAAATAATAGTTTAGGAAATTTACTTTTTGGAAGGCAACTCCTGAATTATAGCCTGAGGAATAGCTAAACAGCATTTCTTCACCTAAAAAGTGAAATATTTTCAAGAGCTTTTGAAGGATACATACCGTAATTTGATAATTATGCAGCACCAATCCTAGGGTTAAAGGTAAAGGTTTTCCCTGATGTTAAGTCCAGTCGTGACTGACTCTGGGGGTTGGTGCTTATCTCCATTTCTAAGCCGAAGAATCGGCGTTGTCCGTAGACACCTCCAAGGTCATGTGGCCGGCATGACTGCATGGAACGCCGTTACCTTCCCGCCGGAGCGGTACCTATTGATCTACTCACATTTGCATGTTTTTGAACTGCTAGGTTGGCAGGAGCTGGGGCTAATAGCGGGTGCTCATTCCGCTCCCGGGATTTGAACCTGGCACCTTTCGGTCCGCAAGTTCAGCAGCTCAGCGCTTTAACGCACTGTGCCTCCAGGGGCCCCAGCACCAATCCTAACTAGTCTAAAATAATAATGTTCCATTTCCTTTTGCTCTGAAGCCATGTCTTATACTCTGAATTGGCTTTAAAATGTTTCCCTCTTAAATTCAAGAGTTTAAAAGCTGGGTGTAAAGGGAAACTGGGCATCACTCACCTTACTATAATGGACTAATTTCATGTCCATACCTTACTGATAGAAGTCAGCTGTCTCCCTTTGAAAATCTTAACTAGGCTGCTTTGCAATTCTCATTTCCTGTTAAGATTTTAGGATAAATATTGACAGGAGTCTAAATAAAATGAGCTTTAAGCAAAAGTTGTATATGAACCACACTACTTTTAACTAGTTACGGTTAAAAAATTACATACTCTAAGCTTGTAAAATGAATGTTTTTATTTAGGATAGAAACAGCTGTTTATTTGCTTTAAAAGCTCTAGGATATGAGAAAACAAGATTATTTGTCAACGAACAGAGGGAGCTGACATGAAATCATATTAAAAGATGTTCAGGCTTCAACTCCTATGCACATGATCTGTATAAGTAGATATTATGAAGTTTATTTCACTGCAGCAACTAAACCATAAAGCATCACCAACTTGGGAATAAATCCCACTGAATCAAGTGAGGGTTACGCCCAAGTTAACATGGATTGTGCTGTATGGCTTTTTTCAGCTAGGATGGATATATTTTCATGTTCACAGAAAAGTTCTAGGCAAGTCAAGAGTTTGGAATTTTGTTCTACTGTTTGTTGAACAGAAGAAAAACACAATTTACAATTATAGGATCTATGCTAATTAAATAATGGTATTTTTGAAATGTGAAGGGTGGTGGGAATGTTTGCAGCATACAAAGTAGCAAAAGTGCTATATATTTTGCAGATGCTTTTGTATGCATCTATATATCCTATTTGCACTTTTCTGGCCCACTACCCTTTTTAGGAGCCAACCCAGGTTTTTATCAAAGTGTGCTTATTGTTTATTGGTATATGTGATTTTATTTGTTTATGATTTGTTTTTATTGTTGAGTTTTATATTGCTTGTTGCCTGGGCTTGACCCCATATAAGCCGCCCCGAGTCCCCTCGGGGAGATGGGGTGGGGTATAAAAATAAAATTATTATTATTATTATTATTATTATTATTATTATTATTATTATTATTATTATCTTGGTTGCAATAAAGACCCCTGTATTTTCAGTGGATATGTTCCTAGCCAGACAACCTGAAACCACATATATGACACACCATTAAATTGCCTGACTTCCAGGCCTAGCAAACCATAAAGTGGAGCTGGAGATCCCAGAAATTCTGAGGGAGTTATCCTCTCTTAAAAGTTTTTAGTTTCTCCAGTGTGAAGGATCCAAGGGGAAGTATACCATAGAAGCACCTGGTGAACCTAGCAAATTCCTAGATACCATTTTTCTCTAAGTGCAAGTAAGTGAAACTGTGGATATGGGTTCTGCAGTTAAAGGGAAATTACTATAACTAGTGCGCCATCCTGAGTCCCATTACTGGAATAAGAATGAGATACACATGAGTATCATCATCAGCATAACCCCTCCCCCCCCCCATGTGCGATGAGAAATTGCTGCCAATTGTGAGAGTAATAAGGTTGAACACTGTGAAAGCCACCCACAGTATGGCTATCAGCCTCCTCCCAGTAGACTTAAATCAAGGAAGAGATTCATGAGCACCACCACTCTGCTAAATGTTTCCCCAGCAACTGCAAGAATATCCCTGTGGGCAGTAAAATCAGGCAATTCCAACTGGATTGCCCCCCACAAGGGTCTTCTTCCAGGGGCAAACCAAGAATGGGCAACTGGGAAGTCCCTGAACTGACTCAGAAGTGGAGTTGGCAGATCAAGAGACAACCTGGTGAAATGGCACTACCTGGAAGAATCCTCTAGCTTGTGCAATTGTGGAGCAGAACAAACAACTCAGCATCTGCATGCTTGCCCACAATGCCCTGCCTCATGCACAGAGGAAGAACTGTTTAAAGCTACAGACAATGCAGTCACTGTTGCCCGTTTTTGGTCTAAAACTATTTAGCAGCTTGTGATCCCTTTATTTTTATCAGTTTTATGTTTATTTGTGCAATGTTTTTGACACGAAATAAATAAACAATCCTGAGATAATATTTGGAAAAAGGGAGGACATGAGCATAATGGCTGCTGACTACAAGAATCAAGACTAGAGCAAAAATGACTATCAAATGGCACAACTTTAGCTTTTATAAACATGTCTACTCCCAAAGTCCTGCAACTCAGATGCTATGGTATTTAATTAATTGAATGAGCAAGAGCAATTAAGTACAGTAGAGTCTCACTTATCCAACATTCGCTTATCCAGTGTTCTGGATTATCCAACGCATTTTTTGTAGTCAATGTTTTCAATACATCGTGATATTTTAGTGCTAAATTCGTAAATACAGTAATTACTACGTAGCATTACTGCATATTGAACTACTTTTTCTGTCAAATTTGTTGTATAACATGATGTTTTGGTGCTTAATTTGTAAAATCATAACCTAATTTGGTGTTTAATAGGCTTCTCCTTAATCTCTCCTTATTATCCAACATATTCACTTATCCAACGTTCTGCCAGTCTGTTTATGTTGGATAAGTGAGACTCTACTGTATATATTTACCGGTGTGCAGTCTCAGTTGCTTGTTCCCAGTCTTGCAAAGCCAGCTGTAGCTTCATCTTCTTCATAAAAGCAGGTAGGAAGTGTGGGAAGTTGGCTATTATTTGATTCACATTTTCCAAGGCTCCTGAGTAATTCTGCCTCACTTCAAAATACTGTGCCTGATGAAAGATGGAAACACAAACTTAATTATCTTCTTTGCAAGAAAAGCAGTCACATTTTCAAGTAGAACAGAAAGATACTCAAGAGAACACTGATCTTTATCTCAATTAACAGCCTCAATCCAGGTTTACAAATATCAAAGTATACTTCAGAATTGAAAGACATTGATTAAATGCAAACTTTTAGACATTTGGAGGTGCTGACAAAATTTCCATTGAAGAATAGCTTAAAATTACTTCTACGGAAAGTGGAAAAAAAGAGATGGACTGGTGAATTTCCCCAAAAAGAAGGACTGCTAGATACTTACTAAACCTAAGAAGGGACACAATCAAAGTGAATTTGTGCCATCAGGTGCCAGGATTAAACCCAACTCCCAGAAGGAGAGGCGGTTGAAAGAGTGTTTGCAACTGCACTTTGAGAATGAGTAAACAGACTTGATACATTCACATTACTCCTGAACATTTTATTGAATTCCATGCTTTAGACTAACATGATCCAAACCCACATCAAGCAAAGCAAGTCCTACATATAGGCACTTGTGTTGAATCAGTCCACATCACCAACAACGTCTGCATAATGGATGGGATTAAGAGTTTATTTTAAAACAGACTTACAGACCTACCTTACCCATCAAGCCAAAAACATCATTCCCATTTTGCAGCCCTTCATCAAAATATTTTGCAGCTTTCTTAATGCTTGCTTCTTTCCCACTGGTGACATCAATCCATCCTCTCAAAATCAATCCCTATAAGACAAAAATTAAAGAGTGTTTACATGTACAGTAGAGTCTCACTTATCCAATGTTCTGTATTATCCAACACAGTCTGCCTTTTAGTACTCAATGTTTTTGTAGTCAATGTTTTCAATGCATTGTGATGTTTTGGTGCTAAATTCTTAATACAGTAATTACTACATAACTTTACCATATATTGAACTGCTTTTTCTGTCAATTTGTTGTAAAAAAAATGATGTTTTGGTGCTTAATTTGTAAAATCATAACGCAATTTAATGTTTAATAGGCTTTTCCTTAATCTCTCCTTATTATCCAACATTTTCGCTTATCCAATGTTCTGCCATTGGATAAGCGAGACTCTACTGTACCATCAGCTTCTAATTCAAATAATAATAATAATAATAATAATAATAATAATAATAATTTTATTTTTGTACCCCGCCACCATCTCCCCAGAGGGACTCGGGGCAGCTCACAGATATAAAACCAGCATACAGTGATCTCAAATATAAATATCAGATACAAAAAACACACAAATAAATTTAAAAGGCATTAAAAAAAAAAACCCCAAAAAACCCTATATATACACACACACATTCCTATATACACTCATATAGGAATAACTGGCCTATTTACGAATAGAGTAGGAACTAGGGTTCCTAGGGTAAATATTCATACAGGGCTCATGTAGCTTCACAAAGTGATACCATAAAAGTTCATTTGGATGGAATTATGGCACATAGTAGCTTTTAGAACTGTTACTGTAGCTAGAAGCACATAAATAAGCTTGTGCATCAAGATACAGGTATAGAACTGGAAACTTCTCTGTAATCCTCCAATCTCTGCCAGCTATGGCCAGAAAATAGTCATATTTGGGAGAGGATTAAGCAGCCAAAAGGTGGGTTAAGGGAACCAAGAGAGGAAAGGTTGCGTACTTCTACCTGACAAGAGCTTTACAATACCTCTCCCCGATCCAGGAACTGTTAAAAAAGCTTCAAGAGCCCCATTCCATATGAAACCTAACAACCCTAACAAATGATACAGTCCTTGTTTTTAAACTACATTCAGCCTTACGCGACCAATGCAAAATATAGATTAATTCCCCTGATTCTCAAATTTGGAAATTTTAGCTGTGATCAATTATGATCAAAGCCATCTAGCGGTTCAACTGGAGTGTTGCAGATCTATGTTTAACAATAGCACACGTTGGGGGAAATATATGCATTGCTCTAAATCAAAAGCCTTTCTGTTTTGGATGACAACTCCAAGATGACCAATACTGCCTGCTCTAGCTGTGGGATTCTGGGCGCTGTCATTTTAAAAAGTCATTTTCAAAGCTTTGGTTCAAATTATGTTGGAATTGTTTTCTTGGTGAGAAGTCAAACATCTGTATGCACAAGATCCACATGAATACTTTACAGGATAATGAAATCTCTTGTCCTGGATAAATTGGATCATGGCCATGACATGATCTCTATAGCAAAACTGCCACTTTGCTTTTACAGCTTGTGATTACAGCCTTGTGCCTCATTGCTCCAACAACAACAAAATGAGAGCTCTGAGAAGGCCAAGAGTCCTCAATATATTCAACTTCCTTGGGCCTTTCAACTCCTTACTTCTACTCTGATCACCCTCATAATGCTTCATTTCCTTTTGAACATGCAACTAACAGTAACACCTCCCAACAAAGGATTCCCCCCCAGGTAGAAAGCAAGCTGCAAGGCTATTCAATGCTAATCAAGGTGGCCAATTACAACATTCACACTTGCCTCAAATAGACAAGAGTTCTTACTCCCACCCTGGACATTCCACAGATATATAAACCCACTTGCCTAGTTTCCAACAGACCTCACAACCTCTGAGGATGCCTACCATAGATGTGGGCAAAATGTCAGGAGAGAATGCTTCTGGAACATGGCCATATAGCCCAGAAAACTCAAAGCAACCCTAACAATAATGCATTCAAACCAATTTAGGATTATTCTGTTCATCGGTGACTGGCTTCCATCCAGCAAAGGTTTGCCTTAGTATAGCAGTGAGCTGCTTCAGTGAATACGAGGATTTGATATTTTGCTCTTCTTCTAAGGGCCAAGTGAACTATTCTGAATCCACTAAAGCAAAACAGGACATGGTCAGATGTCCACCTCTGATTTGAAAATATGTTTCCTATGATACACAGATCAGGAAAGTGGTGGCTCCTATTTAAAATTATGCATCACTAGTCTTGAATGTTTTCTAGGAGAAAAGGTAACTGGAGGGGCTTTCAAAACAGCTTTGGGGCCTGCATGTAGCCCCAAGGCTGCACTCTGTCTGTACCCACTGGCAGGCAAGAATATTTCTATTCAATTAGGCTTTTAACATGTATTTACTCTCAGGGAGGAAACTGTGGCATATGCTCTGTTTTTTATGTTTTGGTATTACTTATATATCTTTTTTAAACCATGGACAGTATCCTTGAAGTGACTGGCTTGACCTTGAAGGAACTGGGGACGGTGACGGCCGACAGAGAGCTCTGGCGTGGACTGGTCCATGAGGTCACGAAAAGTCGGAGACGACTAAACGAATGAGCAGCATATCGTTTTAATAGATTGTTAAGTGCTTTGGCATTTGTTTTTGTTTTAACTAATTTAATCTGTGAGCTATCTTGGATCCCACTTCAGGAAAAATGGGGCTAAATAAATAAATAAATAAAAGAATCCATATCAGGACCAGCTGACACCTCCCATGAAAGGATTTCCCCAGGTAGGAAGCACCCAGGCTTTGAAGCTGCAAGGCTATTCAATGCTAATCAAGGTGGCCAAGTGCAATATTCACACCTGCCTCAGGCTTTTCCTACCCTGGACATTCCAGATATAAAAAAACCCAGTTGCCTAGTTTCCAACAGACTTCACAACTTCTGAGGATGCCTGCCATAGATGTGGGTGAAATGTCAAGAGAAATGCTTTTGGAACATGGCCATAAAACCCGGAAAACTCACAGCAACCCATTGATTCTGGTCATGAAAGCCTTCGACAATACAATAGAGTGCTCATGTTGCTCAACTTAAGTCAAAGGCATCAAATTTCTCCTATCTCTGCCTGTCTATCATAGCTACCACACATGGAATGGAATCAGTTCAAGAGAGCTGCTGTAGGCCAGAAAGTCATGGCGTAGAGTCGGATTTTTTTTTTTGTCAGGAGCGACTTGAGAAACTGCAAGTCGCTTCTGGAGTGAGAGAATTGGCCGTCTGCAAGGAGGTTGCCCAGGGGACACCCAGATGTTTTGATTTTTTTTACCATCCTTGTGGGAGGCTTCTCTCATGTCCCCGCATGGAGCTGGAGCTGATAGAGGGAGCTCATCCATGCTCTCCCCAGGTGGGATTCAAACCTGGCAGCTTTCAGATCAGCAGCCCAACCTTCAAGTCAGAAGGCTTTAACCCACTACTCCACCGGGAGCTCCGTAGAGTCGGATAAGGAACAGTGAAAAGCCCCTTCCACTCAGATAAAAGTTACCATTGAATACACTGAATGGGATGTATCAGTGCAGCATTTCTATGTCAGCACAAGGCAACCAGCACTGGAAGCATCTGTGATACAGAGCCATTAGATTGCTGAGCTGCCTCAAAGAATGCCACTGGCCAGTGACTCATTTCACTTAATGAACCAGACATATTTAACAGCTAACTAAACAGAAACCATCAGGCCAGTTTTCAAACAGTCCTGACTCCGCCAAAAGACTTCTTGAGTGTTAAATGAAGCAGTCATAATCGGCTATGATCTGCAGGATGACTCATCATTGCTAAGGGCTAACCAGCCTCCTTTTTCAGCATGCCGGCTTACAAATATGAAGGGGTTACCTCTTTACTGCCGTTGGAGATCTTGATCATTCTGTCAATGTATTCGCGGGCTTTCTCATGGCGGCCAATGTGCCACAAGAACAAGCCAGCAAAATACAGAGCTTCCTGTCCTGCTGTCTTACGTTGCTCTTTCAGTTTGGCATCTAATTCCGAGATGATTTCTTGATCTGAAACAAAACAATTGAATTATTTAAACTGTGTATGTCCCAAAATGACCCATCAACTTTCTGCACATTGCAAAACGTTGTGAAATGAAGACAGAATGCTTCTAGGCTACAAGAGGATGTTGCTAAGATATGAAATCATAAAGGCGATTGGGACAAAGCTCATCTAGCTTCTATCTAGCCCACGGCTTTTTAACAAGTGGGTTCCGACCCCAAATGGGATCGTCTTAGCTTAGTGGTTCTCAACCTGTGGGTCACCAGATATTTTGGCCTCCAACTCCCAGAAATCCTAACAGCTACTAAACTGGCTGGGATTTCTGGGAGTTGTAGGCCAAAACATCTGGAGACCCTCAGGTTGAGAATTACTGTCTTAGCTCAAGGTTGGGGTCTGTAAAAGGTGTCTGAATGCCACCCAATTACACAAATCTATTCATGACAACATGCAGTATTTATGTGGATTCTGCAGAAAATGCTTCAGCTGTACTCTACAAAAAGGAAAATCAGCCTGTTCAGCAAGACTTGCAAATGTTGTTTTTAGTAAATGTTTAATTTTTATACTTACCATATATACTTGAGTATAAGCAGAGATTTTCAGCCCTTTTTAGGGCTGAAAAAGCCCCCCATGGCTTATACTCTAGTGAGAGTCCTGGCCGGCTTATATTCAGGTCAGCTTATACTCGAGTATATACGGTAATCATAGGTAGGCAGTCTTATCTTAAATTAGTTTATGTATATATTCAAAAACATTTAATCTACTGATGCCTCAATTAATGTGATTTTTTGATATCTAATTTTATTTCTGAAATTTACCAGTAGCTGCTGCATTTTCCAACCTCTTATACAAGGGCTATCCAGAAAGTAGATTATGTTTTGGAATTAAAAATGAACAAAGTATAGGAGAAAACATTTACCATATGCAGTTGAAAGCCAGACCCAAATACCACTTCTCAACATAGTCCCCATTGAATTCTAGGCACTTCTCATAGCGATAAAAGAGTTTGGAAAGTCCTTCCCCACCAAACTTTGCCGCTTGGCTTGTGTCCTTAACCAGGTGGGCGTCCCTTCCAGTATCTGTGCATGTTCATCCTGGATCGCTCTTCTGTTTTGCAAATGCAACTATTTTTTGGGACAGGAAAGGTGTGCTTCTTGCAAAACCTTACAAGAGCGATCCAGGACGAGCGTGGGGGAAAGTTGAGCGCATGCACATGTGTAGCTGCGGGAAGGGACGCTCTGAGTCCTGATTTTTGCCCTCATAGTTAGGGATCGCCCTGTTGCCTACAATATCTTTATTGCACTCCTTATTATACTCCTTTAGTCGGACATAGTTTCTTTGTGTACGCCTTCCCTAGCACTTTATTTGGATAATACTTCCTGGTACCTACCTCTCCCCCAACTACATTTTACACTACACACACTTTCTCTGACCAGTTCTTTTTTAGGAGCCTACCCAGGATTTTATCTAAGTATGTTTACTATATATGTGACCTTATTTGTTTTATTGATTTGTTTTTATATTGTTGGGTTTTTATATTGTCTGTTCCGCCTGGGCTTGGCCCCATGTAAGCCACCTCGAGATGGGGCAGGGTATAAAAATAAAGTTATTATTAATATATTATTATTGTTGGTGAAGAAAATGGAGCCGGCAGCAGTGTTTCAGTAAGCTGGCTGAACACTGGGATGTCTTTGGGGGTTTATGGAGTTGAGAAATACCTTTTCAGAAAGAAAAAGGGTAGACACAAACCGCTCAAGACTCAAAGGATCTCACTTTCCCCGCTGAAACAGAAGGGGAGAGAGACTGCGCATCCCAGTGACAATGTCATGCAAGCAGAAGCAGACAGAAGCAGCTCATGTTCAGAAGCCAAACAGCTCTGTGTATTATAAAGAACAATTGGAAAGTACCTGGATTTGGGCTTTTTTTATGGGCATAGATCAAGGCCATCAATGTGCAGAGAGATACTTCCGGCTTGTTTTTAATAGATTCAAGGTCAAGAAGAGCTTCTTGAACGTGCCCTAAGGAAACAAATATCATTGGATTTTCATGCACAACAGAATATTTGCCTCAATGGTTTACACATCTAAGCAGCGACACATTTTAATACTGAGATAATGAAATTCTCTTACTCTTTATATTAACATCATGCATATGAATAAAATGTGAATGCCACCTTTTGAAATAATTGAAATAAAACTTTTCTGAGCCTTAGAGCTAGGATTACAGTGATTATTTTAACACTGAAAGCATAAGTTTTTCCTCCACATAACCTGCTTGGATCTCAATACAAAGTAGCTTAAGAAAATTTATAGAAATCCAGATTCCTATTCCCCACACTCTGGGTCCTTCAACACAGTCATATAACCCAGAATATCAAGGCAGAATAACCCAAAATATCTGCTTTGAACTGGGTTATTTGAGTTCACACTGCTATATATCCCAGTTCAAAACAGATAATGTGGGATTTTATTCAGATGTCTGAAAGGGGCCTCAATTATAGCCATAAAAAACTCTCTACAGAGGCCTCCTAAATAATATGTGGTGCGGAGAGGAGAGGATCACAGTGTTTTCTTTTGTGACTATCCTTATATTAAGCTCTCTTAGAATCCAAGCTGGAATTTCCTCTTTTCCTCCAAAGCCACCTGCATCCTATCCAATATTATTCAGGAATGCCTGCTGATATTCCAGTAAGACTTGGCTGGATATCATATATACAGGCAGGACAAAAGAGGCTTATTTACAATGATTAAAAAAAAGCATAAATATTGAGATGTAAAGCATAAAATTATTGCAGGTTGAGTATCCCTTATCTGAAATATTTAACAGCAGAACTGTTTTATATTTTGGATTTTTGAATACCTGCATGAGATATCTTGGAAATGAGAGCTACAAGAATAGTTTCTGATTCATATACACCAGTGGTTCTTAACCTGTGGGCTGTGAGAAAGAAAGTTCGGTCTGCGAACCTCCTTCCCCTTTATTTATTTTCTTTTATTAATTTCATTTTCACGCCCTTCCACAGAGCTGACCATTTGATAGACCACATCATCTCTCGATTATTAAATATGGTTTTCTGTGGGCAAGCAAATGGCGACAAGTGGATGGCACATGTTCTGTATCAGAAACTAGAACTGATGTGGTCTATCCAATGCAGTTTTCTGAATCAGCACCCCAAATAACCAAATCGAATCTAAAGTTGACCAAACACCGATTTGTAACTGTATTGGTACTAATATTGAAGAGTGGGCCCTGGTCAAAGTGGGCCCTGTCAAAAAAAAGTTGAGAACCACTGATATACATCTTATGCACATAGCCTGAGGGGAATTTTATAAACAATAATTTTGTACATTGAACCATCAGATACCATTGAACATAGGCATCATTATCTATGTCTCCCAATTGGACAATTTTGAAATATTTGGAATTTCAGAATTCTGAATAAGGAAGGTTGAGCTCTAAAATAATCTCCATTTTGTGAAAACAATTTGTAGCAATTATGTTCTGAGAGTGGCTTGGACCACAAGAAGATCAAACCAGTCCATACTCCAGGAAATAATTCCCAACTGCTTAGTGGAGGGAAGGATATTAGAGACAAAGATGAAGTACTTTGGCCATATAATGAGAAGACAGGAAAGCTTGGAGAAGAGAATGATGCTGGGAAAAATGGAAGGAAGAAGGAAGAGGGGTCAACCAAGGGCAAGGTGGATGGATGGTATCCTTGAAGTGACTGGCTTGACCTTGACGGAGCTGGGGGTGGACACTGCCAACAGGGAACTCTGGCGACAGGAACGAGTAAACAACAACAATGTTTCGGATTTTAAAAAACTCAAAAGTTTAACTTTCAAAAGACTTTTCATAAATGAATACCTTCCATCAGGGTCCCATAAATACGGTAGAAAATGAAGATAGGGTCATTCCCAAATTTCTTAACACCTTCACTGGCAATTGTCTGAACATGATGAAAATATCCTTCCTGGCAATAGTAATTAATCAAAGCCTGAAAATGAAAAGGTTTCCTGGGTTAATGCAATAAAGAAAATGGCCACACTAATAAAGAACAAATAAAGTTCATATGAATCTCTATTAAGCAGAGGCGTTTTGGATCTGTTTTACTGCGTTGTCTGCAATAACTGTATTAGACAAATGTTTTTAAATATGTTTATTTATTTCTTATTGTAAATTTGATTAATAGGTTATTGTTTTACATATGTGTATTGTCTTTTATATAATAGTGTAAGCCGCTTTGGGTCCCGTTTAGGGAGAAAAGCGCAATATATTTATTATTATTATTATTTTATGACACAGCAAACAAGATAGATATGCTGGATTTCGAATCACAAAATCACAAGTTGAACACTTTCCAAGTGTCTAGGACTGTGTGATGTATTTTCAGATGATGCGTGCAGATCCCAGTAGGGTGGCCTTTTGCAGTTGGCAGATTGTGATTTTGTCAATGTCTATTGTTTCCAAATGCTGGCTGAGATCTTTTGGCACGGCACCCAATGTGCCGATCACCACCGGGACCACTTGTACTGGTTTCTGCCAGAGTATTATTATTATTATTATTATTATTATTATTATTATTATTATTATTATTATTATTATTAGGCCCTGTCTGATCCTGGAAGTTAAGAACAGTCAGCCCTGGTTAATATTTGGATGAGAGACCACCAACAAATTCTAGATACTATAGAATGTGTTGCAGAGGAATGAACTGGCAAAACTGCCTCTGAGTATTCCTTGCTGAAGAAAACTCTTGGAAATTCATAGGGTCACCATATGTCAACAAGTGAACTGAAGGCATACTTAACACTATAGATTGGTGGTTTCCAGGTAAAGAATTTCCAGGTAAAGAATTTCTCCATGAAGGAGCAGATGCATAGCATTGGAATACTCCAAGACTCACCATGAGTCAAGGTGTCTGGTACAACTTGAGACTATAATACTTAAAAAGTGACAGCATTGCATACAAATATACCTGCCTGAGTGATGTGATCTGCAAGGTAGGTCCCCCATCGCACTATGTACAAGCTCCAAAGAGGGCATCTTCTTCTTTGGTGCCTGACTGGTGGCCCAGTTGGACATTTCCATTAATATTTTTTCATTGTCTTGGGTTTGCAATTATAACTATGCTGCTGTTTAGTACACATTTATTACACAGCCTCCCCCCCCCCCATTGTTCTTGGTTAATAGGCCTTTCCCTGGGGTTCTTTGGGATGCAGATTCAGAAAATTACATTGGATAGATCGCATCATCTCTAGTTTCTTAGGTATGGTTATCTTGATTCTTTATGGGTGAACAGATGGTGACTGGTATTTGGCATGTGTTCAGTATCTCAAAAACTAGAGCTGATGGGGGAAAATAGGGTCATTTTTGGAATCATCATCATCATCATCATCATCATTTAATTACTTATTAATCGCCCTCCATCCACGATGCTCTAGGCAATTTACAAGATAAAAAAGGATAAAAATACATACATACAAATATTGATTAAAAATATTAAAATAGATTAAAAGCTCTAGTAAAGAGCCATGTCTTGAGTGCTAGGGTAAAAGGCCCCAACTCACGCATGGCTCTCATATAGGGCGGCAAGGCATTCCATAAGGCAGGGGCAGAAACAGAAAAAGCTCGGCGCCTGGTCCTCTCCAAGTGCACTTCTCTAGGACCCGGTACATAGAGTAAGTCTCGTTGGGATGGTCGTTGCGACCTCCGATGATGGGAGAAGGAGAGACGGTCCCTAAGATACGATGGGCCCTGGCCGTAAAGAGTTTTAAAAGTCAGGACTAGCATCTTATATAGACCACGGTAATCAGTTGGAAGCCAATGCAGATGCTGCAGCACTGGTGTTATGTGGCATTTCATGGGTGTTCTTGTGAGTAGCCTGGCTGCCGCATTCTGAACAATACGGAGCTTCTGGGTCGTGGACATCGGAAGCCCAACATACAGGGCGTTGCAATAGTCCAGCCTAGATGTGACCGTGGCATGGATGACTGTTGTCAGCGCCTCATCAGATAGATAGGGTGCCAGTTGCCTCGCTTGTCGTAGGTGGAAAAAGGCCTGTTTGCTGGCAGCAGCGACCTGAGCTTCCATTGTCAGCTGCGAATCTAAAACGACACCCAGGCTCTTAACGGTGGGCGAAGGAGATAGGACAGCACCATCGAAGGTGGGTAGCAAGTGGGTCAGACCAGTTGAATGGCCATGCCAGAGAATCTCAGTCTTTGCCGGGTTCACCTTCAATCTACTAGCACGTAGCCAGTTCGACAGAGCCTCCAGACATAAGGTGAAATTTTCTGGTATTGACGTTGCTCCAGGCTCCAAGCGCAGAAGGAGTTGGGTGTCGTCCGCATATTGATAACAGTCTAGGCCGAAACTCCGAACCAAGCTAGCAAGGGGTCTAACGTAGATGTTGAAGAGAAGAGGGGAGAGAATGGCACCTTGGGGTACCCCACATAGGAGGGGAGATCTGTCAGAGACTTGATCCATATACTCCACGCATTGGCTCCGGTTTCGCAGAAATGAGTTGAACCAATTGAGGGCCTGACCGCGAACTCCGGACATGGCGAGACGGTGAATCATTAGATCGTAGTCAACGGTGTCAAACGCTGCGGTAAGGTCGAGAAGTACCAGTAGCGCTGATCCGCCGCTATCAGACTGGCGACGAAGTTCATCTGTAATGGCAACCAGGACTGTCTCCATCCCATGGCCAGGGTGGAAGCCTGACTAGAAAGGGTCCAGGCCAGCTTTATCATCCAGAAATTGTTGCAATTGTCCCAGCACAGCCCGCTCTATCATCTTACCCAAGAAGGGGAGGTTGGAGACAGGACGATAGTTGCCAAGGGTCATGGGATCCAAGCTAGGCTTCTTTAGCAAGGGACGAACCCTTGCCTCTTTTAGGTTGTCCGGGAAGACCCCCTGTGCAAGAGAGCCATTGATGATATTACTCAACGGATCGAGTAGACCTTCCAGGCAGCTCTTCACCAGCCAGGAGGGGCACGGATCAAGGGAACAGGTGGTTGGTTTTGCAACAGCCAGGATTCTAGCGACATCTTCCTTGTCAAGCAGAGTAAATCGGTCAAAGATAGGTCCACTAAGCGGCCACAAAGTCTCAAGCTCACTTAAGGTATCAGCTGTATTTCAAATACACCCAGTAATAGGTCTAACATTTGAGGCACCAAAATGTGTGTTGGCCAGTGTTAGCAATTAACCAGGCCTCGCTTTGGGTCTGATAGGTATTCCCTAAAGCTTTTTTTTCTCAGTTACTTTGTTCTCCATTGCTATATTAGGACCAAAGCTCCAACAGAAGTGATTAGGTCCAAGAAGAGAAGTGCTCCTGCTCCACAGAAAGTGAGATAAATCTGTCCCTCAGAAGAAAAATTTACTCCTGGAAAAGGAGAAAAGGTGTCTCCTGAAATTTCATGTGTGTATAAGTGCTGGTGTATCAATGCATGGAGCCCCGGTGGGCTGAACTTGCAGACCGAAAGGTCCCAGGTTCAAATCCCGGGAGCGGCGTGAGCGGCTGCTGTTAGCTCCAGCTCCTGCCAACCTAGCAGTTCGAAAACATGCCAATGTGAGTAGATCAATAGGTACCGCTCTGGCGGGAAGGTAACGGCGCTCCATGCAGTCACGCCGGCCACATGACCCTGGAGGTGTCTACGGACAACGCCGGCTCTTCGGCTTAGAAATGGAGATGAGCACCAACCCCCAGAGGCGGTCACGACTGGACTTAACGTCAGGGGAAAACCTTTACCTTTTTTACCTTTCCATATTATTACTACATTACTACATTATTACTACATTCAACTTGTCTGCTATAATAGTACTGGCCTTGATCATAGAATCATAGAATAGTAGAGTTGGAAGAGAACTCACGGGCCATCCAGTCCAACCCCCTGCCAAGAAGCAGGAAATCGCATTCAAAGCACCCCCGACAGATGGCCATCCAGCCTCTGCTTAAAAGCCTCCAAGGAAGGAGCCTCCACCACAGTCCAGGGGAGAGAGTTCCACTGCCGAACAGCTCTCACAGTGAGGAAGTTCTTCCTGATGTTCAGGTGGAATCTCCTTTCCTGTAGTTTGAAGCCATTGTTCCGTGTCCTAGTCTGCAGGGCAGCAGAAAACAAGCTTGCTCCCTCCTCCCTATGACTTCCCTTCACGTATTTGTACATGGCTATCATGTCTCCTCTCAGCCTTCTCTTCTGCAGGCTAAACATGCCCAGCTCTTTAAGCCGCTCCTCATAGGGCTTGTTCTCCAGACCCTTAATCATTTTAGTCGCCCTCCTCTGGACGCTTTCCAGCTTGTCAACATCTCCCTTCAACTGTGGTGCCCAAAATTGGACACAGTATTCCAGGTGTGGTCTGACCAAGGCAGAATAGAGGGGGAGCATAACTTCCCTGGATCTAGACGCTATTCCCCTATTGATGCAGGCCAGAATCCCGTTGGCTTTTTTAGCTACCGCATCACATTGTTGGCTCATGTTTAACTTGTTGTCCACGAGGACTCCAAGGTCTTTTTCGCACACACTGCTGTCAAGCCAGGCGTCCCCCATTCTGTATCTTTGATTTCCATTTTTTCTGCCGAAATGAAGTATCTTGCATTTGTCCCTGTTGAACTTCATTTTGTTAGTTTCGGCCCATCTCTCTAGTCTGTCAAGATCGTTTTGAATTCTGCTCCTGTCTTCTGGAGTGTTAGCTATCCCTCCCAGTTTTGTGTCGTCTGCAAACTTGATGATCGTGCCTTCTAACCCTTCGTCTAAGTCGTTAATAAAGATGTTGAACAGAACCGGGCCCAGGACGGAGCCCTGCGGCACTCCACTTGTCACTTCTTTCCATGATGAAGATGACGCATTGGTGAGCACCCTTTGGGTTCGTTCGCTTAGCCAATTGCAGATCCACCTAACCGTAGTTTTGTCTAGCCCACATTTTACTAGTTTATTTGCCAGAAGGTCGTGGGGGACTTTGTCGAAGGCCTTACTGAAATCCAGGTAGGCTACATCCACAGCATTCCCTGTATCGACCCAACTCATAACTCTATCGAAAAAAGAGATCAGATTAGTCTGGCATGACTTGTTTTTGGTAAATCCGTGTTGACTATTAGCAATGACCGCATTTGTTTCTAAGTGTTCGCAGACCACTTCCTTGATGATCTTTTCCAGAATCTTGCCTGGTATCGATGTGAGGCTGACCGGACGGTAATTGTTTGGGTCGTTCTTTTTTCCCTTCTTGAAGATAGGGACCACATTCGCCCTCCTCCAATCTGCTGGGACTTCTCCCGTTCTCCAAGAACTCTCGAAGATAATTGCTAATGGTTCTGAAATAACTTCCGCTAATTCCTTCAATACTCTTGGATGTAGCTGATCTGGCCCTGGGGACTCGAATTCGTTTAGAGAGGCCAGGTGTTCCTGGACAGCTTGTTTCCGTATTTGGGGTTGGATTTCCCCCAATCCTTCGTCCATTCCATGTTGCTGAGGTTGAAGATGGCTTTCTTTTTGTGAGAAGACCGAGGCAAAGAAGGCATTGAGCAGTTCTGCCTTTTCCCTGTCCCCTGTCGCCATCACCCCATCTTCTCCTTGCAGAGGCCCTATCGCCTCCTTTTTCTTCCTTTTTCTACCAACGTAAGCAAAAAAGCCTTTTTGTTGTTTTTTATGTCCCTGGCAAGCCTGAGCTCATTTTGTGCTTTAGCCTTGCGAACCTTTTCCCTACAGGTGTTGGCTATACGTTTGAATTCTTCTTTGGTGATTTCTCCCCTTTTCCACTTCTTGTGCATGTCACTTTTGAGCTTTAGCTCAGTTAGAAGTTCTTTGGACATCCATTCTGGCTTCTTTGCACTTGTCTTATTTTTCTTCTTTGTTGACACTGTTTGCATTTGCGCCTTGAGTATTTCACTTTTGAAAAACTCCCATCCATCCTTAACTCCCTTGTTTTTTAATATTGGCGTCCATGGAATGCCGCTCAGTAATTCCTTCATTTTTTGGAAGTCAGCTCTCTTAAAGTCGAGAATGCGTGTTTGACTTGTCTTAGTTTCAGCATTCCTTTGTATTGCAAACTCCAGGAGCACATGGTCACTTGCCCCTAAGGATCCAACCACTTCAACTGTATTGATCAGGTCTTCCACATTTGTTAAGATTAGATCAAGAGTTGCTGATCCTCTTGTTGCCTCTTCTACCTTCTGGACCATAAAATTGTCTGCAAGGCAAGTGAGGAATTTGTTGGACTTTGTACTCTTGGCTGAGTTTGTTTTCCAGCAGATATCAGAATAATTGAAATCGCCCATGACTACTATATCTCTTCTTTGTACCTGTTTGGTCAGCTGTTGACAGATGGCTTCATCAAGTCCTTCATCCTGACTCGGAGATCTGTAGTAGACACCCACGACAAGATCTTTTTGAGTCCCGGTTCCCTTGATTCTTATCCAGATGCTTTCAAGCTGGTTTCCCGGATTACAGTCTTGCATTTCTTCTGCAACGTAACTGTTTTTGACATATAAAGCTACTCCCCCTCCTCTCCCTTTTGTTCTATTTCTGTGAAAGAGGTTATAGCCCTCAATGGCTACATTCCAGTGATGGGAGTCATCCCACCAGGTTTCAGTGATGCCTATGACATCGTATGTGTGGTGCTGTGCTAAGAGTTGGAGTTCGTCTTGCTTATTTCCCATGCTCTGAGCGTTGGTGTAAAGACATGTAAGCCCCTGTGACCTCCCCTTGAGCTGTTTATTTGGGATTATTGTGCTCTCCGTACTTGGTCCTTGCTGTGTTTGTGCAGCCCTCCGTTTAGCCTTTTGGCGGTTCCCTGTGGTCGTGGGTAATATAGTGTTTGCCAGGCTGTTGTTCCCCTCCCCCAGTGGATCTAGTTTAAAGTGCGCCTGATGAGGTTTGTGAGTCTGTGTGCAAAAAGATGTTTTCCTGCTTGTGTGAGATGCACCCCATCACTTGCCAATAGGCCATCCTCCTGGAAGAGTAGACCATGGTCAAGGAAGCCAAAATGCTCCTCTTGGCACCATTTTCTGAGCCAGTTATTGACCTGTACTATTTTTCCGGCCCTTGTAGAGCCGTGTCCTACAACGGGGAGGAGGGATGAAAAGATCACATGTACATTATACAGTTTTAGCTTTGTTCCCAGAGCTCGAAAATCATTTGTGATCTTTTGAAAAGTATGCCTAGCGGTGTCATTGGTACCTACATGAATCAACATAAGGTGGGGAGGGTGATGGGGCTTTAGGAGCCTGCTGAGCCTCTGAGTGATATGGTGTATTTTTGCCCCCGGGAGGCAGCATGTTTCTCGAGCCATCCCATCCGGTCTGGAAAT
Source organism: Anolis carolinensis (assembly GCF_035594765.1). Classification (NCBI taxonomy): domain Eukaryota; kingdom Metazoa; phylum Chordata; class Lepidosauria; order Squamata; family Anolidae; genus Anolis; species Anolis carolinensis. The sequence continues at coordinate 214,423,825 of NC_085841.1, read as the reverse complement.
GATGGCTTCCGTTCCTCTAAGGAGGGAGTCACCTACTACCAAGACCTGTTTCCTTTGAGGATTGACAGGGTCCCTTTTGTGCAAGACAGTGTGTATGTCCCCTGAAGAGTGTTCCTGTTGAAGTGAATCATGCAGGTGTAAAGTGTTGTCCTCCTCCTCAACATCCCCAGTGCATTCATCAATGACAATCCATTGAGATACACCCGAGAGCCCATTACTCTCCCAAGGATGTTCCTGTTGCTCCTGGTCTACGATTGGGGATGGAGCATTTGCATGATTACATAAGTGTGAATGTGGTGATGCACTGTCCCCGTCAGGGCTATCCCCTGCGCATTGATCAAGGGTGGCCCACTGAGTGGTATCTAAGAAACTGTGGTCCTCCACAAGATGTGTTTCCTGATTGTATGTTAATGGTGTTAGAATTTCAAATCTGTTGTGTAAATGCAGCTGAGCAGAGGAGTTCTGCGGAGGCTGCCTGGTCCTGTGTCTCCTTCTATGGGTGACCTCCTTCCAAGCCTGAGGGTTGTCTACCTTTGAGTTGATCTCCCCATAAGGTTCCTGATCATGGTCATGGTGGTGTTGGTGTGATGCAGGCTGCAGATCTACAGCAGCGTGTTGTGCAGTGTCCAAGAAGAGCTCGAGTGCCTGAATGTCCTTAAGGGTCTTAATACGGTGCTCGAGCTGTTGGATCCTCTGCTCCATCAGAGTCATCTGTTTGCATTTGGAGCAGATGTAGTTGACTAGTTTTTGTGAAAAAGCAGAACATGCCACAGCTGGTGCATGTGGTGGCAAGTATTTGCTGTTGGTCCATCTCTTGGTGAGTGAAGTGACCGAGGAGGATTGTGTGTGTTATGAGCAGAATGCTATCCACCTTCCTGTGTGTGTATTTTTAAAGTTGTTTTGTTTATTGTATATACTGTAAGAATGTGTTTTACTGTAGTGGTGGGTTCGCGAGCGGCGTCAGGCGCGAGCGACGCTGGCTCAGAAAGCTTCAACAGGAAGCCAACACTTTCAATAACAATAGCCTTGCCTCACCTTCCAAACAATGGCAGAACAGCAAGCCTTAATTACAGCTAGCCCACACTCAAGAATCAGCCCAGACTCAGGTTTTTTAAAGGTAAAGAGTCCAACAAACACAGGTTTTTAAGGCTTTTAAGGCTATCTAAGAAAAGAGTAGGCAACTGATCAATCAGTTGAAACACACTAATCCAGTTGTTTCCAAATTCCGATCCTCCATTATTATTATTTTTTTGGACTGGAATCCCCAGCCAGCTTATTCGAACTGTCAGTAATTATGAAGCCCAAAACACCTGGAGGGCTGCAGGATGAGAATCACTGGAATATGTTACGGAGTTTGAAAGAGAGATGCTTTCAAGAAGGGAAGCACAAACCAAACACTGGTTGTGTTCCCTCTTGCAGCTTCAGTGATCCCCTGGAGTCTGCTGGGGCTTGGTTCCAAAATCCATGGATGCCCAAGCTCATTATATACATGTTGCCTTAGCAAAATGTCCTTATATTGTGATGACAAAAAACAAAACACCAATCCTGCTTAGTAACAACGATGCTAGTGATAAAAGGCGACTGTGTGATGTGTGGTTCTCCCTCCTGTGGGACCCAATGGTAGTCCTATGATTCCCCTTTCATTGCCCTGTCCTGAAGAAATCCTGGGCATGTAGTTTTTGGAGAGTCCTGTAACCTTCCCTGATCAGAGAGCTCTAGGGCCTCTCCAAACAACAAGTCCCAGGATTTCACTGGACAGTAAAAGATGAATCAAAGGACTATAACTGGGGGCATATCCAAACTGTAGAACAAATGCCATTTGACACCATTCTCACTGCCAGGGCTCAATGCTATGGACCAGGGGTCCTAAAACTTTTAAAGCAGAGGGCCGGTCCACAATCCTTCAGACTGTTGAGGGGCCAAATTATCATTTGAAAAAAAAAATGAACAAATTCCTATGCACACTGCATATGTCTTATTTGTAGTGCAATACAACAATAACAATTAAAGAACAATACAATATTTAAAAATGAAAACAAATTTAACCAAAATAAACCTATCAGGCTTTAAATAGGAAGTGTGGACCTGCTTCTGGCCAATGAGATACTCAGGTTAATTAGGATTGTTGTTGTTGTTGTTGTTGTGTGCCTTTAAGTCATTTCAGACTCTGGGCGAGCCTAAGTCTAAAATTATGTATTTATTCATTTACTACATTTATTTACTACATTTATATCCCACCCTTCTCATCCCGAAGGGAACTCAGAGCAGCTGTATGTACATACAATATATTATATTATTAGCATAGCACAATATTAGCATTATATACTACTATATTGAACTATACCACTATACTGTAATATTATATGCAATATATAACATATAATTAATATTATTATATGGTATTATTATTCGTATTATATTGTATAAAATGATAATATTATTATCAATATCATATGTATATACAATATATTATATTATTAAAACTGATATAAAAATATTATATTATAATTGAGGGCGGAGGACAGGTAAATGACCTTGGAGGGCCGCATCCGGCCCCCGGGCCTTAGTTTGGGGACCCCTGCTATGGACCGATGGGAATCATAGTTTTGAAGATTGCACCGGCATCTTTGGCCTTCTTTGCTAGCATGACCCAGGGCAGTTAAAGGGTGCACTGACACTGCAGTAGGTATGTGTTTGATATCATTCAGATTGCCATGGCTCAATATTATGGAATGGTTGGAGTTATAGTTTTGCAAAGCCCTTAGCCTTCTCTGCCAAAGATGCTGGTGCCTCACCGAACTACAGCTCTCAGGATCCCAGTTCAAGGGTGCATCTACACTGCAGAATGAATGCAATTTTGACCCCACTTAACTGCCATGACTCAATACTATGGGATCCTGGGAGCTGTAGTTACACAAGGTCCTTAGCCTTCTCTTCCAAAGGGTGCTGGTGCCTCACCAAACTACACATCCCAGGATCCTGTAGCATTGAGCCAGGGCAGTTAAAGTGGTGCCACACTGTATTTGTGCTACAGTGTTGCTGCAGCCGGAGAAGCCAAATAATATCCAAAAGGGTTGCTGTGAGTTTTCCGGGTTGTACGTCCATGTTCCAGAAGCATTCTCTCCTGGCGTTTCACCCACATCTATGGCAGGCATCCTCAGAGGTTGTAAGGTCTGTTGAAAACTAGGCAAATGTGGTTTATATATCTGTGGAATGTCAGGGTGGGAGAAAGAACTCTTGCCCATTTGAGGAATGTGTGAATGTTGCAAATGACCACTTGATTAGCACTGAATAGCCTTGCAGCTTCAAAGCTTGGCTGCTTCCTGCCTGGGGGGAATCCTTTGTTGGGAGGTGATTAGCTTTTTTTTCCGTATCAGGAGCGACTTGAGAAACACACCCGGATGTTTTGGTGCTTTTACCATCCTTGTGGGAGGCTTCTCTCATATCCCTGCATGGAGCTGGAGCTGATAGAGGGAGCTCATCTGCGCTCTCCCCAGGTGGGATTCGAACCTGGCAGCCTTCAGGTCAGCAACCCAACCTTCAAGTCACGAGGCTTTTATCCCCTAGGCCACCGGAGGCTCCACATTCAATGCTAATCAAGGTGGACAATTGCAACATTCACACTTGCCTCAAACAGGCGAGAGTTCTTTCTCACCACCCTGGACATTATTCCACAGATATAAACCTCCCTTGCTTAGACTCTAAGAAACCTCACAACCTCTGAAGATGCCTGCCACAGATGTGGGCGAAACGTCAGGAGAGAATGCATCTGGAACATGGACATACAGCTTGGAAAAATCCCAGCAGCCCAGGCAGTGAAAGCCTTCGACAACACAATACCCAAAAGGCAAAAGCCTTCTTGCTTCGGGTGGGCGATGCTTCACTCACCTGCATGAGGGGCGGCTCCATGGCTTGCAGAATCCCTTCCTTTCCTCCTTCTTTTCCCTTCTTCCTTCCTTCCTTCCTTCCTCTTGGGCGTCCTCAGCAACCGTCTCGTCTCCCAAGCGCCCAAGGAAGGGGAGGCGCCTAAGGAAGGAAATCAGGCTGGGAGGGGGATGGCTTTCATAGAATAGTAGAGTTGGAAGAGATCTCTCGGGCCATCCAGTCCAACCCCCTCCCGAGAAGCAGGAAATCGCATTCAAAGCACTCCCGACAGATGGCCAGACGGCTTTGGTGCGTTTAATTATAATTCAGTCCCACGCAAGGCCATCCACGATGCAGTTTGATCCCACTCTCCTGACTCAGTACTAAGAGAGCCTGGGAGCTGCTGCTGTACAAAGTCTTTATTTAGCCTTCTCTTAGGCCTCACCCAACTATACATCCCAGGATCCCATAACAGTTAAAGTGGTGTCGAACTGCCTTAATCCTACATTATAGATGCACCTTCCTTTATCTACAGGAAATAGGCACGATGGGATAAAGTAAGACTGGCACTGGTTTATTTATTTATTTTTATAGCTTGCTTTGCTTATTTTATTCAAATTACAAGGAAAGGGCACTCCAGTTCAGAGAGAATAGATCAGGCATGGGCAAACTTCGGCCCTCCGGGTGTTTTGGACTTCAACTCCCACAATTCCTAACAGCCTACCGGCTGTTAGGAATTGTGGGAGTTGAAGTCCAAAACACCCGGAGGGCCGAAGTTTGCCCATGCCTGGAATAGATGCTGATGCCTCTTGCTCGTTCACTTGGGAGCCTGAAATGTTGGGCACTCTTCGCTTTCCTTGCCCTCTGACTCAAACGAAAGGAAAACATCGCTTAGGGGCGATCAATTTATCTCCTCCTTCCCCCCCCCCCGACTTTTCATTGGCCAATCAGGAACGGGGATACGAGAGGCTTCGTCTTGCAACGGGTGGGTTACGAAACAGTATATCAGGTACGCCATGCCTCATTGGTTGGAGCTTGGCTTTTATGCTGATGAGAGGCCGACTGCGTAAGCTTATTGGCTGGCGCGGAGTCGCCTGTCTGCTACGCGGTCCTCAGAAGTCGATATGATTTTGGCCATAAAGGTTTCCATAGCGACGAGTAGCAACCATAACTATTCCAAACAAGACTGCCAGGAGAGACGGGTTGAAAACACGAACCTCACAGCTATTGGGGAAAAAGTCATGTTTTACATCAGGAATGGGCAAACTTGAGGCCTCTAGGTGTTTTGGACTTCAACTCCCACCATTCCTAACAACCTCAGGCGCTTTCCGCTTAAGCGGCTGAGAGGGAAAAGGAAGGGGCCTGAGACTGTGAGGAATGGCGGGAGTTGAAGTCCAAAACACCTGAGGCCTCAAGTTTGCCCAGGCCTGGTTTACATTGTATGGGTCAGCACTTACCATGTATTGCATTATTTGGCAGTGTAGATCCCTCTCGTTGTAGGAGAGCAGTTTACTGTCAGAGTGCTGGAAAGGTGATGGGAGCTGAAAAGGGAAATTCTCTTTTGGAGACAGCAACCTTCTCAAGCCTCCTCTATTTAATGTTTTGTCTGTTTTATAATGGGTCAGTTTATTTCCTGAAGTATATGTCTTCTTTGGTTTGCAGTTTTCTTAGCTCTATGTACTTGAAGCAGTGGGAGGGGCTGCTGGTCATGTGACTGGTTCAGTGACTGTTTAGAATGTTCGGTTTTTAAAAGGACGGCCATTCGAAATGACCGTTTGAGTGCAGAAGCCAGTGTTAGGAGTTAGTTGACAATTAAGGCTTCAGTCTGGACTTAACATCAGGGGAAACCTTTACCTTTACTTTTAAAAGTACAGAAGCCAGTGCTTGGAGTTCGAAGACAGTTGAGGCTTGTGTCTGTTTGCAGAAGCCAGTGTTAGGAGTTATAAGACAGTTGAGGCTTGAGTCTGACTGCAGAATCTGTTGTTAGGAGTTAGTTGACAATTAAGGCTTCAGTCTTTTAAAAGTACAGAAGCCAGTGCTAGGAGTTTGAAGACAGTTGAGGCTTGTGTCTGTCTGAGTGAAGAAGCCAGTGTTAGGAGTTAGAAAACAGTTGAGGCTTGAGTCTGAGTGCAGAAGATGGTGTTAGGAGATAGTTGACAATTAAGGCTTCAGTCTTTTAAAAGTACAGAAGCCAGTGCTAGGAGTTTGAAGACAGTTGAGGCTTGAGTCTGTTTGCGTGCAGAAGCCAGTGCTGGGAGTTAGAAGACAGGTTGAGGCTCGAGTCCTTGGAAGTAGATTGCTATAAAGGGAGTTATACAGAACATGATAGTTTTGAAGAGTATAATTTGAAGATACAAAGGATAGATAGAAGATACAGGGAGCTCCGGCATGGACTGGTCCATGAGGTCACAAAGAGTCAGAAACGACTATGTGATTGAAGAAGAAGAAGATGATGATGATGAGTAAAGCATGTTATTTTAAAGAAGTCTACTTGAATCTTTTTCCGCTGAGAGCGTCGATTAGAAACAAGATATTTATGTACCCCAAGGTCTTCCATTACACAATAAACTAAAGGAACACTTCTAAAATTCTGCTACCCAAAAGGTTATGATCCTAACAGTTCATAATCCCCGATAGGTTATGATCCTAATGAAGGAGTCATGGATATATTGAAGACTTGTCAATATAAGATTTCATAAATGCTATATGTGGCTGTAGGTCCCATCATAAAGCACATGCAGGCAAAAATCTGACTTTGGGAAGCAGCTGCCATTGCAGTTTTAAAGGAGTGATTCTCATGCTATCCTCCCTTTCAGCTCTCAGAGCTGAGTGTTCACTTTGCAACAAAGAGATGAGCTGGTACCAGTAAGACGCATCTCAGTGGGAGCCAGGGTCATCAAAAAAGGAGATATGAAAAGTCCCGTTTATTCCAGTTTGGCTGTTTTACATCTGTTCCCTGAGTTTCCTGCTTAGCAATATACAACCAATGAAAATGTATTAGGCAAGTATAAGCCAATTAAGATGAACAATGTACAAGACCAATGAAAATGTACTTTTTTGACTTCTGTAAAGCAATAAAAGCCCACAGCCCCCATTTTGGGGCGTGGCGGTTTTTCTTTTATGCCTTGATACACCTGCCGCCGTTTGCTGGTTAGCAAAATAAAGTTTTTCTTCAGAGAGATTCAACTCATGAGTCTGTCCTTCCGCTTTGCCCTCCTGGGTTAGAAGAGGACTCCTGAGAACAGGCAGAGTGTCTGCCCCCTCACTAACAGGTCATAATTCCCAATAGGTTATGATCCTAACAGATCAAGATTCTCCTCTATAAAAAATATGACATTAAGCATGCAGTTGGCCCTCCATATTTTCTCGTTTGGCTTTTGTGAATTTCTTATTCATGGATTTGATTGAAATATTCTCTTTAGGAATCGCTAGGTCCTTCAGTGCAATTCCAGCAGAAATTGGCCATAGGATTGGGCTGGAGGGCCTAGAGATTCCTAGAGAGATATCCTCTCAGGAGGAAAAAATGCTGTTTTTTAAAAAGTTCGTGTTTTTTCTACTTTCAGTGGGTCCTGCATCCCTAACCCCAATGAATGTGGAGGGCTGGCTGTAATATAAATAAATGAATGTACTTTTGAACCAATGGGATTGTGGATCCTAATTTACAGCAACCGCAAACTGTAAATATGTTGGAAATTAGAACCATCTTCAAACCTCCCCTAGTAACTTGTTTGTATATAATCCTGTTGCTTACTTATTGTATATACATATGTTCTGAAATGCACCTTCTTTTGCTCTATGTTTTGTGAGGTGTTGTGGGAGGAGCTGCAGACCACATGATCTGATCTGGGACTGTACAGACCTCAGACTATTAGACTTTGAGACTGCTCAGACCAACATTTGCCTGTTGTTGAATATAGGGAAGATGCCCTGTGTCATCTCAAAGTTTGAGACTCAAACATATCTGTAACTAGACTGATAAGCTATGTACCTGTGTTTTGTTGAACACATGAAGTTGTGAGTAAACCGAATATGTTATTTTTATCCAAGTCTACTTCATTTTTGTCTCTTGAGTGCATAATATAAAACAAGATATTTTATGGGAGAGTAGGGGACCTTCCAGACAGGCCCTATATCCCAAGATCTGATCCCAAGTTTTCTTCTTTAAACCTGATTATATGAGTCCCCAATGCCAAATAATGTGGGATAAACAAATAAACCTGGGATTGGATCCTGGGGTATATGGCCTATTTGGAAGGGCCTTAGATGTATTTTTGAGCAACTGAAAACACTTCTGAAGCACTGCTATTTATGCACTAGCATATTCTCTGTTTTCTTAACAGATCAGAGACAATAAGTTCAGTCTAACAACTGAAGCTAATTGCCTTGCATATTACATTTGCTTGTATACCATATGAAAAAATTCTACTCAAACAGGTTTTTGGCTCTTCTGTGAAAGATCATGCTTTTCCAAAAGGTTATGATCTGCAAAACGGTTATGAATGCCATTTTCTAAAATAAATAAATGTACTTTTGAATCAATAGGATTGCGGATCCTAATTTATGACAACCGCAAACTGTAAATGAATATATTTTTGTACCAATGGGATTAAGGGTCCTTATATATGCCAACCACAAACTCTAAATGAATTTATTTTTGAGCCAATGGGATTGTGGATTGTAATTTGCACCAATCACAGCACATATCCACTTTTTGCAATTACTGTAAATGTCTATAAAATATCCAAACTCATAAGTGGGAGGCAAGCCAGATTTGGGATTTTGCTGTCCCCTGGCATCCACCTTGGCACACAAATGATCAGCCATTGCCAGAAGGGACAGAGTTTCATCTATACTGATGATTGTGCCATCACCACTCAAGCAGGGATCTTTGAAATGGTTGAACAGAAACTCTGAAGTTTTAGGTGCTCTTACTGCCTATTACAGGGAAAACCAGTTGATTCCTAATCCATCTAGAATGCAGACGTGTGCTTTTAATCTTAAAAACAGACAAGTATCTCAGACTCTGAGGATTTCCTGGGAAGGAATCCCACTGGAGCATTGCAGCACCTGGGCTTCACTCTGGACCATGCTCTGACTTACAAGAAGCACTGCTTGACTATCAAGCAAAAAAGTGGGTGCTAGAAATAATATCATACCAAAGCTGACTGGCACAATTTGGGGATCACAACCAAATACTGTGAAGACATATGCCTTTGCACTTTACTACTCTGCTGCTGAATATGCATGTCCAGTGCAGAATTCATCTCATCACATTAAAACAGTGGATGTGGTTCTTAATGAGACATACCACATTATCACAGGATGTTTACGCCCAACAACACTGGACAAATTATACTGTTTAGCCAGTATTGCACCATCTGACATCCATCGGGAAATAGTAGCCAGCAATGAAAGGACTAAGACATTGACATCTCCGGCCCATCTTCTGTTCAGATATCAGCCAGCAAGCCAATGCCTTAAATAAAGAAATAGCTTTCTAAAATCTACAGAAATACTAACAGGAACACATGAGTAAGCGAAAGACCGAAGTGGCAGGCCAAAACCCAGAACCTCAATCAGTGGCTGAGACCAAATGAGAAACTCCCTCCTGGGCACACAGACGACTGGGCGACTTGGAAGATGCTGAACAGACGGTTCTCTGGCACCACGAGATGCAGAGCCATTCTTAGAAAATGGGGCCATAAAATGGAGTCCATGACATGGAGAAGAGCAAACCATGGACCACTTACTACAATGCAGTCTGAGCCTCACCACATGCTCAGTGGAGGACCTTCTTACAGTGACACCAGAGGCACTTGAAGTGGCCAACTTCTGGTCAAAGGAAATTTAGCATAATGCCAAGTTTTTAACTTTGAGGTTTTTTACACATTATAACTGTATTCTCAATTTTTCTCTGACACAATAAATAAATCTACCTTGGCCATTGCTGAATAAATCAATTTTTGTTTCTGCCTTTAACCTTGTGCATGTTCATTTGATCTGATTTCGAAAAAACACTAGTGTTAGATGAAGGGTGCCATAAAGAGGGCGCATAATTCAGAGATGGGATCTGCCTTTGATATCAGAGGAGTGTTGTTCCATGTAAACCTGCTTGGCATCGCTACTTTAATTATGTTCCTATTTACCTGGGTATTGAATGCAATATTCTCCTAGATAATATGAAAAATACTCAAGGGAATTACAATAAAAAATTTAATCTTTATTATTTTTGCACATTAGTAATGATGTATAGCATAATTTAGAATATTAGTAGCATTTCCTGCATGCAGTTCACCAATACAGTATAAGTTGGTAGTTTATTAAAAGAAATAATCTCTACGTAACATATCCCGTGTAAGAAACATAAAATGTCCTGGTGTGTTTGGTTATATAATTTTGCTATTCTGTCTGTGAAAAAATACAGTGGACCCAAGATATATTCGTAACAGTTCTATTAAAGCAGGAGTCAAATAAATAAACGCAATCTCAGAAATAAAAACCAGAAAACATGGTTCTTTTAAAGGAAAAAACGCTACATTTTCTGATGCAGGCACTGCTAGAAATTGAAACAAAACATTGCATCCTCTTCCAACTGCAAGGAATAGCTGTTTGGAAGCAAGCAAACCATGACTCTTTTCTTCACAAATTATTGAATTATTGCACCTTGAAAAATGTTTGCAAATACAGTTTAAAAAGCAGAAAGCTACAATTACCCGTCTCTTCTTCATTTCTTGTTTTCTGTAGTACTTCCACGGAAAAAAGTGCTATGAACAGAATGTAACCCAAAAGGCTGCAACGTCAACCGTAAGATAAAATTCATTTCTTAGTTTATGTACATAATGCTCCAAAATAAAATAAAATGATTTTTTTTACAATATTTATATTGGCTTATAAAATTTCTAACCACATTATTTTCAACAGGTTTAGCAGTTTGCAACATGTCTGTACAGTCTGGCTATACATGAGATTGGCTATCACTGATAATTTAAAAATGTCAAATGAAAATCTCTCAAGTAGCTGCAAATATTGCTTAATGATATGAGGGAATGAGGTCTTGTTGAACACTTGGTGGGTTTTTATTTTATTTTTCTCACTTTACCTCTGTCATATGGCTTCCCATGTTTAAGATTCCAGACACTTGAAGGAAGAGCAATATAGGCAATATCAACATGCATTGATAGGATCCAAGCTATCTAAAATGGGACAGAGTACATCGTTGTTACCTGTTGAAAGCTTGCACACTAAACCTATCGTGGTACATATTTGATGCAATAAATGTGCTCAGGTCGTTTATTCGTTTGCTCAAACGTGCACCACAGGTAAAATTACTATTTACACAACAGAGGGTTCTTCACCAAAAACATACGTTGGCAATCAGGCTGAGAGCTGAAGATGGCTAAACAACGCTGCAGGATCAAAGCAGAACAAATTCATAAAGGATTTTGGGTCAATTCAGGTATTGTTGATGTTTAAAAGGGCATGTTGATTTAAAGATACCATATGGTGAAAATTGACAAGGATTTTTAAAACCGGCTGTTCTCAACTCCAGCTCTTGCTAAGGTTTATATATAAAAAAGAATTCACCTGTTTTGCTTTTGGGGATTGGAGGGGACTTTAGAGGCATTATAGAGATTTGTCTGGTTGTAATGCAATATGAATACAATTGTTGTCAAGCACCTCAGAACAGAGTGTTCCCTCGCCGTTAACAGAGTTGTTCAAAACCTGTTGCTCTTGGAGATGTAATGTTTCCCCCCACATGCATGGTCTATAAGTGCAGCATGCCTCCATGCAAATCGTTTTGGTGTGCATATAAGAGAGAGAGTCATATAATAGAACATCTGGTCCTCATACCGGTAAAGTAGTACTTATCCCCTTCCCCAACATAAACCCCATCTACAAAAATAGTCACAATGTGTGAATTGAAAAAATAAAGGGAAAAAATAAAGATGGAATCCACCAACACAGAGTTTGTAAAAAGATGACAAATGTGGCAGTTGAAATGCAAACAGTGGATACACTGACTGTACTAAGTGTCTTATGTTTAACACACAAAAAATACTAGGTGTTTAGTTTTTCAACCCCTTTTTACTGGTCCCTACAGTCTGATTAGCCATTTCTCCCTCCTCTTCAGCAGTGTCAGCTGGTAAGGAAAACAGTAACCTCCTGTCACGCTTGCTATTCTGTTTTACAGTCACATGTAGATGACAAGGGGTTGCTGTCTTGTTATAGGCACTGACCTTAAGGATACAGTATATTTGTAAAAACTGTCTGTTTGGCATAGACCGCCTAGAGGAGTCCTGTTGACCCAACTACATAACTCACACAGGCTGTAAACAATTTGTCACCCGAACATCTAACTTGCATTTTTTTATTTTTTCTTCTGTACATCTTTGCCTTCCCTTTCGTGCTTTTCTTCAATGGGCTTGGTTACACGATCATAGGATGGTGGACAAATGGCTGTTGACATGGTGAGGTCAGTTTTTTCTGTGTATGAGTTTTCATTGATCTTGTCAATAAGGATTTCATCTTTGAGGCGCAGGCCAGCCCCTCCTTCTATTTTATTTTTATATACAAATGAAGCTTGCTGTACTGTTTGTCTGAGGCGGTAACGTCTGTAAGCCCGTTGAATAATGATAGCAGACAGCTCTTCTTGCTTTCGTTTCAACGTAGTTGTAATGGGCTCATAGGATGCTTTGGAAGGATTGGATTGCATAAAGCGTTCTTCCATCTGGATGCGGAGAGCATCCATCTCTCCACTTTCCCCCAGAACACGTTTTGTAAAAGCAAACAAAATATCAAGGCAGTGAATCCTGTCCCCACTTACCATGGGCAGATCCATTGCAATAAGCTGAACCTTATTTGGCTTTGGTAAATGAAGAGGAGGCTCCAGAGCAGCTGCAAACTCGGAGAGCTTTTCAAATTCCATAAACTGAGTTGCATCTGGATCAAACTTTTCCCAGACCTCATAGAACATCTCAAAGTCATCCTCACTCAAAGGTTCGCCACTTTCTTCAGTTGCCACCCCAAAGTTCTCCAAAATGACAGCAATGTACATGTTTACTACAACTAAAAAAGATATGATGATGTAACTCACAAAGAAGACAATCCCAACAGAAGGATTGCCACAATCTCCTTTGACAGAGCTTCCTGGGTGGTGTTTTTTAGGGTCACAATCTGGGGCCCCACTGTTGAGAATGGGGGCCAGGAGGCCATCCCAGCCTGCTGAGGTGGTGATCATGAAAAGGCAGATCATGCTGTTGCCAAAAGTTTCAAAGTTGAACATGTCATCGATTCCAACTTCTCTCTTCACGTAAGCAAAGTTGGACATCCCAAAGATCGCATAGATGAACATGACGAGGAAAAGGAGGAGGCCAATGTTGAACAAGGCAGGGAGAGACATCATCAAGGCGAAGAGCAGAGTGCGGATCCCTTTAGCACCCTTGATGAGACGCAGGATCCGGCCAATTCTGGCAAGTCGGATCACACGGAACAAGGTGGGTGACACAAAGTATTTCTCAATGATCTCTGCTAGAAACATACCTATTGACAATAAAATAAAATAGTTAGGTCTCATTGTTTTTAATCATCACTGAGTTAACTTCATTTACTTCTTTCATTTCAGTGAGTTTCCAAGAATGATGGCAACAATCCTACATCCAACAATCCGGCAGCCGATTTAAACAGATACTAAATTTGAACAAAAGCATTCCTCAGCTTAAGTAGTAGGCTACAACTGACAAAAACCTGCATTCCTGGGGTAATAATTGTGGAGGTGGCTTTTAGCAACTGGTGAGTGTGTCCAGAGGTGGTTCAACCACCAGGCCAACTACGCAGTTGCCTGTGGTGCCATCTTGTTGGGGGCGCCATCGAGGCAACTCCTGTCTCCTGCGGTCTGCCTCCACAAGGTATTGAACTGCTTTTTCTGTTGATTTGTTGTAAAACATGATGTTTTAGTGCTTAATTTGTAAAATCTTAATATAATTTGATGTTTAATAGGCTTTTCCTCAATCCCTCCTTATTATCAAACATTTTCGCTTATCCAACGCTTTTATTTTTCAGTGATTGGTTTTGGGGGGGCCAAAATTCTGTTCGCCTATACTTGAAAAATACCTAGGGCTGGCTCTGAGTGTGACCCTTTTTAATTCAGCTGCTCCTTTCAGTGTCTCTTGATACCTTTGACTATGTGATTCATCTGGTTGCCTCTCCAGCATGAGACCTTGCAATGGCTTTGGTTCTTCTGAATAGGGCAGGCTCAGAAACCAGTGTTGAAGAATTCTTGTTTACATCTTGGAGAGTGTCTGTGGGTCCTTCAAGATTTGGTCTTGTCCATATGCTATTTAAAGTTTACATTTAATTGCTGGCAGAGGTTAGCTAGAGACCTGGAGTATAATGTCATGTGTGGAACATCACCTCTACTTTACACAGTAGAGAAGAAAAAAGAGGAGAATCCTACTCACTGATAAGTATGGAAAGAGAGAAAGGCTGAGTGAGCAGCAAGGGAGGCCTAGTGGAAGAGGAATGCCAGTATAAAGTAAAGGGGGTGGGGTGGATAGAAAACCAAGAAGACAGAGTAAGGGCAAGAACACCAATGCGGATTGAGAACTAAAGTAGTTGTAACAGTTGTGAAGCTGGGTACATCTGCTAGTTGATAGCTGGCAAAAGAACTAGGGCATGGGGAAAAGAAAATCCTGATTGTTGTAGCTTGTCTAGAATTTCCTTCTCCATGTAAGACAAGGACATCCAATCCATGTCATCACGATATATATGGTAAACATTAGATCCAAGTTGGTAGGTGTGACCAGTTAATGATAATAAATAAGTAAGTAAATAAATAAAAAATAACTTTTGCAAATTACCATATTTACTCGATTCTAATGCTCACCTTTTTTGACTAAAATACCTTCCCAAAGGTACCTTCCCAATAAGGGTGTGCATTAGATTTGCGTAATATGGTAAATACTTTTTTTGGGTTTCAGAGTTTTGAAAATTGAAGTGCGCATTAGATTTGATGGAACATTAGACTTGAGAAAATACGGGTATGTCAGACGTACTTATATGATGTTTAAGTATTAGGGGTGTGCAAATCTTCATTTTAAAATAGTAAGTCGTATCTAATTAGTAAGTTTTGTACATACGAACAAATATTAAGAAACACAAGGGGGGGGGTTTGCACACACAAAAATCTAAGTATCAAAACTCACCCAATACTTTTTTGTTTCCATTCTGTAATGCTCAGAAATCAGTTTTATTTTCAGCGCAAACAAGGCAAAGCCAAAAAAGCTGCCATTTCTCTTTAAATTAAGAAGAGATAGGCTGCCTCTCGCCATGAGGAGAGGAAAGCAGCAGGGCAGGACTAGCTGTGTGAGCTGGGAAAAAGACGAGGGAACACAGAATTCAGGAAAATGTAGTTTGGGAAGGCGAGTAGCTCTATGGGAGAGAATTCAAAACGCTCTGCCCTAAACTACATTTCTGAGAATTCTGCTCAGCATCAGAAAACCCCAATTAGGATAGGGGGAAAGATGTGTCTCTCCTAGCAGCAGTTAAGAGTTCCAATAAATTCTTGAATCTGCAAAGAGGAGGGCTGACTGATACTTTGGTACTAGTAAGTAAATCTGTGCTGGGCTGGGAAGAAATCCCTAAACTGAAGTTCTCTTGGTTAAAGACATTCCATGAAATATCTGTTGTGGTTAAAAAAAAATGCTTGTCAAAACTTTTAAAAATTCCCCAAAATCAATAATTGTATGAACATTTCTGGAACTTGGGCAAGGGGATGATCCCCTATTATCTTGTGTCGTTGTATAGATAATTCAGGGAGCTGGCTCTTGTAGTTTTTTTAAAAAAATGTTGTTTGTAAAAACTTTGAAAGTTCTCCAGAAATCTGTGGATGAGTGAAACATTCTAAAACTTGATGGGCTAACAGTGGTAAATGTGTTTTATAATCATATCAAGTTTCATGCCAAGAGCTCTAACAATAAGGGAGAAAGGATCCCCTGAATTTTCCCCATTAGCAAAATTGCTTAACGAAAAGTAACAAAAAAAAATAGTTAACTCGTTACAGTTATGATATGGACCCCATCCAATTTCGGAAACACTTTAGAAACTATTTTTCCCCCACCCCCTAATTTTGTAGTGAGTATTGAAACATTTTTTCATTGGTGGCACAGGCCTATTAAATATATAAGTATAAGTCATTTAGATGTGGTTAAAAATGAATATTGCTGAGGGCTGTATTGGCTGGAAGTAGAGAAAGCATTATATATTTTAAACAAAATTTGACATTTGACTTTTTAGAATGCATCTTACCTACAATGGAGAGGATGACAACCACAAAATCAAAAATGTTCCATCCAATGGTGAAATAATAGTAACGCAGTGAAATTAGCTTGAGAACACATTCTCCGGTGAAGAGGACAATAAATATCAAGTTGATACGATATAGAATCTCTTCCGTTTGTTGACTTTGATCATCTGTTTCTACCATCATAGTGATCATATTAAGGCAGATAAGAATCATAATACTGATGTCAAATACTTGTCTTGTCACAAAATCAAAGACCACACCTTGGTATTTGTTCTAAAGTATAAAAAGAGAAGAGATGGTATTTAATTTAAGTGAACACACCAGTGGAATTAAATTAATTCTGACTTGTACAAGTTGATAGCTATTATATGCCCAGGCATGCATGCATGCAGTCCAGAAGGGGGAAAAATATATTTTAATATAATTAAATATTGACTAACACCCACAACCAGCAGGGCAGCCAAACACACTCCACACTTCATTTTCTCTTTTTCAAAAAATGAATTTTCAATGTAGAATATATTGTGA
Source organism: Anolis carolinensis (assembly GCF_035594765.1). Lineage (NCBI taxonomy): Eukaryota > Metazoa > Chordata > Lepidosauria > Squamata > Anolidae > Anolis > Anolis carolinensis. The sequence continues at coordinate 214,407,132 of NC_085841.1, read as the reverse complement.
AATTTCACATACCCCAGGTCTAGGTATAGGCTTCTGAGGCTTTTTAGACCCCAGTTTTTTCATTGCGTTGTAGTACTTTTTCTGTTCTTCCGTCATAAAGATGTCTTGACCTCCAAAGTAAGGGCATGAAATGAAGATTGGTTACAATCATATTCTCACAGAGCCTTTAAATATATTAAATCCATTATCAACTTAAAATAAATAATTGGGTTAGTGAGTCCTTACAACTAAAGTACTTCTGGATTTACAGCAACCTAACCTACTGAATCCATTAAGATTAGCATAATAGAAATTTTGTAAATAGAAAATTGTAATGAAATTGGCTCTCTGTATTCACATATTCTGTATTCACAGGTTTAATCAACTGTAACTTGAAAATATTTTTTAAAATCCAAAATGTAAACTTTAACTTTGCTATTACAGTAGAGTCTCACTCATCCAACACTCGCTTATCCAACATTCTGGATTATCCAACACATTTCTGTAGTCAATGTTTTCAATACATCATGATATTTTGGTGCTAAATTCGTAAATACAGTAATTACAACATAACATTACTGCGTATTGAACTACTTTTTCTGTCAAATTTGTTGTATAACATGATGTTTTGGTGCTTAATTTGTAAAATCATAACCTAATTTTATGTTTAATAGGCTTTTCCTTAATGCCTCCTTATTATCCAACATATTTGCTTATCCAACATTCTGCTGGCCCGTTTACGTTGGATAAGCGAGACTCTACTGTATGTATAAGGAACACCCTACACTATTGTATGTAATGGGACTTGAGCATCCATGGATCTTGGGATCCATGGGAGATCCTGGTAGATACCAACTGCCCACTGTATTTATAATTATTAATGGAAACAGAATTAAACACTCAGTGCCTTTCAACAAACCACGATTAATTTTTTTCCTTTTAACTGAGAAAATACAATTTCTATTGCCTCTTACATATACTTGAGGATATGCCGGTCATATGTAATTTTGCAGTAAGCCATGCATTTTCCAGTAATTCATGTAAATACTTATCTTCTTTTTTTGTTGATTGAAGTTATCAATGATGACACCAATAAACAGATTCAAAGTGAAGAATGACCCAAAGATGATGAAGATAACAAAGTAAAGATACATATAAAGGTTGTCCTCATATTGAGGCTGCTGACCTACCTACAAAACAAGCAAAAGATCCAAAAATTACAGTAAAATACTTGGTTAAAAATCTTGCAAGCTCACATTGATTTGAAGTACACCTCTGCAGGATGATGCCACATTTATCATGGTATCATTTCACTGGTGCAGATAGTGTTGTGGACACTTAGTTCTTGAGGAAATTAGAAATCAAAGACATTTTCCAGATTAAGAACTTCAGCAAACAGTTGTACAAGGTAGTTATTCAATAATATTATGTAAGGACCAGAAGATTAAGTGCCTATGTATGTGGAAAAACCAATGAAAGTTCACTGGCACACTATTTTCCTCTGCCAGCCTTATGTTGATTTTTTAATTGCCAGCTTCATTGATTATGACACAAGAACAACAAAAACATTATTTAATTAAAACAAAAATATTGTAATATTTTAATTCATGTTAGGTATGTCTCACAAAAATATAATAACTCTCAAGGAAAGTTATAAAAGCTGCTTACGTTTCTTGAATCAATTGCTGCATACATAATATCCATCCATCCTTTAAATGTAGCCTATATCCAAAAAAAAGTTAACATATAAAACTGAACTTAGAACAGCATTTGCTATTTTGTATTACACTTTTTATAAACAACAAAACATTACAGCAGCAATACATGGTGATCACTCTATAGAATTGAAAAGTGCCTGATGCTTAAAGGTTTGCTTTCTATCAGTTTTGATCCAGACATTTAGGGCATAACTGCACACATCTAATGAAAAAGAAGTCTCACTGCATTCAGTAAGACCAAGTTCGGAATATTACATTTGACAATAAATTTGATTATGTAAAACAATATAAATTTTAAATTGTATCCACTATCATAACCAGTAACAATTTTAATTGTTTAATTGTTTTTGTTGATGAAATTGCTGCTTAAGAATGCATGCTAGGTCTAACCATGTGATTCATAGAGGTTTTCACTATTAAACTTAGGGGAGGACATTTTCTTATTGGCATTTTCAAAAGGGCTCTTATGTTGCTTTCCTCCAAAACCACAATTTTCCCTACAGGGACTTTAGAAGTCATTTTTGAAAGTAACTACTGGTAGTTACTCATGACAATAATAAAGTAACTTCTCTCTTGTGTTACTTTTGCAATATTCCTTCATTACTCCTTCTTTTTAAAGAATATATTTAGAAGACTGCTAGAAAAAAGGAATTTTCACACGACTAACAAGACCTGTTTATGGCAAAAATGTTTTCTAGAGGAAATCACAACATAATATCTTGTAACTCCCATCAAATATTTATTCTTATGCCTTTTTTCTTAAGAATCTTCTACATTCATTCTGGATGCAACGAGTTAGGGGAAAAGCAAACATACAGCAAAGTGTAACATCTCCCCACAGAAGTATATTCGTTGCCAACAAGTTGTATGCAGCCATTCAAGTTAAATATGATGGCTGAATAAAACATATTTACATAAAAAGTGATAAGTACAAAATCTTTGCCAGTGTCAGCCAAAGAAATTAGATTATTGATGCTCCAGATAATGCAGTTCAAGTACTGTGACAGAACACTAAGGGGCCATCTACGAGGGCTATCCAGAAAGTAGATTACGTTTTGGAATTAAAAATGAACAAAGTATAGGAGAAAACATTTACCATATGCAGTTGAAAGCCACACCCAAATACCACTTCTCAACATAGTCACCATTCAAATCTAGGCACTTATCATAGTGATGAATGAGCTTGGCAACTCCTTCCCCACAAAACTCTGCCGCTTGCATCCTCAATGCAAGCGACGATGCGCAGCTGCACAAAGGACTGGCTGGTTGAGGACGCAAGCAGCAGTTCTATGGTCTAATCTAAGTGCCTAGATTTGAATGGCGACTATGTTGAGAAGTGGTATTTGGGTGTGGCTTTCAACTGCATATGGTAAATGTTTTCTCCTATACTTTGTTCATTTTTAATTCCAAAATGTAATCTACTTTCTGGATAACCCTCGTACCTGAGTCAAATGACTTGTTTGAGGGTGAATGGACTCCATGGTGACCACAGGGTCCATTTGCTGTAATATGGGAAAAGGCCTGTTAATGCAGGCTTGTCTCATGTTAGGAAAAGGAGTGGGATGCTCTGGAGCTTCGTGTTTTGGCTAGTGTAAATAATTTACACTTTCATCCCACATTCCCCAGGCTTGGTCACCCCCAAGCATGGCATGGCACCTAGCTTGCCCTGGTGATCTGGCTTTTACAGTGCTACCAGGCATGAATATCATGATGTTCAATGTGTTGTCGATGTTCATCCCTCGGCACCTGTAATGATGCTAGCCAGTGTGGCGAGATTATCGGAGATGGGATCATCTGACTAGTATCATTATAGACTCTGACTAGTATCATTATAGACTCTGAGTGATGCCATGTCCTTGGGCACCACGAAGGCCAGATCAACATGAACAAGTCAAGAGTGGTGCCAAACCAGTTCTGGTTCTGTTAGGTTATGTGAAAACCAATTGGCTGACATGCCAGCTTAGGGGCATGCAAGATGGACACCCGCCAGCTTTCGAGCCAGTTTGGTGGCTGACCATGTGGACAATGGTGACACTGATCCGGAGTATCCCGCTCTGGATTAGTATTGCCATTTCTGACCCATGTAGATGGGATCCTAGAATTTATCTTATTTCCAATGCTGCGGGTTTCATAACCATATTACTTAATGTAGTAATCTGAGTTAAGATCCTAAAACTGTGCAGAAAACAAATGGATGACAGAGCTAGAAAAAAGACCCCACATTTTCTCAACCACTTAAAAGCTAAACAAACAGGAATACGTTTGTGAATTGGTATAACTTAGACTTGTTTGTAAGAGTTCAATTCTATGCATAATCTATAGTAAAATGAATGGAATATTAGGCCCAATGAAACATGCATCAAATCAGACTGTAACACAAAATGGAAGCAACGTTTTACTCAAAAGAATATTCACTTACTACTTGCAGCAAGGAAAGATACCCAAATCCTACATTATCAAAGTTAACCTTCACGTTTTTCCATCTGGCTGTTTCATTTGCTTCTATGAGCTCTTCACACTGACTTTTATTGTTAACTACATCAATTGGGAACATGTCACCGGTTGTGGTGTTAATACAGTGGTAGAATTTGCCAGCAAACAGATTTACTCCCATGATGCTGAAAATTAGCCAGAATATAAGACAAACAAGAAGCACGTTCATAATGGATGGAATTGCTCCAAGAAGGGCATTCACAACCACCTAGTACAGAAATAGAGGAGGGGAAAAAAACAGTTTAAGAATACATTCAAATCTAGCAGTAATGTAATTACTCTGTTGCATCAATGTATGACTGTTCTACTTTTTAAACTAAAGCAAATGGTAAAATGGCCACTCATAATTTTGATTGCAACAGAGTTTAAAAACATCATTTTTTTGAAAAAACTGCAAACATTTATATGCTCAACAAGACAACAAAGATGGAAAACTAAAATATCTAAATAAAATCAAAATGAAAAATAAACCTTATAATAGCAACATGAAGATTGTTGATCTCTGCAAAGAAAAGAGATATATGTTAAAATATTTATACAGGAAATCAAAATATAAAAAGGAAATAAATTATTCCTTATGAACTGAAAGGATTGCATAATTGTTGTATAACTAAAAATAGAAATGTCAAAAAAAGTTATAAAGGAAAGCAAGTCAAGAATTAGTACACATCTCGAGGAGTACACTTAACCATGCATTATTCTTGTTATTATGAAGATTATTTCTTTGCGTAAGAAAGCCAGACGATTTAGCATATGTGCTTATCTAAACAATCACATATTTTATTTCAAGCTCCAGTCTTTATTAAACAAATGAATTCCTTCTCAGTGAAATATTTTGCTTAAAAATAAATAAATGACATATTCCTAAATCGATAAAGGAGTGGTGGTGGAACTTAAAGGCCAACAGCATTTGAATGCAGAATAAATCAAAATACTGCCCCAGTTGCCTGAATATAATGCCTTTGTGTGTTTACCTATGAATACATGGCAAAAAAGGAATGCCATGAAGAAATGTAAGAAACCGGATTCTAAGATCTTATGAAAAGTCTGCCACTTATGGAAAATGTGTTATCTGGAGCTACAGATATTATTTTGCCCTGGCAGTCTCCCAAGAGTATCTTTAGCAGGAATTGAGGCACTGCAACAGAGAATCTATGGAAATGGACTTCTCTTACTGGGAACCTAAGCTGAATCAAAGACACTTATTATTAGAAGGACTTTTTCTCAGAAAACGGAAGCACTACTGGATCACTGGGTTTTTGCCTGTTCACAACCACCATAGTATTTGGTGAAAAGGAAGGTCTTAGTGTTAATATTTAAGCAAGGAACATATCTCATTCTCTCTGCTGAATAGCATGGATCCTGTCCTGTAGAGTACAGCCAGACTAGCCAAATCTGTATTTGTGAGATCATTTTGGAAATGCTGTTTTGCAGTGATAGTGAGAAGTTTTTCTGCCATACTGTTTTCGCCAACTGGTGAGGTTTTAATATTTGCTTAAGGACCCTACAGTTCTGTTGGACTGAGAAGTAGAAACAGATGTACTAGATGTATTGGCATTTTCCATGTAGTTGAGGAATACATTTAAAGAAACCTACATGTCTGAGTTTTACGGTTAACTATTTTATGAATGTCAGTCTGTGCTTTTTCTTGATTAAGTAATATTTGACCATTTTATTCTTCTACTAGCCTAAGAAAATGTTTTATTTTATGAAATGTCCCTACTGTTCTATGTCAAACTTTTCTCTGAAGAGTAAAAAAGCAAAACTCAAAGCAGTTATAGCTGTCATGTCAGCAGATTAAATATCTGACAAACGTGTTTACTACAACAGCAAAGCACCCTGGGGTTGAAAGGGTGTATAATTCTTCACAGCCTTTTTTAAAAGTAGTACAGTAGAGTCTCGCTTATCCAAGGTTTGGATTATCCAATGCATTTTTGTAGTCAATGTTTTCAATATATCGTGATATTTTGGTGCTAAATTCATAAATACAGTAATTACAACATAACATTATTGCGTATTGAACTACTTTTTCTGTCAAATTTGTTGTATAACATGATGTTTTGGTGCTCAATTTGTAAAATCATAACCTAATTTGATGTTTAATAGGATTTTCCTTAATCCCTCCTTATTATCCAAGATATTCGCTTATCCAAGGTTCTGCCAGCCCGTTTAGCTTGGATAAGTGAGACTTTACTGTATTAACATCACTCCTTGAATTGATCTCTATGTACTGCTGTCTGAGAGTGCTTTGTGGTAAGGAAAGGGCTTTTTTATGTTTCCATTTGTGTTAGCTACAATTCTACAAACTATGTATTGGAGTAGTTAACAGAGGTTGATAGAAGTTGTAGTCCAACAGATCTGGAGAAACATATGGTAGTTTGTCCTGAAGTGAATGAGCAACCATCCTATTCAGAGTACTGCTGCTCATAATGATTGCAGTTCATTTCAGCATTTTAATCTTTTAAAAGCAAAATCTAGGAATGATGGTATGTAGCCATCTAATTAACAGAATAGCCAAGGAGTTTAAGAGGAAAGGCTAGAAGAAGTTGACAGATCTCACTTACGGTAGGGACATTACTACCTTCTTAGGTTCTGCATCATTTTACTTTTCCTCTCTCAGGAATAGAAAGAATGGAATAGCCTTTTCAGAATACATCAGCATCCAAGAAGTAAAGAACATTGTGTTATGCTTTCTGCAAATCTTCTAGATTGCGAAGGCAGCTGCAGCTATTATTGTCAGTACAGGAGTCATAGAATCATAGAATAGTAGAGAGTTGGAAGAGACCTCATGGGCCATCCAGTCCAACCCCCTGCCAAGAAGCAGGAAATCGCATTCAAAGTAATGTATTCAAATAATGATCATAGGAGGTCTTTGGGATCTGGGACCAACACAGTGACGGTCTCTAACCAAGTTTGGAAACAACTTGTTACAAATAATAAATTATTTCAAAAATGATTTTTTATTTGGTTTAGACTAGGTTACAGTAAAATTGTAAAGAGGGATAACTTGATTCCCTTTTCTGTGTAAGTAAATTTTTACAGTTATGGGACATTCTCTCCTTAGGTTTGCTTTGTACCACAGGCCTTGTAGCATTCTAGTGTGTGAAAAACCTGAAATTAACTGTTCTCATTTTACATAATGAAAAAACAAAGTGTTATTTTAAAAGCGTAGCTATAGGAGTAATACATTTTTGGGGGGATGCCGTTCCATTATTTGGTAGAGGCCATAAAGTGGGGGGGGGTTCTAGACAGAGAAGGATAGTCCATTTTACAGGGGAGGGGGCTAAAGGAGTAAAACTATTTCCCTCTGTTTTCCTGTTATTTCCCCCACTCATGTTGCAGTTGTGGAAACAGCCCTCATTTATGACATGGGAAGGGAGGGATAACCAGCAAGAATGGGGAAAATGGCTTTCCTCCTTCAACTCCCCCCTGTAAAAAGGACTATGCTTTTCTGTCTATCGTCCTCTTTTGGCCTCTGCTCGGATAATATAACAGTCCTTTTTTTTTCTCCGAATGATAATGGAGTACTTTTTAAAAGTCCATCAAACTGAAAAGAATCATTTGAAAGTTGACAGAAACACTTTCATGAAGTGGGTTATACTGGGATAAGGGGATGTCTCTGCACAAAATAAAATTGCAAATCTATATCCACCAGTTTGGACAGCATATATCTTTTCTTTCAACACAGACATGAAGGAAAGATGCATGTGATATATTAACACAGGACAAACTAGTACACATAGGTATTGGGCAGTAATACAATAAATGGATCAATACTATGAAAAAACACTTGAGTATCATCTAGTGTACATTCTACCAATCATGGCCTTTTTCGCATCTGAGAATCTTGTCCCTTTCTGCATTTTTAAATAGTAGCTAGAATTGGTTGAACTTCTTTGAAGTCAGCATAATGTCTTAAGTTATTCTTCTGTTTCTCAAATAAGTTATATTTTGAATTTCTTTCAAAACCTTGGTTTCAAGTCAAGCTAATCAAAGTACAGTGTTCCCTCACTTATCGCTGAGGTTAGGTTCCAGGACCACCCACAATAAGTGAAAATCCGCGAAGTAGGGACACTATATTTATTTTAAAAGTTTTACATTATTTTAGTAGTTATACACTATTTTAAGTCTTTAGCAACCAATCGTGTGTTGATAAATCGCCTCCTTCTCCTCCCATTGCTGCTTGGGATCCTTTTGTCTCCCTTCCTTAGGCTGTAACTTGTAATTTTTTTATTATCTATAATAGTCTTTTAGAGTTTATTGAAAAACTGTGAAACAGGGAATCCGTGAAAAGTGAACCGCGAAGTAATGAGGGAAAACTGTAGATCAATCATGGTCTTTTCCACAAAACTGTCCAGTCATGAAGTCTCCTTTCTTTCTTCATTTCCCTTGTAGCTATATTCTTCTGTTCTTTGGATGTTGTCATAATCCAGGTTTTTGTTTGTTCTGATCTTCCTCAAGCTACTTAATTTTAAGTGCACAGATCGTGCAACTGGCAGTAAGTCATAAACTGTCAGGTATCTGAAGGTAGGGTCAGCTCATAGGTGGGCAGTGCCTTCTAAGGTAAAAACTTGCTTTTATTATTTCTAAATCTTGAGTACTGCTGTGCCAGAGTCATGTGGTAGCATTTGAGAACAGCTCTATCCTTTCATGTCTGGCAGCTAAACAGGATCCTGTATAGTAATACTGAGTTCCTTCTGTATTTAGCCAAAACAACACTATCAGCCCATAATAGTAAGGGGGAATCAGTCATGTTTAAGAAGTCCTGATATATAAGTGGAGTAAAAAACATTTTAGGAAGGGAGAAAACATCTATGTGTGTTAGAAATAAGCCCAAACTGCTCAATGAAAACAAGAGCATGGCAAACTTGTTTTGAACTCTATGTGCTGTCAAAAAGTGGTGTGTGTGTGTGTATGCATGTGTGCAAAAAAGAGAGAGAAAGGTTAATGTGTGTTTATGTATGTGTTGTGGCTTAGCCATCATGGCCCAGGTTACATTGAGACTTGGAGTCAGAAACAGATGAGGCGACGGAATTCAAAGACATTCCTGCTCAGAACTCAGGCCCTATGGCCTTGCAGGTGCTGGATATCATACATCCGCTAATTGGCAAACATTCTGAATTCTCTCCAGCGTTAACCACATCAGATGGTACAGACTTGGGGGAGAATTGAAGTTTTAATCGGAGAGATTTTGTTACCAAAGATAGAAGTAGAAAACAAGAACTGAGAAGAAGTTAAAGACTCGCTCTCAAACTAGATAATGGTTTGTTTTCCCTTGAGAACTTTCGGGGGCCCTGTACTCCCTAATTCTTACAGACTTGGGATTCTGTTAAAAGTACTCTGCACTGTATTTTCATTGCGGTGTCAACTTTGCCTTTCCTCGGAAGAGGTTCCAGTTTCCAGCTCCTTGCCTTGTCTTCTGAATCCGTGCCGAGTTTCCAGTTTCAGGAGAGCCGTGCCTAGCCGCTACTCCCAAGTAGACCTTGCCTTGTTACCGCGACTTCCTTGTTCCTGGATCGAGATTGACTCTGCTTTGTTTACCTTGCTTCTTTGACTTTGCTATGGGACTTTTCAAGCGGATTTGCAGTGCTTTGTTTTCCGCTATTGTTTCATGGACAAACTTTGATATCTAAGGGAAGCTATCACGCTTCACTTGTGGATTACAAATTGGACACTGATAAACTCTTTCTGAATTGCAATTTACTATATATTATGGACTATTTCTTACTCTGACTTTCCACCTTAAATGCGCATAGACCTATATATTTACTCTGCTTCAATAAACAGCTTGTTTGTTATATTGGCTCCTGCCTGGTTTTCGAGTGCTCGCGCTGCCTAGGGCTGCAACGGTATGAGTAATGGAGTGGCTTGGAAAGGGTCATATCTGGGATTCTGAACAGCAGCATGTCAAACATGTTAGAGATTCCAATTGTGTAATAGCCCTTGTACACAGTGGAATCCCAATACAATAATGAAAAGGACCAAATTCATGTATTCGTTCTGGTAGCTTAGGCTATAAAAGTCACATAGACTGGGGAAGTGGTGCAGGTATTGGGTGTACTGCATTATGGTGGCACCTATCAATTGAAGGGGCCCTGGCATTTAGCCTTCTTTGGTTCCCAGGGAATTTGAAGTTTGGCTAGATAACTGTGTTGTTTTTTTAACAAGCCAGGAAAAAAAATCCATGTTCATAAATCTAGTTAAATCTAAAACCCTGCAGTTGAAATTTCCCCTGGCAAAAAATTGAAACAAAATATTCACAATTTCACAATAAGTGTCTGGATCAAGAAGTCTTTTAAAAACATATAGCATCTTGGACCCCTTTTTGGTCTGGATATGACAAGTCAGTCATAGTTAAACCTTGCTGTGTTAGATGGGGATCTAAATTCTAAAAATTATTTTGTAGTGCAATCCTAATTATGTCTACTCAACAGTAATTCCCATTATATTACATGGAGCTTACTCCAAAGGAAGTGAGTTAAGGATTCCAGCCTTCTTGATGAAAAGGTTCTAAACCAGTGGTTCTCAACCTGTGAGTCTCCAGATGGGGTTGTTGTATGTATTGGCTGTATGGCCATGTTCCAGAAGTATTCTCTCCTGATGTTTCGCCCACATCTATGGCAGGCATCCTCAGAGGTTGTGAGGCATGGAAAAACTAGGCTAGGAAGGTTAATATATATCTGTGGGAAGTCCAGGGTGTGAGAAGAGTTCTTTGTCAGTTGGAATGTTGCGTGAATGTTGTAGTTAATTGCTGTAATTAGCATTGGAAAGGTTTGTCTCTTGCCTGGTGGGCATCCTTTGTTCAGAGTCATTAGTCATCCCTGGAGCTCCTCTGCCCTCAGAGTGTTGCTTCCCATCTACTGTTCTGATTTTTGAGGGTTTTTTTAATACTGGTAGTCAGATTTTGTTCATTTTCATGGTTTCCTCCTTTCTGTTGAAGTTGTCCACATGCTTGTGGATTTTAATGGCTTCTCTGTGTAGTGTGACATGATAGTTGTTGGAGTGGTCGAGCATTTCTGTGTTCTCAAATAATATACTGTGTCCAGGTTGGTTCATCAAGTGCTCTGCTATGGCTGATTTCTCTGGTTGAGTTAGTCTGCAGTGCCTTTCATGTTTAACTCCCAAAAATCTTAACAGCTGGTAAACTGGCTGGGATTTCTGGAACTTGTAGGCCAAAACACCTGGGGACCCACAAATTGAAAACCACTGTTCTAAACCCTGAAATTGGAATCAGAATTTTACTCAAACTTGGAACAGATTCACAAAATCAATGGGACTTGGTGAATTATAATTAAGCCTGCTTACAACTACATCAGTGTAGGTCATCTATGATTTTCAAAACGCTGTTTCATCTGATAAGTTACTGAGAAAAGGAGTCTCCAAGAATGAGATATTAAAAATTCTACTTTCAAAATTTCACAGAAAGAAAGGTAGCTTTAGTAAGGAGATCTGAAGTTCCTCCCACAGATACTTGGGCAGGATCCAAAGAACAGTGAGCTCTTGTGCAGAAACGTATAATATGGTATGTAGGTTCCACTGTAGCTCTCATGTATCCACCAAAAAATACAGATTTTGAGAAATAATAGTCTTTCCAGATTGTGTGGAAGTGACACTGGCTGGAACCTGAATATGCTGTATACAAATCAGGTGCTCTGCCATAGAGTTACAGTCCAGAGAATATAGAGAAGATCTCACAAAAGGGAAGAACATTGTTGGATTGGGGATGTATGTATATGGACTTAATTCGGATTAAGTCTCATCAAGCACAAGGAACATTTAATCAAACGTAACATATTTCTGAGCACATATACATAATCCTTTACATATGTAGATCCATTTACACTATCAGCTTTATACTCCCACTGTCACTGCCTCCATGGTTTCATCCTATGGAATCAGGAGGCTTGTCATTTGGAGGGGAGCTCTCTGGCTGAGAATTCTAAGTGTCTTTCCTCTAAATGCAAATCCCAGAATTATATAGAATGGAATCATGGTAGTTAAAGTGGAATAATAGAGCCAGGGCCATAGCCAGAATTTTTTTTGGAGGGGGTGTTGAAACTTTTTTTAAGCGAATCATGAAGAGTAGTTCCATAACACAAAATAATTTAGAAATCAAGCTCCATCGATAAACTTCAGTGGACACTCATGGGGATTTGGTTAACCAGTAGAAATTTGTGAGTAAACCAGAATGTTTAAAAAAAACTGTCAAATTTGGGGGTGGGGGGTTTGAACCCCTACCCCCCCCCCCCTTGGCTACAGCCCTGAATAGAGCCATAATTCTGTAGTGCGAATGGACTAAATGTAAACCACACAGAGTTGAATAGGACTTCATGTTAAATATGTGAGTATAGGGTTGTAGGTGTGGGCTTTCAGTTGCTGCTGACATGCTTTTCTACCACTGGCTGTGGTAGTGCGAGCTGAGAGGTGATGCCTACTCCCAGGATAGATGTGTTCTCAGCTCTGTATTGTAGGATATAAATGCCTTCCATATAAAGAAGAGTACTTTTAGCTCCACATGCTTTTAACTTCAAAACTACAATTCCTCCTCTTGACAGGCCTTACAATGAGGTCTTGGCAAGGGTTGAGGAAGAAGCAGGAGCAATCTGGCTGCAACAAAGCGGAGGAGGGCAACTTTATTATCATGGTGGAATAGAGCTGGACAGTGGTGGCTTCCTGGTGTATTGTATGGTCTGAAGGTCCTTAAATAATAAGTTTGTGACCCTAATTTCTAATAATATGTCCCTACTATAGTTTGACAAGATTGAAAGCAGTGTGACATAAGGTATGAAATGCAGAAGGACTCAAGGGGGAAAATCAGTGGTCCCTATCTTTCACATCAAGAAGATTAGCTATACATAGACATTTTAAAAATTGGACTTGTAAATGTATTTAAAATAAAATTCTGATGCTGTGAATTGTAAGCTATGTATAAGTCATGTGAGTAATGGCCACTGTACCGATTTCTTTGTTAGATTGCTCTATCAGAAAATGGACTGGATATTTGAAATATAACTTTAAAGCAATCAGCCAAAAATGTGCATAAGACATGCAAAACTAAAACTGCAGGGTGGATTATTTAGTTTAAAGTTCTTTTCTGCTCTACTGCTCCAAGAGAAATATACCAAGCACGCATAACATGCTCTCCTCCAGTGAACTTACACATAAACACATGCTTCATTACTAAGAAATCAATTCTCTAAATTTAGCAAAGCAATGGATACTTATTTTTCTACATGTATACATATTTTGAACTACTGCAAGACCGTTTCATTACAGGGAATATTAAAATGATAAATATCAAGCAATGGGGATATTCAAATCTCATTTTACAAATAGAATATATCTACATGTATTGAGATTAGAATATTGCTCTCAATCTATAGCATATTTCGTTCAAATGAAAGCACATATTTACTTTGCCTTCTAGCACCTATGTGGAGTTACAGTGGTTGAAATGTACTTTTAATTATATTGAAACAAAAGAACACAACAGAATTGAATTTTCAAAATCTTCTGTTTTGATGAAATTTCCCCTCATCCATATAGGGAAATTATGTGAGACTTTATATTTCACAGACTTACGTTGTCCTTAGGTCTTGGTTTGTCTTCTGCGAAGGAATAATTTTACCAGTTTTTTGAATAGAGAAATCATATGAAGTTAATTTAAAGCTCCACATTTTAATATCATTATACAAATAGGTGAAAACCAAAACTTGTATTTGGAAACAATAGGTCAAAATGTAAGTGTGAGAAAAGATTGGTTAAGAAATTATTATTTTTAAAATGTGGCCCATTTTACCAATTCAGTCTTCACCGAGACTAAATCCTTCTGGTAACATTATATGTTTTCTGTGAGGTCTTTTCCTGTTCACAAAGCATCCATTAACAAACACCAATTTCTGTGAATGTGTACTCTTTCTAAATTTTAGCCAAATGCTTGAACAAACTATTTTTCCTTTGTAAGCTGTTTACATACTTTATTTGGGGATTAATCTGTTTATTGTTGGCATCGTGTTTAGGGACAATCAGAGGATATTTATTTGGCTCCTTGGTCCAGCAATAGAAATCTTTGACATGTGAGGAAATGCATAAGAAATGGCAAATAGCTGATATCATTGTGGACACACAACTCCTGGTTCTTTTTGAATAGTATTAGCCAGAATCATTGCAACAGAAAACTGCTCGTAAATGAGAAAAAAATGAAATAGATTATAATCTTCTTTCTTTTCTTATGAACCAGATATGTACTGAAATAATTTTTCAGATTGCCATATTCTTGGTACTCATATTACATGAACATTTAGCATCATTGCCAGTCTTGAAGTTTATTTAGAAAGGAGTACAAATGACAACAGTTCCAGAAACATTTGTGCCAACAGAAACATATTTGCAAGAATGTTCATGAATAGTAAATAAAAAGAAGTATGAACATGGATAAACCAAACAGTCAGTTGAAAACTGAATGAATGTTCGTGAACACTACAGGAATTGACCAGCTCTTACCCTATTCCACTGCTGACTTCTCAATTCATGAATTTCTTGCTTAAAGGGATTTGTTGAAATTAAGGGGTGGTTAGATGCACCTGAAATTCATGTATCGAGTCAGTTTCAATTTACAATATTTCTTTGTAGAAATTTTGAAGAAAAGATATGCAACCTGATGGATACAATTTGAGGAACTGAGCTCCAATCATCTGAATTTCATTTCATGGTTCTGACGTGACTTTACATCTATATACTGTTTGGGCAGCATGTTTATCAGCTGCCCATCTCACTAGGACGGTTTCCTTTTAACATTATTCAAAAGCTGTTTCCTCTTATGTTTCCATGAAGTGGCAAAAAGGCATTCACTGAAAAATAACAGGTTTGACCAACATGCAATTTGGATCAGATTGTATACAGTGGATAAATAAATGTCTTCAAGTGAAGCTCTGGGGGTTCTGCTGGTGATGTCAGTGCAGTCAAAGATTCATCCGGCAACGGGAATGAAGAGAAGAAAACAGGGATATAGTGTAAGGAACTTTTCTGATTGAGATTAAATGGTGATCCTGCTTTCCCCCGAAAGCAAATATGTAATATTGCATGAGTTGTGTAGATAATGCTGCACATTTGCTGGAATCACCTTCGCCGATGGAAATGAAAAGCTATAATTGGGGAGGGGAGATCAATTGAAGCGTCTGGTTAATTAGCCATTTAAACAGGTTGAGTCCAGTTGATGAGACAATACTGGAGTTTAATGAACTGCCTATGGAGCATAATGAATTAATTGTGCTTATATAATAATATATTTAAGCACTTATGTCAAATAGGAAACATGCCCCTATCTGGAGGCCTGGCAATGTCAAATTTGACCTACTGAATGAAATCCTAAACTGAAGCCTGTGTATCACATTTATTTTTGACTGGGAGCGCAATATTCCCCATAAAATAAGAGGAACACACCAAAACTGATTTTATGAGAGCCTTCTTTAAAAAAAAAATCTGTGTGGCGTAAACCCAGTTGTCAACTGCCCATATTTATTTATGTTTGTATTTTTGTCAGGCGCAAATCAACATAAAAGGTACTCACCTTTAGAAGCACTGTTAGCACATCTGCTCAAATACATTTATGACAAACTCCTCACATTGGCTAGAAAGTAAAGTAATATAAATGCATACAGCTAGTATGTGGTATTGAATAAGGCTTAAGGTGATCTAATGAAGCCTTTTGCTTATTTATTACTGATTTATATGCAATAAAATGAAAGGGCAGCATTTCTGCATGGATTTATCATTCCTTATATGGCATGCATGGAGCATTCTTTATATTTAAGCATGCATTTAAATTAGGATCGGCTTTGCTCTCATTTCATCTTACCCTCATCCCTTCAAATCTTGACAAGGCTCTTAAAGGTCTCAAAGCTCTCAGTGTCCGAAGGGACTTAATGGCCCCAAGTTCTGAATAACCCAATGCATTTGCAGTTAAGCTAACCAGTGATACCTGTGAGAAAGAAAACCTGCATCATTCTTTTTCATTATAAGGAGCCCTTCTGTATTCAGGGATGGGTAGTCTGGAGGAATCACATGGCTAAAAACAATCCCAAAATCATTACAATAGAGTCTCACTTATCCAACGTTCTGGATTATCCAACGCATTTTTGTAGTCAATGTTTTCAATATATCATGATATTTTGGTGCTAAATTCGTAAATACAGTAATTACTACATAACATTACTGCATATTGAACTACTCTTTCTGTCAAATTTGTTGTATAACATGATGTTTTGGTGCTTAATTTGTAAAATCATAACCTAATTTGATGTTTAATAGGCTTTTCCTTAATCCCTCCTTATTATCCAACATATTCGCTTATCCAATGTTCTGCCGGCCCGTTTATGTTGGATAAGTGAGACTCTACTGTACGTCTTATCTCCTACACAAAGTTACCATCCCTCATACATCAAATATTCATGGTTTTCCCAGGGCTCCTGTGCCCCTAACCCCAGCACATATGGAGGGCTGAGTGTATAGCATAGCAACATTGTTTTATTTTAAAAACCTGACGAATCTTTATCTGCAGGTTAATATGTAAGACTAATCAAGACTGGAGAAAATGTATTTCCTGGCCCCTGGGCAACTAGGGCCAGGAAAGGGGATCACCAGCTCCACTGTGGAAGTGACTGGCAGAAAGTAGTCCCGGACGGGACTACTTCCTGGAGGGCAAGCCTAAAGCCGCAGTCTGCCATCTATGGTGTAAATCAGTGGTTCCCAAACTTATTTGGCCTACCACCCCCTTTCCAAAATAAATATTACTCAGCGCCCCCTGGAAAGGGGGCCGTGGCTCCTTCTCAAGAGGGCGGGGCTGAGCCTCTCCCCTAGTCCAAGATGCAAGGCTGGGAGGGAGAGGGGGAGGTGGGCAGGGCCACAAATGGGCAGCCAAGACTGGAATGGGCGGAGTTACGAGCTCTGAGGCAGGGCTGAACTTCTATCCCTGTCTTGTGGTGCCTACCAGGACATGGGGCGGAGCTAGAGAAGGGGGCAGGACCTCTTCCCAAGTGCCTGATGGTGCTGAACCTCTATACCCCGCCCCCGTGTTCTAACAAGCGCCTCAGGGGAGGTATACAGAGGCTCAGCCCTGTCCCGCGCCCCTAGCCCCACCCTTTAGTCCTAAAAGGCCTCTCAGGAGAGGTATAGAGGCTCAGCCCTGTCTCAGGCTCTTGGAAGGAGGCCCCTCCCCTCCCCTAGCTCCACCCTCTGTGTCCCAACAAGCGCCTCAGGAGAGGTATAGATTCTCAGCCCTGTCTCAGGCTCTTGGGAAGAAGCCACGCCCACTCCTCTAGCTCCACCCCCTGTGTCCTAACAGGCGTCTCAGAGGCTCAGCCCTGTCTCCGGCACTTGGGAAGAGACCCCGCCCCCACCCCGTGTCCTAATAGGTGCCTCAGGAGAGAGGTAGAGGTTCAACCCTGTCTCGTGCTCTTGGAAGAGGCCCCGTTATGAGCGGAATACATAAATCCATTTTTCTAAATCTTCCTTCTTTTATGCTTTCACTGCCCCCTTAGTTATTCATTGCCCCCAAATGCACCTGTGGCCATCACTGCCCCCCTGGATCACTGCAGCGTCCACTAGGGGGCGGTAGCACCCACTTTGGGAATCACTGGTGTAAATAAAGGGGGTGGAGTGAACACAAATAGCTTTTGAGCTGGAGAATATGACATGCTTGGTGACAAAGTTTTCCATCACATTTCCCTTAGCAGCCGAGGAGAAACGTCACCAATTCGGCTTTACTCTCACCAAGTTCATTACCAAGTTCATGGTCAAGATTATTACCTAGTTCAGTATGCATTTTAGTGTTCAATGCAAGTCACAAAGTTGCAAAGTTTAATTAGGTCACATTAATAAAGTTGCCCATAGTTAACCCATTTATGTGTGTTGCCTCTTCACTTGGAGGGGTTATGCAGCAATTGTCTAGATTGTGGGTGAGCACATTATGGATATAATCTCAGATTTCAGTTTTTTTTAAAGTCCTTGATTTCATGTTTCTGAGGTGAGAACACAAGATCTTATTGGTCTTTCACAAATGCAAATGGACATTCCAAATACTTCTTTATCAGATAGAGTCTGTCTGCATCACATTTCTGATACCGTAATAATACATTCTAATGGTTTAGCACAGCATTTTATTTACAAAGGACTTCATCCAAGATCAAATTCAGAATGTGTCTATGGATTGGGATCTATCTTTGATGAATGACAGGGCGAGTGCTCTCCTATCAGTGCAAAGCAGTTTGTAAAGGATTTAATGGCTCACACTGTTAATTAAAATGAACAAAATAAGGCTTGCCATAGAAAATGTAATAAATGAAATGTTTTAATGTGTCTTAATAAAATAATTCCTGGTTGATAGTAAACTAATTCTCTAAATGAAGATGTTTAAGTAAACTAACAGTGGGAAAGAATAAGTAGAATTTGGGATTTGTGGATATTTATGGTGGGGTGGAGAGAAGCAAACCAAATAGAGTATACTCAACTGCAGAATTTCAAATACAAATAAATTTCCATACTACAACATTTTCTAGATAGTATTTAAACAGTAGAGTACATACATCAACAATGAGGAAATCCAGCCAGCACCAGGCATTGGTGAAGTATGTTTGATATCCATATGCCACCCATTTCAGAAGCATCTCAAGAATGAAGATGTAGGTGAAGACCTTGTCAGCATATTCCAGCATGGTTTTGATTGTTTTCCTTTGTTCTATGTATACATCTTCAAATGCCTGCAAATATAATGAGTATTTAAGGTACAACAAAACTAAAGCCACTGTAGCTTTTAATAATCATTTTGTGAGACATGCCCTGTTAAGAACATGGCATAGAGACAAACTAAGGTTATGCCTTAACATACCATTATGGGTTATAATAGAAGTGACCCTCTATAATAGGGCTTCTTAAACGTTTTCCACTTGTGACCCATTTCCATCTAAGAAATGTTTACGTGACACCAGATATAGAGTTATATAAATAAAATAGATATTAAAAAAATTATTGATGTTAAATTAGCATTTGCAGGCTGATTTTCCTTTTTATGAAGTATATCTGAAGCATTTTCTGCAGGGTTCACTGTAAACACTCCCGAAAACAGTATCTCAAAATGATATCGTGCACACTCCTACTATATTCTACCTGCTACTACATCACTACAATTAAATATCTACTAAAAATAACAGAACACAAACACAAAAAACCCCACACATACACAGAAAAACAAAACTTAGAAACAAACAAGACCTGTGAACCTCACACTCACTACCTGATGGTTTTATTCATATTTAGTTTCTCTGTGTTATTTGTTCAGTCGCTTCTGATTCTTTGTGAGCTCATGAACCAGCCCATGCAGGAGTTTCTTGTTGACTGTAGTCTATTTTTTTAAGTCTACTTCCTTTAAATGATGTCAAATAACACACTTCTACTTTTGATAGCACTCTATTCATAAAACCTACAACTGACAAATGCTCCTATCATTGCTGTAAAAAGTAATAAATGAATCCCAATCTTTCTTGAAGTTGGAGAAAGATTTCTCTTTAATCAACATAGCCAATTTGTGCCTCTCAGCTAATTCACAATCTTCATTAGCATTCTCATCTTCCATTTTTACTTCTCCGTGTGTTTAATCTTTTTCTTCTCTTCCCTTCTGATGTGTGTTGAACTTGTCTTGGTATTTCTTTGAGAATTCTTTTGCATTCTGCATTATATTTAATCTAAATCTGAATGTGATTCTCTCCAGTTTCTCCCATCTAAATGGAATGTCCTTTGCATTCAATTTTTGTGTCAAGAAAGTATATTCTTTTCTTTTCAGGATTCCAATGCAAAATTGAGGACTGTCAGTTGTCAACGTGTTCAGTTGATGTTTCTGTAGAATCAACTAATGAGTCTTAGATTTTACAAAATTAACCTCCACATCTCTGAGTCTTACAATATTAACCTCCATATCTTTCTTGTGACACATAAGAATCCTGTTGATAGATCATGTCAACCTCCCAACTGAAATCTCTATTTGAAACTTCCAAAAAATTAGCAAGAGCTTCAGTCATGTTAGCATGAATATCTTCTGCCTGCTGTTCTGGTAAGGCTCAAATTATCATGATATTCTCCCTCTCCTTGAGATTTGGAAGTGCCAGTGCATCCAAAACTTGCTTTTTGTTGTGTTTTGGTTTTTTTAAAAAAATTCTGCTAGTTTCGGTTTCACCTGAGTTAGCACCCCAGTCAGCTTTCTAAAGAGTTATGTATATAATAATAATAATAATAATAATAATAATAATAATAATAATAATAATATAACAACTCGGGGCGGCTCACATGGGGACCAAGCCCAGCAATACACAATAAAATACATTTTATTATATTTTTCATATTAACTGATAAATCCTTTCTTGTCATTCTCAAGTCATCAAAAATTGGGTTAATTCAGTTGGTCTACAGATGTTCTTATAGCTCCTTTAACAGCCATTCACCTTGAAATCATTAAAACTTTTAGCATATTCCACAATAAACAGTAATCTAACACTTTTTAAATAATTGCTAGCTGATTTAAAATCTCTGAGGTTTTCTTGTGGTATTAATGCCTGTACACACAGTGACAAAGCAATGTAAGTTTTTTTTTTCTAATTTCCCCTTAAAGATTCAGATATTTACTTCATTTTAAAAAATTTCTTGTGGGGACTCTTCTTTGTTATGACTGTGTCTAAGATAAAAAATCTTTAACTCTCTGTTAGTCATGTAGGCTGTTATTAGCAGTCAACCAGCCTGTCTGGTTTTATTAGAGTTTAATGGCCTTTCTTACAGTTCATTAGTACAGCTATTCAATCAGCTCTGTGTGATTTTGTTGGTTTACATTTCTGATGAACTCTAATCAATAATTTTACTTTATACATGTCTCTGACAAGTACGTAGAATAAGAATTCAAAGGGCAGCTCAAATGACAACCAGATAGAAGCTTGCCACAAGGCAAATCTTTTGTTTTTTCATTACAGTGGGCTATTGCTGATCCTTGTGCTGCTGTAGCAACCAGATGTGGACAGTCTTTTATTCATGGCCCCTGCTGACTTTGCATGGCACCAAGTAAATACCACAACAAAATACCAAGGATAGGAATTGATCTTTGAAAATTGCCTCCAAACAATCCCTCCACCCAAAAAAGAACCATTTTCAGCACTCCAAAACACAACAGGAGAGGCATTCTCTGGAGTCTTCACAATGTCATCTTGCTAAGGCTCCCCAGGATCTCACAAAAGCAACTCACAGTACTTCTCTATGGCTGTAACATTAATGAATGAGATTTTGTGAATAAATGTGAAACTATTGCATTAGATAAGCTATATCAAGGAATCTAAAGAGGAATGGAATGGGTTTGAAGGATTTCCCAATTTTTAAAATGTCTTTCAGGCCTATTGTTTTGACAATTTTTGGAAAAATGTAAATGGGATGTGTTAGACATAAGAAGACAAATAAGGCATTTAAAAAGGCATAACACTTATAGATTCTTTTCCTGTTTGCAACTTACCAGAGCACCACTACTAAGAAGGATCATAAAGACAATGAAGGTTTCAAACCAGTTGTGTTCAACTATTCGAAAGCAAGTTTTTCTAAGATTCCACCACTGTTTTCCTCTCCCATCTTCCACACTAACTTGACAGCACTTGAACCTTTGAACACAGCCTAAAAATAGATTAAATGTTGAAAGAAAACAAGAAATCATCAGTATTTTTCAAATTATACATGGTATACAGGATTAGCATGTTCTCACCTTTCTGCAGTAATTTATCTACATATAGAACTTGCTTAGTATTCCTTCAAATCCCATTTCATCCAGAGAAAATAGCTAAGCAGAGGTCTAGCACACAAATTTATCAGATGCTTAATATAGTCATCCCTGACCTTCTGTAAAACATGCTTCAGGTTCCTCAGCTTCCTCAGGTTCTGCTTCTGGTTGCTCTTCTGCTGGAACTCCAATATCCACAGTGCTTCCTTCAGAGGAGCTGGAGGAATTTAGTTTCTGATAAAGAAAAGAATATTTCGTAAGAAATTTAAGGTGACAAATAAAAACAAGATTGATAACAAAATAATTAGCTGTACTTTAAATATCTGTTTTGTAAGTTTGGAATTCAATAGTTACATAATCTCCATCATTTCACAGAGCAACCTAGGAACAATACAGTGTGGCCAAAATGGCAAAAGTTATTAATGAGGAAAAACACCGGCTAAATGGGGTTACAGCAGTTTGTTTGTGCCTCAACCTATTAGGAAGTGCAATACTAGTCTCTTCTACATCTTCCCCTTCTGAGTTGAGTGCCATTAACTGCCTTCAAGTTGATTTATGACATCTTAATGAATGAGAAATCCTTGCATACTCGGGGCAGTGGCTTCCTTGATTCAAATTGTCCATCTGGAATGCTGTCTTTTTCTTTTCCTGCTGCTCTCTACATTGCCAAACATTGTTATCTTTACTAGTGAGTCATGTCCTTTCATGATATGACCACAATATGACGGTTTCAATTAAGTCATCTTGACTTCTAGGGAGAATTCAGACCTTATTTGCTCTAGGATCTACTTACATATCTTTTTAGTGAACACTATCTGCATTTTTAACTCAGTCTGCAGCAAGAGAAACTGAGAATAAAGGGGGAAAATAGTAGGAAAAAATAGAAACTGTGGCTGAATCCATACTTGGGTCCTCATCACATTGAGCCGTGGAGCCTCTGGTGGCCTAGAGGATAAAAGCTTAGTGACTTGAAGGTTGGGTTGCTGACCTGAAGGCTGCCAGGTTTGAATCCCACCCGGGGAGAGCGCGGATGAGCTCCCTCTATCAGCTCCAGCTCCATGCAGGGACATGAGAGAAGCCTCCCACAAGGATGGTAAAACATCAAAACATCCGGGCGTCCCCTGGGCAACGTCCTTGCAGACGGCCAATTCTCTCACTCCAGAAGCAACTCTGGTTGATCCTGATACGAAAAAAAAAAATCCTATGGAATCCTGAGGTTTGTCATTTGGAGGGGAGCTCTCTGGCTGAGAATTCTAAGTGCCTTTCCCCTAAATGCAAATCCCAAAATTATATAGGATGGAATCATGATACAGTAGAGTCTCACTTTTCGTGCTCCTGACATGAAAAAAAAAATCACATTGAGCCAGCATGGAGTCCTCCGGAACCCATGATATGATGCAAGGCTACTTCTGGGGACTCTGTGAAGGCAGTGCAAAGAAACGGGACCCAGGTAATACAAAAAAGCTGGAGGAGGTGAAGAGGAATTGTGGGACAGGAGGGAAACATTGTGGAAAGGGACACCATGATGACCCGACTGTAACAAAACACAGTGTGACACTGCTCAACGATTTCTCCTGCTGTCCCATGGCATTGTAAGGGCCATCTGATGATGTCCTTAATCCAAACTGAAACTCGTTTCGAAAGCCACACATTTTCCCAACTTGTTACAAAAAGTTGTTTATACCATGTTTACGTGTCCACTATATTGAATTATATTAAGTCACATGAACCCCTCCCCCTCAATTCAGAGATGCATTTAACCGCATATCCATATAAACTAATAAACTTTCCTGTTTCCCCATTATTCTTACCACACACCTGCACTCCCTCTGGATGGTGTCTATAACTGGATTGTTACCTTAGATCTGACACAGGCTCCTTCTGTCCCTTCTAAAAGTGAATGCACCTTAGGTGCTCATGTATAAGTCTAGAACTTTTTGTCAAAAATAAAGCCTAAAAACCTGAGTTGATTTATCCACAGGTCAGTGTGCATACTGTACCTTAACTCTTATCAAAAAAGGAACCATCCTCTTCTCTGAATAAAGTCATGAACGGTACAAGCTTAGTCTGTACCAGGAGAACCATAAAAGAAGCACCAGGAACAAAATTTACATTGTGAACGTATGATCGTAACGTTATATTTTTGCAACCCTCTCCCTTGGTGGTTTATGAATGAGCTGTTTATATGAATTTATTCCAAATGAAATCAATATATCAACATTCTCAACATTTCATTTTTCTGGGCATAAAGATCTAGCAGTCATAGTCATTTCTGCAAAAGCCAATTAAAAGAGAAGATAGTGTATAAAATGAGAAAGGAATTTGCAGAACCCAAGATGACAAACTGTATCAGTGAAGTAAAGCATGCACGTGCTCTCTCTGGGTTAGAAGATCTTTTTGTATTCTAATTCCTGTGCAATAAGCTATCTCACATTGGTTAATTCCAGAAGGGTTCACAGTGAAATACATCATATCATGATTTGAGCCAAACTGAATAATAAATAAAGGCTTACCTCTTTGCTTTCTTCCAAATCAGATTCACTGCTAAATTCTTCCGTATTTAAATTCTCAAAATCTGATTCTCCAAGAGCAATTGGAACAGTCACAGTCAGGCTTGGATTGTTTATGAATGACATGTAATCGCTTTCATCGACAACATATTTTTCCACGCTACTACCTGTTCCAATGCCACTTGTAGTCCCATTCCCATCCCTAAAATAATCCAGATCTTTGCCAATTTCCATGGTATGGTTAGAAATGCAGCTGTTCTTATTTAGCTCCTCAAGGGGTTTGATTTCATCCAAAGCTTTTTGCTTTTTAACAAAGGATTTTTGTATGAATTCGCGGATTTTTCTTTTCACATAGGCAATTCCCCTTTCTATTCTTGCTATAGAAATCTGGAGATTGTTCATTTCGTTGTCATCATCTGTGGCAGCAAGGTTGTCTGCGCTAAAAGAGCTCAGTAGCAAGGCCAAAAATAGATTCAGTACCTGTACAAGGAGGAAAAAGGGATGGGGAAGATGCCGTTTTTTGCTCTGGAGACATTAGGAATATATAAAGCTGCCTTCCATTGGACCTTATTTCTAACTCTGATTGGTAATGGCTCTCCAGAGTTTAGGCAGGATTCTTTCATAGCATTAAGCCATGGCAGTTAAAGTGGTGTCAAATTGCATCAATTCCATAGTGTAGATGACCCCAACTGAAATTGGAATGTTGAGGGTAGCCCATTATGTATTAGATAATATGAGCAAGGTATCTGAGATATATTCTAGACCTTAAACCCAATACACAAACCTACCATTGGAAATGTAGAAAGTATGTCTGATGTTCAGGCAGTAGGCTGCTCTGAAGAAAAAAAGGGGATGTCAACACATAGACATTCTGGGGATATGGGTGGGATTTGTGGGATATGAGTTTTAAAGGCCATTTTAGTGTATTCACCATACTATTACTATTTAATTTTTTTAAATTTTAGTATTGCTCTTTTTAAACTTGTTTAGCGAGGATAGATGTTAGCTGCTTTGAGTCCCCATGGTGAGGAAGGTAAGATATAAATAAAGCTAATAATAATAATAATAATAATAATAATAACAATAATAATACACCCCCCTAGAAAAATGCTGTAAGTTTTTCTTTTTCCAACCTCCTACCAGAAATTCCTGTCATGCCATAAACCTAGTTGTCTTAAGGAGAGGCCTCTGCGTCTATGTGAAATATGCAATATATATATATATAGATAGATAGATAGATAGATAGATAGATAGAGAGAGAGAGATACATATAGATATATAGATATGAATGATTTTCATGACCTATGTTGTGTCCCCACAGTTTTCATTATTACAATATATGTATGTGTCCATATCTCTTATGAGGAGTTGGTTCAACCTCTGGTTTGCTAGTAAAACTGAATTATGGTATTGCAAATAATGCATATCTAAAAAGTGTGTCATCAACATGAAATGTTTAGATAGCTTTGGTCTAATCAAATCCCCTTGGGCTAACTTCTGATTTAAACATCTCAAAGTAGTTTTCAGATAAGTACATGTCTTGGAAAAATTACTTTGGGGAGGCAGAGATTATAGTCTCCAGAAATCAAAACAGCATGTGGATTCGGCAGTCAAAAAAGTAACTGATTGATTATTGAGGAGGCAATACTATTTTTGCTCTCTCTGGTGTTAGTGTTCCTATTTGAAGCTTGATAGCCATAGATTTTAGGGTTACAGTTAGCTCTTCATCTATTGCAACCAGATCTGATTTGTAGTTTTCAGACGTACAACACAAGCTATCCTATAATGCACCTACGGGTACAAGGTGTGTGAGAGATATATATATATATATATATATATATATATATATATATATATATATATATATACACACACACACACACACACACACATACATATGCTGGTAAATATATTTCTGGTCACTAATCTATATCTGATAATTATATGAGCAATTTCTCCCTGGAAGCTGTGTTTTAAGAGCTCTTACAGAACAATACAGACTACCATTTCTTTAGCTAGACTTAACATTGTTCTGATTCAGAATAAATATTTAAATTTTGGAAATTACATACCACTAAATTTCCGATCACCATAACCATCATGAAGACAGTAAGGCACATAGCTTGACCTGCAACCTCCATACAGTCCCACATGGTTTCTATCCATTCTCCACAAAGTACTCGGAACACAATCAAGAAAGAGTGGAAAAAGTCGTGCATGTGCCAGCGTGGAAGCTCACAGTCTTTTGCAATCTTGCAGACACATTCCTTGTAGCTTTTACCAAACAGCTGCATTCCAACCACAGCAAAAATGAAGACAATGATGGCCAGGACCAAGGTCAGATTTCCCAAAGCACCCACAGAGTTTCCAATAATCTTTATCAGCATATTTAGCGTTGGCCAGGATTTGGCTAATTTGAAAACTCGCAGCTGAAAAACAAACACACAAACAACTGTCAAAATGTTTTTGTAAGGTGTAATGCAAAGTGATGAAACAAAGGGCTCAATGCTAGAAAAAATAGGTGCTGCTAATTTCCACTGAATTGAAAGGAACTTTTAAAACAATGGAACTGAAAGAGCATTTATTTAGAAATGTGTCTTATTTTGCGTCATTTACTTCCAGTTACATCTTGTCAAAACCGTACTTGATATCTGGACTTCTTTGTACATTTTCTTAGAAGTATGTTTAATGGAAAATAGTAGAACTTAGTGAGTAAACACATGGCATTTTAAAACTTATAGGGTCTATTCTAGTAGACCCACAGACCAAGTGAGTCTTGGAATGATCTTTCCCATAATTTATGAGGCTCAACTATATCCATTTGGTTTAAAGCTTTGCAATTTGAGACTATTCACAATTGCAAAGTTTGGAAAAGCTACTTTTGGGTGCTATGAATCCAGACTAATGTCAACACATTAATGGAGTTTTCCTATATCTTGAATTGCCATTCAGTAATGAACTAGATAGTTCATTCTTCGGCCAGCAGGTATTTGGAGAAGGATAAGAGACAAGTCTTGGGGAGGTTGTTGGTGGGATTGCGGGGAGGGCTATGAGTTAAGGCATTAATAATAATAATAATAATAATAATAATAATAATAATAATAAAACTTTATTTATATCCCGCCACCATCTCCCCAATGGGGACTCGGGGCGGCTTACATGGGGCCATGCCCAAGACAATACAATAAACCATAACATAATACAATTAAATAATACATTACATAAAATAAACAGTACAACATAAGATCAAAACAGCAATATAACACGAGCGGGCCGCATGAATACTACATTTAAAAACTAGATTAAAAATTAAAACTCTGGGTGAGAAAGGGATCAGAATAAAACCTCGAGGGACGGGACATCAGATAGTGAACCAGTCTAGAGGATAAATATCGGGGGGGAGTAGCATAGAACATTTACTCTCCGAAAGCACACCGGAAGAGCCATGTTTTTAAATCTTTCCTGAAGGCTAAAAGGGTGGGGGCTCCAAGGTCATGTGGCCAGTATGACTGTTACCTTCCCGCCAGAGCGGTACCTATTAATCTACTCACATTGGCATGTTTTCGAACTGCTAGGTTGGCAGGAGCTGGAGCTAACAGCGGCCACTCACGCCGCTCCCGGGGTTTGAACCTGGGACCTTTCGTTCTCCAGCTCAGTGCTTTAACGCACTTCACCACCGGGGCTCCTTTAAGAAATGTTAAGGGAGGTATAACTGATGTTGTTTTGATCCAGATGGAAGGCTCTGCATTTTAGCAGAAATTTCTGTATGTGGAATGATCAGATAAATTATTTTTGTAATTTTCCCATCTTTCATTGTCACCCCCTGGCAAACCTAAGCTAATCCAAATTATGATCTAGCAATCTGGAGCAGATCAGGAACCTGCAAAGGAAGTGGGGGTCTGTTAGAACTACTGGAACCCTGCACAGGATTAAGGAACAGCATCGGACAAAATCCTTAGGAATCTTCAGAAACAGTATAAACACAGACAATTTATAAATCCTCAAATCAATATTTTGCATTTAATATTGCAATGAATAATCTTTAAGAATCCTTAACAATAGGTGCTGGATTTATACTCGCACGTATAAAAGGTGCAATGGCACTTTGTTCATTTTACAATTTTGACATTCATCATACAAATATTTGTGCAGTGAAATAGAGAAATTTCATTGGACACAATTTACCAATCTGAAAGACCGGAGAACTGATAGTCCTTCTACATCAGCTAGCCCGAGTTCAACCAAACTCAAGGTGACAATAAAGCCATCAAAAATATTCCATCCTTCTTGGAAGTAATAATAGGGATCCATTGCTACCAGTTTAAAAAACATTTCACCTGTGAAGATTCCAGTGAAAACCTAAATGAAAAAAAAATGAAAACTATCAATTTGGAAAAATGCAGAACCATAGGTGTTTAGATTTTCATTCTCACACTGATGTTCAAACCTACAAGAAATCTAGTATGTGCATCTTAATTACTAAAATCTTGTTTTTCTGGGAGCATATATCCTAGTTCATTCAATTCCAAATTATTAGACAGTGAGCTAATTTATTTGAAATGAATTTATTGAAGGTGCTCTCAAAGGCCACATGATTAGCATCTTGTATGTAATGGTAATTCTTTGAGAACTGTAGAGGCTGCATACTGAATACTTCCTACATGTGGACTAACTCTGTGAAGTACATAAAGGATATATCGACACTGTAGAATTACTGCTGCTTAACTGCCATGGCTCAATAGTATGAAGTCATGGGAATTGTAATTTAATGAGGCACAAGCACTCTTTAGTAGACTTTGAAAATTGAAGCAAACTGTGTAGAGGATCATAGCCTTGGAATAAATGACTATATCGTATATATCTCTGTATGTATCTGTGTGTATGTGGTTTGTACTATAGTAGTTTCCATTATCCTTTCCCATAGATATGCTCTTTAAATTAAGAAATTCAGTTTCCTTCACTGTTGCACTGAATAGTGTTTTGTTATTTGTGGAGAAGCCTGGGAAAAGAATTCAAGATTTTATGAGTCAACAATAGCATCCGCTGTATGTGATAACAAATATACTTACCATCACAATCAATATAGCACCTTTAATTTTAAATGGAAAAGTGAAACAAAATTAGTGCTGCTAATACTGTATATCTCTAGAACAAATAATATTTAAGTATGCAATATACAATTGGTTACTCACCAGATTTCCAACATTAAGGACACCTTCAAATTCTTCTGACATTGGGTAATGCTCCATTGCCATGAACAGTGTGTTTAAAACAATGCAAATTGTAATTGCAAGATCAACAAACGGATCCATCACAACTATGTTCACAAAGTGCTTTACTTTCAACCAACATGGACAGCAGTCCCAGATCAAGAAAATGTTTGCAAATTTATACCAACATGGTGGGCACTTCTGTCGGGACTCTTCAAGTTCTGTTAAAAGAAAAATGAAGAAGAACCAACTGTGCAATGATGATATTCCAAATAAAGAAAGTGCTACCCCAAACAATAACTAAGACCAGACAAAACTGGTCTTCTCACAAGCTCAGCCTTAAATAAATAATAGGGAAATGCTAGAAGGCTGAATCACATAGAATGTCAAAAGAAGGTTGAGAATATGAAAAGAAGAAAAAGGAGAGTTAGTCAGACATGAACAATTCACAAATTGCTACTTCCATCATCACACATTGAAATAATTTCAGTTAAAGATGGAGTCACAAAGCGGAGCTGCCCTGTATATGGTTCTGACAGCCCTATTGCACCAAAAAGAGGGCAAGGCAGGAAAAGGGGCAGAAAAGACTAGAAACAATTAGGGGATTAGAACAAACTCCTATGAAAAAATGTTACAATGGAATTTTTTTTGGTCTGGAAAAATTGAAAATCAGGGGGGTATGATACAGGAGTATAAAATTATACCTCATCTGGTTGACAGATGTTTTTTCCTCTCTATTTCATATAAAACAAGAGTCCAGGGTTTATCAATGGAATATGAATAATGGAAATTCAGGACAGACCAAATGTACATCTTCACATAGTACATACAGTAGAGTCTCACTTATCCAACGTTCTGGATTATCCAACACATTTTTGTAGTCAATGTTTTCAATACATTGTGATATTTTGGTGCTAAATTTGTAAATACAGTAATTACTACATAGCATTACTGCGTATTGAACTACTTTTTCTGTCAAGTTTGTTGTATAACATGATGTTTTGGTGCTTAATTTGTAAAATCATAATCTAATTTGATGTTTAATAGGCTTTTCCTTAATCTCTCCTTATTATCCAACATATTCGCTTATCCAACATTCTGCCGGCCCGTTTATGTTGGATAAGTGAGACTCTACTGTACTTACACTACATAAATTCACTGTGATAAGTTGTTGATGGTCAGCTTTTATGAATGCTCACAGTGCCAAATTGTACAATCTTTAACATTGTAAGATAAATAAAGTTTTGCTTGAAGCTGAATAGTGTCTCTGGTCCCTTACTTACTCTCTAGCTGTCTGGGAAAAGGTTTTCTGAAGTCAATTTGTTTTGTTTATTTTTTAACACACACACACACACACACACATATCTACACACATATACATATACATACATACATACATACATACATACATACATACATACACACACTCTTTTTAAGGGCCCATCCAGACAGGCCCAAAAATGCGGAACCTGTCGCACTTTTACCTGAGACGTCCAAACGACGTAAAAGAGAATTAATTCAGATTTCCCTGCTTTGTTCTGAATTAATTAGATACCTGGTCAAATTTGGACCTTACCAGGTGTGGGCCCTGTGTGAATTGGATCTGGGGACAACATCACACGATTCCCAGACCCAATGCACACAGCAATCTTGGTTTTTTGGGCTCCATGAGCTCTGAAAACAGAGTAGTTTATGGGGACATTTTCCTGGCCTCAGAATTGTTCCTGGCCTATCAGTCTAATCACCTGCACAGCTCCTACTTCCAAACTAGTTCCAAGCTGCATTATAGCTCCAGTGTAGATGTGCCCTGACTTATGATTAGAGAATGTGATTTTTTGAGCTACCCCTGATATTAATTATCATTGTAGTACACTCAGCATTTTGAAAGTCATCTTGCTATATATACCTTCCATGGTGTTTGTGATTATGCTAGCTATGCTCATGGCTCTTTCTCTTAAAGTAGGGTCTTCCAAAAAATCCATAGAAACGTGAAAAGAACTGGATCTTCTTTTTTTCATTTCTGTTTCTGTGGTTGTGGCCTGCAAAAGGGAAATTGCAATATAAGATCTTTCTGCAAATGGAGCTGATATTATTTACAGTTTATATGAAGAATGTCTACCGGTAGATTTGAAGGCGTTCATGCATCATGCTTTTATGCTTAGATACTCATGCCAAATGTTTTATAGCTTATTGTATTATCAACCTGGTATTTCAAAAACTTTTAGAGGATTTGTAAGAAACATGCTGTACTCATCTTCATAACCTCATTTTTGTGTGTATATATGTTCCAGGTGACCTTTAGTGAACATCACATGAGTGTTTCAGGTTAGTTTGTTTAAAACTGCCTTGTTTATTTGTGTTAGTTTTGTAAAATCCCACTTACCCATACTTTTGAACTTGTACACCTGATTTCAGTAGGGTCTAGATCTAAGTAATGATGCATAGGATTGCAAACTTAGACAGCATGCCAGGCTTTGCCAAATGTTGATTTCCACCCCACCATGCTACATTTGAGAGCTATGCTTTATATTGTTAACATCCCTATACTCTTCCTTTTTAAAGAGTATAGCTCGCAGCACCAGGACCTTAACTTATCAGTCATCAGCTGTAATCCCAAATAAATTACTTGTGAGCATTTCCCACACATAGAGATACAGCATAAATTCCAGGTTATAAAGAAAAAAATCTGAAAGATGAGGGGGGGAAAGTGGCATGTCACTTGCTTATCTTTTGCATTTAAGATGGATAGCAAGCTTCTCATTCAAAATTAATGAACAAAAAAGGAAACAAAAATCCAGCATTGTCATGCTTCTTCAAATCAGCACACCTCTTTTATACAGATAGCTAGGAAAACATATTATCTATATGTAATAGCACATACGTGCATGTAGATTTGCAGCTTGAATTGTGACTGTGTCAATGGGATAACTCAAATAGATTTCATACTTATTTTATCAGCCAAAGATGGAGATAGTATCAGGTTGAAAGATGCATGAAAATGCTTAATATATATGTATACATATATACATATGTATGTACAAAGTGAAATTTTGGAGTGATTTTACCAATGTTTGGGGAACCAGAACTTCTAGCCACGTTGTTTGTATGTTGTAATGAGGTTCACGAGACAGAATGTAGTCAAATTTATCTACAACCAAGGCAGTGTCAGAATCCATATGATATCAAAAATTATACCTTCCTCTAAGTTGTGGAGTAAGATGAAATTTTATTGCATCTGGCCAGAAAGAATTAATTCATAGCCAGATAAAGTAAGATCCAGCATGTTTTTCTGAATATAAAACACAAAGCAATATATTTTGCACATTCTCCAGATAGATTTTCACTGTTTGTTTTGCAAATATTATGGCTTAAACTTTGATTTTGTTAGTATAGAAAAGATATTACAAGATGCAGGAGCATTCACAGCTTGACCAACCAAGGATCATCATTCCCAAGGGATTCCATTCTGTAGACACACTGGCTGGTGCATTAAGAAAAGGCCACCATGCCTGGACTATTTAAAACTTCCTTACATTGTCATCAGTAGCTGGTTTATCTATTATCACCTCTGGCAGAAGCTGTCCAACAGGCGATGTAGGAACAGATGGTCCACCAACCAAGGAAACCACCCCATTGCAATCCACAGTGCTGTGCATCTTCCCATTCACTGGAAACACTGCCAGCATCCTGGATGACCTACTGGCCTGACTAATGTTACTGTTGCGCCGTTCACCATGTCTGCGCGGCACAAAAAGGGAATCTCTTCTGCTATCATTATCTTCAAATGTGCTGTGTTCATCATCAGCAAAGTCATTCTCTGATCCTATATCCTTTGCTCTACCTCTGAAGCTGAAAAGGCTTGTTCTGCTGTTGCGCCTTGGGGAAAACAGGGAGCCACGCATGCTCAGCAAAGACTGCAGGGAGAGAGAAGAGAAGACAGCACTTAGCCAAAATCTTTCAGCCCAACCTTCCCAACATCAGGAGCAAAGAAACTATTTCCCCATCACACAATCTGCTTTACACATTCTTTTCCAGACGTTTTGATTTTCCATATTCCACAGTTAGCTACTCGTAAAAAGGATCCAGTGCAGTGATTTCCAAACTCTTATTGACCAGATGTTTTGGATTTCAACTCCAAGAAGTCCCAGTTACCTTGTCAATGATTAGCAATTCTGGGAGCTGAAGTCCAAAACACCTGGAAAACCAGAGTTTGGGAAACACTATTACTAACTAATATACAGAATAGAGCAATGGTAACAGACAAATTATAATCCTTACAGGCGCATGAGTAATACACAAATACAAACTATTTACAGCATTACATCAAACATTATATTCATGTTTGTATGTTTTTTCAGTAACAGATAAGTATGTTCAATAACTGAGTACAACACTTTAAGTTCCAGTATTGTCCCACATAGATAAACGTCTTAGAAATGCTTGTTCAAAGGAGTAAACAACTGTATATTGTGGTTCACACTTTAGATAAATTTATCATAGTCCCATGTAAGTTAATGTTTTGGAGATGCGCAAAAATAATGTACACCATAAAGGGACAATACTGGAACTTAAAGTGTTGTACTCAGTTATTGAACATACTTATCTGTTACTGAAAAAAACATACAAACATGAATATAATGTTTGATGTAATGCTGTAAACAGTTTGTGTTTATGTATTACTCATGCGCCTGTAAGGATTATAATTTGTCTTGTTACCATTAGTTAGTAATAGGACAACTGTATCTTTACACATATTATAGATTTCTGTGTACTTTAGTGTTTGGGAAACACTAGTCTTATATGTTGAATGAGGAGATTCTTATATCAACAACACTAGCCAAATATGGTTGTGCACTGAAGTTTTTACATAGCTACCACAATTCTTGGAGATACAACAAGCCTTGGGATCAGATCATAACAAGCACATAGTAATACATTAAAATGTTATAGATAGCAGGTCTTTTAACCACTCTTATGACGCACTTTTCCTCTATCCCAAAATGGTCTCTCCTTCTCTCTCTTTTTTAAATTTTTTAAATTAGTTTTCTTAAAATACATCCATACATCAATACTCTTATATTTCACTCTTAATTCATTGCATCAACTATATAAATTGATGAACCAACCTGGAAACAGTATATTATTTGAGAACACAGAAATGCTTGACCACTCCAACAACTATCATGTCAGACTACACAGAGAAGCCATTGAAATCCACAAGCATGTGGACAACTTCAACAGAAAGGAGGAAACCATGAAAATGAACAAAATCTGGCTACCAGTATTAAAGAACTAAAAAATCAGAACAGTAGATGGGAAGCAACACTCTGAGGGCAGAGGAGCCCCAAGGACGGCTAATGACTCTGAACAAAGGATGCCCCCCAGGCAAGAGACAAACCTTTCCAATGCTAATTAGAGTGATTAACTGAAACATTAGCTCTGGCTTCCAACTGACAAAGGACTCTTGTCACACCCTGGACTCTCCACAGATATATATTTACCTTCCTTGTCTAGTTTATCCATGCCTCACAGCCTCTGAGGATGCCTGCCATAGATGTGTGCGAAACGTCAGGAGAGAATACTTCTGAAACATGGCTACACAGCCCGAAAGACATACAACAACCCTATGATCCCGGCCATGAAAGCCTTCGACAACAACTATATAAATATATATATCTTGTATGCTGTTTCTTTTCACCTCTGTGCCCCCCCCCCGAGCCATTTCGATTTACATTATCTTTCCAAAATAACATTTCTTCTTGTGGAGGTAATTTCCCATCTACTTCTTTTAAACCCTTCTCAATAAATTTTCCCCAAACCTCGTCAAAGTCATTTTCCTTCCATACCCCTTTCCTAACTCTTAACTACATGTTAAATTATCGTTTATTGCTAATTTCCATAGTTCTTTATGCCATTCTTCTATTTGTATGTTTATTTTACCTTTCCAGTTCCTTTCTATCAACAGCCTTGCTGCAGTTAACATATTGTTTATTGCATCCTTCTCTGTTTTTTTTTCAAATTCTTGGCATTATATAATGATAACAACGCAATACTTGCACTTTTTCCTATCTTCTTATCCATTATAGCTTCTATTTCTCTAAATACCTTCTCCCAAAATACATACATATTTACATTGCCACCACATATGTATATATGGTCTCTCCTTCTCATGTTTTAGAAACACAGTTGCTTTTGGACCACCAATCGGTAGTACAGTAGAGTCTCACTTATCCAACATTCGCTTATCCAACGTTCCGGATTATCCAACGCATTTTTGTAGTCAATGTTTTCAATACATCGTGATATTTTGGTGCTAAATTTGTAAATACAGTAATTACAACATAACATTACTGCGTATTGAACTACTTTTTCAGTCAAATTTGTTGTATAACATGATGTTTTGGTGCTTAATTTGTAAAATCATAACCTAATTTGATGCTTAATAGTCTTTTCCTTAATCTCTCCTTATTATCCAACATATTCGCTTATCCAACGTTCTGCCGGCCCATTTACGTTGGATAAGTAAGACTCTACTGTAATGAATGAGTCATTTTTTTGCTGTCCCCAGTAAGTTCACCAGGTAGTGTATCGTCACACCTCTAATATGACCACAGCTTTGCAACAACATATTCTACCATATACATTTCTGGGCTCTGTTAACACTGTACCTGATGGGGAGAAGAGTGCTTCCGCTCTAGTGTTAACCTATTCCCTTCAATAGAGAATCGGCAACCTTTTCTTCTGATGCTGTCTTCTGATTCAGATCTGTGAAATTCATCTTCGTCTTTTTCCTCTCCTCCAGATTGCTCTTTTTGTTTTCTTTTTTTCCTTCTATTTCTCCGTTCTTTGGCGCTCTTTGAACTCAATTTTGAAGCTTCAGAAGAACTTTCAGAAAGGCCACCAATTCCTCCTCCAGCACTCGGTTCTTTTGATTCTGCTGATGCTGTTGCTGCTGCTGTCGCCGCTGCCTGCCGTAAAGTATTAAGAGTTTTGTTTTACTGTCTTTATGAAAAGGACCATTTTCTTAACTTAAATGCAAGAAAATCCATATTTACACATCACTGAGTGATGCAGCCAAATTGAGATTTCCAACAGTCAATTTTGTTCTTCTTGCAGTCATTTTTCTTGATCTTTACACTTACCCTTTTATAATAATAATAATAAATAATAATAAAACTATTTATATACCGCCCTATCTCCCGGATGAGACTCAGGGCAATTTCCAATCATAAAAACAACACAAAAATTACATAACAACATAATAACACATTATTAAGCAAAGTAAAATAATACAATTATAGCAATAAATAACACTTACATGACCTGATCAAGGGGACAGGAACCATAAACCCAATATATTAAAATGTATCATTTTAGGCTAGAGAAATCTTGTGCAATATATTCAGGCCCAGAAATCGGCGGTAGTCTAATGTAATTACTCAAAAACCTGCCGACACCACCAGGTCTTCAGTTCCTTACAGAAATTGGATAATGTAGGGGATTGCCTGATCTCTTTTGGCAATGTATTTTAGAGCCGGGGGGCCACTGCCGAGAAGACTCGTTCCCTCGTCCCCACCAGCCGCACTTGAGACGGTGGTGGGAGCGCGAGAAGAGCCTCCCCGGATGATCTCAAGGTCCGCACTGGCTCATAGGAGGAGATGCGATCACGGAGATAGGTAGGGCCCGAGCCGTATAAGGCTTTATAGATCAAAACCTGCACCTTGAATTGGGCCCGGCAGTTTATCGGCAGCCAGTGGAGCTGCTTTAATAGGGGCATTGTGTGCTCCCTATAGCCGGCTCCAGTTAGAAATCTGGCTGCCGATCTTTGAACCAGTTGAAGTTTCCGGGCCGTCTTCAGGGGCAGCCCCATGTAGAGAGCATTGCAGTAATCCAGTCTGGATGTAACAAAGGCATGGACCACCGTGGCCAAGTCTGACTTCTCGAAGTATGGTCGCAGCTGGCGCACAAGTTTTAAATGTGCAAAGACCCTCCCGGCCACCGCCGACACCTGGGCATCAAGCGCCAGAGATGAATCCAGGAGGACCCCCAGACTGCGGACCTGAGCCTTCAGGGGGAGTGCAACCCCGTCGAGCACAGGTTGCCACCCAATACCCCGACTGGGGCCACGACTGACCAGGAGGGCCTCTGTCTTGTCTGGATTAAGCTTCAACTTGTTAGCCCTCATCCAGTTCGACACAGCTGTCAGGCACCGGTTTAGAGTCTGAGCGGCTTCCTTGGAGTTTGGTGGAAAAGAGTAGTAGAGTTGGGTGTCATCTGCGTAAAGATGGCACTGAACTCCAAAACCCTGGATGACCTCACCCAGCAGTTTCATATAGATATCGAAAAGCATGGGGGAGAGAATGGAACCTTGCGGGACCCCACAGGTCAAAGGCCAGGGGTCCAAGCAGGTGTCCCCCAGCTTCACCATCTGGGTACGATCCTGTGATGCCTCATGGGCCTTGTAGTCCTGTTCCTAGTACTATTGTGGCAGATGAAGATAAAAACATGGGGTTTTCGCTGGTTCAACAAGAGCTGGAGTCTCTTCACCTGCCGGATGTTGATGTTTGCCCTCAAGAATTCAGTAAAACAGGCCTTGGGCAGAACTCCCCTCCGTTTCCCAGGAAGGAATCTTATTCTAGAGACAGGGGAGTTAGAGAGGCCCAACGGAGGAGTTCACGGATTGCTGCCAAACAACAGACTGATTAGGCCTGCTTCCCTTGGGAAATTCTAAGGAGTCTTGCATCTGGACAGAGTTGGGTTTCGCTTCTTGTTCTCTAGGGAAAGAGACTTGTTGGCGGGAAACCGAGACCCAATATAGGTGTTTGGCGCGGGAGATTCTTTGCGGAGTCAATTGATCACCTTCAGGAGAGAGATCGTGTGTGGACTTCGTAACCCCAGTTCCTTGCTTCCCGGATCGAGTTTCAAGCCTTGCCTTGCCTTGCTGTTTAACCACGGACCCTGCTCCATGCTTCACGTTTTGCCTTGTCTCCAGTCACGGACCTAGCCAAGAACCAAGTTTATTTCCAGCCTTGTTGTCAAGCTTCATTGGACTTTAAGACTCTGACATTTCCCCACACTATTGCTTGGCAAGAGTGTGTGTTTCGGTCAAGTGGATTAAAACTTTGAACTCTAATATCATTTATTGGACAATACATTTTTGGACTATATTTGACCTCTTTTGAAAGGTCTGTTTCTGAACTATATTCTTCACTTGTTTTTATTGATTTTATATATTTCTTTAATAAAGATATTAGATAGAGACTGGCCTCTGTGTAAGGTTATTGGTGCCCAGCAGCCAGGGTTCTGACAGATCCCCCAGGAAGCTGTATGCAGCTGTATTGATGTTTCAATTATTTATTTCACTTATGGAAATGTTTACACTGCCTTTCTACCAAGGCAAGTAACAATGGCCTAAATCCTAAATGGTCTCATTCCCTTTGAGGTCACCAAAGGTGGCCCTTCCCCTTAGTGCTGGAGCCCACATGTCCGGGACCCCATTCCTATTGCAGTGAAGGATGTCAGGGTATTCCTATGTCATCTAATAAGCAGGATATTCTAATTTTCCAGTGCTGTGGTGCTGGGGCATCAGAAGAACAGAATAGGAGGGTTGATCATGGCCAAAAAAATTCATAGAAAGAAATGAATTTGAAAACACATACAATCATACAGTTGAAAGAGACTGCAAGGATAGATGGCTATCCTGCCTCTGTTTAAAACTCTCTGGGGAAGGAGACTCCGCCACACTCTCAGGTAGCACATTCCACCATTGAACAGCTTTTGTCATGAGGAAATTCTTCCTAATGTTTAGCTGGAAACTCTTTTCCTGAAAGTTGAATCCATTGTTCCATATGCTAATCTATGGAGCAGCAGAAAATAACCCCTTCTAAATATAACGTTTTTTCAGACATCACGGCTATCACATCACTTCTTAACCTTCTCTTCCTCAAGCTGAATATACTTAGTTCCCTAACCCACTCTTTATAGGGCTTTGTTTCCAGACCTTTGATCATTTTAGTTGTCCCCCTCTGGACATGTT
Source organism: Anolis carolinensis (assembly GCF_035594765.1). Classification (NCBI taxonomy): domain Eukaryota; kingdom Metazoa; phylum Chordata; class Lepidosauria; order Squamata; family Anolidae; genus Anolis; species Anolis carolinensis. The sequence continues at coordinate 214,367,389 of NC_085841.1, read as the reverse complement.
CCAGCTTATCAATAAGGTAAAGGTAAAGGTTTCCCCTGACGTTAAGTCCAGTCGTGTCCGACTATGGGGGTTGGTGCTCATCTCCATTTCTAAGCCGAAGAGCCGGCGTTGTCCGTAGACACCTCCAAGGTCATGTGGCTGGCATGACTGCATGGAGCGCCGTTACCTTCCCGCTGGAGCGGTACCTATTGATATACTCACATTGGCATGTTTTCAAACTGCTAGGTTGGTAGAACCTGGAGCAACAGCAGGTGCTCACTCCACTCCCGGGGCTTGAACCTGGGACCTTTCCGTCTGCAAGTTCAGCAGCTCAGTGCTTTAACACACTTCGCCACCGGGGCTCCCTATCAATATCAATATCCTTCTTGAATTGTTATGCCCAGAACTGGACACAGTATTTCAGGTGAGGTCTGACCAAAGCAGATTAGAGTGGGACTATGATTTCCCTAGATTTTGACACTATCTTCCTTTTGAAACAACCTAGAGTCACATTGGCTTTTAAAGCTACCACATCACACTGTTAAAAGTCATTTTTACTTTGTGGTCTACAAAGAACGATATCACATTAGTGTTCTTCAGCAGGCACTCCCTCTGTGCTATTGTGTGGGTGGCTCCTGCACGATTCTAGGAAATATAGTATTGGGAACCCGAGGACTGCTACAGCTGAGAATTCCAAAGGTCCTGCTATAAACTGCGTCCAATTCTGGGCACCGCAGTTGAAGGGAGATGTTGACAAGCTGGAATGCGTCTAGAGAAGGGCGACTAAAATGATCAAAGGTCTGGAGAAGAAGCCCCATGAGGAGTGGCTTAAAGAACTGAGCATGTTTAGCCTGCAGAAGAGAAGGCTAAGAGGAGACGTGATAGCCATGTACAAATATGTGAGGGGAAGTCATAGGGAGGAGGGAGCAAGATTGTTTTCTGCTGCCCTGCAGACTAGGACGCGGAACAATGGCTTCAAACTACAGGAAAGGAGATTCCACCTGAACATCAGGAAGAACTTCCTCACTGTGAGGGCTGTTCGACACTGGAACTCTCTCCCCCGGGCTGTGGTGGAGGCTCCTTCTTTGGAGGCTTTTAAGCAGAGGCTGGTTGGCCATCTGTCGGGGGTGCTTTGAATGCGATTTCCTGCTTCTTGGCAGGGGGTTGGACTGGATGGCCCATGAGGTCTCTTCCAACTCTACTATTCTATGATTCTATGATTCTATGAAACTCCATTTCCCAAAATTCTGTAGGAAACAGTCAAACGACAGCAAAGCAGGAATGCTCACTTTAGAATGGTAATGTGATATTGACCGAAGACTCCTTGATCCTTTTCACATGTGCTTTTTTCAAGCCAGGTGTCAGCCATAACATCTATGCATTTCATTTTTTCCTTGCCTAAGTGTAAGGTAAAGGTTTCCCCTGACGTTAAGTCCAGTCATGTCTGACTCTGGGGGTTGGTGCTCATCTCCATTTCTAAGCCGGCATTGTCCGTAGACACCTCCAAGATCATGTGGCCGGCATGACTGCATGGAGCGCCGTTACCTTCCCCCTGGAGCGGTACCTATTGATCTACTCACATTGGCATGTTTTCAAACTGCTAGGTTGGCAGAAGCTGGAGCGAACAGCGGGCGCTCAAGCCGCTCCCGGGATTTGAACCTGGAACCTTTTGGTCTGCAAGTTCAGCAGCTCAGCGCTTTAACACACTTCGCCACTGGGGCTCCCTATCAATATCAATATCCTTCTTGAATTGTTATGCCCAGAACTGGACACAGTATTTCAGGTGAGGTCTGACCAAAGCACATTAGAGTGGGACTATGATTTCCCTAGATTTTGACACTATCTTCCTTTTGAAACAACATAGAGTCACATTGGCTTTTTAAGCTGTTAAAAGTCATTTTTACTTTGTGGTCTACAAAGAACGATATCACATTAGTGTTCTTAAGCGGGCACTCCCTCTGTGCTATTGTGTGGCTGCCTCATGCACGATTCTGGGAAATATAGTTTAGGGAATCCGAGGACCTCTACAGCTGAGAATTCCAAAGCTCCTGCTATAAACACCATTTCCCAAAATTCTGCAGGAAGCAGTCAAACGATAGCAAAGCAGGAATGCTCACTTTAGAATGGCAATGTGATATTGACCGAAGACTCCTTGATCCTTTTCACATGCGCTTTTTTCAAGCCAGGTGTCAGCCATAACATCTATGCATTTCATTTTTTCCTTGCCTAAGTGTAAGGTAAAGGTTTCCCCTGACGTTAAGTCCAGTCATGTCTGACTCTGGGGGTTGGTGCTCATCTCCATTTCTAAGCCGAAGAGCCGGCGTTGTCCGTAGACACCTCCAAGATCATGTGGCCGGCATGACTGCATGGAGCGCCGTTACCTTCCCGCCGGAGCGGTACCTATTGATCTACTCACATTGGCATGTTTTCGAACTGCTAGGTTGGCAGGAGCTGGAGCTAACAGCGGGCGCTCAAGCCGCTCCCGGGATTTGAACCTGGGACCTTTTGGTCTGCAAGTTCAGCAGCTCAGCGCTTTAACGCACTTCGCCACCGGGGCTCCTAAATGTAGTACCTTATATTTCTCCCTGTTGAAATACATTTTGTTGGTTCTGGCCCTGTTCTCCAATCTGTTAAGGTCATTTTTGATTCTGACTCTGTCTTCTGAAGTATTAGCTATCCCTCCCAATTTGGTGTCATCTGTCAGGAGCGACTTGAGAAACTGCAAGTTGCTTCTGTATGAGAGAATTGACCATTTGCAAGGACGTTTCTTAGGAGATACACAGATGTTTTGATGTTTTTAACATCCTTGTGGGAGGCTTCTCTCACATCCCCGCATGAAGCTGGAGCTGATAGAGGGAACTCATTCATGCTCTCCCCGGGTTGGATTTCAACCAGCAACCTTCAGGTCAGGAACCTACCCTTCAAGTCATCAGTCCTGCCAGCACAAAGGTTTAACCCTCGCGCCACCGGGGGCTTTGTTGCAAAGACATGATAAGCATGTCTTCTATTCCATTATCCAATAAATATGTCGAATAGCATGGTGCCTAAGGCAGTACTAGTCCCTTCTCTCCAGGATGAAGAATGGCAAAAAGATTGTGGTTTTTTTTGTGCAAAATCCATATGTTTTTTGTAGGTGCACACAACAGAAAAATTTTAGTTGGGGACTTATTATATGCAAAATTAATATGTGGTTCATTCTGTGCAGAAATATTTCATACACAGAAAATACTGTATCTAGTGCATAAATGCTGATTTATACATAAAACAGCCATATGCAAATTTCGTTCCAAAAAAGCCCCAAATTGAAAGTCTTTGAACCTTCTTGCAATAAGAAAAAAAAATGATAAAACTATTCATTGCTTCCTCTGTGAAGAAAATTAGTAGGTGTTTACATCCCTAATTACATTACTATTTCTTGGACAACTGCTCTGGGTAATGACAGCCATCTATTAGGCCATTAATGCTAATTAAAGTGATACAACATTCACACTGGCCTCCAACAGTTCTTTCTCCCACCCTGGACCTTCCACAGATATATAAACCTTCCTTGCTTAGTTTTTCCAATATACCTCACAACCTCTAAGGATGCCTGCCATAGATGTGGGTGAAACGTCAGGAGAGAATGCTTCTGGAACATGGCCATACAGCCCAGAAAACTCACAAAAACCTTGTGATTCTGGCCATGAAAACCTTTGACAACATATTAGGTTGCTTTTTCTGTTGTATATCCAAACATAACCCTAACACTATGCTAAAATGAAGTTGTGTTATTTTCCCACCAGAAAATACCTGAGCTGCTTCTTGTTGCTTTTTCAGCTGCTCAAGCATCTGCTGAAACTCTGCCTCTTTCTGCTCAGCTTCTTCCATTGTGGCTTGATTCTGCTCTTCATAGGCCATGGCAACAACAGCCAGGATCAAGTTGATCAGGTAGAAGGATCCCAAGAAGATCACCAGAACAAAAAAGATCATGTACGTTTTGCCAGCAGCACGTAGGGTCTAGAGAAGAAAAATAGTGTATTCACATTGACAGGTAATATATTAATTTGCAACAAAATTGCCATATGTAGGCAGGGCCGGCCGGAGATATTTTTAAATGTTAAGCGGGGGTGCTAAAAAGCGCCCCCGCCACCGGCCCCGCCTCCCACGCCCTGGCCCCGCCCAGCGTGCCCTGGCCCCGCCTCCCACGCTGTGTGGGAGGCGGGGCCAGGGCGAATAGTGCGGGGGGCGGGGCCAGAGTTGGCCCCGCCCCCCGCCCAGCGTGCCCTGGCCGCGACCAGGAAGTAAGGCCCGAATGGCCTAGCTGTGCTGTGCGCGTGCGCACAGCACACCTAGGCCATTTTGCCCTTAGTAACAAACTAAGGGCAAAAATGGCTTATCTGGCTGTGCGCATGCGCACAGTCAGATAAGCCATTTTTGCCCTTAGTTTGTTACTAAGGGCAAAATGGCCTAGGTGTGCTGTGCGCACGCGCACAGCACAGCTAGGCCATTCGGGCCTTACTTCCTGGTCGCGGCCGGCGATCGCCCGGGCGATCGCCGGCCGCGACCAGGAAGTAAGGCCCGAATGGGCTATCTGCGCTGTGCCCGTGCGCACAGCGCAGATAGCCCATTCGGGCCTTTCTTCCTGGTCGCGGCCGGCGATCGCCCGGGCGATCGCCGGCCGCGACCAGGAAGTAAGGCCCGAATGGCCTAGGTGTGCTGTGCGCGTGCGCACAGCACACCTAGGCCATTTTGCCCTTAGTAACAAACTAAGGGCAAAAATGGCTTATCTGGCTGTGCGCATGCCAGATAAGCCATTTTTGCCCTTAGTTTGTTACTAAGGGCAAAATGGCCTAGGTGCTTGTCGCGGTTTGGCGTGGGCGCGGGGATTGAAGCCCCGCGGGCCCGCACCAACACCGGAGGCGTCGGTGGCGCTACGGGTCGCTGTCGACGCCTCGACAGCGCCCCTAGCAGCTAGCGCCCGAGGCGGCCGCGTCAGCGGCCGCCTAGTAACAACCGGCCCTGTATGTAGGACAATGCAATTGGCCTTTCTTATCCATGGATTCGGTATCAATGGATTCCAGCATCCACTGCTTAATATTTTTAATAAATCCAAAATGCAAACCTCAAACTTCAGCATCCACAGATGCTGGGATCTATGGGGATTTTGGAACCAAACCTCAGTAGGAACAAAGGGCTGACTGTACTATGTTTGAGCTTAGTTTTGTTCTGCAATTTTTGTTTTCATATCAATGCGATTAAGATTTTGTTATACAATTCTGTTTTCTCACCAGCTGATAAAGATTTTCCCAGAAGTCCTGAGTCATCAATCGAAAAAGAGACAGGAAAGCCCAGCTAAAGGTATCAAAACTTGTGTAGCCATAGTTTGGATTTCTACCAGCTTTCACACACACATACCCTTCTGGGCATTGACTAAGAGAGAGTGAATGCATGACAGAGAGAGAAAGAGAAAAGTTAGAATGAGTAACAGTCAGGTATTAATTAATACTAGTAAAATTTATAGTACAACCCCATGTGACAAAATATTCTTTAGGAATGTTCTAGGTATTTAGGTGATTCCATGGTTTCCTGTTTCCATGGTCAGTTCAGGAATGTATTCCCTGTGGATACAGGGGTTGTACTGTAAATGTAATACTAGTGAATACTAGTAATACTCGGAAAAAGAGTGGATAAATGTATAGCTAGAATTGATTGGAAGGGAATGGCAAACCCAACCTTCATTTTCACAAATCTTGGGATCCTCAAAAATCTGCTGCTTCAATTTCAAGCCTACCTCAGGGCTGTCCCAGCATGAAATGCTCCTCTGTGATCCATTTCCATTTCAATACATTTCATTCATTGCAAAAATCTAATTATTACAAAATAAGTCTAAATCTCAGAAATACAATCCACTTCTCAAGTAAAGCATATGTTATATGAATCATGTATAAATTACAGAGGAGGAAAAGATAAAACCTGTTCCTGCTTTATATTTGCTTTGAAAGCTTATTAGTGGAGGAGGGACTTACCCTGCATCGGAACTGTTGCCACAAAGCAAAGCATCATTTTGTCCTTCCAAAAAGTAAAAATTATCTGTATGGAGAAAATGGTTTTAAAGTATTAAAATTCAATAATTCAGAAGTGTTTGAATAATATAACACTTTTGCTCAATGCTTTCAATTCCACATTTTTACTAATAACAGTTGCATAACTTTTTGGACCAATAGTGAAGAGCAACAATGATTATAAGATTCCTAGTTGTCTTTTGATTGGGAGGCAAATAGCTTTTTGCTAGACCTAAAACAAAGTTTTCAAAGAATGGGCCTAAAGGTGCCACATTGTTTTGAACATAACTATTTTGAATAGTTTTTAAAAAATCTTTAAAATTCAATTTTATTAAGTATGAGCTGATTTTATACTCTGATTAGTTTGATTTCATTTTAATGTCCACTTTTTGGTTTATATGGTTCTTTTTACATTTTATGCCACCCTGAGTCCTAAATAACAACAAAATTTCAATGTGTAAAAACACCTTAAAGTTTAAGGCTGAAATCATCTCTGTTACAGCTGAATTCAAAAGTCAAAATATGTGGATTATCATCAACATGGCTTGCTTTGCTTTTTCTTGTTCAAGAGGGTCACAGTTTACAAACTGGAAATAATATTTTCTCCCAAGTTTTCAAGTAAGTAGGTTACTGTTTCTACTTTCCACAGAGCTGGCATAGTAACTGCAAAAATAAGGAAAAATTACAAGAACCTTCAATTGCATTCCAAATATCTAAGCTAGAAAAAACCTAAGGTAAAGGTAAAGGTTTTCCCCTGACGTTAAGTCCAGTCGTGACCGACTCTGGGGGTTGGTGCTCATCTCCATTTCTAAGCCGAAGAGCCGGCGTTGTCCGTAGACATTTCCAAGGTCATGTGGCCGGCATGACTGAATGGAACGCCATTACCTTCCCGCCAGAGCAGTACCTATTGATCTACTCACATTTGCATGTTTTCAAACTGCAAGGTTGGCAGGAGCTGGGGCTAACAGTGGGCGCTCATTAGGCTCTCGGGATTTGAACCTTGGACCTTTCGGTCTGCAAGTTCAGCAGCTCAGTGCTTTAACACACTGCGCTACCACCAAAACAAAATATTTCTCCATAAGGCAAGTAAAACCAGACTGATAAATATTTTATCCCCTGAAGCATGACCAATTATGCTACTGCAAGATGTGATTAAAGTGTTTCCAAAAAAAAAAAAAAATTAGGACCATTGATCCCTTTAGGACATGGAAGATGGAAACCAAATTCTCAAGGAAATGCCTTTCAGTTCTCTGCAAATGTTATGTGTCATGAATAAGAATGTTGTAATATTATTTATTTATTTATGGATTTATTTCTATCCCGCTTTTCTCCCATGGGTGGGATTCAAAGCGCCTTACAACATATAAAATTCATACAAATACATCCAGCCGCAGTACAAAATCAGATTAAAACATCATCCTAATATAAAAACCCAATTAACATATCGAATAAAACAATTTTTAAAATTTGCAGCAAGCACCATTTACAGATATCAATAACCTCCGGCCACTAAAGTTATTTGTCAGGTAATATCAGATTATTAGAGGACTAGTGACTTTAACTGTTGTTATGGTAGATGGCTGCCTCCAAGTATAACAAGAATATCTAAAAGCAAAACCTATAGATGTTAACTGTCAATTGAAGCATAGAAAAACAGAGCACAAGGTCATCCAGTCCAACCTCCTGCCATGAAGGAATCAAAACATTCCTGATATCCAGGCTCTTTTTAGGCCTTCAAAGAAAGAGACCCACACTCCTGTTTAAACTTCCAAGGAAAGAGACTTCAAGGTAGCATATTCCACAATCGAAAAGCTCTTATTGTCAAGAAGATCTTCCTAATGTTTAGGCAGAATGCCTTTTCCAGCAGTTCGAATTCATTGCTCTGTATTCTAATCTTTTGAATAGCAAAAAACAAGCTGGCTCTATCTTCAATATGACATCTTTTCCAATATTTAAACATTGCTATTATGATCCATCTTAACTTTTTCTTTTTCAGACAATGCATACCAAGCTTTCTAAGCCACACATCATAAGACGTGATTTTGGTTGCCCTTCTCTGGTCATTTTTCAGCTTCCCAGTATCTTTCTTGAATTGTGAATTTTGGTGCGCAGAATTAGACACAGTATTCCAGGTGAGGTCTGATCAAAGCAGATTTTTTTTTGTCTATATCAGGGGTCCCCAAACTTTTTAAACAGGGGGCCAGTTCATGATCCTTCGGACCATTGGAGGGCCGGACTATAGTTGGCCACCAAGCAATAACAACAACAACAACAACAACAACAACAATAATAAAGAGGGTTGGAAGAGACCCTTTGGGCCATTGAGTCCAATCCCCTTCTGCCTTTGGGCACCAAAATCACAAGCAAAGCACCCCTGACAGATGGCATCCCAGCCTCAAAGTTAATAATAATAATAATAATAATAATAATAATAATAATAATAATAATAATAATAATAAAGGCCACCCTACTGGGATCTGCGCGCATCACCCGAAAATACATCACACAGTTCTAGACAATTGGGAAGTGTTCAACTTGTGATTTTGTGATACGAAATCCAGCATGTTTATCTTGTTTGCTGTGTCATACAATAAAATAATAATAATAATAATAATAATAATAATAATAATAATAATAATAATTGGAAGAGAAGAAGAGAACCCTTCTAATGAAACAGCACATTGACAGTAATTTCCTCTTACTTTGCAGTTACTATGCGAGTATTCCTTGTCTAAGAAATCCCTATGAAATTCATGGGTTCACCATAAGTCAACAGAGGAGTTGATGGCATATACACACACACATACACAGAGTATCAAATACAATTTTCCACTCATGTGTTTTATCTGAATTGATTGTGTATTTTTATTTTTATGCCTTCATTACATATGGTATTACTGTTGATTCAAATCTACACTGCAATCTTTATGTCAGTATAAAACACCTAAAATAAATTTGTAAATAAAAATTAAATATATAGAATTACATAAGCAAGTCCCAGTTAGAATACAACTATTGAATCACTGAAAACTTGGAAAGGTAACACACATCAAGTCTATTAACTCAGTGGGCCAACTTTATCTGGGACTAGCCAAGAGATTTCGGCCAGATGAGTTTTTCAAAAAGTAACAATATAAAATTACATTCTTACTTTCATCCTTTATATATTCATTCCAGTCAAAGGGCGTCATGTTAAATGTACCATTTTCTCCAAATGTGTTATTAAAGAGGTAAGTGTCATTTGATTCTGTTGAATTAGCTGGATTCCAATACAAGCATTTGTGCCTCAAGTTGCCCATAAACAGTTGGAGCCCTATTAGAGCAAATACACTCAGACAAAATACAGTCAGAATCATTACATCTGACAGCTTCTTCACAGATTGAATGAGGGCTCCCACAATTGTCTTCAAGCCTGCAAGCAGAAGAGCATTGTTAGAATGATGGCAAACACACATTTTACAAACTTGTCATAACGCTGTCGTAGTCTTAAAAAAAAATTAACCAACGTCATGCAGAAGCCCCAATAAATGGCATTGCTATTTTTTGAACTAATGCTTTAATTTTTTAAAAGAAAAAGTCATTCGTGAAGATGTATTTTGTGAAGATGAGGTCACCAGCAGCTTATGTTGATTGAACTTTGGATGAAAATGTACTACATGTAGTTCCAAAAAATTAAATTAAATTAAAACAAATTCCCAACTTGTTTTAATGCTAAAACAAGTGACTTTGTTATCATGCATTTCCTTAACTTCACACAGAGCAAACCCTCCCATCACACAAAGACTAAAATCATTTTTATATTGTAGGAAATACTACTGAAAACAATTAAGTCGAGTATAAATAGACATACAAAGGGCCTGGAATTATATTTTTTAAAAAATATAAATTGCCAACACTTCTTACCCCAGACCTCTATAGGCATCAATTTCATAACACATTGAAAGTGAAAGTAAATTAAGATACTATAGCTTAATGCTAAGGAACTGCAGATGGTTTGGAAAAACAGTATATTTCCCATGCAATGTTCATGCCACTTTTATCTTTTATCTTATTATTGTCTGGTGATTCAGTTATTTCAGTACATTCAGTGGCAATTCAGATATTAGTGTCATTAAAAATACCAAGAACAACTATAATTGTATATTATGCGAGTTTAAAAAAAAACTAAGCATGGGTAAAAAAAATCAGAGTTATGATTGTGCTTGTGTCACAGCCTGACCTCAGAGCTTGACATTGTATGATGCGAATAACACACGCCGTGTACTCTAGGGTCTCATGCAACGATGTGTTAAACGCAAAGGCTGATTTCAAAAGTAGCAAGCAAATGGCAAAAAAGCAAAGGATCATAATGTTCATTTCTGTTCAAAACATGATTCCTGCTTTTTCTGCTTCCCCACCCCCCTTTTTTTGAATGAATGCGCAAGCAACAAGGCTTATGGTGAAGAAATGTGGTTGGAATTTCCATGGAGTCTGAGTCAGCCTCTGTGTTTAACCTCGCTCTCACCTGGGATGACTGATATTGTTTTCAATGCTCGGAGAACTCTGAATGTTCTCAACGCTGAGACATTGCCCAGGTCCACAAACTCTGTCACATATCTGTAATAGGGGAGTCCACACACAAACACAATGACAGGATAAAAAGGAACAGTTGGGAGGTACAAGGGACCTAACACCTTACACCATTTACTCCTTACCTGGGATTACAGAAATAGTTTTCAAAGCTCTCAATACTCTGAAAGTTCGAAGAGCTGAAACATTGCCTAGGTTTACAAATTCTGTTACATACCTGTAGGATTAAATCACAGTTATTCAGAATTGAGGCAGACGGCATGCTACTTACTTGAGGGTCTTCATGAAGACCCCATGGGTAACTTTATTGGGAAATTAAAGAGCAACAGTCAGATGTTTACCTTTTTACTGCAGTTTGCATTTCATTAAGATATTTCAATTGTGGTCAATTTACATTTAACTGTCAGACAAATGAACCATAGAGACTTTTATTGTGACTTGCCAATTAAAGTGATTTATGCAGAGAAAATGGGAACGTTGTTGCTTTTCTGGAAGAAGGGTGAAAGTATTGGATCCAATATTAGCTTCTAGGTCAGTAACTGTACTACTAGGGGAACCATGTGCTCCCCACTACTGAGGTCAACTCATCATTCACTTTTACTACTAATACACAATATATTGATTCAGAAAGGAGGAAAGAAAGAAAGAAGTAAAGAAAGAAAATAACCCCACAATAATAATGAAGCTAGGTAAGAATGACCAGCAAAACAACTTGTTTCTCCACACAACTTTTTCCTGAAGACAATCTTGAGTCATTCTATGAACATAATTACAGGTGCAAATATAATAGAGGAACTAAATCCATGCTTCTGTGAGTTAATTCTTGGACACAGGTAAGGTTATGTTGTCAGAATAATAAGCTAGTAGAGAAATGCAGGATAAACATGCTATCTAACATGATGGATCGTTAAACAATCATATCCAGCCCTTTCTCATAGACTGATCTGTCACTTCACATCCTTAAATGATAAAAAGCAAATTTATTCAATAGTCTTGTATGCTATTAAGTTATTGCAACTTGAAAGGGATGGGGAGAAAGGAACATGAAACTTACGCAAATGTAATGACAGTGAAATCAAGCCAGTTCCAGGGATCCCGGAGGAAGGTGAAATCATCTATACAAAAGCCCCTTGCAATTATTTTTATAAGTGATTCAAATGTATATATTCCTGTGAATGTATACCTGAGGAAATCAGATAAAATAGTCATGGTTAATTCAAAGAGTCATTTAAAAGAAAAAGAAATCCTAAATGGAGCACGGAGCATGCCAAGAACATCAGAGTTGCCTCATGCCAACTCTTCATGGGTTGCCAAACTCCCAAGATGGCAATGCCCTGGTTCACAACATAAGTTTTTGTATGTTTTCCTCCTTCTGAAGTGGCTGCAATATCTTTCCTAAGCCACTGCAAGTTCTTGGGCTAAAATGCACCCCTTTAATCTTGCATTACATTTTAGTTTAAAAACAAAACAAAACATCTGGGTCAGCTTATCCGTGGGTCAATGTAAGTATTGTACCTCAACTTTTATCAGAAAAGGAAATCATCCCCTTCTCTGGGTAAAGTGGAGAAAGGCTTCAAACTACAGGAAAGGAGATTCCACCTGAACATCAGGAAGAACTTCCTCACTGTGAGGGCTGTTCAGCAGTGGGACTCTCTCCCCCGGACTGTGGTGGAGGCTCCTTCTTTGGAGGCTTTTAAGCAGAGGCTGGATGGCCATCTGTCGGGGGTGCTTTGAATGCGATGTCCTGCTTCTTGGCAGGGGGTTGGACTGGATGGCCCATGAGGTCTCTTCCAACTCTATTCTATGATTCTATGATTCTAGGTGAGAGCTTAGTCCATTCCAGGAGAACCAAAATGAACTATTCAGTTCTACTATCTCTGCCATGGTTCTGCTTCTGGCCTTTTTAAATGTCTAGGTGGGGAAATGGCAAAGGCGGGCAAGGGGCAGCTGGCCTGCTGACATGGTGTTTGGAATTTCTGTTCTCTATGGAATGACCCAGGAATCATATCAAAATACATAATTTTAGCTCTAAAACCTGTTCTCAACTTATACATAAGATCGACTTATACAGGAGTACCTCCATACAATAGATATTCACTTTAAGCTACATATACTGAGTAAGGTAAAGGTTTGCCCCTGACGTTAAGTCCAGTCATGACCGACTCTGGGGGTTGGTGCTCATCTCCATTTCTAAGCCGAAGAGCCGACATTGTCCGTAGACACCTCCAAAGTCATGTTGTCGGCATGACTTCATGGAGCGCTGTTACCTTCCCGCCGGAGCGGTACCTATTGATCTACTCACATTTGCATGTTTTTGAACTGCTAGGTTGGCAGGAGCTGGGGCTAACAGCAGGCAGTCCTTCCGCTCCCGGGATTTGAACCTGTCACCTTTTGGACCGCAAGTCCTGCAGCTCAGTGCTTTAACGCACTGTGCCACCAGAATATTCTGAATATACAGAGTATTCCCCCCAAAAAAGTATGCACCCTTTAACATTTAATTGTAGCTATGGTGATTATTTGAAGGCTAAGGAAACACTTGTATAGTGAATGAAAAATGTTATAATTATGATTTAATCAAAGTTTCAAATTCCATCTTAAATTACATTTTTAAGTAAACTTTTCATCCCTTTGCAGAAATGTATCACTTGCGCTGTTGAAGCGCAGAGTTGCGAGCCTCACTTAAAGTTTCTCCTGTAATTTTATGATAGTAAAGGTAAAGGTTTCCCCTGACGTTAAGTCCAGTTGTGACCGACTCTGGGGGTTGGTGCTCATCTCCATTTCTAAGCCGAAGACCTGGCGTTGTCCGTAGACCCCTCCAAGGTCGTGTGGCCGGCATGACTGCATGGAGCGCCGTTACCTTCCCACCGGAGCGGTACCTATTGATCTACTCACATGCTAGGTTGGCAGGAGCTGGAGCTAAAAGCGGGCGCTCACGCCGCTCCTGGGCTTGAACCTGGGACCTTTCAGTCTCCAGCTCAGTGCTTTAACGCACTTTGCCACCGGAGCTCCAATATTATACATCATAAAAATTACAGTTTACAGCCTAAGGAAGGGACGAAGGAGAAGCCAAAGGCAGAGAAAAGGAGCCCAAGAAGCAACGGGAGGAGAAGGAGGTGATTTATCAACACACAATTGGTTGATAAAGACTTAAAATAGTGTATAACTACTAAAATAATGTATAAATATTCAAATAAATATAGTGTCCCTACTTTGCGAATTTTCACTTATTGCAGATGGTCCTGGAACCTAACCTCAGCAATAAGCGAGGGAACACTGTACAGCTCTGATAGAATGCATTCCATAAATAGACATTCAAACATGCATTTTAAGAATAATATTCAACTTACTCTACATTCTTTGTCCACTCAGGAGGGTTACTTAAGGTCATAAATACGCAATTGGTCAAAATAGTGCACATAATGAGCATGCTGAATAATGTAGGTTATGTCATTAAGGAATATACAGTGAGAATTCATACTATTACTGCTTATTAGAAAAATGAATAGATGTTCTATTATGTAAAAACATTTGCTAATCTAAATAAATGTATGAGTTGATATATTAAATATTTATTTTTAGAAAATCCGGACTATAGCAGATGCTGGCAAATGTTTAGACTTAAAATCTACAATTTTCATGAGGAAATAAACTTTTATTTGTACTTGGGTTATGGATTCTAAAGTGGTTAATCAAATAACAAGGCAATATATTGTTTTCTTAGAATCTTTGCTAATACAGTAGAGACTCACTTATCAAACATAAACGGGCCGGCAGAATGTTGGATAAGCGAATATGTTGGATAATAAGGAGAGATTAACAAAAAGCCTATTAAACATCAAATTAGGTTATGATTTTACAAATTAAGCACCCAAACATCATGTTATACAACAAATTTGACAGAAAAAGTAGTTCAGTACACAGTAATGCTATGTAGTAATTACTGTATTTACGAATTTAGCACCAAAATATCACGATGTATTGAAAACATTGACTCTAAAAATGTGTTGGATAATCCAGAACGTTGGATAAGTGAGTGTTGGATAAGTGAGACTCTACTGTATTGTCAATATTTGATGGAGAAAATGTAGAACATAAAGATCTTGTCTCATGGAGTTGCTAGAGTTAAAAATAACTTGAAAAATGACACTTGCTCTAACTGAAAAAAAAGGACAACAAGCATTCAAATATGAAATCTATCTATATCCAAAGTTTTGAACCAAGGCCTATCATTATCATACAGAATGTCTAGTTATGACACTTTGCAAAATTTTGCAAAAATTAAAAGAGTGTTTAATATAGGGTCTATGATGAAGTGTGAGTTATATGAATGAGACAGCAGCTGTGTAATACAGTGTTAGTCGCTCCGGGGAGAAATAATAATAATAATAATAATAATAATAATAATAATAATAATAATAATAATAATAATTTTTAAAAAATTTAATATTAATAAAATAAACTTCAAATACTGATACTTAATAGAGCCTCTATTACTTTAAAAAACTGCTATAAATCTGCTTTATGTTCTCAGTAAAGTACTGAAAAAGAGCTTTAACCAGTTCAATATTGCTCATAAGATGGACAGTCAAAAGATCTGTAACTGTACACATAGCTCCCTTTTCAGATTTTTCCTGCCAACATTTGTTGGGGGTGGGGATAAGTAGTGGAACTTGAAGCATGAGTTCCTAACTCACCGTGCATGACTAGTTATAAATTAATCATTTCTAATTAAATTCTTTTTCATCCATTAAGGCACAGCTGCATTGAAGTTGCAACCAGGTGCATTGTAGCAACGGCACAAACATTGTAGCCAGGTGAAGAATAACTCCATTCTTTTTGTACCCTAATATTACATTTATCATTATAGGTTAGTAAAGGTAAAGGTTTCCCCTAACGTTAAGTCCAGTCGTGTTTGACTCTGGGGGTTGGTGCTCATTTCCATTTCTAAGCCGAAGAGCCACTGTTGTCCATAGACACCTCCAGGGTCATGTGGCCGGCATGATTGCATGGAGCGCTGTTACCTTCCCACTGGAGCGGTACCTATTGATCTACTCACATTTGCACGTTTTCGAACTGCTAGGTTGGCAGGAGCTGGGGCTAACAGCGGGCGCTCATTCCGCTCCCAGGATTTGAACCTGGGACCTTTTGGTCCGCAAGTTCAGCAGCTCAGCACTTTAACACACTGTGCTACTAGGGGCCCCTCATTATAGGTTATTTTATCATAATTAGTTTCGGGCCCTGACATCCAATAGCTGTTCTGTTCAGGCTATTGGGATGGCAACGAGGTAGACTGAAGGAAAGTTTGTTTTGTATTGCAGATCATCTTTTAGTATTCAAGTGTTCTTCACAAAAGTATTTATTTATTTACTTACAGTATTTATATTCCGCCCTTCTCACCCCGAAGGGGACTCAGGGCGGATCACATTATACACACATAGGGCAAACATTCAATGCCCATAAACACATCAAACAGAGACCGAGACCAAGTACATTATGACCTATGGAATTGATATACATGATTTCACTTTTCCATGGTTTCATTTATTTATTTGGGACCTTCTGTATGAGCTACACCAGGCATGGGCAAACTTTTTTGCCTTGGGGCTGCATTGTGGTCCTGACTGAGAGGATCATCCTTATGTCAGGGGGGGAAAGAGATATGCAGAGACCGCCCTGATCCTTCTCCATGATCCTCCTCCCCCAATCTTTGGATTATTATGCTGGGAGGAGAGCAAAACAGGTGACTGCCAAGAACGCTCTAGTGAGCTCTCAACCACAATGTGCCTTCCTCGGGCTGTCCTCTTGGCATAAGAATTGGGCCGTTTGCACCATCCTTATGCTGGGAGGAGGATGAGACATGTGGTGACTGAGAGCGCTTCAGGGAGCTCTCAGATGCTGCATGCCTTCCTCCCCCATCCGTTCTGCATAAGGACGTGGCAGGTCACCATGTCCTTATACTGAGAGGACAGGAAAAATGAGGAAATCCTGAGGTAAGTGCCCAGGGAATTGCATCCGGCCCTCGGGGCTTAGTTTGCCCATGCCTGATCTACACTCTCTTCTCGGTATCTCCAGGACAGAGTTTCTCAAACTGTGCTCCTCTAGATGTTTTGGACTTCAGCTCCCACAATTCCTAATAGGTCGTAAGTGGCTGGGATTCCATTTCTACCACTGAAAACAGTAAGTTTGATATTAACTGTAGTTTCATATATTCATGTGAAGTCCAGGAATGTGGCTGGGGGGTACACACAAATAATATTTTAGTTACTTTTGACATGAAAGCACAGGGTTCTTTTGAAACATTTTTACTAATTACTTTTTTGTCGTGTCAGGAGCAACCGGAGTTGCTTCTGGAGTGAGAGAATTGGCCCTCTGCAAGGACGTTGCCCAGGGGACACCCGGATGTTTTGATGTTTTTACCATCCTTGTGGGAGGCTTTTCTCATGTCCCCGCATGGAGCTGGAGCTGATAGAGGGAGCTCATCCGCGCTCTCCCCGGGTGGGATTCGAACCTGGCAGCTTTCAGGTCAGCAACCCAACCTTCAAGTCACGAGGCTTTTATCCCCTAGGCCACCGGAGGCTCCACTACTAATTACTAACAATAACTAAAACTGTTGTGACATCAGTTATAATGGTGTTTTATTTCTTCAAAAAAAGAGATGACTAAGCTCTACCAATCAATTATAAATGTTCCCAAAGCATTGCAATGGCACACAAAACCACAACACCTAAAGATGAGACTTTTGGAAATGTGGAATTTTTTTGTTTATTATGAAGCTCTACAAGACAAATAACTCATAAACTGTTATAGATGGAAATTAAAAATTCTCATGGCAGCATTAGATATGAAAAGAAAGCTTGATGCCATAAGAAAAGACTCCCAGTAATTTTCTAAGATAAAAGTTTTTTTTCGTGTCAGGAGCAACCGGAGTTGCTTCTGGAGTGAGAGAATTGGCCGTCTGCAAGGACGTTGCCCAGGGGACACCCAGATGTTTTGATGTTTTACCATCCTTGTGGGAGGCTTCTCTCATGTCCCCGCATGGAGCTGGAGCTGATAGAGGGAGCTCATCCACGCTCTCCCCGGATGAGATTTGAAACTGGCAGCTTTCAGGTCAGCAACCCAACCTTCAAGTCACAAGGTTTTTATCTCCTAGGTCACTAAGATAAAGTAAAATTTAATAAGCATATCTATTAAAGTATTTTAACACGTGCATATTTTGAAGAGGAAAATGTTACTATGCATATGTGCAGTTGCTATTCCATACTGGTGCTTTCTAAATACAGTAGAGACTCACTTATCCAAGCTAAACGGGCTGGCAGAACATTGGATAAGCAAATATGTTGGATAATAAGGAGGGATTAAGGAAAAGCCTATTAAACATCAAATTAGGTTATGATTTTACAAATTAATCACCAAAACATCATGTTATACAATAAATGACCGAAAAAGTAGTTCAAAACGCAGTAATGCTATGTAGTAATTACTGTATTTACGAATTTAGCACCAAAATATCATGATATAGTGAAAACATTGACTACAAAAATGCATTGGATAATCCAGAACCTTGGATAAGCGAATGTTGGATAAGTGAGACTCTACTGTAACTGCAAACTCTAACGTATCAATGTTGCCTCCTCCATTTCTTAAATACCGCTCCTCAAATAACTCTCTTAATTTGTTTGGGTGAGCTATTAGTCAATTAATTAATTAGCCCTCGGTGGTGCGGTGTGTTAAACTCTTGTGGCGGCAGGACTGCTGACCAATAAGTCAGTGGTTCTGAATCCGGGGAGAGCGGTGAGCTCTCTCTGCCAGCTCCCCATGCGTTAACACGAGAGAAGCCTCTCACAAGGATGGTAAATCATCAAACATCCGGGTGTCCCCTGGGCAACATCCTTGCAGATGGCCAATTCTCTCACACGATAAACAACTTGCAGTTTTTCAAGTTGCTCCTAACACGAGCTATTAATGTATCAGTATCTGAGTGGCTATGTAACATTAAAGACTCAAGACGAATACATATGTGAACCAGAAGGGAAAAGTGATTGCCTACAGTTGGACAGAATTTAATTTATATTACTACAAAGTTTGCAGCTGTAATTAATGCTAAAAGTTAATTGTTTATCAACAAACAACACAAAAGATGGCCACATGATGGCACCAGAAACACTGGAATGTTTAAAGCAAGTACACCTTGGTCTGCAAAACTTTTTTTTTCTTTTCAGTCCAATTAAAGTATTTATGTTGTTTTATGGACTAAAACATTTCTATCAAGAGAATCAGTGTGTGTGTGTGCATATCACTGTACCACGCCTTTGGGACATTGCAATGAGGCAACAATAAGAAACTTTATCCTGCTGACCAGATCCGGGATGGCTGATCTGAGATGGTTTTTAAATGACTGGTTTTAAAGTGGAGATCATTAACATTAGCGTTAATGTATACTTATAGTTTATTTTATGTTCCAGCATTGAATGGCATTGGTGGTTGTTTGATATTACTACTGTTGTATAAACCTTTGTTTTAACTTCTGTTTTATCATCTTCGTGTGTTTTAAACTGTGTATATTGTTAATGTATTTGCACTGTTACTTTTGTAACATTGTGAGCCGCCCCGAGTCCCCACGGGGAGATGGTGGCGGGGTATAAAGAAAGTTATTATTATTATTACTATTATTACTATTATTATTATTATTATTATTATTATTATTATTATTATTATTATTATTATTATTAATGTTTACTGTATCTATGTTGTGCTCCACCATGAGTCCCCTTTGGGATGAGAAGGGCGGAATATAAATGTTTTATATAAATAAATACTAGCAGAAGCATACTATAGTGATGCTGGGTCTAATAAAAATGAAGCAATACTTTTCTTAATGTCTTTCCCACCATAATAGTAAAATTTTAGTAAAATGCAATTTCCATCTTATTTTGTGATTTTCCTTATCTCAAAGTGAACACTATTGTTCCAAAATAGGAATTCAGAGAGACTATGGAGCCTCAATAAGACTTATATGGCAGTAAAGTTTGAGAATCCCTTATTTTGAATTCTGATATCTTAAATATTCCAAAATCATCCACCTGGGTGGCTGAGATACACTGATGGTTCAGTGTAAACAAACCTATTCGGTAAAGGTAAAGGTTTTCCCCTGACATTAAGTCTAGTCGTGTCCAACTTTGGGGGTTGGTGCTCATCTCTATTTCTAAGCCAAAGAGCCGGCGTCATCCGTAGACACCTCCAAGGTCATGTGGCCAGTATGACTGCATGGAGCGCTGTTACCTTCCTGCTAAAGCGTTACCTATTGATCTACTCACATTTGCATGTTTTTGAACTCCTAGGTTGGCAGAAGCTGGATCTAACACCATGCTCCCCGAATTCGAACCTCTGACCTTTTGGTCAGCAAGTTCAGCAGCTCAGCGGTTTAACCCACTGCGCTACCAGGGCTTCAAACAAACCTATTACACACCACATTATTTAAAATATTGTATAAATTTACCTTCAGGCTATGTTTATAAGATGTATATTTACCATACATGAATTTTGTGTTTAGACTTATGCCCCATCAAAGATATTTCATTCTGTATGTTACAAATATTCCGAAATTTGGAAAAATCCAAATTCCAAAACCATTCTGGTGCCAAGCATTTTGGATAAGGATGTTCAAGCTGGAGTAGTATTAAATCTTTATTTGTATACTGCTTTCCCCCCAGATCTGAAACTCAAGTCATGTTACACATTAAAAAGATAACCAAAAGTAAACATTGAAACCAAATTCAACTATTAACTATATTAAAAATTTTCACTTTATAAAAACGATTTTTAAAGGTTAAGCAGTGTAATTTAAAAATGTTACTGCAAGTACGCAATTTTGGACTCTGCATGCATATCAGAACATTTTCTCCTAAATATGGAAAGGAAATAACACTATGTAACAAAAACTGAAAAAAATCTTCCTTGTTTGAAAGTATTATTTCCTGATTAATTGTCCAGTACTTACTTTGAAAGTAGTTATACTTCAGATTTTTTTGCAGCTACCACCAAACTAGATTGAGTTGGTTGAGACTCTATGAACTACAGCAAAATGAGCTGCAGGATGTCCCGCAGAAACAAAGTTTTTACAATTTAATAAACCTTTTCCATGTTTTTATGATAAAACCAATTAGGAAATGATATGTATAACCTAGGAATCAAAATCGTGTTACATGGTGTAATGTATGGGAAGAATACTCCATACATTTATTTCTGTAATCTATCTCATACATTTCTAAACCATATGTTTATGCCCATATTTATGATTTTTTGTAGAATAGTTGTTCCAGAAACTGTAGAAAATGATGGTGGTGAAGATTATAATGTTTAGACTAAAATAAGGAACACTTAGAGAATTAGGGTCAAATTATGTTTATAAACTAAAGCTAATAAATAACAAAACTATTTCAAACCAACCACATGAAAAGGATATGAATGTACCAAAATCTTAATAGCTATTCTTCTAAGAAGGCTGAAAGGACTTATTATGTATAGGGCAGGGGTGGCACTGAATCGGAAAATTGCTTTCCCTCTATTCAATACTATAAAAGTCTGGAAGACAAAAAAGAAAACATGAAAGCAATTTAAGCACTTTTCCAGTTTTACATTCATTTTGAGTGAACTTTTTTTCATGATAAAAATGCCATGGTTTCATTAACATACTTTTGGTAAAAAAAGAAAACATTATTTACATGACTTACCTGAAAAAACAATACAGTATTTACCAATCAAAAGGAAGCATCATTGCTCCTTATAATAATAAGAATACATTTGTACCTTCACAGTAATGATAGTATTAGTATATTTTGTCATTTGAAAGAGATGAGATTATGAAAACAGAACAGGGCATTGCCCATCCAAGTCAAACAATATTATGCTTTTCTCAATCACTATTTCTTTCTTTTTCATGATTAAATTTTTATTTGCAGAATTTAATAGCTGTCATTCATCAAGCAAATGTCTTGCTGTGGTTACTGCTTATGACCTTGAGTACATTAGGTGGAAGTGCTGAAATGCATAATGACCAAACTTAGTATATAAATTTGTCATATGGCAGTATTGTATAAGAAAACAGTGATTTTCTCCTCTTAGGTGCCCTTCTCCAGGTTAAGCCAGAGCTGAGATTTGATGGACATGTAGCCAGGATTCAGTGGACCTATAGCTGAAATCCATCAGCTTTACAGGACTGATCCAATTAATTGGAGAAAATTATTTGATTATGGTAAACTCATTGACTAGACCGTCTGGTCCAAACAAGTTTTCATTTTTTGTGAACGTGTCTATTGGGATCATTTTCTTGCTTCTTGAAAATGTTCTGCTTGTTGTTGCTGTCTTTCGCTCTGAATCTGTTCTGAATGCTGTTTAAGAAAGTTCAGAGAGACATGATTCCACATCAAACCCAAGGGCGTGGGTGGTTTGCCTTAAAGCGAGTCGGAACGAGGCTATCTGAAGGCTTATTTTTCCTTGGGGCATCTGCAAGACATCATGATGAAGAAGGTTGTCCTATATCAGTGGTTCTCTATCTGTGGGCCGCGGCCCAGTAGTAAACAAAAATCCGGGCCACGAACCTTCTTCCTCTTTATTTTATTTTATTAATTTCATTTCCACTTCTTTCCTCAGAGCTAACTATTGCATTGGGTAGACCTTACTTACTTACTTACTTAGCCGATCCCTCGTAGTTCGAGGACGATTGTCTTCCATTTCTGTTGTCTTGGGGGTGTGTCCGTAGGTGGTTGAAGAGACCTATTCTTGATCTGCATGTTCTCCCACAGTGAGGACATTGGTTTCTAGGTGGAAGGTGGTCCCGATCAGGGTTGGCTTGACGGGCCTTCCTCTTGGCACGTTTCTCCCTTAAGCCCTCCATTCGTGCCTCTTCGAACTCTGCAGCACTGCTGGTCACAGCTGACCTCCAATTAGAGCGCTCAAGGGCCAGGGCTTCCCAGTTCTCAGTGTCTATGCCACAGTTTTTAAGGTTGGCTTTAAGCCCATCTTTAAATCTCTTTTCCTGCCCACCATTACGTTTCCCGTTCTTGAGTTCAGAGTAGAGTAACTGCTTTGGGAGACAGTGATCGGGCATTCGGACAACGTGGCCAGTCCAGTAGAGTTGATGAATTAGGAGCATCGCGTCAATGCTGGTGGTCTTTGCTTCCTCAAGCACGCTAACATTTGTCAGCCAGGCAATGCTGATGGAAACACTCTAGGAGTTGAGTATGACGTCTGTAGACTGTCCACGTTTTGCAGGCATAGAGCAGGGTAGGAAGGACAATGGCTTTATAATCAAGCACCTTGGTATCTCTACGGATGTCCCGGTCATCAAACCCTCTCTGTTTCATTCTGAAAAATGCTGCACTCGCAGAGCTCAGGCGGTGTTGTATTTCAGTGTTGATGTTGACTTTTGGGAGACCGCATCAGGTCTAGATTATTAAATATGGTTTTCTGTGGGCAAGCAGATGCTGACTACTGGATGGCATATGTTCTGTATCAGAAACTAGAGCTGATGTGGTCTATCCTATGCAATTTTCTGAATCAGCACCCCAAATAACCAAACCAAATCTAAAGTTGACCAAAAACTGATTTGTAATCCTTTTGGTACTAATGTTGGAGAGTCGTCATTGGTCAATGTGGTTCCTGATCAACTGATCCCTGGTCAAAGTGGGCCCTGGTCAAAAAAAGGTTGGGAACCACTGTCCTATATGATTTTTTTTCTATTCATGCCCCATTTACACTGTCATATAATGCAGTTTCAAAATGTGGTTTAACTGCATTGAACTGCATTATATGAGCCTACATTGCCATGAAGGAGAGATTGTCATTTGAGTTCTTCCAGTATAAAATGGAGAGCTTTCAAGAGTGTAAAATAGATCCTTGCAGGAGTATAAAAGAGGGCATGTCCAGCGCTGAATGTGTCTTCTTTGGGAGATCCAGTAAGCCCCTTTCAGCTGACAAAATCTTCTTTCAGCTCACAAAAATCATGACATTCCAGGCAAAGTTTCAGCCCCATGTATAGATTATGATCTCCCATGTTTGCTTCTATTTTAAGTGGCAGATGTTTTTATTTCTTTTTGCTTTTATCATTTTTGTAGAATGCATTTTATAGGAATTGAATGTTAAGCTGTTTGGCAGGATATACATTTAAATAGCAACTGAATAGTAATAAATAAATAAATCAGCCCTGAAGACTTGTCTCTTTCGGCTTTCCCAAGTTTTTCCTGGACATGTCTTTCAAAGCATTAGAAAACAGAATCCTCTTTGAAGAATGGAAATAATTGGATACAGACACTCCAGTGAATGGTTTTGAAGTAGCAGGGAGCAAAAGCTTCATGTAGCTATAGCTACATTGTGAATGCTTATGTAATTCCAGATGTTTTGTGAAGCTGGTCTATGTTATCAGGAGAAGGTGATGAAGAGAAATCTATTTGTTGGAATAAGGCAAATAATAATAATAATAATAATAATAATAATAATAATAATAAACACGTGTCAACCATACCTAAAACAAGTTACTGCATTGGAAAATGTGTGATTCCTTATATATGAACAGTGATCTGAACATGAATTTCCTGAAAAATCTATTCTTCATATAAACAAAATCTCTGTCTGCAAATGATTCAGTTGTCTGGTGATCAGAGGTATCAAGAAACTTTGAAAACAAAAGCTAACATCAAAATCAATGACATTAATTTGAAGAGAGTGCACTTCGCTTTTGCTAGGTACATCCTAAATTACATACAGTAGAGTCTCACTTATCCAAGCCTCGCTTATCCAAGCTTCTGGATTATCCAAGCCATTTTTGTAGTCAATGTTTTCAATATATCATAATATTTTGGTGCTAAATTCGTAAATACAGTAATTACAACATAACATTACTGCGTATTGAACTACTTTTTCTGTCAAATGTGTTGTATAACATGATGTTTTGCTTAATTTGTAAAATCATAACCTATTTTGATGTTTAATAGGCTTTTCCTTAATCCCTCCTTATTATCCAAGATATTCGCTTATCCAAGTTTCTGCTGGCCCGTTTAGCTTGGATAAGTGAGACTCTACTGTATATAGCAGGTAGATATATATTGCTAATAAGAATAATTCTTAATGGAGTCAAATTTCAAGTAGAGCTTTTCCCGAGAGATATTCCAACTTCATTCTCCAGAACTCCCTCAGTTGACATGGCCATGTGCCATGCATGCTGGATAGAGTATCTAGGGAATTATAATCCAAAATATTTTCAGGTTCTGTACCAGGGATACACATTCATATACATATAACCAATTATTTTTTGGGTTTACGCTAATTGCAATATGACATAGATCTGAACCAACCCATTCATACTGCTAAATCACATAAATAATTTTTGTCATGATAGCATTGTGATAGCATCAGTCTTTCACCATAGACAGTATGTCAGAAGTCAAGTGCAGCAAAACTGGACTCATTGAAGATTGTGTTTGTGGTGAAGCAATCACCACTACCCACATTCATCAAGCCATAAAAATAATTGGTGTATGAGGAAGGTGCAACATTGATTAAAGTGTATTACTGATATTCCAAGTGGTGGTCCATTGGCTGCTATTCCACATTTCTAGGAAATAAATAAATATGAGGGTTGTTGTATGTTTTCTGGGCTGTATGACAATGTTCCAGAAGTATTCTCTCCTGATGTTTCACCCACATCTATGGCAGGCATCCTCAGAGGTTGTGAGGTACCTCTGAGGATGCCTGCCATAGATGTGGGTGAAACGTCAGGAGAGAATACTTCTGGAACATGGCCATACAGCCCAGAAAACATACAACAACCCTGTGATCCCAGCCATGAAAGCCTTCGACAACACAAATAAATATGAACTTGGCACATTGGGGAAAAACTATGGATCCCCCATATCAGAAACCTTAGGACACTTGGACTACATGACATTTCAGTCTAGTCCTTTGGTTCTCAACCTGTGGATCCCCAGGTGTTTTGGCCTACA
This sequence comes from Anolis carolinensis, assembly GCF_035594765.1. NCBI lineage: Eukaryota > Metazoa > Chordata > Lepidosauria > Squamata > Anolidae > Anolis > Anolis carolinensis. The sequence continues at coordinate 214,341,804 of NC_085841.1, read as the reverse complement.
ACTCCCAGAAATCCCAGCCAGTTTACCAGCTGTTAGGATTTCTGGGATTAGGCCAAAACATCTGCGAACCCGCAGGTTGAGAACCACTGATCTAATCGAATGAGTAGCAGCTTCAAGTCAAATTCAGGTTGAAGTATGTCATCTACAAGTTGACTAATGTGAAACACATTATTATTTTAAATTCAGGCAAACCAATTTCTCCTTCAGATAGCTGTGGTTTCTTTCACATCTTTTCCCTATTATAGATGTAGAGTTAATTTTGGAATATCAGATTTTCAGTGACCTGTTAGCTATCACTTTCTCCCAAACCATAATCCATACTGTCCATGTTTCTTGTAACCTATCAGATTTTTCAACACTTTGTGATCACAAAAAACAAAAATAACAAAACGAAACTTTTACAGAATTATATATTGTATACCTGACTGCAGGAAAATAAGAGAGAGCCCCCCCCCCCCCCAACGTAGGGAGAAGGTAAGGTGCTTGGTAGGAAATACTCACTTTTTTATTAAGGTAATATGGGTCCAGATCTTCCAAGGGAGTAGCCACCATTCCCGGAGGTATGTCTCCATAAATAAATGGCAGTGATTTGCCAGCCTCCAAGTCACTACTTGGCTTTGGGCCATTTTCGTCGTCAACTTTATGGTCTTGTTTGGCCAACCTCGCCTTTTCAGCAGCATAGCGTTGTTCAGCAGCTGCAAGAGACTCTCTAGTGAAGTAGTGAAAGCTGTCAGGTCCTGGTGGTACAAGCACTGGCTGCTCCATCTTTTCATCCTGCACATTTTAATTACCAGCTATTCTCCTGCATAAAGAAGGACTGAAAGAGAGAGGGAGAGAGAAAGAGAGAAGAAGAAGAAGAAGAAGAAGAAGAAGAAGAAGAAGAAGAAGAAGAAGAAGAAGAAAGATAGATTCAGAACAGATACTATTTGGAATGAAGTCCCTCCCTTCATATAAAATAATGCAAACATACAACACAAAAAGAGGGTAAAAGATTTTTGGTTATACTCGTCTTCATCCTGCTCCTTTTCTGTTTCTCCAACACTTTCAGCCCCTTCCCCAATACAAGAAACATGTCTAGAATACGCTAGATTTTCAACATATTAAAATTTTAAGTCCAGTTACACCCAAGAGGGCTTGCCACTGAAGAGACATGCATAGATATAGCCATGCACTTTTGCATTGTGGGAAATCATAATTCTTTCCTTTTCATAATATGATGGCCAGGCCATCATGATCTCCTCCTCTTTATAATATTTGGTGATTTTTTTGTAGCATTATTATTATTTGAAGGTGAGTTTGGGCCCATCAACCTGGCTAAGGCAGAGAAAAAGACAAACGTCATGCCGGCCACGTGACCTTGGAGATGTCTATGGACAACGCCGGCTCTTTGGCTTAGAAATGGAGATGAGCACCAATCCCCAGAGTCAGTCACAACTGGACTTAACGTCAGGGGAAACCTTTACCTTTACTTATGTCTAGTAAAGATGCTGACTACTGGAAAAAAACATTAAAGGCAGAGATAGGTGGAGTTACTTGAAATGTCTTCTTTGGTTGGACTATAGATCCCATTTGTTAAAGGGGATGCTTATGATGGCAGTAAAACAGTGTGGAGAGAAAAAAAATCCTGTTCAAAGTGGAGCATGAAAAATTTTGGTTGGCTGGACTACAACTCCCTGATTGCCTTATGAACAGTAGTTGCACTAGTGAAATAATACCACTGGAGAACTTTTCCCCAAGTTCAAGGTAGAGTTTTGGAAACTTAATTTCCAGCTGTAATTGACAATTAATGTACAGTCAGTCTTCATTGGGGTTAGGGGCACAGAACTCAAGGCTGTAGCCAAGGGTGGGGGTTAGGGATTCAACCCCCCACCCCAAAAATTTTCAGGTTTTTTTTTAAACCTGGTTTACACGTGAATTTTAACTGGTTAAACAAATCCCCATGAATGTCCACTAAAGTTTATCTGTCTTGAGTGTCCACTGAAGTTTATCGATGGAGCCTGATTTCTACATTATTTTGCATTATGGAACTATTCTTCATGATTTGCTAAAAAGAAGTTTCAAACCCCACCCACATTTTTTCTGGCTATGGCTCTGACAGGACTCTTGCAAAAGTGAAAACTTTTTTTGCAAACAAAAATGCTCTATTTTTACCCAAGAGTTCACCTTTCCAGCAATATCTAGATTCACCAGCACAATTCTGTGGTCAGCTTCTGGCAGAGACTTTGAGATTCCTAAAGAGAGCATTTTAATCAAATCTGTGAAAAATCAAACTCACAAATGTGGAGGACTGACTGTACAGTCCTCAGTTGATCAACAGTGGCAGCCCCGAGGTCACAGGTTTCGGCACTGAAATCTCTGGTCTTGGCCCAAATGATCCTGATCCAGCCACTTCACCATGCCTAAGGACTGGGCCAGCTAATACCCATCCTTTTCAGTCTGAGATTAGGCTAGCCAGTTGATACAGCTATTGTACTTTATTGGTGAAGTAGTCAACCAAAAATTGAGCACAAGAATATTTTTCCAGCAAGTACAGTAGAGTCTCACTTATCCAACCTTCACTTATCCAACGTTCTGTATTATCCAACGCAACCTGCCTCCTGCCCAGATCAACATCTGTTTCTCTAGGCAGCAACGCGTAGCGGGCCAACACACCCAACAACAACATAAGTGCAGCCATGCTACAAACAAGTGGCAGACTTGTTATAAAACGTGATGTTTTGGGGCTTAATTTGTAAAATTATAACGTAATTTGACATTTAATAGGCTTTTCCTTAATCCCTCCTTATTATCCAACATTTTCGCTTATCCAACATTCTGCCGGCCTGTTTATGTTGGATAAGCAAGACTCTACTGTAGTTTCAGTGATTGAAAAAACCTCATTTGCAATTTTCGTTTGCTATATTGTTGCCAAAACACTCTGCCATCAGCCCCTCCTTGAATCTCGGTCAAATGGGTGCCTAACAACAATGAACAGTAGAATCACTCCTATTTGCTTCTTGATAAGCCAACTACTTTTAGTAAAGCTACCAATCTATTTTATGAGCTGTCAGAGGCGGTCCAACCGTATGGTGAACTAGGCACTTGCCTGTGGCGCCATCATCCCGGGGACACCATTGTCCCGGAAGGATGGTGCCAACTTGGTCTCCTTCATTGCTGGGCTCCAAAGCGACCAAGGAAGGGCTGCCTGTGCCTTCCTTCTCCAGCTCCGACACTGCGCAGGCGCACTGGGCTCCTCCACGCCCAACAGCTCTCCCTGGGTCCTAAATGCAAGCAGAGAGAGGGAGGCACAGGCAGCCCTTCCTTGGTCATTTTGGAGCCCAGCAATGAAGGAGCCCAAGAGCGTGTGCTTCATTGCTGGGATCCGAGGTGACCAAGGAAGGGCTGCCTGTGCTTCCCTCCCTCCACTCACATTTAGGACCCAGGGAGAGCTGTTGGGCGTGGAGGAGCCCAGTGCGCCTGCGCAGTGTCGGAGCTGGAGAAGGAAGGCACAGGCAGCCCTTCCTTGGTCGCTTTGGAGCCTCCTGCTTACCAGAAACCTTCCAGAAAGTCAAAATGGTCCTATTATTATTATTATTATTATTATTATTATTATTATTATTATTGACACAAAGACAGAATATGACACAGCAAACGAGATGAATTATTATCATCCTTAGGACACTTATATTTTCTCTATATATACTCATATCCACTCTGTCTGTCTGTCTGTCTGTCTATCTAGTATGTCCACAGATGTAGTCCCACATATTGCTATTGATACACATATAGACATTCTATATCTACACACATTCTATATCCACACACACACACATGTAGACCCACATGCACAAATGTGCATACTGTGTTAATAATAATAGTGTATTATTGTGAATAATAATATATTATTCATAATTGTCTCATGTACTGTTATTAGTATTATGAATATGAATATAATACTACTATTAGTGATAATATATTATGAATGTGTTAATAATTGCGAGAAGAGAGAGGGAGGGCCGGGCTGTGGCGCAGGCTGGAAAGCAAGCCAGCTGCAACAAATCAACAAATCACTCTGACCAAGAAGTCATGAGTTCGAGGCCAGCCCAGTGCCTGCGTCTTGTCTCTGTCTTTGTTCTATGTCAAGGCATTGAATGTTTGCCTTTATGTGTGCAATGTGATCCGCCCTGAGTCCCCTTCGGGGTGAGAAGGGCAGAATATAAATGCTGCAAATAAATAAATAAATAAATAATAGTATATTGTTGTTGTGATAAAAATATATTATTAATATTTGTCTGTGCACATATTATTAATAGTATTATTTTTTGAGTGATTGGTTTGCGGGGGGGGGCACCAAAATTCGGGGGGGGGAGTTCTGTTCGCCTACTCTTGAAAATGATCTAGGGCCGGCTGTGAGCTGTTTAATCAGTTCTGAAGAGATACGCCAGCAAAAGTGTTTTTATCAGAGGCATCCAGACACAGCCTTTTATTGCAAGTGGTATGTTATTAATTAAGAAATAAAAAAAACAGGAAAGTTGTTGCACTTATAGAGTCCTGTGGGACCAGGCTGGTTAATTACAAGAAAATCCAAATTCGGTCATTTTTTTATTTCAGATGGATTAATATAATGATGATAGTGCTGGAATTAGGTCAATGCAAAATCGAAATATAAACTAAACGGAAGAGTAGGAAAATAGCTGAAAGTTATGGGAAGGAGGAAGAACACTTTAATATAAACCAGTTTGGAACTGCTACCGTTTAGTATTGCTGACGAGTACATATGCTGATTAGAATGGTAAGAAGCAGCATATGCTCTTAATTTCTCTGAACAGATTTGCTATAGTATTTTGGAAATGCACTTAAGAACGGAAAGGTACAAACATTGTCATAAATATAGCATGCAGCCAAAAAAACAGCAGGGCAACAGACAGGAGGAGGGAATCAAACCACCAAGTGCTCCAGAAAATTGCTTATGCTGCACCTTTTACACTGCTGAATGGTTTTTTGATTTTTGCAGGCATAGTGTTCCAATGTGCGTTGGAGAGTAGACCACATCCCTCCCCCTCAGGAGACACTAAAGCGATGTGTCTGCAGTCTCCACCCATTGGCAGGCAGCCTTCAAGGAGGGCTGCGACTGTTCCTGCCAGACCTAATTCGCTGAGCAAAGGAAGAAATGAAGAAGGGTGGAGAAGTGTGAAAGCTGCAGCAGATAAGAAGGAAGACCAATCACTGGCAGAGAAACCGAGGCCAAGGCGGCAGAGCACAAATTCATTAGGCAAAAAGGAAGGCAGGGAAAAGCCCTGCAGAGATCCAATGAACATATCTCTTAATGGTGTTTGGCAAGACTTTACTTAACAGCAGAGGAGGGAACCTTACACTGCAACACGCAAGCAAATAAACAAAGCAAAACACCCCTAAACAGTTAATGGATTCTTTATAAACATGCAGGGGAAACACAGCTTGAATGTCAGTGTTCTCCTCTGATTACATCTGTAAAGCAGTTCACATTGAAAATACATCAAAGGGGTTGTTGTGTGTTTTCTGGGCTGTATGGACATGTTCCAGAAGTATTATCTTCTGACATTTCGCCCACATCTGTGGCAGGTACCTCATAACCTCTGAGGAATTAAAGACTTAGACGAAGGGTTAGAAGGCATGATCATCAAGTTTATGTATTTATTTACATCACTTTTACCCCGCCTTTCTCCCCGAGGGGACTCAAAGCGGCTTACAATAAATAGGCAAAAATGCAATGCCTAAAAACAATGTAAAACAACAATTCATATAAAAAATCTACAAAACAACAATTCATAAAAAACAGATACCATTGCAAAATAAAATCACATTATATAAAATTTTAAGCATGTCCAAGATTAGAATCCATTCATCCAGAATCATCAATAAATCTTTGTACAGGTCACGTAAAGTCCATGTTCTCATTCATTAAAAGCTTGCATGCACAACCATGTCTTTAAGGCTTTCCTGAAGCCTAGGAGAGTTGGTATCTGCCGTATGTTGCTGGGGAGGGTGTTCCACAGCCGAGGAGCCACCACCGAGAAGGTCCTGTCCCTCGTTCCCACCAGCCTTACCTGCGAGGCTGGTGGGACCGAGAGCAGGGCCTCCCCCAATGATCTAAGAGTTCTAGAAGGCTCATAGAAGTTTGCAGATGACACCAAATTGGGAGGGATAGCCAACACTCCAGAAGACAGGAGCAGAATTCAAAATGATCTTGATAAACTAGAGAAATGGGCCGAAAATAACAAAATGAAGTTCAACAGGGACAAATGCAAGATACTTCACTCCGGCAGAAAAAATGGAATGCAAAGATACAGAATGTGGGACGCCTGGCTCGACAGCAGTACGCGTGAAAAAGATCTTGGAGTCCTTGTGGACAACAAGTTAAACATGAGCCAGCAATGTGATGCGGCTGCAAAAAAAGCCAATGGGATTCTGGACTGCATAAATAGGGGTATAGGATCTACATCCAGGGAAGTCATGCTCCCCCTCTATTCTGCCTTGGTCAGACCACACCTGGAATACTGCGTCCAATTCTGGGAACCTCAATTGAAGGGAGATGTTGACAAGCTGGAAAGCATCCAGAGGAAGGTGACTAAAATGATCAAAGGTCTGGAGAACAAGCCCTATGAGGAGTGGCTTAAAGAACTGGGCATGTTTAGCCTGCAGAAGAGAAAGCTGAGAGGAGACATGATAGCCATGTACAAATACGTGAAGGGAAGTCATAGGGAGGAGGGAGCAAGCTTGTTTTCTGCTGCCCTGCAGACTAGGACGCGGAACAATGGCTTCAAACTACAGGAAAGGAGATTCCACCTGAACATCAGGAAGAACTTCCTCACAGTGAGAGCTGTTCGGCAGTGGAACTCTCTTCCCCGGACTGTGGTGGAGGCTCCTTCTTTGGAGGCTCTTAAGCAGAGGCTGGATGGCCATCTGTCGGGGGTGCTTTGAACGCGATTTCCTGCTACTTGGCAGGGGGTTGGACTGGGTGGCCTATGAGGTCTCTTCCAACTCTACTATTCTATGATTCTATGAGGATGCCTGCCATAGATGTGGGCGAAACGTCAGGAGGGAATACTTCTGGAACATGGCTATACAGCCCGGAAAACACACAACTACCCTGTGATCCCAGCCATGAAAGCCTTCGACAAAATAATCAAATGTTACCTATACATTCACATTAAAGGAAACATGTGAAAATATTCTGCTTAAAATGGCAATTCAAACCTTTGCAGGTGCTGTGACTGAAAGCCAGAAGGAATCAATAAAACCAATGCATTACCATGTATCATAACTGGCAAGATTTCCTGAATGTTGACAGGGAGACAGTAATAGGTGATAGCAGCCTATATTTGGTGTAGGAGTTTTGCACTGTCCCAGTTACATTCATTAATCATTTGAGAAATTCATACACAATGCCTGCATAGCTTTTAAAAAACAACAACCTCATAGACAAAGTAGCTTTTATCTACAGTATGGTTTTAAAAACAAACTGAGAAATCATTGCAAGAGTGCCATTTAAATGTAATACTGTGGGCACACAAAATAATAATAATAATAATAATAATAATAATAATAATAATAATAATAATAATAATAATAGCATCACAGGCATCACAGTTCTGGAAAGGAAAAATGTTTGGATCATTGATGTTGCCATCCCAGGTGACAATTGCATTGACGAAAAACAACAGGAAAAACTCAGCCACTATTAGGACCTCAAGATTGAACTTCAAAGACTCTGGCAGAAACCAGTACAGGTGGTCCCGGTGGTGATGGGTACACTGGGTGCCGTGCCAAAAGATCTCAGCCGGCATTTGGAAACAATAGACATTGACAAAATTACGATCTGCCAACTGCAAAAGGCCACCCTACTGGGATCTGCACGCATCATTTGAAAATACATCACACAGTCCTAGACACTTGGGAAGTGTTCGACTTGTGATTTTGTGATACAAAATCCAGCATATCTATCTTGTTTGCTGTGTCATAATAAAATAATAATAGCAACTACTTTATTCTTATGGCCTGTCTCCATCTCTCCAAAGAAACTTGGGGTGGCTTACATGGGGACCAAGCCCAGCATAAACAAGCAATACAAATTACACAATTAAAACATACAACAGTAAAACAGTATAATTAAAAGGATTAAAATCAGAAAAGTAAAAACATCATAAAATACATCCATCAGCATCATAACCAAGAACTGGAAAAGGTGGGCATGTTCAGATTTGAGAGGAGTGGATGAGGCTAATGCAAAAAGCCCAGTATTAAGTGGTTCCAAGCCTCTCCTCCCATGATACTTAAGTCCCATTATATACAATGGTGTAGGAAAATTGCAAAATCAAAGTTTCCTTTTTAGAATATATAGGTAAAGGTAAAGATTTTCCCTTGACGTTAAGTCTAATCATATGTGATTCTGGGGGTTGGTGCTCATTTCCATTTTTAAGCTGAAGAGTCAGTGTTGTCCGTAGGCATCTCCAAAGTCATGTGGCCAGCATGACTGCATGAAGCGCCGTTACCTTCCTGCTGAAGCAGTACCTATTGATCTACTTACATTTGCATGTTTTCAAACTGCTAGGTTCGCAGAAGTTGGGGCTGACAGCAGGAGCTCACCCCACTCCCTGGATTAGAACCACTATCTTTTCAGTCAGCAAGTTCAGCAGCTCAGTGATTTAACCCACTGTGCCACCAAGGGCTCCACTTTGGAATATATATGTATCTGTATAATATATATAGAGAGAAAGGGAGAGATCTCCCCTATGCACACACACACACACACACACATACATGGATGCAAATGCAGACTTTATCTATCTATATAGAACCCATGGATTAATGAATACTTGCAAACACTCACTAATAATGCAACTGAAAATTGTTCTCTGAATTCTGCCCAAACCTGTTAAATTGCTTGTAAATCCAACATACTTGGAACATGTGTCACATTAGTCCAACAGAATTGCAATCTCTATACAACATTCAGACTAATAACCTAATGCAGGAGTCCCCAAACTTTTTAAACAAGGGGCCAGTTCATTGGAGGGCTGAACTATAGTTTAAAAAAAAAACTATGAACAAATTCTTATGCACACTGCACATACTTTATTTTAAAGTAAAAACAAAAACAAAATGGGAACAAATACAGCCTCAATGTTAATAATAATAATAATAATAATAATAATAATAATAATAATAATAATAATATAGAGGGTTGGAAGAGACCCCTTGGGCCATTTAGTCCAACCCCCTTCTGCTTTTGTGCACCAAAAGCATTAGGAAAGCACACTTAATAATTATTAATTAAATAATAATTAAAATACCATTATAAACATAAAGCTTTGGAAGGAGGGAGCTGCTGTGATGGGGGCCGGATAAATGGCTTTGATGGGCCACATGTGGCCCGCGGGCTGTAGTTTGGGGACCCCTGACCTAATGTACTGCCATGAGTGAGTATTGCAGTATAAGTTTTGACCACCATTACTATCATCATGTCTGTTTTTTCCTTGGAGAAAAACCATGACAAATGGAATTTTTTTTTCAAAAAAAAATCCTTTTCTGATTCACCCCACTAATTCTCTAGAACTTTGGTGAGGCCAGGCGAAGCGGGATGTTTTGCTTGACCTTTGTAATAAAGTCATAATAATAGTTTTGAGCCCCTGCAGCAGTTTCTTAGTGATCCTGCAATATATTAGATGCAACCATACATTTTGTTTGATCCTCTGACATCAGAAGCTCCTTGTAGGAAGAAACCAATCTGTTTACCCAATGTAATTGTCTCAGTAGGTATAGACACTGAGGGTGATAAGTAAAAACAATAAACAATAAACATAACTTCTTTCCTTAAATAGGTAATTCCATGCAAAGAAGCATTAGTTGTATTCTCATATACTTTATACAGCAATGTGGTATGAGTATAGTGGTGGTAGTGATGGGCAAATTAAGGCCATTGGGCACCTCAATACAAATTTTGCCCTCTAAATAAAAATAAAATTTCCTTCAGTTCCCAAATATTATAGCATTGGAAAGAAACAGTGAAAATTGTTCTTACTGAAAACTCATATTTGTTATGGTCACACTCACTAGATAAGATTGCCTATCCTTTTTCTTGGTGCCTTAATTGTATTTCCAAATGATGGATTGAATACATTACTGTAAACTTAGACATTTGGGGGACTGAAGGAAAATCTTAGAGCAATGCTACACCCTTCTAGTCCCACATACTTCATCAAAAGTCTTAATACTCTTCCTCTAAGGAAATGGAACTAGGGCTAAACACTGGATCTATCTTAGGTTATATTATTTCAGTATACAGTAGAGTCTCACTTATCCAACACTCACTTATCCAACGTTCTGGATTATCCAACACATTTTTGTAGTCAATGTTTTCAATTTATCATAAAATTTTGGTGCTAAATTCGTAAATACAGTAATTACAACATAACATTACTGCGTATTGAACTACTTTTTCTGTCAAATTTGTTGTATAACATGATGTTTTGGTGCTTAATTTGTAAAATCATAACCTATTGTGATGTTTAATAGGCTTTTTTCTTAATCTCTCCTTATTATCCAATATATTCGCTTATCCAATGTTCTGCCGGCCCGTTTACGTTGGATAAGTGAGACTCTACTGTATTTCTTCCTGGAAAATAATGGGACCTAAGACCCTAGTGAAACCTTTACTGCCTATAGAAGTTAGCGCTCTCCATCTCTTCCTCTGTACTCATCCTGACATTTTCTTAATATGGAAGGTTTGGGAAGATATCTATACATTTTGAAGACACAGGAGTGCTTATGTTCAGTATTCACTCCACTGGGGCTCTTTCACACCATACAATTATACAGCAATGATTCCATTTTAACTTCCAAGATGACATTTTATGGGATCCTGGGATTTACAGCATAGAATCTTGCTCTCATCCAAGGTCTCTGACCAAACTGCAGAGCTTCAAGATTCCACTGGATGCTCCATGGTAGTGAAAGTGGAATCGAAGTGCTATTAATATGTAATGTGAAAGGGCCCCTGAATCTCTCAATTTGGGATACAACGTGATTAATGATGATGATGATGATGATGATGATGATGATGATGATGATGATGATGATGATGAGTGCAGGTGGTCCCGGTGGGGGCCGTGCCAAAAGATCTCAGCCAGCGTTTGGAAACAATAGACATTGACAAAATTACGACCTGTCAACTGCAAAAGGCCACCCTACTGGGATCTGCGCACATCATCTGAAAATACATCACACAGTCCTAATTGCTTGGGAAGTGTTTGACTTGTGATTTTGTAATAAGAAATCCAGCATGTCTATCTTGTTTGCTGTGTCATACAATAAAGTAATAATAATAATCTTTATTTATTCCCCACCACCATCTCCCAGCGGAACACGGGGCGGCTTACAAAGCACTCAAAGGTGCAACACACAAAATATAAAAATTACAGAAACAATAACATAAACAATAACAGCCAGCATAAATATCTCACTTCACAAAACCCCCTGGTTAGAGTCATTGCCCTCATACGTGCACAAAACTTAATAATTCAAGTTCTTTAAAGGCATACATTTTAAAAGCACAAGACACATTTTGACTGTTAAGCACCATGCCTAGATTTCCTCTTTGTACAGAATAGAAAAGGAAGTGAATTAAACAAACATGACCTCAGAGATACTGAATTAATAATATTTTCCAGTTTATTCACCCAATATATGTTAGTTAATTAAACAAAGCAAATACTCTGCGTTATAGTTTTTTTCCACTGTTTTTCCCACAATCAACCTCTGGCATTGCTGGTGTCAAGAAAAATGATCATTGTGACAAAGTGTCCAATCTGTCCAAAATCCAAGTCACATTTGGCATCTAGTAACTCGCTTTCTGCCAAATACACTCTTCTTCCTGACATCTAGGACATATGGTGTGGGCTCATGACCCCCGAGTCTGAGAATTATTGGCAGAGATCACCCTTTTGTGAAAAAGCCACCTGTACATTTTTATAGCGAACCAGCACAGTATGTCACATTTACTATGGATGATGTGAGTGATACCTTTTGACTGCCACCCCATAGTAGACATTTATCTATTATTACTTATTCAGAGCATTTTACCCCATTTTCAGCTGAAATAACTCCCATGACATCTTAGGTAAGATCAGTAATCCCTGAGCTGAAGCCTTATAGATCACAAACATGGCACAAAGGGGGAGTTGGGAGGGAAAGGAGGAAAACAGTTCTAGTTATCCAAAGTTACATGACTCTTGTTATAATCAGCTTGAATGGAAACACTTCAGGGAGAAGAGGCCCCAAAAGGAGCTGGTGTCTGAGCAAAATAGATGGAATGGGCTCTTGGGCACTCTTCTCCCTCTGCTGCAGGCTGGTAGAAGAGCTGCTGCAAAAGCTGCAGTCTGCTATCAATAATGTATACTCATGTATAAGTCTAGAAATTTGAATCTAAAAATTGACACATACTCCCAAAACCAGGTCGACTTATTCACGGGTCAATGGAAATACTGTACTGTCTCTGAGTGGAGTGTTGAAAGGTGAAATCTGAGTCCACCTGGGACAATCTAAGAGAAACACCAATCCTCTCTACGCTCTTCATTGCAAAGCCACTTCCGTTTTTTTGCATGCCTGGTTGCAGTCGTTCTTTAGCCTTTTCCCTCAAAGGCCCGGGCCCGGGCTGTGGCGCAGGCTGTTGAGTAGCCAGCTGCAGCTAGCTGCAACAAATCACTCTGACCAAGAGGTCATGAGTTCGAGGCCAGCTCGGAGCCCCGTGTTTGTCTTTGTCTTTGTTCTATGTTAAGGCATTGAATGTTTGCCTTATATGTTTAATGTGATCTGCCCTGAGTCCCCTTCGGGGTGAGAAGGGCGGAATATAAATACTGTAAATAAGTAAATAAATAAATAAATAAATAAAGGAGCCCAGAGAGAGTAAAGGGGGCAGGTTGTTCTTTTAGGTCCTCCTAGAGCAGAGGTCCTCAAACTTTTTAAGTGGAGGGCCGATTCACAGTCCCTCAGACTGTTGGGGGGCCGGACTAGGATGAAATAGTACAAAATTAGGGTTGTTGTTGTGTGTCTTCAAGTCATTTCAGACTTAGGTCAACCCTAAGTCTAAAGTTTAGGACAGAGGCCAGGTCAATGGCCTTGGAGGGCCTTAGTTTGGGGACCCATGATCTAATCAACCTCATAAGACCATAGGTAAGCAAAGAGACCTCCAAAGACCACCTAGATGATTTCATGAGACCATAGGTAAGCAAAGAGACCTCCAAAGACCACCTAGATGATTTCATGAGACCATAGGTAAGCAAATAGACCTCCAAAGACCACCTAGATGATTTCATGAGACCATAGGTAAGCAAAGAGACCTCCAAAGACCATCTAGATCAGGGGTCCTCAAACTTTTAAAGCAGAGGGCCGGTCCACAATCCTTCAGATTGTTGAGGTGCCGAATGATCGTTTAAAGAAAAAAAATGAACAAATTCCTATGCACACTGCATATGCCTTATTTGTAGTGCAAAAACAACAACAACGAAAGAAAAATACAATATTTAAAAATAAAAACAATTTTAACCAACTCAAACCGATCAGGATTTTAATGGGAAGTGTGGACCTGCTTCTGGCCAACAAGATAGTCAAGTTAATTAGGATTATTGTTGTTGTGTGCCTTCAAGTCATTTCAGATTTTGGACGAGCCTAAGTCAAAAATTTATTTATTTATTATTTATTTATTTACTACATTTATATCCTTTCCTTCTCACCCCGAAGGGGACTCAGAGCGGCTTACAATTTATATCTATATACAATATATTATATTATTAGCATAGAACAATATTAGCATTATATATTACTATATTGAATTATACCACTATATTGTAATATTATTAGTAATATTACATGTAATATATAATATATAATTAATATTATTATATGGTATTATTATTAGTATTACATTGTATTACATTATAATATTTCTATCAATATTTTATATATATATATATATATATATATATATATATATATATATATATATATAATATTATATTATTAAAACTGATATAAAAATATTATATTATAAAACTGAGGGCAGGGGCCAGGTAAAGGACCTTGGAGGGCCGCATCCGGCCCCCGGGCCTTAGTTTGGGGACCCCTGTCCTAGAGTGTGCTAAGCTCTCACTTTTCACTACTGTACTCAAAGGAGACTTTAAAAAGATAGAGTTAATACTGTACCTTAACTTTTATCAAAAAAAAAAAAAAAGAAACAACCCCCTTCTCTAAGTATAGTGGTAAAAGGCCCCCTGAGGTGGTGTGTCACTTTCCCCTCTCCCACAACTTATCCATGAATCATATCAAAATCCATCATTTTGGGCCCCAAGCCACAACTTATACATGAGACCAATTTATATTTATTTATTTACAGTATTTATATTCTGCCCTTCTCACCCCTGAGGGGACTCAGGGTGGATCATAAATATAAGGCAAACATTCAATGCCATATACACATTAAACAAAGACAGAGACAGACGCAGAGGCAATTTAACCTTCTCCTCAGGGGATGTTCGATTCCGGCCACAGGGGGAGCAGCTGCTTCATCATCCACTGTGACAGCACTTCCTCATTCCAATGGTGGCTGGATAATTTTTTATGGAGTCATAAATTAGTTAAATTAGCCTCCCCACTTTATAAGTGGTACCTTAATTTCCTACTTGATAGATGCAACTGTCTTTCGGGATGCTAGGTCAGCAAATAGCAGAGGCTATTTTTAATTTTTAATTGTTGGGTGCTCACCCTGCCATGGGCTGGCCTCGAACTCATGACCTCTTGGTCAGGGTGATTTATTGCAGCTGGCTGCTCACCAGCCTGTGCCACAGCGCACAGATGAGTAATACATGGAAACTGGCAAAAGTAGAAATGTACCACTTCATCACATGCATTAAATTTTACTTTTTTAAGTGTCAGGAGCAACCGGATCCTTGTGGGAGGCTTCTCTCATGTCCCCGCATGGAGCTGGAGCTGATAGAGGGAGCTCATCCGCGCTCTCCCCGGGTGGGATTCGAACCTGGCAGCCTTCAGGTCAGCAACCCAATCTTCAAGTCACAAGGCTTTTATCCCCTAGGCTACCGGAGGCTCCTATTAAATTTTAAATTTAATTTTTTTTAAATTATTATATTTTTTTTTACTGAGCCACCCACTTAAGAAACAGCAACTACTGTGTTCATCACATGACATAGGTGTCAAATGTATGGGAGTGGTATCCTGGAGTTTCTTAAGTGTTTTAAAGGGTTATATTTCAATCGCTTTTAAAGCTCATTGGCAAATGACTTTTTTTTGTAAATTATCTGCATAGAGACGGGCAAAATGGCCAATTCTGTCATGATGAATTCTCCTTTTCTCAGCTTTAGAATAAAACAATTATGTAATTTGTAGGAGGAACCGGAATGTCCTTTTGAGGAAAAGCTCTACCGTTACCTTTTTTGGGGGCCCTGATGGCACAGTGTGTTAAAGCACTGAGGTGCTGAACTTGCGGACCAAAAGGTCCCAGGTTCAAATCCCGGGAGCGGAATGAGCGCCCGCTGTTAGCCCCAGCTTCTGCCAACCTAGCAGTTCGAAAACATGCCAATGTGAGTAGATCAATAGGTACCGCTCCGGCGGGAAGGTAAGGGCGCTCCATGCAGTCATGCCGGCCACATGACCTTGGAGGTGTCTATGGACAATGCCGGCTCTTCGGATTAGAAATGGAGATGAGCACCAACCCCCAGAGTCAGTCACGACTGGACTTAACGTCAAGGGAAACCTTTACCTTTTTACTTATCTTTTGCTCACCTTTTGCTCAAGGAGGAAGAGATACTTTCCCTTCTTCCTTCTACCCCTTCGTTCCCTCCTCCATCCCTTCTTTCATCCTTGTATCTCTTCTCATATCCTTCTATCTGGCTGGATCTCACAACAGTGCCATTCCAGGCACTTCTTGTGCTTTCTATTAAAAACTGTACACATTGTTTCACTTGAGCCTTTCCATTGTCATTGTGTTGCATCTGTGAGCATTGGTTGCTACACAGAGAAAGAGCTGAGGTTTAAAAGGAATTTCAGGATCTGAATTCAGAATAGGGATGGAGCCAATGTAGGTCTAAAGAGGGAAGGAAAGACAGGGGTCGAATAGAGGCTTCTCGGGGGCCATAGAGGGGTCCCACCTTACTGAATGAGGACAGAGTTCTTCGGAACAGCTTCCGTTAGACTGGAAGTGATTGGGGGGCCTTTCCTAGACAGACCCTCTTTCCCAAGAAGGATTCTCTGGGGAGTGCGCTGAACTATAATTAAACTCTTGATAATGTTTCAAAGCTTTAAGCCCATCCCTTCATTCTTCACATCCACTTTAACTGCCAGGAGCTGCTCTGGATGAAAGAGATCAGTTCTCCTTAGTGATTCTGGTTCTGATTTATTTGAGTTTTGGTCCTTTCTTACAAATGATTGTCTAACTAACAAACAGGATCACTAGTACAACTGATTTCTGCTGCTAGGCATAGCTCTTGGCTGTTAATTTAGTTTGGGAAACCAAGGCAGGTAAGTAATGAATGCATCTACACTGTCGAGTGCAACTTCAACTGCCATGAATTGATGCTATGGACCAGGGGTCCCCAAACTAAGGCCCGGGGGCCGGATGCGGCCCTCCAAAGTCATTTACCCGGCCCCTGCCCTCAGTTTTAGACTTAGGCTTGCCAAAAGTCTGAAATGACTTGAAGGCACACAACAACAACAACAATTCTACTTAACTTGACTATCTCATTGGGCAGAAGCAGGCCCACACTTCCCATTGAAATCCTGATAGGTTTATATTGGTTAAAATTGTTTTTATTTTCAAATATTGTATTGTTCATTCATTTACTAATATTGTGCTATGGTAATAATATAATATATTGTGTATACATATAATATTGATAATAATATTATAATGTAATACAATATAATATTTATTCATTACGGTATTTCTACCCCACCCTTCCCACCCAGTAGGGGACTCAGGGTGGCTAATAATAATATTAATACAATGTAATAATATTGTATAATATAATAATATTAATTATATATTATATATTATATATTAAATGTAATATTACTAATAATAATATGATACAGTGGTATAGTACAATATAGTAATATATAATGCTAATATTGTGCTATGCTACTAATATAATATATTGTATGTACATACAACTTGTAAGCCGCTCTGAGTCCTCTTCGGGGTGGGAGAGGGTGGGGTATAAATGTAGTAAATAAATAAATAAGCAATTGTTGCTGGGGTTTTTGGGGGGGTTTTTTGCACTACAAATAAGACATGTGCAGTGAGCATAGGAATTTGTTCGTTTTTTGTTTTTTGTTTTCAAATGATAATTCAGCCCCTCAACAATCTGAGGGACCATGAATCGGCCCTCCACTGAAAACGTTTGAGGACCCCTGCTATGGACTGATGGATTTTAAATATAGAATAATAATAATAATAATAATAATAATAATAATAATAATAATCAATAATAATAGTCAAAAATCAGAAACTCCTCAAAGCACAGCAGACAAAAAACCAGTACAAGAAAACCGCACTAAAAACTAGAGCTGACAGCTGGCACAACAAAACATTGCATGGAAAGTTCCTTGACAAAATTGAAGGAAAAGCTGATAAGGAGAAGACCTGGCTATGGCTCACAAATGGGACACTGAAGAAGGAGACAGAAGGCCTGATCCTTGCAGCCCAGGAGCAAGCCATCAGAACAAAGGCAATTAAGGCCAAGATTGAAAAATCAGCTGATGACCCAAAATGCAGACTGTGCAAGGAAATCTATGAAACCATTGATCATATCCTCAGCTGCTGTAAGAAAATCGCACAGACAGACTACAAACAGAGGCACAACTATGTGGCCCAAATGATTCATTGGAACTTATGCCTCAAGTACCACCTCCCAGCAGTAAAGAACTGGTGGGATCACAAACCAGCAAAAGTATTGGAAAATGAGCACACAAATATACTGTGGGACTTCCGAATCCAGACTGACAAAGTTCTGGAACACAACACACCAGAAATCACAGTTGTGAAAAGAAAAAGGTTTGGATCATTGATGTTGCCATCTCAGGTGACAGTCGCATTGATGAAAAACAACAGGAAAAACTCAGCCGCTATCAGGACCTCAAGATTGAACTTCAAAGACTCTGGCAGAAACCAGTTGATGTACAGCATATCTAAACTCACATCACATTCCCCCCAACACTTCACTGATAAAAATTTAGACACATGTGGCCAAATAACATCAGAGTGTGGTCAAGATGGCAAATGTTATTAATGTGGACGTTTACACGGGTTAGGATTCTGTTCCCTTCTCTACTCCCTACTGAGTAAATTAAGTGCAGGGTACTTTTGAACTTTGAACTCAGTCTGTAGCAATTGAAATGAGCTGAGACAAATACCAAAAAGGAGAGAAAAGAGTGAATCTGAAAAAGTGTGATGATAGATTAATTGGGCCTGTCCTTGTCAAATTGGGACAGTTGCAGAGTATGTTATTGCTCTGGTCAGCTTAACACAGCCTTTCATTTTCTTCATCCTCCATTCTTCAGAAACATTTACTGTCAAGCAAACTCAGACCTCAGACACTTACATTACCTTAAGTCAGAAAAATTTGAGGGTCATCTCACACACATTTGTCAAAGAAAGGAAGGAAGATCATCAGATCTAATTCATGTAGATACCGATGGAAAATTCATAATCAAGGCATGGGAACAATAGCACCTTTCTGTCTTAGCAGCTGATACTGAGAGACTATCGATATCTATATATATAAAAGAGTGATAGAATCAGGGCACCAGACAAAACAACAAAACTACAGGCCCCCCAACCTCGAAATTTGACAACACAACCCATCATCCACGCCTCTAGGTTGATACAACAAAAAGAAAAGAAAAATAAAGTCCTAATTAGAGGGAGAGCAATAATTGTTTTTATCCAATTGCTGCCAGTTTAGAGGGCTAATCTCTGCCCACTTGGTCTCCTAGCAACCAACTCAGCCCAGGGGACAGTCAGATTTAGGCCTCTTCTACAGATTATCTAATTTGCACTGGATTATATGGCAGTGTAGACTCAAGGCCCTTCCACACAGCTATATAACCCATTTATAATCTTATATTATCTGCTTTGCACTGGATTATCTTGACTCCACACTGCCATATAATCCACTTCAGTGTGCATTTTATACAGCTGTGAAGAAGGGGCCTCATATAATCCAGTTCTAAGCAGATAATATAAGATTATCAATATGCAGTAGAGTCTCACTTATCCAACATAAACAGGCCGGCAGGATAAGTGAATATGTTGGATAATAAGAAGGGATTCAGGAAAAGCCAATTAAACATAAAATTAGGTAATGATTATACAAATTAACAACCAAAACATCATATTATACAACAAATTTGACAGAAAAAGTAGTTCCATGCACAGTAATGCTATGAAGTAATTACAATAGAGTCTCACTTATCCAACACTCGCTTATCCAACATTCTGGATTATCCAACACATTTTTGTAGTCAATGTTTTCAATATATCGTGATATTTTGGTGCTAAATTCATAAATACAGTAATTACTACATAGCATTACTGCGTATTGAACTACTTTTTCTGCCAAATTTGTTGTCTAACATGATGTTTTGGTGCTTCATTTGTAAAATCATAACCTAATTTGATGTTTAATAGGCTTTTCCTTAATGCCTCCTTATTATCCAACATATTCGCTTATCCAACATTCTGCCAGCCCGTTTATGTTGGATTAGTGAGACTCTACTGTACTGTATTTACAAATTTACCACTAAAATATCACAATGAATTTAAAACACTGACTACAAAAACATTGATTATGAAAAGGCAGACTGCGCTGGATAATCCAGAACATTGTATAAGCGAATGTTGGATAAGTGAGATTCTACTTTAATATGAAATAATTACTGGGATAGAATAATGCAGAACAATATAATCTCTAAAACCAGGACAGTAAATAAAGACCAACAGTCTAAAAGCAGGGAAATTGGAAATTCCACAAAGGAAACAATCAGGGCCAGCTAACACCTCCCAAGAAAGGATTCTTCCAGAAAGGAAGCTGAGAAGGGAGTGAAGCACTGTGTATTACCAAAGTCATTATTAATACTATCATTATTATTATTATTATTATTATTATTATTATTATTATTATTATTATTGTGTTGTGGTCAACCGTGAAAATGAATACAATCTGGCTCCCAGTATTCAAAAACACTAAACTCAGAATATATAAAATTAATGTGGTATAATAAAACAGAACAATACAATCTCTAAAATCAGAACACTAAATAAAGAACAACACTCTGAAAACAAGGGAATTCCACACAGGAAACAATCAGGGCCAGCTAACACCTCCCAACAAAGTATTCCCATCATCAAAGTCTGGCAAATCCTCTGTTTTCTCAGGGCCACAGACAGTAGAAACACATAAAATATTGCAAACAACACCACTCTGAAAACAAGGGAATTCCAGACAGGAAACAATCAGGGCCAGCTAACATCTCGCAACAAAAAATTCACTCAGGGAGGAAACAGCCAGGCTTTAAAGCTGCAAGGCCATTACATCCTAATCATTTTCCCTAATTGCAGCATTCATACTTGCCTCCAATAGACAAAAAAAACCCAACAAGAAATATTGTATATTCACAACCTTTAGGAAATAATATCCCCTAATGGCTCAGTGTGTTAAAGCGCTGAGCTGCTGAACTTCTGGACCAAAAGGCTGCAGGTTTGAATTGGGGGAGCAGAGAGAGCCCTCACTGTTAGCCCCAGCTTCTGCCAACCCAGAAGTTCGAAAACATGCAAATGTGAGTGCATCAATAGGTACTGCTCCGGCAAGAAGGTAACGCCGCTCCATGCAGTCATCCCACATGACCTTGGAGGAGTCTACGGACAATGCCGGCTCTTCGGCTTAGAAATGGAGATGAGCACCAACCCCCAGAGTCAGACATGACTAGACTTAACGTCAGGGGAAAACGTTTACCCTTTACCTTAACTACCACCAATTCCTCAATACTTTATTTCCCATACCTCCATACTTCACCACAGCAATGCGTGGCCGGACACAGCTAGTATATATATAAAATGTGGTTTTTCCACTTTCATGGGGTCCTGCCTACCTAAGTCCTCAGCAAGCGAGGTTTGGATCTTGATGGGACCAAGAGAACACAAGTGGTTCAGAGCTCTCAAAGTGCAGAAGGAACAGTTGTTTGGGGTAAGGAGCATAGACATGGTTTTAAAGAAGAATGGCTTAGTTCATTTTTGACCATAATTTTTGATGGCTATAGTGGTTTAAAAAATGCCTAAGGGATTTAATTTAACATGCAGATTTGATCACACCTGTCCATCAGTGAAGGAATCCAGTGGTAATCTGATGAAAGGAGTAATTTTATGCCTGCACAAGATATTTACAGTCCTGGCAAATATGACATGATTTGTTTTAAGTAAGTTGAGCTTCATAGATACCTTATTTACTCGAGTATAAGCCAACCCAAATATAAACCAAGGCACCTAATTTTACCACAAAAAACTGGGATAACTTATTGACCAGAGTATAAGCTGAGGGTGGGAAATGAAGCAGCTACTGGTAAATTTCAAAATAAAAATAGATGCCAATAAAATTACATTAATCGAGGCATCAGTAAGTTTATATCTATCTATCTATCTATCTATCTATCTATCTATCTATCTATCTATCTATATTTGAGGGAGCCCCTGTGGCAAAGTGGTTAAAGCGCTGAGCTGCTGAACTTGTAGACCGAAAGGTCCCAGGTTCAAATACCGGGAGCGGCGGGAGTGGCCGCTGTTAGCTCCAGCTCCTGCCAACCTAGCAGTTCGAAAACATGCCAATGTGAATAGATCAATAGGTACCGCTCTGGCAGGAAGGTAACGGCGCTCCATGCAGTCATGCCAGCCACATGACCTTGGAGGTGTCTACGGACAACGCTGGCTCTTTGGCTTAGAAATGGAGATGAGCACCAACCCCCCAGAGTCAGACATGACTGGACTTAATGTCAGGGGAAACCTTTATCTTTATGCTGCCTTGGATCCCATATTGGCAGAATGGTGGCATAGAAATTATATCACTAATTAATTTCTGTTTTGCCTGTTACTAAGGCATTAAGAGGCTGCAAGGTGGAAAAAGCATTATGCATGTTTTCCCACAATTCTGGAGAGACATATTTGGCCCACTCATATTCTAGATCAGCCATCCTCAAACTGCAGCCCTCCAAACATCTGAACCTCCAGATCCCAGAATTTCTAACCATTGAACAAGCTGGCTAGGGCTTTTGGGAGTTGGAGACCCAAACAGATGGAGGGCCATCTGTCGGGGGTGCTTTGAATGCGATTTCCTGCTTCTTGTCAGGGGGTTGGACTGGATGGTCCATGAGGTCTCTTCCAACTCTACAATTGTATGATTCTATGAGGGCCGTAGTTTGAGAGTGCTTGTTCTAGAGTTTAGGATAAAGGCCTCAAACTGAAACTGATTTGAGAAATGACCCATGACTCAACATTAATTTTGTCTACCCAGGAATTAAAATTCCCCAATGCAACTTTGCTGCCTATCAAAATATATATTTCAGTGATTACTTTCAATTGTCAATAGTCAGTTGATGCTGCCTATGATTCATTCCCTGGCAGAAATAACTCTAATTGCTGATCTGCCGGATTTAGCTCATGCCTTCATTCTGGCTGAGCTAAAACCAAGTTCAGAAACTTTCACAAAAGGGAGAAACTAATTCCACCAAAATAGTATGCATTATGTATACAAAAGAAGTATGCAAAAAAACTTTTAGGAGGATGCCAAACAAATACAGTCCTCAATTACCTTTTGTGCCTCTTTGAGACATGGCTTTTCCACCTCCTTTCGTCCTCACATACTCACTTTCTGTTGGAGTCTGAGGCTGATCACTAAGGATGTATTTGGACAATGGAATTTGTCCCTGTAAGCAAGTCCTTGATCTCTACCCTTCTCTCTGCCCTTGCCCTGACTGTGACATGAACTATTGTTTTCTTGTTTTGTTTTCTGTTTTGCTTTTGGCTAAAAGTGAATAAATCAGGGCTATAATCAAAAAGCAAATGCAGGCTGCTGACTCAACATGCTCTCAAAACGAAAAACCAGGGGAGAGGGCTAATATCAAGAAGTTATGCAAACATTCTCTCCTCTCCCCTGTTCATTGTGCTAATAAAAGCTTTGCATTTCATATTGATGCTTTACTGCTCTACTATTACTGCTTTATTATTATTTACATTTTTAAAAAAATGAAGAGAGAAAATGGAGAAGAAGATGAGACATTTTTGTTCTTGCTCAGTGCAGGATCTCCAGCCAGAACAGTGGTTCCCAACCTTTTTTTGACCAGGGACCATTTTGACCAGGAATCACTCTCCAACATTAGCACCAAAGGGGTTACGAATCAGTTTTTGGTCAGCTTTAGATTTGGTTTGGTTATTTGGGGTGCTGATTCAGAAAACTGACACTGAACGTATACCATCCACTGAATGTATGCTTGCCCACAGAAAACCATATTTAATCATCTAGAGATAATGTGGTCCATTCAATGCAATTTTCTGAATCAGCACCTCAAATAAAGAACAGGTCTAAAAACAAAGACATCAATGTGTCCCCGCTTCCAGGCATCACATGGAATGGTTTTGCTTAGGGGAGGGAGGAGGAGCAGCAGTCAGGAGGCTTATTATCATGCCTTTTTTGTGTAGTCAGCCTTTTCCCTCCTGCCATTCCAGTTGCCTCGGCACTGTAAGTGGGTTTTGTAAGATCAGTAGCTCTCGTTGCAATGGTATAGTAACACCGAGGCTGAGGAACAATTTTTAGTTCTTGGGGACCAAGAGAAGAAAACTCCATCTCTCTAGAAACTGGTTCCATTGTCAAACTACTCTTACTGTCAAGAAGTTTCTTCTAAAATTCAATCTAAATATATCCTAAAGTAACTTAAAACCAATCAGTCAGGTCTTGCCCCAGTCTTTTCTTCCTCAGGCTGAATTGCCCAACTCCCTTAACCTTTTCTTATTTGTTTTGTTCTCCATATTTTCTATTGTCCTTGATGCCCTTCCCTGAACCTGCCCCAGTTTGTTTACGAGGGTTATCCACAAAGTAGATTACGTTTTGGAATGAACAAAGTATAGGAGAAAACATTTACCATATGCAGTTGAAAGCCACACCCAAATACCACATCTCACGTAGTCACCATTAAAATCTAGGCACTTATCATAGCGATGAATGAGCTTTGCAAATCCTTCCCCACTAAATTCTGCTGCTTGCATCCTCAACCAGCCGGTCAGCCCTCCCACAGCTGCGCAGCATCACCAAAACACTGTGTTGCCAGCCATGCCCTCATTGTTGGAAACAAGTGGTTGAGGACGCAAGCAGCAGAATTTTGTGGGGAAGGATTTGCAAAGCTCATTCATCGCTATGGTAAGTGCCTAGATTTTAATGGCGACTACGTGAGATGTGGTATTTGGGTGTGGCTTTCAACTGCATATGGTAAATGTTTTCTCCTATACTTTGTTCATTTTAAATTCCAAAACGTAATCTACTTTGTGGATAGCCCTCGCATATCCCCCTTAAAGTAAGGTGTCCAGAACTGAATGGAATACTCCAGATGAGATCTCACCAGCACAGAATATAGTGGGAATATTTTTTCGCTTGACTTGGAAACTTCCAAAGATTTCTACTCAATGTTATTCATAATTCTAAACTAAAACACAATCATACATTGATTTATATATGTGTCCAACTTTGTCCTTATAAGAAGCAGTCCTATATTTCAAAACAGTGAAAATATAGTTCCATGTATGTCCTAATCAGCACATGCCATCTGTTTCTCTCTGTGGGGAAGGTATCTGCTTATGTTCTTCCACTGCGGAACTTGCTTCTGGCAAAGGAAAAGGGTTTGTGTGATTGCCTCCCCTGCTGTTCTCTGTTCAAACCTGAAGATTTTGGGGAGAGGGTGGAAGTAGAGTCCTACTCATGAGACACTGGAATTCACCCTATAAATCTACCCTACTGTTTCCCACCCTTTACACAGAGAGGATCAGGCATAAAAGAATGGGACACTTTAGAGCTGAAGTATTTTCAGCTTTGCTTTCTTCATGGTCCTTGGGAAGACTTCAGTTTTCAAGCAACATCTATTGTTGAGTCCTTATATGCTATAAAATGCATCAGGATGACAGAGAGGGGGAGGAAAGGAGAAAAACCTGTCTCTCAAACTGTTCGGGTAGAATTTTGCAAGTAATCATCCCATTATATCTGGGGTACTGCCAATGCTCCTGTGCCCACCTCCATTATCTCTGCCTTGTCTGGCATCAGGCCATCCTGAGTACTAGAGTTAGAAGGTCTGTATCATCCTTGGTTCCAACTACCCTTTTTCCTTCCTCTACGTGCCTGCTGCTTCTCTACCCATTTCACAACCATGCACTACCACCTTTGGTAAGAAAGAAATTCTAAAAACACACATCAGCTTCTCCCTGTCTCATCTGGCCTAGGGGATAAAAGCCTCGTGACCTGAAGGCTACCAGATTCGAATCCCACCCGGGGAGAGCGCGGATGAGCTCCCTCTATCAGCTCCAGCTCCATGCGGGGACATGAGAGAAGCCTCCCACAAGGATGGTAAAACATCAAAACATCCAGGCGTCCCCTGGGCAACGTCTTTGCAGACGGCCAATTCTCTCACTCCAGAAGCAACTCCGGTTGCTCCTGACACGAAAAAAAAAAATCACGAGAGGCCAAGTGGTGAAATGCAGCTGATGCGTCCCTGAAAAATGAGACATTGGGCCTCCTTCCCTCACGTGGATAGCCGTATTAATGAAAAATATGCCCTTTCTGCTTTGGATCAGATGAGAGGTTTTTTTCTTCCTACCAATGGTCTGCCAACCATTTCTCTAATGAACTACTAGAAAGATTAATAGCCACCCTTTTGGGAGAAGAAAGCATCTAACAGCCAACTGGAGAAAGGTTTTAATTACTCCCAATAGAGAACAAAGGAAAATGAAAACAAAACTTAAAAATGACAAGCAAGCAAATAAAAACACATCCTAAACTAAAGACCAAATTTTGAGTGCAAGCTTAAATAAATTGAAAATGTACACCCTTATTGTAGTCATTTCTCTGTTATGAGATAATACATGACATTTGCCAAGCGATAGTATCTGTTCTTATTCGTGAATGAAGAAAAAAAATGTATACAGTAGAGTCTCACTTATCCAACATAAACAGGCCGGGAGAACATTGGATAAGTGAAAATGTTGGATAATAATAAGTGATTAAGGAAAAGCCTATTAAATGTCAAATTGTGTTATGATTTTACAAATTAAGCACCAAAACACCATGTTTTACAACAAATTGACAGAAAAAGCAGTTCAATACACAGTAACGTTATGTAGTAATTACTGTATTTACGAATTTAGCACCGAAATATCGCAAAGCATTGAAAACATCTATATATATAAAAGGGTAATGAAATTTCGGCCTAGGACAAAACAACAAAACTACACATCCCAGAAACACTAAACTTGACAGCACAACCCGTCATCCATGCCTCTATGTTCATACAACAAAAAGAAAAGAAAAATAAAGTCCTAATTAGAGGGAGAGGAAGAATTGTTTTTATCCAATTGCTGCCAGTTAGAAGGCTATATAAGCTCCGCCCACTTGGTCTCCTAGCAACCCACTCAGCCCAGGGGACAGGCAGAGTTAGGCCTCTTCCACACTGCCTATAAAATACAGATTATCTGATTTTAACTGGATTATATGGCAGTGTAGACTCAAGGCCCTTCCACACAGCTATATAACCCATTTATAATGGACTTAATGTAAGGTAAAACCTTTACCCTTTGCCTTAACTACCACCAATTCCTCAATACTTTATTTCCCATACCACCATACTTCGCCACAGCAACGCAAGGCTGGGCACAGCTAGTTGACTACTAAAAGGCAAACTGCGTTGGATAATCCAGAATGTTGGATAAGCAAAGGTTGGATAAGCGAGACTCTACTATATTTGATTCAGTCAAGTGAAAATAGCTTCTGAAGCAGTACTACAATGCTTCCAAATAGTTCAAATAGAATGCTATATGGAAATCCTTCTCCTTTACCCCTTTGATTTTTTTTAAGAACAGCATTCATATTTCAGTCTTGTAGTTTGTCCTTGCTTGCCCTTTGCAGAAGGTCATAACAAAATAATGAAAACAGTGCCCACAATTAGTCATAAACAACTAGCCAAACATGACAACATGTTATTCTAGATGGAGATATGTATGTCCAAAGACATTGAAAAATGCAGCCAAGCAAGACATTGAGGTTCAGGTGTGTGTTATAACATGTACATCAACACACATATATGTCAGCTATGCCAATGTCATGATGCTCCTGCATGTTGTTCCCTTTATTAGATCAATGCACTCAAAGTGACCGTAATGAACCATTGAAAAAAATGTCATTTAGTGGATTGTTGTGAGTCTTTTGGGCTGTATGGCCATGTTCCAGAAGCTTGCTCTCCTGATGTTTTACCCACATCTGTAGCAGGCATCCTCAGAAGTTGTGAGGTATGTTGGAAACTAGGCAAGGGAGGTTTATATATCTGTGTAAGGTCCAGAGTGGAAGAAAGAACTCTTGTCTGTTGGAGGCAGGTGTGGATGCTGTAATTAATCACCTTGATTAGCATTTGATGGCCCTGTGACCTCAAGGCCTGGCTTCTTCCTGCCTGGGAGAATCCTTTGTTTGGAGGTTTTAGCTGTCCCTGATTGTTTCATGTCTGAAATTTCTCTGTTTTCAGGGTGTTGTTCTTTATTTACTGTTCTGATTTTAGAGTTTTTAAATACAGGTAGCCAAATTTTGCTAATTTTCATGGTTTTCTCCTTTCTGTTGAAATTGTTCATAGGCTTATAGATTTGTCATTAAATGTCATTTAATTAAAAATGGTATCATACCATTTAATAAAAGCTGTGGAAATGAGGCTGATAGCTCTGTTTGCCATGGCCATCTGCCATGACATCAGCAGTGCTTTCATCCAAAACCAGAATGTCCTCTGGCAAAATTGCCAAGGCTTTTGAGCCATCCACTTAAGATCCCAATTTAAAGAAAGCGAGGCCATCTTTCTGACACTCAGAAATGAAGCAGTCCATTAGCCGGAAGTCTAGCATTCCATACTTTTTGTAGGCTGGCAGAACCAACAGTTACAATATACAGTATTTTTTAAAAAGTGTCTCCAAATGAAGAATGAATTGGAATATTCTATTCCCAAATTAGAAGCCCCACTAGAGTACTCGCTATCTCATTTTGCATACAATGTACCATAAAGTACCACTATGAAATTGTTATGCTGTATCTAAGGACCTCAGAATAATAATTTTGCCATAAAATACAAAAGGCAAAGCAGTATTTCACTGAAGGCAATACAGTAGAGTCTCACTTATCCAAGCTAAACGGGCCGGCAGAAGCTTGGATAAGCGAATATCTTGGATAATAAGGAGGGATTAAGAAAAAACCTATTAAACATCAAATTAGGTTATGATTTTACAAATTAAGCACCAAAACATCATGTTATACAACAAATTTGACAGAAAAAGCAGTAATGTTATGTAATGTTATGTTGTAATTACTGTATTTACGAATTTAGCACCAAAATATCACGGTATATTGAAAACATTGACTACAAAAATGGCTTAGATAATCCAGAAACTTGGATAAGCGAGGCTTGGATAAGTGAGACTCTACTGTACTTTCTCCAAAGTACTTTGTTTTGCACACAATTCAGACCACAAGAAGGAATCCATGGGAATAATGATTACTTATGGAATATCGCCATATCTGAAGACCGTCCTGATATGCTGGTTTCAGCATTGGATTATGTCTTTAGAGACCAGAGTTTGAATCTTGGGCAAGTCACACACTGTCAACCTCAGAATAAGGCAAAGGCAAACCCCTTTTGAAGAAATTTGACCAAGACACCCCATTATAATTTCTTCTTAGGGTCACCATTAATATGAAATGACTTAATGGCACACAACAACAATAACAACGCTATTTGCAATGGCCTCTTACACAAAGCCAATGCTGAAGAGAACATAGTGAAGAGAATCCCTTTGCAGTGGTAGCTCATATAGAAGTGCATCCCTTTCAGGACTTTAATGGAGCTATTTATAGTGCTGGGCTCTATGCTCCAAATAGATTCATAACTTTGGAATGCTATTTCCAGGTTAGATCTAAAACAACAGAAAATTTACCACCCCACTGACTGTTCAGGAAGGGTGTAGCTTTAAGCTCAACTTTCAAATTCAGAATTTAGAGAAACGCCTGTTTCAAACCTTGTGCAATGTTGATAACATTGATCTAGATGGATCAATAAACTGATTTTTTTTAAAAAATTGTCAATGTCTCCATGTTCCTTGTAATGGCCTCTTGTAACTCATGTATGGTTAGGATCTCTGCTAAATGATCTGAAAAGCAAAGAGTGCCTACAGATTTTTCTTCCAGCAAATCCCAGTGACATGTAATTATAAACATTATTTGGCAACCAAGTTGGGTTTTTTTTTTTCCGTGTCAGGAGCAACCGGAGTTGCTTCTGGAGTGAGAGAATTGGCCGTCTGCAAGGACGTTGCCCAGGGGACACCCAGATGTTTTTGATGTTTTACCATCCTAGTGGGAGGCTTCTCTCATGTCCCCGCATGGAGCTGGAGCTGGAGCTGATAGAGGGAGCTCATCCACGCTCTCCCCGGGTGGGATTCGAACCTGGCAGCTTTCAGGTAAGCAACCCAACCTTCAAGTCACAAGGCTTTTATCCCCTAGGCCACCGGAGGCTTCTACCAAGTTGGGTAGCTGTGGGAATAGCTTTGAAGTGTAGACAGACAACCTCATCAGGTGGGGTACTTTTGAGCAGCATGTGTTGGTTCATCTCTGCTTTTGCGACGGAGCCCATCTGCTCCCATCCGACAACGTAGAGCTACTTCCGGCGGGGTTCCATCGCAAAAGTAAAGACAAACTGGCGCATGTGGCCATGGTGCCAACATGGAGGCTTCCCATGTTGTACTGGATCAATGGAGGGAAGCCGAGTGGCTGACACTTCCTATTGTGGGATGCAGCAATGGGTAAGTCAGGCGATGCAGGGCGTGAGGCAACGGGTTCCCCACGCCTCCCAAAGGGCATAGTTGAATTTCCCATGATGTGTAGCGATTCCGGGGGCCCATATGATGAGGTCAAGAATCTCTTGTGCTCTACTTTCAAATGTTTTCTCTCTCCTCTCAAATATGAAAGGTAAAAACCCAAACCTCAGTCTTGCCAGGATGGACTAGAAACCACATTGCATTTAATCATTATTAAAGGGAATAATTCCATTGGGACTAAGGTTGTTTAGTAGAGTTGATACTTGTGTTCGAGGCTGTTGCTAGGCTCAGCATGATGAGACCATCACAGTTATCTGACTGCAGTGCATGATCTCCAGAAGTAATTGGCTCCAGCAGGAAAGTACAAGAAAACCGCACTATAAACTAGAGCTGACAGTTGGCACAACAAAACATTGCATGGAAAGTTCCTTGACAAAATTGAAGGAAAAGCTGATAAGGAGAAGACCTGGCTATGGCTCATGAATGGGACACTGAAGAAGGAGACAGAAGGCCTGATCCTTGCAGCCCAGGAGCAAGCCATCAGAACAAATGCAATTAAGGCCAAGATCAAAAAATCAGCTGTTGACCCAAAATGCAGATTGTGCAAGGAAACCTATGAAACCATTGATCATATCCTCAGCTGCTGTAAGAAAATCACACAGACAGACTACAAACAGAGGCACAACCATGTGGCCCAAATGATCCATTGGAACTTATGCCTCAAGTACCACCTCCCAGCAGTAAAGAACTGGTGGGATCACAAACCTGCAAAAGTATTGGAAAATGGGCACGTAAAGATACTGTGGGACTTTCGAATCCAGCCTGACAAAGTTCTGGAACACAACACACCAGACATCACAGTTGTGGAAAAGAAAAAGGTTTGGATCATTGATGTTGCCATCCCAGGTAACAGTTGCATTGATGACAAACAACAGGAAAAACTCAGCTGCTGTCAGGACCTCAAGACTGAACTTCAAAGACTCTGGCAGAAACCAGTACAGGTGGTCTCGGTGGTGATCGGCACACTGGGTGCCATGCCAAAAGATCTCAGCTGGCATTTGGAAACAATAGACATTGACAAAATTATGATCTGCCAACTGCAAAAGGCCACCCTACTGGGATCTGTGCGCATCATCCGAAAATACATCACACAGTCCTAGACACTTGGGAAGTGTTCGACTTGTGATTTTGTGATACGAAATCCAGCATATCTATCTTGTTTGCTGTGTCATACAATAAAATAATAATCATCATCTTTATTTATATACTGCCCCCTCTCCACAAGGACACAGGACGGCTCACAACATAATCAAGTGACAATACATACATAAGCAGAAATCACGGAAGATGAGGAATTTATAATCCAACCCTCATATTCAGAGGTCTTCATGTTTTTTGAACTGCGTACCCTCCTACTGTCCCAATTTGGCAGGCACAGTCCCGACTGATCCTCTGTCATCTCATCTTTTCACAAGTTTTTAAAATGTCTCAGTTTCTCTCTCCTTCTCACACATTCCTGCTTTATATTACAGTTGCTGCAAATTGAGTTCAAAGATCAAAAGTATTTTGTACTATTACTACTACTATTACAAAGGCTGGATGGCCATCTGTTGGGGTGATTTGACTGCGCTTTTCCTGCATGACAGAAAGGGGTATAAACATTTCTTGGGGCTCCATGGGAAACTTTTGTTTCAAAAAGGGCTCCACCACTTAAAAAGTTTGAGAACCCCTGATCTAATTTATTTGCTCCATTTATACCCTTCTCTATCTCACCCCAAAGGGGTCTCAGAGCAGTTTCCAAAGTGGCAACAATTAAATTCCATACATACATACAAACAAACTTACAAATACAATCTAAGGCCCCTTCCACATAGCCCTATATATCCCAGAATATCAAGACAGAAAATCCCACAATATCTGCTTTGAACTAGGTTATCTGAGTCCACACTGCCATATATTCCAATTCAAAGCGGATAATGTGGGATTTTATTCAGCTGTGTGGAAGGGACCTCTGGGATACAAAGCAGGTTGTGTAATATCCACTGTCCTATTCCAACATTTTTGTCAAGGTGACTATCTCCCGCTGCCTTACAGTAGCACTGGTTATGGGCTTGCTGTTGCATATCAACCAACATACCCTGTTTCCCCAAAAATAAGACATCCCCTGAAAATATGACCTAGTAGAGGTTTTGCTGAATTTCTAAATCTAAGGCCTCCCCTGAAAGTAAGACCTAGCAAAGTTTTTGTTTAGAAGCATGCTCGCTGAACAGAACACCAGAGCATGCAGGATCGGTAAATGTACGTACCATAGAGTTTTGTACATGGAAATAATGGTACAGTAGTAACAAGAAATTATTGATAGGTTTCACAGTTTATCTGGTTATGTTGATTTGTGAGGATGACTACTGTACAGTATATAATAAATGTTCATTTTTTTGTTCAACAATAAATGTGAATTCTTCTTCATGGAAAAATAGGACATCCCCTGAAAATAAGACCTAGAGCATCTTTGGGAGCAAAAATTAATATAAGACACTGTCTTATTTTCGGGGAAACACAGTATCACAGATGAAAATAAGAACATGCTTGAAACATTGTAGTTTGCATTCCAAAGATCACGGCTTGAATCTCCCTCTCCATTACATATTGCTGAAAGCGCTAATTTACCAGCTGTATGCCCACAGCTGGCACAGTAAAATCAAAGCTTTTTTTCCCTTTTATTTGAAGAGACTATAACTTTTGACCATATACTACCACTATTAAAAATGTAGCCTGACGCCTGAAAAAAGTGCCCATACATATGGATTAGAGTCCAGAAGATGCACCAGCTCCCCCCTCCTCAACCCAAGATGCTACTTCCAAAGACCCCAGTAGGAGCAGAACCTGGATAAATATCAAGACCAGGCAAAAGGCAAAAAATTGGAAAGGTGAGTTACCAGGGTCAAGGACCAGAAGAATGTATGCCCTGAAGAGACCCATGAGGGTGCGTGAAGCCATGCTGAGTCAGACAAAGCAGGCAGGGACTATGTGTTGTCGAAGGCTTTCATGGCCGGGATCACAGGGTTGTTGTATGTTTTCCGGGCTGCATGGCCATGTTCCAGGAGTATTCTCTCCTGACGTGTCACCCACATCTATGGCAGTCATCCTCAGGTTGTGAGGTATGGAGAAACTAAGCAAGGAAGGTTTATTTATATCTGTGGAAAGTCCAGGGTGAGAGAAGAACTCTTTGTCAGTTGGAGGGCAGTGTGAATGTTGTAGTTAGTCACCTTAATTAGCATTGAATAGCTTCACCTCCTGGCTTCTTCCTGCCTGGGGGCATCCTTTGTTCAGAGTTGTTAGCTGCCCCTGGTTGATTCATGTCTGGAAAACCTACACACTCAGATAGATGCCTTCATAAAAACTCCAACCATCACCCAAGTCAAAAAACAGAAGCACAATCAAAGCCCTGACAGACTGTGCACAAAGAATCTGCGAACCTCACCTCCGCCAAGGTGAACTAAACCATCTAAACTGGGCTCTACAGGCTAATGGATACTCCACTATGGGCATCAGAATACTTGTGAGGCCAAAAACAAACCATGAGAGTACAGACAAAGATCCACCCAGAGGAAAGGTGTTCTTACCATACATCAAGGGGCCGGGCTGTGGCGCAGGCTGTTGAGCAACCAGCTGCAGCCAGCTGCAATGAATCACTCTGACCAGGAGGTCATGAGTTCGAGGCCAGCTCGAAGGCCCGTGTTTGTCTTGTCTTTGTTCTTTGTTAAGGCATTGAATGTTTGCTTTATATGTGTAATGTGATCCGCCCTGAGTCCCCTTCGGGGTGAGAAGGGCGGAATATAAATACTGTAAATAAATAAATAAATAAACCACTGACTGCATAGGAAAACTGATGAAGAAACACAACCTACAAACTATCTACAGACCCACAAAGAAAATCCAACAAATGCTACGGTCAGCGAAGGACAAGAGGGATCCTCTCAGCTCTGCAGGAGTCTACCGTATACCATGCAGCTGTGGACAAGTCTACATAGGGACCGCCAAACGCAGCAGCATTGCCCAAACATGAGTCAAAGAACATGAAAGGCACTGCAGACTAACTGAACCAGAGAAATCAGCCATAGCAGAGCACTTGATGAACCAACCTGGACACATTATATTATTTGAGAACACAGAAATGCTCGACCACTCCAACAACTATCATGTCAGACTACAAAGAGAAGCCACTGAAATCCACAAGCATGTGGACAACTTCAACAGAAAGGAGGAAACCATGAAAATGAACAAAATCTGGCTACCAGTATTTTAAAAACTCAAAAATCAGAACAGTAAATAAGAAGCGACAATCTAAAAACAGAGGAGTCCAGACATGAATCAACCAGGGGCAGCTAACAAATCACTCTGACCAAAAGGTCATGAGTTCGAGGCCTGCCCGTGCTTGCATCTGTCTCTGTTCTATGTTATGGCATTGAATGTTTACCTTATATGTGCAATGTGATCCGCCCTGAGGTGAGAAGGGGGGAATATAAATACTGCAAATAAATGACTCTGAACAAAGAATGCCCCCAGGCAGGAAGAAACCAGGAGATGAAGCTATTCAATGCTAATTATTAAGGTGATTAACTACAACATTCACACTGGCCTCCAACTGACAAGAGTTCTCTCACCCTGGACTTTCCACAGATATATATAAATCTTCCTTGCTTAGTTTCTCCATACCTCACAATCTCTGAGGATGCCTGCTATAGATGTGGGCGAAACGTCAGGAGAGAATACTTCTGGAACATGGCCATGCAGCCCGGAAAGCATACAACAACCCAGGCGGGGACTGTTGTTGAAGGAGGTCTATAAAATGAGAAAGGCTTGGGAGCTGAAAAGCTGCTCAATAATAATAATAATACTAATAATAATAATAATAATAATAATAATAATAATAATAATAATAACTACTTTATTTTTATACCCCGCCCCATCTCCCCGGAGGGACTCGGAGCAGCTTACATGGGGCCAATACAATACAATACAATAACAGCAATAAAACAATAAAACAAATATCGACAATAAAACAAATATCGACAATAAAACAAATATCGCATCAATAAAACAACATGCTTGACTCTTTGTCAGTCCTATGGTATTTGCTTTGATGACTTGCTGGCCCAGCTGCCTTTCCATCAGGGGAGCTGAAGAAAGCAAAATGTACTACAATAAGCAATTAGATTTTAGTTAAGATTTAATATGCTCCCTCTTTCCGAACCCCCAGTGAGGTTCTGTCCCTCTTAATATTTGTTTTACTCATGCGTTTCACAATGTGTGGCTGTGTCAGAAACAGACACAGGTCAGTATTCCTCCAACTGATTAACATGTTATTATTATTAGCATTGTTTAAAAATACATTAGTGGGTGAGACTGCATCTCACCATCAGCAATAGTGCTGCGTCTGAGCAGCTACACTTCCTAGAATGGAGCTACTGCCGTCAGACGGAGGCGTGTTTTTTCTGCAGTCCTTTTCCTGCAGCAAAGGACTGCAGTGGAAAGAAGCTGTGCTGGAGATCTTTTTCAGGTAGCGTCCGTCGCTGGCATCCTCCTGATTAAAAACCAGCAAGCATAGAACTTCCTTGCCATCGGGAGACTGTAGGACTCTTCACTGCAAAGCCTCTCCCACAAAAGCAGCTGAATAGCTTACCATCCTGACCTCGGTTAAACTGTACAGAATGGGTGACAGTGTGTTTTCTCTCCCACCCCTCCGATTTAAGAGCTAGTAAGGGAGAGCATGTGCATTTAGGGAGAATTGGGGGAAATCATCTAATTCTATTGATTGTGTAGAATACGATTACTAACTTGTAATATAATAGAAAGACAATCCACGACAAAAATGTGCGGGAATTTTGACCTGTACTTCAAGTGTCAAAAATGACAATGCAGTTTTCTCAAAATGATTCACAGTGACTGCAGGACAGCAGTCGGGGGAAAGACACTCATTTTCACGGGCTTTGCTGTTCCAAATAATGCTACCACATATCAGAATCCTGTGCAGACCACACAGTTTATTTCAGAAGATTTTGAAGCAATGATTTCCAGACTCTGGTGATGCAGATGTTTTGAACTACAGTAGAGTCTCACTTATCCAAGCCTCGCTTATCCAAGCTTCTGGATTATCTGAGCCATTTTTATAGTCAATGTTTTCAATATATCGTGATATTTTGGTGCTAAATTCGTAAATACAGTAATTACAACATAACTGTAATTACTGTGGCTGTGGCGCAGGCGGGAGAGCAAGCCAGCTGCAACCAGCTGCAATGAATCACTCTGACCAGGAGGTCATGAGTTTGAGGCCCGCTCGGAGCCTATGTTTGTCTTGTCTTTGTTCTATGTTAAAAGGCATTGAATGTTTGCCTATATGTGTAATGTGATCCGCCCTGAGTCCCCTTCGGGGTGAGAAGGGCGGAATATAAATGCTGTAAATAAATAAATAAATAAACATTACTGCATATTGAACTACTTTTTCTATCAAATTTGATCTATAACATGATGTTTTGGTGCTTAATTTGTAAAATCATAACCTAATTTGATGTTTAACAGGCTTTTCCTTAATTCCTCCTTATTATCCAAGATATTCGCTTATCCAAGCTTCTGCCGGCCCGTTTAGCTTGGATAAGTGAGACTCTACTCTATAACTCTAATAATAATAATAATAATAATCATCATCATCATCATCACATTATTTGCCGATACATCACACAGTCCTAGACACTTGGGAAGTGTCCAACGTGTGATCCAGTACAACAGCCAGCAGAGTGTCTGCTGTGGACTCAACTTGTTTTGTTTCAAATAATAATAATAATAATAATAATAATAATAATAATAATAATAATAATAATCCGCTATCAGGACCTCAAGATTGAACTCCAAAGACTCTGGCAGAAACCAGTATAGGTGGTCCCGGTGGTGATGGGCAGAGTCCTCTGCCACCTGATCTTCTAGGCAGATCATAAATGATCTTCTAGGCAGATGATGTTGCCATCCCAGGTGACAGTCGCATTGACGAAAAACAACAGGAAAAACTCAGTTGCTAACAGGACCTCAAGATTGAACTTCAAAGACTGTCAGAAACCAGTACAGGTGGTCCCGGTGGTGATCGGCACATTGGGTGCCGTGACAAAAGATCTCAGCCGGCATTTGGAAACAGACATTGACAAAATTACGATCTGCCAACTGCAAAAGGCCGCCCTACCGCCCTACCCAGCATATCTATCTTGTTTGCTGTGTAATAATAATAATAATAATAATAACAAGAACAACAACAACAACAACAACAACAAAGTATGGATTGTTGATGTAGCAATCCCAGGTGACAGCAGGATTGAGGAGCAACAACTGGAAAAGCTGACACGATATGAGGATTTAAAGATCGAATTGCAAAGACTCTGGCACAAGCCAGTCAAGGTGGTCCCAGTGGTGATCGGCACACTGGGTGCAGTGCCTAAAGACCTTGGCCTGCACTTAAACACAATCGGCACTGACAAAATTACCACCTGCCAGCTGCAGAAGGCCACCTTACAGTGATCTGCACGCATTATTCGCCGATACATCACACAGTCCTAGACACTTGGGAAGTGTCAGACGTGTGATCCAATGCAACAGCCAGCAGCGTGTCTGCTGTGGACTTATCTTGTTGTGATTCAAATAATAAGAATAACAACAACAACAGAAACAATAGACAATTGACAAAATTATGATCTGCCAACTGCAAAAGGCCACCTTACTGGGATCTGCGTACATCATCCGAAAATACATCACACAGTCCTAAACACTTGGGAAGTGTTCGACTTGTGATTTTGTGATACAAAACCCAGCATATCTATCTTGTTTGCTGTGTCAAACTATGCCGTTGTGTCAATAATAATAATAATAATAATAATAATAATAATAATAATAATAATAATTTATATACCACCCTATCTCCTCAAGGGACTCAGGGCGGTTTCCAACATAGCAAGGAAACCATACAACAACTTATAACTATAC
This sequence comes from Anolis carolinensis, assembly GCF_035594765.1. Taxonomy (NCBI): domain Eukaryota; kingdom Metazoa; phylum Chordata; class Lepidosauria; order Squamata; family Anolidae; genus Anolis; species Anolis carolinensis. The sequence continues at coordinate 214,303,610 of NC_085841.1, read as the reverse complement.
AACAACAAAACATAATACAATAATGAGCAAAAGTACACTAATCATCCTCCTAGCAGACTCAGCCACTTTGTCTAATGGTCTGGGAGCTCTAAAGCCAAACTAAAGTAGATTTATTGAATCAACAGAAATTACAGAAGTATTGGCTTATCATATTCCTATCTAGAACCTTTTTAGTAGAGAACTGACAATTACATTTAGGCCTATGTCTTCAAGAGCTACCACTGTATCTTCTTGTTCATAATCCAAAGCATGACACTTTCAAACTGTCCAGGCAATTTGGTTAAGTCATTTGTTCAATTTCAGAGTCATCAATATTGTTTTACTGTTACTAAATATTGTAGGTACTGTCTTCCTTATACCATTAGATATCTTTGAGGATTTTTAAAAAATGTGCCAATTTGTTAATTAAATTCATATTATTATGGGATTGTTAAACATATGACCTCCAACGTTTCACAGGTGATAACTAGGACACATAAAGCCAAGCAATATCGGATTGTGGTCAAGATGGCAAAAAATGATTAATACACAAGCTAGAACAGGTATGGGCAAACTTTGTCCCTCCAGGTCTTTTGGACTTTAACTCCCAGAATTCCTAACAGCCTACCGGCTGTTAGGAATTCTGGGAGTTGAAGTCCAAAACACCTGGAGGACTGAAGTTTGCCCATACCTGAGCTAGAAGGTTGCAATACCTTTCTAACTGGCAGTTAGGGGGAGAAAGGCTTTTCCTCATCCTCTGTAATTTTGACCATTTTTCTAGGTATTTTTATTGAAAGACATATTTTGGATGACTATATCTATTGTAGCCAAATTTGGTGTGATTGGGTTCAGTGGTTTTGTTGTTTACTCTATAGTAAAACGAACATTACATTTTATATATATACTGGCTGTGCCCGGCACCGCGTTGCTGTGGCGAAGTATGGTGGTATGGGAAATAAAGTATTGAGGAATTGGTGGTAGTTAAGGTAAAGGGTAAAGGTTTTCCCCTGACATTAAGTCCATTATAAATGGGTTATATAGCTGTGTGGAAGGGCCTTGAGTCTATACTGCCATATAATCCAGTGCAAATCAGATAATCTGTATTTGATAGGCAGTGTGGAAGAGGCCTAAGTGAGGCCTAACTCTGCCTGTCCCCTGAGCTGAGTGGGTTGCTAGGAGACCAAGTGGGCAGTGCTTAGCCTTCTAACTGGCAGCAATTGGATAAAAACAATTCTTCCTCTCCCTCTAATTAGGACTTTATTTTTCTTTTCTTTTTGTTGTATGAACGTAGAGGCATGGATGAGGGGTTGTGCTGCCAAGTTTAGTGTTTCTGGGATGTGTAGTTTTGTTATTTTGTCCTAGACCGAAATTTCATTACCCTTTTATATATATAGACTAGCTTTGCCTGGCCACGCGTTGCTGTGGCTTATGGGAATCCTTTGTTGGCCAAGTGGAATAGCAGTGAATAGCCTTGCAGCCTCAAAGCCTGGCCATTTTCTGGAGTAGCTGGAGCTTTTTGTTGTATGAACGTAGAGGCATGGATGAGGGGTTGTGATGTCAAGTTTAATGTTTCTGGGATGTGTAGTTTTGTTGTTTTGTCCTAGGCCGAAATTTCATTACTCTTTTATATATATAGATAGATTACTGAACTCAATTTGTATCAGCGGAAGTAAGCTGGGGATAAAGGAAAAAATGAGTGGAGGAGAGAGGACCCGAGGTACTATCAACAATGCCATATAATGCAGTTTCAGAATGAAGATTAACTGTATTGAACTGGATTGTACACCAGTGTAGACTGATACAATCCAGTACAATCTGCATTATATGAGTTTACACTGATCATATAATGCAATTCAAACTGTATTATATGGCAAAGAGGGCCTGGGACATTTTAAAAGTACAGTAGAGTCTCACATATCCAACATAAACGGGCCGGCAGAATGTTGGATAAGCGAATATGTTGGATAATAAGGAGGGATTAAGGAAAAGCCTATTAAACATAAAATTAGGTTATGATTTTACAAATTAAGCATCACAACATCATGTTATACAACAAATTTGACAGAAAAAGTAGTTCAATACGCAGTAATGCTACGGAGTAATTACTGTATTTACGAATTTATCACCAAAATATCACGATGTATTGAAAACATTGACTACAAAAATGCGTTGGATAATCCAGAACGTTGGATAAGCGAGTATTGGAGTTGAAAATGTGGAATGATAGAGGCTTCATTGGGACTAACCATGCTAAGTTGGGATAGTTGGGGGCATAGAAACATAGATATTTTGAATGTATGGAACAAGAAATGGAGATTCCAGAGAATCAGCCCCATTCTAGTACTTTTTAGATGTTAACTGTTTCACTAAACACATTCATAAAATGTGAACTAAGCGTCCAGGTATAAATATGTATATATGTTTCAGCATAACGTGATGTATTTTCTAATTATGACAGTTTCCTGGCTCCTATTTGTCAGTTGGTGAAGAGGTTTATTGCAACATCCCTGATGACCCAGCATCTTTGTCAATCTATTGGAATGCTCTCTACATCTCTTCTCTACAAAAAAACAAAAGACAACTTGGCAAGGTGGCACTACCTAGAGGAATCCTCCACCTTGTGTGACTGTGGAGCTGAACAAAGAACTCAGCATATGTATGCTTGCCCACAATGCCCTGCCTCATGTACGGAGGAGGAGTTGTTTAAAGCTACAGACAATGCGGTTGCTGTTGCCCGCTTTTGGTCCAAAACTATTTAGTTGCTGTGATTTCTTTTCTTTTTTATTTTATTTCCATTATTTGAAATGTATTTGTTGTACCAAAGCTTTTGACACGAAATAAATAAATAAATCTCTTCTCTACATGCTTTCACTCTCTTGCTCATACAACTCTTGCATAATACAGTTGGAAAAATTTCCATCACCATCCCCTAAGAAAATAATTTCATAAAGTGAGGCCTCTTCCAGCTCTATGATTCTATGATACTATGTTGACAAGACAGAGTACCATGGGTAGCCAACAGAAATGGTCATGCATCATGGGATGACCTCCGTAAGACTCCGTTTCACCAGTGTGAGAAAACAGAGAGAACATGGGGAAACATTCATGTGATGAGGTCCTTACAGTCTATGCCAGTCATCTCCAGGTCTCTAATAAGTTATCCTTTCATGTATTGTCCCCTCACATATATATAGAAAATGTAGCATTGTTATGAATTACATCTAACATAGCACATTTTGGAAAAAAAAATCAGACTATTTTTGTAGGAATAAAAACCATGCACGAGTATCAAACATTTATTTTATATAGCTGGACCTCTGTATCCATGGATTCTGCTCCCATTGTATCAACCATCCATGATTGAAAATCTGAACAAAGAAGTGGTGATTAACTTCTGACTATGCGGATAAAGAGATCCGTAGCAAGATTGATACTTATTCAAGGGGAAGAGAAAAAAGGACAAATTGACCAAATGGGGTGACCAAGGAAAAATATTTGTCTAACTTCAAGAGAGATTGTGATTTGCTAATTAAGGTGTTATTATAATGATAGAGCCCCCGGTGGCATAGTGTGTTAAAGCACTGAGCTGCTGAACTTGCAGACCGAAAGGTCACAGGTTCAAATCCGGGGAGCGGAGTGAGCTCCCACTGTTAGTTCCAGCTTCTGCCAACCTAGCAGTTCAAAACATGCAAATGTGAGTGGATCAATAGGTACCGCTCCGACGGGAAGGTAACAGCGCTCCATGCAGTCATGGAGGTGTCTACAGACAACGCCGACTCTTTGGCTTAGAAATGGAGATGAGCACCAACCCCCAGAGTCAGACATGACTGGACTTAACGTTTACCTTTACCTTATAATGATGGAAATATTTGTCAGTTGGGGGATTTATAAATTAGTGGAATGTTACTTACTAAATGTAGAAATGTAATATCTTTTAAGAGGAGTAGATTAGTTAGAAATTATTTTGTGTATGCACTTGTTTGTTTAACTTTTGTGTTTATATTTTGTTATCTGTAGTATGTATTTAGCTGTATTGCAGTGGCTGGAATTTAGATGAATATAGATATAAAATTGCAGACCGAAAGGTCCCAGGTTCATATCCGGGGAGTGGAGTGAGCGCCCGCTGTAAGCTCCAGCTTCTGCCAACCTAGCAGTTCGAAAACATGCAAATGTGAGTAGATCAATAGGTACCACTCCAGCGGGAAGGTAATGGCCCTCCATGCAGTCCTGCTGGCCACATGACCTTGGAGGTGTCTACGGACAACGCCGGCTCTTTGGCTTAGAAATGGAGATGAGCACCAACCCCCAGAGTCAGACACGACTGAACTTAACATCAGGGAAAACCTTTACCTTTTAGATATAAAATTACATAAAGAACTGTCATTTGTTTGTTTATTTTATCATTATCGTATCATGATTATTTTTCTCTTACAATAAAAATACTAAGTTAAAATGTAGTATCTATGCCTGCAATGAATTATACGGATACTGGACATGATGCAAGGACACTGGGGGTTGGGGATTAAATATGTAATAATATTGGATTCAGGGGACTGAGGGAAAAAGTTTCTAATCATTATTCAAAGCTAGGGCTGACTCTTACCTTAACCATATAAGAGGCAGCTAAAGGGTTTTGGGGGATGTATTTTAAAAACTGTAAACCACACCAAGGAAGCAGAGCGGACGTGTGGCTAGAAGCCATCACACTTCTTGCATCATGTCCCTGAACAGCCGATTATTTTGGATCGGAAAGAAACAGCAGGATTCAGTGCTGCTTGGCAGTGCAGGACCTGTTTGAAATTCTAAAATAGAAAGAAACCCCTCCAGGTATGTCATACGTCACTGAGGTAAGACCCAAATACTCAGCCCTCAAATCTAGCAATGTAACATGTTGCTAACATGCTATATCCTCTCCCCTTCCATCAACAATTTTAATCACTTCAAGAAGTAAAAGGAGAACATGCAATGAAAGACACTGTAGAGGTTCCTAGATGTTAGACTTGCAAAATGGAAAACTGGAGAAAGCTTCTGTACCTTTAATACATGAGCAGAAGAAGGGATTTCAGAAGGTGTACAGGAGCTGTGTCTGTAGTAGGGTGTTGCTTCAAACTGTAATATACAGAATTTATAAAAAACAAAAGTGTTAATGGAATCATGGAAACTGTACTTTTACAAGGTGTTTACCCTTCTCTGCCATCTACAACTTCCATGATTCCACAACCCTGAGTCATGGCAATTAAAGTAGTGTCAAACTGGATTAACCCTATAGTGTAGATGCACCCCGAGGATCATAGTGAGCATTACCTCTGATAAAGCACACATAAGCTTGTGCCATAAAAACACACATTCACAATGTAAAAGCCATTGCTTTAAGGCAATGGTTCCCAACCAGTGGTGCATGGACCACCAGTGGTCTCCAAGAACGAAAATATAACCCACGCCCTCACCGTTACTACACCATTGCAACATGGGGTGACTAGTCTCACAAAACCCTCTTATAGTGCCAAGGCAATGAGGATGTGGGAAAGATGAAAGGCCTCCTGACTGCTGCTTCTCCTCCTCCTCCCTCCCCCTAAGCGGAGCTGTTCCATGTGGCGCCTCCTTGGTGTCTTTGTTTTTAGGCCTGTTCCTGGGGTTATTTGGGGTGCTGATTCAGAAAATTTCATCAGCTCTAGATTATTATATATGGTTTTCTGGGGGTGAGAAGATGTGTCTACTTTATGGCATATGTTCTGTATCAGAAACTAGAGCTGATTTGGTCTATCCAATACAATTTTCTGGATCAGCACCCCAAATAATCAAACCGAAGTTGACCAAAAACTGATTCATAACCCTTTGGGTATTAATGTTAAAGAGTGGTCCTGGGTCAAAGTGGTCCCTGGTCAAGTGGCCACCTGGTCAAAACAATGTTGGGAACCATTGCTTTAAGGAAAGTGATGACCCTTGATTACTATGATAGATTGCAGTGACATCAAGAAAGCCTGAAATGAGACTAAACTTCTTCACTTGCTTTTTTGAATAAACTGTTTTTTGAGTAAACAAGTCCATATCTTCCTAGGGGTTATATGAATATGGAAGTGCCTTTTTGCATTCATACTCCTATCTGGATAAGAAAGTGTATATACAGTAGAGTCTCACTTATCCAACATAAACGGGCCACCAGCAGAACGTTGGATAAGCGAATATGTTGGATAATAAGGAGGGATTAAGGAAAAGCCTATTAAACAACAAATTAGGTTATGATTTTACAAATTAAGCACCAAAACATCATGTTATACAACAAATTTGACAGAAAAAGTAGTTCAATATGCAGTAATGCTATGTAGTAATTACTGTATATACGAATTTAGCACCAAAATATCACGATGAATTGAAAACATTGACTACAAAAATGCATTGGATAATCCAGAACGTTGGATAAGCGAGTGTTGGATAAGTGAGACTCTACTGTACAAAGAATTCAACAAAAACCCAGTGGATACTAAGGGCTAACTGTAATTTTTTCCTATCTTGTAAAAGCAAAAAATGTGCTGCCATGCTTTGTTAATGTCATAAATGAAGTTTTCTGCCATGATTCTGCAGTCCAAACATCTGTCAGGGCTGCAGCAACTGAAAGAAATAGGACTGCCAATTTTTGGATTCTTATTAAAATCCTTCTTTTGGAGAAAAATTACAAAGTGAAAACAAATAGGTCAACCATTTTAGTTTATCATGCCTTGTTGTTAGAGGAACTAAACAAGAGTTTTGTGCAATATTGTATTCTTAAGGGACAATCCACAAATCAGCCAGTAGTTGATTGCTTCCATCCTATCAGGCAGAAAGTCTACAATGTCATGAAAGTGCAGCAAATTGGTATTTGTTTTGTTATTGTTCTTTTTTTTTGCTTTCAGTGTTTGTGGAATTTCCTGATTCATGGGCCAAAAACAATGGGCAAATTTAGACACCTTGCTCCATTGGATTTCCAATCTACGGCAGCTGGATTTCCTGGGAAAAATTTGAAACTAGCAAACCAATATTAGGAACTACATTTTGAAACAGATTTAAGGGTAAAGCAGATTTACGGGTAATGGTGCTCCATGCAGTCATGCCAGCCACATGACCTTGGAGGTGTCTATGGACAACGTCAGCTCTTCGGCTTAGAATTGGAGATGAGCACCAACCCCCAGAGTCAGACATGACTAGACTTAATGTCACCTTTACTTTTGCCTTGATTTGCCATACCAATGTTAACGCTGATATTAAGCCTATAAAAGCTTCTTATAGAAAACAGAAACTAAACTCAGGGTGCATCTACACCATGGAACAAATCCAGTTGGGCACAATTTTAACTGCTATGGCTGAAAGCTAAAAATTCATGGGAGCTGTAGTTTCACAATGTCTTCAGCCTTCTTTGCCAAAGAGTGATTTCATCTCACTAAACTACAAATGCATAGTATTAAGCCATAGCAGTGGTATCAAACTGCATTAATTCTACTAGTGCAGATGCACCCATAGGTACATTGAACAGCTAACATTCAAGTGATTTATGCTCTTATAGTAAATAGACTAAGCAATTCTCTATGAAATATAAAAAAGACAACCAGTAAGCTACAAAATAGGACACGCTTGTCCATATATAGAAAAATCTAGCTGAATTTTTCAGTCTCAATCTAAAAGCTGTCTATTAGTACTGTGATGTTTATGCTGAGTTTTCATGGCTGTCATATACAGTTCAACACTGTTTTGCTCCTTTTAAGCTGTGGCATCCAATTCAAAGTGACAGCAGTGAAAAGTCCTAAAATACAAAGCAACCTGGCCTATAGTTCTTATAGTTCCCAGAATTTAATGTGATGAATAGCCCTGAGTCGATACCAATGATTGTGTTGCTCTTCCTGGCCAATATTCTGGTAACACGGTCTAGAAATGGTGCATTGCATACATGCACTTGCAGAGATGTTCTGAAGAGGGCATCAGACTTGCACTCAATAAGTTGTATGCTATTCTGAATTAGCACTGTAATGCTAATAAGTAGCTTTATGACCAATGTTTTCACATGCAGGACCTGGAACAGCTATCATTATTTCACTGGAATATGGGGAACTTAGAAATGAGGTTTCCTTTTTCCTTGATAAACCAAAGCTGGTAGATCATTAATTCTCATCCTGTGGATCTCCACATGTTTTGGCCTTCAACTCCCAGAAATCTTAACAGCTGGTAAACTGACTGGGAATTCTGGAAATTGTAGGCCAAAACACCTGAGGACCCACAGATTGAGAACCACTGTGTTCAATAATCCATGCTTTAAAAAATGGCATGCAAGAAGTACACACATAATCACCGCTAGCCAGCAGAAGTTAGAGGCGGTAGTCATTCCATGTTCTTAAAACTATTAACAAGCATGATATTTCCCCATGGTATTGCCTACAGTGAGACAAATTTTACATTTGAGAAAGAACATTAAGGAAAAGCCCTGGCCCAGGGACAGAAGGGCCTTTTCTCATGAAAGTGATGGTAACATGGGTGAAAGAAACTTGGTATCTCCCTTTCCTTCAAATGGACTGCAGGGAACACAGTAGACACTGCGCTTTCCCAATGTGAACCTGCAACCTTTCGGTCTGCAAGTTCAGCAGCTCAGTGCTTTAACATGCTGTGCCATTAGGGGATATTGTTTCCTAAAGCTTAATATACAGTATTTCTGTTTTTTTGTGTTTTTTTGTCTGTTGGAGGCAAGTATGAATGCTACAATTAGCCAGAATGATTAGCATGTAATGGCCTTGCAGCTCTAAAGCCTGGCTGATTCCTGCCTGGGTGAATCCTTTGTTGGGATGTGTTGGCTGGCCCTGTTTGTTTCTTGTGTGCAATTCACCTGTTTTCAGAGTGTTGTCCCCTCCCCCCTCCCGGGCACGTTCACAAATGTCCGATTGTCCCTCACCAATTAGTTTTTGGATACATGAGATGGGGAAAGCTTTCCCCCTTTTTTTCCTCAGCCTCGTCGTCCTCCCCAGCATGAGGTAAGCCGTCTGCTGCGGCGGTTGGGCTGCTCGTGCGCTACTGAGTTGTAGTTCACCCTCCCTCCCCCCCCCACCTGGACACATTCGCGAATGTCCGATTGTCCCTCACCTATTAGTTTTTGGATGCTTGAGATGGGGAAAGCTTTCCCTCTTTTTTTTCCTCAGCCGTGTCATCTTCCCCAGCCGTGTATGTCTTCCAAGGGTGGGGGCAGAGGCCAGCTCTGTGCATGCGCACACAGCTGTTTTTGGATTTTGGGATTTTGAGGGACATGGACTTCGAATTGTGTTTTGGTTTTGTCATCTAAACACAGCGGGGAGGACCATGTGTTTTGTTGCCGAGTTTCGTGGTTCTGGGTTTTGTAGTTTTGTTGTTTTTATTAAGGTAGAAATGAACAGAACAGATTTATATATATATATAGATGAAGATAGATTGAAAGGCAACTATTTTTGTTTTTTATTATTTTTTCTATTATGTTTCAGTTCTATATTTCTTATCTTAATTCTACAGTAGAATCTCACTTATCCAAGCCTTGCTTATCCAAGCCTCTGGATAATCCAAGCCATTTTTGTAGTCAATGTTTTCAATATATCATGATATTTTGGTGCTAAATTCGTAAATACAGTAATTACAACATAACATTACTGCATATTAAACTACTTTTTCTGTCAAATTTGTTGTATAACATGAAGTTTTGGTGCTTAATTTGTAAAGTCATAACCTAATTTGATGTTTAATAAGCTTTTCCTTAATCCCTTCTTATTATCCAAGATATTTGCTTATCCAAGCTTCTGCTCGCCCATTTAGCTTGGATAAGTGAGACTCTACTGTATATTCCTTTTAATGTAACTCTTAAAATCTTTTAATAAAATAAATATACTAGGTTGCTGTGAGTTTTCCAGGCTGTATGGCCATGTTCTAGATGCAACCCAGTGATTGCGGCCATGAAAGTTTTCGACAACAAAACAAGTGTAAACAAAAATGGCTGATGAATATATGTGAATTAGCTGAGATGGACAAACTGACAATGCTAATCAAGGAGTATGAAATTAAAATAAGTAGGCAATGAGTGCAAGGCTCGTAGATTCATTTTAGTAGACAGCTATTTAGAATGTTTAAGTTATATGTTGTAGATAAAGGTGTCCAGTTGAAGTTGAAGTTTATATATAATAAAATTGTTCTTGTTTTTTATGGTAGTGGATTTTATTATGTTTTTCTAATTTTCTTGTTTTGTAAATCTGTATTTTTTGTTGTTGTATGTTTGAATAAAAACTTTTTCAAAAAAAATCCAGGGAAAGGAGAAAGAGAGAAAAAGAAGAAGAAGAGAGAGGGAGGTAGGAGGAAGGAAACTAAATCTATTTTAAAAGAAAAGCGCACTGGGAAGAGGGAACTAAGGATGAGTTCGAGACCCTACAAGTAAAAATGAGAAGACTTGAGACAACCCAGCAATTAGGGAAGCAAACACTGGAGAGAAAAAAAAATCTGCAAGGCATTCTGCATACAGAATTAGCAGCAAAGAAAACTCAAAGGAACAGTGCCCTATAGCTCTCCATCCTTTTGGTCCATTAACAGCACCATTAGAGCCCCATGGCAGGATTTCTTTGTATATGTCATAATCTGGTGTATTTGCAGTGCCAAACTGGATAGCAGAAATGCCACTCATCATCATTCTTGCTCTCTTAATCCCCACCGTCTCCTTTCCCTTCCTCCTCTGGTTTAAATGTCCATCTAATGTTTCATCCCAGCTTTAGGGCAAGCAGTTATGAAGACATACTAATGCCAACAGGGAAAATATGACATCCCTTCTATAGGAGTATGTTTTAATGTATTATAAGTTTTATGATTTTATGTCTATATGTTTTAAATGTATGTATGTGATTGTATTTTATTGTGTATTGCTGGGCTTGGTCCCCATGTGAGCCTCCCCATGTCACTTCAGGGAGATGAGGTGGGATATAAGAATAAAGTTATTATTATTATTATTGTATGACACAGCAAACAAGATAGATATGCTGGATTTTGTATCACAAAATCACAAGTCGAACACTTCCCAAGTGTTTAGGACTGTGTAATGTATTTTCAGATGATGCGTGCAGATCCCAGTAGGGTGGCCTTTTGCAGTTGGCAGATCGTAATTTTGTCAATGTCTATTGTTTCCAAATGCTGGCTGAGATCTTTTGGCACGGCACCCAATGTGCCAATCACCACCGAGACCACCTGTACTGGTTTCCGCCAGAGTCTTTGAAGTTCAATCTTGAGGTCCTGTTAGCGGCTGAGTTTTTCCTGTTGTTTTTCGTCAATTCGACTGTCACCTGGGATGGCAACATCATCTGCCTAGAAGATCATTTATGATCTGCCTAGAAGTTCAGGTGGCAGAGGACTCTTACAAGTAAAACAAGCAGTCAAAGAAGAAAAACATGCCCTGGCAGAATATGTAAAGCAAAGTGAAGAACCTGCTTTGATTGAAGTCAAAAATCAGAAACTCCTCAAAGCACAGCAGACAAAAAACCAGTACAAGAAAACCGTACTACAAACTAGAGCTGACAGCTGGCACAACAAAACATTGCATGGAAAGCTATTATTATTATTATTATTATTATTATTATTATTATTATTATTATTATTCTATACAGCTTTAGTTAATAAGAAGAACAAAATGAACTAATTTAGTTTTTAATTACTATATTAACTGAAACTGGACATCCCTGAGTGATAGACTCAAAACTGAATTGCACCTAATAGTCTCAAACGTATTTGATAGAGGAAGCAATCAAATGAGGAAGACCCTTTCAATGCATACCTTTAAGCAATATTTACTCATACAAAATGTCACTTTTCTTTTAATACCTCTGGTTCCCACATAAAGTTTATTTGCTCTTCTAGCTTTCACGATTTGGTTGAATGGGCATTTTGCTTGCTCCTGAGTATTTATGAAAACAACCCAAGTTATGCATGCTTCAGAAATGATTCCGTCTAATTGTAATATCATTTCATTCATGGTTCAAGTATTTCTTTGATTGCTTATGCCTCAGCTGAAAAGCTGGCAATGAAAAGATGGACACACAAGAGCTACTAAAAGTCCATTGGTACTCACTGATCATAAGAAAAACCTAGAATAGCCTTCTTTAGATAAAAGCTATCTTTCCATCCTCCCTTTACAGTTTCCTGTCCCTCAAAGCTTCACCATCTAACATATATATTACTCACAACATTCAAGATGCAGCTCTCAAAAAATGAACACTAAAATTGGGCCTTCATACTTTCATTATCACTCACAGGCCCTTTCTACACTGCCCGATAATCCAGATTATCAAAGCAGAAAATCCATATTATCTGATTTGGAATGGATTATTTTAGTCTACACTGCCATATAATCCAGTTCAAAGCAGATAATGTGGATTTTATACAGCCGTGAAGAAGGGGCCATAGTGAGATAGGATCCTGTACCATAACAAAGCAATTCTGTTTTATATTGTTGTTATGCATTTTAATGTATTACATTTTGAACTGTGTTGTTTGGGCTTGGCCCCATGTAAGCTGCCCCGAGTCCCTTTGGGGAGATGGAGGCAAGGTACAAAAATAAAGTTATTATCATTATTATCATTATTATCATTACAGTAGAGTCTCGCTTATCCAATGTAAACAGGCCGGCAGAACGTTGGATAAGTGAATATGTTGGATAATAAGGAGAGATTAAGGAAAAGCCTATTAAACATCAAATTAGGTTATGATTTTACAAATTAAGCACCAAAACATCATGTTATACAACAAATTTGGCAGAAAAGGTAGTTCAGTACGCAGTAGTGCTATATAGTAATTACTGTATTTTACGAATTTAGCACCAAAATATCACAATGTATTGAAAACATTGACTACAAAAATGTGTTGGATAATCCAGAATGTTGGATAAGTGAGTGTTGGATAAGTGAGACTCTACTGTATTATTATTTTCTTAGATACAGAAAAGGTATTTGATGACCTGAATTGGACTGTACTTTTTAGATTTTTGGGAAATATGAAATTTCAGAGATGATATTATTAAATGGATGAAACTGATTCATACTTCATAAAAAATCATTAATGGAGAATTCACAAAATCTTGTGAGATTCCAAAAGATAAGACAAGAATGCCTGTTCCCTTCCCTTTTGTTTATTTTGGTTTCAGGAATATTTAATAGAAATATATGAAAAGAGCAGAGGCTCGTGGGAACAAACATTTTAAAAAGAAGCTCTTACATTAAAGTAATTTGCTGATGATTCAGTGATAGTTTTGGGAAATCCTCTGGAGGATATAGAAGTGTTAATGGGAAAATTAAAAGATGTTGGTGTGTGGGAAGGTTCTGGATCAATAACCAAAAGCCGAAAATGCTAGTGAAAAATGTGAGTACAGATTATCAATTACAATTAATGGAAAACCTGGTTTTAAAATTGAGAAGAATTGCACCATTTTCATAAATGATTAGAACGATAAAAACTATTGTCCGTTCACATTTCTCAAGGATAGGTGATGAGTGCTGACACAGTACAATAAGAAATTTGAATTATGGTACACAAATGATATGCAATATGTAGAGATAAATATATAATATATGTGGTATTATCTTTCACATTTCTAACTGGATTCTGGATCATTTTTCTTCCATCTTTCTTTTACCTTTCTTCCAGAATTATCTTTTACTGCTTGTTGTAAGATTACAAATTAAGATGGACAAAAAAGAAATGTAAAATCTGCAGGAAATGAGATAATCTTGATAATATTGTAGTATATGGGCAAGACTCCTAGCTAGGCACACATACAATCTCAGCTTCAGTCTCCAGCATTTGTAGTAAGCGGCTCTCAGGAAGCAGGTGTAGAAAAACACCTCTGCCTGAGACCAGGCTCATGGTTCAATAGAAAAATAAGTCAGGTGAACAAACAGACTAGCAAAATTTAGCTTCTTATGTACAGTTTATCATAAAAATTGAAACTTATGAAATCTCTGAAGTTACTACTTCTTGGAATATGTAGATTCATGGTGGTGATGGTGATATAATTATTCACTATTTTCCCTCGTAGATCATAGGACATAAGCAGTTTTCTTCCAACTACAAAAAGGTTTTTGAAAACCACACAGTTTTGAAAATTACACTGTTTTCAAAGTCTATTCACAGTTTGGACTTTATTCTGTGCAAAGTTTTCATGTTGTTGTTGTAGGACAGAAAACATCATTTTCTTCACAGCAGACAATGTTTTTGGGCAAAATTTATTTCTATTTATAAATACTATTTTCCATTCAAAAGTGGTTTTTTTCCTATGAAGAAAAGGCCAGTTCTATGCCACATATGAGTTTTGCAAGAATACAAAACTGCACAGTACAACCACATACAATTTTTTGCACAAAATAAGACTTGGCCTTCTGGGAATGGAAGCTGGATAAGGCGTGATTCAGTGGAAGTCACTACAGAATGAAAGCAGGATAGAGTATGTTTTTGTTACTTTTCTTAATACAGCACTAAACCTGTGTACCCTGCAAATAATCCAGGCTTTCTCAACCCTCAGCCCTTCCCCCATTTTTGACCATTTGTTGAATATTTTCAAACAAATATGTGAAAGGAAGTCATATGGAGGAGGGAAAAAGCTTGTTTTCTGCTGCCCTGGAGACTAGGACATGGAACAATGCCTTCAAACTTCAGAAAGGAGATTCCACCTGAACATCAGGAAGAACTTCCTCACTGTGAGAGCTGCTCAGCAGTGGAACTCTCTGCCCCGGATTGTGGTGGAGGCTCCTCCTTTGGAGGCTTTTAAGCAAAGGCTGGATGGCCATCTGTTGGGGGTGCTTTGAATGCGATTTACCCACTTCTTGGCAGGGGGTTGGACTGGATGGCCCACAAGGTCTCTTCCAACGCTATGATTCTATGAAATATTCTTTCCGTCTCTACTCATTGGAAATGCCCTTTGTGCTACTCTCATAGTGACCAGAGTATCTGCAGCCACTCCAATGCCTATGACAACAGCTTGAAAAAAGCGGCCCACAGTCATGAGGCTGCAGGCACACTTGCCAGGAATAGGTGCAGTTTACTTAAAAGGCATCTCTGTGCATTCACAGCCAGGCAGGCATTACATATTCATGAAGCAATCACCAGTTCTGCAGACAGCTGCCTCTGCATGGATGTCAAGGACCAACACAAGTGATTTTGCTGCTTCTGACAGAACAGAAAAAGAATGCCCACCAACAAATCAAGGTGCATGCATAGTGCTAAGAGCTGGTCAAGTTATTTTGGCATCTGGGACAATAAGTGTCTATACACAGTAAAATACTATAAAACAAGCAACTAAGAACATGCTGCCCTTTCAGATATTCCAAACAGCTGTTTAAGGTCACTGTCCCATTGTATGTAATGATAAGAACCATGAAGGTTTACCTGAGACTATGTAATATTGAACAGAAACGGCAATCATGTATAAACTGGTCCCTTGTTGTTATACACACACACACACACAGTAGAGTCTCACTTATCCAACATAAACGGGCCGGCAGAACGTTGGATAATCAGAAATGTTGGATAATAAGGAGTGATTAAGGAAAGGTTTATTAAACATCAAATTATGCTATGATTTTACAAATTAAGGACCAAAACATCATGTTTTACAACAAATCGACAGATGTCCAGAGTTACCCAGGGAATGTGCCCTTCAACCGAAAGGAGTTTTTGCATCGCCAGAGATCAGAGAAACAAGGGCTTAGAAGGAGTAACCGCTTGGCATCTCGAGGGGATTGTGGATAAGAAGATTCCCTTGGGAACTTTTGGGGAGTTTGGTCTCCCTTCGTTGGGATCTGATCTTTGTTCCATAAAAGTGCCTTGCACTACAGACAATTTGCGGTGTCAACGTAGCGTTTCCCTGAGAACGTTTCACCGACTCCAGTTCCCTGATTTCACCAAGCCAAGCCTCCTGTTTCTGGCGGCCAAGCTGAGACGCAACTCCTGATTTAAACCGGAGTAAATTCACTTCCTTGCCTTGTTCCTGAATCAAGTTTGATCTTCGCTTCGTCTTGTTCTTACTTTGATATCCACGATCTCCTAGTGACTGGGGGCCTTGTTATTCAGCCTTGCTTCCTTGTTGTTCCCTGTTCAAACTTCCCAACAGTTTGAGCGTGTTTTGGTTTTGGACTTTGGACAATAATATTGGACATTTTCCTTCATCTTTTTGCATAAGCAAAAAGGACAATTTCCTACTCATCCTTTCTGCTTATGCATTCTTGAATTTATATTTGCTTTAATAAAGATATTAAATGATTATTGGTCTCTGTCTAGTTTCCAGTGTTCACGCTACCTTGGGGTGCAACAGGTTCTCTGGCAATAGTGACCTGGACAGTAGGGTGAAGGTCCAGTGGGGCCAAGGCCAAGACCTCCACTCCACTGCTGCCTGGGAAAGGAATATGTGGCACAGTCAGGAGCATTTTTCTTGTCTACTGGCCCAGGATTAACAGGCCCATGTACAAGAGGCCTCAGCCAACCACCAACAGCCCTTCCTGAAGACAACAAGCACGTCAATATTCACCTCTCCTGTTGGATTGACAGTTCACTAATGTGGTCACTGGGATGTGCAAAAGCTTTGTCTCTCACAGCCTTGAGGTGAGAGACAAACGGACCAAAGGGACAGACAAAGAAGGTGGAAAAATAAGGTTGACTCATCCTCTCAGCAACAGGGCTTCTTTCGAAATGTATTTCTATCATTTGGTGGGCACTAACTAATATTTGTGAATATAAGAATGCTATGAATGCCAGCGTATCTTAAATCCTATCTTATTCTAATTCCCCTTGCATTCTAAATAGCCATTTTGTTGAAATTCCAGGCTACAAATGCTCTTGTGGGTCTTTTGTTGTTTTCTTAGTTAATCATAAAACTCAGAATCTCTCCTTAAGAAATGTTCTTAATATATTCCAAGGTGGATTATGTCACTGAACTAAACTGATTTTACCATTTGCATTTTATCCTCTTTATTCAGGCATTTAACGTGATTATCCTAAAAAGAACATATTAGAAAAAGCCATACGTTCTTGAGATACTAAGAGTATTGCTACTTCGTGATTATGACCATGACAGATTTTATGTATCAGCAGATGTTAAGTTCTTCCACTATATAACTTCAAAGAAAATCACATGGGGTAATCACGCTTGATCTTAAATTCCAATAAATATAATTTTGCAGTCATTGCTTCTGTGTATTTCTGCTTTTGTGGTGCCCTATAATAAGAAGCAGGAAGGTTTGGGTATTTGGCATCAACTTGCAATGTCCTATTTCCAGTCAAATAAGCTCTTAAAATGCAATGCTATGTCTTCTCCCATTTATGCACATTAAACCAGAGTTACCTTCATGAGATGTGAAGAGGTTTTGTGCTAATTGCCATGCCAAGGAGATACAATAATGATGCCCTTTTTAGAATGTAAGCTTGTCAGAGTGTGTGCTAGTTTTACTTAAGCCATTCATATTAACCTAGATTCATCCCTTGATAACTTGATCAAATCACTTTTATTCTAAAAAAGGGGGAGAAAACAGAGTTCTTGGATGTTTTATTAGGATAGGGAAGCAATACATTCTCAACTTAAAAGAGAGAATGTTTTGAATCTGAATTCTGTCTGTTGCAAATGGATGAACTCTTTTTGTATCTGGTAAGATTCTGATTCTGCTGATGAGATGGAAGAAGTAGACATTGACATTGCTTTTCTGACTGTTATTTTACGTTTCTATCCCAGCCATGAAATCTTTTCTGCCCTTCCACACAGCCCTATATCCCAGAATATCAGGGCAGAAAACCCTACATTATCTGAGTGTGGACTCAGATAACCCAGTTTAAAGCAGATACAGTAGAGTCTCACTTATCCAAGCTAAACGGGCTGGCAGAAGCTTGGATAAGTGAATATCTTGGATAATAAGGAGGGATTAAGGAAAAGCCTATTAAACATCAAATTAGGTTATGATTTTACAAATTAAGCACCAAAACATCATGTTATACAACAAATTTGACAGAAAAAGTAGTTCAATACACAGTAATGCTATGTAGTAATTACTGTATTTACGAATTTAGTACCAAAATATCACAATATATTGAAAACATTGACTACAAAAATGGCTTGGATTATCCAGAAACTTGGATAAGTGAGGCTTGGATAAGTGAGTCTCTACTGTATTGTGGGATTTTCTGCCTTGATATTCTGGGATATAGGGCTATGCGGAACATCCCTGGGTGCATATATACAATTTAATAAAGTTTGACACTTGTTTAATAGCCATGGTTCAATGCTATGGGATGATGGAAGTTGTGTTTTACAGGACCTTTAGCCTCCTCTGCCAAAGAGTACTATTTCTCAACAAACTATAAATCCAAGGATTCCTTAGCATTGAGTTCTGACAGTTACTGTCAAACTGTATTAATTCTACAATGTAGGTGTACCCCAGGAGCCCCGGTGGCAAAGTGCGTTAAAGTACTGAGCTGCTGAACTTGCAGACCAAAAGGTCCCAGGTTCAAACCCCGGCAGTGGCATGAGCGATCGCTGTTAGTTCCAACTTCTGCCAACCTAGCAGTTCAAAAACATGCCAATGTGAGTAGATCAATAGGTACCGCTCTGGCGGGAAGGTAACGGCGCTCCATGCAGTCATGCCGGCCACATGACCTTGGAGGTGTCTACGAACAATGCCAGCTCTTCAGCTTAGAAATGGAGATGAGCACCAACCCCCAGAGTTAGACATGACTGGACTTAATGTCAGGGGAAACCTTTACCTTTACCTTAGGTGTACCTTTGAATGACCAGAACAATGGAGGAAGTTGTTCTGGAGTTGCAGTGGGAGAAAGAACTGAAGAACAGCATCCAAAATCCCCATTTTCCACCAGTTGAAGCCTCCTGACAATAGGATTGTATGGCTCAGGACTCCTTACACACAGCCATATAACTCAGAATATCAAGGTAGATAATCCACAATATCTGATTTGAACTGGGTTATGAGTCCACACTGCCATATAATCCAGTTCAAAGTAGATAATGTGTGTTTTTATACAGTTGTGTGGAAGGGACCTCAGTATCACCATAGCAAAATGGCTGGCTTGTAACCAAATTTGCACAAGCCAAACATCTCCTCCTTACAACAGCTCCATGAAAAGCTGCTTCCGCATGTTCTCTTGTGATTTTCACTGATTCTTCTCTCCCACCCTATCATGTATTCCACATACGAAGCTAAACCATTATGTCCTTTGATACATTTGTGTTTAGGACATTGGTACATGGTTCTACATTGGCAAAAGCAGATTAAGGAATTTTTCTTTATTTTGTCTATTATCTCTTCCCTGTCTAGACTGATACTTTCAAGGAAAACTTTATCTCCCTCCCCGCTCAGGCCCATGTCCTCATTCTCCCAAGCAAAGAGGTTTCTGGTTGCATCTCAAGCCTATCTTTCCATGCCTAGAAGGAGTTCCTATAATAACATTTATTTCCCTTTAAGTTTAAAGAATTTTTACAAGCAGTATCCTTCATACAGGGCCAAAGCCAGAAAAAAAATTGGGGGGAGGGGGAAGCGACACGGGACTTTTTTTAGTGAATCATGAATAGTAGTTTCATAACACAAAATAATTTAGAAATCAGGCTCCATCAATAAACTTGATAAACCTGGTGGTGGTGCAGTGTGTTAAAGCGCTGAGCTGCTGAACTTGCAGACCGAAAGGTCCCAGGTTCAAATCCCAGGAGCGGAATGAGCGCCCGCTGTTAATCCCAGCTCCTGCCAACCTAGCAGTTCGAAAACATGCCAATGTGAGTAGATCAATAGGTACTGCTCCGGCGGAAAGGTAACGGAGCTCCATGCAGTCATACCAGTCACATGACCTTGGAGGTGTCTACAGAAAACGCCAGCTCTTCGGCTTAGAAATGGAGATGAGCACCAACCCCCAGAGTCAGACATGACTGGACTTAATGTCAGAGGAAAACCTTTACCTTTACCAATAAACTTCAGTGGACACTCAAGACAGATAAACTTCAGTGGAAACTCATAGGGATTTGGTAAATCAGTTAAAATTTATGAGTAAACCAGTTTTTTAAAACCTGAAAATTGTCAGCAGGGGGTTGAACCCCTACAAACCCCTCCCCTGCGGGCTACAGCCCTACCTTCATATACATCCAGTCACGTAACCCTTAAAAGTGTCTCAGAATTGGCACAATAGGGAGAATGATTTGCGGAAAACCTTTTGTATGAACATCTCCTGATCCTAACTATTGCTAATTATTTATGACGTTGGAATGAGGAAGTGCCATCACAGTGGATGATGAAGCAGCTGCTCCCCCTGTGGCCAGAATCGAACATCCCCTCAGGAGAAGGTTAAATTGCCTCTGCGTCTGTCTCTGTCTCGGTTCTATGTGTATATGGGCATTGAATGTTTGCCCTATATGTATATAATGTGATCCGCCCTGAGTCCCTGTCGGGGTGAGAAGGGCGGAATATAAATACTGTAAATAAATAAATAAATAAATTTAGTCATTCACTTCTGTTTGTAGCTTTTGGGTCTAGTAGAGTAACAAGACAGTCAACGTGACAACATGTCTTTCTCTTATTTACTTATTTATTTATTTACAGTATTTATATTCCGCCCTTCTCACCCCGAAGAGGACTCAGGGCAGATCACATTATGTACATATAGGGCAAACATTCAATGCCCATAAACACATCGAACTGAGACAGAGACAACAGACAGACAGACGCAGAGGCAATTTTAACCTTCTCTTTCTCTTCCTGGGTTGTTTCTATTATCTTCAAAAATCAACGTCCATTTTTAAGTGTAGTATACAAAACTGGAATGTATATGAAGAATAACAGAGGCCTGTAGTAAAATACTTTTCACTATTATATCTCTTTTTCATGCGTTTTGGATGTTAAGTTTAGAAAACACAATAAAATATCATTTTCTTTCATAAATGTTATCACGGATTTTGATGCTAGTTTCTTTCTGTCATCGATCACAACATGAAAGCATCAAAGCAAATTGTGAAAAAACTGTACATGATGGAGCAAATTTGAGGTCAATTCCTATAAAAATAGCATACATTTAAAAACCCCATTTTTATGACTCTCAATTTTGCAGGCCTGTGTTAAAAATTCAAAGAAGCAAATGCCTTTAAACAGTGGGCCAAATGTTATCAATAAGTGCTAAAGAATATGCAAGAATGCTTAAGGGAGATTTGGAATACACTCTGCAACCATGCATTTTTAACTAGCCTCAAAAAGACTTTAGAGCAAGTTCACCTATTGCATTATTCATACAATCATTTGGGTTATCACTTATATCCTGAATGTGCAAATGTCTTTTCACTTATTTTCTCAGTCACAATGGGTTGTTTCTTCTTACTGCTCACAGATAATGTGTAACTGTATGGGGTACATATGGTACATCCAACATGTCTAAAAAGTAAAGGTAAAGGTTTTCCCTGACGTTAAGTCCAGTCATGATTAACTCTGGGGGTTGGTGCTCATTTCCATTTCTAAGCTGAAGAGCTGGTGTTATCCGTAGATACCTCCAAGGTCATGTGGCTGGCATGACTGCATGGAGCGCCGTTACCTTCCTGCCAGAGCAGTACCTATTGATCTACTCACATTGGCATGTTTTCGAACTGCTAGGTTGGCAAGAGCTGGAGCTAACAGCGGCTGCTCACGCTACTCCCAGGGTTTGAACCTGGGACCTTTCAGTCTGCAAGTTCAGCAGCTCAGCGCTTTAACACACTTCGCCAACATGTCTACTCAGAAGTGAATCTCATGGAATATAACAGCAGTTATGAGCAAATAAATAGGTATAGAATTGTATTAGGCTGCAATCCTATTTCAACTTTAACTGGAAGTTGCTGTTGTACAGGTTGGGGGTTATTTCTGTGCAGGCATGCAAAATATTATTTTGTTAGGCAATAATATTCATTATCTCTTTCACACTGTGGGCCATTGTTATCTGCTGAGGTTTGACTCCAGGACCCTCTGTGGATAGCAAAACATAGAAATCTCAAGTCCCATTACATACAGTGAAACAGTAAAATGATATCCCTTATATACAATAGCAAACAACTCAAAAAAAATGATGGAGAGAGCTTGAAGATCTGTAAACTAGCGAGAGGCTATACTACAGCGGTTCTCAAACTGGGGTCCCCAGATGTTTTTGACCTTCGACTCCCAAAAATCCTAACAGCTGGTAAACTGGCTGGGATTTCTGGGAGTCGTAGGCCAAAAACATCTCGGGACCCCAGGTTGAGAACTACTGCTATAGTAGGGTCTCAGTGTGCAAGAATATTGGGGTCCCCCGGCCCCAATATTTTCAAGCTGTAGATAGTTGAATCTGCGGATCCAGAATATGAAGTACTGGCTATATTAGTTGAATATATATTAGTGCAATATCTGTATCCTGTGAAATCCTGGGATTTGTAATTTGGTGAGGATTCGAGTGCAGAAATTTAAATACTTTGTCAGACTACCATCAGCTCCCATCATTTTTAGCCAGCATAGCTAATGATGAGGAGGCGATGGAATCCAGCAACATATGGATAGTCACAGGGTCCTGAATTCTTTTGAATGCTTTGAACTATGAAAAAGGTTGCCAGAAGTTCCTGCTACTGAGAAGGAACCCCCAGATGGCATAGTGGACTAAGTAACTTGAAGGTTGGGTTGCTGACCTGAAAGCTGCCAGGTTCGAATCCCACCCGGGGAGAGTGCAGATGAGCTCCCTCTATCAGCTCCAGCTCCATGTGGGGACATGAGAGAAGCCTCCCACAAGGATGGTAAAAACATCAAAACATCTGGGCGTCTCCTGGACAAAGTTCTTGCAGACGGCCAATTATCTCACTCCAGAAGCAACTCAAGTTGCTCTTGACACGAAAAAAAGAAAAAAAAAAGGACAATGCTAGCATTAAGCTCATTAAGAGTGAGCTGGGAGCACATGAAATACCGAAAATGCCAATTTGAGTATCCCTTATCTGAAATGCTTTTGACCAGTAGTGTTTGGGATTTCAGATCCTCCCTCCAATTTTGGAATACCTGTATTTGTGTGTTTTAGAGACTGAAACCAAGTCTAAACATGAAAATCATTGATTATTTTTTTTCGTGTCAGGAGCAACTTGAGTCGCTTCTGGAGTGAGAGAATTGGCCATCTGCAAGGACGTTGCCCAGGGGATGCCTGGATTTTTTTTTGATGTTTTTACTATCCTTGTGGGAGGCTTCTCTCATGTCCCTGCATGGAGCTGGAGGTGATAGAGGGAGCTCGGGCTGTGGCGCAGGCTGGAGAGCAGCTGCAATAAATCACTGCAATGAATCACTCTGACCAGGAGGTCATGAGTTCGAGGCCCGTGTTTGTCTTGTCTTTGTTCTATGTTAAAAGGCATTGAATGTTTGTCTATATGTGTAGTGTGATTCGCCCTGAGTCCCCTTCAGGATGAGAAGGGCGGAATATAAATGCTGTAAATAAATAAATAGCTCATCCGCACTCTCCCCGAGTGGGATTCGAACCTGGCAGCTTTTAGGTCAGCAACCCAACCTTCAAGTCACGAGGCTTTAGTCCACTACGCCACTGGGGGCTCAATTCATTGATTTTTCTTATGCACATTATACACATATACAGAAGGCAATTTTATAGACAATATTTTAATTATTTTGTGCATGAAACATATTTTGTGTACATTGGGCTATCAAAAAGCAAAGGCATCACTATCTGGGCCAACCATGTGGACAATTTTGGATTTTTGAATGTATCAGATTTCAAATAAGGGATGCTCAAGCTATACTGGAATTAACAAAAGATGTTGGAGTTGGCTGGCCTAACCATTTAGGAGATGACCGAAGAGTGGATGAACAACAGGCAGCAGAAAGCCCTTGAAACAAGCACTGTGGAGAATACATGAACTAATTGAGTATTGTCTGAAGGAAAGATGATGGAATGAAATCTAGGGCCCTTCCACACAGCCCTATATCCCAGAATAACACAGCAGAAAATCCCACATCTGAGTGTGGACTCAGATAACACAGTTCAAAGCAGATATTGTGGGATTTTCAGCCTCGATATTCTGGGATATAGGGCTGTGTGGAAGGGCTCCTAGATGACCCGAACAGCGAAATCACCACAGAAAAAGTCACCATTTATGCACACTTGAGCCTTGAAAAGCTTTGTTCAAGGAGCACGTCCTCTGTGGCATAGAGTCTCTGTATTCCTGTTATCTACTTTATCTTACAAACAAAGCCAGAGCGAATATACTTTGCAGTTTTCTCCAGTTCACAGGACACTTTCTAAACACGAAGCAATGCAGACAATCTAGCGAAGTGAATGTATGTGATACCATCTGAGTGAGCTGGATTGTTGATGAATGCCAAATGTTCTCACTCCCTGCATACTTGCTCTGATGCAGTCTTATGCAGGTGAGGCCATACATCAAAACAAAAACACCTTTAGCAAAACACTCTCAATACTGTTGCTATTCATTGTCAGAATGTACAGTGGAGTAGTTTTACACCATGGGCAATGTGTTATACCCTCTATTGAAAACAAATGTCCAGTTACACCATGTGGTTAGGGACTGTTGTTGGGCTTTTCATTCACATCAACTGGGACTAGTCAGGCGAAAGCATGCAATAGATTTTGTCCCACATGTCCATGTATCTCTTCTTGCCATTAACCATTAATTGCTATTAACTGCACTATGGCAATTTCTCTGCACACAGCTGTTTGATATTCTTATGTTTTATTGAAATTGTGTTTTTAACAATTTTGTTACTTCTATTGCTTTTATTCTTATCTATGTTTTTGTTTTTGATGGATATTTGTATTTGTATCTATTTGCATTTGCCCCATGTGTAAGCCACCCTGAGTACCAATTGGGCGATGGTGGTGAGGTATAAAAATAAAGTTGTTGTTATTATTATTATTACAGTAGAGTCTCACTTATCCAAGCTAAACGGGATGGCAGAAGCTTGGATAAGCGAATATCTTGGATAATAAGGAGGTATTAAGGAAAAGCCTATTAAACATCAAATTAGGTTATGATTTTACAAATTAAATGCCAAAACATCATGTTATACCACAAATTTGACAGAAAAAGTAGTTCAATACGCAGTAATGTTATGTTGTAATTACTGTATTTACGAATTTAGCACCAAAATATCACGATATATTGAAAACATTGACTACAAAAATGGCTTGGATAATCCAGAAACTTGGATAAGTGAAGCTTGGATAAGTGAGACTCTACTGTAATTGCGCTATGGCAATTTCTCTGCACGCAACTGTTTGATATTCTTATGTTTTATTGAAATTGTGTTTTTAACAATTTTGTTACTTCTATTGCTTTTATTCTTATCTATGTTTTTGTTTTTGATGGATATTTGTATTTGTATCTATTTGCATTTGCCCCATGTGTAAGCCACCCTGAGTACCAATTGGGAGATGGTGGTGAGGTATAAAAATAAAGTTATTGTTGTTGTTATTATTATTACAGTAGAGTCTCACTTATCCAAGCTAAACGGGATGGCAGAAGCTTGGATAAGCGAATATCTTGGATAATAAGGAGGGATTAAGGAAAAGCCTATTAAACATCAAATTAGGTTATGATTTTACAAATTAAATGCCAAAACATCATGTTATACCACAAATTTGACAGAAAAAGTAGTTCAATACGCAGTAATGTTATGTTGTAATTACTGTATTTACGAATTTAGCACCAAAATATCACGATATATTGAAAACATTGACTACAAAAATGGCTTGGATAATCCAGAAACTTGGATAAGCGAAGCTTGGATAAGTGAGACTCTACTGTAATTGCGCTATGGCAATTTCTCTGCACGCAACTGTTTGATATTCTTATGTTTCATTGAAACTGTGTTTTAACCATTTTGTTACTTCTATTGTTTTTATTCTTATCTATGTTTTTGTTTTTGATGGATATTTGTATTTGTATCTAGGGGCATTTGCCCCATGTGTAAGCCACCCTGAGTACCAATTGGGAGATGGTGGCGGGGTATAAAAATAAAGTTGTTGTTATTATCATTATCATTAATAATAATAATAATAATAATAATAATAATAATAATAATAATAATAATAATAACCAGCAAGACAGAGTGCTGGTCTAGACATTAGTTTCTCTTTGTTTTTAACCCACTTCTGGCCATGATTAGTGTAGTTTGGGCAGTTTGTAGTCCATTGATGTTGTTGAATAGCCATTGTCAGCAGGTCTAGTTTGCAAAGCCAGTGATAAGGACTCAATACAACAAAATACGGAGGGCAAGGAGAACATTAGGATCAGGTAGAAAAGCTTTTTGCCAGGACTTCCTATTTCTTAAAATATCTGACATCAGGCATGTAGCTGAGGGGGGGGGGGGACTTGAGGGCTTCAGCCTCCCCCCTCCCGAAATTCTCAGAGTGGTCCGCGAGAAGGCCTTACATTTATTATTTAAACTGTTATGTTTATTCATATCATGATCTGAACACCATGCTCAATATATCCCATATGCATGGGGGTATTGGGATAACCATACAAAAGCTTTGCTAGGGTAGATCCTCTCCCACCCAGACTCAGCCTCCCCCCTCCCCAAAGCAAAATCCCAGCACCCCCCAAATCAAAATCCTGGCTACGGGCCTGTCTGACATAGATAATGGAAACTTTCTACATGATATCTAGAATTCATGTAAATGTTTGTGAGGGACAAAGAGAATGGCCACGTAGCAATAAGATACCATGCATTAGGATAGATTAGATAGTAATGAAGTCAGTTACCATTCTTGATTGGGTCAAGTAAAACTAATGTAACTTGTCCAAGACATGCACCTCAGCAAGTGAGGACCTACCAACCTTTCTTTAAAGACCAAGTTTTATAATGTTATCATCTGGTTTGGTTGTTTAATTATCTGAGGGCCAGCTCAAGACAGTTGGCTGCCTGAGGGCAAAGACAAGATGGCACTCATTCCTTTCTATACACAGAAGAGAGCTGACAGTTGAATATTACTTCAACATTGGAAGTGAAGCACTTCCCTCTATCTTGTGTGAGGACAGCAAGCTCCTCATACAAGGTACAAGGCAGACTATGTGTCAAAAAGCCCCACAGCCTGATTTGAGATAGAGACCGGTCAGCTCAGGAAGAATGGCTGAAGAACTACAGTAGAGTCTCACTTATCCAACATAAACGGGCCGGCAGAACATTGGATAAGCGAATATGTTGGATAATAAGGAGAGATTAAGAAAAAGCCTATTAAACATTAAAATAGGTTATGATTTTACAAATTAAGCACCAAAACATCATGTTATACAACACATTTGACAGACAAAGTAGTTCATTACACATTAATGCTATGTAGTAATTACCGTATTTACGAATTTAGCACCAAAATATCACCATGCATTGAAAACATTGACTACAAAAATGTGTTGGATAATCCAGAACGTTGGATAAGCGAGTATTGGATAAGTGAGACTCTACTGTACTTCATTTTCAGTCTGATTATTGTTTTTGTTGTTGCATGCTTCCAAGTCATTTCTAACTTATGGAGTCCCTAAGGCTCCATCTGAGAGTATGGTGATGACAAATCCCCTCTGAACAAACCTGACCAAGAAAACCATGTGACAGAGTCCCCTTAGGGCAATGGTTCTCAACCTGTGGGTCCCCAGATAATAATAATAATAATAATAATAATAATAATAATAATAATAAGTAGTAATTACCGTATTTACGAATTTAGCACCAAAATATCACAATGCATTGAAAACATTGACTACAAAAATGTGTTGGATAATCCAGAATGTTGGATAAGTGAGTGTTGGATAAGTGAGACTCTACTGTACATCTGTTGCCTAAGACAACTGCCTCACTAAGCCTAGTGGTATGACCAGCTCAGGTGGCCATACCTTGAACTAGGGCATCTGAGAGGAGAAGTCTTTGCCTTCTCGGCAGTGGCCCCCCGGCTCTTGAACACTCTCCCGAAGGAGATCAGGTTAGCTCCTTCTCTGCCATTTTCCACCCGGAATTGAAAACATGGTTGTTCCAGAGCGTGTTTAAATGAACAGGCCTGTCATTAGAATACTTCTTTCTGTTTTAAAAGCATATGGCACTTTATCACTGTTACTTATTTCCATGATACAGCACTGTCCCCACTGGTTTCCTTTTAATTACTCTGATTTTATCTGCTTGGATTTTAATGTATTTGTCCATTATTTTATTTTGTGTATTGTTGGAATGTTTTAAGTTTATGTCAAATATGTTGTTGTTGTTTCGGGCTTGTCCCTGTTGTGAGCCGCCCCGAGTCCCTTCGGGGAGATGGGGCGGGATATAAAAATAAAGTTTATTTATTTATTATTTATTTCAGAACAGCAATCCATAAAGCTGAACAATCATATTTAGAAATAGTGCTTTGGGGCAAAGATATTTGACCTTGTGGCCTTGGAGCAAGGGTGAAACTGTGGCCTTAAACTTGTACTCCCTTTAAGGTATTGAGACTGATACGTAATTTAGTAGCAAAAACTTCTGGATAATTTGAAAGTATTGGTGTTGGGGGAGGTGGGGAGTTGCTCAAGCCAAGATTATCAAATCTGATTCGATTTCAGGCACAGACCTCCGAGAAGAATCAGTGGACTAATCCATTTTAAGGAGAAGGTGATGTTCACCTGCTAAATTTCCCTGAAGATAGATACAATTGCATCTGCAGTATTTACCACCACGAATGTTCTATATAGAAACCTAAGGGTCGCCATATGTATATCTTCTTAAAATATCGATTCCTTCTAGAAAAAAACAAAGAAAATGAAATGGATTGGAGGGAGGGGGGAAGCAACAAATAAACCTTGAAAAGACATTGGGCCTGTGAAATTGTCTCCTCTGGAACAGAGTGAGGATAAGGAAGGCTCTCCACCCCTGCAGTGCTAGGGTCTGCCTAGCCGGTTGACTTCAGGATAAGTCTACCGAATCTCCTTCACACCAAGGAACAATTTGACCTCCAAAAGGACGAGAGAGAACATTCCTGAACAACAAGCAGGAGCATCTCGACTGTGACAATGACAACAACAACAAATGGGCAGGTGAGGAAAGAAGCTGGCATACACCTAGAAAATCTAGGGTAAAGTTCTGCTAGGAAACCGACCCCATTTCGGTCTCAGATTCCCAAAATCAAGGATCTTTTCCATGCTATGCAAACATTTCTATCAACATTTCAAAAGGGGGGGGGGAAACAGAATAGATGGGATCTGTAAGAGCAAAACATTCAGCCACCTTACCTGGTCATTAGCAAGCATTATAAATGTACAGAATGAGTGAAAGCAAAAAGGATCCACGGATGACAATTGTGATGAAATGCTATCCTAATCCAGTTCTTCTGATTGCCAGTTCCAAAAAGATTCCCAAGTACTCAAAAACTGCTGCATTTTCATAGAAGGGGAGGAAAAAAAGAGGGAGGGAGAGAGGGAGAGACCTCTGCAGTATCTCGTCTGCTTCAGTCTCGGCTTCCTGTTCTCAGGCTCTCTCTATGGTACCTAATACAAATCAGCAAATAGCTTGGGGAAGAAAAAAAAGTGGGGGGGGGGGGGAGAAAAAAAAAAAGAGAACCCATCATCTTTATAGGACAGCACCATCTACTGGCAAAATTAAATGAACCTAAACTCTGTGCCGGATACTTATTTATTTATAAAAACCTCTTCAGCAAAGCATCTTGGAAAAAAAACAAAACAACAACATCCCAAGCCTAGGAATAGCCACAATGGGCCCCAATCCAAAGAAATCCAGCTTGTGACCCACCGAAAGAGGTAACAAGAGGCAAATATTTCTAGAATCTTTGCATTTTTGTCAATTCAGGGTTTCTTCCTGCTTTGCTCGTCGGAAGGCGTGCAATTCACCCTTCCACTGCCACAAATGTCTGCAAGCAATTTAACTCCTCAAATGACTTCGGAGATGCTGCTTTCTTGCCATTAAAAAAAGATTTCCCTTTCATCCTCTTTCATCTAGTAGCCCGGACTTTGTGTTCGAGCTGACGTACAGATGCAGCAGAATCACACAATGCCGCGTTTTCTGGACTGTTCCACATTAGACTGCAGGTGGAGGAAGTCCACGTTTGAAAATAGATTCCTGCACAGAAAAAACTAGGTTAGCCTAGGTTAGCCTAGAACCCCCCATTCTTTGGCATTCAAAGATAATATTGGCACCCTCCTCAAAACAGAATGGTACGGCAATGGCACAGGAAAACGGATTCTGCTGCATAGATAAATTGGCTGCTAACAATAGATTTAGATTTTTCTACTGTTTCATTATATGCCCAGCAACATGCTGCTTTCCAAAAGCAGGCAATCAATATATGCTGTTGCAAAATACTTAATAAAAATTATTTTAAAAAAAGAAGATATGCTGTTGCCTTATAATCCCTCAAGACAAACCCATTTATTGAAGCTTTTGTTAATCTTTAAGATGCTACAACACTCTTTTTGGAACATTTACCATGTTTCCCCAAAAATAAGACAGTGTCTTATATTAATTTTTGCTCCCAAAGATGTTCTAGGTCTTATTTTCAGGGGATGTCTTATTTTTCCATGAAGAAGAATTCACATTTATTGTTGAACAAAAAAACAAACATTTATTATATACTGTACAGTAGTTGTCATCACAAACCAGCATAACCAGACAAACTGTGAATCCTATCAAGAATTTCTTGTTACTACCATTATTTCCATGTACAACCATGTACGTACATTTACCGATCCTGCATGCTCTGGTGTTCTGTTTGGCAAACAAAAACTTTGCTAGGTCTTACTTTCGGGGGAGGCCTTAT
The DNA here is from genome assembly GCF_035594765.1 of Anolis carolinensis. NCBI lineage: Eukaryota > Metazoa > Chordata > Lepidosauria > Squamata > Anolidae > Anolis > Anolis carolinensis. The sequence goes on along the minus strand of NC_085841.1, from coordinate 214,272,851 downwards.
ATTTAGCAATTCAGCAAAACCTCTACTAGGTCTTATTTTCTGGAGATGTCTTATTTTAGGGAAAAATTAGTGCAATTTTTTTCATGTCAGAAATGACTTGAGAAACTGAAAGTTGCTTCTGCAAGGACGTTGCTCAGGGGACACTCGGATGTTTTGATGTTTTTACCATCCTTGTGGGAGGCTTCTCTCATGTCCCCACATGGAGCTGGAGCTCATAGAGGGAGCTCATCCACACTCTCACTGGGTTGGATTCGAATCGGCAACCTTCAGGTCAGCAACCCAACCTTCAAGTCATCAGTCCTGCCGACATAAGAGTTTAACACACTGCGCCACTGGGGGCTCCTATTAGTGCAATAATGACGTTATTTTTACATCCTGTCCCATCTCCCCGAAGAGACTTGGAGCGGCTTACATGGGGACCAAGCCCAGTGAAACAAAATTATAATAAAAGGTAAGGGTTTCCCCTGACGTTAAGTCCAGTCGTGACCGACTCTGGGAGTTGGTGCTCATCTCCATTTCTAAGCCGAAGAGCCGGCATTGTCCATAGACATCTCTACAGTCATGTGGCCGGCATGACTGCATGGAGCACCGTTACCTTCCCGCCAGAGCAGTACCTATTGATCTACTCACATTGGCATGTTTTCAAACTGCTAGGATGGCAGGAGCTGGAGCTAACAGCGGCCGCTCACGCCGCTCCCGGGGTTTGAACCTGGGACCTCAGTGCTTTAATGCACTTTGCCACCAGGGCTCCTCAAAATTAAAATACAACACCATAAAATACATGTACATAGCAAAGCATAACCAACATAAAATCATGTAAACCATCATTAAAAACATATACTGAACAGCAACTCAACAGCAACAGCAACGCTATCCGCAACACCTAAAAAGGAGGTTCTTTGAGTTCAGCAGAAATTATTCTCAAAGTGATAGAACTATAACCACTTTGATAAAAATAATGCCATTCAATGTAACTTTTGCCATCTCTGGACAATACCCATATACAGTAGAGGCTCACTTATCCAACACTTGCTTATCCAACATTCTGGATAATCCAAGCCATATTTGTAGTCAAGGTTTTCAATATATCGTGATATTTTGGTGCTAAATTCGCAAATACAGTAATTACTACATAGCATTACTGCATATTGAACTACTTTTTCTATCAAATTTGTGGTATAACATGATGTTTTGGTGCTTAATTTGTAGAATCATAACCTAATTTGATGTTTAATAGTCTTTTCCTTAATCCCTCCTTATTATCCAACATATCCGTTTATCCAACATTCTGCCGGCCCATTTATGTTGGATAAGTGAGACTCTACTGTATTACAATATAATTGTCAAAACTTCTGACATGTCAGTGAATTTCAATCCTAATGTCACCATCATTAGACAACATTTATGCATGTCAATGCAACTGTCCAATCTCTTGACATGTGTGTATTTACTACAAGTGTCACCAACACTTGAAACATTTGTGTATCTCACTGTAACTGTCACCATCACTTGACACAGTTGTATAACTCAAAAGTTGCCACAGGCTGTCCTGCACTTCTCTGATATCAGCCCCCCTCTTTCGGATGCAACACAAGTTGGAAACATTTGAAACTAATGAATACACATACAGATGGGATGGAAAGAATATTCAAAAATATTTTGAAAATGACTGACAGACATATTTTTCGAGTGTCTAGAAATCCTGATGAAAAGAAGCCTGGACTGTTGAGAATCTTTGCAGTTCAAGATTTATTTTACATAAAATTTTGAGGTGGTTGTGCTTTTACTATCAGGAAAAATATTTCAATATAGAATTATGAATTCCTGCACAAAATTTGAGAGTTTTTCTATGTGGTGGATTTGCATATAAAGTAAAATTTGTACCATAGAAAGTAGCATTCCCAGCACAGGAAATAATATATCTGCATTCAAGTATTATTTTCCACACAGAAAATAGTTTCCTGTGCAAAACAGACATATGCAATTTTTGCGCAGAATAATTTTTGAAGAGTGAATAGCCTACAAAAACAGTGTGTTTTTTTTTTTTTTTTTGAAGATTTTCTAGGGCCAGGAAGAAAATTTGCTAAAATCATTCATCACTACCTTTGAGAAGAAACTACATTCCTAACACATATGTTACTCTGCCTGGTATTCCTCTATAGCTGATCTGTACAATTACTATTGTTCTAAGAGGACGACGACAACAACAACAACAACAACAACAACAACAAAGCTTTATTTATATCCTGCCCCATCTTCCCATGAAGACTCAGGGTGGCTCACAGACATTAAAAGGCAAATATTCAATGCCTTGTACTCCAGATATACAACCACAACAGCTGGAAATAGGGAAATCAGTTTTTAGAACTATAGAAACTATTACCACTAATAAACAAAGAAGTGTCAGAGTCCTTTGATTTTTAAAAGATGTTATTATCCAATTTGAGTAACAGTACAAAATGGCTTCACTTCAAAACTTGTGCATATATGTCCTTAACGCAAAGAACTGTGAAGAATATTCATGTTTAATGCATTATTTTATCTTTCTTAATTTTTTTCTTTTATTCACTCATGTCTACAGAATTGACTATAGAATTGTCAACTATTATGTTTCTCTGAAACTTCAACTACTATCATGAGATTGATTCTTCATGTGCAAACCCAATGAATTTAAATTGTACTGAAGCAAAGTTTTTGTATTGTTTTCCTCTATGCAAGGATCTTAATTTCAACTATGAACATTTCAAATAGATCAGTACATTATGCCCCGGTAAACCAGGTGTAATGTACTAATCTATTGTTGTTAATCTATTGTTGTTGTTTTTTTTATAATGTGTTTTATGAATACTGATGTAAGTTAATAATCATTTTTTAACTGATTTATATTGCACTGTATAATTTTTATATATGTGTTTTATTGTAAGCCGCCCTGAGTCCCCTGTTGGGTGAGAAGGGCGGGATATAAATACTGTAATAAATAAATAAATAATATTAAAGCAGTTGTTTGTGGATCTCTAGTTCTTGGAGATATCAATTCAGGCAGTTGCTAGAATACATTTTGACCCCCTGAACTATGGGACCAGTACCTACATTTTCACCTACCTTAATTCAATAAATTTTGTTCTTATCTAGATCTTTCAGGCAATTGTTTCAATTGGAAATGATTATACAATCACCCTGAAGGACCTTGCAAAATCCTAGACAGGATAACTCTTAGGAAATTTTCTAGGTCCTCGATGGTAATTGGTTGATATTTTTTTTCAATGAATGGGTCACTACTATCCATGGTTTCCTGTTTCCAGGATCATATTCCCTACAGACACGTGTTTCATACTATACTATATTTATGACTGCAATATGGAAGTTCAAGGGTAAAGGTAAAGGTAAAGGTTTCCCCTGATGTTAAGTCCAGTCATGACCGACTCTGGGGGTTCGTGCTCATCTCCATTTCTAAGCCAAAGAGCCAGCTTTGTCCATAGACACCTCCAAGGTCATGTGGCCAGCATGACTGCATGTAGCACCGTTACCTTCCCGCCGGAGCGGTACCTATTGATCTACTCACATTTGCATGTTTTCGAACTGCTAGGTTGGCAGGAGCTGGGGCTAACAGCGGGCGCTCATTCCGTTCCCAGGATTTGAACCTGGGACCTTTTGGTCGGCAAGTTCAGCAACTCAGCATTTTAACACACTGTGCCACCAGGGGCCCAATGGAAGTCCAAGCTTTTCTTCAAAGAGCAGTGGCCAGGGGAGAGGGAGAAGGTACACAGGTCCTGCCACAAATGTATTGCTACCAAATCATCTGTTTGGTGGAAATGCGCATAGTGGTAATTGCTCACACAACACTGAGAGGAGGAATATGACATGGATACTGAGAGCTCGGATATCCTTTACAGATTACAGTTGTCAGAATCCCTACATAGATATACTGGCGGAAAATTTTTGAGAGGGTTTTGAAGACATAACCCTCTCAAAGATATATTTACAGAGTTCTGAGTATTCATGACCCAAACACACAGCAGATCAAATGTCCATTTGGCAGTTTCAGTGTAGAACACCACTTGTGTTGGTCTCCCCCTTTACATTTTACTTTGCCTATATATATATATATATATATATATATATATATATATATATATATGGAGCTCCGGTGGCGAAGTGTGTTAAAGCACTGAGCTGCTGAACTTGCAGACCGAAAGGTCACAGGTTCAAATCCTGGGAGCAGAGTGAGCGCCCGCTTTTAGCTCCAGCTTTTGCCAACCTAGCAGTTCGAAAACATGCCAGTGTGAGTAGATCAATAGGCACCGCTCCGGCGGGAAGGTAACGGTACCCCATGCAGTCATGCCAGCCACATGATCTTGGAGGTGTCTACAGACAACGCCGGCTCTTTGGCTTAGAAATGGAGATGAGCACCAACCCCTGGACTGGACTTTACGTCAGGGGAAACTTTTACCTATATATATATATATTCACTGCCTGATACAATAATATTACAATTTTAATGTATTACATGCCTTTAAACCTGCATATTGCTGAAAATATGGTATGAAACATTATTGTATTCTAGGCTACTGTGTTGACAGGTGATTTAATTTCATCACTGCTACTTTAAATTCTCCCCATTCTTCTTGCATCATTTCTTCCCCTAGGGCTGAATGTTTAGTATTTCTGAAAGACCTGAGCTTAACAGTATTGAAACCTTGGTTTTTTGTGAGACAAGTGCAGGATGGCAAGGAACGTGATGAGCTTTTAACCTGACAGGTAATGACTGAATGCTTAGAAATTGTAGGATCATCTTTGGTATGGATTTCCTTGGTGGCTATTCCACCAAGGCAGAAAGTTAGGGGCTTAGGTTGGTTTGCAGGAGAAAACCCATGGGTTACTTCATGTATGCTATTCAGCTAATAGCTCAAATTTTTAAGGCAAGACTGATATCAGTGTTCCTAATGTTTTACACTTCAAATCCCATCAGCCTCACCTAGGCTAATGGTAAGGCATGATAGGAATTTTAGTTCAATAACTTGAAGGTCCCAGGTTCCTTAGTCCTGGTGGAAGATTTTGGTGAATGTGATACCAAGTAGATTATGTCATTGAAAAATCTATAATGGTACTTTTAAAACACAATAGCCCATTGGTATGCATCGGGATTTGCTTCCCTTGGATTCCAAACTTTGTAGAGGACCAAGTCCCATTATAACCAATCGTATAGTTAAATGATGCCCCTTATTTAAAAGGGCAAAATCAAAGTTTGATTTCTGAATTTTTGTGCAATGTTTCCAAGCCATGGGTGATTGAATTCTTGGATAAAGAGGTCCAGCTGTGGTTTGCACATTCTGCTCTATGTGGATAATGTATCACAGTATTTATTCACTAGGTGGCACTGCACCTAGTTGTATATAGGTGCATTCAGGCATTTCCTGTCTCTGTTCAATTACTGTTAAGATAAGGTGGGCAAAATTTAACCCTGTGCCTGTACATTGCTCTTGTTGCAGCTCTCAACCACTCTAAACTCTCTGATCTACCCTTTCTCTGGCCAAAAGATTGACTTGCTTCTCCTGGAAAGCATCAAAAGGAAAATATACCTTTAAATTAGGTTTGCTGCTAGGGGTATGTAAATCTCCCACTGTTTTGTCCTTGCACACAAGGAAACCATTATTGCAGTTTTCCTTCTACTTTCATAAGCAGTATTCCTTCCATATTCAATTGTCTTGAAGTCCAGAGGAATTATTATATGAAGATATAAACAAGTCACAGGAGGGCAGTTGCACAAAAAGCACGTGGGTTTCTCCACATATTAATTTTCCAGTAATTTGGAAAAGTTTGGGGGAGTTTGCAAAGGTCTTCGTGCACTGTTGTTTTTCCCCCACAAAGTTTCTAATTAGGAAATAATTTTAAAATTATTTTTATTTCATTCTTAAAAATATGGACTTTACATAACCTGTACGAAGATTTATTGAGGATTCTGGATGAATGGATTTTAATCTTAGACATGCTTAACATTTTATATAATGTGCTTTTATTTTGCAGTGGTATCTGTTTTATATGAATTGTTGTTTTGTAGATTGTTTTATATGAATTGTTGTTTTTATATTGTTTGTAGGCATTGAATTTTTGCCTATTTATTGTAAGCCGCTTTGAGTCCCCTCGGGGAGAAAGGCGGGGTAAAAGTGATGTAAATAAATAAATAAATAAATAAAAATATGACTCTTGTATCAGTGGGACCTGTACCTGTGGTTCACCTACCTGTATCTGATAAAGTATGTCATCTCTAGGAACTTTCTAGGTCCTCCATGTGATTCTACTGTATGCTTCATTGAATCAAGCTGACAAATTCCTAGAGCAGGGAAGTGAAATGCATTTTCAACTAGGCCCTCATCAACTTTATAGTCACTTTCAAAGGGAAGTTTCTAATTGTAAGACTGTGTAAATGTAACTATGTCACCACGGCATTAAAAGGCTCACATACCATATAAAATGATGTGGCAGACTGCATTTCTCTTTAGGAAGTTTCTTGGCCCTCCAGCATGGCAGTCATAGGATCCACTATAATCTACAGTTTCCTGTTTCCATGGGAGGTTCAGAGAAATACAGCATGATCCCTGTGATATATGGGGTCATGCTGCATTTCATAGCGGTTGGTTGTAGAGAGCACATGACTCCTTTGTTGAAACAACTTCAGTGGCCACCACTCCATTCCCATTCAAGATTCAAAGTGCTAATACTTACTTATGAAGACATGCATGGTTTGGGCCCAGACAGTCTAAAAGACCATATCTGGAATTAATCTGCTGAGAAGGATTTTCTCTTGAAGACTATCATCACAGGCATTTTGGTGAGGACTCTGTGTTTTCTCCCAAATTCTGAAACTGAGATTTGATTGGCTCCCTCCCAGATGTCCCTCCCCCCAGCAGGTAAAGACCATAATTATTTAGAGAACTTAAATAATTAAAAATAAGTAAGATCTGTATATACTCGAGTATAAGCCTAGTTTTTCAGCCCTTTTTTTAAGACTGAGAAAGCCCCCCTCTGCTTATACTCAGGTGAGGGTCCTGGTTGGCTTATATTTGGGTCAGCTTATACTCGAGAATATATGGTACATTTATTATTTTCTCTATTATTATTGGTATTATTACATTTATTATTTTTCTCTATATTATTGTTGCTACTATTACATTTATTTTACTCTTTTTATTATTATTATTATTATTATTATTATTATTAATACATTTATTATTTCACTCTGATCTTATTATTATTATATTTATTATTTTACTCTATTTATTACTACATGTATTATTTTCCTGCATTTATTATTATTAATATTATTATTATTATTATTATTACATGTATTATTTTATTCTATTATTATTATTATTATTATTATTATTTGGAATATAGTTTTTATTTATTTCTTAAAGATAAGGATACATCAAAAGTGGGGGAACAAACTAGATAGTGGAGAATAGTAGGAAAAGAGAGTAAGTGAGAGAGGGACAGAGAGAAAAAAATAACAATAGGATAAAAAAAACATATACAGTAGAGTCTCACTTATCCAACACTTGCTTATCCAACGTTCTGGATTATCCAACGCATTTTTGTAGTCAATGTTTTCAATAAATCATGATATTTTGGTGCTAAATTCGTAAATACAGTAATTACTACAAAGCATTACTACGTATTGAACTGCTTTTTCTGTCAAATTTGTTGTATAACATAATGTTTTGGTGCTTAATGTGTAAAATCATAACCTAATTTGATGTTTAATAGGCCTTTCCTTAATCTCTCCTTATTATCCAACATATTCACTTATCCAACATTCTGCTGGCCCGTTTACGTTGGATAAGTGAGACTCTACTCTGTGTGTGTGTGTATATATATATATATATATATATATATGCAATAAGAGGAGGAGAACTAAATAAATAAAAATAAAAATAAATTGGGGGGGGGGGGGGAGGGTGGTGCTTTGACTTCCCATCTATGCTTTGAAGACTTTTCTTTCGTTTTCTTCGACAGTTTCTTTCATTTATTCTAGCCTCCATCTTTTTATTTGTTTTTATATGCAAGACAGATCTATCATGAAGTTCATTCTTCTTTCTCTTAAGAAGTTTACAACTTTTGTCCAATCTGTTTTAATCTTCCCTTCTCTTATCTTTTGTGTCAGTATATCCACGTGCATAATATCTATTATTTTAATCATTATTATTCTATTATTATTAAAAGGATACATAAGCACATTTACATTGAAGAAGATGAGAATCATGATTTAATCAGAGTTGGACAATCTTATCTTAAATTAGAGCTTTATGTAAATATTCAAAAACATTTAACCTACTGATGCCTCAATTAATGTAATTTTATTGGTATCTGTTTTTATTTCTGAAATTTACCACTCTCGGCTTATACTGGAGTCAATGTTTTTCCAGTTTTTTTTTTTTGTGGTAAAATTAGGTGCCTCGGCTTATATTCGGGTCGGCGTATACTCGAGTATATACAGTAAATAAATGAAAATATTATTTCCATTCTTACATGCTGCATTGTTTGCTATCAGTTTTTTTAAGAGCTGAAATACAGTCTATTTTTTTTAAAAAAATGTTTGAGTTGCCCACCAAGTCTTCAGGGATATGGGGAGGGGGACCAGGGAGCAAAATTGCCTGCTAAAAATACTGGGTACTAATCAAGCTTCGCTTTCATTCAGATAGTCTGGTCAATGGCTTGGCTTATGTGCCGCATCAGCTCACAGATAAATTTCCTGCTTCTATATGAAAGGAAGGAACTGAGCTACTATAGGTAAGAAAATAAAGAACCCTGATACATTGCCGGTTTTGCCTGCTGTGAGAGCACATTATTGTTTGTGCTGCCGAATGGGGAGAGAGAAGTCTCGTCTCATCCAGTATAATGCATGAGTAATCAGGATAGCATACTGCAACGGTCCCAGAAGTCCCAGACAAGAGAATCAGTCCCAACAGGCCACTTAAAAGTCATGGCTGTGGGTCTGTTTGATCCCTTACTGTCACCAGACACTACCTGGTGCAACTGAGCCTTTGTGCATTCCTATTACCACAATAATCTTTATACCCCTACTTCCACTCCCCATATTATCAATGCCACAACTGTGACTGGACTCAGTTCTACCTTTAGGAAAAGGGAGATGGGCACCTGAGCTATTAGGTTTGCGAGGAAATGGTTATGAAAAAGCAGAAAGTTATTAGCATTTTACTTTGATATCACTGTCTTTCTACAGCCAGGGTTGGGGAGATAAGCATTTGTAGGATTTTATTTTGGCTCTTGTACTAAAAAAATAAAATAATTAGTAGCTTTGGGTACTGTGCTTCTTGGCATGGATGACGAGTATTGTTTGCCACGTTTCTACAGGCACCAAAATGCCTAGTTCCATCAGCATTGTGGTCCAAGAGACAACACAAGTCAACACAAATTTTAGTACCTCAAATGTTAGCCCCCTTTCTGACCTGCTGATTCCAAAATATGGCACTAGTTTCCCCCTCTGAAATGCAGAACATATGGCATCTATAGGTTGCCATCTGCTTGCCCATAGAAAATCATGATAATCATATTCAAGAAAATAGAGCTGATGCAGTCTATCCAATGTCATGTTTTGAATCAGTGCCCCAAATTGCCCCAGAAACAAGCCTATCAATCAAAGCACCAAGAAAATGTTTTGTTGTTGTTGTTGGGCTGTGTAATTGAACCAAGAAGCCATTGGGATCCTACTCAAGCATTTGCCCTGCCATACAATACAGATTCTTACAGGTATATTCCTTTAAGACCCTATGTGAAGTACAGTAGAGTCTCACTTATACAACACTCGCTATGAAAGAAAAACAGTGATGAACACATTCCCTATTTCAGAATAAGTGAGATACATACAGTAGAGTCTCACTTATCCAACACTCGCTTATCCAACGTTCTGGATTATCCAACGCATTTTTGTAGTCAATGTTTTCAATACATCATGATATTTTGGTGCTAAATTCATAAATACAGTAATTACTGTGTATTGAACTACTTTTTCTGTCAAATTTGTTGTATGACATGATCTTTTGGGGCTTAATTTGTAAAATCATAACCTAATTTGATGTTTAATAGGCTTTTCCTTAATCCCTCCTTATTATCTAACATATTCGCTTATCCAATGTTCTGCTGGCCCGTTTACATTGGATAAGCAAGACTCTACTGTACTCCAGTATTGCAGATATTATCCGACATAGAGATATGCACTGGTGATGTTTTGTGTTGTGGGAACAGTCCTCTATGGGTCTATTTACACTGTAGAATTAATGCAATTTGACAGCATTATCAATTACATTGCTTAATGCTATGGAATCGCAGGAGTTATAATTTTACAAGGCCCTTAGTGATCTTTGCAAAAGATCACTAAGGGCCTTGCAAAAGATCACTAAGAGCCTCAGCAAACTACAACTATCATTATTCTATAGCATTGAGCCATGGCAGTTAAAGTGGTGTCAAACTGCATGAAATGTACAGAGTAGATACACCCTATGTTATTTAATATTTGCTTAAATTGCTTTTGAAACAATTCCCATTTTAAGAGTGACAGGAGCCAGTATCCAAATGTATCCAAAAGTATAACAAAGAGTATCTAGGGGACGGTTTACTAATCTGTAATCAGTTTTTGTTTTAGATTATAAAGATAGGCAAATAAACCAACAGAGATTGGACATACTTGTTATTAACCATAAGCCAAATGCAATGTCATAAATTACTCAAATGTTGTATTCCATCATTGTACTGTAACTTGATCCTAGCCAATGGTTTGTTGACCGAAATAAAGGCTACTGACTGACTGACTGAGTATCCAAATGTAATGTTGAAATGAAATGAAATGAAATGAAAATGAAGCAATAATTAGATGCCCTTTGTTGACCTGATCTTTGTAAATAGCTAGATTATCTAATACAGTTTATAGCTGAAAGTGGGACATTAAGATGTAATAGTGAGGGTGGATCGAGGTAGGACAGGCTTGAATCTACAACAATGGTTCTCAACCTGTGGATCCCCAGATGTTTTGGCCTTCAACTCCCAGAAATCCTAACAGCTGGTAAACTGGCTGGGATTTCTGGGAGCTGTAGGCCAAAACACCTGGGGACCCACAGGTTGAGAACCACTGATCTACAAGATCCAAATCCCTTCCATTCTCTTAGATCAGTAGCTCCCAACTTTGGTCCTCCATGTATTTTGGATGTCAGCTCCCACAATTCCTAACAACTGGTATGATGGCTGGGATTTCTGAGAGTTGAAGTCCAAAACACCGAGAGGATCAAAGGTTGGGAACCACTGCCTTAGATGATCCCCTTAGATGATCCCACTAGAATGACAGCTAGTTCACATTAGTGTTAATGGGAAGAAATACAATAAGGTAATGCTATGGAATGGAGCAAGGTAGGTTTGCCCATCACTGTTGTCTTTGCTGTCATGAGCTAGCAAGTAATGGAAATCTACTATATAATTTCCCTCAGTTCAATTCAGATTGTTTAGCACAACAGTAGTCAGAGTCAAGATTATGATGAAAGAGAGACATGTTCAAATCCTCTGCTATCCATGGAGCTCACTGAGTGACTTTGAGCCAGTCACTGTCTCTCAGTCTAACTCACCTCACAGTCTCAGCGTGAGCTTTAAATACTACCCTGAGCTTCTTGAAGGACAGGCAATGAACAATAAATAGAAATGATAAAGATAAATTAGCAAGTACAAGTTGCCACCTGGCAAAGCACTGTCTCTTTAGATGACTCTATATAATAACACATTGTCAAAGGTAGTCCAGAAATGATTTTGTTACTGGAAACGTAATGACGTGTCTATGTGTGTTATGTTATTTCTAGATAGGCAGCTTACAAAGTTGTAAAGCAACTGCTTACTACTTTACCATGATTATGATAAATGATTGAACCCATGTTAGATGCCATTAGGTTCCACTGAATCCAAGGTTAAAAGTTAGTCATATCTTAGGATACATTGCCCTCATTTCAGTAGGAAGTAATCATGTCTAATTTAATTTAGATGTAGACCAATTCATTGGACTCCAACAAAAAAATAATATTAAGGGATGTAGGAAAGGTGAAGATGTCAAATGTGGGTCAAAAATGGTTGATCAAAGAGACAGCGAGTCATAATTCTGTATTCTTATTGCTGAGATTATTCTTTACCAATTCATATTTTCATTTTGTTATGTTTCTTTCCATTGTGATATTTTGAATAGAAACATTAAATGGTCCCCTTCATTATCCTCATAATTACTAGACATGTACACTTTGGATTTAAAAATGCTGCATGCTCAAGTTCTTCTTTCCCTCATAAGATATTTCCACAACCATAATATAACTACATTTATGTTATCACATCTCCATATCATTGACCAAAAGGAAATCAGTCAAAAGGATAAAGGGAGATCTTTGCTCCCATTTTAACACAGCTCTACTACGAACAAGCAACCAACCACTGCACCTGTCCCTTTGGAATGTTTCATATCAATTTCTATTCTATGGGGGCCGGGCTGTGGCACAGGCTGGTGAGCAGCATGCTGCAATAAATCACTCTGCCTGTGAGGTCATGAGTTCAAGACCAGCCCATGGTGGGGTGAGCACCCGGCAATTAAAAATAAATAAATAATAGCCCCTGCTCGTTGCTGACCTAGCAACCCGAAAGATAGTTGCATCTATCAAGTAGGAAATAAGGTACCACTTATAAAGTGGGGAGACAAATTTAACTAATTTACGACATTGGAATGAGGAAGTGCCGTCACAGGGGATGATGAAGCAGCTGCTCCCCCCTGTGGCCAGAATCGAACATCCCCTTAGAAGAAGGTTAAATTGCCTCTGTGTCTGTCTCTGTCTTGGTTCTATGTGTATATGGGCATTGAATGTTTGCCCTATATGTATATAATGTGATCCGCCCTGAGTCCCCTTCGGGGTGAGAAGGGCAGAATATAAATACTGTAAAAAAAAATAAAAAAATAAATAGTTCCTGTACAAAGGATTGTTTTTCATTTTCATAGGAATTGCCACAAAAACCCTGAATAATAAGTTTATCCTCTTTGGTGAGGGAAAGCCACCAAACTTTAAACCTACTTTGATACACAACTCTAGGCACCTGTTCTTTGGAGACTTTAAAATCATCAGCAAATAGAAAGCAAGTATGCTTTTAGAAACAGGTAGTATGTTTTCTGTGCAAAGAGCAATATTTTGTGAAGTAAACAACGGATTTTGTGAAAACTCTTTTTTGTGCAAACTCTCATTTTTTACACAAATATTTTTTCGTTAACAAAGTCTTGATGCATGTAGCATCTCACAGATATTCCCCTTTTTCTTCAATTGGGTATCTTGGGGATCAGGACACCTATTTTTGAACTAAGGTTATGAATATTAATAATAGTCATCACATTCCTAGTTGTTGCCCACCACATCTGGAGGACACCAGTTTGAGGCTTTTCACCTTCATCTTAATTATCCTCTCCTCCCTTGTTACATGTATTCCTTGTCTGATTATACTTGCTGTTGAGTTGTCACCTTGCTCTTCAAAATAACCTTTTGTTGTGTACTGACAAAGGGAATCATGCAGCCCTTCCACATACTCAGTGCATACCTGGTCTAACAGCCATATTTAGACATTCTGCACATGCATAGTTGAGAGTAAGTTTCATTGATCTCAGTGGATCTTACTTCAGAGGAGACATGTATAAATTGAAAGAAAAAGTCAGTTTACAAAATCCTGTATATGGGTATAGATCTCATTGAACTTCATGAGACTTGCTTCTGCTTACACATGCGTACAGTGACATTGCACATGGACAGTTTCAGCCCTATAGTTGCTTGTCTGGGAGCTTCCTTGAACTCCATTGGATTTACATACAAGTAGGGATGTATAGAGCTTCAGTCTTCAGCTTGCTACCCCATGTATACTCATGTCAGGAAAAAAAATTATGTGACTCTTTGAATGTATTCCAATGTATAGTAATTTATATCAGACTGGTGTGTTGATATGAACAACATGCTAACTTAACTGGTAGTGAAATGAAACCTATAGACACAATGTTTTGCCCTATCTGTCTGTCTGTCTGTCTGTCAATCTATCTATCTATCATCTATCTGTCTATCTATCTATCTATCATCTATCTATCTATCTATCTATCTATCTATCTATAATCTATCATCTATCTATCTATCATCTATACATATATACATACACACATACGGGAGAAGAGGGAAGAAGAGCCCTAACTTTGAATAAACCCAGTCTGAAATCTTACACATCAATAACCAAACTTACTGAATTTAATTGGACTCACTTTTCAATGAACCTACATACAATTACAGTAGAGTCTCACTTATCCAACACTCACTTATCCAACATTCTGGATTATCCAACGCATTTGTAGTCAATGTTTTCAATACATCGTGATATTTTGGTGCTAAATTCGTAAATACAGTAATTACTACATAGCATTACTGTGTATTGAACTACTTTTTCTGTCAAATTTGTTGTATAACATGATGTTTTGGTGCTTGATTTGTAAAATAATAACCTATTTTGATGTTTAATAGGCTTTTCCTTAATCCCTCCTTATTATCCAACATATTCGCTTATCCACCATTCTGCTGGCCCGTTTATGTTGGATAAGTGAGACTCTACTGTATAAGATGTTACTGAGGATACCAATGTAAAGTTCACCAGTTGCCTGATCTGCTTTCATGAAAAGTGTCTAAGATCAGAATGAAAGTCTGATTCCCTGAATGCTTGGTATTGGTAACATTGCTTATCCTTCCACCCCATCCTATTATATGCAAGAAATATTGTTCCTTTAACAAGCAGTCACAGCTATGGCTATGAAAGAAAAACAGTGATGAACACATTCCCTATTTCAGCATAAGTGAGATACATGACATGAATAAGCAACATCAATGGTTAAATCAGATCACCCTTAAAAAGAAGCACAGTCAGTCTTCCTAGAATCTGATAGCAAGCTGGCAGAATTTCCTGAGATTGTTTGCTGACTAGAGACCCATTTACCTTCCCAAGATGGGTCACTGCAGAGTTTCCGAACAGGAAAAAACAGTAAACAGTGTGCACACAAGTCCATTTTTACCCATGACCAGTCCCTTTAAAGGGCATTTTGCCCTGCCTTTTTAGATAGGCTTGAAGAACCCTGGCTTTACCCCTGTCCATGGTACTGAACAAATCCTAGAGGCTCCAGGAGATTTTCAAATGTATCATGCTGTCTCATTAAGTAGTAACACACAGGCAAAATGAGCTCATTTGCTTGAAAATTCATCCACAAAACTGCTGCATCAGGGTTGTGCCATTTAATACCCCAGGTCCTGCCTACTGCAACCTACAACTGAGAGTCTCCTCCCCCAACCTCCTATTCCTTTCCTTTTCCATTGCAACATATTTATCCATACATTTAATTATAGGATCAATGTCTATTTTTCTACAGCCCAGCCAATTTTTAAACCCTATTTCTTAAAGAAATCACCTGCTGAAATAACCATCCAAGGCATCATATCTAGATCTCTGCAAAGCAGTCGTTGTGCTTAATCTTGTCCGCAGTATGCACAGCCCTGAATGTATATTCTGGGCATGTAAACGCACACAGGCGACCAGCAATTGTTAGTCAAATGTCTTTCTCAATTTTTCTACAGTAACAGAGAAATGTGCATGTATATACAAACAAGAATGATATAATTCCTTTTTAAAAGAAAGCAAGTTTTTAATCCACGTTTGAATCCCAGTCAATTCAAAAAGCTGGGAACTGCAGTAAATCTTTTGCCATTCATAGCCATTTCTAATAACATTTTCACTGCAACACCTCAAAGGAAATGGATTTGTTTCATTGCTTAATCAGTCAAATCAACAGTGATTTCCCCCACGGAGATTGAGAGAGAGAGAAAAGATGTTTGTTAAGCCTGCCCTAATATATTATTCATCATTTTGCAGAGTGTTTCAAAAGCCGAAAGCAATGGTAAGAAATGCTACACTTCTTCCAGCATGAGAACAAATCTGATTTCCCCCCTCTCGATTTCCCCCCTTCTGCATTCTACTGAATGGCTGGCAATAGGTATTATGTACTGAAGGGCGCAAACACACAGTAGAGTTACCACAAAAATCATGCAATTAAAGAAACATTTACCCAAATGGATGCAGCAAAAGGTCACAATCCAACTTCCATTCCCCCATAAATCATTCTGCTGAAGCAGGAACCCCACTAGCTTGTTCCGGCCAGTTGTCTCTCTCCTACACTTGACCTAGACTGCCTTACATAATAAGGATCCAATGCTGTATCCTGAATGTCATCCTTGGCAGAAGTAGCAAATGCTGGCAGCAGGAGGGCTAGTAGTTTGCATGAAGATCACGAAGTCTCTGTCTCTCTCCCTCTCTTCCTTCCCTGCTTGATTTTTCTCCACCCTGGACTGTTTGAAGAGAGGAGGCAGGACTTAGCTCCAAAGAGCTGGTGTCATTCTTCCCCTGGAATGAATGGCTGGAATAGACAAGAGCTTCAGAAATGCCAGCCAGACGGCAAGAGGCTGTGTTTGTCCTTACAGCCAACCTCACACATTCCTGTCCTTATTGTCTAAAGGAACAGCCTAGCTGCAGCTAACGTGAGCAACAGCGAGACAAAGTCAGCTCTGCTTGCCTGTGTTTCCCATGGTGGTGAGTGGAGGGGAAAGAGGGGATGAAGGTCAGATTTTTTAAACCTTGCATTTCATAGAATGATTCCTTAGCTCAATTAATAGTGCCATGCATTGTAGTTAAATGGCATTGTGTGATAATGCCTTTCAAGGAATGCTTCATATATTATGCTGAATGCATTCAGCGGAGTTGCATATGTCCTTGCAAGCCATGCGTAAAGCTGACTTGGCAGTGTTTCTTGTCATAATACTCATTAGCAGAGATTTCTGTTCTTAATTATTTCCCATAGATGATGATGAGCAAATGATAATTCCCTACTATGTTTAGATTTAACATTTTGTATGTATGGAGGACAAGAAGAAACTGGCAAAACCCAACTTTTGACACTTGGTTCTAATTTATGCAGAGCTCTACGAGTGGGTCACACTGAGTGCTACAGTAGAGTCTCACTTATCCAACATTCGCTTATCCACCGTTCTGTATTATCAGGTCGGGATGTTTTGTATCTTTACATGGTTTTATTGTATGTATGCGTAAGTGTGTACGTATTGTATGTTTTACATGTTTTGATATGGTCAAAAGTGACTAATCAATAAAGAATTGTTGTTGTTGTTGTGATCCACCGTTCTGTATTATCCAAAGCAGTCTGCCTTTTAGTAGTCAATGTTTTTGTAGTCAGTCTTTTCAATACATTGTGATATTTTGGTGCTAAATTTGTAAATCTAGTAATTACTACATAGCATGAGGAGCCCCGGTGGCAAAGTGTGTTAAAGCACTGAGCTGCAGACCTGTTAGCTCCAGCTCCTGCCAACCTAGCAGTTCGAAAACATGCCAATGTGAGTAGATCAATAGGTACCGCTCCGGCTGGAAGGTAACGGCGCTCTATGCAGTCATGCCGGCCACATGACCTTGGAGGTGTCTACGGACAGCGCCGGCTCTTCAGCTTAGAAATGGAGATGAGCAGCAACCCCCAGAGTCAGACATGACTGGACTTAACGTCAGGGGAAAACCTTTACCTTTTTACATAGCATTACTCCATATTGAACTACGTTTTCTGTCAAATGTGTTGTATAACATGATGATTTAGTGCTTAATTTGTAAAATCATTAACTTAATTTGATGTTTAATAGGCCTTTCCTTAATCCCTCCTTATTGTCCAACATATTCACTTATCCAACGTTCTGCCAGCTCGTTTGTGTTGGATAAGTGAGACTCTACTGTATTTGAATGTTTAGTTGCTATCCCTACATTTCCTTGTGGAGAAACTGGGAATAAATAAATAAATAAATATTCACTTGAAGAAAAAAAGAATCTTGCCTAGAACATGGAAAAGTTAAAAAAAATCAAGGATATGTATTCTGGGCTGTATGGTCATCTTCCAGAAGTATTCTCTCCTGACATTTCGCCCACATCGATGGCAGGCATCCTCAGAGGTTGTGAGGCATGGAGAAACTAGGCAAGGAAGGTTAATATATATCTGTGGAAAGTCCAGAATGTGAGAAAAGTTCTTTGTCAGTTGGAATGTGGCGTGAATGTTGCAGTTAATCACTTTAATTAGCATTGGAAAGGTTCGCCTCTTGCCTGGGGGGGCATCCTTTGTTCAGAGTCATTAGCCGTCCCTGGAGCTCCTCTGCCCTCAGAGTGTTGCTTCCCATCTACTGTTCTGATTTTTGAGTTTTTTAATACAACACATTAAAAAAATCAATTTTCATCTTTTTTCTGGTTTATTGATATACAGATATTGAACCAAATTGTAAACAATGGGACTGTAACAATGACTCTAAAGCCAGGCATGGAGTAGACATATCAAAAATAATGAAACTGAAGTTAGTCATGTGACTTGTACAAATTTCAGGGGGTCTTCTCCGAGTATGATTCCATCTCACAAAAATCTATATGGTTGTTGACAGTGAACAAAGTGATTTGCCTGGGATGTCCAAGACAGAAATAATATGATGTTGTTGCTGTTCTCACTGGCACTTCTTAATCAAAGGTAGATTGGCTTTACATATGAAGGATAGATTTTTGGTCAATCATGGTTGGTAGTAATTATATTTTATGGAAGTTTTTAAATTCTGGTAGCCACCATTGCATCTTGAAGCTAAGAATCACATGTTACCTGAGGTACAATATATGGGCAGATTTTCGATATGCTCAGAACTAACTAATCAATTTGATCCTGTGTTGTAGGGTTTTCAAGGGAAAAAAAAGGGGAGGAATGTATGTGTATTCTCTTTCACACCTTAAATAAATGTATAAATTCCTCTTTTGTGTGTCCCATCTTAGTTACTTTTTTTTCACCTAAGATATTCAATCTCTTAAGCCGTTCTTCCAATGTTCTGGTCATTTGGTTTTTCATTAATATATGTCCTGTATATTTATTTTTTGTAAAACAAAACAACCATAATTGTTCAGAGTCTCCTGGGCTGGATATACCATAGACTGAAACCTTAGAGAGTCATTTCCACTTAGTGTGTGGACAATACTAGGCCCAGTGGACCAAAAATCTTATTCTACATGAGGCAGATTTTCATGATTTAAGATCTGCATCTTGTGTATCTCTATTAAAAATAAACTCTTTGGCTATGCTGTTCAGTCATGCTAGGATTTGTGTCATCAGGAAAGTTTTTTTTTCTCTCTCTTTCACACACATTGTATGCTTTGAATGGTTGCTAGTCACAGCTTTAAAACAGCTGTGCTGTTTAACCATATGGGCATCTGTCTAATTGTGAAAGTCTCTCTTTCACACACATACACTCACACACACAGAGGATGCTTTGAATAGCTGGAAATTATAGGTTCATATTTTAGCTAGCTTTACTGTGAGCTGGATGCTCCCTCCTCACCAATGGATTCTACTTTTCTTTTTGAAGAATACAGTCCTTAAATTTCTTAGATAACTCAAATCAACTTATATTTCTATTACTGTATATACTCGAGTATAAGCCGACCTGAGAATAACCCGAGGCACCTAATTTTACCACAAAAAAACCCTGGGAAAACATTGACTCCAGTATAAGCCGAGGGTGGTAAATTTCAGAAATAAAAATAGATACCAATAAAATTACATTGATTGAGGCATCAGTAGGTTAAATGTTTTTGAATATTTACATAAAGCTCAAATTTAAGATAAGACTGTCCAACTCTGATCCAATCGTGATTCTCATCTTCTCAATGTAAATGTGCTTATGTATCCTTTTAATAATAATAGAGTAAAATAATACATGTAATAATAATAAAAATAATAAATGCAGGATAATAATACAAGTAATAATAAATAGAGTAAAACAATAAATGCAATAATAATAATAATAAGATCAGAGTGAAATAATAAATGTATTAATTATAATAATAAAAATAAAGTAAATGTAATAGTAGCAACAATAATAGAGAAAAATAATAAATGTAATAATACCAATAATAATAGAGAAAAATAATAAATGTACCATATATTCTTGAGTATAAGCTGACCTAAATATAAGCCAACTAGGACCCTCACCCGAGTATAAGCCGAGGGGGGCTTTTTCAGTCTTAAAAAAGGGCTGAAAAACTAGGCTTATACTCAAGTATATATAGTAAATTCTGATACACTGATAAACCAAATAGTATGCTGGATGATCATAGATTTGCCACCAGAGAATCGGAGTCAGCTGGTAGCTCCATTGCTTTGTAGCAGTGAAAGCATCTCATCCAAGTTATTGAACCCAATTCTCAAAGAAGATTCAGAACCTTGGATAGCTCCTGTAAGACGCAGGGCACAGGGTTGTTATATGTTTTCCGGGCTGTATGGCCATGTTCCAGAAGTATTCTCTCTTGACGTTTCACCCACATCTATGGCAGGCATCCTCAGAAGTTGTGAGGGCACATTCACTACCTCAAAGCAGCAAGGCCGAATAACTGTGTGACATTATTGATTTGCCATTGGTAATGCTGACAGCTTGGCACAAGAGGAGAGACAACTGGCAGACCTCTATGTTTGCTTCAAGATATGCCCTCTCTTTGATTGAGCAAAAGGGTGTGACTGCAAAAGAGATGCCATAAGTTATATCACTTAGGCACTTTCCTCAGCAGCTATATAGGAGGATAGTGCTATGCTTAAATAGAGTTAACATAAGGGGGTCAATGTATGACTCAAAGCACATAAAGATGAAGAGGAGTGCTTTGCTTAAGTAACTACCAACCAAGACAAGGGAGACGATAGCAAGTGCAGTTCTTGAAAACTGCCAATAAGTTGCCGGTCCCAATTCAAGGTGCCGGTATTGACCTACAAAGCCCTAAACAGTTCGGGCCCCACCTATCTCCGTGATCGCCTCTCCCCGTACATACCAGCGTGTACTCTTAGATCTTCCGAGGAGGCCCTCCTCTCACTCCCACCACCATCCCAGGCACCTAGTTTACACCTTCTTAGAGCTGCTTTGTATTAATATATTATGGAGTCCCGGTGGTGAAGTGGTTAAAGCACTGAGCTGCTGAACTTGTGGACCGAAAGGTCCCAGGTTCAAATCCCGGGAGCAGAGTGAGCGCCCGCTGTTGCTCCAGCTTCTGCCAACCTAGCAGTTCGAAGACATGCCAATGTGAGTAGATCAATAGGTACCGCTCTGGCAGGAAGGTAACGGCGCTCCATGCAGTCATGCCGGCCACATGACCTTGGAGGTGTCTATGGACAACGCCAGCTCTTCGGCTTAGAAATGGAGATGAGCACCAACCCCCAGAGTCAGACATGACTGGACTTAACGTCAGGGAAAACCTTTAACCTGAATAGTACTTATGTTCGTTTTTTAACATGGTTGTGCTGTATGTTCCGTGTTTGGTAACTGAATGCTCTACCTATGTTGGAAACCACCCTGAATCCCCTTGGGGAGACAGAGCGGTATATAAATAAAGTTTTATTATTTATTATAAACTAGCACCCAACTGGTTGCACAACTCCATTGTTGCAGAGACAAGCTACATCTGTCAGTCATCAAAGTGGAGTGATGGTCACCAATGAGGGCTGTCTTCAAAACATGACCCATTACCTTCCCCTATCCTTCTCCCAAGTGCTCCAAGAGAGAGGTATGCAGAACTCACCCTTACAATTAGAAGTAATGATATATTGATTTAACAATCAAAACCAAGCAGGAACTAGCAGTATCTCAAACAGAAGCAATAGGAAAAAGTATATCTTATGCACAAGGTCACCACTACTTCAAAATATTTAAATCCCTACCATTCTTCAGTGAAGGCACATTTGTCAATGAGCAGAAAAGTGTTATTGTTGGTTAAGGGTAAAGGTAAAGGTTTCACCTGACGTTAAGTCCAGTCATGTTTGACTCTGGGGGTTTGTGCTCATCTCCATTTCTAAACCGAAGAGCCAGCGTTGTCTGTAGACACCTCCAAAGTCATGTGGCCAGCATGACCGCATGGCGCGCCGTTACCTTCTCGCTGGAGCAGTACCTATTGATCTACTCACATTGGCATGTTTTCGAACTGCTATTGTTGGTTATCACGGACTAAACTCTTTTGATTTTTTTTTCTTTGTTGTTGAACAACCCATACTTGAGAACTGAACATTGTCACTGCAGAAAAAATGGGAAAAAATATTGCATTTTTTATCCTTGAGGACCTGGATGACTGTTGGAAATCCCCTCCACCCAACCTAAAGGTCATTTTTGGAGGAACACCCTTTGATTTATGGCCTATATCAGCCAGTTACTTCACAGTACAAAATATTCTTGGGTCACATTGCTTTTTGATCTACTAGATAGATCATAAATGCTTGTGTTTGGGTGGAATTTTCTGAGAGATATATTTGGAAATTCATTGTCAGGGCTGGATATTTTACCACTTTGAGAGGGAACTCATGTTTCCAGAAAAAGCTGTTAGCAGAGAGATTAGCTATTCTCTGCAATGGTTTTATAGAACACAGTGCAGAAGAACAGGTTCAACTGTTTCCATTACGCCTGCTCCAAAAAGAAATTCCCCATATTATCTGGGATCTTATTAAACTGGCCTCTAATAATGCTGATAGTAAGAGGATGACTGGACTGGAAGCCGGATTTCCTTCAGTGTGTACCGTTGGATAATATCAAACACTATAACTGAGATTAGCTGCTTGGCTAAGGGGCTCCAGGATGGGACATTGGGCATAAGGACTTCTGGGTGATACTATAAAGGAGACAGCATTTTGGTGGCAAAGCCAGGCGAAGGAAGATGGTTCGCCTGGCTAATATGATAAAGTCATGAGTGACATCTTGGCTGGATTATTTTTTTGTGTGTGTGTGTCAGGAGTGACTTCAGAAACTGCAAGTTGCTTCTGGTGTGAGAGAATTGTCAGTCTGCAGGGACATTGCCCAGAGGATGCCCAGATGTTTGATGTTTTACCATCCTTGTGGGAGGCTTCTCTCATGTCCCCGCATGGAGCTGGAGCTGACAGAGGAAGCTCATCTGTGCTCTCCCCAGGTTGGATTCGAACAGACAACCTTCAGGTCAGCAACCCAGCCTTCAAGTCAGCAATGGGTTTAATCCATTGCACCATTACTGTAATATGTTCTAAGTGAGGCTGCCTTTGAAGAGTATTCAGGAACTTTACTTGCTTCAGAGAGACACAGCTAGATTGCTAACTGGGACTAGCACAGGGATAACACAACTGCCTGGTTGCACAAGTTCCACTGATTAATGGTCCATTTCCAGGCACAATTTGAATTCCAAGGTATAATGTCTAAAGCGCTACAAGACCCAGGTACAGATTATTTGAAATACAGGATTCTCTTTTATCAACCAGCACACAAAGTTTTGAGAACTGCTGGGAAGGCCCTTCTTTCTGTCCTATCATCCTGACAGGTACATCTGGTGGGAATAAAGAAGAGGGCTGGGTTGTTGTGAGTCTTCCAGGCTGTATGACCACGTTCTAGAAGCATTCACTCCTGACGTTTCTCCATCCTCAGAAGTTGAGGGGTCTCCCATAGTTGTGGGCAAAACATCAGGAGAGAATGCTTCTAGAACATGGCCATACAGCCTGGAAGACTCACAACAATCCACCGATTCCAGGTATGAAAGCCTTCAACAACACAACGGAGAGGACCTTCTCAGTGACTGCCCCCAGGTTAGACTAGAACCTTTCCTCCTTTCTTTTCTCAGAGTAGTAAAGACAGGCATTTGATCAATAAGACCCATCTTACACAATGTGCTGGATATTGCTAATTGTTGTGTTGGTGTGTGTGTGTGAATTTGCATGTTTTAATTTGCATGTTTATTGTATCATTTTTGTTAACCACCCATTAACCAATGGACCCAGAACACAAATTATATTCAACAATAATAATAATAATAATAATAATAATAATAATAATAATATCCAGCCTGTTGTGAGTGAGAGAGAGTGCGTGAGCCAAAGAGTACTCGTTCCTCACCAAACTACAAATTTCAATGCATAGTCTATCTTAACTGGTGGCTCTCATGGATCTTAGGGTCAAGGTGAGTTACTCATTTAGAATGTAAACAGGCTGGCAGAATGTTGGATAAGTGAATATGTTGGATAATAAGGACAGATTAAGGAAAGGCCTATTAAATATAAAATTAGGTTATGATTTTACAAATTGAGCACCAAAACATTATGTTATACAACAAATTAGACAGAAAAAGTAGTTCAATACGCAGTAATGCTATGTAGTAATTACTGTATTTACAAATTTAGCACCAAAATATCATGATGTATTGAAAACCTTGACTACAAAAATGCGTTGGATAATCCAGAACGTTGGATAAGCGAGTGTTGGATAAGTGAGACTCTACTGTACTTTGGAGCATCTGCCATTCCTCTGAACAACTTTAGGTGTCAACAGCAAAAACTCAATTCAATGAGTAGATCTCTACTTGCAGCCATAATGCAAGCCATAATGCTCATCTTTCTTTTAACACTCCTGCCTTTATACCATCACACTTATCATTAAAATATAATAGCTCTGGGAGTCACTAGCAGCTTGCCCATCAGATAGTGTACTAAAGAACCACTCCACCACCTCTGCTTTTTGCTGGCTGGCTAAGATGTCAGCTACAAATTGTTGCTCTCGGAGTTATTGATCTTACTGAAATTTGTTTCACCCCACCTTTAAAAGGCACATGATATAGCAGAGAAATATTGCTGGAGACTTCTGTTCCAAGGTACAATTAGTTGCAACTACAGTAGAGTCTCACTTATCCAACATGAATGGGCCAGCAGAACATTGGATAAGCGAATATGTTGAATAAGGAGGCATTAAGGAAAAGCCTATTAAACATCAAATTTGGTTATGATTTTACAAATTAAGCTCCAAAACATCATGTTATATAACAAATTTGACAGAAAAAGTAGTTTAATACGTAGTAATGCTATGTAGTAATTACTGTATTTCAAATTTAGCTCCAAAATATCACAATATATTGAAAACATTGACTACTGAGTTGGATAATCCAGAAAGTTGGATAAGCGAATGTTGGATAAGTGAGACTCTACTGTAGTACTAAATTGATTCAATGCTGTCTTATTTTTTTCTTGGTGTACTTCTAAATGCATCGCCCGGTTACAAATGACAGGATTCCTTAGAATGGAGGCATAACCATTAAAATGGTATGGAATTAATACTGTATAACTGGGGAGTGCAGATAGATCTCAAGAATCTGGAAGCTGAGTCCATTGTAATTCTTAATGGTTTTCAATATTCTGCATGGCACATGGCTACTGAAAAATGCACATTTCAAGCTGATTTGTTGTTGTATTTGTAACGATGTGGCTGTTTTTTACAATTGTGAAATTTATCTTTTGATTGCTGTGATAGTGTTAAGGTTCTGCACTGCTTGGTAGTCAGTTCGTATTGCATGTTGTAATTTGTGATGTTCTACAGTTGAAGAAAAGGGGAGATTTTTCACAGGAATTGATAGAAGTTCCAAGTATTTTATGAGCGACGCTGAACAGACCCAAATATTGCCCTACATCTCTCATTTTATACATGCCCAGAAGAGTATAAACACAATCTGAACCTGAAATCTAGATTTCACGTAAGTAGTTTCAGTTCTGCTTACAAGCTACAGTAGAGTCTCACTTATCCAAGCCTCGCTTATCCAAGCTTCTGGATTATCCAAGCCATTTTTGTAGTCAATGTTTTCAATATATCATGATATTTTGGTGCTAAAATTGTAAATACAGTAATTACAACATAACATTACTGCATATTGAACTATGTTTTCTGTCAAATTTGTTGTATAACATGATGTTTTGGTGCTTAATTTGTAAAATCATAAACTAATTTGATGTTTAATAGGCTTTTTCTAAATCCCTCCTTATTATCCAAGATATTTGCTTATCCAAGCTTCTGCCGGCCCATTTCGCTTGGATAAGTGAGACTCTACTGTATGTATAACACATTGATGGATTTCGGGAGTAAAGAATTTTTCCTTCTAGGTGAAGATAGATAATCACAAATTGGAAATGTGTGTTCCCCACCCCTTCCCCAATGCACATTTGCAAAATCAGTCATTTCTTGCAATAACTTGGATGGGTAGAAATAGCCTAAAACATCCTTGACAATTGTGCCTTTCTTGGTGATTAAGTGCTTCATGTCCTCCCCAAGAAAACCACATTGTAGCTTTCTAATTTTTTCCAGTCCCTCTTGGCTCCATTCAGTATAGATCTGAGATCAATGGTCTCCTGGTTTGCAGCAGCTCTGCAAAACTGGTTTCTATTGCCAAGAAAACCGTCAGCATAATCAGGAATCCAGATTGTAAATTGTGTCGGTAATCTGAGTTGAAAACTGCATTTAGGCTCCCATTTCCCACAAACTCGTTCTTCCCTTCCTGGATATCCTATGTTGGCAGCAGGAAGACCCCAAATAGATCCGGCAGACAGAAGGGGACTGGAGATGAAAAGTAGCAGTCACTTACAGAAGAAATTGCAGAAGTACTGTTTGCAAGGTGAATTCATAGTTTAACAATTTCAGGCCTGTTCTTGTTCTCTCTCTCTCTCTCCTTTAATTGAGAACCATTGCCATACATGTGCACAAGTGTAGGCAAACTCATAATCTGTATACAATAAGAATGTGTATTAAATGAGTTCATGTTATGTGATTCTGTTATACGAGGGTTATCCAGAAAGTAGATTACGTTTTGGAATTAAAAATGAACGAAGTATAGGAGAAAACATTTACCATATGCAGTTGAAAGCCACACCCAAATACCACTTCTCAACATAGTCGCCATTCAAATCTAGGCACTTATCATAGCGATGAATGAGCTTGGCAACTCCTTCCCCACCAAACTCTGCCACTTGCGTCCTCAATGCAGCATTTTGGCGACAATGTGCAGCTGCGGGAAGGGGTGACTGGCTGGTTGAGGATGCAAGCGGCAGAGTTTTGTGAGGAAGGAGTTGCCAAGCTCATTCATCGCTATGATAAGTGCCTAGATTTGAATGGCGACTATGTTGAGAAGTGGTATTTGGGTGTGGCTTTCAACTGCATATGGTAAATGTTTTCTCCTATACTTTGTTCATTTTTAATTCCAAAACATGATCTACTTTCTGGATAACCCTCGTATATGAGGAGCAAATCATTTACTTCAAGCAAGGAATGGTTGCGATGATCCAGGAATCAGTATGGACTGCAAGATATAAAACTGACTGGAGAGGCTACATTTGCCAATGAAGAAGCTGCTGTCACATTTCTAAAAGAGTTTAAGAAGTAGATTAAGGAAAGAATACCAATGAAACAGGTGTTTAAATGAAATAAAACTGCTCTTCGGGTGGAAAAATGCCCACCAAAACCTACATTCATAAAATTGCAAAAGTGGAAGACGAAGAACAGAAAAATGGAAGCAGAACCAGTCATGCTAACATTAGAAAAGTTGGCTGAAGTATTCAAATTGCATAAGCATTAGGGACAAGATTATGACATATGATAAAACCCAGCAGAAAAATTACCCTTGTGATCTGTTTAAGATTGCAACATCTGTAGCAACTCTTTGACGACTTATTGCTTTTGTGTATAACACTTGATAATGTCTGTTGCAGCTAACAATTAACTCTTAGTACGAAAGGAACTTTTTTACAATACACGGAATACCTGGTGGTGCAGCGGGTTAAACCACTGAGCTGCTGAACTTGCTGACCAAAAGGTTGGTGGTT
Source organism: Anolis carolinensis (assembly GCF_035594765.1). NCBI lineage: Eukaryota > Metazoa > Chordata > Lepidosauria > Squamata > Anolidae > Anolis > Anolis carolinensis. The sequence continues at coordinate 214,245,058 of NC_085841.1, read as the reverse complement.
CGAATCCAGGGGGGTGAGCTCCCATTGTTAGCCCTAGCTTCTGCCAACCTACATTCAACCTACATGGCAGTTTGAAAACATGCCAATGTGAGTAGATCAATAGGTACCACTCCAGCGGGAAGGTAACGGTGCTCCATGCAGTCATGCTGGCCACACGACCTTGGAGGTATCTACGGACAATGCCGGCTCTTCAGCTTAGAAATGGAGATGAGCACCAACCCCCAGATTTGGACACGACTAGACTTAATGTCAAGGGAAAACCTTTACCTTTACCTATATTTTCCAAAAAGGAAGCTTTGATTTTGCAATTTTCCTTTACCTTTACTAAAGAGTGGGCCAACAGAGTTTTGCAGGTGATATCAGCTTAACTCCCTTTCTTTCTTTCTACCTCTGTGAATGTGTCCGAAATCTCTTGTTTCAATTGTGATAGCATTTCTGGAAAGGCAGATGACACTTTATTTTATCATCAGAAATCAGATTGCCTTGGCACTTCTGGGAAACAGGGCAAGGATTCAAATAGTAATGAAGAACCTCTCTGATGCCTTTGGCAAGAAGTGAGTGTCTTAATCCTCCAACCTGTGGAAAGCACTCTGTGGTTTAATTAGGTAACTTCTCAACCATCAAGGCCATTTATTTCATTGGGCTTGGTGAAGTCCCCTAGGTAAGTTCTCTTGAGACTAAACTACACACAGTACTGAAGAGTGCCCCAAAGGGATCCACACCAGGTTTTTTATTTATTTAATAATTTATTAAACCAGATAAACAAAAATGAAAAGGTATAATATAATTTATAGTGGAGCGGAGGGCAGATTTTTACCTGAACCTTACTCTTTTCAGATGCAAACCCAATGAAAATGATTCTCCCTGCCCAGCTGTTGGCTTTTGTAAAATACACAAAAGGATAGACCCTTAGGTCCAATGGGAGTTTACCCCCAAAGCCAATAACAGCACATATGGGGATTATGTCTGAGGCAGGAAGGAGCCTCCTGCACTGATCTCCATGACTTTTCTATAAGGTAAAGGTTTTCCCCTGATGTTAAGTCCAGTCATGACCGACTCTGGGGGTTGGTGCTCATCTCCATTTCTAAGCCGAAGAGCCGGCGTTGTCCGTAGACACCTCCAAGGTCATGTGGCCAGCATGACTGCATGGAGCACTTTTACCTTCCTGCCAGAGTGGTACCTATTGATCTACTCACATTGGCATGTTTTCGAACTGCTAAGTTGGCAGGAGCTGGGGCTAACAGCGGGCGCTCATTCCACTCCTGGGATTTGAACCTTGGACCTTTCGGTCTGCAAGTTCAGCAGCTCAGTGCTTTAATACACTGTGCCAGCACCAGGGGCCCTTTTCTAGCTCTCCGCAATACCTGTGCCATTAATTTTGGGAAACTACCTTGACATGGGTTGCTGTGAGTTTTCCAGGCTGTATGGCCATATTCCAGAAGCATTATCTCCAGACATTTTGCCCACATCTATGGCAGGCATCCTCAGAGATATGGTTTTCAGCAATGGTTTGTAGTATGACTATGATGAACAGATTTCACTGTGGATCAAAATATATGGAGACATATCTCTGTGTTTACCCGGATGCCTGTAAGACACAGAGCCCTTGGCATCCACTGGGATTTGGTTCCAGGATCTGGCATTGATACCAAATATTTCTGGATGCTCTAGTCCAGGGGTCCCCAAACTTTTTAAACGGGGGGCCAGTTCATGGTCCCTCAGACCATTGGAGGGCTGGACTAAAAAACCTATGAACACTGCACATATCTTATTTTGAAGTAAAAAAACAAAACGGGAACAAATACAGCCTCAGTGTTAATAATCATAATCATAATAAAAATGATAAAGAGGGTTGGAAGAGACACCTTGGGCCATTTAGTCCAACCTCCTTCTGCCTTTGTGCATCAAAAGCACAAGCAAAGCACCCCTGACAGATGGCAACCTGTGATGCCTCATGGGCCTTGTAGTCCTGTTCCTAGTGCCATCGTGGCAGATGAAGACGAAAACATGGGGTTTTCGCCGGTTCAACAAGAGCCGGAATCTTTTCACCTGCCGGATGTTGATGTTTGTACCCAAGAACTCAGTAAAACAGACCTTGGGCATTCCTCTCCTCCGTTCCCTAGGAGAGAGTCCTATGCTGCAGACAGAGGAGTGAGGGAACAAAATTGCAGGAGTTTACGAATTGCTGCCAAACAACAGGCTGATTAGACCTGCTTCCCTTGGGAAATTCTAAGGAGTCTTGCATCTGGACAAAGTTGGGTTTCGCTTCCCGTTCTCTAGGGAAAGAGGTTGTTGGCGGGAAAACGAGACCCCAATATAGGTGCCTGACACGGGAGAATCTTTGCGGAGTCAACAGAGCAGCTTCAGGAGTGAGATCGTGTGTGGACTTTGCAACCCCAGTTCCTTGCTTCCCGGATCAAGTATTCAAGATTTGCCTTGCCTTGTTTTTAACCACGGATCTCGTTCCAAGAATCACTGTTTGCCTTGTTCCTAGTCACGGACCTTGTTAAAGAATCAAGATTGTATCCAGCCTTGTTGTCAAGCTACCTTGGAATCCTAAGACTCTGGCATTTCCCCACACTATTGCTTGGCAATAGTGTGTGTTTCGGTTTTGGATTAAAACTTTGAACTCTAATATCATTTATTGGACAATACATTTTTGGACTATATTTGACCTTATTTGAAAGGTCTGCCTCTGAACTATATTCTTCACTTGTTTTTATTGCTTTTATATATTTACTTAATAAAGATATTAGATAGAGATTGGCCTCCGTGTATGGTTCTTGGTGCCCCGCTGCCTCGGGTCTGACACCACCCTGCCTCAATGTTGATGATGATGATGATGATGATGATGATAATAATAATAATAATAATAATAATAATAATAATAATAATAAATATCACACAGTCCTAAATGCTTGGGAAGTGTTTGACTTGTAATTTTGTGATACGAAATCCAGCATATATATCGCATTTGCTGTTTTATACTGTGTCTTTGTGTCAATAATAATAATAATAATAATAATAATAAAGAGGGTTGGAAGAGACCCCTTGGGCCATTTAGTCCAGCCCTCTTCTGCCTTTGCGCACCAAAAGCACTAGCAAAGTACCCCTTAATTATTAATTATTAATTAAATGATAATTAAAATACCATTATAAGCAAGCAAAGCTTTGGAATGAGTGCACCGGGCGAGAGAGGAGGCAGGAAAGGAGCACACCTTTCCCTTCTCCCTTGCGCCACATGTGCCTTCCTCAGTGCAGGAGGAGGGAGATGCCACTGTGGGGGCCGGATAAATGGCTTCGATGGGCCGCATGTGGCCCCCGGGCCTTAGTTTGGGGACCCCTGCTCTAGTCCCATTATAAGGTAAAGGTAAAGGTTTTCCCCTGAAGTTAAGTCCAGTCATGTCTGACTCTGGGGGTTGGTGCTCATCTCCATTTCTAAGCCGAAGAGCCGGCATTGTCCATATACACCTCCAAGGTCATGTGGCCGGCATGACTGCATAGAACGCCGTTACATAAACTATAAATATACATAAACACTAAAATCAGTTATCTTCACATTAAAACAATTATTTAAAACCATCATGACTGCATGGAGCACCGTTACCTTCCCGTTGGAGCGGTAACTATTGATCTACTCACATTGGCATGTTTTCAAACTGTTAGGTTGGCAGAAACTGGAGCAACAGCGGGCGCTCACTCCGCTCCCGGGATTTGAACCTGGGACCTTTTGGTCTGCAAGTTCAGCAGCTCAGTGCTTTAACACACTTCACCTCCAAGGCTCTAGTCCCATTATATACAATGGCAAAATCAAGGTTTGCTTTTGAGAATATTTTTCAAGATGTGGATGCTTGAATCTGTGGATGCAGAACCCATGCACAAAGTGGGTCGGCTGTATTCTTTATACAGATGGTATGCATGGCACAGCGGGTTAAACCCCTGAGCTGCTGAACTTGCTGACCGAAAGGTCGGCAGTTTGAATCCGGGGAGTGGGGTGAGCTCCCACTGTTAGCCCCAGCTTCTGCCAACCTAGCAGTTCGAAAAGATGGAAATGTGAGTAGATCAATAGGTATCACTTCTGCTGGAAGGTAACAGCCGCTCCATGCAGTCATGCCGGCCACATGACCTTGGAGGTGTCTACGGACAACGCTGGCTCTTCGGCTTAGAAATGGAGATGAGCACCAAACCTCAGAGTTGGACACGACTAGACTTAACATCAGGAGAAAACGTTTACCTTTACCTATGCATGAGATCAAGAAAACTGAACCAGTTCTAGAGGTGTGGGAAAACTAGTCCCAAGGGGCACACAAGGAAGCCAACAGTAGTCCAAAATTATTCCAGAGATTTAGAAGTGCTGAATAATTGAAGTTCTGGTTGTGTTTAGCCGCGTTTTTCATTATCTTTCCCAAATCTCAACAGATAGCAATGCTCAGTCCCTTTTTTCTTCTTGTTTCAAAGGCATTTGTTAAAAAAGTGATACAATACTAATTCAATAATCTTAAGACAGGACCATCGAAATGTGGGCTTTTTGAATGGCATGAATTAAAAATAGCAAACAACCGATCTCTTTCCTATAATTAGATTATTCAGATAAGAAAACTGCCTTATTTTCCTCATTGGCATTCAACTGTTTCCCCTGATTTATTGCCTGCCTTTCATCCCACATGGAGAATTCAGCCAGACTTAGGGTTTCATTGGTGAAGGGGAGAGCCCTTTACTACATCTGAGGGAAGCAGTCTATGTTAGAAGATGTAAGAGAAGAAGTGTGACATAAAGAGGATTTTCTCCAAGAAAAGGGGATGGCTCAGGATCCCAGGAGGAATAGTTGAAAAGTAACCACTGTGTCCTGCTCCAGCATTTTCCCACTTGGGCATTTGACTCACTCTGCCTAATGGTGTGACCAGCACTGGTCTGATCTGTGTGATGCATTTAATTCGGTGGTTATCAAATTCTGCTCGGAATCCAGTTCTGCCAGCTCTGCCAATTTTCCTCTTCCAAGGAATCTTGTCACTACTGATGCCATAATTTTTCTCTGTTCATACCTTTCATTTCACTCCCTCAGGACATCAGATTTCCCATTATGGAAAATTCTGCATCACTGTGACAAAGCTGGCTGTGTAGCCAAGCTTCCGATCCATGTCCATGGCTTTTTGCCTAGGAACCTCTTCTGCAAATGTCTAACTAAGGCATTTTCATTAATATCATTTCCTTTGGCAGTCCCCCAAGCAAAGAGTACAGACTCCTTGTATATTCAATCAACATTCACATTAGCAATAAACAGATTTGTGCTGTGGTGATAAGAGTGTTTTAGCAGATGATTTTTAACACAAAGTTTCAATGCTTACTAAGATTTCAGACTTTTAATTATATCCTCTTCATTTGTATTGGAAGTAAAAGCTGTGTGCAAATCCTGTGAGAAATACTGTATTTTCTGGCATATAAGACTACTTTTAACCCAGGAAAATCTTCTCAAAAGTTGGGGGGTCGTCTTATACGCTGGATGTCATCTTATAGGGCAGGTGCTGAAACTTCCATGCTGGACTGGAGAATCTGCGGTCACCACATATAGGGGGGGGGGGCTTGAAAACAGCCCTGTCGTATGTGGCGACCGTATGAAAGCAGCAAGTATGGCATTGTACAAATACGGTAGAAGAAAATCCACTCACCAGGATTCGTGGAAAGAAGTGACAACGTGGTCCCGATGACAAAATGAGGGGGTGCCTCACCAGGGAGATGTAAGTGAAGGGCAGAGCAAGCTGCTGGCCTCTGGGATGCCTGGGGTATGGAAAAATGAGAGAGAGAGTGGCGCTGTGCCCAGAAAAATATGCCTCTTTCACCCTTGTATCCTATTACCGTACCTCCTTCTCTGCGTGTTTGCACTACCACTCTGATAGTGAGGGATGGCTGGGCAGGCAGAGAGACAGTTTTCCTGCTAAGTACCTGCATGTCATAAGCATTTGGATTAAAATTACCATATTGAAATCAAATCTGATGTTTTTTTAAAAAAATATTTGGTGTGCTTTAGAAGAGGGGTAGTCTTATACGGTGAGTATATCCAAAACTCTATATTTTAACTGGAAAAATTGAAGGCTGTCTTATACGCCGGTAAATACGGTATGATAGTTGGCCCTCCCTATCCATGGGTTCTGTGTCCATGGATACAACCAACTGTGGCTCAAAAACATTTTTAAAATATCCAAAAAACCAAGCCTTGATTTTACTGTGTGTTGAGCATGTGTGTTGATATGTAGGTATATCTTGCTATAGCTTTGTCATGCCACAGATCCTAAGGTTCTCTTTAGCATTTCTTTGAGTTATATGTCATTTTATATAAGGAATGTCATGTTATTTCATAATTGGATGTGATGGGACTTGAATATCCATGAAACATTTAGTATTCATAGGTTGTGGCTAGAACCAAACCTCAGCAGATATTGCACCCCCTTCGGTACGTTTTCCCTCAAATTATACACAATATAATTTACAATAATATATAATATTATAACATATTGTATATACATATAATATTCATAATATTATATTGTAATACAATATAATACTAATAATACAATATAATATTAATTATATATTATATTTTACATGTAATATTACTAATACAGTAGAGTCTCACTTATCCAACATAAACGGGCCAGCAGAACGTTGGATAAACGAATATGTTGGATAACAAGGAGCGATTAAGAAGAAGCCTATTAAACATCAAATTAGATTATGATTTTACAAATTAAGCACCAAAACATCATGTTATACAACAAATTTGACAGAAAAAGTAATTCAATATGCTGTAATGCTACGTAGTAATTACTGTATTTAAGAATGTAGCACCAAAATATCACGATGTATTGAAAACATTGACTACAAAAATGCGTTGGATAATCCAGAACGTTGGATAAGCGAATGTTGGATAAGTGAGACTCTACTGTAATATTACAATATATTGATACAGTACAATACAGTAATTTATTATCAGTATTGTACTATGCTAATAATATAATATTGTATGTAAATTTAATTTGTAAGCCGCTCTGAGTCCCCTTCGGGGTGAGAAGGGCGACATATAAATGTAGCAAATAAATAAATAAATAAATAATTTTGGCTAAGTTGTCACATTGCTTCAGAAAAGTGTAAATATTCACTGGCAGAATTACATTACACAATCCCTATACAAAATACCATCACAGCACAATGTATGTGGATAAATGGTCACCTGGTATGGCTGACATTCTGCTGTGCAACTGCAATGAACTTTCATGAGCTACTACATGCACAACAGTTTCACATGCATAACTCATACTACAATCAGTTGGATACAATTGTTTTGGAATGTCCACAAATGTTATTTCACATGCACTGCATAGCATACACCTGCATGTCAACAACAGGTGTTGTTACTGGTAACTAGTGCCTGACCGCTATGATGGTTTGGATGGGGGCGAATAAATTCAAGTTGAATCCAAACAAGACAGAGATCCTCCTGGTCAGTCATAAACTGAATAGGGTATAGGTTTACAGCCTGTGCTGGATGGGGTGACACTCCCCTTGAAGGTGCAGGTTTGCAGCTTGGGAGTCCTCCTGGACTCATTGCTGAGCCTGGAAACTCAGGTTTTGGTGATGGCTAGGGGGCTTTCACACAATTAAAACTTGTGTGCTAGTTGCACCCTGTAGTGAACCTTACCTATTAGGCCTGGAATGAAGCCTGGGTAACAGTGAGTGAGGCAAGCCTCCATATTGTAGAGGAATGCCAGGCAGCCATCTTGAGTGTGGTTAGAAAGGGGGAGGAGCTCCTAGGATTAGCCAACCAGAGCAGATGGGAGGAGCCATGTCTTAGAGTGCAGAGAGAAAAAAGAGCTCCAGGCAGTTCTGTTTTAGGGTTTGTAGAGAGCAGTTTGGTTTTGGAGTTGGGAGTGTGTGTGTGTGAGAGAACTGAAAGCTGTGAAAACTGGCAGGCTAGGTCAGGCAGTTTGGATCTCTTCAGGGGAAGATAACTCAAGGGATTGACTCTCACTACTTGGCTGGTTAATAGAAGGACTCTAGGTTAGAGTTAATTAACAACCCAGGGGAACTCGTGACTATTCTCAGCAAATAGAGTGAGGGCTTTTGTGACCAATAGATAGATTGGTTGGTTGGAACTGTTTGAAACTAAGTAATCTGAAACATACAACTAAGTTAAGCTGAAGAATGTCTGTAACCGTTTACGCTAATGCACCTCTCTGAAGTAATCATTTACCTGTTTTAAGAAAATAACTTATTATTCTATTTTCAACTTTCAAAAGCCTCCACAGTGTATATTTTTTATCAAGAAGCCTTTATAAAAGTTCCAGTAATACAACAATAAAAAAACCATAGAAAAGCCTCATAGTGAACATCAGTTTGGGAGTCAGGGGTAGAAACAGTGTGGGCAGGGAATGGGAGAAGTTTGCCTCAGACACATTTAACAACAAAAATCCTAAAGACATTTTAGGTTGGTGGCAGCTACCATTTTAAAAGAAAATCTAAAATCAAACGGTTTACCCTCGCCTCTCACATACATGTGTTTGCGTGTGAGCGTGTGTAGAGTGGAGAGGTGTCCGATATATTTGGTGTCAGCGCCTTCTTTATATTGGTGGCAGTGGTGGCAGTGCCTGATGAAGTAGCCTCTCCTCTCCGCGCTCTGCTCAGTTATTTTATTATACACCCATACCTTGGAAAGTCAGATTTGGGTTTAGGATAGACTGCTGCAATGCTTTCTATATGGTGTTGCCTTTGAAGACTGCTTGGAAGCTTCAAATAGTCCAGCAAGAGGCAGCATACAGGGAGCACACAACTCCCATTTTACGTCAGCTCCACTGGTTGCCAGTTCTCAACTGAGCACAATTCAAAGTGCTGACGTTGGCTTAGAAAGCCCTAAATGGCCCCGACCCAGTTTATCTGTCTGAACATATCTCCCTCTATGAACCACCCCAGAGATGAAGATCTTCTAGGGAGGCCCTGCTCTCAGTCCCACCACTGTCACAGGCACGATTGGTGGGGACGAGAGACAGGGCCTTCTCAGTGCTTGCACCTTGGCTATGGAACTCCCCCCCCAGCAAGATTAGATCAGCCCCCCCTCCTGTCCTTTAGAAAGATGGTAAAGACCTGGCTGTGGGACCAAGCCCTTGGGGCAGGGCAGTAATGGCAGCAATAGGAAATTTCACCCTACTTGACAGGATCGGGTATGGCTGACTTTATTTATCTACAGTATTTCTATTCCGCCCTTCTCACCCCGAAGGGGACTCAAGGCGGATCACATTAAACACACATAGGACAAACATTAAACGCCCATAAACACATCAAACAGAGACAGAGACAGACAGACGCAGAGGCAATTTAACCTTCTTCTGAGGGGATGTTCGATTCTGGCCACAGGGGGGAGCAGCTGCTTCATCATCCACTCTGACGGCACTTCCTCATTCCAAGTCGCAAATTAGTTAAACTTGCCTCCCCACTTTATAAGTGGTACCTTATTTCCTACTTGATAGATACAACTATCTTTCGGGTTGCTAGGTCAGCAACGAGCAGGGGCTATTTTTTATTTTTAATTGACAGGTGCTCACCCCGCCACGGGCTGGCCTCGAACTCATGACCTCATGGTCAGAGTGATTTATTGCAGCAGGCTGCTCAACAGCCTGCGCCACAGCCTGGCCCCGTGCCACATCCCGGCCGGACTTGTGATGATTTTAAATTATTGTTTTAATGTGAAGGTAACTGATTTTAGTGTTTATGTATATTTATAGTTTATGTAACAATGTTCCATGCAGTCATGCCGGCCAGTTTGAAAACATGCCAATGTGAGTAGATCAATAGGTACCGCTCCAGTGAGAAGGTAACGGCGCTCCATGCAGTCATGCCGGTCACATGAGTTTGGAGGTGTCTACGGACAACGCCGGCTCTTCGGCTTAGAAATGGAGATGAGCACCAACCCCCAGAGTTAGACACAACTGGACTTAACGTCAGGGAAACCTTTACCTTTACTATAGTTTATGTTATGTTCCAGCATTGAATATTTGCCGTATATATGTTGTGCTCCACCCTGAGTCCCCTTCAGGGTGAGAAGGGCAGAATATAAATATTTTAAATAAATAAATAAATACTAGCCATTCCCTTACACGTTGACCCCTGTTGAGCTTTGAGATTAACGTGGAAAGAAATAAATAAAATGTCAATTATAAAAGTGTCACTTCAACATATTTCTTGAGTAAATCCAATCTACAGTAGAGTCTCACTTATCCAACATAAACGGGCCGGCAGAACGTTGGATAAGCGAATATGTTGGATAATAAGGAGAGATTAAGAAAAAGCCTATTAAACATCAAAATAGGTTATGATTTTACAAATTAAGCACCAAAACGTTATATTATACAACAGAAAAAGTAGTTCAATACATAGTAATGCTATGTAGCAATTACTGTATATTATGAATTTAGCACCAAAATATCACGATGTTTTGAAAACATTGACTACAAAAATGTGTTGGATAATCCAGAACGTTGGATAAGCGAGTGTTGGATAAGTGAGACTCTACAGTATTTTGCTGCATAAATGGCATGGGAAAAATGAATTCAGACTGCGGAAGTCTTGGCTGTTCTGATAAATTGTCTATGAACCCATTTCCCTGTTTTTGTCGATTGCTCCTCATACAACAGGGACCATGTATGAGTCTGCATGTGATTTCGCCCACTTCTTCAAAGATGAGAATGTGTCGCAGTCTACTTTTCTTGGGTTTCACTGCAGTGTGATCTGTTTTCTTAGAGCAGACCTGTGTAATACTGCAATGACTTTTCTTCATTATGGGATCGTGTGTGCAGCACATGTGTGTGTGCAAGTAATATTTAACAGACTACCTACCTTCATCACTGAAATAAAGCAGTGTGATGAGAGGATGAAAACAGCAACACACCTCTCTGCTTCCTCTCTCAAAAATGCTGTTAATAATGCAGAGCTTTGCCAGCCATTATTAATTCTGGTACTGCATGAAGCCTTGGCTACAGTGAGGCTTTTCCTGATGTACTTTCAAGCCCGATATTTCTTTCTTGATGCACTTTACAGTGAGAGCAATTTAGTCAGCTTTATGGTATGCAGCAGCCAATACACCTGGGTCCTTAGAAGTTGGCTCTTAGCACTACTTTGTGTTATTTTTATCTGGCACTTCCCTCTACCGGCATACAATCGCCCAAGCAGCTGCCATTTTAGCACATTGTGGTCTGTTTTTGCATTGATGCATGGAAAAACTCATGCATTTTTCACCAGCTAATTATAAATAAAGCCATGGCTGTGATTTCCCACCATATTCATGAATGAACCCCAAAAGATGGTGTTTTAGAGAGGTCAAAAGCTTCCAATTAATTCTTGGCCTTGGAGAAAAATATTGCACTTGGCGATAGAAGGCTGACATGGGATGAACCATAGGCAAATATTAACACAGTAATTCTGGTTGAAATCCAACATATTTTGAATTCCTGACAGATATGTATTTCTTTTATTTTTTAATCCCACCTTTCTCCTCATGTAGGGACCTGTAGTGACTTATTCTCAGACAGTTATGTCCCAAGATAAGCTGTTAAATGGTTGAGCTATTACTTCTGGGCCTTCTGGTGAAGCTCCACTAGTAGCTTATATGGACAGGTAAATAATATTTAAGAATTACCATTTGCTGGCAGCACCTCTAATCACTTTACTCATATACAGTAGAGTCTCACTTATCCAACATAAATGGGCTGGCAGAATGTTGGATAAGCAAATATCTTGGATAATAAGGAGGGATTAAGGAAAAGTCTACTAAACATCAAATTAGGTTATGATTTTACAAATTAAGCACCAAAACATCATATTATACAACAAATTTGACAGAAAAAGTAGTTCAATACGCAGTAATGTTATGTTGTAATTACTGTATTTACGAATTTAGAACCAAAATATCATGATATATTGAAAACATTGACTACAAAAATGCATTGGATATCCAGAACCTTGGATAATCGAGTCTTGGATAAGTGAGACTCTACTGTACCATGCTTGAGTCTGTGTGTGTGTGCATGCATATAAAACCGTTAGGAAGTCTCGAATAATAAAGTACCAAGCCAAACAACCAGGCTCGAAAAGACCTGGTTGCATTCTATACAAATATTAAATAAAACACTTGTAACCATACAATAAATAAATATAATAAAACTGAGTGTGTACATCATATGTCATTGTCACCCCTACAGTTTACCCCTATCAGCCCCACATATGTGGATCTCAATCGTATTATCTTACTCAAGTACAGAGCCGTTTTATATGTTATTTTTGGATCTTGACCGCACATAAAGTACGTTGTTCTGATGTGCGATCCCCAGTGGTACTTTGATATGGCCTAAGGGCTAATCAATAAAATGTTCTTCTTCTTCTAATAATAAAATGCTCTATGGATAATTATGGCATGCATGGATTGTTAAGGCAAGTAGTAGACAAAAATGAGCAGATCTTGGGGCTGGGAGCCAAAGTTGCTTTGCATGTAAATCCTTAGAGGTATTGCCAGACAAGTAGGCAAAAGAAATGTTTCCAAACTACTGCTGTGACATTGAATCTTACTTTCTTTCAACTAGTCCTTGATGTTGAAAGAGAACCTCAGAAAGACTTGGGATGTATCTACATGGTAAAATTAATGCAGTTTGATAGCACTTTAACTGCTATGGCATCATGGGAGTTGTTAGCTTTCTCTCAAACAGTACTAATGTTTACCAAACTACACATCTCAGGATCCCATTGTATTGAGCCAGGCCTGTTAAAGTGGTGTTTTTGTTTTTGTTTTTTTGTGTCAGGAGCAACCGGAATTGCTTCTGGAGTGAGAGAATTGGCCGTCTGCAAGGACGTTGCCCAGGGGACGCCCAGATGTTTTTGATGTTTTACCATTCTTGTGGGAGGCTTCTCTCATGTCCCCTCATGGAGCTGGAGCTGAAAGAGGGAGCTCATCCGCGCTCTCCCCGGGTGGGATTCAAACCTGGCAGCCTTCAGGTCAGCAACCCAACCTTCAAGTCACGAGACTTTTATCCCCTAGGCCACCGAAGGCTCCTAAAGTGGTGTTTGTACTATAGTATGGAGTCAGCCTAGGTTGGATATGTCTTTCGCTAGGTTCACATTTAGTTACAAGTACAGTAGAGTCTCACTTATCCAACATAAATGGGCCGGCAAAACGTTGGATAAGAGAATATGTTGGATAATAAGGAGAGATTAAGAAAAAGCCTATTAAACATCAAAATAGGTTATGATTTTACAAATTAAGCACCAAAACATCATGTTATACAACAAATTTGACAGAAAAGTAGTTCATTACATATTAATGTTATGTAGTAATTACTGTATTTACGAATTTAGCACCAAAATATCACGACATATTGAAAACATTGACTACAAAAATGTGTTGGATAATCCAGAACGTTGGATAAGCGAGTGTTGGATAAGTGAGACTCTACTGTATATCCATTCTGAGACGAGCAATGACATGAAAGACGTTTTGTGTTACCAATTGTATCCAAAAATATTCATGCAGTTCAATCTCACATTTTGAGTGGGATCTAGGAATGGGAGAAGAATGCAAGTAGGATTCTGGCAAAGTAAAAAAGAGGAGACTGGCATATATTTTTGTTATCTGAGGAAAGACATGTCAAGATAAGTTCTGCAAAGTGAAAGGGAGAGGAGTCATGCAACCTCATCAGACGGGTCAACAAGCTCCATCCCACAATGTACATCTACTTCTGGTGGAGTTCCGTGGCAAGCGTGAAGAGGAATTGGTGTATGCTTCCCATGTTGCATCGGCAACAATGGGGGGAAGCTGGGCCGCAGATGCTTCCCCCCATATAAGAAGTTAAGAGGGAAGCTGGGGCGACAGGTTGTCCATGCCCCACACCAGGCCCCAATGAATTCACCACAATTTGCGATGAATTACTTATTGTGATAAGGTCCATGGACAAATAAAAAAAACAGAGGTGAAGAGAAGGAAGGAGAAAAAAAAAACCAGAACTGGTGGGTAGGAGATGAAATAGGCCGGGCTGTGGCACAGGCTGGTTAGCAGCCAGCTGCAACAAATCACTGACCAAGAGGTCATGAGTTCGAGGCCAGCCCATGACTGCGTCTGTCTCTGTTCTATGTTATGGCATTGAATGTTTGCCTTATATGTGTGCAATGTGATCCGCCCTGAGTCCCCTTCGGGGTAAGAAGGGCGGAATATAAATACTGTAAATAAATGAAATAAATAAATAGTGAAAGTCTACATGAGATGTTGAGGGATCAATAGCAGTTGCCATTCATCATGCTTACATTGAGGCTGGATCTACACTACCCTATATCTCCGGTTCTGATCCCAAATTATCTACTTTGAACTGGTTTATGTTCAGATAATCTGGGACGAACAGATGACCTGGGGTCGGATCCTGGAGTATAGGGCAGAGTAGTTCCAGCCTAAGGGTTTTAAATCAGGCAGTTAAAGTCCACTGAGTTTTAACTGATCTGGTGGTTTCGGTTGTCCATGTGATCTTTGGACTGCATGCACCTCAAGTAGTCTTTTGCCCAACTGGGCACAAACATGGCACAGAGAATATGCACCTCATTCTGAAGGCATTTAACTTCTAGGTAAAGGTAAAGGTTTTCCCTTGACGTTAAGTCCAGTCGTGACTGACTCTGGGGGTTGGTGCTCATCTCCATTTCTAAGCCAAAGAGCCAGCACTGTCCGTAGACACCTCCAAGGTCATGTGGCCGGCATGACTGCATGGAGCGCCGTTACCTTCCCGCTGGAGCAGTACCTATTGATCTACTCACATTTGCATGTTTTCGAACTGCTAGGTTGGCAGGAGCTGGGGCTAACAGCGGGCACTAATTCCGCTCCTGGGATTTGAACCTGGGACCTTTTGGTCCACAATTTCAGCAGCACAGCGCTTTAACACACTGCGCCACCACCAGGGTCCCATTTAACTTCTAGAATTGTGATTTTCCTTTAAAAGGCTGTATGCATCCTCAGACATTGCTCTTGGGAAATGGATGTGGTTTAAAACTGAATTTGGCCTCAACTGCTACTTCTTTGGATGGAGGCTTTCCTGATTTTAGTCTCAGCTGCAGCTTCTTCAAGTGAAGAGTCCAGTTTGGTGTTGCTCTGTCAAGAAAAAACTTCAGACTGAAGTCCCAATTTCTCAGAGGCAGAAGTACCAAGTGTGTCCCACTACAGGTCATACAGCTGCCCATAAGCCACAAACACCTTAAAACTTGTGTGACAATGCTCTGCGGCTCATGTGGTTTAGCATCTCTCTTAGATGATCACACACTGCCGGAAAAAAGAGGTTTCAGATGTCTTGTATGAATCCGACACTCCAAATCACCTCGAGGTAAAGGGTTCATACAGATGTGCTCGCTCTAGAAGTATTGCAGTTTGACACCACATTAACTGCTGTGGTGCAATGAACTGGACTCCTGGGATTGTTAGTTTGGTGAGGTAGATAGGTCTAGAAACCTAAATTTCAACCTCTCCATGATTCTATTGCATTGAGCCATGGCAGTTAAAGTGGTGTCAAACTGCATCAATTCTACACTGGAGATGCACACTGTGTGGACCTTTTAAACAATTTCATTTGACAATCTCTCCCTCCCTGAATGAATGAGCATTACATATTAAGATAGCAGAATCACAAAATAGATCAGTACATAAGATAAAAATTAATAGCTTTATTCTTTTGCCTTGTTGTAAATGTATGTCGTTCATTGTTATTTATGCTAAAATATTTTTTTCTACATGCAATTCAATATATATTACTAGCCAAAAATAAAAGAATAAATTCACTTTTTGCCTTTCTTAAGAAACAAACAAAACACAAAATACCCAGATACCATTGCTTTTAATGTAACATCTTTGTTTTGATGGAAAGAGGAAACATAATTACAGATTATATAATTATCTGGCTGCTGGTCATACATATGAGAGCTGTAATTATCAAGAAGATTCAATATTAGTAAAATACTGCAGCAGACAAAGTAGCCAGTGAATTATGAGGCCAATATTTAATGCTAGCAGTGTCAGGTGAACAACAATATAAAGGGACGCTGTGTTGTTTTGTCACTAACAAAGATCATTCAATGCAGAGAGATACAAGTGATACATAGTCCCCAATTTTATACTCAAATTTATTCATCCGTTTTCTCTTAGGTAAAGGTAAAGGTTTCCCCTGACATTAAGTCCAGTCATGTCTGACTCTGGGGGTTGGTGCTCATCTCAATTTCTAAGCCAAAGAGCCAGCGTTGTCCATAGACACCTCCAAGGTCATGTGGCCGGCATGACTGCATGGAGCGCCCTTACCTTCCCGCCGGAGCGGTACCTATTGATCTACTCACATTGGCATGTTTTCAAACTGCTAGGTTGGCAGGAGCTGGAGCTAACAGCGGCCGCTCCCGCCGCTCCCGGGATTTGAACCTGGGACCTTTCGGTCTGCAGCTCAGTGCTTTAACGCACTTTGCCACCGGGGCTCCTACCGTTTTCTCTTAAAATAATAATAAGAGCAAAAAAAGTATCAAATATCTTCACAGGAACAATCTGGCCTCCATCCCATTGTATTAAATAGAGTAATGTGATATAAATATACACACCCAAAGAAACAGGTAGTGCAAAGACTGGAAATGAAATTTGCATTATAACTGCAAATTGATTAAATAAGATGACTTAAAAGGTAATATAAAAGGTGCTTTATATAAAAAGTTGTATAAAAGTACATCTTAAAACTAATCTAATTGGGCTATAGCAATCCTTTTTGTTACAGTTTTGCACCATGCAAAGTAATTGAAAATGACAAGAAAGTAGCATCAAACAAATATAACTCTCCACAATTGTTTACTTTCTGTCACAGTTATAAACCTTCCTATATTGTACCATGCCAAGGTGTATCGGAGCAAATTAGACCAAGATCGGGCAATCTGTTATTCTAATAACAAGACACCACCAAGTTGGTGCACCAAATGAATTCCAAATTATGCTGTCAAAAATGGTGTATACACAGTCTTCTTCCAAAGGTTGTATTTTCCAAGAAATGAGGATTTCTTTTTAGAAAAGCAGCAAACATAGGGGTAAAACAAGAAAAATGGCAATTGGATCTAGTATTATCTAATGAAAATGGAAGTTTGCATGCAGGGCTGTCACTTAAATACATCTTCAGTTAATTAATCATCTAAGTCTACAACAATTGTTAGTTAACTGGTCAGGTTTACATATGAGTTGTGAAGTGATGAGTACAGTAGAGTCTCACTTATCCAACATAAACGGGCTGACAGAACGTTGGATAAGTGAATATGTTGGATAATAAGGAGGGATTAAGGAAAAGCCTATTAAACATCAAATTAGTTTATGATTTTACAAATAAAGCACCAAAACATCATGTTATACAACAAATTTGACAGAAAAAGTGGTTCAATACGCAGTAATGCTATGTAGTAATTACTGTATTTACGAATTTAGTACCAAAATATCATGTTTTGAAAACATTGACTACAGAAATGCGTTGGATAATCCAGAACATTGGATAAGTGAGTGTTGGATAAGTGAGACTCTACTGTACCTTTCTTTTTCATAACTGATGCCTGTGTGTTTTCTAAAATGAGTAATCTTAAAGAACCATCCCTACCCTTTGTGAGAAATGGGAAATGCCTCTTCCAAGAATTATGTATTTTGTTATTCCACTTATATCCTTTTTTTTTACTAGCTCTCTTCCTCCTCACCTTAGTAAAAGTTTCCCCTTGACATTACGTTTAGTCAAGTCAGGCTCTGGGGGTTGGTGCTCATTTCCATTCCTTAGCCAAAGAGCAGGCGTTGTCCATAGGCGCCTCCAAGGTCATGTGGCTGGCATGACTGCATGGAATGCCATTACCTTCCTGCCGGAGCGGTACCTATTGATCTACTCACATTTGCATGTTTTCGAACTGCTAGGTTGGCAGGAGCTGGGGCTAACAACAGGAGCTCACCCCCTCCCATGGATTCGAACCACCGACCTTTTGGTCAGCAAGTTCTGCATTTTAGTAGTTTAATCTGCTGTGCCACCATGGCCCCCTACCATCACCTTACCCCCTTAAATTATTGCCACTTCTATTTTTTTTTGTAAGTACAAAAAACAATCAGTTGTTTTGTTAATTTAAGGTACAGTAGAGTCTCACTTATCCAAGCTA
This sequence comes from Anolis carolinensis, assembly GCF_035594765.1. Taxonomy (NCBI): domain Eukaryota; kingdom Metazoa; phylum Chordata; class Lepidosauria; order Squamata; family Anolidae; genus Anolis; species Anolis carolinensis. The sequence goes on along the minus strand of NC_085841.1, from coordinate 214,226,851 downwards.
AACAGGCCAGCAGAAGCTTGGATAAGCAAATATGTTGGATAATAAGGAGGGATTAAGGAAAAGCCTATTAAACATCAAATTAGGTTATGATTTTACAAATTAAGCACCAAAACATCATGTTATACAACAAATTCGACAGAAAAGGTAGTTCAATATGCAGTAATGTTATGTTGCAATTACTGTATTTACGAATTTAGCACCAAAATATCACGATATATTGAAAACACTGACTACAAAAATGGCTTGGATAATCCAGAAGCTTGGATAAGCGAGGCTTGAATAAGTGAGATTCTACTGTAATTTGCTACCAATACAAAATATTTTTGAAAAACAATCTGTTTTTCAAAAATACTTAATTTTACTTAATTTGGTAAAATCCCAGATGGGAATATGAAAGTAGCCACTTTCATAACTAAACACTGAACTTCTGTATTTTGAGTGTGTGTCTCCCTCCCCTCGCCATACACACAACTAAAATTCTAGAATTCTGTTTATTTTTTAAATGGAGTAAAGAAGTGAAGAAGGAAAAGAAAGGAGGAGATAGAAACCTAACCGTATTAGTCCCTATCCCAGTATGAGGGAGAATGTTTCCATGCAAATCCATAGATTTATCGAATACACACAGCCAAAATATTTTTGCAGAAGGAAGACAATGGCCAAGAGTTGATTCATGACAAAGCTAAATAGTCAGTTACACACACACGTTTCCCTAGATGTCATTCCCTCCAGAACCCTATGTGACAGAACATCTGGGGTCAAATGTATACCTTCTTTTTTTAAGCTTTTCATACCTTGGAGGGATTTACAGTGTTCCTTCACTTATCACGGGGATTACATTCCAGGACCACCTGCTAGGTTTGCAGAAGCTGGAGCAACAGCGGGTGCTCACTCTGCTCCTGGGATTTGAACCTGGGACCTTTCGGTCCGCAAGTTCAGCAGCTCAGTGCTTTAACCACTTCACCACCGAGGCGAAACAGATATATTGGTTTCAAGGTACCATGGGGCTCAGTTGGATTTGCCAAGATAAACAATTTAAACAAGAATATGTATGTTAAAATATGTATTTAAAAAAACTACATCAAACTACTCTAAAACGTTGAGCTACTTTCATTGTGTAACTATCAAATGCTATTTGGAAAGAAGGCTTCCTCCAATTTCTTGTTGTTATACAACCATGTTTGGGAAGATGGCCACTTAGACCTCTTTACTGTCTACCCAATAAGAAAGAGTATAAATAGTTCATGATACAACACTATAATTTAAGATGTGTGTAGAGACCACTGACCAATGTAGTGCTTTCATGTACAAAAATTTACAAGAAAGCGTGTGTGGAATGTTAAAAAGTGGTTTCGGTGTCCTTATGTATCATATCTCCTTGCCCAGTTGTTTCATTTCTGAAGAAAAAAAAAACACTCCCTTTCTCTATAAGTGTCTAAATGCACACACACAAAAGTTGGGCAGGACAATGTAATGGTAAAAATACATACTTTGTACACAGAACATCCTAGGCCCAGTCCTTGGTACCTCCATTGAGGACTAGGACATCTTAGAATGATAATCATTTCCAGCCACTGTGAGCAATACTGGATTAAACCCACGGTCCTTTTGAGCTTCCTAAAAATCTACAACACTGTAGAGCCTGAGGACCTGAAGGAAAGAAAAATTGCAGAGCAGAGAGAAACTTTGATAAGCAACCCATTTTTTTGTGTCAGTAGCAACTTGAGAAACTGCAAATCGCTTCTGGTGTGAGAAAATTGGCTGTCTGCAAGGATGTTGCCCACAAGACCTGGATGTTCGATGTTTTACCATCCTTGTGGGAGGCTTCTCTCATGTCCATGCATGAGAAGATGGAGCTGACAGAAGGAGCTCGCCCACTCTCCTTGGATTGGAACCACTGATCTATCAGTCAGCAGTCCTGTTAAACTCAACCAACTGCGCCACCAGGGGCTCAATAAGCAACCCAATAAAGTTGGTGGAGTCAATCTAACCATCTCAGATAGTTTTGGAAAGGAAAAGTCCCATGGAAAATCCATCTTTGAAATAGATAGTGCCATGAAGCTCCTTAGATTTCTAAGGAAGCTTTATATCTCACCTCCAAGAGGCTGAACAGATTGTGAGTTGTTTAATGGCCATGAGATTGAACTAAGACTGTGCAACCTATATAATCCTTAATGTCTCATCAAGACAGCAATTGCAAAATAGATGACAATATTCCTTAATGTTTTTTTATCCTCCAACATTTCACAGATCAAAATCAGGACACACGTGACCAAGCAACATTAGAGTGTGGTCACAAAGGCACAGGTTATCAACAAGGAAACAAATGAGGATAGGCTGCAGCAGTTTGCTTTTACTTGAGCCTATAGCAGTGGTTCACTTCCAGAAATCCCACCAGTTTACCAGCTGTTAGGATTTCTGGGAGTTGAAGGCAAAAATATCTGGGGATCTACAGGTTGAGAACTACTGATCTATAGGGAAGGACAAGATCCTTTCTTTTCCTCTCCTCTCACTGAGATAATTTGTGCATTGGACTCAACTGGCAGCAACTGAAATAACTAAGGACAAAGGGAAAAAGCTGGGGGGAGGAGAGAGAAATTGAGATATTTTAAGAACAACTGAGAAAGTGAAACAAAAGAGGATTAATCAAGGCTGGGGAGTTAAAAGACATTTTTCCTTTCTTTGTCTGTCCCAGCTATCTTATTCCCTCTTCAGAACCCAGTTGTTCTGTGGCAAAGTTTTTCTGCTATTTCAGAACTTGGAAATATCAGCATTAATGCTAACATATGAAATTAAACAGTATTAAATCAGCAAAAAAATACATTAATTAAAATGTTAAGAAAATTCATTATTTTAAACTTGTTATTTAAAAAAAAACTTTCCAAAATTACTAAATATACCAAATATGTAACCCCAAAAATGCTTCCCGAAGTATTAAAACCATGAAACCCTGATTCTTCTTCAAGGAATTATCACCACTACCATTTAACAAGTAAAATAATGAATTTTAAAATCACAATAGAAAACGTTGTTGAATTAGGACAGTGGATTAATTTTTAATGGAAGTATTTCCGAGCTCTGGTGTGCTTATGCTCGGTAAGCTCACAAAATGACAAAAGGAGAGAAACATATGTAAACAGATATCTGAGAAGGAGCATTTCATTTCTTTTGCTCCAGATAGTAATAAACAGTAATCTGTAAATACAGAAATGAGCACGTCAACAGATCTCGGGCGAAAGGGACACAGAACCGTTCAAGATGCACAAAGTGGATACAATTGCTGCAATGGTATATTTTGTTGACGTACATACATGTATGGATGCATTCTGACAGTCTGTAACTATTTAGTGCATCTTTCTTCATTAGTATCAGACAGTGGGAAGAATAGCATTGCCCTCAGTCTCTAATGCTACTGCCCATTTGACAGTATTATGACAATTGCTCTTCAGATACTGTTCTTAGATATATACACACATATGTACAAATGTGTGTAATTGATAATTCGTTTGGCATAAACTTTCAGCACATTGTTGGGAGTAGTGCTTCTTCCTTAAGCTGTAAACAAATTACTGCAGTCATAATTATTTATAATTTCTGCTGTACTTGCCATCTTTATCTTTTTCTTCTTTTTCTGACTTTTCTTGTTCGTATTTATCTGTCTTTGTCACACTGTCATAAGAAGGAGGCGATGTTGTGGAGGAAGAGCTCTGTTCTGCTTTTTCCAAAGCCAAGTTCAAACTGAATTTATCAGCCAACATGTTCTTTCGGGCTGGAAAATCATCGTCATTATCATATATGAAAGTTGTATTGTGTACTGGCTTTCTCAACCGGTAACCCCTGAATGCTCTCTGAATTACTTTAGCAGAGTCCTCCTCTAATTTTCGTTTCATTGTTGTGGTAATTGGTTCATAGGACTTCTTCGATGGGTTAGCTTTCATAAACCGTTCTTCCATTTGTACTCTGAGTAAATCCATTTCCTCGCTTTCTCCTAAAACACGCTTTGTAAAGGCAAACAAGATGTCAAGGCAGTGAATCCTGTCCCCACTTACCATGGGCAGATCCATTGAAATAAGCTGGACATGGTTTGGTTTTGGTATTAGAAGAGGAGGATCTAGAGAAGCAGCAAAATCAAACAACTGGTGGTATTCTATGAACTGGGTGGCATCCGGATCAAACTTTTCCCAGACCTCATAGAACCTCTCAAAATCATCCTCATCTAAAGGTTCAGCACTTTCTTCCGTAGCAACGCTGAAATTCTCCAGGATGACAGCAATATACATGTTTACGACCACCAAGAAAGATATGATGATGTAGCTGACAAAGAAGAAAATCCCAACAGAAGGGTTGCCGCAGTCTCCTCTGACTAAACTCCCAGTGTGGACCATGTTAGGATCACAGTCTGGTGGCCCACTGTTAAGAATGGGTGATAACAACTCTGCCCAGCCAGCAGAGGTAGTAATTTGAAAGAGGCAAATCATACTGTTTGGAAAAGTTTCAAAATTAAACATGTCATCAATCCCAACTTCTTTTTTAACATAGGCAAATTGGGACATTCCAAATATAGCGTAGATGAACATGACGAGGAAAAGGAGGAGGCCAATGTTGAACAAGGCAGGGAGAGACATCATCAAGGCAAAGAGCAGAGTGCGGATCCCTTTAGCCCCCTTGATGAGACGCAGGATCCGGCCAATTCTGGCAAGTCGGATCACGCGGAACAAGGTGGGCGACACAAAGTATTTCTCAATGAGCTCCGAGAGGAACATACCTGTAAAAATGCATTGCAAGATAAAACATAATGTTATTACATATGAATTTAAATATGTCATCCTCTTTCTACAGTTAAAGATGTAATTAAATACCTTGTGAGAAGGTTAGAACAGAATGCCAGGTGAGATATCTAACTGTCCCTATCACTTCTGGGGCAAATGATTTTGTTTAGGGTCTAAATTCTCGTCTGATCTTGGAAGCTAAGCAAGATCATCTTGGTTAATACTCAGATGGGAGACTACCAATTGAGTATATATTTCAGAGGAGGGAACTGACAAAGTCACACCTGAGTATTCCTGGTCTAAGAAAACCCTATGAAATTCATGAGTCAATATAAGTTAAGGAATCAATTGAAAGCACACATATAATCATTATGCCTGGAATGAATAATAGATTGGATAAGGGCCAGACAGTAGTACTATCCCCTAAAAATGCTGGTCAGAATTTGCTTGTAACTTTTTTTTTATGTTTGTAAGTTAACCCAAGGGGGTTTTTTTATACACTAGAATCTCACTTATCCAACACTCACTTATCCAATGTTCTGGATTATCCAATGCATTTTTGTAGTCAATGTTTTCAATACATCGTGATATTTTGGTGCTAAATTCGTAAATACAATAATTACTACATACCATTACTGTGTATTGAACTACTTTTTCTGTCAAATTTGTTGTATAACATAATGTCTTGGTACTTAATTTGCAAAATCATAGCCTAATTTGATGTTTAATAGGCTTTTCCTTAATCTCTCCTTATTATCCAACATATTCGCTTATCCAACATTCTGCCGGCCCGTTTATGTTGGAAAGCGAGACTCTACTGTATATAGAATGGAGTATGAATAAATAATTAGTTTATGTGTGCTTTGTTTCTTATTGCATTACCCTGTGGCTTAATGGGGGATATTTTTATAGTTATGGGTTAGGGTCTCGCTAGACAGGGGAGGAATATAGCTTAAATACTGGGTCATGTTCATTTGATGATGTTGAAGTGACAACAAGAGAAAAAAAATGATCAGAGAATTTTGAAGGAATATAGAATTTTCTTCTTGCTGTGCAAAGAAAACAAATATTTTCTATATGGAAAATAATATTTCAACGAAGAAATATAAATTCTTCATAGAAAATATTTCTGTGCAGAAAAAAGCTGTATATGGAGATTTGAATTGCAGAAAATTTGACCATAGTCTTTTGCACATAAAAAGGCATTTTTGTGATGAAAATATCATTTTCTGACTGCAAAATATTTCAAACCAAAAATACTAATTTCTGCATTAAAATGCTGTTTCTGTGTACAAAATGCTGCGCTCTATGGAAATCAACGTGCGAATTTTACACAGAGAAAATCCCCAATTACAGCTTTTTACTGTGTAGAAAACAAAATTAATATTTATGCATTGAAATATTATTTTTTCATGCAAAAATGCTGTCTCCTTAGCAGAAATTGCTGTTTTATTTGCAAAATAATCACATGTGAATTTTGCACTGAATAAGTAACGAAGTGAGAAGATTCTCATTGATTCTGAACCTGAAACACATGCTTTCCACTATTTTACAAATATTTTCATATAGTCTTTCCATTCCTAATATTTTGTAGATAGACCAGTGATTTACAGTGCTAACATATTCTTAAAAATAACTGAATAGTAAAGATCTATTTGATTTGTAGATTAGGTAGGCAAACTGTTACTTTTGGAAACTACAGTAGAGTCTCACTTATCCAACACTCATTTATCCAACGTTCTGGATTATCCAACGCATTTTTGAAGTCAGTTTTCAAAACATATTTTGGTGCTAAATTCGTAAATACAGTAATTACTACGTAGCATTACTGCCTATTGAACTACTTTTGCTGTCAAATTTGTTGTATAACATGATGTTTTGGTGCTTAATTTGTAAAATCGTAACCTAATTTGATGTTTAATAGGCTTTTCCTTAATCCCTCCTTATTATCCAACATATTCACTCATCCAACATTCTGCCAGCCTGTTTATGTTGGATAAGTGAGACTCTACTGTACTTCTAATGTGAACTAACAGTTAATTACTTTAAAAAGTACAAATTCTGAGTACAGTATTTGAATTTACCCTTTAAAGTGCTTTTGCAGACACCTCTAGCACTTCTGGGAGGTGTCGAGATCTTTAAAAACACTCCTGGATTATAATTTTGGACAACTTTTTAATGTACTGAGTTGTATTCCGGGACCAAGACAACTCAACACAATACTACTTCATAGCTAAACCTAACTGCTGGTTCCAACAAAAGTAGAGTTAATCTATGCCGTTTTTCTTGCTGTCATTGTGTCAAATGTGTCATTGTGTCAATGCTCGTTTTGACTAATTTGGCTGCAAAAGTACATTAATTTTTTTAAAAACATGTTTTCTATTAAGGTACTCTAAACCAGCATTGTTCATTATATCTTGCATGGGTAAAGATGGTTATGCATGAAGTATTTTTTGTATATTCTCAGCTTACTGCCACCTAGTTTTAACGGTGATAATTGTAAATGTATAGATAGGTTAAGGGTTTTTTCTATCTACCTTGTCTCTCATTGGCTCACCAATATCCTCTCCCACTTGGCCATCCCAGATTTTTCTGAAGTTACATGGAAGGTGTTCAATGCTGTTCCTATTAAATTACAGTCATCTCTCCACATTTGTGGTTTTGACTTTTGTGGATTTGATTATTCACAAATTCCATTTAAAATGTTCTCTAGGAATCTATAGTCATGATGGAGCTTTTTAGAGAGATTGCAAATTTAGGAATTTCTATGTCATCCAGTGCAATTCAATGGTCAGCCTCCAGTGGACATTGACCACACAGTCAGGCTGGAAGATCTAGAAAATTCCAGAGAGCTGTTCCTCAAGCAAAATGTGGAACAACTCTCCAAGTGTTTTTCTATTCATGTATTTCTGAATTTTTACATTCACAATGGACCTCTGACCTCAATCCCAGTGAATGTGGAGGGCTGGTTGTATAATGCTATGACCATCCACTAAATACAGAAACTGAAAGGGGTCAAATTTACTTTAAGCTTAATGAATTTATTAAGTGGATCTTTTTCTTTAGTAAAAAGAGCCTTAAAATCAAAATATTTCTTACCAATAAATGAGAGTATGACAACCACGAAGTCAAATATATTCCAACCAATAGTGAAATAATAGTAACGAAGTGCAATCAACTTCAGGAGGAACTCCCCAGTGAAAAGGATTATGAAAATCACATTAATCCAGTACAAGATTTTTTTCTTAGATTCATCTTCATCATCTGTTTCCACCATCATGGTGACCATATTGAGACAGATAAGACTCATGATGCCAATGTCAAAAGCTTGCCTGGTTACAAAATCAAAAATAAATCCTTGGACTTTATTCTGGAGATGAAAAGATAGAGAAAGAATGGGATGTTATTTCCTGGGGAGATAGAAAGTTATTGCTTGCTAAATTGGTTTTCAAGTCTTTGTGTTTATTTGTTTTCTCGTTTCAAGCTACGTGATACAATTTGCACATTTAAGTACAAAAGTAGACTGTGTTCTTTCAAGCACTTTTGCACATTTGAGTACAAAAGTGGAGCGTGTTCTTACGGAGCATGTTCTTACCGCTGGCCTAGGTATAGGTTTTTGGGGTTTCTTGTTCCCCAGTTTTTTCATGGCATTGTAGTATTTCTTTTGTTCTTCAGTCATAAAGATGTCTTGACCTCCTAAGTATAGGAGCGAGAAAATACCTGGTTACAAATTTAAATTCACAGAAATAGAGGTCGAATGTTGTCAAGCTTGTGGATATAGACAACCCTAATAGGCTCTGTTTATTGGACCTTTTGACAAAGCCTCTCAGTAAAGTTACTATTCTTTTGGGATGTAATTATTTGTTAATTTTCTTTTCAATGAAGCAATGGGTAATTTTACCAATGCTCTTCCCAATGAGATAACATTTTCGAAATCACATATTTGTAAATACCTATGGTTTGGGGTGTTATACGGTTTCCGGGCTATATGGCCATGTTCTAGCAACATTTTCTCCTGACGCTTCACCTGCACTTGTGGCTGGCATCTTCAGAGGATCTGAAGATGCCAGCCACATATGCAGCCATAGATGCAGGAGAAAAATCAGGAGGAAATGATGCTAGAAGACGGCTATACAGCCCGGAAACCACACAACACCCGTAAAAGCATTGGACAATATATTCAAAGTTTGTGATGCTGCACAAAATTTGCAAATGGTATTAAAAAGTGGTATTTTTGCACAGAACCATTATTTTCCACACAGAAAACACCTTTGACATGAACATTTTCCATTGAATAAATCCCAAACTGAAAAGTTCAAAATTCTTTTTGCAAGTTTTATCTTAACATTTGAGAGATAAGTTTTTGACTTTTCTGTCTATTCCTTTAACCTTATAGTCTAGTAACAAGTCAAAACACAGAAAATAGAGAGGAAAAAGACAGGGACAGTTCTCACAACAATGGCGCCTCTGGATTAAAAACAATCTCATAAATATCTTGAAGGTAAGGGTGAACAGTGAGATGGCCATGCAGACAACACCAAATTACTTCAGGTGGGTCCGAACGAAAAGTGACAACAAAAAGCTCAAAAAGCTCTCTGTAAACAAAGGTGTGGTTGTGGGTATATCATTGGCACATGTGCTTCAATGTAAGTAGTACAAATGTAAAATGAAGCATTACAAATCTAATGATACATAACCCTAACACTTATTGATTTAGGGTGCATCTACACCAGTGATTCCCAAACTTATTTGGCCTACAGCTCCCTTTCAAAAAAAAAAATATTACTCAGCGCCCCCTAAAAAATTTTAATAGCAATTAAACAGAAAGATATATGTATTAATGTTTCTACCTTTTTTGTAAAATATAGTAAAGAAAATTAGAAACATTGAAGTTTGAAATTATGAAACTATTTTTGAACTCAGAATAGAAAGGTAATACAGTTATTCATCACCCCCAAATGCACCTTGGCCATCACCGCCCCCTGGATTGCTGCAGCGCCCACCAGGGGGCGGTAGCGCCCACTTTGGGAATCACTGATCTACATTGTATAATTAATGCAGTTTGACACCACTCTAACTACCATGACTCAATGCTATAAAATAATGGGCGTTGTAGGGCACTATCCCAGGACTGATCTGAATGTCAAATTCCAGATCAGTCCTGGGATGGTTTTTACCACCAGTCCCCAGGTCATAGCAGTGGTGGTAAGGAGTTCAGCACCTCTGGACTGCCACCTTTATTTATCCTGTTCATATCATAGCAATGCCCCTTTTTCCCTTTCTCTTCTCTGATTGCCTTTGCGCCCCAGCTGATGTCATACCAGATGATTGCCACAAGCTATGTTGTGTCCATGACGAGAACAGAAGGGAGATAACAAGTGCTCTGCCATGTGCCTAGACCACCCAAATCCGGGGAATAAGTGACTGGCTTGACCTTTAAGGAACTGGGGGTGGTGACGGCCGACAGGGAGCTCTGACATGGACTGGTCCATGAGGTCACGAAGAGTCGGAAACGACTATGTGACTGAGTAGCAGTAGCAGTGTACACAGTTGTGGACAGTTCTGTCCTGGGACCAGCCTAAGGGCTCACATGGGTCCAAAGCTGAATCAGTTGTCACAGAGCTGATCCTTCCCCTCACACATCTTTCAAGATAAAGGGTCTGTGTAGATGTGTCTAAACTTTTAGGACAGTATTTCTCAACTTTCTTAATGCCTTGGCCCCTTAACACATTTCCTCATGTTGTGGTGACCCCCAATTATAAAATTATTTTCGTTGCTACTTCATAACTGTCATTTTGCTACTCTTATGAATAATAATATAAATATCTGATATGCTGGGTGTATTTTCATTCACTTGACCAAATTTGGCACAAATACCCAATACACCCAAATTTCAATACTGGTGGGGTTCGGGGTGGGTGGGTGATTTTGTCATTTGGGAGTTGTAGTTGCTGGGATTTATAGTTCATCTACAATCAAAGAGCATTCTGAACTCCACCAACGATGGAATTGAACCAAACTTGGCACACAGAACTCCCTTGACTACAGAAAATACTGAAAGGTTTTGGTGGGCATTGACCTTGAGTTTGGGAGTTGTAGTTCACCTACCTCCAGAGAGCACTGTGGACTCAAACAATGATGGATCTGGACCAAATTTGGCACGAATACTAAATATACCCAAATTTGAACACTGGTGGAGTTTGGGGAAAACAGACCTTGACATCTGGGAGTTGTAGTTTCTGGATTTATATTTCACCTACAATCAAAGAGCCCCTTGAACCGTACCAACGATAGAATTAGGCCAAATTTCCCACACAGAACTCCCATGAACAACAAAGAATACTGGTCTTTGGCAACCCCTCTGATTCCCCTTGTGACCCCCCCCCCCCGGGGTACCGACCCCCAGGTTGAGAAACATTGTTTTAGGAGGTCTTTAACCTGATCTGCCAAAGAGTACTGAAGCCACGCTATACTACAAATCCCAGGATTCCATTGCATTGAGCCATGGCATTAAAGTGGTGTCAAGCTCATACATCCTAAGAGATGCTAGTTTGATGAGAATATTTCAATAATTTGTGGCTGCTGTAAAAAAAACAAATTATGCACAAGGAATCATTAGGAAATGGATCTTTTTTTCCTATAGTGCAGGTGTGGGAACTAAACTGGACTGGAGAATACCTTAAACAAAACTAAACCTAAAATAAAATTGCCAACATCATAATACTGTATATTTATTAAAAACTACCTATAGAGGAGGTCTGGACAGCTAAAATGGGTTGGGGGCAATGTTCCTAGCCCATGTTTTTCACAGGCCAGAGAATGTTAAGGGATATGAGCACGTCTCTAACATCAGGGTGTGGACACACACAATGATTATGTGAAAAGAAAGTGGGTGAAATCCATTCAGCTGGCATTCCTATGACACTAACTATGATGTCAGTTATAATCCTGACTAAATGTAAGATTAATTACAGCTTTTCTGTGTTAGAAAGTATGGAAAAACACTGCAAATCTAAAACGGATTTCTGGCATTCATTGTCTAACAAACCAAAATACATGCATACACTTATATGTCCTTATGTATATGCATGCATATATGCATCCATACACACAAATGGTTTTTTCGATACAGTGAACAATTTGTAAAATTACATTTTTCCAGGTATGCCAATGAAATATTTACATTTTTTATTTAGAACAAATATTTCCAAATGCCATGACATTAGGAAGTTATCATGTTCACTACCTAATGGACATGATAACCATGACAACTCAGTCATTTCTCTGAGAAACATCTCACTACGTGAGGCATGGATGAATTATGTGAACACTTATCTTCTTTTTTTGTTGGTTGAAATTATCAATGATGACACCAATGAAAAGATTCAAGGTGAAGAATGAACCAAATATGATGAAGACAACGAAGTACATATACATAAACCAGCTAGCCTCATACTCGGGTTGCTTTTCCACCTATAAAACAAGGAGACAGGGCAATATATTAAATCTGAGTTTTCAGGGGTGGTTGCATATTTCCCAGAGAATATCTTGGGTGGACTGGCTTGTCCTTGAAGGAGCTGGGGGTGGCGACGGCCGACAGGGAGCTCTGGCGTGAGCTGGTCCATGAGGTCACGAAGAGTCGGAAGCGAATACATGAATAAACAACAACAAACAAATATCTTGGGGATGTTCACAAAAGAAACACTGAAAATTAAAGTTTTACAAAATTGCTATATTCAAACAAAACCACCAGTCCTTCATGGATCCTGAGAAAATGTACTGAGGTGATACAGTGGGAAAACAGTAAATTTGAGCAACTATTATCCTTACAATTGCTTCAAGATTACAACAGCAGGGATCCAGTGATTCACATGCTATGTGGCAATATGGGGTGCTTTCAGACTGACAACTGCTTGTGATACCATTCAAAAGGCGTGAGACAAGATCTTATATCATACTGGTGGCCTGAAAAGCTTCACCTTCTCCCAAGCATCCCTTTCTGTTCCCAGCATAACAGATATTTTCAGTAGGGGTGTGCATAATTCCGTTTGGCAATTCGGGAAAATTCGGTGATCCGGTTGCTAGATCACCGAAAACAGACCAGGCAGGACGCAGCCGAAGCTTTAACTGGAACGGACCACAAGCAGCACTTTGAGTGGAATGGGCATTGAAGGAGCCTCTGGACTCCTCCTGGGGCATGGTGAGAGTTGTTGCTGTTGTTGTTGTTGTTGTTGTTATTATTATTATTATTATTATTATTATTATTATGACACAGCAAACAAGATAGATATGCTGGATTTCATATCACAAAATCACAAGTCGAACACTTCCCAAGTGTCCAGGATTGTGTGATGTATCTTCGGATGATGCGCGCAGATCCCAGCAGGGTGGCCTTTTGCAGCTAGCAGATCGTAATTTTGTCAATGTCTATTGTTTCCAAATGCCGGCTGAGATCTTTTGGCACGGCACCCAATGTGCCAATCACCACCGGGACCACCTGCACTGGTTTCTGCCAGAGTCTTTGAAGTTCAATCTTGAGGTCCTGAGAGCGGCTGAGTTTTTCCTGTTGTTTTTCGTCAATGCGACTGTCACCTGGGATGGCAACATCAATGATCCAAACCTTTTTCTTTTCCACAATTGTGATGTCTGGTGTGTTGTGTTCCAGAACTTTGTCAGTCTGGATTCGGAAGTCCCACAGTATCTTTGCGTGCTCATTTTCCAATACTTTCGCAGGCTTGTGATTATTATTATTATTATTATTATTATTATTATTATTATTATTATTATTAAATGTGGCCTACAGGTGAGGCAAGTTTCATCTTGATAGGCCTAAAATGACTGAGAAACAAACCCCATTGTTTCCCATAAAGTTCCCCATTGGTACCAATGGACCAAATCTAACCAGAACAAAAATAGCAGCCCCCTCCCAATTTTGGAAATTTTCCAGAAAACAAAATGGGGGAGGGGCGGCTGAAAAGGGTTTTGAAAACGGTACAGTATTGGGGCATTATGCACACCCCTAATTTTCAGCACTGAAGAATGCCTCCATGGCCAGTTAGTGACTATGGTTGATAAACGGGGAATTGGGAAAGGACTGGCTGCAGTTCTGCCATTAGGAGGAAACAACACTGGATTTCTAGTGAGTCACTGCAAGGGAGTGGAACAGGAACCCAGCAACCCACTGATGATTTGGAAAGGGACCACCTCTTATTTTCTCCTGGATGTGGAACCACAGCCAGGCACTGTTTGACCACTACTCTCTCCTGATTACTACTGGTAACTGACTTGAAGAACACACTCTGGCACAGAAAAGGTCTATTATACTTTTTTAGCCATTGCACAACAAGGTAATAACAATTGAAAAAGTACATACACTGATATTATACTACAGTATTTCACCTACAGGGCTGCAGTTACTGTCTATCCATCTATTTTCTCTTTTTCACCTTAATAGGTGCAGCAGGTAAGTGATAAGAAAAAAGACAGAAGAAGTGGTAGGAAACAGGGAAGGGTTACAAATTGAATATGTTGCATAGATCCCCAGAAAACTAAACACGTGTGTCAAGCAGGGCATTTGCACAATAAATGCCCAGTATGGAAGCACTCTCACATAAGATGTTCTGGAGAGGCCACCAGATGATTCACTCGCGCTCTCCATAAGTACCAGTACATTGTGTTGTCAAAGGCTTTCATGGCCGGGATCACAGGGTTGTATGTTTTCCGGGCTGTATGGCCATGTTCCAGAAGTATTCTCTCCTAATGTTTCGCCCACATCTATGGCAGGCATCCTCAGAGGTTGTGAGGTATGGAGAAACTAAGCAAGGAAGGTTTATATATCTGTGGAAAGTCAAGAACTCTTGTCAGTTGGAGACCAGTGTGAATGTTGTAATTAGATGTGGGCAAAACGTCAGGAGAGAATACTTCTGGAACATGGCCATACAGCCCGGAAAACATACAACAACCTAGTACCAGTACATGTTCACAAATATGTTTTATGGGAATAAGAAATGGCATGAAACAGAAGGATATTGCAGAAGTTCAAAGTCCTTTTATTTAGGACAAATAAGCAAACAAATATGAAAGTCAAGATTGCTTTCAACTGAAATAGGAAACAATGCTAAGTTTAACACAGCAAAAGCTTAAAATTAGAAAATTTGTTGGAACTGAGCAAAAACACAACAAAATACTATAGCTGAGGGCAATGATACTATCTTGAAAATCACAGGAGTCAGAGCTGTAAAGAATGGGGTTTAATCCCCCTTGCCTATGCCTAAAAAGAGATTTCACAGAGAGGATACTAATATCAATCTGAATCACGGTATTCCTGAAATTGAGGCCAAGATCCTCCCAGTTCCAGAATATTCCACATCTGAACAATACTTAGAACATCAAATTGCAACTACCAATTAGACAAGACACTAACATTCCGACATGTGGAGGTTTCATTTCGTGATTTAACACAAGTACATTATCTCAATGATGTCATAATAATATAAATCGGAAAGACAAAGCTACTTTCAATGTTGCTATATAAAAAGTACAATTATGATCACTTTAAGTTTTGTCATCTTAGAAAGAAATCATCATGTACTTACACCCGTTGAATCAACAGCTGCATACATTATATCCATCCATCCTTTAAAAGTAGCCTATAAAGAATGGAAAAATATTAAATCTAACAATGATGCCAAAGTCCATGTTATTTCCATCAAGTAAATTGGACTAAATGATAGCTTTATACAAATTTTCCATTCCAGAGAAAAGTGCTTTACATTGGATAGAGATAACATGGTTTTACACTTCTCTGGTGATCCTACTGAGTAGTATGAAATCAAGTTTTCAATTACTCATTATTTAATAATAAATTGCTCCAGTTATCATTTAACAAAATTACAATTTTAAATAGTATGTTTATCTGAAAACCTGGTTGTTCCAACAAGCATTTGATAGATATAAATGCCCAATGCCTAGGTCGCCAGATAGTACTCTGTTCCCTGAACCTTATCAATTTCCCCGGCATTATCGTAAGTTGGGGTTGTTGTATGTTTTCCGGGCTGAATGGCCATGTTCCAGAAGTATTCTCTCCTGACGTTTCGCCCACATCTATGGCAGGCATCCTCAGAGGTACGTTGTTTTGTACTATTCCATGCCCGACCCTTTTATGACCTGGTCATGCCAATTTTATAACCATAGTCATCTTTTTTTAACACAGCCTGATGGAGCCTCACTGCTGTGTTTTTCCTTAATATTAATTGTGTTTTATTTTATGACGTTCTTATTTTATTTTACTGGTGATTTTGTTTTAATGGATTATTTTATGTATATTGTACTTTCTTTCCCATACGTAAGCCGCCCCGAGTCCCTTCGAGGAGATGATGGCAGGATATAAAGATAAAGTTATTATTATAAAGTTATTTTGTTTAAAACTATTTGGGGATAATGGTGGGTTGCCAGCCATTTGGGACATTTTCAATTGATTTTGCACAATTGAAAATTTACCCGTTACTAACATGACCATGCTGAATGTGAGATGGGGCAAGTTCCTTTTTCCTTTTTTATGTGAATGCCTTACACACAAGTATTGAAGGAATCAGTTTGACAAGGCTCATATTACAGTAGCTTAATTTATTTTGCAAATAGCCAAATGGACAAAGATGTATGCTATGTGAATAGGTAACAGTTATAAACATTCTGCACTGTTGTTGTTGTTGTGTGGCTTTCAGTCATTTCTGGCTTATGACAGCCCTAAGGTGGAGCTAAAAGTAAAGGTAAAGGTTTCCCCTGACGTTAAGTCCAGTCGTGACCGACTCTGGGGGTTGGTGCTCATCTCCATTTCTAAGCCGAAGAGCCAGCGTTGTCTGAAGACACCTCCAAGGTCATGTGGCCGGCATGACTGCATGGAGCACCGTTACCTTCCCGCTGGAGTGGTACCTATTGATCTACTCACATTTGTATGTTTTCGAACTGCTCGGTTGGCAGGAGCTGGAGCTAACAGCAGGCGCTCAAGCCGCTCCCGGACTTTGAACCTGGGACCTTTTGGTCTGCAAGTTCAGCAGTTCATTGGTTTAATGCACTTCACCACCGGGGCTCCTTAAGGTGAAGCTATCACAGGGTTTTCTTGGAAGCATTTGTTCAAAGGGAGTTGACCCTTGCCTTCCTCTGAGTGTAAGTTAAAGTGGAATCATGGTTTTTTCAGTTCCGCTTTCTAGAATGAACATTTACATATAAAGGGAGTGCACCAAGTGTCTGAACAGTGATTCACATCCTGTGTTTTGGGCTTTCCCTTGACTTTTCTTGTATGGGATTAACAGCCTTAACAGCATGCTGCAGTGCACTTTTGTGCTGGGCATTATCTAACCGCTATGTTTTAAGGATAGCTTGAATCTGCATTAATGGTCCATGGAGTTGGGGCCTATGCTATTGGGGCCTTTGAAAAATAGTGCAGTGCAACAATCTTAATGGGAAATTGTGCAATTGATTACGGAACGGTGTTAGAATTCACTTTTGGATGACCTGTTTTAACATTGAAATGTATTTTAATTACGCTATTTTGTATGTACAGTAGAGTCTCACTTATCCAAGTTTCTGGATTATCCAAGCCATTTTTGTAGTCAATGTTTTCAATATATCGTGATCTTTTGGTACTAAATTCGTAAATACGGTAATTACAACATTACTGCGTATTGAACTGCTTTTCTGTCAAATTTGTTGTAAAACATGATGTTTTGGTGCTTAATTTGTAAAATCATAACTTAATTTGATGTTTAATAGGCTTTTCCTTAATCCCTCCTTATTATCCAAGATATTCGCTTATCCAAGCTTCTGCTGGCCCGTTTAGCTTGAATAAGTGAGACTCTACTGTATTAATTTTAATCCAATTTTATCTCATGTTTACATTGTATGTTTTAAGGCACTGTATAAGTGTTGGTTGTAAGTCGCCTTGAGTCCCCCTATATACGATATAAATACGATAAATAAATAAATAAATAAATAAATAAGCTATACGAGAGGTGAGGAAGCTTTTCTTTTCCTGACTTACACAACTTCACGGACATACTTTGAAAGACCTGAATCCCAAAATAGTTAAAATAAAAGTTAAAACCAAATGTGAACATGAAATGCAAATAACAGTTCAACAGGTTCTAGGATCAAGAAAAGTAATTTTTGATTAAAATCCTCATGAGGAGCGAAGTAAATGGAAGAGCTGCTTGATGCCCTTTTGTGCCTTAAATTTGCTTTTTCTCATAAGTTTTGCCTTACAGTCTCTCATTTTTCAGTCATTTAAAACTCCAGTTGGGAGAGACTACTGCTGGTTTAATCTGAGAAAGAAAATGATATGTGGACAGTGGCTATGCTATGGCTTGAGGTCCAGGATATCTGATAGGACCATATTTCTATATCTGGATCCTGAGATCATTACGAGAGGCCCTTCTCTGGGGATGTGAAATAGGGGCTTCTTGGTGGCTTCACAGGGCTATAATGGCCCTGTTTTTCCTGTCCTGTTAGAAGGCAAATACTTTTTTCTGACTGGCTTTTAAAGAAAGGGATGTAAGAATGGTGTTGTTTTAAATTTTATCACTTAACTTCTACAATCATTTTAAAAGTGTGTGTTTTTAAATGGTTAATAATTTAATTGGATTTTAATGTTGATTTTTTAAAATTTAAATGTGTAAGGTGCCTTGGGGCAAAGGTGGAATATAAATAAAGTTCGCTATCATCAGCACAAATACCACCTGGAGGTCTTTTCTCATCATGACTTTACTCCCAATAAAATATGGTAGAGACATTTAAAAAGGATTTTAAATGGTAGTTTTAAAATCATTTATCAAGCTTCTATTAGATACAGTTGCATGCAGTATTCAATAGACTTGAAATGCTGACTTTTGAAACATCAATTGATTATTTTCCACAAAGAAGTTATATAACACAGGATATTGGGAGGAAAACATTCCCATTCTGTAGGAACATGGTACAGTAGAGTATCACTTATCCAACACTCGCTTATCCAAGGTTCTGGATTATCCAATGCATTTTTGTAGTCAATGTTTTCAATACATTGTGATATTTTGGTGCTAAATTCGTAAATACAGTAATTACTACATAGCATTACTGCGTATTGAACTACTTTTTCTGTCAAATTTGTTGTATAACATGATGTTTTGGTGCTTAATTTGTAAAATCATAACCTAATTTGATGTTTAATAGGCTTTTCCTTAATCTCTCCTTATTATCCAACATATTCGCTTATCCAACATTCAGCCGGCCTGTTTACGTTGGATAAGCGAGACTCTACTGTATTAGCAATCGGAATCTTACATAAATTACATGCATTTAATTGGGATGCCAATACAAATCTAAGCAAAGTTGTAGTTACAGGGAAGTTCTGTTCAATCACACTGACATGTATGCAACCAAAAAAAATTTATGTGAAGAAAAACAGAGAAACTTCACCATCGATATCAACTCCCAATTTCCTGCAGACATGAAATTAATGATTACTTACAACCTGAAGTAGAGAAAGATATCCAGCTCCAACGTTATCATAATTTACTTTCACGTTTTTCCATCTGGCAACATCACTCATACTTTCACAAACATTTTTAAATGGAAATTCCTTATGTGAAAGCATAGCTCCATCAGTTTTGTTGACACAATGGTAAAATGTTCCAGCGAACAGATTCACACCCATGATGCTGAAAATTAGCCAGAATATAAGACAAACGAGAAGCACATTCATGATTGATGGTATAGCTCCTATCAGAGCATTCACAACCACCTAGAGAAAAAAATACACGAAAAGAGGAGGAGATTGTCAAAAATGGCATCAATTTTTAATAGGACAATACTTAGACCATTGTTTAGTTGTTAAAGTTGTGTTTCAATTGATAACAATAGTTACTGGGGCAATCACTCAGTTACAGAAGACATACTATAATAATAATAATAATAATAATAATAATAATAATAATAATAATAATAATAATAATAATAATACATCACACAGTCCTAGACACTTGGGAAGTGTTCGACTTGTGATTTTGTGATACGAAATCCAGCATATCTATCTTGTTTGCTGTGTCATAATAAAATAATAATAATAATAATAATAATAATAATAATAATAATAATAATAATAATAATATATTGATCAAGTTATCAGTTAAACAACATATATTTGAAAATGAATAAGGACCAAAATTTAAGAAAAAGTAAAACACACTATTTTTAAAATATTGATAAGCCATTGTTATATTTCAAGTGAAAGCAACACAATACTCTAATAATGTCCAAAGCAGTAAAGGGATGTATTTCTTCACTAATTTCATTCTTAGAAGAAACAGTCATTTGAGGAATTTCTTTCTAGCTGCAAGAAAGTATTTGAAATTACACAGCTTGTAGTTAAAAGCATCTTCACACATGGTACTTCTGTGCAAATCTGCAAATTTGAACAGAGTAAGCCCCAAACTACTAAGATTCACACAAGTCCAAATGTAAAGCTTGTTTCTAAAAGCTACCAAATCTGTCTGAAAATGCTTTATAGCAATAAAATGTGCTATATGCAGTTTTTTGCTATGCAGTTTTCCAAGCCTTATATAATGCAGTGATTTGATACATTTTGTTAGCTTTGATCTGTACATAATATTCTAAGCCTAGCCAACAACGTGCTGCCACCTATAACTCATCTTACAATCTTTTTTAATTTGGTAGCTTTGGAAACAAACTCTACAAATGTCTCCTTGTCTGTGTCTCCTGATGATTGAAAGACATATTTTTGACCATTTTCCAAACACTGTACCTTCATTCTTTTATTCTTTTAATCTCTATTTATGAGATATATGGGATATTATTCTAAGTTGGGTATGGGGAGAAATAATGTTGACTATCAGGTCATCACAAAGTCTTCAGATCATTTCTGATTTATGGTGACCCTAAGGAGAGAGTACCATGGGGTTTTCTTGGCAAGATTTGTTCCATGGGTAGTTGCTTTTGCTTTTCTATGAATCTGATAGTGAGATTGCACACAACAACCCAGTGCGATTATATGGCTGCATGTAGAGTCTCCAAGTCATAGTTCACTACACTAAATAAATGAATTCTTGAATATTTCCAATTCGTATTTACTGCATCCAATATGTGGGTGAAGATTGACTGTCTATCTTCTGTATTGCCATCAGAAATCACTAGCACGGTGCAACTTTGTTAAAGTAATTTGCTTTCTTCTTCACTTGTATCAAGGAAAATTTCAGGTAAGGTTTATCTGGGTTTATACAACGTTTTTATTACATTTCCCCCCCAAAGAAACATCTCAATGACAAAAAAAAGATCTTTGCAGCGCATGAAGTAGCACCAAGATAAAGTAGTCTTTGCATTTATATTAACTAGCAAAGCTGTATGTAAAAAAATGTCAACCTATCACTTTCTTTCCTTTTCAGTACCAAAAGTAAAACACACAAACATTATTTAGTTTTTCTTATACAGATCTTTTTTTTTTGGCAAAAACTCCTTTTTGGTGAAAATTTTCAAGACACCCAATATAGTTCACAAATCAAAACTGTGAAAGGATGTTTATGTTGATTTTTGCAAAAATATATATATAAAAGAATGGAAAGTTTCTCATTAGGAAGAAACCTTTTCATTTTCTTTTTGTTCTCATGTGCACAGACAAAATTAACACATTTTAATATTCCCAAGGTAGTGACTGAATTGTTGGATGGGAAGATCAAAGTTCTTGCTTTCAGTGAATTGCGACAGTATAGCTCCAAAAGTATTGTGAGGATAACCTGAAAAGAGTTGCCAATCCATGTTGAGCTTTTTTTTTGTGTGTCAGGAGCAACCGGAGTTGCTTCTGGAGTGAGAGAATTGGCTGTCTGCAAGGATGTTGCCCAGGGGACGCCCGGATGTTTTGATGTTTTACCATCCTTGTGGGAGGCTTCTCTCATGTTCCCGCATGGAGCTGGAGCTGATAGAGGGAGCTAATCCGCGCTCTCCCCGGGTGGGATTCGAACCTGGCAGTCTTCAGGTCAGCAACCCAACCTTCAAGTCACAAGGCTTTTATCCCCTAGGCCACCAGAGGCTCAATGAGTTGAGCTCATTGTAGGGAAGGCTGGATATATATGTATTTTATAAATAAATCTTATACATCTACAGGTGTTGAGTGAGTTCTTCTTCAAGGTAAGGAAAATCATGTCAATGTCACAAAATTATTATTCTGTCATCACAGGCTGTCTAAACATTAACAGAATCTGGAGCCCAAAATCAATAAAATAAAATATATTTTTGTTGGGGTAGGCGAGGAACTAATTTGTTACAAGATTTGAAAACTTTAGGATGACATACATATATACTACAATGGGGGTCTTCCACAGGTTACTGAAAGGTAGGACATCAATACTTGAGCAAAGTTTTGGAGATAACATATGGGGTGAAGAAATGGGACTTAAAGGATATGGAAGCAGTAGAGAAGGAAACTATAAACTGAAGGCAGAATCACAGAATCCTACAATGCTACACACCACATGGGTTATCTAGTTCAGCCCCCTGCCAGCATTAAATTGTATTGTAATGCTGGTGGGGGTGGGGAGGGATGTTTTTGTGGTGTGTGCGGGGAAGGCATGTAATTTTGTTGTGCAATAGCACAATTACAAATAAAGCAATTATATTAATGTTAGACGCATTGAGTCTCTTTATGGAGAAAAAAGCAAGATATAAATAAACATAATAATAACAACAATAATAATAATACTGGGCCAAATCATAGAATCGTAGAGTTGGAAGAGACCACACGGGCCATCCAGTCCAACCCCCTGCAAGAAGCAGGAAAATCTCATTCAAAGCACCCCCGACAGATGGCCATCCAGCCTCTGCTTAAAAGCCTCCAAGGAAGGAGCCTCCACCACAGTCCGGGGCAGAGAGTTCCACTGCCAAACAGCCCTCACAGTGAGGAAGTTCTTCCTGATGTTCAGGTGGAATCTCCTTTCCTGTAGTTTGAAGCCATTGTTCCGCGTCCTAGTCTGCAGGGCAGCAGAAAACAAGCTTGCTCCCTCCTCCCTATGACTTCCCCTCACGTATTTGTACATGGCTATCATGTCTCCTCTCAGCCTTCTCTTCTGCAGGCTAAACATACCAAGCTCTTTAAGCCTCTCCTCATAGGGTTTGTTCTCCAGATCCTTGATCATTTTAGTTGTCCTCCTCTGGACGCTTTCCAGCTTGTCAACATCTCCCTTCAACTGTGGTGCCCAGAATTGGACACAGTATTCCAGGTGTGGTCTGACCAAGGCAGAATAGAGGGGGAGCAGGACTTCCCAGGATCTAAACGCTATACCCCTATTTAAGCAGGCCAGAATCTCATTGGCTTTTTTCGTCACCGCATCACATTGTAGGCTCATGTTTAACTTGTTGTCCACGAGGTCTCCAAGATCTTTTTCACACGTACTGCTGTCAAGTCAGGCATCGTCCCCTATTCTGTATCTTTGCATTCCATTTTTTCTGCCGAAGTGAAGTGTCTTGCATTTGTCCCTGTTGAACTTCAATTGGTTAGTTTCGGCCCATCTCTCTAATCTGTTAAGATCATTTTGAATTCTGCTCCTGTCTTCTGGAGTGTTAGCTATCCCTCCCAGTTTGGTGTCATTTGCAAACTTGATGATTGTGCCTTCTAACCCTTTATCTAAGTCGTTAATAAAGATGTTGAACAGGATCAAAGGTACCATGCAGTCTTTGCAATATCAACAGACAGTGCAGAATAAACTGGTAATCACTTCCCCCTTGATTAGTTTGGGTTATTATTAGTGCTGCTTTATTCCAGTTTTAATCCTTTCTCATTTATTACCCTACCAACTTGTTTAATGATAAAAACTAAACATTTGACAACACCAGGTGAACTTTGTAATAGTGTACATTTTCAGTTTCGGGGGCTGCTTTTAGAATTTCAAGTACTGAGGGAGTGATATAGAAAATAGAACTGTTCAAAGAAAAAGAAATCTGCTGCTCAGGTAAATATCTGAATTATATGGTTTAATTATTTCCATGGATGTGCAAGCCTAGTCAATGTTGTCATTGTTACGTAGGTGCTGGCATTAATCCACACAATTCTGTACAATGTTATCCACTTATCCATCCACTAGTTCTGATGATCGCGGACTTAGCTGTCATGCTTTTTGCTATCAGTTAAGACAATGGCATGTCACGGTCAATGTGACACTGTGATATTTTACAAAATGAAAGCTTTTGCAATGGGAGAAGTGGCAGAATTAAAAACTAACTTGTTCTAGTGGCAGACATTTCAGCTTTTACATTAATGAGAAGGCTAACGGTAAACTGAAAATATATTTTAATGACACCAAGCACAAAGTAGCTGCACGCAATAACATCCTGCAGAAACTTACTGGCAGCACATGGGGTGCAGACCCAAAATTAATAAGAACATCAGGCCTGGCCATGTCTTACTGGGTATGCCTGCCTTGTTTGGCACAAGTCTGCTCATGCGAAGCAGGTGAACATAGCATTGAACAAAACATGCAGAACAATCTCAGGATATCTCAAACCGACACTTGTTGATAAACTCTACAAGCTAGCTGGCATCCCCCCCCCCCCCCCCCCCCCGGATGTGTGATGGGAAGTTGATGCCAACTGTCAGAGAAATAATATTGAACACTGTGAAAGCCATCCACTGCAGAGTATTCCTCTGGGAAGCTAAACCAGGAAATCCCAATTGGATGCCCCCCACGAGGGTCTGCCTTCAGGGACAAACCAAGAATGGGAAACTTGGAAGTCCCTGAACAGACTCAGAAGTGGAGTGGGCAGATCAAAAGACAACCTGGTAAAATGGCACTACCTAAAAAAATCCTCCACCTTGTGCAACTGTGGAGCAGAACAGACAACTCCGCATCTGTATGCTTGTCCACAACGTCCTGCCTCATGTACAGAGGAAGAATTGTTTGAGGCTACAGACAATGCGGTTGCTGTTGCCTGTTTTTGGTCAAAAGATATTTAGCGGCTTGTGCTCCTTCTATTTTTATCAGTTTTATACTAATTTATGCAATGTTTTTGATACAAAATAAAAAATAATGACCACAAAATCTGCAGAGAAATTATTGGCTCTGTCCAGCAGCACCTAATATATGAGACTTTACCGAGATAGAAAATATCCCACACAAGTTATTCTCAGAAGCTAGCTTGTACTATCACAACTAAAATGGAAAGGAAACACATTGTTGAACTTTTCTCATGTATGTTTACATCCAGAACTCATTGTTCAGATGAAGGCACATGTAAAACAACATCACTATGGCTTCTGATAAAGAATCTAATCATATCTTTCAGAATTTGTCTCAGAGACATGCAAAGTCAGGTAGGTGCCTGCCTGTCTATGTTTGGGGAGTGTTTATGGCATCAACTAATACTTTTGTGACATGAGAGCATGAAATAGATACTTCTGTTTTCCAGATTTTAAAAGTTAATATACAAGAGGCAAAATATACAGACAAATAAATCACATGGCACTACTTAATGCCAAAAACCACTAATACTAATATTGATGGTGGTGTAGCATTTCTACACTGTTTCAAAATCCACTTTTTCCTGAATCCAGAAATATACTTCTTGATTCCTGCTGAAAAGTTAACTGGGGCAGAACAAGAAATCTGTGATGTTTTCAAGTGCAGTTTTGAAACTGGTGAAGCATAAGTTCCAATAATATGCAAAGTAGACATCAGCTATCTATATATATAAAAGAGTGATGGCATCACGGCGACCCACAAAACAACAAAACTACAGGCCCCCCAACCTCGAAATTTGACGACACAACCCATCATCCACACCTCTAGGTTGATACAACAAAAAGAAAAGAAAAATAAAGTCCTAATTAGAGGGAGAGGAATAATTGTTTTTATCCAATTGCTGCCAGTTAGAAGGCTAAGCTCCACCCACTTGGTCCCCTAGCAACCCACTCAGCCCAGGGGACCCTTTACCTTAACTACCACCAATTCCTCAATACTTTATTTCCCATACCACCAGACTTAGCCACAGCAACGCGTGGCCGGGCACAGCTAGTACTTTATAAATTAATTATCAATTCTGGATCCATTTCTATACTGTGTCATTCAGATACTGTGCCTTTCAGGAAACATAATAAAACCAACTTGTGATCAGCTAATAACACATGCATTGTAATTTCATCAGTTTTGTCAGAACTAATTCACCAAACAATGTATAACCAAAGAAATTAAGAACATTTTAGGACATTTCCTTCATCTATTTTCTTTATTTCTTCTTTCTTCTAGAAAAGTTATGTTTTGCTCTCAAAATCACATCGGACAGGAGCAGCATGGAACTTGAGGGGTTACTTTTTGTATTGCTAATGCAGTTAAATGCAGTTAAATTTTGGTTACCTGTCTTTTTTGCCCAGTTCCCAAATGGTCAAGAAGGGGAGTGGGCTCTGCCTGCATCAAGATCTGAATGAACAACAGAAGTAACATCTGGGACAAAGTATAGGCCTGTGACTCTAATGTCATCATTTTTCTTCTCCTGCATGATTTTTAACACCTTTGCCTGATGAAGAAGCTAGTGGAGCTTTGAAAGATGGCGTTACATATTTTCTGTATTTTTTGATTGACTGCCCAGCATATACTGAACTTCGAGACAGATATTTACATCCATTACTATCTACTTTTAGGTCCCCCAACAGAAATGATCTTCTGACATTCCTTTTGCAAGGACGAGAAAGATCGACCATAATCAGAGTAAGCCTTTTTATCCTGCAAACTATCAAAAAAGAGCACATTTCCTGAAAGAATCAGGAAAATAAGATTTTGACGGCAAACAGAACGTCAGCTGCTGTCCTCCCATCCTTTCTGCCTTGTTTTTATTTGTGTTGTAATGGTCATATGACTGGTCAAATAAATAAATTATTATTGCACTTGGTTAGCCAACAAAGATATCACTCTTTTTGTGGATTTTGTTGTATTTTGCTGCACAGCCAACACAGTTATCCTTTACCTTTTATATCTTTTCAAAGATAACATGTGCCACCTGCTGGTCTATGTGATGCTTTACAAAGCACAGGAGGCACCATTTTAGGAACAAGTATTTAATATTTCCTGGGTGAAATACTATTGGTTCTGTGAGGCTAAAACTGGAATACCTTGCAGTAAAAGCAAACAAAAGAGAATGGATGAAATAGTATTTCTGCACTATACCTTTAGGAGAAGACCTACCTATGAAAAGTAGATGAGAATGAATGGAACGAACTTGTATTTTATTATAGCTCTAGTGAAGAAAGAGCTGTTACTTTTTATTTACTTCTTTTTGTAATCTTCTCAGAAGCCATTCCTCCCAAAAGTTGGGAGGGAGAAGGGCAAGGAAAAATAGAAACTGTGGAAATGGAAACATAAATAAAAGGAAGAAAACCAAAAGACAAAGAAAGGTAACCATGGACTCGTCTTTCATTGTATGTACCATTTTTGGTCAATGACTACAAGGTGTTGTAGACTCAATTTTAGAGGAACTGGCAAAACCATTTCTGAGTATTCCTTTCCTAAGAAAATATGATGAAGTTCATGGGGTCACCATAAATCAAAAGTTGACTTGAAAGCATATACAAACACATACTCAAATGGTGCTTTTCTTTTAAATTGGTACTGGAGCCTCAATAAAACTGAAGACACAGTTTTTAAGAGGTGGACTGACATTTACATGGTGAATGTAGCACATTCTTAAACACTCTTTATGTATCCATATTGCAGGTATAAAAAAAACAAAACAGCAGAGCTATGAATAGAAACCTTATATACTCTTCTTCTGTATTTGTTTTCAGTGGTACACTCTAAGCACACAAAATATTTGAATGATACTACAAATACTTTAACAATGTAATTCATGACAATTTATACCCCTAGTACTTGTTAGAATATTTGGGCTAGAGATCATGGGAATAGCCATTTAACAACATCAAAAGAACCACACCGATTCCTTTCCTGTTTGATACAGATGAATGACAAACAACTATTGATGTATAGACAAGAAACCTGAAATAGTTTAAGGTAACCCATAACCATGGGAATCATATCTCATATTTTTTTTAATTTCTCTTCCACTGAGGACATCTCATATCTAGAGAACACCACAACTGTGTGGGAACGAATGTGTTAAACCTAGAGTAAAGGTAAAGATAAAGGTTTCCCCTGATATTAAGTCAGGTGGGTTGGTGCTCATCTCCATTTCTAAGCCGAAGAGCTGGCATTGCCTGTAGACACGTCCTAGGTCATGTGGCCAGCATGACTGCATAGAGCACCATTACCTTCCTGCAGAAGTGGTACCTATTGATCTACTCACATTTGCATGTTTTCGAACTGCTAGGTTGGCAGAAGCTGGGACTAATAGTGGGAGCTCACCCCGCTCCCTGGATTCGAACTGCCAACTGTTTGGTCAGCAAGTTCAGTAGCCCAGCGGTTTAATATGCTGCACCATTGGGGGCTCCTAGAGACCTAGAGTTAGAGGGCTTAAAAGTATGGCTTAGTTAAAAACATTCCAACTTAGTAACAAGGATGTATGTATGAAATTCTGAGTCCCTTGAAGCAAGATAGATAAACATAGATGCAATAACAACAGTAACAACTGGAACAATAACATTTTGCCTAAAAGATGCAATAAAATGTCCTGTAAATTGTTATTTCACTCTCCTTAAATAGTTTTAATGACTGCATTAGTTTTTGTCTTGATAGCACACCTTGCACTCACACATTTGTTGATTGCAGGTGTTTAACTGCTTGCTTGCTTATTAGAATATGCCAAACAAGACGCGGAACAAACCAGATAAATGCTGCAACTAACAATTTCTCTACAGATAGTCCCCCTCTCAACACATACACAAGGTTTGACATTGGGTGGGTCACTCCATTGTTATTCAGTGTTGTTATACATACCTTCATGCCTTCAAATCTGGACAAGGCTCTTAGAGGTCTCAAGGCTCTTAGGGTCCGAAGTGACTTTATAGGGCCAAGTTCAGCATAATCCAAGGCATTAGCTATTAAACTCACTATAGAAACCTAGTCAAAAAACAGTGATGGTTAGTTACAGAACTGAAAAAAAAAATCACAAAATACATCTTTATTTGTTTGTTTATAGTTAAAATAATTTTAAAACCATGAGTAAAGTACAACTTACACCACAACAGTAAATTTAAAGAGAAAACATAGACAATAAAAGAAAAATATAGAAAATAAAACAATACAGAGAGCCCTTTCACACAGGGCCTATATCCCAGGTCCTGTTGGATTTTTACCTGAGATGTCCAAATGACGCCTCAGGTAAAAATGAAGTAATTCGAGACAAAGCAGGAAAACCCTGCTTTTTCCTGAATTATTGTATATACTCGAATATAAGCCGACTTGAATATAAGCCGAGGCATGTAATTTTACCACAAAAAAACTGGGAAATCATTGACTCAAGTATAAGCCGAGGGTGGTAAATTTCAGAAATAAAAATAGATACCAAAAATTACATTAATTGAGGCATCAGTAGGTTAAATGTTTTTGAATATTTACATCAAGCTCTAATTTAAGATAAGACTGTCCAACTCTGATCAAATCATTCTTCTCATCTTCTTCAATGTAAATGTGCTTACGTATCCTTTTAATAATAATAGAGTGAAATAATAAATGTAATAATAATAATAAATACAGAAAAATAATACATGTAATAATAAATAGAGTAGAATAATAAATGTAGTAATAATAATAAGATCAGAGTGACTTACCAACATCTGACTTATGTACATTCCCTAGAAACAAACACACTCCCTCCCTCCTCACCATTTGCCCCACTTCAGAGGCCATATCTTCGCCCAGGTGGAGAAAGCAATGGCTGCACCCAAAGAGCCTGCCCTAGCACCAGGCATTCTAGGAAATGTAGTTCCCCACCCCTTCTTTAATGCAGAGTCTGCTGGGAGACTGCATCTGGTACAGTTCTGGAATAAAGGCTGCTAAGCTAAATCAGTACTCACGTCTACAATGAGGAAATCCAGCCAGCACCAGGCATTGGTGAAATACACTTGAAAGCCATAGGACACCCACTTCAAAAGCATTTCCAGGATGAAGATATACGTAAAGACCTTGTCCGCATATTCCAATATGATCTTGATGGTCTTACGCTGTTCAATATATATGTCTTCAAAAGCCTGTGGCAGAAAATACTACCATAGTTAAGGTCTCACCAGCTGAAGGGGGAAGGAAAGTAAAACTTGACTTGTTGCCATTTGCTGGTATAAGGCAACAGTTTGATTTAATGTGCATCTCAACTACACAGGCAGTCCCCGAGTTACAAATATCTGACTTACAAAATATTTATAGTTAAGAACGGGGGTGAGACAACAGGAAGAGAGGGAAAACTACCCTCAGAAGGGAAATTCACTCCTGGAAGTGTTTTCATGGGAAAAAGATGTCCCCACTGAAGCCTTTTCACCAATCCTTGTTTCTAAAACAAGCCAAATGTTTCAAAATCCAATGATCACAGGGACAGAAAGTGAGGTGAAATCTTCTGAACAGGGGCACAGACAGAAAAACGAACACCACGGGGGTGTTAACCCTTCCCTATTTATCCAAAGCGAATACTGTACATATATGGCTTGAGTAACATTTTTAAAAGTGCCTGTTCCAACTTACAAACAAATTCAACTTAAAAACAGCTCTACAGTATATATCTTGTTTGTAACTTTGGGACTGCTTGTACTTGCTATTGCACTGAAACCTATTCTTTGACACATTTACATCAACTATCTTAGGTGCAGTATACTGCGGCATTTATCTTGAATGTGCTTGACAAACACAACCTCGTATCCATGGGACTGGTGCATGCAGTTTCACCTACTTGCAATCAACAAAATATGTCATCGCTAGAAATTTCCTAAGTTCTCCAGGAAATGCTATTGTTTTGTTCCACTAGAAGTCCCAGCACATAGAGTTTGCTGGTGGTCTCCCATTCAAGTACCAACTAGACCCGATCCTGCTTAGCTTCCAAGTAAGCAGGATCGGGTCAGGTCCACAAGAGATTATGAGTATGCTCTGAGAGGAAGTGCTGTTATTGCATCATTTATAGGCCCATGGAGATTTCTAGGACTGCTATTAGTATGATACACACGCATGCACAGACACACGTATGTGACTTACCAAAGCACCACTGCTAAGAAGAATCATGAAGACAATGAAAGTTTCAAACCAGCTGTGTTCCACGATTCTGTAGCATGTTTTCCGAAGGTTCCACCAGAATTTGCCTTTTCCAGATTCTATACTGACTTGACAGCATTTAAATTTCCGCACACAGCCTAACAAGCAGAAAGTTTATATATATATACACACACACATACACATACACATATATATGAATGACAAATCCTACATCATGAATTAAATCCAGAGCTGACATTATGCAAATGGAAGGAATCTTCCTGGGAATTAACATGCCCTTTCCATTTGCAAAGGTGGTTGCCCAAAATCCAGAAAAGGCCTCACAGACCTTCAAAAACACCTACAAAATTTTTAAGGCAACAATGAAACTTGTCTGACCATAACTTTGCCCACTTCATGCTCCCTTGCTTAATTATCTGATTGATACAAAAATTTTATTTCTAATTTTATCATTAAAAGTAGCAATGTTTAAAATAGCATTCAGCAGATTTCTGATAATCAATTATATTTTATAGGTGCAGTTGTTGGGATTAGGGCATTAGCTCCCCAAATAAAATTTTCCTTCAGTCTCAAACTTTCTAGCATTGCAGTAACTTAAATGCTTAAATGCTTCAGTAGAACATTTAGAAATACAGGTTAAGCATTCAAAGAAATGGGGCAGACATAATTCTCAAGAGAATGCACAGCAAATAGATGCCTCTGCATCACCATATAATGCAGTTTCATAACAAAATTTTACTGTATTATGAGTCTAAAATGACATATAAGACATATAAATTCCTACAGAGCTATTCCCGCAGGTAAAAAAGCAATGTTTTCATTTGTGTTTTTTCATTTTTACAGGACTCTTGTATCCATTACTCCCGTGAATGTGAAGGGCTGAATGAATTAAATTGTGACCCCCTCCCACCCTTTAATACCTTCAGTAAAACATGGCTTTGGTTGTGAAGTGTCCTCTTCTGAAGATTCATCTTTATTTTCTCCAGCTATAGCAAGATTAACTGTGCTAGCTTCAGTGGAACTACAAATGCTCAGCATCTGTAAACAAAAAACCATAATGCATTTTTATAGAAACAATGAAATACAATGAAGTACACTCGCTTATCCAATGTTCTGGATTATCCAACACATTTTTGTAGTCAATGTTTTCAATATATCGTGATATTTTGGTGCTAAATTTGTAAATACAATAATTACAACATAACATTACTGTGTATTGAACTACCTTTTCTGTCAAATTTGTTGTATAACATGATGTTTTGGTGCTTAATTTGTAAAATCATAACCTAATTTGATGTTTAATAGGCTTTTCCTTAATCTCTCCTTATTATCCAACATATTTGCTTATCCAACGTTCTGCCGGCCCGTTTACGTTGGATAAGCGAGACTCTACTGTATAAATATATTTATTTTAAACTGAAATAAATGTTCTCTTCACATACAGTTATGGTAGATTTCTACATTTCAAAACAAAATTTTGGGAAGCAAGTATTTAGGAGCACCATGTGCATCCCTAATTTGTTTGCATTAGTACTTACCAAATGGAAATTCAGTTTTATTTACTAAGTAGCAGTGTGTGCAAAGAGGTTGGTGCTAATTTGAATAGATAATGCATAAATATCCGCATTTAATTTTTTCACTTTCTACATTTCTTTATTTCAAGGAACATTTTGGTCGTAATCAGTGCCTATGAGTTGACTGGCAATGAACCATTTTTTGTGAGTCACAGCTGATTATTTTTTTATAAATACAGTACTTTCACTGTTTTTATCTGTGTTTATTTGCTGCAAATTTCCTTGGACGGTTCAGCAGTCTGAGAGATGACAAACATTATCACCAAACAAATAAATTACACTGACCAGTGATAATGGGTGACTTCCATACAGAAGAATCAGCACTGTATTTTAGCCTGAACATAAAAGGAGGCAGCCAAGAAACTCAAACATTCAGGAATGTGGTTCACCTTGCTTGTCTCCTTCAAAGTTCAGGCTAAAACTCAGAATGGATTCACTACACCACAAATATGAAAGTGACCAGGTCCACTTGACTGATGACATTAGTCTATAGCTAAGTCCAGAATATTCTTCATATACTCAACCCTCCTGTTCAAAGAGCTCCACTGGCTGCCATTTATTTTCCGAGCCCAATTTAAGGTGCAGGTGCTTACCTACAAAGCCCTGAACGGTTTGGGACCATCCTACCTCCGTGACCGCATCTCCGTCTACGAACCCACGCGTTCACTTCGGTCATCTGGAGAGGCCCTGCTTGTGATCCCGCCTGCGTCGCAAGCGCGGTTGGTGGGGACACGAGACAGGGCCTTCTCCGTGGTGGCCCCCCGACTCTGGAACACCCTCCCCAAGGATCTCAGGCCCCTACATTGGAAGTCTTCAGAAAGAATTTGAAGACCTGGCTGTTCCAATGTGCCTTCCCAGATTAATAGGAAATCTCCAATACCAAGTCCCATAAGCACTTTATTAGAATTAAGATCGCATATCGCACTCTGCACTTGCCCTATAAGCCTTATATATCACCTGTCACATCAGCACTTTTAATCATGTACCCATTACTCTGGAACGGCCCAGTTCTATTGTGTTTTAGCGTATTGTTATTGCTTGTGGGTTATACTGTTTTAATTCTTTTAATTTGCCTTTGTTTGTATTGCTATATTATGTGTTGAGGCCTTGGCCTTTGTAAGCCGCATCGAGTCCTTCGGGAGATGCTAGCGGGGTACAAATAAAGTTTAATAATAATAATAATAATAATAATAATAAACTGAAACTTATGTAAGAGACAGTATCAGAAACAGGTGGTCTCCCCAGTCCACTGAAATCAGCATTAAGACTTCAGTTATTCTCAAAGAATGTAGGCTAAACAGATAATTAAAATTTCTTTTCCTACAGATGGCAAATGGATGGTTGACAGGTCCAATTTCACCTCCCAGGAACCCTACAGGTCATACCAGGCCATCTATTCCCAAGAGTATCTCCATATTCAATCATTTATAAATACAGATCTAATTTGGAGGCATAGAAGTGATTGAGGAGGGAGAACAATCTGTATATCTTGAAAAATGTTTTAGAATGGCATTCAGTCGAAAATGATAACTTATTAAAACATGGGGGGTTGAGAGGGATTCATGGATTGGTGGGGAGTCTCCTCTTGAAGTTGCAAATAATAATAGGATCAAGGACACTGTGTTTATATATCACATATGAGATCACCACTTGTCAGCAAATGATAATTCCAGACTGAAATTCAGGATAGGGATATATTTAAATTGCACATCTTAGATAGAAAACTCTATGGAATTCATGGAGCCCCTAAAGTCAGCCCCCACCCCTCTCTCTTACTCTTTCTCAGGCACACATACACACACACTTTTTCAAAAAAGGTTAATGTAATATTGAGCCATCACTGCAAGACATATATCATACCAATACGACTCCAACAGAACAAGCAGATACAAAAGTCTTTTTTAAAAAGTGCATTGATGAAAATAGCACATTAATTTCATTCCCACATGAATTTCATTCATTTTGCATTCTGTTTTGCCAGTGCATAGATGTATAGATTTCTGTGCATTTTAAAACTATTTGTTATTTTGGTACACAAGCCACTTCTTGTCACTTTTTAGAGACCTATTGATTCTATTTCTATGGAAACGTTTGAGATCATAACTATTCCAATCTGTCATCCTTCAGTTTTGAACCTCTATATCACAAACACGGCACATGTTAGTCACAATAAACAATATGAATTGCACAAAGAGCAGAAAGGTGTGAGTACCAAAATAAGTCAAAGTAGTTTTCATAATGGCATTCTCCAACCACCAACGATGTTATTATACAGAATATAACATCAAAAAATGAGAGCACCAGTACACGGTTGAATGAATGAATGATGAAAGCACATCAAAAACAATCTAGGATAATTGAAACTGCTGTCATTGCATTCCAACTTGCAGAATTCCAAGACAAATAGCAGTATCCTGAACATGAAAGGCATCAGTCAAATATTTGAAAATATGTTAATTTCTTTGAGGCATTCTTTTAATGCTAGAGACTTTCAATGAGAGCAGAAGCCCAATCAGTATGTATATGTATGTATGTGTGTGTGTGTGTGTGTGTGTGTGTGTGTGTGTATATATATATATATATATATATATTCTGTAATGTGTAATCATTTATTTTCCACGACCTTGCTCAATACTCTAAGCAACCACACATGCAAAGAAAACGATCCTAAAGGGACCTTAGGCTGTGGCTGGCAGTGGCTGGCTACTAGGCTGACCAAAATGATCCTAAATGGATCCTAAGCAGTGGCAGCTGGGCTAAAAAGCTGGCTGTGGCTGCAAAAGCATTGGAGAACAGACCAAATGAGTTCCTGATACCTCGATCTCCCTCTTTACAATGGCAAAAGAGGCAGTGTGGCTGTGTCTTTCAAAGGTAAAGAAATATAATTCACCAATGTTTTAAAAAACCTGTAACTTACTCTTAATAATCTAGAGCACTCTTGCAACTTGACAGTCCAAGACAACGTGTATCCACAGATCATGCAGTTAACATATTAAAATGCTATGTAAAAAAAATCACCCAACAAAGTGAATGTGGGGAACTGGCCCTTATCGTGCTGTAATATGGGCCATGTGACTCAAATTACAGTTCAGTTTTTACTGGTACTGTGATGGATGAAGGTGGCATATACTGCAGCTTGAAAGCATGCATGCCAATCAGTTTTGATTCAACAGTGACCATGTATGTATGATTTGTTGAAGTAACCTGTTTAAAAGGGCTGACACACGTTGATCTGCCTGGTTAAAAAGCACTAGAGCTGCACTCTTGGTTTGTCCAGCTTGATTTTAGTCCTGTGAGAAGTAAAAATGGTAGGAAATGATATTGAAAAGACAGATACTACTTGCGAGTTACGGAAAAACCATGAACATGAGTACAAAAATATTACTGAATGTCTACATTAGCAAGTCCATGACAATAAGAAAACATCATAAGAACTTTAAAACATGTGTATACGTTAGGAATACAGTATGATCCCTATACTCATGAGATTGATACCACCAGTTTCACCTACCCGAATCCTACAAAATATGTCCTGTCTAGGATTTTTTTTTTAGGTCCTCCGGATAATTACTGTATATACTCGAGTATAAGCCTAGTTTTTCAGCCCTTTTTTTAAGACTGAGAAAGCCCCCCTCGGCTTATACTCGGGTGAGGGTCCTAGTTGGCTTATATTTGGGTCAGCTTATACTCGAGAATATATTTATTATTTTTCTCTATTATTATTGGTATTATTACATTTATTATTTTTCTCTATTATTGTGGCTACTATTACATTTATTTTACTCTATTTATTATTATTATTATTATTATTATTTCACTCTGATATTATTATCATATTTATTATTTTACTCTATTTATTACTACATGTATTATTTTCCTTTATTTATTATTATTATTATTACTGTATTATTATTACATGTATTATTTTACTCTTATTATTATTAAAAGGATACATAAGCACATTTATATTGAAGAAGATGAGAATAATGATTTAATCAGAGTTGGACAATCTTATCTTAAATTAGAGCTTTCTGTAAATATTCAAAAACATTTAACCTACTGACGCTTCAATTAATGTAATTTTATTGGTATCTGTTTTTATTTCTGAAATTTACCACTCGGCTTATACTGGAGTCAATTTTTCCCAGTTTTTTTTTTTGAGGTAAAATTAGGTGCCTTGGCTTATATTCGGGTCGGCTTATATTCGAGTAAATATGGTATATGCTATGCTTCAACTGGAAATTACTAGAGTTGAACTGGAAAATACTTGGAGATGAAACCTTTCTGGGAAGGTTTGACCTTATAGTAACTTCCAGTGTAAGGCATTCATTCCAGAGTTTGCGATTATCTATGGTTTTCTGTTTCCATGGTAAGCAAAAATATATCCTCCATATATACAGGGGTCATACTGTACTCTGATCATTAAGAAATACAATAAATGAGCGATATATTAGTATGTACGTTTATTTTTTTTCCATTTACATATCCCACTTTTCTATCTGTTTTCAACAGCATACATATACTAGCACAGTATCAATTATCTCAATAGTAATCTAGAGTGTTTAGTTAGTCTAATATCAAGGGTAAATGTACGTAATTGTATGTATTATTTTCAGGGTGGTGCTCACTATAAAGTTAAACATGGTGGGTCATTGTAAACCTAATTAGTGAGCTCAACTAGAATAGACCTTTGCATCAATCGAAACCGGACATGTCAGCATTTATAAACATCTGATTAATTTAATAGGTCTACTCTATTTGGGACTAACAAGCAGATTAAAGATTGAATTGTTCTGCTAAAAGAAACAAGACAAAATAAAATGACAACTGACATACAGTTGCACTGGAAGGTCTCTCTCCTTCCTCACAGTGGCCACATGAAAGATCAACAGCTTGATAGGAAGAAAAGACAACCAAATTGAAGTGATGTTGCTGGTCCGTAATTATTTTTGGCCCCAATAGGATAGTCAATTGTCAGCAAATGCTGTCCAACATCTGGAGGGCCACTGATTCCTCCACCCAAATTGAAAGATTGCCATTGACTGATATGAATAACTCCAGCTGGTCCATTTCCATCTGTTGTGTTTCTACAAATCTGGGCATTTGAAAGGCATCTTTCAAGCTTTTAGATAATGGTGAAGCTTCAGAACTACTTCATGAAGTTTTTGACATCATTCCTGCACTACCCTCACATCTCCAGGACTACTCTTATTTACCCTCCTACCCTGTTTCCCCGAAAATAAGACAAGTGTCTTATATTAATTTTCACTCCCAAAGAGGCGCTAGGTCTTATTTTCAGGGGATGTCTTACTTTTCCACGAAGAAGAATTCACATTTATGGCTGAATTTAAAAAAAAAATGAAAATGTATTATCTACTGTACAGTAGTTGTCATCACAAACCAGCATAACCAAATAATAATAATAATAATAATAATAATAATAATAATAATAATAATAATAATAAGTTTATTTACATCCCGCCTCCATCTCCCCCAAAGGGGACTAGGGGTGGCTTACAGCAAAATCAGATACAAAACAATGATAAAATAAAATATGAAACATCAAAGAACAATAACAAAAACCAATAATAATATATACACAGCAACCGAAAAAAACACAACGCAGTATTAAAACATCGAATTAAAAACAATGAGGTTGCTATAGTGGATAAGCAAGTTGCACATTATGAGTTACAAATTTTTAAATAGATAAATAAATAACCAAACTCTGAATCCTTTCAAGAATTTCCATATTATATTTTATTGCTATACTGTTTTTAAGTTACTGTTTTAAATTTCTGTTCGTATGTAAATTTATGTTGTTGTTGGGTTTGTCCCTGTGTCAGCTGTCCCTTCTGGGAGATGGAGGTGGGATACAAGAATAAAGTTATTATAATATTATTATTATTATTTCTTGTTACTACCTTTATTTCCATGTACAACAATCTATGGAATGTACATTTACCAATCCTGCATGCTTCTAAACCAAAAGTTTACTAGGTCTTACTTTCGGGGGAGGCCTTATATTTAGCAATTCAGCAAAACCTCTACTAGGTCTTATTTTCTGGGGATGTCTTATTTTCTGCACATACCTTGAATGACACAGACAAATAAAAAGGAACAACGAGTAAAGTGTATAAAACTTTGTAGAACAGTTCAATAAAATAATTTTACGTCTTACCTCTTTACTTTCTTCAAGCTCAGATATACTGCTAAGTTCCTCTGTATTTATGTGTTCAAAATCTGACTCTCCCACAGCTATTGGCACTGTCACAGTGAGATTTGGGTTGTTGATGAATGACATTTGATCGGCGCTGTCCATGTAAATGATACTACTAGCTGTTTTCTCAATGCAATAATCCAGAGCTTTGTTGATTTCTGCTACAGTGTGATTGGGAATGCATCCGCCTTGCATGTTGTTTTGCTTATCGGTTGAATCAACTCCGGTGGATGGCCTACATTTTTGCAAAATGGTAATTTGAATAAATTCAATTATTTTTCTTTTTACAATACTTATTCCTCTTCGAATCCTCGCCACAGCAATCTGGAGATTGTTGACTTCAGTTTCCTGTTCAGGAGCAGCAAGGCTGTCTGAACTAAAAGAGCTCAATAACAAGGCCAGAAAGAGATTTAGTACCTGGGAAGACAAAGAACTCAATCAGTCCCTTTTCTGAAGGTTAATTTATAATATCTACAATATATAGACCAGTATTTGTATTTGTATTTATTGTATTTGCTTGGGCTCGACCCCATGTAAGCTGCCCCAAGTCCCCTTGGAGAGATGGTGGGGTATAAAAATAAAGTTGTTGTTGTTATTATTATTATTATTATTATTATTATTATTATTATTATTATTAATAATAAACTAAATACATATAAATACATTTTAATTTCAGGATATCTATCATAATAAAAGAGAACGTTTATCTCTGTGGGTTTATTGTCTGAAATAGTGAAATCCAGTCACCTTACATCTGACAGAGATACTAAGGGAACCTAATAAGGACAAACCTCAAGGTTATTTTATTTTTA
Source organism: Anolis carolinensis (assembly GCF_035594765.1). Taxonomy (NCBI): domain Eukaryota; kingdom Metazoa; phylum Chordata; class Lepidosauria; order Squamata; family Anolidae; genus Anolis; species Anolis carolinensis. The sequence goes on along the minus strand of NC_085841.1, from coordinate 214,187,302 downwards.
ATTAAAATATATCTCAAGTTTGAATTAATATCTTCAGTCCCTAGGTGGCTTACTTCCCTTGTTTTTGTTGTGGTTTGGAGAAGATGCTATAGTTCAGGGTGGGAATATTAATTTTTCCAAGATTCATACGACTTTCATTAATAGATTATCTTCCTCTTCCAACCCTCACCCTATCCCTATATAATAGCAATTTATCGAACGAGATTGAAAAGAAATATATATCTTCTTAGTAGTAAAGGTAAAGGTTTTCACCTGACATTAAGTCTAGTCGTGTCCAACTCTGGGTGTTCGAGCTCATCTCCATTTCTAAGCTGAAGAGCCGGCATTGTCCATAGACACCTCCAAGGTCATGCGGCCGGCATGACTGAATGGAGCACCATTACCTTCCTGCTGGAGCAGTATCTATTGATCTACTCATGTTTTCGAACTGCTAGGTTGGCAGAAGCTGGGACTAACAGCAGGAGCTCACCCCACTACCCGGATTTGAATAGCTGATCTTTTGGTCAGAAAGCTCAGCAGCTTAGTGGTTTAACCCACTGCACCACTGGGGGTTTCTCTAATTTCTTAGTGTTATTAAAAAAGAAATATTAACAAGACAGAAGGCCATCCTTCTTATTACAACAGCACAAACACAATTGGAAATTTAACAACAGTAATATCACAAATAGAAACTTTCTTAATTATAGAAAATACACAAAAAATACTGATGCTAATTTATACAGCACCACTGATATACATGGTACTGTACATGAACAATACAACAATCTGGTCTGCACAGATATTTGTCAATAGTAACTTGTGAAATCTCCTATGACTGTGTTCCCAATATGGTATCTTCCAGGTGTGTTGTACGATAACCATAATTTTCTCTAAGGTAGCTCAGCCATGAACTATGCTGTTTTAAGATGATGGAAAATAGTAAACCAACACATCTGGAGAGTGTCATATTGGAGAAAGCAACTCAATAGTTTTTTGAGTCTGAAAAATAAATGTAAAAAATTCTACTTACTAATTGCTCTGTGTGGCATTGGTATAAGAACATGTGGAATACCTCCTTTATAAATGAACACATTTATATAATCCCCATTTATGACAGGTATAGAATACGTATAAAATAAGCCAATCACCATTATATAAGGTAAAAACTAAAATGACATACCACAAGGTTTCCAATCACCATCACCATCATGAAGACAACGAGACACATAGCTTGACCTGCAACCTCCATACAATCCCACATGGTTTCTATCCATTCTCCACAAAGTACTCGGAATACGATCAAGAAAGAGTGGTAGAAGTCATTCATGTGCCACCGTGGAAGAGTACAATCATTTGAAATCTTGCATTTACAAGCCTCGTATTGTTTGCCAAACAACTGCATTCCAACCACAGCAAAAATGAAGACAATGATGGCGAGGACTAGGGTCAGATTTCCCAGAGCGCCCACTGAGTTCCCAATAATCTTGATCAGCATGTTTAGCGTGGGCCAAGATTTTGCCAGCTTGAACACTCGAAGCTGAAAACCAGAATGACGATTATAAACATAGATATGTATACAGTATAAGAAACAAAGAGTGAAGAGTTTAAGCAACTGTATAGTCAGAAAACTCTGATTTCAATCATATTGTGCTCTCTTACTGATAGGACTGTGCACTGCAAGGACAGACAAGAGCTCACCAGATATTTTTGACAATTCCTGTAAACTGCAGCAGATATAGAGAATTGTAAAGTATTACCGAATGCATACTACATGTAATCTGTAAGGTAGTTGAGCTCCTATCACTGGCCTATAGCTATAGTGCTGAAGGAGAAGGAAACGAAGAGGATGAGGAGGGTTGGCAGAAGTAGAAGTACAGTAGAGTCTCGCTTATCCAACATAAACGGGCCGGCAGAACGTTAGATAAGTGAATATGTTGGATAATAAGGAGGGATTAAGGAAAAGCCTATTAAAAGTCGAATTACATTATGATTTTACAAATTAAGCACCAAAACATCATGTTATACAACAAATTTGACAGAAAAAGTAGTTCAATACGCAGTAATGTTATGTTGTAATTATTGTATTTACAACAAGTCTGACAATTGTTTTGGGAGTGTGGCTGCACTTGTGTTGTTGTTGGGTGTGTTGACCCACTGCGGGTTGCTGACTAGAGAAACAGCTGTGAATCCAGGCAGGAGGCAGACTGCATTGGATAATACAGAACGTTGGATAAGCAAAGGTTGGATAAGCGAGACTACTGTAATAGTAGTGAGGCAGGCTTTCTTAAGTACAGTGATACCTTAACGTAAGAGCTTAATTCGTTCCATGACCGAGTTCTTAACTCAAATCACTTTTATCTTGAAGCAAACTTTCCCATTGAAATGCTATTAATCCATTCCACCCTGCGAAAACCACACCAATTTTGGGGGGTTATGTGTTTTCAAGAAAAATGTACTTTATAAGTAACAAATAATGTATAATAATGTTCTTTTAAATGCCTCCCTCCTTGCAGATTCTTTGCTTCCTCCATCACCTTAGTGCTCTTCTTCTTCCTGATCTTGGATAAATGTGCAAACTGTGTCAGCCTTGGTTTGGATTTGGATGGGTTACTGCACAAAGGTCCCAGGTGCAGAAAGAGGCAATATTTCAGAGGAGTGAACTGGTATCTTCAACCTAGCCATCTTCAACCTCAGCAACATGGAATGGACGAAGGATTGGGGGAAATCCAACCCCAAATAGGGAAACAAGTTGTCCAGGAACACCTGGCCTCTCTAAACAAATTCAAGTCCCCAGGGCCAGATCAGCTACATCCAAGAGTACTGAAGGAACTAGCGGAAGTTATTTCAGAACCACTGGCAATTATCTTCGAGAGTTCTTGGAGAACGGGAGAAGTCCCAGCAGATTGGAGGAGGGCGAATGTGGTCCCTATCTTCAAGAAGGGAAAAAAGAACGACCCAAACAATTACCGTCCGGTCAGCCTCACATCAATACCAGGCAAAATTCTGGAAAAGATCATTAAGGAAGTGGTCTGCGAACACTTAGAAACAAATGCGGTCATTGCTAATAGTCAACACGGATTTACCAAAAACAAGTCATGCCAGACTAATCTGATCTCTTTTTTCGATAGAGTTACGAGTTGGGTCGATACAGGGAATGCTGTGGATGTAGCCTACCTGGATTTCAGTAAGGCCTTCGACAAAGTCCCCCACGACCTTCTGGCAAACAAACTAGTAAAATGTGGGCTAGACAAAACTACGGTTAGGTGGATCTGTAATTGGCTAAGCGAACGAACCCAAAGGGTGCTCACCAATGCGTCGTCTTCATCATGGAAAGAAGTGACAAGTGGAGTGCCGCAGGGCTCCGTCCTGGGCCCGGTTCTGTTCAACATCTTTATTAACGACTTAGACGAAGGGTTAGAAGGCACGATCATCAAGTTTGCAGACGACACAAAACTGGGAGGGATAGCTAACACTCCAGAAGACAGGAGCAGAATTCAAAACGATCTTGACAAACTAGAGAGATGGGCCGAAACTAACAAAATGAAGTTCAACAGGGACAAATGCAAGATACTTCACTTCGGCAGAAAAAATGGAAATCAAAGATACAGAATGGGGGACGCCTGGCTTGACAGCAGTGTGTGCGAAAAAGACCTTGGAGTCCTCGTGGACAACAAGTTAAACATGAGCCAACAATGTGATGCGGCTGCTAAAAAAGCCAATGGGATTCTGGCCTGCATCAATAGGGGTATAGCGTCTAGATCCAGGGAAGTTATGCTCCCCCTCTATTCTGCCTTGGTCAGACCACACCTGGAATACTGTGTCCAATTTTGGGCACCACAGTTGAAGGGAGATGTTGACAACCTGGAAAGCGTCCAGAGGAGGGCGACTAAAATGATTAAGGGTCTGGAGAACAAGCCCTATGAGGAGCGGCTTAAAGAGCTGGGCATGTTTAGCCTGCAGAAGAGAAGGCTGAGAGGAGACATGATAGCCATGTACAAATATGTGAGGGGAAGTCATAGGGAGGAGGGAGCAAGCTTGTTTTCTGCTGCCCTGCAGACTAGGACACGGAACAATGGCTTCAAACTACAGGAAAGGAGATTCCACCTGAACATCAGGAAGAACTTCCTCACTGTGAGAGCTGTTCGACAGTGGAACTCTCTCCCCGAGGCCGTGGTGGAGGCTCCTTCTTTGGAGGCTTTTAAGCAGAGGCTGGATGGCCATCTGTCGGGGGTGCTTTGAATGCGATTTCCTGCTTCTTAGCAGGGGGTTGGACTGGATGGCCCATGTGGTCTCTTCCAACTCTACTATTCTATGATTCTATGATTCTATGGTAATCACCAGCCCCATGAAATCTATTTGAAAGAAAGACTTGAAAGCCCAGCCAGAAAGGCTAGGCCCAGTGTTCCCTGAATGGAACCATTCTCTGTTCCATCCAGCTCACGGGTGTCCATTCTTTATTCCTCTTTTCCATGAAAAAGCTTACAAAGGGTGAGGGAAATTGGGCAAAGAACAAGACAATTTCCCTTGAAATCCTGGTTAAGATGGCAGGTGGTGTGCTCGTGCTCTTGCGCTAGCGCTACCTCTTGCGTTAGCTCGTAACTCAGAGATAGTTCGTAACGAAGCGAAAAACAAGCTGTATGATGGCTTGTATCTTGAAAAACCCGCAGGTTGGGTCACTCGTAAATTGAGCTTTCACTGTATTAGTTGCTAAGGAAGTTACATGTTCAATTCCCATTCCTTCTAGAAGGCCTGGCCTTTCATTTATTAGAGCTGCACATGGATAGCCTGGGTATCATATAAGTTATTCTCTTTTCTTAAGAGGCAGGAAAAATTATATTGAGGTTAAGAGTTCATCATAATGTCCCAGACTTACAAGCAAGAATTAACTGCCAATCATTCCAGAAAATAATTTAAAAAATACACATGATGTCTTTCTGCTCCAAATAAAGTAATAACACTTTCTTGAGCTAGCTAGCTTCAGTTTACTTAGCATGAGGAATGCAGTTGGGTCTAGAGCAGAAAGATTTCTAAACTGGCTTCAGAACTCATTGTTTCCTCCAGAGATTCTTGGCCATTTCCCAAAATAAGGGTAGTCTAAACCAGTCCATACTCCAGCATTTTGTCTTCTCTAAGCAGCCAGTTGTTTCTGATCTGAATCATGATTACTGAATCAGAAACCCTGCCAGCCGAAGAAGGAAAAAATCAGCAAAGCAGTGAGGGATCCCCTCCTTTTATTTATTTATTTACAGTATTTATATTCCGCCCTTCTCACCCTGAAGGGGACTCAGGGCGGATCACATTATACACATATAGGGCAAACATTCAATGCCCATATACACATAAAACCGAGACAGAGACAGACACAGAGGCAATTTAACCTTCTCCTGAGGGGATGTTCGATTCTGGCCACAGGGGGGAGCAGCTGCTTCATCATTCACTGTGACGGCACTTCCTCATTCCAACGTCGTAAATTAGTTAAATTTGCCTCCCCACTTTTTACAAGTGGTACCTTATCTCCTACTTGATAGATGCAACTATCTTTCAGGTTGCTAGGTCAGCAACGAACAGGGGCTTTTAAAAAAATTTTTAATTGATGGGTGCTCACCCCGCCACGGGCTGGCCTTGAACTCATGACCTCATAGTCAGAGTGATTTATTGTAGCAGGCTGTTCACCAGCCTTCGCCACAGCCTGGCCCCACAAGGACTTATTTACCACAAGTCCTTATGCAGATGTAGCAGGAATCTATCGATCTCCTGTTGCTCATGGTAACGGACCCTCTAATCCATGAAGAGCAGTGTTTCTCCTTTTTTTAAAAAAAAAATCCCTGCTTCCTAACAATGAAAATGAGCTACAGATATTTTGCCAGCAGCTGCAGACTTCCTAAGGAATTAAATTATTTCATTCCATTTTTTTTTACCAAAGCTCCACTGAGCAGGATCTAAAATATCTGCTCATCCCTCATTGGAAGCATCAGATGGAAAGAAATCGAATAAGTCAGTTCAGGGAAAGAAATGGAATCCACCATCTTTGTTTTGAAAAAAGGGATGGTGCACCTATATTTCTCATTCAAATGTCTTATCAAATGTTTACTCATGCTCTTGGTAAATGCTTGGTGAGACTTTAATGGAACCCATTGAGTTATAGCAGCTCTAAGGACACTTTGTGTGGGAGGCTGTAAGATGTTAAATGTAATAACACTTGAGATTTAGAGCTCTCAGGCAGAACCTCTCATATTCTAGCAACCCCTGAATCCATTTAGGCATCATACCGGAATTGGAGGAAGGATGTCTATGCAGCAAAGTACCCTCACTACCCCCCAGCCAAGCCGGCAGTCCAAACACCAACAGGATTTAGTGTCATATTTACCAGTCTGAAGGATCTTAGAACTGACAGTCCATCTATATTTGAAAGTCCCAGCTCCATCAAACTCAGGCTGACAATGATGCTATCAAAAATATTCCATCCTACTTGGAAGTAATAATAAGGATCCATGGCTATGATTTTCAGGACCATTTCTGCAGTGAAGATCCCAGTGAAGACCTGAGCACAGAACATTTTAAAATCAGTCATTGTATTTGGTTATACCACCTTCCCACCTTTTTGCTACCTTTAAAAAATTGTTGCCTGTGAACAGAAAAGATAACAAAACAACGATTAAAACCAATATACAACTACTGAAAGCCACGTCTGGTTCCGATCTGGGCTATAAATATACATGGCACTGTGTATTCATTTATAACCCACATTTCTCACTAAACTGGGATTCCAAATAGTTACAAGATTAAGGGCCCTTCCACACAGCTATATAACCCAGAATATCAAAGCAGAATAACCTGCAATATCTGCTTTGAACTGGAACATCTGAGTCCACTCTACCACATATCCCAGTTCAAAGACGATAAAGTGGGATTTTATTCAGCTATGTGGAAGGGACCTAAAACAAATTCAGTACAAATGAAAGCAAATAAAATATTGTCATCACTACTATGCAATTATACTAGCTATACTATTAAAACATGAAAGAATTTAAAAAATATATCTTTTTTCTTAAAAAAAAGAAATAAAAGCAGTAAAACATGTCTATTTACCTGCTGCCAGGTAAAACTCATTTTATTACTTATTTATTTATTTACATCATTTTTACCCAGCCCTTCTTACCCGGAGGGACTCAGGGCGGCTTACAACAGTCGGCAAATTACATTGTCCAAAATACATTCAATAAAACAATGACATATTAATAAACAATAAAACAGTACCACATCATTTAAAACTCTAATTAGACTCTATAAAACCATGAGTTATAAAATTTAAACTGCATGTATAGTAAAATTCATCCACTAACACTTTCATGTGCACCTTGATTCACATCGTATCGACCCCAGATGTTACTCCTCGAACGCTTGAGTACATAGCCATGTCTTCACGGCTTTCCTGAAACCTGGGAGAGTTGGAGCTTGTCAAACACTACTGGGGTGGGCATTCCACAGCCAGGGAGCCACCACCGAGAAGGCCCTGTCCCTCGTTCCCACCAGCCGCGCCTGCGAGGCAGTTGGGACCGAGGGACAGGGTCTCTCCAGATGATCCTAACAACCTAGTAGGTTCATAAGAGGAGATACATTAGGACAAGTAGTTTGGGCCTGAACCATTTAGGGCTTTATAGGTCAAGACCAGCACTTTGAATTGGGCTCGGTAGCATATTGGTAGCCAGTGGAGTAGGCATAACAGAGCAGTAGTATGCTCCCTGTATGCCACTCCAGTTATTAATCTGGCTGCCGCTCGTTGTACTAGTTGGAGCTTCCGGGCCGTCTTCAAAGGCAACCCCACGTAGAGAGCATTGCAGTAGTCCAAACGGGATGTAACCAGAGTGTGGACCACCGTGGCCAAGTCCGGCTTCCCAAGGTATTATTGTGGCAGGTTGTCAGCTTTTGATTGACTATTAAAATGGTCAATCAGCAGCTGACAACCTGCAAGAATAAAATGAACTTTATCTGCCAACAGAAGGATAGCAAAGAGAAGCTGTGTCTACACAGGCCAAATAATGTGCATTCACTTTTCATTTGCTTGAGAAGTCCACAAAACTGTATTCACAGTAGAAGTGCTGGATCCAGCTATTAATCTGGTGCATTAAAAGAAGGATTTATTCCAGAGCTTCCAAGAAGCTCTGAAATGATCTTGGTGTTTTGGAAATATAGGAAGATGGATCTGATCCAATCCATTGCTTACACACTCTGTCCACAGACCATCATTGTGTCATCAGCCACAAGCAGCTCCTTCATAGAGGCTTGTTTACTAGAAAGTTACTCTCTTTAACTGTGAACTGCTATGAAGTGCAGGAAAACTGTACATTTTTTCAGCTGAACATGCAGAAATATGGAGGATGGAACCAGTCTACCCATTTTCTGAATACAAGGAAGCCAGATGGCCTGGTGGTGGGCAAGGTGGTTTCATGTGCAGGACTGAAGCTGAGCCAAGTTTGCATGGTTAGAATCGTAAGTTTTTTTTTTTTTTTTGATGGCAGAGACAATTATGTCATTTATCTTGCTCTTAGACTTTCATGTTATCATTACAAATACTCACAGCAGCAGAAGCAAGATCTCCCCAATAATAAGTGTACTGTTAAGAGCCATTTTAATTGTAGTATGAAGACATTTATGGTAGATTGGTTGTAAATTCCATGACTGTGAAATGGTTTAATAAATTAGGGACTGAAATCTGTACCACGTGTATTTTTCACTCCTCTTTCATCAGAAGCATGGCTATGGAGACTGTCATAATGGATACTTGCAGATGAAAATGTACCACTACACCACATGTAAATGAATGCAGAGAGGCATTCATTTTTGAAAGGGTGGATCTTTTGATCTTGCAAAAAAAAAAAAAACCCGTTTGAGTTTATTAGTTAGAAAAAAAAAAATCATTCAATATAAACATCAACTCACCAAGTTTCCATTTTTAAGAACATCGCTGAAAGCTTTATCACTCGGATAATGTTCCAAAGCCATAAACACAGTGTTTGCCACAATGCAGATGGTAATGCCAAGATCAACAAATGGATCCATCACAATGAAATAAACAACTTTCTTTACTTCTATCCAAGCACTGGAACAGTCCCAAATCAAGTATGTGTGGGCAAATTTGTACCAGCATGGTGGGCATTTCTGTCTAGATTCTTCAAGTTCTGAAGGAAGCCATGTTGAAAATATAAGAAGGATGTTCAGTACATTATGCTAATTAGGATAAATCACAACTAATTAAAACATAACCTCAAATTTATAAATTCATTATAATTTTTCAAGAATTGACATGATCATAGTTTTAGTTTATTACTAGAAAAAGAGATTTAAGATCGAATACTAAACAATTTGGGAAAAGGTAGATCTCCCATTGGTGTCAATTGAAGTCCCCTCCCCCTGCCAGACACCACAAGGAATAAAAATTGATCAATATTGTGTACATGGGAGAAAGCATTAAACCACTTAAGCCATGGACCCCATTGAAGCTCCATCCCCTGAACTGAAGTGTCTCAAAGATTTTGGTCCCATTGGCAGTTTGGTAAAGAGCATCGGTTGAGGTATGAAACAGGTGTTTCCAAGTTCAGAGGAAACTTGACTCATTAATAATCCCACCAAAATGCTTTAAAAAACCCAGTAAAAACACAATCATAGAGATAAAGGTAATCTATTAGGACTGTATAAAGTTTCAGGGGTCTATTTCACAATTCAGATATTTGTATGAAACTTTAATACAAATCTCCAAATTACTAATAAGAATAGGACCCTCTGAAGCATTAAGAAGTGAAATGGAAGCCTCCACAATGTTTCAGAGAGATTTGTAAAAATGTGTCGTTTCAGAGAGTTGCAAGCTGTGTTTTTTTTTTCCAATGTAACATAATCCGTAATTGTCTGGGATGTAAGAGGGTGCGGGTGTGTGTGATGTCATTGACAATGGCAGCTATATGCTTTTTCCCCCTTGTCAGCCAAACACACAGCTTTTTGCAAAACTAGTCTCCTCCCTTCAGCATCCGTGTTTCTTTGTAGAGTTTGTAGGAGAGAAAAATTTTAAAAAATTCCTAAAGATCAGTAGATGAACGCATCTTTCTGAAACATTGTAGGACTGATGCCCTGCTTATGTTGTCTCATTGTGCAGAAATGTAAAGGGATACCTCTTGTAGTTTTTTAAAAAATTACTTGTAAAAACTTTTAAAAGCCTTGAAATTTTCTCCATTGCCGCTAACAGAACAAACCTTAATGAAACAATTTTGAATATTCAGAGATTTGGATTACGAAATGAAATGGGACCCATCCGAATCTTTACAAAACGGGGGGGGGGGGGGGGGGGGACGGCGACCGAATCTCCTAAACAAATCATTAATCGGATTTTAGCCACTTTGCACACCTCTATATTATATAGCTCAAAGGAATAGTTTGCAATCAGGGATAGTTGTTTTGTCTACAAACAACTCACTGAACGCGTTGTCAAAAGCTTTCATGGCCGGGATCATAGGGTTGTTGTATGTCTTTCTGGCTGTGTGGCCATGTTCCAGAAGTATTCTTTCCTGACGTTTCGCCCACATCTATGGAAGGCATCCTCAGAGGTTGTGAGGTATGGATAAACTATATATTTTTTCCTTTCCTAGTTTATCCATACCTCACAACCTCTGAGGATGCCTGCCATAGATGTGGGCGAAACGTCAGGTGAGAATACTTCTGGAACATGGTCACACAGCCCGAAAGACATACAACAACCCAACTCACTGAATGTCTTTATGTGGTTTAAGTTACAACAAGGCTTATTGCCTTATTTATTATCTCATTATCTGATTTTCAAGCACATTTTCATGTACTTTCTCAGAGTTCTTATACATATACAGCTCAAAGATAACAGTATCACATTCTAGGGCAGTGCTTATTCCTATGTATACTGCTAAACAGAGAGGGAGGTATAAGTCAACTTAAATTGTTCAGCAGAGCTAACTCAAGATGCATAGTATACACAGTTTGATGCCTGAAACAGAAATCTCACAAGGACCTTTCTCACATGCATGAAGACAACAACAAAAAACAGTAACTACTGACTGCTCATCTTTCATAGGACACAAATTATGTTGTCTTAGACTGCTAACTTGCTCTAATAGTAAATTTTGCTCTCTTATGAAATGTTTCTCAAGATATTTTAGTGATGAACCAGCCTGGACACAATATATTATTTCAGAACATAGAAATGCTGGACCACTCCAACAACTATCATGTCAGACTACACAGAGAAGCCATTGAAATCCACAAGAATGTGGACAATTTCAACAGAAAGGAGGAAACCATGAAAATGAACAAAATCTGGCTACCAGTGTTAAAAAAACCCCTCTAAAATCAAAACAGTAGATGGGAACCAACACTCTGAGGGCAGAGGAGCCCCAAGGACGGCTAATGACTGAACAAATGATGCCCCCAGGCAAGAGACAAACCTTTCCAATGCTAATTAGGGTGATTAACTGAAACATTAATGCTGGCTTCCAACTGACAAAGGACTCTTGTCACACCCTGGACTCTCCATGGATATATATTTTTTTTCCTTTCTTTGCCTAGTTTATCCATGCCTCACACCTCTGATGCCAGCCATAGATGTGGGCGAAACGTCAGGAGAGAATACTTCTGGAACATGGCCACACAGTCCGAAAGACATACAACAACCCTATTTTAGTTTCTCCATTCAAATGCACATCTCTATCTTGATTCAATCAGCAATTAAAACTAATTTTTGAGAATGATTATGTACAGAACTGTGTTATATAGTTTTCCTAGTTGGTGGGAATTCATGAGCTGTTGTTGTGTGCCTTCAAGTCATTTATGAATTCTGGTAACTCTAAGGCCACCTTAGACTGAGGGGGACCTTGGCTGATGGATTTCCATGGAAGACCTACATGCAAACCCATTTTGACACATTTGCAACATACAGAGAGCACAGCAGGGAGCCAGATGCATTAGTGGCAGTGACGTGACTAGTCAATCTGGCCACAAATCTCCCTACATATGCTCTTATAGGATGCAAATATCTGAACAGCCTTCGGAGTTCAATGTGAGGTAATATGAAAATTCTGCTTCTATTTAGTTCTTTGACAGTCGATTCAGATGTGTAAATTAACCCTCTCCCTTACAGATGCAGTAAAGTCTCACTTATCCAACATAAACGGGCCAGCAGAACGTTGGATAAGCGAATATGTTGGACAAAAAGGAGAGATTAAGGAAAAGCCTATTAAACATCAAATTAGGTTATGATTTTACAAATTAAGCACCAAAACATCATGTTATACAACAAATTTGACAGAAAAGGTAGTTCAATACGCAGTAATGCTATGTAGTAATTACTGTATTTACAAAGTTAGCACCAAAATTTCTCAATTTATTGAAAACATTGACTACTAAAAGGCAGACTGCGTTGGATAATCCAGAACGTTGGATAAGCGAATGTTGGATAAGTGAGACTCTACTGTACCAAATAATGAACACATATGTGTACCACACAGTTGCCATACTAATTAGATTTGTGTTGTCGAAGGCTTTCATGGCCGGGATCACAGGGTTGTTGTATGTCTTTCGGGCTGTGTGGCCATGTTCCAGAAGCATTCTGGAACATCAGGAGAGAATGCTTCTGGAACATGGCCACACAGCCCGAAAGACATACAACAACCCTGTAATTAGATTTGCTTTTCTATATTCCTGGTTTTGTCTAATAAATACCACTAGAGAAATCAGCCATAGCAGAGCATTTGATGAACCAGCCTGGACACAGAATACAATTTGAGAACACAAAAATGCTGGACCATTCCAACAACTATCATGTCAGACTACACAGAGAAGCCATTGAAATCCACAAGCATGTGGACAACTTTAACAGAAAGGAAGAAACCATGAAAATGAACAAAATCTGGCTACCAGTATTACAAAACTCCAAAATCAAAACAGTAGATGGGAACCAACACAATGAAGGCTTGACTGAACAAAGGATGCCCCCAGGCAAGGGACAAAACATCTCCAATGCTAATTAGGGTGATTAACTGAAACATTAATGCTGGCTCCCAGTGACAAAGGACTCTTGCCACACCTTGGACTCTACAGATATATACTCTTTCCTTTCCTTACTTAGTTTCTCCATACCTCACAACCTCTGAGGATGCCTGCCATAGATGTGGGCGAAACGTCAGGAGAGAACACTTCTGGAACATGGCCACACAGCCCAAAAGACATACAACAACCCAATACCACTAGTGCTTTTCTTACTCCCCATCCCCCATCAGATCTTTTCATTACAATAAAGTAACTCAAAATCCCATGAACATTTTATACATGCATTTGCATGCACGGACACACACACACACCTTCCATTGTGTTTGTGATTATACTTGCAATGCTCATTGCTCTTTCCCTTACAGTGGGATCTTCCAGTAAATCCATTGGTATTTGAAAAGAACTTGATCGCCTTTTTCTGCTGCCTGTTTCAGAAGCTGTGCTCTAGGGTGAAGTAAAAGGCCTAAATTATCCACATGAACAGAGACAATTTCTATCAGAATGTTTTTAATTTTAAAAAAATCACACATCACAGACAAACACTGAAGTTTCAAAAAGGTCATGCCACATGCAGATTAATAGTTTTGCACAAATTATGCCACATTTAGTTCCTTTTCAATACCTAGGATTTCAAGTCACATGCTGATTTTGAAAGGAATAACTTAAATATAGGCTGAGTATCCCTTCTCTGAAATGCCTCGTGACCAAAAGTGTTCAAGATTTCGGAGTTTTTCAGATTTCAAAATACCTTTATATGCACACATGTACACAGAATTCATTTATATTTCACAAACATAGTCTTAAGGTAACTTTGTATAATATTTAAAAAAATAATTCTGTGAATGAAACAAAATTTGAGTATCATCAGAAAGTGAAGGTGTCACTACCTCAGCCACATAGGCAGGCAAATTTTAGATATTGGAGTATTTTAGACTTCAGCATTCCAGATAAAGGATCCTCAACCTGTATAATAGAATGTGTCTTTTCACTGACTAAATTATAGAATGAATTATAGAATGGATTAAGGATCGTGTAGTGATGTTACTGAGACATTTAGGGACTGACTGATTTGCCATTACAGGAATGTTATCTGTATATCTAACTGCCAGATACCTTTTTGCTTCTTCAAAGTGTTGTTAGATTTATGACCAACAGTGAGCCTCTGAGCTCAAATAAGTCACTTCATGCATGGTGATGGGCAAGGTTTCAAATAGGCTCAGCACTGTAACACTGGCCAAAATGACTGAAGTAGTCCTCTATCTAAGCTCTGTTTACAACAGCAGCAACAGCAACAGCAACAGCAACAACATTTATTATGGTCCAACGTCCCTTACTGCACCATAACTGTACAAAGTATGCAGAATAATGAGATTAACAACACACAAGTGGATAAAAATGGGGGGACTGTCTGGGTGAACCATTTGAAACAATTATTTTACTCAGTGCCATTAAATGTGTGAATCATTGTTCCTTCAAAGTCTTGAGCCTTGGTTCCTATTCTTTTAAAAATAAATGTAGTATAATTAATATCCAATTTTTCGCATCTAAATCTTGTCACATTCTTTTGTATTGAAAATTACCTATTAATAAAAATCTGACTAATAATGAACCGGGGGGGGGGGGGGAATGCTATATATATTTGTAAATGTATAGCTTAGTGAAGAGTCACACATTTATGTACACATCACTACTTGGCATAGTGTGGAAATGCTCTTAACTTTCTCCTTCAAATATGACTATTTGACAGATGGTCATCTGGGACTGAGACAAGGACCCTTGAATAGGGCTAAGGGAATTTTCAACGCTTAATCAGAGTTTGGAAGTAAAACCCTACAAGTAACACCAAGGAAAATAACATGCTGCTGCAGTAGGATAAGAAATTATAACATTTTCACATTCTTGTTACTTCTGAGAGTAACTGTTTTTAAATTGCTTAGATTTTGGCTTGTTCTTGTAAGCCACTCTGAGCCCTGGGGGAGTGTTTTTAAGATGTTTTTACATTGTTAGATTTTAACCTGTTCTTGTAAGCTGCCCCGAGCCCTAGGGGAGTGGCGGCATATAAGTTTGAATAAATAAATAAATAAATAAATAAATAAATAAATGTTTAGTGGTATTTGGTAAGCATACACTGAACAGGTGTGGCAAAAAAATTATAGCTAAACTAATATTTATTTTATACTTAAAGTAAAGGTTTTCCCCTGCCATTAAGTCTAGTCGTGTCTGACTCTGAGGGTTGGTGCTCAACTCAATTTCTAAGCAGAAGACCTGGCGTTGTCCGTAGACGCCCCCGCGGTCATGTGGTCAGCATGACTGCATGGAGTGCTGTTACTTTCTCGCTGAAGTGGTACCTATTGATCTACTCATATTTGCATGTTTTCAAACTGCTGCTGCTGCTCAGTCATTTAGTCGTCTCTGATTCTTCTGGGCTAACAGCAGGAGCTCACCCCACTGCCCAGATCTAAACCACTGACCTTTCAGTCAGCAAGTTCAGCAGATCAATGGTTTAACCCGCTGCACCACCAGGGACTCCTTATACTTAAAACACCTGTTAAATGCAGGAATCCACCCCCTTCCCCTGTTCCTCTGTTCCATCTGCTTCCCCAGTTACTCTCTAGTCCTTTTCATTTCCTAATTACAATGTATCCTGTTGCCTTCCAAGGTATTTTCTTTACCTCAACTGTTCAGTGTATGTTTGCCAAGTACATGCAACAAAGATCAAACTACTGAATTTCTCAAAGCATAGTTTTAAAGTTTGGCTAGTAAGAAATATGAAAGCTTTCCCGAGATGCAAAGCATTCACAATGTGGATTCCATTCTGTTGACCCACCATGCCTATGCTACTTAAAACATCCTTACACTGTCATCAGTAGTTGCTTTATCTACTATCACCTCTGGAAGAAGCTGTCCTATAGGCGACAGGAGTGCTGGGGGTCCTCCTACCAAGGAAACCACCCCATTGCAATCCACACTGCTATGCATCTTCCCATTCATTGAAAATACTGGCAACATGGTCTGACTGATGTTACTGCTGCGACGTTCACTAGGTCTCCGTATGACAAAAAAGGAGCCATTACGGCTTGCATTGTCTTCAAATGTGCTGTGCTCACTATCAGCATCTGAGCCCCCTTCAGTGGTTGGACCTTTGAAGCTGGAAAAGCTGGCTCTGCTACTGCGTCTTGTGGGAAACAGCATTGACTATAGAGACACAAATAGAAGCGTTAGATGAAAACTTGCAAAGACAGTCTGGAGTCCGCATCATTGTTAGCATTTTGATAATAAATTCTAGCATATTTGCTCCAAACACAGAAGATTTGCTGGATTTATTGAACAATCAAAATATATTTATTTATTTGCTGCATTTACATGCCGCCCTTCTCACTCCGAAGGGGACTCAGAGCGGCTTACAAATTAAATTTACATACAATATTATATTATTAGCATAGTACAATACTGGCAATAAATTACTATATTGTGCTATATCAATATATTGTAATATTATTAGTTTTTTTCTTCGTGTCAGGAGCAACCGGAGTTGCTTCTGGAGTGAGAGAATTGGCCGTCTGCAAGGACGTTGCCCAGGGGATGCCTGGATGTTTTGATGTTTTGACCATCCTTGTGGGAGGCTTCTCTCATGTCCCCGCATGGAGCTGGAGCTGATAGAGGGAGCTCATCCACACTCTCCCCAGGTGGGATTCGAACCTGGCAGCTTTCAGGTCAGCAACCCAACCTTCAAGTCACTTAGTCCACTACGCCATCTGGGGGCTCCATATTATTAGTAATATTACATGTAAAATATAATATATAATTAATATAATTAATTAATATTATTATATTGTAATATTAGTATTATATTGTATTACAATATAATATTATGAATATTATATGTATATACAATATGTTATGATTATTGTATATTATTGTAAATTATAGTGTGTGTGTGTGTGTGTGTGTGTGTGTATATATATATATATATATATATATATATACACACACACACACACACACACACACACACACACACACACACATACACACTAGCTGTGCCCGGCCACGCGTTGCTGTGGCGAAGTATGGTGGTATGGGAAATAAAGTATTGAGGAATTGGTGGTAGTTAAGGTAAAGGGTACATTAAGTCCAGTTGTGTCCGACTGCACACTGAAGTGGATTATATGGCAGTGTGGAGTCAAGATAATTCAGTTCAAGCAGATAATATAAGATTATAAATGGGTTATATAGCTGTGTGGAAGGGCCTTGAGTCTACACTGCCATATAATCCAGTTCAAATCTGATAATCTGTATTTTATAGGCAGTGGGGAAGAGGCCTAAGTGAGGCCTACCTCTGCCTGTCCCCTGGCCTGAGTGGGTTGCTAGGAGACCAAGTGGGCAGAGCTTAGCCTTTGAACTGGCAGCAATTGGATAAAAACAATTATTCCTCTCCCTCTAATTAGGACTTTATTTTTCTTTTCTTTTTGTTGTATGAACATAGAGGCATGGATGAGGAGTTGTGCTGCCAAGTTTAGTGTTTCTGGGATGTGTAGTTTTGTTGTTTTGTCCTAGGCCAAAATTTCATTACCCTTTTATATATATAGATATATATATATATATACACACACAACCCATATTGTTCTGGACAAGAACACCATTTGAGAGGTTCCATCAAGATGGCATTATTTACCATGTCTGTTCTGCTGAATTTAGTTTCATACCAAGAATGATGTTACAAGCTCATTATCTTTGCTACAGTCCATAACACTATGTACAGTAGAGTCTCACTTATCCAACATGCACTTATCCAACGTTCTGGATTATCCAACGCATTTTTGTAGTCAATGTTTTCAATACATCGTGATATTTTGGTGCTAAATTCGTAAATACAGTAATTACTACGTAGCATTACTGCATATTGAACTACTTTTTCTGTCAAATTTGTTGTATAACATGATGTTTTGGTACTTAATTTGTAAAATCATAACCTAATTTGATGTTTAATAGACTTCTCCTTAATGTCTCCGTATTATCCAACATATTCGCTTATCCAATGTTCTGCCGGCCCGTTTATGTTGGATAAGTGAGATTCTACTGTAATAAAATTAAAAAAAAAAATCAGTTCCTGGTTTGAAGATGTTATTTCCTATTTAATTGTACAGTATGTACTTTGAAAGTGGTTGTTATACTTCAGAAACTTTGTTTTTGTGGCTGCCACAAAATATGTTGAATTGATTGAGACTCTATGAGATATTCATTGAAAAACTATAGCAAAATGTGATGCCGGATGTCCTGCAAAAATAAAGTGTTTACACTTTAATAAACCTTTTACTTGTTTTTATAGTAGAACCAATTAGGAAATGACATTTATAACCCAGGAACAAAATTCGTGTTACAAAGTGTAATATATATTTTCAAGTCATTCTGTCTTGAAAATCTATATACAGTCAGTCCTTGGTATCTGTTGGTATTTGGTTCTTGGACTTCACCTCACCTCCTAGGAATACCAAATCCATGGATGCTCAAGTCCCTTGATATACAATGCAATGGTGAAATGGATAAGGATATCCCATATCTAAAATAGCAAAAATCAAGGCTTTCTTTTTTCAATTTCTTTTAATACCTTCAAACAATGGATGGTTGAATCCATGGATGCACAATCCTTGAATGTGGAGGGACAATTTTTTATTCAAAAACGTATTTGAATAGTTTTTACTACTATTTAGTCCGTGCTGATTTTGTCTCTTACATATCAACAAAAAGCACAAGCCAATAATCTTTCCAAAAAATTTAAAATGTCAATGATCTTCAAAAAAGCAACATGGGAGCTGCAAAATAGCAACACCAGGTGTTCCTTCTGCTCTGAACCACATTTTTAAAACCTTGAAATAGAAGCTTCTTCTAAGCTGTTTGACTCTCAAAACATTCAAAGGTGGCTAAGACCTGGGTTTCCCAGTTACCATAAGATATCCTAAGTGCCTGTTTGAACAGAAATCATTAGATTTTTATAAATCTTCCTAGCTTTCCTTCTTTTTGCTTGGTCTCCTCTACACAGAATATAATGCCTGAATCTCCACGCAGAATCTTTCTATCTCAATCTGTCCGGAAGAGGAACACTGAAAATACAACCACAGTATACCTGGTATGGAGAAATAGTTCTGGTATCATAAGTGAGTCTGTTTCCTTCAAGGGAAAATCGAAAAGCTTTCTTTTTGATGCTGCCATCTGATTCAGACTTGGGGATTTTCTTGGAGTCTACTTTCTCATCTCCCAGAGAAAGCTCTCTCTGCCGCCTTTTCTTTCTCCGGTTTCTTCTTTCTTTAGCACTTTTTGAGCTTAGTCTTGACAATTGTGAAGAAGTTTCAGAAAGTCTGCCTAGGGCAACATCATCTCTAGCATCTCTGCAAGCTGCTGCTATCGCCTGTCATA
Organism: Anolis carolinensis; assembly: GCF_035594765.1. NCBI lineage: Eukaryota > Metazoa > Chordata > Lepidosauria > Squamata > Anolidae > Anolis > Anolis carolinensis. Next base: position 214,167,847 of record NC_085841.1, on the reverse strand, counting down.
TCAAGAGATCAAGCAATATTAATACTCCATTTCAGATCTTAACTTCTATATAGTGTTAAATTGATCCAGAATAAGTTGAGTTGATATATCTGTATGTTTTTATCTGCAAAAATATTAACAAATGGTATATTTTTCTATAGGTTTGAATGAACTAATTTCACTAGCAGCCTATACATCTCATATATTTCTTTTTCAGGGAATACTGCCCAATCTGTCAAGAAAACACAAGTACAGTAGAGTCTCACTTATCCAAGCCTCGCTTATCCAAGTTTCTGGATTATCCAAGCCATTTTTGTAGTCAATGTTTTCAATATATCGTGATATTTTGGTGCTAAATTCGTAAATACAGTAATTACAACATAACATTACTGCGTATTGCTTTTTCTGTCAAATTTGTTGTAAAACATGATGTTTTGGTGCTTAATTTGTAAAATCATAACCTAATTTGATGTTTAATGGGCTTTTCCTTAATCCCTCCTTATTATCCAATATATTCGCTTATCCAAGCTTTTTCTGGCCCGTTTAGCTTGGATAAGTGAGACTCTACTGTACTCCGAAAAAGATTTCCAGATTTGTAGCATTCTCCACAAATACAATGGATTTGCAGGCCATTGAGACCAATAACTGCACAAGTAATGCTCTTTCTCCCACCCTGGATCTTCCACAGATATATAAACCTTTCTTGCTTAGTTTTTCCCATATACCTCACAACCTCTGAGGATGCCTGCGATAGATGTGGGTGAAATGTCAGGAGAGAATGCTTCTGGAACATGGCCATACAGCCCAGAAAACTCACAACAACCAAGTAATGCTTTGTTCTTAATATTAGAAAACGCTTCATGAATCTCTATCAGTCTACCACATAAAACAATCATATAATGCTTTGGATAAACAACTGATTTCTCACAGAAGAAGGCTTTCCCAGCATCTGTAGTGTCATTCTGTCATTCTGATCAATTTCTATGAATGGGAAGCATGACATCAGTGGTGAAGGCCATGGTTAAAATCCAACATCGGCAACTAAGTTACAAATGTGTAACTTAGGTCCCATCTACACATGCCATGGAGATTACAGATGGTCTAGAGTGCTGCCATGGAAGAAACTGCCATGGTCCGGTGTATTGCCAGATGCTGAGCCTGCTTGGAATTGTCCCTTCCTTTTCCCTCACTGGAGCCCCGGTGGCAAAGTGCGTTAAAGCACTGAGCTGCAGACCGAAAGGTCCCAGGTTCAAGCCCTGGGAGTGGCGTGAGCGGCCGCGGTTAGCTCCAGCTCCTGTCAACCTAGCAGTTCGAAAACGTGCCAATGTGAGTAGATCAATAGGTACCGCTCCAGCAGGAAGGTAACAGCGCTCCATGCAGTCATGCCGGCCACATGACCTTGGAGGTGTCTACGGACAACGCTGGCTCTTCGGCTTAGAAATGGAGATGAGCACCAACACCCCAGAGTCAGACATGACTGGACTTAACGTCAGGGGAAACCTTTACCTTTCCTTCACTTCTGTGATCACTCTGTTGCTTCAGATAGGCTATGCAAGATGCAATGACCACAGGCACTTTCACGCCTGGTGTTCTCCACTGAGCCAAGGATGATGGGGGATAGTAAGTGCCATCCCTTGCCTCCGGGCCACCTAAGCCCAGGGAAACCAGGAGTCCCATGTGAACAGGCACAGCCCAACTGTTTGCACTACTACAAAGTGCAAGTGAGCTCTGGGGCTCCAGGAAAGGTCTGGTCTGGAGCATCCTGCAATTTTTCAAAACACATGACAAGGCTGTGTTAAACAGCCTTGATAGGCTTTAGGGCGAATGGGACCTATGCATCATGTAGATACCTCAGAGTCCATGCACCCCCCACCCTACCTCATTTGACTGTGTAGATTGGCCTAAGTACCATCTCATAGCATGAACTCGTAAAATTACTTTAACAGCTAGCATCTGTTTCATGTGATGGAAATCTGTTCTGTGTTGATCATGGAAGAGCAGGATGAGGTTTCCAGTCATCTCCTAACAGCCAACTGTGGTGGGATGAGGAATTATGACAGGCCCTGCTTCTCATTCTTATAGACTTGCTTGCTGGGTGAAAATACATAATCCTGCTTAATTCAACAGAAAGGAGGAAACCATGAAAATGAACAAAATCTGGCTACCAGTACTAAAAAACTCAAAAATCAGGAACCGTAAATAAGAAGCAACACTCTGAGACATGGGAACTAGGGGCAGTTAACAAAGAATGCCCCCAGGCAGAAAGTAGCTAGTAGATGTAGCCATTCAATACAAATTAGGGTGATTAACTGGAACATTTACACTGGCCTCCAACTGACAAGAGTTCTTCCCTCACCCTGGACTTATATATCTATAAACATTCCTTGCTTAGTTTTTCCATGCCTCAAAACCTCTGAGGATGCCTGCCATAGATGTGGGCAAAACGTCAGGAGAGAATACTTCTGGAACATGGCCACACAGCCCGAAAGACATACAACCACCCTGTGATCCCGGCCATGAAAGCCTTCGACAACACATATAATCCTACTGCTCCCAGATTGCCAAAAGAACAGACCTCCATTGCATAGGTTTAAGGTGTGATTTAGCGACATTTAAAATGGGGCAATAGAGGCAGAGTTGTGAATATGCATGGTGAGCAGTTACAGAAAAATAACTCAAGGTTATGAATTCTTAACTGCAAAATGGAAGGCCAGCCAATGTCAGTATGGAAGAACCAATCTCACAATGCTCCTGGCAAAGGAACTTCTATACTGGAAAGTACGATATGTTCTAAACCTAAGCAAAGTAATGTGGAAGCACACATGTTTTGAATACCTGTGCTTCCTCTTGTTGCCTTTTCAGTTGCTCAAGCATCTGCTGGTATTCAGCCTCCTTCCGCTCTGCCTCTTCTATGTTGGCTTGATTCTGTTCTTCATAGGCCATGGCAACAACAGCCAAGATCAGATTGACCAGATAGAAAGAGCCGAGGAAAATCACCAGCACAAAAAAGACCATGTAGCCTTTGCCAGCAGCACGCAGAGTCTGGGAAACCAAATAAAAGACAGGTTATTAAGTCAAGAAAATAGTTTACCTTTTGTAAAAATATAGATGTTTGCAATGCATACTGCAACAATGTGTGTAAATACACATGCACATAGAGTTAATTCATCAGATTTTCACAGCGGTACTCTGTATCTTTATAAGTTACTGGGTCTCCCTTAGAAGGATTGGAGTGTTTGGACAAAGTTTCAGCAGAAGTGCTGCTTAGCCAGTGCAACCTGAACTGTTTGCACTGAACGATCAGCCTCACTAGACAGGGCAAGCAACAATTACTCTATGAAATAGAAAGAATGTCAATTACCCACTCCAAGCCAGCTCAGAAACTATATGGAACAAATAAGCCAGTGCAGGGGTGAATGGACATAGTGGCATCCACCTTAATAATACCTTATCCCATGTTTTTTAAAAAAATCACATTTTGCAGCACTGTAAACAGTTTTTTATCCTGTGTTGTCGAAGGCTTTCATGGCCAGAATCACAGGGTTGTTGTATGTCTTTCGGGCTGTGTGGCCATGTTCCAGAAGCATTCTCTCCTGACGTTTCGCCCACATCTATGGCAGGCATCCTCAGAGGTTGTGAGGTATGGATAAACTAAGTCAGGAAAGGAAAGAATATATATCTGTGTAGAGTCCAAGGTGTGGCAAGAGTTCTTTGTCACTGGGAGCCAGCATTAATGTTTCAGTTAATCACCCTAATTGGCACTGGAAATGTTTTGTCCCTTGCCTGGGGGCATCCTTTGTTCAGTCAAGTCCTCATTGTGTTGGTTCCCATCTACTGTTTTGATTTTGGAGTTTTGTAATACTGGTAGCCAGATTTTGTTCATTTTCATGGTTTCTTCCTTTCTGTTGAAGTTGTCCACATGCTTGTGGATTTCAATGGCTTCTCTGTGTAGTCTGACATGATAGTTGTTAGAATGGTCCAGCATTTTTGTGTTCTCAAATAGTATTCTGTGTCCAGGCTGGTTCATCAAATGCTCTGCTATGGCTGATTTCTCTGGTTGAATTAGTCTGCAGTGCCTTTCATGTTCTTTGACTCTTGTTTGGGCGCTGCGTTTGGTGGACCACCAAACGCAGCGCCCAAACAAGAGTCAAAGAACATGAAAGGCACTGCAGACTAATTCAACCAGAGAAATCAGCCATAGCAGAGCATTTGATGAACCAGCCTGGACACAGAATACTATTTGAGAACACAAAAATGCTGGACCATTCTAACAACTATCATGTCAGACTACACAGAGAAGCCATTGAAATCCACAAGCATGTGGACAACTTCAACAGAAAGGAAGAAACCATGAAAATGAACAAAATCTGGCTACCAGTATTACAAAACTCCAAAATCAAAACAGTAGATGGGAACCAACACAATGAGGACTTGACTGAACAAAGGATGCCCCCAGGCAAGGGACAAAACATTTCCAGTGCCAATTAGGGTGATTAACTGAAACATTAATGCTGGCTCCCAGTGACAAAGAACTCTTGCCACACCTTGGACTCTACACAGATATATATTCTTTCCTTTCCTGACTTAGTTTATCCATACCTCACAACCTCTGAGGATGCCTGCCATAGATGTGGGCGAAACGTCAGGAGAGAATGCTTCTGGAACATGGCCACACAGCCCGAAAGACATACAACAACCCAGTTTTTTATCCTGTCAGAAGCAAGTTGAGAACATACAGCATGTCGCTTCTGGTGTGAGAGAATCAGCCATCTACAGAGACGTTGCCCAGGGGATGTCCAAATGTATTACTATCTTGTTGGAGGCTTCTCTTATGTCCCCACATGGGATTACCCCATCCGTGATCAACACCATTATTTCTGACATGTCCTGCTACTGATTCCAGACTATTCTTCTGAGCATCTCTATGTTGGTTTTGGTCACCCAGCTACTTACTGAAACTTTGGTTCTCCAGATTCAGAGTGCTAATAATACCAAAATAAAAGCTATCAAAAGTGTTTACTTACTCAATCAACCAAAAGAAAATCTGCATTTCTTTGGAAGGCTAACATTAGTCCCAGCCCTACGTACTTAATAAAACAATTGCAAATTGCAGAAAATTTGTGCTTATTTTTTCCTTTAGCTTTATTAATTTATTATACCTTTATGGATCTCTCCTTCATATATTTCCAAATAAAGTGATGACTGATTTGGAAATTTGTTGCATTGTGTTATTGGAAAGAAGCACACGAGGGTCAGTTCAGGGATTGTTGTAAGATGCAGGGTATTAATATTATTTGTTTCAGAAAAGATTTCATCTCACAACTGAGATATGTTATTACATAACCACCAAAAATGTTTACAGGAACAATGCATATAAAATTGTGTGCACCATTATGTATGCCATTTATACAAAATTTCAATGTGTTTTCTGTTATTTAAGCAGTGATGCTTTGAAAACGGAATTTGTCCAACTTTAAACCATTTTCTTTTACCTATGAAAAATAACCTTTGTGGAGCTTTATTATTTTTGTCTGTTTTAAAATAATGATTTAAATATGGTATCATTCAGTAAAGTTTTAAACTTGATTTTTTACATTTTAACGATATGTGGTTTATTGTTTTCCTTATCTTTTTGTAACTCAAGCTGGGAGAAATACGAAATATAAATAAAGTATGGACAGATGGATGAATATTAAAGTCAGTTTCCCACGCCCTTCTAAGAAGATCTGAGAAACCCAGATAAAATTAAATTACTTATTTATTAAGCTTTTAATTAATTAAAAAAATCAAGCCCCTTAACATAGCCCTCCACCACATTTAACAAAATTTCAAATAGAGTAAGTTCTAGCAAAACTTGAATTTCAATTTGTGATTGTCTGATGAAATGACCAACCTGATATCACACATGTCAATTTATATTTGAATTTTATGTTGATTCTTCCATGGATCCCATGAAAGTGGTTGTGCAACAGTATAAAAATCTCACAAAGAACTTCACAGATCACAGACTTGGAAGAGACCACAAATGACTATCCAGTCTGTTGATGTAATTGTTTTGCTTGTAACAATAAAGATGCGTTGAAAATTGTAACTGTAACAATGTATTTGCAAGAAATTGAACATGTGTTATGCAGAAGTAGTCTATGGAACTCCATGAGACAGGGAGAAGTGTTATATTTTACTGAGTAGAGATGTATTAACATACAGTAGAGTCTCACTTATCCAAGCCTCGCTTATCCAAGCCTCTGGATAATCCAAGCCATTTTTGTAGTCAATGTTTTCATTATATCGTGATATTTCGTGCTAAATTCGTAAATACAGTAATTACAACATAACATTACTGCATATTGAACTACTTTTTCTGTCAAATTTATTGTATAACATGAAGTTTTGGTGTTTAATTTGTAAAATCATAACCTAATTTGATGTTTAATAGGCTTTTCCTTAATCCTCCTTATTATCCAAGATATTCGCTTATCCAAGCTTCTGCCGGCCCGTTTAGCTTGGGTAAGTGAGACTCTACTTTAGTTGTGATGTTAACCATAGAAGCTTTAAACCAGAAGCAAAATTTTAGGAGGGGCTTGTTGATGTAATTGTTTTGCTGTAGTATGAAATTGTATTTATATTTTAAAGATGGCTATCGGTGTGTGTCTGTAATGCAGCATGTAATCCAGTAGTGAAACAGTTAAGTGCACAGAGTAGAAATGTATTGCTAGAGCAGAGCAGTTGAGGTTTCCAGAACGTGACAGGATATATGTCATGTTTAAGATAACACTGGAATGTGGGAGTGTGCTTCTCAAGCAGGCTTTTGAAGAAGTTGGATGGACAACTGTGTAAATAAAGTTTAAGCCGCTGTTTAACAGCTGTCAACTGAGAAGTCTGGATTTTGTTCCGTGTGTCTGAGCAGCTGCTCAGAATGTCAGAGGAGAGCAATTGAGACTGAGAGGTGATTCAGTCTCAATTTAACCATTTCCTGACACAGTCCAATCCCCCTTGCATACAGGAATGCCCAGGAATACTACTGTGTTTAAAATGTGATACATTATGTTTCTAAATTATGTCTATTTTTGTTTCCAAGGCAAGTCAACAAAAAGGATGAAAATTCCACATTTCTGAATCTGGTTTCAGATATGGGCCTGAATTAGATTGGTTCAGGTATGACTTAGCTCAACCTGAATCCCCAGAACAGGCTGAAACTGGGATGCTATTGCACGACTCAAGGAATGATTACGGTATATTTTATATATCAACCATATGGACGTGAAAAGAGTTTTTAAAGTAATATATTCTTCACAACAATGGCAGTACAAAGTAAGCTTAATTTTGAATCTTTCTCACCAGTTGATAAAGATTTTCCCAGTAGTCCTGAGTCATCAGTCGAAAGAGTGTTAAAAAAGCCCAACTGAAGGTATCAAAACTTGTATAGCCATAGTTGGGATTTCTTCCAGCTTTTACACATGTATACCCTTCTGGGCATTGGCTAAAAAAAAAGAAAAGAAATTATGAATTGATGCTATGCTTGCTCAACTCAAAGTAAGCTTATGAAACAGATCACATACAGTATATTAGGTGTCCAGAAATAATAATGATAATAAAAGTAAAGGTAAAGGTTTCCCCTGACGTTAAGTCCAGTCATGTCTGACTCTGGGGGTTGGTGCTCATCTCCATTTCTAAGCCAAAGAGCCAGCGTTGTCCATAGACACCTCCAAGGTCATGTGGCTGGCATGACTGCATGGAGCACCATTACCTTCCCGCTGGAGCGGTACCTATTGATCTACTCACATTTGCATGTTTTCGAACTGCTAGGTTGGCAGGAGCTGGAGCTAACAGCGGGCACTCAAGCCGCTCCCGGGAACTGAACCTGGGACCTTTCGGTCTGCAAGTTCAGCAGCTCAGCGCTTTAATGTAGATGCATCCTGAGAGACATCCCTTGTCTTGTAAATATGGAAGTGTCATTCTGCACCTTCCCCCTTTCAGTAGCAAACTCGCTATGTTTATAACTTTGCTACTTCAGAGTATTCACTCAAACCTTCAGGGACAGATTTTTGGATGGGCAGGAAAAGAAGAAAGCCCTGTTTTTCAAAAGTGAATCCAGTTTGCCATTCTAAGACTGAGGTTATTAATTAGATTGTATTATCCATAGTGGATCCCCTTTGGGCTTAGCATTCTGGAAGCTGCTTACCCAGCATCGGAGCTATTGCCACAAATCAAAGGGTCCTTTGTAGGGTCCAAAGTATAAAAATTTTCTGTGAAAACAAAAGAGAAGGAGAGAGAGGAGTTGTTACATTCATATTCAAAGTTTATTTTTAATACCAACCTCCCAAGCCACTAAGGCCTCTCCCAAAAGTACAGTTATGTTTCTAAGTAATGTGTCTCTCATATTATAACAATATTAAAATCAAATATAGTTTGAGTCCAGAGACCTTATCACACTAGAGTTTGAAGCCACTTTAAATCCACTTTAGGGAGGGGCCTTTAAACAGCTCAGCCTGGGCCTCACCAAACTACAAACCCCAGAATTCTGCAGGAGGAAGACCGGATTTAAAGTGGATCCATGATCTGGTGTGATGAGGCAGCAGGTTACATTCAATATTTGCATCCTCCCATATAATCCATTTAATCTACTTGCTACAGTCCTCTGCAGAACATGTGCTCCAGCCAGACAGGACCAGGATGTAATGGCAACTGTCACCCAGAAAACTTTTTCTTCAACACCCCTGAAATTTTGGAACAACCTACAAGAAGAGATTCAAAAACTGCTTCCAAGTCATAAGGCTCAGGGTGAGGAGATAAAAGGAAGCAAGAGGCTGGGAAAAGTGGTGCATGATAGTTGGACAAGGAGTTAACATACTGAAATCTGCACTTTTGATTGATCCAATTGCAATAAAAGCATTTTAGGAAGGCATCCGATATACATGTGTGTAATATAGTTCTTCCTATTAAGTCCCATTTGTCTTTAACTCATATGATGAGAATCCATGCACGGAAAGGAGAGTGGAGCAACGCTCCTGCTGCTGTATGGTTTCATTCAACTCCAATGCTGCAAATTTTCTATTGTTGTACTGTAGTTTTCCAAAGGAAAGTAGATTATGTTGAACAACTGTGTTCCCAACAAAAATGTCTGTGCCAAAACATGCAGATATGAAGGAAAAGGTATAGTGTTGGGTCTCTAATGGCAAAGCGGGAGTCCTCCCGTTTAAACATACGCAGGAGGCTCTATATGTTACTCAGTCATGAGATGCCAATTCAAGGAGTTTCACTCAATTTCCATCAATTCATCAAGTAATACCAAACTTAATAAAATATATTAAGCAACTAAAGCAACACAATGAAACATATTCCAATACATCTTGTTTAAGGCAGGCCCCATCAACAAGTGACAAATCGAACTCTAGGTCCAGGTTTGGGGAATCTCTTGAGGAAGATGCTTGAAATGGTATCATTTGGGATAATCCAATTTTCCTTCTTACTACCAATTGCATACCCTATTGGAAAATAACTTCACCCAGTCTCTGGGCACATATCCTTTTGGCAAACGTGAATCTCCATGAATATGTGGAGACCACCTTTTGAAAACCACTAGTCAAGAAAAAGCATGACCTTGGTAGAAGTCAACTTTCTGAACAAGTGATATTTGCCAGCATTAATGAAATGGCACACAGGTAACTCAGCTGTTCAACTGAAGAACCATGTCTTTAAACTGCCAGGGAAAAGACATGCCACTACAAAAATATATTTGGTTAGCAGAGGATGGGGTTTTTTTGCAGTTGAAGTTGCTCAAAAGATATACACTCCCTTGAAACCTCGTAATTTAAAATATGCACTCAAAGATAAAAAAACAAAGTCTTCTTGGAAAAATAACCTATCTTGTTTACTCATATACATCTTGTATTAATTCACTATATAGAACTTTCTTGTTAAAGTTCAGTTATAAATAAGATGCAGTTATCTGTGTTATGAACACAGGATATCATTCTTAATCAATAGTCCATAGTCTTTAGGTATAGTTGTATTCACTAAAGACCAAAAGCATAATGTATCAATTGAAGTCTCTAAACAGACTTCTCTACTGAAGTCCAAACAGCAACCTGCTTTCATTGAAGACCAAACACATACTTCTCAATTGAAGTCCAAAATCATACTAAATACAAAATGGAGTCTTGAGTCTGCATATGCTCAGTACAATCACATGTCTATAACCCCTTCCAAACCAATGAGTCAAATTACACTTGCTACATAGATTACTGCCACCCTGAAGGAAACAGGAAACCAAGGGGACATTGCTAAGCATTCCCCTCAATGCTTGTCATTACTTTTTATGCCGAAAGAGGGCAGAAAGATATGTATCAGTAGAAAGAAAGTCTAGTAACATGCTAAAAATCTCCATGGATAAATGATGGGATTCTGAAAGGGCTATGGGTCTTACTAGGTGCCTACAATACCCACTCTTCTGAGGGTGGGTTGAGAGAAAAAAATTCAGGCTATGCTGAAAGTAAGGTTGATTCTTTGAAAATAAAATAATAGTTTCTGCTGTGTTTCTGTTTTCTAGTGATCGTCACAATTTCCTCCATACTACTAACCTAGAGTTGTATTCAAGTTTGACTTTGGTGGGCCACAGCTCCTCTCTTAATTGAAACTTACCACTGCTTTCAATGTATTTAGACCAAAGTAGTTTTGTTTCATTGTAGTACTCTCTAAAGCGTGGGTCTAGGTAAGAAGAATTATTATGGGGCCAGAGCAAGCATTTGTGTCTTAAGTTGCCCATGAAAAGCTGCAGCCCTATCAGCGCAAAGACGCTCAGGCAGAAGACTGTCAGGATCATGACATCCGAGAGCTTCTTCACGGACTGAATGAGGGCTCCCACTATGGTCTTCAGCCCTAAAAGGAGAGGAAGAGATGTAATCATGAGGTATCAAGTAAGCTACAATGAGAATCATGGTGATTCTCTCAATGTTATCTAACCAAATGTCCCCAGTATTCCTTCCATTAGGCATGCTAGCCAGAGCTGTTGAGGATTGCAACTAAAAAACCTCTGAAGTACTGCATAATTCTCACACAGAAAAAGGTCAATTGAACTGGAAGTATGAATGTGGCAGGCAGCTGTTGTGTTAAAATACTATTGCATATAGGGGCAGGGCTGTGGCGCAGGCTGGTAAACAGCTGCTGCAATAAATCACTCTGACCATGAGGTCATGAGTTCGAGGCCAGCCTGTGGCAGGGTGAGCACCCGTCAATTAAAAATAAAATATAGCCCCTGCTCGTTGCTGACCTAGCAACCCGAAAGATAGTTGCATCTATCAAGTAGGAAATAAGGTACCACTTATAAAAAAGTGGGGAGGCAAGTTTAACTAATTTACAACGTTGGAATGAGGAAGTGCCATCAGAGTGGATGATGAAGCAGCTGCTCCCCCCTGTGGCCAGAATCGAACATCCCCTCAGGAGAAGGTTAAATTGCCTCTGTGTCTGTCTCTGTCTCGGTTCGATGTGTTTATGGGCATTGAATGTTTGCTCTATATGTACATAATGTGATCCGCCCTGAGTCCCCTTCGGGGTGAGAAGGGCGGAATATAAATACTGTAAATAAATAAATAAATAAATAAATAAATATGCTCTCATATAAAAACAACTTTTAATTCTAGGCTAAAAGAATATTTGAACAATGTTAAAACATTAAAAAAGGGAATACTGTCAAAGATTTGGTCTGAACCCCAACCAGAAGCTGCTGCTAGTTTCTCATACCACTCTTCTGAAGACTGGTGGCATATATATATATATATATATATATATATAGAGAGAGAGAGAGAGAGAGAGAGAGATTGATTGTTTTCATTATCCATAGAACTCGGAATGTTTTCCACACAGATATACAATCCAAATCCACAGGCTAAGGTCCCATCTACATTGACCATTTAATGCCTTTTCAAATAGGTACTGAAGAAAGTGGTTTCACTGTGCAAATGGCTTCATAGGAAATCCTGGAATCAATTTGAAGCTTGGATGGTGATGACACAAACCATGGGGCACTGGCGCTCCTATGGGAGTTTGTTGTCTGGTTGTTGCATTTTGCTTCATATGGCATTCAAGTGTAGATGGGGCCTCTGAAACATTATACACAATAGGGTAATTTCTCTCTCTCTCTCTCTCTCTCTCTCTCTCTCTCTCTCTCTCTCTCTCACACACACACACACACACACACACACACACAACAATGATAGAGCAAAAGACACCATTAGGTGATTCAAGGGAATTAAAAAATTATACCAATCCAATTCTTACCTGGGATTACGGAAATAGTTTTCAAAGCTCTCAATACTCGGAAAGTTCGAAGAGCTGAAACATTGCCTAGGTTTACAAATTCTGTTATATACCTGTAGAATTAAACCACAGTTATTCAAAACTGAGGAAGAACACGTTCTCCTTAATAAATATATTCAGATTTAAATTTGAGGGGGTAATTAATTATACATGTTATTTTTGTTTGCATTTGGTGTCATTCTTTGAGCATTTACCTGGAAGTAAGCCATACTGTAGAGCTTAGTCCTATAGTAAGGATGGCAGCAATTGCCTTCTTCTTCTACATACTTTCTGAATCTATCTGCCTTAGAGCAGACAATTTGATGTCAAATATTCCAAAAGAAACACATCACTGATATCAGAGAGCGACTGATACTTGCAACAATGCATGTACAGTAGAGTCTCACTTATCCAACACTCACTTATCCAATGTTCTGGATTATCCAACACATTTTTGTAGTCAATGTTTTCAAAACATTGTGATATTTTGGTGCTAAATTTGTAAATATAGTAATTACTACACAGCATTATTGTGTATTGAACTACTTTTTTTGTCAAATTAGTTGTATAACATGAAGTTTTGGTGCTTAATTTGTAAAATCATAACCTAATTTGATGTTTAATAGGCTTTTCCTTAATCCTCCTTATTATCCAACATATTCACTTATCCAATGTTCTGCCGGCCCTTTTATGTTGGATAAGTGAGACTCTACTGTATTCCATTTACTTCTAGATCCAAAATGGCTTCAAACATAATTTTTAAAGATTTACAGACCAAGAGTTTCCCTGTGTTTGAATTAAGAAACATCAATTGTATGGCCACTTCAGCATATTACACAACCACAATGCACAAAAGGATTCTAGCTAAAATAGGATTTTTTACTTTCAGTACAAGCTGAGCATTCTTTATCCAAAATGCTTGGGAGCACAAGTGCTTTGGTTTTGGAGGGACAGGGGATTTTGCAATGCCTGAATTTGCATTTCATACACAATCTAAATCCAAATCTAAACATGAAATTCATTTATATTTTACATACATCTGATATGTACAGAATGAGGATAATTTTATACACAATATTTTAAAACATTTTGTGCATGAAATAAAGTTTGTGTACAATGAAACAGCAGAAAATAAAGATGATGCTATCTCAGCCTCCCATGTGGACAAGTTCAAATTTTTGAGTATTTCAAATTTTGGATTTCTAGATAAGGGATACCCAACCTGTAATATTAGACAAATGTTTTTTGCATTATTTGATAACAATTCGAATACAGTACAGTCTCACTTATCCAACATAAACAGGCCGGCAGAATGTTGGATAAGCAAATATGTTGGATAATAAGGAGAGATTAAGGAAAAGTCTATTATACATCAAATTAGGTTATGATTTTACAAATTAAGCACCAAAACATCATGTTATACAACAAATTTAACAGAAAAAGTAGTTCAATACACAGTAATGCTATGTAGTAATTACTGTATTTACGAATTTAGCACCAAAATATCACGATGTATTGAAAACATTGACTACAAAAATGCGTTGGATAATCCAGAACGTTGGATAAGCGAGTGTTGGATAAGTGAGACTCTACTGTACTAACATTCACTAAAGATGGCAATCAAAAGAATATGTTTGGAAATCAAACATATCCTTTTAAAATCCACAAATACCTCTTCTTCAAAAAAATGCTGAATACTTACGCAAATGAAATTACAAGGAAATCAAGCCAATTCCAGGGGTCTCGAAGGAAAGTAAAATCATCTATGCAGAAACCTCTTGCAAAAATCTTTACGAGGGACTCAAATGTATAAATTGCTGTGAATGTGTATCTGAAGAAGAAAACAAACAAATATTTCATCCCAAAGGATTTGGCTTTAATTACACCTTACTTTTAAATATTATATATATATTCATGTCTTGTAACCATCTGATGCTATGTAGCTTCCACACCATTCCACCCTTCTTAGTATCACAGTATGATGATTAAAATGATTATGGGTTGCCTTCTATTCCTGGACACAAGATGGGTTTTTATTTTAGAGTGTAAATTTCCTCTCAATGAAAACAAAGGAAGGAAACTAATTCTAGAATTAGTATATTATTTGTAAATAGGTTGGGCGTGTCTCTAGGGGCCTTTCCCAAAAGCTCACTGGTCTCCCTCCCCCTTCACCCTATTCCAGCAGTTCCCAAAGTATGCTCCATGGAGCCCTTGAGGCTCTGTGAATAATACCGAGGGGCTCCGCGGTTCTCTCCTCCCCCTCCTTTAAATTCCTTTAAATGTGACTCTGGAGTAACAGCAATGACATTACTTTACAACCACCTGACCATTGTGCTTGTCCATTTAAGAATGATATTAGTTACTCAGCTTCATACTCACATTGGAATCAAACTGTTTGCAGAGTATGCGTGTTTAAAACTTAGATCTTTCTGTGAGTATGACTTTTACATTATCTTTGTTGTGTATCGTGTATGTCTCATGTAACTATATGTATTGTAAATAACTGGTAGCCACTATATATGTTCCCTATAAGATCCACATTTAAAAAACTTTAAAAAAAGCAACTGAAAAAAGGACTTCAATCCTGCTAATGAAGTTTTGAGTTGAAACCGGTTGTGGTTTTGCAGTCTACTATCCATAATAAAGAAACAAGAACAATAATTATATATAAGAAGAGGACTCAATTTGTGTATGTGGAACTAAAAAAGAACTAAAGAACATTTATTGTTTATGAGAAGAGGAGTAAATTCATCCTTCAAGAGAAAAATATTGTTTCTACTGTGAATGTAACAGTCCTTTGTTTGATTGTTTAACAACGCCTTTTGTATCTGTTTTCATATTGATGTATTGAACTAAATTTAGGTTTAATGATTTCTGCATTACTGTAATAGTGGATACTTGTCTTTGTAGTTCCAGGGAACCCATTTTCTTTTTTGGTGCTTTTCCTGCATGACAGAAGTGGGTTGGATTGGATGGCCGCTGTGGTTTGCTCCTATTTATTATTATTATTATTATTATTATTAGTAGTAGTAGTAGTAGTAGTAGTAGTACAAAGGCTGGGTGGATTTCTGTTGAGTGTGCTTTGATTGTGCATGGCAGAAGGGGGTTGGATTGAATGGCTCTTGGGGTCTTCCACTCAAATACTGTAAAGTTTATGTTGGTTTAAAATTGTTCTTCATTTTAAATATTGTATTGTTCTTGCTTTGCTTTTTTTGCACTACAAACGAGATCTGTGAAGTGTGTATTAGATTTTTTTAAATATTTCTTTTTCAAGTAGTAAACACAAACACTCTCCATCTATCTGCCACTAGCCCAGCCTGTCTGTCAAATTTTAGAGCACCATTTGTCAAAAGGTTTGCCCATGCCTACATTATATTATATCTATATATATCTATATATATAAAAGAGTAATGAAATTTCGGCCTAGGACAAAACAACAAAACTACACATCCCAGAAACACTAAACATGGCAGCACAACCCCTCATCCATGCCTCTACGTTCATATAACAAAAAGAAAAGAAAAATAAAGTCCTAATTAGAGGGAGAGGAATAATTGTTTTTATCCAATTGCTGCCCACAAGGCTAAGCTCCGCCCACTTGGTCTCCTAGCAACCCGCTCAGCCCAGGGGACAGGCAGAGTTAGGCCTCACTTAGGCCTCTTCCACACTGCCCATAAAATACAGATTATCAGATTTTAACTGGATTATATGGCAGTGTAGACTCAAGGCCCTTCCACACAGCCTTACATTAAGTCCATTTATAATGGACTTAATGTAAGGTAAAACCTTTACCCTTTACCTTAACTACCACCAATTCCTCAATAATTTATTTCCCATACCACCATACTTCGCCACAGCAACGTGTGTACTATAATACATAACATATAAACATCTCTTGGGGCTCCACAAGAAACTTTTTCTTCAAAAAGGGCTCCACAGCTAAAAAAAAAGTTTGAGAACCCCTGCCATATTCCAATGGGAAAGACAAGGGAGAATCTTCAATTTTCTGCAGAAACATTGGAGGGAATATGGAGTCATATGCTTTCCTCCACAGACAAGTTTATTTCTACACACTCAGAAGAGAGTTGACATATTTTATAGGGAAAAAAGGCCAATTTTTTATTAAATGCTGGTAAAACAAAATGCCCTGTTGAATTGCTCTGCTGGATTGTCAGGTATGTACCTCTAGCCAAAGATCAGTTCATTTTACAGTGGCTACTTTCTTCTGTGCCTAATATCTAGAGAACCAAGTCACTATGGAAGAGATGGCTTGAGAATTTTTGAAAAGGCATTATCTCACTTTAAATGCTTGTGGCAAATCACAATATTTTAAAAGATTTATTCCCAAAATATAATCCAAATAAACATGTCTAATTGGGGAAAAATTCCAAAGATTCCAGAAAAAAATGCTAATGGAAAAGCTTCCATCAAACATTTCTGGAAAATTTACCATACATAACATATGCTTATAATTGAGAACCATAACATCTTTTATTTAATACAGAACTTTCCAAACTGTGTGTTGTGACAAAATAATGTGTCAGTTATGTTATTTTTATTTACTCTATACCCCGCCTTTCTCTACCTTGAAGGGGACTCAAGGCGGCTTACATATGGCAATTTATTCAATGCCTTAAACATGTACAAAACATTTAACATGAAATAAATTAATTAAAATACATATTAACATTTAAAAACCTTACAATAAATATTAAAATCACACCATCCAGAAATCATAGTCTAAGGCCATTCCGTAGTCATTGCACATATTGCAGAGTGTTGGTGTGTCACACGAACACAATGATAAACCTCTGAGTCTGTGTAAATAAGCATATATTTTAAAACATAAATGAAAGATTTCCATGAGATATGTTTTGTCCCCATACAATTTGATATTTCAGTTTATGTGTATGTTCGTATCTTTTATAAGGGGTTGATTTAACTTCTGGTTTGCTAGTAAAACTGAATTACTGTGTCACGAAATGATGCATGTCCAAAAAGTGTGCCAGCAGCATGAAATGTTTGGAAAGCTCTGTTTTAATATAATGCCATGAGAGAGTTTTAGTTCCATGCAGAATCTAGCATATTTAACTCATATGACTTATGCATATTAAGGAAAAGAAAGAAGAACAGTGTACGTACTCTACAGACTTTCCCCACTTAGGTTCTGTCTGAGTCATGACAACACAGTTTGCCAGAATAGTTAACATAATAAACATGCTGAATAATGTTGGATTAAGTCAAGGAAGACATCACAAACTCTTCGCAAGTATCTTTACCTCAGAGAGCATCTCATTAAACAAAATGGAAATAGGCACAGAACTTCAACCTGAGGTGATCCAAGATCTTTAATGTCATAAAAAATCTTAATTGAGTACTGTAACTTTATATGATTATATCCAGAGCTTTATTTCAATCTTAGGATAATCCCTGAGTGGAGTTCCTTGCAGAACCTTCCTGCTATTCGGCCTGAGAAGCATCATCATTTTCCCCTTGTGGTTACACCCAACACCACCTCCCTTTACTGTTTCATAGACATCCCCAACCATACAAGGTAGATTTTTTATGCTCATTGATTATTTCAGGAGTATAGAAGAATAAATTGAGGTTGTCCTCTTCCAAAGTCGTCCTCCTCCATTTAGTCAGTTTGGGTCAAAAATATATTCTACAGACACAATGAGTCCTTCTATTTGTGGGTGGATTATGTTGGAACAGGGGTCCCCAAACTAAGGCCCGGGGGCCAGAAGCGGCCCCCCAAGGTCATTTACCTGGCCCCTGTCCTAAACTTTAGACTTATGGTTGAACTAAGTCTACCTGGTCTTTGGAGCTCTCTTTGCTTACCTATGGTCTTATGAGATTGTCTAGATGGTCTTTGAAGGTCTCTTTCCTTACCTATGGTCTTATGAGACCACCTAGATGGTCTTTGGAGGTCTCTTTGCTTAACTACGGCCTTATGATACCATCAAGATGGCTTTTGGAGGTCACTTTCCTTGCCTATGGTCTTATGAAACCATCTAGATGGCCTTTGAGGATCCCTTTCCTTACCTATGGTCTTATGAGACCATCTAGATGGTCTTTGAAGGTCTCTTTGCTTACCTATGGTCTTATGAAACCATCTAGATGGTTTTTGGAGGTCTCTTTGCTTATCTATGATCTTATGAGATCGTCTAGATGGTCTCTGGAGGTCTCTTTGCTTACCTATGGTCTTATGAGATCGTCTAGATGGTCTTTGAAGGTCTCTTTGCTTATCTATGGTCTTCTGATGGCCTTATGAGATCATCTAGATGGTCTTTGAGTTTCCCTTTCCTTACCAATGATCTTATGAGACTATCTAGATGGTCTTTGGAGATCTCTTTGCTTATCTATGGTCTTATGAGATCGTCTAGATCAGGGGTCCCTAAACTAAGGCCCATGGGCCGGATGCGGCCCTCCAAGATGATTTACCTGGCCTCTGTCCTAAGCTTTAGACTTAGGATGACCTAAGTCTGAAATGACTTAAAGGCACACAACAACAATCCTGATTTTTTAATATTTCTTCATAGTCTGGCCCCCTAACAGTCTGAGGAACTATGACTCAGCCCTCCACTTAAAAAGTTTGAGGACCCCTGTGTTGGAACTTCTACTGGTAACAGCCTCTGTATTTCATTTTAAAATCATCCATATAAATTACGTGTTGAAAAATAAACTTCATTCCATGGTCAAAATAACCCGGAGTTGTTCTTAACATCTCTTTGTCATTTCTTAAAGACATATTGAACTGGTTGAAAAAGGATATGAATGAACGAAAATCTTTATAGAAATTCTTCTGAGTATACTGAAAGGACTTAACAGGTACAAGGAAGGTGTGGCACTGAATCTGAAGATGGTCTTCCCTTTGTTCAATACTATAAATGTCTAAAATAGAAAATAAAACATGTAAAAATGAGTTATAATAATGTTCAATGACATATGAAGATTAAGAAAACACATTTTATTAATTTGGATTCAGTGGTCCATTCAAATGTATAGTGAAATTACAGCTTCCCATTCTAAAAAGATGCTTAGGTTAGTCTACACCAGATGTAGGGATCACATGAAGCTGAATAACTTGTTTGGACTGTAACTCCCAGCTTTCCTTATCAGAGACTAGCTTACATTCATACTCTGCATAATCCCCTCCCATTTTACAACTGCTTTCATATCATGCAGAAGAGAAATAGAAGCTTCTCTTTTAACCTTAAATTTAACTTCTGGTATATGTCACATTTGCTGTAATTTGTTCTAACAGTGGTTATTTAGCAAACCAATCTGAATTTAGTGGGATTTTAGTTGAATACTCTGTGCATGAGTTCATACCTTTCATGAGCCTTCTATGGCATGACTGGAAAGAGATTAGATGCATTCACTCTAATTTTAAACTAACTGCAGTTTGTGATGATGTCCACGTGGTGAACTGTGGATAGTTTTAATGGTGGTTCATCTGAACAAGTCAGGATCTTAATTAACACTTAATTAACACTCCATGTAGCACTTCATATATGCTTTGGAATATGGTTAAAAAAAAGGTAAAGGTTTCCCCTGACGTTAAGTCCAGTCAAGACCGACTCTGGGGGTTGGTGCTCATCTCCATTTCTAAGCTGAAGAGCCGGCATTGTCCATAGACAACTCCAAGGTCATGTGGCCGGCATGACTGCATGGAGCACCGTTACCATCCTGCCGGAGCGGTACCTATTGATCTACTCACATTGGCATATTTTCGAACTGCTAGGTTGGGAGGTGAGGCTAACAGTGGGAACTCATTCCGCTCCCGGGATTTGAACCTGGGACCTTTCGGTCCGCAAGTTCAGCAGCTCAGCGCTTTAACACACTGTGCCACCAGGGGCCCCTGGTTATGAAATCACAATTTGATCTGGGTTATTTTCAATGAATGGCATTTGGGGAAAAAACAGTTACCTGAGTTTGGACATAATGAGGAACTCCAGTCCACTCCAATCAGTTCAAAAAAATAATAATTAAAAACCAGATGTTTCAGTCATTTTGTCTTGTGTGAGTGAACTGTGAATCAGATGGTGTGAGCTCCAAATTCATGTAATGAGAAACCATATTTCTTTATTAACCTGACACCCGGTGAGAATTTTAAGTATGAGAATTGCAATTCTTGGCTTCTAGAATGTTGCATATTGCTCATCACAAAATGTGCCAGAAACAAACCATTATTTTACAAGTAATTGTAATGACCGCAAAAAGTTTGCCAGGTTAACTACATCACTGAAGTATTTCATGTGGTCAGCTATGCATGAAAGCTCTGTTCTAGAAGAAATGCTGTAGCAAGAACAGCAGGGTTCAGTTGTTGACAAGTTGTCCAACTGCTGACAAACTGACAAAGAAGAAGCATTTAAATAACAATATAAAATGACTAGCGACACAAATGGACTTGTCCCATCAAATGGGTGTTACGCTACTGAGGCATGACTGGCTGAAGCTTCAGAATTCACGAATGCTTACTTTTTTATTTGCATAATAAGGATCCAGGTCCTCCAAGGGCTCAGACACCATTCCTGGTGGGATGTCTCCATAAATAAAGGGCAGAGACTTCCCTGCCTCCAAGTCACGATTTGGCTTTGGTTTGGCGTCATCACTGCCTTCCTCCCATTGATCTTGCTCGACTTTTACTCTCTTCCTCTCATCAGCAATCCTCTTCTCAATCGCTGCAAGGGACTCATGTGTGAACCGGAAGAAGCAGTTGGGTCCTGGTGGTGACAGTAGGGCCTGTGCCATTTTTACATTCTGCAGATTTCAATTACTTTTTAATTTTTATTACAGAATGGCCTACATGTGAAAAAGAACAACAACAAAATGATTTTAAGAGAGAAAGCAACATCAATAAGGAAATGTAAGTCAATACCAGAAAATGTAAGTCAACAAACCAAAATGTTTACAGGAATACAAATAAGATTTTCAGATGAGATTAAAACTTCCAGGAATAATCATTAAACAAAGACTCAAAACCTAAGATATGTGAAATGTTTGGCCTGATGCCACTCCTATGTATTACTAAGAACCAGCACAATGTTCCTGCTTAATATTTAGTGACATGCAAAATTGAAAAATGTATCTGCTTTCTCTTCCCACCCCAGATCTGCAGCAAAGGCCTTCCCAGATTCTTCCAATAAGATTCCACAGTGAAGAGGGCAAATGTCAAATGCTACCCTTACCACATATCACAGTTAGTACACAATGAAGATCAAGCCATATAGCTATCTACTTTTTAAAAGCTACTTACACACTTGCTATTTGTGTGCTTGGGTTCTCATCTAGTTTGGTTTCAATCTCAAATGGTAATTATAGTTTTATCAGTATAATACATTGGAATCATATTCCATTTACATTGCTATCATATGCACATTAACTTCATAATAATTTCAACAGAACATAAAGCATTTACTCCTGAGTAAATATGTACAGGATCAGGCTCTTAAATACCATATATACCTGAGTATAAGCCAACCTGAATATAAGCTGAGGCACCTAATTTTACCACAAAAAAACTGGGAAAACATTGACTCCAGTATAAGCCGAGATACCAATGAAATTATTAATTGAGGCATCAGTAGTTTAAATGTTTTTGAATCTTTACATCAAACTGTAATTTAAAATATGACTGTTCAACTCTGATTAAATCATTATTTTCATCTTCTTCAATGTAAATATGCTTATGTATCCTTTTAATAATGTAATAATAACAATAATAAATGGAGTAAAGTAATAAATGTATTACAGTAGAGTCTCACTTATCCAACACTCACTTATCCAACGTTCTGGATTATCCAACACATTTTTGTAGTCAATATTTTTAATATATCATGATATATTGGTGCTAAATTCGTAAATACAGTAATTACTACATAGCATTACTGTGTATTGAACTACTTTTTCTGTCAAATTTGTTGTATAACATGATGTTTTGGTGCTTAGTTTGTAAAATCATAACCTAATTTGATGTTTAATAGGCTTTTCCTTAATCCCTCCTTATTATCCAACATATTCACTTATCCAACGTTCTGCTGGCCCGTTTATGTTGGATAAGTGAGACTCTTCTGTATTATTAATAAAAATAGAGTAAAATAAATGTAAAAGTAACAACACTAATAGAGTAAAATAATAAAAGTAATAATAATAATTAATAGAGTAAAATAATAAATGTAACAATACCAATAATAATAGAGAAAAATAATAAATATACCATATATACTTGAGCATAAGCCAACCTGAATATAAGCCCACTAGGACCCTCACCCGAATATAAGCTGAGGAGGTTTTTCCAGTCCTAAAAAAGGACTGAAAAACTAGGCTTATACTCGAGTATATACAGTATCTACGTTTATACATATCATGTCTTCAAATGAAAGAACCATTATATTATCATCAAGCACCTGAATTAAAATTTCTTTTTTTCTTCCTTACATTAGCCAGCATACAGTCTGTTCTGCCTTTACAGCTAACACTATTATTTTCTAGCTGTCAAGTTCAAGTGATCACTTAAAAATACCAGCCTTTTCCTATCCTAATTCTGAATATATCTGAAGCCTACCACTGCTCTTCTGAGGAGCTGTCCATGGTACCTAATTTGATATACTACAAAAGTAGAACACTACTTAGCAGTACTTCTGGAAAGGGAAAGAAACAACAAAGGAGACACTCAGTTAACATTTAAAATATTCTAGAAATGTATTGAAACTATTGGAAACATCAAAAAATACATTAAATTGTGGCTCTTATGGAAAGAAAGGGTTAAAGTGCTGCCTTAGGATTATTTAGCCACACATTCACTCAGCATTCTCATTTCAGACCACTCCAGAAGTCACCCATCCTTATAAGTGAGCAAACATGTATGGTTGTTGAAAGGACAATCAGAGGAGTAATTTTACACACACACACACACAATATAGATATCTACTTAACACACAAAGTAGTCTACCTGTTACAGAAATCAATAACCAATTTGTTCAAAGTCAAACAACACATGCTTTCCTATGAAATAAAAAGCACTGTGAATGGAACAACAAACACCTCTTCAATAACTAGTCAAAGAAAAAATTATAAAAATATTAGTTCATAAGTCCCATAGATGTGATCGGCGATAGCCAGAGATACTGTGATTACTGGTGAATCCTGCTTGACTGAGCAGGACAGTTTTAGGACTTATGAGGATCCTTTTCCTGGCCTCTTGCCAAGATCGTGTGGCCCAATACTTCACAGAATTCCCGATCTACCAATACTTTAAGACCTATTTACAAGAGATAAAAGGAAATTGCTTCTTGCTCCATCCTACTGCCAAATGCTTCCTCCAAAGGGGAAGGTGCATTTAGCCTTACCTCTCACTATCTGGCTGAACAGTTTCCTTCATAGTCTTTTCCAATAAATTCAAGCATAATAAGAAGTACAAAACCTCTGAGCAGTTCATTATAGGAAAGTATATCTTTCTGTCACAATCACGTGCATTGATTATTCATTTTTGTTTTTGCAAGAAGCTGCAAAATACTTGTGCCAGAAAACTAAAGTCAATTCAGAGCCTTTACATGCAATAAAAAGTATATGTTTACGGCATGTGACAATACACATTAGATGCAATGCCTTTCCTATTTGCAAAGGCCAAACCTCTTTCTTCATGGGGAATACACATATCAAATGTCTCCCATTTGCTGTTTCCTGCTAGAAATGTGAAACCAAAGCAAACACGTATGCTAGAATGTGCAACCCTGCACTGTGATCAGCATTTTGCTGATTCTAAATGATCCAATCTTATTCTGCTTCTTGTCAAACATGATTCTTTCCTGAAGTCTTGTTCCCTCCTCCGTCCTCCCAAGAACACTGCTTCAAATCATTCATTGCTATTTAATGTGATCATAGAAGCTAAAGACAGCACGAAGGCCTATGAGTAATGCCTTTATCCTGTTTTTCAGCAAGATATCAAAGGGCTGGCTGGCTACCTCATGTTTTTAACCTTGTAGCAGCTGTTTCTGGTTCATCCACCTTCAATAAACAGATCATCTAGAGAACCTCTGCCTTGTTATTTTACAGTGTGACTTCAAAGAAAAGTTGTTAATGAAAAGGGAGTGAGGATTGTCCTTTTTTATTTGCCAACTAAATTACTTTCCCCCCTCACCACACATTGTAAGTGGATCAGTACAACCAGAGAAATGTCGGTATACCATCGGAAGATAGGACTCCCAGGTCGGAAGATGGTCAAAATGCTACTGGGGAGGAGCAGAGGATTAGCCCAACTAGCCCCAGATGTGATGACGCAGTTAGCTCAAAGCCGGAAGGAAGGCTAACGGCCGACGGTGCTGGAGATGAAGGACGAATCCGATGTTCTAGAGATCAACACACTATAGGAACCTGGAATGTAAGATCTATGAGCCAGGGCAAACTGGACGTGGTCATCGGTGAGATGTCAAGATTAAAGATAGACATTCTGGGAGTCAGTGAACTGAAATGGACTGGAATGGGCCACTTCACAAAAGATGACCACCAAATCTACTACTGCAGGCGAGAGGAACAGCAAGAAATGGAGTGGCCTTCATAGTTAATAATAAAGTTGCGAAAGCAGTGATTGGATACAACCCAAAAAATGATAGAATGATCTCAATTCGAGTTCAAGGCAAGCCGTTTAACATCACGGTGATCCAAATATATGCCCCAACCACAGCTGCTGAAGAAGCAGAATTAGAGCAGTTCTATGAGGATCTGCAGCACCTACTGGATAACACACCAAAAAGAGACATTATTCTCATTACAGGAGATTCGAATGCTAAGGTGGGCAGTCAAATGATAATCAGGATCACAGGCAAGCATGGTCTGGGACAACCAAACGAAGCAGGACGTAGGCTGATAGAATTTTGCCAGGAAAACTCTCTGTGCATAACAAACACTCTCTTCCAACAACCTAAAAGATGGCTTTACACATGGACTTCACCAGATGGTCAACACCGAAATCAGATTGACTACATCCTCTGCAGCCAAAGGTGGCGGACATCCATCCAGTCGGTGAAAACAAGACCTGGAGCTGACTGTAGTTCAGACCACGAACTTCTTATTGCAAAATTTAGAATCAGACTAAAGAGAATGGGGAAAATACACAGACCAATTAGATATGATCTCACAAATATTCCTAATGAATATGCAGTGGAAGTGAAGAATAGATTTCAGGGACTAGACTTGATAAATAGAGTCCCAGAAGAACTATGGACAGAAGTCCACAACATTGTTCAGGAGGCAGCAACAAAGTACATCCCAAAGAAAAAGAAAACCAAGAAGGCAAAATGGTTGTCTGCTGAGACACTGGAAGTAGCCCAAGAAAGAAGGAAGGTGGAAGGAAACAGCGATAGGGGAAGATACGCCCAATTAAATGCACAATTCCAGAGGTTAGCCAGGAGAGACAAGGAACTATTTTTGAACAAGCAATGCATGGAAGTGGAAGAAGACAATAGAATAGGAAGGACAAGAGACCTCTTCCAGAAAATCAGAAACATCGGAGGCAAATTTCAGGCAAAAATGGGCATGATCAAAAACAAAGATGGCAAAGACCTAACAGAAGCTGAAGAAATCAAGAAAAGGTGGTGAGAATATACAGAAGATCTGTATAGGAGGGATAAAAATATAGAAGATAGCTTTGATGGTGTGGTGAATGAATTAGAACCAGACATCCTGAAGAGTGAGGTTGAATGGGCCTTAAGAAGCATTGCTAACAACAAGGCAGCAGGAGACGATGGGATCCTAGCTGAACTGTTAAAAATCTTGAAAGAAGATGCTATCAAGGTGATGCATGCCATATGCCAGCAAATATGGAAAACACAAGAATGGCCATCAGATTGGAAAATCAATTTACACCCCCATACCAAAAAAGGGAAATGCCAAAGAATGTTCAAACTTCCGTACAGTGGCACTTATTTCCCATGCCAGTAAGTTAATGCTCAAGATCCTGCAAGGCAGACTCCAGCAATACATGGAGCGAGAGCTGCCAGATGTCCAAGCTGGGTTCAGGAAAGGCAGAGGAACCAGAGACCAAATTGCCAATATCCGCTGGATAATGGAGGAAGCCAGGGAGTTTCAGAAAAACATCTACTTCTGCTTTATTGACTACTCTAAAGCCTTCGACTGTGTGGACCATAACAAACTGTGGCATGTCCTTGGTGGTATGGGGATCCCAAGTCACCTTGTCTGTCCCCTGAGAAATCTGTATAAAGACCAAGAAGCCACAGTCAGAACAGACCATGGAACAACAGACTGGTTCAAGATTGGGAAAGGAGTGCGGCAGGGCTGTATACTATCGCCCTACCTATTCAACTTGTACGCAGAACACATCATGCGACATGCAGGGCTTGACAAATCCAAGGCTGGAGTTAAAATTTCTGGAAGAAACATTAACAACCTTAGGTATGCAGATGATACCACTCTGATGGCCGAAAGTGAGGAGGAGCTGAGGAGCCTTATCACCAAGGTGAAAGAAGAAAGTGCAAAAGCCGGGTTGCAGTTAAACGTCAAGAAAACCAAAATCATGGCAACCAGACCGATTGGCAACTGGCAAATAGAGGGAGAAAACGTGGAGGCAGTGACAGACTTTATATTTCTAGGTGCGAAGATCACCGCAGACGCAGACTGCAGCCAGGAAATCAGAAGACGTTTACTTCTTGGGAGGAGAGCAATGGCCAACCTCGATAAAATACTGAAAAGCAGAGACATCACACTGGCAACGAAGGTCCGCATAGTCAAAGCAATGGTATTCCCCATAGTAACCTATGGATGCGAGAGCTGGACCATAAGAAAGGCTGAGCGAAAGAAGATGGACGCTTTTGAACTCTGGTGCTGGAGGAAAATCCTGAGAGTGCCTTGGACCGCAAGAAGATCCAACCAGTCCATCCTCCAGGAAATAATGCCTGACTGTTCACTGGAGGGAAGGATATTAGAGGCAAAGTTGAAGTATTTTGGCCACATCATGAGAAGACAGGAAAGCTTGGAGAAGAGCATGATGCTGGGAAAAATGGAAGGAAAAAGGAAGAGAGGCCGACCAAGGGCGAGATGGATGGATGGTATCCTTGAAGTGACTGGCTCGACCTTGAAGGAACTGGGGACGGTGACGGCCGACAGGGAGCTCTGGCGTGGACTGGTCCATGAGGTCACGAAGAGTTGAAAACGACTGAACGACTGAGACGACGACGACACATTGTTTACACTTGCCAATCAAAAATCTCTGTATTGCGAGACTGCCCAATTTTAGCTATTGGTATTAGTAACTTAGGGGCCAGGTTCAAATCCAGGGAGCGGAATGAGCGCCCGCTGTTAGCCCCAGCTCCTGCCAACCTAGCAGTTTGGAAACATGCAAATGTGAGTAGATCAATAGGTGGCAAGGTAACGGTGCTCCATGCAGTCATGCTGGCCACATGACCTGGAGGTCTATGGATATTTCTTAGTGGGTTGAGACATCATGATAATTTTTTTACAAGTATCTTTTATATCCTTAGAGAGAACTCAGCTGGAGAAAGTTTTTGTATGTTTTATTTTTTCATGTCAGGAGCGACTTGAGAAACTGCAAGTCACTTCTGCTGTGATAGAAGTGGCCGTCTGCAAGGACAGTGCCCAGGGGACACCCGGATGGTTTTTTTTTTAATGTTTTTACCATCCTTGTGGGAGGCTTTTCTCATGTCGCCACATGGGGCGCTGGAGCTGACAGAGGGAGCTCATCCATGCTCTCCCTGGATTCGAACTGGCAACCTTTAGACCAGTAAGCCAACCTGCAAGTCAGCAGTTCTGCCGGCTTGTGCCACCAGGAGCTCCTATTTTGTATGGTTCTTGTACCTGCCTTTTAATACCTAAAATAGAAAGATAAAAATGAAAGCAAACACTGGCTGAACTAGCATTGGTTAAACTTGCTGTGGCTGTTGACTTCTTGTAACCACAGCAGAGGACTTTCCTTGCCTCAAAGCAGCAATTAAACCAAGTGATGCCAAAAGGATTTGTTCCCCAGCTGATCTGACATAGGCTGTAGGTGATTTGCTTCAACAAGCAATTGAGCTTTTCATATCTCACAGGGCATCAGTGTAAATCTACTTTGCATTAAAGAGACACGATAAGACTCTCGGCAATCAGGGAGTAAAATTGACATGTTCATCCTAGTGTTTACTTTGCACCAGGTGGCATCGATGTGGTTCTCTGGATACACATTGTCAAGGGAAGATGCAAATATAGAAGGGTAAACCTGGGAAAACTCTGGTCCAGTGTCTTCATGAATAGTGAATAAGCTTTGCCATACCCATTTGTACTGGGTACAAATACCCACCTTGTTGATGGGAAGCTTCCCACCGGTGTGGAAATAATCTATCAGACAGATGGCAAACTATTTAACCTCAGCAGACTGAAAGCCAAAACCAAGGTCACCACAACATCTGTTATAGAACTCCAATATGCCGATGTGCGCACTCAGAAGAAGACCTACAAGCCACTCTAAACACCTTCGCAGAACCATACAAGGAGCTCGGCCTCTCATTGAACATCGAGAAAACCAAAGTGCTCTTCCAACAGGCACCAGCTAATCCCTCTGCAATGCCAGGAATACCGCTTAGTGGTGTAACATTAGAAAACATTGACCATTTCCGCTACCTTGGCAGCCACCTCTCCACAAAAGTCAACATTGGCACTGAAATACAACACCGCCTGAGCTCTGCGAGGGCAGCATTTTTCAGAATGAAGAAGAGTGTTTGACGATCGCGACATCCATAGAGATACCAAGGTGCTTGTTTATAAAGCCATTGTCCTCCCAACCCTGCTCTATGCCTGCGAAACGTGGACGGTCTACAGACATCACACCCAACTCCTGGAGTGTTTCCATCAGTGTTGCCTCAGAAAAATCCTGCAAATCTCTTGGGAAGACAGGCGGACAAATGTCAGCATGCTGGAAGAAGCAAAGACCACAAGCATTGAAGCGATGCTCCTACGCCATCAACTCCGCCGGACTGACCACGTTGTCCGAATGTCCAATCACCGTCTCCCAAAGCAGCTACTCTTTTCCAAACTCAAGAACGGGAAATGAAATGTTGGTGGGCAGGAAAAGAGATTTAAAGATGGGCTTAAAGCCAACCTTAAAAACTGTGGCATAGACACTGAGAACTGGGAAGCCCTGGCCCTTGAGCGCTCTAATTGGAGGTCAGCTGTTACCAGCAGTGCTGCGGAGTTTGAAGAGGCATGAATGGAGGGCATAAGGGAGAAACGTGCCAAGAGGAAGGCCCGTCAAGCCAACCCTAACCGGGACCACCTTCCACCTGGAAACCGATGTCCTCACTGCGGGAGAACATGCAGATCAAGAATAGGTCTCTTCAGCCATCTACGGACACACCCCCAAGACCCTATGACTGGAGGACCATCATCCTCGGCCTACGAGGGATCACCAATTAAGTAAGTAAGTAAGTTTGATAGATAAATCAGGCATAAACACTTAAATCCTTAGCGAGATCCATGCTATAGCTGAAAGCATACACTGAATAGGAATTCAGTCCAATTGAACTTTTTCATGAGTTGTAATTCCCAATAAGAATGCTTGGATTGGGTCACAAATCAAATATACCAATTTTACTCTTAACATGATGGCTTCTCTAAATAAATTATACATTCATACATATATACAGTACATACACAAACACACATTCATACATACTGTAGAACCCTGTATGATCATTATCTTCTATATAACACTGTAATTTCAGTGATACATATGGATTCTGGCCAGAACCCCACAAACCCGTTATCGGTAAGCAGTTACTGTGATAGTTTAGGGTCTATATCCCTCTCTACGGAGAAGCGGCTGCTTTATATCCCCTTGACCCCATAAACAAGCTCTCATGTAGCAGGTAGTAAAAGGGCCCATGTCACAAATTGCTCTCATGCCGTTGAGGTCTTCAGGTTGTTCTTGATCTGGATCCTCCCTTGGGGTCCACAGGATTTTACCCACAGGTTCATTGGAACATCCAAGCCCCCTCACCATGGCAAGGTGACAATCCATTATCAATTATCCATTATCAAGGGGGCTCAGACAGTGTAGAAGGGCCCTGAGGCATCATTTTGTGGCCTCTAGTCAAGATTTTTTCAGGGGAAGAAAGTTATGGGAAAAAACCGAAACAGATTGTCAAGTGCCAAACACCCGCAACTCCATCACCTCCATTTTTTTTTACAGAATTCATTACTCAAGGCTTTGAAAGCTGATTCAGCTGTTAAGTCAACTGTGTAGGAGGAGGAAACTGAAATGTTTTTTCACAACATCTAGTCAACATCAGGGCTTGGATGAAACTATGGGAAAACAGAAACTATACCATCAGCTGCCAAACATGTAAAACTTTCTTCCTTTTCCTTCAACTTGTCTCAACTCTCTCTCCCCCATCACTGTTTTTCACAGCTATTTTTGTTAGCAGCTGCAGCTTTCAAATGAGAACTGTAATCTTTCTAGTAATTTCAGTCTTTCTTAGCAGCCATCTCCAGATAGTTTGACAGCTGTAGAATCTTTTCACTCATGATGATGTCTGCTCAATTTTGGGGCCTAGCACAAGAAAGGAGGGAAAGTTGCGGGGAGAAATATTGCAGACCGAAAGGTCCCAGGTTCAATCCCCGGGAGCGGCGTGAGCGGCCACTGTTAGCTCCAGCTTCTGCCAACCTAGCAGTTCGAAAACATGCCAATGTGAGTAGATCAATAGGTACCGCTCCAGCGGGAAGGTAAGGGCGCTCCATGCAGTCATGCCGGCCACATGACCTTGGAGGTGTCTATGGACAACGCCGGCTCTTCGGTTTAGAAATGGAGATGAGCACCAACCCCCAGAGTCAGACATGACTGGACTTAACGTCAGGGAAACCTTTGGGGGGGGGGCATGGGGGGTTGCTAGCAAAGCTGTTGAGAAGGTAGTAGACTTTTTTTTTTCTTCCTAAACCAATTTCTGATGGGGCCAGGAAGTCCAATTTTAATCTCATTTGGGATATTGGATAATTCCCATCTCATCTTTAGTATAACACAACTCCAAGGTGAACTAAAAGGAACAAAAATACGTTTAAGATTATAAGATGTCCAGATATCTTCATCAGACAAGATGTTGCAAAAAGCAGCTGGACGGGGGCAGGGAAGGAGGAAGCCTGACGATGCAGATGTCTTGATGTCTGTATGACGTCTTGAGATGGCATGGAGTTCACGGGAATCAATGAGAACTTGGTCAATAACTTAATAATAATAACTTTATTCTTATAATCTGCCTCCATCTCCCAGAAGGGACATGGGATGGCTTACATGGGGACCCAGCCCAGAAAAAACAAAGAATTCAAGATACAAAAATTAAAACACATAACAAAAACAATATACTGTATATACTTGAGTATAAGCCTAGTTTTTCAGCCCTCTTTTTAAGACTGAAAAAGCCCCCCTCGGCTTATACTCGGGTGAGGGTCCTGGTTGGTTTATATTTGGGTCAGCTTATACTCGAGAATATATGGTACATTTATTATTTTTCTCTATTATTATTGGTATTATTACATTTATTATTTTTCTTTATTATTGTTGCTACTATTACATTTATTTTACTCTATTTTTATTATTTTTATTAATACATTTATTATTTCACACTGATCTTATTATTATTATTATTATTGCATTTATTATTTTACTCTATTTATTATTACATGTATTATTTTACTCTATTTATTATTATTATTATTATTACATATATTATTTTATTCTATTATTATTAAAAGGATACATAAGCACATTTACATTGAAGAAGATGAGAATAATGATTTGATCAGAGTTGGACAGTCTTATCTTAAATTTGAGTTTTATGTAAATATTCAAAAACATTTAACCTACTGATGCCCCAATTAATGTAATTTTATTGGTATCTATTTTTATTTCTGAAATTTACCACCCTCGGCTTATACTGGAGTCAATGTTTTCCCAGTTTTTTTGTGGTAAAATTAGGTGCCTCGGCTTATCTTAGGGTTGGCTTATACTCAAGTATATACGGTAATTAAAACAATTAAACCAATGAAATAAAGACATCATACAATTCATCAATGAACATCACAGAACCGAAAAGTAGGACTATTAAGAATTGCAAGGGAAGGGCAGGGAGTGTGCAAAACACAGGACAATGGGACCAGGAGTGGGAATAAAATGCTAGAAATCATAACAATAAATAAATTAGGACCGGGAAGTAATGATTACAAGCTAACCTGTTATTCAAAGGCACATTGAAACATTCATGTTTTCAAGTCTTTATGGAATATGGACAGGGTGGGAGCTAATCTGATTTAGATTATGGCTTTGAATGAGAGATCCTTAGAACATTCTCTCTGTGCACTAACAATGGTCCTATCATTAGGAATCACCCCAGCTACTAGGAAAGAATAGCAAAGTTCTGGAAACTATAGTGGCTACAAATTGACGTTAAATCAGTCAAGACCATTTGAAGGATCAGAGGTTCCTCACCCTAACATTTCCCTTAAATATTTATAAATTATGTTTAGGAAATTAGAAATATTTCATCTGTACTGAATGTCAGTAAATGTATTATAGCCATACATTTCAGACAGTTATAAATTAGCCCAGTGTACTATGAGCAACAATATTGTTATTTGGCTTTGACAGTATGTACGTGCAAGATACTGAAACAAAAACACAGAGAAAAAATGCAAGTGATCAATGACAAAACTATTATAGGCAGTATGAATTTATAATCGGCAGCCCAGCGCATAGCTTGAAGTGGTAGGTTTTGAAAGTCAATTAATGTTAGAAGGCAAACACATAAGAGAACAGTATAGAGTTTGCATACCCTCTCACATTTTACAGATGTAAACTGGGACAAGGCCTCATCTACACTGCCATATAAAATCCAGATTATCTGCTTTGTACTGGATTATATAACAGTATATATAGAGGCATAGGAGCCCTGGTGGCTCAGTGTGTTAAAGCGCTGAGCTGCTGAACTTGCAGACCGAAAGGTCCCAGGTTCAAATCCCAGGAGCAAAGTGAGCACCCACTGTTAGCTCCAGCTTCTGTTCGAAAACATGCCAATGTGAGTAGGTCAATAGGTACCACTCCGGCGGGAAGATAATGGCACTCCATGCAGTTATGCCGGCCACATGACCTTGGAGGTGTCTACAGACAATGCCGGCTCTTCGGCTTAGAAATGGAGATGAGCACCAACCCCCAGAGTCAGACATGACTGGACTTAATATCAGGCGAAACCTTTACCTTTACCTATAGAGGTATATAATTACAGTTCAGATCAGAGAAACTGGATTATGTGCTTTGATAATTTGAATTATATGGCAGTGAATATCCAGCCTAAGCAACACCAGTGTGGTCAGGATAGCAAAAAGTAATGAGGTAGAATACATAAGCTAGGAGAAGATGTAGAGGTTTACTATTGCATGAGTCTACTGGGAAGAGTAAGGCCCCTTCCACACTGGCACATAAAATCCAAATTATTTGTTTTGAACTAGATTATATGGTGGCATAGATACATATAATCCAGTTCAAAAAGATAATATACTCAACTGCTGAGCTGATGGAGTACAAACTACTGTTGTCCTTAGAAATCAAATTACAACAGGTAAAGTCTACTGAGAATGAAATGAAGAGAAAACTGGGATGTTTTAGAAGTACAGTAGAGTCTCACTTATCCAACGTAAACGGGCCAGCAGAACGTTGGATAAGCGAATATGTTGGATAATAAGGAGAGATTAAGGAAAAGCCTATTAAACATCAAATTAGGTTATGATTTTACAAATTAAGCACCAAAACATCATGTTAGACAACAAATTTGACAGAAAAAGTAGTTCAATACACAGTAATGCTATGTAGTAATTACTGTATTTACGAATTTAGCACCAAAATATCACGATGTATTAAAAACATTGACTGCAAAAATGTGTTGGATAATCCAGAACGTTGGATAAGCGAGTGTTGGATAAGTGAGACTCTACTGTACCTTAAAAAGTGGGATGTTAGAAGATTAAATGGGATTGTTCCTACCAAACCAGAACAGTTGGGAGGGTATGAGGTTATCCTAAAACATGAGATCTCACCTTGAAAGCTCTTCAGTTACTCAGTGGTTCTCAACCTGAGGTCCCTGGATGTTTTTGGCCTACAACTCTCAGAAATCCCAGCCAGTTTACCAGCTGTTTGGATTTCTGGGAGTTGACGGCCAAAAACATCTGGGGACCCCAGGTTGAGAACAACTGAGATACATCATCATCTTTATTTATTTATATCCTGCCTTCCCCAAATCTCACAATGTAAAAGAGGAATCCAATTAAAAGGTCAAAAAGAATTTAAGCTGCATGTTAACATAAGGTATACTGTTTCGTATTGCTTTATTTGTACCCAACCTTTCCCCAAAGCTGAGACTGAAGGATTCCATAAACACTAAATCAAGTTGTTCGCATGTATCTCCCTTTGAAATGAGAGAAATGTCGCCATATAAGTGTGATTTCTGCAGAAAATGTTCTGTCCTCAGACATGTTAAACACCCTAACTAAATGATTGTGCTATTTTTAGCTATTCATAATTATTCATTTTTGAACTCATGTGACCATCTCCATTTGTAAATACTTTCAGATTTTTTTTAACAAAATAATACATACTACCACAGCAGGGAAAAGGAGAAAGGCGAAGGAATCCAAGAAAGTGTGCATAATGAAGCTGCCATGGAGAGGATTCACATACACAATTTCAGGAAAAGTTCTATGTCAGTGGTTCTCAACCTGTGAGCCCCAAAAGTTTTGGCCTTCAACTCTCAGAAATCCCAACAGCTGGTAAACTGGCTTGGATTTCTGGGAATTGTAGGTCAAAACACACGGGGATCCACAGGATGAGAACCACTGGTCTATGTAGAAGGGCCATAAATATCTAAATCTGATTTTAGGGCTAGTTCAGACCTTGGGCTTAGGATGCATTTACACTGTAGAATGAATGCAGTTTGATACAATTTTAACTGACATGATAAAAGCCGTTGATGGCTAATAATATATTAAATCAAATTTCCACATATTTGTCTATTTCAAATGTTTTAATGCATGTATTTATGCTATGTCTTTCAGTTGTCGAAATCAGGGGCAGTGATAATTCAGTGCCTGTACCTCATATTATTTTTAGCATCCTTCGTCACACCAGAGTTGGGTTAAAATTCCTGGAAATTACAGGGAAACAGCATCTGGAGGGCCACATAGGGAGATTAGGATGGCCCCAACCCTGTCTGCC
The DNA here is from genome assembly GCF_035594765.1 of Anolis carolinensis. Lineage (NCBI taxonomy): Eukaryota > Metazoa > Chordata > Lepidosauria > Squamata > Anolidae > Anolis > Anolis carolinensis. Next base: position 214,132,308 of record NC_085841.1, on the reverse strand, counting down.
TTTATCAAACATCTTAAAACATGGCTCTTTCAGTGTGCGTTTCATCAACCACTAACATGATAGACTCCTATCATTGACACACTGCTTCCTAGCACTTTATTTCCCTTCCTATTTATCCTATCCCACATTATCCAAGGCAACTCTCTGACACTTGTCCGTGCACTCTGTTAAATGGCCTTGAAATTGTGTACTTTTTATATGCCTGACCCCTTTTTATCCATAGTGGTTGATGCTTGTATCATTACCTCATTTTGTATGGTCATTATGTGTTTTACTGTATGTTGTGTTTTAACTGTTTATTTTATTTGATTGTTGTATCATTGTTTCTCGGTTATAGATATTGGTTTTAATTTGGTATATTTTGTTTTTGTTTTGGGCTTGGCCCCATGTTAGCCACCCCGAGATGGTGATGGGATAGAAAAATAATAATTATTATTTATTATAATATCCAGCCAGAGTTTAAATGATAAAGACTGTTAAAAATTATCTAATCTAGCAAAACTAATTTTGGCTCACAAAAAAGTAACGTTAATCTATATATATATAAAAAGCTTCTGACCATTTTTTACCTAAAGGTAAACAACGAAACTAAACAACCCAAAACCATGAAACTTTGCAACACAACCCAAGGGCTTCCCTGCTAGGTTCCGACAATACAATCAAAACTCCAACTCACATCCATGGCCCAAAACAGCCAAAAACCACCAAAAAAATCATCTGCGCATGCGTGAAGCATGACGCAGCGCACGAGACTCATGTGCCCCACCCCCCTCCTACACTTTTGCTGCGGCCGCTGCCATCATCGCCACCATCCCCCACATAGCACCGTGCACCTTCCCACCACTTCCCCGCACGCTTCAAACTGGGAGGGGGAGGGAAGGACAAGACCACCCCAGGAGAGAGAGAGAGGACGGCGGAAGCGGCCGTTTGCTCTCTGGGGAGTGTGCAGGAGACCGCGCACTACCTCCTGAGACTTCAGTTGGGACAGGCAGGCGAGAGAGAGGTGGGTTTGCCAGCTGTGGGGCTAGCAAACCTGTGGGGGGGGGGGGAGGGAGGGAAGGTGGCGGCCGGGCGCATGGAAGGCGAGGAAAGGCAGCGCGTGCATATGGGGCTCAAAACGGCGGCGACGGAGCTCGCGCGCAAGGGGGGGGGGTGGGGCCGGAATGAGAGAGATTTGAAAAGGCTGTATCAGAAAAAGGATCAGCATGAAAAATATTGCTAAAGCGCTACTTCAAGGGACACATGGTAAAATACTTTATGGGACCAATAATAGGCACATTTATTATTTATTATTTATGTTCATTATTTATTTATTTATTTACAGCTCTTTTATCCTGCCTTTCTCAACCCCGGAGGGGACTCAAGGCGACTTCACAATAATAATAATAATAATAAAACTTTATTTATACCCCGCCACCATCTCCCCAACGGGGACTCGGGGCGGCTAACATGGGGCCATGCCCAGAACAATACAATATAGCAAAATATAAAAACAACATATCATAATACAATTACAACAATACAAAAATAATCATGTACAGTACAACACAAAATCAAAAAAAGCAATATAACAGGGCGGGCCGCATGAACACTCAGTTAAAACTTGGGGTGAGAAAAAGATAAGAATAAAACCACGGGGAGCAGAGACATAAGATAGCAAACAGTCACAACATAGGCAATGCCTTTAAAAACATAGTACAGTAAAAATAACTGTACCATTGAAACAATTAAAGCATTTAAATCCATACAACAAGTTAAAATCACGTGCTTCATAGGTGTAGTCCGGGGATGTTCCGAGGGGCCACCACCAAGAAGGCTCTGTCTCTCGTCTCCGCCAATCACGCCTGCGAAGGAGCCGAGAGCAGGGCCTCTCCAGATGATCTTAAACTCTGAGATGGTTCATAGAGGGAGATGTGTTCGGACAAGTAAGCTGGGCCAGAACCATTTAGGGCTTTATAGACTAAAGCCAGCACTTTGAATTGTGCTCAGTAGCAGATTGGCAGCCTGTGGAGCCGGCACAACGGGGGGGGGGGGGGGTTGTATGCTCCCTGTACGCAGCTCTGGTGATCAATCTGGCTGCTGCTCGTTGGACCAGTTGCAGCTTCTGAACACTCTTCAAAGGTAACCCCAAGTAGAGCACATGATTTAAGGAGGAAAATAGATTGGGTTGCAACAGGTTCTGAGTGAAACAATTTGGCTGATTACGTGGTTCTTGATGAAGAGACACACATGCCAAGGCAAGATGCTAAATCATACTGAGAAAAACCAGGGAATCCTAAAGTTTGGGGATATCAGGTAATCATATCACAAAAACGTAATGCTTCAAAGCTTGGGAAAATCCTTGTGAGTTATGATTGGAAGGACAAAATGAGGGTAAAAACAAATAAATAAGTAAAAATGCACCTCTAGATAAAACTTTATTCTTCTCACATCGGCTTCTATTGCAAGCTGTTCCCTACTCACAAGCACTAGACAATTACCACACGTAAACAATCTTTGGATCCTGGCCACGGCCACTTTAAATCTTTTAAATGATTTGCAAAGGCTTGTATCTTTGCTTCCAGTAATGATTAATGACCTAGGCTTCATCCTGCCTCCACAAATAAATACATAAATCTGCTGGAATGACAGGAGGAAGGTGGAGAGAGAGAAGCCATTTCTCTTCCTAAGCTTCACAATGCTCTGCAGACACTAGGAGAAGGCCACAATATATTTTATTCAATAACAATTTCATTTAAAAATATTTGTAATCAATGAATAATTTAAAGGAGCACAGTGTGGTTTCTCCAAGATGGATTGTACAAGATCAGTAGAGACTTAGAAGAGGCAAAGTATTTCTGAATTACTAATTGACTTAAGAGTTTCATCTACTGTGTCAAACATATACTGTCTCCCTCAACATCAGCTCCTCCTTTATCATTTTAGGAGCTCTAACAAACACACTCCCATTGGCCCTATCTACACTGCCATATAAAATCCAAATTATCTACTCTGAACTGGATTATATAGCAGTGTAAAAAAAGTAAAGGTTTTCCCTGACGTTAAGTCCAGTCATGTCTGACTGGGGGTTGGTGCTCATCTCCATGTCTAAGCCGAAGAGCCAGTGTTGTCCATAGACATCTCCAAGGTCATGTGGCCAGCATGACTGCATGGAGCACCGTTACCTTCCCGCTGAAGCAGTACCTATTGATCTACTCACATTGGCATGTTTTCGAACTGCTAGGTTGGCAGAAGCTGGAGCTAACAGCGGGCGCTCACTCCGCTCCTGGGATTTGAACCTGGGACCTTTCAGTCTGCAAGTTGAGCAGCTCAGCGCTTTAACACACTTCACCATCGGGGCTCCATATAGCAGTGTAGACTCACATAATCAAGTTCAAAGCAGATAATGTGTATTATCTGCTTTGATAATCTGGATTATATGACAGTGTAGAAGGGGTAAGACTAAGAATATTCTGCTGTTGAAGTGCAGGTCAATTCTCCTGAAACTATGGTTCCCAAGATACCTAGTTTAATCCTTAAACCTACACATGTGCCAGGAGACACCGGGGGGGGGGGGGAGCAAATTAGCTCCTGACACCACCACCCCCTGGGCCTCCTGACGCATGATTTCTACATGCCAGGAAGACTGCCAGAGCAGAATGGTAATGGTGGCCCAGTAAGCTTTTTACTATTTTAAGGCTGGTTTGGGCGGTTTCTGGATGCCTAGTTCATCTGAAAAAATACATTAGGAGTTGTGGACTTCCGATTCGGTATCCAAATCTCTTAAAAGAACTAGATCCAAAAATAGTTGCTCAACGAGTACTGGATATAGAAGGCCAAAAAGACATTGCTACCCTGAGTAAAGCTGGCTCATTGAAATGGTTAAGCCGTTTTAAACATACTTTCCAAACAGCTAGGTATCTAAAGACAGAAATGCCTAAACACATCAGGAGGGTATTTACCAGAGCTCGATTTGAGCAGCTGGATACAATGGTCAAACACGGAAGGTTTAATCAAGTTCCATACAACGAACGATTTTGTATTTGTGGAGCATCAGAGGTGGAGGATATTGCACATGTACTGTTCGGCTGTGAATTGTATAAGAAAGAGAAAGACCAATGCCTCAGGCCATACATTATTCACAAAACACACTGGGACCCACATATTAAAATTTCATTGTTGTTGGCCGGTCAGAATCCTAAAATAACACATAAAACAGCCCTTTTCCTATTCAAAGCAACAAAGCTGAGAATTGCATATTTGGAATCAATTGGGGTAAACTGTGGAGGTGATGCAGATATTTGACCTGAACAGGATCTTGTTAACAACTTGTTTATTTTAACTTCTTTTGTATCGCGGGTTGTATGCTGTATGTATGTCTATGTGTTAAATGTTTTGATACAGCTGATGGGCTAATCAATAAAACACCCCACTGTGAAAGCCCAATTTCTTTGGGAGGTGTGGGAACATAAATGCGTGCCAAAGTGGGTTTTAAAAACCTGTTTTGGTGCACATTTCTGTCAAGTCTTGAAATGTCCCTAGTTATCAACACTGCTCTTAACCAAATGTCAAAGTCCTTCAGATACAGTAAAGTATATATGCCCAAAAAAACTCTATAAATCAGGGGGGGGGGGGGGTAAGAGAATCCTATTCAGCTCTGAAGCAACCATCTGTGTTCACACTGTACTAAGCACAGACCATATCTGAAATTACTCTGTGAGTAACAAGGAATTTATTTTGGTCTTCTGGAGACCCTGTACCCTAAATAGTTAGGCCTGACAACAACATGCAAAAAGAAGATATTTTAAGTTTGTTTTAATAAAAAGACATAAAGGAATCCAATAACAACTCTGAAAGTCACAGGGAAAAGGAAGTCCCTAATATAAGGTTTCATGGACTACAGTTCACTTTATCAGATGCCTGTTAGATCAGTGGTTCTCAGTCTTGGGTAGCCAGATGTTTTTGGCCTACAACTCTCAGAAATCCCAGGCAATTTACCAGCTGTTAGGAAGTTGAAGGCCAAAACATCTGGGGACACACAGGTTGAGAACCACTGTTTTAAATAGAGAGCAATTGTCCACATTAACACTCCATATTTGGGAAAGCCACTCTTGTTTTCTGGTGCACCTGATTATACAACATGCAGAGCTTACAAACAAACAGAATGAACAAAAATATATTTTTTTCCAAAAAAAAAAGCTCTGAAACACAACCCTTAAGCAGGTTGCCTCTAAATTTAGGGACTGTAGGAACCAACAATGCAATCCCTCTGTAATGTACAAAGTGCTTCAAACTGATAGAGCCAGGGTTTTCCTGGTTTGTGGCAAATTAATTCGTGGTTTCCAGAAATGTCATCTGGACAGCCCCTTTTTGATGTGGGAAGTCCAGCATTAAAGAGGCTGTCTGGATGGCCCTCAAACTCTTGAAGCAGAGGCTGGTTCATGATCCCCCAGACTGTTGGGGGGCCGGACTATAGTTTGAAAAAAACATGAACAAGTCCCTATGCACACTGGACATGTTTATAGTGCCCCAAAAATGAAAGAACAATTCAATATTTAAAATGAACAATTTGAACTAAGATAAACTTACCAGTGCTTCAATGGGAAATGTGAGCCTGCTTTTGGCTGGTGAGATAGTCAATTAGGGTTGTTGTTGTTGTGTGCCTTCAAGGCGTTTCAGACTTAAGATGATCCTAAGTCTAAAGTTAAGGAACCCTGGTGTTAAAGCGCTGAGCTGCTGAACTTGCAGACCGAAAGGTCCCAGGTTCAAACCCCAGGAGCGGCGTGAGCGGCCGCTGTTAGCTCCAGCTTCTGCCAACCTAGCAGTTCAAAAACATGCCAATGTAAGTAGATCAATAGGTACCGCTCCGGTGGGAAGGTAACGGTGCGCCATGCAGTCATGCCGGCCACATGACCTTGGAGGTGTCTGTGGACAACACCGGCTCTTCAGCTTAGAAATGGAGATGAGCACCAACCCCCAGAGTCAGACATGACTGGACTTAATGTCATTAACCTTTACCTTTACTTTAAGTCTAAAGTTTAGGGAAGGTCCTGGGTAAATGACCTTGGAGGGCTCATCTGGTCCACGGGCCTTAGTTTGGGGACCCCTGCTCTAGGTGAAAAAGATCAACAGGTGATGGCAGAAGACATTGCCTTTTAAGGACCTAGAGATTTGCCACCAGTCAGAAAAGGTATACTGGACTACGTGAACCAACAGTGTGACCTGTTACGTGGCAGTTTATTATTGTCTTTAAAATGTCTGCCTTGATTGTTCCCACAGTTTGTGATGCTAAACATATATGCGAAAGAAAAGCTGATTTATTTCTAATAACACAGGAACACATGCCAGAGATGAATGAATGACTGAATAGAATTGAACTATATTATGGAATGGAATTACACAAATGGAAACTACCAAGTATGACTCTTCACCAACTGTTTCAAAAACACACATTGCTTTCTCCCAGCATATGTATTTAATATGGCAAACACTGGTATATCTGTGGCAGCACTTATTACCATACAGAAAGGGTGAATCACTCCACTGCAGAATTTGCTGAGGCAACAATATACAGGAATTGCATCACTGAAGTCCTTTCCTTGTATAATAATAACAAAAGCAAGACCTTAAAATGATTTAAGAAGACAAGTAGAACAGCAGTTGTAAATGAATCCAAGCCAAATTGCATGCAGATGGAATATTAAAGAGCTGATATGAGTGCACATTTCAACTTTGGCCTCACCTTTTAAATACTTCTGGAAAGATCTCACCATCAAAATGCCATGTTAAAATGATACATTTTGTTACCTATTGGGAAGCCCTGTGCACACCGTCAAGCTACACATTACATGACAGATCCATGACTGGGTTTCCCATGGTTTCTTCACTAAAATAATATACAGCTAAGAAGAAAAAGTGACCAGCAGGAGAGTATAGTTCCCCATCCCCTTCTCTTACTAATCCAAATCACTCTACAAATATCTAGGTTACTCTTTGCCCCAGTGGAATGTCTTCCCCAGCACCACTGCTCAGCTCAAAGTGACAGCCTTCCTACCCAACAGGAGACATCTCATTCTTTAAATGGAGCTTTAGGAAAAACATATTTGTACAGTAGATGGGACTGATATGTACTTTGGTCCTAAACTTACCATTGGGTGTGGAAGTGAGTGTGTCACCTTATCTTTAATGATGCCCCATTTGTTGTTCTTGTATACCTTCAAGTCAAATTTGATTTACGTCAACCATAAGGCAAACATATCACTGATTTTTCTTGGCAAGATTTGTTGGATTATCTGCCTTGATAGTCTGGGTTATGGGCCCCCGGTGGTGCAGCGGGTTAAACCACTGAGCTGCTGAACTTGTTGACTGAAAGGTTGGCAGTTCAAATCTGGGGAGCGAGTCGAGCTCCTGCTGTTAGGCCCAGCTTCTGCCAACTTGCAAATGTGAGTACATCAATAGGTACCTCTTCAGCGAGAAGATAACAGCGCTCCATGCAGTCATGCTGGCCACATGACCTTGGAGGTGTTTACGGACAACACTGGGTCTTCGGCTTAGAAATGGAGATAAGCGCCAACCCCCAGAGTTGGACATGACTAGACTAAATGTCGGGGGAATACCTTTACCTTTACTTTAGTCTGGGCTATATCACTGTGTGGAAGGGACCTAAGACCCCTTCACCCCTGCCATATAAAATCCAGATTATCTGCTTTGTACTGGATTATATGGCAGTGTAGACTCATAAAGGAGCCCCGGTGGCAAAGTGCGTTAAAGCACTGAGCTGCTGAACTTGCAGACTGAAAGGTCCCAGGTTCAAATCCCGGGAGCGGAGTGAGCGCCCGCTGTTAGCTCCAGCTTCTGCCAACCTAGCAGTTCGAAAACATGCCAATGTGAGTAGATCAATAGGTACCTCTTCAGCGGGAAGATAACGGCGCTCCATGCAGTCATGCTGGCCACATGACCTAGGAGGTGTTTACAGACAACGCCGGCTCTTCGGCTTAGAAATGGAGATGAGCACCAACCCCCAGACTCAGACATGACTGGACTTAACGTCAGGGGAAACCTTTACCTTTACCTTTAGACTCATATAATCCAGTTCAAAGTAGATAATTGGATTACCTGCTTTGATAATCTGGATTATATGGCAGTGTAGAAGGGCCCCCAATCAAAAGGAGAACAAACCCCTGCTGATTGCAGAGGCTACTGCCTGTTAAATTGGGATTGGGATACTTTCATGGTTTCTGTGTATGTGCTTTCAAGTCACCTGTCAATTTATAGATGACCCTGTGAATTTCATAAAATTGTCTTAGGGAAGGAATACTCAAATGTGGCTTTGTCTCTTACTTCTTCAGAAATAGCCTACAGCGCCTGGCATGTAACCCCTAAACTAGGAGATACAAAGGGACTGTGAATAATTGATTATGTAACAATTATGAGAATGCAGCTATAGGTTACACATTAATAATTTCCATGAAGGACTCCAGCTAACACTAATATACATGTTCTTCACCAAACTGCTCGATGCCTACTGGCATTTCAGGCAATAGATGCTATAGTTAATTAATACATTTAATTAACACAAAAAGACTTGATAAGACTTTTCATGCAATGGCATGATCTTCATTTTAAAATGAAAACACATATATACCAAAGTGTCAAGAATTCTACATAGCTACTTGTTCCTGAGTATTGCCATACTTTTGTTGAAGAAGAATTCCTCTAAAGTACATAGACTGGGATGGGCAAAGTTAAGCCCTCCAGAAGTTGCTGAGTAGAAAAACACATCAGCCATAGCTAGCACAGCCAATGGGAGTTGCAGTCCAACAGCATCTGTAGAGCCACAACTTGCACATCTCAAGATCTAAAGAGATTAGGTCATACTATGTTTTTAAAAAACCACTCCAATAAAATTTCTTCAGTTTGTGCCCAGAAATCATCGCAGCTACAGGCGCCCTTTTAATAAGATTCTGACCTGTAATAATAAAGAGCTCGGATGTGGGCTTCAGCAGTATCCTTTCAAATGACTGGCTAGGGATTTGCTGTGAGACCGGTTGGCTGGGAATTTGCCCATGCTTCCTCCTCCTAAGGAGAAGTTTCTCCTCTTAAAAAATAACACTGCTCTCTGATATAACAGACATGCAGTAACAGCCCAAAGAAGTGCAAAAGACCACTGTAACAGCAGCAGCAACATTTGTTGTTTCTGCTTTTTATTGTTGTTCTTGATTTCCTGTTCTACTACAAGATTTTACTGTCTGGAGTTGGACCATCACTATTCAGAGTCTATCCAAGAATCTAGAAAACAGTGATGTATTTGCAGAAAATGGTCTGTCTGAATGGGCCCACTGTTATGCTTTTCATACATTCTTATTAGTGATGACTTTGGGAGTCAGCTGCTGTTAGCCTTGCCTATGGTAAACATACACACTCATAACTACAAATGGATCACATCCAATAAAATCACATTATTTCCAAACTCGTGTTTTTATTGCATTGTTCAATGCAGATATGTTGCAGCAACCCAAAACCAAAAGTATGGATTTGTATAGCCCTCCTTCACATTCCAACAATAGCCACAGTGGTCAAAAAAAACCTTCCAGTTTGCTTAATGGGGGACACGGAAAGAGCCTCCTCGAAGACTGAGTAAATCCAGTCAGGCGTCCCCTGGGCAACGTTTCTTGTAAATGGCTGATCTTTCCAAACCCAAAAGCATTGCATTGTTTTTAAACATTTTTTAACATTTTAAATGTGTTTTATCTCTCCACAAATGGATGAACACCAAAGGTCTTTATCAAGACCATTATGTCTATTAATATAGAAGGTTTGTCACTTGCTAAGGAAGAGCTATTAGCCAAAATGTCTGAGGACATCTCGTGTGACATTTTATGTATACAGGAAACACACAGAGACATCACAATGAGAAGACCAAAAATTCTCGGAATGCAACTGGCAGTGGAACGACCTCACAGACAATATGGTAGTGCCATTTTTGTATGATCTGGTATAGCAATATCTGCAACCTCTCTCACAGAAGTGAACAACATTGAAATCCTATCTGTGGAACTGGATAGTTGCAGTGTATCTTCACTCTACAAACCACCTGGGGCTGATTTCTATTTTACACCCCCAACCAATTGTCACAATCATGAAGCCCATTTTATTGTGGGAGATTTCAATAGCCATAGCTGTGTCTGGGGCTATGACGAAGATGATAGAAATGGTGAAGCAGTTCTAACGTGGGCCAACAATAGTAGAATGAGCTTCCTTCATGACAGTAAATTACCATCATCATTTAATAGTGGCCGATGAAAGCGTGGTTATAACCCTGATCTGATTTTTGTAAATGAAAGCATAATCCACCAATGCATTAAAAGGGTATTACACCCGATACCTAATACTCAACACAGACCAATATGCTGCATAGCATATGCAGCTGTAAGACCAAAAAGTGTCCCATTCCGCAGAAGATATAACTTCAATAAAGCTAACTGGACAAAGTTTACAGAGACCTTGGAAGCAGCTATTTCTGATATAGAACCCTCTATAGAAAATTATGACCTGTTTGTAGAAGCTGTGAAAAGATTCTCGAGGCTCTCAATCCCTAGAGGCTGTCGCACAAGCTACCTACCAGGCCTAAATGAAGAATCACTAAATCAGGTACAAGAATATCTCAGACTATTTCAAGAGAACCCATACAGTGATGTGACTATAGCAGCAGGTCAAAAACTATCTACAGCCATAGCTAATGCTAAGAAAGACCGCTGGATAGAGCTGCTTGAGAACCTTGACATGTTCAAGAGTAGTCGAAAAGCCTGGCAATTGCTGAGACGCCTGGATAGTGACCCTCTGGTCAACCATGGACATGCAAACGTAACACCAGACCAGATAGCTTACCAGCTAATTCAGAATGGGAAAACCAACCGCAGCAGAGTAAAGATGAAAATCAACAGGTGCCAGAACTTGAAACCCACCAGTTGTCATCTCCTCTAAACCTTAAAGAACTCAGAGAAGCCATCAAGCGATGTAAAACTGGTAAAGCACCTGGCCTAGATGACTTAATGATGGAGCAAATCAAACACTTGGGGCCCAAAGCTGAAAACTGGCTTTTGAAATTCTACAATCAATGCTTGGCACACAAACAGATTCCCAGAGCATGGAGGAAAACTAAGATCATTGCCATTTTAAAATCTGGTAAAGATGCCTCCAATGCCAGGAACTACCGACCAATCTCCCTCTTATGTCATCTATATAAAGTCTATGAGAGGATGTTATTAAATTGATTAGGACCTGTCATCGAACCTAAGCTTATTGCACAACAAGCAGGTTTCAGACCAGGGAAAAACTGTACAGGTCAAATTCTCCATCTGACTGAGCATATCGAGGAAGGCTATGAGAAAGGCTGCGTTGCGGGAACAGTTTTTGTGGACCTTACAGCAGCCTATGACACGGTGCAACATAGAAAAATGCTGCATAAAGTCTACCATATTACCCGGGACTTTGACTTTACAAAAACTGTCCAGACCCTCCTGGAAAACCGCAGCTTCTATGTGGAGTTTCAGGGCAGGAAAAGTAGATGGAGGAGGCAAAAGAATGGTTTACCCCAAGGCAGCGTTCTTGCACCGACCTTGTTTAACATCTTCGCGAATGATCAGCCACAACCACCACTCACAAAGAGCTTTATATATGCTGATGACCTTGGCCTTACAAGACAAGCAAAAGATTTTGAAACAGTTGAAAACCAGCCCACTAATGCCTTGAAAGATCTCTCCAGCTACTACAAAGAGAACCACCTGAAGCCTAACCCTGCCAAGACACAAGTGTGTGCTTTCCACCTACGCAACCGTGAAGCCAACAGGAAACTGAAAGTTACTTGGGAAGGCTAAGAGTTCGAACACTGTTTCCATCCTAAATACCTTGGTGTCACCTTAGATCGAACACTAACATACAGGAAACACTGCATGAACACCAAGCACAAAGTAGCTGCACGCAATAACATCCTGCGGAAACTGACTGGAAGTGCATGGGCTGCAGATCCACAAGTAGTAAGAACATCAGCCCTGGCCTTGTCTTTCTCAACTGCAGAGTATGCCTGTCCTGTTTGGCACAAGTCTGCCCATGCAAAGCAGGTGGACATAGCACTGAACGAAACATGTAGAATAATCACAGGTTGCCTTAAACCTACACCTGTTGATAAACTCTATAAGCTAGCTGGCATTGCCCCCCCGATGTGCGACGGGAAGTTGCTGCTAACTGTGAGAGAAAAAAGGTCGAACATTGTGAAAGCCACCCATTGCATGACTATCAGCCTCCTCCCAGTAGACTCAAATCAAGGAACGGCTTCATGAGAACCACCACTCCTCTTGATGTCCCCCTCTGGGCAGCTAAACCAGGAAATCCCACCTGGATGGCCCCCCATGAGGGACTGCCTCCAGAGGCAAACCAAGAATGGGCAACTTGGAAGTCCCTAAACAGACTGAGAAGTGGAGTGGGCAGATCAAAAGATAACCTGGCAAGATGGCACTACCTGGAGGAATCCTCCACCTTGTGTGACTGTGGAGCTGAACAAACAACTCCTCATATGTATGCTTGCCCACAATGCCCTGCCTCATGCACGGACGAGGAGTTGTTTAAAGCTACGGACAATGCGATTGTTGTTGCCCGCTTTTAGTTCAAAACTATTTAGCTGTTTGTGATTCCTTTATTTTATCACTTTTAAACTTATTTATTATGCAATGCTTTTGACACGAAATAAATAAATAATGGTCAATTTCTTTGGAGGGTGTATTAAACAACTCAAGTAATTTCTATGTAAAGTGTAGCCTCTGAAGAAGGCAAGCTCTGTTAGTGGATGAGATGTGTAGGGTTTAAAAAGAACATATAGAGCAAGTCGCCACCAACAAAATATGAGCTTTGACTCTAATTTGTTCTAGCTTTTCATACGTGCTTATTAGTTTTGTCCTTTGCTATTAATACTGTGTAACCACCATAGTTTTGCAACTAGACAGTGAATCCCAGCCTAACTCCACCAATGCCTACTTATCAGGAAGTGGCTGCTGTGAACATTTCCCTGGCATTCAGGAAGCAGCTGGTTTATGTCTCTACCCCAGTGGTTCTCACCCTGTGGGTCCCCAGGTATTTTCGCCTACAACTCCCAGATATCCCAACCAGTTGACCAGCTGTTAGGATTTCTGGGAGTTGAAGGCCAAAACATAAGGGGACCCACAGGTTTAAAGCCACTGTATAAAATGAGGATAACATACTCATTATAATAAAAATTCCAAATTAGAAAAAAACAAATTTAAACATAACAGTAAATAAAAACATTATTGCACAAAGTGAGCTTCCAAGACCAGCAAAGAACTGGTGCCTTTAGGATATTTAGGCTACAATATCCAATTCCAAAGAGGTATTCAACTTTGAGTTCAATTTTAGGTGGCATAGTAAGCAATCATAGAGAAATTTGCTTTTCCTCTTCCACCAGCAACAGTTCCCCAACAGGAATTTCACTTATTAGCACCTGAGAATCAATGCAAATATCTTTATAAACAGGCCTTACATACAATTTATTCCTGCAAGTCATACTACCTTAGCCCAAATCTGGACCTGGGTTTTCCTGAGGTGGAAAACTGGTATTAACTCAGACAATTCCAGGTGGTACAGGATTCCCCTCCCCACCAAGAATCAAATACTTTTCTTATAGCTAGGAAAAAATAGTGTTAAAGATGTGTTAATTCCCTTCTTCAACACTAGTCACCTGATTTTCTACACAGAAGATTTTTTAAAATGTAGAAAGTTTCAATCATATATTTGTCTTTTCTGCGTTATAAAGTATTACAGCCAAGATATAAGCTTCAGGCAATCTAGAAAGGTCACTTAGCCAAGTACCCAGAAATTTTTTTTTCTCTGAAGTGCTTATGATTTGCAGTTTACTAGGTCAGTTTAATTTGCCAAAGGAAAATAGTCAGCTTGCAATGGATTGCATCTTAGTGGCAAATAATGTTCCCTCCATACCACTCCCTGGTGAGACCTGCCTGTAGTAGTTTCAACCAAGCCCATTAACTCAGCTCATTCGGTGCACTGATCTGTAAACATTTTAGACTGCATACATTCTGTGCAAGTATTCTTATTCAATGTGTATTGACACATCTTGATGTGAAAGCTTTCAGAGTTAAGAAGGCAATCATGTTTACAGGTAGATGCTTCGACCTTGCATGGTTATTCTTTTATTAGAATAGACCTTATGCTTGTGAGTCATCCGGATGAATACATGAGGTACTGGCAGTATTTCTTATCTTACAGAAGATGAAGTCCTCTCAATAGGATCTTTCACTATCTGAGTAGTGATACAACATAGACTCAGATGCCCATCATAGATGTTTATAGCATTACGGTAGTCATGGCATCCAACTAAACCCAATTCATTATTTTGGTTCTGTTGCTGAAGTTCTGCATTTAATAATTCTCAACTAGAGGTCAATCTAGTATCATTCATCTATAAGTAGACGTGGTGGTCACAAATCTCCACCCTAGAAACAGCTATTGTATGCCTTCATGTCATCGCTGACTTATCACAACATTAAAATGAATCCATCATGGGTTTCCATGGTTGAGCAAGGAACTGAACCCTGGTCACAGTCCAACACTCAGACCGCTATACCATACACGTCTATTTATTATCTCCTGAGCACTATTTGTTCATCTTAATACCAAAAGTAAACCACCTTCACAGCTCAGATTAGAAAAACTAAGTATTGATTCTTAAGGTAAGTTGAAATAATTGAACATTGCAATTACTGCAAATCATTCCATGCACAAGAGACATGTAAACATGCAGCTCTGCTTCTCGTTGTGTGCCGTCCGCCGGACAATAAAAAGCTATAAAACTGAAACGTGCTGTCCTTTATCCGGGCGAACTGCAAATCCCTATAAGCTGTCCTATAGATATTGAACGACTGAGTCTGGATAACTTCAAAAAAGAATGTTTATTCATACAAGGTTGTAAACCTGGCACAGATCTTAAAGTTGCAGAAAATGAAACAAATTTCTATAGGTTTTAGTCACAGAATTATCCCTGGTTCCAGAAGGCAAAAGTGATTATAAAACCACTATACCCTAATCACGCTGCCTATATTAGAAGGAGAAACTCTTTCCTTCCCTATCTTTACAGCAAAGATTAGTTCTAGAAGCGATGGAATAACTCTGCTCCTCTAACTAGATTTCCTATTCCAGATCAATATAATTCAATACTTATCTAATTTGGATAGGCTTAGATTGGCCTGGTTTTGAGGATGATTTGTCCCAGTTAGCCTTGCACAGCTCCAGCACGTTGGAAAACTATAGCCAGAATGAAGCTCCAAAATGGAGACTAGACCCTGGTAAAAAGGGCGGTCCTAAGATGTTGCACTCTTTGACCAATCACTGCAAAGAAAACTGCAGCCAGCTTTTGCAGATTCCAAGCCACTTTTCCTGGGCTTTGCAGCCAGAGGCTGAAACAAGATGCAAAGGAGGGAAAACAAACAAACGACCAATAGGTAAGGCAAACCATCGTCCTGGGGGACGGAACACTCCCCGCTAAATTCCCAGGATGTGGGAATTTACCAATCAAAAACATACAAACACCTTTGTATACACAACAATAAAACAGTATAAAACTTACACACTTTGGACAGGCAACACGAAATTGCTGGTTGGTCTGTCCAGGACAGACATTTTGTCCTTACTATGAGTCTTTACCTGAACTTTTCTAACCTTACCGTCAGGGCAAGGAAAGGTCTTTAGTATAATGCCCATAGGCCAGGCATAGCGGGGCAAGTCTTTGTCCTTTAGCAACACAAGGTTTCCCACCTTGAAATTGTCCTCTGGGGTTTGCCAGAGTCTTCTGGTTGGAAGCTGGCTTAAGTATTCGGCCTTCCACCTCTTCCAGAAGTGGTTGGCTAAGGTCTGCACATGCAAAATTGGTGCCACAGTCCGATCGAATTGACTTAATTGGCCCACTGAGGGCTATGAACCTTTTCAATGCGTTTATGAATGATGAAGTGTCCATTCCCTCTGCAACCTCTATATGGACAGCTCGTACTGACAAACAAGTAAACAAAACCGCACATCTTTTGTTATTTACAACACCACCCCTGGTTTTCCTAGTGACAACCTCCCAAGGACCAAACACATCGATTCCCACATGGGAAAAGGGTGGGTCTGTCAAAGTCCTATCCTGAGGTAGTTCTGCCATCAACTGACTTTGACAGTTTCGCCTAAGGCGCCTGCATTTAACACATTTGAAAATACAACTGTTGACCAAACTTTTAGCATTTACCACCCACAGACCTTCATTTCTAGGGGCTGCCTCAGTTAGAGTTCTACCCTGATGATGGATTTTCTCATGGTAGTGACGAACCAACAACAAAGCAATATGGCTATTGGGGGTACAATGATGGGGTTCTTTGTACACACTTTGAGTTTAGCCTTAGCTAACCTCCCTCCCACTCTTAAAATGCCCTCCTTGTCTAGAAATGGGTTTAACTCACGCAAGAAACTCCGGCTGGGGGTGTCAAGCGCTTGTTCTAACCTGGCTATTTCTAGACTAAACTCATGCCTCTGAACTGACCTGAATATGACGCTCTTAGCCTTTATCATATCCTGGACCTGTAAAGGCTCACTATCTTTGCAAGCCAAACGATGTATAAGCCTAGCTACTGCTCTAAGAAGACTGTGCCACTCCGAAAAACGTTCAAAACGGTGTGGTTCCAGGCAAGATCTTTGGCCCATCTTGATTTCTGTGGTTGATTTGCAGGCTTTCACCTCTGCACTTCGTGAGACTTGAGCATTCATAATGTCCGAAAACCTTTGCTCATCTTTCGAGAGCGCTGTGGCTTCGTCTCTCTCAGAGACTTTGAAGATGGAGGAATACTCTGGAGTTATTGCTTGGCAGTAGACCGAGATATGACTTAGGCAACTGCGCACAAGTGTAGGACGTCCACCTTTAAGCACCTGTGCTTGATTGGAGTCCAACGACGATGGTGGGTGCATCTTGTTTATGCACACTGGGCCTATGACTGTCCAGCCTAATGGCAATTGTTGTGCGATAGGTGCACCTGGAGGTCCTTTAACTTGGTCGTTCACACAGAACAAGCTCGGGCAGTCCGAGCCAAGCAAAAGGGCAATGTCCACATCTGGCCGAAAGGCTGGTATAGCATTCTTTAACCGTCGCAAATGTGGATGAGCCTCCACAACTTCTCTAGTTACAATTTGTTTTTTGTTCCGAGGGATGGAGGAACACTCAATCAGGTCTGGCAACTTGAACTGTCTCTTCTGGTCGCAAGAGGAGACAACAAAGCCAGATGCTATGCGACCCTGCAACTTCTTTTTTCCTGCACACGTAGTCATAGTGTAGTCGACCATCTTGGTTTTAAGGTCAAACATGCGGAAGAACTCTGGAGTAGCCAGGGAGGCGTCGCTCTGTGAATCCAGGGCCACATAGAGTCTCTTTCTAAGCCAAGGGCTCTTGGCTGGATATACATCCGCTAGGCAGATAGGATGACAAACTCTTAACTGGTGCACGTCAGAGCATAGTTCAGTACAGGCGACCGATGGAGCATCCTCCTGCATCCGTGACGCGGCCTGCATGTTGGTGGCTTCAGTAGATGACCCTTCTTTGGAAGACGTGTCCCCTTTGGCGCGGGAGACAGCGTCAGAATTGTGCATCGCGGTGCAATGCTTAAGGCTGTTACACCTTGCGCATTTGACGTCCTCTTTGCAGTTGGATGCAAAGTGAAGAGTTGCTCCACAGCACCTAAAACATACGCCCAGCTTCTGTACAATCTGTTGTCTTTCTTTATAAGGCTTCTTGCCAAATTCCCGGCAGTTGGCCAAACTGTGAGGCTTTTGGTGAATGGGGCAGAGCACCTCCTTCACCTCTGACTTGGATTCGTTGGCCCTGTGTTGAGTTTCGACTGCCTTTACGCTGACAGGTCTATTGGCCTCTCTAGGTGGTTTCTTGTCCACTTCAGGTGCCTTCTCTGGCTGGGTCCCTTGGTATAAGGTGGGGAGGCCCGTCTGCGGATCATTCCTTTCTCTGGCCGCCCTTGTGATGAACTGGACCAAATGAGAAAATGGAGGGTATGCCTGGGAGTGGGCCTCCTTGTAGTTGAAGACCTCCTGTCCCCAGCGTTCTTGCAAAGTGAAGGGCAGCTTGGTCAAGATCTGCCTCTGGGACAGGTGCTGATCGAGGCACTTCAAACCGGGCAGTTCTGGATTCTCCTTGGCCGACTCTAATTCCGCAAGGAGATCGCTGAGGTCCCACAAGAGTTTGAAGTCTTTGAGTTTTAAAGCTGGGAACCTTTGGAGCTTGTCCATAAGAGATGCTTCAATCTCTGTGCTGGCCCCATACCTCTGCTGCAACCTGGCCCAGGCCTTTTCCAGGGCTTTGTCGGGATCGGCTACGTGGGCTGCGTAGATCTTCTTAACTTGTGAGGATGAGGCTGGGCCCAACCATGCAGCCAGAAGAGTCAGTTCTTCCTCAGGCAATAACTTTAAGTCTCTGATTGCTCTCTGGAAGGTGGCCTTCCAGAGAAGAAATTCCTCAGGCTTGTCCGAAAACTTTTCGACACCCTTGTCCTTAAGATCTCTTCTGGGACTTCTGATGATGGAGACAAGCTGGGACTCCGGCGTCGAAGGGAACAATTGAGGAGTTTGCTGTTGTGGAGTGGACTCCCACCGTGTACCTTGCGTCAACCTTTGGCCTCTTGGAGGGATGACATCGACCACTGACGAATCGATGGTTCCCTGTGCAGCTGTCTGTAGGGGCCAACTAGCACTCGGCCTTGAGGCCCTGATTGACTGACCTAGGGTTTTAGCAGGAGGCACAGGTAGCTCGAGCAAGGGTGAGCTCCCCGCTATGACGCTCTGCTCTGCAGGAAACTCAAAAGTGACTTTGGGGCCCTGCTCTGGGTAAGGAGAGAAGTCTCCCTGTTCCTCATCCGAAAACTGGCTGTACATGCTGCCAAGGTGCGCAAACACTTTGGCAGAAGGGTCCTGTATTGGTAACTGGCTTACATTTTCTTCTGTGAGTGGCTCAATTAGGGCCTTGGCCAAAGTCTCAGCCCTTACCCTTTTGGCTGCGGCATCCATCTTTATTCTAAGCATCTCTATACGAGCCTGTTCTATTTGCATTTCGCTTTGTCTACGGGCCTGTTCTATTTGCATTTCGCTTTGTCTTTGGGCCTGTTCCATTTGCATTTCGCTTTGTCTACGGGCCTGTTCCATTTGCATTTCGCTTTGTCTACGGGCCTGTTCTATTTGCAGTCGTTGCTCTTCTTCTTTAAAGGGAAGGGTGAGATCAGCTGCCTTAGCATCAGCCTCCGCCCCCGCTACCTTGCTCTTTAGCTCCAGACGTGCAGCCTCCTTAATGTGCAAGGCAGCTAGGGAAGAGATGGCACTCCCAGCAGCAGAAGACTTGCTAGAGTGGCTGTGTTTAGACGATGCACGCTCCCTTAGTTTAGATACCTGGCTAGAGCGGTTGGACTTAAGACTAAGTGCCACAGCAGGTGATTTCAAAAGATTGGTCTCATGGCTGCATAAGGAAGCTAGGATTGCCCTCACCCTATTTTCTTTCTCATTAGTGTCAGCTAAAACACTCCCTATTTCTAACTCTGAATCCTTGGCGTTAATGCGCTCGAGGACCTGGACTATCTTAGACACCAAACCCCTCCAAAGACCGAAGGCTTCTTCGAGGTCTGTCTGTAATATGGCTGGCACCCTTGTGATACCCAAGCTCTCTATTCTGTCCATTAATGTTGTGATGCGCTCCCATGCCGAACCTAACCTCACATGGAGGAGCTCCTTTTCGTCTATTAGATGGGCTAGCATTTTGGCTGAAGGGTGCTTTATCCTTTGGGGCCTTTCATTCCTACTTTCAGCCTCAGAAGGAGGTACGCCATCTGTATCATCTTGAAATTGCATAGACATTATGTATTCTTAATAGCAAGTAAATTTACAACAAAGGCAAATGCAATATACCAGCAAGTAAATTTACAATAAAAGCAAATGCAATATATAATACAATGCACAACACTTAACCATAGCAATATATATCACTAAGTAACTATACTTTACAAAGATTGTGACCTTTGGCGCCAGATTTTAGTGGGCAAGCTGCAAAATGCCAACTGACAGCAACTTGCCACTTGATACCTCCCTTGCCCGAGTGACGTAAACTGCCAAAATGGCGACTTCGCCAAATTTTCAAGCACCTCGTGCTCTGCGGCTCGAGGCCTGCAGCCGAAGGAGCACCAAGGCTGGCTTTGGAAAGGAGGAGAGAAGAGACGCCTCCTCCCCGCTGTGAATGGAGGTCACCACCGCAGGTCGATGAAGCAGGTCACCACCGCAGGACGATGAGGCAGGTCACCACCGCAGGACGATGAGGCAGGTCACCACCGCAGGACGATGAGGCAGGTCACCACCGCAGGACGATGAGGCAGGTCACCACCGCAGGACGATGAGGCAGGTCACCACCGCAGGACGATGAGGCAGGTCACCGCCGCAGGTCAATGAGGCAGGTCACCACCGCAGGACGATGAGGCAGGTCAAAGCCGGCCGAGTGCTCCGGCCGAACTCCTGATGAAGAGGCTGTCAAAGCTGGTTGAGTGCTCCGGCCGAACTCGCAGCAGCGTTGCCAGGCCTGTCCAGGTTCTAGCCTGGTTCTGGTGGGCTCCACGCCTCAGAGCCAGCCAAAGAACTGTCGCTGGTGCTCCGCGGCTCGAGGTCTACCGCCGAGGGAGCCCTGGACGTTGCTGGGAACTGCACAGCCTGTGCAAACCCAGAAAGCCACTGGGCTACGTGCGCACACGCGAGCCAAATAGCAAGGAAATAGAGCCCCACTATTTGACTCCTTCAGGTCTGAGAGCGGGCTCCACTGCCTCAGACGCTGGTAGAGTCTTTAGGTATGCAGACTGAGCTCAGGCGGAAAAGCCGCAGCCTATACTAAAACTTCCTAAACTATAAAAAACTATAAAGCCGTGCAAGCTAGCTGAAGCGGAAAAACCGCTGATCTACCTCAAAACTGTGCCGTCCGCCGGACAATAAAAAGCTATAAAACTGAAACGTGCTGTCCTTTATCCGGGCGAACTGCAAATCCCTATAAGCTGTCCTATAGATATTGAACGACTGAGTCTGGATAACTTCAAAAAAGAATGTTTATTCATACAAGGTTGTAAACCTGGCACAGATCTTAAAGTTGCAGAAAATGAAACAAATTTCTATAGGTTTTAGTCACAGAATTATCCCTGGTTCCAGAAGGCAAAAGTGATTATAAAACCACTATACCCTAATCACGCTGCCTATATTAGAAGGAGAAACTCTTTCCTTCCCTATCTTTACAGCAAAGATTAGTTCTAGAAGCGATGGAATAACTCTGCTCCTCTAACTAGATTTCCTATTCCAGATCAATATAATTCAATACTTATCTAATTTGGATAGGCTTAGATTGGCCTGGTTTTGAGGATGATTTGTCCCAGTTAGCCTTGCACAGCTCCAGCACGTTGGAAAACTATAGCCAGAATGAAGCTCCAAAATGGAGACTAGACCCTGGTAAAAAGGGCGGTCCTAAGATGTTGCACTCTTTGACCAATCACTGCAAAGAAAACTGCAGCCAGCTTTTGCAGATTCCAAGCCACTTTTCCTGGGCTTTGCAGCCAGAGGCTGAAACAAGATGCAAAGGAGGGAAAACAAACAAACGACCAATAGGTAAGGCAAACCATCGTCCTGGGGGACGGAACACGTTGTATTAGGAATCATACCAGCCTGTATTTATCAATATATGTTACGTGAATTACTCTTTCCTCTTAGCATTAGTAGCTCGAGTATACTCAATAAATAACATTTCACATACAGGGCTGGCTGACTTCCTGTAGAATAGTGGTTTTTAAGACTGGGTTACTGTGAGTTTTTCAGTCTATATGGCCATATTCCAAAAGCATTTTCTCCTAATGTTTTGCTCACATCTATGTCAGGCATCCTCAGAGGTTGTGAGGTCTGTTGGAAACTAGGCAAGTGGGGTTTATATATCTGTGGAGTAATGTCCAGGATGGGAGAAATAACTCTTTGTCTGTTTGAGGCAAGTGTGAATGTTGCAATTGGCCATCTTGATTAGCGTTGAATGGCCTTGCAGCTTCAAAGCCTGGCTGCTTCCTGCCTAGGGAAATCCTTTGTTGGGAGGTGTTAGCTGGCCCTGATTGTTTCCTGCCTGGAATTCCCGTTTTCAGAGTGTTGTTCTTTATTTACTGTCCTGATTTTAGAGGTTTTTTTAATATTGGTAGCCAGATTGTGTTCATTTTCATGGTTTCCTCCTTTCTGTTGACATTGTCCACATGCTTGTGGATTTTAATGGCTTCTCTGTGTCGTCTGACATGGTGGGGTTGTCAGAGTGGTCCAGCATGTCTGTGTTCACAAATAATATGCTGTGTCCAGGTTGGTTCATCAAGTTCTCTACTATGGCTGACTTCTCTGGTTGGATTAACATTTCTTATCTCACATCTTATCTGCCACTCCGCCAAACAGCCTGTTCCACCACGATAGAAAGTAGAAGAAAAACTCTACTTTTTCTGAAAGAGACTGTTCATGTTCACAAGCACTCTGATCGTCTATGTATATAGTGCAATAAATTTTGATGCCATAAAAGTGTGGTTGGGAGAAAATTCAACCAAACAAAACCAACAATTCATTCCGTTCACAGTTGAAAATTATAGTTCTCATGAAGAATATCAACTCTATTGCTATAGTGTTGGTAAATGGTAAAGATGAATAATCCGAGGCACATAAATTCTGTAGGAGGTAAGATGTCAGACTTGAGGGACTTGGAAATTGAGGGAAAGGAGATTCTTGCTTAAAAAGAGCTTCTTTTTCCTCTTTAATTATGGTCATGTCTCATTTGGGAGCCACTGGCTGAAAACCTCTATCCTGGAAGATTTCCAATTATTCAGCTGGCCCAAAAAATAAGATGTGCCAAAGGGTTTAGGAAAATTTGATAATACCTTTAACAATGATCAGGATTCAAATGTCAACTGTGAAGCAGTAACATCTCTAGGACTGATGTCAGTCAGTGTGTGTCATTCCCAAAGACCTCCTCATCTAACAGACCACAATATTGCAACTAAAATACCAGAACATTTGACAAAATCAATTATTATTATTTTTTTAAAAACCAGTTGCAATGAAAACAACAGCAGGTGAAAGGTAAAAACAATGACTTGAATCACCCTTGTAACAGGGTAATAATATCTCTGATCAGAGTACGTCCACATTAGTGTTCAAAACATACATTAGCACAGAAAATCCTGTCTGAAGGGCTGTCTACTTGTAATAAAATTTGTTTATGCTCCAAGCATACAAATAATACTGAAGAGATTTGTAAGTTTGTTCTAATGAAGAGAGATATGCTTCTGTAAAACAATATCCACTACACAGAACGCCAGCCAGATTGTTAAAACACTGAGACATAGCATTACATCTTATATGTCTTGATGATATATGGTATGTTTAAAGGCAACTGCACTTATTTATGAGTGCTCTGGCTGCTATTCGGTATGTTTTTTTCTTTGTGTTCATTGCCTTTGGAAATAACTTGATACAAATAATAAACTGTAATTACAGTAATTGCAGGAAGCCTCATTTAAATTACTTTTTTGCAAGAAGGCTCATCTACTAAAGGTTGAACATAATCCAGATTATCAAAACAGATAATCCAGATTATCTGATTTGAACTGGTTTATATGAGTCTACACTGTCATATTGGAGCCCCCGGTGCCTCCGTGTGTTAAAGCGCTGAGCTACTGAACTTGCAGACTGAAATGTTGCAGGTTCGAATCCGGGGAGCCGAGTGAGTGCCCGCTGTTAGCTCCAGCTTCTGCCAATCTAGCAGTTCGAAAACATGCAAATGTGAGTAGATTAATAGCTACCGCTCCAGCGGGAAGATAACGGCGCTCTATGCAGTCATGCCGGCCACATGACCTTGGAGGTGTCTACGGACAATGCCGGCTCTTCAGCTTAGAAATGGAGATGAGCACCAACCCTCAGAGTTGGACACAAGTGGACTTAACGTCAGGGGAAACCTTTACCTTTACCTACCATATAAGCCAGTTCAAATCAGATAATCTGAATTTTATATGGTAGTGTAGAAGGGGCCTTACTTCACAGCTGCAACATAATAAAGGATAATGTCACTTTTCAGAGTTTGGAGTGTTAATTTTCTATTTATGAATGGGATGCTGAAGTCAACTGTGCGTTATCTCACACTGCTCAATTTTGGATGATGTTAGCATTGTCATTATATTTATTCTCCTTAAAAATAACTTTCCAAGCTCTGCTTCGATGGTTTAACTATAACTTTATTGTTCCTTTTATATTTATAATGGCTTTGTATTTTGTGTTGTCGAAGGCTCTCATGGCCCGGATCACAGGGTTGTTGTATGTTTTTCTAATAGGAATATATTTTCATAACCTGTTAAGATTATGATTCCAATATGGTTAAACATTCATGCAGAGCAGTAAAAACGCAGAAGACTAGGGGTTTATGTGAGCAGAGGTAAAAAGAAATTAAACAGTAAGACAAAATATCCAGCCTCCCTTTCCCTTTAAAAAGTCATGCGCATAAAATAAGCATCAGAGACATCAAATAAAATAGCAAAAATATGTTTACTCACAATCTTGTATGATGATGGTCATACAGGCAAAAACATCTTAGTTCCAAAGAAAAACAGTTCAGGAAACTACATATCTCTTAACAGACAGGAACATCAGCATGGCATGGTCAGGAGCAAAGAGGAAGAGACAGGAAGAGGCATCTGTACATCACTTCCTGTGTGTCCCCAGAAAGGATACACCCATTTCCCATTTCATATGCAAAACCCCCTTAATGGTGTCATCAACTCTGGAATGCAGCTCTGTTCAGGTTACTAGCAACAGACATAACTACTACATAAACCATCCCACATTGAAAATGCATGCATGATTGCTTAGATAACCCAACATTTTCGGGCTGTATGGCCATGTTCCAGAAGTATTCTCTCCTGATGTTTCGCCCACATCTATGGCAGGCATCCTCAGAGGTTGTGAGGTACCTCACAACCTCTGAGGATGCCTGCCATAGATGGGGGCGAAACGTCAGGAGAGAATACTTCTAGAACATGGCCACACAGCCCGAAAAACATACAACAACGCTTTGTATTTTGTATTACAGGGCAAATTTGGCCCCCAATTTTTTTGGAAACATGGCAAATCATTCCATGCATTTTACAGAGCTGAATATGCACCATACACACATACACTTATGCATAAGAAGTCATCAAATTATTCCCGGGTGTGAAAGTATACAGGAAATTGGGGCCAATGTCTGACAACACAATGTGGGAACTGGGAAGCCCTGGCCCTTGAGTGCTCTAACTGGAGGTCAGCTGTGACCAGCAGTGCTGGAGAATTCAGAGGCACGAATGGAGGGTTTAAGGGGGAAATGTGCCAAGAGGATGTCCTCACTGCGGAAAAACATGCGGGGCAAGTATAGGTCTCTTCAGCCACCCATGCATCCACCGCCGAGGCACTACACTTGGAGGGCCATCATCCCCAGGCTACGAGAGATAACCTAAGTAAGTAAGTATGCTTCCCACAAACAACATGCCCATATACTTGTTTTCATTCATACACTTCTCAAAGTGATGACCACAAGTGACATCAATTCCACCAAGTCTGAAAATATAAGTACACTAGAGTCTCGCTTATCCAACACTCGCTTATTCAACGTTCTGGATTATCCAACGCATTTTTGTAGTCAATGTTTTCAATACATCCTGATATTTTGGTGCTAAATTCGTAAATACAGTAATTACTACATAGCATTACTGCGTATTGAACTACCTTTTCTGTCAAAATTGTTGTATAACATGATGTTTTGGTGCTTAATTTGTAAAATCATAACCTAATTTGATGTGTAATAGGCTTTTCCTTAATCCCTCCTTATTATCCAACATATTCACTTATCCAACGTTCTGCCGGCCCGTTTATGTTGGATAAGTGAGACTCTATTGTATTTGGGAATCATGAGGGATTCTGGTGATGACATGCTAGTGTTTTTGCACATGTATGTATTTAGGAGACCTCTGGGCATGTTTTGAGCAAATGTCAAAAGATGCATCACTTAAAAAGAAATAGGGATGTCTAAGGGGCTTCAGGTACAACAACAGTGGGTTCTAGGGTTGTACTTTTCCCCAACTCTAAAGGAGACTGCCTTCCTATTCTTAACAATATCCCTCTGATCTCACATATGGAGGACTTTCACTGCAATGTGGCCTTATTAGCATGTTTTCATCTGTATTGTAAAACCATTACCTTCAAAGGGTCCTGGCTCAGGAGGGAAATCAGGCAGGGAAATTCAGTCTCGTGAGAGATACAAAAAGCAAAGTTTATTTTCACATAGCTATGAGAAGGCGGACAGCTGTACATACTCCAGAGGGCTGCACAATGCAAATGGCTGCCGCCACATGTGCGTAGCAAACAAAGTATTTTATATCTCAGCCTTATCTAGAATTGACCAATGGCTGAGAGTCTTCCCCACCTTCCACACCTACTTTGGCACAAGTGATACCAATGACCTAACTTGTTTACTCTGAACTTTCTTCTCCCTCTGGAACTTCCTGAAGAAAGGCACCAGCTCACAGTAAGAGGAGGGGCACAGGTCCTGTGTTGCACATACTACTTTGATTCATACAAAGTGTTTATATTGTCTATATAAAGGCTATATGATATATGCAGAGGCAAAGCTATGTAAGCAATAGTTTACTATTTTCTGGCTTATGGTCCCTACAGTATGATGGAATTGTGGGCTATATGTGTGGTTACTAGCCATGATGGATGGCTGAGAAATGATCTCCTGATTCACATGCCAATGGAGATAAGGCCCTCAAAAAAAAGCTCATCCAATAAGGGTTTTGACTTCTTAAATGTCACAGAAGTCCTCTACACCATATCGTAATCTGATTTGGAAAGTACTGTACATTCAATTTCAATAGTAGTTCACCATGTCATTGTAAATAGAAATCAGAAGATGCTGGCCTGTAAATTATGTTGTGGGCTTACAAAATGTTCCCACATGAATGGGAAGGACATGAGTGCCCTGGGTGTTCTTAGTCTTAAAGATATGGTTTGGCAACTGGGCATTTGCATATATACCCTGGACTATAGTCATTGATGTACCATGGATTAAGCTAAAACCTTATGTTACAGTGATAGATGTGTTTTGATAAAAATTCTACAATGAAGAAAAATTAGATTTAAAAAAATATCTGGATTTGTAGCAGGGGAACACTCTGAAAAGAAGCAGCACAATGAAACCTATCAGCACCACAGAACAGTGAATTGAAAGTGATCCTAAAATGCATCAGATATAAAGCAAATGCATATTTTGGCTGCACATTTGGCTACTATGAGCAATTATTGCTCTTCATTATCTCTGTCGAACTCCACTGAGTCTCTGAGAAGAACTCACTGATAGTTCTTGGCATGCCACTGCAAGAGGGGTACGTTGATAAATCATTTCAGAAATGTATCTAAAGTATGTATCATGTTGTCCTAGAGATTAAATATACAGTAGAGTCTCACTTATCCAAGACTTGCTTATCCAACGTTCTGGATTATCCAACACATTTTTGTAGTCAATGTTTTCAATATAACGTGATATTTTGGTGCTAATTTTGTAAATACAGCAATTACAACATAACATTTCTGCGTATTGAACTACTTTTTCTGTCAAATTTGTTGTATAACATGATGTTTTAGTGCTTAATTTGTAAAATCATAACCTATTTTGATGTTTAATAGGCTTTTTCTTAATCTCTCCTTATTATCCAACATATTCGCTTATCCAACGTTCTGCTGGCCCGTTTATGTTGGATAAGTGAGACTCTACTGTATATATATATATATGACGGATAGAGAACAACGAACTTTCTCTCAACTGTGAATCTTTTCTTGCAAGGAATATTTTATTCAAATAATGCAAATTCTTATATTTGTTCCAAACTCTCCCAGTGAATATTCCTAACAATTTGCTAAAGAAGTGGGATAACTCTATCAAAAATGGGTACTGGGAAGAAATTAAAATAGAATTTCCAACTTTCATCATCCTTCTCAAGAAAGCTCAGGCTGGATCTACACTAAATTTCAGAATGCAGATTAATTGCATTGAACTAGATTATATGGCAGTGTAGAATCATATAATCCACATTTATAAATACGACATTTATGTCCCGCCCTTTTCACCTCGAAAGGGACTCAGAGCGGCTTACAAGTTATATGTACATACAATATATTATATTATTAGCATAACACACTACAGTATTAGCATTATATATTACTATATTGTATTATACTACTATACTGTAATATTATTAGTAACATTACATGTAATATATAATTATTATATTATTATTTTGTATTATTAGTAGTATTATAGTGCATTACAATATTATGATCAATATTATATGTACATACAATGTATTATATTATTAGCATAACACAATATTAGTATTACATATTACTATATTGTACTATACCATTATACTGCAATTTTATTAGTAATATCACATATAATATATAATATACAATTATTATATTGTATATTATTAGTATTATATTTTATTATATTGTATTACATTATACTATTATTATCAATATTATATGTATATACACAATATATTTATTATTAATAACAATATTAATATTATTAATAATAAAAATAATAATTTGACAGTGTAGACAGTATAACAGGGGTCTGGATGGTTTTATTGGCCCCAGCATCTGGATTTGCTAATTTCTTTGTTTGTTCTCTACCAGGATATCCATATCACTAGAGATACCAGGAGATTTGAAAATATATTTTGTTAGTTAATGGTGGAGGTACATAGATAAGAGATTAATTGAAATACCTGGAAAGACAACAGCACTAGAATGGATGTGTTTGGTAAATGTCAGAAATAAATATGCCTCATGCATACACAGAGACATTTACAAATAAAACAAGTGCTCTATCTATCTATGAAATCTTAGATTGTTAAGATGTAGAAAGGGAAAACTGTTGGCAAAGAAGCATCGAATATTGGTTGCTATATATAAAGCTCAGGCTCTGTAAGTTGATTTTTGTATATTTTATTGGCGACTTAACAAACCATACAATAAAGCCAGGTTAATTAATTATCCAGCTTCATTGGTTTGGAACTATGCAAAAGAGACCTTTTGCTTACAGTAAATAGAATATACTGACCTAGCCAGATGCTTTGCTCTCCAAAGACATCTGAATATTTTATTCATCTCTTGCTATTGTTATTTATGTGTGTTTGTGTGTGTGTGTGTGTGTGTGTGAATGATATACATATACAGACAGGGTGGGTGGGGGAACCACACCCAGGCACACAAACAGATGCAAACACACATTTTGCAGAAGCACGTTCATCCAATACATTTACTATCAACATCCGCTGACACACACTCCTCTCTGGTCAGTTACAAATCTGCAGGGGAAGCATGAAAGGAAATCCCAGAAATATTGCTCAGGCAATGATTATTAAGAAAGGTCAGAAACAGAAAACAAATACTTTGGACAACAGATTCCCTGAGGAGGATACTTCCTCTGCCTTTAACGTTCATGCAAGGTTATCTTTTTTAAAGTAATTTTTTCATTTCCATTGCATAGTCATTGTTAATACAATTATTTGTTTATTGTATTAAAATGAACCCACAACTTCCAAATAACATCACGTAGCAGTCAAGCTCAAAAACAAAGCACAGCAAAACTAGATCTAGAGATGACTGGTAACAGAAGGTTTTCCCACTTGCACAAGGCAGTACTGCCAGATACTTCCAATTTTGCCACCTCAACGTAGTCCTCTGTATCTGATCTCATGATATTCGAAAGCACTGCTTCTTATATTGTAGGTCCTGACCCAGATCCCCTTAGGTCAGTGGTTCTCAACCTGTGGATCCCCAGATGTTTTGGCCCAGAAATCCCAGCCAGTTTACCAGCTCTTAGGATTTCTGGGAGTTGAAGGCCAAAAAATCTGGAGACCCACAGGTTGAGAACCACTTAGCTTAATGTTGGGGTCATAAAAAATTGGCAATAGTAAAAGTTTTCCAAATTCCACCCATTTACAGAAAATGCTTCAGCTGTACTCCATGAAAGGGAAAACCCGCCTGTTTAGCAAGTCTTCAAATGCTGATTTATTATCTATAAATGTTTGATTTTATACCTACCCTGCTTCGCCGAAAATAAGACTGTGTCTTATATTAATTTTTGCTCCCAAAGCTGTGCTAGGTCTTATTTTCAGGTGATGTCTTATTTTTCCATGAAGAAGAATTCACATTTATTGTTGAACAAAAAATGAACATTTATTATATACTGTACAGTAGTTGTCATCAGAAACCAGCATAACCAGACAAACTGTGAATCCTATCAAAAATTTCTTGTTACTGCCATTATTTCCATGTACAGTGTTCCCTCACTACTTTGCGGTTCGCTGTTTTGCGGATTCGCTGTTTTGCGGTTTTTTTATAAACTCTAAAATAATATTATAAATCATAAAAAATTACTATTTACAGCCTAAGGAAGGGAGGAAGGAGAAGCTGAAGGGAGAGAAAAGGAGCCCAAGCAGCAACGGGAGGAGAAGGAGGCTATTTATCAACACACGATTGGTTGATAAAGACTTAAAATAGTGTATAACTACTAAAATAATGTATAAATATATAGTGACCCTACTTTGCGGATTTTCATTTATTGCGGGTGGTCCTGGAACCTAACCCGCATGATAAGTGAGGGGACACTGTATAACAATCTATGGTATGTACATTTACCAATCCTGTATGCTCTGGTGATCTGTATGGCGGGCATGCTTCCAAATTTTGCTAGGTCTTACTTTCAGGGGAGGTCTTATATTTAGCAATTCAGCAAAATCTCTACTAGGTCTTATTTTCAGGGAATGTTTTATTTTTGGGGAAACAGGATATTTTGTATACTTATATACCAGAGGTCACACAAAAATTTCCCAAGGGAGAATTGGGTCACAAGTGGGAAAAATTTAAAAATCCTGTTCCAGAGAACTGCTTCTTAAAATATGGGCCCCAACCCCATATGGGGTCCCCTTAGCTCAATGTTAGGGTCATGAAAAAATTGCTACTTAGAAATTTACACAACTCTGTTAGCAACAACATGCAGTTTACAGTGGAATCTGCAGAAAATGCTTCAGCTGTATTTCATTAAAAAGAAAATCAGCCTGTTTAGTAAGCCTTGCAAACGTTTGATTTTATACCTATTTCATATATAGTAGAGTCTCACTTATCCAACGTTCTGGATTATCCAACGCATTTTGTAGTCAATGATTTCAAAATATTGTGATATTTTGGCGCTAAATTCGTAAATACAGTAATTACTGCATAGCATTACTGTGTATTGAACTACTTTTTCTGTCAAATGTGTTGTATAACATGATGTTTTAGTGCTTAATTTGTAAAATCATAACCTAATTTGATGTTTAATAGTCTTTTCCTTAATCCCTCCTTATTATCCAACATATTCACTTATCCAACATTCTGCCGGCCCGTTTATGTTGGATAAGTGAGACTCTACTGTACCTATATACTTGAGCACATGAAATAAATTCTCACGTAGAATGGATCATGGGTAAATAAAGTTTAAGAAGCACTCCAACAGCAATCTTCAGTGTTTGCTTTTGGACAGCCAAACCACATCTTTGATCAGAGCCTTTCAGGAATCTATCTGTGGCACATTGGCCTAAATGCACGTCTCAAGACATCTTTCAAGTCAGCTGCACGTACAACAAACATTTCAGTAATCAAGCTTGAAGGTCACCAGAACATGGATCTAAGAAGAGATGTACAAGCAAGCATGCTTCAGAGCACAAAGACATATCAAATGGTCAATCAATGACCACAGGTGTAAACCAGACATGCACCAAAATCCACATATAATCAGAACAGATGCTGAATAGATTTTCTGCCAAGATCTTCTAGGATGGCATTTGATTGCCTTTTCAGATGAGCAACACCCTCCATGTTATGACACATCTAGGACATGCTGAGATCCTTTTTAAAAAATCGGTATCAAAAAGACCTGTAAGCTGCCTCCTCCAAAAACTGTACAGTATACAGAAAAGGAGCAGGAGACAAAAGCCACAATTAGTTAGTAAAGATGCTCAACAAGAAAATCTTAGAATTGCTGCTTATAGCATTAAGCTTATAGCATATAATTAATGCAGTTTGGCATGACTTTAACTGCCATGGTTTAATGCTATGGAATCACGAGTCTTGGAAATCAGCCGATTTTACAGAACTCGTATATGATTTCTTGCCTGCACAATAAACTATTTACCTATACATTACAAAAATACATAGTAAAGGTAAAGGTTTCCCCTGACATTAAGTCCAGTCGTGACCGACTCTGGGGGTTGGTATTCATCTCCATTTCTAAGCCGAAGAGTTGGCGTTGTCCATAGACATCTCCAGGTCATGTGGCCGGCATGACTGCATGGAGCGTCGTTACCTTCCCGCCAGAGCAGTACCTATTGATCTACTCACATTTGCATGTTTTCGAACTGCTAGGTTGGCAGGAGCTGGGGCTAACAGTGGGCGCTCATTTTGCTTCCGGGATTTGAACCTGGGACCTTTTGGTCTGCAAGTTCACCAGCTCAGCGCTTTAACACACTGTGCCACCAGGGGCCCCACAAAAATACATACAATTGATTAAATACCTGTGGAGTGGGGAGAAACTTGATCTTCTAAGAGTGATTCAGAGCATGCATTTACATGTATTTTAATGGAAGGGGGGACGATGGAACATAGCTCAGCTCAACAGGCTGAGAAAATGGCACATTCAGACCAGTAACTCACCTAATTCCTTAAATACAGAACACACTCCAGCAAAGCCCCTATGAACTTACAATGGTCCACTAAGAATCTGTTCCCTACACAGAAAGAGTGAAGCAATTTCTGGAGAGGGAAAGCGCATTATTCAGCGTTGCAGAACGGATAAATAATTCAGTGAATCACTAATCAGTGTAGGATAACCCATTAGTCCAAGCCACTTCCCTTTTTCATCTACTTCCTTCAGTGAGATCTTTTGTCGAAACCACATGGCAAAAAAGCAAGCCCTTCTTTCCAACTACACATTTAAGACAGAATGCTAAAGAACATACTATTATCCCACAACACAAAGAGATGGGGCGGGGACTGCAGCGTTGACAAAAAAAATCAGAACATGCTCCTAAATATGGACTTTCTCCAGAAGTACCACCTGATCCACTACAGTTGTTGATGGGAAAGTTACAATTACATCCACAAGAAAAAATATCATCCTTCATTCATTATAATGCAATACTAATGTTATGCTGTTATACCTTTAATGTTTCAAAAAAGAGAGAGAGAAATCACTAAATGTAACTAGTTGATTAGAATTAGCTACTGCCAAAATAGCTAAAACAGCCTATCCATTGTACAGTAGAGTCTCACTTATCCAACACTCGCTTATCCAACATTCTGGATTATCCAATGCATTTTTGTAGTCAATGTTTTCAATACATCAATACAATGTTCAATACATTCAATACAATGTTTTCAATACATATATTTTGGTGCTAAATTCATAAATACAGTAATTACTACATAGCATTACTGCGCATTAAACTACTTCTTCTGTCAAATTTGTTGTATAACATGATGTTTTGGTGCTTAATTTATAAAATCATAACCTAATTTGATGCTTTTCCTTAATCCCTCCTTATTATCCAATATATTCGCTTATCCAACATTCTGCCAGTCCGTTTATGTTGGATAAGTGAGACTCTACTGTATTTGAAACCACCTGTGGGATTCTTCCTGTCACCATCTTTTGACATCAGAATCCTATAGTTTTTGTTCAGTTTCTTGGTGGTTTTTTAAATGACTTGCAAGTATTTTTTGGTTGTTGTTGTGTTTCCTCAAATCATTTCATGGCAATCCTAAGGCAAATCTATCACTGGGTTTTCTTTCAGAATTTGGTCAGAGGGGGGGTTGCCATGGCCCTCTGAGGCTGAGAGAATGTGACTTCCACAAAGTCCTCTACTAGGTTTCCATGTCTGAGCGAGCTTTTAAACCCTGGTCTCCCAAAATCCTAGTCCAAAATGAAAATAACTAAGATCTTTCCTTTACCCCAAGCCATTTCTTAGCAAAAGGAGAAGGCACCCCCACAGCAATGCATCCTGGGAAGCAAAAGTGACATCCTAAGGCAGGTTGATCTCCAAAGGCTAGTGATCTTCTCCAAAAGAATCAGCCTCTTCCAGAAGAATGGAGATGCAGCCATATATATTTTTGAGATCTCCACTGGGGGAGCAGAAGCCAAGGCATTTATGGACAATCATTTCATTCTGCCATGTAATATTCACTGTATGTTAATCGCTAACACTTAGAGCAGCGTTTCTCAGCCTGGAGATCAGGACTGCTGGAAGGGATGCGATGGGGGTTTCAAAAAAGTCACCAAAGACCATCAGAAAATACATATTTCTGATGGTCTTAGGAACCCAAATCCCTCTAGTATTTTCTGTTGGTCATGGGGTTTCTGTGAGGAAGTTTGGCCCAATTCTATCCTTGGTGGGGTTCAAGGGGCTCTTTGATTGTAGGTGAACTATAAATCCCAGCAACTACAACTCCAAAATGTCAAGATCTATTTTCCCCAAACTCCACCAGTGTTAAAATTTGGGCATATTGAGTATTCATGCCAAGTGTGGTCCAGATCCATCATTGTTTGACTCCACAGTGCTCTCTGGATGTAGGTGAACTACAACTCAAAAACTCAAGGTCAATGCCCACCAAACTCTTCCAGTATTTTCTGTTGGTCATGGTAATGAGGAACTGAAAAATATGGATTTTTAGACATATATTGTATGCACATTAGAAGCACTGAAATGTAGAAAAAATCAGACTCTGTGTTAGATTCTGTGTAAATGTACAAGCTGAGAGAAGGGAGGCCCTGTTATCTATACATTCCAGTGTGGATTGGTTCCTAGTACAGCTTGACAGGTCAAGAGTGGCCTCTTGATGGATCTCTCTTTTGGTGTCTGTGACTTGCTACAGGCTTTTAGAGTTCTTTCTTTGATTTCAGCTCCACTGTTGGAGAGGGATGCACAGAGCTTTTGCAAACAAGAAGGCAAGCAAGCAGCAGCCTGCAAGCCCACATAATGATAGGAAAATGCTGATCGTGCATATTTATGCCCATGTACGTAAGCATGTGAAGTGACGTACTAATGACGAGATGCATGTAGAAGCATGTTCTTTGTCTGAAAATGTATAAAAGGCAACAAAAGGATCTCAACAAAAGGATCTCTCTTGGTGTTATCTCTCATGTCATCTATATCAATGGGAGTTCTGTGTGCCAAGTTTGGTTCAAATCCATTGTTGGTGGGGTTCAGAATGCTCTTTGATTGTGGCTTAACTATAAATCCCAGCAACTATAACTCCCTAAATCAATCCCCTGCAACCCTACCAGTATTCAAATTTGGGCGTATTGGGTATTTGTGCCAAATTTGGCCCAGTGAATGAAAATACATTCTGCATATAAGAATCATAGTAGCAAAAATACAGTTATGAACTAGCAATGAAAATAATTTTAGAGTTGGAGGTTACCACAACATGAGGAACTGTATTAAGGGGTCGCAGCATTAGGAAGGTTGAGAACCAATGACTTAGAGGTATATTTTGAAGACTTCAAAGGAGTATCAAAACATACGTAATTGGCTAACCTAATGGCTTTCTCTGCTACAGGTTTCTCTCCATCAGTGTCTGCCTACGTAATTGGAAAGCCGGCCTTCCTTCCTAATTAATCACCTAAGGCCAGCATAAATAAATGTGCATATTATTTGAGATTTTGAAAGATGCTATTATTCTGCTTGCATCAATCAACGGTATCAAGTTTTATATTTCCTGAAAGAATATAAGTGTTTTCACTCCTAACTCATTGACTAGTTGGGGTTAATAGGTTAATGGGAAGCCCTGCACAAGCACAGTTCTTTCTTTGATTTCAGCTCCACTGTTGGAGAGGGATGCACTTACAGAGTAACAGAGCTTTTGCAAACAAGAAGGCAAGCAGCCTGCAAGCCCACATAATGAAATAAGCCCTTTTGGATGGCTGTTCCTTTAAAAGATAAAATTAAATTATACTAAGAGCCAGTAGTCGAAGGACATATTTTTGGAAATGTCAGGAGAAAAGAGTATTAACTGTCATACGGAATGAAAAATGTAGTAATTTTCTTTTAAAGGCTCTTAGAAATCCAGCCCCTGTAATATCTTTCTGGAGTGACCAAGGCTAACATTGTCTAAACATGGGAACATACAATAAAATAGTGAAGGGTTGCATATCCATTAGCTAAGGATTTTTCCCTCTCTTTTTGCAACTAATGTAATTGCCTTTAAGCACAGGTTCCACATTTCTTCAATTATTTATGATGTGAAAGGCTTCTTTCATTTATCGTACGTGTCTTCAGTCTAAGTGACTGGTGGAAGGACTATTGGCAAAAGTTTCCCACATCACTCTTACACCCTCTTGATATTGAAAACCCATAATGGGAAGAATGCTGGGTGGAGAGGAAAGAGAAAAATAAAGTATCTGAGTGTTTTATAAGTTTGCTTGGGGCCAATTTCTTGGAAATACAGATCCAACACTACTGGCATGGTGCTCAGAGGCAATTCAAGATTCACCATCTGGGAAACAAAGATAAAAGGAGGAAATCCCATTTAATAATACACACCCACCATGCTACACATAGGGAATAAAGATCTATGCCTTCATTTTTTTTATTTGAGGTATAGACACCCCGGATCATAAGAGATCACATAACTCCAGTGCTATTTGGTAAGTTTCATTACCTTGAGACTTAGGGTGCATCAACACAGTAGACGTAATGCAGTTTGACACTACTTGAACTCCCATGGTTCACTGCTATGGAATCACAAAGTCTTTTGCCTTGTATCAAAAGAATGCTAGTTCCTTGCCTAAGTACAACCCCCATGATTCCACAGCATTGAGCTATGGGACTTCAAGTGGTGTTAAACTTCATTAATTATACAGGATAAATTCATCTCTGGTTTTAAGGCTGAACACCGTGGTGCTATATCTAATCCCAGAAAAGTTTCAGCACTTAGGACAGCTCCTGAAATCCAGTCTGAAACCCTGGATTTCAATGCCACCAGCTGCCAAAAATAACCCTCTCTTTTCCCCTCCTTCTCCCCCATCATTATCTGCCATATAGAGGCTATTCCTCCTGCTGAGGAGTTACTTCTCCTTTGCCTGGTGAACTGTGACTGATTACACTGATTATGCATGTAACAAAATTTGAAAAATGTTCTGTTCCTTGTTTGAAAGTGTCATTTCCTGTTTAATTATGGGGTACTTACTTTGGAAGTAATTGCTATACTCCAGAAACTTTTTTTGTGGCTGCCACAAACTATGCTGAATTGGTTGAGACTCTATGTCAGGGGTCCCCAAACTAAGGCCCGGGGGCCGGATGCGGCCCATCAAAGCCATTTATCCGGTCCCCACGGCACAAGGGCAGAAGGGGGTTGGGCTAAATGACCCAATGGTCTCTTCTTCTCTTACAATCCTTATTATTATTATTATTATTATTATTATTATTATTATTATTATTATTATTATTATGAAATACAACAAGATGAGTCCACAGCAGACATTCTGCTGGCTGTTGTACTGGATCACACGCCGGACACTTCCCAAGTGCCTAGGACTGTGTGATATATCGGCGAATAATGCGTGCAGATCCCAGTAAGGTAGCCTTCTGCAGCTGGCAGGTGGTAATTTTGTCAGCACCGATTGTGTTTAAGTGCAGGCTAAGGCCTTTAGGCACTGCACCCAGTGTGCCGATCACCACTGGGACCACCTTGACTGGCTTGTGCCAGAGTCTTTGTAATTCGATCTTTAAATCCTCATATCGTGTCAGCTTTTCCAGTTGTTTCTCCTCAATCCTGCTGTCACCTTGGATTGCAACATTGACAATCCGTACTTTGTTTTTAACCCAATTGTGAGGTCAGGAGTATTGTGTTCCAAAACCCTGTGTTGTTGTTATTATTATTATTATTATTATTATTATTATTAACATTGAGGCTGGGTGGCCATCTGTCAGGGATGCTTTGCTTGTGCTTTCAGTGCACAAAGGCAGAAGGGGATTGGACTCAATGGCCCAAAGGGTCTCTTCCAACCCTCTTTATTATTATTATTATTATTATTATTATTATTATTATTATTATTATTAATTATATTGCTCGGTGGCCTACTATAGTCCAGCCCTCCAACAGTCCAAGGGATCGTGAACTGGCCCCTCATTTAAAAAGTTTGGGGACCCCTGCTCTATGTGATATTCATTGAAAAACTATAGCAAAATGTGCTGCATGATATCCTGCAAAAATAAGGTTTTTGCAGTTTAATAAACATTTTCCATGATTTTATGATAGAACCAATTAGGAAATGACATTTATAACCCAGGAACAAAAATTGTTTTATATAGTGTTACTAGCTGTGCCCGGCCACGCGTTGCTGTGGCAAAGTATGGTGGTATGGGAGATAAAGTATTGAGGAATTGGTGGTGGTTAAGGTAAAGGTAAAGGTTTTCCCCTGACATTAAGCCCAGTCATGTATGATTCTGAGGGTTGGTGCTCATCTCCATTTCTAAGCCGAAGAGCCGACGTTGTCCGTAGACTCCTCCAAGGTCATGTGGCATGACTGCATGGAGCGGCGTTACCTTCCTGCCGGAGCAGTACCTATTGATGCACTCACATTTGCATGTTTTTGAACTTCTGGGTTGGCAGAAGCTGGGGCTAACAGTGGGGGCTCTCTCCGGTCCAATTCAAACCTGCGGCCTTTCGGTCCAGAAGTTCAGCAGCTCAGCGCTTTAACACGCTGCGCCATCAGGGGATATTATTTCCTAAAGGTTGTGAATATACAATATTTCTGATTGGTTTTTTTTGTCTGTTGGAGGCAAAATGATTAGGATGTAATGGCTTGCAGCTTTAAAGCCTGGTTGTTTCCTCCCTGAGTGAATTTTTTGTTGGGAGGTGTTAGCTGGCCCTGATTGTTTCCTGTCTGGAATTCCCTTGTTTTCAGAGTGGTGTTGTTTGCGATATTTTATGTGTTTCTACTGTCTGTGGCCCTGAGAAAACAGAGGATTTGCCAGACTTTGATGATGGGAATACTTTGTTGGGAGGTGTTAGCTGGCCCTGATTGTTTCCTGTGTGGAATTCCCCTGTTTATTTACTGTCCTGGTTTTAGAGATTATATTGTTCTACATTATTCTATCCCAGTAATTATTTCATATTAAAGTAGAATCTCACTTATCCAAGATTCGCTTATACAATGTTCTGGATTATCCAAGGCAGTCTGCCTTTTCATAATCAATGTTTGTGTAGTCAGTGTTTTAAATTCATTGTGATATTTTTGTGGTAAATTTGTAAATACAGTACAGTAGAGTCTCACTTATCCAACATAAACGGGCCGGCAGAACGTTGGATAAGCGAATATGTTGGATAATAAGGAGGGATTAAGGATAACCCTATTAAACATCAAATTAAGTTATGATTTTACAAATTAAGCAGAAAACATCATGTTAGAAAACAAATTTGGCAGAAAAAGTGGTTCAATACACAGTAATGCTATGTAGTAATTACTGTATTTATGAATTTAGCACCAAAATATTAATGAAAGCATTGACTACAAAAATGCGTTGGATAATCCAGATCGTTGGATAAGCGAGTGTTGGATAAGTGAGACTCTACTGTAATTACTACATAGTATTACTGCGCATGGAACTACTTTTTCTGTCAAATTTGTTGTTTAATATGATGTTTTGGTGCTTAATTTGTTTAATCAGCTTTACCTGAATCCCTTCTTATTATCCAACATATTCACTTATCCTGCCGGCCTGTTTATGTTGGATAAGTGAGAGTCTACTGTACATTGATAATCTTAAATTATCTGCTTAGAACTGGATTATATGAGGCCC
Organism: Anolis carolinensis; assembly: GCF_035594765.1. Classification (NCBI taxonomy): domain Eukaryota; kingdom Metazoa; phylum Chordata; class Lepidosauria; order Squamata; family Anolidae; genus Anolis; species Anolis carolinensis. The sequence goes on along the minus strand of NC_085841.1, from coordinate 214,092,253 downwards.
CTTCTTCACAGCTGTATAAAATGCACACTGAAGTGGATTATATAGCAGTGTGGAGTCAGGATAATCCAGTGCAAAGCAGATAATATAAGATACTAAATGGGTTATCTAACTGTGTGGAAGGGCCTTGAGTCTACACTGCCATATAATCCCGTGCAAATTAGATAATCTGTGGAAGAAGCCTAAGTTAGGCCTAAGTGTGCCTGTCCCCTAACTGAACCCTGGCTGTCCCTTTGCTAACAGGCTGGTTGCTAGGCGACCAAGTGGGCAGAGATTAGCCCTCTAAACTGGCAGCAATTGGATAAAAAACAGTTATTGCTCTCCCTCTAATTAGGACTTTATTTTTCTTTTCTTTTTGTTGTATCAACCTTGAGGCATGGATGATGGGTTGTGTTGTCAAATTTTGAGGTTGGGGGGCCTGTACTTTTGTTGTTTTGTGAGTTGCCGTGATGCCATCACTCTTTTATATATATAGATCAGTGAGAGGCACACTGACAAAAAGACTTCATTTTCAGTTCTTAGCTAAACACATGGGAGAAAGAGATTTGGCTTGGAACTACTCTTGGTGTATTGAGTATTGTGTATGAAAGTGAAGATGTACTAACTCCACATCCATTAGCAGGAATACTTTTCAAATACCCAAACATAGATTAAGCTGCCTTCAGTTGCAAACTGGGGGAAAATGAAATATTAACAACAGTAACAATAATATCTAAATATTTCTGGAGGATCCTTATCCTTTTGAAGAAGAATTTGGAGATGGGCTTGCCTTGGGATTTGACTTTTGCTTCTGAGAATATATTCCTAGAGAAGTGTTTTCCCATTTCCTTTTCACACATGGCATCTACTACCTTTAAGTCATTTACGAGAACTTTTTCACACCATATAATTATAGTGATATGATTCCACTTTAACTGACATAACATCCTATAGAACCCTGGAATTTGTAGTTTGCTGAGGCAGAAGAACTATTTAGCTGATAATTCTAAATGTGTATTGTGTTCAATGCACCTGCCAATTTATGGCAGCCCCATGGATTTCATAGGATTGTATTTGGCAAGGAAAACATAGAGGTAGTTTCACCAGTTCCTTCTTCTGACATATTGCCTACAGAATTTGGAAGACGTTAGTGATCTCCCATGCAGGCCCACAGCACCTGGTATTTGTGGTGATCTCCTATTCAAAGACTAACCTGGACTGAAGCCATTTTAGTGTCCATGATCAGATAGCTGGTGCCTTCTGCAAATTCCAGCTTAAGATGGTGTCATGATAGTTAAACTAGTATAATAGTGTAACAACTAGGAAGTGTGAAAAGACCCTGGTTAAAACCATAGAGTTGGAAGAGACCAAAAGGGCCATTCAGTCCAATGTCCTGCCCTGCAGGAACACACAATCAAAGCACTCTTCACAGATAGTCATCCAGGCTAATAAACTCCTTAAAGAACCTTTCTGATATTGGAAGCTAAGCAGAATTAATCCTGGTTAATACATTGATGAGAAGCTGTCAATGGGGGATTATAGTTTGCAGAGGTACTTGAGTTCTTTAGCTGAGAATTCTAAATATCTCACTTAAAAGTATTTAAGTGAGGTATTGCATAGTATTAACAGGGTGGCGCAGCGGATTAAACCACTTAGCTGCTGAACTTGCTGACTGAAAGATTGGCAGTTTGAATCCAGGGAGTGTTCAGTTCAGCAATTTATTACGGTCTATGACCAGAATATATGGAAATGGGCACAGGTGCCCGAAAAGGGGAATCGCAGTTCCCATAAAAGTCAGATAAATCCAGGGAGTGGAATGAGTGCCCCGCTGTTAGCCCCAGCTTCTGCCAACCTAGCAGTTCGAAAACATGCAAATGTGAGTAGATCAACAGGTACTGCTCTGGCGGGAAGGTAATGATGTTCCATGCAGTCATGCCGGCCACATTACCTTGGAAGTGGAGATGAGCACCAACCCCCAGAGTCAGACACAACTAGATTTAATGTCAGGTGAAAACCTTTACCTTTACCTACCTTTACGTATTGCATAGGACCTCAGTTAAAGTGGAATCATAGTACTATTAACTGTGTAATGTGAAAAAGCTCCAGGCACACCTTTTTTCCTCTCAAAAGTAAGGCTAATGAAAAGGACATTTAGTACATTAATCTTATCAAGGGCACATCAACTGTAATATACACTGGAAAGAACCAAGGGCAGGTAGAGCAGAGGGGAAGTGCTCTTATATATCATTTACATGGACGGCTACCATTCCTCAAGGCTACAAACCAAAGTGCTGAAGAGGGCTCAAGCCTAACAAATGAGGCAGCTCGCTATTTCCCCCTAAGATACCATTACATTTGTCTTGATCTACAAAATTGTAAAATTCAGTCCTTGTTACGCAGACTACAAATCATGTGTAATCTTCTAACCTGTGATGTACATGATTGCTAACTATATTTCATTAAACAAGAGCAACAAATTCTTAGAACTGTTATTTGAAAACAGAGCCATGGAGCTGCTTGTGACTCAGCAGTTCTAACGCAATCCATGGTTACATCACATCAAAGTTAAATACTCTGCATCCAGCGTACAATCAAATTGAATAAAGGGAGTTCGCTTGTTTACAGAAAGCACAAAAAGAAACATCTTTTTGTGAGCTTTATGTTCTTTGTTTAACATAACATAGAGCGCAAACAGAGAAAGGCTTGAGAAAAAGTAGATCAAAATAAAGTTGGAAGAAGAAAGGAAAATGGACCTGATGTTTGTTGGGAAAGAGAGAAGAAAGCAAGCCCCCTCCCTCCAAAATGTTAGCATGCAGTTACCTGTCTGTTTGAGAAATAACAAAGCTTGTGCTTCTGTTTTAGAAGAAGACTTCAAGAGGATACCATATTACCCCTTTCAAACCCTCTCTGCTTAGTCAGAATCCCATACCATGGGGTACATGACTGGGAAACACTGTAATTATGATTAGACTACAATTCCTTCAGCATGATCAATAATAATAATAATAATAAGAAGGAGAAGAAGAAGAAGAAGAAGAAGAAGAAGGAGAAGGAGAAAAAGAAGAAGAAGAAGAATGAACATGCAAAGATACTGTGGGACTTCCGAATCCAGACTGACAAAGTTCTGGAACACAACACACCAGACATCACAGTTGTGGAAAAGAAAAAGGTTTGGATCATTGATGTTGCCATCCCAGGTGACAGTCGCATTGACGAAAAACAACAGGAAAAACTCAGCCGCTATCAGGACCTCAAGATTGAACTTCAAAGACTCTGGCAGAAACCAGCGCAGGTGGTCCCGGTGGTGATGGGCACACTGGGTGCCATGCCAAAAGATCTCAGCCAGCATTTGGAAACAATAGACATTGACAACATTACGATCTACCAACTGCAAAAGGCCACCCTGCTGGGATCTGCACGCATCATCCGAAAATACATCACACAGTCCTAGACAGTTGGGAAGTGTTCGACTTTGATTTTGTGATACGAAATCCAGCATATCTATCTTGTTTGCTGTGTCATAATAAAATAATAATAATAATAATAATAATAATAATAACAACAACAACAACAACAACAGCGTTATTCTTATATTCCTCCCCATCTCCCCAAAGGAACTCAGGGCAGCTCACATGGGGACCAAGCCCTCCAATACATAATAAAATACAATCACATAAATACATTTAAAACATATAAACATAAAATCATAAAACATATAATGCATTGAAACATGCTCAAGCAATAACTAATAGTCAGGCAAAGTGAATATATTCCACTGGGGGCAAGGCAAATGTTGTCTGTGTACAATATCTTATAAACCTCTACTGAATGAACTGGAAGAAGAACAGTAACTGGGTCTAGGTGAAGGTAAAGGACAGTCGTCAATTTATGCCAATTTAATCAAACACACATTTAAATAGCCAGGTTTTCAGATGTTTAAGGAATGTGGCCAGGGTGGGGGCTAGTCTAATTTTTCTTGGGAGGGAGTTCCAGAAAACCAAAAGTAGAGCCATTGTAAGACAGTGATCCCAGAACCAAAACTTGGTAAATTATCAGACAATTACTATGAGAGGATCTAAACAAGGTAATCATTTGAAATTAACAAAACTGTTATAGTGAATTACTATTACACAATAAAGTAGTTGGACTCCAATATAAATTTTTAAAAATTATATTCCACAAAAATGTAAATTCTCCCACAGGGAGTTCTTGAGTTACAAACATCCCACTTAGAAACAACTCATAGTTAAGAATGGGGGTTAGACAACAGGAGATAAATCCACCACTCAAATGTGAAATCCATGCCTGAAAGAGTTATCATGGGGAAAAGCTGTCTCCACTGAAACTTTCTCACTGATCCTTGTTTCCACAAATTTTCAAAATCCAATTGTCGCTGGGATAGCAAGTGAAGTGAAATCTGAATAGGATCACAGGCAGCAAAACAAACACCACAAAGGTGTTAACCCTTCCCTGTGCTATCCAAAGCTTATAGGGAAGGGTTAACACACACACACAGCTTAAGTTATACTTAAAAGTGTACCTGTTCCAACTTACATACAAATTCAACTTAAGAACCAATCTACAGAACCTATCTTGTTCGTAACCCGGGGACTTCCTGTAAACAATATGATTAAAAAGTGTTGTTTAATAAACTGATCAAATATTGTCAAGGTTAAGTATTAACTTTAAAAATATTTTTAAATTTTCAGCAGATTGAATTATAACTTGCTATAGAAGCCAAGCACAAAATAATGTGACCTGAGCTCCCCACCCAAATAAAACTGTTCCTTTGAACCCATAATTTTGTATTCCAGCAGATTACTCACAGCAGATTTCCGCTCTCCCTATACTGGCAAATTCTTTCCCACAAATCTCTCCTTGTGCCAGCTGACTTACAGTCAAACTCTTTTTCAAACTCTCTTTCTGCCCAAATCATAGATCTCCATCTCTCTGTGCCAGCAAACCTGCACATACTTATGTGTGTCCCAGCCAAGCCAAAAAAAATTGTAATGGGATGGAAAAATGAATAGGGATACCAAAAAGATCAAACAAAGAAGAGGAAAAGCAGGTGGATAGGTCATAAGGACAAAGGAGGCTGCTCTGAGTCCCCTTCAGGGTGAGAAGGGCGGGATGTAAATACAGTAAATAATGCTTATACTGTTGGATCACAAATTTCTCTGCCAGCCAATTGTTCTTCATGTCCCCTATTCAGGGCCATAGCCAAAAAAAAATGGGGGGGGGGGGGTTTGAAACTTTTTTTTAGGAAATTAATAAGAGTGGTCCCATAACGCAAAATAATTTAGAAATCAGGCTCCATCAATAAACTTCAGTATCAATCTGTAAAGCAGTTCCACTTGAAGGGTGAAGACAACGCAGAAACACACATTTAAATTGCCAGGTTTTCAACTTAATCAACTTTTTATTTTTACTCTGTGCAAAATTTGCATGTTGTTGATTTGTACAGAAACAGCATTTTCCATATAGGAAACAGCTTTTTCTGTACCAAACAATGTTCCTGTAAAAATCCTGTTTCCTGTGCAGAAAATGCTGGGGGGGGGGGGGGGTGTTGGACAGGCTTCAAAAACTGTGTGGTTTTCAAAGACTTTAGTGCAGTGAAAAGGAAATGGTTAAAGTTACTCATTGCATCCTTCAAGAAGTAAATTAGAGAAGAATTATTTCCCTAATCAGGAGGAAAATGGATTTTTATTTCAAGTTGTATAGTGTATGTGTTGCCCTGAGAAAAACCATTCCCAGACATTAAGATCTTAATCCAGTAAATTGTATCTTCAGTGATACTTCTTGATAGACTTTTTGGAAAATGTAGGATAGAAGAAAACAAGAGCAGCTCTGCTGGACCAGATCAGAGGCCTGCTTAGTCCAGCTGCTCCATAGGGAGCACACAAACAAGACAATCAGGTCCTTCTCAAGTTATCTGATGCAGCTGGCCAGCAGTTCATTTCCCAATGCTGCAAGGACTGGTGCCGAAGTTGTCCCATATTATTACTGCATTAGCAAAGTTTCCTGGAAACTCACTAAAGACTGCCAGTTGATAACTCTTGGATTGGCACTGGTCCATAGACCATCTGAGTAGTATGGATGTAGGCAACAAACGTGGAGGTAGTATGTAGGCAACAGTTAAATGCATTACATTGAGAATATTGATTAAACATTTGTGATGACATTATGGTTAAGCATAAAAGCCCTGTGGAAGAAGAAGCCAATACTGTGAGTATAGTCCTAGATTTCCTATCAACATGCCCAATATTGTTTTAAGGAACCTATATGTGAGCAGACAACATAATCAGGATGCCTCTATGCATACAAGTTACTTCCTAGGCATCACAAGTTACATCTGCTGATAAACTGTATATATTCGAGTATAAGCCTAGTTTTTCAGCCCTTTTTTAGGACTGGAAAAAAACCTCCTCGGCTTATACTCGAGTGAGGGCCCTGGTGGGTTTATATTCAGATCGGCTTATACTCAAGTATATATGGTATATTTATTATTTTTCTCTATTATTATTGGTATTGTTACATTTATTATTTTTCTCTATTAATTATTATTATTACATTTATTATTTTACTCTATTATTGTTGTTACTTTTACATTTATTTAACTCTATTTTTATTATTACTAATACATTTATTATTTTACTCTACCGGTATTTATTATTACATGTATTATTTTACTCTATTTATTATTATTATTATTACATGTATTATTTTACTCTATTATTATTAAAAGGATACATAAGCACATTTACATTGAAGAAGATGAAAATAATTTAATCAGAGTTGAACAGTCATATCTTAAATTACAATTTGATGTAAAGATTCAAAAACATTTAAACTACTGATGCCTTAATTAATGTAATTTTATTGGTATTTCAGCTTATACTGGAGTCATTGTTTTCCCAGTTTTTTTGTGGTAAAATTAGGTGCCTTGGCTTATATCCGGGTCAGCTTATACTTGAGTATATATGGTATTTTTTTCTATTCCATTACTTATATCAGAGCCTTGACACAGGAGCATCCTATTCAAAAGAGCAGACACATACACACTGATATCTGTGAGTATATCTGCACCAGGTGGAGCCCCTGGTGGCATAGTGGGCTAAACCGCTGAGCTGCTGAACTAGCTGACTGAAAGGTCGGAGGTTTGAATTTGGGGAGAGGAGTGAGCTCCCACTGTTAGCCCCAGCTTCTTCCAACATAGCAGTTCGAAAACATGCAAATGTGAGTAGATCGATAGGTACAGCTTCCGCGGGAAGGTAATGGCGCTCCATGCAGTCATGCTGGCTGCATGATCTAGGAGGTGTCTACGGACAACGGCGGCTCTTCAGCTTAGAAATTGAGATGAGCACCAACCCCCAGCGATGGACACAACAAGACTTAATGTCAGGGGAAACCTTTACCTTTACTATCTACACCAGGCATAGGCAAACTTCGGCCCTCCAGGTGTTTTGGACTTCAACTCCCAGAAATCTCAGTCAGCTTACTGTCTGTTAGGAATTGTGGGTGTTGAAGTCCAAAACACCTGGGTGGCTGAAGTTTGCCCATGCCTGATGTACACTGTAAAACCAATGCAGTTTGACACCACTTTAATTGGAGCCTCTGGTGGCCTAGGGGATAAAAGCCTCGTGACTTGACGGTTGGGTTGCTGACCTGAAAGCTGCCAGGTTCGAATCCCACCTGGGGAGAGTGCGGATGAGCTCCCTCTATCAGCTCCAGCTCCATGCGGGGACATGAGAGAAGCCTCCCACAAGGATGGTAAAAACATCAAAACATCCGGGCGTCCCCTGGGCAACGTCCTTGCAGACGGCCAATTCTCTCACTCCGGTTTACTCCTGACACTGAAAAAAACCAACACTTTAATTGGCATGGCTCACTGTAAAGGAATTCCAGGATTGTGAGTTTAGTGGGGCATCACCACTCTTTGGAAGGGAATGTTAAAAACCCTGAAAAACTACAGTTCCCATGATTCCATAGCACTGAGCCAACTACACTCTACAGTGTAGAGTCTCTGTGTTTACTTAAAATTACAGAAAAGAGCAAGAGGCAGGCAGTCTGCAAGAATTATAACACTACAGCAAAACAGCACTTTAAAAAAGACAACACACCTATCATTCTAAACGTGGTCAACTATAATGGATTAACAGGATATAAAACCATGAAAACTTCCAACCCGGCTACCTTGGTTAGCCAGAATTGCCAGCTTTATGGGAGACCCGATTACAAGGCAGTGAGCACTTCTAAGTCTTGCTCAATTTTAAGCAAAACTAAAAATAAATAAAGGTGCTCCATGCAGTCATGCTGGCCACATGACCTGGAGATGTCTATGGACAACGCCGGCTCTTCGGCCTAGAAATGGAGATGAGCACGAACCCCCAGAGTCGGTCACGACTGGTCTTAACGTCAGGGGAAACCTTTACCTTTAAAAATAAATATAAACTAAAATATATTTATTATTTATTTATTACAATATTTATATCGCCCTTCTCACCCAACAGGGGACTCAGGGTGGCTTACAATAAAACGTATATATAAAAATTGTAAAATATACAGGTGATGTTGCTGGGTGTGCACATCTGGAATACTAAAATCAATGTATACTGCACTGATTCCAGACTTAAAGGCGAGCAGTACTTTCAACTCTTAGCCTGACTGAGTGAGAAAGAAAGGATGCTGCCTCCTGCTCCTTTGCTGTTGTCATTCCCATCTTGTGTCGGCAGAGGTCTTCCAGGAAACATAGTCACCAGACGCTTAGCAACCAGCAGGGAAGGCAAAGGGATAGACGTGCTCCACCTGTCCCCAAACCTTAATATCCATCCGTCCATCTGGTACAGATGGAGCTATGGAGGCATTTGTAGAAAACTTTCTGTTTCAAACAAAACCCCATCCAAATCTACCTGACTTTCACAGTATTTCCAAGGTTTAGGGAGGGGAAAAGATAAAAAAAAGACCTTGCAAAAGCTACAACTGCTCTGAGTCACCCTGTGGAGAGAGGGAGGTCTATAAATAAATATTGATTATTTATTATTTCAACACCCATTTTTCCATAGCGTTACACCATAGCAGTTCAAGTGCTGTCAAAGCGCATTAATCAACAGTGTAGGGGCATTTCCATTAGGAAGTGAGAAAGGAAAAGATCACAAAGAAGGATTCCAACATGTGCTTTTGGAGAGGCGAAAGGTGTGCCTATAGGACAGAATTATTGCATTTTGACACCACTTGAACCTGTCATGGTTCCACGCTATAGGATCCTGGGAGTTGTAGTTTGCTGAGGCACAGCATTAAGCCATCCATGACAGCTCAAGGGCTATCAATATGCATTAACAGTTAAAATGCACCCTGGGTTTGGGAAGGGAAATGGGAAAAGTGTTGTCAAAGACTTTCATGGCCAGAATCACTGGGTTGCTGTGAGTTTTCCGGGCTGTATGATCATATTCCAGAAGCATTCTCTCCTGATGTTTTCCCACATCTATGACAGGCATCCTCAGAGGTTATGAGGTCTGTTGGAAACTAGGCAAGTGAAGGTTATATATCTGTGGAAGGTCCAGGGTGGGAGAAAGAACTCTTGTCTGTTTGAGGCATCTGTCAGGGGTGCTTTGAATGAGATTTTCCTACTTCTTGCAGGGAGTTGGACTGGATGGCCCGTGAGGTCTCTTCCATCTCTACGATTCTATGATTCTATGAGGCAAGTGTGAACATTGCAATTAGCCACCTTGATTAGCATTGAAAAGCCTTTCAGCTTCAACGCCTGGCTGATTCCTGCCCGGGGGAATCCTTTGTTGGGAGGTGTTAGCTGGCCCTGATTGATTCATGACTAGAATTTCTCTGTTTTCTGGGTGTTGTTCTTTCTTTACTGTCCTGATTTTAGAGTTTTTTTAAAAATAATTTTTATTAGAAAGAATGTATTTACATAGAATAAAATATGGGTTGGGGTTGGATAGTATGAGGGAAAAGAAGGAAAAGGGAGAGGAGAGAGAAAAGGAAAAAAGGAAGAGGGGAGAGGAGAACAAGAGAGGAAAAAATAGGTAATAAGGGCGTGGGGGATTTTAGCGTTTTTTAATACTGAGGATGCCTGCAATAGATGTGGGTGAAATGTCAGGAGAGAATGCTTCTGGAACATGGCCACACAGCCCGGTTAACTCTCAGCAACCCAGAAATGGGAAAGGATCAAAAGGAAAGATTCAAGGGCGTGCCTTAGGCTGCATCTACAGCAGCCATGGGCAAACTTCGGCCTTCCAGGTGCTTCAACTCCCACAATTCTTAGGAATTGTGGAAATCCAAAACACCTGGAGGGCCGAAGTTTGCCCATGCCTGTTTTACAGTATAGTTAAGGGTAAAGGTTTTCCCCTGACTTTAAGTCCAGTTGTGACCGACTCTGGGGGTTGGTGCTCATCTCCATTTGTAAGCCGAAGAGCCAGCGTTGTCCGTAGACACTTCCAAGGTCATGTGGCCGGCATGACTGCATGGATCGCCGTTACCTTCCTGCCGGAGCAGTACCTATTGATCTACTCACATTTGTATGCTTTCGAACTGCTAGGTTGGCAGGAGCTGGGGCTAACAGCAGGTGCTCATTCCGCTCCCGGGATTTGAACCTGGGACCTTTCGGTCTGCAAGTTCAGCAGCTCAGAGCTTTAACACACTGCGCCACCACCAGGGGCCACAGTATAGTTAACATGGCCCAATGCTATGGAAGCCTGGGATCTGTAGTTTTATAAACCCTTCTCTGCCCAAGAGGGCTGACGCTGTGGCCTGATCCAACTAATAATAATTATTATTATTATTATTATTTATATACCGCCCTATCCCCTCTGAGGACTCAGGGTGGTTTCCAACATAGCAAGGAAACCATACAACTTAAAACCATAGAACATAGTGGTGGAGACTCCTTCTTTGGAGGTTTTAAGCAGAGGCTGGATGGCCATCTGTCAAGGGTGCTTTGAATGGGATTTCCTACTTCTTGGCAAGAAGTTGGACTGGATAGCCCATGAGGTCTCTGCCAACTCTATGATTCTATGATCAACAAAATATAATACAATAACGAGCATAAGTACATAACATACAAATCAATCAAGAACGAATAACAAAATACAGTAGAGTCCCAGTGTTATGGTTGAGCCTTCGGGCTCTGATAATAGAAGAAGGGGGCATCCAAGACTCCAAGACTCGCTTATCCAAGACTCGCTTATCCAAGGTTCTGGATTATCCAAGGCATTTTTGTAGTCAATGTTTTCAATATATCATGATATTTTGGTGCTAAATTCGTAAATACAGTAATTACAACATAACATTACTGCGTATTGAACTACTTTTTCTGTCAAATTTGTTGTATAACATGATGTTTGGTGCTTAATTTGTAAAATCATAACATAATTTGATGTTTAATAGGCTTTTCCTTAATCCCTCCTTATTATCCAAGATATTTGCTTATCCATGGTTCTGCCGGCCGGTTTGGCTTGGATAAGTGAGACTCTACTGTACTACAAACTACAACTCCAGAGCACTGAGCCATGGCAGTTAAAGCGGTGCCATGTGGGATTAATTCTACAATGGAGATCTCCACTCCGAGTGTCCTCCCCTCAGTGTGTAGCACTACAATGAATAGAGGAAAAGAAGAGGAAGGCAAAGCAGCCGCACTTACTCGCTTCCATGCGCGGGAGTTTTCAGCCCAGCCACAAGTGAGCTCTCCTTCTCCTCGCCACCTGCCAGCTCCCCGACTTCCTTTCCCCCCAACCTGGGCGTTTAAAGTCCGGCTGCTCCTCAAAAGAAGGTTCCAATCGGGAGCGCGCGTCTCCTCTCCCTCCGCTTTGGCCCCGCCCGCACCCTGGGGACCAAGCCGCCCCTGGCGAAGGCGAGGCGAGGAGGCGAGGGCGCGGCTCTGCGGGGAGCGAGGCTGTCTGTCTGCGCTGGGCTCTCGCTCTCCCGGCAGGAGGAGGAGGAGGAAGCAGGCGAGGGGAGGGGGCTGCCAAGGCGGTGTCGGAGGGGCGTGGCCTCTCTTCGCGCCCTGGAAAGGAGAGAGAAGCGAACCACAGGGACGCCTGTTGAACCAGCCTCATAGGAGGCAAAGCACTATGCTGCCAAAGAAGCCCCTGCTTAAGGCATCCATCCAAACCTTCTATGGCCGAGTTGACCATATAGACCCCCTTTAGTGATGCAAGGCTGCACCATGAAAAGGGGCTCCCCCAATCAAAAATCTGGCAATTGAGCCAAATTGGGAGGAAACTTTTCCGATGTCAACAAAGAGGAAGTAGACCAAAGAATCATCTATAGCAGGGGTCCCCAAACTAAGGCCCGGGGGCCGGATGCGGCCCATCGAAGCTATTTATCTGGCCCCCACGGCACAAGGGCAGAAGCGGGTTGGACTAAATGACCCAAGGGGTCTCTTCTTCTCTTACAACCCTTATTATTATTATTAACATTGAGGCTAGGTGGCCATCTCTCAGGGGTGCTTTGCTTGTGCTTTTGGTGCACAGAGGCAGAAGGGGATTGGACTCAATGGCCCAAAGGGTCTCTTCCAACCCTCTTTATTATTATTATTATTATTAACATTGAGGCTAGGTGGCCATCTCTCAGGGGTGCTTTGCTTGTGCTTTTGGTGCACAGAGGCAGAAGGGGATTGGACTCAATGGCCCAAGGGGTCTCTTCCAACCCTCTTTTTTTAATACAGTAGAGTCTCACTTATCCAAGCTAAACGGGCCAGCAGAAGCTTGGATAAGCGAATATCTTGGATAATAAGGAGGGATGAAGGAAAAGCCTATTAAACATCAAATTAGGTTATGATTTTACAAATTAAGCACCAAAACTTCATGTTATACAACAAATTTGACAGAAAAAGTAGTTCAATACGCAGTAATGTTATGTTGTAATTACTGTATTTACGAATTTAGCACCAAAATATCATGATATATTGAAAACATTGACTACAAAAATAGCTTGGGTTATCCAGAGGCTTGGATAAGTGAGGCTTGGATAAGTGAGACTCTACTGTATTATTATTATTATTATTATTATTATTAACATTGAGGCTGGGTGGCCATCTGTCAGGGGTGCTTTGCTTGTGCTTTTGGTGCACAGAGGCAGAAGAGGATTGGACTCAATGGCCCAAAGGGTCTCTTCCAACCCTCTTTGATATTATTATTGTTGTTGTGATTATTATTAATTATTATTATTATTGCTTGGTGGCCAACTATAGTCCGGCCCTCCAACGGTCTGAAGGATCGTGAACTGGCCCCCGGTTTTAAAAGTTTGGGGACCCCTGATCTATAGTGTTGTCGAAGGCTTTCATGGCCGGAATCACAGGGTTGTTGTGTGTTTTCCAGGCTGTATGGCCATATTTCAGAAGCATTCTCTCCTGACGTTTCGCCCATATCTATGACAGGCATCCTCAGAGGTTGTGAGGCATCCTCATATCTTTGGTCGGCATCCTCAAAGGTTGTGAGGATGCCTCTGAGGATGCCTGCCATAGATGTGGGCCAAGAATCGGGAGAGAATGCTTCTGGAACATGGCCATACAGCCCAGAAAGCACACAATAACCCAATCAGCTATAGGAGAGCATTTGAGGAACCAACCTGGACACAGCATATTGGAGCAGGGGTCCTCAAACATTTTAAGTGGAGGGCCTCAGAATGTTGGGGGGCTGGACTATGATGAAATAGTCCAAAATCAGGATTGTTGTTGTGTGCCTTCAGGTCATTTCAGACTTAGGTCAACCCTAATACAGTAGAGTCCCACTTATCCAACATAAACGGGCTGGCAGAATGTTGGATAAGTGAATATGTTGGATAATAAGGAGAGATTAAGAAAAAGCCTATTAAACATCAAAATAGGTTATGATTTTACAAATTAAGCACCAAAACATCATGTTATACAACAAATTTGACAGAAAATGTAGTTCATTACACATTAATGCTATGTAGTAATTACTGTATTTATGAATTTAGCACTAAAATATCACAAAGCATTGAAAACATTGACTACAAAAATGCGTTGGATAATCCAGAACGTTGGATAAGCGAGGCTTGGATAAGTGAGACTCTACTGTATCTGTGGAGAGTCCAGGCTGCTCTGAATCAACCTGCTCTGAACCAACCTGGACACAGTATATTATTTGAGAACACAGAAATGCTCGACCACTCCAACAACTATCAAGTCAGACTACACAGAGAAGCCATTGAAATCCACAAGCATGTGGACAACTTCAACAGAAAGGAGGAAACCATGAAACTGAACAAAATCTGGCTACCAGTATTAAAAAACTCATAAATCAAAACAGTAGATGGGAAGCAACACTCTGAGGGCAGAGGAGCCCCAAGGACGGCTAATGACTCTGAACAAAGGATGCCCCCCAGGCAAGAGACAAACCTTTCCAATGCTAATTAGGGTGATTAACTGAAATATTAACGCTGGCTTCCAACTGACAAAGGACTCTTGTCACACCCTGGACTCTCCACAGATATATTTTTTTCCCTTCCTTGCCTAGTTTATCCATGCCTCACAACCTCTGAGGATGCCTGCCATAGATGTGGGTGAAATGTCAGGAGAGAATACTTCTGGAACATGGCCACACAGCCCGAAAGACATACAACAACCCCAATTAAGGAAAAGCCTATTAAACATCAAATTAGGTTATGATTTTACAAATTAAGCACCAAAACATCATGTTATACAACAAATTTGACAGAAAAAGTAGTTCAATAGGCAGTAATGCTACGTAATAATTACTTTATTTACGAATTTAGCACCAAAATATCACAATTTATTGAAAATATTGACTACAAAAATGCGTTGGATAATCCAGAACATTGGATAAGCGAATGTTGGATAAGTGAGACTCTACTGTACCTGTATTTGCACATACACACATAATGAGATCTTGGAGATGGGACTCTAGTCTAAACACATGTTCCCATTTGTTTCATGTACAGCTTAAACACATGGCCTGAAAGTCAATTTATGCAGAGCATTTTAATCATTTTGTGCATGGAACAAATCTTGTGCACATTGAACCATCTGAAATCAAAGGGTTTGCTATCTCCCCCTTTCATGTCGACACATGTGGATTTGGGAGTATTTCAGATTTTGGAATTCTGGATAAGGATGGCAACCTGTGAATATATTTTTTTTCCTGAATGGCCATTACAAGATTGCCTGGCTTCCATTGTTTTGTTTTCAAAGTCTAGCTGCTTTGAATTCTTCAATTCACCATCTGTTCAGCTTTTCATTACAATAATGCTGCATGTGTCTTCTCTACACAACCTTTCTTTTTATTGAGTTTAAACACCTGCTGACTTCTGTCTGACTTGATTCCCAAAGTTTTCATTTCTCCTTCCACATCCTTTCTCATGAGCCATGTTTGTCCTCAATAAACTCAGTTTTTTCCAGTTTCATTCACTGTGTCCTTTCTCCCTTGTTGCTTTTGTCTGCTTGAGCACGTTTGCTCATAGAAATCCTAAAAAATGTCCATTGTGCCCCCCAGAAATCTAATACATTTTTTGATAGACAGTGATTTGTCCAGGGTAAGCATTTGAACACCATGGGAAAGCGAATATATGAATTTGGGCCTCCCCATTCTTACAAGTACAGTAGAGTCTCACTTATCCAACATAAACGGGCCGGCAGAACGTTGGATAAGCGAATATGTTGGATAATAAGGAGAGATTAAGAAAAAGCCTATTAAACATCAAAATAGGTTATGATTTTACAAATTAAGCACCAAAACATCACGTTTTACAATAATTTGATAGAAAAAGTAGTTCAATACGCAGTAAAGCTATGTAGTAATTACTGTATTTACGAATTTAGCACCAAAATATCACAATTTATTGAAAACATTGACTTCAAAAAGGCGTTGGATAATCCAGAACGTTGGATAAGTGAGTGTTGGATAAGTGAGACTCTACTGTAATGCACAGATATCTATAAGTATACAAGGAAACAAAGTGTGTGTGTGTGTGTGTGTGTGTGTGTGTATATATATATATATATATATATATATATATATATATATATATTAGCTTGGGGACCCGGCAATGCCCGGGTCATTTGAGAATGGTATTATTTGTCTTTTAATGTTATGTATTCTGTTTGGAGTGGGTGAACTACAATTCCCAGAATCGTGGCTGAATCTTCCTCAAACCCTGGCAGTATTATAAGTGAGCCATTTTGGGCGTGTGTCCCAGGTGTGGTGCAGTACTGTCTGGATGTGGGTGAACTACTGCAATTTCCAGATTCCCAGGGCAATTGCCCCGAAATATGTATCAGTATCCACAGCATGCAATATTCAGTCTGTGTGCCAAGTTTGGTCTAGATTAGTCATTGGCTGGGTTCAGTGGTCTTTGGATGGAGGTGAACTACAACTCCCAAAATCAAGGCCCCTTCCCACAAATACCTGCAGTATGTTCAGTAGGTCATGAGGCTTCTTTGTGTGAAGTGTGCTCCTAGTGCATTGTCGGTGGGGGTCAGTGTTTATCTGGCTGCAGGTGAACTATAACTCCCTTTTCCCCCCAAACTTGTCCAATATGTTGTATTGGTTATGGGGGCTCTGTGTGCCAAGTGTGATGCTCATTCATTGCAGGTGAACTATAAATCCCAGTACCTACTACTCAACTTCCAGCCCAGTTCCCCTACAAACTCTCCAGTAGTCAAATCTGGGCATATCGGGTCTGCATGGCAAGTTTGGCCGAGAGCCATAATTATTTGGGTTCATAGCATTCTGGGTGTAGGTGAACTACAACTCCTGTATATTCTTCAGTAGGAGTGACAGTGCTCTGACTTGATGCAGGGTGAACTACAACTTCCACCATGTGGAGTCAATCCCTAAACTCCTCCAGTAAGTTTAGTTGCAGCTCAGTTGTGCTCTGTTATGCAGAGAGATTGGAAAGGAAAGGGCAGTGGGTGGGGCCATGCAAATTCCACAGCAATGGAGAACCCTGAGATGCCTGCCTGTGGTGGAAGAAAAAGCAAAATCTAGGATGAAATGGTCCCCAAACGAAAACATTCCTTGGGTGGTGGGCCGTAGTGTTTGGGAAGGACATTGGCAGGGGCTGGGCTGCATGTTCATGGCGCTCGCTGTCACCGCAATGTCAGTGGAAAAGAGTGACTTGCTAGATTTTTAACCCTGGGAAGTATAGCCTGTTTGTGGAGGCCAGAGGCTGTCTGTGTGAGTAGACACCCATGCCACGTACACACATACGGGTTTTCGCTTTTATTATGGATTTAGATTTAGATTAGATTAGATTAGATATGTCTCTTTACAATATCCTCAAGTGAAATAAAATCATGATCTATTTCCTTCAATTAATACATAAAACCTACTTGAAAGTATATCTCATGGAGTTCTTTTAAAAGGTACAGTATATTCCCAAACATCTGTGGAAAAAGTTCAAATCAGATCTTAATGTTCCAACACAGGGATATTATCAGTCATAAAGAAAAGAATTAGAGAGACAAATGTGTCTGTAGTGATCCTGAAGCTGTATAAAAATGATAAGACTGTTCTTAGCCAGACACTGAAACCATTCGAAAGGGGATAACAGTTTGTTGTGAAACTGCAGGTCCCATCATCTTACACCTTTGGTTGTGCCAAATCGGTTTGATGGAAGTTGTGATCTGACAACCTCTGATGAGCCACAAGTTGTCCACTCTTTTTGTGGATCATAGTACTACTACTACTAAATTTTATTTCTACCTTGCCACCATCTCCCCGAAGGGACTTGGGGCGGCTAACAAAATACAGCGGAGTGCCGCATATAGACAATACATAAATCTAAAATAATACTACCTTGCATTGTATCTTATTTGCCTTTCATCTACTGGTCTGTTTCCATTTGTGTGTATATATATCTGCCTGCAAATGAATTGTCAATTTATAGCAATCCCATGAATTCCATAGGGTTTTCTTAGGCAAGGTATGCTCAGAGATAATTTGCCATCGCTTTCCGGCACTGATGAAAATGTTTACACATATTTAATCATATGTTTAAGGAGAGTCAGGGAAATGCATCCACAGTATGGAGCTGGTCTCCCAATTCGCAGTGAAAGATGGTCCAGCATCATAGCTGTCAAGGCAGCCTAGGAATTCCATAAGTCAAGGGCAGGGACTGGGAGAAGAATATAACCACAATGGTCTCTATGTTTTTATGAAAGTGAGAAGTAAAGAGTTAAACATAGCATATCTCAACTGTATACAGGGCAGTTTTCATGAGTCTACTTCAAGCATCAGAAGAAATTAACACCTATAGAAGGGAAAATATACATTTGTGGCTGTCATTTCTGCTTTCGATCCATAGTCCTTATAATGTTTAGGGAGCCATGTTATAGCTGTGTGCACATAATTTTTTCCCCATGATCTGGAAGCCCGTATTTTCTACTTGGTTGGCATCTGTAGAAGTACTGGCCTCAGGCCTGTAGCGAGGGGGTGGTTTTAGGGGTTCAACCCCCCCCCCCCGAAATTTTTCAGGTTATAAAAAAAACCCTGGTTTACTCATGAATTTTAACTGGTTAACCAAATCCCCATGCTAAGTCTATGAGACACAAAACTTTAAGAGTCCCTCCAGGCACTATCTCAAGCAGATATTGACAGGTTTGTAGCAGGGAGGGGTGTGTGCTAGGGGTTAAACCCACCCCCCCCGAAATTTTCAAAACCCCTCCCGAATTATTTTTCTGGCTACGGCCCTGACTGGCCTCCAGATCATGATGAAAGAGTTCTGTCCCCATACAGCTATTTGCAAGACAGCTCTTGGCATGCATTGTAATGAATAGACATTGGTTGGGGTTACAGCCTGCCTTGCTATATCACCATATATCTATCAGAACAACCATCTGAAGAAGGCAAGTGTGCTCATATATTGTTTATATGCAGGATCAGCTCCAGTGCATAGGAGGTCCTGGCTAAACTGCTGTTTGGTGCCTCCTCCCCTCAAATGTTAATGGATTACCCTGGGCTTATTTGGTAGTAGTGGCAACATTTTAAGAGTGGCTGGAGACTGCCATTTTAATTTTTTAATTTGTATGAAATGAGAGTTTGCAAACCTGTCAGGACCCAGGCTGCAGAGCACCAATAACCATGCGCAGAGACCAGAATCTATCTAATATCTTTATTAAGGAAATATATAAAGTCAATAAAAACAAGTGTAGAATATAGTTCAGAAGTGGACCTTTTAGGAAAGGTCAAATATAGTCCAGGAAAATAATGTCCAATATGTGATATTAAAGTCCAAAGTTATAATCCAATAACCGAAACACACACTTTGCCAAGCAAAGTGTGGGGAGAAGACAAGGTCCTTAAGTCCATAGAAACTTGGCAATTAGGCTGGAAAGCAAACTTGGTACTTGGCTAGAACAAGACTTGAAACAAGGCAACAAGAGCAAAAACAAGGTCCGTGGTAAACGCGGGACAAGGCAAGGCTGGAAACTTGATCCGGGAAACAGGGAACTGGAGTACGAAGTCTACACACGATCTCACTCCTCCAGCTGACGAATTGACTCCGCAAAGTTTCCTTTGCGGCAAACACCTAAATAGGGTCTCGTTTCCCGCCAGAAGAACACTTTCCCTGGAGAACTAGAAGTGAAACTCAACTTAGTCCAGATGCAAGACTCCTTAGAATTTCCCAAGGGAAGCAGACTTAATCAGCTAATTGTTTGGCTGCGATTCTGGCGCTTCGGCGATTCGCCTCCCTAGCGCCTCTATCTTTATTATAATTGTCTTTACGAGAAAACGGGGGAGAATTCTGCCCAAGGCTTGTTTGGCTGACTTCTTGAGGGCAAACATCCTCCAGGTGCAAGGGCTCCGTTTCTGGCTGAAATGGTGTAAATCCCATGTTTTCCTCTTCGTCTGCCACAATAGTACTAGGAACAGGACTACATGGCCCATGAGACATCACAAAACCTGACTATCCAGCACAGAAGATCAGGACTAATGAGCCCTCCTGGAACAATCCTATCAATGTCTTTGGATGCCATCTTCTGATGGCAGTTCCATATATATAAATAAAATCAATGTATGTATTATCTACTTATATTTACATGTATTTTCCAAGATGGCTCCTAAATCCAGAGAGCCTTGTAACTCCCGCCAATAAAAAATCTGGACCAAATTTGACACACAGACTTACTAAGGCCTACTTTAAGTACTGGTGGGGTTTTTTAGGGGAGGGGGAAATGACAGAGATGATGGGAATTGTAGTCCACCTATGTCCAGAGAGCACTTGGACCCCCCTGATGATGGATCTGGATCAGACATGGCACACACTCCCACTATGACCAACAGAAAATACTGGCAGAGTTTGGAGGACAATGACAGAGAATGATGGGTGTTCTGTCACACGCTGGGCCTGTAGCTATTGTCTTTGTATAGGACGTATACTTTGTGCCCAGCGGGAAGCCAGGGCGCCTCAAAGAGAGGTCTTGAGGACTTTCCTGAAAAGGATAGTCCTTTGAGTCTTTAATGAGATAACAAAGTCTTTATTATTGAACAAATAATAAATCTTCAAGAAGTCAAATAACACTTCAAGGTTTCCTTAATAAACTGTTGGCCTTTTCAGTCTTGTCCCCAGGGGACAGACAATTGGCTTCGGATAACTGTGCTTTCTCTATAAGAAACCCCCTTATAACCTCTCCCAGGCTGTCTATAATATGGGCCTAGCTGATGTGGGACCCACTACCGATTCCAAATGCGTCTGGGTATCGAGTGGACCTACCAACTAAGGATTGCAGATGTTTCAGCTGGGGTTCCGTGGATCTGTGGTGCTGTTCCCTCTCTGAGGTTTCTTTGGAAACTTTAGGGCTGTTTCCCTCAGGAGCTGTGAGGCTGAGAGGCTGTGCGCTCTTAGCCAGAACCTTTGGGACCTTTCCCCTGGAATTTCTGTTTCTGTATTCTCGGATGTTCTATATCCCCGGATGTTCTTGAGATATGAAGCTTTTCTATGGGACGAGCTGGTCTACGTCCTATAGCTTAGCTTCCTTAAGTGTGACTGACTTAAAAATGGCTCCTTCCCTCCCAGAGCCCTGAACAAGGGGGGGAACCAAACTTAATGATGATGGACAGGCGGCCTGCCCTATGACTGCAAACATTAGCAGAAAGAAAATAAAGTTGGAGTTTCTGGTACAGCCATACCAGCACAATGGGAGTTGGAATCCCCCGCATCCAGAGATGTCCTGCATATCTACCATTGTATCTGGTTCAAACTTGGTACATATACCCATCATGATCAACAGAAATACTGCTGGTATTTTTTTGGGGGGGGCAATGACAGAGAATGATAAGAGTTGCAGTCCACCCACATCCAGAGAGCCCCGTGAATCCCACCAATGATGTTTCTGGTTCAAACTTGGTACACATACCCACCATGATCAACAAAAAATACTGCTGGGTTTGGAGGGGCAATGACAGAGGATGAAGGGAGCTGCAGTCCATCCACATCCCAATATCCATGTGTATCTTACATCCAGAAAACCATATCTATTTCTAATGCCACTATACATAAAATCCAAAACCAAAGAATTACTATTTCTAATATTTATCGTTCCAAAATTCCTAACCCGGATATCACCAGGTACCTAAGCTAATGTAAAAATAAAACATAAATGTACAACCCCACAACAGCTAACATCAGGCTGTCAGACCTTGCCAAATTTGTATAAGAAGGTTTTCACAAGCCCGGATTTTGAATTAGAGATAGAACTATTATTATTATTATTATTATTATTATTATTATTATTAAACTTTATTTGTACCCCGCTAGCATCTCCCGAAGGACTCGATGCGGCTTACAAAGGCCAAGGCCTCAACACACAATATAACAATACAAAACAAAAGGCAAATTAAAAACAATTAAAACAGTATAAACAACAAGCAATAAACAATACGCTAAAACACAATAAAATTGGGCTGGGCCAGAGTAATGGGTACAAGATTAAAAGTGCTGATGTGACAGGTGATATATAAGGCTTATAGGGCAAGTGCAGAGTGCGATATACGATCTTAGTTCTAATAAAGTGCTTATGGGACTTGGTGTTGGAGATTTCCTATTAATCTGGGAAGGCACATTGGAACAGCTCTTTCTGAAGACTGCCAATGTAGGGGCCTGTCTGAGATCCTTGGGGAGGGTGTTCCAGAGTCGGGGGGCCACCGCGGAGAAGGCCCGATCTCATGTCCCCACCAACCGCGCTTGCGACGCAGGCGGGATCACGAGCAGGGCCTCTCCAGATGACCGAAGTGAACGCGTGGGTTCGTAGATGGAGATGCGGTCACGGAGGTAGGATGGTCCCAAACCGTTCAGGGCTTTGTAGGTAAGCACCTGCACCTTAAATTGGGCTCGGAAAGTAAATGGCAGCCAGTGGAGCTCCTTGAACAGGAAGGTTGACCTCTCTCTGTAAGGGGCCCCAGTTAACATCCTGGCTGCCGCTCGTTGGACCAGTTGGAACTTCCGAGCTGTTTTCAACGGCAGCCCCACGTAGAGCGCATTACAGTAGTCCAGTCTGGAGGTGACCAAGGCATGGACCACCCCGGCCAGATCAGCCTTCGCGAGGTACGGTCGCAGTTGGCGCACGAGTCTCAATTGTGCGAAGGCCCTCCCAGACACTGCCGACGCCTGAGCCTCGAGCGTAAGCGATGAATCCAAGAGGACTCCCAGACTGCGGACCTGTGTAACCCCGTCCAGCACAGGTTGCCACCCTATACCCCGGTCAGGATTACGATCGACCAGGAGGACCTCTGTCTTGTCGGGATTGATCTTCAGCTTGTTCCTCCTCATCCAGATGGACACAGCGGCCAGGCACTCGTCCAGCACCCGAGAGGCCTCCTTGGAATTAGGTGGAAAGGAATAGTAGAGTTGTGCGTCATCTGCATAGAGGTGACACCCAACTCCAAAACTCCGGACGACCTCTCCCAGCGGTTTCATGTAGATGTTAAAGAGCATGGGAGACAGAATAGAGCCTTGCGGGACCCCACAGCTCAAAGGCCAGGGGTCCGAGCAGGCGTCTCCCAGCTTCACCATCTGGGATCGACCCTCCAGGAAGGATCGGAGCCACGACAAAACCGTGCCCCCGAGACCCATCCCAGAGAGTCGTCCCAGAAGGATACCATGATTGATGGTATCAAAAGCCGCTGAGATGTCCAAGAGAACCAACAGGGTCACACTCCCCCTGTCCAGCTCTCTACAGAAGTCATCCACCAAGGCGACCAAGGCTGTCTCGGTGCCGTGACCAGGCCTGAAACCAGACTGTGACTGATCTAGGTAGTTGATGTCATCTGGAAAGCCCTGGAGCTGGGAGGCAACCACCCGCTCCAGCACCTTACCCAAGAAAGGGAGGTTGGAGATTGGTCTGAAATTGTTCAGCACCGTGGAGTCAAGGAAAACCTTTTTAAGGAGTGGACGAACCACAGCTTGTTTCAGGTAAGATGGAAAACCCCCCTGCTCCAATGATGCATTAATGATCAACACAAACCAATCAACCAGCCCCTCCCTGGCCGATTTAATTAGCCAAGACGGGCAAGGGTCCAGATCCGATGTGGTTGCCCTCACAGCCCCAAGGACCTCCACCACGGTCTCAGGAAGAACAAGCCTAAAATAATGCCACAAAATCGGACAAGCAGATGCCTCAATCACCTCCCCTGGCACTGTGGTGGAATTGGAGTCGAGCTCAAGGCGTATCTGAGCGACTTTGTCTGAAAAATGGTGTGCAAAATCGCGACACCGAGTTGCTGGGTCGTCAAAAGTCTCCTCCACCACAGGTGGCTGAAGGAGTTCCCCAATGACCCGAAACAACTCCCATGATCTATTTGCTGCAGACGCTATACGGGTAGTCATATAGGACTCCTTGGCTGCCCGTATAGCCACGGTATACGCCCTAAGAAAGGCTGTAGCCCGTGCTCGGTCGGACACGTCCCGAGGACTCCTCCAAGTGCGCTCTAGCCCCCTCCTCGTATGCTTCATCACAGCCAGCTCCCCGGTGAACCAGGGAGACGGCTTGTCATGACGCAACGTGATGGGGCGTTCGGGAGCGATCGTATCTATCGCCCTGGTCACTTCCCTGTTATAGAGATCGACCAGGACGTCGACAGGATCGCCAGGCTCCATGGCAGGAAGGACCCCAAGATCCCTCAGGAATCTCTCCGGATCCATCAGTCTCCTGGGGCAGACAATCTTAATTTGTCCTTCACCCCTGCGGAGGTTTAGGGTCGCCGAAAGCCTAAAACTGACCAGATAATGATCAGACCATGACACAGGAAGGGTGTTTTGTTCTTCCACTCTGATCATTCCACTGTCCGCCACAAAAACTAGGTCGAGTGTGTGTCCAGCCTGATGGGTAGGACCAGCTATAATTTGTGATAGCCCCATGGTCATCATGGCGGCCATGAAATCCTGAGCTGCACCAGTCAAGGGGGTCTCAGCATGAATGTTAAAGTCTCCCAGCACCACCAGGCGCTGGGAGACCAAGGCCGAATTGGAGACCACCTCTGCTAGCTCAGTCAGGGAAACTACTGGGTCGCGAGGTGGGCGGTACACCAGCAGAAACCCCACGCTATCACGGTTCTCCACCCTCAGGTGGACGCACTCAAACCCAGATGCTTGCGGAACAGAGCATCTGACCACGGCGATGGATTGCCAATAGACAACTGCGACCCCTCCTCCACGCCCCCCCAGCCTGGCCTGCTGATGCACTCCGAAGCCTGGTGGGCACAGCTGAGTGAGATTTACTCCCCCCGGCTCGTCCAGCCAGGTCTCGGTAATGCAAGCCAGATCCGCCCCCCATCCAGGATCAAGTCCTGAATGGCAGCGGTCTTACCATTGACGGATCTGGTGTTGATCAGCAAGACCTTAAGGCTAAGGGGACTGCCATGGGGCCTATCACTTCCTACCTTTTCAAGGGTCGCAAGCACTCTGTTGCGCTTCTCCCTAGGGTGTTGGTGACCCGCAAGTCTCCTCCCCCACACTACCTGAATAGTGGTTGGGATCTGTGGCTAGTCAACTTTCAGAAGAAGTAAGGCTGGAGTATAGTCTCCCTTGGGCTTCAGGTAGGGATGCTTCCGATGTTAAACTGGAAGGAGAGCCATCGAGGGAACTAAGTGGACTAAAGAGGGGAAGTGTTCTTGGGCGGGAAAGTGTGGCTGATTGTGTAGGGACAACTGGGACAGATGGAGTTTCAAATTGGTACAGACCAGGAGGGGGGGCCCTAACCGGGGAGCTTATTACAGGGACCTGATGGAAAAAGGCGAGCAGGTACCACTGTGTCAATAAGGGGGCGAATATGAGGGTCCACAACTACCCTTCTGATGGTGATGCCCCATTTCTTTAGGCAAGATCGCATTGCCAGTAGCTCACCAAGCCATAAATTGTCTTCCGGTGTAATTAAAAGACACGTGGAGCGGTCAAGTGCCTGGTAGTCCCTCCGCAGCCAAGTTATGGCTTTCAATCTTATTTCCCATGGTCTTTTCGATAGGATTTGGGCCAGAGAGTCACAAACCGCCCTCCTAGAGGTCCATCTGCCTCTATTGATCCTTAGGTCAGCAATGTCCACCGCAAACTTGTCTGTCATTAGGAGATGTTGATCCTGAGTAGAAACTGCGGTTGGCTGAGCAATAGGATCTGATATTAAATTAGCAGTTGTCCTCTGAATGTCCATAGGTGTCGTCCGCCAATCCAAGATGTTTTCGTTTCCATGCATACCCAACAACCCTCCCCTTCCCCCAGTCATCTCATCATCCATCCCTCCCTCCAACCCGAGATCCAATGAGCCTTCCTCTCCATTTGAGCACAAGTCCTTGGGCAAATCTGCACATAAGGGGTTGTCTGCCCTTGGGAGATCGGCTTGCACTGAAGTTCTGGTAATATGGACAAGTCCACTGAAGATATGATCCATTTTGTTGTTCAGAATCTTAAGTTGAAGCAACAAAAGATTAAACGATTCTCCCAGGAGGTCGTATAAGTGTGATAGGTCATTCTTCACACGTGACTCTGTTTCAGCCATTCCTATGTCTATCATAAATACCACTTAGACTACTAGCACTACTCCACACTTACCAACCCTCACTCAATGGCAACTTACGTCACACTCAGTCACTCCTCCAGACTTATCACAACATCCCACACCCCATACTCTCATCATTCTTCACAATTTCCCTCACCAATCAAAACTAACCTTCACACTCTCTCATCAACATACACAAACACTCCTGGGCTCACTTCATACAGATCACCTCTCTGAGCTCAGTCCTATGCTATCTATCTCCTTTGCATTATACTAAGCTATATATTTCCTGTTATAAATCCTGTCACACTCAACAACCAACACATACAGTAACATACAACATACAGCCAACTATATCTACCCAATAGCTAATCAGAAAAGAGAGAGAAAAGAGACAAATAAATAAAAATAAAAATAAAATAAAGGAAAGAGGCAAGATGGTGACAAGGGATCCTGGCGTGGGCCAAAAGGCTTCCACCCCTTCCTGACAAGGCAGGCCCGACGTGGCGAAAACCGTCTGTGTCTTCACCCCCCTGCCCAATTGGGGGCAGCGAGGTGTGGATTTCGGCCTGGAGCTCTTCAACCCCTTCCCAACGGACGAAGGGGCCCACTGGAGTGGCGATCCACTGGCTCTCCCCTCCCGATGGGCCGATGACAATCCCAGGCCAGCCAGCTCACCCCTCCCGGGCCGGCGAGGGGACAATGGCGGCCTAGAGGCACAGACCGGTCCACAAGGCCGCAACCGGCTGGCTCTCCCAATTCACCCCCTCCCAAGATGGTGTGGGAGGGAGCAGCAGCAACTCGGCCAGATAGCTCTTCGCCCCTCTTCCCAAGGTGGTAAAAAAGGAGGGGGGCGATGGAATAGCCCACTCGCAAGGGAGAAAGGCCAGCTGGTGGCGAAACCTGGCACAATGGGTCACCGCTGGGGACGCCCCTTTCGTTCTCTCCCGCGTTGGTCAGGGAGAGAGAGATAGTGGCAACAGCAGCTCTTCGGCCCCCTCCCAGATGATAAAAGAGGGCCCAATGGATTAGTCCAAGCCGGAATTAGCTCCCTCCAGATTGGCGAGGGGGAGTGAGCAGCCTGGCGGCGTAGCTCAACAGATAGGCCGCAGCTCAGCTTCGTCCACAGTGATGGTAAAGTTTTACAGCACGGCTTGTGGTCTTTTTCAATTTGTCAGGTGCCCTGACAGATCAGGAAGATTTTCTTGTCCAATTTGCAGCAGGATGAAGGCTGCAAGCCAAGGATTCCAGCAGATTGTGATTTATCCCCGCTGATGTTAACGGGGTCGCTGTTGCCTTGTCGCCATCTTGGCGGAAAAAATGGAAGACTAATGCACATTACACACAGACTTTATGAAGGTAAAGTTTAAAACCAGTATGGTGTAGTCGCTTCAGTGTTGGACTATGAGCAGAAGTCAAATCTCTGGTCATAAAACCCACTGGATGACTTTAGGTAAAGGTAAAAGTTTTCCCCTGATGTTAAGTCCTGTCGTGACCGACTCTGGAGGTTGGTGCTCATCTCCATTTCTAAGCTGAAGAGCTGGCGTTGTCCGTAGACACCTCCAAGGTCATGTGGCCGGCATGACTACATGGAGCGCTGTTACTTTCCCGCAGGAGCGGTACCTATTGATCTACTCACATTTGCATGTGCTCGAACTGCTAGGTTGGCAGGAGCTGGGGCTAACAACGGGCGCTCATTCCGCTCCCGGGATTTGAATCTGGCACCTTTTGGTCCACAAGTTCAGCAGCTCAGTGCTTTAACTCTAGACAAGTTAAAAAGGCAACCTTGAACCACACACATAATCAAGAAGAACAGACCCATGGAAATCAGCAGGTGGCACTACAGTACACATACACACCCCACTTAATTGTTTTCTGGGGGGGAAAGCATTCCCTTGATAAATTTCTACATATTGTATATTAAAGTACAGGAACAGTACCCAAGCACCTCCAGGACAAAACAGCAACCCAAGCTGCATTTTGGAGAAAAAAGGAGTGCTATTGGGTGGCCAAGACTTTGGAAAAACTACTTTTGTGGTTAGAATGCCCCAGGAAACATTATCACTAGGCACAGGGGGTGCCAAGGGAAAGCTAGAGATTTCTCACCATGGTAGCCCCCAAAAGTAACTACCCCATGACTACTGGAGGGATTCCATTGAAATTTTAAACTCTAAAAGGGACTACAACAATGCCAAACCACTCAGAGAGAATAAATGGTTCTGTTTCAGAGGAAGGAGCTGTCAAAAACACTTCTGAGGATTCCTTGCTGAAGAAAGCCCTCTGAAATTCACTCAACGGGTGACTTGAAATCACATACATGGACACTAGGACCTGCAGCTATCCAGTATATAAAGCAGGAGGCTAAGTTCTGTTAAAGGCACGAGATGCCATCTGAATGTGGAAGCTATGCAGAATCGCATATGACAAGAACAGTGTTCCCTCACTTATTGCTGGGGTTAGGTTCCAGGACCACCCGCAATAAGTGAAAATCCGCAAAGTAGGGACGCTATATTTATTTTAATATTTATGCATTATTTTAGTAGTTATACACTATTTTAAGTCTTTATCAACCAATTGGGTGTTGATAAATAGCCTCCTTCTCCTCCCGTTGCCAATTGGGCTCCTTTTCTCTCTCTTTGGCTTCTCCTTTCTCCCTTCCTTAGGCTGTAAATAGTAATTTTTTATGATTTATAATAGCCTTTCAGAGTTTATTGAAAAACCGCGAAACAGCAAATCCGCGAAAAGTGAACTGTGAAGTAGTGAGGGAACACTGTATGTGAATGGGAGGCTGCCAATGAATACCAGGATCTCTAAGATCTATTTCAGAGGAAGATACTGGCAAAACAATCCCTGAGGGCCCTTTCACACAACCCTATATCTCAGAATATGACGGCAGGAAATCCCACAATATCTGCTATGAACTAGGTGATCTGAGTTCACACTCAGATAATATGGGATTTTCTGCCTTGATTTCTGGGATATAGGACTGTGAGGAAGGGCACTCAGTATTCCTTAACTACAAAATTCATTGAGCTGCCCTAAGTCAACAGGCGACTTGAAGGACTATACACATACATAGAATAGCTTTTACTATAATACTATCCTAAATGCCTCTTCCTACAGCTGGGAACCAGCATGGCCATGGTTATTAATTTCTGGGTTGCTGTGAGTCTTCTGTGCTGTATGGCCATGTTCCTGGAGCATTCTCTCCACATCTATGGCAGACATCCTCAGAGGTTGTGAGGTCTGTTGGAAACTAGGTGAGTGGGGTTTACACATCTGTGGAATGTCCAGGATGGGAGAAAGAACTCTTATCTGTTTGAGGCAAGTGTGAATGTTGCAGTTGGCCAGCTTGATTGGCATTGAGTGGTCTTTCAGCTTCAATTCTGGGCACCGCAATTGAAGGGAGATGTTGACAAACTGGAATGTGTCCAGAGGAGGGCGACTAAAATGATCAAGGGTCTAGAGAACAAGTCCTATGAGGAGCGGCTGAAAGAGCTGGGCATGTTTAGCCTGCAGAAGAGAAGGATGAGAGGAGACATGATTTTTTTTTGTGTCAGGAGCAACTGGAGTTGCTTCTGGAGTGAGAGAATTGGCTGTCTGCAAGGACGTTGCCCAGGGGACGCCCAGATGTTTTTGATGTTTTTTTACCATTCTTGTGGGAGGCTTCTCTCATGTCCCTGCATGGAGCTGGAACTGATAGAGGGAGCTCATCCGCACTCTCCCCGGGTGGGATTCAAACCTGGCAGCTTTCAGGTCAGCAACCCAACCTTCAAGTCACGAGGCTTTTATCCCCTAGGCCACCGGAGGCTCCGTAGGAGACATGATGATGGCCATGTATAAATATGTGAGGGGAAGTCATAGAGAGGAAGGAGTAAGCTTGTTTTCTGCTGCCCTGGAGACTAGGACGTGGAACAATGGCTGCAAACTTCAGGAAAGGAGATTCCACCTGAACATTAGTAAGAACTTTTTCACTGTGAGAGCTGTTCGAACTCTCTGCTGCGGAGTGTGGTGGAGGCTCCTTCTTTGAAGGCTTTCAAGCAGAGGCTGGATGGCCATCTGTCAGGGGTGCTTTGAATGAGATTTTCCTGCTTCTTAGCAGGGGGTTGAACTGGATGTCCCATGACTGCATGGAGAGCCGTTACCTTCCCGCCAGAGCAGTACCTATTGATCTACTCACATTGGCATGTTTTCGAACTGCTAGGTTGGCAGGAGCTGGAGCTAACAGCGGCCGCTCACGCCGCTCCCGGGGTTTGAACCTGGGACCTTTCGGTCTCCAGCTCAATGCTTTAACGCACTTCGCCACCCGGGATTTAGTGCTGTCTGGAGGCGCCCCCAGAATATCAAGGCAGAATAACCCACAATATCTGCTTTGAACTGGGTTATCTGAATCCATGCTGCCATATATTCTAGTTCAAAGGAGAGATGTGGGTTTTGTTCCGTGTGTGGAAGGGGCCCTTGGGGAGTGCCTGTATTCCTGTGCCTAAGGAAACCTTATGAAATGCATGGGGGTCACCCTAAAGGTGCGCGCACCAGGAGAAGCTATTGGTCTGGCCTAGCTTTGCTGCCAGGAAGAGGCAGGGCATGGGTTAACTCCACGGGCAAAGAGCCAGCGGCCTCGCCTCCCTGGCAGAAGACAGCAATCTGCTCTAATAGCCCTTTCTCTTCTTCCCTTGGGGTTTGGAAAGAGAAAAAAAATGGCTAATAGCTGGAGGGGAAGGGGAAGCCCACACGCCAAGCACGCACGGGAACAGCAAGGGGAAGAAAGGGAGTGAAAAGGGCAGAAAGAAAGAAAAAGAGAGGGAGGGAGACAGAGAGGGAAGGATGGAGGCTCTCCGCTCCTCCTCCCTCCATCCTGTGCCTTTGCTCTTCACTGGGCGTTGGCTGCTTTGCTGTAGGTTGGCCATTGAGAGAGGATGGCTTTAGGTAATTTCTAAAGAGCAGGTGCTAAGGCTGGTGGGGAGCATTGGCTCTAGAGGGCGAAAGGCGACATAGAATCCTAGAATCTATCGGACATCCATTCCAACCTCCTACCAAGAAGCAGGAAAATCTCATTCAAGCACCACCGACTGTTGGCCACCCATCATTTGCTTAAAAGCCTTCACTCCGCAGCAGAGAGTGCCACTGCTGAACAGCTCTCACAGTGAGGAAGTTCTTCCTGATATTCAGGTGGAATCTCCTTTCCTGTCGTTTGAAGCCATTGTTCTGTGTCCTAGTCTCCAGGGCAGCAGAAAACAAGCTTGCTCCCTCCTCCCTATGACTTCCCCTCACATATTTATACATGGCTATCATGTCTCGTCTCAGCTTTCTCTTCTGCAGGCTAAACATGCCCAGCTCTTTTAGCCGCTCCTCATAGGGCTTATTCTCCAGACCTTTGATCATTTTAGTTGCCCTTCTCTGGACACATTCCAGCTTGTCAATTGAGGTGCCCAGAATTGGACACAGTGTGATTCCAGGTGTGGTCTGACCAAGGCAGAATAGAGGGGTAGCATGACTTTCCTGGATCTAGGCACTATATTCCAATTAATGCAGGCCAAAATCCCATTGGCTTTTTTAGCTGCCGCATCACATTGTTGGCTCATGTTTAACTTGTTGTCCACGAGGACTCCAAGATCCTTTTCACACATACTGCTGTCGAGCCTTTCGTCCCCCATTCTGTATCTTTGCATTTCATTTTTTCTGCCTAAGTGGAGTATCTTGCATTTGTCCCTGTTGAACTTCATTTTGTTGGTAAATTAGTCAAGAGGCATTTATATATCTGTGGCATGTCCAAGGTGGGAGAAAGAACTTTTGTCTGTTGGCGGCAAGTGTGAATGTTGCAATTGGCCACCTTGATTAGCATTGAATAGCCTTGCAGCTTCAAAGTCTGGCTGCTTCCTGAACATTCAACAAATGCTGCAAGGACAAGAGAGATCCTCTCACCTTTGCAAGAGTCTACCTATGCCATGTAGCTGCAGAGAAATCTACCGAGGGACCACCAAATGCAGCAGCATTGCCCAAACACGAATCAAGGAACATAAAAGGCATTGCAGACTCTGGGCCCTTCCACATAGCCATATAACTGAGAATATCAAGGCAGAAAATCCCACAATATCTGCTTTGAACTGGGATATTTGAGTCCAAATTGCCATATATTCCAGTTCAAAACATAATGTGGGATTTTATTCAGCTGTGTGGAAGGGCCCTGATCCAACCAGAGAAGTCAACCATAGCAAAGCACTTGATGGACACAGCATATTATTTGAGAACCCAGAAATTCTGGACCACTCTGACAACCACCATGTCAGATGACACAGAGAAGTCATCGAAATCCACAAGTATGTGGACAATTTCCGCAGAAAGAAGCAAACCATGAAAATGAACAAAATCTGGCTACCAGTATAAAAAAAATCCAAAATCAGAACAGTTAATAAAGACATATTATTATGTCTAATAATGGCATTGAATGTTTGCCATGTATATGTGCATTGTGATCCACTCTGAGTCCCCTTCGGGGTGAGAAGGGCAGAATATAAATACTGTAAATAAATATAGAAATAAATATAGTAGTTCTCTGGTGTGGTTTGGTGGATACCAAAATCTGCAGGTGCTGAAACCCCATTACATATAATGTCATAATAGAATGGTGTTCCTTATATAAAATGGTGAAATCAAGGTTTCTTTGTGTGTGTTTTAAAAAAATCCAAACAATGGGTAGTTGAAGGACTGAAGGGCTAACTGATGACACAGGATACAAAGTGAAGTGGTTAAAATAGTGTTTAAACATTTTATACATAAAATTCAACAGCTAGAGAAAGCAGGTGAAACTCTTAAAAGGCAGCAGCTTTCCAGTTTGGCAGCTGCTTCCTTTCCATGCCTGTTCAAAGACATCATCCTCCATGCAAATAATTGGTAAATAGCTTTGTGCAAGGCCTGTCCTCCCACACCCATTTTGCACCTGTCGGCGGAAAACAAAGAACCAGCTTGGTCTTATGTGAACCTCGAACTTGGGGAAGTTAGCATGTGTTATTCCAAATACAACATGGAACTAGTATCATGGTTTCATTTGTCCATGCTTGGAAAAAAGTTCTCTCTAGCATTTTCTAGGTCCTCCAGTGTGATTTTGTAGTATGCTTCCACCAGAAGTGCTAGAGGAACTAGAAATACTAAGGAGGTGTTCTCTGGGCCCTTTTCAGTCCTGCGGTGTGATTCTGTCACATATTGGCCACAGAGTCATTCTAGAGAACCCAGAAATGCTAGAGAGAAATGTTCTCGCTATAGGTATCTATATATATATAAAAATCTTCTGACCATTTCTAACTTAAAGTAAACAGCGAAACTAAACACTCAAAACCCACGAAACTTGGCCACAAAGACATGGTCATCCCCGCTGGGTTTAGACATTAAAAAAACAAGAAAAATAAAGTCCTAATTAGAGGGAGAGGAATAACTGTTTTTTCCCCCATTGCTACCAGTTAGAAAGCTAAGCTCCTCCCACTTTGTCTCCTAGCAACCCACTCAGCCATTTAATGGCACCCAGGGCCTCTTCTACACTGCCTATAAAACACCGATTATCTGATTTGAACTGGATTATATGGCAGTGTAGATTCAAGGCCCTTCCACACAGTTATAGTACCCATTTATAATCTTACATTATCTGCTTTGAGCTGAATTATCTTGAGTCCACACTGCCATATAATCCACTTCAGTGTGCATTTTATACAGCTGTGTCGAAGGAGCCTCATATAATCCAGTTCTAAGCAGATAGAACCGTGGTGGCCCCCCGGCTCTGGAACTTGCTCCCCGGGGGAAATTAGGCAAGCTACCACCTTGGCTGCATTTAGAAAGACCCTTAAAACATGGCTCTTCACTCAGGCCTTTGGATAAGAGCCCCCATCTGTATGATACAATGTTGCATTGGTGTCCTTGTTCTGATTGATTGCGTTTTGCCTTGCCAATTTTCTGGTATAATCACAGGGTCCATCCCACTCCAAATCCTCTAAGACTTTGTAGCACTTTATTAACTACCTCGTGTCTACAAAACACACTTAGCGCACTTTCACCCAGGTGTTTTTATGATTTTATCACTGTATTTTAATATGCTTTTACTAATGTTTTTGCTATGTCTATGTTAATGTTTATTCCTTTTGCGCGCTTTTTTTTGGTTTTGTTTGATGTGTTCTATGGTTCTTACTCCCTTCGGGGAGATGGAGGCAGGGTATAAGAATAAAGATTATTATTATTTATTATTATAATATAAGATTATAAATATACAGTAGAGTCTCACTTATCCAACATAAACACCCCGTAAGCCACCCCGAGTCCCCTTGGGGAGATGGCACGGGATATAAGAATTGAGTTATTATTGTTATTTATTATGGATGCATATTTTGAGTCAAAGAGGGAATATGTTTCAAAATGTTATATATGCAGTGCGACCAGTGTCCCACAGCTCTTTTAAAAGAAGTTTTATTGTTGTTACTACCGGTAGTAAGGCTAAAAACAAGTCATGCAGATAACAAGGAGTAATTGCTAGCAAAGAATATTCAATGATGGTTTTGTAGTCTGTGAACAATTTTCTATGCACATTTTAAGGTACCATTCACTCTCTCAACAATAGAAAATGTTGGCCGAGGACAAAACAACAAAACTACATATCCCAGAAACACTAAACTTGGCAGCACAACCCCTCATCCATGCCTCTACGTTCATACAACAAAAAGAAAAGAAAAATAAAGTCCTAATTAGAGGGAGAGGAATAATTATTTTTATTCCAATTGCTGCCAGTTACAAGGCTAAGCTCCGCCCACTTGGTCTCCTAGCAACCCACCCAGCCCAGGGGACAGGCAGAGTTAGGCCTCACTTAGGCCTCTTCCACACTGCCTATAAAATACAGATTATCTGATTTTAACTGGATTATATGGCAGTGTAGACTCAAGGCTCTTCCACGCAGCTTTACCCCTTACCTTAACTACCACCAATTCCTCAATACTTTATTTCCCATACCACCATACTTCGCCACAGCAACGCGTGGCCGGGCACAGCTAGTCTACTATAAAATTATCTGTTGTCTTGTTAACATAGTATTAATTGCCATGAGTACATATTACAGAATTTAAGAAATTATAGTTTGGTGAAAAGTATTTCGAATTCTGTGTTTTAATAGTGCAGTTCAAAGGGGTGAATGCAAGTTTTCTAGCAACAAATTCCCTCTCCAAACAAACAAGCAAGCATGCAAACAAACAAAAATAAAACACCATCATAGGACAGAGTTAGGACAAATAAAGTAGAATCAAACTGTTATAGCTGGGTAGTATGGTTATACCCAGAATATGTGAATTTCTTGAAACCGAAAAGGGTGTTTCTTGTTGGATTTTTGGTTGTGTGTATATGAAATGTAAATCAAGTGTTTCTGCTGTTTTGCAAGTGTGTGTTTCAGCAATGAAACAGTTAACAGCAGGCCAGTTTGACTGTCAGCCTGCTGTGACCTATGAGACATGATTTCCAGCCTTGGAGGTTGGAACTTCCTTCGGACTAAGGAATGTGCTTTCTTATCTCTCTGTTGAACTGTGTGAGAGACGAGCCGTGCCGAAGAATGCCGGCTTCGAGTGATGGACTTCGCTGCTTTGTAAATATCTTTGTAAATATTAAATAGATGTTTGAACTTCAGACTGCAGATGTCTTTGAGTCTGGCATTGAAGAGGAATTGGTGAAAGGCAGAGGTTCACCAAATCGTCAGGGTGCTGGTCCAGAGCATGATTGATTGATGGTGTTTGAAGAAACCCACCCATCACGCACCCTGACCCCTGGCACTGATCTTGACATTTCTTTCATGTTGATAAGTACAATTTCACTACTCCATCTCACAGCTGTTTTAAGAAGTACAGACTGAATGCTGAAGTGATGACAGAAACAACAACTGACTAAAGCATTTATTACATGAAACAAATTTACGTACATTCTAGCCATATAAATGTGTGGAGCAATTTAAAATGTGATGTTAAAGAAAATGAATTGGGGGAAGGAAAAATACAAACCCATGACTAATTCATTTGACGTGAGCAGCTACATAACTTTTAAAAACCTAGGAGCCCAATAAGGCAAACTTCAGCCCTTCAGGTGTTTTGGACTATAACTCTTAACAATTCTTAATAGCCAACCAGCTGTTAGGAATTGTGGGAGTTGAAGTCCCAAACACCTGGAGGGCCAAATTTGCCCATGCTTGGCTTATACCCAGCAGCTCTCTGCCGTTTTGGATCTCCTAGACCTGACATGCTTCAACCTTTTCATCTTCTCAGTTCCCTTCCCATTTGTCTGCTTTTCCCATCTGCTTTTTTGAAGGTGCATTCCGTATAGCTCCAGTCCATGGATGGCTTTCCAGGTACTTTGCAGGAGGATTTCTGCCCTTTACATTTTCTATTACAGTAGAGTCTCGCTTATCCAACATAAACGGGTCGGCAGAACGTTGGATAAGCGAATATGTTGGATAATAAAGAGGAATTAAGGAAAAGCCTATTAAACATCAAATTAGGTTATGATTTTACAAATTAAGCACCAAAACATTATGTTATACAACAAATTTGACAGAAAAAGTAGTTCAATACGCAGTAATGCTATGTAGTAATTATTGTATTTACGAATTTAGCACCAAAACATCATAATGTATTGAAAACATTGACTAATAAAACATTGACTACTAAAAGGCAGACTGAGTTGGATAATCCAGAACGTTGGATAAGTGAATGTTGGATAAGTGAGACTCTACTGTATCTCGAACCTTTATTGTTGAATTTATATCTCACCTTTCTCTTGGGATGGGATTAATCCTCTGCTGTTTTAGGCCAGGAAATGTCTTTATTGAACAAGAGTGTAAGCTAGAGACTGATTCTAGTATAATGAGTGCTGGGAGGAAATTGCGAACTGAAGTGTCCTGGGGGGAAAGTAAGGGTTTTGATGTATTGCTTTGATTGTTCACCCTGCCTTAAAGACTATTGGCTGGCATCCCATTCAGTACTTATGATGGCGTAAGTTAGACTTATAACTGCATGATTTTGGCTATTCACATTTATGATAGTGGCCATGATTACAAACGTCCCTTGAAGCCCACCTTGATAACCAGGCAGCTACAGCAACTGAAGTAGTTCTATGGTACATCCTGCCAGCAAACTGTGATGAGATGCATAGTTGCAACAGATTCCTATATAGCTACTCATTGCACTGTAACCCACTGATAGGCGGAGACCGCATATACAGTAGAATGAATGTAGTTTGACACCACTTTAACAGCCATGACTCAATGCTATGGAATCCTGGGATTTGCAGTTGGGTGGAGCGATACCACCCTTTGGCAGAGAAGGCTTGTAAAACCGGGCTGTGGGGCCGGGCTGTGGTGCAGGTTGGTGAGCAGCCTGCTGCAATAAATCACTCTGACCATGAGGCCATGAGTTCGAGGCCAGCCAGTGGCGGGGTGAGCACCCGTCAACTAAAAAATAAAAACTAGCCCCTGCTCGTTGCTGACCTAGCAACCCGAAAGATAGTTGCATCTATCAAGTAGGAAATAAGGTACCACTTATAAAGTGGGGAGGCAAATTTAACTAATTTACGACGTTGGAATGAGGAAGTGCCGTCACAGTGGATGATGAAGCAGCTGCTCCCCCTGTGGCCAGAATAGAACATCCCTTCAGGAGAAGGTTAAATTGCCTCTGCGTCTGTCTTTGTCTCGGTTCTATGTGTATATGGGCATTGGGTGAGAAGGGCGGAATATAAATACTGTAAATAAAATAATAAATAAATAAAACTACATCTCCCTATATTCCATAGCATTGAGCCATGGCAGCCAAAGTAGTGTCAAACTGCATTTTATTCTAGAGTGTAGATGCACCTGTAGTCATGGCATCCAATTAGGCCAAAACCATTCTTTTGCAAGCATTATTGAAGTTTTGCATCTGATCATTTTGAGTTAGAGGCTATTTTAGTATCAATAAAGTAGATGCTATGGCAACATTTCTCCACCTTAGGAAAAGGTTTGTTGTTAATTGCTGCATGTCTTCAAGTGATGTCAAAACATTAATTTTACAGTGTAGATGCATCCTATGTCATCCTTTAGTATACTACTAAAGTATATCATCCTTTAGTATACTACTTCTGTATCACAGAACTCTTTCGATTGGCGTTGCTATCTGCTTTTAAGGAGATTGAAGTGGGAGACAGAGCATAGCTTTGTAGCTAGGTTGCCCAAACAGGATCTCAGTCTAATATCTTTTATTCTAGCATGAGCTTTAGTGGGCCATACCTCATTCGTCATAGAATTGGTGGATTGTTAATAAAATAATAAGCATCATAGTGTGTGGGTGGAAGGACTGTAATGAGTGGAGACAGAGAGGAAAGTGTGAATATTGATTATGACCAGAGGCTGTTAATAAAACAGTAAATGGGTAGCAGCATAGATATCCTTGTGATGATGAACTGATTAAACTGCTCATATTGTGTTTGCAAAAACCAATATACCAGTATTTTTACCTTAAGGTGTTGTTTATCTTTGCTTTTGCTGTTTGTGGTGATTAACAGTTTGCGTCTATAGCGTTTGATGTTCCATTTTAGAGAATATATGTAGCTAATGTCGGCATATTGCAGCTTAAGTGGTTTAGGTGCAAAATAGGACCTGAGGCCCTATGTACCTCATTATCTTTGCAAGAAGTAAACAAACCCACTATCATCTCTTGCAATGCTTCTTAGGGAAATCTCACATGAAATAGTTATTGCTGTTTCTACATTTATTTGACATATACCACCCCTCTGTCTTCAGTGTGGCAGCTTTGTATAGGATATTAGCTGAGGCACCAGAGAGCATAGTGGAGAGTGATAAAATGGCTTTTTGTGAAGGAATGAAAGAAAGACAGAAAGGAAAGGAATATTCTCCCATTTCTTGGCTGCATTTTACAAGGAATCAGGGTTGCGACTACAATATGTTATGTGCTGTGGTTTGGTTCCAGGATATGCCTCCCTCTGTGGATACCAAAATACATAGATGCTCAGGTCACATGTACTGTGTGTACTATCAAGGAACCTCCGATGGCCTAGGGGATAAAAGCCTCGTGACTTGAAGGTTGGGTTGCTGACCTGAAGGCTGCCAGGTTCGAATCCCACCCGGGTAGAGTGCGGATGAGCTCCCTCTATCAGCTCCAGCTCCATGTGGGGACATGAGAGAAGCCTCCCACAAGGATGGTAAAACATCAAAAAACAAACAAACATCTAGGCATCCCCTGGGCAACGTCCTTGCAGACTGCCAATTATCTCACTCCAGAAGCAACTCCGGTTGCTCCTGACACGAAAACAAAAAAGGTCAAGCACCCTATATGCTCATGAATACTCAAGTCATGGATGGTTGAATCCGTAGATATGGAACCTATGGAAGCAGAGGGCCATGTGTCTATATGTTCTATTTATTTTTCCCTTCTTTTTGGCCTACCTTTCTGTTAAAGGACTCCAATCCTCCTGCATCCTCCCTTGCTATGCAGCTATCTCTCCTATTCTTTTCAAACTGCAGATGGCACCAGGGAGCAGGACTGGCATATGATACTGTGTTTCCCCGAAAATAAGATATTAATTTTTGCTCCCAAAGATGTGCTAGGTCTCTTTATGTGGGGAGGCATCCCCACATAAAGTGCATTGTAGTAATCCATCCGAGATGTAATCATGGTATGGACCACAGTGGCCAGATCTGACTTTTCGAGGTATGGGCGCAGCTGGCCACTACCGACACCTGGGTTTTAAGGGTCAGTGCTGAATCCAGAAGGACCCACAAGCTGCAGACCTGTGTCCTTAGGGGGAATATTACCCTGTCCAACACAGGGAGCCACCTTATACCCCGATTGACCCCTCAACTGACCAGGAGGACCTCTGTCTTGTCTGGATTAAGCTTCAGCTTATTAGCCCTCATCCAGCCCATCACAGCTGCCAGGTACTGGTTCAGGACCCGAACACCTCCTTGGCTTGAGGTGGAAAGGAGTAATAGAGTTGTGTGTTGTATGCGTACAGACAGAGCCGGTCCAACAATGAGGCAAATTAAGCGGTCGCTTCGGGCGCAAAATATACAGGGCCACAGTCAAGACTGCTTTTTCTGTTGATTTGTTGTAAAACATGATGTTTTGGTGCTTAATTTGTACAATCTTAATGTAATTTGATGTTTAATAGGCTTTTCCTTAATCTCTCCTTATTATCCAACATTTTCACTTATTCAACGCTTTTATTTTTCAGTGATTGGTTTGGGGAGGGGCGCCAAAATTCTGTTCGCCTACACTTGAAAAATACCTAGGGCTGGCTCTGCGTACAGATGACACCAAACTCCCAACTTACAGATGACCTCACCCAGAAGTTTCATGTAGATGTTAAATAGCAAGGGGAATAAGATCAAGTCTTGTGGGACTCCACAAGCCAATGGCCAGGGGTCCGAGCAGGCATTCCCCAGCACCATCTTCTGGGTCCAACCCTCCAGGAACTAGTGGAGCCGCTGAAAAACAGAGCCCCAAGTCCCATTCCAGAGAGTCAACCCAGAAGGATACCATGGTCAATAGTATCGGAAGCCGCTGAGAGATCCAGGAGAACCAACAGGGACACATTCCACCGTCTAGTTCTCTGTGGAGATCAACAACCAAGGCGACCAAAGCTGTCTCAGTTCCATGGCCAGGCCAAAATCCAGACTGTGATGCGTCTAGATAATTGGTTTCATCCAAGAATCCTTGGAGTTGAGTAGAAACCATTTGTTCCAGCACTTTGCCCAAGAAGGGGAGATTGGACATACCGTATATACTCGAAGATAAGCCGAGTTTTTCAGCTTTTATTTATGAGCTGAAAAAGCCTCCCTCAGCTTATAATCAGGTCAAGGTCAAGGCCAGCAATGGAGCCTGCAGGCTATTGCTTGCAATATGTGATTTATTTCTCTCTTCTCCCGTTATCAGTGTTTACTTTTGCAAAGCCTCCCTCGCACTTCATCAAGGGAATGTTTTGAAAAAAGAAACATTCTTGCAAGCCAGGAAGAAGAAAAATATATATTCATTAATCTTATGAAAGCATTTTCCCCTGAAATATTTGTTAAACTCTCCTACAGATATATAGGCATTCACTAGGCTTGCTCAAATAATTCGTTTTCCCTGTTAACCGTTATTAATTCGTTATTTTCGTTTGTTTTGAAGCAATTTTGAAGCATTGGTTGTCCCCACGTCTGGATATCGCGGTTTCGAATCGCGAGAGGCCGTTTTTCGTTATGTCGTCGTTTTTTTCGTTAGGAAAAAAAAGCTTTTGCAAAAAAAAAAAAAAAAGCCACCCGAAAGGTGGCTACTCTCTGCGGGCCTCCAGGTGCCCCCCACAGACCCATACACTTTGCCGCCTTCCCCGGCAGCCGGAAAGGCCGCGGAGGCTCCAGCCGGCCGCTGCACATCCAGGCCTCAATTTCCGCCCTTCCCCAACAGCCGACATACATACACACGCACACACACACACACATCTCCATATCCATGTACACCCGCCCTCCTCCGCTACCTCCTCGCCCCTTCCCGGGAGGGCATCTCTTTCCTGGGACGGCGTCCTATGTGAGGCCAGTGCTTGGCGCCTGGCTAGGCCTCGCCTCCCTTCTCAGGCAGCAGGCCCAGCCAAACCCTTCCTCCACCTTTCCCTCCTGCAAAGGGCAGCCGCTCGGAAGCCCAAGGCAGCAGGATGGCGACAGAGGAAAACCACCCTCTGTGGCTGTGCTCCGACCTCAGCCAGCAAAACATTCTGGACTCCAACTCCCAGAAACGCTTGCAAGCTTCTTCAATGGCTATGAATTCTGGGAGTTGAAGACCCAAGCGGTTTCCAGCAATGCCAATGGATGGCGTTCGGGACTCCAACTCCCAGAAACCCTCGTGGATGGTTCAAAGACCAGGGATTCTGGGAGATGAAGTCCACGGTACCGGTTGAAAAGGCCATTGGCCAGGCGCCAAGGGAAAAAGGACGGCAAAAACAAAGTCACCCTCCTTTTCTATATGACTGGCCTTCATGGTCTCTCAATTAGCAATAATAATAATAATCTGTGGAAGGTCCAGGGTGGGAGAAAGAACTCTTGTCTGTGGGAGGCAAGTGTGAATGTTGCAATTGGTCACCTTGATTAGCATTGAATAGCCTTGCAGCTTCAAAGCCTGGCTGCTTCCTACCTGGGGGAATCCTTTGTTGGGAGGTATTAGCTGGCCCTGATTGTTTCCTGTCTGGAATTCCCATTTTCTGGGTGTTGTTCTTTTACTGTCCTGATTTTAGCTTTTCTGTAGCTAAAAATGCATATAAAATTGATTCTATAGGGAGGATAAATGATTGGATTTCAACTCCTACAGCTTAGCTTTCTCTGCCAATAATGGTACCATATCAAACTAAACCTCCCAAGATTCTGTAGCAGTGAGCCATCTTGGATATTGTAAGGGATTTTTTATTATTATTATTATTATTATTATTATTATTATTATTATTATTATTATTAGACCTTGCTCCCAGGAAGGTGCCTTCGCTGTGGCTCCCAACTTATCCATCTACCTTTCCACATATTCTCCACATTGTGTGTATGTGTATGTATATTATATATACATGAGCCCCGATGGCGAAGTGTGTTAAAGCACTGAGCAGCTGAACTTGCAGACCGAAAGGTCCCAGGTTCAAATCCCGGGAGCAGAGTGAGTGCCCGCTGTTAGCTCCAGCTTCTGCCAACCTAGCAGCTTGAAAACATGCCAATGTGAGTAGATCAATAGGTACCGCTCTGGCGGGAAGGTAATGGCACTCCATGTAGTCATGCCGGCCACATGACCTTGGAGGTGTCTATGGACAACACTGGCTCTTGGGCTTAGAAATGGAGATGAGCACCAACCCCCAGAGTCAGACATGACTGAACTTAACGGCAAGGGATACCTTTACCTTTACCTATACACACACACACACACACACATTATGCAGGGACTATATATATATTATATATATACACAGTATATATCACACACACACCAATTTAACAAAGTTTCAGCCACAAAAACAAAGTTTCTGAAGTAGAACAATGACTTTCACAGTAAAGACAACCCAATTTAACAGGAAATAAGACTTTCAAACCAGGAACAGATTTCTGCAATTATTAAAAAATGGTTTATTATAAAAGCCATGAAAATTCGCCAAAAATCAGAGGATAAGGGAAACGTTCCAAATTTTGGTGAGCTATCAGTGTTAAATGTGTTCTACCACTGTACCAAGTTGGAAGAAGATCACTCAAAAATGAGGGTGGGAGAGTCCTGTAAAGTCCTCTCCCTCTGTGCTGTTTTTGGGAATTGCGCATGCGCGTCCGCCATTAACGAATTAATTTAGAAAATAACGAATTTTCGTTAATTTCGAATTTTTTGGGGGGCCAAATTCGGAAATACCATCAGAAACGAAAAGCTGCCCCCCTCTAGTTTTGAAACGAGTTTAGAATCAAATTTTTCGTGGATCGATCAAGTTTTTGCCATGTACCTTTACCTATGTACCTTTGTATATATGAATTTCCCCTCATA
Organism: Anolis carolinensis; assembly: GCF_035594765.1. NCBI lineage: Eukaryota > Metazoa > Chordata > Lepidosauria > Squamata > Anolidae > Anolis > Anolis carolinensis. The sequence goes on along the minus strand of NC_085841.1, from coordinate 214,048,765 downwards.
TGTTTGCATGTCTTTGCAAATCCTTTATACATATAGATCCATGTACCTGTGTATCTGTAGCCATACATATACATTATTTTTATATATGAATTTACCCTCATATGTTTGCAGGTCTTTGCAAATCCTTTATACATATAGATCCATGTACCTGTGTATCTATAGCCATACATATACATTATTTTTATATATGAATTTACCCTCATATGTTTGCAGATCTTTGCAAATCCTTTATACATATAGATCCATGTACCTGTGTATCTGTAGCCATACATATACATTATTTTTATATATGAATTTACCCTCATATGTTTGCAAGTCTCTGCAAATATCTATATAAAGAGAGATGTCTGGATAGATATGAATATATTCTTACCTACCTATATATGGGGCTTGCAAATATTACAGGGGGGAAATGCACACACACACACAGAGGGGATTTGCAAATGTTTCAGGGGGAAATGCATATGTGAAATTAGTATCTATAATTATAGATCTATATCTAGCTCTGTATTGTTTATATAAGCATTGAATGTTTGCCTGTTACTATGTTGGAAGCTGGCCTGAGTCCTCATGGGGAGATAGGGTGGGATCCAATGAAGTTGTTGTTGTTGTTGTTGTTATTATTATTATTATTATTATTATTATTATTATTATTATTATTATTAGGTTATTGTTGATACCATATTGTTTTTGTTGCCCCAACTTTTCCACTTATAGAGCTAGTTTATTGTTTTTCTTTGAAACATGGTAAATAATCAAAAACATTTAACCTACTGATGCCTCGATTAATGAAATTTTATTGGCATCTATTTTTATTTTGAAATTTACCCATAGCTGCTGTATTTCCCACCCTCGGCTTATACTCGAGTCAATAAGTTATCCCAGTTTTTTGTGGTAGAATTAGGTGCCTCGGCTTATATTTGAGTCGGCTTATACTCGAGTATATACGGTAAGTTGGCAGTTGTTAACATCAAAAGGTCCAGGGACGGGATTCAAGATTGGTCATACAACTGCCATTTTAAAGCAGGTTGGGGATACTCCAGGAGAGCAACTTTAGGATGTTGTTTTGCCTTTACATGCGTGTGTTATTCATTTTTCATGACCAGATGAATAATAATAATGCCAAAAGATCTCAGCCAGCATTTGGAAACAATAAACATTGACAAAATTACAATCTGTCAACTACAAAAGGCCACCTTACTGGGATCTGCATGCATCATCCGAAAATACATCATACAGTCCTAAACACTTGGGAAGTGTTCGACTTGTGATTTTGTAATATGAAATCCAACACATATATCTTGTTTGCTATGTTGTTGTTTTTTTCGTGTCAGGAGCAACCGGAGTTGCTTCTGGAGTGAGAGAATTGGCCGTCTGCAAGGACGTTGCCCAGGGGACGCCCGGATGTTTTGATGTTTTACCATCCTTGTGGGCAGAGGCGGTCCAACCATAAGGCGAACTAGGCATTTGCCTGTGGCGCCATCGACCCGGGGGCACCATCGTCCTGGGAGGAGGGCGCCACTCTCTGCCTCCTTCTCCTTCAGGTCTCCTGGCGGCCGCGCTGGGCCTCCCACTGCCCGTGCTGGGCCTTCCGGCCAGCGCGGGCCCACCTTCACACCACGTGAGCCCACCTTTGGGACCTTCAGAGATTGTGAGGTCTGTGGGAACTTGGAAGCTAGGTATGTGGGGTTTATATATCTGTAGAAAGTCCAGGGTGGGAGAAAGAAGTCTTCTTTGAAGCAGGTGTGAATGTTGTAATTAATCACCTTGATTAGCATTTAATGGCCCTGTGGCTTCAAGGCCTGGCTTCTTCTTGCCTGGAAGAATCTTTTTTTGGGAGGTGTTAGCTGTCCCTGATTGTTTACTGTCTGGATTTCTTCTGTTTTCAGAGTGTTGTTGTTTATTTATTGTCCTGATTTTAGAGATTTTTTTTAAATACTGAGGGCTATCTGGGTTATCTAAGTCCACACTGCTCTATATCCCTGTTCAATGTTTAGTGCTAAATTCGCAAATATAGTCATTCCTACATAACATTACCATGTATTGAACTGCTTTTTCTATTGATTTGTTGTAAAACATGATGTTTTGGTGCTTAATTTGTAAAATCATAATGTAATTTGATGTTTAATAGGCTTTTCCTTAATCCTTCCTTATTATCCAACATTTTCACTTATCCAACGCTTTTATTTTTCAGTGATTGGTTGGGGGTGGGGGCGCCAAAATTCTGTTCGCCTACACTTGAAAAATACCTAGGGCCGGCTCTGCTTGTGGGAGGCTTCTCTCATGTCCCCACATGGAGCTGGAGCTGGAGCTGATAGAGGGAGCTCATCCACACTCTCCCTGGGTGGGATTCAAACCTGGCAGCTTTCAGGTCAGCAACCCAACCTTCAAGTCACAAGGCTTTTATCCCCTATGCCATCAGAGGCTCCGTTTGCTGTGTCATACTATGTCTTTGTGTCAATAATGATAATAATGATAATGTTATTACCCGCTTTTCCCCGTGGCTCTAAGGGGAATACAACATCATTAAAACATCATGTAGGATAAAGGAAACCCTGAATTTTATTGCATAGCTTTGTCTGGGAATACAAAAGAATGGCTTTTAAAACTTTAGGACACATTCTCATTATTTCAGTAGGTGGCAGTAAATGCAAAGATTTGCACAAGCTTTGAGAATTAATGCATTGTGTAGAATAACTTTGAGCATAAAAACTTTTAAGAGCACCAGATCACAATTAATATTGTAAGATGAGCAGGGTCAATCTGGGATAGTACCTGTATGGGAGACCACTGGTAATACCAGGTGCTGTAGGTTATATTTCAGGAAATGACTTTTTGAGTATTCCTTGCCTAAGGAAGAACAATGAAATTCATGGAGCCACCCGGAAGGAACAATAACTTTACTGTTCCAAATGCAGCTTCCTGTAGCTGGATACCAGCATGGACACACAGAGGCAGAGGCAATCTAGAAACCATCTGGAAGTGTGGTATTTGTGTATAGGTGAACCTTCAAGCTGCCTATCAATTTACGGTAAGCCCATGAATTTTTCATAACATTTTGTTAGATTTTGACAGTTTCTGCCTCTGAAATATAGCCCACATGATCTGGTATTCATGGTGAGGTGGGGGGGGGGATCCCCTATCCATTTAGAGTTGACCCTGCCTTGTTTCCCAAATCAGACAGGATCTGATGAATGTAGCATATCCAGGCCCATAGAGGCATGGTAAAGATCCTAAAAGTCAGAAGCCTAAAAGCCTTGAACCTCAGGCAGCTAAAAGGATGTGATACCTGGCATAATGCCAACCTTTAGACTTCGTAAAAAAACAAAACAAAACAACAATTCCCATTATTTCATACCATTAAGTCATGGCAGTCCAAGCGGTGTTAAACTACATTGCTTCTTTAGTGTCGATACAGCCGCAGTAACTCTTTGGAGAGGCATTTCAACTGTTTAAAAATGGGAGAAAAGCAATGATTCATTTCTTAAAAATATAAAGTCAGGTTTCATAGCCTCTCTTTGGAGACTGAGCAGGGTTGGGGAGCAAAAGTAAATGAAGAAAGGGAAAAATAAATGCATGCCAGGAGGGATGAGATTTGATTCAGATTATCCTTCAAAGGGAGTATCTTCTTTTTTTTATTTATTATTATGTAACGAGTTAGAAAAGAGCTGGGGCAAACCTCCTAAAGGCAGACTTGGCTAGCACTTTCAGTGGAGACCACTAAGAAATATCAGATGCTGTGGGCTGTATTTCAGAGGAAAGAAGTTGCAAAACCACCTCAGTATTCTTTGCCTAAAAAAATATCCTAGGAAGGTCATGGGATCATCATAAGTCAAAGGGCAACTTGAAGGCACATACGGAGAGATGGGAGGAGAATTACGAAAATCGCCAATCTTATAACTTCTTCTCTCTCTCCCTCTCCCTCTCTCTCCCCCTGAGTGTGTTGGCAGTGGGACACTAGCCCAATAATACAGCTGTGCCAAAGCCAGTTTGGTAGGGCTAAGTATGCAGACCGAAAGGTCCCAGGTTCAAATCCCGGGAGCGGAATGAGGGCCTGCTGTTAGTCCCAGCTCCTGCCAACGTAGCAGTTTGAAAACATGGAAATGTGAGTAGATCAATAGGTACCGCTCTGGTGGGAAGGTAACGGTGCTCCATGCAGTCCTGCCGGCCACATGACCTTGGAGGTGTCTATGGACAACGCCGGCTCTTCGGCTTAGAAATGGAGATGAGCACCAACCCCCAGAGTCGGTCACGACTGGACTTAACGTCAGGGGAAAACCTTTACCTTTACTTAAGTATCCGTTTGGTTTCCACCCTGCCTGGAAAGAATGCTCTTCCCAGGTTCCTTTGCCATCCCATGGCATAGAACCAGAGAATGGAGCCTGCTACAATGCAGTCGATGCTTTTTCTTTTTTCTCTGGGAGAAAATCAAGGGTGCAGAGGGAATGAAAGCTCTGACATCCCACCTCGTGGGCTGCCTGAACCCGGGGAGCACGAGATGGTTGTGGAGACAGCAATCTTGGATCCCACATAGGCCTCTGTCTCCAGGGCTGCAACACAGGGAATATTTGCCTGTGTTTTTTTTTAACCTGGCTGCAGCCACATTAAACAGCTTACCCCAGGTTAAACTGCATTAGCCTGCATGCATTGTTTTTCTCTAGATGTTAGCCCCTTCAAAATTAACTTTTCAAGCTCTGCTGAGAACATTGTTATCCTTTAGATTTCATTCCTCTCTGAATTTTATGATGAAATTCTCAGCTAAAAGAACTCTACACTAAGTGTCTGTGAAAAAAATAGTTTAGGATAGCCAATATTTAGAAAGCTGTTTTTTTGGAGGCCATACTTTCAAAACTATGTACAGTACAACCACTTTATCTATGTGGGATACTTTTTTGCACTTACTGTGGCGCCCCTAAAGTCAAAAACTTGAGCCACACTTTGCATAAATGTGACCTATATGCAAAAGAAAGAAAACAATACTTATGGCCTTTTATTTGTAATAAAACAAGCTGGGATATTGCGGCCAAAACTTCATTTTTGTTGGCCAGCTATAACCCCACTCTGACAACAAAAGTGGCCCTGTATTTGTTTAAAGCTGCTAAAAGGAGATTGGAGTACATAAATCAAATTGTGCAGTGGATGGGAGAAGAGGATAGTTGATGCATAGATCTATAGTTAAGCTACATTGGCACCAAGAAGACAAATACCTTTATATTTGTATTTTATTTTAAGTGAACTAGATGTATGTTGTATGTTGTGTTTGTACTGTGGAAATAGGAAATCATAGATAATATCAAACTCTGTTCATAGAATCATAGAGTTGGAAAAGACCTCATTGGCCATTCAATACAACCCCCTGCCAATAAGCAGCAAAATCACATTCAAAGCACCCCCAACAGATGGCCACCCAGCCTCTGCTCTATTGAAATGAATGACTTCTGTAAGAAATTGCAATAGAGTTGACTTGGATGACTAGATAATCCCTCAGTAGATATCCACTGTAGAAATTTTCTAGGTCCTCCAATGGTAATCTCTGGCAGATGCATATCATAGAATCACATGGCAGACCTAGAATATTCCTTGAGGACATATTTTGTGTGAACCAGGTAGATGAAACTGCAGGTACCAGTTCCTTAGGTATGGGGTTCTAATGTATTTAAGTACCGGTATTGGGGGCTCAGCGGGTTAAACCGTTGAGCTGCTGAACTTGTTGACCGAAAGATCAGCAGTTAGAATCCAGGGAGCGAGTGAGCTCTCGCTATTAGTCCCAGCTTCTGCAAACCTAGCAGTTCGAAAAAATGCAAATGTGAGTAGATCGATAGGTACCGCTTCTGCAGGAAGTAACAGCGCTCCATGCAGTCATGCTGGCCACGCGACCTTGGAGGTGTCTAGGGACAACGCCGGCTCTTTGGCTTAGAAATGGAGATGAGCACCAACCCACAGAGTCGGACAAGACTAGACTTAATCTCAGGGGAAAACCTTTACCTTACTAACCGGATTGTGATGAAGATGAAGGATGAAATAATTCAGGTGCTTCCACCCAGAGCCGGCCCTAGGCAATTTTCGAGTGTAAGCAAGCAGCATTTTGGTGCCCCCCCTCCCGAAACCAATCACTGAAAAAAAAAGGTAGAAGGTAGAGGTGAATAGAATATATATATATATATATGTGTGTGTGTGTGTGTGTGTGTGTGTTATATATATATATATATATATATATATATAGAGAGAGAGAGAGAGAGAGAGAGTGAGTCCTTGCATATATATATATATGTGTGTGTGTGTGTATGTGTGTATATATGTGTGTGTGTGTGTGTATATATATATATATATATATATATATATATATATATATATATATACACACACACACATAATATACATACACACAATGTGGAGAATATGTGGAAAGGTAGATAAGTAGGGAGCCACAGTGGAGGAACCTTCCCGGGAGCAAGGCCTAATAATAATAATAATAATAATAATAATAATAATAATAATAATAATAATAATAATAATAAATCATCCCTTGCAATATCCAAGATGGCTCACTGCTACAGAATCTTGGGAGCTGTAGTTTGGTATGGTACCATTATTGGCAGAGAAAGCTAAGCTGTAGGAGTTGAAATCCAATCATTTATCCTCCCTATAGAATCAATTATATATGCACTTTTAGCTATGATTTATTTGCTATTTTATTGTGTTGTGTTTTTATTATTGTATATGGCATTGAATATTTGCCTTTGCATTTGGAAGCTGCGCTGAGTCCTTTTGGGGAGAGAGGGCAGGTTAGAAATACAGTAGAGTCTCACTTATCCAACATAAACGGGCCAGCAGAATGTTGGATAAGCGAATATGTTGGATAATAAGGAGGCATTAAGGAAATGCCTATTAAACATCAAATTAGGTTATGATTTTACAAATGAAGCACCAAAACATCATGTTAGACAACAAATATGGCAGAAAAAGTAGTTCAATACGCAGTAATGCTATGTAGTAATTACTGTATTTATGAATTTAGCACCAAAATATCATGATATAATGAAAACATTGACTACAAAAATGCGTTGGATAATCCAGAACGTTGGATAAGCGAGTGTTGGATAAGTGAGACTCTACTGTAAAACAGAAGAATAACAATTATTATTATTATTAAATATCTGGAGGACTAAAGTTTGCCCATGCCTGCTTTATACTACACTTTACAGAACTTTCCCATCACAATCTGCTATTGAGCTGGATACATGATTAAGACATTATTTCCAGCTTACTGAAGTTGGCTGTATATGTTTTGGCTGAGGGGGCAGAAATTGCTTTAAAGCCATCTTGTGCAGCTTCAAACACCCAACACTTGAGAACATTTTGCACTATAGCCAGATAATTCCAAGGTCGTACCCAAAGGGCTTGGCAAATATACCCTTTTTTGAGATGGATCTAATTCAGGCATGGGCAAACGTTGGCCCTCCAGATGTTTTGGACTTCAACTCCCACAATTCCTAACAGCCAGTGTTTGAGAACACAGAAATGCTGGACTACTGTAAAAGCCACCATGTCAGACTACACAGAGAAGCCATTGAAATCCACAAGAAGCACATGGACAATTTCAACAGAGAAGAGGAAACCATGAAAATAAACAAAATCTGGCTACCAGTATTTTAAAAAAGCTAAAATCAGGACAGTAAATAAAGAACAACACCCAGAAAATGGGAATTCCAGATAGGAAACAATCAAGATCAGCTAACACCTCCCAACAAAGGATTCCCCCAGGCAGGAAGCAGCCAGGCTTTGAAGCTGCAAGGCTATTCAATGCTAATCAATGTGACCAATTGCAACATTCACACTTGCCTCCCACAGACAAGAGTTCTTTCTCCCACCCTGGACCTTCCACAGATATATAAACCCCACTTGCCTAGTTTCCCACAGACGTCCAAACCTCTGAGGATGTCTGCCACAGATGTGGGTGAAACGTCAGGAGAGAATGCTTCTGGAACATGGCCATAGAGCCTGGAAAACTCATAGCAACCCAGCCAGTAGGCTGTTGCTGAACAACCTATGAACTTTTGGCATTAAAGGAAAAAATGCCCAGGATTTTCTCACTTTACACAAACTGTTGGCATGTGTGGAGAAGAATAGAATGCTTCTATACCAGGCAAGGGCAAACTTTGCCCATGTCTGGTGTTAGGAATTGTGGGAGTTGAAATCCAAAACAATCTGATAGAAAATTGGGAGTTGTAGTTTGGCATGGTACTGGCTCTCTTCTGCAGGGAAGGCTAGGGACTTTGTAAAACTACAACTCACATGATTACATGGCACTGAATCTGTTGCAATTGAGCTGGTGCCATAATCCTTTCCTGGAGCTCTCATAGAATCATAGAATCATAGAATAGTAGAGTTGGAAGAGACCACATGGGCCATCCAGTCCAACCCCCTGCTAAGAAGCAGGAAATCGCATTCAAAGCACCCCCGACAGATGGCCATCCAGCCTCTGCTTAAAAGCCTCCAAAGAAGGAGCCTCCACCACGGCCCCGGGGAGAGAGTTCCACTGTCGAACAGCTCTCACAGTGAGGAAGTTCTTCCTGATGTTCAGGTGGAATCTCCTTTCCTGTAGTTTGAAGCCATTTAAGAGATATCTCCTCCTGGAGATATCTCTTAAAGGGATATCCTCTGGCTCTAAGGATTCCGTTTAGGAAGGCTTGCCTGGTTCTGGTGTTCCCCTTTAAGCCTGGCTGAAGAAGCAAAACCAAACGGGTGGCTCCAAGGCAAGGCGAGGAGAAGGCCAAGCGCAGGCAGGCATGTCTCTTCTCTTCTCTTCTCTCCCTCCCCCCCCCCCCTCTCTCTGCCACCTCTCATAGAGAGAGAAGCAGGGAGGGGAGAGAGAGAAGGGAAGAGAGAGAACCATGCCTGCCGGAAGGTTTAAACTGAGCTGATGGTCCCCAGGGGACCCTGCGCTCCAAGCCTCCATGGTACTGGCCTCCATGTTGGACCGGGCCTGACAGCTCCCCCTAGTGGCGTGCGCCCGAGGCAGCAGCTTAACAGGCCTCATAGGTTAAATCGGCCCTGCTTCCACCATATTCATTTAAACCACATTAAGTAACGTTTTGTCCTTATCTTTGCTTTGATCCAGGCCCTGCTTGACCAAAGGGCCATCTAAAACCTTGAAAATGTGTGCACACTGAAATACAGTATGAGAGCAACTCCCATCTATTCTATTTAGATATGACAAGAGATGATGGGAGTTGAAGGACATGGCATATCTAGTCCAGTAGCCTGTTTCTCCAGCATATATCTGGAGATGCCAATCACAGGGAATTCTAATGTTATTCCCCAGCCTTCTTAGCTAGGAGCCATAGTATCCCCATTAATTCTGCCTAATTCCCAAATTGCTTCTTATCTTGGTACTTTTACAGTATTTCTCTAGCTTGCAACCCATTTACTATAACCATTTAAATATTTCATGGAAGGGCAGAAAAAGCAGTCACTGATACTTCCTCTGGTCTTTCTCATGGTCAGAATCTGGCTAGCCATAATGGAGGTGAGAAAATTAATGAAGGGACCAGAGAGGAAGCAGCAATGCCTGTCTTGTGTTACATTTAAGACCGAGGAGTAGTTTTCAGACTGCAGAGAGGAAATTCAATTTTTCCACAATTTGCTGAGGATGTTGTTTAAGCCAAGGTCATTGTATAAAAAATAGTTAAAAAAAACATATACACACATTCATAATTTTTATTGTCAAAGAATAGTATAAGGAAACAAAATATGATGGCTGGCACACAACTGGATAACAACGTGTTCTGCTAACTCCAGCTAATGTAATTTTTTAAACAAAAAGCGAACACAAATTAATGCACATGGATGATAATAAAACTAATAACATTATGACTGCCACAGCAATTTTGTCTGAGTTTTCCTTAAGAAAAACATCACGGAAAGCTTGAAAAGCTTTGCTTGCCAGTTAATTTTACCAGGTTGGTATAATGTATCTGATGGTGTAACATATCTGTAATAAGAGTAAAGACGCCACTCATTTATATTGCACCATGCATTTGAAATGCTATATGTAGATTATCTTTGTAACCTTGCTCACTTCCTTACTCCCCCTTCTAATTTGCATTTGTGTGTGTGTATGTGCATGTTCAACTCACCTATCCCCTTACACAATCCCATCACATTTTATGTTTTGCTACTGGTAAAAACGTTTTCAACGTGAAAAAAATATGAGAAAAGAAGTATAATGGTTTTTAAAGTTGAAGTCTAATAATTCCCAATGAAATTCTGGATCTCCTTCCATTAAAGAATAGGGCCTTTTTAACGACATGCATCAAATGTCCTTGGAACTGGTTGCATTACATTACATAGACCCTCTCTTATTTCTGAACATCTGCCAGAATATATAAATATATAAAAATATTGTTGATCTCTTCTTTTACTACTTATTAGTCCAGCTAATGGAGAGAGTGTATTTGCTACTGATTTTTTAATGACATAGGCATAATTTAACACTGAGCTAATACTTATTAATATTAATATATCTTCATGTATATGCTGTGCTTTTGTAAAAGATTTTAAGTGAATATCTGTATTTGTGATTATTTTTAATGGAACTCCTGAAGAAGTTGAATTAATGTATGCACTGGCTGAAACACATTGGGCTTTTAAAAATAATACATTCAGAGCATCTATAAGGGAGCCTCCAGTGGCCTAGGGGATAAAAGCCTTGTGACTTGAAGGTTGGGTTGCTGACCTGAAGGCTGCCAGGTTTGAATCCCACCCAGGGAGAGCGCGGATGAGCTCCCTCTATCCGCTCCAGCTCCATGTGGGGACATGAGAGAAGCCTCCCACAAGGATGGTAAAAACATCAAAACATCTGGGCGTCCCCTGGGCAACGTCTTTGCAGACGGCCAATTCTCTCACTCCAGAAGCAACTCTGGTTGCTCCTGACACGGAGAAAAAAAAAGTATCTATAAGCACTTGAAGATCAGTCTGCTTCCTGATACATGCTTTTCAGTACCTATCCCTGCTCCTAGTTACACCTAGCTTTATGCCACACATTGTACCATGTGGTCCAGCAGTAAGAAATGTGCCCTATAACAGATTAATTTCTTTGCAGAACTGAGCTGCATGGAATTCACTGAGTTATATAGTTGGATGGGATGAAAAGATCCATCTAGTCCAGTGGTTCCCAAACGTCTTTGGCCTACCGCCCCCTTTCCAGAAAAAATATTACTCAGCGCGCTGGAAATTAATTTTAAAAAAATCTCGATAGCAATTAAACAGAAAGATATATGTACTTGTGGCCATCATTGCTCTCCTGGATTGCTGCAGCGCCCACCAGGGGGCGGGAGTGCCCACTATGGGAATCACTGATCTGGGATTGTTGTATGTCTTTCGGGCTGTGTGGCCATGTTCCAGAAGTATTCTCTCCTGACGTTTCGCCCACATCTATGGCAGGCATCCTCAGAGGTTGTGAGGCAGGGTGTGACAAGAGTCCTTTGTCAGTTGGAAGCCAGCGTTAATGTTTCAGTTAATCACCCTAATTAGCATTGGAAAGGTTTGTCTCTTGCCTGGGGGGCATCCTTTGTTCAGAGTCATTAGCCGTCCTTGGGGCTCCTCTGCCCTCAGAGTGTTGCTTCCCATCTACTGTTCTGATTTTTGAGTTTTTTTAAATACTGGTAGCCAGATTTTGTTCATTCCTTTCTGTTGAAGTTGTCCACATGCTTGTGGATTTCAATGGCTTCTCTGTGTAGTCTGACATGATAGTTGTTGGAGTGGTCAAGCATTTCTGTGTTCATCAAGTGCTCTGCTATGGTTGATTTCTCTGGTTGAGTGAGTCTGCAGTGCCTTTCATGTTCTTCGACTCGTGTTTGGGCACTATGTTTGGTGGTCCCTCAGTAGATGGGAACCTACAGTAGATGGGAAGCAACACTCTGAGGGCAGAGGAGCCCCAAGGACGGCTAATGACTCTGAACAAAGGATGCCTCCCAGGCAAGAAACAAACCTTTCCAATGCTAATTAGGGTGATTAACTGAAACATTAATGCTGGCTTCCAACTGACAAAGGACTCTTGTCACACCCTGGACTCTCCACAGATATATATTTACCTTCCTTGCCTAGTTTTATCCATGCCTCACAACCTCTGAGGATGCCTGCCATAGATGTGGGCGAAACGTCAGGAGAGAATACTTCTGGAACATGGCCACACAACCCGAAAGACATACAACAACCCTGTGATCCCAGCCATGAAAGCCTTCGACAACACAATCATTGATCTAGTCCAACCTTTTTTGTAATACATAACCAAAATAATCCTTTGAGATGGTCATCTAACCTCTGTTTACATAGCTCCTATAAAGAAGAGTCTATCACTATCTCATGCACTCCATTTCACAGTTATGACATAAAGAAGTTCTTCCTAATGTTTAGGTGGAATCTATTTTCTTTTGGTCCATGTTCTAGTCTTTAGAGCAGCAAGATCACTTCATCTTCTACGTGACCACCTTTCAGATAAGTTAAAGATGGCTGTCATGTCACCTTTGGGTGTTCTCCAAGGTGAACATGCCCACCTTCCTAATTTGTTGGTTTCCAGACCTTCATACATCTGCCTCACCCTTCACTGGACAGATTCCAGCTTGTCAATATCCTTCTTGAGCTGAGCTGAAAAGGCTAGCTGTGCAATATAATCCCTATCTGTTCCACTGTGGTCCTAAGATTTACCCTCAAGTAAGAGTATATAGCAGGAATGGGCAGATTCTTGCATTTGGGGGAGAGGGGGCACAAATGAATTCAGCTTTATTGGGATACCATACCTTAATCCTGATGTTGCCGCCACCATGCCCATTGAAATGTGGCATGAGGGCAAAGATTGAAGTGGGGCTTTATAACAAGATTGCAGGAGGGCTACCTGTTGCTGGTTGCACATATTAGGATTTCATAAGACTGCAACTTCAGAGGGATTTTAATGCACAGAAAAACCAAAGGGAAATAGATGGATTCTCATCTGTGTTGCTAGGTAACTTCACTGGTCGAAACTTACCTGACTCTTCCTATCATGATTAGTAGTATTATTTTATATTATTTTTATTAGCATTGTTTCTAAAGTTTACTAAATGCTGTATGGATTTTTTTTAAAAAGAAAGCCTGCCTTCAGGCTTTTGGTTTAATAGACACAATAAAAAGCAGGGAGTGAAGAACACATGCATTTATGTCTGTCTCAATCCTAGTAGAATAATAATATGGGTCAGAGATGTCCTTTAATTTAGCCTTGAAGCTATTTCACTATTGAGAGTACAGGAATTTTAATTTACAAAATTTAGTTTCCAATCCTATTTCCATTTGTATCTTCACATTATCATCTACTTTACCATGGAAAGATATAATAGCTGTAACAAGGTATGTACTGTAATTTTAATACCTAACATTTATTGTGTGCTCACTGAAGTGTACCCAGTCCTTCTCACATCTGTTCCTAATACCACAAAAGATTCCCATGGTTCAAAGGACAGAATTAAGATGGGAAGAATGGCCAACATATAAAGATGTTTTGAGAAAACAAAATGGGATGTATCTTTGCATTCCATTTTTTCTGCCAAAGTGAAGTATCTTGCATTTGTCCCTGTTGAACTTCAATTTGTTATTTTCAGCCCATCTCTCTAGTCTAACCCTCTCCTATTTTCCTGTCTTTATGCCTGCTCTCAGAGTGTCTCCCATGGTTTTTTCACCCTTTGAAAAAGGGTTATGATAGAATCCCTTGTTTTGATTTGAAGGAGCCCTTCTTTATAGGTTCAGTTTCAAACTGGCCACGGCAAATTAAAAAATATATATCTAAAAGCACTCCAAAACATGTGGACAAGGCCACATTTTTTTTGATATATAGTGGGAAATCCTCATTTTTTTTTTCTTCTAGGAAGCTCCCTTGGGATTTTTTACTTTAAGCTTGAGAGTGGGCATTATCATTTAGATCACAGCCAAAGAAGCTCTGTACAATTTCAAGAAATCTGAATGATTTACTAAGGAAGTCTAAGTTCAAACCATATCTCTTTTTCTCTCTCTTTCTCTATCTGAAAGATATACAGTAGAGTCTCACTTATCTAACACTCGCTTATCCAATGTTCTGGATTATCCAAAGCATTTTTGTAGTCAATGTTTTCAATAAATCATGATATTTTAGTGCTAAATTCGTAAATATAGTAATTACTGCATAGCATTACTGTGTATTGAACAACTTTTTTCATCAAATTTGTTGTATAACATGATGTTTTGGTGCTTAATTTGTAAAATCATAACCTAATTTGATGTTTAATAGGCTTTTCCTTAATTGCTCCTTATTATCCAACATATCCGCTTATCCAACATTCTGCTGGCCCATTTATGTTGGATAAGTGAGACTCTACTGTACTTGCTCACTTTTTTTCATGCAGAACCGAAGCTCATTGAACTATGAAATTCAATGAGTAATCTTGTCAGCCATCTATTTGAGATAAGCCTGCCTCACAAAGTAGTCATGAGCATAGAGGGGAATGAACTATGCCTCCCACCTTCAGCAATTTGGAAGAAGCAAGGAATAAACATTTGATTCTAAAATCTAATTAAAAGGCATTTTTACCTCTACTGGGGACTACCACAAGAGGGCACCCATGCATTTTGCAGAAACTCCACAAACTCCACATTGCCCAAAAATTGTATGCTGAGAACAGAACTTGGCATTAACTGTTGTTTTCGTGCTTATGAGGCCACTCTCACTTGTCAGACAATTGGAGTACGTTTTCAAATTCCTGCTAAACACTGTCACAGATAAATATATAGATTTTTCCTCCCTTGGTTGAGATGCTATTTCATCATCCCAGCATGGCAGCTACATAGATTGATGATAATCTTTATGATAATGTGGATATGCTAAATGTGTGCCAGTGCAGATAGAGTTGCTGGCTTTGCGGAGATCTCCTGCTCGTTGGGCCAAAAGAGAATTTCAGTGTGAAATTAAAATGTGCCCATAAACATTCCATCTCTCTGTCCTCTTTTGACAAGGTCAGTTGTTTCTGTTCCGAAGCAATGCACACTTACTGAGGAGATCATTAGTTGCTATATGTAGGATGATCACCACCACTGCCTATATCTCTAACTGATGACAACATTAACAAGCTCTGTAATAAGACAATAAATGATCAGATATTACAAATCTGCATAGTCCTGAAAGTGTCCATGTAGTTACATTCGGAATGAATGAATGCCTCATTTAATACTGTCAGCCTAGTGATTGCTATACTTTTTGTATCTAAAGTAATGAATTATTCAGTTGTCATGTATTTTTTTAAAAAACGCACATCCCTGTCTTGCTCCCAGGTATTGCTAACACAATGAGCTCATGTTAAAATTAATTGTGTTTCTCTTATCGTAGGCCTCCTTGACAATGTCTTTATGGTTCCAATTTTCATGCAGCTACTGCAAATGCCATTTAGCTTCTAAATAAATACAAGAGCGTGTATGAGAGAGAAATAGATAATAAGGAGCAATTTCTGTATTGTGACTGAGCTTATCTTTATTTAGAATTTGTTGTATTTGATTTGGATGTTTTGTGAAAAGAGTGAACTACTTTGTGTCATTGTCGAACATGGCACCCTCACCCCGGAGATTTATAGTACATCAAGTACAGTCACATGTAACCCAATGAAATCACTCCCACTTCCCTGCTATCCAGAGGGTCCCCGTGACCCTCACAATAGACCAGCACCAACAGATTCCAAAACCCAATCCTCCCTTTATATTTGTGTGTGTGTGTGTGTGTGTGTGTGTGTGTGTGTGTGTGTGTATCCTAGCTGTGCCCGGCCACGCGTTGCTGTGGCATTGTCTGGTGGTGTTGGTGAGAACTTGTTGAGGTAGTGGTGGTATTGAATGTCTGTTATATGGTTGTCTTTATGTTTAGTATGCATTTGGTTGTTTGTGTACTGTGAAAGTGGTGAGGGTAGAGGGGGTCTATGTCCCTGTGTAGTATTGTATAGTATATACCAGGGGTCCCCAAACTTTTTAAACAGGGGGCCATGTCACGATCCTTTGGACCGTTGGAGGGCCGGACTATAGTTGACCACTGAGCAATAATAATAATAATAATAATAATAATAATAATAATAATAATAATAATAATAATAATAATAATAAATAATAATAAGAACAACAACAACAACAATAATAATAAAAAAGAGGGTTGGCAGAGACCCTTTGGGCCATTGAGTCCAATCCCCTTCTGCCTCTGTGCACCAAAAGCACAAACAAAGCATCCCTGACAGATGGCCACCCTGCCTCAATGTTAATAATAATAATAATAATAATAATAATAATAATAATAATAATAATAATACAGGGTTTTGGAACGCAATACTCTTGACCTCACAATCGTGTTAAAAAACAAAGTATGGATTGTCGATGTTGCAATCCCAGGTGACAGAAGGATTGAGGAGAAACAACTGGAAAAGCTGACACGATATGAGGATTCAAAGATCGAATTACAAAGACTCTGGCACAAGCCAGTCAAGGTGGTCCCAGTGGTAATCGGCTAAAAACCTTGGCCTGCACTTAATGCAATTGGCGCTAACAAAATTACCATCTTCCAGCTGCAGAAGGCCACCTTACTGGGATCTGCACATATTATTCGCCGATACATCACACAGTCCTAGACATTTGGGAAGTGTCCGACATATGATCCAATACAACAGCCAGCAGAGTGTCTGCTGTGGACTCATCTTGTTGTGTTTCAAATAATACTAACAATAACAATAATAATAATAAGGGTTTTAAGAGAAGAAGAGACCCCTTGGGTCATTTAGCCCAATCCCCTTCTGCCCTTGTGCTGTGAGGGCCGGATAAATGGCTTCGATGGGCCGCATCCGGCCCCCGGGCCTTAGTTTGGGGACCCCTGATTTATACGTTGTCCATGTGTTGTGAATGCTTGGATTGTGTCCTGCTGTATAGTAGAAAGGGTTGGGCTGGATGGCCCTTAGGGGTCTCTCCAAACTCTTGGATTATATGCTTCTATCATCATCATCATCATCATCTTCATCATCATCATTATTATATAGAGGCTGGATGGCCATTTGTCAGGAGTGCTTGGATTGTGTCCTCCTGCATGGTAGAAGGAAGTTGAGCTGGATGATCCTTAGGGGTCACTTCAAACCTTAGGATTGTATGTTATTGTTATGATGTTGTTATTATTAGTATTAGTATTGAGAGGCTGGCCGGCCATCTGTTGGAAGTGCTTGGATTGTGTCCTACATGGCAGAGTTGGGTTGGACTTGATGGCCTTTAGGGGTCTATCCTAACTGTGTGATTCTATGATTCGATTTGTATTATTACTGTGCAGATCTTGGATGGCCATCTGTCAGGAGTGCTTGGTTTGTGTCGTCCTGCATGGTGGAAGGAAGTTGAACTGGATGATCCTTAGGGGTGTCTCCTAACCTTATGATTGTATGAAGTTCTTCTTCTTCTTCTTCTTCTTCTTCTTCTTCTTCTTCTTCTTATTATTATTATTACAGTAGAGTCTCACTTATCCAATATAAACGGGCCGGCAGAATGTTGGATAAGTGAATATGTTGGGTAATACATAACTACATGTTGCATGAAAACATATTTCATCTTATCTGATTTGAATCTCTCACCATTTAGTTTTCCAATATTTTTCAGAATGCTGAAGGTTGAGAAACATACGCAAGATAAAGGTCTGACTCCTACTATTTAACAAAGTAGAAAAGATGCATTAATGCAATCAGTGAAAAGTCAGTCAAAATGTAGGTAAATTCTACTTGATTCAATAAATCCATTTTGGTCGCGACCAACAAACCAATCCAGGCTTTTGAATCCCACAAAACTGTTTCCTGCATAGTTCTGTTAGCATCCAAGTCTGCCCTGATTTGACTCTTGCACATAGATTCTATGACACTGTGGCTATTGGCTAAAAATAACACAGACAGGAAGTCGGTTAAGAATAGCAATTTCTTACCTCTCCTACACTTTAGCCACTTTCTAGGACAGAAGGGTACAGTCTTTTGAGGTCATCACAGAGTTGGATGTATCATTTGCATGTCCTCACATACACACTGCAGAGGTATAGAACCTGAAATCACTTTTTATCACAGTTGGAAAATATCAATATCTATTAATTTGGCAGGAAATAGGCAGAGGTGGCAATTTGTGGGTAAGGTTTGTTAGTAGGGAGCAGTCAGTAGAGTGTGCATCCATGGAGCAAGACATTAGAGCAGTGGTTCTCAACCTGGGGTCCCCAGATGTTTTTGGCCTTCAACTTCCAGAAGTCCTAACAGCTGGTAAACTGGCTGAGATTTCTGGGAGTTGCATTAGAGCTTGGTGGTTCATGATTTTTGTGGCTCTGTTCTATAATCTAGATAAATATTAAATATAATCTCATGCATAGGGATATACTAATATCTTTCTCATATATTATTTAGATAATGTAACCCACCGGGGTGGGGTGGGGGGGACCACAGACCACCTGGATCTGAATGAAATACATTTTTTTCCACTGGGAAGTTAAACACATTGAGCTCAGTAGAATTTAACTTCTGAGTAAATATTCTGAAGATGGGACTGTGAATTGCTCAGCTACTACTGTATATAAATTCTTCATGCAGTACGTACGTACAGTGTTCCCTCACTTATCGCTGGGGTTAGGTTCCAGGACCACCCCCAATAAGTGAAAATCTGCAAAGTAGGGACGCTATATTTATTTTAATATTTATACATCACATTAGTAGTTACTATTTTAAGTCTTTATCAACCAATCGTGTGTTGATAAATCACCTCCTTCTCCTCCCATTGCCACTTGGGCTCCTTTTCTCTCCCTTCGGCTTCTCCTTCCTCCCTTCCTTAGGCTATAAATTGTAATTTTTTATTATTTATAATAGTCTTTTAGAGTTTATTGAAAAACCGTGAAACAGCGAATCCACGAAAAGTGAACCGCGAAGTAGCGAGGGAACACTGTATTCTGAGATTCATTTTATGAATTTACTAGGTATGTCCGATCGATGAAAAAAAGTTTCAATTCTCGTTTCTAAAGTAGGGGGCGCTGGCGCTTTGATATAGAAAGTATTTCCGATTTTTTCACCCAAAAATTTCGGATGTTTCTGAAAATTCGTAATGATTCTAAATGTTTCTAAAATGGCAGACGCGCATGCGCAATCGCCAAAAAAAAAAAGGAACCTGGGGGGGGGGGGGGAACTTTTACAGGGCTCTCCCGCCCTCATTTCTTGAGCTATCCTCATCAAATTTGCAATGCCCTTGCAAGTTGTGCAAAGATACTTTGAAAACTAGAAATTCCCTTGCTATATTTGTAAGCAAGAAGGACACTGGAAATCAATGGTATCTCTGGCTATGTAATCCCACAAGCCTCAACCCAATGCCTTCAATTAGAAATGGACCAGGGACCACCACGCCAAGCAATGACCTGGCAAGGAGTGCAAAGATACTTTGAAAACTACAAACTCCCTTGCTAAGAGAAAGAACCAGCAACAAAACCCTAAACCTTTCTCCAAACTCCTCTGTGGGAACAGCCAGACTGGGCCCCTTCACCCTCTCCCTCAAGAGGCTTGCTTGCTCTCCATTTGCAGACCACCACTCTTCCGCACAAAGCCCAGCCCAGAATGGCTCGCCAGGCTACACAACGGGCTTTTATGGCAATCTTCCACGTGGACACAGAGGGCTCTAGCCCCCACCTTTGCGTCCATCTTGGAAGCTTCTGATTGGCCGGGGAGCGGCAGCCACGTTAGGCTGCGCTAAGCTCCCATTCAAGGTAGGTTGCAGAAACAATTAAAAAATTTTTTTTAAATATATTTAAAACATTTTTTTGGGAGGGGGGGAATTAACGAAACATTAAGAGACAATTAGAGAATGGGCCAACAATGGTTCGAATTACATTGCTGGTTGCGCTGTGAGACAATGTCTCGGAATGCGTATCAAAAAGCGAGAACAATCCGAAATAAATCCGATATACGATTCAAAACGACTTTTTGGACATGTCTAGTATTTACTGTCACCACAGACGATTGGGCAATGCAGGGTTGGGCAATTTTCTAGAGCTGGAAATCTCTCCTCCAGAACAAATGGGAGTCTGAATCATTCTGGCATCTAGAAAACCGACCAAACACTGTGAACAATGGTTATCACATGGTTTCTGCTGTGAAAGTTGATTCCTCATGTGCCAGATTCACAGCAGAATTGCTGGGATTCTCCTAGCAATAACAGTGACTGCTGGGGAGAGGGAGAGAAATGAGTAGGAGAGAAACTGGCCAACATGGCATCTGAGTTGTCCATCTCTCTGACAAAGGATTTTCGGGGTGAGGGAAGGGCCATAGCCTAGGGACAGAGCATTATATTTTGAATGCAAAAGGTCTCAGATTCACTCACTAAAACCCAATGGGAGACACTGTTAAAGTCAGAGGGATATGGTACTGTTCTAAATGAAGTAAGTATTTCAGACTCAAGTTAGCTTCTTGTGTTCTTAAAATAATAATGATAGACATTGCATTAGCTGTTGAAGGAGAGAGGGTAGAGGAAGAGACAACAATGTGCACCATGACTTCAAGCAGTTGTCGGCCTTATTAAAAAAAACTCCTTTGCAATCAATCAGAGCTCTGGTCCCTTCCCCTGCAGCCTACTGGTTGTTGAAGATAAGGGGGAAAGAGGGAGAAGTTGTGTGTGAGAAACAAAGAGGCAAAAAGACAGGAGACAAAAGAGGCAATTGTGCTTTCTTTTGGCTCCAGGGCTACCATCCTGGCATTGGCTTCTGTTTACCATTTCCCTTACCCTACATTCTAAATTGTTCCAATCCGTGACCAGAAAAAAAAAGTCTCACATACAGATTGGAGGCTCTAATGTTGTGATGAATGTCCCCTGGCTTTCATCCAACATTTATATCCCGCAAATGGGTTTAACACAGATTCTTTAAAAACTGAAAAATTGAATTGGGAGACATATCACATACAGCAGAGTCTCGCTTATCCAACCTTCGCTTATCCAATGTTCTGTATTATCCAACGCAGTCTGCATTTTAGTAGTCAATGTTTTTGTAGTAAATGTTGCTATATTTTGGTTCTAAATTCGTAAATACATTAATTACTATATAACGTTACCGTGTATTGAACTGCTTTTTCTGTCAAGTTGTTTTAAAACATGATGTTTTGGCGCTTAATTTGTAAAATCATAATGTAATTTTATGTTTAATAGGCTTTTCCTTAATCCCTCCTTATTATCCAACATTTTTGCTTATCCTGTCAGCGTGGAGGTCAGGGTGCGTGCTGGGTGGGTTTCTTCAAACTCCATCGATCATCTTCTCCAGCACCCTGATGAATTGGTTGCAATCATCTGCCACACCAATTCCTTTGATCAATGTCAGACTCAAACACATCTGTAGTCTGAAGTCCAAACATTTATTTCAATATATATAATACATATTTACAAAGCACAGCAAAAGCCATCACTCTGAGCTGGCATTTCTCTTTAGCCTCTCGCCTCGGCAAGCACAGCTCGAACACACAGAGATAAGAAACACATTCCTCAGTCCGAAGGAAGTTCTGCCCTCCAAAGGCCGGAAATCATGCCTGATAGGTCAACAGTAGGCTGTCAGTCTAACTAGCTTGCTGTTAACTGTTTCATTACTGAAACACACACTCTTGCAAAACTGCAGAAACACTTGATTTACATTTCATACACATACAACCATAATCCAACATATCCAACATTCTGCTGGCCCGTTTATGTTGGATAAGTGAGACTCTACTGTATGTATAAGTATGTTATGTCTTCTGTCCTCTCCCGCAAAGTCAGCTTTTCTCTATTGCAGCCCACTCCCAACCCAACATTTCTGCTAAAGGAGCAGAAGAGATAAGAGGGTGAGATTTGTCACTGTGCAATTGGTACAGAGAGGAGCCTCCCGGTGGTGCAGCGGATTAAACCGCTGAGCTGCTGAAATTGCCAACGGAAAGGTCGGCGGGTCGATTCTGGGGAGCAGGATGAGATCCCACTGTCAGCCCCAGCTTCTGCCAACCTAGTAGTTCAAAACATGCAAATGTGAATAGATCAATAGGTACCACTCCAGTGGGAAGGTAATGGCACTACATGCAGTAATACCAGCCACATAACCCTGGAGGTGTCTATGGACAACACCAGCTCTTCAGCTTAGAAATAGAGATGAGCACCAAACCCCAGAGTTGGACATGACTAGACTTAATGGCAGGTTAATTGCTTAACCTTTACCTTTACCTAGTTGGTACGGAATTCTGACCTCGCAAGAATCAGGGAAAAAAACTACTTATGAAGATTTAAAATGGATTTGGGCCATTATAACCCCCAAACAGGATGTGAACCAGAGCATATTCAGTACCCCCTTGACATTGAAATAGCAACCTCAATACTTCTGGGGAAAATGGGACCGTTTTTAACCCTCCAGTCAACTCTCAGTTGCTTTGCCTCATTATGGCCCCTTCTACACTGCCAAATAAAATCCAGATTATCTGCTTTGAACTTGATTATATGGCAATGCAGACTCATAATCCAGTTCAAATCTGGATTTTCTGCTTTAATAATTCTGATTATATGGCATTGTAGAAGGGGGCATTATTGTCCCTTATATTGTTGTTATGGCTTTTCAGGTTAAACATTAACATTACAGTAGAGTCTCACTGTAATTCAGTTTCTGAATTGTGATAAATAATGCTAAGTACAGTAGAGTCTCACTAATCCAAGCCTCGCTTATCCAAGCCTCTGGATTATCCAAGCCATTTTTGTAGTCAATGTTTTCAATATATCGTGATATTTTGGTGCTAAATTCATAAATACAGTAATTACAACATAACATTACTGCGTGTTGAACAACTTTTTCTGTCAAATTTGTTGTATAACATGATGTTCTGGTGCTTAATTTGTAAAATCATAACCTAATTTGATGTTTAATAGGCTTTTCCTTAATTCCTCATTATTATCCAACATATTCGCTTATCCAAGCTTCTGCCGGCCCATTTAGCTTGGATACATGAGACTCTACTGTAGTTTGAGTGCTTATTTTATTTTCCACTGTTGTTTTTCAACATCTCATTTTTTGTTCTTCAGCATTGTTTTTTCTTCTTCAAATATGTATGTGTTTTAACCAGGTTTAGCCCAAAGCAAGACCATTAAAGCAATAGGTTTGTCATATCATTGATACTAAGTGCTTCACATTGAAGCTATTGCTTGGAAACTGTCAGAAGCTACTTTGAGAGAGCTGGGAAAATTTTTGTATGAACAGCCACACTTCAAAGAAAAACACCCTTGATTTTCTTTTTAAAAAGAGTGATAAAATAACCATTTCCCCCAGGCTTATGGACACAGACATAATTCACACCAGATAAAGCTTTAAATGACTTATGTAAATGGAATGAGGAGTGGATTCAATGTTACACTGAAATCAGATTGAGTCTAAAGTTGGATAATTTGACCTTGCAAGTAGAATCATTTTTATTTTTCCAAATAAGTTTGAAGGTATCGCAAGGTGTTTGCTACTTGTTTTTGTTTTTCCAGAGAAAGTAGATAACATTTCTACCCACACAAAGCTTTTAGGTCCTAAGAGAAATCATTCTGATTCAAGAGAACGCTTTACTTATGCTTTATTAATTATTGTTTGAAGAGTACAGCTATTCTAGACACATTTTATTTACTCTTTTGCAGAACACAAATAGCATCCTCAGAATCCTTTCCCCATCTCTCAGGATTTGAGTTTTCTGCCTTCTCTTTTCATATTTTTGTGTGTAAATGTAATAAGGCGGTGTGAAAAGCAATCACCTCTGTAGCTGTTCCATACAGGTGCTGTCTTAAAACATGCTCTTACTCCATTTACTAAAGCAGGGCTTTACAAGAGAAGGATGCAGTTACACACAGAATGTGTAGTTTTGCATACACACAAAAATTGCAGTTCTAAAAGAAGTGTTGTGCCCTTCAAAAAAAGAAATCTCATGTCATGCAAAACTTGTACGTACGTATTGGCTTTTCCCAATGCTTGCTACACTTCACCCAAATCTCTTTCTTCCTTTCAGGAGTGTCAGCTCACCAACATGGGAAAAATGACACTCTGACCTGTTTGGGTTTAATTTAATTGTTTTTGAAACTTACTTAACTATTTATATCCTAATATACAACATGGGATATCACAATGCCATACATTAACGTAGACATGACATTGCTTGGAGAGATTGTCTGGAATTTTGGTGATACACATGGAACCATCACAAAGCAAAGGTGCCATTGTCTCTGCCACAATTTATATACTTTTGGAGTATTCTGGATTTCTGACTAAAGGATACCCAACCTGTAGTAATAACTATTAAGACTCACGCATTCCCAAAGCAGTAAATATTAGCTTTGAAAGCAAACAATAGCATTTTATTATAGCCTTAGGATATGATATAATCATATCAGTATCTGATGTCTTACCACCTTCCATCGTATACCAATAAATACGTGATTACTAATTGTATTAGCAGAATACACAAATATTCAATTATAGATGGATATACTAAATAACTATATTTTATTGCATCCCTCACATTCATTCTTAATCTTATCAAGTTTAGATTTGCTTTTCCTGTCCCTGATAAGGCTATCTTTCTCAACTTTTTTCCTCTTAAGCCTTATCTCCTAAGCTGTACCTTTCCCTGTTATTTCCTTTAGCTAGATTCCCTCCATACACAAATACATCCCCTGTGTTTACCATTCCACAATTATCAATCTACAACCAACAGGCAAATTTCATATTCAGGCAAATTTGATAGAAGTTCACAGAATTGTTTTATTACCACAACCAAAGGACTCCGCAAAGAAAACATTTAAATTAATAACTCAATGATAAAGTGGGCAAGAAATATTGGAAGACCAATACAAATTAAAGAATGGGAAGAAATTTGGCTGAGGAAACTAAAGAATACGTACGCAACAGATTTTTTAAAAAATTACCTGAAGATGATACACCGCTGGTACATGACACCAGCAAAACTTGGAAGAATGTACGAGAACATGGACAATAAATTTTGGAAGTGCAAGGCAAATGAAGGTACATTCTTCCATTTATGGCGGACGTGCAAAAAAACATCGAATTTTTGGAAAAACATCCATGCCGAATGCCAATTTTTTTTTTAATCCTTTCCAATGAAACCGGAATATTACCTTCTGGGTATGTTTGATTTAGAATTATTTACAGATCGAAATTTGGACAAATGGTTTACTTTTCTAACAACAGTGGCGAGAATAGTTTTCGCCAAAAGTTGGAAGTTGGATACTATTCCTGAAACGAACGATTGGATCATTAAAATAATGGAAATAAAAGATATGGATAAATTAACATTCCTATTAAAAGAAAACTACGGCAGTGATAGAAGAAGACGGACTGGTCACCTTTAGAAAATTATCTTAAGAAATACTAAAGATACGAGTGGGAAAGAACCTATATTTAGCTTTTACATTGACAGTGTTAAACTATTATCTTACAGGAGGAGAAAGAACGGAAGCCACCAAATACCCTTTCCCTAATTCTATCCTCCTTTTTTTTCTTGTTTCTCTTCTTTTCATTTTTCCTTCTTTTTTCTTCTTTGTTGTTCTTCCTACTTTCCTATACTTATATTGTCCCCCCACTTTTATGTATATAAATCGTTTTTTTCTTCTTTAATAAAAATTCATTTAACAAAAAAGAAAAGAAAAAAGAAAACATTTAGTTGTCTTCTCCAGTTTCTTAACACTTCTACTTTCATTGCAGCAACCCACCAGAAGCTGTGCACAGAATTTTTTTTATGCCATTAATACTTTTCTTTTTATCTGGTGTGCAGAATAAATGCTAGGAAGAGTACTCTTTCTTTAGGAATTCTAAGCTGGGGTTCCTTTTACTCTATTGGTACACCTGGTTTTTGTTTTACATATCAAGTTTTTGCAGACAGTCATAATGCCTCTTGCATGTAGTCATAGGATCTCTTCACATGACCCTTTCAGGCTGTGCTGTTTTGCTGGTAGTTGCAGGTGAAAGGGAAAGCATGTGGGTCGGCTTGTGGTATCCTGTGCGCCCTTCCCCTATCATACGGTGGGGACAGAAAAGGGTGTGTTGGCACTTTGTCCCCATCAGATAGGAGGAAGGGTGGCAACACGCAGCACTCCACCACCCGTTTCCACATCATATGGGAAAAGGGGAGGAAAGTATGAGTAGCTCTGTCGGAGCTACCCAAAACACACCTTTCCCCCATAGTGGTGGAGGAATTCCACTTTGGGAGGAATGTGGGCAAGGCCTACCATGATGGTGCACGGCAGGCCTTGTCCAAGCGGCAATTAGAAGTGGCAAAATGACTAAAATGTTTCCTGTTAAGAGGTCCTTAATATAATACTCTTCTACATTTTCTCTTATTCAGTGTAGACTTTTCAAGGCCATTGGATGTGACTGTACAAAACAAAGCAAGTAGAAACATACATAGGCCAAATGCACAGTGTGAACTTCATCATGGAAAATATAAGGGGCTGGGCTGTGGCACAGGCTGGTGAGCAGCCTGCTGCAATAAATCACTCTGACCATGAGGTCATGAGTTCAAGGCCAGGTGAGCACTCGTCAATTAAAAAATAAAAAATAGCCCCTGCTTGTTGCTGACCTAGCAACCCAAAAGATAGTTGCATCTATCAAGGAGGAAATAAGGTACCACTTATAAAGTGGGGAGGCAAATTTAGCTAATTTACGACGGAATGAGGAAGTGCCGTCAGAGTGGATGATGAAGCAGCTGCTCCCCCGTGGCCAGAATCGAACATCCCCTCAGGAGAAGGTTAAATTGCCTCTGCGTCTGTCTCTGTCCCGGTTCTATGTGTATATGGGCATTGAATGTTTGCCCTATATGTGTATAATGTGATCCGCCCTGAGTCCCCTTCGGGGTGAGAAGGGCGGAATATAAATACTGTAAATAAATAAATAAATAAATAAATAAAGGCTGACCACTCCAAGGACAGACCACTATGCCATTCCATTTTTCTTTAAAAAGAGAGCATAGGGGAAAATGTTTTCAGATGACGGTTCCTACAGTCTCCCAGCCAGTTTACCCACTGGACATATTGGCTATGTGGCCTTGGGAGTTATAATCCAAAAAAGTAACTTATCCAAGTTTCAAGGCACGGCGTAAAGCATTACCATATTCACAGCACATCTGGTCTATCTGCAGTGCATCTGATACAAATTGTTGATGTACTAACAGTGCTTGCAAATACTATGTGTTTCAATGGAACAGCAGCTGCAGGAGACACCAGCTGGGTAAGTGCTTTTCCCAGTGACTTTGCCACATTTCATTTGGCCCTGAGTCTTTGAAGGACATGCTGCATAAGCCTCATAAATTGTCCACAGTCTGATGAGATCCTTCCCTTGGCTGACTCTGCATTATCATGGCACTCACACCACACAGGGGCCAAATGTAGAGGGTCAAAAAGAAAAAAAAATGCAGAAAGCCATTTCTAGAAAAGAGCTGCCAGAGCATCACAGAGAAAAGCTGCAAGCCTTATGGCTCTTAGCAGAGGACTATACACACTATATATTAGTCACGCCAATAGCTAGTAAGGCAGTTTGTGACATGGTGTGTTTTAAAATATCCCAGCCAGAACTTATCACAGGAAAATATGAACCAACTGAAGGCATAAATGGGAGATCTGGCCTAGGCTAGTCAAATTCCTTTTTGTTCACTTTGAGACAATAGCATTTCATTAACACCTCGGTGTGTGTTTAATCTTGGCTTAAACTTTTTGACTTGCGAGCTGCTTCAGGCAGTGTGCTTTCAGCATACAAAACAGAAGGTTCTGCACTAAAATAAGAATGCAACACTGCTCTTTAGAAAAAGAGATATTAATTTTAAAAGGCATCTTTTCTCCCCATTTTTTTTATATCTTGCATTTGGAACTGAAAGGTGATAAGTTAAAACAAATCTGTTATTTTCTGAAAGGTATTATTTTGGAAAACAGCACATTTAATGATACAGAGAGCCAGCAAATCCCACTGCAATATTGATTGTTGTTAGACTGGTTCAATAGCTGACACTTAATAATAGTCATGACATATTAGCATTATGAAACCCATTTTCTAAAGCATCCACTATGGGAGCCTTGTCTATGGACGATAACAGGATGCGGCTGAACTGTTAACAAGAAAATGTAGGTCCAGCATTTCTACAGAAAAAGAAATAGAATATCTGTATTTGTTTCCCTTTTGAATATCTGCCTCTTTGTTTTATTTTAGTTTGGTTTTGGACTAGAACAGAAGAAGTCTTGGAAGGGAATTGGTTCAATTCCTAATTCTTTCTAAAAATCAGATACAGTAGAGTCTCACTTATCCAACATAAACGGGCCGGCAGAATATTGGATAAGCGAATATGTTGGATAATAAGGAGGCATTAAGGAAAAGCCTATTAAACATCAAATTAGGTTATGATTTTACAAATTAAGCACCAAAACATCGTGTTATACAACAAATTTGACAGAAAAAGTAGTTCAATACGCAGTAATGCTATGTAGTAATTACTGTATTTACGAATTTAGCACCAAAATATCATGATGTATTGAAAACATTAACTTTAAAAAATGCGTTGGATAATCCAGAACATTGGATAAGCGAGTGTTGGAGAAGTGAGACTCTACTGTAGTTAATATTCATTATTTCTCCACATTTCTTGCAAATTATGCACAGATAGTAGTCGTCATTACAAGCAGGGGAAAAAAATAGACAATTGCATACAGCTATTGCCAGATGGATCTCATGTGAAAGTCCGTGGTGGGTTTCACGGGGTTTTAATGAATGCTCTAGGTTATTTCAAGGATCTGCATCACATTGATATTCCAGAATAACTCTTCAGCAGAAACAATAATATTGTTTATATATTTCTATACTGATTTTCTTTTTAAAAAAACCAACAGCTTGAAACTGTCTATTCTGGCAGGTCGGGTGTAAGATGATTCTATGTCCTGCCATACCTGTCTATGAAATGCTGAATATCTCATAATTGCTTTATCTAATTTGTGCCACATGTTCTCTAATTTGTGCCAGCACAATCTGAACGCAATGCGAAGCTTTTTATTAGGTAAGGCCCCAGCAACTGGCCAAACATCATAATGAGATGCAAATATAATTTCTCAATATTTTAACCTGAATCAGATGAGACAGATAGATAAAGGCATCAAAGAAACATAATGACAAATTGTACCCTTCAAATTATGAATTTAGAGATTGAACACTACTTCTCTCAGGATAATTTTGGATTTTATGATGACATTTCCTTAAGATTTCCAGAACTTTCAGTGATCATAAAGTACCTCTTGTATGGTTTATGCTTAACTCATGAATAAACTTCTCATTCCAACTCCTTCCCTCAATTTTTACATTGACAGTGAGGTAAGAATACGGGCGGCAATACTGGATCGAACTAAAACTCTGTTCCCTGCACTGTGTTTAAGGACATGCCACTTCAAAGAAGGCCACATGAAAACAGGAATACATTGGCAGCCACACCCTCAAGTACTCCAGCAACTGATATCCAGAGTTGTTTTTTCCTTGATAGTAGAGATATCTTTATTGTCACCAGCAGCAATTGATAGTAAAGGTAAAAGTAGAGGTTGGATGGCCATCTGTCGGGGGTGCTTTGAATGCGATTTCCTGCTTCTTGGCAGGAGGTTGGACTGGATGGCCCATGAGGTCTCTTCCAACTCTACTATTCTATGATTCTAACCGACGAAACCATTGAGCATATCCTCAGCTGCTGTAAGAAAATCGCACAGACAGACTACAAACAGAGACACAACTATGTGGCCCAAATGATTCATTGGAACTTATGCCTCAAGTACCACCTCCCAGCAGTAAAGAACTGGTGGGATCACAAACCTGCAAAAGTATTGGAAATTGAGCATGCAAAGATACTGTGGGACTTCCAAATCCAGACTGACAAAGTTCTGGAACACAACACACCAGACATTACAGTTGTGGAAAAGAAAAAGGTTTGGATCATTGATGTTGCCATCCCAGGTGACAGTCGCATTGACGAAAAACAACAGGAAAAACTCAGCCGCTATCAGGACCTCAAGATTGAACTTCAAAGACTCTAGCAGAAACCAGTGCAGGTGGTCCCGGTGGTGATCGGCACATTGGGTACCTTGCCAAAAGATTTCAGCTGGCATTTGGAAACAATTAAAAAAAGGTAAAGGTTTTCCCCTGACGATAAGTCCAGTCGTGACCAACTCTGGGGGTTGGTGCTCATCTCCATTTCTAAGCCGAAGAGCCGGCGTTGTCTGTAGACACCTCCAAGGTCATGTGGCCGGCATGACTGCATGGAGCGCCGTTACCATCCTGCCGGAATGGTACCTATTGATCTACTCACATTTGAATGTTTTCGAACTGCTAGGTTGGCAGGAGCTGGAGCTAACAGCGGGCGCTCATTCCGCTCCCGGGATTTGAACCTGGGACGTTTTATCCCCTTTTAAAATATCAACTGCTGAATAAAGTGAGGAAAAAAATATGGCACAATACAGAATCGGGCAAAACAAAAGTTGGAAGAGACCATAACAACCATCTAGTCCAATCCACTGCCATGCAGGAAAATACAATTGAAGTATTCACGACAGATAGCCATCCAACTACTGCTTTAAAAACTGTAGAGAAGGAGATTCCATCATGCCCCAAGGTAGCACATTCCACTGCCAAAAACCTCTCCTGATAAGGAAGTTCTTTCTAATGTTTAGGTGGAAACTCTTTTCCTGCAATTTGAATCCATTCCTCTGTATCCTGGTCTCTAGAGCAGTGAAAAACACTCTTCCCTCCTAATTTGACATCCTTTCAAATATTTAAACATGGCTGTCATGTCCTCTCTCAGCCTTCTTTTCTCCAAGGGAAACATACCTACTTCCCAAAACTGCTTCTCCTTGGACTTGGGTTTAAACCATTGATCACTTTAGTTGCCCTTCTCTGGACACATTCCAGCTGGTCATTATCTTTTTTGAATTGTGATTTCCAAAACTGGACCCAGTATTTCAGGTGAGGTGTGAGCAAAACAGAATAGAGTTGGGGTTGTGGCTTCCCTCTATCTAGACATTTCTAAGATGCTAGGGCCAGGGCTAGAACTAAGGATAGCACTAGGGTTAGGGTTAAGGATAGGATTAGATCTATAGTTAGTGTTAGAGTCAGCGCTAGGTTTAAGGTTATATTTGGGATTAGAGCTAGAGTTAGTGTTAGGAATAAGGCTGGCTTGGGGTAATGTCTAGTGCTACAGCCAAGGATATGGCTAGAGCTATAGCTATGTTTTAGTTAGGGCTGATGTTAGGGCTATGAGTAGTTTTTGTATTGTATTGTTGTTTTTATCGGCATTGAATCTTTGCCAGATCTGTAAGCCACCTTGAGTCCCTCCGAGTGAGAAAGGTGGGATAGAAATGATGTAAGTAAATAATAATAATAATAATAATAATAATAATAACAACAAGAGTTCCATTTGGCGGGAAGCTGACGAAACCAATAGACCAGGGGTTCCCAAACTTTTTAAACAGAGGGCAGTTCACGGTCTCTCAGACCGTTGGAGGGCCGGACTACAGTAGAAAAAAAACTATAAACAAATTCCTATGCACACTGCACATCTCTTATTTTGAAGTAAAAAACAAAACAAATGGGATCAAATACAACCTCAATGTTAATCATAATCATAATAAACATAATAAGAGACCCCTTGGGCCATTTGGTCCAACCCCATTCTACGTTTGTGCACCAAAAGCACAAGCAAAGCACCCCTGACAGATGGCCACCCAACCTCAATGTTGTTAATAATAATAATAATCATCATCATCATCATCATACATCACACAGTCCTAAATGCTTGGGAAGTGTTAAACTTGCGATTTTGTGATACGAAATCCAGCATATATATCTTGTTTGCTGTGTTATTCTGTGTCTTTGTGTCAATAATAATAATAATAATAATAATAATAATAATAATAATAATTGGAAGAGACCTTGGGCCATTTAGTCCAACCCCCTTCCGCCTTTGTGCACCAAAAGCACTAGCAAAGCACCCCTTAATAATTAATTATTAATTAAATAATAATTAACATATCATTATAAACAAGCAAAGCTTTGGAAGGCATGCACCTTTCCCTCCTCCCTTGCATCGCACGCTGCCACAGGGGCCGGATAAATGGCTTTGATGGGCCGCATGTGGCCCCCAGGCCTTAGTTTGGGGACCCCTGCAATAGACATTGACAAAATTACAATCTGACAACTGCAAAAGGCCACCCTACTGGGATCTGCACGCATCATCCGAAAATACATCACAGTCCTAGACACTTGGGAAGTGTTCGACTTGTGATTTTGTGATACGAAATCCAGCATGTCTATCTTGTTTGCTGTGTCATAATATAATAATAATAATAATAATAATAATAATAATAATAATAATAATAATAATAATAATAATAATAGGGTTAGAGCCAGGGTTACTGTTAGGGCTAGGGCTTGGGTTAGGGTGAAGAATAAGAATAGAGCTACAGGTATTTTTATGGTTAGGGCTAGCATTAGAGTTAGGGTTAAGAGTATGATCAGGGTTATGGCTAGAGTTTATGTTCATGTTTGGGACCAGGCTATTGTTAGTGTTAGAGTTAAATCAAGGCTTTGGGACATGAAAGAACACATGTGGACCATTTGTGTGCTCATTCTTCTGAATGTCAGACTACTTTTCTTCAACTCCATCCCATGAGACATGATCAAAACACTATATTTGGGGACTTACCACTTCCCAAATCTTCCCATTTTAGAACCTGTGTGGTGTAGCATCTATCTATTACAATGGGACTTAAGATAGTGTCAATGAAGCTCACTGAGTTACTTTGGACCAATTGCTTTCTGGCTGACCTGCCCTCTCATGGATGATATGAGGGTAACATAAGATGGATAACCATGGAAAGCCATTTTAATTTTTTTAAAAAAAAAATCAGTGAGAACATTATAAATCAGGATGTCCAGTAGAGTCTCGTTTTTCCAACCTTCGTTTATCCAGCATTCTGTATTATCCAACGCAGTCTGCCTTTTAGTAGTCAGTGTTTTTGTAGTCAATGTTTTCAATACATTGCGATGTTTTGGTGCTAAATTCGTAAATACAGCAATTACTACATAACGTTACTGTGTATTGAACTACTTTTTCTGTCAGTTTGTTGTAAAATATGATGTTTTGGTGCTTAATTTGTAAAATCATGGTGTAATGTGACATTTAATAGGCTTTTCCTTTATCCCTCCTTATTATCCAACATTTTCACTTATCCAACATTTTGCCGGCTCGTTTATGTTGGATAACCGAGACTCTACTGTAATTTAGAAAGGCACAGGAGAGAAGATAACATAGAAACCAGAGGTGTGCATCTGCTATAACATGAAAACCATTTCTACAAGAGTTGAATGAAAAGTAATGCCTCCACCTTCGTAACTCCTGAACAGATGGCAGTACTGGTATGTGGCAGGTATTAGATTGTTCAGTAAACTCTCCTATACAGTTCCATTTCACAGGAAGCCTTAGCATTGAACGGTTGTGTTGTTAAAGTGCAAAATATGGAACTTTGTGTAGA
Source organism: Anolis carolinensis (assembly GCF_035594765.1). Classification (NCBI taxonomy): domain Eukaryota; kingdom Metazoa; phylum Chordata; class Lepidosauria; order Squamata; family Anolidae; genus Anolis; species Anolis carolinensis. Next base: position 214,015,156 of record NC_085841.1, on the reverse strand, counting down.
CGGTCGGTCAATGCGACTTAAGCAACGTGCAGTCACTGAATTCTTTGTCACCCCAAAGGAGATTCATCAGAGAATGTAAGCTGTTTATGGTGAATGTGTTGATGTGAGTACTGTGCGTCATTGGGTGAGTAAATTTAAAGATGTTGAGGTGGGAATATCTGACTTGAGTGACAAAGAAAGAGTTTGACGTCTTGTGACAGCAATCACTGAGTTTGCAAAAGGTTGACAGATTGATTCAGGACGATCATCGTATTACTCAGAGAGAAATTTCAAGCATAATCAGCATTTCACAAAAACATGTGGGTCACATTATTGCTTTGCTTGGCTATCGGAAGATCTGTGCACGATGGGTACTTTTTTTCGTGTCAGGAGCAACCGGAGTTGCTTCTGGAGTGAGAGAATTGGGCGTCTGCAAGGATGTCGCCCAGGGGACACCCGGATGTTTTGATGTTTTACCATCTTTGTGGGAGGCTTCTCTCATGTCCCCGCATGGAGCTGGAGCTGATAGAGGGAGCTCATCCGCGCTCTCCCCCGGTGGGATTCGAACCTGGCAGCCTTCAGGTCAGCAACCCAACCTTCAAATCACAAGGCTTTTATCCCCTAGGACACCGGAGGCTCCACGATGGGTACTGTGAGACACTGGTTGCGGAAACAGAGTGTCTACTTCTTCCATGACGGCTTCAAAAAACTTGTTAATCGTTGGCAGAAATGTATCCAATTGTCTGGTGATTATGTGGAAAAGTGAATAGTGGTAGAGTAGAGTCTCACTTATCCAACATAACATGTTATACAACAAATTTGACAGAAAAAGTAGTTCAATATGCAGTAATGCTATGTAGTAATTACTGTATTTACGAATTTAGCACCAAAATATCATGATGTATTGAAAACATTAACCACAAAAATGCATTGGATAATCCAGAACGTTGGATAAGCGAGTGTTGGAGAAGTGAGACTCTACTGTAGTTAAAGAGCACATTCTAAGGATTATTTCTGCATTTGATTTATTAAAATATTCCCATCCAAACCCAAGTAATGAAGGTGGAGGCATTACTTTTCATTCAACCCTCGTAGTAATATTGTCTTTTTGTTTGAATTTCTGAAGTATGCTTACTTAACAATACATTCTGGTAACTGCAGTAATAAGTGATACAAAGCCACAGTTTACACTTGAGTAACAAGATTTAGGAAGGCCTTTCTTTAAAAAGAAAAAAAAAACCCTTGGCACCTTTACTTACAGAGGGCTATTTGCCATTCAAAGCACCTGCTGTCTTATAACCCACACAAGCTGTTTAATGACAGACATGCTTACGTTGAACTTAATGGATTGTGCAGCTGTTTCGAGTGACTGCATGAGCTATTTTTGAAAGATGCCCAGTGTTGCATAATAAATCAGAGAGAAAAGGGTAGCGATAGGGGAAAGTGATGGTTCTTGTTTTGACACAGATGGCACCAATGACTTTACCTTTTCTGTTTTGCAACTCTGCTCTTTGGGGAACAGAGAAAACTTAGATCTAAATTCAGTTGTTAGGCTGAACTAGAGCAGGATAGTTGTATTAGTTGTAATTGTGTCATTCCTGACTTATCAAATGTGCACTAATACAGTGGATCTATTCACATTGGGAAGTACCAATTGCATTTAGGCCATAGAAATTAAGTAGGTTGGCTCACACATGCATGTTTCACATTTACTGACTACTGCAGCCATTTATTTCCATTTTCAGATTCAGCTTCTATACATGTATATAACTAAAAGAAATGGATGACAAAAACAAGTAAGGAATTAATAATACAATAAAAGGTAAAGGTTTCCCTGACGTTAAGTGCAGTCGTGACTGACTCTGGGGGTTGGTGCTCATCTCCATTTCTAAGCTGAAGAGCCGGCGTTGTCCATAGACATCTCCAAGGTCATGTGGCCGGCATGACTGCATGGAGTGCCGTTACCTTCCCGCTGGAGCAGTACCTATTGATCTACTCACATTGGCATGTTTTCGAACTGCTAGGTTGGCAGGAGCTGGAGCTAACAGCGGCTGCTCCCACTGCTCCCGGGGTTTGAACCTGGCACCTTTCGGTCTGCAAATTCAGCAGCTCAGTGCTTTAATGCACTTCGCCGCCGGGGCTCCTCAATAATACAATAGTCACAAATTAATTTATGTTCCATGCATTAGAGATGGAGCCATGCAGGAAGATGGATTTGACTGTATCAAACCGCTGAGTATTTTCTGCATTTGACTCAGATTTAAGACAAGTGTTTCTCCCAACCTTTCCTAATAGTTTGCTATGTCAGGTGATTTCAAGGCCCAAATCTGATACCTAGAGATGGCCCTATTGATTTTAAGTGTGATAAATCAGAACATGCTGTTCAGGGTTTTTTTAATGGTTAAAAGTGAAGGGCTGGGCTGTGGCGCAGGCTGGTTTGTAGCCAGCTGCAATAAATCACTATGACCAAGAGGTCATGAGTTCGAGGCCAGCCCGTGTTGGAGTGAGCACCCGACAATTAAAATAAAAAATAGCCCTGCTCGTTGTTGACCTAAGCAACCCAAAAGACAGTTGCATCTGTCAAGTAGGAAAATTTAGGTACCGCTTATGCGGGGAGGTTAATTTAACTGATTTACGACACCGTAAATGTCCAGGAGCCTGCGTGCCAGATGAGGAAGTACACCATCAAAAGGACTCATCCTCACAGTGGATGATAAACGAGGCAAGGAAGGTAAATATTAAAAAACTCAAAAATCAGAACAGTAGATGGGAAGCAACACTCTGAGGGCAGAGGAGCCCCAAGGACAGCTAATGACTCTGAACAAAGGATGCCCCCCAGGCAAGAGACAAACCTTTCCAATGCTAATTAGGGTGATTAACTGCAACATTAACGCTGGCTTCCAACTGACAAAGGACTCTTGTCACACCCTGGACTCTCCACAAATATATATTTACCTTCCTTGCCTAGTTTATCCATGCCTCACAACCTCTGAGGATGCCTGCCATAGATGTGGGCGAAACGTCAGGAAAGAATACTTCTGGAACAGGGCCACACAGCCTGAAAAACATACAACAACCCTGTGATCCCGGCCATGAAAGCCTTCGACAACACATTAAACTCTGTTGCTACTGCTGGGACAACACACAACCAAAGAGGTAAGTGCCATCCCTTCTAGTCCATGTGGACAGCTAGTGTCATGCCCAGCTTAGATTGCCAGGATGAAGAATTGCTAGAAGGGCCAGTGCAGGGGATGGAGGCAAGCAGCTCCCAGCAGTCTGTCATGCTTATTTGAAAAAGGCTGTTTACTCAGGGCCCTTCCACACAGCCATATAACCCAGAATATCAAAGCAGATAATCCTCAAAATCTACTTTGAACTGGATTATCTGAGTCTACACTGCCATATCATCCAGTTCAATGTTTATTTTATATAGCTGTGTAGAAGGGGCCTCAGGGAGCAGCTGAGATCCTGACCCAGAACTATAAATCTAATCTGTATCGGCACTCCTATGCTACAGATAATGTTGTTATCTGACTTGAGTCAATCCTCATTTGTTCCTGACTTCAGACCTGATTCTGTTGGTCTTTGGGATTCTGACATTGGCTTCTTGGACTTTGTATCTTGGCATTGGCTCACACTTCTCTATTGTCCGTTGTTCATGTTTCTGACTCTGGACATAACTTGTGGACAATCTGACTTGACTTTCAAGGACTCCTGTATCCGGGTTCTTGGCATTTGGACAACTGCTTTGAATGAGATTTTCCTGCTTCTTGGCAGGGGGTTGGACTGGATGGCCCGTGAGGTCTCTTCCAACTCTACGATTCTATGATTCTATGACTTTTAGCTGGTTTACTTATTTCTGTTGGTTGTTTGGACTAAACTTCCAAAGAAGCAGGCATGTTTAAGACAGCCGTGCTAGTTTGAATTAGAACCTGCCCAGATATTCACACCAAATTCAAAGGGTGGGGCTGCTCTGCAGTTTCAGGGAAGGGAAAGGAGCGACCATGGGCCAATGTCCACTGATCACTCAGGTTCATTCAGAACCAGTTTGAGAGAAACCTGATTTGTTGTGCAGATGATTAGATTGACATTTCTGAAACAGATTTTGTTAATGTGGGATTTGTGTATTGATGGTGTTTAAATGCAATTTGTGCCATGCTTGTATTGCAACTGATTGCATCATCCAGAATGTACCATAGTGTGGAAAGAGTTAATTGCCAAGAAGCTATGATGACCTTGATGTGTGGCTGGAACTAGGGAGTATCCAGACACAAGTGTTTGTGCATACCGATTGCATCAGTTCAGTTCAGTTGAGTTCTGTCTGCCTAGAGTTTGAGTCATGTTCTGTTGGAGAAGAGAACAATCCTGTGTTCATCTGTTGTCTGCAAGTCTGTCTGTGTTGATTACTGCTGCATACAGTAAAACTTTGTAAATAGTTTTACCAACATCTCTGAGTGTCTCTTCGTTCTGCGTTCCACTGCTTCCATCCAACTACTGCTGCACTGCAAATACTCTGACAGATTTGAGGCCAGGAAGGTGATTACATTAACCACAAGAGGTGGTCTCATACTGGTTCCAGCATCTGCAGTATCCATGACTTGACAGCTGCCAGTGGATGCAGATCCCCCCCCCCCCCCAACCATGTCCAGGGCACATTTACACCAGGCAAAAATTTCCAAGTGTAGATGAATCTTAAGTTGCTATTTCTAACCAAAACCAAACGAACTTGCCACGAGAATGGTGAAATATCATGTATTGCCAAAGGCTTCATGACCAGAATCACTGGAGTACTGTGTGTTTTCCAGGCTGTATGGTTGTTTTCTAGCAGCATTTTCTACTGATATTTCACCTGCATCTGTGGCTGGCATCATCAGAGGTTCTGATGGTACTCTAGCAAGTATAGAATATGTTGTGGTTTATTCATTCAGTCGCTGCCGACTCTTCATGACCTCATGGCCCAGCCCTCACCAGAGCTTCTTGTTGGCCGTCGTCACACCCAGCTCCTTCAAGGTCAAGCCAGTCACTTCAAGGATACCACCCATCCACCTTGCCCTTGGTTGACCCCTCTTCCTTTTTCCTTCCATTTCCCCCAGCATCATTCTCTTCTCCAAGTTCTCCTGTATTTTCATGATGTGGCCAAAGTACTTCATCTTTGCCTCTAATATCCTTCCCTCCAGGGAACTGCCGGGCATTATTTCCTGGAGTATGGACTGGTTGGATCTTCTCGTGGTCCAAGGCACTCTCAGAATTTTCCTTCAACGCCACAGTTCAAAAGCGTCTATCTTCCTTCGTTTAGCCTTCTTTATGGTCCAGCTCTCACATCCATAGGTTCTGTACTGTATATACTGTGGAATTTCCAGGGTGGGAGAAAGAACCAATGTTTGTTAAACTAGTGTGAAGGGTTCAATTAGCAAGCTTGGAAGTAGCCTGGCCTTTGTTCCCTTTTAATTGTTTGTTGCCTGGAGGCATCCTTTGTTTGGGTAAGCCCATGATTACTTACTGCATGGGAATTTCTTGTGTCTGGGTGGTGTTCCTTATTCACTGTCTTGATTATATGTATTGGCTACCTGTATTGAAAAACATTAGAATCAAGGCAGTGAATAAGGAAGAAAATGTTGGAGAAAATGCTGCTAGAATAAGATTATACAACCCAGAAACCACACAACACTCCTGTGTATTTCATGCTTATAACTGACACTATATAGCCTCTGGTGGTGGTGCAGTGTGTTAAAGCGCTGAGCTGCTGAACTTGCAGACCGAAAGGTCCCAGGTTCAAATCCCGGGAGCAGCTTGAGTGCCCGCTGTTAGCCCCAGCTCCTGCCAACCTAGCAGTTTGAAAACATGCAAATGTGAGTAGATCAATAGGTACCGCTCCGGCGGGAAGGTAACGACGCTCCATGCAGTCATGCCGGCCACATGACCTGGAGGTGTCTACAAACAACGCCGGCTCTTTGACTTAGAAATGGAGATGAGCACCAACCCCCAGAGTCGGTCACGACTGGACTTAACGTCAGGGGAAAACCTTTACCTTTACCTATATATATATATATATATATAGAGAGAGAGAGAGAGAGAGAGAGAGAGAGAGAGAGAGAGAGAGAGAGAGCCTTGTCTCTGTATGCTCCATTCATGTGTAGATTATCACACCAGAATATTTTAGTACAGTTTCAAGTCTTTACAATTGCACAAAGCTGGAAATGTAAAGATGGGCTGTACTAGTTAGCATCTCAGGCATCATGGCCTTCCAGGAATCATAGAATGAAATTGCCCTGCATTTGCTCTGGTTCACTTATCACTTCTCCATTTCTTTACAATCCATAAAGGAGACATTCCATCCTGATTATCATCTTTTTGTGCTGCAGTTCATCATATTATTCACTCCCATAGTAATTAAGTTTTGAAATTTGGCAATAAAGTTAGTAGAACACTTAGTCTTAGGGAGTGTGACAAAGTCTGGGGATGCTAATGCAAATCTTGAATGTCTGAGACAGATTGCACCCAGATAATATTAATCTTAACGCAGTGTCTAGACCTAATGAATTCAAGGAAAATAATGGAAATATGATGGATGGCAGTGTTGTGAGCTAACACAAAAAGACTTCTTCAGCTGGAAATTTATCACCTCTTGCACAGGTTATACAGTACATGAATATGGTTCACAGAGTACTTAAAACTTCCTTATTTTTGGCAGCAAAGTTAGCTTTTTAATGTTTGATGTTAGGGAGAATAAAATGAAGGCTAAGCTAGTGAATCATCTTTTGGAAAACATTGTGAGGCTATTAGTTTCTTTTAGGATCACATTGGTTTCCTACCCTTCTTTGAAGCTGCTTAGAGTAAAATCTGTACAGTTAGAGACCCTATCTTATTTATTTATTATTTACCACATTTATACCCCACCTTTCTTGCCTTGTAGGAGACTCAGAGTGGCTCACAAATGTAGGCAACAATTTGATGCCAAAAACGTACATCCAATAAAATAAGCATATACATTAAATACATTAAATAACTACTAAAAAACATTAAAACATTTGGCCACATTTCAATATAAAATACTTGAAGCACATGTTGTGTAAAATACTTAATTCATCCAAATATGTGCCATCAAGCAAATCATCATCATCTTCTTCCTCCTCCTCCTCCTCCTCCTGATGATGACATGCAGTTTTTCTCTGTTAAAAGAGATTCAGAGTAGCTAACAATGCAATACTATTTGTATTCTAGTACACTTGTCTCAATTTGCCAGAGACAGTCCCAATGAATCCTCCATCATCTCGCTTTTTCATTTACTTTTAAAATGTCCCTGTTTTCAGGGTTGTTGTATGTCTTTCGGGCTGTGTGGCCATGTTCCAGAAGTATTCTCTCCTGACGTTTCGCCCACATCGTATCCATACCTCACAACCTCTGAGGATGCCTGCCATAGATGTGGGCGAAACGTCAGGAGAGAATACTTCTGGAACATGGCCACACAGCCCGAAAGACATACAACAACCCTGTGATCCCGGCCATGAAAGCCTTCGACAACACATTGTCCCTGTTTTCTCTCCTTCACCGACTATCCCCTTTTATCATCAACTTATTTCAATTGCTGCAAACTGAATTGAAGGTGCAAAAGCAGTTTGCTCTCAATTCAGCTGGAAGAAGAGAAGAGAAGGTGGTTGGGGGGTAAAGTTTTGTTCTTCCCAGTAGGTTCAGGTAAAAACAAACTGATGCAACTTTCCTTACCTTGTGTATTCTTCCTCATTAATAACTTGACCACACTGTTTGACCGTGCATGTCCTATGATATTTTAAAAATTATGCATCAATAGACTAGGCTGGAAAATAGTAACATTAATAAATGACCCCAGTGATTTCCATGGCTGAGGTAATACTATTGTAAATATTATATAGCTTCTTCAAATTTCCATGTCTGTAAACTGCACGTATTTTGATGAGTAACTTCAGGGATTTTTGTGCTTGCTGCCTGTAGAGTATTCTATTTTTCAGAAAAGAGAATCCAGTTTTATGAAAGTTGTTTGATAGTCCTTAGTAATTTACATTTTGGCCTAGTCGTGTTTTGCTATCATTGGAGAGCCTACAGTACCTAAGTTGACGTATTGTATGGAATGTATTGTCAAAGGCTTTCATGGCCAGAATCACTGGGTTGCTCTGAGTCTTTTGGGCTATATGGCCATGTTCCAGAAGCTTTGTCTCCTGATGTTTCACCCACATCTGTGGCAGGCATCCTCAGAGGAGCCTCCGGTGGCCTAGGAGATAAAAGCCTTGTGACTTGAAGGTTGGGTTGCTGACCTGAAGGCTGCCAGGTTCGAATCCCACCCGGGGAGAGCACGGATAAGCTCCCTCTATCAGCTCCAGCTCCATGCGGGGACATGAGAGAATCCTCCCACAAGGATGGTAAAAACATCAAAAACATCCGGACATCCCCTGGGCAACGTCCTTGCAGACGGCCAATTCTCTCACTCTAGAAACAACTCCGGTTGCTCCTGACACAGAAAAAAAATATCCTCAGAGGTTATAAGGTATTGTACAAAAGATAAGCAAAAGCAAGGCAGCACCAGACACATTGGCAGCAGCCTTAAGTGGGGTGATAAAGAAGAACTTATAAAATCTTTCTATAGTCTTTTGTATTTAGCATTCCCTAATGTCCAGTGTGTTAATACCAAGTGTGTTAATAACATTAGCAGCTGGTGTCAATGGGACAATTTAAATGAACTGACCATAGTGTTGAATCTATTTTCAGAATTGGGTTCCTCACTTTTTGAACATGTCTGCCCTCAAAGTGTCCCTTGGTTACAAATCCAGAGGAGTCACCCATAACTTTCGTAAAGTCTGAAATCATCATGATTATTAGTCTTCATAATATATATCTTATACAGGATGACCATTCCTTATCTGGAATTCCAAAACCCCAAATACTCCACCTCTGCTTTCTCCTGGGTCTATGTATACAAATTTTGTTTCATACTCAAAATTATTGATATCACATACAAAATTACCTTCAGGATATGGTTATAAGGTGTATATGAAACATAAATGAATTTTAGGTGTAGACCTGGATCCCATCTCCAAGATATCTCAACATGTATATGTATGCAAATATAAATATCCCAAAATCCTTGGGGGTGGGGTGGGGAAGGAATCCAAAACATTTCTGGTCCTAAGCCTTTTGGATAAGGGTATCATCTAGAGAACTACAACCTGTCTGGCTGAATAAGTTTATCAAGGAAGAGCCCAGATAGTATAGTACCACAGGACTTTGGCGAGGAAGGCAAGTAGGCAGAAATCTGGAACATTGATTTTCAGACTCTTCAGACTTCTTTGGTCAAGGTGTCAAGACAAGGCTATCAGTCAACTAAACAAGTTAAATTTTAATGATTAGATGTGATGATGATGATGATGATGATGGTGATGATGATAATAATAATGATAATTGACAAAATTGAAGGAAAAGCTGATAAGGAGAAGACTTGGCTATGGCTCATGAATGGGACCCTGAAGAAGGAGACAGAAGGCCTGATCCTTGCAGCCCAGGAGCAAGCCATCAGAACAAATGCAATTATGGCCAAGATCGAAAAATCAGCTGATGACCCAAAATGCAGACTGTGCAAGGAAACCGACGAAACCATTGATCATATCCTCAGCTGCTATAAGAAAATTGCACAGACAGACTACAAACAGAGGCACAACTATGTGGCCCAAATGATCCATTGGAACTTATGCCTCAAGTACCACCTCCCTGCAGTAAAGAACTGGTGGGATCACAAACCTACAAAGGTTGTGGAAAATGAACACGCAAAGATACTGTGGGACTTCTGAATCCAGACTGACAAAGTTCTGGAACATAACACACCAGACATCACAGTTGTGGAAAAGAAAAAGGTTTGGATCATTGATGTTGCCATCCCAGGTGACAGTCGCATTGACGAAAAACAACAGGAAAAACTCAGCCGCTATCAGGACCTCAAGATTGAACTTCAAAGACTCTGGCAGAAACCAGTACAGGTGCTCCCGGTGGTGATGGGCACACCGGATGCCGTGCCAAAAGATCTCAGCTGGCATTTGGAAACAATAGACATCGACAAAATTACGATCTGCCAACTGCAAAAGGCCACCCTACTGGGATCTGCATGCATCATCCGAAAATACATCAGACAGTCCTAGACACTTGGGAAGTGTTCGACTTGTGATTTTGTGATATGAAATCCAGCATGTCTATCTTGTTTGCTGTGTCATACAATAAAATAATACTTTATTTATATTCTACCCTATCTCCCTGTAGGGACTCAGGGTGGTTTACAACAAATTGGCAAACATTCAGTGCCATAAGGTTCTGGACAAAGAACAAAATAACCAAAACCACCCAAGTCCCACAAAACAAATCAACAGCCATATTAAAATAATAAAGGTGTTGTTGTTTATTCGTTCAGTCGCTTCCGACTCTTTGTGACCTCATGGACCAGCCAATGCCAGAGCTTCCTGTTGGCCGTGGCCACCCCTAACTCCTTCAAGGTCAAACCAGTCACTTCAAGAATACGTTCCATCCATCTTGCCCTTGGTTTTTTTTTTCGTGTCAGGAGCAACCGGGGTTGCTTCTGGAGTGAGAGAATTGGCTGTCTGCAAGGACGTTGCCCAGGGGATGCCCGGATGTTTTTGATGTTTTACCATCATTGTGGGAGGCTTCTCTCATATCCCCGCATGGAGCTGGAGCTGATAGAGGGAGCTCATCCGCGCTCTCCCCGGGTGGGATTCGAACCTGGCAGCCTTCAGGTCAGCAACCCAACCTTCAAGTCACAAGGCTTTTATCCCCTAGGCCATCAGAGGCTCCTTTTTATGATGCCCTTGGTCTTGCATTATTATCTTCCCCAAGCTTTCCTGTCATGTCATTATGTGGCCAAAGTACTTCATATTTGCCTCTAATATCCTTCCCTCCAGCGAGCAATAATAAAGACATTACCAAAATTGAGGGATAACAACAAAATTATGAATTCACGCCTGACTTAAGGAAAACAAACACAGAACAAGACAAACAAGATAAAAACTTGAAGTTAGTTAAAATGTACAAGTTTAAAAGCCAGTAGAGACAATGAAATGACAACTTATTTGAGAATAGTGTGCTTTTGTCTTATTCTACAAGTAGTCCAACTTGTGAGATTCAGTAATACAACATAAGCAGTGGGTCACAAGATGATGTCTAGTTGATGAGATTCCCCTTTCCTTCCTAAGGCATTTGTTGATGTTGGCTGGCATAGGAAAATTGCTTATATGTTTAGTTTCTCCATCCCATTTCTTCCATGGTGGCCTGCCCAACTCACTTAGGAAAGAAAGATTGAGCTTCCAGGCAATTTGCTGCAATACTCATCATTCATAGCCACAGCGATGAAAGGGAGGGGACACGGGGAGCTGCATTTCAACTACAGCTAAAGGAACACAAATTTCCCATTTAATTTACACCATTTTATATATCTATATATATAAAAGGGTAATGAAATTTCGGCCTAGGACAAAACAACAAAACTACACATCCCAGAAACACTAAACTTGACAGCACAACCCCTCATCCATGCCTCTACGTTCATACAACAAAAAGAAAAGAAAAATAAAGTCTTAATTAGAGGGAGAGGAATAATTGTTTTATCCAATTGCTGCCAATTAGAAGGCTAAGCTCTGCCCACTTGGTCTCCTAACAACCCACTCAGCCCAGGGGACAGGCAGAATTAGGCCTCACTTAGGCCTCTTCCAAACTGCCTATAAAATACAGATTATCTGATTTTAACTGGATTATATGGCAGTGTGGACTCAAGGCCCTTCCACACAGCTATATAACCCATTTATAATGGACTTAATGTCAGGGGAAAACCTTTACCCTTTACCTTAACTACCACCAATTCCTCAATACTTTATTTCCCATATCACCATACTTCACCACAGCAACTCGTGGCCGGGCACAGCTAGTATTATATATAAGTAAAAAATAAACATGTTGCATTTTCATTTGATGATACATCCTTACTAAACCTCATTGATCTGCTCAAGCCCGAAGCCCCCCCCCCCCCATAAGTGAGTCCATAACACAAAATAATTAAAATTTTATGACTCATTCTATATTTTTAATATAGACTTAATTAAATCAAATTTCTATTTTAGTTACAAAATTTCAAATAAAAAACCCTGAAAATGACTTTTAATTGGTAATTTAGTGGTCCTAAAAGAATATCAAATCACCTGTTGAAAACCATGTCAGCATACTTTGATAGAAATCAGGCTTAATCAATAAACTTTGGTGGACATCCGAGTGCACGTCCAGTTAGTCTTTCTTACCTCATTGTGCTTCTTATGTATGTTTTCAAACATTTAAGAGTTGAAAATGACCTTTCATTTGTAGCTGTTGACACTGGCAATGTTGCAGAAATCTGAAGAAGTTTCTTGACATTCGGGAAAAAAACTGTCCATCACAGACAAAATCTGCTTCCAGTGCATTTGATGGTTTTTCTGCAGGTATAATCTTTCTTTGGTAGGGCTTGGATTAGATGAACCACCTCAGTTTTAACCTGCAATCTAGGTGTGCATGTTTTGGGGTCATCATCAGTACCAGCTGCTGCAATGGTTCTCAACCTGCTGCCTTCTTGGTCTTCAGTATTTGGCTTTTTATTTTTTGCCAAGAACTCAAAACCATTCTACTGCTTTGACAGACGTTTAGGCATCTTCTGGAGTCAGGTGGATGGGAGGAAACATAGCAAGTAACAGGGCTTTAAGTCTCAGCTAGTAGACAACTTCACAGGAAGACAACTGTGTTTGGAATGACCCACAGCTGCTTTCAGGCCTTCCTTTTATACCCCAGTGGGAGGAGCAAGATGGAAGATGAAAAAGAGAGCTCTGAAAGGGGGAAGAACAAGAAATATTTCAAAAAATATTAAATATAATTATATGGAGTAAAAGAAACAAATGAAACTACATAATAAAATCTATAATTTGTACACATTCCATGAAAAAATGTTGATTAGAATAAGAGATTTTGAAAGATCTTATACATATTTAGGTAAAGGTTTTCCCCTGACATGACCGAGCGCCGTTACCTTCCCGCTCGGTTAAAATCTCCTAAAAATATAAGATCTTCACATTTTTGTTCTCCAATTAGTTCCTTCAATTTCTTTGCAAATTTTCCTTTTGATCCATTCGGTGACTATATATTACAAATTAGTAGTCTATGTCCTCCTCTTTCTATCCGGATGGCAACTATTCTTCCCTCGGTGTCTTTAAAGGCTAATTCAGAAGGGATGTTATTTTTATTTTTTAATTATTTTTATTGAGTTTTGCACATAGTAGTGAAAAAAAAATAAACTCAGGAAGTAGTGGAAAAAGAAGAATACAATTAAAAACAAACAAAAAAAAGAAACAAATAGCAACCAACAGACATATAACAAAATTAAAATGGGATACTGCCAGAAAAATACAGAGAAACCCCCTGATACCTAATACCAAGTTTAGATTAATCTAAGAAAATATAAAAAACCAAAATAATTGAGATAAACACCTGGTCGTAAGAACACATCCCTAATCCACCGTGAAATCTTATAAACACAAAAAAAGAAAGCAAAGATAAAAAAAGAAGAGAGAGGGAAAGACAAGGAAGAGATTTAATGAAAGGAAAACAAAAAAGAAAAAAAAGGAAAAAAGAAATCATAATAGTAAAATGACTTCCATTTCATTGAATGGTGTATTTAATATTTTACCATCCATTATTCTTTTAACGTCTCCGGGAGTCTCTATTCTTTATGGTCCGGGGAAGTTCTATATCTTGGGCCCTTTCCATACTTTTCTCAAGTTATTATTTTAATTTTCTAAGTAATTTAGTGCCGGCTCCCAATTAGTCTGTTTCCTTAATTTATATGTGTTGTTTGCGAGGTAGTAGGAGAGAGTATCCATATTCCTAATCTCTAAAATCTTATTAAACCAGGTATTAATTTCTGGGATGTTATTTTTTACATATATTACCACCCCCTTCTTTTTATCTGATCCTGCCGAATAGTATTCCTTTCCTAGTGCTTTTTGGGTTAGTAGTGCTACAAATCTTTGGGAGATATGGGATTCCTGTAGAGCAATCACATCATACTTCTGCTTCTTTAATTGTGAAACATTTTTATTTCTTTTCTGGGGGCAATTTAGTCCATTGACAGAGAATTTTTTTTATATCAGCCCCATTTGTTGCATTAATTTTCAAAAGAAACTTTTTTTGTTCTGTTATTATGGGGGAAAGGATAGCCTGTTGAATAATCTCATAGTGAGTCTTTCTCAAATAGGATTCTGAGCTCCTCATGCCAGCTCCAAAGGACAAACAAATGGTACAGCTTTAGCCATTCAGTCTGATCTTTCGCTTTCCTCGACTTTATTGAAGCACTAACTGTGGTTTGCTCTTTTGTTGACTGATGGAGCTGCAGCAGCGCTCTGTAGCCTGGAGTGATGTCTATCCGTTCCACGTTAATTAGCTTTCCTGGGAGGGCAGGCTCTTCGAGCAATGAGCAGCAACCTCTGCTGTTAAGGAAAGGGCCTCCACGGCTTGAAACCAGCACTTTTTACAGGCATGGACAGATGGAAATGCAGGGGGGCATATAAAACCCTTTTATTCATCAAGCATTTGGTCATGGATTGTAACCTGAGAAGTGCAATATGGTTCCTGTGGAAGATTTGAAATGTTAAGATCCATAATGAAAATAGCATGCATTTATACCTTCTTTTTACAAGGTCTGGTCTCATTATACATTGTCAGAGGTGCACATTTAACACAGTCCCATTGCGTTTCCATCTCGCAAACGTCCTCCCAATAATGAGCCTCGAAAATGTTTAATGTATGGCATGGTGTGAGCAGCATTCTCTACAACTGTGACCTTTACAAGTCTCCACACTCAGATTGACTGGTCATTACGGATTCCCCCCATTTAGAATCTGGAAGGCTGTTCAGGGAAATCTGGAAGAAGAATGATTTTAAAAAAGTGTTTTGGTGTGTGATGTCTTAAGCTTTTTTTTTGCTGCTGTTGGTGGCAGCGGTGCTGGCAGTGCTTGGAGCAGAAAAACGGAGTCAAGCTACATAATGATTTAGGGGCCAGAAATATAAACCACAGAATGAATACTAACAGAAAATATAACTTAGGTTTGCAGAATAATAATACAGTAGAGTCTCACTTATCCAACACTCGCTTATCCAATGTTCTGTATTATCCAACGCATTTTTGTAGTCAATGTTTTCAATATATCGTGATATTTTGGTGCTAAATTCGTAAATACAGTAATTACTACATAGCATTACTGCGTATTGAACTACTTTTTCTGCCAAATTTGTTGTCTAACATGATGTTTTGGTGCTTAATTTGTAAAATCATAATCTAATTTGATGTTTAATAGGCTTTTCCTTAATGCCTCCTTATTATCCAACATATTCGCTTATCCAACATTCTGCCGGCCCGTTTATGTTGGATAAGTGAGACTCTACTGTAATAATAATAATAATAATAATAATAATAATAATACGTTATGTATACCCCGCCACCATCTCCCCACGGGGACTCGGGGCGGCTTACATGGGGCAGAGGCTCAAACAACATAGAACAAAACATAGGCAACATAATACAAATAACTACACAAGAGCCAACTGTATCATATGAGAAGTATAGAAGGCAAATTCCCAAGCTTTGTCTAGACTTAATGTCAGGGGAAATCCTTTACCTTTATTTATAAAACATATTTTATATATTATATGTTATATATATATATATATATATATATATATATATATATATATATATATATATAAGCTCTTATAAGAGGTTGGATTAATCTCCCAAATGCTAGCAAAACTGAATGACTGTGTCGCAAAAGGAGGCAGGTCTCGAAAGCATGTCTCCAACGCGGAAAGTTTGGAATTCTCTGCAGTAAAGAATCAGTCTGTACAGCATATCCAGGCGTGCGGGTAGCTACCCTGTTTCCCCTAAAATAAGACATCCTCAGAAAATAAGACCTAGTAGAGGTTTTGCTGAATTGCTAAATATAAGGCCTCCTCCGATAGTAAGACCTAGCAAAGTTTTTGTTTGGAAGCATGCCCAACGAACAGAACACCAGAGCATGCAGGATCGGTAAATGTACGTACCATAGAGTGTTGTACATGGAAATATTGGTAGTAACAAGAAATTCTTCATAGGATTCAGTTTGTCTGGTTATGCTGCTTTGTGATAACAACTACTGTACAGTATATAATCTATATATATAAAAGGGTAATGAAATTTCAGCCTAGGACAAAACAGCAAAATTACACATCCCAGAAACACTAAACTTGGCAGCACAACCCCCCATCCATGCCTCTACGTTCATACAACAAAAAGAAAAGAAAAATAAAGTTCTAATTAGAGGGAGAGGAATAATTGTTTTTATCCAATTGCTGCCAGTTACAAGGCTAAGCTCCGCCCACTTGGTCTCCTAGCAACCTACTCATCCCAGGGGACAGGCACAGTTAGGCCTCACTTAGGCCTCTTCCACACTGCCTATAAGATACAGATTATCTGATCTGCATCACTACCTCAACAATTTCTCACCAACGCCACCAGACAACGCCACAGCAACGTGTGGCCGGGCACAGCTAGTATACAATAAATATTCATTTTTTTGTTCAACAATAAATGTGAAATCTTCTTCATGGAAAAATAAGACATCCCCTGAAAATAAGACCTAGCGCATCTTTGGGAGCAAAAATTAATATAAGACACTGTCTTATTCTCGGGGAAACACGGTATGTGGAAGGGCAAAATGCACACCTTTCAACCTTTTACAGATGCAAACTGTAACATGCTCCAAGAGTCCCATTCCACCTTTTCATTTGAAATATTAGCATCCGAAATAGATTGAAACTGCTGAATTCTACTTAACAGTTTATTATCTAGAGATTTCTTTCGGTGTCAAATACAGCTTCTGACAAGCTGCCAAGACAGTCTATAGTCAAGAAAAGAGTTTTCTAGTTGCTCAGAGACCAGCCAGTATGCTTGACCTAGCAGCTCTGGATCCAGGCAGAAACCCATGGCTGACTTCTTAAGGTTGGTCTGGAGAGTTTCTTTATTTATTTCTCTGGTGACAGTTACAGATGGACAAGCCTGTCAGCTTTGTTTCCACTCACATTTATATATATATTGTTAAAAAAAAAACCCTTCACATCTATCTGTCGGATTCAGGAAGAAATGTGTGAATTTTGTTAAGTGTTTGCCAAAGACAAGCCAACAGAAATGTTCAGCTATCTTCCACTGTCAATCTTAGGTTGGCCCATGTATTGGAAGTATAAGGTAAAGGGTTTCCCCTGATGTTAAGTCCAGTCGTGACCAACTCTGAGGGTTGGTACTCATATCCGTTTCTAAGCCTAAGAGCTGGCGTTGTCCATAGACACCTCCAAGGTCATGTGGTCGGCATGACTGCATGGAGTGCCATTACCTTCCCGCCGGAGCGGTACCTATTGATCTACTCTCATTTGCATGTTTTCAAACTGCTAGGTTGGCAGGAGCTGGGGTTAACAGCGGGTGCTCATTACGCTCCCAGGATTTGAACCTGGCACCTTTTGGCCCGCAAGTTCAGCAGCTCAGCGCTTTAACACACTGTGCCACCAGAGGCCCCATTGCAAGTATGGAGAGGACAATATTATACCAGGCTGACATGTAGCTATTGCAGAGGAGGAACATGCAAGAAGGGAGGGGGGAGAGAAGCAGCAGGTTGAACTGAGCATTGTAAACATGGCTGAAGACACAAATAGCTTTTTCACACGAGGCAAGCATAGTGGCATTGCAGCTGGACTGTCATATTTGGTCACAGTTTCTATCACAACTGTGTGTGCATACTACTAGTAGTTTGCTTCCCTCCCCTCCGTGATTCTCCCACACCAAGCTATTTACAGGTAAATCTAATCAGTAACTCCCAATGTGCCTAATGGGTTCCTACTAGAGGTGTGCATGGCATTTTTTCAATTTGTTTCATTCGGGTATTTGTTTCATAGCTTTATTTATTTATTTATTTATTTATAGCATTTATATTCCGCCCTTCTCTCCGCGAAGGGGACTCAGGGCGGATCACATTACACATATAGGCAAACATTCAATGCCTTTTAACATAGAACAAAGACAAGACAAACATAGGCTCCGAGCGGGCCTCGAACTCATGACCTCCTGGTCAGAATGATTCATTGCAGTGATTCATGGCAGCTGCTCTCCAGCCTGCGCCACAGCCCGAGCCCATCCATTCAGATGGCACAAAATGAAAGAGCCCATTTTCAGATGAAGTAAAAGGAGAAACGAAAGAGAAAGTTGCATGGTTTCCATTTTTTTGTTTGGTTTTTGGGCCGCGTAGCTTTCCTCATGCGGCCCAGGGAGTTCTTCCGCATGCATCAGAGAAGGAGGAGGCAATGTTTGGGGCTTTTGTCTAATCAGAGGCTAAGGAAACTATGACGTTGCCAGGGTATTTAATCGGGCAACCACCCTGAAAGCACCCATTGTGGAAATGTCCCTTACTGGTGCTGGCTGTCTGCCTGGCTTGCTCCTGCTTACTCAGCTCATTCAGTCTCTGTGCTAGAGTGCTTGTTTGCTTGCTTGTTGCCTTGTCTCTTACCTTGCCTTCCTTCCTTGCTTTGCTGCCAGAGGAAAGAGATTTATTTGTATTTAATTTTTTCCCAAACTTGGCTGCTTGACTTATATTTTTTATTATTTCTTTGAAGGAAAGGAGGCTGGGATTTCTGAAGGGGTGGGGTGGGTTTGGCTGGGGAGCGCGCGTAGGGCTTTGGGTGGGGGAACAAAGGGAATCTCTGTAGCTACTATTTGCTGTACTGTAATATTTTTAAATCTTTAAATCCTTTATCTTAATTCTTTGTTTAAACCCCCTTTTTTTCCTCCCCCTGGGTAGTATTGATTTTTTAAAAACAAAAACAAATATTTTTCAAAGGAAAGAAATGGTTAGGGTTCTGCCTTCTCCATTTAGAAAACCTTTCAAAGGTTGGTGGGCTAAAAGGGGGTTGATATGCCCTCCATGTATGACAATTTTCATCCTTCTAGCCCTAAAACTGAGAGGAGGGTGAGCCTTGGAAGTCTTCCCATTGCTATCAACGGTTTTTTAAAAAATTGTTCTTTCAGATGTGGAACAAAACTCCCATTCGGATAGGAGCCCCATTTTCAGAAGCAGCAAACAAAAACAAAAAATGGGGTGAAACAAATGAAACAAAACAAAGCGGTTAGTGATTCCATACAAATGCACAAGATTAATTCCTACCATGCCCATGCTGATATGCTGACAGTAAAGTGACAAGTGGAGTGCCACAGGGCTCTGTCCTGGGCCCGGTTCTGTTCAACATCTTTATTAATGACTTAGACGAAGGGTTAGAAGGCACGATCATCAAGTTTGCAGATGACACCAAACTGGGAGGGATAGCTAACACTCCAGACGACAGGAGCAGAATTCAAAACGATCTTGACAAACTAGAGAGATGGGCCGAAACTAACAAAATGAAGTTCAACAGGGACAAATGCAAGATACTTCACTTCGGCAGAAAAAATGGAATGCAAAGATACAGAATGGGGGACGCCTGGCTTGACAGCAGTATGTGCGAAAAAGACCTTGGAGTCCTCGTGGACAACAAGTTAAACATGAGCCAACAAAGTGATGCGGCAGCGAAAAAAGCCAATGGGATTTTGGCCTGCATCAATAGGAGTATAGCATCTAGATCCAGGGAAGTCATGCTCCCCCTCTATTCTGCCTTGGTCAGACCACACCTGGAATACTGTGTCCATCACAGTTGAAGGGAGATGTTAACAAGCTGGAAAGCGTCCAGAGGAGGGCGACTAAAATAATTAAGGGTCTGGAGAACAAGCCTTACGAGGAGCGGCTTAAAGAGCTGGGCATGTTTAGCCTGCAAAAGAGAAGGCTGAGAGGAGACATGATAGCCATGTACAAATATGTGAGGGGAAGTCCTAGGGAGGAGGGAGCAAGCTTGTTTTCTGCTGCCCTGCAGACTAGGACGCGGAACAATGGCTTCAAACTACAGGAAAGGAGATTCCACCTGAACATCAGGAAGAACTTCCTCACTGTGAGGGCTGTTCGGCAGTGGAACTCTCTCCCCCGGACTGTGGTGGAGGCTCCTTCTTTGGAGGCTTTTAAGCAGAGGCTGGATGGCCATCTGTCGGGGGTGCTTTGAATGCGATTTCCTGCTTCTTGGCAGGGGGTTGGACTGGATGGCCCATGAGGTCTCTTCCAACTCTACTATTCTATGATTCTATGATTCTATGATGTTAGAAGATAGGATTCTCATTTTCTCACCTTTCCCCCTTATTACTCCCATGCTGACTATTTTATTTTCATTTTACACATATCTTTGGCTTTTTCAGTTTTAAAGGCAAAATTACACAATTGTCATACAAAAAAGAAATAATAAAAAAAATCAAGGAACCAAAGCAGTGTAAGAAGGCAGGGTTAAGAGAGTAGGCAGAAATAGGACCTTGGGACCACAAGATGGAGAATTGGTACAATTGCACTATTAAGGAGAGGTGTGATCTCAAAGGTCCTCAACCCACCATTTATCCATTATCAAGATAACACAACTGTAGCAGAATAGTTACAAATGTGATAAAGTCCAAAAATTCAAAGCCACAGCCACTTGAGCATTGGAGAAACGGTGGGAGAATTGAAAGGGGGGGGGGAGAGAGAATAACGTGTTGCAAAGCAGCCAGCGAGCAATAGTCTTGGCTCTAAAGCTGTTCTAAGAGCGGCTCCAAGAGAAGGAAGGGAGAGGGATAGAGAGTGAGACAGGAGTGAGGGAGTAAGGGAAAGTGTCCATTTGTTCAACCTGGCTCTTTTCTCTTCCTTTATCTCCGCTTTGGCATAGCTATTTATTAAGGAGAGTGGGAGGGTTCAACTTCTACATTGGGGGCCAAATAAATTGACATGGCAGGACAAATTTGGTCAGCGGGCCTTCTGTTTGACATGTGTGCTCTAGACCCTAGGTTCCAAACTGGGCAGGTGGCAGCATATTTTGTGTCCTGTAAATAAATTCTAAAACTATGTTCTCTGAACCAGCCACACAAGTTGTATACAATAGTGGTAAAGCATTTTCCTCCCTTGTCCAGTGACCTACTTGGCAGTTCAAAGGAAGAAAAATATTTTTTAAAAATCCTTTCATCTGAACCTGTTATGATAAAAGGCCATTGCATCAAGACAGGCAGAATTTCTACAACGGTCTTATATTCTCAGAATAAAAAAGATGGTTACATCTGTCTTCATCTGACAAGCATTTAGCAGATCAACATATATATTTTGGGAGCCTTTGGAAATGACTGTTGGTTTGCCATATAGATGGAAGTGGCTTTTGTAAAAGAATATCATTGTGCTTCCTTTGGATCATGACAATGGCACTCCAGCTTTCATAGAACAAATATTTCGCATTCTAATAATTGGCCATGAAACAAATAATACAAGTAATGTGAAGGATGGAAATAAACATGCAAAAATTAAATTCTCTCTTACCTGTCTTTCAGACCAGGCCTGTAGCGAGGGGGCGGTTTTAGGGGTTCAACCCCCCCCCCCCCGAAATTTTTCAGGTTATAAAAAAAACCTGGTTTACTCATGAATTTTAACTGGTTAAATCCCCATGCTAAGTCTATGAGACACTAAACATTAAGAGTCCCTCCAGGCACTATCTCAAGCAGATATTGACAGGTTTGTAGCGGAGAGGGGTGTGTGCTAGGGGTTAACCCCCCCCCCCCCCCGAAATTTTCACACCCCCCCGCCCGAAATTTTTTTCTGGCTACGGCCCTGTTTCAGACATATTGTTTCTTTTGCCCTTCTCTTCTCCTTTCTTCTTTTTGTGGTTGTGTACTCTGGAACCATTTTAAATAGATTTTTCATAATAATAATAATGAAGAAAGGATTGGGTTTAAATTGCACATCGTGTTTGAGGATTCCCTGTTTTGAACAAAGTGTTGTTTCCTGAGTTTTTGAAATGCCATGGAACTAATTAGAAACAGGAATAGAACAAAAATGATGAGCAGCTGACACAGGGCTCCCTCTAAGATACAGAGAAAAAGCTCTAGCACAGTGGTTCTCAACCTGAGATCCCTGGATGTTTTTGGCCGACAACTCCCAGAAATCCCAGCCAGTTTACCAGCTGTTAGGATTTCTGTGAGTTGAATGCCAAAAACATCTAGGGACCCCAAGTTGAGAACCACTGCGCTAGCCTGATAGGCAGGAAAGCAAAATGTTAATCCTGCTCACATGAGAGATAAAAGTAGGGGTTAGATATGAGCAAGTAGACAATTCCTTAATGCACCTCTTAGCCCTCTCGTGCTTTAGGTGAGAATGTCCTGCTTTCTTTGAACATCAGTTGAAGGCCTCCATTAATCAGGAACCCAGCTTTAATTAGGATTCTCAATCACGCAAAGGCTGATTGGATTTATGCACCCAGAATGTATGTGATCAAATGATTTATACATGTGTGCAATAAAAATGCCTTTTCCAGTAGATACAAGCAGAGACATAATTCCAGCCCACCAACCCAAACTTTATCAGAAGTTGGCCTTTAATGGCTCTCTCACAAAGAGGCGAATCATTCAAAACAATGACATTTGTGACAAACAGGATCTCATCAATTAACCACTCTTCTCTAGAGAAGTTACTGACGTTCGCCTTACTTGGCCCAGAATACAAAATGAGACTAGTTGTAATGCTGAATTCAAATGTGAGGTTAGTGGAACACCTCCTGAATATATGTTTGGCTCAGATTTCTCTGGAAGAAAACTCATTTCTGATTATCTATTTGCATTGAATCCTCTCCGCTGCAACCTACCCATAGGTTTCTACCCCTTTCACCTTTTTACTTAATAATTTAATGGTTTGCTGATCAGATAGTCATGACAAAAAGAAAGAAGGTTTCTCTCCTCCCTTCACTCCAGCAGAGCAGACTTAAGACTTTATTGTGTAATAAGTTTGTTTCACAATTTCACTGGCATAGTTCCATGTTTGATCTTTTATTCTTACATGCACCTCTTATTGTTGATTTTAGTAATTATACACTATTTAAGTCTTTATCAACCAATCATGTGTTGATAAATCGGCTCCTTCTACTCCTGTTGCCGCTTGGGCTCCTTTTCTCTCCCTTCGGCTTCTCCTTCCTCTCTTCCTTAGGCTATAAATTGTAATTTGTTATGATTTATAATAGACTTTTAAAGTTTATTGAAAAACCGCGAAACAGCGAATCTGCAAAAAGTGAACCGCGATGTAGTGAGGGAATACTGTATTGTTTCTGATGTGATCATTCCACTGCAGTTCCAATATCCCAACGACTATGAGATGTTAATGAGTGTGGTTCTCCTCCTCTCCCCCAAAAAAGGAGTCAACACAAAGAGGACTTCATGGTGTACAGGAATAATATTACTTTTGCCAAATTCTCTGGGTTTTTAAAAAGTATTTTAATGTAATAGTGCAATTGCACTGCCATGGTAGTTCATAACTGTGCAATTAAAGCAGTACAAGAAATATATTCCTTTCCTCAAACAACAACAGCAACAACAGGTGGGCAGAGAAAAGATGGTTTCTGTACTGACTGAAGTGCACCGCTCATATCTCTAAATCAGGCATGTGCAAACTTTGGTTCTCCATGTGTTTTGGACTTCAACTCCCAAAAATCCCAGCCAGTTTACCAGCTGTTAAGAACTGTGGGAGTTAAAGCCCAACACACCTGGAGGGCCGAGGTTTGCCCATGCGTGCTCTAAATGAAGACTAGATAAGAATGAATGGAAAGGAAGCTGAGAGGATATTTGATCAGCCAACATGTCTGAAATGTGAACGATGCTGAAAAGCACAATAAACAGTTTCCATTGGGTTGTCAGATGGAGGGTAATAAATGATTTTATTATCTGAAGAAGTTAAGACCTGGTGATATGAATGAAGCAATACTACTATATCAGTTTTTCATTTGTCTCCTCTGTGGTGATAGCTGCTTTAATTTTTTTTTAATGCACTGTTCTCACATATCTCATAGAAAACAAGTATGCATTCAGTTTTATATACAATGTTCCCTCACTATTTCACGGTTCACTTTTTGCGGATTCGCTGTTTCGCGGTTTTTCAATAAACTCTAAAACAATATTATAAATCATAAAAAATTACAACTTACAGCCTAAGGAAGGGACGAAGGAGAAGCCAAAGGGAGAGAAAAGGAGCCCAAGCGGCAACAGAAGGAGAAGGAGGCAATTTATCAACACACAATTGGTTGATAAAGACTTAAAATAGTGTATAACTACTAAAATAATGTATAAATATTAAAATAAATATAGCGCCCCTACTTCACAGATTTTCACTTATTGCGGGTGGTCCTGAAACCTAACCCCAGCAATAAGTGAGGGAACACTGTACCAAATATAGACACAAGGCAAATAGTTTGATTGACCTCTTGATCATAATTTAGTGATCAGTGAAACATATTGTGCAAAAGAACATGGAGAGAATGCAGAGTAAAGGCAAGGAACAAAATGAAACATGAATACAAGGCCCATTCACAGAAGAAGCTGTTTAATGCACACACCCCAAAATACCAATAGCACTATGATTCCATTTTAACTGCCATGGCTGCATCCTATGAACTCTCAGGTTTTCAATTTGGTCAGAAGCACTAGAGGATCTCTTTGGCCAATTATTCTAAATACACTTCCCTAAAGTACAAATCCCAGAATGCTCTGGAATGGAACAATGGAAGTTAAAGTGGATCCACAGTTTCTTGGAATTATCTGAACTGTTTACATGGGCCCTGAGCCACAAGCCAGAATTTGGAGTATCCTGTACCTTTCAGCCACCCAGAGCTGGTTTAGGGGCCCTTTGCATGACCTGTAGTGTAGTGTAGGTGTGCACCACTGCCTTTCCATTCTCTTCAGTATATAACATGTTTTCCCGAAAACATATTAATTTTTGCTCCCAAAGATGCGCTATGTCTTTTTTTCAAGGAATGTTTTATTTTTCCATGAAGAAGAATTCACATTTATTGTTGAACAAAAAAATGAATATTTATTATATACTGTACAGTAGTTGTCATCACAAACCAGCATAACCAGATAAACTGTGAGTCCTATCAAGAATTTCTTGTTACTACCATTATTTCCATGTACAACACTCTATGGTATGTACATTTACCGATCCTGCATGCTCTGGTGTTCTGTTCAGCGAGCATGCTTCCAAACAAAAACTTTGCTAGGTCTTACTTTCAGGGGAGGCCTTATATTTAGTAATTCAGCAAAACCTCTACTAGGTCTTATTTTCTGGGGATGTCTGATTTTAGGTGAAACAGGGTAGTAGGGACTAAAGCTGTGCAAGACACCCAAAAAGTGCTGTTTTTGGTCCCATTTTCAGCTGCCCTCTGTTTCGTTTACCAGAAAATTCCCGTAATAGAAAAGGGAAAATACTATTCCATGATCCAGCAACCAGAAGTTCCATTTAGTTTCTGGGAAGATCCTACCCATTGGCGACAATGGGGAAACTTGTGAGGCTCCTCTTTCTGTTATTTTTATGGTTATCAGGATAAAAAGGGCCACACTTGGAGGAAACATTTATGACTGCAAGCCCCCCAAGTTTCAGAATGTTTGGGCCATTCATTGATTTTTAGGAAAAAGTTTCTACAAATAAAATGTCTTTTAAAAACCCAAAAAAGAAATCCCTGGCATTTCTCCACAGTGACAGAGCAGAGCATTCCCACCAACTTTGAGAAAGGTCCACTCATCCCCTGATTTTTAGGAAATTTTTAAAGTTTTACAAATAAAACAATTATTTTAATACTGTTCTTATAGCTTTTGCATATATTATTTCTTTCGACATGGTTGTCAGCAATGCATAATGATGATGCCATCATTCACAGGAGGAAAATCACACCTCACCCTCCTTCTCCTGGTTCATCATTTCTATGCACTAGGAGAGAGCCGGCAGTATTTTAATGGTGGCCGGGTAAGTATTTTTTACTTTTTGCCCTTTATTGGGAAGGATCTTTTGTGCATCTAGACACCCATGGGGGGGGGGGGAGGCATGTGGACTTTAACTCGCATCCAATTGGGTTTTTTTAAACCCAATTGGGCACAAGTTAAAGGGCTGTGGGGAACCAGCCAGAATACAGAAGCTAGGGCTGAGGAGGGCTTGAAATTGAAATAATATTCTCCCCATGGGGACTCAAGGAAGAAAGACTAGCCATGCCTTCCCTAAACTTATCCCACACTCAGTCAAGCTAGAAGGTTAAAAAAAATTTAAACAAATACAAAAATGCCCTTTTAAAAGTCACCCTCAACACACGCCCACCCACACCTCCCTAGTGAAATTAGTAAAATAAAAAAGGACTATAAGGAAGATATTAACCAAGAAAATTTAAGGATATAATGAAGAAGAAAAAGATTGGAATTCTCAAAAACAATCCTAATCAGCGAGAGAGAATACGGAGCTAGTTAGCACATGATCTCCCTCTTTCAAATGCCAGGATGTCACAGAAAAATGAAGGCATTCGCCCTTATATATAGATATATATATATCTCGTGTCAGGAGCAACCGGAGTTGCTTCTGGAGTGAGAGAATTGGCCGCCTGCAAGGACGTTGCCCAGGGGATGCCCCGATGTTTTGATGTTTTTACCATCCTTGTGGGAGGCTTCTCTCATGTCCCCGCATGGAGCTGGAGCTGATAGAGGGAGCTCATCTGCGCTCTCCCCGGGTGGGATTCGAACCTGGCAGCCTTCAGGTCAGCAACCCAACCTTCAAATCACAAGGCTTTTATCCCCTAGGACCAGCTTTGCAAAAAGACACATGATCTGCTTTGTTCTTCTGATTGGCTATGGTAAGGCTTTCATGAAAAGAACTGTGCATGGGTGATCTTGTCAATCACGGAGCAGCTGAATCTCCTGAATGTAGCCAAAAGACCCAAGGCCGCATGGTCCATTTGGCTGAGCCTTTAGCTGCTCCTCACCCTGTCCGTTTTCGATGGTTCAGCTGCCAGATTGCCGAATTTCCCCAAATCCTGTATCGTGAAACGGAATCGTGCACATGTCTATTAGGGACAGAGATGAAAACATTTTAATTTTAGACTGCAGTTGACATTTAGTTCTGATAAGGCAAACAGGGAGTCATACAAACCATATTTTCAAGACAGATTATTAAACCTGATTGTGAGTCTGGGATAGACTAACAAATTTCCCCCCCATAAAGATTTTACAGAAGTATATAATGATTTGTTTGCTTTCTATGGTTTTGTATGTACAATTTGAAATTATATTTTTAATAAAAAATAAGACAATTAAGATAAAGTATGCATTGGGAAAGATGTCTGGAAGGATAGGAAGAGAAAGATCTTTGGGCCAATCACATCACAATGTTAATTATATATTTAACTGCCATGGCAACATCCTATGAAACCCTGGAACATGGAGGTTAGGGAGAGGCATTTAGAATTCTCATTTAGAGGACTATTGAGTCTCATCAAACTATAAACCCCAGAATTCAACAGAATGTTGTCATGATATTTAAAGTGGAATATAGTGCTATAATGTTATAGTGTGATAGTGCCCTGTGTTTTAAGGTGAATTGAGGGAAGCTGAAAGGATACACAATTTTATGTTTAAGCTTCCTATGCAGATTAGGTTAAGTAAAGGTAAAGGTTTCCCCTGATGTTAAGTCCAGTCGTGTCTGACTCTGGGGGTTGGTGTTCATCTCCATTTCTAAGCCGAAGAACCGGTGTTGCCCGTAGACACCTCCAAGGTCATGTGGCCGGCATGACTGCATGGAGCACCATTACCTTCCTCCCAGAACGGTACCTATCAATCTATAATAATAATAATAATAATAATAATAATCATCGTCATCATCATCATCATCATCATCTTTATTTATACCCCGCCACCATCTCCCCATGGGGACTCGGGGCAGCTCACACGTGGCATGGCCCAACTAGCACAATTTACAAAAACAGCATAAATACATTGAACAATATACAAAAAATAATAAAACACAGTAAGACAATAAAACAAGACTTAATACAGCAGTAAATCAATCAACCACCAAGTACAATTCAGTCAACTTCATTGGTGGTGGTGGTGGTGGGGGGGGGGGGGGGGACTGCAGCAGCAATATGAAATAACATCATCACTTAAAATACCAGAAAAAAGGGACCTAATAAAATTCAGGATACACATATTTGCATGTTTTCGAACTGCTAGGTTGGCAGAAGGCAAACTAGGTTAGGTATGGACTAATTCTAATATCAGTCCCTAGTATAGTCCATCCTGTTCCTGCATCAATTTCCATATTTAAATAATTGCACAAATGCATTGCTCATTATTTGCTATAGTTCCTCTGTTCTAATTGAAACACACACACTTCTCAAATCAGAGAATTATGCTGCAAAATTTGGACTCCATTATCTTGCCTTTCACAATTGCTGACAGCTTTCCTTTTTTTTAAAAAAAAACTACCATTCTAGAAAGTGGAAGAATAATGATAGTCTTATGACTATCCATCAGATCATCCATAGTGGTTTGCATGTTGGATCAGAACCCAGAGAGACCGAGATTCAAATTCTGATCAACCATGCAAGCCCACTGGATGCCCTTGGGCAACTTACATTCTCTCACCCTCTGAGGAAGGCAAAGGCAAATCTTGCCAAAAAGAGAACTCACATATATTTCTTATACTTTTAAAATATACTGGTAATGTATTTACAATATGAAACTAGATATAAAGATTAACAGTACAATAGCAAATTTGTTGTTGTGGTTCTGTATTCCTCTGAAGACACTGTATGTTCATGTAACAGAAAACACTGTCATTAATTAGTAATGCCTAATTGAATACAATCAAAACAGTTCCTGGGACTTATGCAAGTATCCTGGCAATTAACAAACTTTTCCTGTAATGAATGCGCTGGGTTTCAGTTCTAATCCTTATTTATGCAGTTAGAATTCAATTCCTCAATCATAAGTCTCATTTGAATTAATCCCATGTAAGCCCCTGTTTTAACTGCATATCTCATAGACATCTATTTGAAATTGAAGGCAAAAAAATAAAGCATCATTCTAAAGACGCATCCCTTAAGCTTTTTTTTTTTTTGGAAAGAAATAAAACAAGTAAACAGTCTAAAATATTCTACCAAGAGAAAAGACCAGAAACACTGTCTCTTATTCATAGTTATGATCTCTGCATTTTTACCAGGAATAAAGGAAGCGACTTGGACCATGATAGCTAATTCCAATTTGTGTATGTATAAACATATTGTGAAAAGACTAATCTTTATTCAGTTTTTAAAAGCACAAGTATAATGTTCACTTTGCCACTGCCAAACACCAAGGCAAGGGTTGGCAACAAGTGAAAATGCCAGATTTAAATATTTATTTTGCCTTTGTAATCTTCACAATTCTTGGAAAACTTAAACAGTTTCAAATGTTGCATGGCAGAAAGTTGTACTGGATGGCTTTTGTGATCTCTTCTAACTCTATGATTCTATTAACTTCTCCTATTTCTCCTCCTGCTTTTAGTACAGTGTCAAGACTCTATCAGCCAGCAATGGTTTTGAATGATGGATGACAACGTCACAAGCTACTAATTATGGGGAAAATTCAGCTGTTGCTGTCAACCAGCTTTTACAAGTCCTCACAGAACAGCAGGCCAGGCTCAAAAAGGCTTAAATATAAATGGCCTACCAACATTCCATCCAAAAACAGTGCTGAACCTGGACTCTTCATTGCACAAAGGATGGAATGGAGTGAAAGTTATATAATGTGGCACTCATGGCAATACAAATACAAAAAAAAGAAAGAAAATTAATGCATACATAAATGCATCCATTTGAAAAATGCACACAAAAATACATATTGGCTGACATTCTTTTCTCTGTTTATGATGTTGCAAGCTGGACTTATGACATCAAAGTTATTGGAATTCATGTTTACACCCATTGTACCATTACAATGGCTGAAAGCACCCCTCCCCCAGCCTATCTTTGGAGCTAGGTACTTCCCTACAAATATTTTCAAGGCCCTGGAGAAAAGGATGCATTGCTCGTTACGACCAGCAATCTCCTGGCAGTAAGGCATGGTGCAAGAAGCAGCTTGGACAAAGAGGTCCCTGCCAGTGCTCCACTACTGTGAGAGGCTGCCCGGTTTCACAGCTACGTTTTGGGCAGTAGCACTGGGAGACACAGCTATGATAGTGGAACACCATCATGATATCTAGGTTTCATTGTGAAGTACCTCAGCCATGTTGTAATAATAATAATAATAATAATAATAATAATAATAATAATAATAATAATAATAATAATAATAATTATTATTATTATTAATAATAATAATAATAATAATAATAATAATAATAATTATTATTATTATTATTATTATTATTAGTCAACAATCTTACAAAAAACAAATCTCGGTTCTCAAACATCTAAGAAATCTCACAAAATTTCACATCTGATGTACATGGATGACCTGAAGCTGTATGGGAAAAGAGAAACTGAAATCCAGTCTCTGACTAACACTGTCCGAATTTTTAGCACTGATATCCGCATGGAGTTTGGTTTGGACAAATGTTCGACAGTGGCATTGAAGAAGGGAAAAATCATTGAAAGTGAGGGCATAAATATGCCTAATGGCCAAACGATAAAGTGTCACCAGCCAGAGGCCTATAAATATCTGAGCATATTACAGCTGGACAACATCAAGCATGAACATGTGAAAACTGTGGTCAGCAAAGAATACATACAAAGGGTCAGTAAAATTCTCAAAAGCAAGCTCAATGGAGGCAACACCATCAAGGCCATAAACACCTGGGCCATACCTGTCATAAAATATA
This sequence comes from Anolis carolinensis, assembly GCF_035594765.1. Lineage (NCBI taxonomy): Eukaryota > Metazoa > Chordata > Lepidosauria > Squamata > Anolidae > Anolis > Anolis carolinensis. Next base: position 213,984,314 of record NC_085841.1, on the reverse strand, counting down.
CTGCTGGCATCATAAACTGGACACAGGCGGAACTGGACAATTTGGACAGAAAAACAAGAAAACTCATGACCATTCATCATTCACTGCACCCTCGTAGTGATGTTGACCAGCTATATCTGCCTAGAAGATCAGGGGGCAGAGGACTCATACAAGTAAAACAAGCACTCAAAGAAGAAGAACATGCCCTGGCAGAATATGTCAAGCAAAGTGAAGAACCTGCTTTGATTGAAGTCAAAAATCAGAAACTCCTCAAAGCACAGCAGACAAAGAATCAGTACAAGAAAACCACATTACAAACTAGAGCTGACAGCTGGCACAACAAAACATTGCATGGAAGGTTCCTTGGCAAAACTGAAGGAAAAGCTGATAAGGAGAAGACCTGGCTATGGCTCACGAATGGGACACTGAAGAAGGAGACAGAAGGCCTGATCATTGCAGCCCACGAGCAAGCCATCAGAACAAATACAATTAAGGCCAAGATCAGCTGATGACCCAAAATGCACACTGTGCAAGGAAACCGACGAAACCATTGATCATATCCTCAGCTGCTGTAAGAAAATCGCATAGACAGACTACAAACAGAGGCACAACTATGTGGCCTAAATGATTCATTGGAACTTATGCCTCAAGTACCACCTCCCAGCAGTAAAGAACTGGTGGGATCACAAACCTGCAAAAGTATTGGAAAATGAGCATGCAAAGATACTATGGGACTTCCGAATCCAGACTGACAAAGTTCTGGAACACAACACACCAGACATCACATTTGTGGAAAAGAAAAAGGTTTGGATCATTGATGTTGCCATCCCAGGTGACAGTCGCATTGACGAAAAACAACAGGAAAAACTCAGCCGCTATCAGGACCTCAAGATTGAACTTCAAAGACTCTGGCAGAAACCAGTACAAGTGGTCCCGGTGGTGATGGGCACACTGGGTGCCGTGCCAAAAGATCTCAGCCGGCATTTGGAAACAATAGGCATTGACAAAATTACGATCTGCCAACTGCAAAAGGCCACTCTACTGGGATCTGAAAGCATCATCCGAAAATACATCACACTTGTGGTTTTGTGATACGAAATCCAGCATGTCTATCTTGTTTGCTGTGTCATAATAAAATAATAATAATAATCCAAACTCCATGCTGATATCAGTGTCCGAATTTTTAGCACTGATATCAGCATAGAGTTTGGTTTGGACAAATGTTCAACAGTGGCATTGAAGAAGGGAAAAATCATTGAAAGTGAGGGCATTAATATGCCTAATGGCCAAACTTATTTGCTGTGTTATACAATGTTGTTGTGCCAATAATAATAATAATAATAATAATAATAATAATAATAATAATAATAATAATAATAATAATAATAATGATGATGGAATAGACCTGGAGATGGGGAAAAGAAGAAATTTATCTAAATGGATTTGACAGATCAATCCCTCTATACAGGAAGGTACAGAGCTTTGCATTTCATTCCTTACTTAGTATTCGATATTTTGCTATAATACAATAAAGAACTCAATTGTATTTAATTGAGGAACGGAAGGCCCTCAACACAGCAAAAATATTCCTACACAAAAATAAATGTTTGCCTTGGAGTGGATGTAAGTCAGAAATGATTTGAATGCACACAACAATAAATAGTTACAAGTAGGAATGTTATTTACAAAGTTGTTTTTTCAGTCTCAAAGGCTGTCTCAAAGCTACCTTTGTCACAACTGCATCCAATAACATGGATGTAGTTGCTAGGGTCTGAGATGGAGAATAAAATGGTTTCCTTCATTTCACCCGAGCACATGAAACACACAAAGTTATTTTGATGCATCAGGAAGTAAATTTCATTAGCACTTTTCATCTCTGGTAATAAAATAACAATTAAATAACCAACACTGTGGGTTGCCTTTTCATGGCTTCCCAGACAAATGGGGTGCCTGAGGTGACTGCCACATGCCAAATGGTGGAGCTGGTGCTGTTTCTTGCTGAGGAAAGAATTACTCTTTTTTCCTGGGGGATAATGCTGCTTACATGCTGGGACAATGTGATATATTCACAGTAAAAACCACTCAGCCCCACAGCAAACAATGCCTTGGAACTGGACTAGTAATTAAGTGACACCAATAGGACTTATTGCATTGCAAGCAGTTGGTTTGTTATATATAAAATGTTCTGTAGAAGTGGGAGCACTTTTACCTTTTTGCATATGGACTTTATTGCATGAAGCTGCTATTCCATGGCAGTTGTATGATCAGTGATACTAGCCACACACCAGCAGGAACATACACCTGCAGTTGCATAATTGCACTGACATTCCTATTTCCACATAACGCCATAGCCCCACTCCATATTTACTGCTCTGTAATTTGTTTAAAAGTATCATTTTATAGCAATTTCACAATTACAGCTATGCTTAATGAAATATTCAAACAAAACTTCAAAGAAAAAATACTGCCTTGGAATAGCAAGGGGGAAAGAGGGTGTAAGATGAAGGGAATCTAATGCCACGATGTCACTTCGGGCGCTTCCACACATCACTGAACCTTATGCCAAAGTAACCCACTTTGGCATGGGTTCTAGTCCCCACCCCCTCCCAAACCCCTAGGGATGGCTACATACTATCCTGATTGAAATCAGAATAGCATGAAGCCATCCCAAAGCTCCTTAATTACCCCCTAAAACTTACTGAAAAGTGTTCCTGGTTGCCATGAATCCTCCACACGTCCTTGTGGCACAAGAAAATGATGCCCGAGGAGATGGGAAAGGTGAGGAGGAAAATTCCTCTGCACCCCCGTCTCCCCACATGTCATTTTCTTGTGCCACGAGGTTTCGAAGAGAGGCTCCACGACAACCAGGGAGCCTTTTCAGTAAGTTTTAGGGGGTAAATTGGGGTGTGTGGGATGGGGCGCCCTCCTGCACCTTTGGGCTAAAGGAGCCCAAAAATGCAGAATGGCTGTGGAGATTTATCCCCAGGAAATTATTCCACATTAATTCGTTTTTTTCTATGCTGGCATAGAAACCAAATGGTGCCATCACACCAGGTAGATGAGGGTATATAGTACAATTGACAGCTATTTCTCAGTTTTCCCCATGAATAGCAGGCGATGGATGTATCATGGTGAGGAGGGAGACTGGCACCAAGATATACATGGCATCATATTATTGGGAGTGTTGTGATGGAGTCTTCAAGTAGAGATATTACTAGTTGTATTAGAAGAGGCAGGAAGATGACTCATGAGCAAGATTCTGATGAGGAGCAACAAAGGAAGAGAATCCGGGAAATACTTATGGAGCCCACTGATGATGATACCTTTGAGGGTTTTGAAGGGGATTGTGGGGCTGGGAGTCAGGAGGATGGGATGTCAGACTCTGAGAGTGAGGACATGGAATGGACTAAGTTTCAGGAGATCCGGGAGATTCTTGAGGAACTCACAAGCAGTGGTACATTTGAGGGATGGCACAGAGAAGATACAGATGGATCCTTTGGAGTTATGGGTTTGGATAAAAGGTGGTCTGGCTGGAGAGATTGTAGAAGGGCTGCAGCTGGAGGTGGGGCGTTGGGCGACTCCAGCTCTGATCAGGATTTGCAGCAACCAGCTGTGGATGGGGCTTTGGCTGGCTCAAATTCAGAGGAGGACTTGTAGATAAAAGTAAGTTTGTTGCTAATGTAACTTTGCAATTGGCAAGGTGTTTTGTTGGGCGCTTTTCGGGATCTCTGTTTCAGAAGACGTGTTTGGAAGACTGCTTTGGGACGTAAGTGTTAACCCGGGTTTTTAAGTGGCAACGGGGGCTGGCACTGTGTGGGTTTGTGCTGGATTGTCCTGTGTTGGTTTTATGCATTAGCTGCCACCTTGCCTCTGTCGCTTTGGCTCTGTGTTTACCTTGGACTGGAATTCGGTGATGCTGACTTCTCCCTGACAATTTGGACTGGAATTTGGTGACTCTGACTTCTTCCTGACGACTTGGACTGGAACTCAATGCCTGTGACTCTCCCTAATGACGCGGACCGGATGTGGCGGCTGTGACTTCTCCTTTACAACACGGTTTAGCTTTAACTACGTTTCGGGGCATTGTGTGACCGTTGGTCACTGTGGGTAGCTTTCCTGTGTTTGTTTAACTCCAACCAGCAGGTGGAGCGAGTTTCCAGCTTTTTCAACTAAGTTTGTTTTAATCTGGATTATTTCCCAGGATAATCCAGATTATATCCTGAGTTTGGATTTTTCGAGTTCTTTTTGGACATTATCATCTCACACTGAAGAGAGTTTTTGAGCCTCTTTTGGTTGTTTCTTAGGCTCCTTTGTGTTGTTTTTGCAATAAACTAAGTTGTTTATATTGGCTGGCGTCTGACTCATAACAGGGACAGTCACCAAAGATGACAGCCCTGCTTCAATGTCAGTTTATCTCCTTCTTGCAAATAAGCTCCATTGTTATATCTTAACTCCCACTCACCCTAGCCTGTATAGCCATTGTTGAGGCAGGATGGGAGCTGCAATCCAACAACATTTGGAGCGTCAAATGTTTCTCATTACTGCTGTGAATTGCCCTAGCTTTTCAGTATCTCAGCCTCTTCATTATATATTTGAACTCCTTTATTATAAGCCTATCTTCATTTGAATTGTTACTGCTCTTTTTGAAGCCTGGGATGCCTTGCTTCATTTCTGGTGATGAATAAAAAATCTTGCCAGAAATGTGTAAGAACAGCAACCCGGAAAAAGATGCAATTTGGGCTCTGCTTCAGGTGACAAAATGGCTTGTGCCAGCTCTCTCTGAGCAAAAAAGCAATTTTTTCAACAGATGAAAAAACTTCAAATAATCCATGCTGTGGTTGTGATGGGATCCTCTGATCTCAAGTATCAGAACAACATTTATCAGTATGGCTGCTTTAGTGACTTTTACTGCAAAACTCATTTTGTTTGTATTGTAAGAAATTAGGTTTCATCGCTTGTGATGGCTCAAAAGCTTTTATATCTAGTTTAATTGAGGAGAGATTGAGTGATGAGGACTATAGACAGATCTGAAAACAACCTAATTGCAAAATCTATTGTCCCTGACATTCATCTGAGAGCTGCAATATTCGACAGTATCTCAGATTAAACCTGCAAAGAAATGGTGGCAGTGGTTGTTTTTCTCTACATGCCACAACAATGTTTTGTATTCTTCTTGACTATGTACTAGGAACACACTGTATTTTGTGGAACTGGTCCAAAGTAATCAGGAAGCTGACAATTTGAAATGTAAATTCAATTTTGCCTATCTTAATTTCTTGCATAATTTGGCATCGGTAACAAATGAGATGACAGAGGCATACCGCTTGTGAAATAAAATTTATTTTAAATGCCTCTTCTGGAATGGAAGGTAGAATATGTTTTCATTTTCTGTCTCCACCCTAGACACTATTTAATTTATGCTTCATCCATCCCATTTCCATAGCAGGTAGCTGAATATCTCCTAGAGCGTATAATTTCTTGCTTCTCGGGAATGTATAATTCATGCTGTTTCTTCTCTGCTGTTTTCTTAGCTTATAAGATTTTTGAAAACACACACAAATCCCCAGATGCCTGGAAGGCAAGAAGCAATCCCTTGTTATCTTCCTTTCTCCACCACTGGGCCTTTGTCCTGCAAATGGGGTTCTGGCCCAGCATGGGGAGTTCTTCCAGTTGACTGAACTCCATAAATGACAAATATTCCAGGTTTCCATGACCCAGGCAGGCAGGCACGCAGGCACTGGAACATGTTATCCACAGCTGTTGTTAAAGTCATGTTCCCATCATTCCCTCAGCATCATCTAGACCAGTGTTTCTCAACCTGTGAGTCCCCAGGTGTTTTGGCCCACAACTTCCAGAAATCCCAGCCAGTTTACCAGCTGTTAGGATTTCTGGGAGTTGAAGACCAAAACATCTGGGGACCAACAGGTTGAAAACCACTAATCTAGGCAGTGAAACTTGTACTCCAGGTTCCTCATTATAAAGGATCACATGGCACACCTTTCAGATGATATGTTCATTCACTGGCCTCTATTTAACAACAGTACTTCCTGTTGCTCTTCATTCCGTGCCCCCCCAAACCTACTTCAAAGGATTCTTAAAGCACTGTAGAAGATTTGTGTGGTGCAAAGGGGACTGCAATGAGCAAGACAGATCCATTTCTGCTCATAGTGTCAGTTCTACTGATGAACAGTCACCACCAGACACAACCTATTACCAGAGGCGGTCCACCAGCGAGGCCATTTAAGTGGCCTCTGGTGGTGCAATCATTCCGGGGGCGCAGTAAGGCCCCTGGGAAGATGGCGCCACCCCCCGCCTCCTTCTTCGGGCTTTGCAGGCCTTCTTCAGGCCTTCTTCAGGCCACCCAGCCCACTGGAATGGCCGACGCGTGCTCCAGAAGGCCTGCCTGGCCCACCGGAAGGGACGACGCGGGCTCCGGAGTGCCCGACGTGGGCTCTGGAAGGCCCAGTGCGGGCTCCAGAAGCCCGCATCGGCCCTTCTGGTGGTCCGAGCGGGTCTTCCGGAGCCCACGCTGGGCCTTCCGGAGCTCGCGTCGGGCACTCCGGAGCCCACGTTGACCCTTCCAGTGGGCTGGGCAGGCCTTCTGGAAGCCGTCTGTTGGAAGCAAGGCAAGTGGGGTTTATTTGTCTGTGGAATAATGTCCAGGGTGGGAGAAAGCGCTCTTGTCTGTTGGGAGGCAGGTGTGGATGTTGTAATTAATCACCTTGATTAGCATTTAATGGCCCTTTGGCTTCAAGGCCTGGCTTCCTCTTGCCTGGGAGAATCTTTTTTTCGGAGGTGTTAGCTGTCCCTGATTGCTTCCTGTCTGGATTTCCCCTGAGTGTTGTTCTTTATTTAGGCTTTTCCTTAATCCCTCCTTATTATCCAACATTTTTGCTTATCCAACACTTTTATCTTTCAGTTATTGGTTTGGGGGGGGGGGGGGGCGCCAAAATTTCTGTTCGCCTATACTTGAAAATTACCTTGGACCTGCTCTGCCTATCACTCCTAAAGAAGGGGCTGATAATGGTTCTCTACATGTAGTGGCTTACAACTCCTACTCAGCATATCCAATGGCAAGGAATAATGGGAAATGTAAACCAAAAATCTTTGAAGGGTCACAGCTGTCCACTTTTGCTGCAATGTAGAGAGGGGCAACCACAAACAGGACAGGGGCACTTCTTTCCTTCCCAGTGGATCGCAGCAGTATATTTCAGCATGCCCAGAGTGATGTGATATCACTTCCAGATGTTATGTTGACTTACTTTCCTCTGATTTTCATCTTTCATATATATTTTGGGAAGATCTGGAAGGGGGCTAAGGAGTTAGAATCACTAATGCTTGTCTTTTTGGGAGAACTGGGGTGGTTTGGAGGCAAAATCAGACCCAAATTTTTGAGGGAGGTTTTGTGGATTACATTTGGAAGCCTCAATGGCTGCATCCAGCAAATCAGTCACACTGCCCACCCCTGTTCAAAAGGATAGGCCCGTCAAGCGAACACTGTTGTGTTTTCCTGTGCAAGATATAATAATTATTGAATATATGTTGCAGTCTTCTAGGTGATAGATATGGTTCTACATACACAAACACACAACAACAGCTATACACTCTGAATTGAAGGGTAGGATGAAAGATTGTGATTGATCAGCTTGTAAGCCTATTTAGTATTTAAGGATTTCACTATAGGGTTGTTGTATGTCTTTCGGGCTGTGTGGCCATGTTCCAGAAGCATTCTCTCCTGACGTTTCGCCCACATGTGGGCGAAACGTCAGGAGAGAATGCTTCTGGAACATGGCCACACAGCCCGAAAGACATACAACAACCCTGTGATCCTGGCCATGAAAGCCTTCGACAACACGATTTCACTATAGTCTTTTCATACCTAGACTAACACTACCCAATTTATATGTTATGTTTGAATGGGACTGATTGATACATGCAGAGATGTACTCCATTATTATCAAACATTAACCAAAGGTTCAGTAACTATATTCACTGTGGGGCCTACAAGCCTGATTTTCACACATACACTTGGTATGCAGTCTATGAACAATGACAACATCAGTAGGGGCTACTCTAAAACACCAATCTATGTCCCCTCCGTTGGGACGCAGGGTGGATACAGAGGAGCTGCAAGCTCCTCCGGATCCAAGCTGAGTCCCAACGGAGAGGCCTGGTAATCTGAGTCATCTGGGTTGACCGGCTGAGGTCCGCCCATTTAACTCGGACTACCAGGGTTCTACTGTACCACCCTATCTCCTCAAGAGGGCTGTTTCCAACATGGCAAAACATTCAATTGTCAAAAAGAAACCATACAACAAATTAAACATAGTAAAAACAATAAACATAAAACAAGACCATACAATTCAAAACAATAACAAAAATTAAAATCCAGTTACAATATGCTCCATTAATGAGGCCAAAATATAATGACAAGGGCTTCAGGGTAAGCATGACCAATTATAAAGGAAAGACTAGTGTAACAGAATATCATAAGACCAGACTTCGTAAGAAGAGATGCGGCAGGGCCCAAGCCATACAGGGCTTTATAGGTCATTACCTGCACCTTGAATTGGGACCGGCAGCCTATCGGCAGCCAGTGGAGCTGCTTTAGTAGGGTTATTGTATGCTCCCTATAGTTTCCTTGAAAGTAAGGAGATTGGGGAGCCTCCGGTGGCTCAGTGTGTTAAAGCGCTGAGGTGCTGAACTTGCAGACTGAAAGGTCCCAGGTTCAAATCCCGGGAGCGGAATGAGCGCCCGCTGTTAGCCCCAGCTCCTGCCAACCTAGCAGTTCGAAAACATGCAAATGTGAGTAGATCAATAGGTACCGCTCCGGCAGGAAGGTAACGGCGCTCCATGCAGTCATGCCGGCCACATGACCTTGGAGGTGTCTACGGACAGTGCCAGCTCTTCGGCTTAGAAATGGAAATGAGCACCAACCCCCAGAGTCGGACACGACTGGACTTAACGTCAGGAGAACCCTTTACCTTTACCTTTAAGGAGATTGGGAGGGGAAGGAGAAAAGCTCAAAGAAGTGGTGTCTGGTTAAGAATGATGTCTTCTGGCTCTTTGAGAGTAAGGATCTTAGGAGGGAAAGGAGCCTAGAGAAAGGATGTCTGCCTTAAGAACAATGGCCTCCATCTCCTCTATGGATAGTTGAGCTACAGGTGGGAGGATGCAAACTTGTGTGGTGGGGATAAGTTAATTATCCATCTTCTTTAAAGATGGAATTCCATACAAAGAAGATGATTCTACATGCAAAGAAGATGATTTCCTCCACTTCCCTCGCTTTCTCCTGCTTTCCCCAGCTCCCTCTGATGAAATCCTAAGTGAAAATTTAATGACACCAAGGCAGTGATCAACATTGTTGGTTTTTTTTTAAAAAAAACAACAACAACAACATTAGAATAATTAAAACAATTTAATCTATAAAGCCATTGAAATCAATAATCAGCAATTACTAATACCTTCCAATGTCAGTTTCAGAAGATGGATTCATATACAGTAGAGTCTCACTTATCCAATATTCTGGATTATCCAACGCATTTTGGTAGTCAATGTTTTCAATACATCATGATATTTTGGTGCTAAATTCATAAATCCAGTAATTACTACATAGCATTACTGCGTATTGAACTACTTTTTCTGTCAAATTTGTTGTTAAACATGATGATTTGGTGCTTAATTTGTAAAATCATAACCTAATTTGATGTTTAATAGGCTTCTCCTTAATCTCTCCTTATTATCCAACATATTTGCTTATCCAACATTCTGCCAGCCCGTTTATGTTGGATAAGTGAAAGCAGCAAGAGTGAGACACAAGCACAGCTCTGTAAAGTGTGCATCCTACAGGGAGTGACACAAGAAAGTCTACACACCATCATGTAGGCAATTATCTTATAAGCTGGCTTGTCTTTCTTGAAAGATTTATATCAAGACAGACAGTCCCTTAGACAGGCCAGCCCCACATCATTTAGGGCTTCAAAACATTTTAAAGCAACACCTTGAATTGTGCCTTGAAAAGAACTGACAACTTGGGACTTCTTCCAATTCAGAAATGTTAGCTGACAGCATGTCAGAATGGCAACAGGGATATTATTGTTCTACAGGATGAGTATGGCATCCAAATCTAAAAATGATTGGATGTAATCTGTTTTCTAATGCACAAAAATGAAGGCTTCAAGATGACCATAATGTTCAGTATCTCTTCAAAGTGGGCTGAAATGCAGACAGCATCAGGGCATACACACACACACAACTACCATGTGAAGGAGATTGCCAGCTGCAACTGTAAACAGAGTCACTTTAAGCCCTGACAGCAGTCTAACAAGAGACATCTGAGGCCTTTCTGGAATCCTGTTATATGCCATCTAATTTAAGACGCATGAAGAGAAGGCTAAAAAAGCTCACATTTCCTTGCCACTCCGATTTCAGCGGTGGGTTGTGGCATCTTTTAGCTTCCCATAACACAGGAGCTCCGGTTTCATTGCTGCCATTCTACCAGGAAGAAAATGGAAAAGGAACACCTTTTGGCAGCCTGGTACGAAAGGTTGTTGTGGCTTTTACCGTTTTATGTTTTGGATTTGAATGCCTCCCCTATTAAAGACATGCTATGTGCCCACCACCATGCTCTTTATGAGCATCTATAGATCTCTTACACAGATCAAAATGACTGCATCTCATCATCATGTTTGTTACCTGTAGCCACCATCCCAGAAGTATTAAGCCTCATTTGTTTGTTTACTTTTTTTTTCTTTTTCACAGTGCTGAAGTACCCAGGAAAAAGTTAAGTACACCTTCTGGATTTTTTAGATAGATACATTTGGGAAATCAATTTCTGAATTGTAAACAGCAGTCATCTTGACTCACTTACCCTCAAGGCAATTAACTTAGGAGAAAAGAGCCTGAAGTTTCAACAATGTACCATGGCTCCAAGTATAGTAGAATCTCACTTATCCAAGCTAAACGGGCCGGCAGAAGCTTGGATAAGCGATTATCTTGGATAATAAGGAGGGATTAAGGAAAAGCCTATTAAGCATCAAATTAAGTTATGATTTTACAAATTAAGCACCAAAACCTCATGTTTAACAACAAATTTGACAGAAAAAGTAGTTCAATACACAGTAATGTTATGCTGTAATTACTGTATTTATGAATTTAGCACCAAAATATCACGATATATTGAAAACATTGACTACAAAAATGGCTTGGCTAATCCAGAGGCTTGGATAAGCAAGGCTTGGATTAGTGAGACTCTACTGTACTTAGCATTATTTATTACAATTCAGAAATTGATTTTTTTCTGACCTTACATATCTGTAAGAAACAGTTGGGCTTTAAAAATACTATGTTTTTTCATAGCCTGATGAATAGGAATGTAATTTAGAATCTTAGAATGTATTTTTTTCTCCAAGACAACATGGAAATTAATCCTGTTACGTTACACACTTTGGAATTTGGTTTTTGAAAAAAACAAACACCGTTTCTGTTCATAAACAATCCTTTCCCATATTGATTCCCCCCTCTTAGTTTTTATTTATTTATTTAAATATATGATTCTCATTTTTCACCCACTCATGCTATGACAGCATAATACATTCTGGTTACCCTTCTAATACAGGATTTCAGATTAAGATTTACATGGGATTAGAAGCCGTTTCCTTCAGAGGAATTTGCCATTAAGAAAGCATCTACAGTAGAATGTCACTTATCCAACATAAACAGGCCGGCAGAATGTTGGATAAGCGAATATGTTGGATAATAAGGAGGCATTAAGGAAAAGCCTATTAAACATCAAATTAGGTTATGATTTTATAAATTAAGCACCAAAATATCATGTTATACAACAAATTTGGCAGAAAAAGTAGTTCCATACGGAGTAATGCTATGTAGTAATTACTGTATTTACGAATGTAGCACCAAAATATCAAAATGTATTGAAAACATTGTCTACAAAAATGCATTGGATAATCCAGAATATTGGATAAGCGAGTGTTGGATAAGGGAGACTCTACTGTATATGATTTGGATTAATTAGCATCTTAGTACTAAATCATATCTCATGGAATCAGAACCGGAAGAGACTGCAAGAGTCATCCAATCCAATCCAGTCCTGTGGGAATACACAATCTAAGCCAGTGGTTCTCAGCCTGGGATCCCCAGATGTTTTTGGCTTACTACTCCCAGAAATCCCAGACAGTTTATCAGCTGTTAGGATTTCTGGGAGTTGGAGCGTTGTAAGCTAAAAAACATCTGGAGACCCCAGGTTGAGAACCACTGATCTAAGCCCTTCTGACAAATAATCATCTAGTAAGGTAAAGGTTTCCCCTGACGTTAAATCCAGTCATGTCTGACTCTGGGGGTTGGTGCTCATCTCCATTTCTAAGCTGAAGAGCCGGCGTTGTCCATAGACACCTCCAAGGTCATGTGGCCAGCATGACTGCATGGAGCGCCGTTACCTTCCCGCCAGATCTACTCACATTGGCATGTTTTCGAACTGCTAGGTTGGCAGGAGCTGGAGCTAACAGCGGCCGCTCCCGCCGCTCCCGGGGTTTGAACCTGGGACCTTTCGGTCTCCAGCTCAGTGCTTTAACGCACTTCGCCACCGGGGATCCTCAATCATCTACCCTTAGCTAAAAAAACCTCCAAAGCAGGAGACCTCAACACATTCTGAGGCAACATATTCCACTGCCAAGCAGCTCTTACTGTTAGGAGATTTTTCCTAATATTCAAGTGGAATCTCTTTTCCTACAGTTTGAATCCATTGCTGTCTGAACTCAACGGAGGTGGTCCAAGTATGAGCCATGTTCTACATGTCCTTCACAGAGCTTTGGTATAATAATAATAATAATAATAATAATAATAATAATAATAATAATAACAACAACAACAACAACAACTTTATTTTTATACCTTGCCTTATCTCCCCAAAGGGGACTCAGGGTGGCTTACATGGGGCCAAGCCCGAATAAAAACAATATATATATAGAAGGGTAATGAAATTTCGGCCTAGGACAAAACAACAAAACTACACATCCTAGAAACACTAAACTTGGCAGCACAACCCCTCATCCATGCCTCTACGTTCATACAACAAAAAGAAAAGAAAAATAGAGTCCTAATTAGAGGGAAAGGAATAATTGTTTTTATCCAATTGCTGCCAGTTAAAAGGCTAAGCTCTGCCCACTTGGTCTCCTAGCAACCCACTCAGCCCAGGGGACAGGCAGAGTTAGGCCTCTTCCACACTGCCTATAAAATACAGATTATCATATTTGAACTGGATTATATGGCAGTGTAGACTCAAGGCCCTTCCACACAGCTGTATAACCCATTTAAAATCTTATATTATCTGCTTTGAACTGGATTATCTTGACTCCACACTGCCATATAATCCACTTCAGTGTGCAGTCGGACACAAATGGACTTAATGTCAGGAGAAAACCTTTACCTTTTACCTTAACTACCACCAATTCCTCAATACTTTATTTTCCATACCACCATATTTCGCCACAGCAATGTGTGGCCGGGCACAGCTAGTAGCAATATAAAGCACAACAATAGACAAAAGACATGCACCATTATAAAAATGTATAACTAACCACCTCCACACTTCCCCTCTCTGATTTCATGTTATTGCAGAAAATAGTTCCTTCCTGTCCTCTAGGAATATATTAAGATGTATGGGACAATGTTGATATTTTAGCATGTTTTGGAGACAGAAATGCTTTTCATTTTTCAGAATAGGAAGTGACTTCCAAGCTTGTCCAGTGTTAGGTCCAAAGCAGCTCAAAAACTTTGCTAGGTCTTACTTTTGGGGGAGGCCTTATATTTAGCAATTCAGCAAAACTTCTACTAGGTCTTATTTTTCGGGGATGTCTTATTTTCGGGGAAACAGGGTATGTCTCCATAGTTAGACATAAAATTAATGCACTGTCTACCACGATCTTGGTGGACATCAGTGAATGATGTGATCATTTTGCATTTGGTTACAGGGGCACAGCCAGATACTGTTTCAATCTATTTTTGCTTTCTAGGAGACACAGAAGGGGGCAGGGTTTGTGCTGCAGTAACTACATTGTAAATCTGAAGTGAGGACTTTGGTTGGTGCAAAAAGAGGAAGATAATATCAACCTTTACCTCAGTTGGTATATTTTCATATATGCTCCAAACAGGATGGAAGCTATAATGTGAAACTTTAAAAAGGATTATATGAATAAGCTGGGCTGTGGCGCAGGCTGGTTAGCAACCAGCTGCAATAAATCACTCTGACCAAGAGGTCATGAGTTTGAGGACAGCCCGTGTTGGGGTGAGCACCCGACAATTAAAATTAAAAAAAAATAGCCCCTGCTCGTCGTTGACCTAAGCAACCCGAAAGATAGTTGCATCTATCAAGTAGGAAATGTAGGTACCACTTATATGTGGGGAGGCTAATTTACGACACCATAAAAATCACCCAGCCGTCGTTGGAATGAGGAAGTTGCTGTCACAGTGGATGATGAAGCAGCTGCTCCCCCTGTGGCCGGAACCAAGCATACCCTCAGGAAGCTGGATGCTGGAGAAGGTTTAAATTGCTTCTGCGTCTGTCTCTGTCTCTGTTCTATGTTATATGGCATTGAATGTTTGCCTTATATGTATACAATGTGATCCGCCCTGAGTCCCCTTCGGGGTGAGACGGGTGGAATATAAATACTGTAAATAAATAAATAAATAAATAAGTCAACTTCATCACTAGGCCTTGCTAGTTCTTAAAGTTAAAGTTTAAATTCCTGTATCGCTGTATGATGGATCAGAAATGGATTGGGCTCCCACACACTTACAAAGGAATAGAGAGCTATGAAATACTAACAGGTTTCATTTTCTTTGTTTCCTTTGCTTTTTAAAAACTTTATTTACATTCAAAAGGGATTTCAGTCATGCACAATAAAGTTCCAGTAAACAAATGCAGGTAAACAAAAAGACTAAAGGAGGAAAAATAACATTAGTCATAAATTTCTATAAAAGCTGATCACATGTGTCCAAATATAAGTCCATACAAAAATAATGTCTACATGTCAGTCTTCCAAACTCTACAAGCATGTTAGCTTTTCTATCCATTGGATCTCAGGAGGAAGATTATTTTTCCTGTAAAAAAAAGAAGAAGAAAGAAATACTGCCAGTGGATGATAAGTTGAATGCTAGTGTATTAAAACATGTCAGTTTTGATATTACCCTATTTCTATTACTTATTAGGTATAATTATCCCTAGGGACTTATTTCAGATGATTAATAATAAGTAAGGTGATAAAATATATTGTACAAGATTTAGAGAGATGAGTGGGCTTAAAGGTGAGTCTGTAGGATAAGGTAAATGTGATTGAAATATGTGTTATATCTGGAATTTGTGTTATTTGTGGATTTTTTTTACTGATACCTTGCAAATATTTTCAAAAACAATGAATTCTTCAGGAGATTTGACGGAGTCTCATCTACTGCTAGATTTTCAATTTTAAAGAAAGCACATTCCAATACAAGAGGGAAGATTTGGCTTTCTTACATACTCTAGTCTTTGACTTATCACCTTGTATCAGGTTTTGGACATATACACTTTAAGTAAGTCTTTAAGTAAGCCTTGGAGTCATTTCTGGCATCTCATTTCAAGTGCTTTTCGTTTTATTTGAAAAGTATAAATTGACAACAATTTTAGCAGCTAGAACAGAGTGACAAATATTGTCTCATCAATTGATTTTGTGGGAGAATCCAGGTTTGAAAATTCGCAAAGAACAATTTTTATGGAAGATGTGGGCTGATAATGGGATTGTTTCCTTGAATCACATTTTTAGTGTTCATTAGGAGGTTTTGCCTTTTTTTGAATATATTTTTATTAAAGGTTTTCATAACAAATATATAAAATAAATGTGGGTAGAAATTATAGGTGTGATGGGTATTGGAAAGGGTAAAAGGATAGTGGAGGGACAAGGGGTGGGACATTTAGGGAATTTATCTTGACTTCCTAATCTTCCACTT
Source organism: Anolis carolinensis (assembly GCF_035594765.1). NCBI lineage: Eukaryota > Metazoa > Chordata > Lepidosauria > Squamata > Anolidae > Anolis > Anolis carolinensis. The sequence continues at coordinate 213,968,336 of NC_085841.1, read as the reverse complement.
CTACTTTATTGTCTTAGTATTTGTCTTTCTTTATTTTATCCTTTCCTTTTTCTTTAGTTGTATTCACGATCCTTCGATCTTTAATTTCATTTCTCCGTTGATTAATTGTCTGACACTATTGCATGCCCATATAGGCTTTGAGCAATCTCCAGTTTTTGCCTTTTTGAGTTTTGCAAGAGCAGGTTAAACCTTTAAGAGCAGTTTAGACTACTTCTATCAGCTAGATGGCAATGTATGCAACTAAAACATTTGTTAACATCCAGATTTCAACCTTCAGTTTTAAGTGTATCCAAGGATCCCTTACTATTAGAGACATTCATTGAGACCAACCAAATATCCAAACCAACCATTTATATATAAAAATTCTGTTATTTATAAATAAATATGAAATGTGAGGTTTACATCAAGAGTGGAACAGAAAATTGGAATATCCAGTCCTCAGTAATCAACTGCCATTATTTTAATATCTATAGACAGTATGGTTGCAATATGGTACTTTTCTTTCCATCTGACCCTGTCTACTCTGCCCTTTAAATCAAAGTGGCAGTGTCTGAAGAAAGATCAAAGCTACCAGTCCTTTAATTTATAATGCCAGTTTAAATGCCAAAGTGGATCAGGATAAGGAGCCAGCTGCCACTCTTACATATGGCAGCAGCAATAACAAGTTTTCTTTTAAAAATTAATAATCAAAGATCAATTGTTTTTATTACTGCCAAAGGAGAAGTTTCAGCTTCACCTGAACTGGCAAACAAGTTTAGACCCCAGTAACCACGAGCCAATGAATCACTCTCTCTTGGGTTGCCGCCTATATTCTGGGATAGTAAACTAGTTTGCTATAGCACAGCTTTTCTTCATATCCCCTTATTTTTCTCCACAAGAATAAGAAACTTCAAGTACATCTACATTGCAGAATTAATGCAGTTTGACTGCCATGGTACAGTGCTATGGACTCCTGGACCTTTATCCTTTTCTATCAAAGTGTGCTGGTGCCTCATCAAACCAGAGCTCCAGGATTCAATCGCTAATAATAATAATAATAATAATAATAATAATAATAATAATAATAATCCAGACTGACAAAGTTCTGGAACACAACACACCAGACATCACAGTTGTGGAAAAGAAAAAGGTTTGGATCATTGATGTTGCCATCCCAGGTGACAGTCGCATTGACGAAAAACAACAAGAAAAACTCAACCGCTATCAGGATCTCAAGATTGAACTTCGAAGAGTCTGGCAGAAACCAGTGCAGGTGGTCCCGGTGGTGATGGGCACATTGGGTGCCATGCCAAAAGATCTCAGCCGGCATTTGGAAACAATAGACATTGACAAAATTACGATCTGCCAACTGCAAAAGGCCACCCTACTGGGATCTGCACGCATCATCCGAAAATACATCACACTGTCCTAGACACTTGGGAAGTGTTCGACTTGTGATTTTGTGATACGAAATCCAGCATATCTATCTTGTTTGCTGTGTCATACAATAAAATAATTAATAATAATAACTTTATTTTTATATCCCACCACCATCTCCACAAAGGGACTCAGGGCGACTTAGGAGCTGGACCAAGCCCAGCACAAGAAATTTTATGAACTAAAAACACATTTAAAAACATAATACATATATACCAATCTGATTAAACAAATAAAAACAGCAGAATATAAAAACCATAATTAAAATTAATCAAAATAAACATTAATAACCAGATTGGTCATTAAATGGAGAGGGCTGGGCATGGGTTTGTGTAAAGCATGCTGGGCCTGGAGTAAAGTGCTGAATATACTGTAATGGTCAGTTTAGGCTAGGCATTCATAGACAGGGGCCTAACCATTATCAAACACACACAGGAACACTTGAGGTTTTGAGGTCGCTGCGGAAGGTGGACAGAGTAGGTGCTAGCCTAAGGAGGGAGTTCCAGACATCCCAGTGTTCCTTACTCTCTTCATTGGTGTTAAATGTGCATGACCCCACCCACTGTCTCTTCCATAATCCTTTTCTATGGCACACAGCAGACAGAGGAATTGATCAGCAACTGAACATACTAGAGAGGTTTGGGGCAAATTCACCATGATTTATAGGAATTGTAGGTACTGGTATGTATAGTTCACCTGCAGTCTAAGAGCACTCTGAACTCCACCCATGATGGACCTGGAACTTGTCAGAGTAATTTGCAGCGCAGCAGTAGATGGAGTCAGTGGGACGCAGAACGAAGTGACATCTAGAGACTTTGGTAAAACTATATACAAAGTTTTACTGTACAAGACAAACAGACTTGCAGACAATAGACACAGGACTCTCACACTAGGCAGACAGAACAGAACAGAACTGATGTAATCAGTAATGCACAAACACTTGTGTCTGGACGCTCCCCAGTTCCAGCCACACATCAAGGTCAACACAGCTTCTTAGTAATTAACTCTTTACAGACTATAGCACACTCTGGATGATGCAATCAGTATGCAATACAAACCAAGACACAAATTGCATTTAAACACTATCAATACACAAATCCCACATTAACAATTTCCCCTCTTTAAATGTAATTTTGTCTTCTTAAATATATACATCACCTAAGCACATATGAATCAACTTATTGTACATTCATTACATCTCATTATTTTTCATTAACAGAACTAACTTGGCACACAGACCACCCATGACCAGCAAAAAACACTGGAGGTCTTTGGGGAAAATCCACCTTGACCTGGGGAAGTTTCAGTCCACCCACACCAAGAGAGCACCGCAAACCCAAACACTGATGGATCTAGACCAAACCTGGCGCACACACCTGATATGCCAAAATTTGACTACTGGAGGGGTTTGGGGAGAACCAACCTTCCCTTCTGGGAGTTGTAGTTCACCAACAACCAGAGAAACTGTGACCTCCACAGATGCCGATGATAAGGTCCTGTGGGTGACGGTTGCCAGTTGGGTTCTGGCAGGCTGGAGAAGATGGCCCGTAGAGGACTTCAGTGTTCGAGCGGATTGTATGAGAGAAGTGCGATCCTGCAAATAATCTAAACTTAAACCATGTAGGACTTTAAAGGTCAAACGCAACACTTGTCTGGAAACTAATTGGCAGCCAGTGGAGTGAGTTTAATAAGGGTGTAATATGTTCACTCCTGAATGTTCCTGTAACCAATCTGGTTGCTGTATTTGCACCAACCTGAGTTTCTGAACTTGGTACAAAGGTAGTCCAATATAAAGCGCATTGTAGAAGTCCATCATTAAGGCTACCATGCATGCACTACCATCTTTAGATCCTCCAAAACTAGGAAGGAGTGCAGATGGAGTATCAGGCAAAGCCGGTAGTAAGCATTCCTTACTGTTGCATTGACCTGGCCTGACATTTGGAGAAATGGATCAAGGAGCACCCACAAATACTAACATTTGGGGACCAAAAATGGGCATAAACGTAAAGAGCACAAAATACGATGTAAAAAAACATATAGTTGTCCCTCTGTATCCACAACCCTACTCTCAATGCTCTGATGTGGCTAAGTACAAAATATTCCTCATTACTTGAATGCTATAGTAAAGCCGAGAATTGAACCATTTAAAGATCTGACTTTGCAAGTTAATGTATCATCTTATCACATTATTTTTCTGGAATTTAGAGAAAACAGTCCTGCTGAGTAATGGGATGAAAGACCACTAGTCAATTTCAGGAATGTCTAGGTAAGATTAGGGAAGAATCCTGCATGAAATCCATTAGGTAAAGGTAAAGGTTTCCCCTGACGTTAAGTCCAGTTGTGACCGACTCGGGGTTGGTGCTCATCTCCATTTTTAAGCCAAAGAACCGGCATTGTCCATAGACATCTCCAAGGTCATGTGGCCAGCATGATTGCATGGAGTGCCATTACCTTCCAGCTGGGGCAGTACCTTTGATCTACTCACATTGGCATGTTTTCAAACTGCTAGGTTGGCAGGAGCTGGAGCTAACAGCGGCCGCTCACGCCGCTCACGGGGTTTGAACCTGAGACCTTTCGGTCTCCAGCTCAGTGCTTTAACGCACTTCGGCACCGGGGCTCCATGAAATCCATTACTGTCAATCAATCAATCAAGACTTTATTATGGTTCATGGGCAGCACAGAGAGGGGCATTACTATCAGACAGATGTGAAGACTAGAAGAACCAGTTTCTTGACTCCATATACAGTAACTTCAAACATTCCTAAGAGCAGGTGCAGTGAGAGATCCTTGAAAGGAAATCTAGAGTCAGTTTTGATTTTTCCACCAATATCCAAGATGGGCTTAGTCAAGTTATTCTTCCCCATGTGTCAGCCTCACCTATTTAATGTGAGAATGATGACAATAAAGCTTGCCTTGAAGGGTGCTATAGGGTTAAAAACAAAGCAACATATGGCCATCTATTGAAGAGTCTGAGCAACGAAAAACACTAAATAAATGGCAATTACTGTTACTGGGCTGGATCCAGACTTACCTAATACAGGCCCATTGAAATAAATGAGGTCTATCGTAATCATGATCCAACTGATTTAATGGTGTACTCAAAGTAGGGCTAAACTGGGTTGCAAGCTGCTGCCACCATCACCTGATATTCATTCAATTTATTCACCTTAACAAGGTCCAACCTCAAAAAAGTGCATGCTAGTGATTTTTTTAATAGAAAGCACTTTGTAGTAATGAATCTCTAAGTGGTAGACTGAAGTGGTCGACAACAGGAAATATATTTTTAAAAAGGGAATTAAAGATAAATGAGACTTGTTGAAGTGGAGGTTATCCTAAAAAGCAATCAATTGCAGTCTGGTAAATTGCAATTTGAGCACTGAGTTGGGTAGGCACCTAATTTAACGGTGTGTTCCTGGGGCCTATATTCGTAGCTTTATTTGCCTTTTTACTGAAGCCTGAAGTTTATAGGCACAAGCATCCCATAACTTGTTGAGAACCACTAGAGGGCTCTTTCATAATTATTTTTTTTAGTAAATGGGAACATATCAACTGCAAAAAAAGTGCTAAAAATGTTTTCAACATTAATCCAGTTTGTTCCATTAGTGAACACTGAAGCTATATCCGAGTCATTTAGCTTACTCAAAATAGTTCACTGTAAGGCCATTTTAGGAAGGGGAAAAGCATCAGAGGGAGATCCACAAGCCTGAGCATCTGAAAAGAAAGCTTTTGATTGTCACTTCATTATATTTACAAATATCCCATTTGAGGAGTATTTGGGGGGGGATATGAAGCAGTTTTGTAAGCTTTTTATTGGATTTTGGGGATTGGATATCACTTCTTGAGATGGAGATGTCAAGGGGGTTGATGTGTACATTTAAGAGTAAAAACTCCCCAGGGTCCAAAGTGTATCTTCTATCTGATGTTATTGCTTTTCTTTTACACATTTTCCAAAGTTATGGCTTTCTGCTATATGTTTTGTCCCCTTTAGACTCAAGGAGAAGAATTACAGATTGGTCCACTTAACTTGTCTCTGCTGCAAAAAAAAAAATGCTTTATAGAATAATGCAGTTCTGAAATTTGGAAGAGGAGCCTAAGGTTCACTAGTTCAACTTACTTTGGTAGTCAATTCTTCAGGGCTGGTCCTACCCTTAGGCAGAGTGAAGCAGGTGCTATAAATAAGAGATTTAGGCCCCATCTACACTGCCATATAATCCAGTTTCAGAATGCAGATTAACTGCAGTGATTGGATGATATGAATCTACACTGCCCTATAATCCAGTTGGTGGCACAGTGTGTTAAAGCGCTGAGCTGCTGAACTTGCGGACCAAAAGGTCCCAGGTTCAAATCCCGGGAGCGGAATGAGTGCCCGCTATCAGCCCCAGCTCCTGCCAACCTAGCAGTTCGAAAACATGCAAATGTGAGTAGATCAATAGGTACCGCTCCGGCAGGAAGGTAACGGCGCTCCATGCAGTCATGCCGGCCACATGACCTTGGAGGTGTCTATGGACAATGCCGGCTCTTCGGCTTAGAAATGAAGATGAGCACCAACCCCCAGAGTCAGACACAACTGGACTTAACGTCAGGGGAAAACCTTTACATAATCCAGTGCAATGCAGTTAATCTGCATTCTGAAACTGGATTATGTGGATCCAGCCTTCAGGTATTATAGAAGGGTAACAACTTGTCATTTCATTGCTTTACTATGTAATTCCACATTTACTACAAGGATAGACTTCTGGATTCTCTTTAATATGCAAAAATGCCTTCTCTGGCATTGGGCTCTATGCTTTTGACTTGTGGAAATGTGTGTGGGAGGGTGGAAGAGTTCCCAATTACTCCTCTGCCTTGGGCAACAAAATACCCGGAACCTTTCCTGAAATCTTGCTTAACCAATCTCCACTTGTGTCCTACAATTTTTTATTGGCTAATGTTTAAATTTTTATAATTGTGCATGTCTTTTGTCTATTGTTGTGTTTTATATAGCTACTAGCTGTGCCCGGCCACGCGTTGCTGTGGCGTTGTCTGGTGGTGTTGGTGAGAACTTGTTGAGGTAGTGGTGGTATTGAATGTCTGTTGTATGGTTGTCTTTATGTTTAGTAGGCATTTGGTTATTTGTGTACTGTGAAAGTGGTGAGGATAGAGGGGGTCTATGTCCCTGTGTAGTATTGTATAAGGAGCCCCGGTGGCGAAGTGCGTTAAAGCACTGAGCTGGAGACCAAAAGGTCCCTGGTTCAAACCCCGGGAGCGGCGTGAGCGGCTGCTGTTAGCTCCAGCTCTTGCCAACCTAACAGTTCAAAAACATGCAAATGTGAGTAGATTAATAGGTACCGCTCCGGCGGGAAAGTAAGGGCGCTCCATGCAGTCATGCCGGCCACATGACCTTAGAGGTGTCTACGGACAACTCCGCCTCTTCGGCTTAGAAATGGAGATGAGCACCAGGCCCCAGAGTCAGACATGACTGGACTTAACGTCAGGGGGAAACCTTTACCTTTAGTATTGTATAGTATTTATACGTTGTCCATGTGTTGTGAAAGCTTGGGTTGTGTCCAGCTGCATAGTAGAAAGGGTTGGGCTGGATGGCCCCTAGGAGTCTCTCCAAACTCTTGGATTCTATGCTTTTATTATTATTATTATTATTATTATTATTATTATTATTATTATTATTATTATCATCTTCTTCATCATCATTATTATGTAGAGGCTGGATGGCCATCTGTCAGGAGCGCTTGGATTGTGTCCTTCTGCATGGTAGAAGGAAGTTGATCTGGATGACCCTTAGGGGTAACTCCAAACCTTAGGATTGCATGATGTTATTATTAGTAGTAGCAGTAGTATTAGTATTGAGAGGCTGGGTGGCCATCTGTTGGGAGTGCTTGGACTGTGTCTTCCATGGCAGAGTTGAGTTGGAGTGGATGGCCTTTAGGTGTGTCTCCTAACTGTCTGATGCTATGATTCGATGTGTGTTATTATTGTGCAGATATTGGATGGCCATCTGTCAGGAGTGGTTGGATTGTGTCCTCCTGCATGATATAAGGAAGTTGAACTGGATGATCCTTGGGGTATCTGCTAACCTTAGGATTGTACAATATTCTTAATCTTATTATTATTGAGAGGCTGGGTGGCCATCTGTTGGGCGTGCTTGGATTGTGTCTTCCATGGCAGAATTGGGTTGTTCTGGATTACCACAGTAATTATTTCATATTACAGTAGAATCTCACTTATCCAACATTCGCTTATCCAAAGTTCTGGATTATCCAACGCAGTCTGCCTTTTAGTAGTCAATGTTTTGTAGTCAGTGTTTTAAATTCATTGTGATATTTTGGTGCTAAATTTGTAAATCCAGTAATTACAACATAGCATTACTGAGTATTGAACTACATTTTCTGTCAGATTTGTTGTATAACATGATATTTGGTGCTTAATTTGTATAATCATTACCTAATTTGATGTTTAATAGGCTTTTTCTGAATCTCTTCTTATTATCCAACATATTCACTTATTCAACGTTCTGCCGGCCTGTTTATGTTGGATAAGTGAGACTCTACTGTATATTTATAATCTTATATCTGCTTAGAACTGGATTATATGAGGCCCCTTCTACACAGCTGTATAAAATGCACACTGAAGTGAATTATCTGGCAGTGTGGACTCAAGATAATCCAGTTCAAAGCAGATAATATAAGATTATAAATGGGTAATATAGCTGTGTGGAAGGGCCTTGAGTCTACACTGCCATTTAATCCAGTTAAAATCAGATAATCTATGGAAAATGCCTAAGTGAGGCCTAACTGTGCCTGTCCCGTGAGCTGAGTAGGTTGCTAGGAAACCAAGTGGGCGGAGCTTAGCACTCTAACTGGCAGCAATTGGATAAAAACAATTATTACTCTCTCTCTAATTAGGACTTTATTTTTCTTTTCTTTTTGTTGTATCAACCTAGTGCCGTGGATGATGGGTTGTGTTGTCAAATTTTGAGGTTGGGGGGCCTGTACTTTTGTTGTTTTGTCCGCTGCCCTGATGCCATTACTCTTTTATATATATAGATTTTTATTCAGGCTTGGCCCCATGTAAGCCGCCCTGAGTCCCCTTTCGGGAGATAGAGGCGGGGTATAAAAATAAAGTTGTTGTTGTTGTTGTTGTTGTTGTTGTTGTTTTGTTGTTATTATTATTACAATAGATGTAGGGCCATCTTTACAACATTATAGTTTCCTGGACAAAGCAGTGTATTGGGCTCTGCCTACACAACCACTCATAGGAATAAAATGTAAATTACAGTAGAGTCTCACTTATCCAAGCTAAACGGGCCGGCAGAAGCTTGGATAAGTGAATAACTTGGATGATAAGGAGAGATTAAGGAAAAGTCTATTAAACATCAAATTAGGTTATGATTTTACAAATTAAGCACCAAAACTTCATGTTATACAACAAATCTGACAGAAAAAGTAGTTCAATACGCAGTAATGTTATGTTGTAATTACTGTATTTACGAATTTAGCACCAAAATATCACAATATATTGAAAACATTGACTACAAAAATGGCTTGGATTATCCAGAGGCTTGGATAAGCGAGGCTTGGATTAGTGAGACTCAATCAGTAAAATAAACTTTTATTTATTGGTATCTCTAAAAAAATCAGTGCTTGTTTTCTCTTTCTCCTCTGCAGCTCGTTTCCTCTTCTCTGCTCCACTCAAAACATTCAATTCAGTTTCTGCCTAAAAGGTTATTTACAAGTCTACAGTTTCTTTTTCTTCATTTCACTTTCATACACTTCCTCTTTCATCACACAAATAGAATTCTTGGAACACAAATAGCAAAGGCTCAGCTTCTTTTAATGGAAATGCACATTGTCAGCAATTGTGGTCCCTGGCTGTTAACAGTCTCCTGCAAATCTGTTATGATATTCTTCTTATTTATTTATTTACAACATTTATACCCCGCCCTTCTCACCTGAGGGGACTCAAGGCGGCTTACAAAAACTGGCAAAATTTAATTCCCCAAAATGCAATTATAAAAACAAAACAATACATACAGATCCATTAATAACATTGTTAAAACACATTATAAAAACCTTAAAAAGGTATGTATAATTAATTCCATTCGTCCGAGATCCTCATGCTTCATCCTTAAATCAGGCCATGTCAACTTTATAATAATAATATAATAATAAAACTTTATTTATATACCGCCCTATCTCCCGAATGGGACTCAGGGCAGTTCACAGTCATAAAAGCAACACAAACATTACATAACAACATAATAACACATTATTAAACAAAGTAAAATAATACAATTATAACAATAAATAACACTTACATGACCAGATCAAGGGGATGGGAACCATAAACCCAATATATTAAAATGCATCATTTTAGGCTAGGGAAATCTTGTGTAATATATTCAGGCCCATGAGGTCTCTTCCAACTCTACTATTATATGATTCTATGATTCTAGGCCCAGAAATCGGCGGTATCATTTACTCAACTTTATCATTTACCCATCAAAAGCTTGGGCACATAACCATTCTGCTTCTTTTACTCCTCGCCATAACATGGAGAGGAGTAAAATGGTGAAATTTCTCTATTAAATGCAGACATGCTAACTCTGCTACAAGTTGTAAATTTTCTCCTTCTACAGAGTTAGTGGGAGATTGTATGTTGAGGTGGCTTATTGGAAAATTAGTGTTAAAGATTAGCATGGGGCCCTGGGCCAGTGCCCAGGGTTCCCATGTATTAATATGCCACTGGATAGATGGTAGGTGTTTATTTGATATGTTCTTCCTAGAACCAATAACACTTCTTCAGGAGCTCAAGCACAGCTATCTTTCTGTGGCTGAAATACGAATTCATTATAAGCAAGAAAGTTTGTGAAGCAGTTATGCTCATTCTTAATTGCACACTTACTAAATGAATGTAAATTGAAGAGAACAATCACATATTCAGGCAGTAGCAACTCCCATGGTCACGGAGATGCTTTTCATTAGTTGCCCCTCACTCTTTCCTGAAACTAAACAAAAATCTGTGGGAGCCAACAAATTCTCTTGAACCTTTCAGTAGCTCTTCACTGTAGCTTTTTCTTTCAAAAGGACTTCTAAGGCTTGTTAGTCCTGTCAAGAATATTATAAAACTAAATTTGCATTTATGAATGTAAACTCTTGAAAAATTGCTTGCAATGGCTGACCTTCATCTGGAGAACCAAACACTTTGCGGAGGGATATCACCAGCAATAAGCAAAATGACTAACACATTCAAGAAGCTCTTATAACTAGAATTGCAAATAGAGTTCATTGCCTGAGCTAAACAACATGTTTGCCTGCCCTGTTCTTTACGTGCTTTGTTTAGAGTTTCATTAATAAAACAGCCACTCTGTATTAGTCAAGGTTCTTGAATTACTACTGTATCACTGCAGTACTTCAGAACGATATATCCTTAAATTCATATCTGTTCTCAACAATGGCTCTTAGAGGATCTTCATTTTAGCTGCTGGAAAATTAGGACTTGTTTTTATTCTACAGCACAGTGAATGTATTTTTTTTCACTCAGTGCTTCATCCAGCTGGAATTCTCTGGTTCTTTTGAAATATCAGTCTAGAACTGTTTTAAAGGGGTGGCCCATTACTAAGTAATCTTCTGATGTGATATTTAGACCAATCTGATGTCGGAAACTGAGTTACAACAGTCCTCATTACTTGTTTCCTAGAAAGTTGTAACAATAATAATAATAATAATTGGTAAATGAGCACACAAAGATACTGTGGGACTTCCAAATTCAGATCGACAAAGTTCTGGAACACAACACACCAGACATCACAGTTGTGGAAAAGAAAAAGGTTCGGATCATTGATGTCGCCATCCCAGGTGACAGTCACATTGATGAAAAACAACAGGAAAAACTCAGCCGCACAATTTGTTGGGGTTACAAATACAAACAGTCAACTTATAAAATCATGCAGATGTTTCTTTTTACCTTTCCCTTTAGCTGCTGGGTTAACTTCTTCCTAAGCTGGATAGATCCTGAGATGCTCTTTAACCTAACCCTGAGTTGCTATATCAGAAAGAGCAGGTCTTTCCCTGTCGAAACTCAAAGCTAGCTTGGAGACGAAGTAGTCAGAGCTTCTTCCAATGGCAGAGAAATCCTGGGATATTCTCTGCCCTAGTGCTGAGTTGCTATTTTAGAAAGAGCGGGTCTTTCCCTATCTAAACTAGTTTTAAAGGCAAGAGGTTAGTACTTATGATGGCTAGTTTGAGCTGGCCTGGCTTGACCACACAAGCACATCTGAGTTCTTTTCTCTATTTTGCAGAAGGCAAAAAGACTTTTCAAAATGGAGATTTTATCCCCAGGAAAAAGGGGCAGCCCTCAAGATCAAAAAGATACTTTGCAAGCTGACAACAGCAAAGGCTTTGCAAGCTGGCTACAAACCTCTGTTGATGGTTAACTATCAGGGTGTTGTTGAGTCTGTAGCAACCCTGGAAGAAAAGCAAAAAGGGTGCTATTTCCTACAACTATGGGACAATGCAAATCAAACCCCTGGGGGGACAGAACAGGCAGTGTTTTGGAAAAGGGAGGAGGGAATGCATTTAGATGCAAAACTGAGCTCTTAGTAGCCTACAAGCAGGAAAGAGGGTGAAGAAAGGGTGGGGAGGATGTATAGAGACTGCTGCTGAGATCACAGATGTCGATCTCAGGAGCAGTCCCCAAAGGCCCCACACCTAAGTGAAAGGTCTGGATCTTCGGAGGTGTTACTTTAACCCAGAAGAAACCTGGATTTCCAGGTTGATTCTGGGTTAATCTGCATTATCATGAAGCATCCAAATGACGCCTCATGATAATGCAGATTAACCCAAAATCAACCTGGAAATTCAGGATGCCTCATGATAATGCACCTCATACCCCAAATTTTAGTGCAGTATAAATGGGGGCAGAGTGTAATTTGTCCAAAGTCTCCCAGTAGGTTTCCATGATTGAGCAGAGATTTGTCTGAGCGGGAACAAAGACCTACGAGTCTCCCAGTGTTCTTGTCCAACTCTCAGATTACCATTCTTCACTAAAACTATATGGTTGCAAAGCTATATTTAAATTTGTATGCTCTATGCTCCAAGGTAAAGAAAACCAAAGGACCACCATTCCTCCCTCATCCTCACAACTAAGTTCAACTAAAGTGATGGGTTGTTTCTAAAAAGATTTAGAACTTCTCGGCACAGGCTACAGAATTTAACAAGGATTAATTCATGATAGCAGGATGTTAGTAACTTTTTTTTGAGACAGTGGGATGAAAACTTGCCGTGTTTGTAATAATGCCAATCTAGTGATGAATCAATTGTCAATTTTATTTCAGATATACATTTGTTGTTGTTCATCTTCAAATGATATCTGACTTATGGTGACCCTAAAATAAACATGTCACAATGTTTTCTTGGCAGAATTTGCTCAGAGTTGGTTTGCCCTTACTTTCCTCGGAAACTGGAAGAGCGTGATTTGTCCAAGATCAGCCAGTAGATGTCAATGGCTGAACAGGGATTTGGCTGAGCAGGCACAAGGATACATGGGTCTCCCAATATCCTTGTCAAACTCTCGGATTGGAGTAAAATTTCCAGCCATGTGAATGTATCTTCCCTTTCCTCCTTTCATCTTTCCTGCCCTCCTTTCTTCTTTTTCCTTTCTTGGAGTAAGACTTCCAACCAAGTGAGTGTGTATTCACTTTCCATTTTTCCTCTCTCCCCACTCCCCTTTTTTGGTGAGTTACTCCCACACCGTGCATCATTTCACAGTCTCTGACATCCAGCCCTGATTCTATAGCCTAATCTACAATGAATAGTAAATGTTGGCTCTGAAATATCATCCGTTGCCACTTGAAGTTTAAGCAATAATCCATCAAAGGAGTTTTGCAAAGACCTCAGTGTTAAAGGTCATCCAAAGAGTCACATGGCGGATTCCTTAAAACACTGTCCCCACTTTCTCTTTCATCTAATAGGGAATGGAAGAAAGCAATAAAAGATAAAGCGATAATGGTTTAGATATTTCTGTCCTTCATCTTCACTCTTCCAAAGAAAATTTGAAGAATAAAATAGTGGCTTTATTCTGTGTTATTTTAAGAACTCTGCAGTTCACTGACCTGTAGAACAGGATTAGATTTTTTAGACCTGTGAAAAAAAGAAAATCTAAGAACATATGGTAAAAACATGAAAGACATTTTCACAGTACGTAATCATCTGGTGGTACATTTAACTAAGCATAGGCATTTAAAGATTAATTGCATTGATTTTATTCAAAATCCACTCTAAAGTACTGAGCATAAAAGTCAGCCTATAGTTGCTTGGTTGCATGGGGCTTGGAATTTCTGGTGCCATTTTTCTCATTGCAGAATTTCTGGGAAAAGTGTGTGTGACCCACAAAACTAAAAACCAGGTATAGACTCCTTTCCCAGCGTAAATGCACTTCAATACACTTTTCAAGTTACAGGGTACCTACCTAGCAAAGGTAAACAAAATAACTTACAGTTCATAGAGAACCCCACCCATAGAGAGCCTAGAACTCAAAAATCTACAGACTAAGCATATTTATTTATTATTTATTTACAGTATTTATATTCCGCCCTTCTCACCCTGAAGGGGACTCAGGGCGGATCACATTATACACACATAGGGCAAACATTCAATGCCCATAAACACATCAAACAGAGACCGAGACAGACAGAGGCAGAGGCAATTTAACTTCTCCTGAGGGGATGTTCGATTCTGGCCACAGGGGGGAGCAGCTGCTTCATCATCCACTCTTGACGGCACTTCCTCATTCCAGGTCGTAAATTAGTTAAACTTGCCTCCCCACTTTTTTTTTTATAAGTGGTACCTTATTTCCTACTTGATAGATGCAACTATCTTTCCGGTTGCTAGGTCAGCAACGAGCAGGGACTATTTTTTATTTTTTAATTGACGGGTGATCACCCCGCTACGGGCTGGCCTCGAACCCATGACCTCATGGTCAGAGTGATATATTGCAGCTGCTCAACAGCCTGCGCCACAGCCCGGCCCCAGCATATCTAGTGGGGCCCTGGTGGCACAATGTGTTAAAGCGCTGAGCTGCTGAACTTGTGGACCAAAAGGTCCCAGGTTCAAATCCCGGGAGCTGAATGAGTGCCCGCTGTTAGCCCCAGCTCCTGCCAACCTAGCAGAAAACATCGCAATGCGAGTAGATCAATAGGTACCACTCTGGCGGGAAGGTAACAGCACTCCATGCAGTCATGCCAGCCACATGACCTTGGAGGTGTCTATGGACAACGCCGGCTCTTCGGCTTAGCAATGGAGATGAGCACCATCCCCCAGAGTCGGTCACGACTGGACTTAACGTCAGGGGAAACCTTTACCTTTAAGCATACCTAATTTAAAAGACCTTTAACTTGCATGTTGCAATAAAACATTCGAGTACAGCAAAGGATCAATTCTTGAGGTTTCTAAATCAGCACTTCCCATGATTTTAATATTTGATAACTGTTAGCATGGTGCAATGATTTCTAGATTGGATTATGACCCTGGAGGCCCACATATGAATCCCCTCGCAGTTATGGGTCTACTAGTGTCCTTGGATAAGTCACACACTCTTTGAAGAGGACTCAATTTGTGTATGTGGAACAATCAAAGAACTAAAGAACATTTATTGTTTATGAGAAGAGGAGTAAATTCATCCTTCAAGAGAAAAATATTGTTTCTACTGTGAATGTAATAGTCCTTTGTTTGATTGTTTAACAATGCCTTTTGTATCTGTTTTCATATTGATGTATTGAACTAAATTTAGGTTACATATCCATATAACCCAGAATATCAGGGCAGATAATTCACAATATCTGCTTTGAACTAGGTTATCCAAGTACACACTGCCATAAAATGATGCATGTTTTAGAAGTGAAATGTTTGGAAAGTTCTGAACTAGTATAATATCTTGTGGTCTTTTTGGACACTGAATCCTTGTGAAAATAGGCAAGGTCGTTGCTTACAATCTAGAAAGGAAAGATAGAATTAATTAAGAAAGTGAAACACTTCCCTTTTCATGCAATGGAAAATGTGTGTATTAGTAATAATATAATTGTTTATGAGAAGAGGAGTAAATTCATCCTTCAAGAGAAACATATTGTTTCTACTGTGAATGTAACAGTCCTTTGTTTGATTGTTTAACAACGCCTTTTGTATCTGTTTTCATATTGATATATTGAACTAAATTTAGGTTTAATGATTTCTGTATTACTGGAATAGTGGATACTTGTCTTTGTAGTTTCAGGGAACCCATTTTCTTTTTTTGGGATTTGAGAAACTGCAAGTTGTTTCTGGTGTGAGAGAATTGGCCGTCTGCAAGGATGTTGTCCAGGGGATGCCTGGATGTTTTTGATGCTTTTACCATCCTTGTGGGGGGCGTCTCTCATGTCCCCACATGGAGCTGGAGCTGATAGAGCAGTGGTTCTCAACCTGTGGGTGCCAAGGTGTTTTGGCCTACAACTCCCAGAAGTCCCAGCCGGTTTACCAGCTGTAAGGATTTCTAGGAGTTGAAGGCCAAAACATCTGGGTACCCACAGTTTGAGAACCACTGTGATAGAAGGAACTCATCTGCGGTCTCCTCGGGTTGGATTCGAACCAGAAACCTTCAGGTCAGCAACCCAACCTTTAAGTCAGCAGTCTTGCCAGGACAAGGGTTTAACCCATTGCTGCCCCAGGGGCTCTACTGTGGGCACTGAACTACAGAGATATTTCATTGCATATTTATATTTAAAGGTGTTTTCTTCATTTTAATAATGTAACTTTTTTTTTCAATGAAATTTTCAGAAGATGGCCCCTCTGCCAAAGATTATCCAGGTCTAACCTGCAATTGTATAAAAAGTATGATCAAACATATTTTTTCTCCAAAGTCACTAGGTGGCAGTGATGTGAACAGTCTCAGAGGAAGAAGTTGATTTCGGGTAAAAACACTGTGTTACTTCCCAATACAGAAATATATTATTTCACTTGAGGATGAAGTTCTGTATCTTAGAAGTGTGAATCATCCTCAATCCACTTTAAAATGAGCGTAGTTTCAAGAGGGTGCAAAGTTTACAATACGGAGACCCTCCATAGCATCCCATATGAAATGCAAACTGATCGGAATTTCCTGTCCCCAACTGAAAATAGGTTGAAGCCAATGCCAAGCATATCAGACATTGCACTACGTCAAGTGTGGGGAATTCTTTTAAATAAGCTATCACCTAATTCCTTAAGCCAAAAATATTAAAATAACTTATTACAACAGAAGAGAATGAGAGACTGTCAAAATGTCACTGGACTGCTACCAACAAGGATTGTATACTGGCATAGCCATTGTGGAGGATAAATAGTTGTTGTCCAGAAACATCTAAAGGTCCATTAGTTCTCCTTTCCTAAAACTGTGGGCCATTGAAAGCAGACACAGGAAAAAAAATATTCATAATTATTCATTCCCAGGTAAACAAACAAACAAATACAGTTGCCCTAACAGATGTGAAACCCATCAGAAAGAAAAGTAGGCCAATGAGAATTTTGTGTCTTTTTCTCCTGGTATTCAGGGTCACAAAATTTTACACAGAAATTACACTGTGGGTGAAAACAGAATAATAAAGACAAATTCCCCTGGTTTTTTATGTAGAAAATGGGTCTCCTGAGATGAAAGTAGGTTTTTTTTGTACACAAAAATGTACTTTTCTCTAGCATATATATTGTACACAATGCTTTTGGATTGTTGAATTTGGGGAGCATACAACAGAAGAATGTTCATAGTATGTTTAATTATTCATTCTCCCATGTGAAAGAGAAATAATGGCAGAGGACATTAAGTGCATGTCTTTACACTTGTAGCTTGTTCTTGGCCTTGCAAGACTACCATGTCAGACTGGACAGAGAAGCCATTGAAATCCACAAGCATATGGACAATTTCAACAAAAGGAGGAAACCATTAAAATTAACAAAATCTGGCTACCAGTATTTAAAAAACTCTAAAATCAGGACAGTAAATAAAGGACATCACTAAAAAAGACAGGGGAATTCCAGACAAGAAACAATCAAGGCCAACAAAGGTTTCTCCGAGGCAGCAAACAGTCAAGCTTTGAATCTGCAGGGCTTTTCAATGCTAATCAAGTTGATCAATTGCAACATTCAAACTTGCCTCAAACAGACAAAAGTTCTTTCTATCACCCTGGACATTCCACAGATATATAGACCCCTCTTGCCTAGTTCCAACAGACCTCGCAACCTCTGAGGATGCCTGCCATAGATGTGGGTGAAACATCAGGAGAGAATGCTTCTGGAACATGGCCATACAGCTCAGAAAATTCACAGCAACCCAACAACAACAACCAAAGTGAATTCATTATCACCTTCTTAGGTCTATAATTTCTTTATATACTCATGTATAAATCAGGGGCAAGTTTAGAGGCCAAAATTATGGATTTTGATATGACCCATAGATAAGTCAAGAGTAATTCTATATCGAGGGAAAAGCACCAGCTACACTTCAAGGGGACAGTCACACCTGGATACTACAGCCCTTTATCCACCCAGGCATTCAAAATGCATTTTGCCACTTTACTCAGAGGAGAAAATCGTTCCTTTTTTGGTCAAAGTTAAAGTGCAATATTGCCTCTTATTATTACCTCAAAAAAGAAGAAGGAATAATTCCTTTCTCTGAGTAGAGTGGCAAAATGCATTTTGAATGCCTGGGTGGATAAAGGGCTGTAGTATCCAGGTGTGACTGTCCCCTTGAAGTGTAGCTGGTGCTTTTCCCTCGATATAGGGAAGGCAAGAGTGCAGTCCATCGTAGGTAAAACTAAAAGAAGCATTAACCCCCTCTAATATCTCTGCCATTGCACATTGCCATTGTTTATGCACTTTATTAAAGCTTTGGATATTGTGTTTTATATGCCCAACCTCTTTTATCTCCAATGGCTGATGCTGTATTATTACTAATTTGTTCTGATTTTATGTGTTTTATTGTATTTGTAAAATGTTTAAATTGCTTATTTTATTTGATTTATGTTATTACTGTTTTTGTTTTGATATTAGTTGTAATTGCTTTATTCTGTTTTCTTTTGGGCATCACCCTATGTTATGGGGGCGGGATAGAAAAATAAAGTATTATTATTATTATTATTATTATCACAACACAGCAAACAAGATAGATATGCTGGATTTCGTATCACAAAATCACAAGTCGAATACTTCCCAAGTGTCTAGGACTGTGTGATGTATTTTCGGATGATGTGCGCAGATCCCAGTAGGGTGGCCTTTTGCAGTTGGCAGATCGTAATTTTGTTAATGTCTATCGTTTCCAAATGCCGGCTGAGATCTTTTGGCACGGAACCCAGTGTGCCCATCACCACCAGGACCACCTGCACTGGTTTCCGCCAGAGTCTTTTTCTTTTCCACAAATGTGATGTCTGGTGTGTTGTGTTCCAGAACTTTGTCAGTCTGGATTCGGAAGTCCCACAGTATCTTTGCATGTTCATTTTCCAATACTTTTGCAGGTTTGGTGGTACTTGAGGCACAAGTTCCAATGAATCATTTGGGCCACATAGTTGTGCCTCTGTTTGTAGTCTGTCTGTGCAATTTTCTTACAGCAACTGAGGATATGATCAATGGTTTCGTCAGCTTCCTTGCACAGTCTGCATTTTGGGTCATCAGCTGATTTTTCGATCTTGGCCTTAATTGCATTTGTTCTGATGGCTTGCTCCTGGGCTGCAAGGATCAGGCCTTCTGTCTCCTTCTTCAGGGTCCCATTTGTGAGCCAGAGCCAGGTCTTCTCCTTATCAGCTTTTCCTTCAGTTTTGCCAAGGAACTTTCCATGCAATGTTTTATTGTGCCAGCTGTCAGCTCTAGTTTGTAGTGCGGTTTTCTTGTACTGGTTTTTTGTCTGCTGTGCTTTGAGGAGTTTCTGATTTTTGACTTCAATCAAAGCCGGTTCTTCACTTTGCTTTACATATTCTGCCAGGGCATGTTCTTCTTCTTTGACTGCTTGTTTTACTTGTAAGAGTCCTCTGCCCCCTGATCTTCTAGACAGATATAGCCAGTCAACATCACTGCGAGGGTGCAGTGAATGATGAATGGTCATGAGTTTTCTTGTTTTTCTTCTTCTTCTTCTTCTTCTTCTTCTTCTTCTTATTATTATTATTATTATTATTGCACTCTTTTTGGCCTTTTAAGATGTTTAGGTTGGAAAATGGCAGGGGCAGCAGGTCTTTGGAAGTTCATCTCAAAGGAGTGCTGAAAAAGTAGAGTGCTTCTTTTAATTTCTCCCAGGATGGACTAAGCTCTTGCCTATCCCCTCAACAGTTCCTTGTGCTTGCTTTTGAATTGTGCATTTCATCTGGAATGGCACATTCAGTTGTGTGTTAAAAAACAAGACCAACTTTGAATAGGCCAATTTCAAGGTGACTAATTCCTTTGTCAGAAATATGTCCGGCCAAACTTCACCTCCTGAAATTGCAAACCCGATTCTTCAAGGGCAATGCAACCCCATGTAAAACAGGCTGAAATTTCCTTCCCTCATTTGCATTCTGGCTAACCAGGAGCACTTCTGTCTTATCTGGATTAAGCTTCATTTTTTTGGCCCACATCCAGACTTTCCCTCATTTCAGACACTGTTTGAGAACTTTCACAGCCTCTCTGGAACCAGATGGAAAGGAGAGAGGCGGCTGATTGTCCCCTGCATACTGATGAGGTTGAACTCCAGATCTCCAGATGAACTTCGCCAGCAATTTAAGGAGAAATGAGGACAAAGAAGGAAGCTTGCAAGATGCCATAAGCCAAAAGCTGCAGCAACAAGCAAAACAATTACTTACAAAGTGAGAATCAGGTTGCATTGTGGTATCTCATGACGGAGTTATAGGCACCATGTGTTCTTAGAAGCAACATTAAGTATGATAATTTTATTGTATTTTTTATTGATAGCTTTATTGCTAGTTTTATTTGGCACTTATATCTTTCACTGATCTGACATTACATTAGAACATGAATATGTTTTAGCTCATTATTGTTATATTCCTGTAAGTGTCTTGCATTTTGATCAGACAAGTTCTGTCTTGGATATATTTTTGATATTTGATTAATAAAGAGAAATCAAAGAATTACATATTGACTACCAAAACTATTAGGAATCTCAAAACTATCAGGGATTGGATTTAAGTTAGAGCATGTTGTTTGATCATTGGATTTTGTCTTCTGCTATAATCTTCCTAGAATATTACATATTATTCTAAGCTGTTTTGAGACCCTGTAGTAGGGGAAATTAATAAATAATAACAACAGCAGTATTTTTTCCAGGGTTTCTGTGTTTGGAAACAGAACTCAATCTTGGTCAAATTCGAGTGTGTCTTTCTTAAGATTACTATGCAATTCTGGTACAGTAGAGTCTCACTTATCCAACATAAACGGGCCGGCAGAATGTTGGATAAGTGAATATGTTGGATAATAAGGAGGCATTAAGGAAAAGCCTATTAAACATCAAATTAGGTTATGATTTTACAAATGAAGCACCAAAACATCATGTTAGACAACAAATTTGGCAGAAAAAGTAGTTCAATACACAGTAATGCTATGTAGTAATTACTATATTTATGAATTTAGCACCAAAATATCACGATATATTGAAAACATTGACTACAAAAATGTGTTGGATAATCCAGAACGTTGGATAAGTGAGACTCTACTGTAAAAAATTTCTTACTCTGACATATTTGAGCTGTGAAAAACAAGGTTATTACTTCTAACTTACATTTTTTTTACTATTTATTTATTTATTTACAGCATTTATATTCCGCCCTTCTCATCCCGAAGGGGACTCAGGGCAGATCACATTATATACATATAGGGCAAACATTCAATGCCCATATACACATAGAACTGAGACAAACACAGAGGCTATTTAACCTTCTCCTGAGGGGATGTTCGATTCTGGCCACGGGGGGAGCAACTGCTTCATCATCCACTGTGACGGCACTTCCTCATTCCAATGTCGTAAATTAGTTAAATTTGCCTCCCCACTTTATAAGTGGTACCTTATTTCCTACTTGATAGATGCAACTATCTTTCAGGTTGCTAGGTCAGCAACGAGCAGGGGCTATTTTTATTTTTAATTGATGGGTGCTCACCCCTCCATGGGCTGGCCTCGAACTCATGACTTCATGGTCAGAGTGATTTATTGCAGCAGGCTGCTCACCAGCCTGCGCCTCAGCCCATCCCCTCAAGATAAGTTAACTAACCGTTAATGTATCTTGAGGTATTAGATATTCCAGTGCATATGACATGCATTCTCTATCACAGTGAACCAAATAAACAAACACTAATAATAATACAATGATACATTTTCAAAGTGTTGCCTTGTATTATAAGTAGCATGACTATCCAGACTATTAAAGACTATTAAAGAAATACAGCTCCCAGTATTTCCCTACTGCTTGATGGATTCTGGAAACTGTACTCAAAATAGTAACTTTTTGAAACTGGCATGAATTTAGCACAAGGAAGCACAAAATTCAGATATAAATAAAGCTCAGCTACAACAAATGCTCATAGGTGATATCATACTTTATAGTCATCCAGATGTTTTGTAGTCATTTTCAAGAATGTGTAACAATTGGTTTGCTTGCTATGGCTGTGGAAGTTGAAGTTCAAAACATTTGGAGAAGCAGAGCTTATGAACAACAATTTTAGATCCTTTGTTTGCACCCACTGACCCAAGTATTTCATTAACTGAGTTCCACTTCTTTGGCACTTCTACTTGTGAAGGCAGGGAAACAACTTCTGTTTATTCCCACTTTCTTCTACACAACAGAGAGTTTGGAAGCTCCATATGTAAGAAACAGCAGTTCAGTTTAACACTTTGCTCTATAGAAGAAGGCCAAGTACAGTCAGCTCTTAGTATCTGGATCCAAGGATTCCACCAACAATGGCTTGAAATATAGGTATATGTATATGTATATGTGTATATATACGTGTGTGTGTGGTCCAAGAAACAAACCTTGATTGGGCAGGGCTGTGGCGCAGGCTGTTGAGCAGCTGCAATAAATCATTCTGACCATGAGGTCATGAGTTCGAGGCCAGCCCGGGGCGGGATGAGCACCCGTCAATTAAAAATTAAAAATAGCCCCTACTCGTTGCTGACCTAGCAACCCAAAAAGATAGTTGCATCTATCAAGTAGGAAATAAGGTACCACTTATAAAAAAAGTGGGGAGGCAAGTCTAAATAATTTATGACCTGGAATGAGGAAGTGCCGTCAGAGTGGATGATGAAGCAGCTGCTCCCCCCTGTGGCCAGAATCGAACATCCCCTCAGGAGAAGGTTAAATTGCCTCTGCGTCTGTCTGTCTCTGTTTGATGTGTATATGGGCATTGAATGTTTGCCCTATGTGTGTACAATGTGATCCACCCTGAGTCCCCTTCGGGGTGAGAAGGGCAGAATATAAATACTGTAAGTAAATAAATAAATAAATTTATTTAAGGGACACTATTTTACTGTGCCGCTTTACGTAACAGGATTTGTCCATCCATGGATATTAGTATCAATGATACTGGAACCAAATCTTACCAATAGCAAGGAGCCAGTGTAGTGGAAAACACTACTTTAGAATGAAAGATCTTACGTAAGTCACCAAAAATGGAAAACTAGTTTCTTGCTCCGAAATGCCCACAAACCAATCCTTTTTCACATGTATTCCCATCTGGCATTTCCCCCATTCATGACCTTTCCAGTCTGCACCATAATATGAGCATTTACAAAACAGGTTTCCAGATTTTGGGAATTTAGACTGAATTTACACAGATTAAATAAAGTGACTTTTCCTCAGTCCCAGTTCTGTTGGAACATTCCAATGTCATTTTTTTCCCAATGCTTAAGGGCTTGAAGGTGATCTTTGAAACCTCTGATTTATGCCACTCTTTTTTTCTTTTTCTTTTTTAGAAACCTTAAAAAAATGTAGTTTGGTTCATGAACTGGGATCGCAATGGAATCGGGGGGGTGTTCACCTGGCTTCACCTTATAAAAACACAGGTAGGTAGTCAGAATCATGGGAAACACACAGTGTATTAGATTAAGCCAATATGCAAATGTGTGCATAAGTAGCAGAAGGTTTTTTAAAAAAATTATTAGAATTGCTGCAGTTGTGTGACCAGATATAAACTGATACAGTGAACACAGGCGCATAGTAGAAACACTCTCTTGCACCAATGTGGCTACACAATGAGGAGCTCCCTTTTAATTTGCTTTCAGTATTTATTTATTTATTTATTTATTTATTTATTTATTTATTTACAGTATTTATATTCCACCCTTCTCACCCCGAAGGGGACTCAGGACAGATCACATTATACACACACAGGGCAAACATTCAATGCCCATATACACATAGAACCGAGACAGAGACAGACACAGAGGCAATTTAACCTTCTCCTGAGGGGATGTTCGATTCTGGCCACGGGGGGGAGCAGCTGCTTCATCATCCACCCTGATGGCACTTCCTCATTCCAATGTTGTAAATTAGTTAAATTTGCCTCCCCACTTTTTTATAAGTGGTACCTTATCTCCTACTTGATAGATCTTTCGGGTTGCTAGGTCAGCAACAAGCAGGGGCTATTTTTTATTTTTAATTGACGGGTGCTCACCCCACCACGGGCTGGACTCGAACTCATGACCTCCTGGTCAGAGTGATTTATTCCAGCAGGCTGCTTTACCAGCCTGCGCCACAGCCCGGCCCGATGTGTAGAAAACAGATGTGCAGAAAATAAAGAGATCATACTGGGGCAAAGATACTATGCAGTGGAGCTGTAATGCAGCCCTCAAATAGATTCAGCAATAATTGTATCCCCATACGAAAAACAGTCTTTGCCCATCAAAGTGTAGATTTCTTCATGTTCCTCACAGAAGAACTGTGAATGGAGTTGCTATCAGGTCATCGTCTGGAAGTGTCCCAGAAGTTTGTGAATTTGGAAAGTTCTGTGGTTTTCTTTAATTAATCGCACTTTTATTCCCCCCCCCAGGAAAATGGATTTTCTACATTTCCCCAATTAACTCTATGCTCATACTGCCAGAGTCACAGTACTTATATAGTCATACTGAATTTTCTTCAGTGCCACTGCATGCATTTCTCTTTTAATGGCTTTAATTGATCTACTTTGATCAGAAAGCAACTCCTTTGGAATATTAATGTAGAAGCAGCTAAATCCTTAAGTGCTGTGTATCTATATTATGAATGCTGTAACTGCTTCACCCCACAGATATTCATCAATAAGAAAGAGTCTTTGCAATCACTTATTAGAAAGAAGAAGGACACTGAATATACAGTCTATGCTATTAAACTAGGAATTCTATTCAGGACCTTGGCATGTTTACTGGGGGCAAGAACTCATAGGTCCATATTGGCCAAACTGAGATATATCTAAATACAGTAGAGTCTCACTTATCCAACACTCGCTTATCCAACGTTCTGGATTATCCAACGCATTTTTGTAGTCAATGTTTTCAATGCATTGTCATATTTTGGTGCTAAATTCGTAAATACAGTAATTACTACATAGCATTACTGTGTACTGAACTACTTTTTCTGTCAAATTTGTTGTATAACATGATGTTTTGGTGCTTAATTTGTAAAATCATAACATAATTTGACCTTTAATAGGCTTTTCCTTAACCCCTCCTTATTATCCAACATATTCGCTTATCCAACATTCTGCCGGCCCGTTTATGTTGGATAAGTTAGACTCTACTGTAGTATGTTGTTAGGGTTTCTAAGTTGCATTTCAAATTTACCATCTTCTCCATCTTATTAGCATTGCTTATGCTTCATCAATGAATGGAATGTTATCTTTTTTTGCATAATAATTTATATTTATTTCTTGTAAGTGTAGATACAGTGAAAGTGGGAGAACAAAAATCAAGTAGTCATTTTCTCTAGCCTCCTTTCCATTAGCTCACTTCTATACACAAGACAGATCTATCGTAAGATCTATTTTTCTTTTTCTAAGGAATTTTATTACGTTTGTCCAATCAGTCTTATTTTTCCCTTCTCTTATTTTTTGTGTCAAAATGTCCATTTGTATAATGTCCAATATTTTGATTACTCACTCAAAACGTTTTTTACAGTGAAACGTAAAAAAGTACTTACATACTACATACCATACTTTCCTTTTTTACGTTTCACAATATTTTGATTAGCCAGTCTTTTGAATTCGGAGGTTCTTTTCTTTTCCAAACTCTTGCTAAGGTCAGTCTAACCACAGTGCTAATGGAAAATAATATTCTATCATCATTTTCCTTTAATATTGAGTTTGAGAATCCTAGTAGGTACGTTTCTGGTTTTAATTTGAATTTGGTTCCTATCATCTTTTGTGTCATTTGCTGAATTGTCTGCCAAAATTCTTTGATTTTCCCACATTGGTGAAAGAAGGTTCCTATTTTTTTCCCACATTTGCAGCATAATTTAGAGTTCTTTTTGTTGAATTTTGCTAATCTGTCCGGGGTATAATACCAACGGAACTGCATCTTATACCAATTTTCTCTTATATCTGTTGCCGCTGTGTAGGTTTTTTTGTCTTTGAAAGGTAATGCATGTAATGTTATGCATTATTGTTAAAAGTTTGCCATTATTCGTTTTTAGAAGCAGCATTATTCATTTCATTTTTTCAGGTTTTAAAAACATATTTTTGGGGACAAATGAAATAAAAATGGCCCCTAATAACCCAATGCCCCTGCATGTGGACCCCTACAATAAATTTCAGAAATAACAAGTAAAAAAATATCATATACCTCACAACCTCTGAGGATGCCTGCCATAGATGTGGGCGAAACGTCAGGAGAGAATGCTTCTGGAACATGGCCACACAGCCCGAAAGACATACAACAACCCTGTGATCCCGGCCATGAAAGCCTTCGACAACACATTATCATATGATGGTTTTACAAAAAAAAAAAGCACAGAAATAATGGATTCAAATACATATGTTGTTGGAAGAAATGGTTAAGTTGTCACATTATATGATGTTATACCATCCTGATACCTCTGCCCCCAACACATTTTTATTGTAACCTATTCTTGCCAAATTCTGCATTATACAACTTAATAGAATGCATTCGCTTTCTTAGGAATCAGAAGTGTCTTTTAATCTGGAAATCCCTTGATAGAGGTGATTCACCTTCCCCCTCTACAGCAAGGACTTTCTAAGGTTGGATCTACACTGCCATATAATCCAGTTTCAGAATACAGATTAACTGCTTTGAACTGGGTTAAATGAATCTACACTGCCACATAATGCAGTTCAGTGCAGTTTATCTAACAGTGTAGACGGGGTCTAAAAGAGGATCAGTTTTCTCTTCACCCATAAATTCCTGGCTTGAAGTCTATTTGCATTTCCTGCATAACAGAATGGTTTGCTGTTGTTATGAGTGCCTTCAGTCAACTCCAATTTAAGATATCTCTGTCAGAGGTGTCTTTTTGTTTTGCAAGTTTTAATTAGAGGAGCTTTGCTTTGCTTTCATATTCAATCAAGAGAATGTGGCTTGTCCAAGATAATGTAAAGTGCCTCTACACTGTAGAAGTAATGCAGCTTGACACCATTTTAACTGCCATAGCTCGATACTATAGAATCATGGGCGTTGTAGGGGTCTTTAGCCTTCTCTGCCAAAGTCTCACCAAACTAAAAAATCTCAGGATTCCATAGCACTGAACCATGGCAGTTATAATCATGCCAAACTGCATTAATTCTACAGTGTAGATGAGCTCCTAGTGAGATCCCATAGCTCAGCAGGGAATTGAACCCTTCGACCGCATCAGATGGGCTTAGTTTTTGTGGCATGCACTGGATCTTCTATAGTTTTACGACAGATCCTGCCAGCTCCCATCAGACAACATTGAATTACATCTAACAGGGCTCCAGTGTAGAACTATAGAAGATAGTTTCCTGTGTTGCCTTTGAGACAATGGTGGTGTTACGCCCCAAGGCTGCGAAAACACCTTTAAACCCACACTGGAGCCAGGATCATAAGCAAAGCAGTTTATTAAAGATTAAATATGCAAGCAACTAAGTTATAAGTCAGTTGAGTAAATAGTCCATAAAGTAATGTTTCTTATGGTTCAGATATGAGTTCAATAAAATATTTAAATTGGAATCCACAAATGGAACCCGTT
This sequence comes from Anolis carolinensis, assembly GCF_035594765.1. Lineage (NCBI taxonomy): Eukaryota > Metazoa > Chordata > Lepidosauria > Squamata > Anolidae > Anolis > Anolis carolinensis. Next base: position 213,940,765 of record NC_085841.1, on the reverse strand, counting down.
AGTAACAGCAAGTCATCAAAGTAGCCCACAAACACCATCCAAACAGGAACAACCCAAAGTTGACAGGAACATGAACAAGGCACAGTGAAGCCACAAACTGTAATTCACTTGGAAAATTATATATTATATTTTACATGTAATATTACTAATAATATTACAATATATTGATACAGTACAATATAGTAATTTATTACCAGTATTGTACTATGCTAATATAATATTGTATGTAAATTTAATTTGTAAGCCACTCTGAGTCCCCTTCGGGGTTAGAAGGGCGGCATATAAATGTAGCAAATAAATAACAAATAAATAAACAGGAACTCGGGGAGCAAGGGATACGGTGGAACAAGGTGAGGTATACTCAAGAGTCACTAGGCATGAACTCAGCTTGGAAGTCTGGAAACAAGGCACGGGAGCAAGGCAAGGAACAAAGTGCTGGAACACGGACTCCTCTTCCAAGGAATGCAAAGTTGACACCGCACCCAGAGAAAGGAGCAAAACACTTTTAATGGAACTCCAAGGCTACAAGTCAATGAGAACTGATACATGCCAAAATTCACATGGGAAAGTTAGTCATTAGTGCACCTGAGAGCCAAGCGCTTACTTCGTCTCACTCCCTCTCTTTGCCTCCTTTCCATTGCAAAAGATTATCTCCAATTAAAAACTGCATCCTCCCTAGAGTCAACAACATCTGGCAAAACCAACCTTGAGGAAGGATCGGAATGTTCCCCAATTAGCGGATCCTCAGGCAACACAACTTCAGGCACCTGCAAAGGCATTGGGAGTTGATCCAAGTCCGGAATGGCCCCAAAATCTGAATCAGACTCTGAATCCACTTCCAACTTCTGCTGCAAAGCAGGCTGTGATGGCGGAGATACAATGGGGGGAAGCTGAGCGGGCGGCACTCCCCCCCCCCATCGTGGGAGGTAGTGGCCAACAAGTTCGGTGATGAGGGGCATGGGGCAATGGGTTCCCCTCACCGGGCACTGCCAGATTTAACATGATGCATGATGATTCTGGGGGTCCATGTGAAGAGATTCCTTGTCTCCCAGAACATTAGTTGAACACATAGGCCAGTGGCATACACTGGCTGTCACCAGAATGCTACACATACAGATTATTTCATACAGAAATTTAATCTGGATACCTTTGGATGACCAGTGGGGTAAAAGAATCCCTTATGGGGGAAAATGCAGGAATCTCTGCAATGGGGCAGGGAGGGTAGATATGTCATCCTCAGTAAAAGGGTTTCCAGATGGCAGCCTCCTCCGGTTCTCCACAATACTGATGCTGTAATAGAGAAGGGCATCTGAAGTGGTTAATTGTGGTGCTTACTGTTAAAAGACCCATTTGCACCAGGACCTGTATTTTAGGCTATTAGGCAGGTTGGTTGATGCTGCTTGTAATCTAGCAGGCAGCCCGTCAAGCTGAAATAACAGGCTGCCAGCTGTGATGACTATGGTTAAATTATAGTAATTTTATGCTAATTGAGGATTTGGGTTCAAAGCTGCTGTTTGTGATAAATTTGGGCAACTTGTTGGATGGCATAGTGTAAAAACAGGCACTTACAGGCCATACCTGTCAACTATGGATTAGAGATGTGAATGAGTTTGCCAAACACTTCCGGCATCAGGAAGCATTCATATACTTTGGCTGAATTTAAGACTGAAGGGGGAGGGAATGAGAGAAAGAAGAAGGAGATGATAAAATATCAGGGTCACGATTCTCCAGCACTCCCTAGCTAATTATATGTATATTCAGTGCAAGGAGATGTTGCATTGAAAACCCTGTATTCAAGATCAGGGAGTCAGATGGTTGACTACAATTATAGTATTACAATCTTGTTTGAAGGTCAGCAACCCATCAGTTTAATGAGAATTGGATCAGCTAGAAGGAGGCTGCAATTAAAGGTTCCCTAAGCATGTCCTTCTAGGGTTTACCCAGGAAACTCCGGACACTTTCAGCCAAGGCAAGGAATGCACAAAACCTGTTTGTAGAATCTCATTGCTGTCTCCTTTGTCAGATACTGAGCAGAAAAGCTCAGTCATTATTATTTAAATTGTTGCAGTGACTTCCTCCATATTCAAACTACAAGCTTACGTATGTTAGTCTGAGGGGTATGAGAAAGGAGAAAGAATGTTTTTTCCCTTTTGGAGGCTCTCACTGTAATTTAGAAACTTTTAAAAAATATATATTTTATTAAAGAAGAAAGCTTTGATTACGTAAAAAGTGGGAGAACATTAAGTGAATAGAGAAAAGTAGGAAAAGAGAAAGAAAGAAGAAAAAAGAGAAAAAACAATAAAAATACAAAAATACTAATAAAAAAATAAAAGAAAAAAAGGTTACTGTTTGTGACTTCCATTCTTTTTCCTTCCGTTTTTGTTTCTTTGATCTATTTATCTCTCCCAGTTAAGAAAAAAATTGGAGAGCATGAAAGTTATTTCTTTCCCTTTCGAGTCCTGATTTTCTCTTAATGTATTCTTCAAGAGGTAACCAGTCCGTCATTTTTAATCCTCTGCCAATATTTTCCTTTAATAAAAATGTTAATTTATCCATATCTTTTATTTCCATAATTTTCAAAAGCCAGTCCTTTATATCTGCTACCACATCTGTCTTCCATCTTTTTGCGAAGACCATTCTTGCTGCTGTGGCAAAGAAATAATTTTTCTTCATTGGAATCGCCAAAAGTTACTTTAGCCAACATTCCCAGTAAATAATACTTGGGTTTCATACTGAAATCTTTTTAAAGAATTCTTTGACATTATTTGTGAATGTTTTTCCAAAAGCTCACAAGTCCACCACATATGAAAGTATGAACCTTCCTTCACCTTACACTTCCAACATTTATGGTTTGCATTTTAATACATCAATCCAACTTTCTTTGGCGTAATATACCAGCGATGGAGCATTTTAAACCAGTTTTCCCTGAGGTCTAAGGCATACGTATTTCATTTTATTCATCCAAATTTCTTCCCATTCTTCAAGTCGTATCGGTCTGCCTATATTTCTAGCCCACTTTACCATTGAGCTTTTTATTTCTTCTGTAATTTAGAAACTTGATTTCCAGAGGCCAAAAACATATGGACAGCATCCACTGAGAAAATGTCTCTCCCCGCAAAAATTATCCTTTGTGTGTAGAAGAGTGCTAGAAATTGTGATAGAGTTAGCAAGCTTAATGTGCTTCCTCTTTGCATGCATTCATTTTTCTCCCTGTCAGAAAGCCTGAGCAGAGCTTAAATAAGGAACTGTTTTTTGAAGTAAGGAGTAGGGGGTCATCCCAATTTGGCTCAGCTCTCCCTATAAAAGAAGATGTATGACTGCATCTATACCTTTAAAATGCATCTTCTTTATTTACTCTCAGAACATAATTTCTAGTTTGCTACTGCACAAGTACAGTAACTGAACTCACCCATTTTATTAACATCATTTGATAAATGTTTGCTATGAGCACCTTAATATACCTAATTTACTTTGCTAAGATGCTCACAGCTCTTTGGAATATCTTTGGGTTTTGCTGAATATTTATTTTCCAGTGCAGTATGAGAGGGCATTTTAATTAACCCTGAAAAAGAAGACAAGGTAAAATGGAAACATGTTCAAATGATGTCTAATAAACGAAGGCAACTGAGGATGTGCCTCAAACCCCATACACATTCACAATCCTCCTACCCATCCTCTGGCTATCCTCACCAATACTTTAGAGTGTTACTACGGTTGGAAGATGGTCAAAAATGGACCCCTCATATGACATATTGAAAGTGCCTGACACTCTTTCTCATTGAGCATATTGATTTTAACAAACTGTACAAGTTCTTGAAGGACACTATAAACCACCTTTCCCTAGCCTTAGGACCTGAGATGTTTGGTTTGTTGGATTATGGTTGTATGTGTATGAAATATAAAGTGTTTTCTGCTGTTGTGCAAGAGTGTGTGTTTCAGCAATGAAACAGTTAACAGCAGGCTAGTTTTGACTGACAGCCTGCTATGACCTATCAGGCATGATTTCTGGCCTTTGGAGGTCGGAACTTCCTTCAGACTGAGGAATGTGCTTTCTTATCTCTGAATGAGTGTTGAGCTGTGCTTGCCGGAGCAAAGAGGCTGAAGAGAATGCCAGCTCAGACCGATGGCTTTTGCTATGCTTTGTAAATATGTATTATAGATATTGAATAAATGTTTGGACTTTAGACTAGAGAAGTCTTTGAGTCTGACATTGAACAGAGGAATTAGTGTGGCAGACGATTGCAACAAATTCATTAGGGTGCTGGTGTGCAGAGGATCGATGGTGTTTGAAGAAACCCACCCCACACGCACCCTGACACCACGCTGACATGGTTTCTAGATGTAGAAACTGAAATAGTGACAGGTTCTCTAGATCTCCCTTGCTCTGTGCCCCACAGTTGAAATACCTCTTCTGAAAGGCCACAGAAATGCAGTTCACATTTTAAATAAGCTGCATCCCCATTTAATGTTTACCACCTTCCAATTTTCAATACAGATTGAGTGTTCTTTATCCAAAAAACATTTATACGAGGGCTAACCAGAAAGTACATTACGTTTTGGAATTAAAAATGAACAAAGTATAGGATAAAACATTTACCATATGCAGCTGAAAGCCACATCCAAATACTACATCTCATGTTGTCCCCATTGAAATCTAGGCACGTCTCAAATCAATAAATGAGTTTGGAAAGTTCTTCCCCAGTAAAGTCTGCCGCTTGTGTCCTCAGCCCTTCCCCCTTCTCCCGTCCTGCATCTGCGCAGTGTTGCCAAAATGCTGCGTTGCCAGCCATGCCCCCATTGTTGGAAACAGAGGATAGAGGCAGCAGAATTTACTGGGGAAGAACTTTCCAAACTCATTTATCAATCTGAGATGTGCCTAGATTTCAATGGGGACTACATGAGATGTAGTAGTTGGATGTGGCTTTCAGCTGCATATGGGAAATGTTTTCTCCTATACTTTGTTCATTTTTAATTCCAAAATGTAATGTACTTTCTGGATAGCCCTCGTATTTCATATACACCTTACACCTTTCATTTGTGCATGAGGCAAAGTTCGTATATATTGAACCATCCAAAAGCAAAGGTTTTACTATCTTAGCCACCTATGTAGACAGTTTAGGATTTTGGAGTACTTCAGATTTCAGAATTCTAGATAAGGGATGTTCAACCTGTACCACAAGTGGAGTTCAGACCATTTTTTGTTTAAAGGCAGTTTTGATTATCTATACAGGCCAGAATTGCAGCCCCATCTGGGTATCACTAGGTTCATGGAAGTTTAATGTAAAGGTTGTGGGTGCAATATTATATTTCTATCTCCCTCTCCCTCTCCCTTTCTCTCTCTCTCTCTCTCTCACACACACACACACACACAAATCATATTGGTGTTAGACCTTCCCTTTAAGGCTATTGAACTTGCTTTCTTGGGTGGCAAGCTAAAAACCTAGAGCATTGTGCTCAGCATTGTCCTTTCCACCTGGCCACATATTTCACAGAGTTGTTCAGAGGGGGTTTGCCCTGGCCTTCCTCTGAGGCTGAGAGAATACAATTTGTCCATGATCACCTAGTAGGTTTCATGTCTGAGTGGGGATTCAAACCCTGATCTTCAGAGTGCAATGCCCAAACTACTACATCATGCTGATTTATTAGCTTTATAGAAAAGCCAGGAGTACCTTGTAAAATTGTGCTGTTAAAAATTCAAAACGGTATAAACAATATGTAGTGGATATGCTCGAAGAATTCCCCCCAGATATTTGAAACCATAGTTAAAAGTCAACCCTGTATTTTTACTACACTTGGGCTGGAATAATTTCATAGAATACCAATGGAAGATCCAGAGAGACCCTCAAACACTTCCATGGGGAGGATATTTTTTGGAGCATAGGTAAGTGAAACTGTTGATATCAAAATTGTGGATAAGAAGGTTGTATTGGATGCTGATTATTGCAAAGTATGCTACCGTGTTTTCCCGAAAATAAGAGAGTGTCTTATATTAATTTTTGCTTCCAAAGATGCGCTAGGTCTTATTTTCAGGGGATGTCTTATTTTTCCATGAAGAAGAATTCACATTTATTGCTGAACAACAAAATGAAAATTTATTATATACTGCACAGTAGTTGTCATCATAAACCAGCATAACCAGACAAACTGGGAATCCTATCAAGAATTTCTTGTTACTACCAATATTTCTATGTACAACACTTTATGGTACATACATTTACCGATCCTGCATGCTCTGGTGTTCTGTTCATTGGGCATGCTTCCAAACAAAAACTTTGCTAGGTCTTACTTTCAGGGGAGGCCTTATATTTAGCAATTCAGCAAAACCTGTACTAGATCTTATTTTCTGGGGATGTCTTATTTTAGGGGAAACAGGGTAGCAGAGAGGCTTGATAAATAGTTGTTATGCTCTTGCTTGCTGAAGCTAAAAGGCTACTATTATATTTTAAAAGTACTATGATATTGTTTCACTGTCTGAAAGTCACAGTAAGGTTTGAGGATGGTTCCTGGTTCATGAGCTTCAGTCCTTGGTTTCGTACCTTAAAACAGGGCAGGGAATCACAATATTACATAGACCATATATCCACATTTGATCATCGGTGTCATGTTGCTCTGCTGCAGACTGATATCTTAGTTTCAGCTACTGCTGGACACTAGATGTTTATTATTTAAGCTGGAGTCAGGCACTTACAGCTCTATGGAATGGTAGTGGCTTTGTTAATATGCGTATTTATGTGGGCAACAGGAGTGCTTCCTTATTTAACTATTTTTCAATTCATGGCTTGGGTTTCTCTGTACCTTTTTACTCAGCTTGCCAGGGGGTAAGTGTTTTACTGCTCTCTCAGGAGCGGATCAGATGTTCAGAGAAGGTGATACCAGTGCTAGCAGGTTCTTGCCATTTTAACACTGAGAATGGGTTGTAATTCTTGTTTCTGCTTGGCTGAATGAGAAAGACACTAGAGGTTATTTTATCCATTTAAAAGATTTGCTCCAAGTTTCATGTTTCCACAGTTGTATGACATACAGGAGAAAATCTTTTTAAAAGTTCCTGGTATCTACTAACCCCAGTAGGATGGTTTCAAGGGTTGTGTTTGAAGATTTCTGTATGAAACATTGTTCAGCCTATGGTGAATCTACAGTCACGAGCTTTCAGACCCTCACTGACCTCTCTTTATCAACTTGGACAGGAGGTGGAACAGACAGGTAGACAAATTACCTAGTCCCAGTCTTCACGGCTATGGTGAGATGATTTTATTTTTGTTGAAATTAGGAATGGTGGACTGTTGGATGAGGACTTCAAGATGCCAGGGTTCTAATTCCCTCAAACCATAGAAACACAAAGTCAAGATTCTCTTAATGCCCTGGGACAGTGGTTCTCAACCTGTGGGTTCCCAGATGTTTTTGGCCCTCAAATTCTATCAGCTGGTAAACTGGCTGGGATTTCTGGGAACTGTAGGCCAAAACATTTGGGAACCCACAGGTTGAGACCCACTGCCCTAGGATATGACAGAAACACACATTCATTCATTTTCGATTGTCACCTATATCAACAATTAGGTCCATTTTGTGCACATCTATATACAGTATATATTCGAGTATAAGCCTAGTTTTTCAGCCCTTTTTTTAAGACTGAAAAAGCCCCCCTAGGCTTGTACTCGGGTGAGGGTATAATAGGGTACATTTATTATTTTTCTCTATTATTATTGGTATAATTACATTTAATATTTTTCTCTATTATTGTTGCTACTATTACATTTATTTTACTCTATTTTTTATTATTATTAATACATTTATTATTTCACTCTGATCTTATTACAGTATTATTATTGTATTTATTATTTTACTCTATTTATTATTACATGTATTGTTTTCCTGTATTAATTATTATTATTATTATTATTACATGTATTATTTTACTCTATTATTATTAAAAGGATACATAAGCACATTTACATTGAAGAAGATGAGAATAATGATTGGATCAGAGTTGAACAGTCTTATCTTAAATTTGAGATTTATGTAAATATTCAAAAACATTTAACCTACCGATGCCTCAATTAATGTCATTTTATTGGTATCTATTTTTATTTCTGAAATTTACCACCTTCGGCTTATATTAGAGTCAAATGTTTTCCCAGTTTTTGTGGTAAAATTAGGTGCCTCGGCTTATATTCGGGTTGGCTTATACTCGAGTATATACGGTACTCACTTCTTATTTTCTTTTGATTTTTTTGACAGTCCTTATCGATTTGAATCTGAATCAGTAATCAATACTGGATCAGTTTTACTGATTTTGATTGAGATTTACCTAGCATAATAGCTTTGCAGCTCTAAAGCAGATGTGACCAACTTCTGAGAGTATGAATGGGTATTTTTACATTTTTCCAGTCTGTGATTTTTGCTCACATACCCCCTCTTTTTCTTTTTGAAAATTGGAGGGAAAGCTGTTCGGGACCTAAAACATGGCAATTTGTGTGGTTTTGGGAGAGCTGCTATATACAATCTTTTAATCCTACAATTTTACATTTGGGTGCGGCCTCCTATTTTGCCTCCTACTACCCTAGAGAAGATTATATAATATTTGAAATAATGCTTGGTGTTTAAATATATTTGCTCATATTGCTGAGTAGAAAAGATCTGTGAATTCTCCATATGCAGTTGGTTTCACGGTTTTTATGTAGAGCATGAAAGGGGTCTTTACCTCACATACTTATGGCATGCTGCAAGCATATAGACATGTGACCTCATCAGATGGGCGTGAATTCGGTAGCATGCTCCACTTTACCTCCAAGGTTCTCTTATGCTTCTGCGAGAAGCTCGGCCTCTCATTGAACATCGAGAAAACCAAAGTGCTCTTCCAACAGGCACCAGCTAACCCCTCTGCAATGCCAGGAATACAGCTTAATGGTGTAACATTAGAAAACGTTGACCATTTCTGCTACCTTGGCAGCCACCTCTCCACAAAAGTCAACATCAACACTGAAATACAACACCGCCTGAGCTCTGCGAGTGCAGCATTTTTCAGAATGAAGCAGAGAGTGTTTGATGATTGGGACATCCATAGAGATACCAAGGTGCTTGTTTACAAATCCATTGTCCTCCCAACCCTGCTCTACGCCTGCGAAACATGGATGGTCTACAGACGTCACACTCAACTCGGGGAGCATTTCCATCAGTGTTGCCTCAGAAAAATCCTGCAAATCTCTTGGGAAAACAGGTGGACAAATGTCAGCGTGTTGGGAGAAGCAATGACCACCAGCATTGAAGCAATGCTCCTACGCCATCAACTCCGCTGGACTGGCCACATTGTCCGAATGCCCAATCACCGTCTCCCAAAGCAGCTACTCTACTCTGAACTCAAGAATGGGAAACGTAATGTTGGTGGGCAGGAAAAGAGATTTAAAGATGGGCTTAAAGCCAACCTTAAAAACTGTGGCATAGACACTGAGAACTGGGAAGCCCTGGCCCTTGAGCACTCTAATTGGAGGTCAGCTGTGATCAGCAGTGCTGCGGAGTTCGAAGAGGCACGAATGGAGGGCTTAAGGGAGAAATGGGCCAAGAGGAATGAGCATCAAGCCAACCTGACCGGGACTACCTTCTACCTGGAAACTGATGTCCTCATTGCGGTAGAACATGCAGATCAAGAATAGGTCTCTTCAGCCATCTACGGACATACCCCCAAGACCCCACAACTAGAAGACCATCATTCTCGGCTTATGAGGGATCACCTAAGTAAGTCCATTTTACCTTCCCTTTAAGTGCAGTTACTTCCGGTGGGGCTCCGTGATTAAAGGGAAGGTGAAGTCAAGAATGCTGCTGCTGTGGCAACATGTTGTGCCAGAAACAATTGGGGGAAGCCAGGCGGTTAATGCTCCCCCCTGTGGAATGGGGACTCAGGTGAGTCAGGTGATGCGGGACGTGGGGTGATGCGGGACAGGTACCACCATAATCGCCACGATGCATGGCAATTCCAGTGGTGTTCGTGATGAGGTCATTATGTTCTTATCCTCAATCACCATGCCTATTTCATCTCAGTTCCGAGGGTGTGAGATAAAAATAGGCCTTGTTTTGGTCTTGTGTTCCTCCCTTTTTAGTCTATGCAGATGACCTTGTGAAGAATGTATCGGTGAGGTTTTTCTATCCCTTCTAAAGTAAGGATAGGATTCATTATCTCTAAACCATAGAGTTTAAGGGAACACTTCGGAAATATGGGACATGACCAATTTTCTGATTTCCCTTCTGGAGGGCAGCCAAAAGAAAATATCATGCAGTAGTTGTCCCTTCAAAAGATCAAGGGATTTGATATCTTTATCACCAGATACCACGTTGCCGCTCACAAGGCCTATTCTCAAAGACTTTAGTGCTGATCACCATAGAGATGTATCTGCCATTCAAAGATTATCCTGCTCCAGGGGTCACCTCCACTGCTGCTTCATCTTGCATGACATTTTGCTTTTAATTTCCCTGGAAATCTATGCCACATTTTCTGCCCCTTGATATAAACTTGAGACATTTAAAATGCATGTGCATCTACTTCTACCCAGACCCACACCAAAACATGTACAAATCGTGATATTTTGGTGCTAAATTCGTAAATACAGCAATTACTACATAGCATTTCTGTGTATTGAACTACTTTATATGTCAAATTTGTTGTATAACATGAGGTTTTGGTGCTTAATTTGTAAAATCATAACCTAATTTGATGTTTAATAGGCTTTTCCTTAATGCCTCCTTATTATCCAACATATTTGCTTATCCAACATTCTGCTGGCCCGTTTATGTTGGATATGTGAGACTCTACTGTATTTATATTCTGCCCTTCTCACCCCGAAGGGGACTCACATTATATACATATAGGGCAAACATTCAATGCCCATAAACACATCCAACAGAGACCGAGACAGACAGACGCAGAAGCAATTTAACCTTCTTCTGAGGGGATGTTCGATTCTTGCCACAGGGGGGGAGCAGCTGCTTCATCATCCACTCTGACGGCACTTCCTCATTCCAGGTTGTAAATTAGTTAAACTTGCCTCCCCACTTTTTATAAGTGGTACCTTATTTCCTACTTGATAGATGCAACTATCTTTCGGGTTGCTAGGTCAGCAACGAGCAGGGGCTATTTTTTATTTTTTAATTGACGGGTGCTCACCCCACCACGGGCTGGCCTCGAACTCATGACCTCATGGTCAGAGTAATTTCTTGCAGCTGCTCAACAGCCTGCGCCACAGCCCGGCCCCTTTGGTTCTCTGGATATTTTGGCCAGTAGTTACGGATTCTGGGAACTGTTGTTGAGGGACATCTGGAGTGCCAAAGCTTCTTCAATCTAACATGTAATTTCTAAAAAGACAAAACTATCTAAAAGATACTCTAAGGAAAAAATATTTGATGATCTAACTCAGACACTGGGGCCCCTGGTGGCACAGTACGTTAAAGCGCTGAGCTGCTGAACTTACAGACTGAAAGGTCCCAGGTTCAAATCCCCGGAGCGGAATGAGCACCTGCTGCTAGCCCCAGCTCCTGCCAACCTAGCAGTTCAAAAACATGCAAATGTGAGTAGATCAATAGGTACCGCTCCAGCGGGAAGGTAACGGCGCTCCATGCAGTCATGCCGGCCACATGAGCTTGGAGATGTCTATGGATAACACCGGCTCTTCGGCTTAGAAATTGAGATGAGCACCAACCCCCAGAGTCAAACATGACTGGACTTAACGTCAGGGGAAAACCTTTACCTTTAACTCAGACAAGCATATGCTTAATGAGTGTCCTGAAAATATCTGTTTGCAGCATTTTAGCTATGGATGTATTTGTAAAGAAATGGATGGCATAAGAAAGCATGTTCTGCCACAAGCTCTTGTAACCTGTCAGATAGGAAGTGAAGTGAGGTATTTTAATTAGCTACAAATACAGCCTGCTTCCTTTGCTGGGTTACTGGAGCAGGCAGAATGGATCGCCTGTATTCAGAAGATAGCCTCTACCCCAAACTGAGTTGTTACTCTAAGCCGAACAGGAGAAACAAATCACCTTTATTATATTTTTGTACAACCGCCATTAAGCGAAGATATACCAAGTGACACTTTATGATTCTACCTTTTAATTAGGTTCTTGTAAGAGACAATAGAAAGCCCCATCAGTGTTATGTTTCATGAAGCCGAGTATCTGTCATGATAATTAATGTGCGCTTTGATTACAAAAGGAAATGTTAGACTTCTTGGCTACAGCTTCAGCAATATCTCAGCATTAAAAACAAAGACAATTTCGCTTCCACAATTGATGACTAATATGCTAGAAGCAGAAGTTGGAATATTGTATTGTTCTGGGCATGGCCCCATGTAAGCCGCCCCTAGTCCCCGTCGGGGAGATGGTGGCGGGGTATAAATAAAGTATTATTATTATTATTATTATTCTCTATTTTGGACCACAGAGTCCAGAATCATCCAGCCAGTTTGCCTAGTAAGAGCTGTAGTCCTTAATACAGTAGAGTCTCACTTATCCAACGTAAACGGGCCAGCAGAACATTGGATAAGCGAATATGTTGGATAATGAGATATTAAGGAAAAGCCTATTAAATATCAAATTAGGTTATGATTTTACAAATTAAGCACCAAAACATCATGTTATACAACAAATTTGACAGAAAAAGTAGTTCAATATGCAGTGATGCTATGTATTAATTACTGTATTTACGAATTTAGCACCAAAATAGCATGATATATTGCAAACATTGACTACAAATATGTGTTGGATAATCCAGAATATTATGTTGGATAAGTAAGACTCTATTGTAGTAGCTTTCCCTAATTTTGGTTACACGTTATATAGCTACATTAGAGTCTCGCTTATCCAATATAAACGGGCTAGCAGAACGTTGGATAAGTGAAAATGTTGGATAATAATGAGGGATTAAGGAAAAGCCTATTAAATGTCAAATTACGTTATGATTTTACAAATTAAGCACCAAAACATCATGTTTTACAAATTAAGCACCAAAACATCATGTTTTACAACAAATTGACAGAAAAAGCAGTTCAATACAAGGTAACGTTATGTAGTAATTACTGTATTTATGAATTTAGCACCAAAACATCACAATGTATTGAAAACATTGCCTTCAAAAACATTGACTACTAAAAAATTGACTACAAATAAAGATAGAATTGAATAAAATGAACTTACAGTAACAACATTGTCAGAAGTTAAATAATAAAAAAAGTTCAGTCCTTGCTGCCTAGAGAAACAGCTGTGGATCTGGGCGGGAGGCAGACTGAGTTGGATAATCGAGAAGGTTGGATAAGCGAGACTCTCCTGTATTGAGAGCTGGACATCTTCCTAGATCCAAGGACCACATTGGACACTAAACTACTAGGGGTGCCACCACCAATGCTACTACTTGGCATTGAATGTTTGCCTTTTTTGTTGTAAGCCACCCTGAGTCCCCATAGGGAGATGGAGCAGGATATAAACAAAATTTTACTTACTTACTATTGAAATTCAGCACCTGCTGCTTGGCTTTCTGTTTTTGGCATCGCCACTCGAATTTGGCAACTATTGTGATGACTTCTATGTTTCAAGATAGAGAAAACCTTCCTGCCTACAGAACTCTGCAAAGTAACAAGGCTGAACATCTCTTTTCCTCTAGAAAAGGAGTAAATTACTCCTAGAAAAGGAGTAAATGCTACAAATTAACAGGATGCTTCAAGCAGCAATGGCAGCAAGCAGGGACAAAGCATACTACAAATGTAGCAGGGAAGTGAATATAACCCATGTATCATAAGCCACTGTTTTAAAGGTAAGTTAATTAGAATCGTGTGGAGCCCCTGATGGCGCAGTGAGTTAAACCCTTGTGCCTATCTGTATTTTATAATGCGTTTTATGAATGTCTTATGTAAGTTAATTTTTTAACTGATTTATAGTGTATTGTACAGGTTTTATATGTGTGTTTTATTGTAGGCCGCCTTGAGTTTCCTGTTGGGTAAGAAGGGCAGGATATAAATATTGCAATAAATAATAAATAAAGAAATATTGTGCCGGCAGGACTGCTGACCTGAAGGTAGGGTTGCTGACCTGAAGCTTGCTGGTTCGAATCCAACTTGGGGAGAGTGCGGATGAGCTCCCTCTATCCAATTAATTCAAGGGGACATTTTCCCTCCTTGCAATCTTGACACGTTCTACCCTTCACTCATTAAATGCCTTTTTAAAAAAAATATCAAATTGATATACTAATTTGACACTGATTTGAGATGCTAATTTGGCTATAGTTTTCTTTGTATGTCTGTGGGATTTATACAGATTCTGAATGTCTTTTAATCGACTAGTTTCTGATTTATATCAACTAGATCAGGGCTTCTTAAACTTTTTCACTTGGGACTCCTTTCAGCCTGAGAAATGTTTACATGACCCCAAGTATATAAGTATATAAAATAGGTATAACATTTACTGATATAAGTGGGGAGGCAAATTTAACTAATTTATGACGTTGGAATGAGGAAGTGCCATCACAGTGGATGATGAAGCAGCTGCTCCCCCCTGTGGCCAGAATCGAACATCCCCTCAGGAGAAGGTTAAATTGCCTCTGCGTCTGTCTCTGTCTCGGTTCTATGTGTATATGGGCATTGAATGTTTGCCCTATATGTATATAATGTGATCCGCCCTGAGTCCCCTTCAGGGTAAGAAGGGCGGAATATAAATACTGTAAATAAATAAATAAATAAATAACTATCAGCTCCAGCTCCATGTGGAGACATGAGAGAAGCCTCTCACAAGGATGGTAAAAACGTCAATACATCCAGGCATCCCCTGGACAATGTCAATTCTCTTACACCAGAAGTGACTTGCAGTTTCTCAAGTCACTCCTGACACGAAAAAAAAATAGAACTGTGGAATTCTAGTGGATTTTGAGTTTTAAACGTAATTTTAATAGTATGTATTATATTTTGACTTTATTTTAACCTTATATCCACACAGTACTATTTAATTGTGTTTTGTTTTAATTTTTGCATTTGCTTTGTTTTAAAATTTTAATCATATGTTTTATATTTTTATATTGTTTTAATTGTTTTATTGGATTTTCATTGCTGTTTTAATTATGTGTAGGCATTGAATTGTTGCCAATTTGTACGCCGCTCTGAGTCCCTTCGGGTGAGAAGGGCACGATATAAATGTTGTAAATAAATAAATAAATAAATAAATAAATAAATAAAATGGGATCAGATTGTGTGGTTTTCACTGCCCTTGAGTATGGGGAGAAAGGCCGGATATAAGTAATACACACATATCCCTTAACTGCTGGTGAGAGAAAATGCAGACAAAATCTGCAGTTGCAAAATTCAGCACCAGCAATTTCATGGCAAGTAGTCAATGCCAAAATTCTCTCTTCCATACCACTCTTAGAGGTACGGACTCCTTTGCACCTAATTACCCCATCTGTGATCACAGGAATTAATGGTTTGGATCCAAAGCTAGTCATGCTTAGCAAGAACTCAATGAGACCCATTTTAGTCATGGCTAAATAAATTCTGATTTAGTTTAATGGGCCTACCTTCAGCATGACTAAATTTGGATCCAACTCAATGTCAAAGAAGCATTTTGCTACACACTGTGACACCCAATATTAGGTACAACCCCTTGTGTTCTGTTCCACTAATAGTGTAATGGTGATGACATGGGGACATATGTTTTGATCGCTTCTACTTAGTAGCTTTGGCTGTTCTCATTTTGCATTGCAGTGAAATTGTTCCTTCTTCTGTTTGAGTGTAGTCTCAGTGGTTTTCTATAGCTCATCATCAGTGCCAGGCAATTTGTATTGGCCTATATGTAAATGAATCAACATCAGCAAATGAGCCAACTCTTTGGAAAGAAAAAAGAAGTACCTCTTGGAAGCAGAAGGTTGATTTCTTGAGCAACAGCTTCAAAATAACATTGATTTAAATTCTTGTTCAGACATGGATTGACAGAACCTTTTGTATATTGCTTCCCAATAGAAGGTATTCTAGGCACTTACACTATTCTCTCAAACTGAAATTTCTTCCTTTGGCATCATTTGCAGTTTTTAATCTTGCAGAATGGTGCAGTTCTTAATATTTTTGCAGTCCTTAATCTTCTCTTTTGCAGTTTGCCAAAACAAATCTGACACAAAGAATCTCATAGCAGCTAATTCTGTCCTGCCATATGGTAATTTCAGTCTGCCTTTCATGCTATGAAGACAAGATATTGTACTATTGTTCCTAATTATACAAGATTACTTTTGTGTTATCTTGCAGTGCTAAATAGATAGTTTTGTTTCTAAAGAGATCCTTATCTAAATCATTGTTCTCCTATCAAAAGAGCCCTATTAGAAACCAGCAAGGCTGGCCCTGGTCTTAGGCAGACTGTAACATCTATCTTAAGCAGCTGATTTGGGATGTTATCAATAGATAACAAATCGCAATACAGTAGAGTCTCACTTATCCAAGCTAAAAGGGCCGGCAGAAGCTTGGATAAGCGAATATCTTGGATAATAAGGAGGGATTAAGGAAGAGACTATTAAACATCAAATTAGGTTATGATTTTACAAATTAAGCACCAAAACATCATGTTAGACAACAAATTTGACAGAAAAAGTAGTTCAATATGCAGTAATGTTATGTTGTAATTACTGTATTTACGAATTTAGCACCAAAATATCACGATATATTGAAAACATTGACTACAAAAATGGCTTGGATAATCCAGAGGGTTGGATCAGCGAGGCTTGGATAAGTGAGACTCTACTGTATATTTAATTTATTATTATTGGGAGGTTTAATCCCAATGGAAGGCTATTTTCCTGTTTGCAATAAGGTCCAAGGGACTTTGGGTAATATATCTAAGCATTTTGTTGTTGTTTATTCGTTCAGTCGCTTCCAATTCTTTGTGACCTCATGGACCAATCCACACCAGAGCTCCCCGTCGGCCGTCACCACCCCTAGTTCCTTCAAGGTCAACCCAGTCACTTCAAGGATACCGTCCATCCATCTTGCCCTTGGTCAGCCTCTCTTCCTTTTTCCTTCCATTTTCCCCAGCATCATGATCTTCTCCAAGCTTTCCTGTCTTCTCATGATGTGGCCAAAATACTTCAGCTTTGCCTCTAATATCCTTCCCTCCAGTGAGCAGCCGGGCATTATTTCCTGGAGGATGGACTGGTTGGATCATCTTGCGGTCCAAGGCACTCTCAGGATTTTCCTCCAACACCACAGTTCAAAAACATCTATCTTTCTTCACTCAGCTTTCCTTATGGTCCAACTCTCAAGTCCATAGGTGATTACGGGGAATACCATTGCTTTAACTATGCGGACCTTCGTTGCCAGTGTGATGTCTCTGCTCTTCACTATTTTATCGAGGTTGGCCATTGCTCTCCTCCCAAGAATTAAACGTCTTCTGATTTCCTGGCTGCAGTCTGCATCTGCAGTGATTTTCGCACCTAGCAATATGAAGTCTGTCACTGCCTCCATGCTTTCTCCCTCTGTTTTCCAGTTATCAATCAATCTGGTTGTCATAATCTTGGTTTTCTTGATGTTTAACTGCAACCTGGCTTTTTCACTTTCTTCTTTCACCTTGGCGATAAGGCTCCTCAGCTCTTCCTCAATTTCAGCCATCAGAGTGGTATCATCTGCATATCTAATTTTGTTAATGTTTCTTCCAGCAATTTTAACTCCAGCCATGGATTCATCAAGCCCCACATGTCGCATGATGTGTTCTGCGTACAAGTTGAATAGGGAGGGTGAAAGTATACAGCCCTGCCGCACTCCTTTCCCAATCTTGAACCAGTCTGTTGTTGTGAGGACTCATGGGCCTTGTAGTCCTGTTCCTAGTACTATTGTGACAGACGAAGAGGAAAACATGGGGTTTCGCCGGTTCAGCAAGAGCCGGAGTCTCTTCACCTGCAGGATGTTGATGTTTGCCCTCAAGAATTCAGCCAAACAGGCCTTGGGCAGAACTCCCCGCCGTTTCCCAGAAAAGAATCTTATTCCAGAGAAAGGGGAGTCAGAGAGGCCCAACGGAGGAGTTTACGCTTAGCTGCCAAACATCAAGCTGATTAGGTCTGCTTCCCTTGGGAAATTCTAAGGAGTCACACATCTGGACAGAGTTGGGTTTCGCTTCCCGTTCTCTAGGGAAAGAGTTCTGTTGGCGGGAAAACGAGACCCAATATAGGTGTTTGGCGCGAGGGATTCTTTGCGGAGTCAATTGATCAGCTTGAGGAGAGAGATCGTGTGTGGACTTCGTAATCCCAGTTCCTTGCTTCCCGGATCTAGCTTCAAGCCTTGCCTTGTCTCACGGTTTAACCACGGACTCTGTTCATGCTTCATGTTCGTCTTGCCTCCAGTCACGGATCTAGTCAAGAATCAAGTTTATTTCCAGCCTTGTTGTCAAGCTTCATTGGACTTTAAAGACTCTGTTATTTCCCCACACTATTGCTTGGCAAAGTGTGTGTTTCTGTCAAGTGGATTAAAACTTTGAACTCTAATATCTTATATTGGACAATACATTTCTGGACTATATTTGACCTCATCTGAAAGGTCTGCTTCTGAACTATATTCTTCACTTGTTTTTATTGATTTTATATATTTCTTTAATAACGATATTAGATAGAGACTGGCCTCTGTGTAAGGTTATTGGTGCTCTGCAGCCAGGGTCCTGACAGTTGTTCCGTGGTCTGTTCTGACTGTTGCTACTTGGTCGTTATACAGATTTCTCAGGAGATAGACAAGGTGACTTGGTATCCCCATACCACCAAAAACTTGCCACAATTTATTATGATCCACACAGTCAAATGCTTTAAATAGTCAATAAAACAGAAATAGATATTTTTCTGAAACTCCCTGGCTTCCTCCATCATCCAGCGGATATTGGCAATTTGGTCTCTTATTCCTCTGCCTTTTCTGAACCCAGCTTGGACATCTGGCAACTCTCACTCCGTGTATTGCTGGAGTCTGCCTTGCAGGATCTTGAGCATTATCTTACTGGCATGGGAGATAAGAGCCACTGTATGAAAGTTTGAGCATTCTTTAGCATTTCCCTTTTTTGGTATGGGGATATAAATTGATTTTTTTCCCAATCTGATGGCCATTCTTGGGTTTTCCATATTTGCTGGCATATGGCCTGCATCACCTTGATAGCATCATCTTTCTCAACATTTTACAGGCTGCATTATCTAAGTTTTTTACCTTTTTCATTTCAGTGTGGTATGGAGGCTAATCCTATTGATTCAGCATCCTTGTCATTGCTTGGTAGCTCTTGCCACCTTGTCAACAACAAGATGGCTGAAAGACAAAATAGAGACAAATTGAAAACAAGACTCTTGTGTCTTACTCTGGGCTAGATGTGCAAGATGTCTAACTTTGAATGCAATTTTCTTGCTTCTTGGCAGGGGATTGGACTGGATGGCCCATGAGGTCTCTTCCAACCCTATGATTCTGTGTATGAGAGATGCATTTTTACTCTTTTTGAAAGTATTTTTATTATTTCTCTGTTGTTGGAAACGCAACTTTGGGCATGAATTTTAAAATACACTGTAATGCAGTGCTTGCAAAGCTCTCTCATGTCAGGGACTTGCCAGAGTTTGTTTCATACTCTGGTATCTGGGATAGTAAATTGACAGAAAAGCTGAAGCCTTGCTGAGGCCTAGCCACTATGCATGTGCGATTCATTAAAAAATGGTTCTAAACTGTGTTCAAAAGTAGGGGGCACTGGCACTTCATTTCTAAATTTCCTTGCAAATTTTTGGGGTAAATGTTTTGGAACTCTAATGAAACTTACAAATCTTTGGAAGTACTTAGTCAATGGCGGTGACACATGCGCAATAGGGAAAATATCATTGGCAGTGGGGAAACTTCAGAGGCTTCTTTTTCCCTTATTTTTGAGCTATCCTAATGAAACTTGCTACAGTAGTAGAACACATTTGCCACTGTTAGCTCACTAAAATTCAGAATGTTTTACTTATCCATGGATTTTGGACGAATTTTCAAAGTTTTTATAAAAAAACTTTTTTAAGAATAAAGAAAATCTGTTCCTGGTTTGAAGGTATTATTTCCTGTTTCATTGTGTGGTCTTTACTTTGAAAGTAGTTATTCTAATCCAGAAACTTTGTTTTTTTGTGGCAGAAATTTTGTTAAATTAATGGAGACTCAAAAAAGCAAAATGTGCTGTATCTATAGGACAATGTCCCTTGCGCAAAGACAAAGTTTTGCCATGTTTTTATGACAGAAATAATTAGGAAATGACATTTATAATCCAGAAACAGAAATTATAATACAGACACCATCAAGGGACAGCTAGGCTGACCCCCTTCTTTCGAGCAGTGTAGACTCATATAATCCAGTTCAAATCAGATAATGTGGACTATCTGATTTAATAATCTGAATTATATGGCAGTGTAGAAGGGGTCTTGGATACATGAAACCAGTCTATAGAAAATATCTACCACTGGGGCAGGAAATTAATTTTGGAAGATTTGATAGTTTCAATAAAAATAACATTTCATTATGATATAACTGCACATTGCTAACATGTGCAGAATTGAAAAACACGCGCACTAATATGCTTTAGTCAATAGGCAAAATGTATAGACGTATAAATAAATTTGCACCTTGGAAGCCATGTGTACAAAATATGCATGAGTTGCCTTATGGAAAGAACTCACAAAATCTCACAATAGAGCCAAACCAAATACAAGTAGAACATTCAGAGAAGTGAAATAAGAAATTTTCAAATTGCTGCCAGTAGACGTTTAGGATACAGACTTAGCACAAAAACTACAGAATAATTTTAGTAATTCATTAAAAGTCCATAGAAATATTTGCTAGTGAATACAATTCATACTTCTATTCATAATATATCCTGTGCAATTCACAAATAGTTGGGTTGCTAATGTTTTGTTGCTGAACTGCCCAGAGTGCTGCTATCTTAAATAATTGCTTGAATCTGTTGGGGAATAATTCTGTTTTGTAGAGTAGACAGATAAATGCTGCATTTTGTCAACATGCCTGAACTATAAGTATCAGTCAAGCAAAGGATTTGGTCTATGACTAGATCTTGCATGTTTGGATGAATGTGTTATGCTGCTGCCATTTCCTTATGGCAGCTCATTCACACACTAGATTCATATACTAGAACTATTTCTTGTAAGGCCCTATACATCTAGATTAATAAACTGAATTGCTGGCATGTAGTTTGAAAGATCACTTACACAGCCAGTAAAAAGAGTCCCATCAAGTCACAGTGCCCATTAAAGGACAACGGACTTTATTACACGAATCCACTATTCCACTGCAGTCACATGATCACCAATACTGGATACATACTGGCATGTTCATTATCAGACTTCTCCCAATTCCCACAATTGGGCCAATTCATCAATCTGTGGCTCTGTGCTCATACTTCCACATACCCTTGTAATTCCAATTATCTGCACTTCTGTGCTTTGTAATTTTATATTCTTTTTAAAAGCAATTAAACTGTTCCGGCAATAGTTATTCTGAAAACAAACAAACAAATACAGTAGAGTCTCACTTATCCAACGTTCTGGATTATCCAACGCATTTTTGTAGTCAATGTTTTCAATACATCGTGATATTTTGGTGCTAAATTCGTAAAAACAGTAATTACTACATAGCATTACTGTGTATTGAACTACTTTTTTCTGCCAAATTTGTTGTATAACATGATGTTTTGGTGCTTAATTTGTCAAATCATAACCTAATTTGATGTTTAATAGGCTATTCCTTAATCCCTCCTTATTATCCAACATATTCGCTTATCCAACGTTCTGCCGGCCCGTTTATGTTGGATAAGTGAGACTCTACTGTATTATCATAAAAATAAAATAAACAGCTAAGGAATATTAAGGGGAATGGGGGTAAGGGGAAAAGGAGGACAATTCAGTCCCCTGATATCCTATAGGCAAAGGAGGCTTGGGTTTCCATGTGAAAATGCATGAGACCAGTGGTTCTCAACCTGTCGGTTGCCAGATGTTTTGGCCTTCAAGTCCCAGAAATCCTAACAGCTGGTAAACTGGCTGGGATTTCTGGGAGTTGTAGGCCAAAACACCTGGGGACCCACAGGTTGAGAACCACTGCACTAGACACTTGTAGTGTGCAAGCCTTCCATACTGTTAATGGGTATTTTGTTGTTCTGATTGATTTGAAAAATCTCTCATCATTATCAGTCCCTGTATTTAAACTCAGAACTATGACTTCATTTGTTGTATTGATCGATCTGCAGTGTGGGTTTCCTCTTTTCCTACTGCATCTCACTTTTCATCACACAATTATCTTTTTCTATTAATCACATTTAATAATATGTCTGTTTAGTCATAGTTGCTGTTCTGATTCCTGGATCAAAGCATTCAAAATGTATATAGAGCAGGACCCTCAGAACAAGTTCCATGAATACAGGAAAGGCATCTATAGTTCCTTGACCCCCCCCCCCCCCCAACACATGGCAGACTTCACTGGAAACTTGAGAAATGTCCTGGAGTCATTTCATATAGGAAACACTGGATGAACACCAGGCACAAAGTACAGTAAAACCCCGCTCCTCCGAGCCCCACTCGTCCAAGCCTTCGGGCAATCCGAGCGGGTCAATGGGGAGGGCCTGTTTGCTGGCTGCCTAGGTGTGCGTGTTGCTAGGTAGATAGCAAGCTACCTAGCAACACACATGGGGCACTCGCCCCTTGGGAGGTGCCCCCACGTGTTGCTAGGTAGATAGCAAGCTACCTAGCAACACGCAGGGGCCACTTCCCAAGGGGCAAGCGCCCGGTGCGTGTTGCTAGGTAACTTTCTATCTACCTAGCAACACGCATGGCTGTCTCCTTCGCCACGCCGGGTGCCAGTGCTACCGGCCCCCGGCATGACAAAGGAGCCGAGGCACAGGCGGGCGGGTGAACGGGGAGGGCATTTGTGGCCCTTCCCCTTCACCCGCTCAATGGCTGGCCCAAACGCCAGCCAAAGGGAGAAGTTTCCTCTCCGTTCGGTGGGTGCTTTGACCCAGAGAATCGGCAAGCTTGCCTGGATCCAAGCTGCAGCCGAACTGAGAAGAAGCCTCTCCGTTCGGCCGCGGCTTAAGACCCAGGGGAGCGGCAAGCTCGCCTGGATCCAAGCTGCGGCCAAATGGAGAGAAAGCCTCTCCGTTCGGCCGCAGCTTAAGACCCAGGCCTGGATCCAAGCCGCGGCCAAACGGCTGAGTGATCCGGGTTGACCAAGCTGAGGTCCGCCCGTTTAACTCTGACTACCGGGGTTCTACTGTAGTTGCACGCAATAATTTCGTGTGAAAACTTCCTGACAGCGCATGGGGTGTAGACCCACAATTAATAAGAACATCAGCCTTGGCCTTGTCTTACTCAACTGCTGAGTATGCCTGCCCTGTTTGGCACAAGTCTGCCCATGCAAAGCAGTTGAACATCGCACTGAATGAAACATGCAGAATAATCACAGGATGCCTTAAACCTATACCTGTTGATAAACTCTACAAGCTAACTGGCATTGTCCCCCCCCCCCCCAAAGTGTGATGGAAAGTTGCTGCTAACTGTGAGAGAAATAATAATAATAATAATAATAATAATAATAATAATAATAATAATAATTTTATTCTTGTACCCCGCCTCTATCTCCCCGCAGGGACTCAGGGTGGCTTACAAATGCAAAAAAAGTATACATACAAAAACATCACATACCGAAAACGCACAAATAAAAAATTAAAACATACGATTAAAAATCAAACCATTAATAAGTCAAAGTTAAAAGATATCAATAAAACATAAGGATGGGCTGATCAAAGTGCACTAAGTGAGAACTTGTAAACATGGAGGAAGTTAAAAGTGCTATAAGAACATGGGGGAGAACCCAAAAGTGAGTTGAACCCTGAGGCTATATAGAGAAATTACCCATGCGAATGCAACCGATCAAGGATAACCAAATAAGATTGAACACTGTGAAAGCCACCCAGTGCATGGCTATCAACCTCCTCCCAGTAGACTCAAATCAAGGAAAAGCTTTATGAGGACCACCACTCCTCTTGACGTTCCCCCAGCAACAGCAAGGGCATCCCATTGGATGGTCCAGTTGGATGACCCACCATGAAGGTCTGCTTCCAGGGGCAAACCAAGAATGGGCAACTTGGAAGTCCCTGAACAGACTCAGAAGTCGAGTGGGCAGACAACTCCGCATCTGTATGCGTGTCCACAGAGTCCTGCCTCATGTACGGAGGAAGAATTGTTTGAGGCAACAGACAATGCGATTACTGTTGCCTGTTTTTGGTCAAAAGATATTTAGCCACTTGTGCTCCTCATAACTCCTCATAACTCCCCATAACTCCTCATCAGTTTTATACTAATTTATGCAATGCTTTTGATACGAAATAAATTTATTTATTTATTTCGTGTCAAAAGCATTGCATAACAAATACATTTTAAAAAAATGATGAAAAAAAGGAAATCACAAGCAACTAAATAGTTTTGGACCAAAAGCGGGCAACAGCAATCGCACTGTCCATAGCTTTAAGCAACTCCTCCTCTGTACATGAGGCAGGACATTGTGGGCAATAAAAAATTCTGTTTAAGCCTATGGGTCCACTGTTTGGAGGAAGGAAATGCCAAAAGTCAAACTGCCCAAACCGTGGGGTACATCTGAAGCACCACTTTGATTGAAGATCATATGCTTTTTACTGCGACATTTATAATTCCTAAGGTTCAGTGTGAGTCTCTATTGGGAAGGTTTAACTTCTAGTGAACACTGGTCCAAGTCATTTTCTGCCCATTTTCCTTCCCTCATTCATGACTGACATTGCTGAAAAAATACTGCTTGCTTCAGGTAATAGATTCTGTCCTCATCCAACCCAGTGTAATGGTGTTTCTCTCTGCTGGATGACAGGGCTGCCCTGCTATCTCTGTTGCTTAAAGCATTATCGTTTCTTTCAGGGATTGTAAATAACATGCATAAATGTTCTTATCTTCAAGAAAAGGGTGACTGAATACACTGAGCTATCCCATTTTAAAAAGGTGAGTTTTGTGAGATTTTTTTTGTTTTTCTCAGGGTGCATCAACACTGAAGAATTAATGTAGTTTAACCCCAGCTGAATGCTATAGAATCCTGGGATTTGTAGTTTGGTGAAGCACCAATACTTTTGGCAGCCACGGTTAAGCACCCTGTAAAACTGGATCCCATATCTATCAAGAATCTACCCTTGTATCTTGTTTTAATAAATTCCCTTGGTGGCTGCTTTCAAATGTACCTTTGTTTTCCTTTCCAGATAGCCAAATGCCGACCTCCATTTATTTGCAAATTATTTGTTATTTACTCCTCTAATACCATTTGTTAGCTTGGCCATTTGGATATACTCTAATGGTTCATCTCTCCAATCTTTAATGAATAATAATGTTGAGTGGTGTCAGAAGTTTTGGGTGGTGGGTTCATGGGTGGGGGCTAAGAGGGGTAAGAGGTGTTATAAAGTGAAAATTGCATAGTTATTATTAGCTATTATATGATTTGTATTTGATTTGATCAGACCACTCCTGGAATACTGGGTCCAATTCTGGGCACCACAATTGAAAGGAGATGTTGACAAGCTGGAAGGTGTTCAGAGGAGGGCGACTAAAATGATCAAGGGTATGGAGAACAAGCCCTATGAGGAGTGACTAAAAGAGCTGGGCATGTTTAGCCTGCAGAAGAGAAGGCTGAGAGGAGACATGATAGCCATGTATAAATACGTGAAGGGAAGTCATAGGGAGGAGGGAGCAAGCTTGTTTTCTGCTGACCTGAAGACTAGGACGCAGAACAATGGCTTCAAACTACAGGAAAGGAGATTCCACCTGAACATTAGGAAGAACTTCCTCACAGTGAGAGCTGTTCGGCAGTGGAACTCTCTGCCCCGGACTGTGGTGAAG
This sequence comes from Anolis carolinensis, assembly GCF_035594765.1. Taxonomy (NCBI): domain Eukaryota; kingdom Metazoa; phylum Chordata; class Lepidosauria; order Squamata; family Anolidae; genus Anolis; species Anolis carolinensis. Next base: position 213,914,871 of record NC_085841.1, on the reverse strand, counting down.
GCACCATCTTTGGAGGCTTTTAAGCAGAGGCTGGATGGCCATCTGTTGGGGGTGCTGCTTTGAATGAGATTTTCCTGCTTCTTGCAGGGGGTTGGACTGGATGGCCCGTGAGGTCTCTTCCAACTCTACGATTCTATGATTCTAGGAAGAGGGAGGCTTTCCCACGGGAAGGAATGTGGTTGTTAATGATGATGGTTTTCAAGTGCAAGAAGCAGAAAGGGAGAGCAGCTCCCAGCCTCTATTTGATAACACTAACAAGCCCTGTGGCCTTGAAAGCAAAAGCAATGAGGCCATGTCTTTAGATCGGGCTAGTTGTCTGGAATTTCGGGGGTTGCATAGAAGTCTCCGAATAGCAAGTAAGAGGGAGTTGAAAGGGCAAAGAAACACCTTTATGTTATGATATTAAAACAGTTTGTTGAGAGGGAGAAATTTGTCAAAGCAATTTCCTCACTTGAATCAAGAACCAAGTCTGCTTTCCTATGTTACTTTGTAGTCTGGATGTATCTACGTTTCTGGGACTTTGGCTTCGTTTTAAGGACCTTGTTTCATGCCTAATGTTTCCATGGATTTGTTCTTTCAGCCTTGTTTTTGTAACTATTTACTGGAACTGAACTTTTACCTTTTATGATCTATCTTTTCTTTATTTTCTAATAAACTACAAAAGACTACGTTCTGGGTGCAGTCTGGTGTCTTTAGCAAGGTGAAGCTAACCTGAGGTGTGACAAGGCAGACCAACATGGAGGCACATTTTGTCTCGCTTCTCCTCTGCTCCCATTCCCCTTTAACTACAGCATCCATGCCACAGGCATGCTACGGTAGGTTCTGCTTAAGAAGACTGATGGGGATGCCAAGGACTTGTTTGCCACTATCAGTAATGCCACTCGTCTGCTGCTTCACCACTTTGGGAGTAGGAAGAGCCATGTTGATCCTGCTGGGAGATAGAGAAGTGGGAGAGGTGATGAAGTTTATTGTGTGTATGGTTTCTTCATGTCATTTTTTAATTTTTTTAAATTTTTTTTGGGGTAAACAGTTTATTATAGTTATGGTACATAACAGAACAACAAATCATAGCAGATATAGTCAGGTAACAATAATTTTGATGTATACATGCGTATCTACGTTAGTCAATCAACCAGTTAATTCTGACATTGAGTGCATATTATTATCAGTAACTTAACTTAAAACAGATAATCTTGCTATTTCTACATGTTATCTGCTATTTTCAGTCTAAGCTTTCTACTCATTAAATTTTTTAATGTACGAGTTCACCATAACATTCAAACGATGCATGACATATTGCACACGGCAAACCATACATGCACCCAAAACCCCTATCCCACACAAAATAAAACCTTTTCCCCACACCCGTGTACCCTTTAGCATGATTTCCGACGCTGAAGCACTATGAAGCCTTTAAGCCAATTTATCTATCCTTGTTCATAGTAATCCTAAATTCCTAATGGAGCTCCTCTATGTTACTGACTCTCCATTCAGGCTTCTTTGTGTCATTGTGGAAGTAGGAATCTACTTTAGCAGCAGAAAGATAAGTTGTGTGTTTAGGGAGAGGGGAAGGAAGCAATGCTATACCAAGAAAATATTTACACTCTACTACTCATATAGGAGCCCCAGTGGCAAAGTGTGTTAAAGCACTGAGCTGCTGAACTTGCAGACTGAAAGGTCGCAGGTTCAAATCCCGGGAGCGAAGTGAGTGCCCGCTGTTAGATCCAGCTTCTGCCAACCTAGCAGTTCGAAAACATGGCAATTTGAGTAGATCAATAGGTACCGCTCCGGTGGGAAGGTAACGGCGCTCCATGCAGTCATACCGGCCACATGACCTTGGAGGTGTCTACGGACAACGCTGGCTCTTCGGCTTAGAAATGGAGATGAGCACCAACCCCCAGAGTCAGACATGACTGGACTTAACATCAGGGGAAACCTTTACCTTTACCTACTCATATAATACAGGAACCTGGTTATTATATTCTATGCCAAAGACAAATGCTTTTAATTTAAGTTATTTAATAGATTCTAATTTATGCAAAATCATGCTTTGTGTGATTGGGCAAAACAGTATTTCCTGTACAAAAATATTGTTTCCGGAGCAAATGCTTTTTTTCACAAAAAATGACCAAAATTGGGGGTTGGGGAGGCGGGTATTTTTCATTTTTGGCTGTGTGGTTGAAATAAACAAAAACCTGTCATTGTTTTCATATCCCTTTCCAAAACAATTCATGCAGTTCTGTTGCAAATATTATCTATGTTCTATTTGATGTATTCCCACAAATTGCCGAAGATAAAAAGACATGAAGACTAAATGGCTGTACATCTGTATGCTTCCACCATACCACTATTCATCTTTCCTGACTTCCTGTCTTTTGTTTCATCTTTAAATAGGAAAGGTGACTCTGAAAACAATAACCAGGACAATAACATACTGATAGAAGGCCTAAGTTATTACAACTCATTAAAACTGAACTCTTTCCCCATATATTAGCCTTGTGACCAACCACATAATATAAGTGACTTCAAAAGTTTATTATATTCATATTTCTAGACTTATTCAGCATTTGTTTATTTTATCTTTATCCTACCTCCCCCCCCCCCAAAATGAGACTCAAGACAGCTTGCACTGATATTAAATAAAAGAACACAGTTAAAACACGAAACAAGTGCAGTTGTTAAAACAGTATTAAATGAAAGTATAACTTAAGACAAAAAACATAGTTTAAGAACACAACACAAACTATGTAAAATACCCAATTGGTCACAAGTTTAATTCTCAGAAGTCTGGTCCATAGCCTGCCTATAAAAATGTTTATATCTGCTGGTGAAAGGATAATGGAGCGGGATTCTTGTATTCTTGTATTCTTTGTCAGAGAATTCCACAACTTGTGAGAAATCCTTTCTTACATCCTCACAACACCTGTCTCTAAGCATGGTAGAACTGAGAAAAGATCTCAGTCCTTGGACCTAAAGTTACCACTACTATGTCACAGGTCTTATTTGTAGGGTTTGAAATTGTTGGTCATATAGAGAACTTTCTCAGCTTTGCAGAAAGTCTCTCCGCATCCCACCCCCACCCCAAAGGGAAATGTGATGAAGTAGTATGGATCTAGTGGTCTTATGGCAGACAAATCTATAATGACTGAGTAGAACATGTCATCATCAAAACCTTATTTTCCTTCCTCAGAACATGAAGAAAAAACATAGTCATCCTCGCTGCAACTTGTAAGATTCCTACAAATTGATAAAACACACTTGGAAAGCAATGTCACCTGCGTTTTTGGAAGCTCATAATGGGCCAGGTTGGCAGAAGCTTAAAATTGTTCACTAACCTAGCTGGAGTGGCAGAAGCAATCCAAAAGAAGTGTAAGTTGGAGCGAGGAATATTGACAGAACAAGATCTAAAGCTGCAAGGAAACAAATATTGTAGATACAGTAGTAGCAAAGGGTTTTGGATGAGTTCCCAGTAGGTCTGCAGTGGTCTCAAGAACCCTGCCTTCAAGCAGAAAATGTCAAGAGATTTGAAAGAAAAGAGATGTACAGTAGAATCTCACTTATCCAACACTTGCTTATCCAACATTCTGGATTATCCAACACATTTTTGTAGTCAATGTTTTCAATACATCGTGATATTTGGTGCTAAATTCGTAAATACAGTAATTACTACATAGCATTACTGCATATTGAACTACTTTTTCTGTCAAATTTGTTGTTAAACATGATGTTTTGGTGCTTAATTTGTAAAATCATAACCTAATTTGATGTGTAATAGGCTTTTCCTTAATCCCTCCTTATTATCCAACATATTTGCTTATCCAAAGTTCTGCCGGCCCGTTTATGTTGGATAAGTGAGACTCTACTGTATTCTGTGCTGTGTTATATTTGGATGGCTTAAAAATATATCTTCACTCCCTTCAGCTGGAGATTTCAAATCAGGGATGGGTAGCTGTGGTCCACCATGCTTTTATGGCCTTTATCTCACACCATCTTTAACCAACACAACCAATGGTCATGGATTATAGGAACTGCAGTTTGAAAATGTTTGGAGGCTCATAGATGCTTACTCTTCCCTCAAGCAGTTGGAATGATACAGAGAATTTCCAAATGTCTTAAAGAATTTGGATCAACAACCCCACATTTAGTAGCTGTCAATTCATACCCTGTTTCCCCGAAAATAAGACATCCCCAGAAAATAAGACCTAGTAGAGGTTTTGCTGAATTGCTAAATTGCCTCCCCTGAAAGTAAGACCTAGCAAAGTTTTTGTTTGGAAGCATGCCTGCCAGACAGAACACCAGAGTATGAGGGATTGGTAAATGTACATACCATAGAGTGTTATACATGGAAATAATGGTAATAACAAGAAATTCTTGATAGGATTCACAGTTTGTGTGGTTATGCTGGTTTATGATGACAACTACTGTACAACATATAATGTCCATTTTTGTTCAACAATAGTAATAATAAATAATAAAACTTTATTTATACTTCGCCACCATCTCCCCATGGGGACTCGGTGCGGCTCACATGGGGCAAGGCCCGACCAGCACAATTTACAAAAACAACAGCATAAATACATTGAACAATATACAAAAAAACACAGTAAGACAATAAAACAAGAGTTAATACAGCAGTAATAATATCAATCAACCACCCAGTACAATTCAGTTGACTTCATTGGTGAGGGAGACTGCAGCAGTAATATAAAATATAAAATGTAATTCAATAAATAAATAAATTCAATAAATAAATTCAATAAATGTGAATTCTACTTCATAGAAAGATAAGACATCCCCTGAAAATAAGACCTAGTGCATCTTTGGGAGCAAAAATTAATATAAGACACTGTCTTATTTTCGGGGAAACACGATAGTACAAGAATGCCTCTTGGGTGTTATAGATTGGATTTAAAAATGGACTAAGACTTGATCAAAGGCTTCCAAATTATGAAAAGAAGTGAGCCAAAAAAGGGAAAAAATAAAATGTAATTTAAACAAATCAATTACATTTTGAAGTTGTGTGTGAGAGAGTTCAAACCTATCTTGTTTGCAAGTGGGCAGAGCCCAAAAGCAAAGGATACAGTCAGGATATCATCCTGGAAGTGATTAAAGGCATTCTAAGAAACCATTGGCACACCATGTGCCGTCGCGCCTGGGGCTATAACTCTTAGCGAAAGAGGCATGGACGTGACATCTTTCCCCAGGGGATTGCTTCTTGCCCTCCTTTAGGGAAGCTGGAACTCCCAAGGATCAAAACACTGTAGATAACTCAAAACTGGTTTTCTTGTTTCAAAAGGTTATCCCTTTAAGGCAATAAGCTGGAAGTTTCAAAGGGGTAAAGGAAGATATACATTACAGTCTCTGGTTGTCTTGAGTCCAAGGAGCTCTGCAGCTGAGAAGCTTTTCCAGGTTCCTCTTTCTCAATGGCTGTGAATGCCAGAGCAATCCTCAGCCTCAGTCCAAATGGCCTATGTTTGAAGACACAGTCTTCCTCTGGTGCCAAAGAACTGATCTGAAGGCGCTTGAGACTCCTCAACATCGTCCAGGTTGGCCTAAACATGAAGCATAAGTCTCAGGGGTAAGAACCTCAGAATTGGTGCTGAGAGGTAACTTAATCAAGGGCTTTTAGAGCTAAGTCTCTCTCTCACGTCCATCTGGTAGAAAGCTTGAAAAAGGAAACACTGACCCACTCCAGGAAAGGGTGGAGTCAAACAATTGAGCTGAGGAAGCAATATAACTGGTGCAAACAACATTGATTGATAGCTATAAATAACCAATCAATCCAACTACATTTACAGGATAAAGGCAAAAACAATTCAAATCTGGCAACTTACAGTTCGACATATAGATGGCACCACTCGCGTCGTCACACACCAATCTAAACCAATCTCATCTCATTGAGAAGTGTCTTCTCCCAGCTTCTTTGTGTTGCCAGCACGCTGCTGGCACAGAGCCCCCCAGAGCCCATCATATGATGCAGGGCTACTTCCTTTGAGACTCCATGGGGCTCTGTGCCAGCAGTATGCCAACAGCGCAGAGAAACAGAACCCAGAAGACCCGGATATACATGCCCAAGAGGCAAAGGAGCGAAAGAGGAAGCAGGCACAGACAGGGAAACATCGTGGGAAGGGAGACTATGGGCACCAATGTGAGGTAATAGAGCCTGACAGCTCCCTCTGGTGCCCCATGATTTTCCTCGCTGTCCCCCACTTTACCCCTGCCCATGTTATAAGGTTACACTTAAACTAGGGAAATCTCAATTCAATTATTTTTCCTGAATAATAATGTTCTTGATGCTGCAAACCTACAGCATGTGGCTACTCAGAAGCAAATTCTATTTAATTCAGTGGAACTTACTGCTATGTAGCCCTTATAAGCCACATGTCCTTAGAGAAAAATGCTACCTTGGAAGCCAACTTGGAAACCAAAAGGGTATTGTGAGGTCAAGTAACCTTAATGTGCAGGCTGGAGTAAAAATACAAGCAGATCATTTTCCTGTTTGTAAGCGTATAGCATGTGCTATATTTATTTTTACATCCTTTCGTTTGTATGCAATGTGAATGGATGCTGTAACAAAGTTCCTCACCAAAATTGATTGACTCTGATTCCTAAAATCTTAGTGCTGATGCAAGACTATAACTTTTCAGCATGTATATATATAGTTTAGCAGAATATGATGGCTTGCTTTTTTTCGTGCCAGGAGCAACCGGAGTTGCTTCTGGGGTGAGAGAATTGGCCGTCTGCAAGGACGTTGCCCAGGGGAAGCCTGGATGTTTTGATGTTTTACCATCCTTGTGGGAGGCTTCTCTCATTTCCCCGCATGGAGCTGGAGCTGATAGAGGGAGCTCATCCGCACTCCTCCGGGTGGGATTCGAACCTGGCAGCTTTCAGGTCAGCAACCCAACCTTCAAGTCACAAGGCTTTTATCCCCTAGGCCATTGGAGGCTCCATTTATTTCAATGTGGAACAGCTTGTAGATATGGTTGTGAATTGTATTTCTCACTAAAGTTCCTTGGATGTATGCAGTAAAACCACAGATGGGACCCATGAAGAAGACCCGCCAGAGGGTGGAGGGAAAGAGAAGCAAGAGAGGGAAGGTGTTTGTAAAATGAAGGTCAGCTAGAGCAAAAGGAAAACATCGTTTTATAGATAATATATTTGCCATTACATGATGTAATGAAAAGCAGTTTCCTTGCCCAGACTATCTTAAAAGCCGTCATTGGTTGGAAGTGTTTACAGCTTTGCAGTTAAAATATGATTTAGTAGGAAGCTATGCCCATAAGCACTCAGTGAGATTTTTCTTCCTACCAAATTTGGTTTAAATTGGATCTTCTATATTTTAATGAAACCATTTTGTAGGTTTCAAATGTCGTTTTCCAGCACCCCAGGGAAAGTGGAACAAATTATATTTTATGTTCACCGAACTCCTTTTACTGACAGTTTTCAGAATTGTATGTTTTTCCAGTTTAAGGCTGACATATTGTTTCTCTTTTTTCCTTTTTAGAAAGCTTGCCAGTCTGTATGCTTAGTAATTACTACAGTTATGGTTAGTACCCTTATTACCATATGCTCAATTTTCATAGATGAGAAAGTTATGTTGAATGGTGATCTATTACAGAGGGCCTTCTGTCTGCTCTGAAAGGTAATTTATATATATTACTGGTAATTTTTTTATGGGACGGAGCCCCGATTCCCATGATTGGCTTCAGCAGAGTTTCCAACATTACATATCGGTTATGCATCTTCATGTCCAGGGATTCTCATAATAGAAAGCTACACACTGATAAACATTTGCTCACATGCTGGAGGTGCAGTAGTTTCTTCTCACACTGCCAAATTGCTAATGGACTCAGAATCTACACTTGATTATCCTTATAGGCAAAACCGTATCACACATTCATCATTCCTCTTGCCAAAGGTCTGTGTTTTTTTGGGGGGGGGGATGGGGGTTGGAAGAAGGAGCATTTCCAACAAATATATCCTGGCACCTTCAAAAATTGGCATATCAAGAATTCCAAAGGGGATTTTAAAAAAAATTATTGGTATATATAATAATTAAGTAACAACGGAAGAGTGAGAACAACAATTTTTGAGAGAAAGTGAAGAAAAAGAAGGGAGAGAAAAAAAAAGAGAAAAAGAAGAAAAGAAAAAAAAGGAATATATATATATATATATATATATATATATATATATATATATATGATAAAAATGACTTCCATCTTCACCTTTGAGTTTCCCATTCTATATAAACAAAAGAGGGTGATAAAAAAAAAACCAATATTGAATCAGCCTCTTTTTCTGTAGTAATAAGGATAAACACTAAAAAAAAAAGAATGTTGTCCTTTATATTGGCTTAGTCATTGATTCTTTACTTTACAAAAAGCTTACGAAGGGAGGTACAAAAAATGCATCCTTCTATTCATTAACTAGTATCCTTCAGCTTCTTTTTCTTTCGAATTCTTCTACTTTAGTCCAGTCTGTATATCTTATCGGAGTCCCCGTATATTTCTTTAATAAAAAAGTTAGTTTATCCATGTCCTTTATCTCTCTCACTTTCTGTAGCCATTCTTCGATATTTGGTATTTACTTTTGCTTTCATCTTTTAGCAAAACTTATTCTAGTGGCTGTAGTTAAGTATGTAAATAGAATGTCATCATTGGTATCTAAATGAATATCCCGGTCCGTTATACCCAATAAATAGGGCTGTGGCGCAGGCTGGAGAGCAGCTGCAATGAATCACTGTAATGAATCACTCTGACCAGGAGGTCATGAGTTCGAGGCCCGCTCAGAGCCTATGTTTGTCTTGTCTTTGTTCTATGTTAAAAGGCATTGAATGTTTGCCTATATGTGTAATGTGATCCGCCCTGAGTCCCCTTCGGGGTGAGAAGGGCGGAATATAAATGCTGTAAATAAATAATAAATAAATAGTACTCCGGTTTTCTAGGGAAATTTGTTTTAAGTATTTGTTGACAAATTTTATGGACCTTATCCCAATATTTTTTTGTTTCTTTGCATGTCCACCACATATGGAAATAACTTCCCTCTTGTTCCTCGCATTTCCAACAATTTTTTTGAGTATTCGTATACATTTGATTTAATTTCTTTGGTGTAATGTACCAGCGGTGGAACATTTTTAGCCAGTTCTCTTTCAGGTCCATTGCATATGTATATTTCAGTATTTTAGTCCAAATAGATTCCCATTCTGCTAGAGTAATTGGACTTCGTAGATTTTCTGCCCACTTAATCATACAATTTTTCACTGTTTCTTCTTCTGTGGACCACTCCAATAATTATAAATTTTTGTAATTTTCTTGTTTTCCGTTTCTAAGATTTTATCCCAGAATTGCTCACTTTGACTAAATCCAATTTCTCTGTCTTTATTATACTGCTCCTTAATCTGCAGATAGTGTAACCAGGAGATGTGGGTAAATGTTTGTTTAATCTCTTCATGAGATTTCAAGGTTAGTGACCCTGTTATTAGCAAGTCCTTATATGTTCCCAAAGGGGAAGTTTTGAAGACACTCAACTGGACTACTGTCTGTCAAGCACGTTTTAAAGTGGTCTTTTTAACCTTTAAAGACCTAAACAGCTTCGAACCCAGATATTTTAAGGACTGCTTTCATCAACAATAAGGCAACTTAGGTATCAAGATCTTCATTAACCCCCTTCTCCCCCTTTTTTTGAGGGGAACACACCTGAAAAAGAAGACTGGGCTTCCATACTTTTAATAGTTGTGTAGAAGAAGGTGTATCATGCATGACAAGCTCAACCTAATTCCCTCATCCTTAGAATTTTTTCTCTAGAAAGAAGAAGGTGCACTTTCTTCAATGTCATATGATTATTCTGGTTCTTGTATCAGTTCAAAATCCTTTCACTTAGGGTACTACCCACAACAATTCCCATGAGTTTAGCAAATAAATGATGGATTTTATGGTTGTGCCAGTATGACATAGTGTTTTGAGTGTTGAACTATGTCTCTGGAGTAATGGGTTCAAAACCCTGCTTGGCCATGGAAACCAACTGGGTGACCCTCAGCAAGTCACATACTCGGAGCCCCAGAAAACCATGTGATAATTTTGCTTTAAAGTCACCATAAGTCAGAAATGATTTGAACAGCATCAAGTTACTTAAAATTCTAGAGGCTTTTCACAAATTATAGTGAATCAAGCTGTTTTAAAAAGGCAAAGGTTTCCCCTGATGTTAAGTCCAGTCATGTCTGACTCTGGGGGTTGGTGCTCATCTCCATTTCTAAGCCGAAGAGCCGGCGTTGTCCGTAGACACCTCCAAGGTCATGTGGACAGCATGACTGCATGGAGAACCGTTACCTTCCCGCCGGAGTGGTACCTACTGATCTACTCACATTGACATGTTTTTGAACTGCTGGGTTGGCAGGAGCTAGAGCTAACAGCGGCCGCTCCCTCCGCTCCCGGGGTTTGAACCTGGGACCTTTCGGTCTCCAGCCCAGTGCTTTAACACACTTCGCCATCGGGGCTCCTTTAAAAGACTAATAATATGATTCTTCTTGCCGGTTTTAGGCTTCGTCTTGCACAAAAGCAAAATATACTTGAGCACCCATAACAGAATTTATTTATTTAACAGTCTCAGAACATAAAGCCCCCACTACATGTAGATTCTTATATTCTTAGTCTACTTCAGGCAAGAGTGATTATAACCACTTCTCACTCCAGGCAGACATTCGTGCTTTTCACTTCATCTTGACTGGAAAATGGTGTTCAACTTAACTGGGACATGGTGTTTCTTCTTAGGACCAAGCATTACTCTAGAATTGGCATCCATAGTGTGAAGATGATGTGCCAGTTGTGGCTTTCTTTGGATAGAGATACCTTGTTACAGTTACTTTCACCCATCCTTTTTGGACTACAGCAGGGTGCTATTCATGAAGCTTCTTCTGAAGAGTGAAAACTGCAACAGCTCTCACTTGGTAACACCATATTTTGCATCTTTGAAAATGACTGCATCGGCTCCCAGCCTGTGGAGAACAATTCACTTTAAAAGCCTTCATGGCTTAGGACCAAGTTACAGTGAGAATTGGCTTTCTTTGTCAACCTGGTCAAGTAATAAGAACTTCCTTAGAAGCCCTTTTCCATGGGCTTCAAAATAATGGGAGGAGTAAATAACTGGAGAAAAGGTCTTTCCAGAGGGGGCATCTTATTTCTGATAATGTTTCCCCAAGGAAGGTTGCCTGATACTGTTTTTTGTTCAGTGTTGCCTTCCTTTTTTGTACACACAGGTCAACTGCACTGACAGTTGAATCACAGCATAACACTAGTTCCAGGGCAATCTTTTCTATTACAGCCGAGGAAAATAGACTTGTAGGAGACATTTAAGGCAGCACACAGTAATATCCTTGAATACCTTGCTGCCTCTTTCAGCAAGGAACTAGCGGAAATTATTTCAGAACCATTGGCAATCATATTCGAGAGTTTGTGGAGAATGGGTGAAGTCCCAGAAGATTGGAGGAGGGCAAATGTGGTCCCTATCTTCAAGAAGGGAAAAAAGAACGACCCAAACAATTATCGTCCGGTCAGCCTCACGTCGATACCAGGCAAGATTCTGGAAAAGATCATTAAGGAAGTGGTCTGCAAACACTTAGAAACAAATGCAGTCATTGCTAATAGTCAACACGGATTTACCAAAAACAAGTCATGCCAGACTGATCTGATCTCTTTTTTCGATAGAGTTACGAGTTGGGTCGATACAGAGAACACCGTGGATGTAGCGTACCTAGATTTCAGTAAGGTCTTCGACAAAGTCCCTCACAACCTTCTAGCAAACAAACTAGTAAAATGTGGGCTAGACAAAACTACGGTTAGGTGGACCTCTAATTGGCTAAGCGAACGAACCCAAAGGATGCTCACCAATGTGTCGTCTTCACCTTGGAAAGAAGTCACGAGTGGAGTGCCGCAGGGCTCCGTCCTGGGCCCGGTTCTGTTCAACATCTTTATTAACGACTTAGACGAAGGGTTAGAAGGCACGATCATCAAGTTTGCAGATGACACGAAACTGGGAGGGATAGCCAACACTCCAGAAGAAAGGAGCAGAATTCAAAATGATCTTGACAAACTAGAGAGATGGGCTGAAACTAACAAAATGAAGTTCATCAGGGACAAATGCAAGATACTTCACTTCGGCAGAAAAAATGGAATGCAAAGATACAGAATGGGGGACACCTGGCTAGACAGCAGTACATGTGAAAAAGATCTTGGAGTCCTTGTGGACAACAAGTTAAACATGAGCCAGAAATGTGATGCGGCTGCTAAGAAAGCCAACGGGATTTTGGCCTGCATCAATAGGGGAATAGCGTCTAGATCCAGGGAAGTCATGCTACCCCTCTATTCTGCCTTGGTCAGACCACACCTGGAATACTGTGTCCAATTCTGGGCACCGCAGTTGAAGGGAGATGTTGACAAGCTGGAAAGCGTCCAGAGAAAGGCAAATAAAATGATCAAAGGTCTTCAGAACAAGCCCTATGAGGAGCGGCTTAAAGAGCTGGGCATGTTTAGCCTGCAGAAGAGAAGGCTAAGAGGAGACATGATAGCTATGTACAAATACGTGAAGGGAAGTCATAGGGAGGAGGGAACAAGCTTGTTTTCTGCTGCCCTGGAGACTAGGACGCGGAACAATGGCTTCAAACTACAGGAAAAGAGATTCCACCTGAACATCAGGAAGAACTTCCTCACTGTGAGGGCTGTTCGGCAGTGGAACTCTCTCCCCCAGACTGTGGTGGAGGCTCCTTCTTTGGAGGCTTTTAAGCAGAGGCTGGATGGCCATCTGTCGGGGGTGCTTTGAATGCGATTTCCTGCTTCTTGGCAGGGGGTTGGACTGGATGGCCCATGAGGTCTCTTCCAACTCTACTATTCTATGATTCTATGATTCTTAGCATTCACCTTATATAGTCACATATAAATTTAGAAATAATAAAAAAGCAACCCAAAAAACCTTGGGTTGACATATTCATTTGTTGGGGTAAGTACGGTACTTTAGCTCTTCCCAGAAAAATAATCACCCCCTTTTCTGAGTAGACTGGTGAAAAGGAAGAGCTTAGTCCATCCTAGGAGAACTGAAAAGAAGTACCAACTTGCTCTAATGTCTCCATCATAGTGCTACACTTTGGACACGCTATCATTGCCTGGGGAGAGGAGGGAAGGGGGAGGAAATAAAAACTGGAGACAACAGGATGAATAAATTCTAGAACATGGAAACGTTCCTTTTTTGATGTGTTGTCGAAGTTTTTCATGGCCGGGATCACAGGGTTGTTGTATGTTTTCCGGGCTCTATGGCCATGTTCCAAAAGTATTCTCTCCTGACGTTTTGCTCACATCTATGGTACCCCTGGACTTTCCATCTATATATATAAAAAGGTAATGAAATGTCGGCCTAGGACAAAACAACAAAACCACACATCCCAGAAACACTAAACTTGGCAGCACAACCCCTCATCCATGCCTCTACGTTCATACAACAAAAAGCTCCAGCTACTCCAGAAAACTGCCAGGTTTTAAGACTGCAAGGCTATTCACTGCTATTCCATAAGGATTCCCGTAAGCCACAGCAACGCGTGGCCGGGCAAAGCTAGTCTATATATATATAAAAGAGTGATGGCATCACGGCGACCCACAAAACAACAAAACTACAGGCCCCCCAACCTCAAAATTTGACAACACAACCCATCATCCACGCCTCTAGGTTGATACAACAAAAAGAAAAGAAAAATAAAGTCCTAATTAGAGAGAGAGGAATAATTGCTTTTATCCAATTGCTGCCAGTTAGAAGGCTAAGCTCCTCCAACTTGGTCTCCTAGCAACACAAAAATAATAATAAAAAACACTAAAAAATTAATACAATAAAATACTATAATAACAGAAAATAACTAAAAATAATACAAGAAAATAATAAAATACAATAAAGAAAAATATAACTTACAATAAAATTAATTAAAAAATGCAAATAACATCAAATAAAAATTACACAACAATTTTTAACCATTACCACCACCACTTTGCCACAGCAACTCGTGGCCGAGCACAGCTAGTCTATATATATAAAAGGGTAATGAAATTTCGGCCTAGGACAAAACAACAAAACTACACATCCCAGAAAGACTAAACTTGGCAGCACAAACCCTCATCCATGCCTCTACATTCATACAACAAAAAGAAAAGAAAAATAAAGTCCTAATTAGAGGAAGATGAATAATTGTTTTCATCCAATTGTTACCAGTTAAAAGGATAAGCTCCGCCCACTTGGTCTCCTAGCAACCCACTCAGCCCAGGGGACAGGCAGAGTTAGGCCTCACTTAGGCCTATTCCCCACTGCCTATAAAATACAGATTATCAGATTTGAACTGGATTATATGGCAGGGTAAACTCAAGGCCCTTCCACACAGCTATATAACCCATTTATAGTCTTATATTATCTGCTTTGAACTGGATTATCTTGACTCCACACTGCCATATAATCCACTTCAGTGTGCAGTCAGACACAACTTGACTTTATGTCAGGAGAAAACCTTTACCCTTTACCTTAACTACCACCAATACCTCAATACTTTATTTCCCATACCACCATACTTCGCCACAGCAACGCGTGGCCGGGCACAGCTAGTAGATATTTATAAACCTTCCTTGCTTAGTTTCTCCATGCCTCACAACCTCTGAGGATGCCTGCCATAGATGTGGGCGAAACATCAGGAGAGAATACTTCTGGAACATGGCCATACAGCCCGGAAAACATACAACAACCCTGTTCCTTTTTTGGTTATCATGCTAGATAAATGATTATGGGAGTTGTATTGAGGGAGTTGTATTCCAAAACAATTCATGATAGCTGAAAGTCTGGGAAGAAATGCATCACAGTAAACACTGCAAGATTATCTACATCTGTGGTCAAATATCAATAGTGGTGAGGTGAAACAGATAGACTTCAATAGTTATATTCAGACAAAAACACCAGCAACAACTCAGACATTGTTGATGGATATTATTCAGCAGTCAAGTGCACTGACCCAATTTGTGTTGTAATCCATTAGCAGCACAGACACAAATGAGACAGCTACATCTCTCTACACTCAAGGGATATTGGTAATTCATTCTTCTGGAAGAGACTCAATAGCAAAATGTGGCATGTGAGCAACAATGTCTAGACAAACAAAAGTAGAGTATATTGTGATATATTTTGGCATTGATGCATTAACTTGGCCAAAATGACTATTTAATTAGGATAACCAACTCTGGGGGAGGGGGAGCTACCACTACTGAAACCCACACAACTAGAGTATTTCACCAGTGGAATTGGCTGATAGTGAAGGGGTTTTTTTACTTCTAAATGTAAGATCTTGTTTACTGGGCTTAATCTTCCATTAAATCATGGTAAAAGTAGGATGGAAGATGTCTTTAAAATCAAATCAAGGCTATTATTGGGTCTACAGTAGTGGTTCCCAACATTTGGACCTCCAGGTGTTTTGGATTTAAACTCCCAGAAATCCCAGCCATCTTACCAGCTGTTAGAAATTGTGGGAGCTGAAGTCCAAAACTCCTGGAGGCCCAAAGGTTGGGAACCACTGCTCTACAAGGAAAAAATGCTTTTTGGAGATCAAAGAGAGAAGGTATTTAATATTTGATGGATCTGTACAGTTTTCAGAAAGAAAGAATATGCAGGGGGGGAACCAAACTTGTTGTGAAGAGTAAATGGATTTGGGGTTTTATGAGTGGAAAGACGAGACTGAATTTTCAAGCCATGAAATATTTTCATACCAGGATCTTGGAGTTCAAGAAATATTGGAAAGAATTATGTAAAAATGTGTACTATGTGAAGTAAGTACGGATAATTATTGAAGAAGCCTATAAATAAAACATTATGTGGCTGGGTTTTGCAGCCTCAAGACATCGTGCATTAGATTCTATTTTTTAGAAGGATGCAATTTCCACCAATTTTCTTTTTTGGTTAAAAACAGGATGCTTTTATAAAGAGTGTACAAGTCTCACATTCTATGATAGCAATACAAATGATGTAAGACTGAAAGCCTCCAGAATGTCTTATCACATTGTATTCAAAAATGAAAGGGAGAAGAATTAAACAAAAAGGCAAAGCTTTCTGCATAATATGTTTTCCTCAGTTCCAGTTAGCCCCAATGGCAAAGTGTGTTAAAGCGCTGAGCTGCTGAACTTGCAGACTGAAAGGTCCCAGGTTCAAATCCCAGGAGTGGAGTGAGTGCCCGCTGTTAGAGCCAGCTTCTGCCAACCTAGCATGCCAATGTGAGTAGATCAATAGGTACCACTCCGGCGGGAAGGTAACGGCGCTCCACGCAGTCATGCCGGCCACATGACCTTGGAGGTGTCTACGGACAACGCCGGCTCTTCGGCTTAGAAATGGAGATGAGCACCAACCCCCAGAGTCAGACATGACTGGACTTAACGTCAGGGGAAACCTTTACCTTACAGTTCCAGTTTAATTCCAGACAAAGGATGGGGGAATCTTTTACTTTATGAACCAAATTCCATTTTAGGGAAATTTTCAAGGGCCATAATATAGTGTTGGGTCAGGAGGCAAGCATAAGATTAGGGCCCAACATATTGGTATATTTTATACAAAAATTTTTTGGGGGGGAGGGCAATAATTGAGTCTTAGACAAGGCATTTCAACCTCTGGAAACTGCACAAAATCACTAGATCATGGCATTATGGGGAAAGTGGTGTGGCCATCTACAGACCTCGAGGTCAGAGGTCCCTGACCCCTGTTCTTGAGCAAGCAACTTTAAAAAGGTCTGTTGATAATACATCTCATCCCTTGCGGTGGTGTTTCAAAGATTTATGCAGTTTAATGGGATCTAGATGGGCGTACCTGCATTCAGCAGTGCAGAAGCCTTTTTACCGAACTTATTTTGAAGGATTTACATTGGATTTCTCTGCAAAAAGTAAAAAAAAAAAGAAAGAAAAGTTTTCATTTGGTCTGTAATTGTGTAGGAAAGTGTCTGACACTTTCCCTCTCATACTCCACTTTGGGATTAATTGTGCAATGAGGTGGGGAAAGGCATGGAACAATTAATTAAACATCTCCTTTGTGAACCAGAATAACCAAACTGGTTCACTTCAAGCTACATAATGTATGCTGAAAGCCAGCATTTTTGACACAGAAAAATGACTGGATCTGCATGGTTTATATACACTCAAAGGTGGCTTTTCTCTGACCAGTAGTATTGATTCATTCTGTGTTGGCAATTCTCTCCTTTCCCCCAATTAAACATTGATCAGTTTCTGGTGAGATACCACAACTATTTTTAGCTACATTCCTCCACAAGTCATGAGCGTTTACTGGCACTATAAACAGGGATATGTTGTTAAAAATATTGAGGACTATCGTAGAGAGAAAATGTATTTGTATGAAAGCTCCCTTTATTGCACAGAAGAAGTTAAGACATAATGCTTTGTTTTTGATCAGATGTGCAACCCCATTGCTTCCATCATTTGTTCTTGAGATCTGACGTCTGGTCTGGGAAGCTGTTGCTTGGAGCTTGGACCTGAACTTAACTTTGCAGCCTAGGAAGCTGTTTTGCCTGGAAAGACACTGGGGATGGAAAAGCTTTTATCTATCTATCTGGTAATAATAATAATAATAATAATAATAATAATAATAATAATAACTATTATTATTATTATTATTATTATTATTATTATTATTATTATTATTATCTGCCTAGAAGATCAGGGGGCAGAGGACTCTTGCAAGTAAAATAAGCAGTCAAAGAAGAAGAACGTGCACTGGCAGAATATGTAAAGCAAAGTGAAGAACCTGCTTTGATTGAAGTCAAAAAACAAACTCCTCAAAGCACAGCAGACAAAAAATCAGTACAAGAAAACTGCATTACAAACTAGAGCTGACAGCTGGCACAATAAAACATTGCATGGAAAGTTCCTTGACAAAATTGAAGGAAAAGTTGATAAGGAGAAGACCTGGCTCTGGTTCACAAATGGGACCCTGAAGAAGGAGACAGAAGGCCTGATCCTTGCAGCCCAGGAGCAAGCCATCAGAACAAATGCAATTATGGCCAAGATCAAAAAATCAGCTGATGACCCAAAATGCAGACTGTGCAAGGAAACCGACGAAACCATTGATCATATCCTCAGCTGCTGTAAGAAAATCGCATAGACAGACTACAAACAGAGGCACAACTATGTGGCCTAAATGATTCATTGGAACTTATGCCTCAAGTACCACCTCCCAGCAGAAAAGAACTGGTGGGATCACAAACCTGCAAAGGCATAGGAAAATGGGCACACAAAGATACTATGGGACTTCCGAATCCAGACTGACAAAGTTCTGGAACACAACACACCAGACATCACAGTTGTGGAAAAGAAAAAGGTTTGGATCATTAATGTCGCCATCCCAGGTGACAGTCGCATTGACGAAAAACAACAGGAAAAACTCAGCTGCTATCAGGACCTCAAGATTGAACT
Source organism: Anolis carolinensis (assembly GCF_035594765.1). Taxonomy (NCBI): domain Eukaryota; kingdom Metazoa; phylum Chordata; class Lepidosauria; order Squamata; family Anolidae; genus Anolis; species Anolis carolinensis. The sequence continues at coordinate 213,896,395 of NC_085841.1, read as the reverse complement.
TCAAAGACTCTGGCAGAAACCAGTGCAGGTGGTCCCGGTGATGATCGGCACACTGGGTGCCGTGCCAAAAGATTTCAGCCGGCATTTGGAAACAATAGACATTGACAAAATTACAATCTGTCAACTGCAAAAGGCCACCGTACTGGGATCTGCACTCATCATCCGAAAATACATCACACAGTCCTAGACGCTTGGGAAGTGTTCGACTTGTGATTTTGTGATACGAAATCCAGCATATCTATCTTGTTTGCTGTGTCATACAATAATAATAATAATAATAATAATAATAATAATAATAATAATAATAATAATAATAATAAATGTTTATTTCATAACTGTGTGATTTTCTGGCATTGTATATTTCTGCCGCTTCTGTGTCTGTTCATTTGTATTTTGATTCTGTAGCCCACTTGTCGATGGATGTCCAGAATCAGCAGCAACAACCACAGTCCTTTTTATCCTGGGCGACGACCGGGCCAGTATAGACTTTGTTTTGGTTTGTTTCTCCATAATGCTAATGGGTTAGGTGCTCTTAATTCCACCATATAGATCTCATTTGCTGTGTCATACTATGTATTTTTATTTCTTGCCCACCTCTCCTCACATTGCTAAAACACACATTCATATAAAAACATCATTTAAACAGTAGAGTTTCACTTATCCAACATAAACGGGCCGGCAGAACATTGGATAAGTGAATATGTTGGATAATAAGGAGGGATTAAGGAAAAGCCTATTAAACATCAAATTAGGTTATGATTTTACAAATTAAGCACCAAAACATCATGTTATACAACAAATTTGACAGAAAAAGTAGTTCAATACGCAGTAATGCTATGTAGTAATTACTGTATTTACGACTTTAGCACCAAAATATCATGATGTTTTGAAAACATTAACAAAAATGCATTGGATAATCCAGAATGTTGTATAAGTGAGACTCTATTGTATATATATCAAAACATATTTCCAAAAAATACACAAAGCAGAGATTAAACAAAGAACACGGGTTTAAAATTCAGGCTAAAAACTATCTGGAAATATGTTCTTTGAGTATTGAGAAGCCTTGACAAAAACCATAGCCTGATGAGAATTTTTCCCTACAGGGGAGATTATATTATTACTTTTAATATATCAATTTATATCCTACATTTCTCTTGAAAATGAGATTCAAGGTATTGGAGACTAGGTAATTATATAAAATGGTGAAATCCAGGGAGGACTTCTTTTTTAAAAGTAATAGCCTGATCTTTTTAAGGCAGGATGAAATCTTATTTTGCTACAGTGAGGCATTCACCACTCAAGCAGAGAGCCCCCTCCCCATTTAGCTGCTTTCAGTGGCTACAAAGAGCCAATATACATGTGGTGACCTTCACCTTTCCAAGAACCCAATCTATCATTAAAGAAACCTGCAGTGGTCTTGCTTACATTTTCCAGCTAAGTGAGCTAACCACATGTAGCTGGGGAGCCTAGTGAACTCTGCTAGCTGGGCCTTAGTCCTGCAAAGATGTCACTCACTCTGTTGTGATGAAAAAGTCCCAGAGGGGGTGAAGATGTAACAGATGGATATGCAAAAACTAACAAGCTCGCTCTTCTACACTCCCTGGTGGACTTTGGGTCCCCCAAACTCTTTACAGAGGTGCTGTGTTTCTGTGCAGAAAAGAATATTTCTATAAGAGGACATTCCCTAAGAAGGCATTTTATTTTCTTTGTGCAGAATATGCAGTTTTCTGTGCATAACAACCATATATGAATTTTGCATCAGAGGAGAAGATCAGTGTCCACCTTGCTGCCTGCCTCGCCCGCCGGTGATCATCTCCTCTGCAGACGGAAGGGAAAGCATCACAGGAGGAGTGGTATCTTAAGTAACCAGGTCATAATGAAGGATATAGAATCATAGAATAGTAGAGTTGGAAGAAACCTCATGGGCCATCCAGTCCAACCCCCTGCCAAGAAGCAGGAAATCGCATTCAAAGCACCCCCGACAGATGGCCATCCAGCCTCTGCTTAAAAGCCTCCACCACTGTCTGGGGCAGAGAGTTCCACTGCTGAAAAGCTCTCACAGTGAGAAAGTTCTTCCTGATGTTCAGGTGGAATCTCATTTCCTGTAGTTTGAAGCCATTGTTCCGCGTCCTAGTCTCCAGGGCAGCAGAAGACAAGCTTGCTCCCTCCTCCCTATGACTTTTCTTCACGTATTTGTACATGGCTATCATGTCTCCTCTCAGCCTTCGCTTCTTCAGGCGAAACATGCCCAGTTCTTTAAGCCGCTCCTCATAGGGCTTGTTCTCCAGACCCTTGATCATTTTAGTCACCCTTCTCTGGATGCTTTCCAGCTTGTCAACATCTCCCTTATTTATTTATTATTTATTTACAGTATTTATATTCCGCCCTTCTCACCCCAAAGGGAACTCAGGGCGGATCACATTACACATATAAGGCAAACATTCAATGCCTTAACATAGAACAAAGACAGAGACAAACGCAGGCTCCGAGCTGGCCTCAAACTCCTTACCTCTTGGTCAGAGTGATTTGTTGTAGCTGGCTGCAGCTGGCTGCTCACCAGCCTGCGCCACAGCCCGGGCCTATTGCGGTGCCCAGAATTGGACATAGTATTCCAGGTGTGGTCTGACCAAGGCAGAATAGAGGGGTAGCATGACTTCCCTGGATCTAGACGCTATTCCCCTATTGATGCAGGCCAAAATCCCGTTGGCTTTCTTAGCAGCCGCATCACATTGCTGGCTTATGTTTAACTTGTTGTCCACAAGGACTCCAAGATCTTTTTCACATGTACTGCTGTCAAGCCAGGCGTCCCCCATTCTGTATCTTTGCATTCCATTTTTTCTGCCGAAGTGAAGTATCTTGCATTTGTCCCTGTTGAACTTCATTTTGTTAGTTTCGGCCCATCTCTCTAGTCTGTCAAGATCGTTTTGAATTCTGCTCCTGTCTTCTGGAGTGTTAGCTATCCCTCCCAGTTTGGTGTCGTCTGCAAACTTGATGATCGTGCCTTCTAACCCTTCGTCTAAGTCATTAATAATGTTTTTAAGGAGATTTTATTTATAGAAAGAAAAAAAATCCCTGAAGTCGGGAGATGACTCAAACATTATAAAACTTGGTGGGCTAAAAGTGGTAGATGTGCCCTCCATGTGTGTCGATTTTCACCCCTCTAGCCCTAAAACTGAGGGGAAGAGGAGCCTTGGGACGACTGCCCAAAGTGGCCAATAGGTCGAAAAAATTTGTTTTTTTGGATGCGGAACGAAAATGCTAATTTGGAAAGGCACCCGTTTTTGGAAGGGGGCCTTACAAATGAAACGAACAGAAATGGATAGCAATTCTATACAAATGCACAAATTTACTATGTAGTGCAGAACTGAGTATCAAGAGATGTATGGATACCTTAAATCAGGGGTCCCCAAACTAAGGCCAGGGGCCGGATACGGCCCTCCAAGGTCATTTACCTGGCCCCTGCCCTCATTTATAATATAATATTTTTATATCGGTTTTAATAATATAATATATTATATGTACATATGATATTGATAATATTATCATGTTATACAATGTAATACTAATAATACCATATAATAATATTAATTACATGTTATATATTACATATAATATTACAGTATATAGTATAGTTCAATATAGTAATATATAATGCTAATATTGTGCTATGCTAATAATATAATATATTGTATGTACATACAGCTGCTCTGAGTCCCTTTCGGGGTGAGAAAGGCGGGATATAAATGTAATAAATAAATGTAGTGAATGAATAAATAAATAATTGTAGACTTAGGCTCACCCAAAGTCTGAAATGACTTGAAGGTACACAACGACAACAACAGTCCTAATTAACTTGACTATCTCATTGGTCAGAAGCAGGCCCACGCTTCCTATTGAAATCCTGATAGGTCGGTTAAAATTGTTTTCATTTTTAAATATTTTATTGTTCTTTCATTGTTGTTGTTGTTTTGCACTACAAATAAGACATGTGCAGTGTGCATAGGGATTTGTTCGTATTTCTTTTTCAAATGATAATTCAGCCCCTCAACAGTCTGAAGGATTGTGGACCGGCCCCCTGCTTAAAAAGTTTGAGGACCCCTGCCTTAAATACTGGCATCTCAACGTCTTTGTTAAATGATATGCTACATGCCTCTTGAAGGTTTCTCATCTAATAGCTGCACTCTGGATAAAATTATTAATGGTGCTATACACCCTATTTATTGTTTATGCTTCAGATTAAAATTATGTTTGGAGTTGTGTCATGCACTCTATGCTACATTGATTGTGTTTTATAAGCCTTACATTATGCGATACTGTGTTCATTGATCATGTGCCCAGTTTCTCTATCCTTTTATGATGTATGGGTGCTATAGGATAAATCACGATCCTAATTGTGCCCGTAAATGTAAACAATATTTCATTATGATGTATCCATTTCAGCTGATTGTATTATTCATCTTCTACTAATGCACACACCTGCCTAGTCTTTTTAGAGGAAGCCAATCATTTGGTTATTGGGTCTATCATATATTCTGTCATAGTAGAAGTACTTTTATTAGGAATCCAATAGTTTCTCAAACGGCCATTTTGTGGGACTGGATTTTTATTGTTGTTGTAATTTGCCACCAAGTAAACTTCACCCTGGCCCCTGGTGGCAAAGTGCGTTAAAGAGCTGAGCTGCTGAACTTGCGGACTGAAAGGTCCCAGGTTCAAATCCCGGGAGTGAAATGAGCGCCCGCTGTTAGCCCCAGCTCCTGCCAACCTAGCAGTTCGAAAACATGCAAATGTGAGTAGATCAATAGGTACCGCTTCAGCGGGAAGGTAACGGCGCTCTATGCAGTCATGCCGGCCACATGACCTTGGAGGTGTCTACAGGCAACACCGGCTCTTCGGCTTAGAAATGGAGATGAGCACCAATCCCCAGAGTCGGTCACGACTGGACTTAACATCAGGGGAAAACCTTTACCTTTACCTTTTTAAACTTCACCTAGGAGCCCCCGGTGAAGTAGTGGGTTAAAGCCTTGTGACTTGAAGGTTGGGCTGCTGATCTGCAATCCCACCCGGGGAGAGCGCGGATGAGCTCCCTCTATCAGCTCCAGCTCTATGCGGGGACATGAGAGAAGCCTCCCACAAGGATGGTAAAACATCAAAACATCCGGGCATCTCCTGGGCAACGTCCTTGCAGACGGCCAATTCTCTCACTCCAGAAGCGACTTGCAGTTTCTCAAGTCGCTCCTGACACGTAAAAAAAACCTTCACCTTATGGTGACCCTATGAATGAGAGATCGAAAAGAGCTCTGCCAAAGTCTTGCACACTCAAAGCTTCCTTGATTAAATCAACCTTCCTGTAATACAGTTTTCCTTTGTTTCCTACTGCATTTCATATAATTGAGCATAATCTTTTCCATGGGTCACATATCTCATGATATGTCCTGAGTCCACCAGCCTCCGGACAGTCATCAGGATAGGACTGTGCTCTTCATAGATAAAATAATTATATTTCTTTCAATAGCATTAATTAAGTTAATGATTTAATGCTGAGATGTTTTACTGTAATCTGGGAAGATGAGTATCTTACCAAACCACAAATAGAGCATAAAATTGGTGACTGACAGAATATTAAAAGGCCCTCTGACCATGGTGACTGGAAGAGAATGGGAAGTGCAGCTTTAAAAAGTTATATCTTAACTGTTCTCCTAAGGGTTTGTTTAAAACCTTCTGCTAGTTTACCCTTCCGATAGTGTTGTAGAACTCTCTTTAGAGATGGTGGGGTGGAGAATAAAGTCATTCCAAATGAGCTCTCCAAGCAGCTCGAACTGATCAATCTGAAAGCCTTTTCCAAGGCAGCAGCTCATGTGATGCTGAGCTCAGGCTCAGCGAGGTTGCTAATTAATTGTGCTTTTCTCAGGTATCACTTCCTGCTAAAGCAAGCAGTAGTTTCAAATCGCCCAGACCCATACACACCGCCTTTAACAAAACATATTTCTAGGAACTTCAAGAACAAGCTAAAGCCCTAACAAATTTTGGGAGGAAGCTTGCTGTTCTGTGCACACTTAACTGGGGTGATGTCTCATTGAATTAAATAGCACAACTGCTCAATATGCTTGCAGAGTATTCTGGCTTTGATATCAGCTCCCGAGTTAGTTTTCACAAAGCCCTTCTTCCTCAGGGGAGAATTGTCCACCATTGGCTGAATTGGCTAGGGCTGCTGGGACCTGCATTTGAACAACATGTGAAGGTCTAAATATGCCCCATCTCTGCCTTCAAAATGAGTACGGATACATAAAGTCTTGTAGGCTATCCCTTCTGATTTTAAGGGTATTTATTTTTGTTAAAGAAAGCAAAGGTTTCCAGCTCAACACAGTTTGTGCAGTAACAAAGTAATGTGCAGTAGTAAGAAATAGGTTTATGTGGAGTTTACAATATGAACTTTAGGCTGTATCCACACTACAGAATATTATTTGACACCACATTAAGTACCATGGCTCAATGCTGTGAAACTCTAGGATTTGTAGCTTTTGTTAATGTGGGATTTATGTATTGATAGTGTTTAAATGCAGTTTGTGCCATGCTTGTATTGCAACTGATTGCATCATCCAGAATGTACCAGAATGTGGAAAGAGTTAATTGCCAAGAAGCTATAATGACCTTGATGTGTGACCTAGGGAGTATCCAGACACAAGTGTTTGTGCATACTGATTGCCTCAGTTCAGTTGAGTTCTGTCTGCCTAGAGTTCGAGTCAAGTTCTGTTGGAGAACAGAGCAGTCCTGTGTTCGTCTGTCGTCTGCAAGTCTGTTTGTGTTGATTACTGCTGCATACAGTAAAACTTTGTAAATAGTTCTGCGTTCCACTGCTTCCATCCAACTACTGCTGCGCTGCAAATACTCTGACAGCTTTGTGATACATTTATTCTTCTCCGTCAGAGAGCTTGGGTGCTAGAATAAGTTACAAATCCTACGATTCAATGGCAGTTAAAGTGGTTTGGGATTTTTGTGCCAGGAGCGACTTGAGAAACTGCAAGTTGCTTCAGGTGTGAGATAATTGGCTGTCTACAAAGACGTTTCACAGAGGACTCCTGGGTGTTTGATGTTTTATTGTCCTGTGGGAGGCTTCTCTCATGCCCTCATATGGGGAGCTGGAGCTGACAGTGGGAGCTCACCCACTCACCCTGGATTTGAACCGCCGACCTGTCAGTCAGCAGTCCTGCTGGCACAAGGATATAACCCATTGCACCATCAGGTGCTCTAGTTAAAGTGGTATAAAACTGTTATAGTTATGCAGCCTGGATGGTCTTTTAATCAGGAACAAGACTATTTCTTAATAAAAATAGATAAAATAGAAAATTAAAAAGAAAAAAAAACATTACCTTTGCTTCTTTATAAGCTTATATTAATACAGTAGAGTCTCACTTATCCAAGCTAAACAGGCCGGCAGAAGCTTGGATAAGTGAATATCTTGGATAATAAGGAGGGATTAAGGAAAAGCCTATTAAACATCAAATTAGGTTATGATTTTACAAATTAAGCACCAAAACATCATGTTATAAAACAAATTTGACACAAAAAGTAGTTCAATACGCAGTAATGTTATGTTGTAATTACTGTATTTATGAATTTAGCACCAAAATATCACAATATATTGAAAAGATTGACTACAAAAATGGCTTGGATAATCCAGAAGCTTGGATAAGCGAGGCTTGGATAAGTGAGACTCTACTGTAATATATTTTGGGGCCAACCATCTATAACCAAAGAGGATGCCAATGTGTCTTTGATCAATATCTTGAAGAGCGTGTCTTTGCCACTGCACCAGAAGATAGCGAGCTGGCACCAAGGAGATAGTTCTCCACAATCTATCCAGCACTCGGTGTTGCTCTTTCATCTTCTAAGATGCATTGCGTTGTTGAATGCCAAACAGCAAACAGTGTCAGGGAGATCAAGGAAAAGCATTCTGACTTCTTGTGCTGTCAGGAAAAAAGCATGGAATAAACCCTTTTTGCAAGAAGTATTGGGTGGGGAGAATTAAAATTGAAGAATAGAACCAGAAATGCTCTGAAGAAGACTATGCATCTACTGAAGTTAGACTATGCAACTACGGTTGCCTATGGGCATGATTTGGGGCTGGAGTCTGCTCTGATTGTGGGTGGATACAGTAAACTTTGCTCTTTAACAAGAAAGTTTTCTCAACCATCTTTTCTGAATTTTCTGAATTTTCTTCCTTAATGCCTCCTTATTATCCAACATATTCACTTATCCAACATTCTGCCGGCCCGTTTATGTTGGATAAGTGAGACTCTACTGTACTCAGTTTTTGGGACTCTTTAAATGTGATTTTAAACAGGTCCTATCACATGACGTTTGGCCCATTCCATCAGTAATCCGTTGGAATCTGTCTGCAAAATGTTGCAGAAACAGAGTAACTTCACATGGGATTCTAATCACATTTTTTGATTTAATACAGTTCTGAGAGACCATTTTTACGTGTGATTGTAAAATCAGTAGGCATTCCGTCAGCTAAAATCTTGTGAGAATGATAGTTCGAGACTTCCAGGTTATGTCACTTGGGCAATATTAGAAAAAAATGTTTTTTAAAGGGATGTAGGGAGGCATTTGAATAGATTTGGAGGAGCCAGCCTTCATGGTGTGGTGAATCAAAGCCCAGTACAGTAGAGTCTCACTTATCCAACAATCGCTTATCCAACGTTCTGGATTATCCAACGCATTTTTGTAGTCAATGTTTTCAATAGATCATTATATTTTGGTGCTAAATTCGTAAATACAGTAATTACTACATAGCATTACTGTGAATTGAACTACTTTTTGTGTCAAATTTGTTGTATAACATGATGTTTTGGCGCTTAATTTGTAAAATCATAACCTAGTTTAATGTTTAATAGACTTTTCCTTAATCTCTCCTTATTATCCAACATATTCACTTATCCAACATTCTATCGGCCCGTTTACGTTGGATAAGCGAGACTCTACTGTATTTTCTAAAAATAAGAATTGGGTCCCATCTTAATACAGTATGCATCCAGTCCTAAAAAAATACAGGATGCAAACTGACATAAACAGAGTATAACCCAACATGATGAGGTCCTTAGACTTTTTCAAAAGCCGTATGTTGCATGCCCTCCAACTGTTCCAAATTGGCAGAAACAATTCCAGTTAATCCTCTGCCATCCCATTCTTTCAGCTGTTTTTAAAGCATCCCACATTTTTCTCCTCCTCTCACTTTCCCCATTGTCAACAACTTATCTCACCTGCTGTAAACTGAGTTCAAATTACATAAGTAGGTTGCAGTCAATTAATTCAGCATGGAAAGAAGAAAGAAAGGAGGAGAATCTTGCCCTTCCAGTAGGCCAAGAACCCTTCCACACAGCTATATATCCCAGAATATCAAGGAAGAAAACCCCACAATATCTGCTTTGAACTGGGTTATCCGAGTCCACACTGCCATATATTCCAGTTCAAAGCAGATAATAAGGGATTTTATTCAGCTGTGTGGAAGAAAGCAAAACTGTGGCAGTCTTTCCTAGCTTGTACAATCCTCCTCATTAATAACCTTTGCTATCTTGACCACACTCTAATGTTGATCAGCCACACATGTCTCAGTTTTTTCATATGTGAAATGTTGTTTTTCCTATTGGAGGGGTCTGTTGATTACTCCAAGCTGAGTCAGAAGATGCATTAAATTTCACAAACAATATCATTCAATTTGAAAGGCAGTTTTCCCGGCATCACCTTGAAAGGAAGTTAATGATTCATACACAGAGTGAGTTAAGTCCTGCAAGCATTGCTTTCCTTCTCAATCATCTTTGCCCGCACTATACTAAATGCACAGTGCCATGTATTTTCTTCTTCTTGAAAAAGACCTTGACGAGCTTTATTGGTTTCTCTCTTCTCAAGAAAACCAATGTTTTTCAAGGTGAGCTGAAAGGCCCATTACTTGCTGTAATGATGTGTGGCCAAGATCCAGGGGTATTCTTTGGTATTCAGTACCCGCAGAGTTGGAGCTTCATTTTGCTCTCCTGCCTACTGCAGCTCTCTATTTTGTCAAAAATACTCCAGAGGGTTTCTCACTTGTCCAGAGCAGACTTTTTAAAGTGCATGGAGTGAAGGCTGCAGGAAGAGGCAGATAATAGATTTTAATTGAAGAAGGTGGAATACAATATATCAGTGGATTCTGGCCTGTGCTTAAATATTCATGTACAAACCTAAAATATAACTGTAGGTACGGGAATGGCTAAAACAAGAATTCTGCCCCCCAGAACAATTTTCCCCAATTTATCTAATACTTCACAGCAGGTTAATCCACTGAACTGATTGATTGATATGCCACAGTTATCTATATCAAAATGCTACCAGAATGGTATCGATTGAAAAAACTTAAATGTATATGTTCTCATACAGATTTAAATGGGTATATTAATAAGACAGTATGCGAGTATTGCTAAGAATTTTCTTTACAGTCCCAACTGGGTACTATGTTATTATGTAACACAAAGCAAAACATACATCAATCTCAAACGGGAACTAGTCCACAAATATGGTGTATATACAAACACAACTATACAATCTTACTATGTAACACATACAGCAAAACATACATCAATTTCAAATGGAAAACAGTCCACAAATATGGTGTATATGTGCAGACAGGTTTCATGGTGTACTTGTGCCAGGGAACAACAGGATTTTTTTTTGTCTTCTGTTTTTTATTTTTATTAATTTTTTTATACTACATCGAAAGTGTGAGAACAACCAAGGTATAGAAAAGTAGGGAAAAGAAAGATAAAAGTCTACAATCTACAAAAATATACCCACACACAAAAAAAAGCAAAAAAAATTGACTTCCATTCCATCTTCTTGGATAATATTTTCTTATTATTCAATAATATTTTTTCTTGCTAAGGAGAAAAAAAATAGCAAAATTGTCTCTCGTAATCTTCATTTTCTCAAATTATCCAGATAGTCCTGAAGATCATCCCAATTCGTTCTTTTCATTATCTTGCCTGTATTTTTCTTCAACAGAAAAGTCAATTCGTCCATATCCTTTATTTCTCTTATCTTCTCCACCCACTCCTCAATTGGTGGGACTGATTCCTGTTTCCATTCTCTAGCGGAAGTTGTAATATAGGTAAAAAGTTTATCTTCTTGTTCCGTCAATTGTAAGTCTGTCTGTAAATCCTAATAGATAATACTCTGGTTTTCTTATAAATGTCCTTTTTAAAATCTTTTGTGATTCTTCATGAATCTTCAACCAAAACTTTGTTGCTTCTTTACAAGTCCACCACATGTGATAGAAGGAGCCAACTTGTTCTTTACATTTCCAGCACTTATCAGAAACTGTTTTATACATTTTGGCTAATTGTTTCAGTGTAGTATACACCAGAACAACAGGATTATGTTGCCGGGTTATACATGTTGGTTCCTCATTGGGTGTATGCTGACAACATGGGTACAGTTTAGTAAATGGCAAAAACTTACTCCTGGCTGTTGGGACATGGATGTGCTGGAGAGGAATGTAAATACTGGGAGACAAGGTCATGCAGGTGGCTAATAGGAACAGTCATGTGTAATCCAGGAACAGCACCCTATGGTTCCATGCCACAAGTACACAACCAAATCTCTCTGCACAGATGGCCAGGTTCTAAAAAGTGTCAATAAATGACAATGTTCTGTTCCTGGCTTGAAAGTGTGTGTTCCTGTTTCTTTGTGCAGTGCTGACTTGGGTAATAGTGGTCCTACACCATGAGATTTATTTGTGTGGCAGATACTTCATGAAATGTTTGGAGGGCACAGTTTTTCTGGCCAGGACAAAGAACGGAACTTTTGCAGAGATCCGCATCTCCGTGTATCCACATCCCGGGGCTTTAAAAGCTACCGAGGTTTCTGGTGGAAGTCCTATGGTGGCCATCTCCCTTAACCCTTTCCTATTCTTCTATATGGCACACAGCAACTGAACATACTAGAAAAAGAGGTTCAAGGAGAATTCTTCTAAATCTCGGAACAAAGTCTGGACAACGGAGGCAGAAATCCCGGGACTCTGTATGTAGACCTCTGCTGAAGTCCTGAGATTTTTTTGCCCCTGTTTAAAACCTGTGATTTAGTGCTGTCTGGAAGTGCCCTGAGTTAGATGATTCAGGGAGTTGTAGAACAAAAGGGGACATTTTCTAAACTCTGCTCCCTTCAGGTCCCTGGCCTCTTTGGTTTCATTAAGCTGCCCTGAAATGCACTGACAAGGGCTGATGTTTCTTGCCTGTCACAATTCAATCAGCTATCTCTACACACATACACACACCCCAAGATTGTTTTGTGTGTCTTCAAGTCATTTCTAACTAATGTGACCCTATGGCAAACTTCACAGGGACTGAAAATGTGTGAGTCACCCGAGTGGGTTTCTATAGCCAAGCAGGAATTTAAAGCCTGTTTTCATGAGTCAAAGTCCAACACTAAATCACTACATGATTTATACCAGGGGTGGAAGTTGTCAAGATTTCACCCCCCCCCCCACCACCACCACCCCCCCCCACCCCAAATCTAAATCCTCTATTCAATGTAAGGACTTAAGCTCCCAGCATTTCTGACCATTTTGGCTAAGGCCAATGGAATCTGGGGCACCATGTGATTCTCACCCCTTAATTTTGACACAACTACAGCTGTGTGCTATATTGGGTATCGGTTTCTACTACCACAAACAACCAGCTTGTAAAAAATTCATTCTTCTTAGAACTTGTGTAAGGATGAGTGCAGTAGGTGTGTTCATTTATTGCTATGCAGTTCCATAGTTAGAACTAGGAGTATTTACATTTTTGGTGATTTCAACTCCCTGCCGTAATCTAACAAAATAATTTATGGCATTCCATTCACCAAGTTGTTCAGGATGACTACTGCAATGACTCTGCAGTCTGGGCATTTTAAAGATAATACTGGCATGTTTTGATGCTGGTTCCAGGTCAACAAAAACAAGTTTTTAAATAAACCTGCAGCCCCATGCCCATGTTCCTGATCTATTTGTGTTAACCCCATGCGCTTAGTGCTGCTCGCATTGAGAATGTTTACAAGTGAACCTATTTATAATTGTTACAATGCCGTCATTGGTGCCACGTAGACTAGGGGACATGGCTCCCTCCCAGGAAGTTCAAGTTGACCATGAACAGATTATTTACTTGTAGAGCAACTTAACTGTGATTGCCTCAGCCTTAGCAGTTGGAGAAATCTATTCTCATATATCTAAAGCTTTCGTGACCCCCATATGTTTTGGCCTAGAACCTCCATCACCCAGCCCCACACTGCATCTTCAATGGGTGGCATTATGGAAATTGTAGTCAAAACATCTGAAGGGTCAAAGGATTCCTGCTCTCACTTGATCAAATGGTAATTCTGTAAAGTACTACAAGCATTTGCTTTAGGAACTTCAAATTCCTTGATAGTGCATTTGTATCAGACTGTCCATTGGGTTGTTGTGTGTTTGCGTGGAGTGAGTGAGAGGAGGAAATTGATAGCCTATATTTTGGGGGAATTAAAGATTTGTATGTCTGGAATTGTTGCTGGAAACACTGGGTTGCTGTGAGTTTTCAGGGCTGTGTGGCCATGTTCCAGAAACATTATCTCCTGACGTTTCGCCCACATCTATGGCAGGCATCCTCAGAGGTTATGAGATATATGCCATAGATATGGGCAAAATGTCAGGAGAGAATGCTTCTGGAACATGGCCATACAGCCCGGAAAACACACAACAACCCTGAGATTCCGAACATGAAAGCCTTTGACAAAGACTGTCCATTATTTCTTTCGGACATATATGGAATTTCAGAGCTGAACCCCCAATGGATTCCTAATGCATGCATGCCACAATTCAGTCAGCTCCTATCTTTTTTTACTTTTATTTGTGTGTGTGTCCCTAATTTTGGTAATCATCATTTAATGAGGAAATACACAATTTCTATATGTAAGATAGTATTCTTCCATAAGACAAAAGTTTTCTTTTGTTTTCAATATATGAAGAAAGACTCTTGATTTGAGAAAGCTGAACACAGAAGTTTGAGAACTCTGTCGGCGTGGAGGTCAGGGTGCGTGCCAGGTGTGTTTCTTCAAGCTCCATCAATCATCTTCTCCAGCAGCCTGATGAATTGGTTGCAATAGTCTGCCACACCAATTCCTCTGTTCAAATGTCAGACACAAACACAACTGTAGTCTGAAGTCCAAACAACATCTATTTCAACATCTATAAACATATTTACAAAGCATAGCAAAAGTCATCGCTCTGAGCTGGCATTCTTCTTTAGCCTCTTCGCTCCGGCAAGCACAGCTCAACACACACAGAGATAAGATAAGCACATTCCTCAGTTTGCAGGAAGTTTCAACCTCCAAAGCCGGAAACCATGCCTGATAGGTCATAGCAATCACAACAGCCTGTCAGTCAAAACTAGCCTGCTGTTAACTGTTTCATTACTGAAACACACACTCTTGCAAAACAGCAGAAACACTTGATTTACATTTCATACACATATAACTGTAATCCAACAAACCCTGGGTCTTGAACTGAGAAGATGTGGAGTCAAACATCTCTTTACTAATACTCAAGTTGCTTCTGGTGTGAGAGAATCGGCCGTCTGCAAGGATGTTGCCCAGGGATGCCTGGATGTGTTACCATCTTGCTGGGAGGTTTCTCTCATGTCCCCACATGGGAAGCTAGAGCTGACAGATGGGAGCTCACCTCATCTTGTGGATTCGAACTGCCAACCTGCAGGTCAGCAGTTTAGCGGGCACAAGGGTTAAACCCATTGCGCCACCGTGGCCCCTTTAATCATGAAATCCAGCAAGTCATAGCAAGACATATTTGTCAACCTAGCCTTCTTCACTAAGTATGATCTTTCCCAGGAAGATTTCCTTGTGTTTCCTGCTGGACAAAGGAAGAGAAGTATGATAAATACATAATTTTAACAGCACTCCTGAGCCGAAATTTTAGTGTATGCTTCCTGTGTTTAGACCAACACATAAATATTGTTTACAATGATTGCATTTTTCTCAGTTTCATAACAACACTGGGCAGTTCCACACATATAAATTCTAAATGGGGCCTGACAATCCCAGTGGGTTTTTGATAGATCATACCTCTATAGCTTATGTAGTAAAATGTGAAAGAACAACAGGAGGAATAAATTGAGTCTGATTAAAAGGTACCTTCATTATAATAAGAAACCTGTGCAAGGAAATGTTAACCATATATTTCATTCTCATTCATTTTAGAAATTTAGCAGTCTACTGGGGTTCCCAATTTACAGAAAAGGAAAGGAGTGAAAGCCACAGCACTACAGGCCAGTAACTGTTGCTTAAATCACTAAGCCACATAAACAAATAAAAAACCAGTTGTAAGATTGTTTTGCTTTATGCAAATCAAACCATTGGCAAATCTCATTTTTCTGCTTTTGGTAAAAGTTCACGCAATTACATTGTTAGTCTATAATCCCTATGCAACAAGCTCCACTTTATTCAGAGGGATTTACTCCCAGGTAAATAAATTTAGGATGGAGCTGCATGTGGCATACAGTGTCAGCATTACAGAAGCATTTCCTACAGCTCTCTTCAGAATTACTAGACAACATAATTTTAAGCTTCTGCAGAGACATGGTTTAGTAGCTGATTGTGGGTGTGCAATTCAACAAACGTAGGTTTTTCATTATTTGGAAGAATGCTAAATATGCTTCTATTAGAAAAGAGGAAATGTGCAGTGACTTAGTGTGCATGCCTAATTATAGTCAGAGGTAAAGCTCTCTCTGAAATGCTGGAGCCCTTCCTGGCTTTTAAATATGTATGACACTTCAACTCAACAATGATATGTTCACTTCCAAAAAGAGTACTAATTTAGATGACTTCATTTTGGTGTATGTTTACACAACTCCAGAACAGAAGAAATCTATCACTTAAAAAAAGAGAATGAAAGAAATCACAGATTTGCATAATATTTGTAATTTCTCATCTGTAAAGATGAGAAAATATAAATAATCACCGTGTTTTGAATTAAATTACATTATATCTCACCATAATGGGGAGGACTTTGGTTAGGAGACCTGTGTTGGGCTGTCAGGTCAAGACTGTCCCAGGTCCTGAATTTCAAAGCTGGAACAGAGGAATAAACCCTTGTAATGTCATAGGAAGTAAATTCTAGGATCTTACAAGGGAGATAGAAAAATGATGATGCTGCTGCTGATGATGATGATGATGATGAACAACCATCTCCCCAAGGGGAATCTGGGTGGCTCACATGGGGCAAAGCCCAACAACACAGAATAAAATAAAAATGGCATAAAAACAATTCACAGTATAAAAATAGTATAAAAACAACAATATTATCACAATAGGTAATGACATCACCCAGCAACCAAAGACAATTTCTTTTCTCTTCATGGGTGGGTAGACTAAGTGCAGCAGTACAGAATAGATTAATGAGTAAAGTGCATAAAACATATGGCAACAGATGTTATTTATTATTATTTATTTATATGATCTTATATGTTTATATAATAATAATACTAAAACTTTATTTATACCCCGCCACCATCTCCTCGCGGGGACTCGGGGCGGCTTACATGGGGCAGCAGCCCAAAACAACATAAGGACAAAATATAAGCAACATAATACAATCACAATATGAAAAAGATAAAACAGTAATATAATATATCAATTTAAACAACAGTACAGGATAAAAAATTACTTTTAAAATACATAAATGGTAAGACTGTAATAAATACACAATAGATTATTAAAAACCCTCTGGGGCATATATTTTAATGTATTTTGTTGTTGTATTTTATGGTGTATTCTGGGCTTGGTCCCCATGTGAGCCCCTCCGGGGAGATGGGGCAGGATATTATTATTATTATTATTATTATTATTATTATTATTATTATTATTATTATTATTATTAACTGCACTTTTACCTTGCCTTTCTCAACCCCAAAGGGGACTCAAGGCGGCCTTACAACACAGGCAACAATTCAATGTCTTCAAAACAGTGTACAGTAAAAACATTTAAAATAGAGTTATAAAGTACAATTAAAACTATTAAAAGCATTTAACACAATACAAACATAATAATTCATGTGAATTATTACAAAGGAAGACCTTGTTGATTTCACTAAACATGATATTTCTAACTACATACAAGCCTAAAATGAGGAAACAGTTATGTACCTCCAAAGAAAAAGACATGGACATCATATTAAGGGCAACTTTCATACCCTGAGATTCAGGAAACCTCATCACCCTGTTATCGAAGCATTTCCAGAAGAAGAAGAAAAACGAACATGGGCATCGCATTGAGGGCAACTTTCATACCCTGAGATTCAGGAAACCTCATCACCCTGTTATCGAAGCATTTCCAGAAGAAGAAGAAAAACGAACCTAAGACATCGCATTGAGGGCAACTTTCATACCCTGAGATTCAGGAAACCTCATCACCCTGTTATCGAAGCATTTCCAGAAGAAGAAGAAAAACGAACCTAAGACATCGCATTGAGGGCAACTTTCATACCCTGAGATTCAGGAAACCTCATCACCCTGTTATTGAAGCATTTCCAGAAGAAGGAGAAAAACGAACATGGACATCGCATTAAGGGCAACTTTCATACCCTGAGATTCAGGAAACCTCATCACCCTGCTATCGAAGCATTTCCAGAACAAAAAGAAGAAACAAACATGGACATCGCATTGAGGGCAACGTTCATACCCTGAGATTCAGGAAACCTCATCACTCTGCCATTGAAGCATTTCCAGAAGAAGAAGAAAAACGAACATGGACATCGCATTAAGGGCAACTTTCATACCCTGAGATTCAGGAAACCTCATCACCCTGTTATCGAAGCATTTCCAGAAGAAGAAGAAAAACGAACCTAAGACATCGCATTGAGGGCAACTTTCATACCCTGAGATTCAGGAAACCTCATCACCCTGTTATTGAAGCATTTCCAGAAGAAGAAGAAAAACGAACATGGACATCGCATTAAGGGCAACTTTCATACCCTGAGATTCAGCAAACCTCATCACCCTGCTATCGAAGCATTTCCAGAACAAAAAGAAGAAACAAACATGGACATCGCATTGAGGGCAACGTTCATACCCTGAGATTCAGAAAACCTCATCACTCTGCCATTGAAGCATTTCCAGAAGAAGAAGAAAAACGAACATGGACATCGCATTAAGGGCAACTTTCATACCCTGAGATTCAGGAAACCTCATCGCCCTGTTATCGAAGCATTTCCAGAAGAAGAAGAAAAACGAACATGGACATCGCATTGAGGGCAACTTTCATACCCTGAGATTCAGGAAACCTCATTACTCTGCCATTGGAGCATTTCCAGAAGAAGAAGAAAAACGAACATGGACATCGCATTAAGGGCAACTTTCATACCCTGAGATTCAGGAAACATCATCACCCTGTTATCGAAGCATTTCCAGAAGAAGAAGAAGAAGAAAACACAAACATGGACATCGCATTGAGGGCAACTTTCATACCCCAAGATTCAGGAAACATCATCACTCTGCTATCGAAGCATTTCTAGAAGAAGAAGGAAGAGGGGGAAGAGGAGGAGGAAAGAAAGAAATGCATCACCATAACCAAGAAACTGTTGTGGTAATTTCTGAGCGGTAAGACTCAATTCAACCCTCTCTGGGGGAGATTCCACCAAAAATCAGCAGAGTAATAAAAACAAAGCTTTTAAATGCAGCCGTTACTTACACGGGGTAAGCAAGAGAAGAGCCTTTCAACTTAGGATGGCAATGGAGTGCAGAGTCTCAGTAAAAGTTCAAAAAATATTTATTCAGGTAAAAAGAACTCCACTGTAGATAGAAAGG
The DNA here is from genome assembly GCF_035594765.1 of Anolis carolinensis. NCBI lineage: Eukaryota > Metazoa > Chordata > Lepidosauria > Squamata > Anolidae > Anolis > Anolis carolinensis. The sequence goes on along the minus strand of NC_085841.1, from coordinate 213,877,534 downwards.
CTTGGGAGCTGTCTAGTCTACTCTAGACTGGTTTCTAAGGAAAAATAAGAAAGGAAAAATAACAAACATCTAAATAGTTACATCTTGCCAGGAGAGACAGCAAGATGCTTCTTGTTAGCTAAAAGAACAAAGGGAGAAGAGAGAACCAAAAATGATTCCAACCTCATGTTCCAGTTTATTGGGGCCATAAAAGACATTCTGACCAATGAGAAGTTAGTGTCCCTAGAGATTCACATTTCTACCAACATCAAAGTAAGGGATGTGACGTAAACAGGATAGAGTGAAACACAGTAAAGCCTGGAAACAGGGAAAGGATTCCCTCAATCTAACTCTATCATCTATCTAACTACATCTAGACTTGAGTAGTCCAGGATGATTCCCAACAGAAACAAATTCCAATAATATTTAAGTCTGCTAATTTAAATATGCCAGTGAAAAATTAATTGTTATAATGCAGACCTAAATACTGCATAATATGCCAGTGTGGGGAAGACTCTGAGCCAGCCACTCTGTCCCTCCTTAGTTTGTTGTCCATGTTTTGACAATGGATGGCAAATCCAAGGCGCTTCCTTTCTTAGGCTTCTTTCTTCTTTAACTTGGACTTGGATTGGATAGCCCTCTCAGCAGAAAACATTTTCAAATAGAAATGTGCCTTCCATATATGTCAGTGGTTTCCAACCTTTGGGCCTCCAGGTGTTTTGGACTTCAGCTCCTACAGTTCCTAACAGCTGGTAACCTGGCTGGGATTTCTGGGAGTAGAAGTCCAAAACACCTGGAGGCCCAAAGGTTGGAACCACTGGTATAGGCGGTCCGATGGGTCATTCTGTTACCTCACTTCTGAGCCATGGCTCTCTTCTGGAGTGGGTTCTCAGTGCTAAAGAAAAACAGTACACGATATCAAAAGCGGGCAAGATATATGAGGGCAGAGGACAGCTAATGAGTGAACAAAGGATGCCCCCAGGCAAGAGACAAAACCTTTCCAATGCTAATTAGGGTGATTAACTGAAACATTAATGCTAGCTTCCCAGTGACAAAGGACTCTTGCCACACCCTGAACTCTACACAGATATATATTCTTTCCTTTCCTTACTTAGTTTATCGATACCTCACAACCTCTGAGGATGCCTGCCATAGATGTGGGCGAAACGTCAGGAGAGAATACTTCTGGAACATGGCCACATAGCCCAAAAGACATACAACAATCCTGTGATCCCGGCCATGAAAGCCTTTGACAACACGATATCAAAAGAACTTGTGTGTGTTGAGCAAAATAATTGTACCTCACAGAAAAAGCACTTAGGGGTAGAAAAACAAAAATAATCTAGCAACTTTCTGTGATCAAAAACAATGTAACTGTCATCATAACCCAACCCTTAACTGAAACGAACAGTAATTTTGAAAGTGAAGGGAAATTACTCACCTCATTACTGAAATTTAGGGAGCATTAGCACAGTCTCTTGGAATAAAAGGAAAATGGCTTTCAGAAAGAGAAAAACATAACAGTGGTGGTGGTGGGGAGAAATAAAAGATGCATACCTCTAATAACATCTGTGCTGGAAAGATCAATTGTTTATACATGTAAAGGAAGACAATAATAACTGACTCACTTCAAGGAATAACACTGGACGAGTTTCAAAGTTATAGTCATAAAAGATACTGGGATTTTAAAGTGGTTTTTTGTATGACTTTTATTCTTGTTCCAATCAGTTTCATTAGGATTTCACATAGAAAGTAGCTGATAGTTATACCACTCACTGCCTGTAGTATTTATAGTGCTTATTGAAATTGTTCAAAGTGATTTGCAGTCTTTGTCTTGTTGATCCTCACAATTTCACTAGAAATTTCCCTGCCATAGAACACTACAGCCTCTTTTCTTTTTTTATAAATACTTTTTATTAAAGATTTTCTAAATATATATACAACGAAAGAGTGGGAACATTATTTATAGAAAAGTTTAAGAAAGAAGGAGAAAGAAAGAGAAAAAGAGAAGAGAAAAAAATAAAAATAAAAATACAGTAGAGTCTCACTCATCCAACATAAACGGGCCAGCAGAACATTGGATAAGCAAATATGTTGGATAATAAGGAGGGATTAAGGAAAAGCCTATTACACATCAAATTAGGTTATGATTTTACAAATTGAGCACCAAAACATCATGTTTAACAACAAATTTGACAGAAAAAGTAGTTCAATATACAGTAATGCTATATAGTAATTACTGTATTTATGAATTTAGCACCAAAATATCACAATGTATTGAAAACATTGACTACAAAAATGCGTTGGATAATCCAGAACGTTGGATAAGTGAGTGTTGGATAAGTGAGACTCTACTGTAATGGAAAAAAAAGTTATGAGCTTCCGTTCATCTCTTATTTCTGTCCCTTATTCTTCAAATCTGTTTATTTTCGGTTCTCTCCCTTTTGTTTATAAAGTCTTTGGATTTATTTTTTCTCTTAAGGATTGTACGTCGTCTTCATATATTCTTCAAATGATGACCAGTCGGTCTTTTTTACTCCCTTGCCAGTGTTCTTTTTCAATAGAAACGTTAATTGATCCATATCTTATATTTCCCATACTTTGTTTAACCAGTCCTCTCTCTCAGGACTATTTTCCAACTTCCACATCTTTACATACGCCATTCTTGCTGCTGTTGATAGGAAGATTATTATCTTTTCTTTATTAATGTCATTAAAAATGTCCTTATCCAAAATACCCAAAAGATAGATCTCCGGCTTAATTGGGTAGTTCATTCTTAATATTTTTTTGGCTTTCCTTATGTACCATATTCCAGAGTTCTCTTGCTTTTACACACGACCACCAACAGTGATAAAATGTTCCCTCTTTAGTTTTACATTTTCAACATTTGTCATTAGACTGTTTATACATTATACTTAACTTTTTGGGGGGTCAGATACCATCTGTGAATCATTTTTAAACAATTTTCTTTTAAATCTGTAGCATATGTAAATCTCATTTTTCTTGTCCAGACCTCCTCCCATTCTGATAGGAGGATCGGTCTTCCAATGTTTTTGGCTACAGCCTCTTTTCAAACATGGAGAGGCACAAAGCTTATCACATGACATCAAACTACTTCTGGGGTTGAAAAGAGGCAGAAATGTCCTGAAGGAGGAAACTCTGAACATGAGCTAGCAGTTGTGTTCAGAGCTCCTACCTCTTGTTGCGTTTTACTCCCATGGTTCCAGTTGAAAAGCATCAAACTTTTCCCTCTTGTTTCATTGCCTACCCCCATCAGCAGTCTCTTTTATTATATGGTGTTTGGGTCAGAGCAATTTTATCTCAAAGAAAGAAGTGGTTTTAAACTGGAGCACTGTCTTTTTTATCATATGGTGTTTGGGTCAGAACAATTTTATCACACAGAAAGAAGTGGTTTTAAACTGGAGCACTCTCTCTTGTATCATATGGGGTTAGGAGCAGGGCAATTTTATCCCTTGGAAATTTAACTGTTGTCAGTCTCCTTTAATGTAAGGGGTTTGGGCAGGGCAAGGGATCTCTTGGCTTTCAGATATTGTCATTTTCCCTGATTAAAAAAAGTAATATTGGCTGTGTGATGAATGTGAGAAGAAAGTACAGTAGAGTCTCACTTATCCAACATAAACCGGCCGGCAGAATGTTGGATAAGCGAATATGTTGGATAATAAGGAGAGATTAAGGAAAAGCCTATTAAATATCAAGTTAGATTATGATTTTACAAATTAAGCACCAAAACATCATGTTAGACAACAAATTTGACAGAAAAAGTAGTTCAATAGGCAGTAATGCTTTGTAGTAATTACTGTATTTACGAATTTAGCACCAAAATATCACGATGTATTGAAAACATTGACTACAAAAATGCGTTGGATAATCCAGAACGTTGGATAAGTGAATGTTGGATAAGTGAGACTCTACTGTATTGCCAGCTGTTAGGTTTCTATGTGTGAATGTGATGGGGAGGCAGAACATGAAATGGGACAGTTGATGATCTAGAGCAGGGGTCCCCAAACTAAGGCCCGTGGGCCAGATGCGGCCCTCTAAGGTCATTGACCTGGCCCCTGTTCTAAACTTTAGACATAGGGTTGACCTAAGTCTACCTGGTCTTTGGAGGTCTCTTTGCTTACTTATGGCCTTATGAGATTGTCTAGATGATCTTTGAAGATCTCTTTGCTTCGCTATGGCCTTGTGAGACCATCTAGATGGCTTTTGGAGGTCACTTTCCTTACCTATGGTCATATGAGACCATCTAGATGGCCTTTGAGGGTCCCTTACCTATGGTTTTATGAGATTGTCTTGATGGCCTTTGGGGTCCCCTTTCCTTACCTATGGTCTTATGAAACCATCTGGATGGTCTTTGAGGGTCCCTTTTCTTATCTATGGTCTTCTGATGGCCTGATGAGATCATCTAGTTGGCCTTTGAGGGTCCCTTTCCTTACCAATGATCTAATGAAACAATCTAGATGGTCTTTGGAGGTCTCTTTGCTTACCTATGGTTTTATGAGATCGTCCAGATCAGGGGTCACCAAACTAAGGCCCATGGGCCGGATGCGGCCCTCCAAGGTCACTTACCTGGCCTCTGTCCTAAACTTTAGACTTAGGGTTGACCTAAGTCTGAAATGACTTGAAGGCACACAAAAAACAATCCTAATTTTGGACTATTTTATCATAGTCCGGCCCCCCAACAGTATGTGGAACTGTGAATCGGCCCTCCACTTAAAAAGTTTGAGGACCCCTGATCTAGAGGGTCAATTCTCTACACTTAAAGGACAGTCACTTGCGCTTTCCCATCCCAATGTGAAGAGGTTGTATGAGGATATCAGATAGAATAGATTTATTTTATCAAATCTTTCCATTGGGTAGGAAAGGAAAAATTGCCACACTTCTGAGGTGCACCTCAGGGTATTTTATAGTCAAAGGTGTTAAGAATGTGCACACAAACTATTTCATTCACACTTCTCTTTCCCTTTGTTCTCTTCTGGTGCCTCCTTATCAGCAATTTACAACAGCAATTCATAACAACAGTTTTTCCCTCTTCCTGGCTTGCAGGTCATCAAGCTCTGTCTTTTGAACTTACTCCTCTTTCATCTAACTCCTTCCCTTGTTGCTTTGACTAGAAAGTTTCTATCTCCCTCTCAGGCCCCACTCTTTCTCTAATGGCTTAGTAATTTCCCATTTTTCGTGTAGAGATACAGTTGTCCTATTACTAGCTTATATACAGAATAGAACAATGGTAACAGACAAAATATAATCATTACAGGCGCATGAGTAATGCACAAATGAAAACTGTTTACAACATTACATCAAACATTATATTCATGCTTGTATGTTTTTTCAGTAACAGATAAGTATATTCAGTGACTGAGTTCAACACTTTGAATTTCAGTATTGTCCCACGCAGATAAAGTCGTAGGAATGCAGGATCAATGCAATAAACAACTGATAATTTCTTCTGTAAATTGTGGTTCACACTTTAGATAAATTCATCGTTGTCCCATGCAAGTTAATGTCTCGGAGATGTGTATAAAGGAATGTAAAAAATAAAGGAGTGTAGAACAACAAGGAACAACAAGGATTCCCGGGTATTTTGTAATCCTCGTTTCTGGATCAGAATCCCTTCTTCAGGTAGCTTCTGAGGATTCTTTCATGCGTTTGTGGTAGAATCTCCTGAAGCTTTTATAAATTTTAAAAAGACAACATAATAGATTTGCTGTTGCCAGCACCCAGTAACATTAAATAATTTCTCATTAGTTTAACACTCATTAACACCGATTAATCAAGGAAAAACACTTACTTCCACTAAGGAGTTTGTGTTTTGTCTGTTACCATTGTTCTATTCTGTATATAAGCTAGTAAATAGACAACTGTATCTCTACACGTATCTATAGATTTCTGTGTACTTCGGAATTTCCCATTTTTCTTCATTTCTCTTTGCCCCAGTCCCTTCATTAGTGAGGGGCCAATATTAAAGTAGGCAAAACATATTTGAGCCATATACTGGTTTTTAGCACCTCAATTTCCAAGTAAAGGTATAATTAACTATTAATCTGTTTCACAGATAATTATTATAAAAAGGGAAGTTTCAATTAATATCAATCAATTACATCTATAGAGTTTGAACAACCATTTGTGATTTCTCTCACATGCAAACATCCAAATATAGTTAGTTAATGGAACAACTCAACAGTATTAAGGGAATCCATTATTATTATTATTATTATTATTATTATTATTATTATTATTATTATTTTATTGTTGTTGTTGCTGTTGTTGTTGTTATTATTATTATTTTATGACACAGCAAACAAGATAGATATGTTGGATTTCGTATCACAAAATCACAAGTCGAACACTTCCCAAGCGTTTAGGACTGTGTGATGTATTTTCGGATGATGCGCACAGATCCCAGCAGGGTGGCCTTTTGCAGTTGGCAGATCGTAATTTTATCAATGTCTATTGTTTCCAAATGCTGGCTGAGATCTTTTGGCACGGCACCCAGTGTGCCCATCACCACCGGGACCACCTGTACTGGTTTCTGTCAGAGTCTTTGAAGTTCAATCTTGAGGTCCTGATAGCGGCTGAGTTTTTCCTGTTGTTTTTCATTAATGCGACTGTCACCTGGGATGGCAACATCAATGATCCAAACCTTTTTCCTTTCCACAAATGTGATGTCTGGTGTGTTGTGTTCCAGAACTTTGTCAGTCTGGATTCGGAAGTCCCACAGTATCTTTGCGTGCTCATTTTCCAATACTTTTGCAGGTTTGTGATCCCACCAGTTCTTTTCTGCTGGGAGGTGGTACTTGAGGCATAAGTTCCAATGAATAATTTGGGCCACATAGTTGTGCCTCTGTTTGTAGTCTGTCTGTGTGATTTTCTTACAGCAGCTGAGGATATGATCAATGGTTTCGTCGGTTTCCTTGCACAGTCTGCATTTTGGGTCATCAGCTGATTTTTCGATCTTGGCCTTAATTGCATTTGTTCTGATGGCTTGCTCCTGGGCTGCAAGGATCAGGCCTTCTGTCTCCTTCTTCAGTGTCCCATTCGTGAGCCAGAGCCAGGTCTTCTCCTTATCAGCTTTTCCTTCAATTTTGTCAAGGAACTTTCCATGCAATGTTTTGTTGTGCCAGCTGTCAGCTCTAGTTTGTAATGCAGTTTTCTTGTACTGGTTTTTTTGTCTGCTGTGCTTTGAGGAGTTTCTGATTTTTGACTTCAATCAAAGCAGGTTCTTCACTTTGCTTTACATATTCTGCCAGGGCATGTTCTTCTTCTTTGACTGCTTGTTTTACTTGTAAGAGTCCTCTGCCACCTGATCTTCTAGGCAGATATAGCTGGTCAACATTACTGCGAGGGTGCAGTGAATGATGAATGGTCATGAGTTTTCTTGTTTTTCTGTCCAAATTGTCCAGTTCCGCCTGTGTCCAATTTATAATGCCAGCAGTATATCTTATGACAGGTATGGCCCAGGTGTTTATGGCCTTGATGGTGTTGCCTCCATTGAGCTTGCTTTTGAGAATTTTTCTGACCCTTTGTGTGTATTCTTTGCTGACCACAGTTTTCACATGTTCATGCTTGATGTTGTCCAGCTGTAATATGCTCAGATATTTATAGGCCTCTGGCTGGTGATACTTGATCGTTTGACCGTTAGGCATATTTATGCCCTCACTTTCAATGATTTTTCCCTTCTTCAATGCCACTGTCGAACATTTGTCCAAACCAAACTCCATGCTGATATCAGTGCTAAAAATTCGGACAGTGTTAGTCAGAGACTGGATTTCAGTTTCCGTTTTCCCATACAGCTTCAGGTCATCCATGTACATCAGATGCAAAATTTTGTGAGATTTATTATTATTATTATTATTATTATTATTATTATTATATTTATTATTATTATTATTATTATTATTATTATTATTATTATTATTATTATTATTTTATGACACAGCAAACAAGATAGATATGCTGGATTTCGTATCACAAAATCACAAGTCGAACACTTCCCAAGTGTCTAGGAGTGTGTGATGTATTTTTGGATGATGTGCGCAGATCCCAGTAGGGTGGCCTTTTGCAGTTTTCAGATCATAATTTTGTCAATGTCTATTGTTTCCAAATGCCGGCTGAGATCTTTTGGCACGGCACCCATTATTATTATTATTATTATTATTATTATTATTATTATTATTATTATTATTATTTTATTATTATGACACAGCAAACAAGATAGATATACTGGATTTCATATCACAAAATCACAAGTCTAACACTTCCCAAGTGTCTAGGACTGTGTGATGTATTTTCGGATGATGCGTGCAGATCACAGCAGGGTGGCCTTTTGCAGTTGTTGTTATTATTATTATTATTAATATTATTATTATTATTATTATTATTATTATTATTATTATTATTATTATTATTCAGGAGTGCTTTGACTCCATGTTCCTGCATGGTGGGAGGTTGGACTGGATGGCCCTTGTGGTCTCTTCCAACTCTAGAATTCTATATTTCTATGCCTGCATAAGGTTCTGGTCAGGGTGCCCTTGGCTTTGACCTCTTGCTTGAGCTACCTTTGGTGACTCCAGAATAAGAAACTGAAGCCTCCCTCATATATGCAGGCATTATCATTGTCTCCTTACTCCACTGCCTCACCTTCCCCTCCATCTCCCAGCCAGGCCAATGCAGCTTAGCTCTTCATGCCTCCATAGAGGCAAAGCAGCAGGTGGGTGGCACAGCTGATGGTGGCAGACACAAGTAAGTCATCTTCATCAGTCTTCCCAAGCAGACCCCATGGTGGCATAGGTGGCATTTCTGGTTCTGTGCTACAGATGCTGTAGTAAAGGGCAGTGGAGTGGGGAGGGGAGAAGCAAGCCAGGATGTGCCTCTAGGTTGGGCCTCTTCTCGTCCTCTTGCTCCGGGCTGCCTTTTCCTCTTTGCCTGGTCCAGGTTGCAGCTGGAAGCAGGACAGGGAGGGAATGGTTTTTGCTGGCAAAGGACCCCAGCTGCTGGTGGGCTGGCTCCCAAAATGGCTGAGGAGAGGTGAAGTGTTACTCACTTTAACTGTCACGACTTAATACTATGACATCATGGGGATTGTAGTTTGGTGAAGCTCTAGCACACTTTGACAGGGAAAGTTAAATACCTTATAAAATTACAATTCCCAATACTGGTGGCAGGAAAACCAGCGAGAGTAGTAGCTTCTTTGGACTATTCAAAATCCTTTGGGGGGGGGCACATGTAGTCTGTGGGCTGTATGTTGTGTAGGTCTGCTCTACCATCTTGCCATATTTGCCCCCATCATTCTCAAACAACTGCCCCAATTTGCTTAACAGCAGTGACATTTCTGAACATGTGTCCTGTCATCACTTCCCTTAATATTGTTGAGTTGTTCCATTAACTAACCATGTTTGGATATTTGTGTGTGAGAGAAAGCACAAGCATTTAGAACCATCTTGAGAGCTGCCATGCCAAATCTTTTTTTAATGCTTTTCATCATAAATTGAAGAACTATAAATGGAATGCTCTAAAAATAGAACACGTTATTCTCTGGTGGCACCTATAATTTGTCAGAGATGTCTGATTTTGTGCTCTCCAGGTGTGCAAAATATATACCTCTAGTGCAGAAAATATACCTTTACGCTTTTGTATGGTTTACATTTGTACACACACTGAGCATGTCAGTGGCATTCTAATTGTCATGAGAGTGTTCTTGGGTGAAAAGAAACAACACAATCTTTTCGCCTGCAAGAGGCCTGCATTTAGAGATAAAGGAGTCAATGCAATGTTTTTGAGATCACAGGTCTAGTTTCTTTTATTCTTCCTTTTCTTAATGGTCCAACTCAAAAGGAGGTATATATACAGAAACAAAAGATTATGATTTTGGTCTGAAAAATAATTTCTAAATATTGCAAACAAGGTCGACAATCACTCCTTCCCAGAGATCTACATTAGCCCAATGTGCACATGGAGTTCTTGTGTGAATTGAAAAGCAGCACAGCACAGGAATCATAAAGTCAATTTTATACATGCTGTGAGTTTGTGACTAAGAACATCACAAGAGATTGTTGCATTGATTTTCTTCTAGATTGTATTTATTTAAAAGTAGGAATATAACTCTTTGTTAATTTTCTTCCCAAAGAAAACAAGTAATTCTAGCAGTTTCCTTCTCCCTGAAACAAATTGTTTCAAGTCTGCAGGTGAGATTTCTGTTGTGTAAAAATAGCATATAGTTGTTTAGTACAGAAATTGCCCTTTTTGTTCAAAAACTAGTATCCAACATCTTTTTCTGCATTTACAACTTTGTAGGATAGATTCACAGCGTTATAAATATTGGAATTTACATTTGCAGTCATTGCACCAGCACAATGACTGAGTATCCATCAAAGGCCATGAAGCTGCACCAACATAGAGATTTTAACGGTGCTGGGAAGTGAGGCAGTGAGTCAAAAGGTACTTTTCTTAGCAAAAAGAGAAGCAATAATAACAAGATCCCACAGGGTTTTATGAGTGCCTGTTGCAAAATACCTTGCTTCTAGGAGAAGGCTAGAAATTTCTCCACTCAATACTTGGCTTTTCAGAGCCTCAAAAATGGTGCAGCTCTCTGGGGAGGGGGTGGTTGTAGTCAGGAGAAAGCTTTGTCATAGTAGCTTGATGTAGGACTAGGGATTTTTCTACACCATTAAAATAATCTGGTTGCAGTTCAGATGATCCATCCACAGGGATGCACCCCCATTACCTACCTGCAATATACCTCACTGAAATCGTATTGCTGTCCACATTAAATTGGCACCTTTTCACCTTCTCTGAAACAATTTACTATTATTTTTCTTTCTGTGTGGGTCTGCCACACAGTCAAACAGCTTTCCAGCAGAGCCTTGTTAGGGAGGTCACTTGCTTTGCTGTTAGAATGAGGCAACTGGTGTCACAATATGGCAACTGACAGGACACCTTGAGAGGCCTCCAAGGTGCTAGCCTTGCCAAGCAATTTAGTAGAGCCTGTAGCTCCCTCTTTCCGGTGGATAGAGTTCAGAAAGACTGCAAAACCTAAAGGGCACTGACCCGATGGTCAAAGAGCAGTCTCCCCTCAAGGGAGGTGGCTCAAAGACGTGGCTGAGGTGCCCACAGGGTACAGTGGATCACGACAGGGCAAGTTAGAGACCTGGCTGGAACTCTGGTAAAACAGTTGACCGGCACACATTTTAAAAGAAAGAAACAAAGAGAGGAGTAAATTTGAATGAAATTGTAAGTGAATCCCTCTGCCCTTCCACTGCTTTCAAGTGCAAAAGTAAAGGTGAAAGGAAGACAATTGTGACGGCGCGAGTGGCGCCATCTATATGTTGAACTGTAAGTTGCAAGGTTTGAATTGTTGTATCATGCCTGATTTTGCCTTTACCCTGTAAATGTAGTTGGATTGATTGGTTATTTATAGCTGTCAATCAATGTGGTTTGAACCAGTTATATTGCTCCCTCAGCTCAATTGTTTGACTCCACCCTTTCCTGGAGTGGGTCAGTGTTTCCTTTTTCATTCCACCATCAAGCTTTCTACCAGATGGACGTGAGAGAGAGACTTGGCTCTAAAAGCCCTTGATTAAGTTACCTCTCAGCACCAATTCTGAGGTTCTTACCCTTAAGACTTATGCTTCATGTTCAGGCCAACTTGGACGACGTTGAGGAGTCTCAAGTGCCTTCAGATCAGTTCTTTGGCACCAGAGGAAGACTCTGTGTCTTCAAACATAGGCCATTTGGACTGAGGCTGAGGATTGCTCTGGCATTCACAGCCATTGAGAAAGAGGGACCTGGAAAAGCTTCTCAGCTGCAGAGCTCCTTGGAATCAAGACAACCAGAGACTGTAATGTATATTTTCCTTTACCCCTTTGAAACTTCCAGCTTATTGCCTTAAAGGGATAACCTTTTGAAACAATAAAACCAGTTTTGAGTTATCTACAGTGTTTTGATCCTTGGGAGTTCCAGCTTCCCTAAAGGAGGGCAAGAAGCAATCCCCTGGGGAAAGATGTCACGTCCATGCCTCTTTCTCTAAGAGTTATAGCCCCAGGCACAACGGCACAACAATGGTAAATCACTTTGGAAGAAGCTGTTTTTGCCTGGGAAGTTAGAGGTGACAGCAGCCCTGAGGGGAAGGAAAATTCAGGGAATTCTCCCGCTCTCCACCCCCAGTGCCAAAAAAAAAAAGGATCTTCAATTTCAAAAAACATATACCCTGGCAAGTAGCACCGGGGAAAAATGGTGACACTTGCCACCCAGCAATCTGTCTGCCTCACTCATCCAAGGCCAGCCTAATCCAAATTGTACACATATTGCAAAACACAGGAAAAGATTTCCCAAAGACTATGGACATTTTCCCAAAGACTATGGAGCAAGAAATGAGTTTTGGATTATCACATTAAATCCAATTAGGTTCTCTTTTGCAATTCCTTACTGCAGCCTCACTTGCTGGTGACAGGAAGTGAGAAATGTCATCCTCCTCCCAACCTGGTCAGCCACTGAGCAAACCTATTTTGCCTGATAGGGCTACTGGCTGTGAAGATGGGCTGTGGGAACAGGGTCTGGCCCAGCTACTTAAGTTACACATATGTAACTTAAGTAGCTAATGCAGGATACCAGCATTTGTTATTTAATTGACTTTTAAAAACTTTAAGACAACTTCTATTTCAAATTTTGTAAGCCACCTTGGAACCCTTGGTGGAAGAGAGGCAGGACATACATTAAATAAATGCATTCATCCATCCAAGCCAAGTCTTTATTCGTAAGCAAATCCCAAGTTTTGAATATTTGTATATTTCATCATGATGGTGTTGAATAAGGCTGCAATATCTTTTTTTCCTGAAAGGCTTCCTTGTTTTTCTCAGTTTATTTATTATTTATGTACAGTATTTATATTCCGCCCTTCTCACCCCGAAGGGGACTCAGGGCGGATCACATTATACACACACAGGGCAAACATTCAATGCCCATATACATAGAACCGAGACAGAGACAGACAGACGCAGAGGCAATTTAACCTTCTCCGGAGGGGATGTTCGATTCTGGCCACAGGGGGGAGCAGCTGCTTCATAATCCACTCTGACTGCACTTCCTCATTCCAACGTCGTAAATTAGTTAAATTTGCCTCCCCACTTTTTATAAGTGGTACCTTATCTCCTACTTGATAGATGCAACCAGAGGCGGTTCAACCACCAAGCCAACTAGGCAGTTGCCTGTGGCGCCATCTTGTTGGGGGCGCAATCGAGGCAACTCCTGTCTCCTGCGGCCTGCCACCACAAGGTATTGAACTGCTTTTTCTGTTGATTTGTTGTAAAACATGATGTTTTAGTGCTTAATTTGTAAAATCTTAATGTAATTTGATGTTTAATAGGCTTTTCCTTAATCCATCCTTATTATCAAACATTTTCGCTTATCCAATGCTTTTATTTTTCAGTGATTGGTTTTTTGGGGGGGGGGGCAAAATTATGTTTGCCTTGAAAAATACCTAGGGCCGGCTCTGGATGCAACTATCTTTCGGGTTGCTAAGTCAGCAACGAGCAGAGGCTATTTTTTATTTTTAATTGACGGGTGCTCACCCCACCATGGGCTGGCCTCAAACTCATGTCCTCCTGGTCAGAGTGATTTATTGCAGCAGGCTGCTTTACCAGCCTGTGCCACAGCCCTGCCCCTACTTGCATGGCAAGTAGCAAAAAATGACCGACTCCATGCTTTGTTCCATAAATTTTGCTTCAGCTTGTTTTTAAAAAAATATTTATCAAAATTTCTAAAGTTGTCTGTATCAGAGACAGAAAGTACCAGAGATTTAAATTATTTAGAAAAAAAGGGAGAGACCCTTTCTTTTCCCCAAGATGACACATATGCCTATCTACAATCCCTATTCCCATTAAAGTTCCTCCTTCTGGTTTAGCTCCTCAGTCTGTATATCAGACTGAATAATATAATATAGCCTATATTTTTCAAAAGAAATACTTCCTTGATTCTGGTAGATTTTCCTTGGTGTATAATATATGCCAGTCTTCTCAAATATAATATACATCAAGGGAAACGTACCAAAATAAAGGAAGTATTTCTTTTGAAATCATGCAGTTCATTATAATACAGTATATGTTACAAATTCAGGAAGCAGAAGGTGGATCTATTCTTAATTAGCTGGGTAGTAGTTTTTCTGAGGGCCCATTTCCATCAACATCAACAACAGCTGCATATGAATTTATAATTTATTTAAGGCCCTGCATGTGAATGAATCTGACTGTACTCTCCTCAGCTTCGGAGTGAAAACATATGTTTGTACATTTTCCTCAAATTGACTTTAATTTTCACTGCATATTTAATAATATTATTCCTGCTTTACATCTTGAATGTAGAAAGGTTGTGATAATTTTGATCACAGTTTAATGGCTGGAAAGACACTAAAGCAAGCTTATTGGCATGTAATTTTTGCATCTTTTTTGTTTCATAAAGAAGGTAGACCATCTGGAGGTTGAGGAAAAGGGTATTTTTCTTGAGTTAAACAACTTGGTAATACATTAATCATGTTTAACTATGTAGTTATTATATCCCTGCACAAATTTGTTTTTAAAATTATATAATGCATTATTTCAAGAGTCTATTAAATAGATAAATATAAACATTGTGTACATAACATAATCCTGTTAAAAAACAAAGTCCTGCATTAAAATATACAAATAACCTAATAATTAAATATGTGAGCAATTTTTTTTTTTCGTGTCAGGAGCAACTTGAGTCGCTTCTGGAGTGAGGGAATTGGCTGTCTGCAAGGACGTTGCCCAGGGGACGCCTGGATGTTTTGATGTTTTTACCATCCCTTGTGGGAGGCTTCTCTCATGTCCCTGCATGGAGCTGGAGCTGATAGAGGGAGCTCATCCGCACTCTCCCTGGGTGGGATTCGAACCTGGCAGCCTTCAGGTCAGCAACCCAACCTTCAAGTCACAAGGCTTTTATCCCCTAGGCCATCGGAGTCTCCATGTGAGCAATGAATCAATTCCTATTGAAAATCTTTGAAACAATTAAATATACCCCTTTGTTCAAAGCCAATGGATTTCAACATGGAGAAAGGCAAGGGCAGGGGACAGCATGTCTGATAGCCTTCCCACCTGTTTCAGTGGCTGTCCTGGGGAGGTCCTACTAGCCAATCTATCATAAGGTTATACTAGGTCATTTGGTACACCTACAGACTTGTCTTTAAACCAGAAATTCAAGAACTGAATTTGGTATTTAAATGTGGAGAACATGGACTACAGCAAATACCCTGTTCGTTTACCACAGAGAGGACAATCCCTAACCAATATCCTATTGGTTTGCTTCAACGAAAGCAAACCTATTCAATCAATTGTTGAATGGTGGGAGGAGAGCAATGGCCAACCTTGACAAAATAGTGAAGAGCAGAGACATAACACTGGCAATGAAGGTCCGCATAGTCAAAGCAATGGTATTCCCCATAGTAACCTATGGATGCGAGAGCTGGACCATAAGGAAGGCTGAGCGAAGGAAGATGGATGCTTTTGAACTCTGGTGTTGGAGGAAAATCCTGAAAGTGCCTTGGACTGCAAGAAGATCCAACCAGAAGATCCTTCCATTTTCCCCAGCATCGTGATCTTTTCCAAGCTTTCCTGTCTCCTCATGATGTGGCCAAAATACTTCAGCTTTGCCTCTAATATCCTTTCCTCCAGTGAGCAGCCGGGCATTATTTCCTGGAGGATGGACTGGTTGGATCTTCTTGCGGTCCAAGGCACTCTCAGGATTTTCCTCCAGCACCAGAGTTCAAAAGCGTCTATCTTCCTTCGCTCAGCCTTCCTTATGGTCCAGCTCTCGTATCCATAAGTTACTATGGGAAATACCATTGCTTTGCTATGCGGACCTTCGTTGCCAGTGTGATGTCTCTGCTCTTCACTATTTTGTCAAAGTTGGCCATTGCTCTCCTCCCAAGAAGTAAACGTCTTCTGATTTCCTGGCTGCAGTCTGCATCTGCAGTGATCTTCGCGCCTAGAAATATAATGACTATATCTGCTATAATTTGCTATTTTGTTATATACCATAACATTAATAAATGTTTACCCACAAAAAGAAAGAAAGAAAAGAAATTGTCAGAAATACACTGCCTTAAACCGAGAGCACATCTATATATAACCTATGCTGAGCAAGAATTGGCCCTGTGGCATCCACACGACACATGGCTATACTCAGCCCTAATGTGAGACAAGGCTCCTAATGCAGTTTTGTCCTTCATTAGCCAAAGTTAGGGAATGTTCTGGGACATCCCTGAAGCTCTGGAGCAGATCCACACTTCAGGTATGTGTAAATAATTTGATCAGTTTTGTTTACACAGCCAACCCAGTTCCCTGGGCTTCATACTGCAGGGACAGGTGAATCACACTTATTTTGGTAGTCCTGTCACTGTGGCCTCCTGGCTATTCCAGGGCATCATGAGTGATGTTTCAAGTGTGCCAAGTACTCAGAGAAGGGTGGAAGATTGACTTCTTCTTCTCTCCCCTCTCCTTTCTAGGTCATGCTGAGCCCTTGCAAAAGTCAGCAATGGTACCTTGAGGATGACCGGGACCTCTTTTGAGCTCTGTGGCCACTACAATAATGGTGACAAACCATCAGGATACATTTGTCCATTTAGCTGGATGGACAGGACTCCATCCCACTGCCACAGTGGGATGGAGGTAGATAGTGAAGCAATCCGCACCAACCAATTTCCTGCCCCTGTAGATGCATCTTAAACATGTGGAGGAAGGCTACAGTGTCAAAGTGAAGCAATTTATTATTGGGTATTCATAAGCTACTTTCTCTGGAGAGAAAAATATAATAAAGACAACATTATGTTGCATTTAGAAAGCATGTGTATTGAAATAGCTGTGTTATAAATATATAATAAGCTTATATGTTGATTATCCCTGAGAAATGACATCAAGTTAATGGGGTTATTTATATTCTTCTGTCTCTGGCATGTAAAATAGTTTATTAGTTTAATGCATGACTAGCACATAAAGGCTTGTTGCTAAAGCAATAGTATAATAATTTGCTGATTGGAGAGTTAGTTCTCTTCAGAAAAAGGAAAGATGCAATCCAAAATTGAGAACAATTTTTTGAATATGCACCCAACGCAGTAAACTATTCACAGTGGTAAAGGCTTTCCCCTGACATTAAATCTAGTCGTGTCTGACTCTGGGGATTGGTCCTCATCTTCATTTCTAAGCCGAAGAGCCAGCGTTGTCCGTAGATGCCTCCAGGGTCATGTGGCTGGCATGACTGCAGGGAATGCCGTTACTTTTCTGCCCGAGCGGGACCTATTGATATAGTCGGCCGCAGGTCGGGATGTTTTGTATCTTTACATGGTTTTATTGTATGTATGCGTAAATGTGTATGTATTGTATGTTTTACATGTGTTGATATGGTCAAAAGTGACTAATCAATAAAGAATTGTATTGTATTGATATAGTCACATTTGCATGTTTTTGAACTGCTAGGTTGGCAGAAGCTGGGGCTAACAGTGGGAGCTCCCCAGATTCAAACCGCTGACCTTTCAGACAGCAAGTTCAGCAGCTCACCGATTTAATCCACTGAACCATTGGGGCTAATAAAACATTGCTACAATTCAAGTATCATGAACAATGGTACTTTTGAAAAATAATGATTTTTTTTTCTTTCACCAAGTGTTCTGAAATTACTTGGGACATTATATTAGTCACCAAAATCCAGAGTTTGATTTTTGTGACAGTGGCCATACTGACCGGAGGATTCTGGGAGTCACAGTCCAAAAAGGCAGTCTCTTCAGGTTCTGCTAAAATCAGCAAACAACATTTTTCACAGAAACTTTGCAATGTTGTGACTAGTACATTCTGTGGACCATATCCTCAAATCTTCCCACTGTTCTTTGGCACTGCTTCACAACTAATATAAAAACTCAGCTAATCTAAAACTCACCTTAGAGTTTCACAGGGCTGCAGATTGATTTTTTTTCTGGCAGCAGCTTAAAAAGATTTTTCTTAGGACCTGCCTGCCGACTGCAGAGCAACCATTTACTATGACTATAGTTTGCTTTTTTTTTTTAACCTAAGTTAGAACTTCTAATTGAAAACAATTTCCCATTCTCAGTTTTTGGGGATGGCAGAGACACATCTAACTAAATTATCAAAATGTAGGACAAATTGCATATTTCCACCTGACTAGCCTTACAGTAGTTTGATTGTGTTTCTTTCATCCGCCACCGTTTGTTTTACCTTGTCATCCCTGCATATATTTCAATTATTAACACAAGCAACTGTGCAATGATGTGGGTTTTTTTTCTCTTCTGAGAAAAAGATGCCTAAGGATAAATGATTAAGGTGCTCATAGAATAGCCTCGACTGTCTCATTGGAAGGAGAATGGAAATATGTTTCTACTTTCCCCCTTCAACTGAAAGAGAGGCATATAACATACCCACTGGCATACAAGGAAAATAAATGGATGAAAATGTGAAGCCAGATTGCAACATTTATTCATCCTTGCTATCTAATGGTACTTGGAAAGCATGAAAAAAATTGTATTCTTCATTTTCCTTTGATTTGTAGATGAAAAAAAGTAATAATATGTTGTTGAAGGGCATAGACTATTTTAAAAGTACATAATTTCTCTAAATTTACATCTCTGTATATAAATTATGATGTGCTAATTTTATGGAAATCATGCCCTCTTACTCCCCTCTTTTCTAGTGATTTATTTCATTTCTTCCCCACAATACATAAGTGGCCACCTTACATTTATCTCAGGATGAAATTACTTTTTCTGGGTTTTTAAAGAAGTACTTCCTTTGTATGTGAATCCACTGCATACATTGGAGTCATTACTGCAATAGCACTATTATTTAAGCAACTCTAAAACTGAGCAGCCCTTCAAACAGAGAAAAATACCAAATCTTTATAAATTTTGTCCTGCAATTTCATTTTTAAATCACAATTCGGGAGTTATTCTATGCAAAAAAGCATGGACATTTCTTGATACATGAATATTTTTCTGCACAGAAACTGTTGTCTTATGTCCAGGAAACTGGTTTTCTCTGCAGATTTTTTTTCTACACAGAAAACATTGGTCTCTGCACAAAAAATTACTGTAAACATTTTTTCACAGAATAAGTCAGGAACCCACAATCCCATCTAGGAGTCTTTTTGTCAGGGCTTCCCAACATTTTACAACCGCTTTTCAAATATTTTCAAATATTGTTTCACTTGGACAGCTTTTCAAGTAGAAGACTACTTCTGTAAAATGGGATGCATGAAAGTGTTTAAGAAAAAAAGGTGTATAATATGTTTTCCCATTCATTTTCTTTATTTGAAATCTAATTTTTGTAATTCATATTCATGAACGTCACCCATTGTGATGTCCTTTTATTCGATGTCATTTGTAATTGTTCTTCACTGCTATTTTCTGCTTTCAATTAGAGAGCAAACAGCTTTATGCTGCCTATAATTTCTTCATTTTCTCAGCCAATTGTCATAAAATGTGTGAGTGCTCTACTAATAGAGGCAGTTGGAAATTTTCTTTCTGTTCACTCTAGATAAAAACTCTCCAAAATTATCTTCACTGACAGATTGGGACAAACTTGAGGTTTTTTTTTAAAGTACTGTGGAAGGAGCTGAAGCTGGCAGAATCAACTATTCAGGCCCAGAATTTTAAGCAACCCTTTAAAAGTCTGGGTTTGAATTGCTGTGTACTTAACCATCTGAAAGCAAAATTAAACCTAGCAACTCTCCCCCTCTCCCACATCTCTACAGCTCTATGGCAGAAAGAACATGAGCACATCTACACTGATCAATTATAGTGAAAGGAACCCAAATCAACTCTGTGGTGTCCAAACTATGTATGGAACTGATCTCAGGCAATGCCTGAGAAATCACTTTAACTCGATCTTGACTCATGTTAACCAAAGTTAAAGGTGCTCCAAATTCTGCCCCACAATGTGGAGCAACCCACAAATTTGGACCCATGTAAACAGTTGAGCTAGTTATGAAACAGAACTGATTACAATTGTTTACATAGCTGTCCTGTGTTTTCTGGGTGTTGCACCCTAAGGCTGCGGGAGCACTCAGAGAAACAGACAGGAAACCAGTATAACACACAAGCGGTTTATTAAAGCATATATATATGTGTGTGTGTGTGTGTGTCTATGCGCAGTTAGTGAAAAAGTCAGTATTAAAAGTAGTCCTTAATATTAAGTCCTTAGCGTTTTCAAACAAGTTCAGCCAAATTCTTTTTGTAATCCACCAGTGAAACTTGATAGTTTCACCCAGAAATCAAGGATAGTTCTTAAACTGGAACCAAGAACCAAACGCTACAAACTGCAACTGTAATCCACTTGCTGAGTCCCAACTCAGAACAAGGAAGGCAACATAAACAAGGGAACAAGGGAGAGGGCCTTCTCTGCTGTGGCCCCCCGATTGTGGAACTCACTGCCCGTTGAGATTAGGCAAGCCCCCACGTTAGTAGCCTTTAAGAAAGACCTGAAAACATGGCTCTTCCGTTGTGCTTTTGGAGAGTAATTACTACATACATCTTCCCTGTTGCTCTCCTTCAATATCTATCCTCCAGATTGCACCACTATTTTATCACCCTGTTCTTTGTGGTTTCTATTCTTATTCCTTTTCTCACCCCAGTTTTAACTTAGTGTTCATGTGGCCCACCCTTGTTTTTATTGTTCTTCTGATTTTGCGTTGTAATGTATATTATCATTTATTGTATTGTTCAATGTGTTATGATTTGTTGCTCTTTTTATATTCTGTCAAATTGTATTGTTCTGGGCATGGCCCCATGTAAGCCACCCCAAGTCCCCGTTGGGGAGATGGTGGTGGGGTATAAATAAAGTATTATTATTATTATTATTATTATTATTATTATTATTATTATTATTATTATCAAGGCAAAGTCAGTCTCAACTCAGGAACAAGGATGGCAGGGTACAAGGCGAAGTCAGTCTCGTCTCAGGAACAAGGAAAGCAAGGTAACGAGATGAGTCTACTCAGGAGTACTGGCATGGCACGGCTTGCAAGGAACTGGAAACCTGACTTGGTTTCCAAACAGGAGTCAAGGCTGGGAGCTGGATACTCAAACCTCTTCCAAGGAAAGGCAAAGTTGACACCGCAGTGAGGAACACAAAGGGGGACACTTTTAAGGAGATTCCAAGGTTGTGAGATTAAGGGAGTGCAGGACCCACATATCTTCCCATGGGAAACAGTTAATCATTATCGAGCCTCAGAGCTAACCTCTTGCTTCTTTGAACCCCCTCCTTCTTGCTCCTATCTCTCGTAAAACACTCCTTCTGATTGAAAGACCCATCTTCACCCAGAACAACACCATCTGGTGTAGGCAAGATTGCCGAGGCATCGGAATGTTCTCCAATTATCGATTCCTCCTGTGTAATAATATCAGGCAGCTGCAAGGCCAAGGGGCCTCGTTCTGGGCCTGGATCCATAGCATAGTCTGTTTCCAACTCCAACTCTTGATGAACTATAGGCTATTATGGCTGAGCCACAACACTGGGCTCAGGCACTCAGGAACAAGCATAGCACTTACTGTCCCCTCGTGTCTTCCATGTGATGGTGATCTCCAGGAGTCATGGTGATCTTCTTGCTGGTTGCTAATCACCTGCAGTTGACATTAGCCAAGATGATGAAGTGATTGCCATGTCAGATCAGCCCTCGATTAAGGAGTCAGGGTAGATCTACTCATGAGTTTTTCAACCATACCTATTGAGTTTGGGTAGAATAAAGGCAGCTGTTTATTAGTTAACCAGCATCTGTATTTTCCTTCATATTCAATATAGAAATAACATGAGTTCAAAAACAAATCAAGACAAGCCCATGAGTGGATGAGAAAATGAATCAGACTCATATTTCTTATCCACATGGACCACATGTTCAAAGGATGCAGCCTGTAAAAATCTAACCTGAATCAAGTTTATTAGAGCAGATGGAAGGGAAATAAACTGAATAAATTCCCCATGATACACATGAAGAATAAATTAATATATAGCCACAATAGATTTGTTAGATCTGGTGTATCTCAGAAATTTCAAGAACAACACACGGGACTGGAGATGACCTCTTGTCATTTTCCAAGGGCAGCCTCTGGTTATGTCCTTGAGTCTGATAAAATGAATATCTTCAAGGTAATGCTCTCACCTTGAGATTCTAGTCGCAGGTTCTAGACTCTAAGATTTGGGAACTCTAGGCAAATTACTAGTAATTTATGATTTTTGCTTTTAATTCTGTAATGAATAAAATGGATAAGACTTTCCCTTCAGGAAACCCATAGCAAGTTAACTCAATTCTGATTCTCAGGTATGTGATGCATGCCCAAAACCACATTAAGGTGATGAAGCGGGAGATTTTGGGCTAAATCCAGTGCTAAGGAAACCAACATACAAAGGATGGATGTATTAATGATATTTTATTCAGAAAAGTACTGGGTAAATAAAATCTTGTTGTTTGTGTATATTTAGGGGAACTCTGCAAGAAAATGCATGCAGTTTTTATGGAAGACTTTTATTTTTTGCTCCAGTGCAAAAATGGGATAGAATGGATTTATGAGCAGAAAACTTAAATGCCAAAAAATAAAATAAAAATAGAATTGACAAAGTTGTTTATTCCAAAACACAGTCCTATTGAATAGTGTCAGATGTTGGTAGTTTCCTACAGGGCCAAAGCCAGGAAAAATGTGGTGTGTGTGTGAAACGTTTTAGTGAATCATGTCTAAAAAAATCAATGGCTCCATCAATAAAATTGATGGCTCCATCGATAAACTTCAGTGGACACTCAAGACAGATAAACTTCAGTAGACACTCATGGGGATTTGGTTAACCAGTTAGAATTCATGAGTAAATCATTTTTTTTCTTTGAAAACCTGAAAAAAAATTTTTTTTTGGGGGGGAGGTTGAACCCCTCCCCCCCCCCCCAAACTACAGTCCTGGTTTCCTACAACTGCTACAAATTCTGTGATGTGTGATGGCCATTTTCCTTCTATCTTTTTTTTTTCAAGTGGGTGCCTGTTTCATGCTGAAATAAACAGTATTTCCTACAGACACACACACATTTGGATGAGTCTGGTTTGTGGTGAGAAGTGTCAATGCATGTTCAAAACAATATCATAGGAATAGTTTCTTCACAGCATGAATCCACCATAAAAAGTTAACTTACAACAACTTGTCCCATAATCCTGTATTCTAAGCCTACTTTTACTTTTTTAGGACTAAAAAAAAATCTCCTCGGCTTATACTCGGGTGAGGGTCTTGGTTGGCTTATATTTGGGTCAGCTTATACTCGAGAATATATGATACATTTATTATTTTTCTCTATTATTACTGGTATTATTACATTTATTATATTTCTCTATTATTGTTGCTACTATTACATTTATTTTACTCTATTTTTATTATTGTTGTCAATACATGTATTATTTCACTCTGATCTTATTATTATTATTATTATTGCATTTATTATTTTACTCTATTTATTATTACTTGTATTATTTTCCTGTATTTATTATCATTATTATTACAGAAGAGTCTCACTTATCCAACATAAATGGGCCAGCAGAACGTTGGATAAGCTAATATGTTGGATAATAAGGAGGGATTGAGGAAAAGCCTATTAAACATCAAACTAGGTTATGATTTTACAAATTAAGCACCAAAACATCATGTTATATAACAAATTTGACAGAAAAATTAGTTCAATACGCAATAATGCTATAATTATATAATTATAATTACTGTATTTACGAATTTAGCACCAAAATATCACGATTTATTGAAAACATTGACTACAAAAATGTTTTGGATAATCCAGAATGTTGGATAAGCGAATGTTGGATAAGTGAGACTCTACTGTACATGTATTATTCTACTCTATTATTATTAAAAGGATACATAAGCACATTGACATTGAAAAAGATGAGGATAATGATTTGATCAGAGTTGGACAGTCTTATCTTAAATTTGAGCTTTATGTAAATATTCAAAAACATTTAACCTACTGATGCCTCAATTAATGTAATTTTATTGGTATCTGTTTTTATTTCTGAAATTTACCACCCTCGGCTTATACTGGAATCAATGTTTTCACAGTTTTTTTGTGGTAAAATTAGGTGCCTCAGCTTATATTCGGGTCGGCTTATACTCGAGTATATACAGTAATCCAGTTCAGTGTGGATTTTATACAGCTGTGTGGGTCTTAGAGCCTTTGTTTATGGGTTTAAACTTTACTTGCTACCTTCCCCTGTTTTATTTCATAGTTATATTTACGGCTTTATTTATAGTTAACACTTTAGCTGGGGAGCATGCAACATTACTTTGTTCCCATAGTGTATAAGTCCAAACCATTAGTTTTGGAAAATAACTTATCCAATATTGGGGTTAATAAAGCATACTTCTATAGTCGGGTTGGTTTATAAGATGACTGTTAATTATTGAACGTGAGTTTGAAAGTGGAGGCGGGATGTAATTATCTTTATCAATTAATGTCAGACTCTCTCAACCTCAGCAGTAACCAGACTTAGAAAGCACTCATGTTAGATATTTTCCCATATAGTCTTATCTTTCACTACTTGCTACCATTTTCTTCAAAATAAGAAAACAAGTAGTCACAACTTTTCTCTATATATGCATATGTGTTTACAAACACACATAGATACAAGTAACTTGTTCTTTTCATTCTTGCGAGTTAGGTTTTGGTACAACCCTGAATACTGATAAATGATATCTCGACCAATTGTGAAATACCCAGGGACCAAAAGGAATTAAAATGACATTCAACAAAAGCACAAGCTCAGCTTGAGAGCTGCGGGGAAAGGAGCATTTCTAACACTGAAAAAAACTCTGTAGAGAAAACAGGAGTCTCTGGAGAGAATAATGAAGTCACATAAAATTATGTTAAAGTCTATTCTAAATGTAGGGCAGAAAGAACACAAGTTTTATACAACTTCATAGAGATTTCTAGTTTCTAAATGAAGGGGGGGGGGTTTCGAGATACGGACTTTTCTGTTTTTATTTCAAAAAATTTCTCTTGACCCAATTTGTCCATTTGTTTCTGGTAACTTTCTAAGTTCACCATAATACTTACGCTGAGAAGGAAACAGTGAGATGCTCGGAGGTTACAATCTAATTCAATTTGGTCCCTCTTCCCAAGACCTTGAGGCATCAGAAGGAATCTTAGGGCATGAATAATGCCTGAAGAGATTTTTTTAATGAGTGTTTAGGCTCACATTGTTATAGGCTGTTTCTTATTTACCTGAACATACTCTCCATGCCTCTGCCTCTCGTCTCAAGTTTTCTCATGCCATGGTTGGTGCTGAGATATTACAGGAGAGAAGGTTCAATGTGGGGAAATACTGAGTTGTTTCAGTATTTGCTGTCACAGGAGTCCCTGAATATGGTGCTACAATATTTCTATCTTTCTGTTCTTACTAGGATTGTGCACAATATTGTTTTGGCATCCTGGATTTCAGGGATTTGGGAGATTTGACTGCCGAATGCATGAAAACTAGATTGGCGGGGGGCAGCCAAAGCCTTAGCTGATGCCGATCACAGCAGCTGGATCTTTTCAGCTAATGGATACTAATAGGGCTGGGCAGCACTCTGCTTGAGGTGGAGGCAGCTTGTGGCAGCCTTGCAAATAAGGCAAGCTGCAGATACGCCTTATCTTTCTTCCCCGGAAGCCTTCTCCATCCCTTCCCGAAGCCCCTCCCAAGCACTTGCTTGAGGCAAATGGGAACTCACTTTTCCAGCAGCACTTTGTGTAGAATGGACATTGAAGGAGCCTGTGCTCCCTCCTGGGGCATGATGGGAGTTAGAATAATAGAATCATAGTATAGTAGAGTTGGAAGAGACCTCATGGGCCATCCAGTCCAACCCCCTGCCAAGAAGCTGGAAATCGCATTCAAAGCACCCCCTACAGATGGCCATCCAGCCTCTGTTTAAAAGCCTCCAAAGAAGGAGCCTCCACCACAGTCCGGGGGAGAAAGTTCCACTGCCGAACAGCCTTCACAGTGAGGAAGTTCTTCCTGATGTTCAGGTGGAACCTCCTTTCCTGTAGTTTGAAGCCATTGTTCCGTGTCCTAGTCTGCAGGGCAGCAGAAAACAAGCTTGCTCCCTCCTCCCTATGACTTCCCCTCACATATTTGTACATGGCTATCATGTCTCCTCTCAGCCTTCTCTTCTGCAGGCTAAACATGCCCGGCTAAGCCGCTCCTCATAGGGCTTGTTCTCCAGACCCTTAATCATTTTAGTCACCCTCCTCTGGACGCTTTCCAGCTTGTCAACATCTCCCTTCAACTGTGGTGCCGAGAATTGGACACAGAATTCCAGGTGTGGTATGACCAAGGCAGAATAGAGGGGGAGCACGACTTCCCTGGATCTAGATGCTATACCCCTATTGATGCAGGCCAGAATCCCGTTGGCTTTTTTAGCTGCCGCATCACATCGTTGGCTCATGTTTAGCTTGTTGTCCACAAGGACTCCAAGATCTTTTTCACATGTACTGCTGTCAAGCCAGGCGTCCCCCATTCTGTATCTTTGCATTCCATTTTTTCTGCCGAAGTGAAGTATCTTGCATTTGTCCCTGTTGAACTTCATTTTGTTAGTTTCGGCCCATCTCTCTAGTCTGTCAAGATCGTTTTGAATTCTGCTCCTTTCTTCTGGAGTGTTGGCTATCCCTCCCAGTTTTGTGTCATCTGCAAACTTGATGATCGTGCCTTCTAACCCTTCGTCTAAGTTGTTAATAAAGATGTTGAATAGAACCGGGCCCAGGACGGAACCCTGCGGCACTCCACTTGTGACTTCTTTCCAAGATGACAGCTGAGGACAGTTGAGGACAGTTGAGTTGAGTATTTTCTGTTTATGTGTTTCTCACTTTCTTTCTCAACCAATCAGAAGTCTGATTGACTGTGCCCATTCTCCTCTCCTCTTGTGGCATGTGCTTGGGACTTCATTTCTCAGAACCCACTCTTGTAGTTATTTATGAAAAAATATGATGGTAAAAACCTTATACTTTCCCCCAAAATCAGGGGATTAGTGAAACATTCTGAAACTTGGAAAGCTTGTATTTATAAATATGGCCTACAAGTGAGGCAGGTTTCATACTGATAGGCCTAAAATGACAAAGAAACTGACCTCTAAAGTTTCTCCATTGATGCTAATAGACCAAATCCTTCTGGCACAAAAACAAACTCCTCCCAAATTCAGGAAGTTCCCTAAAAACAGAATAGGGGCAACCAAAACCAGGCACCAAAAACAGCTCCAGGTGTTTTGGATTTCAACTCCTACAATTCCTAATAGCCGGTAAGCTGTTAGGAATTGTGGGAGTCCAAAACAACTGAAGGGCCAAAGTTTGCCCATGCCTGCTCTAAATGGTTGAAGTGACCATACACTTTTCTTGGTTGGAATCATAGAATCATAGAATCGTAGAGTTGGAAGAGACCTCATGGGCCGCCCAGTCCAACCCCCTGCAAGAAGCAGGAAAGTCTCATTCAAAGCACCCCCTGTGTCAGTTGTATTTCCATTACCATAAAGTTTAGTAGGTATGAGTTTCACCTTCACCAATGATTAGGCATTGATGGAGCCTCTGGTGGCGTAGTGGACTAAAGCCTCGTGACTTGAAGGTTGGGTTGATGATCTGTAAGCTGCCAGGTTTGAATCCCACCCGGGGAGAGTGCGGATGAGCTCCCTCTATCAGCTCCAGCTCCATGCGGGGACATGAGAGAAGCCTCCCACAAGGATGGTAAAATATCAAAACATCCGGGCGTCCCCTGGGCAACGTCCTTGCAGACGGCCAATTCTCTCACTCCAGAAGTGACTCAAGTTGCTCCTGACACGAAAAAGGCATTTGATTCCATTCTATTTTCATTCCTTATTCCATTTCTTCTTCATTCTTTTCCTCATGCTTTTTTCTCCTCCTGGTCTTCTCTGCTACTGCAATTCTGAACTAAACATTTTGTCAACTCTCTCTTATCCTCTCTCTCCAAGTTAACTCTACATTTAGCTTTCTTCTCATTCCATAGTTTCCTTCTTGCCTGCTCTTTTTCTCTCCAACTTATTCATTCAATCTTTTCTTTTCCCCATCCCTCTTTTATCCCCTTTTTTATTCTCCTGCCCCACCAACAATGCCTTTTCTTTCTTTCCCATTGTCCCTCCAGCTCTTTGGCCTTTTTCTGAAGGATATCTTAAAACTATGATTGGGATGTTAGATCATCAATGCTTTAAAATAAAAACAACTACTAAACAAAATAAGCTGGCTTCTGAGTAGACATGTACAGTTACAGTTGCTCTACAGGTCCCACTTGTCCTGTTGATATCTTAATCAATAAAATCATCTTTCTTCCCATATATTTCATGATCATCAGTAGAAAGGTAATTATTATGAAAACAAGAGAGGATTAACTACCTGACAGTTGATTGGAATGAGAAAAGCTCTGTGTTTGAGACTTAAGAGAGAGAGAACATATCCTAATGCATATCATGTAGTCCAGTGTGATGACTGTGTTATTCTGGGAAAATGGCATTTTATTTATTTATTTATTTATTTATTTATTTTCAGTATTTATATTCCGCCCTTCTCACCCTGAAGGGGAGTCAGGGCGGATCACATTACACATATAAGGCAAACATTCAATGCCTTAACCTAGAACAAAGACAGAGACAAACGCAGGCTCCGAGCTGGCCTCGAACTCATGACCTCTTGGTCAGAGTGATTTGTTGCAGCTGGCTGCAGCTGGCTGCTCACCAGCCTGCCCACAGCCCGGGCCATTGCAACATGTAAACCACAATGATGTGGATGCACTTGTTGCAAGTCATTTGATTGTCCTCTTCCATGGGTGGTAATATGACATCTGCTAAATATCATCAAGTAAAAGTTGCTAGAAGAACAGAGTTTTACAAGGAAGGACAGCAGAAGTTGACTCATGTTCAATCTAAAACTGCACTCTTATTTGTGTCCTCACTTCAAGGAGCAAAGCAAACTGGTCATTGTCAATTATTTGAAGCTTTGTGGAGTACTGGTGGCTTCTCAAATTTCTGACTCTCGAAAATTGACTCCCTTCTCTTGATTTTTTTTCATTTCGGCATTTAGGATTGAACTTTCAAATTATTTTAAGTTTAGCCAAGATCTGGTTAAATAACCATCTAATTTAGAATGGGTAATGCTGACCTTAACATAGGTTAAAGTTAAAGTTTTCCCCTGACATTAAGTTTAGTCATGTCCGACTCTGGGGTTTGGAGCTTATCTCCATTTCTAAGCCGAAGAGCCAGCAACGTCTGTAGACACTTCCAAGGTCATGTGACCGGCATGACTGCATGTTGTGCTATGAACATGGAGAGGGTCAAAAAAGTAGCTTTGGATACAATTATTCATGTCTTTATAGGGATATTTTTCTAGTATGCACCTTGCTTTCAAGAGCATATCCCGAAAGTTAACTAGCAAGGCATCAATAAAATGACACAAAGTTATATACAGCTGTTTTTCAGCTTGCAGATGGCAATTGTTTTATTGGTACTTTGAGAGCTAAAAAACCATACAAAAGGGGGGAAATTGAGCAAGATTTGGTCAGTTTTTGCTTAGTAGTTTTCTTTGCACCACATATATCTTACAAGTGCTTGAGCTGAAAACGGCTTCTAAATAAAAAGAGGCAAAGAAGTGGGTTAGAGGAGCTTAGAAAGGACAATCAAAGGGTGGTTATTATTAGTTTATAACTTTATTAAAAATGCATTTGAATTGTATTATCTTGCAGAGACACAGTGCTATTTAATTTCTTCCACTGTAGGCTTCCTACTGGCAAGAAGACAGATTAATGACTGGCTGCAAGACTCCCCGTAGTATTGAACTATGCAGTTAGGCTAATTACGGGAGGTTTTTCTCTTTGCTTGCTACACAGTGACTGTTTATTTGTTATTTTTACTCTTAGAAGACGTAACATTATAAAATTGCCAGACTATTCTCTGGGCATTCCTTTGTTTACGTGGGAGCGAAGCGATAGAACAAATATAAAGTCACATTCACAATGACTTGGCATCCCATGTCCCACCTTTAGAGTCATCAGAAACATTAATCAAAAGTTAAATTTGGGTTGGCCATGGCCTCTCCAAATACATTGGATCTCACGTTTATGTATGACTAGCTTGGGGACCCGGCGGTGCCCGGGTCATTTGAGAATGGTATTATTTGTCTTTCAATGTTATGTATTCTGTTTGGAGTGGGTGAACTACAATTCCCAGAATTGTGGCTTAATCCTCCCCAAACCCTGCCAGTATGAAAAGTTGGCCATTTTGGGGCCTGTGTAGCAAGTGTGGTCCAGATCTGTCATTGACTGGTCATCACCTGGGTGCAGTACTGTCTGGATTGGGGGTGAATGACTACAACTCCCAGAGTTCTGGGACAACTTCCCCAAAACATCTGTCAGTATCCACAGCAGGCAATGTTCACTCTGTGAACTACAACTCCCAGAGCCAAAGGACAATCACCCTGAAGTTTGGTCTAGATCCGTCATTGGCTGAGTTCAGTAGTCTTTGGATGCAGGTGAACTACAACTCCCAAAATAAAGGCCCGTTCTCAAAAACACCTGCAGTATGTTCAGTTGGTCATGAGGATTCTCTGTGCGAAGTGTGGTCATGGTCCATTGTCAGTGGGGGTCATTGTTTCTCTGGATGCAGGTGAACTATAAGTCCCTTTTCCCCAAACTTGTCCAATATGTTCTGTTGGTTATGGGGGTTCTGTGTGCCAAGTTTGGTCCCGGTCCATCATCGGTGCAGTGCTCATTCATTGCAGGTGAACTATAAATCCCAGTACCTACAACTTCCAAATGTCCAGGTCAATTGCCCTCCAAACCCTCCAGTATTGAAATGTGGGCATATCAGGTATGCATGGCAAGTTTGGTCCAGACCCATCATTGTTTGGGTTCATAGTGTTCTGGGTGTAGGTGAGCTACTTTAAATTCCCCAATAGGAGTCAGAGTGCTCTGACTTGGTGCAGGCTGAACTACAACTTCCACTATGTGGCGTCAATCCCCCAAACTCCTCCAGTAAATGTAGTTGCAGCTGAGTTCTGTTCTGTTTGTTATGCAGACAGATTTGAAAGGAAAGGGCAGTAGGCGGGGACATGCAAACTAGAACAGAAATGGAGAACCCTGGGGTGCCTGCCTGTGGTGGAAGAAAAAGCAAAATCTAGGATGAAACTGTCCCCAAATTAAAGCATTTCTTGCGTGGTGGTTCGTAGTGCTTGGGGTGCATTGGCAGGGTTTGGGATACATGTTCATGGTGCTCGCTGTAACCGCAATGTCAGTGACTTGCTGGTTTCTCCAGAGTGAGAAGTATAGCCTATTTGTGGAGGCTGGAGGCTGTCTGTGTGAGTGGACACTCGTGCCACATACACACAGACGGGTTTTCGCTTTTATTATGGATTTAGATTTAGATTAGATGAAGTGTACTGGGAGCCCTGAAAGTTCATACAAGAAATTTTTGTTTTTCACATCAGCCCCAAAAGTGCTACAGAATTTCTTTATATTATGTTATGGTGAAACAGAATGACATGGATATGTCCTTCAATGCATATGAAAATTATAATCCCTATATTAAATTTGACCATGCTTTGATTAAACTTGTCACATGTTGATCCATCCAGTTCTATTTAGGTCCAGGTTAGCCTCACAGTTTCAGCCTTTGGCTCCGATCACTCAGCTAGCCCTTTATCTCATGATCTCAGATGACTACAGATTTCACAAGTGACTGTTTTAATCTGTGGTTTCAGTGTGGTAAAGTGTGATCAAGTTTCCTTGTTGTATTTTAAATTACCTGATTCAAACAAAGATGGAGAGAAACAAATTATTATATAGTACAACTCCCATTTCTAGGCATTTCCCAGGTCCTCCAATACGATTCAATGGTTCATTTCTGGCAGAAGCATATCACAGAATTATATCAGGCATCACAGAAGTGTCCTGAGCATCAGTTTCTAGATTTTCCTGCACAGCCCTATGATATGCTTCTGCCAGAAATTACTCATTCAGTAGGGTTCACTGTTCTCCATGATTTTCACTAACTACATTCAGCTTAGAAATATACCTCCATGGGCACAGGGGTTATACTGTATTTCAAAATTAAATACACATCTAGCTTTAGACTGATTCCACACATAGTAAAAACATTGCCGTTCCAAACAATTGAATATTGTCAAACCAATATTTCCCCTACATAAAAAACCCTCACGTTTGGAAGCCATCATGCCACTCCGTCCCATTCAACCAGCCAAAACAAGGAGGCCCCTATATAGAAACCACCCAGGCTTGGAAGCAGCGAGACTATTCAGTGCAATTCCAATTGGTCACAGCAACGCGTGGCAGGGCACAGCTAGTAATACATATAAAGGTGTTATAGGCTCCAAATTAATAAAATGTTTTTAAATGTGTAGAAACAGGGGAAAGCCAGCATAATTATGAGGTCCCAGATTAAGATAAAAGTCCTATCTACACTGCCATATGATGCAACATTATAGTGGATTGCATCATATGAGTTGACACCGATCATATAATGCAGTTGCAAGTTGCATTTTATGGCAGTGTAGATGTTGCTTGGAAGAGATACTTTAATAATGGTGTTGTTGACAACAAACTAAACTTTCCAAATCTGCATGGGTCTTCATAATTGTGTATGTCACAAACAGTTCTAGATAAACTCTACAATATATCTGGCAAACAAGTTATTCTTATTATTTATTTCACTTAGAAAGGGGAGAAAACCAAAAGCTTTATTTCTATGGGGATGCACATTTTCAATCGATTGTCTTATGTTCATATGGTGAATTATTTTACATATAATGTGTGTGTGTGTTTAATACATTGAGAAATTCATCTGAAAAAAAGCACATTGCTTTTTTTGTGCTTTTATGTGCTTTTTTTCAGATGAATTTCTCAATGTATTAATACACACACATATGAATGCCCCATATGAATCTAGTTGCATTCTCTTCACTAAGTATATATTTTCTGGCTGAGTGCAATGTACGATATAGCTAAATTTTGATGTTCTTGTAGAACTGAAATGAAGACGGACATAAAAGTTGTCACGGAGCCTAGAAAATGTGTGTGTGTGTGTTTGTATAATTTCCAGGTGGCTTTTTCTTACCATGACAGTCAAATACGATTCAAATCGATGCTTCAGGGCATTTAGTCCTTCCAATAACTGCATCAGCAGAAATGTTGGAGCTCTTCCATAAGTAAGTATTTTTAAACATTTTAATCAAGTTGAAATGGTAATACCCTCCAGCATGAAACACGGCTCCCTTCGCAGCTGCTCCAATTGTACAAGAAGGTACGTCTCTGCCGGACGTGCTGAAGGGGGGAAAGTCAGAGGGGTTGCCTTAGGATTGTGGTTCCTGCAGAGGCAGGGCAGACCAAAATAACCCTATTAATAAAGTTGAGGAACTTTGGGATCCCCAAAGGCCTGACATTCTGAGACCTTTTGCTCAAACAGAAAAAAACCTTATATACATCCCTGACTTCTTAAGCATCCTGCTGCCTTTGCAGAAATGAGTTGCTCTGTAGGAAATCTCCTTTACTGTACTATCGCCTACGGGGAGGTTTCTCACTTTTCCCAAGTTCTCTAGATGAACTTTGAAACACGCTGAAAGCCCTTTTTCCCCCAAGGAAGGAAGCAGAGATGATAATACAGCTGTTTCATGTATTTTGATCAATACAGTTGTTTCATATTCCAGTTTTGTTTAATAACTTGGAAGTCTTAAACTACTCAAGGAGGACTGCAGTAGGAATCAAGGGCAATGGGCTTCTGCAGCCAAAAATGGGGAACACGGGCTGAAACTTCAGATGTGTCAATATGGTTTGTGCAACTGCAAGAAAAGTGTGAGACTAAAGGCACTGGGCAACTCCAGGTGGTCCTTGTGGTGCTTCAGTCTCCTATGTGGCTTCTTGTGTGAAAGGAAAGAAGAAGGCAATAGCACACAGTCCCCTGGGTGCTTAATATTCTTACTGATGATAATAAGCAGGAAAATTGAACTGGTCCAGGACGAAGTTCTTCACACTACAAAACATGCAATGAATTTTTATACAACATGGTTTTAAAAACATACAAGCTAATTTGCTCTTATTATTTTCATTTTGTATTTCAAGCACCATTACATCACAGATAATCTTGAGCAGGAAATGGGGTAGCAAAGTGTAAAAATGATTTTTGTTTGGGGAAGCTGTAGAGCAGGCATGGTAAAACTTCGGCCCTCCAGGTATTCTGGATTTCAACCCACTCAATTCCTATCAGCCTACTGGCTATTAGGAATTGTGAGAGTTTGTCCAAAACACCTGGAGGGGTGTTTGACCATGCCTGCTGTAATAATAATAATAATAATAATAATAATAATAATATGATCTGCCAACTGCAAAATGCCATCCTATTGAGATCTGCGCGCATCATCCGAAAATACATCACACAGTCCTAGACACTTGGGAAGTGTTCGACTTGTGATTTTGTAATACGAAATCCAGCACATTTATCTTGTTTGCTGTGTCATACAATATTTATTTATTTATTTATTTATTACTCGACTCCATCTCCCTGAAGGGACTCGGAGAAGTTCACAAAGAATCAGCAGATAAAAACAGAACACAATAACAGTATATATAATTAACATTCATAAAATACATTGGCGGGTATAGAGGACAAAGAGTGAAACAATTACTGAATTGGACTTGCTGGTCTGTAAAAAATCTTTTACAGTATCACCCCAATATCCATAGAACTGGTATCCATGGTTTCACTTATCCATGCCCATCAAAATATTTACTCTATAAGCAGGCATGTAGCCGGGGGGGGGGGGGGGGGGGAGGGTGTTGAGGAGCTTCAGCCCCCTCCCGCTCCGAAATTCTCAGGGTAATCCGCAAGAAGGCCTTACATTTATTATTTAAACTGTTATGTTTATTCATATGATCTGATCACCATGCTCAATATATCCCATATGCATGGAGGCATTACTGCATATTGAACTACTTTTTCTGTCAAATGTGTTGTATAACATGATGTTTTGGTGCTTAATTTGTAAATTCATAACCTAATTTGATGTTTAATAGGCTTCTCCTTAATCTCTCCTTATTATCCAACATATTCGCTTATCCAACATTCTGTCGGCCCGTTTATGTTGGATAAGTGAGAGTCTACTGTAGTTGAAAACATTCAAAACTATCACAACAATATGGAATGAAGTATGAAACCTTTTAAAATGTCTTTTCACAGTATTCAGTTCAAGACCCGTCTAAGTAAAAACAGTGGGAGGTGAGGAGAAAAGGAACTGACCTAGCTGTCCATATACAGTAGAGTCTCACTTACCCAACACTCACTTATCCAACGTTCTGGATTATCCAATGCATTTTTATAGTCAATGTTTTCAATACATCGTGATATTTTGGTGCTAAATTCGTAAATACAGTAATTACTACAGTATATATATAGATCCCTCTGACCTGGTTGCTATTTGACATTGGAAGAGCCCTTGACAAAACCACACATTTAAGGCTGCTACCTTAGATCTATTTACTAGAAAATGCACCTGATTCCTGAGTAAATACTGTAGGAAACGTTAATGCTGGAATCTGTATTAGAACAATACTTGATGTCCCAGTTGGGATCACCCGATATACTGTGCAAAGCCAGCTTGAACACTTTGTGACAGGTCCATAATTTTGATTGATAATGAGGGGAAAAGAAGGTAATTTAGAGTTAATGTTTGGCTGAGCATAACGTTGTTTTATTGTTGACTTGTCAACCCACTTTATTATGTTGTAGAACAGAACCTGTTGTCATAGGTGCCGTCACCATTACATGGTTTATTTCCTTCTTCTGTGGATGGAGGAAGGATTCTAGATGAAAGAAACACAGCCTACAGACTCCTTGAAGCATAGCTGCCATGACTCATACTTTCTAGTGCCCACCAACTGTGCCACTGCTTTGACTCAAGGAATCAGCAGCTGGAATTCCAGATAGCTTCCACAAGGAAATTTTTTTTGGAATACTTCTTTGCTTATCCTAAATTTCTGTATGATTTGCTCTGATACAAAACTGTAAGTAGGCATCAATGCAGAGGTTTTTAAAAAAATCGCTATCTACATTACCATCTGGATGTTCAACTTGTGAACTCTCCTTACTTGGGTTTTCGCCACTGGCCTCTGGAGCTGGTTTTTGAGCACCTCTTAAACAGCCCAACAAAAAAATCTTGGTTTTTAGGCCTGTTCCTGGAGTTATTTGGGATTCTGATTTGGAAAATTTTATTGGATAGACCACATCAGCTCTAGTTTCTTAGACATGGTTAGCATGTTTTTATGGGCAAGCAGAGTGAAGCATCGTACATGGCATATGTGTGTTGACTACTGTTGTCAATTATGGATGGCAGGTTTTACATCAGTGGGGCCATGAAATCAGCCATGGTCATTTATTTTTTTTCGTGTCAGGAGCAACCGGAGTTGCTTCTGTAGTGAGAGAATTGGCCGTCTGCAAGGACGTTGCCCAGGAAACGCCCAGATATTTTGATGTTTTACCATCCTTGTGGGAGGCGTCTCTCATGTCCCCGCATGGAGCTGGAGCTGATAGAGGGAGCTCATCCACGCTCTCCCCGGGTGGGATTCGAACCTGGCAGCTTTTAGGTCAGCAACCCAACCTTCTAGTCACAAGGCTTTTATCCCCTAGGCCACCGGAGGCTCCAGCCATGGTCATGTTAGTGTGGAATATCAGTAGGCAAAGGGATATTGCTGCCTCTTTGAGAGTAACTAAAAGAAGATAGTGGCATGCCACCAACTTCTTTTTCTTGGGACCTCATTACATTGATCGATTTGCCAACCCCCATGGCCAAGCGGGGGGGGGGGCAGTCGGGTAATCCTGGTGCCAGCACCCCACCTCACCAGCAGCTTACGCTTCCACATCACACATGGGGAAGTGTTGCCGTGTGACTTCCCCCTATGGTAGCCCCATTGTTCTGTTGTATTATGGTTGTATGTATATGAAATGTAAATCAAGTGTTTTCTGCTGTTGTGCAAGAGTGTGTGTTTCAGCAATGAAACAGTTAACAGCAGGCTAGTTTTGACTGACAGCCTGTTGTGACTGCTGTTGACCTATGAGGCATAATTTCCGGCTTTGGAGGTCAGAACTTCCTTCAGACTGAGGAATGTGTTTTCTTATCTCTCTGTGTGTGTTGAGTTGGTGCTTGCTGAGGCGAGAGGCTATAGAAGAATGCCAGCTCAGAGCGATGGTTTTTGCTATGCTTTGTAAATATGTTTGTAGATATTAAATAAATGTTTGGACTTTAAACTAGGGATGTCTTTGAGTCTGACATTGAAGAGGAATTGGTGTGGCAGCCAATTGCAACCAATTCATCAGGGTGCTGGAGAAGATGATTGATGGAGTCTGAAGAAACCCACACAGCACGCACCCTGACATCCACGCTGACATGCTCCAAATGGAACACGAGGAGGCTCCCGTGTTGGTGGCCCAGCGTCCTTGGACACTTCTGCCCCAGTTGAGCTACAGAGCCCCACTGCAAATGAGGCTATGTTGTGTGATGGGCGGCATGGGATTCAGTGGCTCAACTGGGCTGGAAGTGTCCTAGGATGCTGAAATTTTCATGTGTTATAAGGTCATTGGTCTCATAGAATCACAGAGTTCGAAAGGATAACAAGGGCCATCCAGTACAAACCTCTGCCATGTAGGAAGATCTCAAAGATACCACAGTATTCCTGTACAACAATGACTCTTCTTCACTTCTTAATCTGAACTTCAAGGATATTGTCCAAGTGATAGGGCCTGCTATGAGGAAGGCAGGAATTCAAGAATCTCACTAAAAGCAGACTGACTATCTTGCTGATATGGAAGCCTCCTCTACCATTGGATGCTATGGCTGCAGAGGTGAGCATCTGGAAAGGCAGTTCCATGCCAAGCTAAATTTTGACTAGAGACTTTTAGTTTTTCACTGTCACCCAGAAGCGGTCCTAGGTAATTTCACCTTGTAGGCGAACCTAGTGGCTGTGCCCCCCCCAAAATTGCGCCCCCGAAGGCCCCGCACATACCTGCAGCGGTGACGGGGGGGCATCGGCTCCCACCCCGCTAAACACAAAACTGAGGCAAGCAAAGCTGGGCTTCTGTGTGCAGGGCTTCCATCGCTTGCATGGACAGGCAGCTTGGGTGCCTTACCCGTTCCGCACGAACGAGCGACCCCGTGCGCATGCGTTGGACGGTCCCATCCCCCAAAATGGCCAATGGGACCCTTCCACACATGGGCAGAGGGTCGCTCGCTCGCTCGGTGACGTAAGGCATGCGCAGAAGGGTCCCATCGGCTATTTTGGGCAATGGGACCCTTCCGCGCATGCGCAGAGATTCTGCCCCGGAAAAATGAAAGAGAGGTGGCGGTGGGTGACGGTGGGGCTGCGGCGGCACTACAGTTTCACGGGCGCGCCTCGAGTCCGCCCCCTGTTGGTGTGCACCAACAGCGGCCTCCTACTTAGCCTCGCCGTTGGACCGCCTCTGCTGTCACCAGAGCCTGTAATTTAGCATACTTTTCATAGGGAAGAGAATGTTTTAGCACCTCTCTCACATGGATCAAGCTTCTCACGCCTGGAAAAAAAATACTTGGCACTGGGATTTCACACTCAGCTAAAGATTTATGACCTTTGGCTTCTGAGTGTGCCTTCAAATCATTTACAATGTACAGTGACTCTAATGTGAACCTATCTTAGGGTGTTCTTGGAAACATTTATTCAGATGAGGTTTGCCATTACCCCTTTATAAGGCTGTCCTCCCCTCTCCCACCTCCTGATGTGACATTTTCAAGTGTCAGGAGGTGGGAGGGGGCTCTTCAGATAAGTTTTGGGGGGAAATGGCAGGCAGGGGGTGGCATGTAGCCACCCTCCCCCCCCCCCCCCGAGAGAAAGCCTGGGGTTGTGGGAGGGGTGGAACTGAAACCTGGGACAAATGGGTTATTTTAATCCTCTTTTTGATGTGGTTTTGTCCTGGGCCTTGAAAGATGTAGCATTTGTACTTGCATTACAGCAGAGGTAGAAACTTCACAGTCGTGAGGAATGCTAAAGGTTGCAATGCAAAAATATTTGAGCTACCACATCTGAATTATATTAATCAGTTCTAATTTTGCATTTTGGGAATTTGTGAGACTTTCAGCACTCTAAAATTTATAGCAGTTTGACACCACTTTAGCTGCCATAGCCCCATCCTATGATAGCCTGAGGTTTGCAGTTTGTTGTGGCACCGGAGCTCTCTGACATAGCAGATAAACTTCACAAAACTACACAATTCTATACTATTGAGCCACAGTAGTTCTTGTGGTATCAAATTGCTATTAGTACGCAATGTGGATACAGCATCAATCTCTTTTTGTCTTTTTTAATGGTGAATTTCAGCTTTTTCCTTTTAGGGGACAGTTTGGAAATGGGACCTCTGATGTTTTTAATGAGTCTTGATTAATGGAAGATAAAAATGGAAAATGCTATCCCGTGTGCAATAATGAGCTCTTACTCATTTCTGACAAAATCTCCTTAAAAGGCATTATATCCCTCAGTCAATTTTACACACACACACAACAGAGTAAATTTTAGTTTATCTTTCAATATAAAAGCCCATTCAAGGCAACTTGCAACACCAAATAGACTACGATAAAAATATGTTTTCAGTGATGATTTAGAAATAGTACAAAATTCATTGGTGCATGGCACGGTATTATGAACGATATTATGAATTCATTCCACCCAAATCATAATTAAACTATAAAGGAAGTATGAGCTTCATACAGCTAAATATTCTAACGTTAATGTGGTTAACAAGGCATCTCAACATTCATCACAAAGAAGGACGTTGAAAGCATCTATCTTGAAAAGTAATGGCTTCCTCTGGCAGGACTTAGCACAACAATGGATTCCTCAAAATTTTCCTTGTGTGTTAAAAAATTAGAAGTGAGGAAGAGAATGGAAGATAAAATTAACAAGTTCATTTCTCTTGTCAGAAGTCTGCCACAGACATGTGGTTCCTGCTCTCTCCAAAGATGTATGCTACACTGATCATTTTATTTAAAAGCAATACAGAGACACACAATCTGAAACTAAAGACACTGGATTTCCTCCTGCTTTCACGGACATCTGTATAAGGAACTGGGAAGGTCTGCGCACTAAGTCACCTGCTGAAGTTCCAACTTCTGTAAGAAAATTCCCAGTGTTCATTATTTTTTAAAGGAAAATGACATATTAATCATTCAACCTCATAGACAACTCTCTTCATGCTATTGATTTTAGTAAGAATTATGCTTTATAATGGAAGATACATTTTGGCTGAAAGCCATACCCTCCATGCTAAAAAGGGAGGA
The DNA here is from genome assembly GCF_035594765.1 of Anolis carolinensis. Classification (NCBI taxonomy): domain Eukaryota; kingdom Metazoa; phylum Chordata; class Lepidosauria; order Squamata; family Anolidae; genus Anolis; species Anolis carolinensis. The sequence continues at coordinate 213,837,154 of NC_085841.1, read as the reverse complement.
AGGGACACCCTTTTTTGTTATCAGTTTCTTCCAATTTGCCAACAGCTCCAGAAAACTGGTTCCACACCTCCTGCATTTTGTCAGTCTTCTTAACAAAGTTATTTGGAGAGAGGGCTTTATTTTCAACACATTGATCCACTGTTTATTTGGAGCTTCTAATTATGGAAACCTGTTTCATTGCTACACTACTTAGATTAGATGTTGTTAACCGAAGACATACCTGCAACCATTGAAAACACATTTGAGAAACACATTTCCCTGATGTAAATATTATTTTTTAACAGGTGGGGAGAAACATTTCTTCCACATAATCACCCAAAGCAGAGAGTCTATCTTTGGCTACTGAGAACATTATAGAATGAATATCTTTATTTCCCACAATTCTTATTGTAGTTATTCGGTCTGGAGTTGCTGCATGTTTCAATGCCCTTTCTTTTTACACCCTGTTCCTTATTTGGTGAATGTGTCATTCTATGTGTAAGCAGCCTTGAGTCCCCTTCGGGGTTCAGAAGGGTGGGGTATAAATATGCTAAATAAATAAATAAAAATAGTGGTTAAATTACAAATTCAGAAATAAATGGGGGAAACTAAACTGCACTGGAGCCCCGGTGGCGCAGTGGGTTAAACCGCTGAGCTGCTGAACTTGCTGACTGAAAGGTCATTGGTTCAAATCTGGGAATAGGGTGGGCTCCTGCTGTTAGTCCTAGCTTCTGCCAACCTAGCAGTTCGAAAACATGAAAATGTGAGTAGATCAATAGGTATTGCTCCAGTGGGAAGGTAATGGTGCTCCATGCAGTCATGCCAGCCACATGACCTTGGAGGTGTCTACGGACAACGCCGGCTCTTCAGCTTAGAAGTGGAGATGAACGCCAACCCCCAGAGTCGAACACAGGGGAAAACCATTACCTTTACTAAACTGCACTACATTAAATATGTAGTGAAGATGGATAGGACGGGGGTACTGGCAGAACTAAGTTTCTTTTTGTAAGATGGATGCTTGATATTCTTGATATAACTGCATTATATGAGTTTTTACTCACCATATGGTGCAGTTTCAAATTGCATTATTTGGAGGTGCAGATGTGGTCTGTGTTAGCAGAAGTCAAGCAGGCATGGCATTCTCTTTTCTATGGCTGAAGAGAATACTTTCCAAAAAGACCACTGTAAAACACTGATTAATTTATTTCTTTCGGGGACGTTTAACCCTCTCCCCCTTTCCCTTTGCATGTTGGTTTTTGTGTGCGTTTGAAAACAGCCAACACATTTCTCAGAAAACATTGTAGTTTGTGCAAAATGATCCCTTCCCCACTTCTTTCACAAAACATTGTTTTTGAGCAAAGGACATTCATGGCCAAAATCCATAAAGCCCCTCTCCAATGAAAAAGCTGTCATACTGTCAGCCAGATGGGAGAAAGATTTTGACGTTCTTTGTTCTAGCACATGGAAATCAAATTCCTCAGTCTCATTCAGTCTATATTTTCAATCTCAACATTCATGCAAGATCTGCTGTGACTTGAGACTTCATCCCACTGAACATGTCAAGTGTTTGGAAGAGTAGATTACAATATAGCTCAGGCTTACTCCATTTTGAAATTAAATGGTTGATTTTCCTATCTCCATCACACACTAACAAACTATCTGTTTTATTCAGGAGTTCTCAGTTGAGTTGTCATCACAGTGTAGAGTTGTTTGCACCCACTGTCCCTCCCCCATTTTCTTTGTGAAAAGAAACACCTCCTCTCATGGACTAGTATTTTTGTTTCTGGGTTATATATGTCATTTATTAATTGATTCTATCATAAAGACATGGGGAAAGTTTATTAAATTACAAAAACTTTGTCTTTGCAGGAGGGACATCTGCTATAGCACATTTTGCTCTAGTTTCTCAATGATTGAATATCTTGTAGAGTCTCCACCAATTTAACATAGTCTGTGGGAGCACAACAACTATTTTCAAAATAAGGACTACATGGTTAAACAGAAAATAACACTTGCAAACTAGGAAATATTTTCATTATTATTATTATTATTATTATTATTATTATTATTATTATTATTATTATTTGATATTAATTCAGGACTCCTCCCTACCCAATGTGACCGTAAATGAATGTATTGCACTTTATCTATTTAAAAATTTGTAACTCATAATGTGCACCTTGCTTATCCACTATTGCAACCTCATTGTTTTCAATTCGATGTTTTAATACCGTGTTGTGCTTTTTCGGTTGCTGTGTATATATTATTATTGTTTTTTGTTATTGTTCTTTGATGTTTCATATTTTATTTTATCATTGTTTTGTATCTGACTTTGCTGTAAACCGCCCTGAGTCCCCTTCGGGGGAGATGGAGGCGGGATATAAATAAACTTATTATTATTATTATTATTATTATTATTATTATTATTATTCATAGGCAGGATGGCTGTCAGGATGGTGAGAGGCAGAAGAAAAGAAGGAGGGAAAGAAGCAGAGGAGGACAAGGTAACACCTGGCACAGACAACATACGGAAGGAAGGAAGGAAGGAAGGAAGGAAGGAAGGAAGGAAGGAAGGAAGGCCCCAGAAAGTGCATGAGACAGAAAACGACACAACATACTGCCGATCTTTCCTCCTCCGTGAGCAAAAGGTAATGACAGAGCTTTTTTTCAAAGGGGCATTTGGCTCATCCCACAAATTGCGTAACCGTATCATTTTAAAGCTGAGGACGACAAATACCATCACATGACATAATTGTCCATTTTGTCTATCTCTATTCAAATAATTTGCAAAAAAGTCACTTGCCAACCACTTTAGAAAGTGTCTGTAAAGATAACCCTTTGCAAGCCCCTTTAAATGCCAAAATATCTCTATGTCATTTGATGAACACAGTAGGTTGCCATTTCTTAAGTGGGTGGCTTAGTAGTATTTACTAATGAGAAGTGATTGGTTTCTGCTGATGTTCCTATGTAAAGTGCATTGCCTCCTCCCTCACTTGACCACCATGATCTTTTATGCTTCTGCATAGTGTGTGTGTGTGTGTGTGTGTGTGTGTGTGTGTGTAAATCGCAGCTTAAATGTGGCACTTAAGGAATGGTGCATTACACATAAAAACTCTTCATTAGGTTTGTGGGACACAGATCATTTTTTGTACTTTTATTTTTGAGACATCATAGTGTTTCCTGTGTACCTTGTTATACATTTGTGTTATTACACATTTTTACTGGTTTAGGTAAAGGTAAAGGTTTCCCCTGACATTAAGTCCATTCATGTCTGACTCTGTGGATTGGTGCTCATCTCCATTTCTAAGCCGAAGAGCCGGCGTTGTCCGTAGACACCTCCAAGGTCATGTGGCCGGCATGACTGCATGGAGCGCCGTTACTTTCCCGCCGGAGCGGTACCTATTGATCTACTCACATTGGCATGTTTTCGAACTGCTAGGTTGGCAGGAGCTGGAGCTAACAGCGGGCGCTCAAGCCGCTCCCGGGATTTGAACCTGGGACCTTTCGGTCTCCAAATTCAGCAGCTCAGCGCTTTAACGCACTTCGCCATTGGGGCTCCTATTTTTTTGTACTTTTATTTTTGAGACATCATAGTGTTTCCTGCGTACCTTGTTATACATTTGTGTTATTACACATTTCTACTGGTTTACCCAGCACATAACCAACAGCCTGGTAAAATGAGCTTCAGGATTACTTCAAAGCAAGACAAAACTTGAATAATGACTAGTTGTTGTGAGAGTGCAACCATGTAGAGGAAATTATTCTCCACGAAGAGGGCAGATGTGCTTCATTGTATCATAATGAAAAAGAGAACACAATAGCTATTGATCTCCTTGGGGAAAATTTCAGGGGAATGCAGTCCTTCCTTTGTTGCTAATAACTGTTTCCTGCTAGCTTCATTGTATCTTGATATCTATCTAATTGAATGCCCTAGTTGGTGTTGGTTCTCAGAAAACTACCAATAAAAGGCATCCTTCCATGAAACTTAACATACCTTTTGCAGCGTCTAGAATGAGGATCAGATTGTGTGACTAGTGAATAAAGAGAAATGGGCAAGGCAAACCAATGTCTTTTCCAGGTGGATGAAATGTGTCAGAAAATGGTGGCATTTATTATTGTTCCTTCTCCCTTTCTTTAAGAAACATTTTGCTAATCACGTGGTGCGTCTTCCTCTTTCTCGATTATATTCCGAAGTATTTTACTTCTACCTGAAAGATTACTTTTAAAAAATTGCTTCATTTGTCATCAGATGAACTGATAATCATGCACAATTAAACTAAGGCCCCTTCCACACAGCTGTATAAAATCCATATTGAACTGAATTTTATGGCAGTGTGGACTCAGATAACCCAGTTCAAACCAGATATTATGGATTATCTGCCTCGATAGTCTGGTTTATATGGCTGTGTGGATGGGCACTCAGTGTGTAAAATCCCTTACCCTTTTTCTAAAATTGGGGTGTGTTTTCCTTCTCTTTCCCATTTTAATTCTACCATAATTCTTTTAATCTTAAAAAAACACTGTACAGATTAAGCACAACAATTCCATGGAAGAGGAAAACCAGGAAATATCCTAAAATAATTTTTATCATAGATAATGCGGTGAGGCACATTCTTATCAAATTTGCAAATTATATAAAAAGGAGGCGGGGGAGTAGCTAACCAGAAGATAAGAACATAATTCAAGGGAGCTTGATAAACTAGGAAACGGTGCCGAAATTAATAAAATAAACTTTACATTCTAGGTTTGGGCTACACAAATCAAACACACAAGAAGGATGGGAGATACCTGGCTCAGTAGTACTACATATAAAATGGTCCTTGGGATGATTACACTTGCCAACACACATGCCTCAAATGCTAAACCTGTTTCTGGGTATATTTGACATGATGATTCCAAAAATGGCACCAGTTTCCCTATCTGCTCTAGCTTTTGAGGGCCCATCCAGACAGGGCCACTAATGCTGGAGATCCCGCGGTTTTACTGAAAACATCCAAATGACATCTCCGGTAAAACCGAATTAATTTGAGACAAAGCTTGAAAACCCTGCTTTGTCCCAAATTCATTTGACACCTGGAAAGACTCATGCTCTTTTATAAGATCTGCATTTTTCCAGGTGTGAGCCCTGCATGAATTGGGTCTGGGGATCACGTTGCATGATCCCCAAGCCCAAACCGCATACCCTGTTTCCCCTAAAATAAGACATCCCCAGAAAATAAGACCTAGTAGAGGTTTTGCTGAATTGCTAAATATAAGGCCTCCCCCAAATGTAAGACCTAGCAAAGTTTTTGTTTGGGTCTGGGGATCACGTTGCATGATCCCCAAGCCCAAACTGCATACCCTGTTTCCCCTAAAATAAGACATCCCCAGAAATAAGACATAGTAGAGGTTTTACTGAATTGCGAAATATAAGGCCTCCCCCAAATGTAAGACCTAGCAAAGTTTTTGTTTGGAAGCTTGCCCGCTGAACAGAACACCAGAGCATGCAGGATCGGTAAATGTAAGTACCATAGATGGTTGTACATGGAAATAATGGTAGAACAAGAAATTCTTGATAGGATCCACAGTTTGTCTGGTTATGCTGGTTTGTGATGACAACTACTGTACAATATATAATAAATGTTCATTTTTTTTGTTCCAAAAATAAATGTGAATTCTTCTTCATGGAAAAAATAAGACATCCCCTGAAAATATGACCTAGAGCATCTTTGGGAGCAAAATTTAATATAAGACACTGTCTTATTTTCAGGGAAGCACGGTAGTTGCCTCAGGTTTTTCGGGCTATTGGAGCCTGAAAAAACCAAGACAGCACCCATTCCCTCCCAAAAAACCCCTACAAAAGTAATAAAAATAAATAATTACAGTAGAGTTCCGATTATCTGACATAAAGGGGTGGACCGAATGACGGATAACCAAAACTGTTGGATAATAGGGAGACAGATCCTTGGCGTTGACACTAAGACCACCGCTGCTGCAGTCAGAGCAGAGTTAGAAATATATTCTATTGAAGGACTTGCCAAAATCAGGCCCTTTAATTACTGGGCTAAAATAAAAACATCTCGAAAATAACAGACTCCCAAAATTGTGCTTCTTAGAACAATCTAATGGCCTAAACCAAGATTCCTGGGCAGAACAACTAACTAGGTATCTTCACATCTGTGGATTACAAATTACTTCTTTAGGCCAGAATAGGGAAGCTGAAAGAAGGACAGTAACCCAAAGGATACTAGATATTGAAGCCCAGAAAGACATAGCCACCCTGTCAAACACAGGATCTCTGAAGTGGTTAGGACGTTTTAAATGTAATTTCCAGTGGGCATTATACCTAAAAGCAGATATCCCAAGACACCTAAGAATCGCGTTCACCAGGGCGATTCGACCACATCCCATATGAAGAAAGATTATGTATTTGTGGCGCCCCTGAAGTCGAAAATTTGAAACCACACTCTGCATAATTGTAACCTATACAAAAAAGAAAGAAAACCATACTTATGGCCTTTTATTTGTAATAAAACAAGCCTGGACATCGCGGCCAAAATTACATTTTTATTGGCCGGTTATAACCCCATTGTGACAACAAAAGTGGCCCTGTATTTGCTTAAAGCTGCTAAAAGGAGATCTGAGTACATAGATCAGATTGGGGTGCAGTGTAGGGGAGATGAGGATAGTTGATGCATACATCTATGGCTAAGCTACATTGGTACCAAGCTGGCAAATACCTGTATATTTGTATTTTATTTTATTTTAAGTGAACCAGATGTATGTTGTATTTTGTGTTTGTATTGCCTGTGCTTGATAAGGCCGACTGGCTAATCAATAAAAATTGTTGTTGATAATAGGGAGGCCCTATTATCTAAGCTTCTCCACACTCCAAGCCCCAGGCTCCCTTTGTTGCTGCAACGGAGGAAGCCAGGTCTTGGGGGGGTGGGGGGTGGGACGCTTCTCTCTCTCTCCAAGCCCCAAGTTCCCTCCGTTGCTGCAATGGAGGAAGCCGGGGTCTTGGCAGGGAAGGAAGGGACGCGCCTCAGATAATATGGTGTGTCGGATAAGCGGAAGTCGGATAACCGGAACTCTACTGTACTCACATGCCGGGGGGGGGGGGGGATGAAGAGAAAAATTGCTTTCCCCTTATCCCTGCACATCATTTTACTGGAGCTCTGGCACCAGGTTAATGGTGGCCAGATCAATAATTTTTAATTTTTATCCCTTTTCTGGGTTTTTTTGTTTGGTGTCTGGGTACTCTGCCGTTGGGTCCAGCAGGGCATCTAGACATCCCCCCTCGCCAGGAAACCACGGGTTTTGAAGGGAGGTGTGGGGACTTTAACCCGCAACCAACAGGATTTCTTCAATCCAATCGGGGGTGTGTTAAAGGCCTGTGTAGAAGTGGCCTGAGATATAAAACTTATGCCATATGCTCACCAATAGAAAATCATAATAACCATATCTAAGAAACTAGAGCTGATGCAGTCTAACCAATATAATTTTTTGAATCACCACTCCAAATAACCCTAAGAACAGGCCTAAAAACCAAGACATTTTTTAAAAAATTGGGATACTCACCAGAGGGAGCTGTGTATTGTGGAGACAGACAGTGGCACACTGAAACTTGCCCTGCTTACTTTTTAGTTTGATTCCCGTTCAGATTTAGTTTGATTTAGTTTAGGCTGTGGCGCAGGCTGGTAAACAGCTGCTGCAATAGATCACTCTGACCATGAGGTCATGAGTTCGAGGCCAGCCCATGGCGGGGTGAGCACCCATCAATTAAAAATAAAATATAGCCCCTGCTCGTTGCTGACCTAGCAACCCGAAAGATAGTTGCATCTATCAAGTAGGAAATAAGGTACCACTTATAAAAGTGGGGAGGCAAGTTTAACTAATTTACAACGTTGGAATGAGGAAGTGCCATCAGAGTGGATGATGAAGCAGCTGCTCCCCCCTGTGGCCAGAATCGAACATCCCCTCAGGAGAAGGTTAAATTGCCTCTGCATCTGTCTGTCTGTCGTCTCTGTCTCGGTTCGATGTGTTTATGGGCATTGAATGTTTGCCCTATATGTACATAATGTGATCCACCCTGAGTCGCCTTCGGGGTGAGAAGGGCGGAATATAAATACTGTAAATAAATATATTGGACCTTTAATGCCTGGATGATTGTTTAATATTTTAACTATGTTGATTTTAACTATGACTTGTTTAAATTGTTTTTAAATTGTATTGTCTGATGTCTAAATTGTTATTTTATGATTTTATGTGATTATATTGGACTTGTTCCCCGTGTGAGCCGCCCTGAGTCCCCAGCTGGGGAGATGGAGGCGGCATACAAAAATATTTTATTATTATTATTATTATTATTATTATTATTATTATTATTATTATTATTACTATAGTGAGCCTGGGTCTTTTGGCCAGTGCAATCAATCTCTAGGTCAGCTTTCTCAAAACAAGGATGGCAAAATACTTCACTTTGTATTTTCATTATGCTATTGTAACATGGATTATTGTCAGAGGAGGACATAAAGGTGATGCTCCTCGTAAGTGTACATCAAGTGGAGCATAACTCTGAGAAGACACATAGAAAGGTATTTTTTGGTGGCAATCCTATCTACAACCAGCCAGGATAACTGATGGACAGGATTTTAGTTTACCTTTGGGGAGTTCATATGGTATCCTTGGAATTACTCGAAAGTTGCAGCTATAGTGAAACTGAAAACAAATCCACAGATGAGGCAATTATAGGGAATCCAAGCATTTTGATACGACGATAAGTAACATTTTGGGAAATATAGTGGCATTTCCCATTACATTCTTTGTAAGAAGTAGAACATTGATGGTAACCATGGGGGTATTAGTAGTTTGCCTAGGTAGCTAACCTCAATTTTATGGGGAAAATCTCACAAAGTCTTTTGAACTTTAAAATGCAGAAAGGTAATAATACTGTCATCATAGTCATTTTGTCCCATCTTCATCTTTTAAGTATGTTTTTATGAAAATCAATAAAGTACAATTTTAAAACATGTATAGTCTCTGAACAGTTGTTTTGGAGATGCATAAGGAAGAACACAGCATCCTAAATGTTTAAATGGTATCATCATAGCTCTGTGGACTTAAAAGGAATGGGGATGTGCTGTCATCAGCGATATTTTAATAGACAACCACTGTCCCATGAAATCAAATCTGTCCTATGAAATAAAATGTGTGTTATTTTAAGTGAGAATGAAATGCTATAATCATAAAACTATTATTAACACCACTGCAGCACGTTCCTAGCCAATCAGCTGCCCAACTGCATGTTGCTGTTTTTCATTTGCAAAATAATTGGACACTGGAAGAGGGGATTTCAATCAGCCTGAAAAATGCCCTGATTCTGAAGGTGTTTTTCAAGTATTTATGATGCAATCTATGATTCATACATTTCCAATAATACTGCCTACTCTTCCAGCTAATATGCTTATGGTATGATGAACTCTGATTGGCTGCAGTCTAGCTGGCTTAAAATATAATAATGTTAGGAAATCCTGTCCTCTTTTTTATTTGCACCTAAAAGTAGCATAAAGAAATCTGATCCCATTTAGTTTTGCATGCATAACAAGCAGATTCACTTTCTCCTCTCCCACCACTTTTACTTTGTAATTTTCAGAAAATAATGTGTGCCCTAGGAGATTGTATTGGCAAATCCTAATTCACAAACACGAAAAAAAATCTTGCAATCAAGCAAGCAAACCCACTTAATGTGGCATGAAAATAGACTTGAAACTAAAAAAGAACATTCAAGGTTTGCTCTACATCATCCTTGGATTTGTGCAGAAGGTGCCTCTGCAGACATCTGAGATCCAAGCTTCGGCTAGGTTTTTGGAAAGCTGCTTCACTTCCAGCTGGTCTTCTCTGACATTTAAACTTTGGTTGGCTGGCTCTTTCACCCTTCCCCTTGGAATAGGTCTCACTAAGAATAATGATTAGTCTGAATCAACTGGAGCTACAAAGCAAAGCAAAGCAAAGCAAAACACTTATGAATGCTTATTTCATCCTACGGTTGGTTCCACATTCTGTTCCTAAATGGTCAGCTAGATGTCAATGGGAAACTCATAAGAAGGACTTGAGGGCAACTGGACCATTCTCTCATGCTTCCCACCAATGGTTACTCAGAGGCATGATGCCTCTGATATTAGTTGTAATATATAGCCTAATTCTCCACAAATGTCTCCAGCCTCATTTTAAAACCATCCACGTAGGTCAGGGTTCCCCAAACTAAGGCCCGGGGGCCGGATGCGGCCCATCGAAGCCACTTATCCGGCTCCCACAGCACAAGGGCAGAAGGGGGTTGGGCTAAATGACCCAAGGGGTCTCTTCTTCTCTTAAAGCCATTATTATTATTATTATTATTATTATTATTATTATTATTATTATTATTATTATTATTATTATTATTACTATTTGAAACACAACAAGATGAGTCCACAGCAGACACTCTGCTGGTTGTTGTATTGGATCACACGTCGGACACTTCCCAAGTGTCTAGGGCTGTGGGATGTATCGGCGAATAATGCGTGCAGATGGTAATTTTGTTAGCGCCGATTGTGTTTAAGTGCAGGCCAAGGTCTTTAGGCACTGCACCCAGTGTGCCAACCACCACTGGGACCACCTTGACTGGCTTGTGCCAGAGTCTTTGTAATTCGATCTTTAAATCCTCATATTGTGACAGCTTTTCCAGTTGTTTCTCCTCAATCCTTCTGTCACCTGGGATTGCAACATTGACAATCCATACTTTGTTTTTTAACACAATTGTGAGGTCAGGAGTATTGTGTTCCAAAACCCTGTATTATTATTATTATTTTATTATGACACAGCAAACAAGATAGATATGCTGGATTTCATATCACAAAATCACAAGTCGAACACTTCCCAAGTGTCTAGGACTGTGTGATGTATTTTCGGATGATGCGCGCAGATCCCAGCAGGATTATATTATTATTATTATTATTATTATTATTATTATTATTATTATTATTATTAATATTGAGGCTGGGTGGCTATCTGTCAGGGGTGCTGTGCTTGTGCTTTCGGTGCACAAAGGCAGAAGGGGGTTGGACTAAATGGCCCAAAGGGTCTCTTCCAATCCTCTTTATTGTTGTTGTTGTTGTTGTTATTATTATTATTATTATTATTATTATTATTATTATTATTATTATTATTATTGCTTGGTAGCCAACTATAGTCTGGCCCTCCAATGGTCCGAAGGATCGTGAACTGTCCCCCTGTTTAAAAAGTTTGGGTACCCCTGATGTAGGTAGTCACCACCCCTTCGTTTTAATAGCAGACTACATAGCCTATCTACATGCTGTATGAAGTGCACTTAGTTTTGTTTGTCCAACTCTAATGCAGATGTAACTGTCTGCTGCACATGTAAATGCACAATCTTGTTGAAACAATGTTTGTTTCATACAAGTGCTTTCAAGTAATCTCTGGCTGGCTTTTCGCTGACATCTTCTTCCTAGCGTCCCCCCTCTCAGAACACAAAATCCATTACACTTTGCCTCAGTAGACCTGCTGCTAATTTGGCAACTCAAAGAATATAAATGAATTGGAAACAGTATTTTCCTTTTGTACAAGGACTTAAATCCATCCTCTGAGAGTTGTGGGCTCATTCAATGAAGCAAATCACTTAATTTCAGCTGTGCAGTCTATGGAATTCATTTTTCTTCACATTAAATGAGATCATCCACTACGTCTCCCTTGAGCTATTGAATCTTAGAACATTTAGCCATATTTATTTACCATTAAAGTTTTATTTAGAGAGTTTAAATTTACACATTTACAACCAAATCCCAAACTCCATATCCCAAAATAATAGCTCCACTTTTTCCTTCTTATTTTTCTTCCTTTATTGCTTGTCTAACTTAAACATCACATTGTTAGCCATTGTTCTAAATAGCAAACAACCTTGGGTACACTGGCAGAAATGCAAAATGTTGACATTTGTACCATTTTTTGGATTAATATCTCAGTTTTTTGGATTAATATCTAAAGCCCCATGGGGCAAATGAATCTCTGGGGGAGGGGCCTTAGTTTGGGAAACCCTGTCATAGAGGATTCATTCAGAGAAGCAACTGCAAAGGTTGGTTAGTGAATCAAATGAGAGAAAGGGAGCTTCTTTTTCATTCCTAAGAGGCCTGACATTTTGAAAGATTTTTGGCTGCATAAGGGCTTGGTCTTTTGATAAGCAGACAAACCACCCAACTCATTCCATTCCAAGACTCACAATTTTTCTTCTTTTCTATTTTAAACCAGCTTTTCAAATTGGGTTCTTCTATTCTGGGGCCTCTGGTGGTGGCGCAGTGTGTTAAAGCGCTGAGCTGCTGAACTTGCAGACCAAAAGGTCCCAGGTTCAAATCCCGGGAGCGGAATGAGTGCCCACTGTTAGCCCCAGCTCCTGCCAACCTAGCAGTTCGAAAACATGCTAATGTGAGTAGATCAATAGGTACCGCTCTGGCGGGAAGGTAACGGCACTCCGTGCAGTCATGCTGGCCACATGACCTTGGAGGTGTCTACGGACAACACCGGCTCTTCGGCTTGGAAATGGAGATGGGCACCAACCCCCAGAGTCGGTCACGACTGGACTTAACGTCAGGGGAAAACCTTTACCTATTCTGGAATCAGCTCCAGACAGTTCTCTCTCCCTCTTTCCATTCATTGTTGCTTTCCCAAAAAATCACACTGATGAGCCTAACAAGAATATCAAATCTGTTGATTCATATCTTGAGGCAGCAGGCCTTTGTTTTATTGAATGTGAGAGGGGAAAAACATCCACTATGATTAATTCCAGTTGTCTAATTTACTAAAGTGGTTTAAATAAGTATGAGTTCTCCAAATACAGTTCCTTGGGTATGCTGGATATTGTTGTTCACCTGTTCTATTCTTTCTGAGAAGCTGTGATTCCCTGGATCTACAGTAAAATGCTTCTCAAGGTTATTTTTTAAAAGACCTGATGATATATTTCCATGGTCTAAAAGGCAAATTTGGCTCACTCTAAATTAAAAAAATATGAGAAAACATTCCAGGACAATCAAAACACCATTTGGATTTTAAACAAATCATACACAGCAACAAATAGGGCTGGGCTTTAGAATAGCTGGCTAATCACCAGCAGCAGTAGATCTCTATTGACTGAAAGGTTGGCAGTTTGAAGCCCGGGTTGTTGTGAGTACCCAACCTTCAGCCCAGCTCACTATCCAACTAAGCAGTTTGAAAATAGCTGTGAGCTGTGAATAGAGAAATTAGACACCACTTAAACTGGGAGGTATTTTATAGCAACATAAAAGGAAATACCAGAAATGCTGGCAACCAAAGAACAGAAGCAAAAGTTTGTGACCAAGGGCTTATCGTCATAGCTGATGGAGCAACACCACCCCACTGTGGCTGGAATTGAGCACAACCTCCAGAACGCCGAAGTTGGAAAAATGCCGACAAATATCTCTATCTGTTGTATGTCCTGTATGTCTAACGGCATTGAATGTTTGCCATGTATATTTATTTATTTATTTATTTATTTATTTATTTGCAGTATTTATATTCTGCCCTTCTCGCCCCAAAGGGGACTCAGGGCAGACCACATTATATACATATAGGGCAAACATTCAATGCCCATATACACATAGAACCGAGACAGAGATAGACGCAGAGCTAATTTAACCTTCTCCTGAGGGGATGTTCAATTCTGGCCACAGGGGGGAGCAGCTGCTTCATCATCCACTTTGACGGCACTTCCTCATTCCAATGTCATAAATTAGTTAAATTTGCCTCCCTACTTTTGTAAGTGGTACCTTATTTCCTACTTGATAGATGCAATATCTTTCAGGTTGCTAGGTCAGCAACGAGCAGAGGCTATTTTTTTAATTTTTTAATTGACGGGTGCTCACCCCGCCATGGGCTGGCCTCTAACTCATGACCTCATGGTCAGAGTGATTTATTGTAGCAGGCTGCTCACCAGCCTGTGCCACAGCCCGGCCACCCCATGAGTCCCCTTTGGGGTGAGAAAGGCAAAATATAAATGCTGTAAATAAATAAATACTTGCCCCATCTGATGAAATTTAAGACTCCCAATCCATAGCAATGGGTAGACTAGCAATTGACTGGATATATACCTCTAGAAAGATGGATTGCTTCCAAATGAGATTTGAAAGGTTAAAATAAAATAAAGTTCTAGCTTTGTATTGGTGCTTATGGCTTAATCATAGAATCATGGAGTTGGAAGAGACCACATTGGCCATCCAGTCCAACCTCCTATCTAATACAATACATGTTGACTGCAAATTCAGACAAATACAGTATTGGTTAAAAATGGGCCAGTGTTCTATATTAGCTGCTTAGTTCAGTAAACTGACTTAGGTCATCTATAGCTATTCTACATTCACAATAGCTATTGCCATAATTGTAAATCCTGCTACACCTTACTTTATCAGACATCAGCTCAATGGGGAGAAATGGGTCCATTCTGCTATGAATATTTCTTTCAGGTTTTGGGGGGCAGGCTAGGAGAGGTTACTTAGGACTGATTCTATACTAGGCAAGTTAACCTGGTATAAATCTGTTCCAGCATGTACAGGGGATGGCTACTGTATGCTGATTTTGGTCTATTTTAAAAGAGATAAAGCAGTACGGCACTACTACTACTACTACTACTACTACTCTTTATTGATTAGTCAATTTTGACCATATCAAAACATGTGAGACACACAAAACACGTGAGACTACCACTACGATTACTACTACTTGATTCCATGTGGAAACTGCTATGAAAAGCATCATAGGAATACGTTTCCTTGTGAAGATGACGTAGACACTGATGTTATTATTAAGCTAATACTAACAACAACCAAGAGGAGGGAGAGCAAGAAGTGAAGGAGGAGGTTCAAGTAATCCATTTTAATGGCCAGTGTATTAAAAATGTTGTGCAATTTTTTTAAGAATCTGAAATTATCCATCTTAGGCATCATACATCTTGATCTTCTCATTAAATAATTTCCTATATTGCACTGAGTTTGCTTAATTTCTTTGAAGACGAACATACACTAATTTTTTTTATGTTGCTATGAACACTCTAACATCAAATACTTCAGGATGAAGGAAATGTACATTCAAATGATGTCCCCACACACCACAACCTCCATGCCTTATAATGACAGCCAGTCTCCACTTTTTGTCTCACATAATGCTGATGCATCTGCAGTGGCTTCTTGATGAGAGAATGCCATTTTGGAGTGAGCAGGAATAATGTTCTATTATTTAGAGAATTTTTGCAAATGTAGGTCATCATTATACTGTACAAACTGGGTAGAAGTCACGGAAAACTACTTTTCACAGTTTGATTGATTGGATAATCTGCATTTATCTCCTAACAAGGGACCAGGCACCCTTATAAATTCCACAACAGCTGCATTTTTGTAGCTTGGAGCTCTTAGTTTTGTAAAGAGTAAAATGGGATTAAATCTGCATTCCCTGCATACAGTTACATGGAAGGTCTCATTGCACTCAATTAGAATTACAGTAGAGTCTCACTTATCCAACTTTCTGGATTATCCAACACATTTTTGTAGTCAATGTTTTCAATACATCGTGATATTTTGGTGCTAAATTCGTAAATACAGTAATTACTACTTAGTATTACTGCGTACTTTTTCTGTCAAATTTGTAGTTAAACATGATGTTTTGGTTCTTAATTTGTAAAATCATAACCTAATTTGATGTGTAATAGGCTTTTCCTTAATCCTTCCTTATTATCCAACATATTCGCTTATCCAATATTCTGCCAGCCTGTTTATGTTGGATAAGTGTGACTCTACTGTACTTCCAAGCTTTCAGCACAGTTCCCTAAACTTACAAATCAGGACTGTATAACACAAACTTGCTATTCCACTACAGTTGCGGACCTTAAATATCATACATCTCTTCATTAGCCCAATTGCACTGATCCCATTTGTAGTTCCATGACAATGCTCCTGCATACCCTCATATCTCTATCTTCCTGCACTACTGCTATTCCTAAATATTTTTATTTTGAGAACAATTTCACAATTCCAGCTTTGAAGAGGAAAGGCAAACATAATTATTATAAAATATAAACTAAATGGGAAAAACATCTTGAGAATAGCGAGGGAAGGAGAGGGAGAGAGGAGGAAAATCCTGTCCCTTGATGACACGTTATTGCCGGCATGATGGCAACGAAGTGGGAGGGACCTGTTGCATCAAAGTAGGTGACAGGAATATTGCAAGATTGAGAGCTATTGCTAAATAGCTAGGGATGGGAGAATTATGGGGAGGAGATAAGTGACGGTGGATGCACATAACATTGTGGACAAGGTGTTTGGAGAGGTGAGGGCTATCACATGCATCCTAGACCCCTGCCCATCCTGGCTGGTGAAGGAAGCCAGAGGGGGTTTGGCGGAGTGGGTGAAGGTGGTGGTGAATGCCTCCCTTCAGGAAGGCAAATTTCCCGTGATCCTTAAAATGGCTGTGACCCAACCGCTGTTGAAGAAACCATCACTGGACCCCAATCAATTGGACAACTATCGGCCTATTTCCAATCTCCCCTTTTTGGGCAAGGTCATGGAACATGTGGTTGCTGCGCAACTCCAGGCATTCTTGGTTGACACTGATTTTCTAGACCTGGCGTAGTCTGGCTTTAGGCCGGGACATGGTACCGAGACAGCCTTGGTTGCCTTAGTAAATGATCTACACCAGGAAGCAGACAGGGGGAGTGTGGCCCTGCTGGTTCTGCTCGACCTCTCAGTGGCCTTTGATACCATAGACCACGGTATCCTTCTGGGACGCCTCATGGGAATGGGGCTTGAAGGTACTGTTCTGCAGTGGCTCCAGTCCTTCCTGGAGAGTCATTCCCAGATGGTGTCATTGGGGGGCACCTGCTCAGCCCCACAACCGTTGTCATGTAGGTCCCGCAGGGTTCGGTACTGTCCCCCATTTTGTTCAACATATACATGAAGCCGCTGGGAGAGATCATCCAGAGTTTCGCAGTACAGTGTCATCTGTATGCAGATGATGTCCAGCTCTGTCACTCCTTTACACCTATCACTAAGGAGGCTGTTCAGGTCCTGAACCGGTGCTTGGCCACTATGTCCGACTGGATGAGGGCGAACAAATTGAAACTGAATCCAGACAAGACAGAGGTTCTCCTGGTCAGTAGTAAGGCCAAACACGACGTCACACTCCCCCTGAAGACACAGGTTCACAATCTGGGTGTTCTCCTGGACTCATCACTGAGCCTGGAACCTCAGGTCTCAGTGGTGGCCAGGGGAGCATTTGCACAACTAAGACTTGTGCGCCAGCTGCGCCCATATCTTGAGATGTCTGATTTGACCACAGTGGTCCATGCTCTGGTTACATCCCGTTTGGATTACTGCAACACGCTTTACGTGGGGTTGCCTTTGAAGATGGCCCAGAAGCTCCAAAACGGGCGGCAGCCAGAGTGATAACTGGGGCAACGTACAGGAAGTGTACTACTCCTCTGTTATGCCAGCTCCAATGGCTGCCAATGTGCTACAGAGCCCAATTCAAAGTGCTGCTTTTGACCCATAAAGCCCTAAATGGCTCTGCTCCAACTTACCTGTCCAAATGTATCTCCTCCTATGATCCATCAAGAACTTTAAGATCGTCTGGGGAGGCCCTGCTCTTGGTCCCACCTGGCTCGCAAGCGTGGCTGGTGGGCATGAGGGACAGGGCCTTCTCAGTGGTGGCTCCTCGGCTGTGGAACAACCTCCCTAGTAACATTCAGCAGGCCCCAACTCTTGTGGCCGTTAGGAAAAACTTAAAGACATGGCTATGTGCACAAGCATTTAATGAATAAGCACTATGACTCGACATGGTCCAAATTAAGGTTTACGTGCAAGGTTTCCAGATGAATGGATCTAAGAATGTATATGTTTTTAACTTTTGTGTACTGTTTTTACTAAGTACTGTTTAATTGATTTAAATGTGTTATGTTTGATGGGCATTGAATTTTGCCAGTCTTTGTAAGCTGCCTTGAGTCCCCTCAGATAAGAAAGGTGGGGTAGAAATGTTGTAAATAAATAAATAATAAATAAATTATGTATTATATTATATTATATTATATTATATTCATTGCAACCAGCTGCAATGAATCAGTCTGACCAGGAGGTCATGAGTTCGAGGCCCGCTCGGAGCCTATGTTTGTTTGTCTTTGTTCTATGTTAAAAGGCATTGAATGTTTGCCTATATGTGTAATGTGATCTGCCCTGAGTCCTCTTTGGGGTGAGAAGGGCAGAATATAAATGCTGTAAATAAATAAATAAATAAATAAATAAATAAATAAATAAATAAATTGTGTGATGCTGGTTTGCTTGCCTTACGCTAGAAAGTCCCATGTCTGTCCTCCTAATTTGCACGTCTGTTGAATTGTCACATAAGTAGAGGCCATTGTTTCTCTTTGTGTGTGTGTGTGTGTGTGTGTGTGTGTGTGTCAGGAGGGACTTGAGAAACTTCAATTTCTTCTAGTGTGAGAGAACTGGCCATCTGCAAGGACGTTGCCCAGGGGACACCTAGATGTTTGATGTTTTACCATCCTTGTGGGAGGCTTCTTTCATGTCCCCACATTGGGAGCTGGAGCTGACAGAGGGAGCTCACCCACTCTTCCAGATTCAAACTGCCAACCTATCGTCTTGCCGGCACAAAGGTTTAACCCATTGTGCAACCGGGGACTCATGTTGAAACTCTGTGATTAAGGGAATATGTGAATATCAAGGATATTACAGCCTGGGGGCTGTGATATATTTTTTGAAAGAGAGCAGCAACTCAAGCAAATGATTTAGAGAATTTCTTTATGAGGAGAAGTTCATAGAACTATAGCTGAATATTCTTTCTGACCTCAAGGCAGGAAGCTGAAACCTATTAAGCGAACCAGCAAATTGCTGAATACCTCCATATTAATAAAACAAAACTGTATGTGGCTCTAATGAGAATGTAGGTCACAAAATTAAGGACCACAACTCCAGTCCTACATAACGGTTAATAAGCAGGCACTGACAGTAATAAGAAGGGGAACACAAACCCTGCCATTATTAAAACTGGAGTAATTTTATTGTACAGAAAAGCAGTTTTATAAAGGCAGGGAAATTTGCACTCTCTAGGCCTCTTTGCTATTTTACAACCAAAAATATGAAAGCTATTGACCTCTCAATCCATTTTTATTTCTGTCTTCTCACTCCCGCTGCATTCCATCATTAGATATCATTGCCAGGGTTGGGACATTGTTGTGAATGTTGATGTCAATAAATAATTGTCATTTCCACTTGGCTTGGTTGTAAACTCCTGCCCCCGGGATACAAATATTCCTTTCATTACATTACTGGCAAAATCAACCAAAAGTCAGATTACATCCACATTTCTATCATTCACCTTGGCATAGATGAAAATGTCAAAACAAGCCAAGTTCCAAAATTTTATTTCCACCCACCTCTTCTTGTGCCGATTTTCTTCCATATTCTCTTTCATCATTCTGAGCTTAGCAAAACCAAAAAATAAATTCTTGAAATCCACCATTGAAATCCACAAGCATGTGGACAACTTCAACAGAAAGGAAGAAACCATGAAAATGAACAAAATCTGGCTACCAGTATTACAAAACTCAAAAATCAGAACAGTAAATAAAAAGCAATACTCTGAAAACAGAGGGTTTCCAGACATGAATCAACCAAGGGCAGTTAACGACTCTAAACAAAGGATGCCCCAGAGGCAGGAAGAAGACAGCAGATAAGCTTTTCAATGCTAATTTAAGTGATTAACTACACATTCACACTGACCTCTCTCACCCTAGACTTTCCACAGATATATATTAACCTCTTTGCTTAGTTTTCTCCATACCTCACAACCTCTGAGGATGCCTGCCATAGATGTGGGCGAAACGTCAGGAGAGAATGCTTCTGGAACATGGCCACACAGCCCGAAAGACATACAACAACCCTGTGATCCCGGCCATGAAAGCCTTCGACAACACAAATTCTTGAAAATTTTCCATAATACAAGATTAGATGAATTAATATTAGAACACATGTTGTAGCATTTAATTCCTTGTGGGCTGGAAAGTGATATTGAAATAACTTAATATAAACTATGGTTTTATTATCTTTAATCATCTTTACCCATAATCTCATCTAAATATTATACTTTGTTGAAACAAGCACCTAAGCTTGATTTCTATAAAATTGAATGAAACCACACTTTGCCAGAGTCTTCCAAAATTAAAAAGTCCAAAGAATCCTCCCCCAACTCTTTTGTGATGATCATTCAGTCCCACAGAAAGTGTGGGATAGTTTCTTGGCTATGGCAGGAACATTTAGATAATTTTATGGGAGATACTTAACTTACCACGTAAAGGCCTCGTCTATACACATTTAAAAAACCCATGCACAGGCATCTTCCAAGAAAAAAACAAAAATAAAAAGTCCCATGGCGATCAGTGAGTGGTGATGGGGGCAGACTGTGAAATCTGGAAGCCCTAAGTCACAGACTGGCACGATATGGATTCAGTCATTCTACCTCGGGGTCCAAGGTAGTTGAGTAGTCCGGCATCTGTATCCATGAATGAGCAGCTCTTTTTAGGATCCACTTTGCTCACCCCACACAGGGAAGGGGCTAGAAAAGGTGCCCTAAACATAGTCTGCCTCTCTTATCCCTGACTGAACTGCTGCGTCCAGAGGGGTCACCACCCTGCAGCTAAAAAAGAAAAATGAATTTTGGAACATGGAACATACAGACAACTCAGGCAATGCCAAGAGGAAGGCGCATCCAGCTAACCCTGACCAGGACCGCCTTCTGTCTGGAAACTGATGTCTTCACTGCGGAAGAACATGCAGGTCAAGGTCCACAATCACCTACGTACCCACCGCCAAGACACTACACTTGGAGGGCCATCATACTCGGACAATGAGGGATCCCCTAAGTAAATTATTTACTGGTTTGATTTTAGAGTTTTTATAATACTGGTAGCCAGATTTTTTCATTTTCATGGTTTTTTCCTTTCAACGGAAAGGAAGGTATCATAGTGAACATGGATGTAAGTCACAGGTGTAGGAATGCAGGGAATATATTGTCTACTGTGTTTGTTACTGTATCTGTATGTTGCCTGCTCTGTTAATAAATGTATAACACTTTTCATTTAAAAAAATAATAAATTTTATTAATTAAAAAAATGTATCGGGACCAGCCTCCCTGGCCTTTCCTATCATTTTGCCACCCAGGCATTCAAAAAGCCAGAAGTGGTGCTTCGGTGGAGAGAGTAGAGAGAATTTGTGTTTCTTTTAGGTTCTCCTGAGATGGTCTAAGATCTTACATTTTACCATTATGTTCAGAGAAGAGGATGGTTCCTTTTTGGATAAGAGTTAAAGTACAGCACTTAACACTGACCTGTGAATAAGTGAACTCAGGTTTTGAGGGTTGGTTTTTTGATTGAATCTTCTAGCCATGTACATAAGTATGTAGGGTAGTTACATAATGTGACTGGTGAAGGTATTCTTTTCTACCCACTCACTGTTTTACAATGCTTTCACAGCTTCTCACAACTTCTCTCCAGCTTACCAGGGGCACTGTATCCTTTAACTATCTGTTCTGGAATGTAGACCAAAATGACCCAAGATTACATGATGTTTAATAGCATAGTTTCTGTAGTAATTCTGCCTCATCCCCCCCCCCTCCCAAATAAAACAAAAAAACAAAACAGCAGCAGCAGCAGAAGAAGAAGGCAGATCACGTTGCAGGCATGGGATGCCTCTATCACCTCATGTAACTGTGGTAAGCAAGGACATGCCACTTCTTATCTACTACTTATGTGATTCTTCTTTCCACATTCCCACTAATTCAATAGTTGTCCTGTGCCCAGGAATACCAATTCGATTTTGGGCCATAAAAATGAATTTATTACACTCAATTCATTAGCATGTCACACAATAGTTTGAACATTCGTTCTTTTGATTGTTGAACATGAGTGACATTGCTATTGAGTAACGATTAATGGCTTCTGTTATTCTAATTTATCATTGCCCATTTTTAGTATTTTGAGATGCTATTTTTAATTGAATGATTTGA
Source organism: Anolis carolinensis (assembly GCF_035594765.1). NCBI lineage: Eukaryota > Metazoa > Chordata > Lepidosauria > Squamata > Anolidae > Anolis > Anolis carolinensis. The sequence continues at coordinate 213,815,071 of NC_085841.1, read as the reverse complement.
CAGTGAATTCCTCAAGGAATCAATTTTACAAAAGGTTGACACCAGCAAATTTAAATTATTTCAAGATTTCAGAATAGCATGCTACCACCCAATGTTTCCACATTCTTTTTTTGGGATGCAACTCTCCCATATCCAAATAGTTTGCTGTGAATATCTGGCCAATTTGAAAAGTTCTTTTGCTACCTGCCTTTCTGTAAATGCCATGCCATTTATTGTGTAAATGGGCATTAGGTAAATATGGTTGGGCTTAGGTCTCCCAGACCTGGCAGGAAGTGTTTCAGCTCATTTTCCCCTTGGTTGGATAGTGAATTGATGGGAATGCTTCCCATCGTGTAGAAAAGTCTATAATGACTTTTAAATGTACAGGCACTGATGAGGATCTGGAATTTCATTGTAGTGCAGAATAGCAACACTATTAAAATATAGTGGGAATTAAACCCTAATTATTAGTTTAATAAACAATGCTCCTTCTGTCCAAGGATTTCTGTAAGTACTAGAACGGGCATAGAGTTCCCTAGTCTCAAGGCCGAGACTACGTTTTCCAGTCATCAGGCTCCGGGGAAGGAATCCCAGGGTGGGAGTACTGACGTGTAAAGCCTGCTCCTACTTCTCCTTTGTACTCTGATATTGATATTTGATTAACAATTTGAGAGATATTGCTTGATTCTTAATGTAGCATGCTTAAACACATTATCAGAACTCAATTTTTAGGAAGTACTCCTTGGTCTTAGCTCTTAGACCTGAAATCGCATGGCCTAGGATGGGGCTACCTTGTGAATCCTAAACAAAGGGTATGTAGAGGAACAATGAGAGGTTTCCTTCAGCCATAATTTGAAGTCTTTGCTTTGCTTCACCTATGAATGTACAGCCACATATAGACATACTGGATGTACCCAAAGAAAGTTTCCAAGACTAATACACCAAGAAGCTTGAGACAGAATGCTCTGTTGAGAAACCTTCCCTGAAAGCAGGTTATATAGTAGTTAGTACTCATGTGCATTTGTAAAGAATCGCTGTTCATTTTGTTTTGTTTCATTCGCTTTGTCTCGTTTTCGTATTTGTCCCTGCTTCCGAAAACAGGGTGCCTATACAAATAGGATTTTCATCTCGCAAACGAAAAAAACAAAATTGTTCGGATCATTGGTAGCAATTGCTTCAGAGGCTCCCCCCCACACACACACACACATACACTCAGTTTTAGGGCAAGAGGGATGAAAATTGCCACACACGGAGGACATATCGACCCCTTTTAGCCCAACAACTTGGGGATTAGAAACTAGAAAACTCAACCAAGAGGGGGAAAGGAAACAGTTTTCTCAAGGGCCAAGCTCTGCTGGCCTGTTATATTGTAGTAAAATATAAGAAGTCAGGGGTTAGGGATTGCAAAGGTCCCAGAGGAAGAAAATAACTATAGTTCTCCTAAGGGCCAGTTTTAGAGAGTGACTAAAGGTTTGAATAGAGATAGGAGCCCCAAAATGTCTTTGCTTTAAAAAATATATGTAATCTATAACAAAATAATAAGACTGTCCTATTGTATTTGATTTCTATATGGCCCAAAGGAGAGGGAGGACCAAGCCAGAGGCAATACAGAGAGATAGGGACAAATAAAAGAGTAGATTTTCCAAGGACCATTTATATATAGAGAGAGACAGGTTTGATTTCTAAACAGAGAAGGGAAGCCCAACAATTTGAAATATATTTCTTTTAAAAAAAAACAATAAGAGGGAGAAGAAGGGAGTTTATACACTAAGAATAAAGAAGAAAAGCCCCACACATGCTCTCCAGCCAAACACACCTCTACCACTTGAAAAAATCCCTGCCTCTTCCCTTCAAAGGAAAAATTATTAAAATAAGCCAAGCATTCAGGCAAAAAAGAAAACTCAAATCTGTGCCACTGCCCTCACCAGAAAGGCAAGGAAGCATCAAGGCTGAAGGCAAACGTATCAGCCTACGTCACTGTTTCCTTGGCCTCCAATTGGCCAAGGATCACCTCCTCCCACCTCCTCCTCTGACGCATGAGGAAGAAGTCTCCAAGAGTGGATGCCACGCAGCCAGAAAATGAAAGCTAAGCACAGTGACCCTGCAGCACAAAACGAAAGACGAATGAAACAGATGAAACAAATATTGCGCACATCTCTAGTAGTTAGTGCTAGACTGTGACACATGGACATTTGGTTCTAGACCCAATCAGTTAAGGTTGCTAAATGACATATGGAACCAACCACAGACTTTCAGCCTACTTCTCCTCACAAGATTGTTATGAGAATAGAAGTGGATAGGAGAAAGACCATCTTATAAGCCATGATAGATTTCTTGGAGGAGCATATAAAAGAAGGGTATAAAGGTAATGGGTTTGAGTATATTACAGTAGAGTCTCACTTATCCAGCACTCACTTATCCAATGTTCTGGATTATCCAATGCATTTTTGTAGTCAATGTTTTCAATACGTCATGATATTTTGGTGCTAAATTCATAAATACAGTAATTACTACGTCGCATTACTGCATATTGTACTACTTTTTCTGTCAAATTTGTTGTATAACATGATGTTTTGGTGCTTAATTTGTAAAATCATAACCTAATTTGATGTTTAATAGGCTTTTCCTTAATCCCTCCTTATTATCCAACATATTCGCTTATCCAACGTTCTGTCGGCCCATTTATGTTGGATAAGTGAGACTCTAATGAGTTATCATGCTTGTTGCCATAGATGGATTTAGAATGGTTGGTCCTTAAAGCAATTGCCTTTATGTCCTCCTTTAAAAGGACCAGGAAAGGCAAGAAGGCCTTGCAATAAGACAACAATAGGAAACTTTACCAGACCAGATCTGGTATGACTGATCTGTGATGGTTTTAAACAATTGATTTTAAAGTGCAGACAATTGATTTTGTATTGTTTATGTATATTTATAGATTATAGTTTATTTTATGTTCTGGCATTGAATGTTTGCCATATATATGTTGTTCTCTGCCCTGAGTCCTCTTTGGGTGAGAAGGGCAGAATATAAATGCTTCAGATTTTTTTTTCCGTGTCAGGAGCAACCAGAGTTGCTTCTGGAGTGAGAGAATTGGCCGTCTGCAAGGACGTTGCCCAGGGGACGCCCGGATGTTTTGATGTTTTTACCATCCTTGTGGGAGGCTTCTCTCATGTCCCCGCATGGAGCTGGAGCTAATAGAGGGAGCTCATCTGCACTCTTCCCTGGTGGGATTCGAACCTGGCAGCTTTCAGGTCAGCAACCCAACCTTCAAGTCACGAGGCCTATATCCCCTAGGCCACCAGAGACTCCTGTATCTAAAAGCTTTATTTATCTAAATGCTTTAGATAAATAAATAATAAATAAAGGCTGAACAACCAAAAATAAACTGTTGAAGAGTGGCTTCTGCTTCTCTAGAAGGACAGTCTTCTAGGAAGATGTCATACCAGGAAATGATCACACTGTCTAAAGATGGGTCTTTTATTAGTTATAAAAATTGGGCAAGTAGCTCAGTATTCACCCTTGCCCTCTTTCCTCATCATCATTTCTACAATGTTGCTGTAACTGAGAAAGCCTTATCTGAGAGAACACCCACACTGCAAAATGGTAGATGTTTGACACCAATGTAACTGTCATGGCTCCATTTATGGAATTCTACTATTTGCAATTTCTTATTGCACCAGAGCTCTCTGATAGAGAAGAATAAATCTATAGACATAATAAAAGTGAAAAATGCGTATGTGTGTATGTGACAGAGGTGTCCACTTGCACAGACAGCCTCCTGCCTCCACAAACTGCTATAGTTCCCGCTGAGCTGGAGACATCAATAGCCCTCCCTCCACTGACATGCAGGTTATAGTGAACAGCGCGCCATGAACATGGAATCCAAAACCTGCCCGTGTCCTCCACAAAAGATCATTTTGCACCCCACCTAAGTGAAGGCTTTCATGGGGGGACAATTTCATCCTAGATGTTCTGTTTTTCCTCCACAATGGACATGGCAGGTTCCTTAATTTGCATGACCCCACCCACTGCCTCTACCTTAACCCTTTCATACCATTTCCTGGCACACAGTTAACAGAGGAATTGATCAGCAACTGAACAAGAGTTTTGGGGAGAATTAACCATGATTTACAGGTTTTGTACTTGACCAACTCTGAATCCAACCAATGATGGATCTGAACTAAACCTGCCATAGATGATGGGATTTGCAGTACCTTCACTGATACTGTGTCCCCCATAGACAATGGACTAGGACCAAACGTAGCACAGAAAGCCCCATGACCAAACTGAACATACTGCAGGTATTAGTGGGAATGGACCTTGATTTTGGGAGATATAGTTCACCTACATCCAGAAAGCACTGAACTCAGCTTAAACAGATCTGGACCAAACTTGGCACACATACCCAACACGGCCAACTGCATACACGCCTGGTTTGGGGTGGTTGACCTCTGATCTGGGAGTTGTAATTCTTCCTTATCCAGAAATGTAATTCTTCCTTATCCAAGTTGGAACAGAACCGTTTAAGGCTTTATAGGCCAAGACCAGCACTTTGAATTGAGCTCGGGTCATATTGGCAGCCAGTGGAGTTGATCCAACAGTGATGCTCCCTGTACGCTGCTCCAGTTAAAAGTCTGACAGCCAACCGTTGTACTAGTTGGAGCTTCCGGGCCATCTTCAAGGGCAACCACACATAGAGCGCATTGCAGTAATCTAAATGGGATGTAACAAGAGCGTGAACCACCATGGCCAAGTCTGACTTCCCAAGGTACGGGTGCAACTGGTGCACAAGTTTTAGTTGTGCAAATGCTCCCATGGTCACCACCCAGACACCCCTGCCCCCATAAAATGATGGCAGTGATGGTGGTGGTAAGGGTAAAACCAGTTTCCAAAGACTAGCTATGTTCATCTGTTGCAGTAAAAACAACAAAAAGTCATCAGGTAATTTAAAGACTAACAAATTTATTATAGCATAAACTTTCATAGTTTATGGCCTACTTCATCAGATGCAACGGATGCATCATATATCCTATGAAGTGGGCTATAGAACATCAAAATACCTATTCTAACCAATGTGCTAGTCTTTAATATGCCAAAGAACTCTTTATCAAACAAATCACTACCATTAAAGCAGGTTGATAGATTGTATCCCAGGACTGGCTCTTTTACACTCTGCCTTCCAAAGTGATTACCCAAATATATTTTGGTTTGGTCCAGGAGTCACATTTACCCCACTGAAACAAGCAAGCAAACATGCAATCCAATTTAAATCTTTTACATTTGCATGGATCACAACTGGTCATTTTTATATGAAGTGAAAGCTAGCTCTTTTTATTTTCCTTCTTTTTTTAAAAAAAAAAATATTTATTCAGGCGTTATACGCATTATCTATTTTAAAAAATAATAACAAATGAAAGGTGAGATTACTGAAGACAAATAATACAGCTGTCTTGTATTTTCTTAGAACTTGACACCACAGTTATCACAGAGTCTGAGGAGGTTTCTTGCACTCCGTCTGATCAGATTTCCTGAGACCAGTTCCAGTTAATGTGGCCTGATGCTTGAATCTACTGTCCCAGCAAATGCCACTTGTCCCTTATACCTTTTGCCTAATAAGATCCAGCAGAGGTGGGGTGATGACTAGGTGGTTCAGGGTATGGTAAATCCCTTATTACACTGAGGAAAGAGCCTGCTGTTTGAAGGAACCTGCAATGCATTGCATAAAGTTGCTACTTTTTGTGGTCTGGCCCAGTTTTTGTGAGTCATTTCTAGGAGGGTGCCAATTCTCCAGCTTTGATGGGCTCAGCTCCAGGAAATTGGAAAGGGCTATATGAACATCTTTAGCTGAACTAGGAGAATAACTGCGTGATACAGTCCGAAAGGGAATATATATATAATTGTAATATGCATAATTCTCGTGGAGTAAACAACAAAACCATCAGACCAAATCACACCAAATTTGGCCACAAAAGACATAGACATCCAATCTATGTCTTTCCACCAAAAAACATAATAAAATTAGATCCAAATTACAGACCCCCCCCCCCCGAAACTTGGTGACGTTCGCCAGGTGGGCAGGGCTTCAATGGCCTCCCCAGCATGGGAAGGTGGCGGATGGCCAATGAAAGAGGGGAATGGAGCCCCAAATGGTTCTGAGATGCACCACACTCAACTTGACACCTAAAAGGACCTCTCCCCACCCAGGGAGGCACCTGACAGGAGGCAGAGGGGAATGAAGTTAAATGGCTCTGCAAACAACCCACATCCAACCCAGAGCCACACAGGCTCAAAGACCTCCCTCGCCCTGGAAGTAGCGGACAGTATTTATACATGGCTCTTATGTCTCCTTTCAACCTTCTATTTGGCAGGTAAACAGACCGAACACTTTAAGATGCTCCTAAGAGGGATTATTCATCCTTTTAGTTGCTCTCTTTCTCTGGACACCTTCCACCTCATAGTCATTACTATGACTATTATTATTATTACTATTATTATTAGGTTGCTGTGAACCATGACAATGAACAAATCTTTACAACCAGGACAGTAAAGAAAGAACAGCACTATGCCACACCAATGGGTAGCCGAGCACAGCTAGACATATTCTAGACAGGAAACAACCAGAGCCAGCTAGCACCTCCCAACAAAGGATTCCCCCTCAGAGTCATTATTATTATTTTATTATTATTAGGTTCCTGGCAACCATCAAAATGAACAAAACTTGGCACCCAGTATTAGAAAAAAAAACTCTACAATTTGGACAGTAAATAAAGAACAACACTCTGAAAATAAGGGTATTCCAGACAGGAAACAACCAGAGCCAGCTAACACCTCCCAACAAAGGATTCCCCCAGGGGTGAAACAACCATGCCTTGAAGCTGCAAGCCCATTCAGTGCTAATCAGGGTGACTAATTACAACATTCATACTTGCCTCCACAAACAAAACATTGCTGTAAATTTCAACAATGCAGGGTGGGGATGTTATGTAGTTAGTTTCTTCCTCTTTTATTTTGGCCCCTTTCACACAGCTGTATAAAATCCACATTGAATTGGATTATATGACAATGAGGACTCAGATCAGATAATCCAGTTCAAAGCAGATATTGTGGATTATCTGCCTTGATATACTGGGTTATATGGCTGTGTTGAAGGGCCCTTAGTTAGCTTCCTCCTCCCCTGACATTTGACTCTGCTCTGTGTCCACCTACTGGCAAAAGTAAGTAGGCTACATTAAAACTTCCTGAATTGTGGGTCAAACCTCATTGGGGGTAACCTAATTCAATCTGGGGCTCTCAAAAGAATTATGTAGTTTGCCACCTAGTGGCTGTTTTAGATATTAATGAATCTGCCTTGATATTCTGAGTTATATGGCTGTGTGGAAGGGCACTGGGGAAACTACCCTGATCTTCCTGGATTTCTCTGTAGCTTTGATTCTACTAACCATGATATCCTAAGAGAAAATGAGAGGCACTATGTTGCCATGGGGTCAGTTCCCAAGAGTGGCATTGAGGGATTCCCCATGGCCCTAAGTAGGGTTCCATCTTACCTCTTATGCTTTTTATGAAGCTGCTGTATGAAGTCATCAAAGTTGAGTGCATCAGTATGAAGGTGACACTTAGCAATATTTCTCATCATCAGAGTTAGTCATTACTGTGTTGTCGAAGGCTTTCATGGCCGGGATCACAGGGTTGTTGTATGTTTTCTGGGCTGTATGGCCATGTTCCAGAAGTATTCTCTCCTGATGTTTTACCCACATCTATGGCAGGCATCCTCAGATCTTGTGAGGTACCTCACAACCCTGAGGATGCCTACCATAGATGTGGGTGAAACACCAGGCGAGAATACTTCTAGAACATGGCCATCAGATCGATTGTCGTCTCACTCGTTTAGTAGTTTTCGACTCTTCGTGACCTCATGGACCAGTCCACGCCAGAGCTCCCTTTTGGCCATTGCCACTCCCAGTTCCTTCAAGGTCGAGCCAGTCACTTCAAGGATACCGTCCATCCATTTCGCCCTTGGTCGGCCTCTCTTCCTTTTTCCTTCTATTTCCCCCAGCATCATGATCTTCTCCAAGCTTTCCTGTCTTCTCATGATGTGGCCAAAATACTTCAACTTTGCCTCTAATATCCTTCCCTCCAGTGAGCAGTCGGGCATTATTTCCTGGAGGATGGACTGGTTGGCCATACAGCCCGCAAAACATACAACAACCCTTAGTCATTACTGTGTAGGTGCAGCGCCTGGGTACTATAATGTTATGGATTTACTGAATTTAGATCTCAACAAAACTGAGGTTTTGTAGATTGGTGTTTCTCTGGGAAAAGGCTAAACAGCAGCACTTGCCCTGAAGAAGTTAGTACATAACATAGGAATGCTCCTAGATAAGATGGACCCATGTGACTGAGTCTTTGTCTTATTTTTCTGCTGGTCTTGCCAGCTCCAGCCTTACCTGTACAGTGATAATTTAGATTGTGGATTCACTATGAAACTGCTGCAGTGATGTATGTGACCAGTTTTGCAGTAGAAATGCTACTTCCAGCCATTAATCCAGAAAAGGGGATCCCGATGCTTCTAATGTGTGGCTGTGTCTACACATCCAACAGATCCATCACTGTGTTGCCCACCAAGAGCAGCACTCTCAGCAGAGGCTTTCTGGTGACAGCACTTCTACTGGTCACATGGTGCAGCCAGTATTGGGAAGCAATGCTGCCAGCAAGGCTCTGGCCAGCAAAAAAATTAACAGTGGTCCTAATGCCTGGCTAGCTTGGGGACACTAAAAGGATTTCCGAATGTTCCCATACTGCATCTACATAAACTCTCTTCATTAGACTGGGTTGTTAGGATTGTGTCAGCTTTCATCCATATCATTCCAAAAACGACTGTTCGTTTTTTTGCATGTATGTGCAAATACAAGCATTCCAAAATCCAACAACAACTAAAATCCAAAACACTTCTGTTTCCATCCAAACATTTCAATAAGGCATTTGGAATGTAATCTGACTATCAGTAACATTGATTTGTTTTTAATAAGTTGCTGGCTCCCATCATTGTTTGTTCTTCTCATCATAGTTTACCAAGGAAAATAGTGATGTCAACCTGTACTGATGTTTTCTAAATGTATGTAAATCAGCAAGTCCTGAGAAATTCATTTCACAGTTCTACAGTGATAATTATTTTCATGATACTGGCATAAAGGAAATTGAGGAAATTTTATTTCATTTTATTTTAAAAAATACCTTCTCCACATGATATGGCAATGAGAACCCATGCTCTGCAGATCTTTTAGTTGGGTCACCATGAGATTGGTCTTGAAGATTATTCAGAAGCTTCAGTAAGTACAAACTATAGCATCCAGATGTTTAACATTTTGTCACTTTGATCCATATTGTACCAATCCTGATGATGCTCCTTTGATTGTTAATTAATTTTTAGACCACTTCAAGGTGTTGATGCCAGCCATTAAAATCATGGATGGTTTGGGATTCAAATACCAGAAAGAGCAATCTGCTCATGTTTCATGATCTACTATAGTCTTCAACTACATTTTTCATCAAACACGTGCTAGTCAAGAATGGAGAAGGACCTTCAGAAGTAGAACTTCACTTATGAGATATGAAGAGAATTATCTGGTATCCAGATTGCAGTGTTTTTAGCGACAGATCTTATTTGTGACTCGGGCATATTAATTAAGTGGTAAAGTTCAATAATGTAGAGATTTCCGATTCTTGAATAATTTGTAGTTGAATAATAGCTGAAGCCCCGGTGGCACAGCATGTTCAACCGCTGAGCTTTTGAACTTGCTGACCGAAAGGTTGCTAGTTCAAATCCAGGGAGCGGGGTGAGCTCCCGCTATTAGCCCCAGCTTCTGCCAAACTAGAAGTTCAAAAACATGCAAATGTAAGTAGATCGATAGGTACCGCTCGGTCGGGAAGGCAACGGCGTTCCATGCAGTCATGCTGGCCACATGACCTTGGAGGTATCTACGGACAACGCCGGCTCTTGGGCTTAGAAATGGAGATGATCACCAACCCCCAGAGTCGGACACGACCGGACTTAATGGCAGGGGAAAACCTTTACCTTAATAGCTGTCTGCTACAAATAAATTCTAAATAATATGAAGGGAAGTATAAAACGTCTTCAAATGAATATATCCCAAAGAAGAGTAAGATAATGTAGCCTTGAAAATGTGGTTTAGTGTGGAGTTTTGGATTTCCATGTCCTGCTTGTCCTACTGTACCCTTCTGTATCTCACGTAAGAGAGAACTGAATATGTTATACTCTTGTGTTCCCCTTTGAAGAGTTTCTGGGGCTTTAAAAATAGGTACTTTATTTTTCCTTTAATGAATACAAGGACTATTTTTTAACATCAGGGTTTGCATTTATAGTTGCTCTAAAGCATAGTGTTCTTTGAAACTAAAATGCTAAAACCTTTCAACAAATTGGCAGTGGAAGAAACAACTAGGCTCTCATCAAGATTGGCAAAGTCAGAGGCTTTAGATTTAAATCTTGCAAGAGTACAACCAGCTCTATACATGGGGGAGGAGCGGTGCTGTTTAATAAATTATTGAAAGGTGAGTAGGATGTTTGAAGCTTAAGAGAGAATTTTTAAAGTCACTCTCTCCCTCTGAAATATCTGCAGGTTAAATTCTGATGAGGTTAATGGCAGAGGCCTTGTTTACTGTGTGGGTACAAAAGATCAGATTATTTTTCTGATGTGACATAAAACACACAAAAATGCTTTATGTATAATAATAAATACAGCACTGCTCTGCCCCAAGGTCCATGCAACTTGCTTGCTGCCCTAACCAAACAGGTACCTCTGGGAAGCCACAAAAGAGGTCATAAAGATAATCAGGATCTCTTTTGTTATTTGATAATAACTACCACTGAGAGAAGAGTTTGGAAGAATTGCCTTTTGGATTACACAGAATCCCCAGGCCAATGTCAGGAGGTTTGGGAATCATGGTAGCTATCATTCACCCTCTCCCACATCACCAAAGAGAGCAGTGTTTCTGATTTAACTCTGATTTAAAGGCAGCTTGTTTCTGAAAAATGCATATAATGACTAGCAGCCATTCATAATTTTTTATTTTATTTTGAAGCTATCTAATCAGGAGGACATGACCACATTTTGCAACAGAGTTCCATACAACAGTTTGGTGCTATATGAAGAACAACTTCTCCTGTCTGTCTGCCAGCTAGCTTATGTTCCCATATGTCATAAAAAGCAATAAGAGTTCTGCTGGATCAGGCCAAATATCTACCTATTCCAGCATCCTGTTTCTCAGTCACCACACTATTACTTCTGGGAAGCCCAGCCTTAGCATCTCTCTTCAATCACCTCCCCATATCTATTGATTATGTATCCATTGGATTCAACCATTTGCAGCTTGGAAATATCCAAAATAATTCCCAAAACTAAACCTTGGTTTTGCCATTTTATTTTAAAAAATATCATTTTATTAGGTCATTATATATGATGTGATGGGAACATCTATGGATATTGGTATCCATGGGGGATCCTGGAGCCAAAACCCAGGAGTTTTTGTGGGCTCACTGTATTTGTTTTCTCAAAGTAATCTAAAATATTAGATGTCATACTACATCTTTCCAAACCAAATTATATGCTGTGTGAAGTTGTATTTGTTTTTGGCTGCCTGAAATGCTTTTCAAAGCTGAATTTCTATGTATTGTTTGTATGCCATGTTTAGACTTTATGCATAGTGTCTCTTCTGCTTTAAGCCAGGCTGATACATTTTGTTTGTGCATGGTACATAAATATTATAAAATAAATAGATAGATATTGATAGATAAACAGATAGATAGAGGGTACAGCCAGTTATTGTCACCATATTGTAAAGCAATGCTTTACAATAGAATAATCACAGGATGTCTTAAACCTGCACCTGCTGATAGTGTTATGGTTGAGCCTTATGGCTCTGATACTGGGAGACGAGGTCGTAAGACTCCTCGAGAGTCAGACTCTCTTGAGGAGCGCAAAAGGAAACGGCTCCGGGACTTATTTGCAGAACCAACAGACGAAGACTCCTTTGAGGGTTTTACCGAGGGAATGGAGGAAGAGATGGTTAGCTCAGAGGAGGATGACATGGAATGGACTCGTGTAAGGGAGGATTTGGGTGTCACCGGCAATGATAGCATGGGAGGCGACTGGCGGGTTGCAGGATCGGACCCGTGGACGGGCTGGAGGGATGGAACGGGATCCACAGCTGGGGATGCTGTGGGGCGTAGTCAAAGGTGTTTTAGCTCTGATGAGGATGATGATGATGAGGCACCTGGAATTAGGGTAACAGCTGATAGCGATGAGGAGTTGTGAACTGGCATAAAATGTAGAATCCAGGGCTAATTGCGTTGGGCAAGGTAATCGGGACGAACGCTTGGGCTCTTGTTGGGAACTTCCTGAAGACGGGTGTGATTCATTTGCTGAATACGTAAGTTACCAAGGACACTGGGCATAGACGGCGGGAGGAACTGTGTGGGCTTTTTCTGTGCAACTTGTGTTTAATCTTGATAGCTTGGACCTCCGTCGTCTTTTTGACGGACATTAATTGCCTACTCTGGAATGACGCTGGACTGACTGACTGACTGACTATGACCTCGGACTATCCCTTCTGTGGCTATCGGTGGAACTTGTGAACTAAAGACGTCTGTACCTGGCTTTCGACCTCGGACCGGATTGGGACCCTGCTGACCGTTGCTACCCTGATTGATGTGCCTGGATCCGGATTTCGCTCGTTGCACGGAGGAGTAACAACCTTAGTTACTCATTTGTAGCTTTTGAGTAGCAGAGAGGAATCTGCTACCAGTTATTTATGTTTCATTGAATCTTTGTTTATCAACTTTTGTTTGTTTAAGTTGCCAGGCTGAAGTAAGCTTTTTTGGTTTAAACCGGATTAAACTCCTGTTTAATCCGGTTTATCTTTCGAACCGCTTTTAGTACCAGCGGAGTCTTTTTTGTATCTTTTTACACTGAAGGCAAGTGTTTGCCTAGTCCTTTGTTTCTTACGGGCATTTTTAGTTCTGTAACTTTAATAAACTGTGTTGAACTTTATTTGGTGGCGTTCTGTCTTTGACAGATAGACTTCATAAGCTAGCTGGCATTGCCTCCCCACAATGTGCGAGGGGAAGTTGCTACCAATTGCGAGAGAAATAAGGTTGAACACTGTGAAAGCCAACCACTGTATGCAGGCCCGTAGCCAGGATTTTGATCTGGGAGGGGCTGGGATTTTGTTTCCGGGGGGGGGGGGGGGCTGAGTCTGGGTGAGAGAGGATCTACCCTAGCAAACCTTTCGTATCGTTATCCCAATACCACCATGCATATGGCATGGTGATCAGATCATGATATGAATAAACATAACAGTTTAAATAATAAATGTAAGGCCTTCTTGCGGACCACCCTGAGAATTTGGGGGGGGGGGTGAAGCCCCTCAAGCCCCCCCCCCCCCGGTTACATGCCTGACTGTATGGCTATCAGCCTCCTCCCAGTAGACTTAAATCAAGGAAAGGTTTCATGAGAACCGTCACCCCTCTAAATGTTCCTCAAGCAACAGTAAGAATATCACTGTGGGCACCAAAATCAGACAATCCCAACTGGATCTCCCCCCCAATCATGAGGGTCTTCTCCCAGGGGCAAACCATGAATGGACAACTTGGAAGTCCCTGAACAGACTCAGAAGAGGAGTTGGCAGATCAAAAGATATCCTGGCAAAATTGCGCTACCTAGAAGAATACTTCATCTTGTGCGATTGTGGAGCAGGACAAACAATTCAGCATCGGTATGCTTGCCAACCTAGTAGTTCAAAAACATGCAAATGTGAGTAGATCAATAGGTACCGCTCCGTTGGGAAAGTGCCGGCCACATGACCTTGGGACAATGCCGGCTCTTCGGCTTAGAAATGGAGATGAGCACCAACCCCCAGAGTCAGTCACGACTGGACTTAACATCAGGGGAAAACCTTTACTATGCTTGCCCACAATGCCCTGCCTTATGCACAGAAAAAGAACTGTTTAAAGCAGGCATGGGCAAACTAAGGCCCAGGGGCCATATGCAGCCCCCTGGGCACTTTGCTCAGGCCCTCACTATTTTCCTTGTCCTCTTGGCATAAGGACATGATGGCCCACCACATCCTTGTGCCAAAAAGATGAAGGAGGGAAGCACACAGAGGCTGAGAGACCTCTGGAGCACTCTCAGCCACTGCCTGTCTCTCCCTCCTCCTGGCATAATGTCAAGAGGACAGCCCGAAGATCAGGGGAGGATGATCAGGGTGGTCGTCCCATGTCTTGCCTTTCTCCCAGTATAAAGATGGGGTGAGCAGTCCTGTCCTTATGCCAGGAGAACAACCTGAGTATGATGCCTGCCCTGCCCTTTCCTGGCCCTCCCCATCTGGCGTGTGCCTGGCCCCCCACCCTCCTGACCAGGCTCGTAATGTGGCCCCAAGGCAAAAAAGTTTGCCCATGCCTGGTTTAAAGCTACAGACAATGTGGCTGCTGTTGCCCGTTTTTGTTCTAAAATTATTTAGCTGCTTGTGCTCCCTTTCTTTTATCAGTTTTATAATTATTTATTATGCAATGCTTTTGACACTAAATAAATAAATAAATACAGTAGACTCTTGCTTTTCCAACATAAACGGGCCGGCAGAACGCTGGATAAGCGAAAATGTTGGATAATAAGGAGGGATTAAGGAAAAGCCTATTAAACATCAAATTATGTTATGATTTTACAAATTAAGCAACAAAACATCATGTTTTACAACAAATTGGTAACATCATGTAGTAATTACTGTATTTACGAATTTACAATGTATTGAAAACACTGACTACAAAAAAATTGACTACCAAATGGCAGACTGTGTTGGATAATACAGAACGTTGGATAAGCGAAGGTTGGATAAGCGAGACTCTACTGTAACCATATATGCTTTACTCTTTTGCTTGCTTTCCCATCTTGAAACTCCCACCAATTGGTTTTGTTGATGGCATTACATAGGGATTGGGTAGTTAGTCATATTCTTACAAGTATTTCAGAAGAACACCATATTTGTTAATGCCTTTTTTCATTGTTTTGTTAAACAACTTTTGTGAAGTGCTTTTGTGAGTTATTTGTATGAACTGTCAGGAAAGGAATTCCGTATCAGTTACACATGGTCTCCTTCTCCAGACTCACAGCACATCTATAAACATTTAAATGCTTTTGTTATTTCTCGTCCACTTAATCATTTTTATCTTCATCCTTAAGTTGTTCATTCTAAGTCCTGGCAGTTTTTCATGCCTTCTAATGGTTTCAGAATTTTGACAGCAATAAAAATAGCAAAATTAAAGGGCTCAGTGGAAATCATTTATAACTCCATACAAACACCCAAATTAAGGGATGATTTATGTTGAACTCTAAACTTTGTATTTAGACACATTCTATTGACTTAGACATACTTCTCATATTCCATAAGGTAAAGGTAAAGGTTTCCCCTGACATTAAGTCCAGTCGTGTCCGACTCAGGGGGTTGGTGCTCATCTCCATTTCTAAGCCAAAGAGCAGGCGTTGTCCGTAGACACCTCCAAGGTCATGTGGCCGGCATGACTGCATGGAGCACCCTTACCTTCCTGCCGGAGCGGTACCTATTAATATACTCACATTTGTATGTTTTCGAACTGCTAGGTTGGCAGAAGCTGGAGCTAACAGCGAGTGCTCACTCTGCTCCCCGGATTTGAACCTGGGACCTTTCAGTCTGCAAGTTCAGGAGCTCAGCGCTTTAACACACTGAGCCAGCCGAGGCTCCTCTCATATTCCATAGAGGTAGCCATTTTAGAACTAAAAAGAAAGACCATCAGAACATGAAGCAGGAAGAAGCCTTAGATAGTGGAGGTGATAAAATGAATGCAGATGGGAGAAGTCACTACGGAACAGTCCCCTATGTAAACTTAGCTTTAAAAGTGGGGGGAAAGCATTCCAGGGATATTCTGCACCAGTCCATTTACACTTATAATGGTTTTAGCCTGATAAAATTGTTGTTGTTTCCATCCAAAAGCAACACGAATACTCAACACTATTCTGCCAGCTCAGCAGTCTGTCACTTCAGAATGCGTAGGCTGAGTTTAAGAGATTTATTATCGGTGAAATGATGAAGTGAATTCTAGTCCGCCAAAGTGTAATCCACAATAAACAGGTTAGTGTTTTTGGACTTTGTGGGTGAGGCGGGAGTTGGATGACTTTTTATATTGAATTCCAGGTCAATTATATTATATGGAGGGGAAACTGCTGCAAGTTAAAAGCAAAGCAGTTTTGTTCACAAATGGGGGAAGGGTTTCCATTGTGTTTTAGATCTGAGATAATTTGAAATCAATCAATCAAGGCCTCAGTTTGCCGACTGAAAATACGTCTCCTATGATTGATTTCAGCATTATTCACTCATTCTTTGCTGCCTCCCTTACTTAGGGCTTTTAACATGGCTCTGTCTGCCCAATGAATTCATCTTCAGAAGATTTACTTTATAGGCAAGCCCACCAAAAATGGCATGCAATTGAGAAATGAATTGGGCTTTGTGGTTGCAGGCTGCGGAACCTGGTTTTGGAATTTCCTCCCAAGCTTGTGCAGGCAAGCAGTCGCAAGCAAGCCTTGTAGACTAAAAAAAAAAAAAAACGTGATGAAAAAGCAGATTCCTCATCAAATAAATGAAGCTAGTCTGTAATTTGGAAGCATTGAAAGATCCAGTCTTCAGAAAGCAGGAGATGCCGGCACATTAAGACTTTCCGTCCTGTACTCTCCCGTTGATCAATCAAATTTCAGTCTGATGTTTGTTTATCAAAGCATGTCCAACCCAGGCGAGGGAGGCCACTGAAGATTTCTCAAATTGTCAATAATTTTTCCACCTTCTTTCAAACAGGTCGAAATTTATGGAAATCATGTTTTGGTAAGCAGATTGACTAGGCCCTTTGAGCTTTCTAAGTACCTTTACTTGCAATATGCCTACCTTGTGTGCTTCATAAATTGCATTTAACATTTTAAAATGGGGAACACTGAATGACATTGCACTGATTTGTCACATGTAACAAAGCAAGATCATATGAAGTGATACATCATTAATGTGAAGCCACTTGGAAACTTAAAAAAAAAAGGGTGAGGAAGATAAAATATTCTTGGAGTGGCTACTCCAAAACCTTTGACTGCAGTTTGTAATGAAAAGAATACACATAAACAAGTCTGACTGGGCACTGCAAAAAAGTGAACACATAGAAAAGAGAGAAATTTGTTGAAAGAATGTACTTTCTTTAGACTTCGATTCCAAAGATGTTATTGCACAAAGCTGCTATGCCATGGCATTAATTTGATCAGGGATAGTGATAATTTATCAGGATGATCACCCTCGCAACCACATCTCTCTGTTATTGTGCATCTGTGATCATTCACTGATCTATGGTCTTATGGCCATTGTGAAGGCACGCTGGGGGAAATTGCTATCTATAGGTCTGGCTACCCAAGTGGCATTCAGTTTACCCTTTAATTATACCTCAAACCCCAAAGTAAACACTCTTGAAGCTGGTTAAAGATAACCAAAAATATGTTTATTGAACACAGGAAATAGTCCTTTTAATTGTACTAGAAATAATATGAGGTAAAATCGCTGAAATAATAAAGAAATTAAAACTATATTGCTAGAGAATGAAGACTATAAAGACTATAAAGCAGTGGTCCCCAAACTAAGGCCCGGGGGCCAAATGCGGCCCATCGAAGCCATTTATCCGGCCCCCACGGCACAAGGGCAGAAGGGGGTTGGTCTAAATGGCCCAAGGGGTCTCTTACAACCATTATTATTATTATTATTATTATTATTATTATTATTATTATTATTATTATTATTATTAACATTGAGGCTGGGTGGCCATCTGTCAGGGGTGCTTTGCTTGTGCTTTCGGTGCACAAAGGCAGAAGGGGGTTGGGCTAGATGGCCCAAGGGGTCTTTTCCAACCATCATTATTATTATTATTATTGTTGTTGTTGTTGTTGTTGTTGTTGTTGTTTTATTATGACACAGCAAACAAGATAGATATGCTGGATTTCGTATCACAAAATCACAAGTTTTATTATTATTATTAACATTGAGGCTGGGTGGCCATCTGTCAGGGGTGCTTTGCTTGTGCTTTCGTGCACAAAGGCAGAAGGAGGTGGGACTAAATGGCCCAAGGGTCTATTATTATTATTATTATTATTATTATTATTATTATTATTATTATTACACAGCAAACAAGATAGATATGCTGGATTTCGTATCACAAAATCACAAGTTGAACACTTCCCAAATGTCTAGGACTGTGTGATGTATTTTCGGATGATGCGTGCAGATCCAAGTAGGGTGGCCTTTTGCAGTTGGCAGATCGTGATTTTGTCAATGTCTATTGTTTCCAAATGCCGGCTGAGATCTTTTGGCACGGCACCCAGTGTGCCCATCACCACCGGGACCACCTGTACTGGTTTCTGCCAGAGCCTTTGCAGTTCGATTTTGAGGTCCTGATAGCGGCTGAGTTTTTTCTGTTGTTTTTCGTCAATGAGACTGTCACTTGGGATGGCTTATTATTATTATTATTATTATTATTATTATTATTATTATTATTATTACAGTAGAGTCTCAAATATCCAACACTCACTTATCCAACGTTCTGGATTATCCAACGCATTTTTGTTTTCAATACATCGTGATATTTTGGTACTAAATTCATAAATACAGTAATTACTACATAGCATTACTGTGTATTGAACTACGTTTTCTGTCAAATTTGTTGTATAACATGATGTTTTGGTGCTTAATTTGTAAACTCATAAACTAATTTGATGTTTAATAGGCTTTTCCTTAATGCCTCCTTATTATCCAACATATTCACTTATCCAACGTTCTGCCCGCCCGTTTATCTTGGATAAGTGAGACTTTACTGTATTATTATTGACATTGAGACAGGAAGGCCATCTTTCAGGGGTGCTTTGCTTGTGCTTTCGGTGCACAAAGGCAGAAGGGGGTTGGACTAGATGGCCCAAGGGGTCTCTTCCAACCCTCTTTATTATTATTATTATTATTATTATTATTATTATTATTATTATTTATTATTATTGCTCGGTGGCCAACTATAGTCCGGCCCTCCAACGGTCCGAAGGATCGTGAACTGGCCCACTGTTTAAAAAGTTTGGTGACCCCTGCTATAAAGGATAAACACACAAGCTATGAGGAAACTATAAGGTAAGGACTATAGGGTACGTACAAGGCTATGATAAGCACTATCTATAATGCTATGAGGTAAACTATGAGGTAAGTACAAGGTTATGATGAGCACTATCTATAATGACTATGAGGTGAACTATAAGCTAAGTACATAAGGTAAGTACTTCACTATGAGGTATGCTATCTAAGCTATAGGTAAATACTAGCTATGAAATAACTATAAGGTGATAAGCTATAAGGTAAGTACATAAGTTATGAGGTAAACTATCAGCTTTGCTTTCTTTGAGGTAAGTACCTAAACTATGACCTATGTGGTAAGTACATAAGCTATGAGGTAAACTATGGGGTATAATAACTATATGGTAACTATAAGCTAAGTACATAAGGTAAGTACTTCACTATGAGGTATGCTATCTAAGCTATAGGTAAATACTAGCTATGAAATAACTATAAGGTGATAAGCTATAAGGTAAGTACATAAGTTATGAGGTAAACTATCAGCTTTGCTTTCTTTGAGGTAAGTACCTAAACTATGACCTATGTGGTAAGTACATAAGCTATGAGGTAAACTATGGGGTATAATAACTATATGGTAACTATAAGCTAAGTACATAAGGTAAGTACTTCACTATGAGGTATGCTATCTAAGCTATAGGTAAATACTAGCTATGAAATAACTATAAGGTGATAAGCTATAAGGTAAGTACATAAGTTATGAGGTAAACTATCAGCTTTGCTTTCTTTGAGGTAAGTACCTAAATTATGACCTATGTGGTAAGTACATAAGCTATGAGGTAAACTATGGGGTATAATAACTATATGGTAACTACAGTAGAGTCTCACTTATCCAACATAAACGGACGGGCAGAACATTGGATAAGCGAATATGTTGGATAATAAGGAGAGATTAAGGAGAAGCCTATTAAACATCAAATTAGGTTATGATTTTACAAATTAAGCACCAAAACATCGTGTTAAATAACAAATTTGACAGAAAAAGTAGTTCAGTATCCAGTAATGCTACGTAGTAATTACTGTATTTACGAATTTGGCACCAAAATATCACGACGTATTGAAAACATTGACTACAAAAATGCGTTGGATAATCCAGAACGTTAGATAAGTGAATGTTGGATAAGTGAGACTCTACTGTATGTGATTTATGTTGCCTGTTTGAATTTGCCAGATCAAAGAACCCTGACCAAATTCTAAGACCTATCTCTAAGAGGTTTTTCTCAGCAATGCCAAAGGAGGGAAAAAAGGTTTCTAGAGCAGGGGTCCCCAAACTAAGGCCCGGGGGCCGGATGCGGCCCTCCAAGGTCATTTACCTGGCCCCTGCTCTCAAAGTCTGAAATGACTTGAAGGCACACAACAACAACAACAACAACAACAACAACAATCCTACTTAACTTGACTATCTCATTGGCCAGAAGAAGGCCCACACTTCCCATTGAAATCCTGATAGGTTTACTGTATGTTGGTTAAAATTGTTTTTATTTTTAAATATTGTATTGTTCTTTCATTTACTAATATTGTGCTATGGTAATAATAGAATATATTGTGTATACATATAATATTGATGCTAATATTGTAATGTCATACAATATAATACTAATAACAATGCAATATAATATTAATTATACATTATATATTAAATGTAATATTACTAATAATATTGCAGTATGGTGATATAGTACAATATAGTAATATCTAATGCTAATATTGTGCTATGCTAATAATATAATATATTGTATGTACATATAATATTGATACAGTAGAGTCTCACTTATCCAACATAAACGGGCCAGAAGAACGTTGGATAAGTGAATATGTTGGATAATAAGGCGGGATTAAGGAAAAACCTATTAAACATCAAATTAGGTTATGCTTTTACAAATTAAGCACCAAAACATCATGTTATACCAAAAATTTGACAGAAAAAGTAGTTCAATACACAGTAATGCTATGTAGAAATTACTGTATTTATGAATTTGGCACCAAAATATCACGATGTATTGAAAACATTGACTACAAAAATGCATTGGATAATCCAGAACATTGGGTAAGCGAGTGTTGGATAAGTGAGACTCTACTGTACTAATATTATAATGTCACAAAATATACTAATAATAATGCAACATAATAATATTAATTATACATTATATATTAAATGTAATATTAGTAATATTACGGTATAGTGGTATAGTACAATATAGTAATATCTAATTCTAATATTGTGCTATACTAATAATATAATATATATTATATGTACATATAATACTGATACTGTACTAATAATATAATGTCATACAATATAATACTAATAATAATGCAACATAATAATATTAATTATACATTATATATTAAATGTAATATTACTAATAATATTGCGGTATAGTGGTATAGTACAATATAGTAATATATATAATGCTAATGGGCCCCTGGTGGTGGCACAGTGTGTTAAAGCGCTGAGCTGCTGAACTTGCAGACCAAAAGGTCCCAGGTTCAAATCCCGGGAGCGGAATGAGTGCCCGCTGTTAGCTCCAGCTCCTGCCAACCTAGCAGTTCAAAAACATGCCAATGTGAGTAGATCAATAGGTACTGCTCTGGCGGGAAGGTAACGGCGCTCCATGCAGTCATGCTAGCCACATGACCTTGGAGGTGTCTACGGACAACGCCGGCTCTTCGGCTTAGAAATGGAGATGAGCACCAACCCCCAGAGTCGGTCACGACTGGACTTAACGTCAGGGAAAACCTTTACCTTTACCTATATAATGCTAATATTGTGCTATGCTACTAATATAATATATTGTATGTACATACAACCTGTAAGCCACTCTTGAGTCCCCTTCAGGGCGAGAGAGGATGGGGTATAAATGTAGTAAATAAATAAATGTTGTTGGGAGGGGTTTTTTTGCACTACAAATAAGACATGTGCAGTGTGCATAGGAATTTGGTGGGTTTTTTTTCAAATGATTATTCGGCCCCTCAACAGTCTCAGGGACCATGAACTGGCCCTCTACTTTAAAAGTTTGAGGACCCCTGATCTAGCAGCAAAAATGAGATATGAATATATGACCTACTGACAGACCCCACCTGGACATGGAAAGCGCCTTAAATGTATATTTAAATGTATAATTATGTATATTTTAATGTGTATTCTTAATTTTATTGTAATTTTTAATCTTGATGGATTTTTAAATTTGATGAAAACTGTTTTTTGATGTGTATGTTTATATTGTAAGCCGCCCTGAGTCCCCTGATGGGTGAGAAGGGCAGGGTAGAAGTGATGTAATAAATAAATAAAATAAATAGAGCCTAGCTCACAGGCTGAACCATCTCATCCAAACCTACAGGGGAGTCCCAAGCTCCACCCCCAAAACAGGAGCCAATTTATTTATTATTTATTTTATTTACAGTATTTATATTCCGCCCTTCTCACCCCGAAGGGGACTCGGGGCGGATCACATTACACATATAAGGCAAACATTCAATGCCTTGACATAGAACAAAGACAAAGACAAATGCAGACTCCGAGCTGGCCTCGAACTCATGACCTCTTGGTCAGAGTGATTGGTCTCAGCTGGCTGCCCTCCAGCTTGCGCCACAGCCCGGGCCAATGGAATATTCCACCCAAGAACAGCAAAGCAGGAAATAAGCAGGGGATAGGAACCCAGTAAGACATCACAGCCATATTTCTAATTAGGATTGTAACTCTGCTATCCTGCAGTTCTGTGATGTTAGGTTAAAAGAATTAAATTATCAAATTACTACATATATGGGTCAGACTCATTGCGCCAGGTAAATGATGGAACAATCTGGGGCTTCCATCATTAGCAGGGGACGGTTTTATCATGGGGAAGTGGCAGGCCAGCAATGGGTTGTGCACATTGTTGTGCGATAGAAGCATGTGACTTCATGTGGAACCCATTGCCAGTTAACCACCTTCATGTGATAAAGCAGAATGTTTGGATGTAATCTTTGTAGCAGACAGAGTCATGTGAAAATAAGTGTGCTTCCAGCATCTGTTGATTGTCTTCAACTTATTTATTTAGCAATGCAAACAGCACAGATAATTCTTTGACTTTACCTTCCACAAAGCAAAAACACATTGACCAACTTTACCCCACATTGGGGTGGAAAGGCCATGTTCATCATGTGGATGCTCAGTAGCGCCTTCTCACCCACTTAGAAATATATGGCCTGTAACCTTCCACATATTCACAGATCCTCAGGCTCTCTCTGGCATTTGTTTGAATTGTTCACTATTTTATATAAAGGGCACTATTCATTCACCATTGGATATAATGGGACTTGAACATCTATCAGTTGTGGTGTACCTGGGGTGGAGGGTGTCCTGGGACTGTATATAGAACTGGAAGATCCACCTCTTTCTGGCACAAAGCAGAAGACTATATAAATAAAATAGGTACTGCTAGATCCTGGCTGTTGGCTTCTTTCCATCAAATTGCATCAGCCATTGCATCCACTAGAACAGTGGTTCTCAACCTGGGGTCCCCAGATGTTTTTGGCCTACAACTCCCAGAAATCCCAGCCAGCTGTTAGGATTTCTGGGAGCTGAAGGCCAAAAACATTTGGGGACCCCAGGTTGAGAACCACTGCACTAGAAGGTTACTAGTTACAGTCTATTACAATAACTTCTATGGAATGTTGTCTTGTTTTCTGCCCAGTATTCCAAACTTTTGACAGTCACCTAGTCGTCTGGTATTACTCTCAACCTACCTGCTGTGATAAGATATGTATCCAAAAGAATGGGGTAGTCCTCAAGCAACCAATTAAAATTCTGGATAACTTTGTAAATCCAATTTCTTTATACCCAATAAAGTATATTTTAACCCATAGATACAGGATGTGATATAGTAATATACTATGACATATATATATATATATATATATATATATATATATATATATATATATATATATATATATATATATAAAATTGCTAATCCTATCTTAAACAGACACACTGAATCAATTGCTGAACTATACAGTAAGTCAAGACTTCCAGAAATCACATCACATTATTGGGTCTATTCTTATCGGGCTAACAGGCTTTTTAATGGATAGATATCCACCATGGGTGGTACATTTTCTAAGAGACAATACATATGGCACCATCAACATACATGTATCAACAATAGGAAACATATTTTCCCCGAAATATTTGAGGGAAAGGTTGCCATTATTAAGACAGTTCTAAATCATGTTGATGGTAATTCACTCATTATTACTAATAATCCTGTGAGATGGTAATCTCTTTTACCAAACCATAGTCAGACATTGCAAGTAATAATGAGATTTCTACAAACCATGCATACCTTCACACACACAAACATATATATTTTACTATAAAACACCTTAGCATGGCACCTTAAGCAACATGTTTGGCAGGAAGAACCATATCCACAGGCCACTCAGGTTTGGATGTAGGAGGAAGAATAGTAGAATTTAGTGTCTCTTCTACCTGGTACCTGATATATATGCATGTGTGTGTGTGTGTGTGATACCCCTTGGCCTCTATTAAAATGTGTGCTTTGTTCCTTCCCCTGCAGACTTTTGAAACAAAAGCTCTTGCCTCCAGCTTTTACCACCATTAAGTGTAAGGTGAGCACATCAATACAACCCAGAGGTATGGCAACCAGTGTGTTTCTTTCCTCAAGGCCTTATTAAATAATAGATTTGCAAGATGAAGCTATAGGAGATGTGGTGTCTTGTAGCTGCTATCAAATGTATGTCTCTCCTGCTGGCTGTTGATTAGTCAAGCGACTTGGTGAGTCAAAAACTTTTAAATTTCCAGTTTTCCTTCAACAGGTGCATCACAGCTGCAGCAGAAGCACAGGAAGGCAGCGCTTGGCGAAAAGAACTTACAGTGGTAAGATAAGCCCATTATAAATGTGCAGCTTAATGGATTTCTGGAAATAGGTTATCCGGTGGTGGTGGCTGACACTGTTCTCCTAATAAATGAGAATGAGGAGATAAAAGAAAGTAAAATAAACAAGTGCTTCGGCTCTAGTTTACTCTTCATGAATATGAATAATGCATGCATTCTTGTCCTTTCCCATTACACGAAGCCATGCGTCAATTTTACACACAAAGTGTGCTGAATGCTAATTGGGAATTAGTGCCTTGGTGTGTGACACATACCTCAGAATTACAGCAACTGCTTAGTATAGTGAGAGTTAATAGGAGTCGCTTATTTGCCACACTTTCCTTCTGCTTTCTTAAGAGCTATATTATTTAGCCACTTAATTTGGCATCAGCCCCAAGTGTGGCATATAAAAATGCCAACCGAAATGAATCTGTTTTTCTCAGAACAAGGTTCCCATCATTTCAGCTTTTCTCAGGTCTACGGTTTTGACAAAGTTTTCTCCCCCTGTTCTTCTTGACCTTGTTTGATGTGACTCAGGAAAAGGATGGGGGAATTTCAGAAGCAGTTTTCTATTGAAACTCTAATTAATCACTAAAGGACTGTAGCTTTTCAAGGCATATATACCCAGCAAAAAGAGCTGAAAGAGCTTTGGCTCTAAGGATGGAAATACAATTCTCACAGTTTAGTGGGGGTCAAATAGAAAAGCTACACTAACATAGAGACTAATTTCTTCTTTGCATATATATACCCGTAACTAAAGAAGGAAAGTAATTGCTTCTGGCTTCCAGTTTAAAACCCCCTCTTATTGGAAAAGGCAAGCAGATAAGACTCTCAGCTCCTCTACTTAAGCAATGTGTTTGCTGGTTGTGGTATTCTCTCCTTTTGGGAGCCCAGAGGTGCCGATGCATCCATCATTTGGGCACTGAATTAAAACCTTGCTCTTCAGCCAAGCTTTAGGAGTTAGGGATCATGCCCTGACTACATTGTGAAGTTCTGATACAGTGCAGCCTGTGCAAACTGTTTTAAATGGTTGGAACCATTCTATGACGGGATACCCATCCTTATTTTGTAAATGTGAATTTCTACTATTGTATTTCTTTTAATATTTTTATGTTTCTGTTTAATTAATTGTTTAATGAAAGCCAAAATGAAAATAATTGTAGCAATAATACAGATGTATTGTGTTCAATGGGGCTTACTTCCAAGTGAGTGTATCTATGTTTGCAGTCTTGTTCCATTTCAAATAAATACATAAAGCAAATAAAGACTGACCAAAAGAAAGAAATAAAAGGAGAGGAAAAGAAAGAATCTATTCTGTTTGGTTAAT
Source organism: Anolis carolinensis (assembly GCF_035594765.1). Lineage (NCBI taxonomy): Eukaryota > Metazoa > Chordata > Lepidosauria > Squamata > Anolidae > Anolis > Anolis carolinensis. Next base: position 213,788,657 of record NC_085841.1, on the reverse strand, counting down.
GAAGAGGCTATATTTGAGAATAGTCAATGTCAATATGCAAAGAAAGACTGAATTTATTCTTATGTATACTTAGTTAAAAGTAGGCACTGCAGACAGCAGCAGGATTTGCTTGTTGCAATAGTCTTTGAACACTGGGTTGTAAATGTTGGCAAGGAAAGTCAAAATCATGATTAGATTTAGGCCAAAGTCCAAGTCTCCATTGCCCTCACTTTAACGTATTTCCCCTTCCAGATGCCAAGCTCCTACTAAAAAAAATGGAAAGAATGAAAACAAATGTCAAGTCCAAATGTCAACTCTCCATTGTGTAATTGAGAATAAATCCCTATTGATATTGTGTAATGATTTAAACAGCTAGAAACAGATCCCGGGAGTTAGAGGATTATAGGCACAATAAACGTTAAGATTCCAGTGAACTCTGTTAAAAACAAACTCAAGATCCTTTGCATATATTGTTTTTAAAAGAGAACAAGAATTCTACAGGCAGAGCTTTGCATCTAATATGCATCCTGGTGACTGTTTTAAAATCAGGTCAAGTGCTATGGTCAAATTTATTACTCATGTAAAGGCTTAGAGTCACAGTGAATTTGTCCTCCTGATGGATAGCCATGGCTGAATGTCAGATTTATAATTGCTTTATAATTAAACCACTGAACCATGTATAATTTGTGTATAAATACCATATACTAGTGGTTGGCTGCAGGGAAACACTTGGCAAAAAGTTGTTTAGTATTAACTCTCGACATACTCTTCCAGTATGGAGAGCCTAGAAGTCCTTCATCAGCACAAGTATGAAACTGGAAAGTGTTATGGATTTGGGTTATGAGCAGCAACTGAAGGGAATGCCCATTGAAAACTAACAAGGAATGAGGCCAGGAATCATTCTCATACAATTTTGAAACAGCAGATGGTGTGAGAATCAGGACTATTCATGGGCCAGATTCTGACTAAAGAGATGGAGATATTGAGCAATGAAGTGATATCTCTTTTTGCCATGTTTTCCTGCTAAAACCATTCAGCCAACCTGTTTTTCATGACATAAGATTCCAGTTCATGTTTTATCAGCCCCAGTAAATGGTAACTAAATGGGAAATGAGGTGCTGAGGAAATAATTAAACAACAAATTACTTTAATGGATCCTTCCCTCAAAATGATACTTTTCCAAAGTATGTTTTCAGATATAAGTAATGAGGCCTCATTACCTGCATCTGTATGTTACATGTAGTTTGTTTCTCAGTGTTTTGGAAAGCCTGCTTAGATAGCCATTCACAGTGTTGTGAACCAGCTCAGCTCTGTATATGTGTGTGTGTGCATGAACACAATCTATGTGCTGGTCAAAGATCAAGCTGGAGTCTGTCCAAGGCTGGAAGTTAATGGAAAAATTGCTTCAATTATTCCCATATTAATGTCTGTAGGAAATTGTTTGCATCAGTCAGCCAGGCTGTAGTTTTGCCCTTTTCCATCCCACAATGCACTTGTGGTCATGTTCACAGACTAAATGCATCATGAGAATTCACTACTTTACACAGAACTCAATTAACAGTAGTATAAGTCTGTTTAAAATGGTACACTCTAGATGACACCTGTAAGAATTTATGTTGTACTTCATAATGGACCATATTTATAAATCCAATATGCCCTGTTCTCAATTCAGGAATAATGGACAGAAGGCCACAGAAGTTGATAGAATCATTTGTGTAATACGTTTTTCAGATAGTTCCAATCCCCCCCCCCCCCCATTCTCAGTTTAAAGGTAAAGTCATGTCTGACTCTGGGGGTTGGTGCTCATCTCCATTTCTAAGCCGAAGAGCCGGCGTTGTCTGTAGACACCTCCAAGGTCATGTGGGATGACTGCATGGAGCGCCGTTACCTTCCCGCCGGAGTGGTACCTATTGATCTACTCACATTGGCATGTTTTCGAACTGCTAGGTTGGCAGGAGCTGGAGCTAAGAGCGGCTGCTCCCGCCGCTCCCAGTGTTTGAACCTGGGATCTTTCGGTCTGCAAGTTTAGCAGCTCAGTGCTTTAACACACTTCGCCACCGGGGCTCCCAGTTTATGGAGCCATTTTCTCTCCCCAAGTCAAATAAATCTATTTAAGTACATCAGTATGCAAGTAGAACCCCTTCACACACCGGCCAGATACATGGATAGTGAGGAAGCAGGTAGCCACTGTTTACAGCCCTAGTGGTGCATGTTGACAATGCTTGCAGATGATAATGCTCACAATTCTTTTGGTTACAGTTGTAGAGGCCTTGCTTTGTATGGGCAATGAATCCACATGTTAGATCACTGGAATGATGACCCATGGAAATGATGACCCAGAGGAAATGAAGGAGTGGCACACATGAGTGCAATTCACATGGCATCTAACTGTCCCCAGAAGTCTTGTACCCAAGTTCCCTTTCGGGTGATAGGCTCCCAATACTAGATTCATGTCCATGTTAAATGGCCACATGGGGAAAGCAAGAACCATTCATCTCCAGCCAAACTTGCCAGAACTAAAACCAAGACCAAGGGCAGTTCTACACAATTCCAAACATCCTCAATGCATGCTGTAGTGCACATCTAGTCAGAAACAACATATTAAAAAAAACTCACTGGAAATTCGAGAATAAGCCATAAAATCCACTACAGTAGATCAGTGTCTCATGACAAGGCATAGCTGGACTCAAGACAAATGAATACAGCACACTCATCTGAGTTTCCTTCTGACCAAGTAATTATTTTCTAGTTTGGTGTCCCTGTTCCAGGATGGCACTCCAACAACATGAGCTTAGCACAGAGTTCCAAGATCACCTATGGCAGTCTAAATAAGGTCCCATGCAGCCCATTCTGGATACTGATAGGCTTGATAGTAAGCAGTTGGTGGCAGTATATTCCTATAGTAATCATCTGTACCACAACCAAGAAATCCAAACATACTCTTCAAGGCCTAGGTGTGGTTCCTAGCTATTCATGGTAGCATGACTTCCAGCCAAATGGATGACCGCAGATTCAGATCAACATGAGACAAGGGGGTAGGAAGGTATAACCAGGGAGATATTCCTGCATCGTCTTCTCTCTTTCTGAGACTACGGTAGTGGCACTTTCAATGGAATAAGGGCTTTTCATTTGCTTCTGGGTTTAGGCATGAATCAGGAAAAGATGTATGGCTAAAGTACTATACAATTCTTATTAGTCTACGAGCGAGCAACTAACAGTTGGGTGCATCTAGAGTACAGAACTATAGCATTTTATACAATTGTAAACAACATGGCTGCATCTCATGGAAGCCTGAGATTTGCAGTTTAATGAGATACTTTGAATTGGGTTGTTGTATGTCTTTTGGGCTGTGTGGCCATGTTCCAAAAGTATTCTCTCCTAACGTTTCACCCACATCTATGGCAGGCATCCTCTGAGGATGCCTGCCATAGATGTGGGCGAAACGTCAGGAGAGAATACTTCTGGAACATGGCCACACAGCCCGAAAGACATACAACAACCCTGTGATCCCGGCCATGAAAGCCTTCGACAATACTTTGAATTGTTTGTCAGAATCCTAAGACTGTACTTCAGGGGACTGCATTAGATAATTTCTAGATAATCACCATGTGGTGCCAAGGTAGTAAGGTAATGTGTAACAACTATAATTGTGCAGTGTGGACACAACCTTGGTACCCAGTCAAGTCTTGTTTCATTTCCAGGGATTGGTACAGCCCTAGAATGCCTGACAAAGGAAAATGGGCCCCTGTACTTGTTCAACGTGTTAAACAATTGCCATAGGATCATGGGATAAATAACAAGTAGAGAAAATTTGGTGTTACTTGTGAGAACAAATCAGTGACTGCATCTAATTATTGGATTTTTCAGAATTTATCTGAAGCTAATACCATTTCATTAGTGCCAGTGGGACTCCTGTATGGATATTATCATGAAATGATTGAATATTCCCTTTAAGAATATTTTCGAAATGGCTGCTGTTAACTATCTGAATAGAGAAGTAGAAAAGCAATGCTTTATTTTATTTTAACTCATGAGAACATACAAGCACAATACTTCTGCCTCAATTCCTGACTGAAAGGATATAACATTCACCTATCATAATTGTTTTGAAGAACTGAGTGTGCTGATTACCTAACATCCATTAGTAACCCCATCACCACCTGGAGTGAAATTTTCCAGCAATTATAAAACTGTTGCTGCTTTGTTCCCGATAGACAGGAAAACTGTTGCCAGCAAGTTCAACAATATGAAGCAGCCAAATAAACTTAACTCACAGACCAATTAGTTGATATTTTCCTGTACCAGCACATTGCCTTTTTAGTCATTAATGCCATAATGCCTTTCCATTAATTATAATATGGTACAATACCTGAATTGGTCCAGGATAATTTCCAGACTTAGTATAGTTAGTGAAAATCATGGATAATAATGAACTCTATTGAACAATGACTTCCAGTGGAAGCATATCAAAGAGTTGTCCTGGAGAACTTAGGAAATACCTACCGTATATACTCGAAGATAAGCCGAGTTTTTCAGCCCTTTTTATGAGGTGAAAAAGCCTCCCCCAGTTTCTAATTGGGTTAAGGTCAAGCTGGCAGAAGAGCCCGGAGGTAGTTGCTTGCAATATGTGATCTATTTATCTCTCATCTTACCCTCTCTTATCAGTGTTTACTTTTCCAAAGCCTCCCTTGCTCTTAACCAAGGGAATATTTTGAAAAGGGAATGAAGCCCTTGCAAGTCAGGAAGAAGATTATATATATACCCATTAATCGTATAAAAGTGTTTCCCCCTGAAATATTTGTTAGACTCTGCTACAGATATATAGACATTTCCCTTTGCAATCCCTATGTGCCTAAATATTATATCTATCTATATACATTATTTTTATATATGAATTTTCCCCTCATATGTTTGCAAGTCTTTGCAAATCCTATATACATATAGATATCTAGAGATTTCAATGTACCTGTATATCTGTATCTATGTGTATACATTATTTTATATATGAATTTTCACCTCACATGTTTGCAAGTCTTTGCAAATCCTACACAGATATAATTATCTACATATAGAGAGATGTCTAGATATATATATATATATGAATATACATATATAGGGCTTGCAAATATTTGCAGGGGAAATGCACACACATAGAAATTTCTAGATAGATATAAACATAAATATATAGAGCTTGCAAATATTGCAGGAGGGAAACGCACATATACAGAGGATTTACAAATGTTTCAGGGGGAAATGCGTATGTGAAATTAATATATATAATTATAGATCTATATCTAGCTCTGCATTGTTTATATAGGTATTGAATGTTTGCCTGTTACTGTGTTGGAAGCTGGCCTGAGTCCCCATGGAAAGATAGGGCAGGGTACAAATGAAGTTATTATTATTATTATTATTATTATTATTATTAAGTTATTGTTAATACTATATTGTTTTTATTGACCCTACTATTTCCATTTACAGAGCTGGTTTACTGTTTTTCTTTGAAATACGGTAAATATTCAAAAACCTTTAACCTACTGATGCCTCAAAATAATTTCATTGGGATCTATTTTCATTTTGAAATTTACCAGTAACTGCTACATTTTCCACCTCGGTTTATACTCGAGTCAATAAGTTTCCCCAGTTTTTTGTGGTAAAATTAGGTGCCTCGGCTTATATTAGGGTCGGCTTATACTCAAGTATATATGGTAAGTTCTCCAGCACAATATGTCCAGCAACACCTAAATATAGGACACATCTCTTGGTATTGCTAGATCCTCCAGTGTCTTATTGAGCTGTGTTGGAAGACTTAGGAGATGCCTAAAGAGGACACATTTTGTCAGATGCAGGTAAATGAATCCACAATACTAGTCCTGTGGATAAGGGGGTTGTGCTATAAAATAGGTCTGGCTTAAAAGTTCATGTCTTGGGGCTTGCTAAGGAGGTAGCATTCATACCCTTCTAATTTTCATGCTTTGGAATTTTTTTTAAAAAAAACTGCAACAGTCCTTCTTGGCCTTCTAGTAAAGCTATCATTACCTCCTTGCATTTTTATCAAACGCTGGATCAGTTCAGTAAATGACACCTCTTCTCCAGGGAACCACGAGGGCTCTGTCTGGAGAAGGGCAAGCATACAGTGTATCAACCTTGAACAGTTCATCTTTTCTTCTTTTCTGTGTATTTAATTTGATCCTATATAAACCAAGTAATATAGTTACAAAGACAGCAAAGCTTATACCCACTCCCCTCTTTATCTGCTAGAAAAACCCAAACACATGGAGTGATTAAAAATGGTGAAATCTATAAATAACTCCAAATGACGAGGAGTTCTGTACTTGGATACCTGCAATATCTCTTCAACAATTCCTTCCCCCACACATACTACCCTAGTCTGCATGCTAAAACTGAGAAATTTGGCTGTCTTAAGGACCATACAAGATCAGCACGGTAGTGGGTAATACATTTGCAACACTGCTATAAAGACAAAATTAGTCCATGTTTGCTCAGTTTAGTTTGCCCTGCCTATTCCCTTGATTTGCGCAATGAAATTTATTTACACACAGCTAACTGAGAAGAGCATTTCCCCAGTGTATGTTCAAATAAACTTGCCTTGGCTTCTTGTAATCCACCCCTTTCTCAATTTCTATTAATATAAATGCATCACCATCCGATCAATTATGGCAGCTGAGACATTCCTTCTGACTTCAGTGGATCCAGGATTTAATTGCAGAGAAGCAACTTTGTTTATCCCCATTCCCTCTAATCATAAACTGGGTTGAAAGAGTGTTTATTAACTTGGAAATGAAATTCAGCCTTCCAGAGCCAGTTAGTAGCTTTTGTTGGGACTGTTATGTGGAACTATAAGAGGATATATACATTTATTTACTCTAGGGATGGAAAGAATTACTGTAGTTAATTGTTGATGAATCATCTTCTATTTATGGCTATCCTACAAATGAGATACCTTCAAGTCACTCTGCTATCAGCAGACCAACAGCCCAAGTCTTGCAAACTCAGGATTGTGGTTTCCTATTTTGTTTCCTGGGTAAAATGTTGTTTTCTTGACACTTGGGAAACCCGATCAAGAATAATAATTCAGATGCCAGAATTACGTGCACTTTTTGTCTAGTATCCGCCACCAGTGAAATGTTTTGGAAAATTATTTTGTGCAGAAATGCATAATTAGTTTTGGAAAAAAATGTGGGTTTTATGCAACAATTTCATTTCAAAAAAGGGTAACTTGTTGCACCAAAAAAAATCTGGATGCACTTCTGCAGAGAGCAATGTCCCAAAACACTCCAGGAAAAAAAACCTCCTGAATTCATCATATCATTCTGCAAAGGGTGAAAATTATAGAAATTAAAAGTCAAAAATTTACATCTCAAATGTATACATACATGTAGTTGAAGTTCTGTCACACTGTATCGCATTATGGGGGCTAAGGCTGGAAAGGGGTGATACAAATGGAAAGTTGTCCTTATCAGATGGGCAGGGGAAAGAGGGGAAAAGCAGAAGGGACTGTCTTCCTTTGTTCCCTACCATCTTCCTCTGTCCTCTGGGATGGCCTGCCTTTTCACCGGGTGTCCTGTTCTTTCCCCCATCCTTTCCCCTCTTCCTCTTTGTATTCCTCAATGAGTCGGTGTTACCCGACTCTTCCAAAGCCATTCTGGGCTCCATTTCTACATGTTGGCGAAATGGAGGCCCACAAAGCCCCATGGAGATCCACCAGAAGTTGCCCTGACTCATGTGATGGGCTTCACGGAACTCTGTTTTGTCAATGTACAGAAACAAGGAGAACACTCAGTCTTCTCTATGTCTAATAAGGCCCTAAATGGCAGTACAAGCAATCTGAAATCCCGAATAAGAGCTCTCATAGAGTAGCTTTTCTCATCCCTCCTTGAAAAATTCCTTTGCCCCTCTGGTATAGAAATTGTGTGTCTCTTACTGATATCATTACAAGCCAAAGAAACACAGTCCAGGTTTTCTCTAATAATGATAAAGCCTTTATTTGCTTGATCAAGACAGAGTGTTTGCAAATATTAGGTAGGATGATGTGCTCAATGATGGTGCTGCATTGTTACCATTAGAAGTTTGCCAATAATTGCCTTCAGGAAGAAAGGGAATACTTCTGGAGACTTCTCTGGTTCCCTTCCTAATGACTTGTTCCTTTGGATCTTGAGTTATGTTCTATTTGTGATTTAGAACCATGGCCTGTGAAGTCTGGGAGAAGCAGCAGGATGACGATTACTTTTATACCACAAAGCATTTAGCCTCAACTTAACACTACAGGTTTCCTGCTCATAGGAGCCAGAGGAAAACTGCTTGTTTCTTAGTCAGTTGTTTTTGATTACAGTAGAGTCTCACTTATCCAACACTCGCTTATCCAACGTTCTGGGTTATCCAATGCATTTTTGTAGTCAATGTTTTCAATACATCATGATATTTTAGTGCTAAATTCGTAAATACAGTAATTACTACTTAGCATTACTGCGTATTGAACTACTTTTTCTGTCAACATGATGTTTTGGTGCTTAATTTGTAAAATTATAACCTAATTTGATGTTTAATAGACTTTTCCTTAATCCCTCCTTATTATCCAACATATTTGCTTATCCAACATTCTGCCGGCCCATTTATGTTGGATAAGTGAGACTCTACTGTATTTACCAATGTCATTTGATAAGAACACCACCCTTTGGCATCATCCTTAGGCTGCCATGCAGACTCTACAATAGGGATGGCTCTTGTTTTTGTTTGATGATGAGGCAAGCATTACAACTATAGTACTTAGGATTTTAGAGGCAACTACTTTTTTAGTGAAAGGTACTGAAATGTCAGAGAAGGGTACTGAAATGTTGTTGTTGTGCCTTCACTTCACCAATTCATGGTGACCCTAAGGCAATTTATCATAAGGTTTTCTGGAAAATATTTGTTCAGAAAAGGTTGCCTTAGACCACTGATAGTACCGGTAAACGGAATCAGCTCAATATTATTAAAGATTGAGTATCACTTATCTGAAAATCTGAAACCCAGGACATTATCACACAAAGCTGTAAAAATGAGCCTGGCATTGCAAACCTGTCTCAGATTTCAGCTGGAGCCTGCCAGGAGAACCACTCTTCTTATTACATCAATCAGTTTGAAGCATTTGAAGAAACTAGCAAATGTGTTCAGCTTACTGTAACTTCTGGGTCTTGTTTCCTCTTAATCCATATACTGTCCATTCATCCACGAGGCCCCCTTTCTCCCGCAGAGGAATTGTGCTATCCCATATGTCAAAAAAATTCATGAGCCTGGAGTTTCGCAATTTAACACTTCCACAAATTCACAGGCATTGTTCCTTTAAACAAGTAGTCCCCAAGTTACGAATAAAATGAATAAGTTCTTCAGTTAAATTTGTATGTAAGTCAGAATAGGTACATTTTAAGTGTAACTGCAGCCAAAAATATAGCTTTGAATAGCCTAGGGAAGGGTTAACACCCCGGCGGTGTTTGTTTTGCTGCCTGTGCCCCTGTTCAGGGATTTCACTTCACTTTGTATCCCTGTAATAACTGGATTTTGAAAAAAATGGCTTTTGGAAACAAGGGTTTGTGATAAAGCTTCAGTTGTGACACTGCTTCCCCATGATAACTCTTTCAGGAGTGAATTTCCCTTTCACTTCTTGTTGTCTCACCCCTATTCTTAACTACAAGTCATTTGTAAGATGGATGTACGCAATTTAGAGACTACCTGTATGCATTTTGCATTTATAATCCTTTCCCTGTTTTGTGTATTCTGCAATGGGGTAGGGTCCGTTCTCATTGACAAAGCCACACAGGCTGCTGCTTTGCAGTAGTACCTTACTGTATTGCAATACAAATTATTTTATTTAATAAAAAGGAAAGATGCATTTTACAGTTAGAAGCCTTTCCCTGGTTTGTGTATTCTGCAAGGAAAATTGTTATTTCCCATTGCCAAACCAGCTCAGGTTGCAGTTTACAAAAGTCCTATTCCGACATTTGCAAAAGAACAAAGGAAATATAACACAGTAGGGAAAGGCATAATTAAGGGGTGAACTCATATATAAGTGCCTGGATGCTTTAAAAAAGAAGCATACGAGGTGAAAGAAGACAGTTATGGCTTTGCAACCAGAGCTCTTCTTGTCCTGAAGACTGTGTGTAGAATGAGTAGCACTGTGGCCCATGGGCAAGTGAAGCCGTTCAAATTGACATCCCCAACATGCCCTTTGGGATTTTCCAGATAGCTGAAAAGTGAAACATTTTGAACACAGAATCAAAGCGCTCGCAGCTGCTAAAAATAATTCCGCATTTTTTGAAAAGCACTAATTACATAGGACTACCGTGTCTTATATTATTTTTTACTCTCAAAGATGCTATAGGTCTTATTTTCAGGGGATTTTTTATTTTTCCATGAAGAAGAATTCATATTTATTGTTGAACAAAAAAATGAACATTTATTCTATACTGTACAATAGTTGTCATCACAAACCAACATAACTAAACCAGACCAACTGTGACTCCTGTCAAGAATGTCTTGTTACTACAATAGAGTCTCACATATCCAACACTAGCTTATCCAACATTCTGGATTATCCAACACATTTTTGTAGTCAATGTTTTCAAAACATCGTGATATTTTAGTGCTAAATTCGTAAATACAGTAATTACTACATAGCATTACTGTGTATTGAACTACCTTTTCTGTCAAATTTGTTGTATGACATAATGTTTTGGTGCTTAATTTGTAAAATCATAACCTAATTTGATGTTTAATAGGCATTTCCTTAATCCCTCCTTATTATCCAACATATTCGCTTATCCAATGTTCTGCCAGCCCGTTTATGTTGGATAAGTGAGACTCTGCTGTGCCATTATTTCCATATACAACTGGTATGTACATTTACCAATCCTGCATGCTATGGTGTTTGGTTTGGCGGGCGCCGGGCATGCTTCCAAACAAAACTTTGCTAGGTCTTACTTTCGGGGGAGGCCTTATATTTAGCAATTCAGCCAAACCTCTACTACGTCTTATTTTTTGGGGATGTCTTATTTTCGGGAAAACAGGGTAATGATGTTGTGCGATGGTGAGTGATTCTGTTCATGGTTAGGGAGGCTGCAGCTTGTGTTAAGACCCCCAAAATGTTCCAAAATCAGAAATTGTCAACATTAGTCGCTGAGATAATGATACCTTTGCTTTCTGGTAGTTCGGTGGACACAAACTTTGTTTCATGCACAAACTTGTAAAAGTATTGTGCATAACTTCAGCCTAGATGTATAAGTTATATTTGAAACAGAGGCTGGATGGCCATCTGCCAGGGATGCTTTGAATGTCATTTTTCTACTTCTTGGCAAGGGGTTGGACTGGATGGCCTGTGAGGTCTCTTTCAACTCTATCATTCTATGATTCTATAAAACACTAGCTGTGCCCGGCCACGCGTTGCTGTGGCAAAGTGGTGGTGGTATTGGTTAAAAATTGTTGTGTAATTTTTATTTGAGGTTATTTGCATTTTTTATTAATTTTATTGTAAGTTATATTTTTATTTATTATATTTTATTATTTTCTTGTATTATTTTTAGTTATTTTCTGTTATTATAGTATTTATTGTATTAATTTTTAGTGTTTTTTATTACTTTTTTTGGGTTACTAGGAGACCAAGTTGAAGGAGCTTAGCCTTCTAACTGGCAGCAATTGGATAAAAGCAATTATTCCTCTCTCTCTAATTAGGACTTTATTTTTCTTTTCTTTTTGTTGTATCAACCTAGAGGCGTGGATGATGGGTTGTGTTGTCAAATTTCGAGGTTGGGGGGGCTGTAGTTTTGTTGTTTTGTGGGTTGCCGTGATGCCATCACTCTTTTATATATATAGATAAATGAATTTTGTTAATAGACTTGGGTCTCATCTCCAATATGTACCTGCAAATATTCCAGAATCCAAAACAATCCCAAATACTTCTGGTCCCAAGCATTTCGGATAAGGGATACTTAACACATACCAGCAAAAGAGGAACAGTGGACAATACAAAATATTTTGTTTGCTTCTAATAAACGAACCTGAAAGTAATAGCAGGATAGAAAAAATAATTCAGTATTATTCTGCTGTTGTTTTTGTATTTTCTTCTCACACCCTTCAACATTTTGCAGATGAAAACTAGGACACATGTCAGCAAGCAGCATTAGGGTATAGTCAAGGTAGCAAAAATTATTAATGAGAAAAAACACATGAGCGAGGAAAGGGTGCAGCCGTTTGCTTTAGAACAAGTGTCTCTTCCCTGTCCTATTCTCCTGCTGAGTTAATGAATGGAAACTACTTTTATACTTTGAACTCAATTTGCAGCATTTACAGCTGAGGGCAAATATGGAAGAGGAGAGAAAACCCACTGAAAAAATAGGATGCTATCCATGCTATTCAGGGCTATCCATGCCAAATCAGGACAGTAGGGGAGTATGTCATTCCTAATAAACCAAGATACTGCATTTCTTCTCTTCTAAGACACCATCAATTGTAAGATACACACTAATTTCAATACCAACCCAAAAAAGCTTTCTTTATATATAAATAAGCACCTGTGATTCTAAAAGGCACACAGTTTTATTGTTTAAATGGGGGAAAGTGTATCTTAGAATTGAAGAAATGCAGTAGTTAACTATAATTTTTCTCAACATTTTGCTATGATTTGGGAAAGAGAATGGCATTTCTTGCTGGCAATAGGTTGAAAGAGTGAGCAAACAATATTGAGAGAAATCCAAATTCAGTAAAATGCTAATCACTTTTCGGAGATTACTGTCTTATCCAGTCATGCAGTATCTTCCATTTCTGACATTAGTGGTCATGCCAGCAAATCATAAAACAATTTAGCAGCTGAGCTATCTTCTTTACAATTGAAAGTGGAATTGTAAAAAAAGGCTGGACAGCTGGAATTATTTAAAAAGCCAATCAAAATATTGTTCAAATGAGATTAAGTTTCAGATATGTATTGGATAACAAAAGAAAACACCCTGCCAATTCAGGCTGCTAGATTGCTGAAATTACTGGACTCTACTGTTACTCTTGAGCTGCATTGTTATATAGTTGTTGGTCAAATTATTGTATTGTTATCACAACAAGATGTTTGTTTTGAATTTTCCAAAAACTGCAACATTGCTTCAAAGCAGGCAGTGCTGGCAGTTGATCAGACTGTGTGCTTTTGTTCTTGTTTCCAAGAAAATAAATAAATCTATGTCTCATTGTTGGCAACATGTCTTTCTCTCAAAATTTCAGTTGCTCATTATTTTCAAAAGCCTGAATCCAGTTGTCATTCTCAACTACAGCAGACCTATTATTTGTGAATCAATGGGATTTACTTAAGTGTTCAGTGTTTGACTCAATGGACCTTCTCTGTTAGAAACTTGCAATTGGATTTAGGCCGAAGGTTACAAACATTTACAAACTAATGGGAGCAAGCTCCTTTGAACACAGTGGATTTCAGAGAAAACATGAATACAACTCCACGATAAAGCCTTCTTTTAAAGGCAATAAAACATATTCATTACTTCCCAGTATGTGTTATTGAGAAATTGTTTTCCCCCTTTCTTTCTCCATCCTTGTGGGAAATTCCTTATGTCATTTTTTTTTCTGTGTCAGGAGCAACCGGAGTTGCTTCTGGAGTGAGAGAATTGGCCGTCTGCAAGGACGTTGCCCAGGGGACGCCCGGATGTTTTGATGTTTTTACCATCCTTGTGGGAGGTTTCTCTCATGTCCCCGCATGGAGCTGGAGCTGATAGAGGAAGGTCATCCGCGCTCTCCCCGGGTGGGATTCGAACCTGGCAGCCTTCAGGTCAGCAACCCAACCTATCATGTCCTCGATAAGTGCACTCTACACCAAACCCTGACCTGAGATCTTCCCTTGCAGCATGAATTATTTAAGATATTATAAATGTATTTTATCTCTAAGGACTGAAAACAAAGCTTGATGGGGGCAAGCTAGCTTTAAGAAATCTCCTTTGGTTTCTACGAAGTGTATGCTTTTAGTCTGCTGTTTTCTATGTTTGTTCATGTACCTGTGATGACTACACCATTCCATTGCTTTTGCAGCTCACCCTTATGTTGGCCAGACACTCAATTTAGCAGGCTTCTTAAATACTACCAACAGAACTTAAAAACAAGAGGCAAGCTGGAAGTTGGGCCTCAAGCGCTCTGCTGTTTTGCTGTGGGACCCCAGCATGATGTTCATAAGATCTGCATTGGAGAAGATCTAATGTTGACTCTTCAGCTGAAAGAGTGACTTTTGAAACTGATCTAGTGGGGGACAGATCAGAATCTTTGTATCAGAAGGAGGAGATCAGGAAGCAAGCGTGTAAAGTTGGAGTTCAAGAGAAAAGTCACTGCAAAACAGCAAGTCAGCTACTACCATGGCCAAAGTTCAGGCAAAGAACAACAACACTTCCATGGAGGTGTACAAGGAAGAACCTCCAGGCACCAGGCGAAGGATAGAGCGCTTCGATATCCCTTTGGAAGATCTCAGAAGCCGATTCGAATCACCTCCAGCTGGTGGCAAGAAGGTAAGATAAACTAGGCAATGGCTACTAGATTCAGAAACATTTCCAACTCATCCACTTTGGCTAGGGAAGTGTCTTTCCCCAATTTCCACCTCCATACACATACTGTAGGAATACCATCACAAAGTCTCAACCTTAGCTCTCCTTTCACCAGCAATTGAACTCTATATTTTGTTATTTAAACAAGCATTTGGCAATTAATTTGTTTTGTTGAAGCATTTTCTAATTGATGTATGTGTGCTGCATTTTAATCTTTATAATCATGTATTACAAATTATTTTAAGCTGTTTAAACTATACATGTTTCAACAGGATCGATGATTTAATTATTTTTCTAACTTTACATCATCAGGGTTTTAGCTGCATTTTATTTTAACCTTGCTGAAAGCTGCTTTGGGCCCCATGTTCGAATAAAATGAAATTGAAACAAAATAAATAGCCAGGTTCTTATACAGCAAAATCAAATAAAATAGAGAGGGGAAAATAACCATAGGAAGTTTTCTACAGTGTTTGTAGCAAGTCCATCATGCATATTGCCTTCCAGAATTATCCTAAAAATGTTATTTCTCCAATGTTTCCACCCACATCTAGAGAAATTGTTTCCATACACCCTTTTCTGGGAGAGATGTCTTCCTTAGTCAGGCTTCCTACTGCAGATGTGATTTTTTTTTTCAGCACAAGGTATGAAAGCCATGTCAGACTTGTTCACACTTCAGTGGTGGGAGGACCAAAGACAATAGGATTAGACTTTGTGACCCTAAAGTTCTCCTTGAAGTAAACTCCTGAAGAATCATACAAAGCCTGGAAAGCCACCAAGTAATGATGCCATGGGGAAGGGGACATAGGCATCTGGGGGACTTCACATAACCTTATTAATTTTCCCACAACTACCATAAAGAGGTCTATCACAGCACACCTCAAGAGTTCTCCTTCACTTTGGTTGGATTAAGGGAGGGAGGGCTGTTATTAAGGAGATACAAATGTAATGTCACTTCAGGATTAGTGATGAGTCTGACCTCAAGGTGAACACAGCATCCTGACCATACCCTGTCCTTCTGCAACCATAGGATGACTACAGCTGTTTTTCTCCTGGGCACTGATATTATTATTCTAGCCATTGCAGTGCTTAATGTTACACTGGCAAAACCGTGGGGCTTACACAAGCCCATTCATCCAATACATTTATGTATTCATTAAAACCTATTTTGGGATCTGATGGTCCAATATAATTTAATAATAATCCTACACTCATCTGAAATATGAGCTCAACCATAATTTTTTCTGTTCCTATCAACAACAGTGATCTTTTGGGGTTTCATATCAGTGAGAATGTGAATCCATTTAGTTCAGACTTTAAAGTAGCTATACAGTGTGCATGAATTCCTTACACTATGGTGTTATGGGAACTACTAGCCACTCATAATTGACAAAATATTGAGGTCGCTAGACAAACCTGGCTAAAGCATGAACCATATGAAGAGGTGTCTTTGTGGACAATGGTCCTAGAGAATGTAGTCATCTAAACTTTGTGTCTAATCTGTCCAAGTAAAAGGACTGGAATCTAAAGCATTGAATCTATCTAAGGTTGTTTTTTTTCCCCGTGTCAGGAGCAACTTGAGTTGCTTCTGGAGTGAGAGAATTGGCCGTCTGCAAGGACGTTACCCAGGGGACACCCAGATGCTTTGATGTTTTTACCATCCTTGTGGGAGGCTTTTCTCGTGTCCCCGCATGGAGCTGGAGCTGATAGAGATAGCACATCCGCTCTCTCCCCGGGTGGGATTCGAACCTGGCAGCTTTCAGATCAGCAACCCAACCTTCAAGTCACAAGGCTTTAGTCCACTACGCCATTGGGGGCTCCTACATAACACAAGTTAAGGTAGTGCTACTACATAACACAAGAAAATAATATCATCAGAAATCTATTGAATAGCTCTTTGTAATGGCAGTGTAAACTCCTGACACTACTGTGCTAAGAAAAGTTTTATCAGGAACTATACAGCAACTAACATTGTTAACTTGGCAATTTTATTTATGGACTAGAACAGAATTTTCTTTTAAGTAGCTCCTTTGATAGTCACAAGTCCCATAGCGCGTTGCGATAATAAGCTTAGATACCATCAGCGCAGGGGACTCTGTGGTGAACACAGCAGCTGTTCTGCATTCCACAATAGTTCATGTGCTGTTTAGTTCTTCGGAGACTGTTTTATGGATGGAAGGAACAGGGGCTATTTTAAGAGCATTTTTATTCTCCACGGTGTTCCATGAGTTCTATTAATTCCCACCTGGACAGTCAGAGATAGAGAAAGAAAAAGTTAGGGTGAAAGAAAAATGTTTAAGTGAAAAATAAAGTTCTTGAAGACTGCTAGGCCTGAAATTCAGAACTCAGAGACAAAACAGCATTTGGTGTAAATTTTTTAAAAATTCTTCTTCTGTTCCTTACTTTAAGACATATCAGTGACCTGTAATGATAACCAAAATTGATTTTTTATCATTAGTGACTATATCTTTGACGTTATAGTTCTCATAACTGTGAGCTGCATATTTGAACAGGGAAATATAACAGAAATAAAAACTCTAAACAGATAAACACACACACAAACACCACAAATATGAAATGATTACAATTAGTATTCATCCTGGTGTTCCAGCTCACAGAAGCAGTGTTATTTACCAGCGTCTGAGTTCAGGCTGGTAGCTGAATTTTGTTGTTGTTGTTGGGGGGTTTTTTTTGGTTGTTTTTTTTTTTTTGGTTTTTTTTGTGGATTGAGGTGGACATCTGCCCGACTTTACAGAGGATAGTCCACTCTTTGAGGGCTGTCCAGTCCAATTAATAGACGGAAAGATGGAGAGGTGAAATACCTTGAAGTTGTCCATCCACACTCAACATCTGAAACAGCAGACAGAATAAGGTGACCTGGGTGTGGACTATGAGGATACATAATCTTGTTGCCAGATGTGTTGTATATCTCTTTAAATTACAGATAATATATCTTAATCTGATCTGTGCATATATGCTGGTCTGTGCAATTTTTTTTCAAGTCAGTGTGCTCTATCTTCATCTCTTTTTGGTGATGCATTTATTTTTGTAACTGGCCACTCCATTTATCTTAGACATTAGGGATGTTAACATAATCTGTCAACACATTTTGTATAACAGAGTGGAATGACAATGGATGGGGCAGAAAATCAGCCTCTGTCTCAGCAACAGATGAGTTGAGAATTCTATTTTAATACTTTTGTAAAATTATTAAAATTCAAATGTAAGAGAAAGTGAAATGACAGACTGATCCATCCTATATCCACATATCAACCTTTGAATGTGGGAGAAAGGTCCACCCAATTTGACCCACCCCTAAACCCAGTAGTATTTCAAAGCCTACCCCATTTCCTTCATTATTCGAGGATAATCTGAAATGCTAGAAAAATAGGCTTTCATGGCATGAAGCATAATCTTTCTCTTGTCCTTCCTTTATGAGGACAGGGTTTATACAGAGACACATGGGGGGCCTATTTCAGGTTTACAAAAGCATGGGCAGAGCTTGAGAAAGTTTTCAAAACCTTAAAAAATTGCATTACTTTCCCCAGAATCTGGCATTCACCCCTCCAGGTTGGCCCTAGGACAGGTGGTCAGTGTAGATGCAGCCCCGGTTTTCACTTGAACTTCAAACGGAGCTGTCCACAGTGCTGGGCATTTAAGTCGATAGAATCATAGAGTTGGAGGAGACCTCGTGGGTCATCCAATCCAACCTGCTGCCAAGAAGCAGGAAAATCGCATTCAAAGTCCAAAATGGAAATAAAATATGGGCTACATCTGCACTGTAGAATTATTACAGTTCAATACTATTTTAATGACCATGGCTGAATATTATAGAGTCATAAGAGTCGTTTTGTGAGGCACCAACACTCTTTGGCAGAGATGGCTAAAGACCTTTTAAAACTACAACCTTCTTGATTCTATGGCATTGAACCATGATAGTTAAAGAATTAATTTCAAACTAGATTAATTCTACAGTATAGGTGGTGATGGTGGTAGTGATGATGATGATGATGATGATAGATGTGTTTCTGTTGTAAAGCATGAAGGTTGACAATGTTACAGGAAAACAGTAGCTATTGCAGCTTTACCCCCAGTTCTGTATGAGGAATGAGAAAAGCTTTATAGAATGAAGTATGGAAACATTTGGCCAGCCTTTTAAATGTCTCATTTGTCATCTTGTGATTAATATCATGCACTTTTGGATGGCTTAATAGCATTGTTTGCTATGCTGACCATTATCTCTCCCATTCCCTTCCAAGTATCTAATGTAAAAATGGGTTTGTGAAAGCTTCCATATAATACTTTATTTTCATGCGAGAAGGAGAGAAGAAGGAATTTACACACACACGCACACACATGCCATAAATTGATGGCAGGGTTCTTAACTGAAAATATTTGCATAGCCTTTAAAACCTTTGGTGGCAGCTGCAATCTCATCTCATTTAGGCATGTCACATTGATATACAATAATTTGGAATGTAGTGTCAGCCACCAGACAAAGACGTAAAGGCTGTATTGACTTGCTTTCAGTTGAGAAAGCTGCTGTCAGTCGGCGCATTGGCTTTCAGCAACATAACGAGGCAAGCTCCAGGCAAATCAAACTTCCCCTTGACAACACACAACACATACATGGTTTTCTTCCCGACTCGGCATTCATGTTGTGGGATGAGGATTTTAAGGGAAAGGAAATTTTTCCTTTACAATAGAAGCTGTTTGTTTATATTAAAATGAGGGCCAATGTGCTAAATTGCTTCCCCCTTTTCTATATAATAATTATATTTTCATAATCCTTGCATAAACGTTGTTGCAGTTAATCTGCTACTCACAACTGGGCCTGCTAAATATTGAGAAAAGTTCTGCAAAATACACTGCATGCCATATTATGGCAGGTGCTTTGACTTTCAGAAACATCTTCATTGAAGGAAGGAGCTACAGGAGACAGAGGGAGACCATACAAAAGAAGATAAGCCTTTCGAAAGCAAAGCAAAAGCAGTGTTAGTTCTCCTGGCTCTTGCCAGTGTAGATTAAAGGTAAAGGTAAAGGTTTCCCCTGACGTTAAATCTAGTCATGTCCGACTCTGGGGGTTGGTGCTCATCTCCATTTCTAAGCCAGAGCCGGCATTGTCCGTAGACACCTCCAAGGTCATGTGGCTGTCATGACTGCATGGAACGCCGTTACCTTCCCACCAGAGCAGTACCTATTGATCTACTCACATTTGCATGTTTTCGAACTGCTAGGTTGGCAAAAGCTGGAGCTAACAGTGGGCGCTCACTCCGCTCCCTGGATTTGAACTTAGGACCTTTCGGTGTGCAAGTTCAGCAGCTCAGCGCTTTAACACACTGAGCCACCGGAGTGTAGATTAGGGGTACACAAAAGTTTTAAAGAGAGGGCCAATTCACAGTCCCTCAGACTGTTGGGGGGCTGGACTAAAGTTTGAAAAAAATGAGCAAATTTCTATGGCACACTGAACATATCTTATTTGTAGTGGAAACATTTTTTAAAAGAACACTATAATATTTAAAATGAAGAACAATTGTAACTAACATATCATTACCAACATTACAATGGGAAGTGTGGGCCTCTTTTTGGCTGGTGAGATTGTTAAAGTAATTAGGATTTGTACTGTTGTGTGCCTTCAAGTCGTTTCAGATTTAGGGCACCCTGAAATCTAAAGTTTAGAGCAGGGGCCGGGTAAGTTTATTTGTATCCCGCCTCCATCTCCCCCGAAGGGGACTCGGGGCAGCTTACAGCAAAATCAAAATACAAACAATGATAAAATATAAAACATCAGGACAAAAACAAAAACCAATAAAAAATATACACAATAAGTTAAAAAACACAACGCAGAATTAAAACATCAGGTTAAAAGAGGGTTGCATCTGGCCCATGGGCCTTAGTTTGGGGACTCCTGGTGTAGATGGCTGTTACAAGTACAGTAGAGTCTCACTTATCCAACATAAACGGGCCGGCAGAACGTTGGATAAGCAAATATATTGGATAATAAAGAGGGATTAAGGAAAAGCCTATTAAACATCAAATTAGGTTATGATTTTACAAATTAAGCACCCAAACATCATGTTGTACAACAAATTTGACAGAAAAAGTAGTTCAATACGAAATAATGCTATGTAGTAATTACTGTATTTACGAATTTAGCGCCAAAATATCACGATTTATTGAAAACATCGACTACAAAAATGCATTGGATAATCCAGAATGTTGGATAAGCGAGTGTTGGATAAGTGAGACTCTACTGTATTTCAAAATGGTTCTGTTATGGATGAGTCTCTGAGTAGTAGTAACAACAGGGAGTTGGAGGTTAGGCAGGCAAAAAGGTCTACTCGGGAGCAAGACTCTATTGAAGAGCAATGGCAGAAGAGAATGTGGCAAATATTACTGAACCCACTGAGGAAGGGTTTGATGTGGATGATGGGTTTGGCAATGAAGCAGTTTCTATGAGAAGTGATGGGAATGACACTGATGGGACTGGGGATGAGATGGATTGGACAAAAGTAGCAGAAGTGAGAGAAGTGTGCAAGGAGCCTACAAGTAGTGACACATTCAGAGGGTTTGTTGGGGATGGAACTTGGAGGGAGGATGATCTGTCTGCTGTTTGGGAAGATGTAAGTAGATGCAGGAGAAGGGCTACTTAGCAGACAAGGCAAAGAGAAGCTCAGGCAGCACAACTGGCAGCTGGGCGTGGGGTGTTGTCTGATTCTAGTTTGGAGGAGAATTCAGGAGCAGCTGAGGGTGGGGCGTTGTCTGATTGCAGCTCAGAGGAAGGTTTGTAATATAAGGTGGGTTGGTTGCAATGGGGACTTTGCGACTAGCAAAGTGTATGCTTAGTTGCCTGCTATGCTTGGTCATGATTTCGGTGAGTCCTGGGATTCCTGAACTTCATAGATCCTTTTGGGATGTTGCTACTGTTTTGGCTGGGACCTTGGATCACCTCTGGACATCATTTTTGCTCACTGGCTCTGACTTTCGACTGGATGTTTGGCACTGTTGCTGTATTCTGTTTGCTGTGGATGACTTCTGGACTCACTTGACTACGACCTTGTTACATCCTAGAACGGGTTTGCTGAAACGACAGTGAGTGTTTTTCCTTGCTGTGTATTTTGGTTAGTGGGTTGGGATTTCTTTGGATTCTGGGACTCTTTGTTTTGCCTCCATTTGGACCGGTTGGCTGTGTTTTGTTTTTGGAATACTATTTTGCTGCTGTTAGGCATTTTTAATTCTTTTGAGCTGTACCTACAATAAACTGTTGCTACTTTACACTTGGGACTGATTTCGTGGCATCTGTACCTTGACAGGTTCCAACGACCAGGCATATATGAGAAATTTAGTATCTTTTAATTATTTCTTATTTATTTATTTACCTTATTTATATCCCGCCTTTCTCTACACCAAGGGGGACTCAAGGCAGCTTACAAATGGCACTTATCCAGTGCCTAGACATAAAACATACATATAAAATTGAATTGCAATTAATACAGTAGAGTCTCACTTATCCAAGATTCACTTATCCAACGTTCTGGATTATCCAATGCATTTTTGTAGTCAATGTTTTCAATACGTCATGATATTTTGGTGCTAAATTCTTAAATACAGTAATTACTACATAGCATTAATGCATATTGAACTGCTTTTTCTGTCAAATTTGTTGTCTAACATGATGTTTTGGTGCTTAATTTGTAAAATCATAACTGAATTTGATGTTTAATAGGCTTTTCCTTAATCCCTCCTTATTATCCAACATATTCGCTTATCCAACATTCTGCCAGCCCGTTTATGTTGGATAAGTGAGACTCTACTGTACATACAAAATGGCATAAACTAAAATACATTGAAATGTTAAAACACGTCATCCAAAAGCGAAGTCTAAGGCCATTCTATAGTCAATTGCACAATTTCTGTTGAGATTGTTGCACTGGTCCTAAAGCCAGGTTTGTATTTTTCTTTTAAAGGCTAGCAGGGAGGGGGCTGATCTGATATTGCTAGGGAGGGAGTTCCAGATAGATGTAACTGATCAGCATATTTCCTAATTGAATGTAGAAATGGATACAATCTGAATTTTGTTTATTTCTGGACTTGGGTGAATTCTGCCAAAGGGCAGAAAACACCATGCCTTTGTTTATGAAATGCACACATTTGGCAAATGTGCAAAATCAAACAGCTCCATTTATTTTTAAAATTAGAGATGGGGTAAGTTACATTAGATATCTTCACCATGTATCATCATTTACTAAGAGCCAGTATCGTGTAAGGATTTGATTGTTGATTCAAATCCTGTTCAGTGATGGAAGCCTACTGGATGATAATCCACAAATCACGTCTCTCTTGGCCTCGGAAAAAGGCAACGGGAGCCCTCTTTGAACAAATTTTGCCAAGGAAAAGTTGCCATAAGTTGATATGGGCTGCCATGAGCTGGAAAAAACTGGAAGACACACCATAATAACAAAGTTACTTGTGTAGAAGATGTTAGGAATTCTAATCCAAACAGATAATTTTTCCAAGCTCCACCTAAAATACACACAAAAGACTTTCATCAATGTGGGTGCATGTTCATGAATCAATCATTTGTATACCTATAACAAAGACGCAAAGAAAAATATGTACAGATCTTCTTCATAAATACAAACATGCACACACACTCACACTAAGGATTTCATTTCACAAAGTTGCCATTCTGTGGCAATCATGTGATCACCAATATCGGCTTACATAATGGCATGAACAGCCCTGTTATTTATTTATTTATGTATTTATTTACAGTATTTATATTCCGCCCTTCTCACCCCGAAGGGGACTCAGGGCAGATCACATTGCACATATAAGGCAAACATTCAATGCCATAACATAGAACAGAGACAGAGACAGACGGAGGCATGGGCTGGTCTCGAACTCATGACCTCTTGGTCAGAGTGATTTGTTGCAGCTGGCTGCTAACCAGCCTGCGCAACAGCCTGACCTGTTATCACGGTTCTCTCCATTCGCTCATAGCTACAATTCACTGATCTTTGGTTCTGCCGTCACACTTTCTCACATCCTTGTAACTGTGCCTTCCTGCCCTTCTGATGTTCCATAGTATTATTGTTACTGTTACTGACATCTTTGTAGTATGGTTATCTTTTAAAAAAGCAAAATTAAAAAATACACCGCTCAGGAATAGAGAAAGGAAGGAGGATTAGTGGGCAATGAGCCATGCTGACACAGAAGCATACTAGTCCTATTGCACAAAATAGGAACCTTGTGGGATGGGCAGCTATTGATGGGCTTTTTTTTAATAGCAGGGGATCGGTTAATTGTAGGAAAGAGGCAGACCAACAGCAGGATGCTCATGGTGTCATGTGATAAAGTTCACATGTACACAAACTATTGACATGTGATCTCTTTAAAATAAATATGGGCAAGTTGAGTATCTTTTATCCAGAATGCTTGTGTTTTGGATGTTGGATTCCCCCCTCCTCCAGATTTTGGAATATTTGTATTTGCATATATAAAAAGGTAAAGGTTTCCCCTGACGTTAAGTCCAGTCATGTCTGACTCTGGGGGTTGGTGCTCATCTCCATTTCTAAGCCAAAGAGCCGGTGTTGTCCGTAGACACCTCCAAGGTCATGTGGTCGACATGACTGCATGGAGCACAGTTACCTTCCCGCCGGAGCAGTACCTATTGATCTACTCACATTGGCATGTTTTCTAACTGCTAGGTTGGCAGAAGCTGGAGCTAACAGCGGCCGCTCACTCAGCTCCCAGGATTTGAACCTAGGACCTTTTGGTCTGCAAGTTCAGCAGCTCAGTGCTTTAACACACTTTGCCACTGGGGCTCCATATTTGCATATATGTGCATAACGAAATGTCTTGGAGATAGGATCCAAGTCTAAACACAAAATTCATTTATTTTTCATATGCACTTCAAGGTAATACATATAGCCTGAAGTCAATTTTACACAATATTTTAAACATTTTGGGCATGAAACAAAGATATAAATTGAGCTATTAGAAAACAAAGGTGGCATTATTTCTGCCACTCATATGGACAATTTTGGATTATGAACTATTTCGGATTTAAGAATTCTGAAGAAGAGATGCTCAACCTTTATCTCCATAAGAAAAATAAATGAACAAGTCTATCCTTTTCAGTCATCCTGACCATTGCCTGAATTCCTTGCTGCCAGTTATCACATCTGTTTACATGAATGAGATTGGCTTGCTGCTCTTTTCTTATAACTAGCCATTTCAGACTCGGGAATCTTTTCCAACTCAAGTCAGTGTTAAGACCAAAATCCTGTTGGTACATTATAGTAATAGCTACACTTTTTTCCAAAGTTGTGCAGCAGTGGTGAGGAAAGGTGCAAAAATGGGCCATCTCTGAATTATTTATTTGTTCAATGCTTGACTGTCTTTATGGCTCCTGCCTCTATGGTATTTCACCTCCTAATGATACTGCATTCAGTAGTATAGTTACACCAATACAATTCTGACCACTGACTGCTATCCTAAACACTTATGTTCTCTGGTTCTGTGATTTCGAGACTTTGATCCTCCAGGTGTTTTGGACTTCAATTCCCAGATGTTGACTTTGCCAACAGTCAGGAATGCTGGGAGCTGAAGTCTAAAACACCTGGAAGACCAAAGTTTGGGAGCCACTTCTAGTGAGATAATATTTATCTAGTTAGGGGAGACCTATTTGGAAGTAAACATACATAGCACTGTATTGTACATTCCATTGTTGGCAATAAAGCTGGTTAGTCACGAGTAATTTAAGGTTCATTATTTTTATTGGAATTTGGTTTGCAGAATTAGAACTATTATTTCTTGGAGACGAAATGAATATTGTGCTAGTTTGAAACTTGGCAACAATTCAGCATTTTCATTATATTCTTTTGACCTTATGATTACTTTTTAAAAAGGTACTAAGTACCTTAATAAAAAGGCATGATGTACAGAGTTAGGCACTTTAAAATTCCTATTGATTTGAAGCAGAAAGAGATTTATGCCAATCCCTATCTCTCCCCCCTCCCCGCCCATTGAAGCCAATGAGACTTTTGAAGGGCAGAAAGCTGTAATTTTTCAAAGTTTTCAAGAATGTATGCCTAGGGCAGCCACAGAGGAACTTTTGCTAAGAAACTACAGTAGAGTCTCGCTTATCCAGCTTTCTGCATTATCCAATGCAGTTTGCCTTTTAGTAGTCAATGTTTTTGCAGTCAAATTTTTAATACATTGTGAAATTTTGGTGCTAATTCGTAAATACAGTAATTATTACATAACGTTATCATGTATTGAACTGCTTGTTCTGTTGTAAAACATGATATTTTGGTGCTTAATTTGTAAAATTATAATGCAATTTGACGTTTAATAAGGTTTTCCTTTATCCCTCCTTATTATCCAACATTTTCACTTATCCAACATTCTGCCAGCCTGTTTATGTTGGATAAGTGAGACACTACTGTAAATGGTGTTTTGAAGTAGCTAGTTTTCTCCAGCAAAAAACAAACAAACAAACTTTCAAACATCTAGATCAGGGATGTCAAACTCAAACAAAGGACTGTCAAATTCATGGTCAGAGAATCCATGGATACAGAAGGTCAACTAAATATAAGGCTTTCATGAGATGTGTTGTGTTCCCATACATTTCATAGTTACAATTAATTATATGTCAGTATCTGTTATAAGAGATCGGTTTAACCTCTGGTTTGTGAGCAAAACTGAATTACTGTGTTTCAGAATGATGTATATCTAACATTAGCTGCTTCGAAACCTCCAATTAAAACTGGTGAAAATTACTGGAGGCCAGTCCAATGCAGGCACCTATCAGTTAAAGATCTAGGAAGAAGAGTCAGAAAAAGAATGAAGAATTGAAAGTGTCATTGGTCCCTGGTCCTTTCTTCCAGCTCCTTTGATATTTGAAACTCCTTTTTTGCATACACAGCGAGTAGGAAAAAATGGCAACAGAAGTAAGTGAAAGCAGAGCAAGCAAGTAGGGGCTATTGCATGCCCTCTGACTTCCTGCCAGCCAGACAAGACACTGATCCTCAATGCTTTGAAGAAGGCAGCATAGATCTCTCACTAACAAGCAATGGGTCAAGGAGGCAATCTGAGTTGGGAAGAGAGGAGAGGATGTTGGGCATTTTCCTTTAAATGGACCTTTCCTTTAAGTACTTGCTTCTCGCTTCTTCCTTTTGTCCTTCATTTTCTGTTCCAAATCTTTAAATGAATTAAGGATATTACCTTATTTCTATAGCCCCTCAATCCTTAGCATGCTTATGCAGAAGCATGTGCTAAAAGGTGTAGGTTTAACCCAATGGACTAATGTATTTCATAACATTATGGCATATGTAGACTGCTGTGACCACTTCATCACAACAGTGCGGTTTATGATTGCAACTCACAAACATCATAATGCATACATTCACTTTTAAAATGCCACATGGCTTTTTGTTTTATAATCAATGAGACAATAATATTCTACAGTTCAGTGCACAGCTGCAAGCGCCAGACGCTGAAGCCTGTACTTCTCTCGATGTTGGATCATGGCCATGTGTTTAGGAGATGTGAATATAGACACTGTTGAGCATTGCTTTTGGCTTATATCAACTCTTCAATAAGCATTCCCCAACACAAATTTTTATTTCTGTTCCAAGGGATTTAAAACACTCAAAACACATTCAATCTCCATCAGCTTTTCTCTTTTTCTCAGTGAGTTACCAGGTACATTAAGATGCATTATGGCCAACAAGGCACTGACCAGTTTGAGGCAATAAATTCATTTAGCTTATGTCATCAAATAAACTGTAGAAAATGCTTCATTCATTTTCAATAATGCGAAGCAGTTTAAAACAAATGTGCTCTGCAAAATGCAATTTGCAAGAGGTTCTGTGGAGACTAGGCAGTTTAAAGGATGTGAAATCCTTTCACACTATGGGCTTGTTAGATATTCAGAATCTCTTAATAAAAGACAAAAGAATTGCTCTTGCTATAGACTTAAATGCAATTATACATACCGAATTTGTCTACTAATTTTCTCTTTCCAAAATTTATTTTATTTCCTGCTCTTTACTTTTCAGAGGAAGATTTGTTCCTGAAAATAAAATTAAGTCAGACTTGCTCACATGGATATTTATTTATTTTATATTCGGCCTTTTTCTCAAAATGGGACCCAAGGGGGCATATTTTCAGCAGTGTGAAAATACATTCTACTTCAGTTAGACTTCAGTGAGAATAATAGAATCACAGAGTTGGAAGGGATCACATGGGTCATCTAGTCCAACCCCCTGCCATGCAGGAAAAGCACAAAGTAGCCCTGACAGATGGCCATCCAGCCTCTGTTTACAAGCTTCCAAGGAAGGAGCCTCCACCGCACTCTGAGGCAGAGAGTTCCATGGCTGAACAGCTCTTACATTCAGGAAGTTCTGGTGGAATCTCCTTTCCTGTAATTTGAACCAATTGCTTTGAGTCCTAGGACCTTATTACATTGGGATATAATCTGTTTATATCAGTATGCATCCCATATTTTTTTTAGGACTGGAATGCATACTGTATTGAGATGGGATGCATACTTCATCACACCCGATTATTACAATTCTTATGATTTGAGTCTGACTTTGACTCATCACACCACAGAATGCTGGCCCCTTCCAATCCACCCCCTACATCACTCGACCTTTTAAAAAATATCGTTACTGATGGGATACATATATATTATCCTATCACACACAAAAAAAAGCACTTCAGCAAAGGAAGAATCCATATTATTATTACTATTTTAAAAAATAGAATTCAATCTGCAAATAATCCTCTTCTGCGACGCTTTGCAGATGGATGCCAATGGAATACTGACGGGATGGGGCAAACGTCATGTGATGGGATCCATTCAAAATCATTCTCAGTCTCAGAAACGGATTATTTCCTAATGTGATAAAGTCCCTAGTTTCCAGGTCAGCAGAAAACAAGCCTGCTCCCTCTTCCTTAGGACATCCTTTCACATGCAGTAGAGTCTCACTTATTCAACCTCCGCTTATTCAACGTTCTGTATTATCCAACTTAGTTTGCCTTTTAGTAGTCATATGTTTTTGTAGTCAATGTGTTCAATACATTACGATGTTTTGGTGCTAAATTCATAAATACAGTAATTATTACAGAACTTTACCGTGTATTGAACAGCTTTTTTCTGTCAATTTGTTGTAAAGCATGATGTTTGGTTGCTTGATTTGTAAAACCATAATGTAAATTGATGTTTAATAGGCTTTTCCTTAATCCCTCCTTATTATCCAACATTTTCACTTATCTAACGTTCTGTTGGCACATTTATGTTGGATAAGTGAGACTCTACTGTATTGATACATGGCTATCATGTCTCCCCTCAGCCTTCTTAAGACACTCCTCATCGGGAATGGTTTTCAGATCTTTTATAATTTTAGTAGCCCTCCTCTGGACACCCTCCACCTTGTTAATATCCCCTTTGAACTGTGGTGCCCAGAATTGGACACAGTATTCCAGGTGCGGTCAAACCAAAGCAGAATACAAGGGCACCATGACTTCTCTTGATCTAGATACTATACTCCTTTTAATCCAAAATCCCAATTGCTTTTTTAGTTGCTGCATCATATTGTTGGCTCATATTCAACTTGTTGTTCATGACGTCTATCTTTCACACTTACTGGGGGAAATGGAGGGCAGGAAGGAGAGGCTGGCAGTACTTCTGTCCATCTGGCCTTCTTGAGCCCGAGGAGGTTGGATTGCTGTGGGAACAGTTGGGATCCTGGATGGTGATCCCAGGTATTAGTCTCCACAGGCCCCAAATACCTCCAAAGGTTCAGCTCCTCAGAGAAGGTCTGGATCTTTTGAGGTCTTTTTTTAAAACCTAGATTAAACCTGGATTAAACCTGGAAAATCAGCCTGAAAACACCTCTGGCTAATCTGTTTGCCAGACTGCATTTTATGTCTATGTAGATGGAGCAAAGGAGCCCCGGTGGTGAAGTGTGTTAAAGCACTCAGCTGCTGAACTTGCAGACCAAAAGGTCGCAGGTTCAAATCCCGGGAGCAGAGTGAGCGCCCGCTGTTAGCTCCAGCTTCTGCCAACCTAGCAGTTCGACATCATGCCAATGTGAGTAGATCAATAGGTACCACTCTGGCAGGAAAATAACAGCCTGGGCTGTGGCGCAGGCTGGTGAGCAGCCAGCCAGCTGCAATAAATTACTCTGACCAAGAGGTCATGAGTTCGAGGCCAGCTCGGAGCCTATGTCTGTCTTGTCTTTGTTCTATGTTAAAGGCATTGAATGTTTGCCTTATATGTGTAATGTGGTCCGCCCTGAGTCCCCTTCGAAGTGAGAAGGGCGGAATATAAATACTGTAAATAAATAAATAACGGCGTTCCATGCAGTCATGCCAGCCACATGACCTTGGAGGTGTTTACGGACAACGCCGGCTCTTCGGCTTAGAAATGGAGATGAGCACCAACCCCCAGAGTCAGACATGACTGGACTTAACGTCAGGGGAAACCTTTACCTAACCTTAAATGGAGCAAAAGGTGTTGTGGTTGGGGGGACAATTTAATAGGTCTTCATGAATAGAGAACAGCTTTTAATTCAGCTGAGCACAACACACCAAGCTTTGGCACTTGCAGGGGATGGAGCCAGAAATTATTTAACTAACTGAGGTACTGTATGTCTCTATGCCAGGGCCATAGCCAGAAAAAAATGGGGGGGGGGGGGGTGAAACTTTTTTTTTAGCGAATCATGAAGAGTAGTTCCATAATGCAAAATAATTTAGAAATCAGGCTCCATTGCTAAACGTCAGTGGACAGTCCTAGGGATTTGGTTAACCAGTTAAAATTCATGAGTAAACAATTTTTTTTAAAAAAAAAACCTGAAAAATATTTTTGGGGGGTGAACCCCACTTAACCCACCCCCCTTGGCTACAGCCCTGAGAGATTGGAGGAGATTGGAGGTTGGAGATTGGAGGTGCCATGGAACATTTTCCTATGTTTTCTAGTGGTACAATAGTAACAATAACAGTGAGGTGCAAGTAACAACTATTGGTTACTTTCTGGGTTCTGGCAAAAATAACTTGGTGAATGTTCAGAATGAAGAATACAATGTGACCTTGGTATCTGCTGTGGATTGGCACCAGGGTTCCCTGTGGATACCAAAATTCATGGATGCTCAAATTCCATTGTATTGTACATGGTCACAAAGCATAATTGCATCCCTTATATAAAATGGCATTTTGGACTTTGTAAAAAAATGTTTGGGGGCCCCTGTGGCACAGTGTGTTAAAGCGCTGAGCTGCTGAACTTGTGGACCAAAAGGTCTCAGGTTCAAATCCCGGGAGCAGAATGAGCGCCTGCTGTTAGCCCCAGCTCCTGCCAACCTAGCAGTTCGAAAACATGCCAATGTGAGTAGATCAATAGGTACCGCTCCGGCGGAAAGGTAAGGGCGCTCCATGCAGTCATGCCGGCCACATGACCTTGGAGGTGTCTACGGACAATGCCGGCTCTTCGGCCTAGAAATGGAGATGGGCACCAACCTCCAGAGTCTGTCGCGACTGGACTTAATGTCAGGGGAAAACCTTTACCTTACCTAACCTAAAAAATATTTTTAAGTCATGGATGGTTGAACCCATGGATATAGATTAACATAATTACTATCATTCAAAGGTCTCGATACATTCACAATACGATGGGATTTTTTTTTGGTGTGGGGAGTAATTCCCACCCACCTACTTATCTAGTTCAAAAGAATTGTAATTGTGACCCCCTCTTCAATTACTGAAATGGTTGACTTGTGGCTTAGATACAGTTCTGTTTGAGAAGCAGTTTCTGCTTTTCAGATATCCCCCCTGGATATTTGCAGTAATTGAAAGATAGGACTTAAGGAGGGAGCAACATACTGGGCTGATGATGCCCACGGAGTCCTTTTCTTTAACAGTGGGTAAAATCTATCAGGCACGACTGCTGTGCAAACCCTATTCATCAAGTGAATGGGGTGATGCACCACAGCCAAACGCAATGGGACTGTCCCTAAGTACAACAAAAGATACCTCCTGGGAGTATTTTGTTAACTTAACTTTCTGGCTATGCTTCACAGAAGACATTTTCAGGAACGGGTTTGCTGATATAACATAATCAGTGTAATTTACTGCTTTTCTTTATTCATTCTTTATTGCCAAGGGTGTTTTTTTTTCCAGAAAGTGGAAACTCAAACAGAGTTCATTAGTTCCTGATCTTTGTTTTCTAGCTTGAATAATAAGTTGGGTCTCTGCATCATCCTTTTAATGAAAGACTATAGGAGGAATAATGAATAATAACTAGGCAGAAGGAAACTTCCACCAAACTCAAAAAATTAATATTACTAATAAATGATGAAAAAAAGGAAGAAACATACGCTTGCCGGATGCGATGGGTTAGATTCAGAGTGCAACGACAGCAGCTTCAACTGAAAATTAATTTATATATTTACATATCACAGCAAGTTTCTTTCAGACGTTTTGCCATACTAGGTGCCACTAATGAATTTGATTTTTTTTTGTGTCAGGAGCAACCAGAGTTGCTTCTGGAGTGAGAGAATTGGCCGTCTGCAAGGACGTCGCCCAGGGGATGCCTGGATGTTTTGATGTTTTACCATCCTTGTGGGAGGCTTCTCTCATGTCCCTGCATGGAGCTGGAGCTGATAGAGGGAGCTCATCCACACTCTCCTTGGGTAGGATTCGAACCTGGCAGCCTTCAGGTTACAAGCCCTGTCTTCAATTACCTGGGAAGAATCCCCTTTGGAAAAAAATGGAATTTACATCTTTTAAGATGGAGTGCAGGAACAATTGCAGCCTTCCAGACTGCCCTATATCTCCCATGATCCCTGCTAATTGGCTGGGCTGGCGGCAGATTTGCAAACCTATTCTAAACTGACATTATCACTAGGTATTTTCTATAAATATATATATTGTTCGTGCCAATTATGGGTTTGGGGAAGAGCTTTTGGCTATGCACATATATAACTAACAGAATTATTTTATCCTTATATATGTGCTTTGCATATTGTTTCTCTCTTTACCCTGCATGTAAATATTGCATGGGCAGCATCTGAGGGAATTATCAGGAAAACTCCAGAATTGATGGGGCTGCAGCTTCCGCTATATGTTGCTTTTGCCAACATCCTCGGGTGATGGACGGAGCCAGCCTCTTGAAAGAAGTAGGAGAAAGCAACTTCCTCTTGGAGAAGCATTCTCTGAAACCTTGAACTCATCTCCTTTTTTGTGGAGTTAGCATTCTGTTAAGGATAATTTGCATTTCAGAATCCTTTGGCAGCCAAATACTGCCAAGCCATCAAAGCATTCATAGTTTTGCATCTATGACTCCGATGAGAACCTGGTTGGCAGGCTAATCTTGTATCTCAAAGGGAATATGCTACTGATGTACCTATCATTGGAAATGAAACCCAGTGGAACTGGTGGCCTTCCTTTCTTCCAAAATAACCACAGTTTAGGACTGTAAATAGAATCTGTGTTTCTTCTTCCACTTGGGAGAAGGTACCCTTTCTCTTTTCTTTCTCTTAAGTTATATCCCAGGTGCTTCTCATATTTTCCTTTGCTCTCCTGTCTTTTACACCATATTTTGTGTTCTTAATCACAGGGTTTGGAAGTAACTACAGACAGGTTGGTAGGTAGGTAGGTAGATAGATAGATAGATAGATAGATAGATACAACTGTAATATAAAGTATAATTACATTTATTTGTAATGTAAAGCGTTATACTTTAAAAATATAATGTTAGTTATACCTTATACTTGTTATAATAAAGTAAAGGTTTTCCCCTGACATTAAGTTGTCCGTAGATTCCTCCTAGGTCATGTGGTCAGCATGACTGCATGGAGTGCCATTACCTTTCTACCGGAGCAGTACCTATAGATCTACTCATATTTGCATGTTTTCAAACTTACAGCTGGCGCTCATTCCCTTCCAAAGTTATTAGAGTAGTAAAGGTAAAGGTTTTCCTCTGACATTAGGGGTTAGTGCTGATCTCCATTTCTAAACTGAAGAGCCAGCGTTGTCCGTAGACACCTCCTAGATCATGTGGTCTGTATGACTGCATGGAGCGCTGTTACTTTCCCACCAGAGCAGTACCTATTGATCTACCCACATTTACATGTTTTCAAACTGCTAGGTTGGCAGAAGCTGGGGCTCACCCCCTCCCCGGATTCGAACCACAGACTTTTCAGTCAGCAAGTTCAACAGCTCAGTGGTTTAACCCCACTGCACCATGGGAGCTCCACTTTTGTTATAATAGGCATACTTTATTTGGGAAAGGAACTAATAACAAGATATGAGTATTTATACTTGTTGCTTATAATTGGTATCTATCACCAATACTGAAGATACAACTACATTACATTATTATTGTAACATCACAGTAAATAATGTCACTCTTGTGATATAATGGTTGTAATCATTTTTGTAATTACTAATAAGAAGAGTGTCACATGGTTCAACTACTGGTTCACACTTTGCCTAATGTTTTGATGTACTGTAAATGTTGATATCACAACAAAAAGGGATGGAGAGAATTTGATTTTCACGACAGTCACTCTAAAATAGGCAAGTCAGACATTCAGAACTGTTTTTAGAAGTATCTAAAGCAAGAGGCAACAAAATGCCATTATTTTTGTTACTTTTAAAAAATGAGAAAGTAAAGAGTTGCTTAGGAAACACTGAAAATATTATGGGAACTATGAGGGTATTGGAGCCATGGCTTTCATTTTAAATGTTTTATTTGTTTGTTTGTTTGGCATTATCAAGTGTACATGGCACTTTACAAAAAAAAACAAGCAGGAAAAATGGATCCTGCCAGAAGAGTACACTTTAAAATGTGTGTGTACAGACATACATACACAGATGGAAAGAGGAATAACAAATCACAGCACTATACAATACAATCAGGGTTCAAACCGCCCCCCAAAAAATTCAGGTTAAAAAAATTGGTTTATTAATGAATGATAACTGGCATATTAAGTCTATGAAAAGCAAAAATTAGAGTTCCTCCAGAACTGCAAACCTGGCTGAAAACCTCTTGCTAATTCACAGTGGAAAACATCTTGATGTAACGCATCATTATGATAAAGGAAATAAGAAGACAAAACATAGCTCAGCAAAACATTTCCAAGAGTAGATATGGACATTTTCTGTAGTCTGCAACACGATGACAGTCTCCTCGAAAAAGCCAGAGACATGCTGTCAGAATCTGTGAAAGAATTTCAAGAGAGCTTTGACACAGCAAGATCAGTGGTGGAGTCTATGGGCAGAGAAGTTAGGATTCCTCACTTCTGTTCAAGGCAGACTTCTAAAAGCAACATCAAAGCAATTTCACCAACACGAATGGAATATTATAGGCTAAATGTGTACATTTATTTCTGGACTTTTTCTACAGTCAGCTTCAAGAAAATTTACAAAGCACAGGGCAGTAGTTCAGGAACTGCAAGTGTTCCTCCCTATAAATTGTAGCCATGTAAAATCCAACTTGAACAAGTGCGCAGAATGTTACAATGAATGCCTTGAAGATACTGACACAATGATGGAATAATTTGACCTGTGGTGTAGAAAATGGAAAAGGATTACACCTTCAGATAACCCATCAAATGCACTGGAAGCATACCTTGTCGGTAATTGACAGTTTTTTTTTCTGAATGTAAATAAATTTCAGATTTCTGCAACATTGCCAGTGCCAACAGCTACAAATGAAAGGTCATCTAGAACTCTTAAATGTATGAAAACGTACACAAGAAGCACAATGAGACAAGAAAGACTGACTTGGACTTGCACTCGTGAGTTTCCACCGAAGTTTATCAATAGAGCTTGATTTCTGTCAAAGTGTACTGAACACAGTTTTCAAGTGTTTCCAACAGATGTGGTATTCTTTTGTAACCACTAAATTAGCGATTAAGAGTAATCTTCAGTGTTTTTAGACTTGAAACTTTGTAACTAAAATATAAATTTGATTTAATTAAGTTTATATAA
This sequence comes from Anolis carolinensis, assembly GCF_035594765.1. Taxonomy (NCBI): domain Eukaryota; kingdom Metazoa; phylum Chordata; class Lepidosauria; order Squamata; family Anolidae; genus Anolis; species Anolis carolinensis. The sequence continues at coordinate 213,753,105 of NC_085841.1, read as the reverse complement.
AAATATAGAATGAGTCATAGAATTTAAATTGTTTTGTGTTACAGACCTGCTCTTCATGATTCACTAAAAAAAATAGTAAATATATTACAACAAACTAAAAACTCTAAGGTTCGAATCCCACCCGGGGAGAGTGCGGATGAGCTCCCTCTATCAGCTCCAGCTCCATGCAGGGACATGAGAGAAGCCTCCCACAAGGATGGTGAATGTTTAATGTGTTCTTTCTGGCTTAATGCACACTGCTGCATGCATTGGGACTGTACGCTTTGTGGACACCCCGACCTCGAACGGGCTTCAAGCTGCATTTTAGTGCTTGTTGTTAGGTGTTCCAGAATTAAAAACCCAGCAAACTTTGGAGAAGACAGTGAAGTAAACTTTTTGAGCACTTTCCACCTCTATGTGAGATTACAGTAGAGTCTCACTTATCCAAGATTCGCTTATCCAAGCTTCTGGATTATCCAAGCCATTTTTGTAGTCAATGTTTTCAATATATCGTGATATTTTGATGCTATTTTGAATACAGTAATTACAACATAACATTACTGCGTATTGAACTACTTTTTCTGTCAAATTTGTTGTGTAACATGTTTTGGTGCTTTATTTGTAAAAGCATAACCCAATTTGATGTTTAATAGGCTTTTCCTTAATCCCTCCTTATTATCCAAGATATTCACTTATCCAAGGTTCTGCCGGCCTGTTTAGCTTGGATAAGTGAGACTCTACTGTATTTCCTTTTACAGCTATATTGAGCCATCCCTACTCCATGGCTTCCCATTAGCTGATGGTGCCACTTAGCTTTATTAGAGAAAGGAAGCATGTGAAAAGGCATTTTAAACTGAGTGCATCTTCAAGGGCCAGGACTTATGAAAGAAGGTTACAATGTCAGTATTGAAAGCAGAATCCAAAGTAATATATAATGTCCCTTGATAATTCATGCACTAGTTCCTTATGCCAGAGAAAAATGATGCAAAGACCATTTCCTTTATGTGAATAGTAAAATGAAAAAAGTCTGTGCAATTGAAATTCTTTCCTTGGTATAAAATGCTTAATACACTAAGTAACAGGCGCCAATAAAGAGAGGTTTGCACAATTGCAGTACACTTAACAAACACTGAACTATATGCCATCATTGCAAAGCTATAAGTATTGAATTTGTCCATGTTACTGCAGCAAAAAAGTTAGCTGCATGACTGTAAGATATTAAGCAAAGATAGAGCTGTAGTCCATGGCAAATCCACATTTTTTGTGTGCTTGTGCATATACTAAAGGTAATTATATACTGTAACCCTCCCCCCCCCCCCCATCTACAGAATAAATATTCCTGAATTTAGCATGGAAACAGTAAAAAGCGGCTAATAGCATAGCAAAACCTATTGAAATGAATTACTTCCAACATACATTACCAGAGTTACATTGAAGAAGTACCTTCTCTAGAAATTCCCTAAATCCTCCAACATAGCTTTATGATAATAAAGCATACCATTGGCTGGAAGGCCTATAAAATTTCTGGATGGGATACATTTTGTCAGATATGTGTAGGTAAAACTGTAGATACTGGTCCCATGGGTACAGGGCTCATATTGTATTGCTAATAATAATAATAATAATAATAATAATAATAATAATAATAATAATAATAATGAGGCCAAGATCGAAAAATCAGCTGATGACCCAAAATGCAGACTGTGCAAGGAAACCGACGAAACCATTGATCATATCCTCAGCTGCTGTAAGAAAATCACACAGACTGACTACAAACAGAGGCACAACCATGTGGCCCAAATGATCCATTGGAACTTATGCCTCAAATACCACCTCCCAGCAGTAAAGAACTGTTGGGATCACAAACCTGCAAAATGAACACGCAAAGATACTGTGGGACTTCCGAATCCAGACTGACAAAGTTCTGGAACACAACGCACCAGACATCACAGTTGTGGAAAAGAAAAAGGTTTGGATCATTGATGTCGCCATCCCAGGTGACAGTCGCATTGACGAAAAACAACAGGAAAAACTCAGTCGCTATCAGGACCTCAAGATTGAACTTCAAAGACTCTGACAGAAACCAGTGCAGGTGGTCCCGGTGGTGATGGGCACACTGGGTACCGTGCCAAAAGATCTCAGCCAGCATTTGGAAACAATAGACATTGACAAAATTACGATCTGCCAACTGCAAAAGGCCACCCTACTGGGATCTGCGCGCATCATCCGAAAATACATCACACAGTCCTAAACACTTGGGAAGTGTTCAACTTGTGATTATGTGATACAAAATCCAGCATATCCATCTTGTTTGCTGTGTCATACAATATAATAATGCAATCTTGTTAATATGAGTAATGAGGGAGAATAGTTGACTAACAAACTTCCATTAAAACAATGAGTATGCTTCAATTCCCATCATTTCTCACCAGCACTGTGGACTCAGGTTGTGGTTTATCAGCCTGTTTGGAAGGGCCCTGGGATAAGAAGATAATCTGGGATCAGATCCTGGAATATAGGGCAGTGTAGAAGGGGTCTAAGGGTGGATCAACATTGCCATAGAATCCAATATCTGATCCCAGATTATTTGCCTCGAACTGGGATATATGAGTCTACAATACACTGCCATATAAGGGCCCTTCCAGGCAGGCACAAAACCTGTGATGGGTTCTGGACTATTTGAGGCTTCCAAATGATGCCTCGGAGCCTCCAGTGGCTCAATGTGTTAAAGCGCAGAGCTGCTGAACTTGCAGACCGAAAGGTCCCAGGTTCAAATCCGGTGAGCAGAGTGAGTGCACGCTGTTAGCTCCAGCTTCTGCCAACCTAGCATTTTGAAAACATGCAAATGTGAGTGATCAATAGGTACCACTCCGGCGGGAAGGTCGTGTCCCCCAGAGTCGGACACGACTGGACTTAACGTCAGGGGAAACCTTTACCTTTACCTAAATGACGCCTCGGACTAATTCGGATTAATCCAGAGCAGGCCCGTAGCCAGGATTTTGATTCGGGGGGGGGGGGGGGGAGGGGGAAGTGGGAGTCTGAGTCTGAGTGGGAGAGGATCTATCCTAGCAAACCTTTTGTATCGTTATCCCAATACCCCCATGCATATGGGATATATTGAGCATGGTCATCAGATCATGATATGAATAAACATAACAGTTTAAATAATAAATGTAAGGCCTTCTCGCAGACCACTCTGAGAATTTGGGGGGGGGGGGCTGAAGCCCCTCAAGCCCCCCCCCTTCCTGGCTACATGCCTGATCCAGAGTAAACCTGTAGAAATTGGCTCCCAGGATTGCCTTCTGTGATCCCAAGGGTCACTCCATTGCCATCCCAGTTCTTCAGGCTCTAAGAATCCAAGGAAGCCAGGATGGCACTCCCCTCCCCTCCCAGCTCCCTGTTTCCCTTCAAAATTTAAAGAGAAGCAGGCCTGTTCAACAGAGTTCCTGTCATATCAAAATGACGTGACAGGAGTTTTGGAAAGGGGAGGAAAAATGTCTTCTTCTCCAAAGTTCCTGCAGTGTCATTTTGACATGACAGAAGCTATGTTGAACAGGCCTGCTTCCGTTTGCCACTCCTCCACTCCCCCCCCCCCCCCCACCAAATCCCACAGATTTAGGTCTGCTGTTTCAAATCCCGGTTCCTCTTGGAATTTTGGTCTGTCTGGAAGAGCCATAATCCAGTTCAAATAAAATAATTTAGGATTAGAAACTGGATTATATGGCAGTGTCGGTGAGGTCTAAGACAGAGCCAGGTGTAGTGGTTTGAGATCTGAACTACAACTCTGGATAATAGCATTCAAATCCACACTCAGACATGGAAGCCCTCTGGTGACCATGGACCATTCTTTTAGCCTCAAAGTGAATCAAGGGTAATCCTTCCCTGACTATACCCAATGACAAATTTGTCTTTAGCTTCACTGTATGTCAGAAATGACTTGAGAGCATACAACAAATAGTAGCTAACCTATGGGAAGAAGATAGCCAAGTGTAGCCAGTAGAGAGGGCTCTACAATTATATATTCTCCCTCACCTGAGAATATGTAAAAATACCTCAAAATATATAAGGGAAAGTGTCTGGGGGTGTATTTGCACTGTAGAACTAATACAGTTTAAAACCACTAACTGCCATGGAATCATAGGAGTTGCAGTTTGATGGGGCACCAGCAATCATTGGCAGAGAAGGCTAAAGACCTTGTAAAACTAGAAGACCCATGATTCTTTAACATTCAACCATGATAGTGGTACAAAGTGGTATCAAACTGCATTAATTCTATAGTGTAGATGTCCCATGAGTTACAACGCAATACATCCTTTCTAAAGCTTCAGCCTCCTTCACTTTTCTGAAATGCTACAAAATGAGGCCTTCTGAGTACCTGGCAAAAGGGATAATAAAACAGTTGTTGCCATTTGACTATGTAGTTCATAATGTTCTGGTGTATATTGATTCACTTAAGTAGATGTTCTGTTTCTAAGTTCTGGCCGTGCCCTTCGAAAGCTTGCATGGTACTGCCATGGTAAAAGCTTCCAAAGTACACATTAGCCTCCACCACTTCATTCCTTTTTCCCATTTTCAGTTTATGACACCTTGACAAAATAAATACAGTGTGAAATGGCAAAAATAACAGCAGTGGAAATGGAAAGAGAACAATGGATATCTGTTGTTTGTTTCGTTTGCACATGGCAATATATATACAATGTGTTGTGGAAGGCTTTCATGGCTGGGATCACAGGGTTGTTGTATGTTTTCCGGGCTGTCTGGCCATGTTTCAGAAGTATTCTCTCCTGACGTTTCACCCACATCTATGGTAGGCATCCTCAGAGGTTGTGAGGTATGGAGAAACATACCTTTCACCATACCTCACAACCTCTGAGGATGCCTACCATAGATGTGGGCGAAACATCAGGAGACAATACTTCTGGAACATGGCCAGACAGTCCGAAAAACATACAACAACCCCAATATATATACAGATATAGGAGTATAAGAAGCTCTCTTATACTCTGACCATATAGCTCATTTGTCCCAACACTGATTAGCATCAGGCTCTCCATGTTTCAGGCAGAATGTTTTCTTGGTGATCTTTGGCATTATTCTCTGGTGGTAATCTCCCATCTGGCTTAGTTGCTGAGATCAGATTAAGTCAGTGATATGGCAGTATAGACTGAACATCTTTGTCCCAGCTACCATAAAATTGAGCCATGCTGCAATGTAAGCAGTCTTAGTTATGTCCTTAAAGCAGTGATTCTCAACCTGTGGGTCCCCAGATGTTTTGGCCTTCAACTTCCAGAAATCCTAACAGCTGGTAAACTGGCTGGGATTTCTGGGAGTTGTAGGCCAAAACACCTAAGGACCCACAGGTTGAGAACCACTGCCTTAAAGCCTACTGGGATCTGGAGCAATTGTGAGCCATTTTCCTAAACTCAAAGCAAGAATACTGTCTAAAGATGGAAAAGAAAGAAGCACGTATGCCTAGGAGATATGTGAGTCAAGAGTGTTAACTGGAATTCTCTGAATTTCAAAATGCTGGAAGACATTGGTTTTTTACATCACATGAACATGAGTTCTAGTAATTGCCTGAATTAAATCAAAGTGACAAGGCTGCCAGTTGTAAAATGCTACAACACAATCTGCATTCATCAGTGCAGATAAAGAGGAGCCCTATTGGCTCAGACTAAAGGCTTACCTAGTCCAGCACATTGTCTCCTATAGTGGCCTACTATTTTTTTTTTTCTGGAGAAGCTCACAAGTCAAAGAATTATGTTCTCTTTGGCAATGGGTATTTATCAGAGACATACTTTTTCTGAAACTAGAAGTATCCCAGAGCCATCCTGACTAGCAGCCCTTGACAGACTCATTTTCCATGTTGTTGTTTCTGATTTACAGCAACCTTGAAATAAACCTATCACATTGTACCTGGGGTTTTCTTGGAAAGATTTGTTCAGATAGGATTGACAATATGGCTTGCCCAAGGTCACTGATGGGTTTCCATGACTGAGTAGAAGTTTGAATTCAGTCATAGTTCAACACTCAAACCATTACACCGTGTTGGCCCTATCCCACGGGCGTTATCCCATGTGGGGTGGGGGGAGCATCATATTACCATGGCATTATGTCCTGTTGCGTTAGAAAGCAAGTGATTTTTGATCACTACATACAGCCCGAAAGACTCACACCAACCCACTTATTCTGGCCATGAAAGCCTTTGATAATTCAGTGCCTCATATATAAAATGGTTTGTTTTTGAAATTTAAAAAACCATTTAAGGCTGTGGATTGTGAAATATGTGGATACAGACTTCAGGGATATGGAAGGCCAACTTCCAAGGGTATTTTTACTCCCATAAAAAACCTGCCCTATATTGGACAGGCAGCTGTCAAAAGATGCATTCTGGGGGAAAAAGGTTGTTTTCTCCCTCTTTTCCCAGTCTCTCCAAAATTGCAGGTTCTTTTTACTCATGGAAAACTGTTCATATGTTTTTATTCCATTGCAGGCAAATGTAGTTTGCCTCTTCCTAGAGTCAGAGAGTGAGTGGAAATTGGGATGATTCATTTCCTCCAATTATCTTCTTTCCTCCCTTGTCATTCCCCTATCAAGCGACATGTCTAACAATGTAGCCATGAAGGTATTTTGCCCTCTCATTCTGCCGCCCTAACTCTTCAGTGCTTTTCAGAGCACAGACTCATTACAATATGTTTTCAGAGATATCCTGTCTTGCCTTGGTAACCTATTTCAGAAGTGTATCTTCCTAACCCTAACTATTATCTGCTCTTGATCAGAAGCATTTCCATGGATCAATTTCCTCAGTGATACTGAAGGTAATTTAAAAAAAGCCAGAGAGGCACCTGCTTGTTAGCTTACAGAAACAAATATAAAAAGAAGAGCTTGACGAGAAGAGTTTTGTTGCATTAGTCTGTGATGATATTCCTTTAAGGGACTGATAGAACAAGGCAAAGTTCATTATAGGCAATATTACCATAATTCTGTTCTCCTTCTGAGATGCAATAAGATTTGTTTTTAAGCTTTCTGCTGCCTTGGAGTGTGCCATATAATTTTTTGTAGTTTCTTCCCCCTCTCATCTTTCCTTGCATACTGTGAACTAAACTACCCATTACATTAAATATGCAGCATGCTATTTAGGATCACTGTCTTTTGCTTTCCAATAAGCATGTATTTTCATATCAGGGACATCGCACACAAGTGAGGGAGGTTAAATTTACACTTGCCAGTTTTTACTAAAATCCATTCTCTTTTCCCCTCTGAGATGAGAGCTGTAAACAGAGGAAGAAAATGACATTGGCACGATACTGTTTTGAATGTTGAACATAGAGAGCTATGTTCGAGTTCTCACAAAGTTGTAAAACTCACTTGATGCCTTCGCGCCAGTCGCTCTCTCAAAACCTGACCTACCTCACAGGCTTGTTGTGAGGATAAAGCAAGAAGGAGGACAGCCATGTACATTGTCCCATGCTCATTCGTAAAAAAATGGGATATGGATGTAACTAAGAAATAAATACTTTACATTAGTCATCATTGTATTCTGTCAGGTTGCCTTTGATTTATGGCAACTAGTGGTGTGCATTTGTATGGAATCGCAATCCGTTTTGTTTTCTTTCATTCGTTTTGACTCATTTTCATTTTTGTCTGCTTCCAAAAATGGGGAGCCTATCCAAATGGGATTTTCATCTCGCATCTGAAAAAACAAAAAACAAAATTGGATCATCGGGAGAAAATAATTATAGTTCTACTAAGGGACAGTTTTAGAGAGAGACTGAAGGTTTGAATAGAGACAGGAGCCCAAAAATGTATTTGCTTTCAAAAATATATGTTATCTATAACAAATAATAAGACTATCCTATTGTATTTGCTCTCTGTACAGCCCAAAGGACAGGGAGGACCAAGCCACAGGCAATACAGAGAGATAGGGAGAAATAAAAGAGTAGTTTTTCCAAGGGCCAGTTATATATAGAGAGAGAAAGGTTTGATTTCTAAACAGAGAAGGGAAGCCCAACAATTTCTTTCCTTTGAAAAATATTTCTTTAAAAAAACAAATAGGAGAGAGGAAGAAGGGGGTTTTACACAAAGAAGGGCTGTGGCACAAGCTGGTTAGCAGCCAGCTGCAACAAATCACTCTGATCAAGAGGTCATGAGTTCGAGGCCCGCCCATGCCTGCATCTGTCTCTGTCCTATGTTATGGCATTGAATGTTTGCCTTATATGTGCAATGTGATCTTCCCTGAGTCCCCTTCAGGGTGAGAAGGGCGGAATATAAATACTGTAAATAAATAAATAAATAAATAAAGAAGAAATCCCCATACGCATTCCACAGCCAAGCCTACCTCTACCCACTTCAAAAATCCCAGCCCCTTACTTTCAAAGAAATTTTTTTAAAAATATACCAAGCAGCCAGGCAAAAAATAAAACTCAAATCTTTGCCCAGTACCCAGTGTTCTCACCATAAAGGCAAGGCAACCAGTAAGCCAAGCCAAGCGGAAAGAGAGGGTAAGCCAGCCAGCCCACCACCATGCAGCAGCAGCAGCAAAGGACACAACTGCAATGGCTGCTTTAGGGGCAGTCGCCCCCAATATACCCTCCCTGTCCAGTCCATGTCACTGTTTCCTTGGCTTCCGATTGGCCAAAGATTACTTCCTCCCACCTCCTCTTCTGATGCATGAGGAAGAAATTTGCAGGAGTGGATGCCACATGGCCCGAAAACATAAGCAAAGTACGGTGTTTGTGCAACTTTCACTTTCGTGTCACCTTTTGCTTTGTCTGAAAATTTTGTCTTTCATTTCGTGCATCCGAATGGATGGTACAAAACAAATACATGAATGAAACAAATACCGCGCACAACACTAATGGCAACTCTACAAATGAGAAACCTCCAAAGATTCCTGTTCTTATCATCCCTGCTGTGGTCTTGCAAACTGAGGGCTTCCTTTATCTGAGCCAGTCCTTCTGTAATGTGATCAGCATCTTTACTTTTTGCCTTCAACTATGCCAGAATGATTCTCTTTTCAATGAGTCCTATCCTCTTCTGATATCTTAAGAGTATAATAGCATTTGTTTAGTTTGACTGTTAAGCCGTTCTAAAGCCAAATGCAGCCGAGGGGGCATAATTCAGTGGCAGAGCTCATGATGAGTTACAGAATTCCAGGCCCCTTCTACACTGCCATATAAAATCCAGATCATCTGATTTGAACTGCGTTATCTGACAGTGTTGACTCATATAACCTAGTTCAAAGCAGATAATGCGGGTTATCTACACTGATAATCTGGATTATATGGCAGTGTAGAAGGGGCCTCAGACACCAGAATGTAGAAAGTTCTGAACATGGTATCTATAAGAGTTGCTGCCAATTCAAGATCATGTGCATTTAGATAGATCAGCCATCCAACTCTGGATAATCCAGGTTTATTTTGAAAGTCATTGTGGTGTCATGGGGAGTACTGGACTACAAATCTAGAGAATAAGGTTGAAATCCTCACTTGGCTATGGTAACCCACTGGGTGTTCTTGGGGAAATCATATTCTCTCTGCCTCAGAGGAAGGCAAAGGCAACTCCTCTGAACAAACTATGCCAAGAAAACCTTGTTTTATGGTTACCCTAAAGTTGCCATGAGACATAAATGACTTGAAGGCAACAACAAAAGCTTTAGTTGCAGGATGGAGGGTGGCATAAGCGGATGTCTTCCCTTTCTTGTTGTTTGACCAGACTTTTTTCTCAAGCAATAAAATACAGAAATCAAAGCAAAAATAGTTGCTTTCTTGGACTCCAACATCCAAAATTCTTTCTTCTGCATATAAATGATAGCCATGCTAGCAGAACAATTAATCTAAATCAGAGGTTCTCAACCTGTGGGTCCCCAGATGTTTTGGCCTTCAACTCCCAGAAATCCTAACAGCTGGTAAACTGGCTGTTGTAGTTGTAGGCTAAAACACCTGGAGTTTTAGGACAAAACACCTGGGGATCCACAGGTTGAAAACCACTGGGCTAAATAATTACCTTTTTCTAAGATCTGCAAGAAGGGCTTCCTATTTTACTAACACAAAAGTCAAGTGCTAGGTGACAGACTTGGACCTTTCAGCCAAAGTGAAAATATATTAAGTACAGGGTAGCATATAAATGTAACTATCAAACTGCTTGCTTAAAATTTCAGCAAGTCACTGGGAAAATAAAATGTCACTGACAAGCTCCAAATGTTTTTGAACTGTTTGCATATTACAATTGTAATGCATTCGGGGAAGAAATCCCTTTCTTCTGCAGTTTGAAAAATCTTTGACTTATCACAAGTGCACTTTGGTACTGATGTAAGACCTAATTTTCTTCACATTATAATATGTAACTTTCCCATTATTGTATTTAATTGTACGGGGTGGTAGGGGGGGAGTGATCAATATGCTTTTAAATAAGGTCAAATGAGAATAGAGTTCGAGAGTTTTGACAGCTCATAGTTAAAAATATTGATGGCAAGAATGTTGGAAGCCTGATGGGAAACCAAAGCTATAAAAGTTTCAATTAGTGGTAACATAATTACAAAGGGCTGTTTAATAACAAAAACTACATCACATTAGGGTTGGGCAGACTTACAGGTCTGCCCAACTAGAGCAAAGTTCAAAGGATGTGTGTGTGGACTAAAGAATTCTAGGACCAGGTATTTATTTTGAGTGTCAGAGCTAAATAACACTCTTAAACTGGATATACTGTGCCATATAACCCAGTTTCTGAATCCCAATTATCTATTTTGAACTGGGGTATATGAATCTACACTGCCATTTAATCAAGTTCAAAGCAGATAATCCGGATTCAGAAACTGGATTATATGGCAGTGTGGATGGGGTCACAGGCAAATCTTTTACCCAGTAACTCCAGGCTATTACTAAAGTAGTTAAGGTAAATTACTAATGTAGTTAGAGATGAGTAAACATCTTAGTTATAGAGTTATATTGAGTCTCCCAGCACAGCTTGACCCCAGTCCCTACTTAGTGGGCAGCTGGATGATGTTTTCATTTCTCATAAGTGATCTCTACTTTGACACGTACTGTATAAGTAGGGTACCTCTTATGACCTCATCAGGCAAGGCTTGGGAAGTCTCCTCGGATGCTTCACTGCCAGTCCAAAGATGTATGGGCATGCTGCCCATCCCACAACATCACTGGACTTCCAGAGGAGGCCCTGACCATAACTGGAGTGGAAGCATCATACGACGCTTCCCTCCCAACACAAGAGCTTGCTCGTGTTGTGTTGGCTCCAATGGAGCTAGCACAGATCCTTGCCACTTGGGCGACAATTCCCACGTGTGATGGGGGAAGTGTTGCCACAAGGGAGCAGTGCACGAGGTAACTGGTTCACCCCGCTCCCTCTCTGTTTCTTCAGTGAAGAAACATGTGATAAGATCATAAGTGGGAATTGTTTATCAGGGTGGACATCAGTGAGTCATTTGTTGATCAACATGAGAGCAGACCTCTCCTTCTCACAACAACTGCTGCCCAGTAAGTGAAGACTGGGGAAATTTCCGTCTCTAAACTTGTGAATACTAAGGGATCATAAACATGAACCAGTCATGTATTTGTAGCCACCCTAGGGAATTTCTATATACCAATAACTACCAGTGGATGGATGCTACATTATTCATCAATTCTGCATCCACTGTTTCAACCATCAATGAAAATATTCACACACGTACACTCAAATCCAAAAAAAGGAAACCTTGATTTTGCTGTTTTAAGGGACACCATTTTACTCCACCATTGTATATATTGCGGTTTGAGCATCCATGGATTTTGATATTCATTTGGGGTTCTGGAACTTAACCCCAGCAGATACCAAGTCTCTGTGTACTTTTACAAATCCTCAAACTGCCCTCACTTTCAGATGATTTAGACTACATATCCCATTATACCTCACAACCAGCTGTACTGGATAGGGCTGATCAGAGTTGCAGTTGAAAACATCTTGGAGTGGTATAACTCCTCAACTATTTCATCTTTGCTTGCAGTGGCAAAATATTACGGAAGTTTTCCCATTACAGTGGGAGAAAGCAAATATTCCATTGAAATATGTGTCCTGTATTCAAAATGATATAGAGGAATTCTTTTTCAGAAAAAATCACATGTGAAGGGATTCTTCAGCGAGAAAAACACTTGTTTTCTGCACAGATTTACTACATTAAAACAGTATATTGTGTCTTCAGGAAACATGTTCTGCACAGACAGCTAGAATTTTGTGTTTTCTCTCTCAGCAATACTTCAGATATGAGGAGATGATTACTCAAAATTCTCATTGGCCTTTTATTTTTCCCAGCAGGTCTTCCGAACTGATTTTCTTCAACTATGAATGAATAACTATGAATTATTATTTCCATCCTTAACATATGCAAAACACAAAAGTTAGTGGAGACCTGTGTAGAAACTAATTATAAAAGAAAACTGATATATTCTGTTTGGTCTTTTATTCTCCTGGTTTATGTGATAGTTCTCTTAGGATTGATCTATCAGGAATAACAGGTATAACTCTCAAGGACACTGAGCTGTTGGCACCATTGACAAACAGTGCAAGGGCAATAGTTGTTAGCCTGATATTCTGCCAAGAGATTTTGAAGGGCTCTCAGTCTGCATGTGGCTAATAGTCCATATGGCTAAAAGTCCACTTGAACAGTAGCTGCCATGCTCAGGGTGCTGCAAAAAACAAATTCTATTGTGAATAAATTTAAGGATATTTTTTAAATGGAACATATATGTTAAATTTAGCTCAGAGTATACATGCAGGTTGGTCAATGCCTGGATCCAGAGCCATGCTGGTGCCAACCCAATTTACAGTTGTAATCAAATAAAGTTGTGGCCTATTTTTTTTCCATTTGATGATGTTTGTCAGATCTGTGATTTTATCATGTGGAATGGAACTTGCCCCTGCATATGCAAAGACTTTCAAGGATCTCAAATCTTAGGCAGACTCATATGGTTTTTCAGATTATTTGGACCTAAAACTGTAGTACCTATAGTTAGCTAAAGTATTTTGGTATGAGAAGCAGACAATTCCATCAGTGTCTCTCCCTTTTCTCTGGCAATACAAACACGATACCAGCTAAGTAAATTTCTCACAATTTGCTGTCCAGTCATGGCACCCTAGGGAAATGGTTTGCAGACTTTAGTCTTCTACTTGTTTTGAATCTCATCTCTTAGAAGGTCCATTGAGCATGCCCCATGGTAAAGAACTCTGGGAGTTAAAGTACAAAACTGGTCACTCTGCCTAATTGTAGGGCCAGCACTGCCCAAAACATGGACATCTGGTGGGGAAGTTTCATAGCACCAGGGCTAAAGCCAGTGGCAAAACTGGGCCATCTCATGTGCTCATGGTACGCCTTTCCCGTAACACATGAAGTGGCCTATATCACCCCTTATTAGGCCCGTAGCCAGTATTTTGATTCGGGGGGTGCTGGAATTTTGCTTTGGGGAGAGAGGGGCTGAGTCTGGGTGGAAGAGGATCTACCCTAGCAAACCTTTTGTATCATTATCCCAATACCCCCATGCATATGGGATATATCGAGCATGGTGATCAGATTATGATATGAATAAACATAAGTTTAAATAATAAATGTAAGGCCTTCTCGCGGACCCCTTATGTATGGATCAACTCTATGAAAAACTTTAGGAGTGGCACATAAAAGTCAGCTCTCCAACATCAGGTAACCTGAACATTACTTGTTTATTTCAGTGAAATAAGGATAGCATTCAGTTTCATTTCCTTTTATAGCAGAAATTCAGTCGCTCTCCCTCTTCTTCTCTACCCCTCTGTTTCTTAAAAGGCATGCTGTCTGCCTAGGAGACCTACTGTTTCTTGTCTTTTCATGTAAATTACTCTTTTATCCTGTTACACTATCTGGCTGAGAAAAAAAACAAGGCTCATAATTTGGGAAATAAATTCAGAGGAAGTGCAAGTTTGTTTGAGATTTCAGCAATGATAAAATGAAAACCCCACAGTCGAAATGATTATGAGAAATAAGAAGCAGCGGGAATACATCAGTCATGCCACATGTGGCTTGCACAGCCTTAAATGGTTTCCATAAGGGACAGCAAAATCATCAGCAGTTAATTGCCAGAGACAGAAGAGGCACAAAGTGCTTGAGGAAGACTTTTGCACATTTCAGAAAACTTATGTCTAATTACAAATGTGTAGGGAAAGCCATTGGATCCTCTGCAGAGAGCCAAAGTATTTACTTGAAGGGCTGTTACCAAGACATTTTCCCCAAGGAATTGAATAAGATGGTATCCTATCCTCATTCTAAGTATAAAAGCCAGGTGGACTGGCATGTAGATCTTATGCCAACATTGGTAATAAGACGTGGCCCTTTTGTTATACCAAAAGTAAGAGAATAGGTTAGAGCAGAGCTTTCCAAGTTGTGTGTCATGACACATTAGTATGTCAGCTGCAGTGTATTGGTGTCATGCGAATGCAACAAGAAACATCCGAGTTTATACGAAATAAGCAATAACTTGCATGCAACGGTGCCAATTAGTATTAGTGACATTATTAATATTAGTATTTATTATCTTATAAATCATATGCAGAGGCAGTCCCCAAGTTACTCCAGCCAAAAATATGTATAGTTTAGCATTGGATAGCATGTCTGCGTCTCTGTTCAGAAGATTTCACCTTACTTTCTGTCCCTGTAATAGCTGGATTTTGGGAAATTTGGCTTGTTGTGAAAACAAGGATTGGTGAGAAATCTTCAGTGGAAACACCCTTTATTTATTTATTTATTTATTTGCAGCATTTATATTCCGCCCTTCTCACCCCGAAGGGGACTCAGGGCGGATCACATTGCACACATAAAGGCAAACATTCAATGCCATGACATAGAACAGAGACAGAGACAAGACGCAGGCACCGGGCTGGCCTCGAACTCATGACCTCTTGGTCAGAGTGATTTGTTGATTTGTTGCAGATGGCTTGCTTTCCAGCCTGCGCCACAGCCCTTTCCCCATGATAACCCTTTCTGTCAGGACCCAGGCTGCAAAGGCACCAATAACCAAACACAGAGGCCAGAATCTATCTAATATCTTTATTGAAGGAATATATAAAGTTAATAAAAGCAAGTATATGAAATAGTCCAAAAGCAGACCTTTCAGGAAAGGTCTAAATTAGTCCAAAAAAGCGATGTCCAATATGAAATATTAAGGTTCAAAGTTGTAATCCAATAACCGAAACACTCACTTTGCCAGGCAAAGTGAGGGGAGATGACAAGGTCCTTTAGTCCATAAACTTGAGCAAGGCTAGGAAATAACTTGATACTTGAAACAAGGCTTAAAACGTGGAACAAGGTAACAAGGAACAAGAACAAGGTCCGTGGAAAAACTTGGTAAAATCCGTGATACAAGGCAATGTTTAGTCCTGGGAAACAAGCAAGGTCCGTAGGTAAACAAAGGCAGAAACAGGAGCGAAGGCTGGAAAGCAGGGCAAGGCTTGAGCAGGAGCGAGGCTTGAAACGGAGCGCGCTGTCCAGACACAACTCGCTCCGGAGGTTGACGAATTGACTCCGCGAAGTTACTTCGCGGGTAAATCACCTATATAGAGTCTAACTTTCCCGCCGAAGCAGTTCTCTGGGAACCAGAAACGAAAGCTAATCTTTGAGACCAGATGTTTGACTCCTTAAGGATTCTCACGAAAAAGCAGACTTAATTGGCTGAATTCTTGGCTGCTATCCTCGCACTCCTGCGCGAAGCAGCTTCCAAACCTCTCTGTTGTTTACAAAACTCATGGCGGGAGAACACAGGGGAAGTGGGCTCCGGATTTGTTTGACATACTTCTGGGTCACAACTCTCTTGCAGGTGCAAGGTTCCCAGATCTGCCTGGGAAAGATCTGGCTGGGAAGATTCCAGTTCAGACTGGGAAGGTAAAAAATCATCAGGCATTACAGTGTCATAAGCAGGACTACAAGGCCCATGAGTCATCACACTATCCCCCTCCTCAGGGCCCCTCCCAAACTGGGACTCTCTCCCCGAAGCGCGAGGCCGCGGTTTGGTGGGATAGGTCTGATGAAAGCGACGGGTTAGATCAGGAGCGTGAACTGTGGAGGCGTCTTCCCAAGAGCGCTCCTCAGGGCCAAAACCCACCCAGTCAATGAGATATTGCAGGCGGCGGCGGTGAAAGCAAGAATCTAAAATGTCCTCAACCTCGAACTCCTCCTCCCCATTCATCAAAACAGGAGGGGGAGCCGGTTGGTCTGTATCAGGATGCACACCATCCGCCGGAAGGAGCAGGGAACGGTGAAACACTGGGTGGATGCGCATTGAACGCGGAAGTTGGAGTTTGAAAGTCACGGGGTTTAATTGCGCCACCACTGGATAAGGGCCAATGAAACGGGCATCTAACTTCCGGCAAGGGCGGTGGGAGGGCAGAAAGCGAGTGGACAGGAAAACCCGATCTCCTACCTTGATTTCGGGGCCCGGCTGGCGATGTTTGTCAGCGTGGCGTTTATAGTCCTCCTTGGCTTGGTCCAGTTGCTGGAGCAAAAGTTGTTGTACCGCTGTGAGTTCCTGCAGCCAATCCTCTGCTGCGGGAACTTCTGAAGTTTCAATGACAGGGGGAAAGAAACGTGGGTGGAAGCCGTAGTTTGCAAAGAACGGCGTTTCTTTTGTAGAAGCTTGAACTCCATTGTTATAAGCAAACTCTGACAGTGGTAACAGAGAAGCCCAATTGTCCTGTTGGTAGTTTACATAACAGCGAAGATACTGCTCCAAGGTGGCATTGGTGCGCTCCGTTTGCCCATCTGTTTGAGGATGATGAGCTGAAGATAAGCGAGAGTCTATGCCCAATAGTTTTTGTAGTGCCTTCCAAAAACGAGAGGTGAATTGAGATCCACGGTCTGTGACTAAACTCTTGGGCAATCCATGTAGTCTGAAAACATGTTGAAGGAATAGATCTGCAGTCTCTTTGGCCGTGGGGAGACCTTCACAGGGTATGAAATGGGCTAACTTGGTGAAAAGGTCCACCACCACTAGGATCGTGGTGAATCCACAGGAAGGTGGTAGGTCAGTGATGAAATCCGCAGAAATTATTTCCCATGGGCGAGATGGGGTAGGAAGGGGATGTAGAAGCCCTGAGGGCTTCTCCCTTCTTATCTTGGAGCGCTGGCATACTGGGCAGGTGTTGACATATTTTTCCACATCTTTGCGGATCTTGGGCCACCAAAAATCCCTTAGGATCAGATGCATGGTTTTAAATAGTCCGAAATGCCCTGCTGGTTTGCAGTCATGACACAGACGAAGCGCTTTTTCCCTGCCCGGTCCGGGTGGGATATAAACATGATTTCTATAGCAAAGCAGTCCATCTTTAAGCGAAAAGGGAAAATGCAGACCTTGACGAAGTTGGTCCTGCGCCCAGGCATCTGCTTGCTGACTAGCCCTGATTTCTTGAGCACAGATGGGTCCTGGAGTAGAGGAAGTTGAACCAATGGGAGTGGATTTGGTGTTCCCCACTGTGAGCGTGGCAAAGTTCTCGGGTTGTAGTAGTTGGGATTCAAAGGTCTCCTTGCGTCCTGCAGCGTATTCCGGTTTACGTGACAGGGCGTCTGCTTGCTTGGTTTGGGCTGGGGTCACATAATGGATCTGGAAGTTGAAACGTTCAAAGAATAAAGCCCAACGTTGCTGCCTCTGATTTAGTTTGCGGGCAGTTCTTAGATGTTCTAGATTTCGATGATCAGTGTGGACTTCAATGGGAAATTTGGCCCCTTCTAGCCAATGTCTCCAAGTTTCAAAGGCTGCCTTTATGGCCAGTAGTTCCTTTTCCCAAATGGTGTAATTTCTCTCTGGTGTGGTTAGTTGACGGGAGTAAAAGGCACAGGGATGAAGGTGGTCTCCCACCGGTTGTAAGAGTACAGCCCCAATTGCCACATCCGAGGCGTCCGCTTGCACAACAAAAGGGGTTCCAGGATCTGGGTGCTGTAGAATTGGCTGGGACGTGAATAATTTCTTTAGTTGCTGGAACCCTTTCTCTGCTTGATCAGTCCAGCGGAAGGGCTGTTTTCCACGGATGCAGCTAGTGATTGGGTCAGACCAGCGGGCAAAATCTGGAATGAACTTGCGGTAATAGTTCGCGAACCCCAAGAAACGCTGCACCTCTTTCTTGTTAGTTGGCGCCCGCCATTCCAATACTGCTGAAACCTTGGCTGGATCCATGGAGAGCCCTAGAGGCGAGATACGGTAACCAAGGAAATCTACCTCTTGTAGATCGAAAGCGCATTTTTCCAACTTGGCATAAAGTCCATGATCTCGCAAACGTTGTAACACCATTTTGACGTGGTTCTCATGTTCTGATTGTGATCTAGAAAACACCAAAAAATCGTCCAGGTAGATTATCAAGAACCGATCTAGATAGTCCTGAAAAATATCATTGACAAAATGCTGGAACGTTGCGGGGGCTCCGCATAATCCATAATTCATAACTCGGGACTCGAATAATCCGAATTTAGTCTGAAAGGCAGTCTTCCACTCGTCCCCTTCTCTGATGCGAACTAGATTATAAGCCCCTCGAAGATCCAGCTTGGTGTAGACCTTGGCTCCTCGAAGTCGGTCCAGTAGATCCGAGATTAAGGGCAGGGGATAACTGTTCCGCTTGGTGATATTGTTCAATGCTCTGTAGTCCACCACCAAGCGTAATTCCCCTGACTTCTTCTTCACAAACATCACTGGGGAGGCGGCTGGGGATTGAGAGGGTCTGATGAATCCCTTGCGAAGGTTTGTCTCTATGAATTCCCTGAGAGCTTCTTGCTCCGGTTCAGTCAGGGAGTATAGGTGCCCTCGCGGGATCGGGGCCCCCTCCACCAAGTCAATGGCACAGTCATAAGGTCTATGTGGGGGTAATTTCTCGGCTTCTTTTTCATTGAATACATCCCAATACTCGGAGTACTTCTTGGGCAGGGTGATGATGGGCTCGGTCTCTGTGGCATGGCAGACCTTGGCTACGAGGCAATGGTTTTGGCAGTACTTTGAAGCAAACTGTAGTTCTCTGTTGGACCAGGAGATGCTTGGGTCGTGGAGAGTCAGCCACGGGATTCCCAAAATCACAGGGAAATGGGGAACCTCGGTAACAAAGAAAGAAATCTCTTCCATATGTTCCCTTATCCACATCCTGGTGGGTTCTGACCACTGGCTTACGGGCCCCGTCTTGAGGGGGCGGCCGTCTATGGCTTGCACCACACGGGCATTCTTGAAGTCATGATATTGTAATCCCAGAGAGTCGGCATACTCTCTGTCAATGAAGTTGTTGGTGGCTCCGGAGTCTATCATGGCGTGGATCATGACGGGTCCCCTTTTTGCTGACCATAAGGTGACCACTAGAAGGAACAGGACCCCGGTTGGCGGCTCTTGAATGGGTTTTCTGACCGGGTTGGCGAGCCTCTCTACGCCCGGTCGTTGGCTTCCCCCGCCGGCTGTGTGCCAGCCGCCTCAGACGCCTTCGTCTCCGTGGAGGACGCCGCCGCAAGACGGGCGGCGGGCTTCCCTTTGGCTGGACACTCTCTGGCGAAGTGGCCCCCATTTCCGCAATACCAGCAGAGATTTAAGAGTTGGGGACGGGCCTTCTCGGCGGCATCTAACCTGGGTCGCACGTTGCCCAACTGCATCGGCACCTCCTCGCTCCCTCTGGGGTATGGGGTTGGTGGTGGGGGTCTCCACACTGGACGCGGCTGGACGCTGGCGGGAGCGGGGGGTTTTGCCCCAGCTCTACCGCTCTGACCACGTACCCATTGTTTCCTGTTGGCAATCAAGACTTCAGCCCGTAAACATTGGTCAATGAGTGCTTCGAGGGACTGGGGAGGGTCCACCTTGGAGATTTCTTCCAGCATTTCAATGTTGAGACCCTCCCGAAATTGTCCCCTGAGGGCTACATCGTTCCAGCCGGTGCTGTGGGCCAGCACTCGGAACTCAGCTATGTACTGAGACATGGGTCTGTCTCCTTGAAAGAGGCGCCGGAGTTTATGGCCGGCTGCCTCCAAATTGTCCTCGATTCCCCAGGTCTCCTTAAGGTGATCCAAGAAGCGTTGCGCTGTTCTTAGGTGGGAAGAGGCTTGATCGAATAGGGCCGTCGCCCAGCTGGCCGCTGGTCCGTCTAGAAGGCTGTAAACCCACGCCACCTTGATGTCTTCTTGGGGAAACTCGGCGGCACGGGCCTCTAGGTAAGCCTGGCACTGGCGGCGGAAAACTTGGACCTTGGAAGCTTCTCCAGAAAACTTAGTTGGCAACGCCATGGCCGGGAGGCGGACTCCGCGCTCCCTCAATCCTTTTATTTCTCCATCCTGCGCGTTGAGTCTGTCACGGATGCGATCCACTTCATCTTTGCTGATGGTGTAGCTGAGCGGCTGCCCAGCCGGCGCGGCTCCGGTCGACATTCTGGCCTTGGTTAATTGGTGCTTATGGGTGGCGGAGTCAAACTGTCAGGACCCAGGCTGCAAAGGCACCAATAACCAAACACAGAGGCCAGAATCTATCTAATATCTTTATTGAAGGAATATATAAAGTTAATAAAAGCAAGTATATGAAATAGTCCAAAAGCAGACCTTTCAGGAAAGGTCTAAATTAGTCCAAAAAAGCGATGTCCAATATGAAATATTAAGGTTCAAAGTTGTAATCCAATAACCGAAACACTCACTTTGCCAGGCAAAGTGAGGGGAGATGACAAGGTCCTTTAGTCCATAAACTTGAGCAAGGCTAGGAAATAACTTGATACTTGAAACAAGGCTTAAAACGTGGAACAAGGTAACAAGGAACAAGAACAAGGTCCGTGGAAAAACTTGGTAAAATCCGTGATACAAGGCAATGTTTAGTCCTGGGAAACAAGCAAGGTCCGTAGGTAAACAAAGGCAGAAACAGGAGCGAAGGCTGGAAAGCAGGGCAAGGCTTGAGCAGGAGCGAGGCTTGAAACGGAGCGCGCTGTCCAGACACAACTCGCTCCGGAGGTTGACGAATTGACTCCGCGAAGTTACTTCGCGGGTAAATCACCTATATAGAGTCTAACTTTCCCGCCGAAGCAGTTCTCTGGGAACCAGAAACGAAAGCTAATCTTTGAGACCAGATGTTTGACTCCTTAAGGATTCTCACGAAAAAGCAGACTTAATTGGCTGAATTCTTGGCTGCTATCCTCGCACTCCTGCGCGAAGCAGCTTCCAAACCTCTCTGTTGTTTACAAAACTCATGGCGGGAGAACACAGGGGAAGTGGGCTCCGGATTTGTTTGACATACTTCTGGGTCACAACTCTCTTGCAGGTGCAAGGTTCCCAGATCTGCCTGGGAAAGATCTGGCTGGGAAGATTCCAGTTCAGACTGGGAAGGTAAAAAACCCAAGTTTTCTTCATCATCAGGCATTACAGTGTCATAAGCAGGACTACAAGGCCCATGAGTCATCACACTTTCAGAAGTACATTTCCCTTCCTAGGGGTACATTTCTCTCACTTCCGGTTGTCTCACCACAATTCTCAACTATGAGTTGTTTTTAAGGACCTTACCAGAAAGACCCATGGATTTGCCCCATTTGCTTGCTGCCCGGCTTCCCCCATTGAAGGGAAGGCAACAAGGGAAGGCTCCCGTGTTGCCGTGATGGCAGCAGGCAATACTTCACCTCTTTTTTTGGCACATATCCCGGATGCAAGTCCTTTTACATTGTGTGAAGTTCTATATACTGAAAATGGAGGTGAAGCAGTGTATGATGGGCAAATCAGACTGTCTGATGAGGTGGTATATTGGATGTTTGTAACTCCAGGACTGCCTGTATATTTAAAAATATAAATCAAATGTTTCCAGGAAATATGTTATGTCCCTCTACATTTTGTTATTACAATTTATGTATGCGTCCATATGTCAGGGGTTGGTTTAACCTCCAGTTTGCTAGCAAAACAGAATGATTATGTCACAAAATGATGCATGCCTAAAGAGTGTGTCACCAACATGAAATGTTTGGTAAGCTCTGGGTTAGAGATTCAAAACAGGTTGTGTGGCATAGTACTTTCAATATAGTGACTCAGTTTGGGCAGGGTTCAAGGAGAACTGCTGAGAGGCTGATGCTACAGTAGAGTCTCACTTATCCAACACTCTGGATTATCCAACACATTTTTGTAGTCAATGTTTTCAATGCATTGTGATATTTTGGTGCTAAATTCATAAATACACTAATTACTACATAGCATTAATGTGTAATGAACTACTTTTTCTGTCAAATTTGTTCTAAAACATGATGTTTTGGTGCTTAATTTGTAAAATCATAACCTATTTTGATGTTTAATAGGCTTTTTCTTAATCTCTCCTTATTATCCAACATTTTCGCTTATCCAACGTTCTGCCGGCCTGTTTATGTTGGATAAGTGAGACTCTACTGTACTTCTCCCCCAGAAAGAGTTTAGACATTATTTCATTCTATTTTTTATGTTGACAATTAGAACAACAAAGCAGCAGACATTGAAAATCTTATTATGCATTTAAATTGCCCAGGAACATCTTGCTTACCTCTGCTGAGTAAAGAGGACTGAAATGTCTGGACATTTGTTGTTTAATAAAATGTCTGGACCTTTGTTTTTGTGTCTGTCTCTATGTTCAAATGGCATTGAATGTTTGCCTTGTATGTGTGCATTATGATCCGCCCTGAGTCCCCTTCAGGGTGAGAAGGGTGGAATATAAATACTGTACATAAATAAATAAAATAATACTGTGCACAAAAAACAGCGAAACCAAACATCAAAAAGACCCACTTGTTTGCCAAGCAGCTGACCCACTTGACTGCCAAGCAAAAGTGTCCCTATTATAAAGATGCCCATCTTGAAAGCACATCCTTAAATCAAACAACGGCTTTGATTATTTGGACTGGCAGCAGCGTTAAGATTTATATTTGGTGAAGGCAGCAATTATATGTTTCTCTTAAAAATATGTGAAAGCATCCCAACTGAGAGAGTGATTTTTATGCTTTGCTCTTTCAAGAACTCATTCAAAGAGCTAATTAAAACCCATCATTTAAATAATCCCTGTATATGTTCATTAAGCACAGCCCTCCACAGAACATTTCTGAATGCCTGCCAGCGAATAAATGGAAAGAACAGATGTTCAATGCAAAAGGTTACGCTTGCATTATATTACTTTAAACAACCAGCATATTTTCTCTTATTGTTTTTGAGTAGCATTTATTATGTTAGATTTTAATAATATTACTATTAACAATGTTGAAAGAGCATTTTCCTGGATCATCCAATGCAGGGATTTCAAATTTGCTACTTTTAGGCAAGGGGTGGAAAAGAAAATAATTGGATTTGCATTTCCATCTCAAAATACCCACCTTGTATATTCTAAGACTGCTGGAGAAGTGGGATGTATTCAAATATTTACAAAGTTCCCTAAGCATTTCAGAGGGGAATATGTGCACAAAACATGAATGCATCTCAGATATCAGAATGCCAAATTAAAAATAGGCTTGCACTAGAAAACAGCAAACAAACCTTATAGTCAATGGGAAAATGTGTACCTTAAGAATCTGTATAAAACATGCCCTCATTTAATTAAGTAATGCACATGGAAGTATACCCAAATTTCCATATACTGTATCATCCTGAAAAAGAAGTGGGACAGCTCAGGAGGAGAAAACCAGTGGGAACTTTAAAATTCACAAGTAGACTGACAGATTCTTACATCCATAGCCTGCATACTGAAATAATATGTGATCTCTTGACAATGTAGTTCGATTTAGCATACAGTTAATAACTGCTATTTTCTAAGACACGTCCTCCATATGAATGTCAACATTTCAGCAAAATCACCTTCAGCTTTCAAATAGTCCTTAATTTCCAGTTTTTTATTGTAGCTGTTTTTCCACATCTGAGTGAATTGGTTTGTTGTTATATTCTGATTCACTCCTACACATTTACTCTTGCCCACATCAAAGCACACTTCTAAAATGCATTGTTTGCCGTCTGAACCTCTTCCAGAAGTGTGATATGTTGTATAACAAAAGTAACCTGAGGATGTCTTTCCAGACTTGAAATGAATAAAATGAAAGGGACTTGTAGATTGAAATGCTGTCATGTCATTAAACTGTAACATGCTTTTTTTTAATGGTCCAGGTTGCTGTAAAGGATACTGTTGTGATCTAGCAGTGTTTTTGAAGTGGAGATAGTTGTAATGTAAGGATTCTGTGAGAACTGACTAACAAAGATTTGTTTGATCTCCAAAGAAGAAAGAGCCTTTTCTCTGATGACAGTGGGCTCAAATCCAGAAAAACGTATTTCACAATGTATATGTATTAATATGCCAAAAGAGTTTTTATTGCTAGAGACAGCAGCAACTCTACAGAGTGATAAGATGCATAATTATGCAAGAACTTTCTTTTCTATTTTGAAATCTAGCTTCCAAAAATTACAAGGAAAACAACAAACCAGATTCTTAGTAACTAGTTTCAATATATTGGGGCATCACTGCTGTAAATCCAATTGCCAGTGCCAATTGGAACAGATCTATTGATAGACATCCTATTGCTTCAGTCAGTCTACCTGGGACAAGCAGTGTGGGCCTCCTAAGGTAATCTCAATAATACTTTCCTATGTTAATAGGAAAATCACTCTTTAAACTCCAGAAATCTGAACTACCTAAAGTAACCAACACATCCAGTTTTTAATATGCAGAGAACCACATGCCAGTTTCATAACTGCCAACTGTTACTACTTGCAGGTATAGACCTAGTCCATTTTTGTTGTTATCTGTTTCTTTATGAAGAACCACATGATTTGCCAACATAATCTCTTTAAACCAATTTCCTGTCACAATGGTGCTTTCCATTATACTTCCCTCGGCATCTGTTTACATCCCTAAATAAGATATCATTCCACCATGTCTCCTGTCCATATAACAATATAATAATATATAATAATCATATTATACTATACTAATAATATATTGTATATGCATATAATAATTAATAATATTATAATGTGATACAATATAATAATAAACTATTATAATAGTATATAATACATATAATATTACTAATAATATTACAATATAGTGTTATAGTACAATATAGCAATATATAATGCTTATATTGTGCTATACGAATCATGTAATCTACTGTATGTACATATATACAATATATATAATATATTTTATGCCCCTGGTGGCACAGTGCGTTAAAGCACTGAGCTGCTGAACTTGCGGACCAAAAGGTCCCAGGTTCAAATCCTGGGAGCGGAATGAGCGCCCGCTGATAGCCCCAACTCCTGCCAACCTAGCAGTTCGAAAATATGCCAATGTGAGTAGATCAATAGGTACCACTCCGGCGGAAAGGTAACGGCGCTCCATGCAGTCATGCCAGCCACATGACCTTGGAGGTGTCTATGGACAATGTCGGCTCTTCGGCTTAGAAATGGAGATGAGCACCAACCCCCAGAGTCGGTCATGACTGGACTTATCGTCAGGGGAAAACCTTTACCTTTTATGTCTTGTAAGCCTCCCTGAGTCCCCTTTGGGGTGAGAAGGACAGGATATAAATGTTGCTAATAAATAAATAAATAATTGTCCTGAAAACAAAACAGACACTATCCGAGATGCTCAAAAGCAAGACTGTTGGGATTAAAAGGGGGGGGGGGGTATGCCAGTGACGAAGGGGGAAAAAACAGGAATCTGATAGATGAAGTTATCTATGATTCTTTGCGGGACTGCTTTCTCCTTTTGTTCAAAATCAACTGGAAAGCCCTTATTGAGTAATACCACATCATCCTGCATTTTGTTTTAGAGTTCTACAGAACAGGGAATGGAGTATGGTGGGACTCAATGGCTCTCACCTTGTTGGTGTTCTCCCATTAGAGTAGTTCCATTCAATCAATTGTCATAGTGAAAGGGCGAAAGTGAAAGGGTACTTAGTGAAAGGCATTGCATTTCTGTAAGCCAGTTGGTTGCACAAGTTCAGTAAAAATGCAAGGTAGCAAAATTGCCTTAGTCACATAAGTAAGTGAATGGTTAAGGAATGGGTGTGTGGCCTCCATCAGGATACCTGACAATACTCAACAGACAATCTCTTACCAAATGACAATGGAATGTTTGTACACACTCCAACTTATAACCCATAACAACAACAACAACAATAATAATCTTTATTCTTATGCCCTGCCCCATCTCCCCGAAGGGACTCGGGGCATCTTACACAGGGACAAGCCCGAACAACAACATAGCAGCATTTCATATATAAAATTTAACAGCAGTTGCGAAGTGCGTTAAAGCACTGAGCTGCTGAACTTGCGGACCGAAAGGTCCGAGGTTCAAACCCCGGGAGCGGCGTGAGTGCCCGCTGTTAGCTCCAGCTCCTGCCAACCTAGCAGTTCGAAAACATGCCAATGTGAGTAGATCAATAGGTACCGCTCCAGCGGGAAGGTAACGGCGCTCCATGCAGTCATGCCGGCCACATGACCTTGGAGGTGTCTACGGACAACACCGGCTCTTCGGCTTAGAAATGGAGATGAGCACCAATCCCCAGAGTCAGACATGACTGGACTTAACGTCAGGGAAAACCTTTACCTTTACCTTAAATATTCCAACAATAAACAAAACAACATAACAAGACAGTTATTTAAAAGCCTGAGCATCAATTATTGCACACGGCAAAAGGTGATAAGTGCAGCATTGCAACTCAAGATTTGGGCCATCCAAGAATGAAGGAGTGATCCTGCTCACGAGCCCAGCTGTAAATAAATCCTTCTTTTTTCCACCTTAGAAGGCTCGATGTTATTTTGAACCACTGACAGTTACAATAGGCCTCTTCTACAGTGCCATATAATTCAGAATATCAAGACAGATAATCCACATTATCTACTTTGAACTGGATTATATGAGTCTACACTGTCATATAACCCAGTTTACGTGGTTATATGAGGTCCGAGAGCCCTTTTCTTTGCTCATCAATCAATAAATAGAAGCTGTGTGAACTGGATTATATGGCAGTGTAGACTCATATAATCTGGATTTTATACGGCCATGTAGAAAGTGCCATTGGCAGCTTTGAAATTTTTTAGGCATACAAACAGTTTATACTTCTTTCTAAATGAATGAATTGTAGTAATAAGAGCATACCTCTTTTTCAATTGCCATTCTGGAGAATCCAGCAGCTCTCCAGAAAGGCATTACCTAAAAGAGAGCAATGCTCTTGCAATAGATACTCATGCCATCATTGCATACAGGAGAGCCATACAATTAACAAGCAGTAGAATCCTGAGTATTTCAACTTCCTCAGTGTGAAGGACAATCATCTGAAGGTGACATTTACTGAATAATAAAATGTCAAAGAAGCCAGATGAAAACCAAAATGATCAGAACAGAGCAACACACTTCCAAATTTATACTGTAATTATAAAGTGTTGGAGGAGTAATCCTTACCTGTAAAAAAATTAGGTTATTGTTTTTCATTATTGTCAGTGTTTGCATGGTAATCCCTCTTTTTTATTAGAGATGAGGTCCGAGAACCTCAGCATGGCCTTTTTCTTTGCTAATCAATCCATAAGAAGAAACTGTGTGAAATGTCAAAAGAGGAAAAGGCAAGGATACTGGCTGTACTGACAATAAAGTATTAGGAAGCATTAATCACATCAGTCAAAAAGGGATGGTGAATTTTATCCACTCCGTGTTTCTCAAAGTGGAGTAGGTTTTGTAAAAGAATTGTAGCATTTTATAAACAAGCTATATTATTATGGTGTTGATATTTTTTTTTTCATGGGCTCCACTTAAATGAGCACACAATTATTCTGCATTCTGGTCAAAGTTCCAAATACAGTAGAGTCTCAATTATCCAAGCTAAACGGGCTGGCAGAATGTTGGATAAGTGAATATATTGGATAATAAGGAGAGATTAAGGAAAAGCCTATTAAACATTAAATTAGGTTATAAATAAAGCACCAAAGCATCATGTTATACAACAAATTTGACAGAAAAAGTAGTTCAATACACAGTAATGCTATGTAGTAATTACTGTATTTACGAATTTAGCACCAAAATATCATGATGTATTGAAAAACATTGACTACAAAAATGCGTTGGATAATCCAGAACATTGGATAAGCGAGTGTTGGATAAGTGAGACTCTACTGTAACTTCAAAATGAATTTAAATGAAGAAATTGAGGTTGGCTTGCCTATTTGCCACCCAATGCCACTCATACTTAAAAGAATGAAAAAATGTTTGTGGTTTCCCTTCCTGCCATTTATGATAGGGATACACAACTCACAGTCTTGTGCTAGGTACAATCTTTTCCAACCTATTGATCCATTGACAGTTTAAGGAGGAGCATTTAGGATTTTCAACCAGAAAAGTTCCCTAAACTTTGATGCTAGCTTCCATAGGATGCGGCAATTGCAATTAAGGTGGTAGCATAACACTACATATAACTGTGTGTTGTCAACCCCTTCTTTTCTTTCTTATTTTCTTCTTTTCCTTCTTCTTTCTTTAACTCACCAAGTTAGTGTCTGACCTGACTATTGGTGGCTGGACTGGATGGTTCTTGTAGGCCCCTTCTACACTGCCATATAATCCAGATTATCAAAGCAGATCATCCACATTATCTGCTTTGAACTGGATTAGATGAGTCTACGTTGCCATATAATCCAGTTCAAATTAGATAATCTGGATTTTACATGGCAGTGGAGAAAAGGCCATATTTTTTCCAGCTCTATGATTCTACAGTATTTAATTGCTTACTTGTTTAAATGCTGCTTACGTCTTAGCTCATTGCATCATTATAGTGAAAAACTATAAATGGACCACATTTTTCATCAAACCAAACTATATTATTTTATTGGTCCTGCAACAAAAAACTAGGAATAATTATACTGCTATCTTTGAATGGTATCTATGGGCATATATTCTATTAATAAGTAGACTTTTGCTTTCCACCAGTATATGTAATGAGGGGTTTGGGGATTGGGTACATAAAACATTTTCACAAAGAAAACATGAGAGAAGAATTAAATACACTTCCAACAATGTATTGTTTTCAATAAATAGAATTTTATATTCTAACTCCATACACAAAACAGAAGAGAAAGAGGCCTTTTTGGCCCATATTGTGTGGAATATTTATCAGCAACTGATTGTATTTATAGATATCAATTTTAAAGCCATGCATATAAATCTTTATGGCTACATTTTGAAACTGCTTATTTCTATCAATAAATCCAGAAGTAAATCAGAATGTAATTCAAGGGAAATCACAGGGGTGTCATCCACAGCGACACTGTTCCTCTCACCATTCTAATAAAATAGTGGGTGCTGTTCCAGTAACAAAGTTTTACTCAGTTTTATTTTCTCCTAGATTAAATACTACAGAGGCTTGGCCTTCTATACATTATTTTAATAAGAAAATGGATCATCCATAGAATAGGATCCCATCAATGCCAATGAATTACCTAAGAATATGTTGTTTCTTAAGGATATTATATGAAAAATACATTTAAAAAGCATAGATATAAATGGTTCTGGCCATTCTACCAGTCCAAATGTATCTCCCTCTACAAACCACCTCAGAGTCTAAGATTGTCTGGGGAGGCCCTGCTCTCGGTCCCACCTCCTTCGCAATCTCGGTTGGTGGGGAAGAGAGATAGAGCCTTCTCAGTGGTGGCCTGGGAGCCCCCGATGGCATAGTGGACTAAAGCCTCGTGGCTTGAAGGTTGGGTTGCTGACCTGAAAGTTGCCAGGTTCAAATCCCACCCGGGGAGAGTGTGGATGAGCTCCCTCTATCAGCTCCAGCTCCATGCGGGGACATGAGAGAAACCTCCCACAAGGATGGTAAAAACATCAAAACGTCCGGGCGTCTCCTGGGCAACGTCCTTGCAGATGGCCAATTCTCTCACTCCAGGAGCGAGTCAAGTTGCTCCTGACATGGAAAAAAAAAGTGGTGGCCTCTCGGTTGTGGAACCCTCCCAAATGATGTCAGGTCAGCCCACTCCCTCCTGGCTTTCAGAAAGTGAGTTAAAACATGGCTTTGGGAGCATGCCTTTGAGAAGTAGTTGTGCAATAAGTTTACTTGAAATCGTGCAATTGACTCTAGATCAGCCTTAGACCTTGCTTTTTGTATGCTGTGCCTTAACATTGGATTGTATTTAAATATGTTTTTATGTATGCTTATTTTATTTAAAGGGGCCTCTGGTGGCACAGTGTGTTAAAGCACTGAGCTGCTGAACTTGCGGACCGAAAGGTCCCAGGTTCAAATCCCGGGAGCGGAATGAGCGCCCGCTGTTAGCTCCAGCTCTTTCCAACCTAGCAGTTCGAAAACATGCAAATGTGAGTAGATCAATAGGTACCACTCTGGTGGAAAGGTAACGGCGCTCCATGCAGTCATGCCGGCCACGTGACCTTGGAGGTGTCTACGGACAACGCTGGCTCTTCGGCTTAGAAATGGAGATGAGCACCAACCCCCAGAGTCAGACATGACTGGACTTAACTATGTAGTGCTGTTTGTAAGATGCCTTGAGTCCCCCCAGTTGTTGAGAAAGGCTGGATATAAATATGGTAAATAAATAAAATAAATAAATAATAAATATATCCTCAATATGGATTTCACTGTGTTGCTGTGTTGGTACAAACCTTATATGATTTAGTTGTTTGATGGCCTAAAATAACATTCTACCACCTGATGAACAGAGCTATCTGGAACTGAGGGCCTTTCCACACAGCCATAGCCAAGCCATATAACCCAGAATATCAAGGGAGAAAATCCCACAATATCTGAGTCCACATTGCCATATACTTAGGCGATCCCTCGTAGTTTGAGGATGATGGTCCTCCATTTCTTGGAAGACGCCTGTGCATGATATTTTTTTTAATGTGTGGAGGTCGGTGCACGGCCGGTCAACACACAGTCTTCACAGATTGAGGTCCCAGCAGTGGTGTGATTAACACAACAGGAGTGACTTCTCAGTCTGTTGCAGCCTTCTTCCGCCTTCACAGCCGTTGTAACATGTACCATGTTATCCTCCGCCTGCTCTGCCGTTGAGGTCTTTGGGTCTTCAGATTGTTCTTGGTCTGGGTCCTCCCCTGTGGCCACTCCTGGGAGTGTGTGACTTCCGTGGTTGTGCCCTCAGGTTCATTGGAACACGCAAGCCCCCTCACCACGTCAAGGTGACAATCCATCGAGGATTGTCATATATCCCAGTTCAAAGCAGAAAGTGTGGGATTTTATTCATCTGTGTGGAAGGGGCCTTAGAGAGAAAGAATCAGTGGCAAATGATGGCAACTTTATAATATTATTATATTGATAATAACATTATAATGTAATACAATATTATACTAATAATAATACAATATAATAATATCAATTATATATTATATATTAAATGTAATATTACTAATAATTTTACCATATAATGATATAGGACAATATAGTAATTTAATGCTTATATTGTGCTATGCTAATAATGTTAATGTGGGATTTGTGTACTGATAGGGTTTAAATGTAATTTGTGCCATGCTAGTATTGCAACTGATTGCATCATCCAGAATGTACCATAGTGTGGAAAGAGTTAATTGCCAAGAAGCTATGATGACCTTGATGTGTGGCTGGAACTAGGGAGTATCCAGACACAAGTTTTTGTGCATAACGATTGCATCAGTTCAGTTCTGTTCAGTTGAGTTCTGTCTGTCTAGAGTTCGAGTCTAGTTCTGTTCCAGAACAGAGCAGTCCTGTGTTCATCTGTCATCTGCATGTCTGTTTTTGTTGATTACTGCTGCATACAGTAAAACTTTGCAAATAGTTTTACCAACGTCTCTGAGTGTCTCTTTGTTCTGTGTTCCACTGCTTCCATCCAATTACTGCTGCGCTGCAAATACTCTGACAAATAATATCTTGTATGTACATTTGATTTGTAAGCCGCTCTGAGTCCCCTTCGGGGTGAGAAGAGCGGGATATAAATGTAGTAAATAAATAATACATAATATAACTTTCTATATTCATCAAAGCTCACACCTATCAGGGCAGTTGCCTCCTCGTGTTTGCTTCTTTTCCTCCCTTTTACAACGTTCTCATCCATTGGCTATGAGATGTTATTTCACACACACTCCCACTCAATTCTACATTCAGAATCAAAGAGTTGATGGGGCAGACAGATGAACCAATTTGAAATTGGGGACTGGATAGCATTCTTCACTGCTCCAAGGGGAGCATGGAAGAAAGGAGAAGGTTATGTGGCATATGAGCTCCAGCATCCTATTTTTTCTTATCCCCTGCTATCTTGTGCAAATGCCTTACTAGGCCTCAGGCTGGTTTTGGGGACAGGATCTTAGACCGCCATCAATTGCAAGGTGTTTCTGCTTTTTTTTTTTCATGTCAGGAGCAACCTGAGTTGCTTCTGGAGTGAGAGAATTGGTCGTCTGCAAGGACGTTGCCCAGGGGACACCCGGATGTTTTTGATGCTTTTACCATCCTTGTGGGAGGCTTCTCTCATGTCCCCGCATGGAGCTGGAGCTGAAAGAGGGAGCTTTATCCCCTAGGCCATCGGAGGCTCCTGGTGTTTCCGCTGCTAGTGGGTACTTATCCTCTAGTGCTATTCTTCCTGTCTCAGGCCATTTTTTTTCTTACTCAGTGCAAAATAGACATTTTATTTTATAGGCAAGGCTTAAAAGAACTTGTCCTATTTAGCTTAGGGTAAATTACCCAAGAGGGTTTATAGAAGCAGTCTATTAGCTTTAACAAATAAAACAATACAGGCTAGCTATTGAGAACAAAGAAGACAAGGAGCAGGCATCCTAAACTATATAGCAATAATGATAGCAGAAATCAGAGGAGCTCATTTAATTTTACTAATCCTGAAGTCCAAAACAATCTTCTTGAAACACTTTGGAGGAACAAAGAACCTAGAGAAAATGAAGTTCAGTTGTGATGATCATCGCTTCATATATTTGGCTTGAGAAGGGGCCTTCCTTCTTTGTAGCCCCTCAAGTGCTGTCACACAACAGAGGACAGAACGTAGTATATGGAAATGTACCCAGTTAACATTTCCATTAGGATGGATGCCTAAGGTGGCAAATCCAATTGGAGCTCTCTCCCACTGGTTGGCAGAGTGCGGTCCGTTGGACACAGAGCCAGTCCTACCATTAGGAAGAATAAGCACCTGCTTCAGGCTGTAGAGTTGTGGTGTCATGAAAGGGAAACACATTGTTGGTGATTTAATTTGGTATTTTTCCATAACTAGAGATGGGGAAAATAATATTTTTCATCCTGTGCCAAAATAACTTGGCTGGCAGTGGGGTGCCATGCAGCTCAGTGTGGGTGGAAGAGGGGAAGAACCATTTGCTTCTCTGTCTCAGGTGGCAAAATCTCTTCAGCTAAACCTTGATCCCATCTGCAAAAGGAAAAAATATAGCTTGAATTTAATATTATAGTTGCCACAGGACTGTAATATTCAGTAGTGGCCTTTTATTCTACGCTTACAGTATAAAAGACAGCAATAATTTACTATGGGATTCTTTTTTAAAAAATTAGTGTGCTGAAATAGGACAATATATTTAGAATACTGATGCCTTAACCTTGGCAGTGCAAACATTTATCAACTCATATGCATTAAAATTTATAAAGCAGAAAAAGTTGCCGAGTCTCATTTGCTTGAAATGTCAAGCATTTTATTGGTGGTATATTCATATATGTGTTTGAGGGGGAGGGGTGACCCAAAACCTTGATATATTTTGGTGATCTAATATTGTTTCCAGTTTCCATTTCTTCTATTCAGGATGGTAAGCTGGCATTTTACACTGCCTGAGGCTATGATTTTGCAAACGGGAGCTCAGGGATCATTCTTTACTGGCACACACAGTGTTTCTGCCAAATCTAAACACAACCTGGAAAGTTCTAGTGCTTATGCCTTGGCTGCATTACTGCATAGGAACAGACATTGCCCACTGCCCAGTGCTGGAAAGAACAAGATTGTCTGTATCTTGAACTTACAAGCAAGAGAGCATTGATTTTTTTTACAAAGACTGTTTCTCCCCAGGATACTCATGTTGATTGTACAGGTTGAGTGCTCCTTATCGAAAATGCTTGAGACCAGATATGTTTTAGATTTCAAATTATGGAATACCTGTATTTGCATATATCTTGGAAATGGAACCCAGTCTAAACACAAAAATTATGTTTCATTTTATACAATATTTTTTCATATTTTGTTCATGAGGAAAAGTCTGAAGGCAAAGGTGTCAGTGTCTCAGCAACCCATGTGGACAATTTTGGATTTTAAAATTCCGGATAAGGGATGCTCAATCTTTATGATGAACAGGATATTCTTGCCAACATGTTTTGCTACCAGAAGCACAGCAACAACCATGTATAAAAGCTGATTGGCCCACCTGTTCTTTTCAACTTTGAATCTGATTATATGTGTTGTCGAAGGCTTTCATGGCCAGGATCACAGGGTTGTTGTATGTCTTTCGGGCTGTGTGGCCATGTTCCAGAAGTATTCTCTTCTGATGTTTCGCCACACAGCCTCTGAGGATGCCTGCCATAGATGTGGGCGAAACGTCAGGAGAGAATACTTCTGGAACATGGCCACACAGCCCGAAAGACATACAACAACCCAATGTGATGATAGTTTCCTCCACTCCACTTGGGCATTGGTTCCAGGCAGGGCCGTAGCCAGAAAATTATTTCGGGGGGGGGGGGTTGAAAATTTTGGGGGAGGTTGAACCCCCCAACCCCCTCCCCCCCCTCTGGCTACAGGCCTGTCAATATCTGCTTGAGATAGTGTCTAGAGGGACTCTTAATTTTTTGCGTCTCATAGACTTAGCTTGGGGATTTGGTTAACCAGTTAAAATTCATGTGTAAACCAGGTTTTATTTTTAACCTGAAAAATGTCGGGGGGTTGAACCCCTAAACCCCCTCCCCCCCGGCTACAGGTCTGGTTCCAGGGCATGTGACAGAGTGGTAAGTAACAGCCAGGGGAATGCTATTGCTGCTTTGCCCCCATGTTTCACCCTACAGAAATGTCCAAATGACGTGATTTCAGAGCATTTTCCATATTGTGAGATATGAGATAATGGGCTGCTAATCACAAAAGCATACATGGGGAAACTATTTTGTCTTGGGGCCACATTGTGGATCCAGCTGAAAGGACCAGGCCAGGAGGGAGAGGGTCTGTGAGAGGGTGGGGCCGGGAGGGGGCAAAGCAGGGGCCGGGTCCCCCTCAGGTGGTCCTTCTGGCATAAGGATGAGCCTGCTTGCCCCATCCTTATGCCAAGAGGAAAATGAGACTTGTGGCAACTGCCCGATCCTCCTCCCCGACCCTCCTCCCCCAGTCTTCAGGCTATCCTCTGAAGGGCTCCTAGCGCTGCTTGTCTTTCTTGGGCTGTCCTCTCAGCATAAGGACAGGGCCGCTGACACCATCCTTATGCCAGGAGAAGGGTGAGACATGTGATGGCTGAGAGCACTCCAGAGAGCTCTCAACTGCTGTGTGCCTCCTTCCCTCATCCTTTCTGCACAAGGATGTGGCAGACCCCTATGTCCTTTTGCTGAGAAGACAGGGGAAATGAGGAGTGCCTGAGGTAGGTACCCAGGGGGCCGCATCCAGCCCCCGAGCCATAGTTTCCCCTTACCTACTGTAAAGTAAAGGATGCCACCCAAACAGCTGTTTCAGCAGGAAACCTGCAGAGATGGTGACACACATCATACAGCTATGCTTAGAGGGGGAAGTCCGAAATAGGAAAAGCAAAATGTGGGGAGAACTTTGAACAAGGGAACCACAAGCACACTTTTACAAAATCAGCCTCACTGGGGAGATAAATTCAAATGATGTAATAAAAATGGGAGAAGGGTAAATCTGGTTTTGTTGATTATTTGTGTGGGTGGATGTGTTTGTTGACTTATGGTGATCTCTTGAATTTCATCAGGTTTTCCTAGGCAAGGGACAGGTGGTTTTGCCAGTTTCTCATTTAAAATATACCCTACAGCGTCTGATACTCCATAGTAAGATCTCATCCAAGTACTAACTAGAGATGACCCTGCTTATCTTCCAAGGTTAAATGGGATCTGGGCCCTTTAGTTTATTTAGGCTGCCTTCAAAAACTCACAAGTCTAGCCAAGGCAACATGAGCTGCCTTCAACTGTTTGGGCCTCTTCACATGAGGCAAATTAAGTGTCCTAGGACTGTTTTCAGGACATTTAATCCTTACTGCCAGCAGGACACCATCACATGACACTAAGCAACTTGGGGGGGGGGGGCATGGAGGAAGCATCCTGACAGCGGAGCAGGAGGCTTCCCTTGAAATATGGTCCAAGCCATGACAGTGATGCTTCCCCACATGGGATGGGGAAGCATCAGCTGTGGGTGAAGCAGGGCGCGGGGTGCCAGGATTGCCCCACTGCCCTCTGATTCGCCATGGGTGGTGGCAAATCACCTGGTGGCAGGCATGTAGCCGGGGGGGGGGGCTTAAGGGGCTTCAGCCCCTCCCCCTGAAATTTTCAGGGTGGTCTATGAGAAGGCCTTACATGTATTACTTAAACTGTTTATTCATATCATGATCTGATCACCATGCCATATGCATGGTGGTATTGGGATAACGATACGAAAGGTTTGCTAGGGTAGATCCTCTCTCACCCAGACTCAGCCCCTCCCTGAACCAAAATCCCAGCCCCTCCCGAATCAAAATCCTGGCTACGGTCCTGCCTGGTGGAACCTCATCAATGTGATGAGGTCCTTGGTAGATGATATTCCCCTGTTCTCAGTATTTGAGGCTGAAACTATAATGCCGTATTATGCAGTTTCAGAATGCAGTTTAACTATATTAATCTGGATTATATGGCAGTGTAGACTCATATAATCAAGTTCAATGCAGTTAAACTGCATTCTGAATGCATTATTTGGCAGTGTAGATTCAGCCTCCAATACAGTTGAGTTGCCAGCCCAGTTTCTTTATATGGAATAGAGTGGGTAGCCATATAGCCCATTCCTCCAGGCAGCAAACCGTTTTTACTGGGTTATTGTATGTTTTCCGGGCTGTATGGCCATGTTCTAGAAGTATTATCTCCTGACGTTTTTAATGGCTCTGGCCACAGCAGAAGCAACTACATCCATTTGTTACTCTCATTTGGCATTACAGTAACAAAGTCAACTTCCCTTTCTCCTCCTACATTAACTTGCAGTCAGAGGACTATCCTACGCTATTCATTTCTGATATAATTGGTGTGTGTTTTTATAACTTTATTGGTTTCTACAGGCTCTCTAGTGGATTTATCCCCTTTAATACCCCAAAGACCTGGTATACAGTCAGAGCCGACCCTAGGTATTTTTCAAGTGTAAATGAACAGAATTTTGCCCCCCCCCCCAAACCAATCATTGAAAAATAAAAGCGTTGGATAAGCGAAAAGGTTGGATAATAAGGAGGGATTAAGGAAAAACCTATTAAACATCAAATTACATTAAGATTTTACAAATTAAGCACCAAAACATCATGTTTTACAAGAAATCAAGTCTCGACTGCGCTCCCATAAGCTCCCATAAGCACTCCAAGCGACTGCTTAATTTGCCTCATTGTTGGAC
Organism: Anolis carolinensis; assembly: GCF_035594765.1. NCBI lineage: Eukaryota > Metazoa > Chordata > Lepidosauria > Squamata > Anolidae > Anolis > Anolis carolinensis. The sequence goes on along the minus strand of NC_085841.1, from coordinate 213,715,601 downwards.
CGGCTCTGTATACAGTATAGGATGCGAAAATGGAAGCATAAGGATACACTTTTGTGATCTACAGTACATTTTGAGCTGCTGAACTGGTTTTCTCTTGAATTGAAACTAAGTATATGTTAATCATAGCACTCTAAAAACTATTACACACTTCTTTATTTTGATTGTCTTCTTATATTATTGTGGTGTTTTCTAGGCTTGCTCAAATAATTCGATTTCCCCGTTACCCGTTATTAATTCGTTACTTTCGTTAGTTTTGAAGCAATATACGGCCTTGATTGTCCACACGTCTGGATATCGCGGTTTCGAATTGCGAGAGGCCGTTTTTTGTTATGTTGTCGTTTTTTTCGTTAGGAAAAAAAAGCTTTTGCAAATCACCCAAACTCCCACCATTCAGGCCCTTTCCTTTTGCCCCTCAGCAAAAGGGGCGTCACGGGCTCAGCCAATGGGAGGGGGCGAGGGGGAAGGAGGCCGAGGAGGAGGAAGACGGGGGGGGGAGGGGGAAATGGCCGCCGCCGCCGCCTCGCCTCAGCTCAGGCCTGGTGTCTCTCTGTAAGGCGGGAAGGCGGCGGATGGAGCCGGGAATGGAGAGACCGAGAGAGACAGAGAGGGGCCCGGCGGTGAGGAGGAAGAGGCCCGGGATGCGAGGGGGTGTGGGCCAGGCCCGTCCTCGGCTGCTCCCGGGGAGGGAGGGAGGGAGGGAGGACTACGACTCCCAGGGGCCCAGATTCGCACCCTCCCTCCCCCCAATACAGGTCTCCATACGACGCTACATGAACTTGAATGGATACTGTGGTTGTGTTGTCGAAAGCTTTCATGGCCGGGATCACACTGTTGTGGTATGTATTCCGGGCTCTATGGCCATGTGCCAGAAGCATTCTCTCCTGATGTTTCACCCACATCTGTGGCAGACATACTCAGAGGTTTTGATGTCTGTGCGAAGCTAGGCAAGTGGGGTTTATATATCTGTGGAAGGTCCAGGGTGGGAGAAAGAACTCTTGTCTGTGGGAGGCAAGTGTGAATGTTGCAATTGGTCGCCTTGATTAGCATTGAATAGCCTTGCAGCTTCAAAGCCTGGCTGCTTCCTACCTGGGGGAATCCTTTGTTGGGAGGTATTAGCTGGCCCTGATTGTTTCCTGTCTGGAATTCCCATTTTCTGGGTGTTGTTCTTTTACTGTCCTGATTTTAGCTTTTCTGTAGCTAAAAATGCATATAAAATTGATTCTATAGGGAGGATAAATGATTGGATTTCAACTCCTACAGCTTAGCTTTCTCTGCCAATAATGGTACCGTACCAAACTAAACCTCCCAAGATTCTGTAGCAGTGAGCCATCTTGGATATTGTAAGGGATTTTTTATTATTATTATTATTATTATTATTATTATTATTATTAGACCTTGCTCCCAGGAAGGTGCCTTCGCTGTGGCTCCCAACTTATCTATCTCTACCTTTCCACCACATTGTGTGTATGTGTATGTATATTATATATACATGAGCCCCGATGGCGAAGTGTGTTAAAGCACTGAGCTGCTGAACTTGCAGACCGAAAGGTCCCAGGTTCAAATCCCGGGAGCAGAGTGAGTGCCCGCTGTTAGCTCCAGCTTCTGCCAACCTAGCAGCTTGAAAACATGCCAATGTGAGTAGATCAATAGGTACCGCTCTGGCGGGAAGGTAATGGCACTCCATGTAGTCATGCCGGCCACATGACCTTGGAGGTGTCTATGGACAACACTGGCTCTTGGGCTTAGAAATGGAGATGAGCACCAACCCCCAGAGTCAGACATGACTGAACTTAACATCAAGGGATACCTTTACCTTTACCTATATACACACACACACACACACACACATATGCAGGGACTATATATATATATATATATATATATACACAGTATATATCACACACACACCAATTTAACAAAGTTTCAGCCACAAAAACAAAGTTTCTGAAGTAGAACAATGACTTTCACAGTAAAAACAACCCAATTTAACAGGAAATAAGACTTTCAAACCAGGAACAGATTTCTGCAATTATTAAAAATGGTTTATTATAAAAGCTATGAAAATTCGCCAAAAATCAGAGGATAAGGGAAACGTTCCAAATTTTGGTGAGCTATCAGTGTTAAATGTGTTCTACCACTGTACCAAGTTTGAAGAAGATCACTCAAAAAATGAGGGTGGGAGAGTCCTGTAAAGTCCTCTCCCTCTGTGCTGTTTTTGGGAATTGCGCATGCGCGTCCGCCATTAACGAATTAATTTAGAAAATAACGAATTTCGTTAATTTCGAATTTTTGGGGGGGCAAAATTCGGAAATGACATCAGAAACGAAACGCTGGCGCCCCCTGCTTTTGAAACGAGTTTAGAATCAATTTTTTCATGGATCGCTCAAGCCTAGTGTTTTCTATAGTCTGATTAGCCATTTTCAATACCCTTTTAGAAGATAAAAATGGCAGAAATACTGTATATGATGAAATGAAACTCGACCTTGTGCATAGGCTGCATTAAAATTGTAACTCCATAACAATGCTGTTTAGGCATTCCTTTATAACTGTTTAAAAGGAATATTAACTGAAAGCTTTTACCAGACAATAGAAAGGAAATTGTATTGGTAGGGTTGATGTATTCTTGAAAAATAAACATTTTTATTAAAATATGGAATTTGAACCATCAAAACACATATATGTAAAGTTCACAAGCAGAAATAACATTTTGAAAGAGTAATAAAAGGATGCATAATGTGAAGCAAGAAAATAAATTAAAAGCTAAACTAAAGTAGAAGCGTCAAATGAAAGAGCTTTACATAAGTATTGACTTGCCATTCAGCTGTTGAACCAATTGGTCTGATTCTAGTTGGAGAGAAGCCATTACTTGGCCATGTAAACACATTGGATGGCTTTGGACAAATCCCACCTCAGCCTCAGAGAAAGGCAAAGCCACCACCACACCACACCCCCTCGCCTTTCAAAAAATCTTGCCAAGAAAACCCAGTGATAGGTTTGCTTTAGGTTCACCTTAAGTTGGAAATAATTTGGTGGCACACGGCAATAAAAACAATAACAATAGATTTTAGCTGGAACAAGTAGTTGGTTTTAGGTCTTTGTTCTGAAAATTTTCATTCCACAGATTAACAAACACTACTGTTTTTGCAATATATTTGTAATCTCATCTTTGTACAAAATAAGTTATTTTTATAAAACAGCCAAGTCATCTAAAAATGAGTGAAATCCAATACAAATTGGTTCCGCCATATTCTTTTCTTGGAGTTTCACACTTCCTGGCTCCTAATAGTACCAATATGAAGTGTACATCCAGAAATTCAGTTTCATTTTTCAAAGAAAAGAGTGGAATAATGTTATTTAATAACTGATGGTACCGATGCACAATTTTACAAGAAAAGAAAGAATTAAAGACTCTAATTTTCTATCTATTGATAGGTAAAAGGCATACCCAAGTGAAATCAATTGCAAAGTGGAGCTTTTAGTGTCATTGACATCAATTAGGGCACGGTTTAATTGATTTTCTCAAAGGTGGGAGTTTATCCCTGGGTCTTAATGACTTTCAGCAGTGCTGAAAAAGAAATCGTAGGAGACAATATCTGCATTGAAATGCTAATCTTTGCAGAAAGTACTGATTTGAGGGCACTGGGCAGTCACAAGGACTCTACATTTTTTCTCCCTCACTCCATTGAAAATGAGATTTTGGTTGTAACCATGAATCTCATGAAAATATATGATTTGCACACTTACTTTGCACAAATACAATTCTGGTCTGGTGTTTTTCTGTGCAAAAAGCAAGATTTTGATTGATACAGTATATTAAAAGTCCAGTCATGTCTGACTCTGGGGGTTGGTGCTCATCTCCATTTCTAAGCCAAAGAGCCGCCGTTGTCTGTAGACACCTCCAAGGTCATGTGGCCGGCATGACTGCATGGAGCACCGTTACCTTCCCACCGGAGCGGTACCTATTGACCTACTCACATTGGCATGTTTTCGAACTGCTAGGTTGGCAGAAGCTGAAGCTAACAGCGGGCGCTCACTCCGCTCCCGGGATTTCAACCTGCGACCTTTCGGTCTGCAAGTTCAGCAGCTCAGTGCTTTAACACACTTCGCCACCAGGGCTCTTATAAAGTCAAAACTTGCTGTAAAAATAGAGAAACATCATGAAGAAGAACAAAAGAGAAACCTTGAAATTCTTAATTTACTTCATTGATTAATGATGTTTGGGTGGCTATCTCCTTGTTGGTGATGTTTAAGTGACTAATTTCCTCTCCCTTTGTCAATAGTTGCTGGTAAAGTTGTAAAAAATTAATAATGCTGCCATGTCTTTAACAAAGTCTTGACACTTTGGGCCCATCCAGACAGCTCCTTTAATGCGGGACTTCCTGCAAACAAAAAGAGGGCTCTGTAGTAACTAGGTTTGAACCTGGGACCTTTCGGTCTCCAACTCAGTGCTTTAACGCACTTTGCCACCGGGGCTCCTTATGGTTTTTTAAAGGCATCTTATAAAGTGGAAGAACAGAGGATCAATTAGGATTGTCCCTGGATGGTTGGAAAATATAAAACTGCTGTGTGGTTCTCTGCATTGTGGCGTACAATAATAAGTAACATACCTAATTGGTTTTAATTCCAAGTTTCATTCTCAGCTTTTCATTAATATTCAGTGTAGCAGAATAGAATATTCCAAAGAAAATAGATGGGAGCTGAACTTGTTTACCATTGGTCTTATTGCTTACAATGCATCCACCTTTGTATCATTGGAACAGTTGTGCTTGTAGACGGGTCAGTCTTCTGCCACCTGCTTTTCCCCTCCTCCTTCTCTCCCAGCTGTGCAGAGGAAAAAAGATAAGAGTATTTCTCTCTATTTTTAAGCCTGGCATGTTCTGGTGTACAGACCTCTAGATCCGCACAGGGTTAGATAACAAGCAAAAAGTACACTATCTAAATGAAGTATAACTATTGAGGAAACTATTGGTATGTGGAGGCTTTATCGCTGACATATTCTGAATATAATGACTACATATTCCTTGACATATGGCATTTGGATACCTTCTTTTTAAAACTGCTTATAACACACTGAATAGCTAGCTTGTATCAAAAGATTTTAAAAAGAGCTTTTAAAAACCTATTCTTTCAGTGATGTGTTATAGGGCAGAGCATCTGCAGTTTTAAGAAAACAGCCTTTAAATGCTTAAAATAGTGCAATATCTTTTCAGCAATGCACTCAGAGTATCTGCTTAACGTGGACTTTCTAATGAATCTTGCCTAGATTAAGTGACTGCCTCTATTTAAGGAACACGGTTTTTCATTGGCACAGGACTGCACAGAGCTTAGTGCAAAATCCATTCAGAAAGAATAAAAATAATCTATGCTCTCTGTATTATTCAAACTTCTGTTTTTGCAATTCCCCTGCAAATCCTTACAATAAAATACCAGTTTGGTGTGTTTCTTAATCATTTAACTCAATGCTTTCTTATTAACTTGTGACAGGTATCCTTGCATGTGGTACTATACCTAAATGAAATTTCTCAAGATCTTCTGGGGGAGAAAACAGATTAATAAAAGATGGATTATAAATTTGATACTAGGTTTGTTGTTTTTGTGTGCACACAAGTTGCAATTTGCCCAATCAAAATTTACCCTCTGAAAAGCTTTTTGTAAATCTGGCTACAAGCAGTTCCTGAGTTACAAACATCCAATTTATAGTGACTTATATTTAAGAACAGAGGTAAGACAACAAGAAGTGAGAGAAATCCTTAGAAGGGAAATTGACTCCTGAAAGGTGTGAACTTCACTCATAGAGAAAAGGTATCTCAACTGAAGCTTTATCATCAATACTTGTTTCCACAACAAGCCAAATTTTTCAAAATCCAATGTTCTTCGGCTTAGAAATGGAGATGAGCACCAACCCCCAGAGTCAGACATGACTGGACTTAACGTCAGGAAAAAACCTTTACCTTTAACATCTGGAAAACTGCAGTTTGTTCTGTTTAGTAAGGATAGTGAGATCTGAATTTAGATACAAGGCTTGTGGTTCTGATGTCTGGCTTTAAAATTGTGTTTAACCTTTTCCCAACCTCATAGCCACAAGTGCAGTTGGGTTGCAATTCCCATTATCCCTAGTCCATATGGCGGATAATCAAAAGTGATGGGCATCCGGGGACTCAAACTATGTGAAAACTAAAGAGCACCAAACATTCTGTTTAAAAAATTATGATTGTCTCTCTATATATCCATAGATTCACCATACATAGATTCAATGATTCTTTGAAGGCAACCATAAGGCTGATGAGACCCTCAACAACAATGAGTTTGACTCCCCTGCTCTAGATCCTCCAGTGTGAGGTCAACTTCCTCTAGTCATGCCGGGGATCTAGAGATTTCTTGAGAGAACACCTTCCTAAGAATCTCTAGGTCTTCCAATGCAATTTTGTGGTCAGTTTCCAGTGGATATTGACCATAAAGTTGTGCTAGAAGACCCAGAAATTTTTGGAGAGGCATTCTCTCAAATAAAAAAAATGCAATTTCTTTATTCACACTTTCCCACTGTTAAAGGGATCCCATGAATGTGAAGGACTGCCTGTAAACATACAGTCCAATCTCTGAGGATATGTAGAGTTTGAGTAATACACATAGTAGGATGAGCATAGGAAAGTCAGAGGTGGGGCTGGTGCCACTTTCCTTTTATGTGAAGTTTATATTTGTCTGTCATATTATCTGAAAAGGATTTATGTAATACATTACTCTGATGAAAGTGTTTTCTTTTTATATGAGTACTCTTCGAATCATATTTCCATAGCATCGTACATGTATAAATCATATGAAAAAGCTTCAAAGCGGCAACACTGAAATTAAGCTCTGATGCTATGGAAAGATTTTAAAATTTTATTTTATTTTTCCTTCCTAGAAGAATACACAGAAGCACCTGTACAATGCAAAACATAAATAAACCTCTTTGCTTAGACCAAAACAAGAAAGATTTTTATTCTTAGAAGTTATTTTCTTCTCTAAGGAGTGTACCAATGCTTCTATGAAGATATGAACAACAATAAATAACCTCCGTCTTTAAAAAACAATTGTTTCCACCAAATGTAGATTTTAAAACAGGTAATTCTGCAGGGGAACCACTGTGAAATGTAGAAACAAAAAAAAAACAGCAAGGAAAAAGACATTTAAAAAACTTCTGATAGTTTTTGAAAGAAGTTTGGAATAATGCAGACAGAGTTGAAGGGCAATCCAGGAAACCTTTCCAGTAATATTGAGCTCTTAAATTTTTGAAGATATTTGGCAAATTAGATGGACCTTGTAGTGGTTGTGGATGGACCAAAACAAACCATGGCTACCAATGCATGAAAACATTCCAGAATCAAAGAAACTGTTGTAGCCAATGGGTACAAACATGGTGCCAGTCCAGAAAATATTAAGGGTGGAGGAGACTAAAGATCCATCAGATCAAGGATCCTAAGAACCACTGTTATTAAACCCACCATAGAATGTTCTTAAGTGAGAAATACCGGTTTAAAATTCACATTTCGGGCAGAAACACCTGTTTAAATTGTTTCTGTAATGTACATGAGCCACCATCCCTTGAACAAGATGACATGACTACTAACAATAGCAAAGCTACCATGACCCAGAAAGCAATTATGCTATTGTGCCTGGCCAAAGAGTGCATGTGTTGACATGCTGAGTCCACACATATAAAATTTGAAGCAGGTCTTGTTTTCTCTTTATAAATTGTGCCAGACAAATATAAATGTATAGTGTTTTGGATTACCCACTTACTACAAATAAACAAATCTGTTGACTTTGATTTCTACCAATGTGTCCTTTTTCCAATTTTCACTTTGTTTGATTAAATTTTTGCATGTTTGCTTTTTTTGGAAAAAAAAACTTTGTGAAACTTTCTCTGCTTATAAGCTCCTAATATATACATTTGAGTACATGGTTTTTCTAGTATATCAAAAAGCATTTTCTAGTATATCAAAAAGCATTTTCCCTCGGTATAAGATACATTGTATGTTATTTATAATAATATTATTATTTATAAATTATAATTTTGTAAATTAATATTTTAGCTGGATCTTTTAAAAAGAATTGTATTCTGTCTTGAATCCTATTTTGGGAGGAAAACAGGATATACATTCAATCAATCAAGCAAGCAAGCATAGAATCATAGAATCATAGAATAGTAGAGTTGGAAGAGATCTCATGGGCCATCCAGTCCAACCCCCTGCCAAGAAGCAGGAAATCACATTCAAAGCATCTCCGACAGATGGTCATCCAGCCTCTGCTTAAAAGCCTCCAAAGAAGGAGCCTCCACCACAGTCCGGGAGAGAGAGTTCCACTGGCGATCAGCTCTCACAGTGAGGAAGTTCTTCCTGATGTTCAGGTGGAATCTCCTTTCCTGTAGTTTGAAGCCATTGTTCCGCATCCTAGTCTCCAGGGCAACAAAAAACAATCTTGTTCCCTCCTCCCTATGACATCCCTTCACGTATTTGTACATGGCTATCATGTCTCCTCTCAGCCTTCTCTTCTGCAGGCTAAACATGCCCAGTTCTTTAAGCCGCTCCTCATAGGGCTTGTTCTCTAGACCCTTGATCATTTTAGTTGCCCTCCTCTGGACATAATCATATTTGTACTATTATTTGGTGTATTATTGTTTCACTGATATACAGTAAGTGTTTCCTCATATATGTACCTATTTTTTCATCATTGTAGAGTTTTCATGAGAAAAACCATTCAAAAAGAGATTTACTGTGCCTCTTTCTGTGCAATATTAAGAACCTCATCAGAAAGCCCTGGCAAAGCATCCTGCTTCTCTGGGCTTTTGCAAGGAAAGAGGAAGAAGTGGGGTAAATCTGTCACCCTGCGTGCAGCTCCCTTCCAGCAACTCTTTCCCCATCACATGGAGAAAATGTTGCCATTGCCAGGAGGTACGGTGCTAGCTCTCCAGCATAAAACAGGAAGCCTCCCTTGCTGGAATGGAAACGTCTGGTGATGCTTTCACTCTAGTTGGGGGGATGGCTTACGTCTGATGTCACACAATGTCATGTGATGTCTGGCATCAGTCTCTGTCCCCCAGATGCGGTGAAAGCATTCTAGGACACTAAAATCACCCGATCTTATGAGGCTGTAAGAAGTGGTAGCCATGTCCCACTTTCGTTGTTTTTGACAGATCCTCAGCCAATGTCACTTTCCACTCCTACTGTCACACCTCAGGTTAGCTTCACCTTGCTAAAGACACCAGGCTGCACACAGATCTTAGTCTTTTGTAGTTTATTAGGAAATAAGGAAAAGACAGTTTGTAAAAGGTAAAAGTTCAGTTCCAAAAGATAGTTGCAAAAACAAGGCTGTAAGAACAAATCTATGGAAGCATTAGGCAAGGTCCTTAAAATGAAACCAAAGTCCCAGAAACGAGGATACATCCAAGCTATAAGATAATGCAGGAAAGCAGACTTAGTTCTTGATTCAAGCGAGGAATTGCTTTGACAAAGATTTCCCTCTCAGCAGACTGTTTTAATAGCATACCATGAAGGCATTTCTTTGCCCTTTGACCTCCCTCTTATTTGCTATTCTGAGGCTTCTATGCAGCCTCCCAAATTCCAAAAGACTGGCCCGATCTAGAGACGCGGCCTCATCATCGCTTTCATGGCCACAGGGCTTGTTAGTGTTATCAGTCTGGGAGCTACTCTCCCTTTCTGCTTCTTGCACCTGAAAACCATCATCAGTAACAACATCATTTCTTCCCGTGGGAAAGCCTCCCTGCTCCTCATCTCCCACAGCAGGGACATCCTGCACCTGAATCCCATAATTCCCATCAGAGTCATCTTGAAACTCATCCTTAACCTGAATCCCATCATCTTGAAACTGCATCCCAGAATCCTCATCAGAGTCACACAAAGGCTGAGTCACCACACCTGCCTAGTAACTTCTTATCTGATTTAGTCTAGTTCCTCAGCAAAAGCTTGTCAGATTTGGGAGAGGACCCCCTCAACAGTTGTTTTACATATTATGAGATGACTCACTAGAAAAGACAAGAATGCTTGGTAAGGTTGGAGGAAAAAAGAAGGACCAAATTCCAGATGGATAGACTCTATCAGGGAGCTTTGAGTCTTTAACACCTGAGCAGGACTGTTGATAACGGGGTGACTTGAAGGTCTCTTATTCAAAAGGTCACCATAAGCCAAAGTCAATCTGACAGCAATTAACAACAATACATGCATGTTTGGATTAAACAACTAAATTTTGGTGAGCTTATGGGTTCTGGAATTACAAAGTAGGGTTATGGTATGTTTTCCGGACTGTATGGCCATGTTTCAGAAGTATTCTCTCCTGACATTTCGCCCACATCTATGGCAGGCATCCTCTGAGGGCATGGCCATACAGCCCGGAAAACATACAACAACCCTGTGATCCCGGCCATGAAAGCCTTCGACAACACAATTACAAAGTAGATAGGTTGGACTTTGTGAACTTTCTCTTTCCTTAAGTCTTTCTTAGTACAGGTACTAGTCTTGAAAACCAGTTCTATATTTTGGAATGTGAAATAGTAAATTTGTCATTTTGAAATGAAATCTCTCCTTCCTTCACCATTTAGTAAAAGCCAACCATTCCCAGACCTTTGGAAGAAGAATTAGGAATAAAGATTGCAAAACACTATACAGATTCAAATCCTCAATATTTTTTCTTTTCATGTCAGGATGAATAATTACAGTGATTTTCTCCTTACTGTGAGAGAAAATGAATATGCCTCAACATTATTCTTCCCTTATTTGAACATCCAGAAGTGTTTCCAAGAATTATTCTGTGGAGAAAAACACATTTTTACACAATGTGTAGAAAACAGGGTGCCTTCATGGGAAGCCGTGTTTTTTGTACAGTCACCCATTTTTGTGTGTGTAGAAAACAGGTGTGTGTGTGTGTGTTTGTAAACCATATGTTTTTCTCCAAATAATAATTCCTGCACAGTGCTTGGGGTTGTCAAACACTAGGATAATACTGCAGAAAATTCTCACTGGTTTTCTATTCTTCCTACAAAGGTTCCCAGCTTTTGGGAAAACACTTTTTTGACCTGAAATGGATAATGTTTAATATTCTTTCATTCTTAACTGCTTATACCTTTCACATCCACATTTATGCCCCAGTTCACAAGAGAATATTTTTGTGGTGACAGGGCTTCTATAGGCAAATGATTTGCCTCTGGGTAGACAGAGTGCTAAACTAAATGGTCCCTTGGTCTGATCCCGCAGGTCTCTTCTTACGTTATTAAACCACATTCATGAAAAATAGGAATGCTTAAACTAGCTTTCTGAAACATGTCGCTAAAAATCAGAAAGACGCTATGAGTGATTGATAAGAATGGAAGGGTGAGTGAATGTTATTAGTGTACTGTGCTGTACTATGCTTGCTCTAAAGTAGACAGAAATTGCCACTTGCAGACACAGGATGGCTGTTAATAAGAGCTCTTGATCTGACCTAGTAAAGCCGTAGCTCTTCCATTAGTTACAGAAAAGGCTTGATGTGAAAGGGTGGAAGAATTGTAATTCTCCCACCCACAGCATCAAACTGGAATGAAATAATGTGTAGGAGTAAAGGCTGTCTGCAGCTACTTAGTCTGAATTAGTATTGGAGTGACATGCTACCAGAAAATACTGCCTACCAGGCTTGCAATGAAAATAGGATTCAACATTCTGCCTGCTGAACAGCTGAAAATGATTTTAATGCAATGCTCAGAGTTGAAGATTGTGCCACTGACCTTAATTTTGTCTAGCATTCAAAGGCTTTCTCTCTCACACATACTCACTTGCTCACTTATAAGGCCCTTCAAGACAGTGTTACGGGTTTGTGGAAAAACAAACTGTGTGCAGTCCTGTCCAGATTCATCCAGCCCTTTTGTGCATCCACAATGAGCAAATACAAGCCAAGAAAATTGGAAAAATCAAAGTTTACTCTTAAGTAGCAGAGTCAAGAAGAAAATTAAACAAGTAGCTTCAAAAACCCAAAACCTCCAGCTTCAAAATAACTCAGTCCATCTGGAGCAACAAAGTCACATAAAGTTCTTTGCATTAAATTCATGCATCTTCTTTGGAGATTTCTTCTGGTGCAAGGAGACAAGCATACCGTGTTTCCCCGAAAATAAGACAGTGTCTTATATTAATTTTTGCTCCCGAAGATGTGCTAGGTCTTATTTTCAGGGGATGTCTTATTTTTCCATGAAGAAGAATTCACATTTATTGTTGAACAAAAAAATGAACATTTATTATATACTGTACAGTAATTGTCATCATAAACCAGCATAACCAGACAAACTGTGAATCCTACCAAGAATTTCTTGTTACTACCAATATTTCCATGTACAACACTTTATGGTACGTACATTTCTGGTGTTCTGTTTGGCGGGCATGCTTCCAAGCAAAAACTTTGCTAGGTCTTACTTTCAGGGGAGGCCTTATATTTAGCAATTCAGCAAAACCTCTACTAGGTCTTATTTTCTGGGGATGTCTTATTTTAGGGGAAACAGGGTAGTAGACTCTCAGCCAGGAACTTACTCCGAGTAAGTTCTGAAGCAAACGATTCAGTAAGTCCCAAAAAGCATTCCCCAAGTTATACCCTATTCAGGGAATGGTTCAAGCTTGTTATCCTTGATTGTTCTAATTACCTAACTATGAATTGTGATTGACCAGGTATTTTTCCCTTAACACACATACACACAAGTGGCGATCCCACAAAAACTTAGTCAAATACATGCATATGCAGCAATAGACAGGTCCTATATTCCAGGGTCTGATCTCAGGTTTTCTGTTATATTATCTGGCAGTGTGGACTCATATAGTCCAGGTTACAGCAGAACACCTGGGTTCAGATCCTGGGATATAGGGCTTGTCTGGAAAGGCCTATACTTCCCTATAGCAAAACTACTTTTCAGGAAGTGTGGTCAAGGCTTACACAAGACTTAATTAATTACAATTATAATTTTGAGGCTCCCAAAGGTAAATTACTAGGATAATTGTTCAGTAACTGATTGAAATAAATACGTTATTAATTTGACAAGCTGTTAGTCTTTTGTACAAATCATACTGCCCTGCCATCTAACTCCTCCTTGTCTCCCATAATTATAAGAGGAACTAAAGAATGAAGTTATCTCTTCTTAAGTTACACTAATAATAAAATCATAGAATCATAGAACTGGAAGGTACTCCAAGGGCTATCCAGTCCAATCTTACCTAAAGAACCCCAGATAACCATCTCCCATTTTTCTACCTTTATTTAAAATAACTCAGGAATCTTGCCAGGAGATATGTGGGACTGAAGAATCCTCCACCACCACCCCACAAACACCCAGTACCTCAGTAGTAGAATCCCACCCCCCAGAAAGACGTATCCTGCTTTCTAGTAAAATTCTACCTAGCTCTACTCCAGTATGTTCTCTAGCGAAAGGAGTACATGGTTCTCCTGCCTCCCCCACATTTTTTTTTTTTTACTTCTGGCAATGCACCAAAGACGTTTGTTTTGGATTACTACTCCCATCAAGTTGTACCCTGCCTAACCATAGTGTACCTCACCGAAAGTCATGAGGAGAGGAGAGTAGCAAATAAAAGTATTATTAATATTGTTATTATTATTACCCCATTTTATGCTCCCCTTTAAGCCCTGTCTCAAGGATGTTAGAAGCAGTACCTAAGAGAGTCCTCTCCTATTTTCAAGCTATTTAGAAAATTCCCATTGAGATTTAGCATGTTTCTTTGGGGGGGGGGGGGGGGGTTGAATTGAACTTTTGAATGCAACTTGAACCTGACCACTGAATCTTGGGCAACAACAAAACCTTCCCAAACCATTGTGAGGTATCTAGCACAATGTCCCAAGAACTCCAATATGCCGATGACAACGTAGTCTGTGCGCACTCAGAAGAAGACCTACAAGCCACTCTAAACACCTTCGCAGAAGCATACAAGAAGCTCGGCCTCTCACTGAACATCGAGAAAACCAAAGTGCTCTTCCAACAGGCACCAGCTGATCCCTCTGCAATGCCAGGAATACAACTTAATGGTGTAACATTAAAAAATGTTGACCATTTGGCAGCCACCTCTCCACAAAAGTCAACATCGACACTGAAATACAACACTGCCTGAGCTCTGCGAGTGCAGATAGTGTTTGATGATCGGGACATCCGTAGAGATACCAAGGTGCATGTTTGTAAAGCCATTGTCCTCCCAACCCTGCTCTACGCCTGCAAAACGTGGACGGTCTACAGACATCACACCAAACTCCTGGAGCATTTCCATCAGCGTTGCCTCAGGAAAATCCTGCTAATCTCTTGGGAAGACAGGCAGACAAATGTCAGCGTGCTGGAAGAAGCAAAGACCACCAGCACTGAAGCGATGCTCCTACGCCATCAACTCTGCTGGACTAGCCACGTTGTCCGAATGCCCGATCACCGTCTCCCAAAGCAGTTGCTCTACTCCAAACTCAAGAACAGGAAACGGAATGTTGGTGGGCAGGAAAAGAGATTTAAAGATGGGCTTACAGCCAACCTTCAAAACTGTGGCATAGACGCTGAGAACTGGGAAGCCCTGACCCTTGAGTGTTCTAATTGGAGGTCAGCTATGACCAGCAGTGCTGCGGAGTTCGAAGAGGCACGAATGGAGGGCTTAAGGGAGAAACGTGCCAAGAGGAAGGCCCGTCAAGCCAACCCTGACCGAGACTGCCTTCCACCTGGAAACCGATGTCCTCACTGCGGGAGAACATGCAGATCAAGAATAGGTCTTTTCAGCCATCTACAGACCCCCTCCCCCCCAAGATGGAAGACAATCATCCTCGAACTACGAGGGATCACCTAAGTAAGTAAGTAACAATGTCCCTATGAATTATGGCTGCACTAAGCAAATAAAAACTCCCATTATCTTTCATTATTGTGAATGCAATGAGAAAATGTTTAAACGTAGATGGTGCTTCATTTTGGATTTTCCTGATGCTTCTTTTTCAGTTGCCTCAAGTTAAATGGCACCAGCAGTGCTCTTGTTCAACATGGAGTTGCTACAAGAAAAAATGGTAAAATTCAGAAAGGATGTATAACCACCACAGCAGTGGATACGCCAGTTGTCCTGGTAATAAATGGGCTAATACTGCAATTTTCTGCATGTCCACCTGGAAAAAAAGCCTTAAATCTCATTGAACTCAGTAAGATTCATGCCCAGGGAAATGTGCAAAGAAGTACAGCCTGAGAGAATGGGATGCAAATCAGGAAGTCCTTGCTTTGAATCTCACTTCATAAACACAGTTGGTGATCTTAGTGCAATTTTGTTCAAACAGGGTTCCTCCATCTATAATAGGATACTGCTGCCTTACATTACAGGACTTTTCTATCGAGTGCATGTGGATTTACCTTGAACACTTAAAAGTGATACACAAATATTAGGCAATTTTTAAATAACTAGCTGTTCAACATGTGATGCTTCTTCCAGTGTCTCAATGCTCCCTAGATTTGATATAAAATATAATTGCTATTTCAGGAACTCTGCCCATAGGAAGTAGAAAGATCATTACGAATGGAGTGTATTCATATCATTTGTCATTGTTTGAGTTATTTGTCATGAGGGAGAAACTACATGGAAGCTGGTCCGTCTGAGGACAGAAGTATTTGCTGAACAAAGAATGATCAATCAGTCCTGCCAGATGCAAACATATGTGCATCAAGAAAGAACGCAGCTAAGAGATGAGCTTTTCGTTCTCTTTTCTTCTCTTTAGGCAGTGAACAATAATAATGTACAATACTTTTGAAGTTTTTTTCAACTCTTAAGGTAAAGGTAAAGGTTTCCCCTGACGTTAAGTCCAGTCATGTCTGACTCTGGGGTTGGTGCTCATCTCAATTTCTAAGCCAAAGAGCCAGCGTTGTCCGTAGACACCTCCAAGGTCATGTGGCCGGCATGACTGCATGGAGCGCTGTTACCTTCCTGCCGGAGCGATACCTATTGATCTACTCACATTGGCATGTTTTCGAACTGCTAGGTTGGCAGAAGCTGGAGCTAACAGCGGCCGCTCCTGCTGCTCCCGAGGTTTGAACCTGGGACCTTTCAATCTGCAACTCTTAGTTCAACATTATTTTATGTGTAGTGTTGCTGTTTTTACTGGGTGCCTAGTTTGCTTGTTATTAGGGGTAGTAAGACTCTTTCAATACATATTAAAATGGTCAAAAAATTGATTCTTCAGTTCCTGACAAGGAAAAATTTAGATTGATAAGAATCTTAAAAGTTCGGAACCCTTTCAGTGAAAAAATCATGCATAGTTTTCTAGGCCCTATGCAAAAAAATCTGTTTGGCATCCTGTTAGCTACAATATTGTAGATTAAACTTGGGCTGTTGTAAGTGCTTTATATTCTTCTTTGCAATCATGATACTATAGCCAGAAATGCAGATGACCCTAAAATTCAGCTTAAAAGCCAGTCAGTCATACAGAGCAATGGAAGTCTGTTCTGTTTCTTTTCTTTTTTATTCATACATCCATTTAATTAACAAACTTTGCCATACAAGTCTTATCTTGATATACATTATTCCAAATATAACTTTGCCTTACATGTCACTTTATATATTCTTAGATGTATATCTCCCATTACCCGTGCCCTTCCCCCCCCCCCCCCCCCCCCCCCCCCCCCCCCCCCCCCCCCCCCGTTTCCCCCTCCCTCCTGGAATAGCGATTCCAAATGTTGTCATTGCATTAATTTAATGGTATGGAAAGCCTGGTTCAAGTCTGGAGGCCTGTTTTGTTGGCAAGTGCATGTCACAGGTGAGCTTCAGAGGTTGAATAGGAAGTGGGAACATTGCTCTGAAATCATGGTCATGACCTTGGGCAGGATCTTAATGCCTTAATGTGATGTTTTCTGCACAGAAAACACCACATGCAAATTTTGCACATAGTAAGTCCTGAAATATGACTAGTTTTTGAAAATTGCAGTTTCTCAACATTTTCCTCGCTCCCTTTAAGAACAAAATTCACACTTTCTTTCCATGTCTACTGTTTATTTTTGTAAACAGCAGTAATATTGACAACCAAGGACTTGTATTCAGTTGCTTCCCCATTTTATAGTGTATAGAATCAGACCCTGGTGGCACAGTGTGTTAAAGCGCTGAGCTGCTGAACTTGAGGACCAAAAGGTCCCAGGTTCAAATCCCGGGAGCGGAATGAGCACCCGATGTTATCCCCAGGTCCTGCCAACCTAGCAGTTCAATAACATGCCAATGTGAGTAGATCAATAGGTACCGCTCCGGCGGGAAGGTAACGGCGCTCCATGCAGTCATGCCGGCCACATGATCTTGGAGGTGTCTATGGACAATGCCAGTTCTTTGGCTTAGAAATGGAGATGAGCACCAACCCCCAGAGTCAGTCACGACTGGACTTAATGTCAGGAGAAACCTTTACCTTTACCTATCTATGAGGATATGTTTGTGGACTTTGTGTGAATATATGAAACGATGAATAATAATGAGCCCTATTGTTTTTAATGGGGTGGACAACAGAGGTGCTGAAAAAGGGTATAGTTTATACAAGAAGCCCTATGTGAATGAATAAAATGTGGATAAGTGAAACCACATACACTGACCCCACAGATATGGTTATCAAAATTTATGTTTATATAAAGGCTGGGGGAGGGAGGAGAGAAGGCAGGAGAGGAAGAGAAGGATGGAGGCTTTATTTATTTATTTGCCTTATTTATATTATGCCTTTCTCAACTGGGCTGTGGTGCAGGCTGGTTAGCAGCCAGCTGCAATAAATCACTCTGACCAGGAGGTCATGAGTTCGAGGCCAGCCCGTGTAGGGGTGAACACCCGACAATTAAAATAAAAAATAGCCCCTGCTCGTTGTTGATCTAAGCAACCTGAAAGATAGTTGCATCTATCAAGTAGGAAATTTAGGTACTACTTATATGTGGGGAGGCTAATTTACTCCGGTTGCTCCTGACAAAAAAAAAAAAAAAACAGTGGGAGAAAGGCAGAATATAAAACAAATGAACAAGTGAATGAATTGCATTTCCTAAACCTGCTTAAAGAAACTTGTTACATTTCCAGAACCTATAGCATTTAAAGTCCAGTCCTCTGTTGTCACAAAGCTGTGGCACCAACATACTTCACAATTCCTTCAGCATTATCCCAAGTCTTCACCACCTCCAAAGGCAGCTTGAGCACTCAAGCTGTGCTACCGAGTGGCTTAGCAAAGCTCTGGCAAGGCAGTACCACTGGCTGTGCTTGGGAAAGGCTTTAATTGAATCTTGGCTCCAAGAACTGCTTCTTCATCAGCCTGGGAGCAACCCGGAGGTTAAGGTCCTAGCTACCAGTCAAAGGAGCATGTTTGGCAGAGTGTAAGATCAAGGAACTAGACTATTTAAATCTTGTAATCTGTTCCATTACACTTAGAACTGCAAAGTGAATGAACTGGAATGTAAAATCTTTTGTCTGGAGTGGGGAATCTTTGCCCTCCAGTGATAAAGGCATTGAAGAATTGCAATCCAAAGTTGCATGGCCAAAAGCACTCTGCTCTTGGCTTAACTTCTTTGTGTACAAGACAACAACAAAAGGACTCTCACTTTCTTTTTGGCCAATATCAGCAGTGTCCTTGATTCTGTGCAGTGTTTACTAAAAGCACATATTCAATTCGCTAGGAAGTGGGCATAGAATGGCAGCCATAAATTCGCAACAACTAGTGCCGAACCCTGTGAAATTTACAGGTAAACAATAAAACATCAGATCTTCAGTAAACATATATAATGCTATCTCCTTTACGTTTTGTTCTTATGTGCTTTCAAGTTCTTTCTGACCTACAGCAACTTTAAGGTTTCTTGGCAAAATTCATTGAGAAAGAGTTTACCATTGCTGTCCTCTAAGGGTGAAAAAGTTTGACTTGCCTCAACTCCATGGATGAGGAGGAATTTGAACCCTGATCCCCAACATCTTACACCCCACTGGCTCTTTGTGAATGTCTTGTGAGACATAAGCACCACTAAGCTGGTACATATGGGTTTGCAGTTTTATTTTACTACTAGCTGTGCCCAGCCACGTGTTGCTGTGGCTTATGGGAATCATTTGTTGGCCAGGGGGAATAGCAGTGAATAGCCTTGCAGCCTCAAAACCTGGCCGTTTTCTTCTTATGGGAATCCTTGTTTGGTGAGCTGGAATACAATGGAATAGGCTTGCTGCTTGGGAGGCTGGGTGGGTACTTGTGTTCTAGGGGAATTGTTTTTTGATCTGCTAGAATTGCAGTGAATAGCCTCGCTGCTTCAAAGCCTGGCTGCTTGCTATCTAGTGGAATCTTTGGTTGGTCAGCTTCAATAGTACAGAGTAGTATCACTGCTTCAAAGCCTGGCCGCCTTTTACCAAGGTTAATCCTTCATTAGTCTGGTTGAATTGCACTGAATAGCCTTGCAGCTTCAATGCCTGGCTGTGTTATAGCTAGGGGAATCCTTGTTTGGAGAGCTGAAGTAGCAACCTCAACCAAAGAGCCACTTTGAAGCCTGGCTACTTCCTTTGTAGGGGAATCATTGTTTGGCCAGCTTGAATTGCACTGAATAGTTTTGCAGCTTAAAAGCCTGGCCACTTTCTACCTTGTGGAATCCTTGGTTGCCCAGGTTGAATAGCAATTCTTGGTGCGGCAAGTATGAATGCTGCAATTAGTCACCTTGATTAGCATTTCATGGCCTTGCAGCTTCAAAGCCTGGATACTTCCTGCCTGGGGGAATCCTTTGTTGAGAGGTGTTAGCTGGCCCTGATTATTTCCTGTCTGGATTTTCCCTGTTTTCAGAGTGTTGTTCTTTATTTACTGTCCTGATTTTAGAGATTATATTGTTCTGTATTATTATACCACAGTAAATATTATATATTATATTTATAATCTTATATCATCTGCTTAGAACTGGATTATATGAGGCCCCTTCTACACAGCTGTATAAGATCCACACTGAACTAGGTTATATGGCAGTGTAGACTCAAGATAATCCAGTTCAAAGCAGATACTGTGGATTATGTGCCTTGGCATTTGGGTTATATAGCTGTGAGGGAGGGTCTTGAATCAACACTGTCATATAATCCAGTTCAAATCAGATAATCTGTATTTTATAGGCAGTGTGGATGAGGCCTAAGTGCACTCTGCTTGTGCGCTGGGTGCCATTTTGGCCTTAGGAAATTGCTAGGATATGAAGTGGGTGGGGCCTAAAGGGGGCGGGGCCTACTGTTTTGAGCGGTTTCTAAAGGGGGAAAGCGGCTCTTTCTTGTCCGCTAATTTGGGCTTTATTTTTCATATATATATATATTGAAATGTTGTATAAAATAACCAAACAGAAAAAATATGTAAAAAAAATAGCTTTGAACATCAAAAGTGGGAGAACATTGATTTTCTATAGGAAAGTAGGAAAAAGAAAGAAAAAAAGGAGAAAAGTGGGCTTTATTTTTCTAGGTTTTTTGTTTGAAAGACATAGACTGGATGACTATGTCTTTTGTGGCCAAATTTGGTGTGATTTGGTCCAGTGGTTTTGCTGTTTAATCCATAGTAAAACAGCATATTACATTTATATATATATAATTTCAAATGCAGAATCTTGTAACATCCTAAGCTTCTATAGCTGGTCTAAAAATACATCAGAAAATGTCAAGTTACCTAGAGAATAGTACTTAAAGCTCCCTTGGCTTATCATTTTTATTGATTTTAAACTTGAGGCATTCTTTATTTTAATTTGTGCATTAAAATGTGTATCGGAACTGTTGAATGCTTTCCTCCCTAGAAAATCTTTACTTCTCACTAAATTGCTATCAAGTGTCAACAGCTCTCCTGTTCTGTTGTCTGCCTGTTAATGTAATGGCAACAAGAAAATCTAGACCCAATGGAACATATAGAATTGAAGGGAGATGTTGACAAGCTGGAAAGCATCCAGAGGAGGCAACTAAAATGATCAAGGGCCCGGAGAACAAGCTCTACAAGGAGCGGCTTAAAGAACTAGGCATGTTTAGCCTGAAGAAGAGAGGGCTGAGGGGAGACATGATAGCAATGTACAAATACGTGAAGGGAAGTCATAGGGAGGAGGGAGCAAGCTTGTTTTCTACTGCCCTGGAGACTAGGGCGTGGAACAATGGCTTCAAACTACAGGAAAGGAGATTCCACCTGAACATCAGGAAGAACTTCCTAACTGTGAGAACTGTTCAGCAGTGGAACTCTCTGCCTCGGACTGTGGTGGAGGCTCCTTCTTTGAAGGTTTTTAAGCAGAGGCTGGATGGCCATCTGTTGGGGGTGCTTTGAATGTGATTTCCTGCTTCTTGGCAGGGGGTTGGACTGGATGGCCCAGGAGGTCTCTTCCAACTCTACTATTCTATGATTGTGTGATCCTATATAGAAGGGAAATTTAATATTTAACAGTTGCAAATTTTGGAATTTGAAAATCATTGTGGGACTAATCAAAACCTAAAGCATCTTATTGACTTTCTCCCTTTGTAGTCTCAGTTCCATTGGCTTCAAATAGCAAGTGGCGTATTGTTTCAAACACCTCTAGGTTGGTCAAAGAGCATGTTTTTTATTATAAAAGAAATACTGTTACCTTTTCTAATTCCTATATGAAACCATATTAATACAGTTTATGAAAGAAAAGGAAGAATGTGAAAAGAAATTTAATAAAACACATCACATTTCTCTCCTTATGACTACAAGTTTCATGACTCATTATCAAAATTATATATAGAAGGGGGAGAGAGATAGTGGGGGGTGGGGGGGGGAGAGATTCTTAAAGACTCATCATGGCTATAAGGTAGGTAAAGGTTTTCCCCTGACGTTAAGTCCAGTTGTGACCAACTCTAGGGGTTGATGCTCATCTCCATTTCTGAGCCGAAGAGCCACCGTTGTCCATAGATGCCTCCAAGGTCATGTGGCCAGCATGACTGCATGGAGCATGACTGCATGGCTATACAGAAGCTATAACTCTTTTTAAACCACTTAGATCCTGCAACATGACTTGTTTGGTCCTGCTGTTCCTGCTTGTCATGCGATGGCTCACTGGCAGGAGGACCAACAGTCATATTGCTAGGGCTCTAGTGAATCATGAGGTGATTTCTTAGGTGGCTTTGGCCCAGTCCCTTTTTGCTCATCCTAAACCGGTGATTCTCAACCTGTGAGTCCCCAGATGTTTTTGGCCTACAACTCCCAGAAATCCCAGCCAGTTTACCAACTGTTAGGATTTCTGGATGTTGACGGCAAAAAACATTTGGGGACCCTAGGTTGAGAACCACTGTCCTAAACTATCTCACAAGGATGTTAGAAGTACAAAATAGAGGGAACATTATGCACGCTACCTTAAGCTATGTCTAATATAAAAGTAGTCACAAAAAAGATAAAAACGGGTACACAAAGCATTCTTATTGACAGTACTCTAAAAAGATGCAACCTCTTTTATTTCTGAAGCAGTATCTAGAATTAAGTTTGTAGAATTAAACAGCAAATTTAATTTATTGGGGCATGTTCCGTCTCCCAGGGGTTTGATTTGCATTCTCTCATGGTTGTAGGAAATAGCATCCTTTTTTGCATTTTTTCCAGGGTTGCTGCAGACTCAGCAGCACTCTGATAGTTAACCATTAGCAGAGTTTGTAGCCAGCTCAGTAAAGTATTTGTTGCTGAAAGCTTGCTAAGTATCTTTTTGTTCTGGAGACCGCCTCTTTTCCTGGGGATGAAATCTTCATTTTGAGAAGCCTTTTGCCTTCTAGACAGAAGAGAAAGGATCTCAGATGTGCTTGTGTGGTCAAGCCAGGCCAGCTCAAACAAGCCATCATAAGTACTGACCTCTTGCCTATAAAACTGGTGCTGAGTTCAGATAGGGGAAGACTTGCTCTTTCCAAGATAGCAACTCAGCACTGGGGCAAAGAATATCCCACGATTTCTTTGCCATTGGAAGAAGCTCTAAATACTTTGTCTCCAAGCTAGCTTTGAGCTTAGATAGTGAAATACCTGCTCTTTTTGATATAGCAGCTCAGGGTTAGGGTAGAGAGGATCTCAGGATCTCTTCGCCTTTGGAAGAAGTTAACCTAGCAACTAAGGGGAAAGGCAAGAAAGGAACGTCTGCAAGGTTTTATAAGTTGACTATTCGTATTTGTAACCTCAACAATTTGTGCCAAGTCTGCCAAGGACTTTGAGAAAATAAAATCTTGTTTGATTGTTCAACTTGAAGTGATTCTGGTTACTGGGATTCCTGAGCTTCAAAGTAAGGCTCCCGCAGTTCACCCAGGCAAAGAAAGAAGAACATCTTAAAGCTCTAAAAGGTACCTGGGTGTGATAGCATAGGGCATTTGAGAAGCAATGTGTACTTCAGGGTTTGCAGATGCAATGGAAGCAAAAGAGAAATATTATGTGCCTATTTCAAACCAAGATCTCCCACCATAGTTGACACAGCCCAACAACAACAAAAATGAATTGGTGTCTTGGTTTTTAGGCTTGTTTCTGAGGTTATCTGGGGCACTGTTTCAGAAAATTGCCTTGGGTAGACAGCATCAGCTCTAGTGTCTTAGATATAGTGATCATGATTTTCTATGGTAAACAAATGACGTGGTATATGGCATATGTTCTGTATCTCAAAAACTGGAGTTGGTAAGAAGAAACTGGTGTTATTTTTTGGAACCAACAGATCAAATATACCCAGAAACCGGTCTAACATTTGTGGACCAGTTTTATAGTTTTAATGGCAGGATATATTAATTTAATGCAGGAGTGGCAACTGTGGAAGGGTGAGGGGGAGTAACATTAGCGGCCCTGGAGATTTCAGAGAGTCAAAATACCTGACGCTCACTTTTAGGCATAAAAAATTCCAATGTTTAGCCCCCAAATGACCTCTAGGGGACAAGGGAATATTTTCACCATGTTTTTGGTCCTTCCCATACTCCTCAGGTATTTTCAGACATTTGTGGCTAAAGATTTTTTTTAATACAAAAATGTGTTTTGACCCCACAAGGCCTCCAAATACGATGAAAATACCATCCATTCCTCTTAGAAATCCTCTGGATGGATTCACTGCTCAGCTAAGATCAATGCCATTCAGCTGCCATTGCACTAAAATTACTGGATTTTCACAAAACAGATCAAGGTTTGCATGGGGATGAAAGCTGCTGTTTGGAGAGACTCGTGCTGAAAAGTGTGCACAGAAACAACGTTAACACTCATTATCATCCCAGCATTCAACAGAGTGGTTTGCTAAATCTGTATATACTTTGAACAAGTAGTTTCTTTCCCCCCTTGAGCTTCTTATATGATTCTATCTTTTCAGAAACAGGCTCTATTTAGATATTTGAATATGCACCTGTCATTTCAATAATGCTTGAAATGTGTCTTTTTACATAAAAGTCAGGACAAAACCCGGATCTTGAGTACACAAAGCATCCTTTTGCAAGTCAGTGCTTTATGTTCAAGAGAGAATTGTTGTAAAATGTATTCATCCTGGTGAGTTAAAGATTTAGCTGTTAGAATTCTTCAGTATCACTTGAATGGTCAATTCAAAGAAGTGAAAAATATTTACAGGGAATGCTCTCTCTCGTGATTATTCTTCTAATATTTTTCAAATAGTCACATTTTTCATTAAAAGCCAATTTACACTGACCTTGTTTTTTGTGTATCTGTATGAGCAGGTAATTGAACTAGGTGCCAAAAAGAGTCCTCCCTGTCTATTTCTACCACACTCCTTTGAAAACTGTGTTTAAATGCATTTTCAAGGAGGGTGTCATAATTTTCATCTATTTTTTATGACCCAGAAGAGGTTAAGAGTCATTGCTCCATGTTGTATGGATTTGGTGAGCAGAATTATGTCAGTTTGCTATGCTTGTGTGACTATGCAGATAGAGGCTGCAGGAGGAAAAAGTTCATAGATCCAAATACTGTGAAGCAAGTCAAGCATTGGAGAAGTAAAATGCTCACCAGTGGCCTATTTTTCCTGCACATTTTTTTTAATTGCTGACATCCTTTTGATGTCTTGCACATGAATAAATGCCCTTCTGCATGCAGCTGGACTTTCTTGACCAGTGTGTGACATCTGTGTAGTTCAAGAGTACAAAAGTGGAATTATGCATATGGTACCTTTGTAGATGATGATAGACTTAGTGGATAATGGCCATTTGGTTGTATAGTGTCACTGTTATGTAAACTCTATGTAAAAAGTTCTCTTCAATGAACGTTCTCAGTCAATATCTGCATACTTTGAAGATAGTAAGCAATCTTCAATTATAGCCTGTTTGTGGAGGCCAGAGGCTGTCTGTGTGAGCGGACACCCGTGCCACATACACTTTTGGGGCCCCCTGATGGCACAATGCATTAAAGCGCTGAGCTGCTGAACTTGCGGACCAAAAGGTGCCAGGTTCAAATCCCGGGAGCGGAATGATCACCCGCTGTTATCCCCAACTCCTGCCAACCTAGCAGTTTGAAAACATGCAAATGTGAGTAGATCAATAGGTACCGCTCCGGTGGGAAGGTAACGGCGCTCCATGCAGTCATGCCGGCCACATGACCTTGGAGGTATCTACGGACAATGCCGGCTCTTCATCTTAGAAATGGAGATGAGCACCAACTCCCAGAGTCGGTCACGACTGGACCTAACGTCAGGGGAAACCCTACCGTTTACCTTAAACAATCTTCAACTATAGGACTCATCCACATACTGCCTTCAGGATCATCAACTGAAGATGCAAATGTTGGGGTGGCTGGGCACTATCACCATCACACTTCGTAAGAGTTCCATCAGTAAAACTCATCAACTTTCATCAGCCAATCCTGTTTTGCCACTATGCTGACAGAGCAGCTGATTGGCTCAAAAATATTGCCTGTAACATAGTTACTACAGAACAGTTAGTCATGCCAAGCCCTTAATTGAGGTCCCATAGCATGGGAGTTGCGACATTGTATCCCTCCAAATGTTGTTCGATTTCTACCCTCTACATCAACTTTATCCATTATATAAAATAGAGTGAATAATTCCTGTAGTTGGACTGAGGCCAGATACAAACACCAGACAGTATGAAAGCTGATCTTTGATTCCCTGAACAGCCATGAAAACCCATGGGTGATATTGGTCGAGTCATAAACACTCAGTCTCAAAAGGCAAGAGCAAACCTCCTCTGGCCAAAAAAACTCTCTGTGATAGGTTCACCTGAGGCTTGTATAAGTCATAAATGACTTGAAGACACACAACAACAGCAATAACATTAACAACATAGGATGGGATAAACTGGACAAATGGTGGTGGGGAATAACAGCAAAGGACAAAATCTAATTGATTATGTCAACAAGAAGCAGTCCATTGAATCAACTGTGAGTTGGAAGTACAGTAGAGTCTCACTTATCCAATATTTGCTTATCCAACATTCTGGATTATCCAATGCATTTTTGTAGTCAATGTTTTCAATACATCGTGATATTTTGGTGCTAAATTCGTAAATACAGTAATTACTACGTAGCATTACTGCGTATTCAACTACTTTTTCTGTCAAATTTGTTGTATAACATGATGTTTTGGTGTTTAATTTGTAAAATCATAACCTAATTTGGTGTTTAATAGGCTTCTCCTTAATTTCTCCTTATTATCCAACATATTCGCTTATCTGACGTTCTGCTGGCCCGTTTATGTTGGATAAGTGAGACTCTACTGTAGCATCCTGTTTCAATGGGTCTGTTCTAACTGGGATACCAGTTGGATAAAGATTAAAGAATTAATGTAATATGAGGTGCAAGCATTTATCAGTCTAAAAGCCACACATCCTCTTCTAGGTGTTTTCCCATTGTTTACTGTTTCAGGCATGTCAGGTAAATCTCATTGATAGGTATTAAAATGTTAGGTAGAAAAAAGGTCTAAGACTCTTTCATTCGCATGGTAGTTGATTCAGATTTGTATAAGTTAAAACCTTTTTTTTTGCTTCTTTGTATTTTCAAAGTGATACAAAATAGTTGTATATATCCAGTAGCCAACAAAGAGTATGGATTGACAAACCACATCTGACAAGAACTTGACAGCAAGCCTCAATTCACTCTGGGGACTTTCAAGAACTTGGCTTAGATTTGTAGTAAATAGCAAGAGTAGACAGTAATTCTAGCCACCTTGCTTAGCACAGTATGTTCTTCCCTTACTAAAATGGTCCCTGGTATATTTAAAATCTCACAAATTCATATACATTACTAGGTGTTTGGGGAAGGATCTACACACTTCTAATTCTACATTATAGTTTTTCAGATACATCTCAAGTCAAATGACATTTTGACAGGTACAGACAGAGTTGTGACATCTGCCAAACCT
Organism: Anolis carolinensis; assembly: GCF_035594765.1. Classification (NCBI taxonomy): domain Eukaryota; kingdom Metazoa; phylum Chordata; class Lepidosauria; order Squamata; family Anolidae; genus Anolis; species Anolis carolinensis. Next base: position 213,688,321 of record NC_085841.1, on the reverse strand, counting down.
CTTTGGCTCCAGTCCTTAAACCATCATTCAGAGGTTTTTTAAATCTATTGTGGGAATATGTTGGATCACAATATTCTGGAGGGATACAGATTGTTTTCTCTTTTTTGAAACAATCAACTCTCAATTCATAGGTGTATTGGAGAAAAGAACACTGGGGGAATAGCGATGATGCATTTACAACCAGAAGTTGTAAGTTATTAAATTATATGGGACATTTCCCATATCTGCAGGAATTTGTGTCCTTATATGAAATCACAAATAATGGTTAACTCCAGTTAGACCTAGAAAATGTCTAGACAAGTCATATTTAGACAGAAGTGAATAAACGAAACTATGAGTTCCATAGATACATGGGTCATATTGTATGTTTAGAAGATTGAGACACAATTGATCTCCACCCAGGCCTAACAGTTCATATATTGAGAAATTGACACAGGGCTCCACAGAACCCTTTATCTAACTTCTAACTACAGTAGAGTCTCACTTATCCAAGCCTTGCTTATCCAAGCCTCTGGATTATCCAAGCCATTTTTGTAGTCAATGTTTTCAATATATCATGATATTTTGGTGCTAAATTCGTAAATACAGTAATTACAACATAACATTACTGTGTATTGAACTATTTTTTTTCTGTCAAATTTGTTGTATAACATGATGTTTTGGTGCTTAATTTGTAAAATCATAACCTAATTTGATGTTTAATAGGCTTTTCCTTAATCTCTCCTTATTATCCAAGATATTCGCTTATCGAAGCTTCTGCCGGCCTGTTTAGCTTGGATAAGTGAGACTCTACTGTATTTCCACCATCTAAATGTTCATCCAAGGTGGATGCATACACACTCCAGGATGCTAGGTTTTACTAAAAAGGGAGGTACAGGCATATCATATCTCCTTTGCTAAGTGCAAGTTCTTTCAGCTCCTGCCACTGATAGAGAGTTGTGAAAATGTGTTGATAATCACCCATCTTCTTTCAGTTTATTGATTTTAACACTTATCTGAAATCTAATTCACATTCAAAATAATATACATCCAAAAATAAAAAAGGAGGGAAGAAAGAAAGAGAAGAGGGGATAAAAAAGCATACAACCAAAACACAATAGAGTTTGACTCTATAATTCTGACTGTAATGAAAAAATAAGAAAAAATTATTCCATTGCATATTTAACTAAACTCAAATAGCCACAGCTGTGAATTATGACACAGTTAGATTTTGTATTCCTCAAAACAGTCAATCAGTGGTTTCCAGTCTTTCAAGAAGTCTTCAATTTGTTTGTCCTTTAGAACCCAGATTATTTTAGCAACTTAGGCCTACTCAGCAATTTTAACAACTCATTTTTCCATTGTCAGTCCTTCAGTCCATTTCTATGTTTGCACTTCTGCTGATGTGTCTTTCAATATTCCTATTACCGTGATTTCTACCCCACCTTTTCTCCAATGCAGTATTCAAAGCAGCATAAGTATACATGAAATTAATAATCATAATAATGTATTTGTAAACATAAGGATATGAGCTTGTCAAATCGTAGTACATTTTGAAGACTCTGGAGCTGTATGTCTCAAAATGTGAATTGCAGCATTGTTTCAAATATTTCCCCCCATCCCAAAGTGCCTTGTTGCCTTTTTCCCGAGGCAATTGGTAGATCCGTTGAAACAAGGATTATAGATCAATTTTATACCCGCTCTTTTTGCAGCTGTTTTGAATTGTACAGTTTTCCTAATGCAAAACCTCTATGAAGACAGGGTCCAGTCCCAGAACAGCTAGCAACTGCAGGAGGAACCGAGATTAAATGCAAATTGGATTCACTCCTCTGCAGCAGCAAATCTATCAAGTCCTTCTGAATTAGAAAGACCCCTAACTACTTGAACAGCTTTGCTGCATCATTCTTTGTTGATGCAAGCATGATATAAAGCTCTTTCTTTGAAGGACCACTCTTAATCAGCCAGAACCCCTGCAGATTTGCAGTTTCTCAGTCTAAGGTAAAGGTAAAGGTTACCCCTGAGGTTAAATCCAGTCATGTCTGACTCTGAGGGTTGATGCTCATCTCCATTTCTAAGCCGAAGAGCCGGCATTGTCCATAGACACCTCCAAGGTCATGTGGCCAGCATAACTGCATGGAGCGCCATTACCTTCCCATTGGAGCAGTACCTATTGATCTACTCACATTTCCATGTTTTTGAACTGCTAGGTTGGCAGAAGCTGAGCTAACAGCAGCTGCTCCCGCCACTCCTAGGGTTTGAACCTGGGACCTTTCAGTCTGCAAGTTCAGCAGCTCAGCGCTTTAACACACTTTGCCACCATGGCTCTCCGTCTAAACTTCATTACATAGTGATTGGTTCATAACAACAGAGCTATGGGAATTTTCTCCAAACCCAGATCACTTTTATCTCATCTGGGACAGAGAATTAGATCATTAGATCCAGTGTGTGTCCAGCATCAAGAGTTGTTTTAGAGGGCAGAAAGTCCTGAACTTCAAAATAATGGAATAATGATGATGATAAAACATGTTAATGTTTAAAAAGCAGTAAACCAAGTGCTTTTAAACATTAGCATGGATAACAGGAACAAATTACTTGTAAAATTACCTGCAAAGGATCCATTGCATCCAATCTTTTGCATCTATCTTTGCATCTATCATTGCATCTATCTTTTTGACTAGTGCCTGCAAGTGAGTTTGAAATGTCCACATCTTTCAAAAAAATACACCATGGCCCATGTTCTTGTGACTTTCCCCTGTGTGGCTTTTCTTTCTTTCTGGAAAAGTGATGTGGGCCACATGATAAAAGAAATACCAAACGAGAGCTGCTGTGGTCGCCCAGTTCCTCTAGGTGTTGAAATGTAAACTGACTGCAAAATTACATTTGTTACTCTCTGAAATGTTACAGTGATTTACCCTGAAGCATATTGGAAAACATCAATCATGCAATGGAACCCCACTGCTCCCTCCCTCACCTCTTCACATCCTCCTCCCACTGAGAACCACATCTGTTTCCTCCTGATAGCTTTTAATACACATCCCCTTAATATTTTCCAACAGGAAGTAGAAATGGAGAGAAGTTTGCAGTCACCAGCATTTAAAAATCAGCCTGGGAGCCATTCCATCATTGCTGTGAAAGACCCAGAAGCAAAAGGTGGCAAAACAATTTTTGACAAGATGTCAACTGAAAATGTTCTGAACAACAGCGCTGAAGGTTAGCATAACACTTTTTGATCTGATTTCTTGCTTTCATGCCATATATTGAACGAGAAAGATAGTAAAACATTATGTGAGGGATTTTACCCCTTCCCGGCAGAGATTCAAAGTGAAGTGATATGATAATAAATGGATGGGCTTCTAAAGAAACCTGTATTCAATGCTGTAAAGTAAGAATGTATTTGACATCCTGTAATTTTGAAAGGCAGATTTCAGTAGCATAATGTTTGGAGAAGGTTGTTGTTGGGGGATTTTTTGCAATAAATAAAATGCAAGCAAGAACAACTTTGATTGTTCTGTTCAAGACAGTTTTCCCAGTTTCAAACAGAACAACATGTAAATTTCTTCACTAAAAATAGTGCAGGGCCTTTCTTAAAGAGTGTTCTTGATCATCAAAATACCTCAAGAAAATGGTGACTATATAATCAAAGCTGCATTCAATAAAAGGATGAATTGTGCTTTCCAATTTCAGGAAGGAAAGAGCATTCCACCTTTTCTTTTTCAGATGATTGCTTTAAAATATATTTAATGATTTTAGGATAGAATGAGACAGAATGGTGTCATGTTTCTGCAATGTAATTTTGATTTATTAATGTTTTGAAAATGCTATTTAAATGTTAATAGCTGGTTGTTTAAAAACTGCAGAGTTTGCCATAAATTTCAGTGCTATAAGAACAAAACACAAATACTTGGATTCCAAGTATAGATACTATGTTTTGGAAGTTTCACGATTGTTGTTTTGAAGTCACTGTAAAGAATTTCCCTGTTTTTCACTGCATAGGGATACAGCATGTATAATTAGCCAATATATTTTTACATCCAACCTAACATTGCCTAAACCAAACTTGAAAAAAATAGTAGTTTAATGCACAATCTAGTATTAAATGTACATAAGGAGAGCAAGTAAGCATAGTGTTTCCAGAATCACAGTAGTCTAGAGAAACATGGGGTCAAATTCGCATTCAGCCATGAAGCTCACTGTGTGGCCTTGGGCCAATCGTTCTCCCCCAAGCCATATCAGACTGCAATAGATTTACATTGTAGATCAGTGGTTCGCAACCTTTTTTGACCAGGGACCACTCTCCAACATTAGTACCAAAAGGGTTACAAATCAGTTTTTGGTCAACTTTAAATTCAGTTTTGTTATTTGGAGTGTTGATTCAGAAAATTGCATTGGATAGCCCACATCAGCTCTAGTTTCTGATACAGAACATATGCTATCCAGTAGTCGCCATCTGCTCATCCACAGAAAATCGTATTTAATAATATAGAGGTGATGTGGTCTATCCAATGAAGTTTTCCAAATCAACACCCCAAATAACTCCAGGAACAGGCCTAAAAACGAAGACACCAAGGCTTCCAAGCGCCACATGGAATGGCTCCACTTAGGGGGAAGAAGGAGGAGGAGAAGCAGCAGATAGGAGGCTTGTTGTCGCACTTTTGTGGGTAATTACCCCCCCCCCCCACATCCCTGTTGCCTTTGCACTAAAAGAGGGTTTTGCAAGACCAGTTGCTCTTGTTGCAATGGCATAGTAATAGTGAGGCCACTGACCATATTTTAGTTCTAAGGGACCACTGGTGGTCCATGGACCACAGGTTGGGAACCACTGTTGTAGATGCACTTATGGAATTGTTATGGAAGGTGGAAGAGAGAATCCAATAGTATCTTGAAGGAAGGTGTGCCAAACTAAAGTGACTGGATATTCATCTGTGGGCAGTTGGACAAGCTGCAAAAAACCAAGACAACCTGTTTTGCACAAGTAGTGACATCAAATGACTTTCAGTGACAGAGGTATTTTTCTGGTCACTGAGTAGGGAGGGCGCACTGACTGGCCAATCAGATTCCTTGGCTAATCGGACAAGTCAATAAATTTAGATGACTTCATCATAACAGCAATTTCAACTGCTTTATTGTCATGGGATCTCGATGTTTCTACATGAATGGGCCTGTCTTTTGTGAAAACATATTTCTGAAGAGGGGTGGCAGGAGGTTAGATCAGTCACAGTAGAATATAACTTCTAAATATAAAGCAATCATAAGGGTCTTTTGTTGAAGAACAATAAGGGTTTCTTGTTGAAGAGTTGAACAGGCAGAACTGCACAAAGTTCAGCTCCTTTCATCTTGTTCAGTTTGCTGAAATTGTATTAATTGTACAGAATGCTAATTCAATGAGAAACTAAACCATATGAGGAGTGGCTAAGGGAGCTGGGTATGTTTCACTTGGAGAAGAGAAATTTCAGAAAGGACATAATGGCCGCGTTTAAATATTTTAAAGAGTGTCATGTTGAAGATGGAGCACGCTTGTTTTCCGCTGTTCCAGAAACTAGGACATGGAGCAATGCATTCAAACTATAGGATAGGAGATTCCACCTAAACATCAAAAGGAACCTCCTGATAGTAAGACCTGTTCAACAGTTGATTGTGTATTCCTGTCTGACAAAATGAGGTTGGACTGGATGGCCCTTGTGTTCTCTTCCATCTCCATAATTCTATGAGAAAAGATGGAAGCACCATTCACATCAGTGGGTTGTTGGCATATGCTATCTGGTCCTTCCCTTGATACTTCTTCCCCATTTCTCTTTGTATAGAGAAATGTATAGTACTTTTCCTTCCCTTTTCCTTGGTAAGAATATAAATCTCAAGTGATTTTTATGATTATACAGTTGCCCCTTTGTATTCACAGATTCTGCATTTACAAATATCACCATTTATATCTTGAAAATATTCTCCTCCCTCCACAAAAAAAATCCAGATAGCAAACCTTGATTGTATACAAGGGGCACTATTTTACTATGTCATTGTATATACTAGGACTTGAGTTTCATGGATTTTGGTATCCACTGTGGGGGAAGATCCTGGAAGCTGCAACTAAGGCCCCTTCTACACTGCCATATAATCCAGATAATCAAAGCAAACAATCCACATTACATGCTTTGAACTGGATTATATGAGTCTACACTGCCATATAATCCAATTCAATGCAGATAATCTGGATTTTATATGGCAGTGTAGAAGGGGTCTGAGACTGGATCTACACTGCCTTATATACCAGGTTCTGATCCCAAATTATTTGCTTTAAACTGGATTATATGAGCCTATACTACCAGATGCAACCTGAAATAACAACCAGATGAGAAAGAAGAATGCTATGGATATCATCAACTCTCAGACACCTCAAATTAGGCAAAACGGGTTATCCTGGAATGCATGGACAGCATCATCTCCCAAATTGCATTAAGACCTGTAAATATGAATGCCAGCAAAATAAGATTTACGAAGTCAATTTGATTTGCTCTGCTTATGCACAGTGGTGAAATCTCCTGATCAACCTTGATCCATCTTCCTTTAGGAAAGCACTATCTCTTGTCATGAGCCACGTAAATCTTCAGCAAGGAAAGTGGCAAGGTGAATGAGGAGGGAATGGAAACCTGTCAGAGATGTGCTTGAGCTGGATCTTATTTCTGCATTAACTAGATTGTTGGGCTCTAGAGTTGTCTGAACATATTTGCTGGAATTCCTACTAGGAAAATATACTTTTCTCAGAAACATGGCATTTAAAAAGAGATTTTTCTCACATTTTCTACAAGGAAAACTCATATATCAGAGTTTTGAAGAGCTCTAACAGGCTTGCTGATATTTATAATAGCTAAGCTGTCAACATCTAAGGGGTAATAAGGTGCATTTTTAGCCAAATGATTTCATATGATGTAGCATAAATGATGAAATGCAAGCTGAAAACAACCCATTTTTCATTTGATGACACACAAAACTGGACACTTAAATCATGAAGTGAAGAATATGCTGACATTTGTATTACTCATCTGTGCTGTATTACTCATCTGTGGGAGAATTATTGTATGGCTATTGCATCATGGCAATGAACATTTTGTTTCCAAAATGGTCTTTTTAGTACTAATGAATCAAAACATTCATATATTTAGTTTCATATACCTGAGAGGTGGAAATGGACAACCATAGCCAAGCAGAATCAGTTCATAATCAACAGTGCCATTGCTCAGAAATTTAATTATTTCTTTCACTTGATTTTCAGCATCTTAATGCATCATTTACACTTAATTCCACCAGGGAAAGAGTAGGAAGAGGTAGATCTTGATGCACTTGAAATGATTTGCAGTAGATTAGCAATGGCTTCTGACTCCCATTTGTTTATCATTAACAGTAAATAAATATCTCCCCTCTTATGCTAAACAATAACAATGAAATAAAGAAAGTTTGGAATATGAAACCAAGGGCCTATTGAGATTATACAGTTTTTGCATGTATCTTGTAGTTCACACAGAGATATAACTATGGCAGTTAGAGTGGAATCACAATGCAAGAATTGAGTAATATTTATAATATGAGAAGATAACAAATATATATTTCTGTGTGAACTGAAGTTCCATGGACTTCTTGTACCCAAAGCATAGTTTTAGGCTAAGAATCCTTTAATTCTAAGGATCCGACTTTTCAGTCAAAGTCTGTATTAGTTTCTGTCCCTGTTATAATTTGATTTTGAAAGGTTTGGCATGTTGTGGAAACAAAGCTTGGTAATCAAGCTCCAGTGGAGACACCTTTTCCTTATGATAATTCTTTCAGGACTGAATTTCCCGTCCTAGGGGTAGATTTCTCTCATTTCCTGATGGCTCACCTCCATTCTTAATTACGAGTCATTTGTCAGATATTTGTAAGTTGGGGACTACCTGTACTGACCTTGTTGAAGATGGCTTTAGCGAAGAAGTATTCCTGGCTTTAAACCAAGAATGGGCAATCCCGGCAAATTTAGGAGCTATTTTTCTGCCCCAGGACCTTTGAAAGGAACACATGAATTGTCCACAGTGCCAAACAATAACAATGCTAGGAAGTCACAGAAAGTCCATTTCCTGATTTTGGAATATGGAGGATTTTTACGTGGAACAGTGTGGAGGAGTGGTGTGGTCAGTTTAAAAAGCAAAGGCTTTCAAGATCAGCAATATAATTTCCTTTTTTGCCTTAAAAAAGTCAAAGATAGTGCAATATCTGGTTTAAGGACTACATTCTGCCTACTACTTACCCAATTCAATTTGGGAGACTACCACTACTCCCATCTATTCACTAAGGAACATCATGGGCCTTATAGGATATTTCTGGGCTCTAAGGCAACAAGGGACAAATCCCCACCTGCTATGAATAGAGTTTCAGACCAAAAAATGGGCTGAGAGAACTCTAGAACCACAAAAGGGGAACATGGACACACAGTAAGAAATGCAGGATAACAAAAGTGACAGTGGGAATATGTATGCATGGAAAACTAACCAAACTATAGCAACAATATGGCTTTCATAGAATAATAGAACTTGGAACTGCATGAGGCTGTAAATACAGGGTAATTTCAGAGCCCAGGTTTTATATTCAGTACTCTTGGCAATCCAGAAAGGCCCAATCAATCTATCTATAGGATGACCAAGTCTGAAACTTCTGGCATTTGGCATGAGTGTTGACTCTAATCAGAAAGACAGAAAACCAGAATCCCTTACAGCCTCATATAGATGTGGTGAAACAGAGAAGGGTGCTGAAGCAGAGAGCTGATTTCAGGGATGTGATCCATTGAATTATATGGCTGAACTGAGAAACTACCTGGCTCTTTTTCTCCTTCATAAGAAGCCGTACATTCAGTATCTGCAGAACATTGCTCTCTTTTTGGTTTTCAGTCACTTGCCTCTTCTTGCTACACCTATGAATAAGCCTATTATTTTGTCCATTTGAAGTTGTTAATGTTGATTTCTGACAGAAGTACGACAAGGTGAAGAGTCAAGATATTGCTTCACTGCCTGCACAGCTTTCAAAGTGCATGTGAATGTCTTCTTTCTGTTCACAGAGGTGCTGAGGCTGAAGATTTTATTTATTTATTTATTTATTTACAGTATTTATATTCTGCCCTTCTCACCCCGAAGGGGACTCAGGGCAGATCACATTATACACAAATAGGGCAAACATTTAATGCCCATAAACACATCAAACAGAGAAAGAGACAGACAGACGCAGAGACAATTTAACCTTCTCCTGAGGGGATGTTCGATTCTGGCCACAGGGGGGAGCAGCTGCTTCATCATCCACTCTGATGGCACTTCCTCATTCCAAGTCATAAATTAGTTAAACTTGCCTCCCCACTTTTATAAGTGGTACCTTATCTCCTACTTGATAGATGCAACTATCTTTCGGGTTGCTAGGTCAGCAACGAGCAGGGGCTATTTTTTATTTTTAATTGACGGGTGCTCACCCCGCCACGGGCTGGCCTCGAACTCATGACCTCATGGTCAGAGTGATTTATTGCAGCAGGCTGCTCAACAGCCTGCACCACAGCCCAGCCCCTAATATTCCAGAACTATTGGAGAAAGTGCAGGAAAGGACAGCCAAAATAAGTCTGGAATGCTGTCTGAAAAAGGAAATGCAAAACTGCTTAGAAACATTAAGACAATTAAAGGAAGACATCAAGTTTATAATGTATACACTCTATGGAAAAAGAGGATAGAGAGGGTTTTCCTTCTCTCCTACAACTCAGGAATGTGGGTGTTGTAGTTGTCCAATGAGATGGCTTATCCTTAGGTTTAACAAGAGAGAGAAAGGAAATTTTCCTTTGCATCATGTGCTGTTAATTTATTGAATGTATTTGACTGTGGTGATGGACAGCTAGCATAGGTCCCTTCTACACTGCCATATAAAATCCAGATTATGTGCTTTGAACTGGGTTATATGGCAGTGTCCATACTCCATTATTTCCAGTCCATACTCCAGGAAATAATGCCCAACTACTCACTGGAGGGAGGGATATTGGAGACAAAGATGAAGTACTTTGGCCACATAATGAGAAGATAGGAAATTTTGGATAAGAGAATGATGCTGGGGAAAATGGAAGGAAAAAGGAAGAGGGGCTGACCAAGGGCAAGATGGATGGATCGTATCCTTGAAGTGACTGGCTTGACCTTGAAAGAGCTGGGAGTGGCAGTGGCCGACAGGGATCTCTGGCATGGGCTGGTCCATGAGGTCATGGAGAGTCGGAAATGATTGAATGAATAAACAACAACATATGGCAATGTAGACGCATATAATCCAGTTCAAAGCAGATAATGTAGATTGTCTGTTTTGATGATCAGGATTATGTGGCCTTAGTTGGCTTTGAAGTGGGAGGAGGTACCTGTAGTCTCCTGATTTTGGTGGACAGCAGCTCCTATCTTACACCATCACAGGCTATGCCAGTTAGGACGAATGGGAATTTGCTACGACAACATCTTGGATAGCCACATGTTTCAATCCCTGCTTTAAACAAATATGGGAAATTATAGAAAAACAGAATATTTGCATACTATAAATTATAATGACTATAGGGAATTTGCAGGTGTTGTGATAGTTTGGCTCTGGAGAAAAATAATGGGACTGTTTATCATGGGCTCTTTTAGAACTGGCTAGTTAGAGTTATTGGAAACCTGATGCTGGATCAAATGGAGCATTGGTCTGATCTCTCACATATCTTCTTGTTGGACAGAAAGCTAAAGAGATATTTTGGCATAATTTAAGTAGTAGATAAATGACCCAACACCCCCAGTCCCAGCCATCATGCCCAGTAGTTGGGGATAAGGGAAGCTCTAGTTCCAAACAACTGGGATACATTGGTTTACCACATTCAAACCTATGCAATATGGTATTGTGTTATTTCCCATCCTGGCAAATATAGATTGGGCGGAAAGGCATTTATTGTTCAGTGCTAAAAAGCTCATAGTATGGATGATGAGATGCTGTTGTTGTTGTTGTGGTTGTGGTTGTTGTTGTTGTTCTGCAGTGCTCTACACTGACTGTTAACTTCTTACGTTTCCTCACTGCAAACATGGCTTTTCCTTATATGGTGTAGAGAAAAGAACTATCAAGCAGCTACAGCAAAAGCCATTAAAGATGTTGGAGGTTAAAAGCAATGTGGCCTAGTGTGCTCCTGCTCTGAAAGATTGCTTAATAAAAATGAAATTTCTCATGTATTGCCTTTTTGATGACTTCAGAATCAAGCTTGCTCAAAGAGTTCCTTTTCTTTGAATGTCGGCATGACAAATTCAGCTTGCACCCTATGTTAATATTTCCTTCTGTGAGTCCCCTTTGTCTGTAGAGTGTTTTCCACAAGGGCCTGGGTAAGATGGATATATATTTTGTTAATAATTATGTCAACAGGGAAGTCTCTAATATGAAATCCAGTGAGGCAGCTGCCTCAGGCTGTGTCAACTGAGGGAGATTGAAGAGACAGAAAAGTATATGCCCAGGTGCCTCCTGCACACCATCCTAAGCTTCCCTGCTGCTCCCAAATTCAGTGGAAAATGGGGTCTTGTCACCAGTGTCAAACTAAGGGTACATCTATAGTGCAGACTTTTAAAAATAGTGATTCCATTTTCATTACTGTGGCTCAGTGCTATAGAATCATGAGATTTGTATTTTAGTGAGGCACCAGCACTCTTTGGCAGAGAAGGCCTTGTAAAACTGCAGCACTCAGGATGCCATATAATTCAGCCATGCCAGTTAAAGTGGTGTCAAACTGCACTAATTTTGCAGTGCAGATGCAGCCTAAGGCTCAGGTGAAGTTTGGTACATGGAATGGAAGAGGTACTATTTTATCCTTGGAGTCAACCAACAAAAAGTTTCCAACTGCCCTTGTCTTCCAGTGATGCACACTCAAAGGAATTATTGTATATACTCGAGTATAAGCCAACCCGAATATAAGCCGAGGCACCTAATTTTACCACAAAAACTGGGAAAACTTATTCACTCGAGTATAAGCCAAGGATGGGAAATGCAGCAGCTACTGGTAAATTTCAAAATAAAAATAGATACCAATAAAATTACATTAACTGAGGCATAAGTGGAGTAAATGTTTTTTTGACTATTTACTGTATTTCAAAGAAAAACAGTAAGCTAACTGTGTAAGTGCATAAGTAGGGTCAACAAAAACAATATGGTATCAACAATAACTTTATAATAATCATCATCATTATCATCATCAACATAACAACAATAACTTCCTTTGTATCCTGCTCTATCTATCTCCCCATGGGGACTCAGGCTGGCTTCCAGCATAGTAACAGGCAAACATTCAATGCCTATATAAACAATGCAGGGCTAGATATAGTTCTATAATTATATATGCTAATTTCACATTTGCATTTCCCCCCTAAAAAGTTTGCAAATCTTCTCTCTATATATGTGCATAAAATTAATGTATACATATAGGTAGGTACAGATATACAGGTACATGGAAATCTCTAGATATCTATATGTATATAGGATTTGCAAAGACCTGCAAACATATGAGGGGAAAATTCATATATTAAATTAATGTATTTGTAGGGGGAAATCTATATATTATTTACAAGCTTTGGGGCATGCATTTGCCCAAGGAAGAAATGCAAGCAAAGCCCTCCTAAAAACAACTTTGGCCTTTTTTCGCCTCCCCTTTCCCACTTCTTTTATTTCTCCCTCTTTCAATCTCTAAAAGTAGCCAGAAAAGGCTTTTTAAAACTTCCCTCCCTCTCCCAAAAAACCCCACTCTATTTTTGTTTCCTTAGGAATAAAAAGAAATACACACCTTCTGTTGCTCTCCTTTCCCTCCCTTTTGATTCAAACGTTCTTGCAATAATAGTAGTAATAATAATAATAAATCCTGCAAATTTGCAAGAGTCTCTCTTTTTCTTCCCCTCCCACCATGCAATCTTTTTTCTTTTTCCTGGCTTGCAAGAGGTTCTGTCACTCACTCTCCTTTCACTTTTAAAAACATTTCCTCCTTGTCCCTCGCTCTCTTAAAAAATAAGATAACTCCAGCCTGGGAGGAGAAGCAGAGAAGGGAGGTTTTGGAAAAGAAAACATACTGTGGCCTCCAGGCTCTGCTGCTGGCTTAACCTTGACCCAATTATAAGCCGAGGGAGGCTTTCTCAGCCCCCAAAAAGAGATTTTAAAAACTCGGCTTATCTTCGAGTATATACGGTAAACTGAATGTGTAATGGGATTACCAATGTGGATGACGTATACACAGATGCATTTAGATGCATCCCCTTAAAAGGGACACCATGTTGATCCTCTAGGATCCTCTAGGTTATCAACCTGGGGTCCCCAGATGTTTTTGTCCTACAACTCGCAGAAATCCCAGCCAGTTAGGATTTCTGGGAGTTGAGGGACAAAAACATCTGGAGACCCAAGTTGAGAACCACTGCTCTAGGCCAAAGTCCTATGGAATACAACTGGAACAGGAATAATAATAATAATAATAATAATAATAATAATAATAATAATAATAATAATAATAAACAACTTTATTTCTATCCTGCCCTATCTCTCCAAAGGTGACTCAGGGTGGTTCACAATATATAGCAGCAATCATTCAATGCTGTAAAATCCATAAAGTAAATAAACCATAAATTAAAAATAACAAATTAGACATCAACATCAGACAGTAGTGGTACATTACAACAAATTAAGCATCAAGGAACTAACATTTCATGTTTTGACAAATAAACATTTAAAAACAAAATTTAAACATTGAGACTAATAAGAATTAAACATTAAAATTTAAAAGCCAGAATAACAAGCCATTTGTTGTTTTTGCAAAGTAGCTCCCGTTAGTTTTTCAGTTTTGATTTTTTATCCTGTAAAGAAAGTATCCAGTTTTACTTTCTAACAATGAATAATGGTGTTTTGATAATTTGGTCACAGATACTTTTATGGGAAATAACTTTTTGTTTAGATTTTATAGCCAGTAAAAAATCTGTTCCCAGGCCTCAACAGCTTTGAAGATAAAGATTTATATAAGGAGTTTATGATCTGCAATGGAAGACTGATCCCATCCTGGAGTTATATTTCAGTGGATTGGTTAGTATCAGTCCTAAATCTATTGCACTGGAGTGGGAATTAATTTTGTGTAATGATGCTATTGCACAGGGGGAGATCTTTATAATGCAGCAAAAGGAGGTTGAAAGCAGAAGGTTTTTTGTATCTAGAAGAAAGTCTTGGCCATTCAAGAACAGAGATGTGGAAGATACCCAATGCCATTTTTGAGATGCTTGGGTCAATGTTGTCATGTTCCCCACTTGGCCTTTTTTAAGTGCAGAAGGAACCATTTTGCAACAGGAAGACAACAGGAAGGTGGGTGGGAGTGTAGCTACAGAAAAGTAAAATGAAACAATTACCTCCCCCAATAAGAAATCTCTCCCCTTTTCATCAGTTGAGCATTTAAAAAGGCAATTTCAGCAGCCAAAGAAAAGCAGTAGACAAATTTCCCAAGGAAATGAAAACACAGCAAGTAGCAAGGACCTCTTAACACTGGACTAAATAGCCCCATTTTGGTGTTTTTGGCTGGGGCTTGGCCGGAGCTTGATGAACACCATCAGACTATGCAAGGCAGGCCCTGCCCACATTTCTCCCAAAGTGGAGGGGAAGTGTCAAAGACACTTCCTTCTCCACCCCGGGGGAAGAAAGTGGTTTTTGGATAACTCCGATGGAGCTACCCGCACTTTCCTCCCCTTTTCCTCATATGATGGGGCCGAGCTGTGGCGCAGCTGGCTAGTAACCAGCTGCAATAAATCACTACTGACCAAGAGGTCATGAGTTCGAAGCCCAGGTTGGGTTAAGCCCCCGACCATTAAATAGCCCGGTTTGCTGTTGACCTATGCAGCCCGAAAGACAGCTGCATCTGTCAAGTAGAAAATTTAGGTATGCTTTATGCGGGAGGCTAATTTAATTAATTTGCAACATCATAAAACTGCCAGCAACATGCCAGAAAGGAATGAGGAAATACAGTCATTATTGCACGGGGAAGCAACAGCTCCCCCTGTGGCCGGAATCGTGAAGCTGGAAATGTTAAATGCCTCTGTGTGTGTCTGTATGTTGTTTGTCTGATGGCATTGAATGTTTGCCATATATGTTCATTGTAATCTGCCCTGAGTCTGCTTCGGGGTGAGAAGGGCGGAATATAAATACAGTAGAGTCTCACTTATCCAACATAAACGGGCCAGCAGAATTTTGGATAAGCGAATATGTTGGATAATAAGGAGGCATTAAGGAAAAGCCTATGAAACATCAAATTAGGTTATAATCTTACAAATTAAGCACCAAAACATCATGTTATACAACAAATTTGACAGAAAAAGTAGTTCACTTTGCAGTAATGCTATGTAGGAATTACTGTATTTATGAATTTAGCACCAAAATATCATGATGTATTTAAAACATTGACTACAAAAATGCGTTGGATAATCCAGAACGTTGGATAAGCGAGTGTTGGATAAGTGAGACTCTACTGTACTGTAAACAAATAAATAAATAAGGGCCGTAGGGCAATGTGTGTTGCCACACCTTGCTGCCCTTTCTCTCATCTGGTGGGGACAGGGACAAGGCACCAAAGTGCCCTGTCTTACCCCCACCATATGATGGGGAGAAGGAGGGAGGCCATGCAGGGCACTATGAGGCACTCCACGCACCTTTCCTTTCACTGGCAACTGCTGGTGCCATGGCACGGGCTGCGTAGGCCACGTGAAAAGGTCCTTGGATGTGAAGTTTCAATATCTTGCTTTCTTTGATGCTTGAAATTTGAGGACTCAAGTAAAGTTTCATGAGAAAAATTGTCATTTGGAGAGGCATCCCCATTTTGGTCCATCCAGACTCCATAGGTATAAACCTGAATATGGAGCATGACTCCTGAATCAAGAATCATGCCACAATAGTGGCAAAATGTCACAATTGAAAAATCACTGTCAAGAGAGAGAAAAGACAGAATAAATTAGTGATAGGTGGGTAATATTTTCCTGCTCTGAATCTTTATATTTCTTGCATTAATATTCCAGATTATACCACCAGTTTTTACCTTTGTGAACTTGATATAGACACAGAGTCTATTCCCATCCCAATTTGCACTTCCAAAAATTTGCAGCACTTTATCAGTCACCTCGTGTTTACAATATTTATATGGTGCACCTTACCCGGTCTACTTTTACAACCTCTCAGTTTTAATCCATGTTTTTATTTGTAATTGTCATTGGTTTTTATTGGCTAATGTTTAAATTTTTATAATTGTGCATGTCTTTTGTCTATTGTTGTTTTATATTGCTATTGTTTTTATTTGGGCTTGGCCCCATGTAAGCTGCCCTGAGTGCCCTTTGGGGAGATAGAGGCGGGGTATAAAAATAAAGTTGTTATTATTATTATTATTATTATTATTATTATTATTATTATTATTATTATTATTACCAGTTATTACAAGGTTGTTGCTGCAAGTGGAGTTACCAATGGAACAGGAGAGGAGGAAAGGGCTCACTGTGAAGGAGGAGATAATTCATTATAGAAGGACTTCTTGAACAATTATCATGCTGAAATATCAAGGAAAAGAGAGAGGGCTACAGAACATTCAGACTATGGCCACAAAATGTTTATTTCCCCTTCCCAGAAAATTATTTGTTCAGCTGTACTACCTAAAAAGGTACATTATAGATGCTGTAGATGATATCTCAGAGGAAGACAACAGCAATCCACCTTTGAGTATTCCTTGCCTAAGAACATTCTATTAAATAAATAGGGTCACCATATGTTGACCTGAAGGCATAGATACTAAACAACCCTCCCTTGTTCAACAGGTGGAAACAATGCCCACCAACCATAGAACAGAAAGCTATAAAAACATATACTGGTTTCTCATCTGGAGGAGAAAGGATGTATGGATATGGTGAAAAACCCTAGTGAAAAAATTGACCCATCAAGATTTTCCACATGTTGGTGGTATTGTTTATTTATTTATTTACATAACTTTTTCAAAAACCTTTTTGTATAAAGAGCACCACTTTTGTGGAACAAAAAAAAACCTCTTTGGAAGTTTTTCCAACATCTTATCTTATCCTACCCTGAAAAGTGAACATGAGGGAGAAAACTATTTAAAGTTTGGCTCCACACTATTTAAAATATCGTATTTCCCTGTCTGACCCAACCCAACTTCGAAGATCCTCAGAGAGCTTTTTACGTCGACCAACCACCATCACATGCTCATTTGTTGAGGACACAAGAGAGAACCTTTGCAGAGACTGCTCCTTTCCTTTGGAATTTCCTTCCAGGAAAGGTCCCATTAGTCCCATCCCTTGCTCTCTTTATGTCAGCAATTAAGACCTTTGTATTTACGCAAACATCTGATTGATTTTTAAATTACATAGTGGAATAGCATGAGGGCTGTGCAATAACTTTTTATCCAGTTTGTAGTTTTAATCATGTTTTAAATATATTTTGAGTGGTATGAATGATTTGTGTTAAAAAAAATTAATTACAGTAGAGTCTCACTTATCCAAGCTAAACGGGCTGGATAAGCGAATATCTTGGATAATAAGGAGGGATTAAGGAAAAGCCTATTAAACATCAAATTAGGTTATGATTTTACAAATTAAGCATCAAAACATCATGTTATACAACATTTGACAGAAAAAGTAGTTCAATATGCAGTAATGTTATGTTGTAATTACTGTATTTACGTATTTAACATGAAAATATCAAGATATATTGAAAACATTGACTACAAAAATAGCTTGGATTATCCAGAAGCTTGGATAAGCGAGGCTTGGATAAGTGAGACTTGGATAAGTGAGACTCTACTGTAGCTTTGAGTTTCAAATTTTGTAAGCCACCTTGGGTCCCTTGATAGGACAAAGTTATGACATAAATTGAATGAATGAATGAAGATGCAGGATTCTTCACTGTACCATCAGGGCAGATTGAACTGTGTGGTGCTGGGAAATTTTACATTCTTATCAGGGCCATTTTTGTGCTTTTTCTGCATGATTACTTTGATGGTGTTTTACAGTGTTGTAGATGATTGGCAGTGGGATTGATTGTTGATGTGTGGTGCCCGCTTTTGCTACAGCCAGCGTTGTGTTTTAGGCCCTGTTGCTGTTTTGAAGATGTAGGATCATGGCATTTTGCTAGTGGTGGCAATGATATTACAACTGCCCAGCACACGTTGACATAATTTAGAAAATTTAAATGCTGTCAGCAACTTTAATTAGTCATTATTCCCAAGCTAATCTTGTTTCACTCGTAATCGGAATTCTGACTTGTGAAGGTAATGTATTAGAGTACGGGAAATGTAACTAATATAGAAGCAGAACATTCTTGCCTAGTAAAAGACATGAGATGGATATTGTTAGCTGTACGATTTGAGAGAAAGTGAAGGTTAGGATTTGAAAAGCGGGAGGGAACAAACCCAGCCTAACTTATGTCAGGGCATGGCTTCCATCAACCTTGAAATTAAACTTGTTTAGAGAGTACAAAGTGCAAATGATCAACAAAGGTGGCATGTACTAGCTGGCTTAGCATAATCTGAAAAATGTGAAGAGTCATAGATGAGAATTCCTCTTGCCCTTAGTTTGGTTTTATAACAGTGTCACCCCCGAATGCTTGTTCATTTATGCCACTTTGTGTAGAGGCCAGAGAACTTGGATCCTGTACAATAAATGCAGAGGATTTATTTCAGCAGTATTCAACTGCATGCATTTCTTTAAAGATCTGACAAGCATTTAGAAGGCTGATGTCAGGGTGCAGGATTTGCTCTTTGTCCTCTTTGTAAATAAATTTAGATTTGTATTATGCATCTATTTATGTATATTTGGAAACCCTCCTGTCTGACATTTTATTTCCACAGTAGATAGAGGTGTTCTTTCAGATTATTTTGTCTGATTGAATTTAAGATCTGCTACTGACAGATTTCTCATCCATTTACAATCTGGGAGTGGTTTCCCCTCCCCTTTTTCTCCTGGGTGCAATTTTTGACTCCTTATCCTTTAGTAAAAGAACATGCAGAAGAACAAGACAGGCTGTTTCTCCTCAGTCTCCGAGCACAGGATCTGGATTTTTCAATGATAATTACAGCTGCTCTTTCTCCATAAATGTGTGAAAATGCAGCCATGAGGCGCCATGCGATCAATCAAGGTGGATCATTGCCCTTAATTGCTTCTAGCTTTAATTGCTTTAATTGCTTGAAGTACTTTTTGAGAGGCAAAGCAATGGGGAAAAATGCATATATAATACATTTAAATTACTGGTTGCTGATGCTTCAGTGTCAGTTAAGCAGTGAATTTACTTTGGTTTTTAGTCAGAACTTTAAAGGAGAAAGGGGATAGGATTCAGGACATTGGGTAGCTCTTTAAATTTTTTGACTAGAGAATCCATAGAATCCATATGGCCAGCTAGACTATATGTCTAGCTACCCTGGTTTCTCTTAGCTATTGTTCATACCGTCATCCCACCACATTAGTGATTTTGACTTTTGTGGACTGGATTATTCATGAATGTCATTACAGCTGTCTAGGAATCACTAGGTCCTTCAGGACGACTACAGCTGGAGGTTGACCAGCTGGAGAACCTGGAGAGAATATCTCCCTAGGAATCTCTAAGGGTCTTTCCACATAGCCATATAACCAAGAATATCAAGTCAGATGATCCACAATATCTGATTGAACTGGATTATCTGAGTCCACACTGATTCAATGTGGATTATATACAGCTGTGTGGAAGGGAGCCTAAGTCTTCCAGCACGATTCTATGATCATAGTCGAAAACAGAGATTCCTAGAAAGGTGTTCTCCCAAGTTAAGGAAAAACAGCTCTTTACCCCACAGTTTTTCACCTTCACTGAAATTCAGCAAATGTGGAGGGATGACTTACTTTAAATTAATACTTATCCACAACAGAGAGGCCTAGTTGCTACAGAGTACCCATGACAGGGCTTTCTCTGTAATGGCACCCCAACTATGAAACTCCCTCGTAAAGGAAATCAGACTAGCTGCACTTCCTTAGAGCTTCCAGTAAACAGCTACATGTGTAACATTGTAGGTACTGTGTTTCCCCGAAAATAAGACAGTGTCTTATATTAATTTTTGCTCCCAAAGGTGTGCTAGGTCTTATTTTCAGGGGATGTCTTATTTTTCCATGAAGAAGAATTCACATTTATTGTTGAACAAAAAATGAACATTTATTATATACTGTACAGTAGTTGTCATAACAAACCAGCATAACCAGACAAACTGTGGATCCTATCAAGAATTTCTTGTTACTACCATTATTTCCATGTACAACTGGTATGTACATTTACCAATCCTGCATGCTCTGGTGTTCTGTTTGGCAGGCGCTGGGCATGCTTCCAAACAAAAACTTTGCTAGGTCTTACTTTCGGGGAAGGCCTTATATTTAGCAATTCAGCAAAACTTCTACTAGGTCTTATTTTTCGGAGATGTCTTATTTTCGGGGAAACAGGGTAGCTTTCAATCCTTAAAACCAAAGGTGGACTTTCTGGTGGTTTTCACTCATGGTGGTTTTAAAACTATTGTTTACGAATTTAATCTGCTTTTAAATAATACGGTATCCGTCTTATCTGTTTATACTCAATGTTTTCAATAATGCTTTTATCTGTTGTGCAGAACATTGGGGACTCTGGGGAGGTGATAAATAAATAATACAAGCATGTAGAAAGGAAGTGCAAATTTTCCTACAAGCAAAAGGGAGGGAGAGAAGTTAGGGACTACTAAAGTATCAATGTGGCAAAGTATATATGAGCTGATTAAGAGAAAAATATGAGTTGTGTTGGATCTAACCAAAGGCCTATTGTGTTCAGCCTATTCAGGTCCCAGAGTAGTTTCACTTTATTATTCCTCAGATACATCCTCTGATAACTGCCTTTCCCATCATTACACATGTCACTTTAGAGAGGATTCCAGTACTAATTCTGGTATTCAGAGTGGTTTCTTATGATGCAGAGTGGTGATGAATTCATAGGGTTGCCTTATCTCAGGAGCTGAAATTGGTTTTCTACTTCTCATGGGCCATCTTCATGTGGGAGACCTGTAAATTCTTCAGTTTTGTGCAGCTAAAATCTGGTCAAGAGAAAGGAGTGTGTGCAAATCCCCAGCTCACCTAGCCAAGTAGAAGCTTGCTACAGTTTCTAAGATTTAATTGATCTGTGCTGCAAAAGACTTCATCACACAAAGCCACTATTCCATGCCAGTCACATGAGTCCCCCTGGGCAGATAGGGCAGACAACAAATAAAGTTTTATTATGTTATTTTTATAACAGACAGCAGATACATACTGGGATGAGCACCTTTATTATCATACTTCTGTTCATTTTCGTTATTGTGCTGCTTTGAGAATCCTTGGTACCATGATCACACTTCAGCATGCTCTTGTAACCTCACTTTGCTGCATTTGCACTGTTCTGTTTTTTTAAATTTTTTTAGCAATTTCAGCAATGAAAAGTAAAATAATGATAAATTTATTTTTTAATATTAAATAAACAGACAGCTCAGGAATAGCGAGGGAAAGAGGAGGAGAAATTAGCTTCCTGACATCACTTAACTGCCAGTACAGAAATGGAAGGGATCCGATGCACCCGTGTAGGTGACAGGAACATTGTGGGTTGCAAGCTATTAATGGGTTTTACTCATCAATAGCAAGTAATGAGTACATTTCTGGGAGGAGGATGACCAGCAGCAGTCTTCAATGGTGGTTTGCCTACCTCGTGTGATAAAGACATTCTGCGACTATTTATTTCCAGTCATCGTGATGTCAAGGGTCACCCTTCATTCTGTGCTGTACCAACTTTCTGGTTAGACGTAAGTAGCTTAGATTAAGTGTTTCTATCATATCTCCCTAAATAGTTGAGAAGAAATAATCTGCTAATTTCACAGTCCTTTTAGCTAAGAGTTCTGTTTTAATTTCTAAATATGGAAATATGTTCTGCACATGCATGTGAATGGCAAGCTGTGAGCAATTGTGGTTGAAACTTAATTCGTAATGTTTACTGACATCACCAAGGATCATTCCGGGTCTCAGGTTTTGATTCACAATCCTGAGAGCTTAGAGTGATCTTGAACTGGCAACCCTATGACCTAAAGCAAAACAAAACTATGAATATGCTTTGATGTAGATCCTATGACTGCAACACCATCATTCCTGTCCCCCCGCATGCTTTTTTATGAATCATTTTTGCCTGATAAAGAAGCCTCTGAGTTTTGAAAGTAATTGTCATGCATCTTGTACCTTTTGGGTGGCCAAAAAAGGTATCATCGCAATATACACATTGTTCTTTTGGCCAACACAGCCACTTCTGCCATTATCTTAGATGTATTGTTTCTCATATAGCTATTCAGTAGACTAAACACCAGCATTAAGCCAAGTTCTGGATGTGAACTTTGTCTTAAATTAAAATTAACCTTCAGCCTTCTACTCCATTTCAGGACTAATTTGATTTATCATTTCCTGCTGTGTTTTTTCCCCTTAATAGAATCATAGAATCATAGAATAGTGGAGTTGGAAGAGATCTCATAGGCCATCCAGTCCAACCCCCTGCCAAGAAGCAGGAAATCGCATTCAAAGCACCCCCGACAGATGGCCATCCAGCCTCTGCTTAAAAGCCTCCAAAGAAGGAGCCTCCACCACAGTCCGGGGGAGAGAGTTCCACTGCCGAACAGTCCTCACAGTGAGGAAGTTCTTCCTGATGTTCAGGTGGAATCTCCTTTCCTGTAGTTTGAAGCCATTGTTCTGCGTCCTAGTCTCCAGGGCAGCAGAAAACAAGCTTTCTCCCTCCTCCCTATGACTTCCTTTCACGTATTTGTACATGGCTATCATGTCTCCTCTTAGCCTTCTCTTCTGCAGGCTAAACATGCCCAGTTCTTTAAGCTGCTCCTCATAGGGCTTGTTCTCCAGACCTTTGATCATTTTAGTCGCCCTCCTCTGGACGCTTTCCAGCTTTTCAACATCTCCCTTCAACTGCGGTGCCCAGAATTGGACACAGTATTCCAGGTGTGGTCTGACCAAGGCAGAGTAGAGGGGGAGCATGACTTCCCTGGATCTAGAAGCTATATTGATGCATGCCAAAATCCCATTGGCTTTCTTAGCAGCCGCATCACATTGCTGGCTCATGTTTAATTTGTTGTCCACAAGGACTCCAAGATCTTTTTCACATGTACTGCTGTCTAGCCAGGCGTGCCAAAGTGAAGTATCTTTCATTTGTCCCTGTTGAACTTCATTTTGTTAGTTTTGGCCCATCTCTCTAGTCTGTTAAGATCGTTTTGAATTCTGCTCCTTTCTTTCTTAATGTGCCACGCTATATAAATTGACTTTTTATTTGAAAGGAAATGGTTCCATTTACCTTAGAAAATAAGGTAGTGTGTGTTGTTAAGGGAAGGAGGTGTGTGTATTAAAGTGTGTGTTTTGTAAGACTGATTTGATTTCTGGTTCATTTTTTTTACAAAGCAAGTATGAAGAAATGAATAGAGGCTTAGGTAAGTGAAAGTTTGATTGACTGGACAAGTGGTTATTCCACACATAGAGATATGACAAAAGGACACTATAAGACGGCCTTTACTAACGGGTTTCTCGAATGAGTAGTTGACTCAGGCACAGGCACTGCAGGCCTCAGACCCTAAAAATAGGTGCCAGGTGCCATGTTGTGCAGGCAGGGCTAAAATAAAACCAGCTGTCTCCATCGACTTGCTTGAGAGAAGGGAGAGGTGCTTGTTTCAGTGGAGCTGGTCTCCACTAGACTGCACATTCAGGGGACTGGGAACTTTGTCTTACAAAGAAAACCAAAAGGGAAAAAGTCTGTGCAGAAAGAGGACTATAAAAAAGAACATTTCCTTCCCAGTGAGGCAGCAGTGCTCTATCTAACTCGTCCTGACTGAGATCTGTACCCTGCAAAAAGTAAGTGGGTTTAATTTGATTTAACATATTTCATGAGGGAGACCAGCCCATCTGTTGGAGCAGTGGAAAGCAAACAGTTCATCTCTTAGAATGTGGCTTTGGCGTGTGGGTTTCGTGAAATTATGCACACTGTATAAACTGTTGAGCTGAGGAAGAAACCATATCACGTGTAGAATCTGAATTTTTCTTAGAATTGATCGCCAAAGTTAGTGGCAGCTAGAGGTGGTTTTTGGTGTCAGGTTGTAAGTTGCATAGGACTGACATTCAGCAACATCCATTATGGTATGCATCATTTAGTATGTTAAAAAGCCATTCCATGGCTTCAATGGAAGGTGCAATTGCAAATGCTGCCCCAATTCTTTACTGTTGTTTTAAGTAAACCTTAGGCTGAGATGCGTTCTATTATACCACACGAATAAGCACAATGGAAATTAATACCAGTGTCATTTGTTAGGGATTTTAAATTCTTGAGTGTTAAACATTTATTTAAAAGCAGCTGTCATTTCCATGCCAGCTCAAGTGGCAGCTTAGGTTAATATTTAAAGCTTACTACCAGAAAGAAGTTAGGCATTACTGAAAGGTACTGTTTATGATTCTGTACTGATCTAACCCAAAACATTTGAAGATTTGGTGGGGACTGAAAAGAGCTGTGGAAGTTGAAATGTCACTGTTTGTGACATGAGTGGTTTTGGAACATTGCAATAACACTACATATAGCGCGACTCCTGTGCCTGTGGTTTCATTTATCCACATCTGACAAGATATATATCCTCTCTGGGCATTTGGTAGGTTTTCCAATGTGATAAATTATATTTTTGGGCCAAAATCCTTCTTTTTCAAATTGCTGGAAAAGAGCTTTCACCTAACTATAAGGAAGAACTTCCTAATGGTAAGAGCTGTTTGGCAGTGGAATATGATGCTGCCTGGGAGTGTGGTGGAGGGTGCTTCCAGACAGCGTCAAAATGCGGATCCTGGGCTGTCTTCCCCTTTCGTCCTCACAGTGCTTTTTTAGTCCGAGAATAAAACAGAGGGCAAATGGGGGATATCTACCAGAAGATTTTTGTTTGTTGCACTGATCCTCATACACACACATGCAAATACCTTAATATAAAATATGAAGAGATTCCCATGTGAGCATATGTGTATCAGTGCATAACGGAGGGAATTCTTTAAATTTCTCTCCCCAGTTGTGTCTCCATGCTCTATTTACGTTTAGAAACTTTAAAATAAAGATTTTCAGAGAGCTCCAATGGTTCTCCTTTCTGCTCCGTTTAAGCCAACTGGAAATTAGCTGTTTCCCCTTGGCAGACAGAATAGCTGATCAGCTGGTTTGGGCTTCTTTAAAATGGACCTGCAGTCTTCATTTTGGGGGGGGGGGGGGATCTCACATTTCCCAGCCGGAACCAGGATAAGAGAGGACTTCTTTATCCCATGTTTTGGCTGCGTTGCTCTGATTCAGTGTGGATTTACCGGTAATGTCATCTAGCCACCCCTTCCTTTTTAGTCCATTTTCTCCCATTTCTTTGTGCTATGTGAACGGTCCTGAAGTATCCTTCCCTGGAGGTTTTTATGCAGAGGGCGGGTGGCGATCTGCCGTGGATGCTTTTATTGGGTGTTCCTACATAGCAAGAGGTTGCACTGAATGACCCTCATGGTCTCTAATGATTCTATGATTGTGTTGTCAAAGGCTTTCATGGCCGGGATCACAGGGTTGTTGTATGTCTTTCGGGCTGTGTGTCCATGTTCCAGAAGTATTCTCTCCTGACGTTTCGCCCACATCTATGGCAGGCATCCTCAGAGGTTGTGGGGTATGGTTGTGATTCTATGATTCTATTTCAATACAGTTTGCAATTATCTGCATTTTCAGGTGTCTATCCAGGAACATTTCACCCCCACTTTAATTACCATGGCTCTTTCCTGGGATCTGTAGCTTGGTGCGGCATTACAGCTCTTTGGCAGAGAATTCGGAGTCTCTTGCCAGCAAACAGCCACAGGATGTAAAAGTTAAAGTAATATAATTTTGCAGTGTAGGCACATCCCAATTTTATCTGTGTGCAGACATGCATGTTCACATATATTTGTGTGTGTGTGCATAGACATATATATCCTGTCTGTATACAGTACATTTTAGTTTTGCATCATCTATGGCCATAGTCTACACAAAGCATAAGTGGTTCTGAAACTCAACATTGAAACTTGCTGCACTTTCTATTAGTGAGTTTTCATTAGGCAGTGGAGTGCTGTGATTTTTCAGATGGTTTATTTGCTTAGCATTAGATGGTCACTGCAATCCCTTCTACATTTGTATATTTTTTGTATTATTCGCCTTGGAAAGTATCGGCCAGTGATAGGACTTCAGGTTCTGTCATGTTAGGCAGATGTTGTTTGCCTCTAGGTTGGGGATTTCACCCCTATAATATTACATTATACATTCGTTGTTTCCTTCAATGAGATCACTGCCCCTTATTGTGCCATCTTGGCTAACTGGCTCACAAGATAATCAGAAGTCATAGGCAAGACAGCCTCCCCCTTGACTGCAACATGTATTTAAAGACCATTACCAGGTTGCAGTCTTTACAAAAATAGACATGCTGAAAATAAAGAAGTATGATCAGCTATCACCAATATAAACCAACAGCCCAGTGGCTTACAATTATTACTGCAGTAAAGATTTGGAAATTTTGACTGATATTCGTTGGTGTTAGGTTGCTTTAAATTTGTTTTGCCCATAAAAATGTCCAGTTTGAATTTAATGCTGTAGCATGACAAGCCCTTATCTTGATTGTAGTTTGGAGCTTCTTAAACATTAACTCATTTGGCCAAGCATTTGCTAATTTTAATAAATGGCATACTGAGGCATTTTTCTGGATTTTTGCACTGTATTTAAACTGTTGTTTTAATGGATTTTGTAGAGCACCCTGGAATTTGCGTAATGGATGCTAGCTATAAATATTTTACAAAAGAAGGTTAGTTTAATTTAATCTGAAGTGTCTCTTATTGAACCCAGCACTCTGCATAATTTACCAATTAAATGATCCATTTACTCCACTCCCAATGGTATATGTGTTGACTTTAATTTGTGCAGGTATATAACTTGTTCCGTTCTTCGAAGTACAATCAGCATGGAATTATTATCATGTTACAGGCTGGAATAGTTTTGTGAATGTGTTGACCTTACTCTATTTTTTCATATCAAAGCAGTTCAGGATGCTAATCTAGACAGCTGTTTCATTTGCTAATATCTGGCACTCATTTTCTGCACAAAAAGGTCAAGCTTTTCAAAGTAGGGCAGTTGAAATAAACACAGCGATGATGTTCAATTGCATCTATCAGGTTATTTGGACCCACTCTAAATCTATTTCCTATTATTTGATCCCCAATCATCCAGCAGGAATTTATCCTTTATCATTGCCAACACTTCTCTTCCACTATCCATAAAGAACACTGTTGACCAGCCATAAAGTAAAGGTAAAGGTTTCCCCTGACGTTAAGTCCAGTCGTGACTGACTCTGGGGGTTGGTGCTCATCTCCATTTCTAGGTCGAAGAGCCGGCGTTGTCCATAGACATCTCCAGGTCATGTGGCCGGCATGACTGCATGGAGCGCTGTTACTTTCCCGCCAGAGCGATACCTATTGATCTACTCACATTTGCATGTTTTCGAACTGCTAGGTTGGCAGGATCTGGGGCTAACAGTGGGCGCTCATTCCCCTCCCGGGATTTGAACCTGGGACCTTTTGGTATGACCAGCCATATTGTATCTCAAAGGTTTATATTTATTTGAAATATTCTGAAGGCATCTGATCTCATTTTATCTTGGACGTTAAGTAGGGTCGGTTCTGGTTATTATTTAGATAAGAGATCACCAACAAATGGCAGGTGCTATAGACTGTATTTCAGAGGAAGAAACTAGAAAAAACCACCTGTGAGGATTACTCGCCTAACAGCACTCTATGAAATTCATGGAGTCACCAGAAATTGGCAGACAATTAATTTGAAGACACCCACACAAGCGCCACTGAAGCTATAACCAGTGTCACAGTTGCTGTCTGGACACTTACAACAACATTCAGATGCAGTTCTAATCAGCAATCAGATTATTTTGGTCCATGAGTCTATATCTATAGCATTCAAGTAGTTCTTGGCTTCGTTTGACTTCTGACATTTACACTGAATATGACGTTATGCTGATTTCTTCCCTCTTATCAGAGGCCACTTCACTACTTAATGTCAGATTAACCAGGGATCAAATATACACACAGACATGCACATGTACAATACTTTGGATGATGCTAAAATTAGACAATCATAGTTCCTGAAAGTTTTTAATAACATTCAAGTTTGTTTGTTTTTTTCGTGTCAGGAGCAACTGGAGTTGTTTCTGGAATTAGAGAATTGGCCGTCTGCAATGACGTTGCCCAGGGGACGCCCAGATGTTTTTTTTTTGATATTTTACCATCCTTTTGGGAGGCTTCTCTCATGTCCCCGCATGGAGCTGGAGCTGATAGAGGGAGCTCATCCGCACTCTCCCCCGGCTGGGATTCCTCCAGGTCAGCAACCCAACCTTCAAGTCACGAGGCTTTTATCCCCTAGGCCACCGGAGACTCCGACAACATTCAAGTAATGGGGTCAAAATACTTTTAAGCAGAGGCTGGATGGCCATCTGTCGGCAGTGCTTTGAATGTGATTTTCCTGTTTCTTGGTGGGGGGTTGAACTGGATGGCCCATGAGGTCTCTTCCAATTCTATGATACAAAGCAGATTTGATTCATGTTTTGGGGAAAGCTATGGGCTTGTAAAACTGGAATTACTTTTTATATTGAGAGTGAGGAAGGAAAGATGGAAGAAATCAATTATCTAACAAATGTTTAAGTTGAGAACTTTACATGGGATGAGATCCTGGAATATAGGGCAGTGTAGATCCAGCCAAATATAGCTTTAATAATCAGGCAGATTTCTGTGTGAGGAAGCAATGCTTTAATTACCCAAAACTGTGGGACTTTAAAGACTCATTAGATTTAAATATTAGTGAAGGATATCAACAAAATGCTGTGGACTGGACACCATTCACAGGTGGTAAATTGGAGAGAGACATTGCCTCAGTCAGTGCGGGTGTTTGGGTAATAGTTTGAATGAAGGATTCTTGCATGTGGTGAATTTGAAAACAATAACCGAAATCCAATTTACTAGTCCCAGTTACAGTATACTAACTGAATGCATTGTGGAATAGTAAATTAACGCTGTAAAGCCTAGTCATGCGAAGAATTTCAGTGGTAATATCATTGTGTGTGCGGGGGGGGGGGGGGGTAGGTGTGTGCATGGCAGCTACCAAGTGGCATCCACTCACAAGACTTTCACTAGCCACTTATGTCCCCAATAGAGGCAATATTAAATAATAGGAAGTCAATGCCACTCAGTGCAAGGAAAATTCTCTCTCTCTGCCTGCTGAAGACAATTTGGAAAGAATTCCAGATCGTACTCCTGATATTGATTGACCCTGTTTACAGGAGCCTAATATCCTACCTAGTGGTTTAGGTTTCTGAATGGGCAAATCTTCAAATCCTAAACCTTTCCAGAACATGATTAAAATTGACTAAGATATAACTGTCTAAAGAGATAGAATTTCTATAGTTTTCTAGATGAAGGGACATTTGGATCAGGAATGATACCAGCTTCTGTATACCTGTGTGTTATCTGTCACAGAGTAGCGTCACTGGCTGCTTCCTTTTTTTCATTTCAGATTTTCTGGAAATAATTTCCCTACCTCTTAGGCCCCTTCTACACTGACCTATATCCCAGGATCTGATGCTAGATTATCTGCTTATTTGGCAGTCTAGACCAGAGCCGGCCCTAGGTATTTTTCAAGTGTAGGCGAACAGAATTTTGGCGCCCCCTCCCAAAACCAATCACTGAAAAATAAAATCGTTGGATAAGCAAAAATGTTGGATAATAAGGAGGGATTAAGGAAAAACCTATTAAACATCAAATTACATTAAGATTTTACAAATTAAGCACCAAAACATATTTTACAAGAAATCAACAGAAAAAGCAGTCTCAACTGCGCCCCCGAATGTTTTGCGCCCCAAGCGACCGCTTAATTCGCCTCATTGTTGTACCGGCTCTTGTCTAGACACATATAATCCAGTTCAGTCTGCAGTGCCTTTCCTCTGGAAAGGTGTTCTTACCATATATCAAGGGAACCACTGACTGCATAGGCAAACTGATGAAGAAGCACAACCTACAAACTATCTACAGACCCACAAAGAAAATCCAACAAATGCTACGGTCAGCGAAGGACAAGAGGGATCCTCTCTCCTCTGCAGGAGTCTACCGGATACCATGCAGCTGTGGACAAGTCTACATAGGGACCACCAAACACAGCGCCCAAACAAGAGTCAAAGAACATGAAAGGCACTGCAGACTAATTCAACCAGAGAAATCAACCATAGCAGAGCACTTGATGAACCAGCCTGGACACAGTATATTATTTGAGAACACAGAAATGCTGGACCATTCCAACAACTATCATGTCAGACTACACAGAGAAGCCATTGAAATCCACAAGCATGTGGACAATTTCAACAGAAAGGAAGAAACCATGAAAATGAACAAAATCTGGCTACCAGTATTACAAAACTCCAAAATCAAAACAGTAGAT
Source organism: Anolis carolinensis (assembly GCF_035594765.1). NCBI lineage: Eukaryota > Metazoa > Chordata > Lepidosauria > Squamata > Anolidae > Anolis > Anolis carolinensis. Next base: position 213,657,745 of record NC_085841.1, on the reverse strand, counting down.
GGGAACCAAAACTCTGAGGGCTTGACTGAACAAAGGATGCCCCCAGGCATGAGACAAAACATTTCCAATGCTAATTAGGGGGATTAACTGAAACATTAATGCTGGCTCCCAGTGACAAAGGACTCTTGCCACACCCTGGACTCTCCACAGATACATATTCTTTCCTTTCCTTACTTAGTTTATCCATACCTCACAACCTCTGAGGATGCCTGCCATAGATGTGGGCGAAACGTCAGGAGAGGATACTTCTGGAACATGGCCACACAATCCGAAAGGCATACAACAACCCACTTCAGAAAATGTTATGACTGCCCAGTCTTCCCAAAACTGAACTGTGTTGATTTGTCTGAACTGATTATTTAAAACAAACATTAGGTTCAAGTTGATCCTATGACTTCTCATAAAATGAATTCTAAAAATGATTTATTTTGGGAGTTTGCTGTGCTAGTCATAGATCAGGTGGCATCATCATGGTTGGCTTCCTTGTGTCCTGTCTGACTGTGACTTGTCTAAAAGTGTTGGTTACATATTTAAATATGCAGAACCTTATGAGAGTTCAAGTTTAAAATAGGAAAGTTGGAACTGACTAGCAACCTCATCAGACAGCCACCGAGGTTGTTCCGCATCGTAGAGGGCCGTGGCACTCTCGCACCCCACATCCCGCATCGCTTGGCTCCAGCTGAGGGCAATCAGATGGGGGGAAGCATGAGCTTCCCCCATGTATTGCAATGGCAACATGGGAGCCCTCCTGTGTTGCCCTACGAGCAGCATGCACTGGCTCTGCCTTCCTTCACCCACAGAGCTGGCGTGGCATCATGTGATGGGAGCCAGCCAGCTCAGTGAATGATCAGGACTAAATTGGCACATTCCACTGAATTTAGCCCCGTGTGAAAAAGTGGTAGAAGCATATCTGGTGTAGAGGGCATCTGAGCACAAATAATGAATAATTTAATCTCTTTCTCTCTCTTTATTTAAGCCAGTGGTTCCCAAACTTATTTGGCCTACCGCCCCCTTTCCAGAAAAAATATTACTCAGCACCCCCTGGAAATGGGGACGTGGCTTAGAGGGGTGGGTGTGGCTCCTGCTCAAGAGGGTGGGGCTTAGCCTCTCCCCTAGTCCAAGATGCAGGGCTGGGAGGGGGATGGGGAGGTGGGCAGGGCCACAAATGGGCGGCCAGAGTTACGAGCTCTGAGGCAGGGCTGAGCTTCTATCCCTGTCCTGCAGTGCCTGCCAGGACACAGGGGGTGGGGCTAGAGGAGGGGGCGGGGCCTCTTCCCAAGTGCCTGATGGGGCTGAATCGCTATACCCCGCCCCCCTGTTCTAACAAGCGACAGGGGAGGTATACAGAGTCTCAGCCCTGTCTCACACTCTTGGGAAGTGGCCCGCCCCTGCCCCTACACCTAACCCTGCCCTTTAGTTCTAAAAGGCCTCTCAGGAGAGGTATAGAGGCTCAGCCCTGTCTCGGGCTCTTGGAAGAAGGCCCCACCCCCTTCACTAGCTCCGCCCTTTGTGTCCCAACAAGCGCCTCAGGAGAGGTATAGATTCTCAGCCCTGTCTCGGGCTCTTGGGAAGAAGCCATGCCCACTCCTCTAGCTTTGCCCCCTATGTTCTACCAGGTGCCTCAGGTGCTGAGGCCCCGCCCCTCCCCTGGCCCCACCCCGTGACCTAATAGGTGCCATCACTGCCCCCCTGGATCGCTACAGCGCCCACCAGGGGGCAGTAGCGCCCACTTTGGGAATCACTGATTTAAACTTTCTAAGAAATTATCCCAAGCCCTTACCAACATCAGGACATGGGAGAGAGAAAGAGAGTCAGAAAGAGAGAAGGAGATTCAGAGAGAACAGACACACAGACCGAACAAAGACAGGCAGGAAGGCAAAACAGAGACAGACAGAGCCAGAGAGACATGCAGAGAGAACACAGAGATAGAGAGAGAGGGCAGTTCCAGACACCACTTTAATCTGAGTACAATCATGTTTTTAGTCCACACATCTCCCAGAAAGTATGTGCTTTGGGTGGGGGGTGTACAGAGGCCCTGCCGAGCTTTCCAACAGGGCACTGGGACACAAAAGAAAACCCCTTAACCAATGTTGTGCCTGGAGAAGGGGGGCAGGAGCAATTTCCCTCCTCCCCTCTTTTCCCCCTCTCTGAAGAGGGCCAGAGAAGGAGAAATGGAGGCCTGGTGAGTTATTTTGCTTTTTAAAATGCTTTTTAAAAGGCTTTTTAAGGGGTTTTGGGAGGGTGTAGAGTCAGCGGCCCCATCTACACTGCCATGTAATCTACACTGCCATATATATATATATGGTAGTATAGCTCCAGACAGAAACAGACAGAAAAGATAGACAGACAGACAGACAGAAACTTCTGGCTGTTTATAACCCAGCTGTTTATATCCCTAGTTTTCTCTCTTAAACAAGACTCAAAATGACTCATAACATTAAAAACAACACAATCTAAAACCTACAACATATAGATATTAAAATAGAATTAAACCCAGAATTTAAAAAACAAATCAGTTTAAATCACATCAAACTAATAAAATTGTAACAATAATTAGAATACACATTCCTGGCTCATTCTTTGAAACATTCTGTCTTTAATGCCTGCCTGAATAATAATAAAAAAATAACCTACCTGATCTTGATCTGATCTTGGAAGTGTGCTATAAGCATACATACTGTATTTTACCGTGTAATAGTTGCTCTCTCCACTTTTGGCCAAATAAAGGAGGGTGCGACTACTACATGAGGATGGCAGTTATATGGTGAAAAACTTTGCAGCTGCAGGGCTTCAGATGGCTGACTTCCAAGCAGGGTTGGCCCTAGGTAATTTTCAAGTGTAGGCGAACAGAATTTTGGCTCCCCCCCCCCAAAACCAATCACTAAACAATAAAAGCGTTGAATAAGCTAAAATGTTGGATAATAAGGAGGGATTAAGGAAAAGCCTATTAAACATCAAATTACATTAAGATTTTACAAATTAAGCACAAAAACATGTCTCACAACAAATCAACAGAAAAAGCAGTTCAATACATGGTAATGTTATGTAGGAATTACTATATTTGCGAATTTAGCACCAAACATTGAACAGGGATATAGGGCAGTGTGGACTCGGATAACCCAGTTCAAAGCAGATATTGTGGGTTATTCTGCCTTGATATTCTGGGTTATATGGCTGTGTGGAAGAGCCCCGAGGGTCCTTCCACACAGCCATATAACCCAGAATATCAAGGCAGAAAATTAAAAGGCCACTGAAAGGCCCCCGGTATTAAAAAAAACCTCTAAAATCAGGACAATAAATAAAGAACGACACTCTTGAAACAGGGGAAATCCAGACAGGAAACAATCAGGGCCAGCTAACACCTCCCAACCAAGGATGCCCCCAGGGAGGAAGAAGCCAGGCTTTGAATCTGCAAGGCCAATAAATGCTAATCAAGCTGGCCAATTGCAACATTCACACTAGCCTCAAACAGACAAGAGCTCTTTCTCCTACCCTGGACTTTCCACAGATATATAAACGCCACTTGGAACTATCTTCCTAGTTCCAACAGACTTCACAACCTCTGAAGGCCCCGAAGGTGGGCCCACGCCAGCCGGAAGGCTCAGGCGGGTGCAGACTGAAGGAAGGCCCAAAGGAAGAAGGAGGCGGGGGGGTGGCGCCATCCTCCCGGGGGCCTCAACTGCACCCCGGGATGATGGCGCACAGGCAAGTGCCTAAATCGCCTCGCGGTTGGACCGCCCCTGCTTCCAAGTGAGGCCCCATAGCTCCAAGGGGACAGGTGTATGGATGAATCACATCCTTCATTCACTCTAATCTCGCAGCCACACTGGCAAATGTAAAGTGTTCATTGTAGCTCACCACTACCAGAAAAAAGGAAACCTTTGTATTTGCTGGTGTTGACAATGTAAATATTTTTCTGACACACTTTCTACCTTTTTTGCACTTGCAGTAATGGGAATATTCCATTTTTGGCAGCGAGAATTGGTTAAAAGCCTCAAAGGCACTTGTTTTGTTTGTGTTACAAACTGTTTAGTAGTTTTAATTTTCACTTGCTCATGTGGTGTTTTTCAGAGAGTTTTTTGGCATGGAACTTGATTACATTAAAGAAGGTTCACAAGTTCAAAGCTGCCTTCTATTTTTAATCTGCCAAGGGAATTTAATTCCCATTCTTACGTGCCTTATAAGTGCTACAATGATAATTACTTAAGTGCTATTCCTAACACATGTAGTCCCTTCAATTTCCTTTAAAGGAGGGAAGCAAAACATGTGCCTTATATGATGCAAATTGCTATCAAAAACACACACACAAATACATATATATTCTTAATAGTTTACCTCAACCACAGTTCATTGTCCTGACAAAGGGGATCCATGGGTTATTTTCTAAATAAAGCCTGTTTACAACTGAGGAGATGGAGAATTTAGTTACACCCAGCTCTTGACTCCTGAAGGTGTTTTTTTGGAGAGTGCTTTTTCTTCCCTCTAAATACAGGTCAGAATTTGCACTTCTAAAAAGAATAACTTGTTCCCAAATGCTTATTTGTGTTTTCCTTTTATTGGAATGAATGCAAATTTTAAAACAATTCATTGTCTGACTAGAGCTGAGATTATAATTAAATGAGAAGAAAAATGGGCTTGCATTAATAAAGGAGGACAAGGGCAAGTTAGAACTCCTTCCCCAACCTTTCCATGGCTGTGGGTTTATCTACCATCTCAAAGATTGAGAGAGAGAGAATATAGATTTCCCTGAACTTAGGAAAGGTAATTTTGGTGAGGTCAAAAACCAATCAACTCCTTCTTAATCTTTATCTTCCACTGAACATGCTTGTCAAGGACAGCTAGTTCAGAATGGGAAAGCAACCTTTCTAAACACCTGTGTTGTATTGCCATGGAAATACCAGGCTTGTCACAAAAAGCCATGCTTCTAAAAGGAACTCTTGCATATATCTGCAGATCGAAAGATTAAAGGTGAATATCACAGGCTGAATGCTGGCAGTGTATCTCTATTTCTGAGATGAAACTCACATTAATTTCAGTAGGCAAGGATGGGAAATGTCTAGTTCTGGAAGATGTACCTGGACAGTAGTTCTCAAGATCCCTTACCATTGGTAATGCTGATTGGGGCTCATGGAAGCAACATCTAGAGGACTACGCATTCTCCAACCTTGGAATTGTTGTTGTGTGCCTTTAAGTCATTTCTAACTTGTGATGACCCTAAGGTGACCACTATGCCCTGGTGACATAGTGGGTTAAAGCCCTGTGACTTGAAGGTTGGGTTGCTGACCTGAAGGCTGCCAGGTTCGAATCCCACCCCGGGAGAGCGCGGATGAGCTCCCTCTATCAGCTCCAGCTCCATGCAGGGACATGAGAGAAGCCTCCCACAAGGATGGTAAAAACAACAAAACATCCAGGCATCCCCTGGGCAACGTCCTTGCAGACGGCCAATTCTCTCATACCAGAAGCGACTTGCAAGTCACTTCTGACACACACAAAAAAGGTGACCTTGTCATGGCAAGGTGTGTCCAGAGAGGGTTTACATCTGCCTTCCTCTGAGGTCAAGATCACCCAGTGGATTTCCATGGTTGAGTGTACATTTGAAGCCTTGTCTCCAGAATCACCCTCCAACACTGATATCTCTACACCATGATGGCAGGATGTTCAAATTCCAAAATGAACATAACTTGGGTCCCCTTTTAAGCTGTTCTTTTGTCCCCTGCACCTCAATAGGATAATTTATGGGCTGGGACCAATGTATCATTTACCCCTTTACATACAAATATGCACAGAGTCTTTCAACTTCTTTTTCATACAAAGCCCTTCTCTTCCTATTATATGAGCTTCATATAACCCATGAGTGCAGAGTATGGAAAAATGTACTACTAAAGCTCCTGGTGGCGAAGTGTGTTAAAGCACTGAGCTGCTGAACTTCCAGACTGAAAGGTCGCACGTTCAAATCCCGGGAGCGGAGTGAGCGCCTACTATTAGCTCCAGCTTCTGCCAACCTAGCAGTTCGAAAACATGCCAATGTGAGTTGATCGATAGGTACCGCTCCGGCGGGAAAGTAACGGCGCTCCATGCAGTCATGCCAGCCACATGACCTTGGAGGTGTCTACAGACAACGCCGGCTCTTCAGCTTAGAAATGGAGATGAGCACCAACCCCCAGAGTCAGACATGACTGAACTTAACGTCAGGGGAAACCTTTACCTTTACCTAAAGCTCCCTTAATCCTCAATTCAGCAAGATCACTCTGGGATTCTGGGAGTTGTTGTCCAAAAATGGAACTCTTCCAAGTTCTGCATTGACCATTTTGTACTTAAAGAGGTCAACATTATCTCACCATGTAAACATTGTGATGAGAGAAATTGCTCCTTTGCTCTTCTGTCTTTCATATAAATCTTATCGGACAAGAGCCTTACCCATCTCTGGAGCAAAATGAATTCCCAACACGTAAATCAGTTCTGCTCAATGATGGATGTTTCCATAATGTGTGCCTCTCTTCCAAATGCTTTGATAAAACTGATAAATATGATAGTGAGCCTGTAGTTTTGAACAGTTAACAGTTATTAGCATAAAGTGAGATTTCAACTCTTAAGAAAATGTTGCAGCACTGGGAGATAATTTTGTCATAAGAAGGGGTTGAGAAGTGCAGCCCTATCAAGAGGAGCAGTGACATTTGAATGGCAAGGAAAATATACATGGTCTCTGGTTTCTCCCTCCCTCTCATCTTTTGAATTAAACTAGGCTCACATACCTTATAGGATGAATTACCCATGCAGCTGAATATTTCAGGATGTCTTACTTGATGTGCCATTTGAGTGCATCCACCTCTATAAAGCCTTTCCCAGTAGTTCTGGTGTCAGATTTTGTTACTTCTCCAGGCTTAATTTATGAAGGAGAAGAGAAAAGGGAGATATGATGACAGCACTTAAGGTACAAAATATTTAAGATAAGAAAACACCTCTGCTGCACCGGCAGAGCTTTTGTTATGGATTTGGGTGTATTGATTATGACATCATGTATTTCTTGAAGTTATAGCTGAGTAATTCATACATAGCTATTACAAGGATAAGAAACTGAATAGAAGGAGGAAAAATCAAGTCTTAGCTTTGCTTCATATACAGTATATCCAATTTTCAGTGGTTCAATTTACAGTAATAAATATTTCTCATTAAGTTCAGGGTGGTAGTGTAGCATTTAATATTTCTGTGGTTATGAGGCATAGAAATAAAATGACTAAAACATAGCCACAAATTATATATTAAAGACCAATCATGGCACTTTCTAAATGCCTTTATTATATGGATTTTATGGTTTTAGTTACTCTCGCATTCTTCCAAAGATATTCTTCAACTATTTTGCTTACATCAGAACATTTAATGTACAAAAATGCATGAAAAGAGGCTTGCATTTTTCCTAAGTAATTACAATATGGAGTATACGTACATATAAATGTATAAGCTACATGCTTCATACAGCCAAGCATTTCCAAAATCTAATGGCCCATTAATATAAATTAATCAAACATTAATGTAATTTAATTAATGTAATTACTAAAACGAGTAATATCAAGCATGAATATAATCTGAGAAAGATTGTTATTTTTAAATAGATCTCAAGTTTTTTTTTTGTTCAAACATATGCCATTATTTTATTTGAAACTGAATGGACTGATTATATACATGGCATCTTGTGACCTCTTCACATGGAGGTAAAATTGGAAATATTCACCAGTTTAGCCCATGTCACCCATGGAGCCTTCCGGCTCCCATCAAACGACTTTAGTGAAGTGAAGGAGGGTGAGGCTGGTACATGTCACCACCACGGCAACATGGGAGGTTTCACGAGATGACGTGGGATGACTCTAGCGGCCATGTGACAAGGCTGTTATTGATGAGGTAAAAGGTAAAGGTAAAGGTTTCCCCTGATGTTAAGTCCAGTTGTGACCGACTCTGGGGGTTGGTGCTCATCTCCATTTCTAAGCCGAAGAGCCAGCTTTGTCCATAGACATCTTCAAGGTCATGTGGCCGGCATGACTGCATGGAGCGCTGTTACCTTCCCGCCGGAGCGGTACCTATTGATCTACTCACATTTGCATGTTTTCGAACTGCTAGGTTGGCAGGAGCTGGGGCTAACAGCGGGCGCTCATTCCGCTCCCAGAATTTGAACCTGGGACCTTTCGGTCTGCAAGTTCAGCAGCTCAGCGCTTCATCTGTGCCACCAGATGAAGGGAAAGCATATTGCTAAAGCAATCCTATGTGCCTTGGGAAATGGCCAGATTCTGGAAAATCTCTTGTGAGCAACTCTTTATAACTTGAAATATATAATGTTAAAAAGTTAAAAAATGAGATCGTCATTTATTTTAGTTATTTATTTACCCTATTTATACCCTGCCTTTCTGCCTTTCTTGAGGGGACTCAAGGCAGCTTACATATGGCAATTATTCACATACAAAACATAAGCTTAAAAATAAATTAATAATTAATACATATTGACATTTAAAACATTGCATTCAATTAAAATCATGCCCACCAAAATCATTGTCTGAAGCCATTCTGTAGTCTTTGCACATAATTCCACATCTGTTATCGCATTGCACTGTTATCTGAAAGCCTGATCCCAGAGCCAGGTTTTTACTTTCCTTCTGAATGCTAGGAGGGTGGGGGCTGATCTAATGTCACTACGGAGGGAGTTACACAGCCAAAAGGCCACCACTGAGAAGACCCTGTCTCTCGTCCCCGCCAGTCGTGCATCCGAAGCAGGTGGGACTGAGAGCAGGGCCTCCCCAGATGATCTTAATCTTCGAGGTGGTTCATAAGGAAAGATATGTTCAGACAGGTAAGCTGGGCCGGAACCATTTAGGGCTTTATAAGCTAAAGCCAGCACTTTGAATTGTGCTCGGTAGCAGATTGGCGGCCAGTAGAACTGGCGCAACAGAGGAGTCGAGTGTTCCCAGTATGCCACTCCAGTGATCAATCTGACCAACATAAATTTCTAAACAGTCTTCAAAGGCAACCCCATGTAGAGCATGTTGCAGTAATCTATACAGGATGTAACAAGAGCGTGGACCACCATGGCCAAGTCAGACTTCCCAAGGTACGAGTGCAACTGGCGCACAAGTTTTAATTGTGTGAAAGCTCCTCTGGCCAGCGCCAAAACCTGGGCTCAGCGATGAATCCAGGAGAATCATGGACATCAAAACAATGAATTAAATTAGTTTCTTTGTAGAAAGTTTTGGGAGCCATTCCTCTCACTGTGGAATGAATAGGTCTGTCTAAACCTTATCAGTGTTTGCATGTTTTCAATAGTAAGTCCACTGCTGCTATTGTTGGTGTTGCTGTTGTCGTCATCATCAGCAGCAGCAGCAGCTTTATTTATATCTCACTTTTTCATCCAAGACTTCATCAAGGCACCTTATAGATTTAAAAGATTGCAGTAAAAATTTAAAAAGACATCATTAAAACTAAATTTAACTTTTCATCATATTAAAAACATACATTTTTATAAAAGTTATATAATATATTTTAAAAGAAAATCTTAGAGGCATTTTCTTAAAATCTTCAATTCAAAAGCCTGTCTAATAAAAAGACAGCAAATGGAGTGGGAATAATTCTAGCCTCTTTAGGGAGAGAGTTTCTAAGTCTAAGGGCAGTAACTGAGAAGTCCTTCTTTTATGTTCCCATTAACCATATCTTTGAAGATGATGGGACTGGGAGAAGGGCGTCTCCTGTGGATTTTAGAGCCTGGGAAGCATTATATGAAGATATATGTTCTGTCAGATAGGATGGACTTAATCCATATTATGAAACCTTTTGCAATAGTGAGGAAGGTGGCATACCAGGGTAACCAAAAAACAGCCTCTCTGTCCCTTGATGGTAGACTTCATAACACTAAAAGGCTTTCCATGTGCAGATGGATTCTATTTGAAATGTTTCTCTCTTTATTCAATAATGATAGTCAAGATTCTTTTTTTTGTGTGTGTGTCAGGAGCAACCGGAGTTGCTTCTGGAGTGAGAGAATTGGCCGTATGCAAGGACGTTACCCAGGGGACGCCCGGATGTTTTGATGTTTGACCATCCTTGTGGGAGGCTTCTCTCATATGATAGTATTATTCATGTATTATGATTCATATGATAGTATTAACTATTATAATATTCTCATTTTACATTGTATTACTGTTTTTATCTTTTTATACTGCGAATTGTGTTTATGTTGTTGTTTATTTTGTTCAATTATGTTGTTCGGGCTTTTGCCCCATGTAAGCGGGGAGATGGTAGTGGGGTATAAAGTATTATTATTATTATTTTATTGTATGACACAGCAAACTAGATAGATATGCTGGATTTCGTATCACAAAATCACAAGTCGAACACTTCCCAAGTGTCTAGGACTGTGTGATGTAATTTTGGATGATGCGCACAGATCCCAGCAGGGTGGCCTTTTGCAGTTATTATTATTATTATTATTATTATTATTATTATTATTATTATTATTATTATTGTATGACACAGCAAACAAGATAGATATGCTGGATTTCGTATCACAAAATCACAAGTCAAACACTTCCCAAGTGTCTAGGATTATTATTAGTAGTAGTAGTAGTACCAGTAGTAGTAGTAGTAGTAGTAGTATCTAGAGATTTCCTTCCCAGAACACATTCATTACATGCTTACATTGTATTTTCACAGGAGAATTAATACCAAGGTTCCAATAGATTATTTGGAATAATTCTATAAATATAAAATTGTAGGTGGAATATTTCTCATGTCTATGGGGAACATTCTGTTTACAAAAACTGTGTGTTACTGAACAAAAGTTTCCAAGCTGTCAAAAGTTTCCAAACACAGATATGACTAGTCCAAGTTTTATGGAAATAATCTTGAGGGACATAAGTATTTGATTTCTCAGCAGAGAGATTATTAATAGCCCAGAGGATTTTCATAGGGCTGTTTTTCAAGAATCCTCATCAACATTAATAGTGCAGATATTCTTAACTGTGTTTTCAAGGTATCAAATTTATGATATGTGTGTATCTTTTAGTTTAACAAGGGAATAGGAAGCCTGCCATAGGAATACTATTTCTAAGATATTAGAGAAGGCTATGTACATATTCTTTGTGCTATTGAATCAAGGAGCATATGTTAGCTTGCAGGATATCTGAAAGGAAGGAAGGGTTTAGAGACAGTTGTGCCTTAGCTTTTATAAAGCCGCAGCCAGCAAATCATTACAAATGTCACTTTGCATGGGCATGCATTTTCAAGAATAGTTTTGCATTTGACTTATGGCAAAAGATTTAGGGTCACTCTTAATGAAATTCATACACCATCTTCATATAGCTTATTGGGGGAAACTAGTGAAGCGAGCTTTCTCTCCTGTCCTTTTCTGGAATTTATTCAATGTTGTAAGTACATTTGGCAAGGGTAAGAAAGGTAAACACATATACATTTACAGACATTTTGTAGTGCTTTCCTCTCCTGATAAAAGGCATGTGGATAGATAGACTACTTTCTATTAGTGATCAACATTATTGTGCCAAAAAGAAATTGCTCCTCTACATGAAATGTTTTAGGTACTATTTGAATGACTTATTCCTCCTATAACTATAGGAGAGACTCCACCTGCTGGTGTGTTTCAGACTACTGCTGATCTTTGAAAGATTGCCATTGCATTATGTAGCAGCACTTTGCTTTGGCAGGACACGGCCCTTCTTCACAAGGAAGGCATCCTGTTCTACTTCAAAGTTTGTGTGCAGAATGGCACAATGAAGGATTTCAGAAGACAAAGGAGGATCTGCTTTCTAAGTCAACAGCAAATGAAATATACTATCTCTTTTGAGTTCTAAAATTTGTCAGATACCAATATGTGCCTATATTAGGAGGCAAATTTATGAACATTTTGTTCAGCTGATAACCCACCAAAGCATGATGTTGACAACAAGATGAGGGAATAGCAAACTGTCATCTGCAATAGTTCTGCAAACTATATGTGTATCAAACTTCAGAATCAAATTCATGCAAATGTTATCATCCATTCTAGAGTTCAATTTGCTGTGGGCACTGATGAAAGATTAACCTAGACAAGGTGAGAACCAATGTGGGATAGTGGTTTGAGCATTGGACTATACCTCTGGAGATCAGGGAGCAATTCTCCACTTGACTATGGAAACACACTGGGTAACCTTATATGAGTCTCACACTTTCATTCCCTAAAAACCTCCTCATAGGTTCACCTTATGATCACCATAAATTGGACATGACAACATACATCACTACAATTAGATCTCTTGTTGCTTTACATATTTAAAACAATACTATAGAATTTTCAGAAATCTTTATGTACACATACAGTTTCCTGAGGTTCCCAACTGCTATGGTATATGTGAGTGGAAACCAACAGAGAAAACAAATAGGCTTGAATACGATTGCTTACCTTAACTACGATGAAATCTGTTGAATCACTTGGATGTACCCATGAGTTGACTCACCAGTCAATAGCAGACTCAGTAGCTGTTTCTACTTTAGTTGAGAATGACTAGCAGGATTCAGTGCATGGTTACTTGAGCAGACTAACTGTGGCAGCCATGGGGAGAAAATGTCAAGTCATATCTCTTTCAGCACCATGACCTTGGTCAGTTTTATACACACACATGCATATATTCTTTTAAAGGTACAGTAGAGTCTCACTTATCCAACATAAACAGGCCGGTAGAACATTGGATAAGTGAATATGTTAGATAATAAGGAAGGACTAAGGAAAAGCCTATTAAACATCAAATTACATTATGATTTTACAAACTAAGCACCAAATCATGTTTTACAACAAATTTGACAGAAAAACCAGTTCAATACAGGGTAACACTATGTAGTAATTACTGTATTTCTGAATTTAGCACCAAAACATTGCAATGTATCGAAAACATTGACTACAAATACATTGACTACTAAAAGGCAGACTGTGTTGGATAATCCATAACGTTGGCTAAGCGAATGTTGGATAAGTGAGACTCTACTGTACTTTTGAAACAGTTTAAATAGACAGGAGATCAGATCTTGGATACTGAATAGCTTGTTTTGCTTCATGCTTAGATTTCCAAGACAGGCACATTTCTAGAGTGACCAAACATAAAAGTTGAGCATCCCTTGTCTGGAATTCCAAAATCTGAAATATTCTAAAATCCAAAATGGTCCACATGGATGGGTGAGATAATGACACTTTTGCATTCTGATAGTTTGAGGTTCATAAGGATTCTCCCATCCACAAAAGTATACGTCATTACATATTTATATGTCAATACAGGTATTCCAAAATCCAACATACCCCCCCCCCCAATCCCAATCCAAAACACATGTGTTCCCAAGCATTTTGGGTCAGGCTGTAATCACCCAGTATTTTATTTATTGGATAGGATTGTTATTATAAAAAAAATTGAAACATATGGGAAGAGTCTGATATTTAAAGAGCAGATCTATCAAACCTGATGCTTAGGGATGGACACAGCATGTAGTCAAGAAGGCTATGAAAGCAGAAAGTCCACAGAGTCTATTATCTCCCCTTTTCTTGAAAAGGTGGTGATGGTGGTTAAGGAGGTTATGGTAGTGCTCTTTCCAATGCATTGCATTTTTTTTATTCTTTAGAAGTTTGGTTCCATCTGATGAATGTAGTGGGTGTATGCCTTGAAGTCTGCTGGGATTTTCTTGGTCGCCCACACTTTTTCTATGAGCTGATGGAGTTGTTGTGTCAGCTCAGGTCCGCCCTGTTTAAAGATTTCAGCAGGGATCTGATCAGGTCCAATGGCTTTGTTATTTTTTTAATTAGCTGATGGCTTTGCTAACTTCAAACTAGCCAGTGATGCAAGCTCATCCCTGGTTTGTTGTTGCAGGATTTGAGAGAGACCCTCTTCAGCCATGTTGGAGCTGCAATTAAGGAGGTTGTGGTAGTGCTCTTTCCAACGTATTGAAAATTATTTTTTACCCTTTAGAAGTTTGGTTCCATCTGATGAATGTAGAGCAATGGTTCTCAACCTGTGGGTCCCCAGATGTTTTGGCTTTCAACTCCCAGAACTCCTAAAAGCTGGTAAACTGTCTAGGATTTCTGGGAGTTGTAACCAAAACACCTGGGGACCCACAGGTTGAGAACTACTGATGTAGAGGATGTATGTCATGATTTGTTGAGCCATAGATGGCCTTTGTGGCTTTAAAGAATTCCTGTGCATCATGAACATCTGCAAAATGTTGGATTTCTTGAGCCTTTTTTGTCTACCAGATGTTATTGAGTTTTCTGATTCTTCTTTGGGCCTCAGCTATTGCACTAGTGTAGATCTTTTTCTCAGCTGCACTGTTAATGTCTCTTTGCCATATTTTGAAGGCTTCCCTTTTAGTATCGATTAACTGTTGGTGGAAGAGTGTGGACAAGTGGACAAGCTTGTGCTCCGTACATTTGGTGAGAAGTAGGATGCCATTTGAGTTGCTATTTTCAATCCCATCTTTTCCTATAGTTTCTGGCCACAGGTCAAAATCTCATCCAACTCTTGCATTAAAATCCTCCAGGATTATTATTTTGTCCTCCTTAGGTATCTCCGATAGGATCTCCAATAGCTGACAGTAAAAAATGTCCTTAATGTCTTCGTCAGCATCTAGTGTTAGTGCATAGGCGCCTATAATAGTTGCCAATACCTACTGGTTTTTGGCAAGATTAATTTGGAGAGTTAAGAGTCATTGGTTAATGCTGATGGGTGCTTTAGATAGATGCTTCACCAGAGAATTTCTGTTAGCAAAGCCAACTTTGTGTATTCCTCATTCTTGCTCAGGCAGTCCCTTCCAGAAGAAGGTGCAGCCTCCTTTTTCTTCATTCAGCTGTCCCTCTCCTGCTCTCTGGGTCTCTTGAAGTGCTGCTATATCAATGTTAAAGCACCTCAGCTTCCTTGCATTAATAGTCCTGTGTTAGAGGCATTCATTGTCTATGTTGTGCAACAGTGTCCATATGTTCCACATCCCAAAGTTCATCTTTCTTTTTCTCAGAGGTGGTGATCCCTCTGAGTGCGGCAGTCCAGTCAGGAATAAATGGGGCAGACTATGTTTAGAGTACCTTTTCTAGCCCTCTCTCCATATGGGGTGAGCAGAGTGGATCCTAAATAGGCCTGCTCAGTCATGGATACAGCTGCCAGACTACTAAATTGCCTCAGACCTTGACTGAAGGAATGAATCCATGGACTTGCTCAGAAATGAATTTTTTTTAGAAAATTATACATGAGGAAATTCAGAAAATATTACAAAAATCATTCCCAATGAAGCCAGAATCTTACTTACTCGGACTAACGGAGAATACAATAAATTTCGATCAGAACGAGTGACAGCTGCAAGAATAACCTTTGCGAAACATTGGAAACAACAAGAACTCCCAACAAAACAACAATGGTTGGAGAAACTGATACATATAAATGATATGGATAAATTAACATACTTAATGAAAGTAAGTAGAGGAAACGCAATAAAATGAACAGACTAGGAAAAATATGAAGAATATAAGAAAAAGTTAATGGAAAAATAAGCAAAAGGAGAAACCCGAGAAAGGATATTTGGAACTAGTCCAGATTATAAAAGGAACAAGTAAGAAATGAAAATCAAGACACAAAGGACAGAAAGCGGAAGACCAAACAGAACTTTTTATTTCCTACCATCCCTTCCCCCCCCCCCAAAAAATCCCTTTTCTCACTTATCCCATCCTTTTTAATGTATATACACGAAAAAAAAATTGAATAAAAAATAATTTTTAAAAAAACGAAGATGCCTGTGCGTGAATGTGTTTTATATGTGGAGGTCAGTACACACCTGATCAACTCACAGTCTTCACAGAATGAAGTTCACATCCAGTGGCATGGTTAACCCAACAGCCAGTGGCTTCTTATCTGTTACAACAACAATAGGAACAACTGTAATAGCAACAGCTATGGTTGGATTTGACTGATATCTATGAATTAACTGCTAAAACATATGAAGTAAGATCCAATGGTGTAGCTCAATATAAAAGAATGTACTGTGCCATCCAATGGCATACTTTCATATCAAATGCCAGCACAATTGCAGCTTTCTTCCTTTCTTCTGCCCACTACAGTTTTCTGTGATGCCATATATACCTGCTCTGGAGGGTTTCCCAACACTCCAGAAAGGAGAGGATTAATAGTTTTGGGATGCAGAAGAAGGACTCAGTCAGATCCAGCCTTTAGGTTTTAGTGTTATCCATTTTCAAAGGAACTAACCCCTCAATTATTGGGTCCATTATGAATACATAGGATTAGATAATGTGTGGAAAAAGCTGTACCAGAAACAGCATCCATACTGTTTTTTGCTTGTAGTGTCAAAGCCTCTGGGAGTGATTGACTCAAGCTAGAATGATTGATTGTGATGTTCAGCAGTTTGGGAACCAAAGCAGTACCCAACAGAGCTTCTGTGAAGCAGAATGGGAGTTCTACTTACTTAGGAGTAAAACCTCACAGAGAGGATGGCTGATGCCTGACAAAGAGATCTTGGGAAGGAGAAACAGAAGTGTCAGAGATGTCACTTGAACATGAGGGAAAGCCAGCAGTGTACTGAAAGCTGGTATATGAAGAAACATTGGGTAGGCCGAACCGCAAAAGAGAAAACTGGATGCAGAAAAACCTGGAAAACAAGGGTGGGATTGTGCTTTATTGGCAGAAAAGAAGCAGACAAATAAGGAAGAAGATCAAGATTTCTTAGAGTAAGGAGATGGAGTAGACATGAGCAATCTGTGAGTTCCAAAGCCTCACCCAGTTGTTTTGCATAAACATGCTTGATGTCCCTATTAGCTGTTACCAGTTTTGCATCATCATAATTTGATAGTACTGCAACCCTCACCCATTTTTGCTAGGCTTTCTTTCCATTTCAGTAGAAGACTGTCTTTACCTGAAAATCTACAGAGCATTATGGTGCCGGAGAGCACTTGTACACCCCTCTACAGCATAGAGAGCCATCACTATGGCTGCCATATTTTGACAGCAACCGTGGAACATTTTTTGCATCCAAGTAGTATATTTTAGGCAATAATCTTTCCACGTGCCATACATATTTTTTCAAATGTGTTGTAAAAAAAGAAACCCTCAATTTGTAAAGTGATAACTCTGTAAATATTATTATTATTTATTATTTACAGTATTTATATTCCGCCCTTCTCACCCAGAAGGGGACTCAGGGCGGATCACATTACACATATAGGCAAACATTCAATGAGCTACTGAACTTGCAGAACGAAAGGTCCCAGGTTCAAACCCCGGGAGCGGCTGTTAGCTCCAGCTTCTGCCAACCTAGCAGTTCGAAAACATGCCAATGTGAGTAGATCAATAGGTACCGCTCCAGCGGGAAGGTAAGGGCGCTCCATTCAGTCATGCCGGCCACATGACCTTGGAGGTGTCTATGAACAACACCGGCTCTTCGGCTTAGAAATGGAGATGAGCACCAACCCCCAGAGTCAGACATGACTGGACTTTACGTCAGGGGAAACCTTTACCTTTACTCATACATCCTTCAGCAGATGAGCTGAAAATTCTGTTCAAGTCTCAGATGTTCACACTCTGGAACTGATTCTCATCAAATGCAGTAACTGGCATAAATAATACGTCTTGGCCAGTATTCTACATTGGCGACTTAGTTAACTATACTTAAGTGAATATGAAATAGTTACAGATGACTCAATCTAGGTAATTATTCTATATTCACGATTTCTGCTTAGCATCTTATCACATTTGGACATCATCCACTTATCTCAGTATGCATCCCATTACTCTTTCTGACTTATTGCATACTGTTTTCAGACAGGATGCATACTGACCCCTTTAAACCCAAATGCTACAATTTTTAGCTTTAGAAAATACTCCACTTTGACTTATTACCCCACAGAAGGCTGGCTCCTCCCACTTCATTCGGAAGACTCCCTATGTGATTTTTTAAAGAATATCTAAAACTGTGCTGTGACATATCCTTAAAGTCATGTATTACCGCTCTCACAAGATTTGAAACTGTACTCACATCTGTGCAGTAAATGCATTTGCCTGATTGCTACCTTTTAGTGCAAAATAAGGAGTTCTGAGGAATCAGATAAAGAGTTCTGAGGAATCTAATCTTATCAGATTTCTGAACAATAGATTATTGATTCTATGGGTCCTCTGCTGCGGCTACTGTTTCTGCTGCTGCAGGTACTACTTCCCGTAAAGTGGCAATTCCCAATTTCCTTAATCCTGGAGATCTTTCTGCTTTGACATCCCAAGCAGAAATGCTTCTATCATAAACAGTCTGGGATCAGGAGACTCCATCCCCAGACACTCACACCGCAAATTTTAAGTTGTATCATAGCTGATTTCCTGACCACACACACAAAAACAATGCTTCAGTGATGGAAAACTTGGTAGTATTTCAAAGACAACAATTGGAATCCTGTGTGCAAATACTCAGTTTCTGCAATGTTTTGCAGATGAATTTCGATTGATTACTAATATGATTGGATGAACGTCATGTGAAGGGACCCATTTGAAATTGTTCTCAAACTATATCAGAAACTGAGTATTTCCTATTGTGATGAGGTCCTTAGTCACAATTTTGACACAATGGTAATTCTCCCTAACCTATTTTACTAGAAATCAGCTATATTGGGAGAAAGAGGTCCATTCTGCCAGCAGTCAGAGCACAGTTGAATGATATTTCTGTCAAGTTATGGGGTGGCATTTAGGGCCAGGGGAGATTACCTATTTAAGTGTACTTTACTATGATTTGAAATGGTTAACTAATTAGTTTCTGTACTTTGAGCAAAGGTTTTGATGACAATCTTAATACTATCCAGTAATAAGGGAAAATGTGAACTATGGGAAAGGACTATCACAATATACACTTCTGGATAGCATGATTTTCTCTATCTTTTTGCTCATGGATTTCAAGTCATACTGCAGTGTGAACCTATTCGACATGCCATGCCAGATGGCCACAGTCACAACTATACTCTCAAAAAACACAGTATGTAAAATGCTGGGTATTTTGAAATGGCAGCCTAAAATCTCTAGCTATGATGTGAGGATAACAATATTGTGTTTTCAGAAACAAATCTCTTCCATCATAACTCCAAAACATTCAGGGTTAAGTGAGGTTGAAAATTACAACGAGGCTTCTAGCAAACTCATGAATGTCATCAGCCATGGGAAAACCTCACAATTTCCTAGGATCTCACTCCCTACTGTGATCAAAGTGGAAAGAACAAACAATCAAAATGTACAGACATAAAACACATTAGTACTGGGAATAAATCACAATGCCATTTTCATCAGTAAACCTTGTAGGAATAAATAGGGGCTGCGTGAAAACAAAGTCATTCTATGTAGCATATTGAATATGTAAATTCTAAAGTGAGTTTGAATCTACTTTCTTTTCCTGTTTTCACTTGTTTCAGTTATATAGTATTGGAACATGTGTATGTCTCACATTACTGATCACATGAATATTAGAAGAATATATTTTGTTAAGTATACCTGTATGGGTTGTTCTCTCTACTCTGCTAAAAAGCTTACATTGTCGTCCAGCTAAGAGCTTAATAAAACATGTAAGGTTTACTAAAGGGCAAATAAAAATGTATATTATGACAGGAAAATACACATATTAGACAGGAATAATTGCATTAATTGCTGTCTGCAAAGAAAATTGCTGACCTGGTTACAGGGCTAATAGAAGAGATGATGTATGCTTTGCATTTTCACATACAGTTCGATGGAGTTAAAGTCACAACTAGTGGACTCTGGAGCATTCTGTTCTTGTGCAGTGACTTCATTTTGCACATCTTTAACTGAAGCCAAAATAATTAATTATTGTGATGGTTTTATCACAGGAGCACAGACAAAATAATTAACTTTATATGAGTAAAGTATGGAGGGCAGCCTGTTGCATATTTCAATTTCAAATCAGCCTGGGATGAATGTATGGGATGTTAAATGGAAACATATCTCCCACTGTTTCTTAATGTGTATTTATTAGAGTAAATAATAATAATAATAATAATAATAATAATAATAATAATAATAATAATAATAATAATTTTATATCCTGCCACCATCTCCCAGAGGGACTTGGGGCGGCTCACAAAATACTCAAGGTGTGACACAAAATACAAGTGCAAAACAAAACATAGGCAATAAACAGTCAACACAACATCATAAATTATCAATACCCCCTGGTAAAAACAATAAAATACTTCAATTGCTGTAGATAAAACAGCAGTATTTCACCTCAGAATTATAAAGTGCTAAAAAAGAGTTCACCTACATCCAGAGAACACTGTGGACTCAAAAAATGATGGATCTAGACCAAACTTTGCACGAATACTCAATATGCCTAAATGTGAACACTGGTGGAGTTTGGGGAAAATAGACCTTGACAATTGGGAGTTGTAGTTGCTAGAATTTATAGTTCACTTACAATCAAAGAACCCCGTGAACCTCACCAATGATAGAATTGGGCAAATTGAGCTTTTGGTGGGAAGATTTGCCGTCTGTTTCCAAAAAAGGAAGAGAAGGACAGGCAGAAAGATATTCAGCCTTGTTTGCCAAAGGGGTTCCTAAGACAATCAGAAATATGTGTTTTCTGATGATCTTTGGCGACCCCTCTGATACTCCCTCTACAACTTCAAAACTCAAGGTCAATGTCCACCAAACCCCTCCAACAGTATTTTCTATTGTCATGGGAGTTCTGTGTGCCAAGTTTGGTTTAATTTCATCATTGGGGGAGTTCAGAATTCTCTTTGATTGTAGGTTAACTATAAGTCCCAGCAACAACTCCCAAATGACAAAATCAAATCCTCCCAACCCCACCAGTATTCAAATTTGGGTGTATCGGGTATTTGTGCCAAATTTGGTCAATTGAATGAAAATGCATCCTGCATATCAGATATTTACATTACGATTCATAACAGTAGCAAAATTACAGTTCTGGAGTAGCAACCAAAATAATTTTAAGGTTGGGGTCACCACAACATGAGGAACTGTATTAAGGGGCCACAGCATTAGGAAGGTTGAGAACCACTGGACTAGATGGTCTTTGTGGTCTCTTCCAACTCTATCTTTCTGTGAAATAATTTTGTTTCTATCTTATTCTTCTTTTCAGATTCTACTGTTGCTCCAAAATCTGCAAGTGGACTTTCAGGAGGGACAAAACCGAGTGATAAACTGCCCCTGGAGTTCCAGGAGGCTGTGTCTCTAAAGGAAAGAATGGCTTTGTATCAGGCAGCTGTATCAAAAGCAGAGATCAGCAACTCCTCCACTAATGTAAGTGATTCTCATGTTCATAGTCTTACAGTATCCTTTGTCTTACAGCAACTTTTCCCAGCTCTCCAGATACAAACTAAGTTGGATGATGATGATGAAGATGATGATGATTTATTTATTTATTTATTTATTACAATGTTTATATCCCGCCCTTCTCACCCAACAGGGAACTCAGGGCAGCTTACAAAACACACATATATAAAAATTATACAGTGCAATATAAATCAGTTAAAAACATTATTATTAACTTACATCAGTATTTCTAAAACACCTAGTACTTTTTTGTTTGATTTCTGTAATGCTCAGAAGTCAGTTTCATTTTCAGCTCAAGCGAGGTGAAGCCTAAAAGGTTGCCATTCCTTTATAAATCAAGAAGAAATAGGCTGCCTCTCCATTAGGAGAGGAATGTAGCAGGGCAGGATGAGCTGAGTGAGCTGAGAAAAAGACTGAGAGAGCACTGAATTGTGGGAAATGTAGTTTTGGGAAGGCGAAGAGTGCTATGGCAGAGAATTCAAATGGCCCTGTCCTAAACTACATTTCCCAGAATTCTGATCAGCATCAGAAAGCCCGAATCAGGATAGGTGAGAGATTTCTGCCTTCTAGCAGCAGCCAGAGTTCCAATGAATTGTTGAGTCTGCGAAAAGGAGTGCTGACTGATACTTCAATACTAGTAAGTAAATCTGTGCCGGACTGGGAAGAAATCCCTAAATTGAAGTTCTATTGGTTATTAATATGTTGTGTTTTATGTCATATAGAGAGACATTCAAAGAGACAGTTGTTGTGACTTTTTAAATAAAAGAAACCACAACAGCCTTTTAAAGTTTTGTCAAAACCTTTTTAAAATTCCAAAAATCAGTAGATTATAAAACATGGGGGGAACGATCCCCTGTTATCTTGTATCATTGTATAGAAAATTCAAGGAGATAGTTCTTGTAGTTTTTTAAGTTGTTTGTAAACACTTTGAACATTTCCTGAAAATCCATGGATGAATGAAATATTCTGAAACTTGAAGGCCTAGCAGTGGTAAATGTTTTCTATAATCATATCAAGCTCCATGCCAATAGCTCTAACAATGAGGGAGAAAGCAGTCCTTGAAGTTTCCTCATTGGCACAATTACTTGATGAAAAGTAACAAAAAAGCAATTAACTCATTATAGTTACGATACAGACCCTGTCCAATTTCATAAACACTTTAGAAACAATTTTCCCCCAACCTCTAATTTCATAATGAGTGTTGAAACATTTTTTCATTGATCGCACAGGCCTAATGTCCAAGCAGCATCAGAATGTGGTCAAAATGGCAAAAGTAATTAATGAAGTAGAACACAGGAGCTAAGAGCCAATTTTAATCATGAATTTTACACTCGTGACCTGTGTTTAGATCTTTTTCTGTGTATTTTAATATGTATTTTATAGAAATTCATTTTAATATGTGTATTTATAGAATCTTTACAATGATTATGTGTTTTAACTATGTTATACATTTTAATATGTGTATTTATAGAATCTTCATAATGATTATGTGTTTAAACTATGTTGCAACCTGCCTCAAGCCATGAGGAGAGGCGGGTGAGAAATAAAATTATTATGTACTATATTGTTACATGTACATAGCAATGCAGCATACATGCACATTAGGTTCAAGTGTCTTTGATTTGTCTCTGAATATTAGGCTCTTCCCAAGGGCCTAGGGATATTTTCGTAGAATATGTGCAGTCCTGAAAAGTGCTGTCTTCTGCAGCATGTGGATTGATGTTTTGTCCATATTAAGGATTTTCAAGTGCGTTTCGAGGTTTCTTGGAAAGCCTCCAAGAGCACCAACCATTATTATTATTATTATTATTATTATTATTATTATTATTATTATTATTATAACACAGCAAACAAGATAGATATGTTGGATTTCGTATCACAAAATCACAAGTCGAACACTTCCCAAGTGTCTAGGACTGTGTGATGTATTTTATTATTATTATTATTATTATTATTATTATTATTATTATTATTATTATTATGATTGACATGTTATTTGGTAGAGTCATTTGGTTTTCTCTCATTTTATACAAATATTCTGTCCTTCCTCTTCCTCCTCCTGCTGAGATAGCAGAGTGCAAACTACTTTTCCACTTTAGACTCAATTTTCAGCAGCTGAAGAAGATGAGGCCAAAGGGCGAAATTGAGATAAGGAGAAAGAGACTAGGGTATTTTGAAAGCAGCTGAATAAATGGGGTAACAAGATTGATGGGACTGCCCTTGCTAAATTGGGAAAAATGTACTATATGTTTTTGAAGCAATAGTTAGAAAGCAACACATTTATCCTTTTCCACCCATGTGGTTAGAAGGCACCATGGACTATAACTTGTCGATGACATCTTATCACACAACCAAGATGGTGAACAGGTAGCCAGACAACTTTATGTCTTGATCCACTGAAGTCATAACCTTCTTGTTTGACCTGTAAAAGTGATTCCATTGGGACTTAGGGATCATCTACATTGACCATTTAATGCAGCTCCAAGCCAGCTCGAAATGGCAGGAGCCAAAAAGATGGGCTTAAGGCCAACCTTAAAAACTATGGCATAGACACTGAGAATTAGGAAACCCTGGCTCTTGAGCGCTCTAACTGGAGGTCAGCTGTGATCAGCAGTGCTGCAGAATTTGAAGAGGCATGAATGGAGGGCGAAAGGGAGAAACGTGCCAAGAGGAAGGCACATCAAGCCTGTCAGGGAATGGCGACCCCGACGATTGATGAGCCAGGTCCCAGCTCAACTCACCCATCAGACCACGGCGAAAGTGTCACCAACCAAGAACAACAACTTTGTTGATTTATAACTCAGTGGCACTGAAGCTTTATTTACATTATTTACAGTGCTAAATTAACCAAAGCTATCAGGACACATGCTGCATCCACACAAACAAACATGGAGCGCGTCTGTCTCTCACAAAGTCTGTTCTCTCTGTACTGTAGCACCTCCTCTACATTCCACAGCTTGTGATGTATCTTCCTGTCACATAGCACAAATGGAAGTCTTTGCCATTTGCCCTTCCAGCAATCAATCAGGGCTCGCTACAATTAACCTCTTGACTGCTGGAATGCTTGCCAGAATGAAATGCACACAATTCCACAGCAACAATAGATTAAACATTTCACTCTATATAACAAAAATACTAATAAAGCCAACCCTGACTGGAACCACCTTCCACCTGGAAAATTATGGTCTCACTGTGGAAGAAGATGCTGGTCAAGAATAGGTCTCCACAGCCACCTATGCATCCACCACCAAGACGCTACACTTGGAGGGCCATCATCCTTGGGCTATGAGGAATCACCTAAGTAAGCCAAAAAACACATGACTCCAATGCAGTGCACTTTAAAGTAAGTCACAGAAAAATCCAAGTTAAGCCATTGTGCTGCAACAGATCTCAATATATCCCAGCTCCCAGAATATATTGTCCTTGATTAAGTGCATTGTAGGATTTGCAATGAGGTGGCAAGGGGGTTGTCAGAAATTGCCCCAAGGGCATGGCTGGATAGCAAGGGGCGGGTAATTGATTATCTCCTTACCTATCTGTCACTCCCCACCACCACCACTACCACCTCCTTGGCTTCTGGAGTGCTGGTGTGCATCTCTCCTAGAAATGGGAGACAGGGGACAGACTCAACAGAATGGCTTGAGGCTAGCTTCCATGTCTAGTGTAATCACTCAGCTGGCCCTAAACCAGTTCCAGACATGTCAATCTAATTACCCACACAGTGTAACCAATTCCTCCTGAACCAGTTCCAAGGTGCATTATAGTGTCAGTGTAGATGTGTCCTTAGGTAAAGGTTTCCCCTGACGTTAAGTCCAGTCGTGTCCGACTCTGGGGAGCGGAACCTATTGATCTACTCACATTTGCATGTTTTCGAACTGTTAGGTTGGCAGAAGCTGGAGCTAACAGCGGGTGCTCACTCCGCTCCCTGGATTTGAACCTGGGACCTTTCGGTCTGCAAGTTCAGCAGCTCAGCGCTTTAACACACTGAGCCACCGGAGGCTCCAGATGTGCCCTTAGTGATTCCAAAATAGCTGTAACCTAACTCCAGACTTCTCTTCCTTTCACCTAGTAAAAAAAAAAGTTAGAGCTTTTCAAATAATCTGTCCTACAATAAATCAGTAGTTGAGACTTAAGGGACCCAATGGGATACTTGAAAGGAACTACTGGCTGGTTGTAGCTAGAAGCGCAAGAAAGGTAGACCCTGCTAAGGGATAGGTAATGTGATTAGGAATGAAACGCTTGAGGCATGCTCTGAAGGTGTAACTAATTCTTGGAGAGAGTCAGGAAATAAATTGCTCTCTGCAAAGATAATAACGTGGGTCGGAGAATCATGCTGCGCGCCCACATAGGTGCTTACTTTCTTCTCAGAACTGCTGACTTCCCACTTCATGAATGAAAACTCCTGTTCTAAAATTAATCTCTATCTAGCTGTATGTAAGAATTCATATCCAAGTTGTATGCAGCAATACCTTGGTCATCAATTCACTATCAAATATTTAGCAAATGATGAAAGATGAAATAAAAGTCAAAGAATTGATGACATAACTCAGGCCCTTTCTATACTGCCATGTAAAGTCCATATTATCTGCTTTGAACTGGATTATATGGAAATGTAGATGCATATCATCCAGTTCAAAGCAGATAATGTAGATTATTTGATTTGATAACCTGGATTATAAGGCAGTGTAGAAGTGGCTTCAATGGGACTAATCCAAATCAAAGAGGGTTAAAATGATGTGCACAAAATACGTCCTCACAATGTGTTCGATTTTAACCTTTAGAAAGTAGACCAACCTTTGTATGGAACATTGAGCAAAACATTAACATTTTATATTTTTTCTTATAGGTGAATGCTTGTCATTCACACCTGTGGGGAACATTAAGCATAGCATTTGGAGACATTCCTGCGATGGAACTAAAGCATATGTATGAAACCTGGCAATTGATGGCTTGGTCACCAGCAACTGTCCAGAAAGGACATACAGTAGAGTCTCACCTATCCAACAGAACATTGGATACGCAAAAATGTTGGATAAGGAGGGATTAAGGAAAAGCCTATTGAACATCAAATTACGTTATGATTTTACAAATTAAGCACCAAAACATCATGTTTTACAACAAATCAACAGAAAAAGCAGTTCAATACATGGTAACGTTATGTAGTAATGACTGTATTTACAAATTTAGCACCAAAACATCACAATGTATTGAAAACCTTGATTACAAAAACATTTGCTATTAACAAATTGGCTACAAATAAAGATAGAATTGCATAAAATGAACCTACAGTAACAACATTGTCAGAAGTTAAATCCGTAAAAAGTTCAGTCCTTGCTGCCTAGAGAAACAGCTGTGAAGGCAGACTGCGTTGGATAATCCAGAACATTGGATAAGCGAAGGTTGGATAAGCGAGACTCTACTGCACTGTATTTCTTCAATTCTAAGATGAATTTTCCTCCTATATTGCCATATTTCCCCCATATGGTATCTTAGAACTGGAGAAATATGTTATTATAGGATATCTTTCAATATGCAACCACTCTTTTGACAAATACCAAGCTACCTTTGCTTTGGTTATAATGCATTACTCTTTTATGGTTCTGTGAACTGCTTTATAAATGAACATTTCATGGTTTTAGGAGTTTGCAGTTTGAACAAGACACAGCAAAAATAGTAAGAAAACAACTTATTCCACAGCTGTAAAGAGATTTCACCCAAACATACGGAAAAACTTACTGATTATACAAGGTGCTCAAAAGTGTAATAAACTGCCTTGCAGTGTGCTGGAGTCTCATTTTCTGGAGGTTTTAAAAGAAAGGCTGGGTGGCCATCTGTGGGGACTGCTTTGGTTGTATGTTTCAGGATGGCAGAATGTGGTTGGACTGGATGATATCTCATCCAACTCTATGATTCCACCCAATGTGTGATTTTCCTGCAGAATTCCATTAGATATACAATTCATTGTTCATTAAGGTAAAACTTTAAAGCCCTTAAATAAAATACAAGATAAAAATAAATGCGTGAAGCCAAAATAAGAATTTTACCCTTCCATAAATTGAAATCATGTTACTTAATTCAAGATGGCCCTATTCATCCATGTCAGCCACAGTTTTTTCTTCTCACTTATTCACTTTAACTTTACATACAACCCCTCCCAAAAGATTTTCTCACCTACTGAAATAGGAGTGTTTTAATTAATAAATCCAGACATGAATCAATCAGGGGCAGCTAACACCTCTGAACAAAAAATTCCCCCTGGCAGGAAGAAGCAAGGCCATTAATGCTAATCAAGGCGATTAATTAAAACATTCACACTGGCCTCCAACAGACAAGAGTTTCTTCTCCCACCCTGGATCTTCTACAGATATATAAACCTTCCATGCTTAGTTTTTTCCAATATACCTCATAACCTCTGAGGATGCCTGCGATAAATGTGGGTAAAACATCAGGAGAGAATGCTTCTGGAACATAGCCATACAGCCTGGAAAACACACAACAACCCTGTGATTCCGGCCATGAAAGCCTTCGACAACATGATATTATTTGTCACCTGTAGTGTAATATCATTAACATTGCTAGACATTAGCTTTGATTAATTTATGCTTTTCTAGTTATCTAGTTTAAATTATTATTGTCACTACTACTACTATCATTACTACATTGGATGAAGGTTTACTCAAAATTTCTCTTTTTAATAAAAAAAGACCCCATTTATGTCTTTGTAAAGCAGTTATTTGTAAAGCAACTTAAAAATCACACAGAAATCTGAAAAATAGGGGAGGGGGGGTGACTGATAATAATGTTACTGCTGGCCTTTGAAAAGATTTGTTTTTATTCCATAGTAGCCAGATTCTTTTCTTCCTGCTGCTGTAGGCAGAAAATCTGTTGGAACTGGCTTAGTAAACAAAGAAATGAGGTCTATTTATGATGCTGTCACTTGATAAGCCAGTTAAAGTAATAAGGAAACATTCAGGTTTCTGTAGCTGAATTGCAGCAGAGTTTTTAGTAATACTACTGCTCCTGCTAATATTAATAATATGCTTACTTGTTTCTTTGCTACTTAATTGATTTGAGGAAGTCGTTTGGTTATCCTTTGTGCAATCTTTTAAATCAGTGCAATACAGCTGCAGCTGTCTTTGTCTATAAAATAAACAAGAGGAATTTTACAAGATCATGAGAATAATTAGTAATTTTTAATGAAGATGGATGTTTCAGTCCAGGAAAAGGGGGAAACAGCAGCAGGCTTGATGCCTGCTGTTGAGTCTATTAACTCCCTAATGGGAATTCAGCTGGGAATTCACCAAAAAATATCATGGTGGCTGCCAGTTTATATCATTTAAAGGGGCTGGATGGATTCATGAAAGATGGATTAGTAGTAGTTAGCCACGATAGGAGGTATAAACTCCCTCCAGAGCTTGAGTGGATATGTAAAGACTAGATTATGTATGAGGAGTTATGCAACTTTCACATTATGAAACATCTCTCCCATCCCTTTAACACGGCTCTCCTTTCTGCTGCAATGGTCCTCCTCCCCAGCCAAGTAGTTGTTGAGAAAGCTCAATGACATCTGAGAAGTATCTGGTTATGGGACTATAACAAGATGTACAATGATGACATTATCTTCCTAAAATTCCAGAAGACCTTGGAAATCCTGAAAGATTTCTTTGTAACTATGCATCTGGCTATAATTACATAATCAGATATTTCTCAACTACCTCCACTTTCCTCTGGCCACTACATGACCATGGAGTAGGTGACCACAGTGGGGTTGTGTTGTGGTAATCTCTGAGCGGTTAGACTCTATTTAACCCTCTCTGGGGGAGATTCCACCAAAATGCAGCAGAGTAGCAAAAGCAAAAGCTTTCAAATGCAACAGTTACTTACACGGGGAGAGCAAAGAGAAGCCTTTCAGCTTAGGACGGCAAGAGTTCAAAAAGTATTTATTCGGGTAAAAAGTACTCCATTGTAGATAGAAAGGCTTGGGAGCTGTCTAGTCTACTCTAGACTGGTTTCTAAGGAAAAATAAGAAAGGAAAAATAACAAACATCTAAATAGTTACATCTTGCCAGGAGAGACATCTTGCTTGAAGAACAAAGGGAGAAGAGTGAACCAAAATGGTTCCAACCTCATGGTCCAGTTTATTGGGGCCATAAAAGACATTCTGACCAATGAGAAGTTAGTGTCCCTAAAGATTCACATTTCTACTAACTTCAAAGTAAAGGATGTGACATAAACAAGATAGAGTGAAACACAGCAAAGCCTATCTAGGCATTCTTTGGAAACAGGGAAAGGATTCCCTCAATCTAACTCTATCATCTATCTGACTACATTTAGACTTGAGTAGTCCAGGGTGATTCCCAATAGGTTGGTCATTGTGTGAGAGAGCAAGAGAGAGCACTAGTGCCAAAAAAAAGGAGAGGAGAAGGAGGGGGTAGGAGGAAGAGGAGGGGAGCAGGATGAGGAGAGGAGAATAGACATATGGAAGTGTAAGCTGTATGTATGTCTGCAAAAGTCTCTAACAGGATGCTTGTCAACGTCAATATTTGCCAGATGCTGGGGGACATGAGTGGGAGAAGATTATTCTGCTCACATGGAGCGGTTCCTGACATCAGTTTAAACCAGGAACAATCATGTTTTAAAAGCGCAAAAGTTCCCGGCTTCTAGTCCACACATGCCCCAGAAAGTTCGGGCTTTCTGGGGCAGGTGTTCAGATGTCCTCCAGAAACCTTTCGGGAGGATAGGGAGACAACCCCTACCCCCTTCCCAAACCCCTTAAAATTGAGAGGGGTGGGTAAAAATAAGTTACGAGCTTACATTAGGCCTCGGAGCAGACTTCCTGGGATGTAGCAATTACGCTGAGGAAACGAGAGCAGGAGCCAAATAGCTCCTGCCTCCCCATTGCACGATCTCTTCGCTCGTCGGGGGGAGGCCCTCCTCTCGCTCCCACCACCCTCGCAGTCGAGGTTGGTGGGGACGAGGGAGAAGGCCTTCTCTGTCGTGGCCCCCCGGCTCTGGAACCTGCTCCCCAGGGAGATCAGGCAGGCCCCTATCCTCCTCTCGTTTCGGAAGAGCCTGTAAACATGGCTCTTCCAGCAGTCCTTTGATAACTGATCCAGTAAGTCTGACCTCTTGCATTTCCAATAATAGTCCCATATTTATGCCTCTTCCAGCACCTTGAAGGCGATGACAATTTGGATAATTCTCCCCTTCCTGATGATTTTGACAAAGTAGCACTTTGGCCCAGGTTTTTTTCTAGATTTTATCCAAGATTTTACCTTTTGTCCTTGAATGTGATTTTCATGACTTGTTTTTATTGTTATTTATCTGTTTTATTGCTTTGTTTTATTGTTGTGGACAGGGCTTGGCCCCATGTAAGCCGCCCCGAGTCCCTTCGGGGAGATGGGGTGGGGTATAAAAAGAAAATTATAATATTATTATTATTATTATTATTATTATTATTATTATTATTATTTGCTTTCTCGCATATAATGGTACATCCCAGCAACTGTGCTCCAAGTCCTAATGGAGGCCGGTAACTTATTTTTACTCCCCCTTGTTTTTAAAGGGTTTTGGGAGGAGGTGGGAGCAATATTGCAACTTCTGGGCTACAGAAATGCAGAAAGTGCAGGATGGGTGTTTGGACATGCTTCAGGGAGGTCCCAGGACTCCACGTAGGTCTGTTCACACAGGCCCATAGCCCATTAGACTCAGGTCTTTCACAAAGGAGTGTGCCTAATAGGCTATCAAAGTAATTTGCTACAAAGCAGAGTTTTCCTACTTTGTGGTGAATCCAATCGAGTTTCTGTGGGACGTTATCTGGGTGCCCCTCTTTTAAAATGCGGGAGCTCCCACTTTTAAAGGGCTGTTTGGATGCACCCATGGTTGAATACTGTGAAAATATAATGCTAGAGTAGCCCCGGTGGCGAAGTGCGTTAATGCGCTGAGCTGCTGAACTTGCAGACCAAAAGGTCCCAGGTTCAAATCCCGGGAGC
The DNA here is from genome assembly GCF_035594765.1 of Anolis carolinensis. Taxonomy (NCBI): domain Eukaryota; kingdom Metazoa; phylum Chordata; class Lepidosauria; order Squamata; family Anolidae; genus Anolis; species Anolis carolinensis. The sequence goes on along the minus strand of NC_085841.1, from coordinate 213,626,412 downwards.
GGAATGAGCGCCCGCTGTTAGCTCCAGCTCCTGCCAACCTAGCAGTTCGAAAACATGCCAATGTGAGTAGATCAATAGGTACCTCTCCGGCGGGAAGGTAACAGCGCTCCATGCAGTCATGTTGGCCATATGACCTTGGAGGTGTCTACGGACAACGCCTGCTCTTCGGCTTAGAAATGGAGATGAGCACCAACCCCCAGAGTCGGTCACGACTGGACTTAACGTCAGGGGAAACCTTTACCATTACCTTTTATAATGCTAGATAAGATAGACTTTCGGTATGCCTCCGACTATCTCATCTTATATTCTTGTTTCTTACATGGGTAATCATAGAATCTGAAGAGATCACAAGGGCCACAAAGAATGAAAAGCATTTTGGGGCAAATCAGTTTTTATTGGAAAACAGTAAGTGGTAGGGATAAGGTTATACATCTTCTCTTCCCTCCCAGTTTTCTCCATCTTATAATTGCATAATCAATTCACATTCACAATTTCACATTCAGCAGGTTTTATGTAGCTTAAATGTGTGCATGCCTGTAATCATGGACTGCTGTTAATGACTTGCCCAATCTCTGCTTTAAGTCATAAAGTAAGCTTGAACAGAAGGAAGCCAGAGGGAAGAAAGTTCCTTATTCTATTCTCTTGGTGTCATTTTCCCTCTCTTACAATGTCATCAAATGGGGCTAGATTTGGCAGCAAATGGCCATCTAGCCCCAGTCACCCATGGAGCCGGTCGTCTCCGTTCACATGACATCATGCCGACTCCATGGGTGCAGAGAAGCGGAACTGGCATGCTGCCACCCAAGCAACACAGGAGGCTTCCCATGATGCCCAATCTATGGGGGGAAGCCACGTGCATCACACGCACCCCATGCTTTCCCCCTTGTGATCACCCTCCCAGCGGACAAGGCGAGGCATGGGCCACCAGATCCCCCATGCCCCGCAGTGAAGAAGTGTGCCACTGCTGCCTGCCGCAAGTATGATGAGGTTGCCAGTATCACTTTCCCCAGTTGTTTTCTCCCAATATACAGGTTTCACCTTAGTTTAGAGAATTGGACTTCTTTTCTTAAAGTAAAGCTGCTGTTAAGTACTATGATGTACTCAGGCCAAACCAGAGTCCATATAAAATGCTTTCTGCACTGCATTTATAAAATAAATAAATGATGTGCATCTCAATCTTTCACTACATCTGTGTGAGAAATTTCAGCATACTTGAACTCTCCCAGAACAGTTATGAAACAGTGATCCATATGGCTGATAACAAAATGTACAAAAGCATGAAGGGCAAATATTTCTTTGGTCCTGTGTCTACGTTTTTTTAAAAAAGGGAATAAAAAACTCAACAGGAAATGTTACTCTCTCATTTTCAGGTTTTTAAAGTACAGTTATGTTCCTATCCCGAGAATGCTACTGAAGTAATTGTGCTTTTAATCATATTTAATATTAATATGATGCTATTTTTTAGCAGTATACTGACTTCAGACTTTAACTATGTATATTGTTAGAGCTTAATTTTTAATCAGAAATGGCACATTTTCATAAGTGTCATTATGATTTTAAGTCAGTTTGAATTCTGGTGTATTTGGATTCTTCATAGGTAATAAAATAATAAATAGTGAATATATTCTTTATTGTTCATTTATATAATTATTATTTTATTATGACACAGCAAACAAAATAGATATGCTGGATTTTGTATCACAAAATCACAAGTCGAACACTTCCCAAGTGTCTAGGACTGTGTAATGTATTTTCGGATGATGCGCGCAGATCCTAGCAGGGTGGCCTTTTGCAGTTGGCAGATCGTAATTTTGTAAATATCTATTGTTTCCAAATGCCGGCTGAGATCTTTTGGCATGGCACCCAATGTGCCCATCACCACCGTGACCACCTGCACTGGTTTCTGCCAAAGTCTTTGACGTTCAATCTTGAGGTTCTGATAGCGGCTGAGTTTTTCCTGTTGTTTTTCGTCAATGCGACTGGGATGGCAACATCAATGATCCAAAACTTTTTCCTTTCCACAACTGTGATGTCTGGTGTGTTGTGTTCCAGAACTTTGTCAGTCTGGATTCAGAAGTCCCACAGTATCTTTGCGTGCTTATTATTATTATTATTATTATTATTATTATTATTATTATTATTATTATTATTATTATTTTCGTGTCAGGAGCAACCGGAGTTGCTTCTGGAGTGAGAGAATTGGCCGTCTGCAAGGACATTGTCCAGGGGACGCCCGGATGTTTTGATGTTTTACCATCCTTGTGGGAGGCTTCTCTCATGTCCCCACATGGAGCTGGAGCTGATAGAGGGAGCTCATCCAAACTCTCCCCGGGTGGGATTCGAACCTGGCAGCCTTCAGGTCAGCAACTCAACCTTCAAGTCACAAGGCTTTTATCCCCTAGGCCACCGGAGGCTCTAATAATAATAATAATAATAATAATAATAATAATAATAATAATATAGTAATAATAATAAAAACTTTATTTGTTTCCCATCCCATCTCCTCAAGGGGAAACGGAGCAGCTTATAACACAATAACAGTACAAACTATGAACAATAGTTATTAAGATAAACAACAAAATTAACTTAAATCATCAAAAAAGCAACACAAATGATATAAAATAAAACAACATATTAAATTGACAGAACAACTATCATTGATAAAATAAACAGTGGTGAAGTTGTATAAATCAATTAAAACACCCTAGCCACTGGTCTGGTTAAAAAGCAAAAATCCAATTAAACCTTAGTCCCATTTAAGTCCTCTGGCCATTAAAAACTGCATTAACCATTGTCAAAGGCCTGTTTAAAAAGCCAAGTTTTCAATTCCTTCTGAAAAGTTGAAAGCAAGGAAGCTTGCCTAATCTCTCTGGTGAGGGTGTTCCAGAGCCAGAGGACCACAACCGAGAAGGCCCTCTCCCTTGTCCTCACCCATGAGCTTATGACGGAGGTGAAACTGTGAGAACGGCCTCCCAGCATATCTTAATATTTAAACAGGTTCATAAGGAGTGATGTAGTCATGTAAATAGTCTGGACTCGAACCATTTAGGGCTTTGTAGGTAATGACCTGCACATTGAATTGAGCCCAGAAACATATAGGCAGCCAATGGAGCTGCTTTAATAGGGGTGGTATTTTCCCCATAATTAGCTCCAGTCAACAACCTGGCTGCAGTTTCTGAGTCATCTTCATAGAGTGCATAATCCACTTGAGAGGTAACTAAGGCATGGACCACCATGGCCAGATCTGGCTTTTCAAGGTACGGGCGCAGTTGGTACAGAAGCTTTAATTGGGCGGAGGCCCTCCTGGCCACCGTCGACACCTGGGCCTCCAGGATCACTGCTGAATCCAGTAGGACCCCCAAACTGCAGACCTGTGTCTTCAGGAGGAGTCTTATCCCGTCGAGCACAGGTTGCCACCCTATATCCGGTTCGGCCTCGCGACTGACCAGGAGGACCTGTGTCTTGTTGGGATTAAGCTTCAGTTTGTTCACCTTCATCCAGCCTATCACAGCTGCCAGGCAGTGGTCCAGGATCCAGGAAGCTTCCATGGATATGGGTGGAAATGAGTAATAGAGTTGTGTGTCATCTGCATACAGATGACACCGAAATTGAAAACTCTGGATGACCTTGCCCAGAAGTTTCATGTAGATGTTGAAAAACATAGGGAATAGAATTGAACCTTGCGGGACTCGACAGGCCAATGGCCAGGGGTGCGAGCAAGTAACCATCCCAGAGAGTCAGCCTAGAAAGATGCCATGGTTGATGGCATCGAAAGCCATTGAGAGATTCAGGAGAACCAGCAGGGACACAATCCCCCTGTCTAGTTCTTTGAGGAGGTCATTCACCAAGGTGACCAAAGCTGTCTCCATTCCATGATCATGCCTAAACCCAGACTGCGATGGGTCACGATAATCGGTTTCATCCAAAGTGCACACAGATTTCCTACCATCATCGCTCCTCACCCTCCTGGTGCCTTTAGGTTGCCCTCTTGAACCAGTTTTCCCTTTGGAATCACTTGCCTGCCATGCTGGTGCTCACTGTGTAAATTCGAGCTCTGTTTAAGTTTAGAAATATGAGAAGAAATGAATGGTTGGAGAGAGTTCTCATGGGAATTGCTTTCCTCTCGTGCTTCCATTTGGCTCCATCTGTTTACACCCTTCATCAACTGTTTCAGAATTATAAAATGAGGATAAGCGCTGGAGCAGTCAAACCAGCATATTGCAAGGAACTCTCATGGGTTGTTTTTTTTTTAGGGGAGGGATATACAATGCTCTGTAACAGTACATTTTTTGTCCAATCACGGATTTTAAATGAACCTTTTTATCACATGTTTTTCATGCCATCCCGCAATCCAGCACTCATTTTCAGTGTGCGTCATCTAGCTGCTACCCCCTTTTATCCCACTTTCTTTTGGAATTTAAGACCTTTTTAGAAGGGGCCTCCATGCAGTCATGCCAGCCACATGACCTTGGAGGTGTCTAAGGACAACGCCAGCTCTTCGGCTTAGAAATGGAGATGAGCACCAACCCCTAGAGTCAGACATGACTGGACTTAACGTCAGGGGAAACCTTTACCTTTAGAAGGGGCCTCAGCCTCAGATTAAGGCAACAACAAATCCCTTTGAACATATCTTGCCACAAGAGTCGCTTTAGGCTGCCATAAACCAGAAATATGTTTAAGACACACAACAACAGTTACATCTAGGAGAGATAAAATTAACAAATGTAGCATGAGTGACTCCTGTCCTGAAAGCACCTGTGAAAAATAAATCTAAAAGTTTTAAAAGATCACAATCTGTACATGAACAAACAGTGTTACATGACAGCCAAAAAGGCAATCCTAAACCACATTAACAGGAGCATAATGTCCAGATCAAGTGACTTGCCAATTTATTCTGCTTTGGTCAAACCTCACCTGGAATACTGCATCTAGCTGTGGGCATCATAGTTCAAGGAAGATATTGACAGGATGAAATATGTCCAGAGAAGGCCAGCCAAGATGAACAAATGTCTGGAAACCATGCCTTTATGATGGATGACTTAGGGAACTTGGTATGCTTTCCAAGAAGGAGGAGGAGGAGGAGGAGGAGGAGGAGGAGGAGGAGGAGGAGGAGGAGAAGAAGAAGAAGAAGAAGAAGAAGAAGAAGAAGAAGAAGAAGAAGAAGAAGAAGAAGAAGAAGAAGAAGAAGAAGAAACAACAACAACAACAACAACACTAAGAGCTGCAGTTGCAAAAGCTGGATATGGGATGGCACACTTGTAAGTTTAATCCTTTAGAGATCGTGAATTTTATAAATACTGTAAAACTCTGTCAAGCTGGGTGAAGATACATTTCCTTTCTTACCTTTCAAGCTCTAACTTTCTGCCACAACCATCCCCTCCTGTGTCCTCTCCATTGGAAGCCAGGAAGTGTTGGATGTTGCTCCAGATGGCCTCCACACTATACTTTCCACCAGAGAGACAAGAGCCATGTTAGGACAGAACAGCTGAAGTTGAAAGTTGAAGTAACACCCGCACAACAACCAAAAGCCTCCTAATCCCCCCTTCTCTTTGCTGCAGCCCTTCCTTCCATCCACAACCATTTCTTAATCGGTGGAGAAAGGAGGAGTGGCAGAGAAGGGTCCAGGTTTTTTTCTTGTGAACTTAATTAAAGGAAAATTTCTGGGTGCTTTTCTGCTGTACCCATCTACACACAGAGAAATGCCACTACAAGGTCTGTTTGGGAGATTGTTGCAGAAGGGATGTATCATTGTTACCGGTATGTATGATGTGTCTTTTGATGCAGCATTTCGGTCAAAGAATATAGTAGGAAGCTTATCTTCGATGGATGAACTATATCAAGAATTCAAATCACTTGTGCATTATAAATTAACTGAATATTGAATATTCTATTTCATGCAAGGACTTCAAACTTCGCCACACCTAATATTGAAATCAGTTCTACTTTTGCTCAAACACGATGCTTGAAAAGATAGTGGATATTTTCAGCAGTTGCCTGTTATATAAGTAACATTCATTGGTGAGCTTAAAGAGAGTCAGACAAAAATTGCCTACTACAAATCTTTGAAAATTCATTGGTTTCTGCCAGGCATGCATGAAATGGCTGCTTGCTAATATAACTGGCTGTTCACATTTCTTCTGTAAAAACATAGATCTTCGAACAGAACTTCATGTCTTCTCCAAAGCTGTTTTCCTTCTTAGATATATGTACTTGGTATCCAAAATTACTTGGGCATTTCATGAAAACTGCATTCCCTGCAGTTGCTTTAGTGTTTTCAGAACTCTGTCAAGTCCTTATAGGTTTGATATTTTTGGGTTTCAACAAAAGAGGCAACAACAATAGACTCCAGGATTTACAGGAGGGCACAACACATTGACTTCCTTTGGTACGGTAGTTCTGAAAATTAGAGTTTTACAGAGCTGAAATAAAAAAGAATTGATTGCAAGATTGCCAAGGTCAGTAGCTTCATTTCTAGGGACAAGACTCTTGTGAATATTGTGTCAAGCGACCATGGTGTAATCGTTAGAAATACTGGAAATAATGAAGACTTTGTTAGAAAAGAGAGACTTGCATTTGAATACCTAGAAAGGAAGACAAAGGTAGGCCCATTCGGCTATAGTGTTGCAACTTGTGCTCAATGGGGTTACACTTCCCCTAAGGACACGGGTTCACAGTCTGGGGGTCCTTCTGGACTCAATGCTGACTATTGATGCTCAGGTATCGGCGGTGGCTGGGAGGGCCTTTGCACAGTTAAAACTTGTGTGCCAGCTATGACCATATCTCAAGAAGCCTGACTTGGCCATGGTGGTCCACACCTTAGTTACATTGAGGATGGATTACTATAATGCATTCTATGTAAGGCTCCCTTTGAAGACTGTCCGGAAACTACAACTGATGCAAAGGTCGGCAGCCAGGTTGCTAACTGGAGCTAATTATAGGGAGAGGATGACGCCCCAATTGAAACAGCTCCACTGACTGCCTATAAGTTTCTGGTCCCAATTCAAAGTGCAGGTTATCACCCACAAAGCTCTAAATGGTTTGGGCCCTGCCTATCTTCATGACTGCACCCTCCCATGTACCTGCGTGAGCTTTACAATCTCCTCGCTGACCCGCCACCGTCACAAGCGCAGTTAGTGGGGACAAGGGAGAGGGTCTTCTCAGTGGTGGCCCCCCAGCTTTGGAACACCCTCCCAAGGAAGATTAGGAAGCCCCCCACCCTATCCTCCTTCCAGAGAGAATTGAAGTAAGGTAAAGGTAAACGTTTCCCCTGATGTTAAGTCCAGTCATGTCTGACTCTGAGGGTTGGTGCTCATCTCCATTTCTAAGCCAAAGAGCCGGTGTTGTCCGTAGACACCTCCAAGGTCATGTGCCCGACATGACTGCATGGAGTGCCAGAGCGGTACCTATTGATCTACTCACATTTGCATGTTTTCGAACTGCTAGGTTGGCAGGAGCTGGAGCTTACAGCGGCCGCTCACGCTGCTCCTGGGGTTTGAACCTGGGACCTTTCGGTCTGCAAGTTCAGCAGCTCAGTGCTTTAACACACTTTGCCACCGGAGCTTGGCTAAGACAAGCATTTAGACAAGCATTTGAGAATCCCTAGCCCATGCAATTTAATGATATATCATCACACCCTCATCCCATGCCCTTGTTCCTTAGCTACAACTTACACTATCCCTTCCCCTTCTTCTTGTTCACAGTTCATTTATTTATTTATGACATTTCTACCCCACATTTCTCTATCCCGAAGGGGACTCAAGTTGATTATGTTTTTATGACACTTTTCACTATAAGTTGTTGGGCGCTGTTCTGAGTTTTAAATTGTTGTTTTATATGCTATTGGTTTTACTTTGTATTGTAATGTGTATTTATTTTTGCATTGTTTTAGGCACTTTGTGCCATGCGTAAGCCGCCCCGAGTCCCTTCGGGGAGATGGAGGCGGGATACAAAAATAAAGTAGTAGTAGTAGTTGTCACAACGACATTATATGACACAGCAAACAAGATAGATATGCTGGATTTTGTATCACATAATCACAAGTCGAACACTTCCCAAGTGTTTAGGACTGTGTGATGTATTTTCAGATGATGTGTGCAGATCCCAGTAAGGTGGCCTTTTGCAGTTGGCAGATTGTAATTTTGTCAATGTCTGTTGTTTCCAAATGCTGGCTGAGATCTTTTGGCACGGCACCCAATGTGCCAATCACCACCGGGACCACCTGCACTGGTTTCTGCCAGAGTCTTTGAAGTTCGATCTTGAGGTCCTGATAGCGGCTGAGTTTTTCCTGTTGTTTTTCGTCAATGCGGCTGTCACCTGGGATGGCGACATCAATGATCCAAACCTTTTTCTTTTCCACAACTGTGATGTCTGGTGTGTTGTGTTCCAGAACTTTGTCAGTCTGGATTCGGAAGTCCCACAGTATTTTTGCGTGCTCATTTTCCAATACTTTTGCAGGTTTGTGATCCTACCAATTCTTTACTGCTGGGAGGTGGTACTTGAGGCATAAGTTCCAATGAATCATTTAGGCCACATAGTGGTGCCTCTGTTTGTAATCTGTCTGTGTGATTTTCTTACAGCAGCTGAGGATATGATCAATGGTTTCGTCAGCTTCCTTGCACAGTCTGCATTTTGGGTCATGAGCTGATTTTTCGATCTTGGCCTTAATTGCATTTGTTCTGATGGCTTACTCCTGGGCATTATTATTATTATTATTATTATTATTATTATTATTATTATTATTATTATTATTATTTAAAATAGCAGAGAGGGGAAGTAATTAATATAAAGAAAAGGCCAGGTTTTTATGAAATATTAATTTAACATTGAATGGTGTCAGAAGTCATGGATGGTGGTTCACAGGTGCGGGAGGGGGAGTGTGGTTGACAGATGTATTATGTGTATCTGATGAATTTATTTTATTCTCTTTTACATTCAGTATGTCACCTTTTCACACAAAAAAAGAAGAAGAAAGTTTAGAGATACTGCAACTCAAGGGAAGTGTGTTGGAGGTTGACACAAAAGTCCATAATTTTCCCCTCCCAAAGTCATGGGAGCAGTGGGGAGTGGGGGCTTTCTATCAGTGTGGATTGTGAAACATGGCTGGAATTCTATATTGCCTGTTTGGATATAGGCATAATGAAATAGAGCAGTGGTTCTCAACTTCCAGAAATCCCAGCCAGTTTTCCAGCTGTTAGGGTTTTTGGGAATTGACGGCCAAAAACATCAGGACCTCCAGGTTAAGAACCACTGAAATAGAGTCTCCTGTCTTGACTCCCCCAAACCTCCTTCACCAGGAAGATATCAGGTCAGATCAAAGAGGTTTGTTCAGCTGAAATTCATGGTATAAGGAGGATAAAATATACATGTTCCTCCCACCAGCTAGCAAATTACAACCTTGTTGGCTGGCAACCTCTTTGCATCCTGGTCACCAGCTGAACAGAACTCCTCCAATCTTATGGCTGCCAGATCTGGGAGGACATTCACAATTGTGGGAATAGTGCCACCATCGTAACAACACAGTGTTTGTGAATACAGATCAGTTACACGTTCATAATTCAAGATTATGCCTCCATAACTGCAATATTTAATGCCAACTCGTTTTTTAAAAAAGAAATGAACTGGGGAAAGAGTGAAGCTGTTTGTGAATGTTCTGCATGCACTAGGAAATGGTTGCTATGTTCTTATTCAGAAGGTGTTTTTATGCAAGGCACTTCCATTGTGCCCTGTAAAGTGAAACAAGAATATGCAAATCCAGGTGAAGAGGGCATGACAGTTCCCACTGCTTGTGGTAAGAGGGAAATCAATAAGTCCCTTATTTGCATATTATCTGGGCAGTCACCCCAGCTGTATTTTTGCTCTTATGGCTTTTCCTTGCAGTGTGTCAAGCATCAGGAATTAGATTTGCTCTCTATTTGCAAGCCTCTGTGTTTCATTTGGTTGTGGATATAATCTACATGTGTGGAAAATGTAACATATGAACCATAGGGAGCTGCCTTCTATCCAGACAGAGTATTAGTCCATCGAGCTCAGTATTGTCTATTCCACCTGGGAACAGATCTCGTGCAATTCAGGACAAGATGTTCCAACCCTACTTAGAATTCAGTGGCAGGTTGTGGCTCTCATGTCAGTGCACTGATAGCACTGTCCTGGGTTTTGCCTGAACTTTAAAGTCAGTCTCCAAGGTGCTGAATCTTTTAGGGTTTAGATGGGGCTCAGCATTTTGAATAACTTCTTTAAAATCCATGCTGACATCCAAAGCATATTGGAAGCCACTAGTCACCACTACCTGGAACTGAAGCTGAGTCCGTCTGCATGCAAACTACACCTGCCATCACTAAACAGTGAGGAGATAGGGTTGTTGTACATTTTCCGGGCTGTATGGGCATTTTCCGGACAGCTCGGAAAACATACAACAACCCTGTGATCCCGGCCATGAAAGCCTTCGACAACACAGTGAGGAGATACCTTATGAAATGTGAGGGATCAAAGCAGAGGATACATGAAAGCCTTTCCCAATGTGCCGCATTTCAAAATTCCCTCCTTATAGAGGATGATTGTCTTCCTTATATGCCATATGACTTGTACAGCTGTTAAATGTGCATGTTGGTGAACAAATAATACAAAAATTACCCTGTTTTCTCCTTTGTAAAAAGATGGAATGGCATGTTTCATTTTTAAAAACATCACCATGTTTTGAGGCTGTTTTTGAAGCTGTTTTGCAAGGCAGCTTCCCAGACTTAGAGCTACAAAATCATTAAGTAAATTCATACCTGTTCAAAACACATTGTTATCCTACAAAATCCCGTCATGCACTCTGCAAATATATTTCTTGGCATTTGAGAAAAATAAAGTGCACAATGGAGATTTGCAATGTGTGTCTGTTCATCAGTTTTTCACAGCTTTAATATACAAGAATGCTAGAAGTAAATGTACAGATTGATCAAGCTAGCAGAACAACAACAAAATACAGGCTTTGCCCACCCACACTTTGATTTTATTAAGCAACAGAGTAATGCATATATAAGGAATGAGTAGAATCTTCTATATATCACAAACAAGTTACATTCAACAGCTGATATTTTTCCCAGAAAAAAAAACAGTTGCCAGGAGGTTATTTCTATCAGAGGAGCCATGAGTGGGGAGAAAATATGAAACCCTCTCCCTATGCTCTTCCTACTTCACTTCTCATACAAGTAAATAAAATATGTTATCATGGGGAGGGTTTAGAGAAGAAAATAGCTATCAGAAAAAAGTTGTGATCCCATAATCACCTGCTGTAGCCCCTATCAAATGGGCCCCGACCGAAGGTTTTCTGTGCAAATATAATCGGTTGTGACTATGTTACATGCATTTGTTTGTAATGTGTAGTTTGCCTCAGGCTCAATTTGCATATGCAGGATCCAATTTTTGAGGGCGGGAGAACTTTGGATAGGAACTGTTATGGATGGATGCATCATTGCAAATTAAGAACATGGTTAAATAAGGTCAAAAGCAAGATGCGGTCATGTTTCTGCCATCTTGGTTTTTTTTTTTCTTTGAAAATAAAAGAAGCCAAAAATTATTTATTTATGTATTACTTCTACTTGAAAATGAGTAGATGTGAATATCCCAAAGTAGAAATCCACATGTCTGGATGCTGCACCCATTTTTTTTATTTTCCAGAGTTGTGTTAGGGAAGGTAAGAAGACTTATCACTTCCAGATGTTTAGATGGTCTGAAGTGAGGTCACACTGTTGTAGGACAGGCAATTTTGCCCCTATGATGAGGTCATTCGTCTACTTTTTTGCATGCATGGTATGAAGTGGCTAGGAATGCTGCTGCTGCTCAGTCGTGTAGTCATCTCCGACTCTGTGACCTCATGGACGAGTCCACACCAGAGCTCCCTGTCGGCCGTCCCCGCCCCCAGTTCCTTCAAGGTCAAGCCAGTCACTTCAAGGATACCATCCATCCATCTTGCCCTTGGTCGGCCTCTCTTCCTTTTTCCTTCCATTTTCCCCAGCATCGTGATCTTTTCCCAGCTTTCCTGTCTTCTCATGATGTGGCCAAAATGCTTCAGCTTTGCCTCTAATATCATTCCCTCCAGTGAGCAGCCATTGGGCATTATTTCCTGGAGGATGGACTGGTTGGATCTTCTTGCAGTCCAAGGCACTCTCAGGATTTTCCTCCAGCACCAAAGTTCAAAACATCTATCTTCCTTTGCTCAGCCATCCTTATGGTCCAGCTCTCGCATCCATAGGTTACTATGGGGAATACCATTGCTTTGACTATGCGGACCTTCATTGCCAGTGTGATGTCTCTGCTCTTCACTATTTTGTCAAGATTGGCCATTGCTCTCCTCCCAAGAAGTAAATGTCTTCTGATTTCCTGGCTGCAGTTTGCATCTGCAGTGATCTTCGCGCCTAGAAATATAAAGTCTGTCACTGCCTTCATGTTTTCTCCCTCTATTTGCCAGTTATCAATAGGTGTAGTTGCCATGATCTTGGTTTTCTTGTGGGTTTAACTACAACCCAGCTTTTGCACTTTCTTCTTTCACCTTTGTGATAAGGCTCCTCAGCTCCTCCTCACTTTCGGCCATCAGAGTGGTATCATCTGCATACCTAAGGTTGTTAATGTTTCTTCCAGCAATTTTAACTCCGGCTTTGGATTCCTCAAGCCCCGCATGTCGCATGATGTGTTCTGCGTACAAGTTGAATAGGGAGGGTGAAAGTATGCAGCCCTGCCACACTCCTTTCCCAATCTTGAACCAGTCTGTTGTTCCGTGATCTGTTCTAACTGTGGCTAGGAATAGGCCTATTTAAACAGACTTTATGGCTCATCAGCCATAGTCAGCATGGCTACTGTTGAGAGCTATAATCTACCTGAACAGTTGTAAGATGCTGCAAGCTGCTCATTTTAGGTGTATATGGTGTTAAAAGTAACAGCATCACATACCAGTTGAGGGAAACAGAGTATGATTAATAGGTAATGGGGAAATCCTAAGTAGTGATGAATAGTCATTGCGTTCATCAGGAGTAAGTCACTTCCAGATGCACTGTGGATAGCTAAGTGCTAAAGTGAGTTTTTTATAGTCTCGCCAGAATCCCTATTTCCAATTTGTCACTGAGCCCTGGCTTTTAACAGACTTTGTGGATCACTGTATCTGAATACACCTCTTCCCAAGCACAAGATGCAGCCTCTCCATTCTTCTGTTAATCCTTAGCATTATGGAAGAGGCCTCTGAGAGTTTCCATGATAGTTCTAAAACGGAAAGAGAGATTAATTCCTCGCTGTATTAGAACAGACCTTGCCGCAAAACACCTGATGGTGTAAAGTAGCTAATGCTACAGAAGAAGAATTAAATTAGGAGAGTCTGAAAAGCTGTTTCTTGTGACTATGCTTTTAATCTTTTAAATCTATGAGGTAATAATACCACAGTGGGCCTCAGTGAATGAATCTTGATAATGTATAGTCTATTCATATTTTAAGTATTTTGCTGACAATCTCATAATGAGTTTGCTCTATAACTTTGGCATGACTTATTAAGAAATGTATGTGAATCAGCTGCTGTTTGAATTTAATCAACAATATTGAACCTTGAGATACCGAAATGTGTTTTGCATCAAAACCAAAACATGTTTTCCTGCTAAAAACCAAGGATTTGAACATTATGTGTTGCCTGTTTGGCATCTTTCCATCCAAACACTTTTAGTATTTAATATGCTGGGTCCCAGGTTCAAATCCCAGGAGCGGAATGAGCGCCCGCTGTTAGCCCCAGCTCCTGCCAACCTAGCAGTTCGAAAACATGCAAATGTGAGTAGATCAATAGGTACCGCTCTGGCGGAAAGGTAACGGCGCTCCATGCAGTCATGCCAGCCACATGACCTTGGAGGTGTCTTTGGACAATGCCGGCTCTTTGGCTTAGAAATGGAGATGAGCACCAACCCCGAGAGTCGGTCACGACTGGACTTAACGTCAGGGGAAAACCTTTACCTTTACCTATGTTGGGCAGGGGATGGGGGCAGGGAAGGTTGCAGTCTTCTGTAAAATTAAAAAAAACCCAAAGAAAATGAAGCTAAAAGTTTTAGAGACGGGTCAAAATGAATGCATAGTTGTGTAAGGTTGCAATCTACTTAACAGGGTTACCCACTGAACTCAGCTAATCCTCATTTTCACTAGATAGGAAATCAGGATTTGGAACACTCAGAGTAACAATTCTTTTCCAAAATGTGCCAATCACATAAAATACTGTAACTAAATATTATTGTATATAAAAAAACCTAAAGCTCTCTGATTTTTTTAAAAAAGACATTGTTCATTATCATAGTAAATAGAAGTTTGATTTGTGGGTTTTTTTGTTTTTCTTACCAGGCTGTTGAGGAGGCAGAGGCTTACAGGATACCAGGAGGCTTAGCAAGTGTGAAGAACCAATTTGAGAAGGCAGAAACAAGCTCATCTCAGAGTGCTCAATACCAGTATCAACACAAATCTGTACAGGTAATATCAAGAAGCAATATAAGGACAATCAGCATCATCAGTAAGGACTAGTTGGAATCATAATACTGACTTTCTGGATAGCTCTCATATAAAACAGTGCTCATGCCGGGTATACTATCTGGGTTGACAGTTGATTTCTAATGTTGCTTTTTAGATCCATGTATATAGACAGCAAACCCTGTTGCCAGTCTGAAAGATTCCACTTCAGACCAGCGCCAGATACTACCACATTGTTTCTTAAACCATGTCAGCAGTGGGAAATGAGTCCACACTGTCCAGTCAGCCAAATTCAGTTCTGTCCAGATGGACAGTTCCCCTGCTTTTGTCACTGTTTGTCTCCATGGTAGTGGCCATGGAGTTCCTTTCCTTCTTATGTTGCATGGTGACTTTGCAGTACAGTACAATCTGTGACAAAGGTAAGTGCCACATCTCTGTCCCTGCATTGTGGAGTGCAGAGAAATTTTGTTTTTCAATTATTGTTTACCTTGTGGTATTTGGCCCATGTGGATATGCTCCCAGAAGCCATTCTGAGAGTGATCCCTGTGTTCTTAGGCTGGATCTACAGTGCCATATAATACAGTTTCAGAGTGCAAATTAACTGCATTGAATTGGATTATATGGCAATGTAGATTCATATAGTCCCGTTCAATGCAGTTAATCGGTATTCTGAAACTGGGTTATATGACAGTGTAGATCCTGCCTGAGATACAAACATTGTTTTGGAGCAGTGGTTCTCAACCTGTGGGACTCCAGATGTTTTGGCATTCAACTCCCAGAAATCCTAACAGCTGGTAAACTGGTTGGGATTTCTGAGAATTGTAGGCCAAAACACCTGGGGACCCACAGGTTGAGAACAACTGTTTTAGAGATTCAAACCATACATTTACAGTAGAGTCTCACTTATCCAACACTTGCTTATCCAATGTTCTGGATTATCCAACGCATTTTTGGAGTCAATGTTTTCAATACATTGTGATATTTTGGTGCTAAATTCATAAATACAGTAATTACTACATAGCATTACTGCGTATTGAACTACTTTTTCTGTCAAATTTGTTGTATAACATGATGTTTTGGTGCTTAATTTGTAAAATCATAACTTATTTTGTTGTTTAATAGGCTTTTCTTTAATCCCTCCTTATTATCCAACATATTCACTTATCCAACGTTCTGCTGGCCCGTTTACGTTGGATAAGTGAGACTCTACTGTATCTCTTAAAGAAAATGGAGACACTATGAGGGTGACCTCCTTGTCTTTGAATTAACACAAACCCCTATTCTGATAGATTATTTTCCTAGATGTGCTAACTTGCAGGGCTATTGTTATCCTAAGATAAACAGCAGCAGAAGGAGAAGCAACACAAACAACACAAATACAAGTCAAAACTCTCATTGTAGAAGAGTGATGCAAACATATGTCTGATCTATAGCTCAAAATATATGAAAATGTAAGCTGCATCATTGGAGCCATCATTCAATATAAACTATCTGCAAGTGTTTTGCATATATTTTTCTGGAAGCTATGCTAAGCTGTTCTCGTTGGGAAGGAGTTTCCTGTTTTCTTTGTGTTCACATTTAATCAGCTTCTCTAAACAGATCAAAATGGCACCAAAGAACCCAGATGCTACACAAAGCCACATAAATGCTGCTTCCAAATGTTGGTTTAGATAAGAGGTTTATGGATTTTATTACTTCATTATCATATATCATAAAAAAACTTTTGCAGCCAAGTTAATGATTTTAGGAATACAAAATAGATGGTATAATGAAACCCAGTGCATTATCTATGTGATGTTCATTCTTTTAAAAAAACAACACAATGATTTGATAAATAATCCCATTTACTCTAATACTCTGTGTTCATCTATGAAACCAGCAAATGGGGTGTTAGTTGGATGTTAGCAATTCCTGAGCACCAATAAATAGAGCTCTGTGATCAATGGATATTACATCGAGGTCACTCCCTGACAAGGTCACAGTCAATTGTGCCATTCAGCCATTAAATCTACAGTGAAACAGTAAGTTGCCTTTGGGTGTCAACGTGAGCAGGTTTTATTTACCTAAAAAGAAAGCTATATCCAAGGGCAGAATTTTTCTCTGCTTGTGAAGAGGAGGATATAAATAATTAAAAGCATAACCAGAAAATGCTTTGAGTCTAATGCTAGATATACATATCAATGAAATCATGGATGTTCATAAGGGGAGTTGTGATTTAAATTCCTTTATACAAGGTCTAGTTGAAAGCAGTTTATCCTTGCAGAGGTGGAGGTTTACTTCTGGAAGGGACCAAGGAGAAGCAAGATCCATTATAAGACCTGTGCTTAGATACATTAAACCAAAAGACAGGAATGAAATATGAGTTGCACACCATTGGTGAATTCAGTCAAATTTATGCCATCACAACTCAATTTTTGGGTCATTTGGAAATTCGTATTCTGTTCTGAGTGATCAATGACAAATTTCCTCCAAAGCTGGGGAGCATGAAGTCCCTCTCCCTTCTCCAGAACATTTAGACACAAAACTAAGCCCTTAGAAGACTCCACGCTCAGTAAGGAGCTTTTAAAAAATATTTTAAAGCCAGGAAAGGGGGCAAGGGAGGGCAGGAGGCTGAATGGATACTGGTGTGGCATAAGTAGGTGTCTGGCCACCTCCTCGCCAAAAAGGTGGGGTTTTGGCCCCCCAGTGTGGCCTCCAAATTTGCATGACATTGGCATTTTAAATATTGATTTGATGCTAATTTGACCCACTGTAGAAGTCAATAACACTACCACTCCTGAAAGTGGGGGATCTTGAAGCATTGTCCATGAAAGAGCTTGTGTACATGGAAGTCAAACCTTCTGCCCCATCTCATCTAGAAACAGGAGACACCGAAACATTGCCTTCCACTTCCAGGGAATAGTTATATAGTTCTGATAGAATAACAATAATTCAATCTGGCATTGAATTATTGCCACAGTTTGTAAGCCGCCCTGAGTCCCCCTTTGGGGATGAGATGGGATGGGTGTAAGTACAATCAGTAAACAAATAAATAAATAAATAGCACAGGCATGAGCAAACTCTGGCCCTCCAAGTGTTTTGGACTTCAGCTCCCAGAAATCCCAGCCAGTTGGCTGTTCAGAATTGTGGGAATTGAAGTCCAAAACACCTGGAGGGCAAAAGTTTGCCCATTCCAGTTATACCAGAACTAGCTGTGCCCGACCACGCGTTGCTGTGGTGAAGTACGGTGGTATGCGAAATAAAGTATTGAGGAATTGGTGGTAGTTAAGGTAAAGGGTAAAGGTTTTCCCCTGACGGAGCTTTGCCTTCTAACTGACAGCAATTGGATAAAAACAATTATTCCTCTCCCTCTAATTAGGACTTTCTTTTTCTTTTCTTTTTGTTGTATGAATGTAGAGGCATGGATGAGGGGTTGTGCTGCCAAGTTTAGTGTTTCTGGGATGTGTAGTTTTGTTGTTTTGTCCTAAGCTGAAATTTCATTACCCTTTTATATATATAGATTGTGTGGTAACACTCCAAAACAGCTGTCAATACATAGCACTTTTTAAATGGCCTTGTAGAGTATCCTAAATATGTTTTTTATTGATAGTGGGCTTTATCTGAAGGCACTTTGTGGGCCTGGTATCCACTTGGGTTTTAATTCCAGGGCCCCACATGGATATCAAAATGTATGGATGCTCAAGTTTCATTCTAAGTTTTCTGACTGCTCAGAAGCAATGACCATTCATGCAGTTAAGTATTATTAGAATTGACCAGATGACTGGGGAGGCAGTGCAGCTAAGCTTTGTGTCCTCCACACACAAACTAATGCAGATGTGTGGAATTAGTGAACAGGGCCGGCCGGAGATAATTTAAAATATTAAGCGGGGGTGGAGAAAAGCGCCCCCCCCGGCCGGCGCCGCGCAGGGGGTGGGGAAAAGCGCCCCCCCGCAGGGGCGGGGGAAGCCTGATGGTGCCCCCCGGGGACCTGCGCCCGAGGCGGCCGCCTCACGTGGCCTCTATGGTGGGGCCGGCCCTGTTAGTGAATAATGTGGCAGGATTATTTTAGTGACTAAAGCAAATTGTTCTTCCCACCATGGGCATTCCTTGCTGTTGGTGATGTCTTGTTTTTCTTTTTAATTGGGTACTTAGTTTAGAAAACCATTATAAATGGCATGTTCCCTGTGCCACACTTTTGCCCTCCGTCACAATTTCTTTTCTTTTTTTATCTGTTTTTTGAAGGCAATGAATGTATGCTGCTGTTGGTTGGAATCTGCCCTGAGTCCCTTTGGGGAGATAGGGTGGAACAAAAATAAAAATTTTTATTATTATTATTATTATTATTATTATTATTATTATTATTATTATTATTATTATTATTATTAGAAACACAACAAGATGAGTCCACAGCAGACACTCTGCTGGCTGTTGTATTGGATCACAAGTCGGACACTTCCCAAGTGCCTAGGACTGTGTGATATATCGGCGAACAATGCGTGCAGATCCCAGTAAGGTGGCCTTCTGCAGCTGGCAGGTAGTAATTTTGTCAGCGGCGATTGTGTTTAAGTGCAGGCCAAGGTCTTTAGGCACTGCACCCAGTATGCTGATCACCACTGGGACCACATTGACTGGCTTGTGCCAGAGTCTTTACAATTAGATATTTAAATCCTCATATCATGTCAGCTTTTCCAGTTGTTTTTCTTCAATCCTGCTATCCCCTGGGATTGCAACAATCCATACTTTGTTTTTTAACACGATTGTGAGGTCAGGAGAATTGTGCTCCAAAACTCTGTCTGTCTGAATTATTATTATTAGAGCACATATCTCTTTGCCAATAAGAAAATTGTTCCTTACTATAACAAAGTGTTAAACTTATGCTCAAAGTTTATAAGAGAAATGGAAAACTTATCAATTTTTATCAATTTCCAGCTCCCAAAATAGCCATGCTGTATCAGAGCCATTGCATTCACTCCAAATTTTGTTTTCCAAGCTCTTAAAAAGTGGGGTGAGGATGGAATGTGGAATGACTGATCTTACACTTTGGTCTTCATAACGCTATTAAAAATGTTCCTCTTTCATTGGTAGGCTAGAATAAACAAAATGAAGTGTTCCTCTACACCAGTGGTTCTCAACCGATGGGTCCCCAGATTTTTTAGCCTTCAACTCCCAGAAATCCTAACAGCTGGTAAACTGGCTGAGGTTTCTGGGAGTTATAGGCCAAAATACCTGGGGACCCACAGGTTGAGAACTACTGCTCTACACTGTAAAGTTAATGCAGCTTGGCAACACTTTGCTATGACTCTATGGAATCCTAGTAGTTGTAATTCTACAAGGTCTTTATCCTTCTCTATCAAAGAGTGCTGGTGTTTCACCAAACTACAAATTGGAGAACTCCATAGCATTAAGCCATAACTGTTCAATTGGCATCACGCTCCATTAATTCTACAATGTAGATGCACCCAAAGTCATTTTACATGGTGATGCATACAGTAAAATGCTCCTACTTCCAATCTTCTTTCTAATACTGCTTTTTCATTCTTTTCCACCTTATTTTCAGTACCAGTTTAAGCTTAATTCCTGTATGCTGAGAACCAGGGGATCAACAACTGCATCGTGAGAAACCAGTTTGCACTAGTTTCTCCTGATGAAACTTATAATTTAGCAGTCTGTACTTTGAATTGAAGCTGCTTGTAATTCCTGTATGTATAATGAGTCCTGATTTTGATCTACCCAAGCTGAAACATTTCTGTGATTCAAAATGAGATGCATTATATACCCTACTGCAATCCTTCAAAAAATGTTTCTTAAAATAGTTTTTAAGGGTGAAAAGGGCACAAAGTGTAGCAAATGTCACTTCTTGCAAGAGCTTCACAGAATTACTCTTTACTGCTCAGAGGAAAACACCATTTTAAATCCTAGAACCAACGTAAGTGTGGTCAGAAGCAATGGCGAGGAAATGACAGTGGAGAGTAGAAAGTGGCTGCAGCAAGAACTAACAGGGAAGTAACAAAAATGGGCTATGTACATAGAAATTATTCTCTGTGTGGCTAAGTTTGGATCCAAATTATTAGGTTTGGAAATACATCCATTAACATTATAAAAATGTAGTAAAAGATAGATGCCCTTAAACAAAGAGTTTCACAAGGGCCTCATCTTCACTGAGCCAACTTCAAGCTGCAGTGGCCAGACAACAAACTTCCACAACAGTGCACGAACGAAAAGCCTTAATCTGACATCACCATCTGGGCCTCAAATTGGTTCAAGTATTTCCTATCTAATCATCTGCCCAGCAAACCATTTTATTCAATACCAATTTGAAACTGTATTAAATGGTCAGTGCAGATGGGGTCTAAATGATAGAAGTCTTTGTGTGGTGACAGCAAAACTTTTGAGGAGTCAATTGGGTGGCCAAGTGTCAATGAAGAGCCTGCCTCAACTCATCACAAAGTAAAACAGACAGCAGCTGAGTAAAATGTTGCAGTCTAGTTTTCCTGCAATAGGTAGTTCCAGAAGTGTTGAAACCAGGACTGTAGAAGTTACTTTTCAAAAGCAGTTATGATTCCAAGGCTCCAAAGTTAGGTAGTTGCAATTGTTGTTACATCTTGCAACAGTACCTCTTTGCTTTCCCATTTCTAAGAAGTAGTTAATATATTTAAATTTTAGCCTGAGCCCGGGTATCTGCTGGGGTTTGGTCCCAGGACCCCACACGGATATCAGCATCCATGGATGCTCAAGCTCCATTATAAACAATAGTTTAGTAAAATGGTGGTGGCACAGTGTGTTACAGCCCTGAGCTGCTGAACTTGCAGACCGAAAGCTCCCAGGTTCAAATCCCGGGAGTGGAATGAGTGCCCTCTGTTAGCCCCAGCTCCTGCCAACCTAGCAGTTCGAAAACATGCCAATGTGAGTAGATCAATAGGTACTGTTCCGGCGGGAAGGTAACGGTGCTCCATGCAGTCATGCCGGCCACATGACCTTGGAGGTGTCTACGGACAACGCCGGCTCTTTGGCTTAGAAATGGAGATGAACACCAACCCCCAGAGTCAGACATGACTGGACTTAACGTCAGGGGAAACCTTTACCTTTTTTTAAGTAAAATGGTATCTTTCACATAGTATGGCAAAACCAAGTTTTCTTTTTGTGAGAAAATCAGGATGCTTCAAGCCATGGATGGCTGAACCCATGGAGACAAAATCCATGGGTATGGAGGGCCAATAGTATATTGCTTTTAAGGAAAAATGAAATCCTTCAAACTACTGATCCGGGACACAAAATACACTCTCTTCTTTCTGCCTTGCTCTCGCCTGAATACACACAACAAAGCACAAAACAGAAGCATGAGGTACAGCAGAAGATGGACTTAAAGCCTATGCCATTTTTCTTCTATCATTTCACAAGCCTTAATAGTGATTAAAATAGCAATTTGCACAGTTAATTTGCAAAAAACTACAAGATACATTTACAATCCAAAAGAAATTTGCAATCATAATACAAGTTAGTTACTAGACAGGGGAAGTGATTATAGATAACAAGGCCAGTATTTAACATCATACTTACTTAAAACTACTAGTTCCATGCTGACCACTTAGGTGAGTTTAGAACCAGTTTGGGGGAAACCAATTTGACTGAGATTGACAAATGATGAGATTGACAACGCTTCTGCACTGACACTGTAATCCAGCTTGGAATCAGTTCAACCAGAATTGGTTTTGCTGCACAGGTGATGCAATGGTTTTCATCCCATTTCCAGGAGAGATGCGCATGAGCGTGCTTTGGGAGCAGGTGTTTTGAAGTCTGCATTAAATTGTCAGTGTAGACGGGCTCTAAGTAACATTTTCCACCCAACACTCTCCCTCTCCCATGGCAAATATGATGGAGGGACCAGATGCCTAAAGGTCTGGTCCCATGCTTCCATTACTGGCAAGATAGAATTGTCGCTCCCCATGAAGATGATGCCAAGTAAAGTTGGGTGTAAAAGAAATAATGATCATAGCAATAGTTGCAATATCCATCATATCAACTTATTTAGCAGGCATCAGCTGTAGGCAGAAGGATAATAGAATAGTAGAGTTGGAAGAGACCTCATGGGCCATCCAGTCCAACCCCCTGCCAAGAAACAGGAAATCGCATTCAAAGCACCCCCGACAGATGGCCATCCAGCCTCTGCTTAAAAGCCTCCAAAGAAGGAGCCTCCACCACACTCTGGGGCAAAGAGTTCCACTGTTGAACAGCTCTCACAGTAAGGAAATTCTTCCTGATGTTCAGGTGGAATCTCCTTTCCTGTAGTTTGAAGCCATTGTTTCGCATCCTAGTCTCCAGGGCAGCAGAAAACAAGCTTGTTCCCTCCTCCCTATGACTTCCCCTCACATATAGGAGGGTCATTTTGCCTATGATCAGACATTGATAAATTGTATATCCATAACATTTTGGTAGGGCTGTGTGTAAATGTTTCCATCATGTTGGGAGCGGTAGATGTAGCTAATGTAGAATACTGGCCCAGATTATTTATACCTGGGTATTTCCAAATCTGTTTAAAATGCAATCTTAGACACACCTCCCTAGCAAAAAGTCTCTTTCAACCAATTGTGTGCTGTGTCCATGTACACATGCACAGGACCAGATTACATGATTTAATCTAGGCAGCCTGATTTTGTTCTCTGTCTTATTCTATTAATCCTGAACAGATCATTTCCTCTGTTGAGTGACTCATGCATTTGGAATCCTTTTCATCCCAAAAGGATAGTGTGGTGGTTTTTAGCCCTGTAGCACATACATCATCATTAATAGGATTTATTTGTATAAAGCTAGCACATGGAGATGAGGGACCAGATGCCTAAAGGTCTGTTTGCTCTGGCTTTTTTTACAAACCTGTTGTAGGTAAGCTGATTTCTGCTTCATGATGTATTTGAAA
Organism: Anolis carolinensis; assembly: GCF_035594765.1. NCBI lineage: Eukaryota > Metazoa > Chordata > Lepidosauria > Squamata > Anolidae > Anolis > Anolis carolinensis. Next base: position 213,603,053 of record NC_085841.1, on the reverse strand, counting down.
ATCCAATTAAGAATGGCATAAGAGCTGGGTTATATTGTTAATTGCATAAAAACCTCAAGAAGAGGAAAGTTTGTGTTTGTGCAATATTGTTCTAGTCAAACATCATACACCACACAGAAAAATAAGGATATGGAACATTTACTCATCCAAATATTGGACTGCATTTATTATCTCTTCTCATTGGTTGTGCTGGATAGGGTTGCTCAAAGTTGCAATTCAATAACACCTCTTTCCCATCTCTATAGCATCAAGGCATTCCCCAAGTTATGAACAAGATAGGTTCTGTAGATTTGTTCTTAAGTTGAATTTGAATGTAAGTCAGAACAAGTAATTTTTAAAAATGTAACTCCAGCCATATTTGTGTGTGTGTGGTTTTGAATAGTATAGGGAAGGGTTAACAACAGTGTGTGTGTGTGTGTGTGTGTGTGTGTGTGTTTTGCTGTTTTTGCCCCTGTTCAGAAGATTTCACCTCACTTTCTGGCCCTGTGAGAATTCAATTTTGGATCATAGAGTTGGAAGAGACCTCACGGGGCAGCCAGTCCAACCCTCTGCCAAGAAGCAGGAAATCGCATTCAAAGCACCCCCAACAGATGGCCATCCAGACTCTGCTTTAAAGGCCTCTAAAGAAGGAGCCTCCACCACAGTCTGGGGCAGAGAGTTTCACTGTTGAACAGCTCTCACTGTGTGGAAGTTCTTCCTAATGTTCAGGTGGAATCTCCTTTCCTGCAATTTGAAGCCATTGTTCCACGTCCTAGTCTCCAGGGTGGCAGAAAACACGTTTGCTCCCTCCTCTCTATGACTTCCCCTCACATATTTATACATGGCTATCATGTCTCCTCTCAGCCTTCTCTTCTGTAGGCTAAATATGCCCAGCTCTTTCAGCCACTCCTTGTAGGGCTTGTTCTCCAGACCCTTGATCATTTTAGTTGCTCTCCTCTGGACACTTTCCAGCTTGTCGACATCTCCCTCTTTAGTTTGGTGATAAAGCTTCAGTTGAGACACCTTTCCCCCATAATAACTCTTCTATGAGTGAATTTCCTTTCCTAGGGGTAGATTTCTCTCACTTCCTGTAGTCTCATCCCTGTTCTTACTAGTTGTTTGTAAGTCAGATATTTGTAACTCGTGGACTGGCTGTATATTATATCACAAAGATAGGGTGGCATTTTCAATGCTATCTCTGACATTCCCATATTTCTCCATTCAGAGCTTAGCATTTGACATCTGTTTGTGTGACCACTACTGCTAAGATGCAGGGAGTGGACATTTATTGTCCATCTCAACACATTAACATAGGATGTTCTACACAATTATAGCACCATGATTCATAGAATCATACAATCATAGAGTTGGAAGAGACCTCACAGGCCATCCAGTCCAACCCATTGCCAAGAAGCTGGAAAATCAAAGTACCTCTTTAGCTGTCATTTTGTGTGTGTGTGTGTGTGTGTGTGTGTGTCAGGAGCAACCGGAGTTGCTTCTGGAGTGAGAGAATTGGCCGTCTGCAAGGACGTTGCCCAGGGGATGCCCAGATGTTTTGATGTTTTTACCATCCTTGTGGGAGGCTTCTCTCATGTCCCCGCATGGAGCTGGAGCTGATAGAGGGAGCCCATCCGCACTCTCCCCGGGTGGGATTCGAACCTGGCAGCCTTCAGGTCAGCAACCCAACCTTCAAGTCACAAGGCTTTTATCCCCTAGGCCACCGAAGGCTGTCATGACTCAGTCCTATGGAATCCCAGGATTTCCAGTTTAGGCATTTACAAATCTCAGCCAGAGAGAGAGAGACCCTAGGGCCTCTAACCAAACTACAAATCCCAGTGTCTTATAGAATTCAGCCATGACAGATAAAGTGGAATTATAGCACTATAATTCTGCAGTGTAAAAACTCCCTGGGTTTCACAATACTGTCCAACTCTAGTAGTTTTTTCCATCATTCAATCCTTTCGTTTAAAATAAGACAGAAAAAGATGCTGGGGATTCCATCCCACGGTCAGATGGTATATTGATGCAAACCAATATTGTTCTACAATCATTTTTATTCATGACTTTGGATTTTCCTCAATTCCACTCTGCAATATACTTGAAGCAAGATTGAAATGCCCACTCAGCCATGAAACTCACTCAGTGATCTTAGGCCAACCATTCTCCCTGCTTTTCATTTCCTACAAGTTTGCTATGAGGATAAAATGTGCAACAGGGAACAGAGTATACTGGCCTGAGTAACCTGGAGGAAGGAAAATGTGATTGTAGTAACATAACACAGGAGACCTTGTGGTCTTTCTGAGCCTCTGTATAACCCAGGATAAAAAATAAGTTTTCACTGAAAGGGAAAAAAAAGTATGTAAACTACTTTACAGTTATAGAAAGAAAATCATTCTTACCATAACTTGGACATCAATTCAGTACATATATTTATTCTAAATAAATAAATCCTCTTCATGACAAATGTGTTAGTTCTGTCTGTGGAGGAAACAGAACAATTTAAAGCAGTGGGAATGGAGGGGGAGAGGATGTTTAAACAATGTGTTGTCGAAGACTTTCATGGCCAGAATCACGGGGTTGTTGTGTGTTTTCTGGGCTATATGGTCATGTTCCAGAAGTATTATCTCCTGAGTGACTTTGGAGACTTGAATGCCCACAGTGTTCCTCTCACCAAGGAATAAGCAGATAAGTCAGGAATTGAGCACGGTGGCTGTAAGAAAACTCTCCTCCTTTGCTTCCATGGCCAGGCTACCTTTCTTGCCTGCAATAGAAACTCCCAAGGAATCTAGCTTCCTTTTTTTGGTCCATCCAGTGAGGAGGAGGGGGAGAAGATAAACAAAGTTTGAAATCTTTACACATATTTTTCCCTTAAAATTTGCTGCTTCTACAATGGATGTCAAAAACAAGTACAGTAGAGTCTCACTTATCCAACGTTCTGGATTATCCAACGCATTTTTGTAGTCAATGTTTTCAATACATAGTGATATTTTGGTGCTAAATTCGTAAATACAGTAATTACTACATAGCATTACTGCGTACTGAACTACTTTTTCTGTCAAATTTGTTGTATAACATGATGTTTTGGTGCTTCATTTGTAAAATCATAACCTAATTTGATGTTTAATAGGCTTTTCCTTCATCCCTCCTTATTATCCAACATATTCGCTTATCCAACATTCTGCCGCCCTGTTTATGTTGGATAAGTGAGACTCTACTGTAATTATACTGTTAAAAAAACATGTCCAAGCCATACCTTTTTGTATAATCCTGCTTCTCAGTGGACCTGGCGTGTCAGCAAGAAGAAAAATGTGAACAAAACTGGAGAGTCCTGTGTCTCCCCAGTAAGCTTGTGGTCTTAGTAGCATCTCAAGGCAAGGAAAACGTGCTGGTCAAAGTGGTATGACAGTGTAGTATTGTTCCACAACTATTGATGGGAACAGAGATAGTAGTTCTGATGGCTCAGTCATGATGTTGCACCCTCTCTTACATACATGTATGTTAGAACTTTTGCCAAGGTTCAAAGAAATTGATCAAATAATGTAGGTTGCAAAAGTGAGACCACACTCTTTAGCCACTGCTACTTTACATCATCAAAATGCATGTTTTATAGAGAGGCCTAATAACCCTTATAGAGTTCATTTCTTCTTTTTCATTTTTCCTGTGCTATTTTTATATCTGATGGAGCGTCCTCTGAGATTGGGTGCAAAATCATAAATAATGCACTCCCAACCTGAAAAATAGGTGCTTGCCATATGATTTAACATTATTTGGCAGAAATGTCCTGTACTCTTGCCGGGTGCACTCTCACCGGGTACTTATCCCTTGTGTGTTTCATTCATTTGGAGTAGACCCAAGGCTAAAAATAAGTGTGGAGTTGAAATGCATGTGGCAGCCATTTCCCTCGAGGAACAGATGACACATACAAAGAAAGTAGCCTCCGGCAAAAGTCTCATTGAGTAGTGTGATACTATCCCCCTCTCTAAAACTGCATGAGCTAAGACTTTGTGTCCACAGACTTCTAACAGCTCTTACGGGAATCTGTATGCTGCTATGCTGCCACAAGAAATTATTCAATTTCTTTTAATCAATGTGATGCTTCTCCCCCCTCTGTAAGCTGTTTTAAGCCACTCAAGCAAATTTAAACATATGTTACCCAATATCAAACTAGATATGAAGATGTAACAGTAACAAGGAAGCTCATAGTAAAATTCTTAATTTGACTGTGGAATATTAATTTGGCCTTCAAATCTGGAGTCATTATTTGATACAGTAGCCATAATTTAAAAATAAATAGCTTATTTCATATGCCTTTGAAACATTGGACTTCTGTACTGAAAAAAATAGGGAATAGTTGTCCACCATATTTGTTCTTGTTTTGTTGTTGTTGATTTTCATCAAGTTGACTTCAATGTATAGTGAATGCAAGGCCACCAAGTCACCTTGTAATCAACAGTCCTGAATAGATCTTGCAAACTCAGAGCTACAATTTCCTTAATTGAGTCTATTCACCTGAAATATGGCCTTCCAGCTTAGCAGGCATTGTTATCTTTTCTAATTCTTCATGTCTTCCCATGATATATGCAATGTACAAGGTCTCAGATTAGTCATCTTGGTTTCTAGGAAGAGGTCAAGCTTGATTTGCTCTTGTCTTGTCTTCATTTGTCATTTGAGCAGTCCATGGTATCTGCAAGACTCTTGTCCAGCACCACATTTCAAATGAGTTAACCCTCTCCCTATCATTTTTCTTCACTGTCCAGCTTTTACAATCATACATACAGTAGATTTGGAAATATGATGGCAATGGCATTCTTGACTTTGGTGTTCAATTATAGTAAAGATAAAGGTTTTCCCCTTTATCTTGTGCCCAACTTGGGGTTGGTGCTCATCTCCATTTCTAAGCTGAAGAGTCGGCGTTGTCCATAGACAACTCCAAGGTCATGTGGCTAGCATGACTGCATGGAGCGCCATTACCTTCCCACAAGAGCTATTCACATTTGCATGTTTTTGAACTGCTAGGTTGGCAGAAGCTGGGGTAAACAGCGGGAGCTCAGTCAGCTCCCCAGAGTCGAACTGCTGAACTTTCGGTCAGTATGTTCAGCAGCTCAGCAGTTTAACCCACTGCGGGCTCCATTATACACCTTTACATTTCAGGATCTTGTCTAGTTTCTCATGTCTTTTCTATTTAAAATTCTGTAGATACATTATTGCCACAGCAGTACATCTTAAGCAAAATTTAATATCTTTGACCCTAAATTTTCATTTCATACTGCAACTTCCAACATAATATTTGTTTCTTCCACCAATAGACTCAATGTTTTCTAGTTAGGCAATAGGATAAATCTAATAGCTAGAGCTTCATATAATAATAATAATAATAATAATAATAATAATAATAATAATAACAACAACAACAACAACAACAACATAATAATAATAATAATAATAACAACAACAACAACAACAACTGGACACAGATGGAACTGGACAATTTGGACAGAAAAACAAGAAAACTCATGACCATTCATCATTCACTTCATCCTCACAGTGATGTTGACCAGCTATATCTGCCTAGAAGACCTGGTGGCAGAGGACTCTTACAAGTAAAACAAGCAGTCAAAGAAGAAGAACATGCCCTGGCAGAATATGTAAAGCAAAGTGAAGAACCTGTTTTGATTGAAGTCAACAATCAGAAACTCCTCAAAGCACAGCAGACAAAGAATCAGTACAAAAAGACTGCACTACAAACTAGAGCTGACAGCTAGCACAACAAAGCATTGTTTGTTCCTTGACAAAATTGAAGGAAAAGCTGATAAGGAGAAGACCTGGCTATGGCTCACAAATGAGACACTGAAGAAGGAGACAGAAGGCCTGATTCATGCAGCCCAGGAGTAAGCCATCAGAACAAATGCAATTAAGGCCAAGATCGAAAAATCAGCCAGTGACCCAAAATGCAGACTATGCAAGGAAGCTGACAAAACTATTGATCATATCCTCAGCTGCTATAAGAAAATTGCACAGACGGACTACAAACAGAGGCACAACTATGTGGCCCAAATGATTCATTGGAATTTATGTCACAAGTACCACCTCCCAGCAATAAAGAACTGGTGGGATCACAAACCTTCAAATGTAGTGGAAAATGACTGTGGGACTTTCGAATCCAGACTGACAAAGTTTTGGAACACAACACACTAGACCTCACAGTTCTGGAAAAGAAAAAAGTTTGGATTATTGATGTCACCATACCAGGTGACAGTCTAATTGACGAAAAACAACAGGAAAAACTCAGCCGTTATCTAATTTCTGTTTTCTGCAGCATTCTGTGGCTTGTAGTTTATGGAAGGGCCGCTTAACTGCTCACCCAGACAGTCCTGGCTCTCCCTAAACTACAAACCCCAAAATTCTGTAAGATGCAGAAACCAGATTTAAAGTGGATCCATGCTCTGGTGTAATGAGGCTGTAGGAATGCATTGCAGTCAACCAATTGTGACATAGTAAGAGAATGATACAATGTGTGAACTGAAATAAATGAAATTAATTTTGGCAAACCATGACCACAAAAAATTAAAGGACCTAAATGATAGTAAAATCTGTGAAGAAAAAAGAGAGAAAAAGAAGATAGCATCAAGGTCTCTGATTTGTAGAGAAGAGAAAAAATAATAACATCGGGCACAATCACAGAAACAGGGAAAAAGTAGAAAAAGAAGACACAGCAGAGAAATAAGAGAATGTTTGCTATTTGAAGATTTAACATCAAAGGGTTTGCAGACAGCCATGGGGAAGTAATAAGGAGGCAAGATGACAGATCAACAAAAGAAGGCTAGATCAGATATAGAAAGGAGTAAGAATATCATCATTAGAAATTGTCATTAATAGAAAAAGATTGAATGAGAGGATCTAAAGGATGAAGATTCAAAAGAAAAGAAAGAGGAAAAATCTGAAACCGAACCTTTAGAAATCTTGATTAACAAAAATATGATTTGTAGTTAGAAATATGCAAAGAAAAGTGTGATAGAAAAGAGCAACAACTACTACCATGACAGCAACCAAGGAGCAGACAAAGAAAACAGAAGAATGGAATGATTAACGAGATAGAAAAGAACAGTTCAAGAGAAGATCAACAAAACACTGACACTCAGATAAATTAGTCAAGGAAGGAAAGTTATTTCTGTTCAGTAGTAATGGAATCCAAATGACAGTAGTTGAAACAAACATTAGATTTTTAAAATACCCAAATGCTGTGAGAAAGCAAATTGTTCAAGTAATTAAAAAACATAAACCAGAAAAGGAACTGGTAATGCAGCATAGTTCAGTTTGGTTTTCTTTTTTTAAATGAGAAATTAAATCTAAATTTGAGAGAAACCCCATCAGAAGCAATGAGAAATTAAAAATTCGAAGCAGCAAAGGTAAGTGAGCTACGACAAGCTATTAAAAGTAGTCAGTACCAGCATTAGTATTTATTTTGCTGAGAGCAAAAGTACAGGAAGATCCTCTAAAGCAGAAGTGTTCAAAATGTTTCCCATTGGACTTGGGCAACCCCTGGGAGTCTTGAATATGGTCTCTAAAATTCCTTCAAGGTTCCTTCAAATTAAAACATTACCACCTGGTATGGGGTGTTTTTGCCCCATACTGATAAAAAAAACTCTCAAAACAAATAGTAATGTACTTCTCTCCCCCTTCCCAATAAAAACATCAACTTCAAATCAACCAAAATGTTGGCCAGAAGCAATGTTACATTACTTTGGAGTACCCAAACACATCTGCCTCTGCAGTTATCCAGCCCTACTCAGGAAAATAAAAGGAACAGGAAAGTAAAAGCAAGAGAAAAAAAGACATTAAATCTGCCTTTGATTATGACAGCTCCCTCATTTTCTTCTATTTCCTATTTTTAATTCTGCTACTTCAGGAAAAAGAGGGCTCTTAGGTCCGCCTCACTCAGGACTGTCAAAGACAACTGTCAGTGCTTCCCTAGGTTTTCAAGCTTTTTATCTGCAATTTCCAAGGACTAAACCTTTGTGCAAAGCTAGTGCCTTGACGCTGGACTTATAGGTCTTTCCAGGGGCAAGGAAAGCTGAATAACAAAAATTGGAAGATGTTCACTTGCTCATTTGTCATGAAAAAAAATCTTCCACAGCAAAATCTGGAGAGGAGGAAGAAATAAGAGGTCAAAGAACAAAATGACCACTGAGAAGAAATAGTAAGGAGAGGTGAACTGAAAAGATACAAGCTCGAAAAATGGAATGCTTAGCCAAAGAGAGAGCAATAGCAATAGAGAGGTGTATTACTTTATGGTAAATCATCATCATAGATCTGTTCAGTGTTGCTCAATCAACTAATAAGAAGCCCAAGCAATGGCTTCAATTGCTACATTGAAAAATTAAAACACAAGTGAGAAGATGTCCATGTGTTCTTGTACTCCCAAGTTCAAGTAACTCTAGATAACAAAGGCAATGACAAGGAATACCGGGAGGGCTGCAAGAAATAAAATCTAAAAAGGAAAAAGATGATGGGGCAGAATCAGCAGCCTTGCCTGCCTGATGCATTTCAAATGCATCATACCATTATTCCCGCCATATTTATTAGCTATGTGGATCTCCAGTGATAATGGGACTTGGCGCCCAATTTAGATAATCATTCTTGCCAAAGACTTTTAACTGCACGTCTCTTTGAAAAATGTGATTACAAACATTAGTCACTAATATTAAGGGCTCACGTGTTCTGCTTAGGGGTTTTCTTGGGAGAATTACAGCTTATCAGTAGTGTATAAATCAATTAAGATGGATGGAGTGATGGGTGCGATAAGCAAACTAAAAAATGCAGTTTGTTAATATCACTCAGAAATGAGTGGGTGAAAAGCTCCTGTGCTGGTACGGCTGTACCAGAAGCTCCAACTTTATTTTCTTTCTGCTAATGTTTGCAGTCATAGGGCAGGCCGCCTGTCCATCATCATTAAGTTTGGTTCCGCCCCTTGTTCAGGGTTCTGGGAGGGAATGAGCCATTTTTAAGTCAGTCTCACTTAAGGAAGCTAAGCTATAGGACGTAGACCAGCTCATCCCGTAGAAAAGCTTCATATCTCAAGCACATCCGGGGATATAGAACATCCGAGGAATCAGAAACAGAAATTCCAGGGGAAAGGTCCCAAAGGTTCTGGCTAAGAGTACACAGCCTCTCAGCTCCTGAGGGAAACAGTCCTAAAGTTTCCAAAGAAACCTCAGAGAGAAAACAGCACTACAGATCCATGGAACCACAGCTGAAACATCTGCAAGCCTTGGTTGGTAGGTCCACTCGATGTCCAGACTCATTTGGAATCGGTAGTGGGTCCCACATCAGCTAGGCCCATATAATAGACAGCCTGGGAGAGGTTATAAGGGGTTTTCTTCTTATAGAGAAAGCAGAGTTATCCGAAGCCAATTGTCTGTCCCCTGGGGACAAGACTGAAAAGGCCAACAGTTTATTAAGGAAACCTTGAAGTGTTATTTGACTCCTTGAAGAGTTATTATTTGTTCAATAATAAAGACTTTGTTATCTCATTAAAGACTCAAAGGACCTCTCTTTGAGGCACCCTGGCTTCCCGCTGGGCATAAAGTATATGTCCTATACAAAGACAATAGCTACAGGCCCAGCGCATGACAGAATAGCTCCAATGGCTAATCTTCTAAAAACTTCCCTTGCTATATCATTCAGCCCAATATCTCCTCATTGTCCCAAACAAATTTGGCACAATTAATACAAAGTTTAAATATCCAGTGCTTTTTTATGAGAAATATGTATCATAGCTTCGCAACCTGGTGTCTTCTAGGCGTATTGGGCCACGAGTTACATCTTCACAAACCAAGCATGGTCAATTAATTGTGACCATTCAGCAACCGAAATGCCACTCCGGACTGTCCATGTGAGTAAGGCAGCCCTCCACAACACAACCATTTCTATGTTTTGTTTTGTTTTTCTTCTTGGGGGTTTGGGGAGGGGGAGAGAGAGATAACCAGAGAAGCTATTTTCTTGTCTGCAATGACGTAACTGAAGAAGGTTCTTATGCAAATGATGGTTCTCTCCAGCGATATGCTCTTTTTTGGCTGTACCAATTTATGTTAGGACTAATTTGCTAACAATTTATTATTATATTTTGCCTTAGGATGTTTTGTGGAGCAGAAGTCAAGGAGCAGGGTGTGTTTCTGGTGATAACCAAAGTTGGCAGATCTTACCCTAGAAAGCCTATGGCAACAACAGCTATAGATGAAACATGTGAAAGTAGAACCTATTATAGTTTGAGAAAAAAGCAAATTTCTAAAGGAATATTTCTCACGAGTCAAACCTCTTACTGCATAGCTTTCCCATTTACACTATGGTGAAGATTCTACACTCAATATAAAGGACTCACTGGCATGCTTAGTGCTTACAAACAATTGTTAGTGGTCATTTTATAGTAACTTGTATACCTAATTGAGAAACCATGAGTTTTATGCAGTTTAAGGCTAATATTGTAACGTGAGAGATTACAATTGGCAATGCCATCACAAGCTCCTCAGCTTCCACTTCTTTTCAACTTAGATCTGCTTCAGAGAATCCTGAATGGGAAAAAAATCAATTGTGAACACTTCTTAACATCTATTCCTACCTGTGGGACATGCATTGATTTTTCTGCATTTGCTTTCTCTGGCATACTATTTTTATGTGAAAATCGGTTTACAACAGCATTTCCACAATTATTTTTATGAAAAAAGGCCTGTCTATGTCATTTCTCCCATTCTTCCTCCTGCTGCTACCCAGCTAGTTTGAAGTGGATACTTTCCGCCTGCAGCCAACCCAATTGTTTCCTCGACCTGTATTATTGTATTATTGCCACTGCAAACCGTAATTGGAGAATTAGAATGCTCACATTTTGCCATTCACATCCGCTCTTTCAAAAGGGAAATATTTGTGAATATGTGGGGTAGTGAACAAAGGAATCTATTCTCCCCTAAAATTTACAGCCTATCTTTGCTCAGAGATTGGTGAATAAGTTGCACAATCCACCAATTGCAGGTCCATTTGTGTATCTCTGAATGTTTCTATGTGCTCTAAGTCCTATATATAGGGATAAAAAATGTTATCTGTACTCTACCATTATAGCATTTTAATGCCAATTTAACAGACATGGGCCCATAATTCAGTATCCTTAGATATGTAGTTTGATGTGATACTTGAGCTTCTCTACTATAAAGCTGCAGTATAATCCTCAGAGAGTGCAGTTGAGCTGTCTAGGAGGGAATTCTTAGTCTTCAAGTAAATTGTAAATGCCATGATTTGTAGGATAAAACCATGACAATTTAAGTAGCATCAAACTCCTACAACTATGGTAGCACAGTAGAGTCTCACTTATCCAAGCTAAACAGGCCGGCAGAAGCTTGGATAAGCGAATATCTTGGATAATAAGGAGGGATTAAGGAAAAGCCTATTAAACATCAAATTAAGTTATGATTTTACAAATTAAGCACCAAAACATCATGTTATACAACAAATTTGACAGAAAAAATAGTTCAATACGCAGTAATGTTATGTTGTAATTACTGTATTTATGAATTTAGCACCAAAATATCACAATATATTGAAAACATTGACTACAAAAATGACTTGGATAATCCAGAGGCTTGGATAAGCGAGGCTTGGATAAGTGAGACTCTACTGTATATAGGTTTGGATGTTGGACTAGAACACTAGGAATCAGATCTTTTCTTAGTCACCGAAACCTACTGGGTGAGCTTGGGCAATTCACATTCTCCCAGTTTCAGAGGAAAGGAATAGCAAACCATTTCTCAATAAATCTTTACCAAGCAATAATTAATTATATGTATAGGTATATGTATGTATGTATGTATATGCATGTGCGTATGTATACATATAGGAGCCCTGGTGGCGCAGCTGCTGAACTTTCTGAAGGTTAGCAGTTCGAATCCGGGGAGCGGGGTGAGCTCCCTCTGTTAGCCCCAGCTTCTGCCAACCAAAATGCAAATATAAATAGATCAATAGATACCGCTCTGGTAGGAAGGTAATGGCACTCCATGCAGTCATGCCAGCCACATGGCCTTGGAGGTGTCTACGGACAACACCAGCTCTTCGGCTTAGAAATGGAGATGAGCACCAACCCCCAGAGTTGGACATGACTGGACTTAATGTCAGGGGAAAACATTTACCTTTACCTACGTATACACATACATAAATACATGCCAAGAAAACTCTAGGATAGAGTTACAAGAAGTCCAAGTGGACTTGAAGGCACATAACAACAAATCAAACTGCTATATTGGATTAGAAATATTCTATAATGTTGGGACATTTCACAAAGCCATCTTTTTGTGCCACGTTTTATGGATGGGTGGGTGAGGTGTTGAAATCTTCCTGGATTTGCAAATACTCATTAGCTAAAATCTTATTGACTGATCCACTTGATCAATTGTTGAACAGTGAATCAACACATCAAAAAATCCCTTTGACTCAAAGGGTTTGCCCTAATAGGGTCTATAATAGGGTTCAAGGCAAAGAAGGTATTTGTAGAAATTGCTGTTTTGGGGGGAAAGAATGGATTCTGATTAGAAGCAAAAAAAGGTACAATCAAAAATTGAGATTATTTTTTATTAGGCATTTTCCTATTGAAGCTCCTTTCCTGGGACTAACTACTTCATCTGCCACTTCTGCTATAGTAGGAATACATCTTTTTCCTCCCTCTCCTCCCTCTTGACAGTTGTCATAACAAGGAAGGATGCGAACTGTTCTCACTTTGCTCCTCATCCTCAGTATCTAAAAAGCAAATGTGAGCATATTCGAAGTGGCAGAGAAGCAAGAAGAAAACAAATGTCTTTCTCTCCTTACCTCTTGCTGCTGATGAGAAGAAGATTAGCAGAGAAATGAGTGTCTGTGTGAGAGAGAAAAAATATTCTTCCTTTGTCATAGCCACACAACCACAGCAGCCAGGTTGACAAAGATGGGAGAGAAGTGCTCTTTTCCAGCTTGGTTTAGATTTAAATCCAAGAAGGAAGCCAACTGCTTATCTTCCACAGAAGTTAAAGACCGTAAGCTGCTGTGGCTTGCAATATTGAATAAAGTAATTAGACTTTTCAGTGACATCTCTAGAAAAAGGTCTTAGAGTGCCCTTTCTAGGGGTCAGTTGTTAGGACTTCTAAGCTATAGCTTTATAGATATATCCACACATTAAAGCTGTGAGTAGCCTGTGTATGAAGTGCTTCATCATCCTAAAGTTTGGGAAGATTCTGGTCACATACTTACCAGCAGATAGGAGTTTGGTGATTAAATCAATAAAGCTAGCATTAAAACCCAGGCCACCCTGTACAATCTCTTTTGATATGTATCTTATGCTACAGAGACTACTAAAGAAAAGGAAATCTCTTGTAGGCATGCAGTAATGAAACTACAATGGTATAGCAAAGCCTGTTCCAGGTTTTGTTTTATCCTTGCCTATTATGTTATTACTTATAATCTTCTCATAAATAACAGTCAATTTGATTGTGCGTCTTGAAAAACCATTTACATGGGAGGGAAATGCAACAAAATGGTACTCTGGCCTCTGTTTTTAAGTGTATCATTAAATTACAAATGTATGTTTTTTATTCCATTGTAGAAGATGTTGAGCCAAAGTCAAGTCAAGATGTCAAGCAGCAGCACAGAAACCCAAGTAAATGAAGTGACTTCAAGAGCCACACAGCAGGAAACCTTTCAATTGGAAAAGGTACAGATATTATTTAATAATTATTGTGTCACCAAGCAACTACCCAACGATAAAGATTTAGCAAACTCCATTATTATTGTGCCCTTCTTGTCTTGTGGTGTGTATGAGAACCAATCTAGCTCAGGAGCTAACAAGAATGAAAAGAATATTTATTTCAGTTTGCTTCCTGGCAGAATAATGCTCAGGAAACCCAAGCAGGAAGAAAAGAGTGGTAGCAAAATTCTTTGCACTTTTCAAAGTCTTCCAGAAATTACATGTGGGTTTTTTTAGGAAGAAAAGGATGGATTTTTTTCACATAGACGATTCCCCATCCCACCCCCTGCAGCCTCTCATGCCGGAAGCAATGTGCTTTGTGTAGTAAACATGTTTTCTGTGCAATGAAATTATATGTAATTTTGGGTCAGACACACACATACATTTCAATGTGGAATAATTCCCAAATGAGGACACCTTTTGAGAATTTTGTAGAAATGTTTAGTTTCTCATAGTAGCGTGAGAACTATGGAAACCATTTGTCCTTTCCTGCAAGGATAAGAAACACAAGGATTGTACATCTATGGCTAACGGAGCTGATATCCTCTTGGTGCCTTATAAAAGTTTAAGTTAAACCTAGACCAAAACAACTCACTTTTTGGGTCATTGCCTATGTCAGAATCCGGCAATAACCAAAAGTTCTCTACAAAAAGAAACCCATCTTGTAAGCCACACAATTGTCTCTCTCTTCCACTTTGATTGCCTCTCTGCATCATATGGCTCTGTAGTTTATAGTTTGGTAAAAGGTAATAGAAGAAAATTCCCCTCACTAAACTGGTGGTGATGCAGTGTGTTAAAGCGCTGAGCTGCTGAACTTGCAGACCGAAAGGTCCCAGGTTCAAATCCCGGGAGCGGAATGAGCGCCCGCTGTTAGCCCCAGCTCCTGCCAACCTAGCAGTTCGAAAACATGCCAATGTGAGTAGATAAATAGGTACCGCTCTGGCAGGAAGGTAACGGCGCTCCATGCAGTCATGCTGGCCACATGACCTTGGAGGTGTCTACGGACAACTCTGGCTCTTCGGCTTAGAACTTCGGTCACGACTGGACTTAATGTCAGGGGAAAACCTTTACCTTTACCTTAAACTGCAAACCCTATGATCCCAAGGAATGCACCCATGGCAGCTAACAAGGAATCAAATCACCATAATTTATCCATCATACCTAGGCCCAGAAGCAGATTAAATAATTATATAATAATATTAATAATAATAATAATAATAATAATTTTATTTTTATACCCTGCCCCATCTCCCCGAGGGGACTCGGGGCAGCTTACATGGGGTCAGGGCCAGGCAATAAACAATATAAAACTCAACAGTAGAAAACAAATCAAAAACAGATCAAATCACATATACCAATAAACAATAAACATACTTTGATAAAAACCTGAGTGGGCCAGAAAAGTGCAAATAGTTTACAATGCAAATTAGAAGAGAGGTAGGTACCAGGGACTATTATCCCATTAAAGTGCTGGAGAAGGTGAACCTAGAGACAATGTACGGCTAAGGAGTAAAAATACTATAAAATAAAATAGACAACAGGGCAATACCAAACTAAGGAAATCAGTCACTAAAAGCCTGTTGGAAGAGCCAAGTTTTCAGGCTCTTAAAGCCCCTCTCCTCTCCATCCCAACTGTCTCTGCCCTGGTCTCCAAGGAAGAGAAGAACAGGCAGATCTCCATTATGTCAAGGCCCAATGCAGATGTAAAGTTCTCCATCCATCTGAACTACCATGGCCCTGACCTCAGAGGAAGAGAAAAAAGGGACACAGTTGCATCATGCCCAGGCCCAAAAGCAGAAGAAGGGGCCTTCCGCCATTCCAGTTACTACTGCATGGAAACAGAGACTTAGATGCAGGATCAGCTGGATGTAATCCTTTCCTCTGCTGCCATTCCCTTTTTCTTTTGTGTCATATCTTATTTAGATCATAAGTCTGATGGGAAGAAACTATTTCCTTCTTTTACTTGTAAAGCGCTATGTGCAACAATGTCACTATATAATTAAATGATGACAATGATAACAACAGCATGTGAAAGGGCCCCTGGAAACTTTTAGAAATTCGTTTTTTGTTTTATTTTGATTTTTGACTGGAGAAAAGGCACTCTTGGGAGTCTGGAGGTGCTGACGGTTGGAAAAATCACCTGCCCATTCATGGGATCTTTAGTGTTGTATTTATGTAAATTATCCCATATTCAGCTGGCAATACTGTAAATCCTGTTACAGTGTTAATCAAACAGCACATCAAACATCTGGAAAGCTACACAGTTTCCACTCCTTTAATATCGAATCGTATAGAAACAAAGCATTTGTTTGTGTCCAGAAACTCAGGGGAAAAACTGGAGAGATACTACTGTCTTGGTGACTGTGATGAATTTGTACTGAAATAGAGATATTTTTTTTTTAAAAAAATGCAGGTTTCTCATCAAGAACAAGCATCCACTGAGGTCAAGAAGACTTCTAATGTTACCGAGAGTGCTGATAAAATAGGTAAGAATCCACTGTAAGTTAAGGGGGAAATAAAAATGATCTATATCTATAGATTAATGATCTATATCAATGTGCCCCTGGTGGCACAGTGTGTTAAAGCGCTGAGCTGCTGAACTTGCGGACCAAAAGGTCCCAGGTTCAAATCCCGGGAGCGAAATGAGCGCCTGCTGTTAGCCCCAGCTCCTGCCAACCTAGCAGTTCGAAAACATGCAAATGTGAGTAGATCAATAGGTACTGCTCCGGCAGGAAGGTAACGGCGCTCCATGCAGTCATGCTGGCCACATGACCTGGAGATGTCTATGGACAACGCTGGCTCTTCAGCTTAGAAATGGAGATGAGCACCAACCCCCAGAGTCGGTCACGACTGGACTTAACGTCAGGGGAAACCTTTACCTTTTCATATCAATGGAAAGCAATGGAGGTTCTATTGTTTTCAGTTGTACAGCTGAACACATACACATTTGACCTGTGTAGTTCAACTAAGTTGCTTTTCCAAGCTTGATGCCAAAGATCCTGGCCTATATGGAGGTGCATGTAAGAAAGGGGAGCCCAACTAAATTTGCTTTAAGAATAGATTGTTTCACATGATCCTGAGAAGAAAGCCTAGCTATCTGTCACATATGAAAGCAAAGTGCCTCCTGGAAATCTGTCACCAATGACTAAAGCCAATTAATGCTAATTTAGTGTCATCCTGAAATGACCCCTTCAGCTTTCTTTTCACACCACAGTGGTCAATGCTGCCATGAGTGAGGAGAGTCCAAAGATTTCTGCACAATCTTTAAAGCAGCACTTTGAAAAACCAGCCCAAGGAAAAACACTTCTTTCTGGCCGAGAGAGTGGAACACCCGCAAAACAGATCAAGGTCAGTGGTTTGGAAAGGGGAGCCCCGCAGCTAATGAATACTGAATTGCTATATATATTTATTCTAAAACTAAAATTCCTTTCTGAGTTGCAGTTGCTGTAGATTCAGAATAAGCATATTTCATCCATTTGTTTAGATGATGCTTGCAATATGATTTTCAGTAAACAATTGATGTGCTTGGCAAGAGGCTGATCAATCTCTTGGTCCTTTGGGGCTGTTTTAATGGTAGCAGGGCAATTTATGGTTGCTAGTAATGTATCCTTTAAAGTATCCTCTTCCTGCCAAGCCCGCACTGCAAAGTATTGAGGTTAGAGGTATTTTTTCTTTGATTTCAGGCATTGTTTAGGTGCTTGGAAGCAGGATATCACATGACAGAATTAGGGTTCTGTTCCTATGTTTCTGTTTTCCAGTGTTTTGACATTTACGCCTTTAACTATGGCCCATGAACCAATGTACCAATACTAATTTATAGCATTGAAGTGTTAGCCCATATGCAGCTGGTTAAACTGTATGTTAAATGCCATGTAGCAGAAATAATCTGGAAGCTGTAACACCCTGCTGTATATTCTTTAATGAATACCTACCTATAGGTACTGCAATCTTCTTTAAATCGACCTCACTTTTTTGTATTTGCTATTCTTTTTCTTTTGTTGTATACTGTTTCTTCTATCTGTTTCAGCAAGTCTGTAAAGCTAAGATTGCAATAGCTGTTAACAGGAGATATAGGTAATATCCAGATGGTTTCAGAATACAATTGTCAAATATATTAATTAAATATTATAAATATAAATTAGATATTGCAGTGATGAAAATTACAGTACAACCCTTCTCACCCCGAAGGGGACTCAGGGCGGATCACAATACACATATACATGGCAAACATTCAATGCCATTAGACATACGATGTATATAGACACATATAGACAGACCCAGAGGCAATTTAACATTCCAGCTTCATGAAGGTATGCTCAATTCTGGCCACAGGGGGAGCTGCCACTTCACTATCCACACTGAGTCTTTGATAGATTACTTCCTCATTCTTCCATACGCTGCTGGAGATTTTATGGCATTGTAAATTAGTTAAATTAGCCTCCCCGCATACGTGGTACCTAAATTTCCTACTTGACAGATGCAACTGTCTTTCAGCTGCATATGTCAACAGCAAGCTAGACTATTGGGCCGGGCTGTGGCGCAGCTGGCTAGTAACCAGCTGCAATAAATCACTACTGACCGAGAGGTCATGAGTTCAAAGCCCGGGTCGGGTTAAGCCCCCGACCATTAAATAGCCCGGCTTGCTGTTGACCTATGCAGCCCCAAAAGACAGTTGCATCTGTCAAGTAGGGAAATTTAGGTACGCTTTATGCGGGAGGCTAATTTAACTAATTTACAACACCATAAAACTGCCAGCAAAACATGAGGAAAGGAATGAGGAAGTACAGCCACTAGTGGACGGTGAAGCAACAGCTCCCCCTGTGGCCGGAATTGTGAAGCTGGAAAAATGTTAAATGCCTCTGTGTCTGTCTATACTGTATGTTGCTTGTCTGTTGGCATTGAATGTTTTCCATATATGTGTTCATTGTAATCCGCCCTGAGTCCCCTTCGGGGTGAGAAGGGCAGAATATAAATACTGTAAATAAATAAATAAATAAATATTAATGGTTGGGAGCTTCTATAACATAGAATCACACTGGAGGACCTAGAGAGGTCCACAAACACTTCCTGTGGGGATTATTTTTTGGAGTATGGGTAAGTGAAACTGTGGATATCAAATCTGGGTATTAGGGAGTCATACTGTATACATGAATTCCCTGTGACTGTGTTAAACCACCCTGTTGTGCTCAAGTATTATTTTGGGATGGATGAAAGAGGATCTTATTTCCTTTAACCTCTAGCTGTTTAGTGCTGTGCGGGATTGAACTGACCACATAGAATGGATGCAAAATTATGACTTAATTTTAATAAATAAATGAATAAATACAAATTTTGTCTCCTAAAGATTGAAAATGAGTGTCAAGAAATGATCTGGCCGTCTTCAGCTGTTTCTTCTGCTGCTGAAGCTGTTTCTACAAGTAGACAACAGGAAGCATATATGGTGAGGAAAACCAAGCATACATCTGCTGCCTCAGCAGCAGCCTGCTGCACCTCTTCTAAGTATGGAAGTACAGAGGAATTTCCTCCTCCACCATCTCCAGACTTACTACAGGCTCCATCTGAAATGACAGGGTTTTCCCAGTCCCCTGAACCCTCTCCCTCTCCATCAAAGCAACCCTTCCCCAAAGATGTTTATTCTAAGCAAAGAAATCTTTATGAATTGAAGCGTTTATACAAGCATATTCACCCAGAACTGAGAAAAAACCTGGAAAAGGATTACTTCAATGACATTTCTGAGATAGTGTCTAGTAGCAACACCGAAACAGGTACCTCGCTGGCAAGAGATGTACGTCAGGCTCGATACATCTTTGAAAATTCAGAAAGCAGCCCTCAAAAGTGCATGAGCCCTGAAAGGGAATATTTGGAATGGGATGAAATTCTCAAAGGGGAGGTCCAATCGATGAGGTGGATCTTTGAGAATCAGCCCCTAGATTTAATCAGAGACGAATCCCCTGATCCAAATGATGTTAAAAGCATTGGAGATCAAGAAATAATTGCAGGTGGAGATGTTAAGTACACTACTTGGATGTTTGAAACACAACCCATGGATTCACTGGGCGCACATACTTCAGAAAGCCCAGAAAATGCGGACGGAGTTCCTGAACTAGCTTGTGGAGATGTCCGCACGGCCACCTGGATGTTTGAAACTCAGCCATTGGACTCAATGAATAAAATTCACCACACAAAAGAAGACTCTGATGAATCTTGTTTTAAGGAAATCACTGGTGGTGATGTGAAAACAGTAAAGTACATGTTTGAGACACAGCATCTGGATAGCCTGGGGCAGCTTTATTCGGTGGATGAAACTAAATTGCTGCAGCTCAGATCTGAACTAAAGGAGATTAAAGGGGATGTGAAGAGAAGTATAAGGCATTTTGAAACCTTACCAATGTATGTTATTAGAAACAATTTAGGCCAAATGCTAGAGATTAAAACTGTCCAGAGGGAAGATCTGGAGAGAGGAGATGTCAGAACCGTACGCTGGATGTTTGAAACACAGCCTCTAGATATGATCAACAAAGATTCCCTAGAAATCAAAGTTGTCTGTGGAATCTCCATGGAGGAAAGTATCAAAGGTGAAGTGGGCAGAGCAAAATGGTTATTTGAAACCCAGCCTCTGGATACTATTAAACAGGAATATGAAGAGACAGTTGTGGAGAAAGAAGCCATTCTAGGCACAGATGTCTGCAAAAAATGTTGGCTTTTCGAGACCCAGCCTCTTGATACCCTAAAAGAAAGTGAGGATGCAAATCCTTTGCCCTCAGAAGAAATAATAGGAGGGGATGTAAATACCACTAAACACCTATTTGAAACTTTGCCAATGGATAGGCTAAAAGACAGCCCAGATGTTGGTAAACTTCAAAAAATGGCAGCCACTGAGGAAGAGAAAGGGGATGTGAGGCACCAGAAATGGATTTTTGAGACTAAGCCACTTGAACAGATTAGAGAGGAACAAAAAGAAATTATAAGAGCTGTGAAACTGGAGGAAATTGATAAGGGAGATGTGAGCAGCTGTAGACATGTATTTGAAACATGCCACTTAAGGAAACAGGATGACTCATATAAAATCCATGTTGAAGGAGTAACACAAGGTGCAGTAAAATTAAATAAAGCTGTTTTTGAAACCACTCCATTGTATGCAATTCAGGATAGACTTGGGAAATATCATAAAGTTAAAACAATTCGACAAGAGGAGATCATCAGGGGAGATGTCAGAAACTGCAGGTGGCTATTTGAAACGAGGCCCATTGATCAGTTTGATGAGAGTATTGAAAAGATTGAGATTATTAAAGGGATATCTTCACAAGAAGTACAGTCAGGTGATGTCAAAACAGCAAAATGGTTGTTTGAAACACAGCCTCTTGATTCCATCAAATATTTTGCTCAGATGGAAGATGAGGAAAGCACAGAAGAGTCCCAGGCAACAGAAGTTGTCAAGGGGGATGTGAAAACATGCAGGTGGCTATTTGAAACACAACCAATGGAAACTCTATATGACAAAGAGACTATAGAGTCTGATAGCGAAGAGATCCATAAAGGAGATGTAAAAACTTGCACCTGGCTTTTTGAAACCCGACCTCTCGATGCCATGGGGGAAGACTCGGAAACAGCCATAAAACTGCATACAGTGGAGCAAGCAGAAATCCAGGGCAGTGATGTCCGTACAGCATGTTTCCTCTTTGAAACAGAAAAGTTAGAAAACATACAAGGAGAAGAAAGCAAAGAAATAAAGCGGGTTGTCGAAATTGATATCCAGCCTGGAGATGTTTCTACCATGAAGTATAAATTTGAGAACCAATCATTAGACTCCATAAATTCCAGTTCAGAGGAAGTTTTGAAGAAAATTAAAACCCTACAATATGAAGATATACAGAAAGGGGATGTTTTGCATTGCTGTTGGCTTTTTGAGAACCAGTCTCTGGATGAAATAGCAGAACATGAAGAAGACAAGACCTCAGTAAAAACTGTGACTGACATACAAGGTGGAAACGTGAGAAAGGGGTGCTTTATCTTTGAAACCTTTTCTCTGGATCAGATTAAAGAGGAGTCTTCTGAAGATATAAGTGCCATAAAAACAGTTAGAGAAGATGAAATAACAAAAGGAGATGTGAACAGCTACAGAATGCTCTTTGAGACCCAGCCGCTTTATGCAATTCAGGACAGAGAAGGGTATTATCATGAGGTGACAACGGTTAAAAAGGAAGAAGTCATTCATGGAGATGTACGTGGGACTCGTTGGTTGTTTGAAACGAAGCCCCTGGGATCAATAAACAAATCAGACAATGTCTATCTTATAAAATCAGTCACCCAGGAAGATATTCAAAAAGGAGATGTCAGTTCAGTCAGATACCGATTTGAAACACAGCCATTGGATACAATCTCAGATGAGGAAAAAATCATTGTTCCCACTGTGGATAGTGTTCAGGGTGGTGATGTGAAAGCAAACAAGAAATTATTTGAGTCTGAAGAAGCCCAAGAAGGCATGTATGTAAGAACAGTGAGTGTCAGTGAAATACAGCATGGCAATGTGAAGACATCGACTTGGCTATTTGAAACACACACCATAGATGAGATCAGAGGAGAAGAATCAGAGTATAAAGGTGTCAAGACAGTAACTAAGGAGGAGGTGCAAGAAGGTGATGTTCAGCATTCAGTGTGGCTTTTTGAAAACCAGCCACTGGACTCCATTAAGGAAACTGATGAAAGCGATGGAAAAATCGATAAAGAGGAAATTCCACAGGCAGATGTTAAGACCACAACATGGCTCTTTGAGACAACTCCTTTCCATGAATTCAATGAAAGTAATGTTCAAAAGGAAGAAATAATTGGGAAAAGTGTGAAGGAAACTTTAAAGGAACTTTATTCTCACAAAGTCGTAGAAACACATGGCATTATCTTGGAGTCAGATGAAATTGGAGATGTCAGAATGGCAAAATATAAGCTGATGAATCAGGAGCCTCCTGAAATACAAAAAGAAGAGATTATTAAAGGAGACTTAGCTAACATCATATTGAACCTACTTTCCAGACCCAGTACTGAAGAAAAAGAAAATAAAGTAAATGAAGATGAAAAGGGCAATGTGAATTTGACCAAACAACAGTTGCTGAATAGATCAACAGATGTTCACATTGAAAAAGAAGAGATAGTTAGAGGTGATATACAACAAGCCATTAAAAACCTGTTTAGTAAGGATAGTTCTGTAAAACATGGAATTTTAATTCAGGAAAATGAGAGGGGTGATATTAACATGACAGTCTATTCTCTTTTTCACAAAAAGGATGGTAATAACATTAAGCAAGATGAAATTATTGGTGGTGATGTGAAGCGTACAATTCACAGCCTTCTCTCTTCTGCCATGAATAATGAAATATTAGAAAGACCTAAAATAGATGATTCTGAAAGGGGCAATGTTCAGTTTTTTACAACATGCATAGAAGCTGGAGCTCTGGATTATCTGAAACTCCTCCAGACAGGGACAAATGAAACATTTTCAACAAGGAATCAAGAAGAGGAGGAGGAGGAAATAATTGGTGGTGATGTTGAAGGGACAAAGCTGTTACTAAAGAAAAAGAAGTCTAAAATTCAACGGACAGTTAATGAAGCTGACATTGTCCCTGGAGATGTGTGTAACACAGTTAAAATCTTTATGACTGAGCCACAGAATACATCTTGTCATGTATGCAAAGAAGAAATTATAAAAGGTGATTTGAAGGCAGCTTTAAATTCCCTCAGCCAGGCCATAAATCAAACAACTGTTGCAGAGAAGGAAGAAATTATAAAAGCTGACATCCTTGCAATTCTGCAGTCTCTTAAAGAAGCAGCTTATAATCTGAAAGAAACAGAAAAACCTGATGTCATCCCAGGCGATATTAAGCAGGCTATTGAATCTCTGGAGAAAGCAAGAAACACAAAAAATGAAATCTTGAGACAAGAGGTTGTTCGAAGTGACCTTGAATCCACCCTGAGGTCTTTGAAAGCAGCTCAGCAGTCTTTCAAGACAGAAACTATAGCAGAAATAGATGGCAGAGAGAGTCAGACAGTGGTGGGGAACTTGCTGGAAGCTTCAGCAGAAAGGAAAATACTACAGCACGAAGCAGTCACCAACAGTAATATCAAACAAACCAATGAGAGTCTGTTTAAGCCATCTCAACAGTTGATCAATCACGAGGTTAATGTAAGTGACAGTTTACAAAATAATATAAAATCTCAAAAGAAACATCATGCAGGGATGAAGTCTGAAAAGGAGAGCCTCCTCACTGAAGATACCAGAGCAATCAATCTGAATCAGAAACAGAGCATCAAGACACATGAGGTAGATAAGAAAAATGTGAAGGGCTTATCTAGTTCCCAATACAAGGTCATGGAAAAAGGAGATAAGTCTATAAGTAAAGTCAGAGACCATAACATTGCAAAAGAAGAAGCAAAGTGTCACACAGATCAATATATGAGTGATCAATCTGCTTTTTGTGGCAATGTTCAAAAGAAAGAAAGAATAGAAAAATCAGAGGCAAGCAGAATGATGAGGAAAGACAGTTCATCCAATGCTGTTCAGTCCACAAAACAATTTACTGGAAAGAAATATAATGTATTTCATGAACATAAAGATGACAAACATTTTGACACCAACCTTCAGGAGAGGACAAAGGAAAAATCAACACTGTCAACATGTGATCACAGCTCTAGTCACAAAGAAGCAGGAGAACTGGTCAACATGTCAACCTGCATGATTTCCAAAACAGCTGGCCGTGTTTGGACACAAGAAGGGCACCACAGTAGAAAACAACCTCAGCATTCAAACGAGGTTTGTAACGAGAAGAAAAATAATGCTAAGGCAAGCCAAGCAGAGGTTTCCATGGCATCAGAACAAAATATAAAAACCAATCAAAAGGTCAGAACCACACAGGAAATGCACACTCAAATTACAGAATCTGAAAGGAAGCAAAGATGTAATGTTATCCAACCAAGTGAGAAATCCATGCTGAGGTTTAGGGGAAAGGCTAAAGTGGAGGGTGCAGAGTCAGATGTCAAGGTTATGGTGAAAAATCCACTAAATCCAAACAAAAATCCTAAGGGCCCAGACAGGTCAGAAATTGATTCTCCACCCCCACCTCCTCCTCCTCCTTCACCTCCAATTTCAGTCACATCCTCTGATGCTGACTTTCCTCTGCCGCCACCACCTCCTCCTCTAACTCATTTGATTACAGCTTCTGACAGCCAAAGTTTTCCTTCACCACCACCACCAGTAGGACAGGGCAAAATGGAGAGTGAACATTTTCCTCCCCCACCATTCCCAGTAGAAGTCAAGGGTGAAAGTGAGCTAGCATATGCTCCATCTCCATTGCCTCTTCCTCAACCCTCAGCTATTCCTCAGCCCAGTCAAAAGAAAGATCATTTCCTCAAACATCTAGACAAAACACTGCAAACATCCATTCAACACCATGACAGCCTTAAAGGCAGCAGAGGCTCATACATCAAGTCACATCTTCAGATGGAATCTGCAAAAGATTTAGAAACAAGCCAGCCTAGAACACCTAGAAAAATCCAACCAAATATTGTTCAGATACACACACAAAGTGACGCTATGAAAACAGTGGAAGAAAAGAAAGAAAGCATAACAATGAGGATGACTGCTAACCATGAAAAGAAAGAGGAAAGTGTCTGCACAAAAACTGAAGAGATTAGAAGGCCCACATCAGTCACAGAAGCAATCAAGCTGAAGACATCACCAATAACAAGAACAACTACGTTTCCTCTTGTTAGGTCTCCTTCTCTTCCAGCAGAAGCAACACAAATGAAACCAAAGCTTTATGTAAGAAAATTTAAAACTCCCTTAATGATTGCAGAAGAGAAATACAGGCAGCAAAGGGAAGAGATGGAGCAAAAAGAAGCCAAAGGTGTTTGTCCACTGGCTATGAGACGAAACAGTGAAACTTGGAGTAGTTCTGCTCAGAACGAGTCAGAAACATGTCATTCAGCTCTAAATACAGAAGAAATGCATCAAACCCCTCCGCAAGGGCCATTGCTCTCTGCAGCTCTAGAGATGCCCACAGAGTCTGAATGTCAAAGGAAGGCCCAAGTGGGAAAACCACACGTTGATGAACAACAGCTTATGCCAAAAGTAGCAGCAGCCAATCAGTCTCAAGTCGTTTTGAAAATCTCAGCAAAGGAACAGAGTACAACAAAAGCCATGCACAGTTCACAAAACTTTAATAAACAGTGTGAATCTTCTCAAAAGGTAGAGGACCATAGAGAACATGCTATCCACAAGAGACAGCAATGCCAAAACGAGGAGCAATTGCATCTGTCAAAAAGCAAAATAAGGTCCCCTACTTTCAAAGTCAGAACCATCAAGCTTTCTCCTTTAGAGCAAAGCTTACATGAAATCCACATGGATTCCATGATAAACAAAAACCAAGAAGGAACTGGTATCCAGAAGCAACATATTAAAGAAAAACAGCAAGAAAATGTAAGCAAAACTACTATTAAAAAACAGAACACTACAAAGTCAAATAGCCAAGTGAATGTTGATGAGAAAATGTGCCTAGAAAAGCCAATTTTAAAGTATACAAGAAGAAAGGAAGAAGTAAAGGACAAAGAATCCAGTGAAGTGAAACAGAGGTTAGTTCAAAGGCAGGAAATTGAGAAAGACAAAATTAAACAAGAAAGAGTCTCTTCAGTTATGGAAGGAAAGCAGAGCCAAGTAATTGGTTTCCCTAAAGAAAAAAAAGTATTCGCTCAAAGGCAACAAGAAGAGGTTAGCAATAAATCAGAAAAAATGGTCAAGCAAAAGATAATTGATATGCACCAAGACTCACAGACTTTGACTTCCGAACAAGGGAAAATTCATGTTTTGGAGACAAACATTCAAAATAAAAAACTGTCCCAACAAAACAGTGATATAAATCACATGGAATGTACTAGGGAAAATACCAACCAACACAAAAAAGCCCTTCTTAAGACAACAGAGCCAAAACAAGAGTTTATGCAGAAAAAACCTTTATCATTTAGTTGCCCAAGAGGATCACCACAAAGCAATGAGAAAAGCACAGTAGATGTATTAGAGTTCCTGAGGAAACGTGAGGAAGTACAACAAGTATTATCCAGAGTAAAAGAGTTTGAAATTGAGCCAAATAAAAATGGAATCAAAACATTTCAGGCATTCTTAAATGTTATTCCAGAATGGCTAATAGAACAAGAAAAGAAGGAAAGCTTAACCTACATTGCACAAGAGAATAATGTGGAAAAGATGAAAGAAGAATTACTGATTGTTAAGGAGCAAGCTGCCAAAATACTTGAATCATGTGAAGATGCCATCCAGACAGCCATGATTTCCATGAAACCTCTGAAATCTAGAAAGGGCCCTCTTCAAGTTGGGGGACCATCACAAAAAGCAACTAAAGATAGCATAGGATCTAGCACAAAAGACTCACAGAAAACTAAGGAGATTAACAAAGACATAATGGCCCATCAAGAAGTAAAGCAAATAATCAGTGCCCGCAGATTGTCAGAAATCGGAATGACTTCACCATCCCTAAGAACACGAGCACCATCACCTACTTACATTACCATTGAATCTAGATGTATTGAACCCACCCCCAGGGAGATCTTATCTCCTGTCCAAAGGGAAAGCACTCCAGTTCCACCATCACCTCCTCCCCGAAGTGTGACACCAACATTTAAGACACAACAACAGCCAGCCGCTTGCCCCTCACCCTCCCCTCCAAGAAGCCGCTCGGAACAACTTGCCAAACTGAAAGACACAACTGTAAAACTGTCTCAAGGAGCAACACAAAATAGATCAGTAACCCCAATTCCTATATTGGAGAAAAGGTCAGAGATTGTTAAATCCCCTGCAACACTCCGGCGGCAAATCAAGATTGACACGCGCCAAACTGATGTTTTGTCTTCAAAAATGTCCTCTGTGAATGAATCACATGTAACTGCCAGCACAGTGAAGAAAGTTAAAGAAGCCCATGAAGAGTCTGAAACAAACAAAATGGACATCTCCCGAAAGAGAGGAAACATTCCAGAAAGCTTGGAGCCACACAGACATAATGTTGGCTCTATTTCCATCACTCAAAAGTTTGAAGTCCCTAAGTCTGATTCTAAAGGGCTCATGCATAAGTTTGAAGCATCTGAGCAGATGATTCACATAAGAAAGGAAGCAGAAACGCCTGATAAACTGAACAGTGAGGATAAAATAGATATAGTGGTAGGAATGTTTAATGATAAACCCAAAACTGAGGTGATATCCCAGAAAAGGTATGTTGAAAATGGTATAATCCATGGCCAAATGAAGGAAGAAAGGCACAGATTTGGCAGGAATGGATGTGGCCAAACTTCTCAAGAACCTGAAAAGCAAAAAGAACATTTCCAGAAGTCTCCAAGAAGGCAACAAAGAGAACCCAAGCAAAAGGAATGTGACATCCAAGAGCATTCATTGGAACCCACAGTATGTTTTGACACAAAGTCACACAATGAGTGTTGCTCCGGCATGGATTCATTTGAGAACACAGTGGTTGAATCAAGAGCTGCCATTTCTACTTCACGAAGCACAGATGGGATGCAGTCAGGAGGGTTTGGCTTCAAGCGTGCACCTCCCACATATGAAGATGTAATCTCAGGGCACATCTTGGATATTTCTGCTTCTGATTCCCCAGAAGAGCTCCTAAGGAATTTTCAGAAGACTTGGCAAGAGAGTGAACAAGTCTTTAAAAGCCTGGGCTACAACATCTCAGAAGCTGCTGAAGCAGAAGTACGGAGCAGCTTCCATGAGGAAGCAGAGTTTATTAGTGGTAAATAAGCATGCAAGGTGTGAAGGAAGTTTTTAACAGCTTTAAGAGTCTGGCACCATGGCAATAATTTGTTTTGAAGAATTAATATGCAACTGGAAGGCTGAAGTGGCATAACTCCACTAACATTTCTGCATTTGCATTTTCCTTCCTTCCTTCTTTCTTTCTTTCCTCCCTCCCTCCCTTCTTCCTGTCAGATATCTTTTGATTCATTCCAAAGGCATGTGCCTCAATATATGTGCTAATTGTGGTTAACAAGTACTGACAGTTTTAGGTTAGTATACTCTTTGAGTTCTGATAGTGAAAATATGTTCCCAAGCATGAAAAAAATAACACCTCACAAAATGCTTTATTTCTTTATTTTAGTTGAAAAATGTGTAACAAGGTCTGTTTTGGGGGAATGGACTTGAATGAAGGCCTTTGGATTTGCATGTCATATTACATACAGTGCAATATTGTGTTTTTCTATTTCATTTCCAAGAGATTAATGTAAGCCTCCTTTTCGGCAAAGTATGGCTCCATCTACACTGCCATATAATGCAGTTTGAAACTTTCACACTATGTCTACAGCAGATACCTTTACCTGACTTCATTCTGGTTTGTTCATGAGGGTGGAAAAACATGACTTTCGAAGGATATGAACAATACTAACCCTCAACAGTGGTACTCTATTGAGAAAAACAACAGTATAAAATGCTATTAGTATTTGACATTGGAGACAAAAACTTCACCCCCACAGCTGTGCATGATATAACTATTGTGCAAGCAGTAGTTTAGTAAACAGGATACACAACAGAATACATTGCTGAATCCATCTCCTGTATTAACTCTAGAAATTAATGTACACTAGATTAGTGCAATATGTTAATACAAGGACCCAAGTGAATTCAGCCCATTATAACTTCAGCATAAACCAATGTGAATAATTTAGATGCAAGAACACATGTTCACCTGTTATATTTTATGCCCTTGCATTTAGATTATTTAGATTATTTTATGCTGCTATTGTAATGCCCTAAAGCCAATGGCATCATTGTACTTATGCAAGATCCAGAGAAGCAACATTAAAATATTCAGCAATCAGACTAAACAAGGAATACCATGAGCCAACCATTCTGCAAGAATTGCTCCCATCACTACCATCTTCTGCTCGTGTCAGTCAAAATACTCCTCAGAAATATTACTGATATCTTGGTTGAAGATTCTTCTATACTTTCATCTCGCAAGGGGAGAGAATTGTATTTCAATTCATTTTCTAATTAAGAATTTCCCTAGATATGCAAAGTTATTTATACCCATAGCAGAAAGAACTTGAGCTCAAAAGAATCCACATGTAGGAGAAACTGAAAATGGCAGACTTATCCCTCCAGCTTTAGGACTTTGAACACTTAACTCTGAAAAGTGTGCTTCTGAATTCCAAAATAAACACTTTTACTAAAGTCCTCAGATTTAAGACCTATACAACAGGCAGGTATAATAGAGTCCTATCCATACTAAGAAAACTGTTCTAATTCAGCCAGTGCAGACAGGTGAACATGTTGTTCTTTTGAAAGAAAATCAGAATTGATCATTACTTATTCAGGATGAAATAAAGACCAGAATTAATTGAGGCAGATGATGATGATGATGATGATGATGATGATGATGATGATGATGATGAAGAAGAAATTTTATTTGTACCCCACCATCATCTCCCTGAAGGGACTCACAGAGGCTTACAAAGAACTCCAAGGGCCACACATAAAATAAAACTGTTCTGTCACGTGCTGGGCCTGTAACTATTGTCTTTGTATAGGATGTATACTTTATGCCCAGCGGGAAGCCAGGATGCCTCAAAGAGAGGTTCTTGAAGATTTTCCTGAAAAGGATAGTCCTTTGAGTCTTTAATGAGATAACAAAGTCTTTATTGTTGAACAAATAATAAATCTTCAAGGAGACAAATAACACTTCAAGGTTTCCTTAATAAACTGTTGGCCCTTTAGTCTTGTCCCCAGGGGACAGGCAATTGGCTTTGGATAACTGTGAAAACCCTCTTATAACCTCTCCCAGGCTGTCTATTATATGGGCCTAGCTGATGTGGGACCCACTACTGATTCCAAAAGCGTCTGGGTATCGAGTGGACCTACCAACCAAGGCCTGTAGATGTTTCAGCTGGGGTTCCGTGGATCTGTGGGGCTGTTTTTTCTCCGAGGTTTCTTTGGAAACTTTAGGGCTGTTTCCCTCAGGAGCTGTGAGGCTGAAAGGCTGTAAGCTCTCAGCCAGAGCCTTTGGGACCTTTTCCCCTGGAATTTCTGTTTCTGTTTTCTCGGATGTTCTATATCCCCAGATGTTATTGAGATATGAAGCTTTTCTACGGGACGAACTGGTCTACATCCTATAGCTTAGCTTCCTTAAGTGAGACTGACTTAAAAATGGCTCCTTCCCTCCCAGAACCCTGAACAAGGGGTGGAACCAAACTTAATGATGATGAACAGGCGGCCTGCCCTATGATTGCAAACATTAGCAGCAAGAAAATAAAGTCGGAGCTTCTGGTACAGTTGTACCAGCACAAAAACAGTTACATAGACATAAAAGTGACAATAACATGAGATTACAGCTGCAAAAATAAAATATCACATAATAAAATTAATAAATATTATGAGTGTATAGCCACTGTAGTTGGCACAACCAACCCACCACCCGCAACTGCTGTGATCAACAGGATTTGTTCCCGTGTCAGTTGGGAAACAGCTGGCTGATGCTTCCACATCCTCCTGTGAGAGATTTCTATTGTGGCAGAGAGAAGCAGGGTTCCTGTCACAGTTCCCCCTCACACCAGAGATAGCTTGCACAAGTGGAGTATGGATGGCAATGTGAGTCAGCTGCTTCCCTTCCAACTGGGGAACAGATCCTCTTTGGTTGCAGCTGCTGCTGCTGAATAAATGGGAATTGGGGGATTTTCATGGACCACTCCTAGCATCCCCTAAACTAAAGTTCATGAAAATGAATCAGTCATGAATGTGTAACTCTAGATTTGTAATTGCTTTTGTAAATTTCAGCCAAGGTTTTTTTAAAACATTGATGCAGAATAAAGGGAAGATGATAGACCTACTCATCCTTAGTTTCATCTACAGAGGCAGAAAAGGGAGATGGAGGTCAGGCAGCCCTCTGTGATATTTCTTTTTTTGCAGAATACTCAGCAACACAATCACAAGCCATGGTTTCATTTATCGACCATGTAAGGCCACATCACCTACACAAAGGATCAAAACTGCTGTGGTAGTCAGCCAAGTCTACAGCAAACAGTTCTGATTCACACAAGTAAATAACATTAGAACACCTTTGATATTGATCAACACTGTTGATTCATCCTTTTGAAAAATGTATGTTCCTGTGCTCTTCGAAAATCCCCAATGTAGTGAAAGAGGAAATGTGAGTACTTTCACCACAAAGTGCAAAGTGGGGGAGGGATATATCTTTCTCTGTGAGAAGAGGTGGGTAACCTTTAGATGCCACTGACTGTGTAAGTTCCTACTGCACATTTTATAGTAAAAAGATAAAAATGTATCAAATGTGAGTTGCTCATATTTCCACTTTGCTCTCTGCCTCTTGAAAAATTTAAACACAGTCCATGTCTCCAAGGGATGCATAGAGTTCTGTTCTCCCCAAAACAAAACACAGGTCTCACTGTAACCAGATTTTGATTTGGTCATTTAAATGGGAGACTTAGGAGTTGATTATTTGTGAGCCAAGACTTTAAACTTTTCTAGCGATGATTTGCATAGTCTGAAGGAGGGATGAATAACAACACATAACACTGAGACCCTGTCTCATTTATTTCTAGAAACTGCAACTTCAGGGAAAGGAAGCATGCCTACTTTGTCAAAAGAGAGTTTATCCAATGGAGTGCCTGGTTGCCGACAAGCAGACCTTTCATAAATCTTGTTTTCGATGTCACCACTGTGGCAGTAAATTAAGGTAAGATGAAGCGAACAATTATAGCTTGACATGCAAATACTGTCATAGCCAACATCTATTTTCCTATGGGTGGTACGTAAGATACTGGATCACATAGCAGATATAATTTTCCTGCCCAGATTCTTCACTGAAATGGCCACTTGACGGGTCTCTTTTGGTTAGATCATAAGTAAGTCTCATTGAAGACTTACCTTATTTCCAAGGAAGTGGGTATAGAATTGCAGTTTCGAAACTCATTCCCTCTGGATATCACCATATAAAAGAAGAATAAAGATAGATTCTCCATATTTTGCTCTACTGTTGCTGGTATAAACCCTTTAGCTAGAATCAAAAGGGTAAAACTACTGACTTACTTGTCATATCTGTGTTTGCAAAACAGTAAGAACACCTAGACATTAATATGCCCTTTTCAATCAACTAACAGAAGTCATATAGGTGAATAATAGTGTAAGAAATCACACAATACATATCAGAGAACAGAAAGGGCTAAGGAAGGGAGATGCTTATTTTGGCTGGGGAAAGAGAGTGGGAAGAGAAGTTAAAATGATATTTCGACCCTGGATTTCCTAGTTAATCGGGTCTCTTCTACTACAAGCTGCATAGGGAATAATGGTAGATCTGCCACATATCAAGGGGAGATATTGTTATGGGGTTTTTTTTTGGTCTTTTTGTTTTACTTTGTTCTACTTGTTCTGCCAACATCAGTGGATGTAACTAACTGTAGTTAGAGAAAAGGACGAGTCTGGCTACATAAATAAATAAACTACATTATTTAGCTTGCACTAAAGACCTTTTTAATTTAGTGGCTCCTTCATGGTTTCCTTAATTATGTTTAAAGGTAGACTGAATGGTCTAACAGCAATTAAAAGATTTTCTATAATTACCATCCTCATAACAGCTCACAACATCTGGATTTAAAGCAAAAAAAAAACCTTTCTGCAAAGCTTTCTCTTCTCTCTGCCCCATCCAGTTTCCGAATCCAGATTATCTGCTTTGAACTGGATTATATGACAGTGTAGACTCAAAGCAGATAATCTGGATTTGGAAACTTGCTCATATGGCAATGTAGATCCAACCTGAGTCGATGAAAGTCGTGATCCAAGCCAATATTGTTTAATCTGCTTGGCAATACAGTAGAGTCTCACTTATCCAACACTCGCTTATCCAACGTTCTGGATTATCCAACACATTTTTGTAGTCAATGTTTACAATACATCGTGATATTTTGGTGCTAAATTCATAACTACAGTAATTACTACATAGCATTACTGCATATTGAACTACTTTTTCTGTCAAATTTGTTGTATAACATGATGTTTTGGTGCTTAATTTGTAAAATCATAACCTAATTTGATGTTTAATAGGCTTTTCCTTAATGCCTCCTTATTATCCAACATATTTGCTTATCCAACATTCTGCCAGCCCGTTTATATTGGATAAGTGAGACTCTACTGTATATGTTAAATAAAACATACCTATTATCTATTTTCTAAAGTGATATAAGTTAAGGTATAATTTACAGACATTAATAATTATAGGATTTTAAAATTAAAAGGAAGGACATTTGCATATGCCTTTATTTGCGTTAAAGCTGTGTGAAATGCAGTTGTGCAAATACACATTTGCATGGATAAATCAGGAATTTTAGTGAAAATTAAAGAGTGTGTGCATTCTATAAAAGTAGCATTGAAGGAACGGTGGCAGTGAAAGTATAGTGAAGCAGATGTGGGCCCCATAGGCTCTTCTGCTCAGTGTTCAGAGCAAACCTCAAGGCTAATTTTCCTTTGAAACATGGAAGAATAGTAGTAAATTGCTACCATTCCATACTATCAAAAAGAAAGTCAGAAATAGCATATGACAATGCTCAGGCCCCTCTTCCTTCAGCTGAATCTATTCTAAATCTTGACCAACCCAATATAATTTAATCTACTGGGCAGTAGACATTCAATGAAAAATATTTATTTCTTTTCTAAAGTGATACACATTGACGGTTGCATTTACAGACACTATTATTTATAGGTACTTAAAATGTCAAGTAAAATTTGATATTCTTGGAGTGTTTCTGACTGATGGATGTCATAAAACATGTTCTCTTTGATTTGGCAGCTTGGGAAATTATGCTTCTCTCCATGGCAAAATATATTGTAAACCCCATTTTAAGCAACTTTTCAAATCCAAAGGAAATTATGATGAAGGCTTCGGACACAAGCAACATAAAGAATTATGGGTTTCCAAAGATCAAAAAGGCCACAGTGGTTCCGTTCATGCTAAACAAGTCCCTACACAACTATCAAAGACAGATGAACCTAGTGATGAAATTTTGCAGTCTGCCACTCAGCAAGTAACTTGTGATACTTCTGGTGATAATTCAAAACAAATCACAGAGCGGGGCAAATTAAACATTACATGGCCTCCGTCTATGGAGAAACCCAAAAAATCATTTTCTCTTGAGGAAGAGGTTAAAGTGAATAAACCAAAATGGCCTCCAGACAGTTCTGAAATTGATGCCATCGCCAGCAATTGTACAAATCCACCCACGAGTGACAGAAACCAGCATCAGCTAACAAATGATGATGACAGCCATTGGGACATGGATGACAAGAAGAAAGACGCAAGGACCGATTCACAACCAAATGATCACCCCACTGTCACCCCAGCATCTAGGGGAAAGGAGCACGGAAATAATAGCAGCACAAAGACATCTGATGCAGGGAAAAATGGAGAAAGCAACAATGTGCTAGGGAAAATGAATGAAAATGAAGGTTTGGGAAAGGAGGAAGAAAATGGAAGGAATGGGAAAGAATGTGATAATGAGGCTGACCAGGGTGCTAGGAAGGAAAAAGATGGAAAAATAAGCAAAACTGATATCACAGAAGTTATACCCGTTACTAACACTGATGATGACACTGTATTGGAGAACAACAAAGACAGCACTTTGAACAACAACAGCAGCAAAAACAACAATAGTAACAACAATAACAACTGCTGGATAACTGCTTTTCCACATCACACCATTTATGGTCAAGAAGCACCTACTGATGACAAGCACTATCCATTACCAGAACTGAGCCATGCAAAGATCAGTGCCTGTAAACATGCTTTTAAAAAGCTAGGACATATCAGTTCAGAGCTGTTCGGTACAACTGAGTCTGAACTGGGCTGTCCCAAAGAAGTGTTAAATCTTGTGCATGTTTACGAGAAACATTAAAAGAAGTTTGCAGTATTATCTCAGATAATATTACTGGAAATAACAATCGAGATGATAGCTGTCAAAAACCATGGACCACCAATATTATCATTTTAAAGGAAATTACTAATTTATATTTCCTTTTAGCAATGGATCAATGAGCACTAATGGAAACAACCGAGCAAATCAAAAAGTAAAATATTATGTTTTCTGATAATCTGAAAAATCATTTTACCTCAAATTGACGGCAATACTCTATTTGGCTCTATAAGCAAAGCAAAAGAAATGTTTACAATCCACATTTTAAAGACTTTGTTAATGTGATATTGATATCTGTCAATAAGATGAAATAATGGAAATATTTCATGTGGATAAGCCTAGGCTGTTTTGTCAATTGAGGAAGAACAAGTCAAGTTGAGCATCCAAATGTAGGAGAGCAAGTTAAAAGTAACGGACATTATGACAAAAATTTAAAATGACCAATCTAAATTTCTAATGTACTTGGGACAATGTAGTGAAAGGTTTATGTATCTATAATTTGCGGAATAGATCCCTATAATTGCACCAGAAGCCTTTATTTCAACTATGAATGATCAATTACTCAAACATAGCTTGCTCAAAGTATATTGGATTCCATGTATACCTGGGAACTGAGGAAGGCTCAGTTGATCCAGAAAACAAATATCCTCTACCTTTACTTGTCAATGTATTTATTGAGGGCTCTTTCAAACATGCATGTTGATCTCCTGTTTACTTAATACTTAACTCACTACTGAAGCTATGAACTAAAAAGTGAATTGTGTGAAGTGACACTGAGTGTCTGAAAGTTCTGTCCTTGGTATTAGATCTGTAATGGGTCTGTTCACACATATAAGTCATCACTTAATGTCACCACTAAGTGATGAATGTGTATGTGTGAACTCACCCCTGGAAAACAGGTTAAATTTTATTCTCTTACCTGTGCACTATTTCAGTGATGTTTTTTTCTGTTGTAATGAACTTAAGAATTATGCACCTGGTGTGCTCTAAGAGAAAGACAAATATTTCTGAAGTTATTTTTTCACTGTTTTACTGTAAGTGAATGAGCTGTTTTTCAATGAGATAGTATATGTGCAAGGTTTTTGAGCTTATAGAAGTAGCATTCTTTTCTTCTTGTGTTTTTCTAAAGATATATTTGAAAAGCAGTACTTGGCTGAAATAAATGATCAAAATGCACGAGCAGCTGCCCCTCCTATTTTTTGGTCTTTTGGAAGCATGATGTGCCTTATTAAAAAAAAAAAAAAGATCTAGCATACCCAAAAGGCTGAGATCATGCAGTGATCACAGGTTTGCACCTCTATAGTTATCTCTCTTCCAAAACCCACCTATAAAGCGTGCATCCCCCTCAACATAGGCTTTATGTTTGGGGTGAATGTGAGATCAGCAAGGATATGTCAAGTTATTGTCCTGTAGTTGGAAATGCTGTGATGGGCATCTGTAGGGTCCTCCAGAAGTCTTCAGAAAGTTCCTGCATATGATGTCCTTACAGCACATTGAGCTACAGGTAAATAGCTGAACACATCCTGTGCCAATTCTCCTTTCTGTCCAATAACACAGAAATGAACATGCTAGTGGAGCTGCAGGTCACTGCATAGTTAGAATGGAATTGTGGTGGCATAAATCTGACTTAAGCCATTGTAATTCTCCAACAGGTTGTCCACCAAACTTTGCTTCAAAGCCAGATATGAGGAGCATGATTCAGGCAAAATTAAGCATGACACAGTCAGATACTATGAATGCTTTATTGTTTCTACCCACCTTCTAAGGAGTTTAGTGATCCATACTTTGAAGTAAGTTCAGATGGGATTGCAGGCTAATAGTGAAACCTACAAATGCCAAGTGATGTTAAGATCCATTATGTGCATCTTTCACTTTGGTGACTGCAGGACTACAGCCCAAGTCCCATTCAGTGCAAGAGAACAAGGCTATATTTCTCCCACTAAACTCAGTGGGAACTAAACTTGCTTAAGTATGGGAGGAGTGTGTTCAAGGGATATAAATTTTAAAGGAGAAAGCCTGGAGGGAAAATGCAAATAAAATATATCCACAGAAATGGGGATCTGGGGAGCTAATGTTAATGTACCAAAATATTCCATCCAAGCTCTGGTCCAGTTTTAGAATCTGGGCATAATTAGTCATATTTAGCACTTTTAATGCCTAACTTTATGTACTGAGTAGCAGTGATTTCCTAGGTTAATGTTAGTTGAACTTGCATGAAAGTACTTCACTGGGCAGCTGACAATGCCTAATAAAAAAAGCACTTTAGAAAATGCACTTTGTGTGTGTGTTTTTTTTAGTTTGATGCACTTTTTTAAAAGGTTGGCAACAGCAAACGTAAAACACAAAACAAATACCACAGACTAAAAGGATATTGCAGGATTTTTTTTGTCTAGTACAACATCTTGTTTATCACTTTGGTTAACCAGAAGACTCAGAGAAGTTCACAAAAAGGACTGGAGCTAAAGATCATCAAATCTTGTTGACCCATCAACAGTCTCACCATGGCACCCAACTGGTATGTATTTGATAGCATACTGCTTGCTAACAAGTAGATTGCATTTAGCAATCAAGGGGACTGAAGAGGTTCACTACTTTCATTTTTGATCTATGTAAGACAGTGAAGGGAATGAACAAGCAGCTGTAACAGAACTCTTCTGCATTGAAAAGTAGGTTTTCAGGAGGATTTTTCAGTCATCGCAATGACACATTGATTGTGAACATAACATCCAGTCATTACAATATCATCAGACTAGCTTATGCTATTGTAAATATGAAGCTGTATGGTTGTGGTATGTCTTTCGGGCTGTGTGGCCATGTTCCAGAAGTATTCTCTCCTGACGTTTCGCCCACATCTATGGCAGGCATCCTCAGAGGCTGTGAGGCATTGATAAACTAGGCAAGGAAAGGAAAATATATATATCTGTGGAGAGTCCAGGGTGTGGCAAGAGTCCTTTGTCAGTTGGAAGCCAGTGCTAATGTTTCAGTTAATCACCCTAATTAGCATTGGAAAGGTTTTCTCTCTTGCCTGGGGGGCATCCTTTGTTCAGTCATTAGCCGTCCTTGGGGCTCCTCTGCCCTCAGAGTGCTGGTTCCCATCTACTGTTTTGATTTTAGAGTTTTTTTTAATACTGGTAGCCAGATTTTGTTCAAACGCAGCGCCCAAACAAGAGTCAAAGAACATGAAAGGCACTGCAGACTAATTCAACCAGAGAAATCAGCCATAGCAGAGCACTTGATGAACCAGCCTGGACACAGTATATTATTTGAGAACACAGAAATTCTGGACCACTCCAACAACTATCATGTCAGACTACAGAGAAGCCATTGAAATCCACAAGCATGTGGACAACTTCAACAGAAAGGAGGAAACCATGAAACTGAACAAAATCTGGCTACCAGTATTAAAAAACTCTAAAATCAAAACAGTAGATGGGAACCAGCACTCTGAGGGCAGAGGAGCCCCAAGGACGGCTAATGACTGAACAAAGGATGCCCACCAGGCAAGAGAGAAAACCTTTCCAATGCTAATTAGGGTGATTAACTGAAACATTAGCACTGGCTTCCAATTGACAAAGGACTCTTGCCACACCCTGGACTCTCCACAGATATATATTTTTTTCCTTTCCTTGCCTATTTTATCCATGCCACACAGCCTCTGAGGATGCCTGCCATAGATGTGGGTGAAACGTCAGGAGAGAATACTTCTGGAACATGGCCACACAGCCCGAAAGACATACAACAACCCTGTGATCCTGGCCATGAAAACCTTCGACAACACAATGAAGCTGTATGCCAGCCTCTGTCTCAGGCTAGGGAAATATGTGGTCTTCTTTAATGTATTGTAAGACAAAAAATGCATTTTTGAAGATTCACATTGCCACCATCTGACAGGACTCAACTTTGAACCGCTTCCATTATGCACATCACTGCAAGTTTTCTCATGACCTCCTAGCTCCAGGGTTTTTTTGGATGAAATGGATTATCTGCATCTGTTTCAATCTGGTTTCAGGTCTGATTATGGGACAGAAACAGTTTTGGTTACCTTGCTAGATGTCTTACACAGAGAACTGAACAGAGGAGTGTGTCCCTATTGGTTCTACTGAACCTCTTGGCAGTTGATCCCACAGGGCTCTGCCTTTTACATATTTTAACTGTTTTTCAAAGTTTTAAATGATTTCAACCAATTTGGATGTTTAATCCTATTGTAATATTTACATGCTGGAGATTTTAAATTATATATTTTTAATTCTTATGAGACACTTTGTTTCTCAACTATAAAGATAAAAGCAGGATTCAAATGAATATTCAAATAAATATATACACATAATAACCTCATCACTAGTACAGTAGAGTCTCACTTATCCAACATTCTGGATTATCCAATGCATTTTTGTAGTCAATATTTTCAATACATCGTGATATTTTGGTGCTAAATTTGTAAATACAGTAATTACTACATAGCATTACTGTGTATTGAACTACTTTTTCTGTAAAATATGTTGTATAACATGATGTTTTGGTGCTTAATTTGTAAAATCATAACCTAATTTGATGTTTAATAGACTTTTCCTTAATCTCTCCTTATTATCCAACATATTCGCTTATGTTCTGTTTACGTTGGATAAGCGAGACTCTACTGTACTACTTTGTGTGGCCTTTTGGGTGCCATTCATTTTACGCATTTTGTGGAGAGAGTGGTAGCCTTCATCTCTCTACCTTAAACAAAATTATGTGGCATTGTTATGACCTGCCTCTAAGTGATTGGCAAGAAGTGCGGCTTTGCAAACATAAATTCTATTGCATACATGATTACAAGCCCAAAGTGCTTGCTGAAAAGCTTTTCCATATTTTCTTTTCACTGCACAATAGTCTAAAACTTTAAGCAATACTCTAAATCTTCCCCGAAGGAGATAAAAATGAGGCAGCTCATCCATACCAGAAATGAGACACATGGATCACTTGCCTAAATCCCCATCAATTTCAGCGAAAAAAGCAGCCTGAAAGAAATAGAATGCTAAAGTAAAGCAAAACCAGCAAGCGCAATGTTGGGTGTTAGCATAAAAAAGTTGAAGTCAGAGAGATCAAGGAAGAGCCATTCATACTGTCATGACCTTGAAAGTATATGCAGCCTTAAGCAAATAGAAAAATATTCTAGCAACCCTCTTACAAAGCTTGGGGGGTGGAGTAGCGATATCAGGAATGTGTAGGTAAAGGTAAGACATAAGTATGCTTTCTAAAACATTGATGGTGTGCTAAAATGAAGTCTAAGGAGCTGAGAAAGAATGATAGTGCTAAGACAGTCGAACGGGACGAGCAAATTATAGAAGTGGAAGAATCTTCAACTAGGTATGGGACATAGGTTGGCCAAGAACAGAGCCGGTCCAACAATGAGGCGAATTAAGCGGTCGCTTCGGGCGCAAAACATACAGTTGAGACTGCTTTTTCTGTTGATTTCTTGTAAAACATGATGTTTTGGTGCTTAATTTGTAAAATCTTAATGTAATTTGATTTTTAATAGGCTTTTCCTTAATCCCTCCTTATTATCCAACATTTTCGCTTATCCAATGCTTTTATTTTTCAGTGATTGGTTTTTTGGGGGGGGGGCAAAATTCTGTT
Organism: Anolis carolinensis; assembly: GCF_035594765.1. NCBI lineage: Eukaryota > Metazoa > Chordata > Lepidosauria > Squamata > Anolidae > Anolis > Anolis carolinensis. The sequence goes on along the minus strand of NC_085841.1, from coordinate 213,561,730 downwards.
CGCCTACACTTGAAAAATACCTAGGGCCGGCTCTGCCAAGAAGTTAAGGTAAAGCTAGCATTTTCGCTCTGAATGAGTTGTAAAAAATGTCATCCCCAAGTCCATTTTCTTCCCTTCTCTCAATAAAAATTAGAAAGACTAACTTGACAAGGCAAGCATCTGATCTGGATAATTCTTCACAATTCAAATATGGTTATGATTACTGTAATTAACATAGAAAGCATTTTAAAATGAAGGGAAGAGCTGTGATCTGTCATAAATTCATGGATCAAAACCATACACAACTAAATGAGCAATTGACTGTACAGTAGAATGAGAATGTATATTAGTTAGCACACAGAGAATACAATGATTCCACTGACCTGAACTTAATGAAGCTACAGTAGAGTCCCACTTATCCAACACTCGCTTATCCAACGTTCTGGATTATCCAATGCATTTTTGTAGTCAATGTTTTCAACACATGGTGATATTTTGGTGCTAAATTCGTAAAAACAGTAATTACAACATAACATTACTGCGTATTGAACTACTTTTTCTGTCAAATTTGTTGTCTAACATGATGTTTTGGTGCTTAATTTGTAAAATCATAACCTAATTTGATGTTTAATAGGCTTTTCCTTAATCCCTCCTTATTATCCAACATATTCGCTTATCCAACATTCTGCCGGCCCGTTTATGTTGGATAAGTGAGACTCTACTGTATTCCCCATTGAGCAAAAATGTCCAACCACATCTGTTGTACAATGCATAAGGCACCAACAAGATTCTAGTCATGGAGGAGAGCCCTTCAATAACCGTGAGACATGGTACTTGGACTTGTTTGGACTACAGATGTATTAGACTAAAGACCTCATCACATGAATGGAGGTAAAGCGGGAGAAACCATCCTACTCCATTCCCTCCAACTGAGGTCCGACTTCCCCCTACCTTCTCCCATTTGGCATTCAAAAGGCATTCTGGTATCTGTTTCTCTGTGCTGTGGAAATGGAGCCCAATGGAAGTTGCCTTACATCATGTGCTGACCTCTGTTGTATTCAGTTTCAGTACCACAGAGAATCAGGGATTCAACTAATTCAACCAGAGAAATCAGCCATAGCAGAGCATTTGATGAACCAGCCTGGACACAGGATATTATTTGAGAACACAGAAATGCTGGACCATTCCAACAACTATCATGTCAGACTACACAGAGAAGCCATTGAAATCCACAAGCATGTGGACAACTTCAACAGAAAGGAAGAAACCATGAAAATGAACAAAATCTGGCTACCAGTATTAAAAAAAACTCTGAAATCAAAACAGTAGATGGGAACCAACGCTCTGAGGGCAGAGGACAGCTAATGACTGAACAAAGGATGCCCCCAGGCAAGAGACAAAACCTTTCCAATGCTAATTAGGGTGATTAACTGAAACATTAATGCTGGCTTCCCAGTGACAAAGGACTCTTGCCACACCCTGGACTCTCCACAGATATATATTATTTCCTTTCCTTACTTAGTTTATCCATACCTCACAACCTCTGAAGATGCCTGCCATAGATGTGGGCGAAACGTCAGGAGAGAATACTTCTGGAACATGGCCACACAGCCCGAAAGACATACAACAACCCTCCAATCAGGGATTAGATGCAGAAAAGTCTGCATCTGATGAGGTCCAAAGAGAATCCACTGAATACTTTGTGCTACAGAAAGAGAAGCCACCAAATGCTATGTGCTAGAAGAGATAGAAGCTATCGAATGCAATATAAAGCAAACGATGTCAAGGAGGAAATCTTTTATAATAATATCCCACCTCTGCCATCAATATAAAGAAACTGAGCGAGCGGGGGAAATCTTTTATAATAATATCATCCCACCCCTGCCACCAATGTAAAGAGAATGAGCCAAAGCGGGGAGAGGCTAGGCTGAGAGACTAATTATAATAGATTTTCTTTTAAAACGGTAGCTGCCACCAACCTAAAATGTCTTTAGGATTTTTGTTGTTAAATGTGTCCGAGATAAGCTTCTCCCATTCACTGCCCACACTATTTTCCCACCCCAGGCTCCCAAACTGATGTCCACTATGAGGCTTTTCTGTGGTATTTTATTGTTGTATTGCTGGAACTTTTGTTAAGACTTCTTGATGGAAAATATACACTGTGGAGGCTCTTGAAAGTTGAAAAATAGAATAAAAAAATTATTTTCTTGAAAACAGGTAAATGATTACTTCAGAGAGGTTCATAAGCATAATTGGTTACAGACGTTCTTCAGCTTAACTTAGTTGTATGTTTCAGATTTACTTCACTTAGTTTCAAACAGTTCCAACCAATCTATCTATTGGTCACAAAACTCTATTTGCTGAGAATAGACACGAGTTCCCCTGGGTTGCTAATTAACTCTAACCTAGAGTCCTTCTATTAACCAGCCCAATAGTGAGAGTCAAGAGATCCAAGCTGCCTGACTTCGCCTGTCAGTTTCCACAGCTTTCAGTTCTCTCTCTCTCACACACACTCTCCCAACTCCAAAACCAAACTGCTCTCTTCAAACCCTCAAACAGAACTCTCTCCTTCAAACCTCAAACCAGAACTGCTTGGAGCTCTTTTTTTCCTGCACTCTAAGACTTGGCTCCTCCCATCTACTCTGGTTGGGCAATCCTAGGAGTCTCTCTCTAAGCTCCTCCCCCTTTCTAACCACACTCAAGATGGCTGCCTGGCCTTCCTCAACAAAATGGAGGCTGCCTCACTCACTGTTACCAAGGCTCCATTCTAGGCCTAATAGGTAAGGTTCACTACAGATGCCATTGAAAACATCCTATGCATTCTACTTATGGGCTTATCTGTCTTGTCACTTTTAAAAACAAAAATGTTGGTTAAAACAAAGCTTAAGTGTGATATAACAGAATTCTCCTAATGTTCTGTTTTATTTTTAATATTTCTTTCAAATAGTACAGTAGAGTCTCACTTATCCAACATAAATGGGCCGGCAGAACGTTGGCTAAGCGAATATGGATAATAAGGAGAGATTAAGGGGAAGCCTATTAAACATCAAATTAGGTTATGATTTTACAAATTAAGCACTAAAACATCATGTTATACAACAAATTTGACAGAAAACGTAGTTCAATATGCAGTAATGCTATGTAGTAATTACTGTATTTACGAATTTAGCACCAAAATATCATGTTGTATTGAAAACATTGACTACAAAAATGTGTTGGATAATCCAGAACATTGGATAAGTGAATGTTGGATAAGTGAGACTCTACTGTACCACTGTATTGGTTTAGAAATGTGTGGAGAGTGAACTGGTAAAATTCACAAATTTCACTGGGAATCCTTTCTTTGGAAAATCCTCATGGAGAACCATCCCTGCCACAAAATTCACTTAGAATTTTGCCTTAAGCAAAATATCAGTTGCAACCACTGCAAAATATATGCCCTTTCCTCTTGCAAACCCTGGTCTTTGAAGGCTAAAGTGAGACTTTTCAGAGCTGGTTTTTCAGCTCAAAAACTCTGCTGAGACAGAGCAGGAGGGAAAGTGCCACTTTGTGCCCTTGCTACAGAACTGTGACTAAAAGCTACATTAAACCTTTCAACATTTGCTCTGACTCATAAGACAATGCCTCTCTTAAGTGGAAAAGTCAATCTGGTAGAGGGGAGATAAAATCTAAAGCTCTTTTGTAAAAATGCCATCCTGGGACAGTTTCATTTTGGGCTTTGTCAGGTCCATATGTAACTCGGAATACATTTCTGCTGCAGAAGACATAGCCTGCAATAAAGAAACAAAATAGCTCACAATTTCTGAACAGTCTATTTTTTAGCAGTGGTCATTTCAAGGGTAAATCATCATATCTTCTTTCCCAGAGACTTTAGTGTTATTTGTGAAAAATTTGTCAAATTGTGTGAGGCCAATCCACTCATCATTTACATAAATGGCAATTGTAGCATTTTGTCTCAGATACAGTCCTGTCACTGCACCTAGGGAAATGGAGAGGAGACTCACAATTGTCTCTCTGGAAAACATCCATACAACAATGTACCATGACCTTCCTGAAGCTCCAAACCTCATGTTGATTTGATGGGATCTCAAAAGGTTCCCTGAAGTGTCAGCATATAGCAGCCAAAGAATTTCTGAGCCTCCACATATATTTGACCAACATCCAGAAGCAAAAGACAACATTGCCAATTCTCTTGACCTGGCAGCGACAGTCCCAAATAATCCTCTTTTGCCCCACTTTTTCATCTGCTTTTACAATATGCCATTTCTTTTTCCCCCTCCCACTTTCTCCCTTTGTGCTTAGATTATTTCAATTGATGCCAATTGAGTTTAAAAAAAACTCAGCAGGGGAAGTGGAGAGGTGGAGGTATAATCTTGCTCAGACAATAGCAAACTGCTGCAGCACCTCCTAGTTTGTCTATAGGTAAAGGTAAATTTATTTATTTATTTATTTACATCACTTTTACCCCGCCTTTCTCCCCGAGGGGACTCAAAGCGGCTTACAATAAATAGGCAAAAATTCAATGCCTAAAAACAATGTAAAAACAACAATTCATATAAAAATCTACAAAACAACAATTCATATAAAACAGATACCATTGCAAAATAAAATCACATTATATAAAATTTTAAGTATGTCCAAGATTAGAATCCATTCATCCAGAATCCTCAATAAATCTTTGTACAGGTCATGTAAAGTCCATGTTCTCATTAATTAAAAGCTTGCGTGCACAACCATGTCTTTAAGGCTTTCCTGAAGCCTAGGAGAGTTGGTATCAGCCGTATGTTGCTGAGGAGGGTGTTCCACAGCTGAGGAGCCACCACCGAGAAGGCCCTGTCCCTCGTTCCCACCAGCCTTACCTGCGAGGCTGGTGGGACCGAGAGCAGGGCCTCCCCCGATGATCTAAGAGTTCTAGAAGGCTCATAGGGAGAGATACGTTCGGACAGGTAAGACAGGTTTTCCTCAGACGTTAAGTCTAGTAGTGTCTGACTCTGGGGGTTGGTGCTCATCTCCATTTCTAAGCTGAAGAGCCGGCATTGTCCGTAGACAACTCCAAGGTCATGTGGCCGGCATGACTACATGGGGGGGGGAGGAGCTTCCTACTTTTGGCAGGAGAGGACGCATGGGAGATAGCTCCTGAGGTTTGCAGATTTTAATTACCTATCTTTCAAAGTAACTTCATTTTATCTTATCCAATTCGCCTTGTTAAGTTTACCCTAAATAATAAGGGTCAGCTAAAAGTCTCTGAAGCTCAAGGAAAGTTTGGTAAACAGAGCAATGGGAAAACGGAAAAGAAGAAAACAGCTTGGCTTTAGTCCAGGCTCTTTTCCTCAGCCAAAACACACCAAATAGCCAAGAATTGAAGATTGTTTCGCACGGAAAGAAAATGTAAGTGAAACAAACCTCATTTCTACTTCTAATAGATTTGATATCTTGGAAGGAGAAACTCTGTCAGAACAGTTACCCTTCTGGAGAGGAGATGGAAAAAAATTGGGATCCTCACAGGTGTTGCTTCCACATTTACTTAGCCCAGACACAGGCTGCAGGGAGCCTGAAATGCAACCAAAACCTCAACTAACAATCACACTCAGAAGGTAGAAATGCCTAAATGGGATAACTCAACAGAGTTCATTGCAAAGCAATGCTTGACCACAGCACAAACTGTCATTTTGAATACATGGAGCGCCATTACCTTCCCGCTGGAGCAGTACCTATTGATCTACTTACATTTACATGGTTTTTTTTCCAAACTGGCAGAAGCTGTAGCCGACAGCGGGAGCTCACTCTGCTCCCTGGATTTGAACTGCTGACCTTTCGGTCCGCAAATTCAGCAGCTCAGCGGTTTAATCCACTGTGTCACCGGTGGTGTAGTTTGTCTATATTTCCTTGTTAATAACTTTTGCCACCTTGTTCACACTCTGATGTTGCATGGCCACCCATGTTCTGTTTTCATCTGTGAAATGTTGGAGGTATGCTAACTGTATGGGCTTGTAGAAGTTGTCATCCAAATCATGGAAGGCAAAACTGTGACTATAGGCTGGACTGTACAGTCAGAAGGGGCCACTTCCATTAATAATAATAATAATAATAATAATAATAATAATAATAATAATAATAATAATAAAAAAACTTTATACCCCGCCACCATCTCCCCGTGGGGACTAGGGGCGGCTCATAATGTTAAAAAAGTGACAGCGCAAATACATTAACAATATACACAGTTTAAAACACAAGATGATAAAACAGAAGTTAAAACAAAGATTTATACAACAGTAATAATATCAAACAACCACCAATGCAATAGGTTTAAATAGGTTTAATTCTAATGTAATTCTAATGTAATGATAACTGGCAACTAAATCAATAGTAGAAAAAGTAGGTGATCGTTCATTTTCACACCACAGTACCTAAAGAATGGATCTGTATTTTCATGCATTGAAGAAACAATGTAAGTTTGCGTGTCCCTAAGAGCCTATTCAATTTCTAACAAAAGACTTTATAGGACTTGCGCATGTAAAGGTCTTTTGCAGCCTCATTAACATAGTTGGCACCCAGTTCAGCTTGGAACAACCTGAATTGTTTTTGGTGCTGTTTGCTGGTTCAACAAAATGCCCCCTGACAACCATAAAAGAACACAGATAACAACCAGAAATGTCCTGGTGAGGTGACCTTCTTCTCAAGACAGGGCAAGCATGTCAGAACTGCAAAACTCTGTTACCATTTGTATTTTCTGTTAAACATTTACCTGCTTTATATACACAGAGTGACATTACCTGCACACATACTTATAGCAGCATCATAAATTGTCCCAGCAATGTTTTAGTAGTAGCACTAAAGCTTGCCAAGAAAAATTAAAGCTGTATGCTTGCTGAATAATGATCATGGAAACTGGCCAAGGGGTTAAGTAAAGGGGTCTTAAAAGGTCCCAGTAGGAAATAGGATATTAGCCTGAAGCAGAATCTGAAAATAGGAAAGAGCAGAGTTTTTGAGGACATACTTTTTTTCTTACTACAGTATGGCCAATGACCATTATGCTGGATGTGGAATTATAGGGGTTATAGTACAACATTTCAAAGCTCTGTAAAACAGGTGAGGAGATGTGTCTATTTCCCTAAGGAATAAAATTTAATTCCTCAAGAAACAAAGTTAAATTCCATTTCCCCTTTCATATAATGTCAAAGTCATACTTTATCGTCCTTTCTAACAATGTGACAAAGGGACTACATGCAGTCATCATCTCATGCTGTTTTAAGGAATAGAAAAGCCCAATGAAATCTCAAATTTTAGCAAGGTCTATTGCTGTTGTTAACTGCTGTCAATTCAACTTTGACTTATGCCAACCCGATGAATAAGAGACCCCCAAAGTCAGCCTATCATCAACAACTTGGCTCAGATTTTGTAAATTGAGGGCTGTGGCTTCCTTGGTTGAATTTATACATCCGTAAAGCGGTCTTCTTGTTCTTCTATTACCTTATCAAGTATTATTCTCTTTTCTAGTGAGTTGTATCTTCCCATGATATGCCCTATGTAGAACAATCTCAGTCTAGTTATTTTGGATTTAAGGGAGAGTTTAGGCTTCATTTGCATGCACTGTCCTAACTCTAGTATTCAATGTACCTTGACACCTCAGGATCTTGCCTCGTTTTTCATGGCTACCCTTCTAAATTCTAGCCTCCTTCTGATTTCTTGACTGCAATTTCCATTCTGATTAAGGTATAGGGCATCTCGAACTATATCAAGGTCTTCATTGTCTACTGTAAAGTTATGTAAATTATCTATGGACATTATTTTTTCTTAATTCAATGGTAAATCTTGTCTTTGCACTTTCTTCCTTGACTTTCTTTAGTAATCATTCCAAGTATTTGCTATTTTCTGTTAGTATCATTGTTGATGTTCCTTCCCTTGATTTTCATGCCACCTTCTTCTGGGACTAATTATGCTTTACATATAATGTATATACTCGAAGATAAGCCCAGTTTTTCAGTCCTTTTTTGGGGCTGAAAACGTCCCCCAGCTTATAACAAGGTCAAGCCAGCCAGCAGAGCCTGGAGGCCATTGCTTGCAATATATGATATATTTTTCCCCCTCTTACAATCCCTTAACAATGTGTTTTCTTTTCCAAGGCTTCCCTCACTCTTAACCAAGGGAATGTTTTGAAAAGGGAAGGGGGGGGGGAGAGAGAATCCCTTGCAAATCAGGAAGAAGAATATATATATATATATATATATATATATATATATATATCCATTAATCTTATAAAAGCATTTCCCCTGAAATATTTGTAATCTCTCCTACAGATATATAGACATTTTCCCCTGCAAGCCTTTGCAATCCCTATGTACCTATATATCTGTATCTATCTATCGATATACATTAATTTTATATATGAATTTCCCCCCATATGTTTGCAAGTCTTTGCAAATCCTATATACATATAGATATATAGAGATTTCCATGTACCTGTATATCTGTACCTATATGTATACATTAATTTTATATATGAATTTCCCCTCATTTGTTTGCAAGTCTCTGCAAATCCTATATAGATATAATTATCTATATATATAGATAGATGTTTAGATAGATATATATGAAGATAGATATATAGGGCTTGCAAATATTACAGAGCGAAATGCACACACACATATACATAGACATGTCTAAATAGATAAAAAGTCAAAAAGGCTTCGAATCAATGGTGTCTTACAATCATTGAAATGTGGTAATCTAGACTACAAGAAGCTGAAGATTTATTGTTCTTAATAGAGGACCTCTTCTCCTCCTAAGGGTGGTCTTGCTATTGTTTTAAGTAAAGTGAAAAGTTTTGTTCCACCTTACTAGTGATATTTAAGCCAACAAATTCCCTTCCTATCATGCTGGAGAAACCAATGTTATCTAGCCACACACAAAGCACAATCCCTGCTATAAGTATTTATAAGCAAATCCTTCATTCCAACATGGGGGATAATTACCAGAATTACTTACGTAGGATTTTGGTCACAAGAGTTAATTTCCAACTGGTAAGTGCAGGCGCAAGCACATTAAATTACTTCAGTGAACAACATAGAACAAACAAATGTTACGCATTAGATGAGCCCAAAAAAAGCATAATTATAGGAAGCTAAACCAAACATTTCGTACATGCAAATGCCTTCTTGTTACAGACTGAACTTGTGACTGAAAATTAAATCTACAGTGATTAGGCTTTAAAATTTTGTATTCTGAAGAGGGAGGAGGTGAAAAAGGAGCAGGAGAGATGATGAAAGTTGTTTGAAAATCAAGTAACTGGTGGTTTTTTGTTTGTTTTTTGTAAGATTTGACATTTTAGAATTTATATTGAAACCTTTTTCTTTTTTTCCTGCTGCTATGCCTTAAAATGGCAGACATGAGAAATATTCAGGGTTTTGTTGTTTTTCTGACTGTGATAATGTGAGGAAAATCTTCATTTGTTGTCTGTAGTAAGCTGTTATTGCTCCATAAAGGAACATAGCCAGGAAAAAAGCAAGCACCTGAGCTAATTATTAATCTTCCACCCACACAGTACTTTTACCATATACAAATACTGAGAGAATCTAAAAAATGTAGATGTTGGAGTTGTGCACAGAGCTTGAAACTCCAAGCTATTGGTAATGGACAGCTCCTGCTGTATAGATGCATTACAATTTCTATATGTAACACCCAGAACCAGATTAATATATACTAAGGCAATGATGGGCAACCTTTTGCACTTGGTGTGTCAAAATTCACCAAAAAACCTAGCATGACTTGGGTGATGTGTCACTTCGAGAAAAAAAACCATAATTTCACAATATATATAGTTTAAATAACAAAAATATATAATTGTAATATATAACTGTATTTAATAAATCAAAAACTATTTACTACCATTATTTCCATGTACAACAATCTATGGTACCTCTTGCAGTTTCCACGCTGATTTCTCTCTATTGTAGTTTCAATGTAGTCATGAATAATGAATAATATAATAATAATATAATAGTAATAATATAATAATATACTACACTATATATATATATATATATATATATATATATATATATATATATATATATATATAAATGTAATGTGCATAATTCCCATGGAGTAAACAACAAAACCACTGGACCAAATCACACCAAATTTGGCCACAAAAGACATTAGTCGTCCAATCAATCTGCATGCGGCAGCGTGTCAGCAAAAATGGCTAGGCGTGTCAGTGCTGACACGCGTGTCATAGGTTGGCCATCAATGTACTAAGGTCCTAAATCACTCAACATTTCAGGTTCTATAGAATCATAAAAAAATCACCCAAAAAATGAATATTGTTCCAACTTTTGAGACTTTCTGGAGGCTTATAATAACCTTTATAACCTGAGGCCCCAAATCATAGCTTACTTCACTTGTATATGAAGCCAGTACTCATCATACCTGTGCTCTTTCTGACTACAATGGAACAACAATTGCGTGTTGTTGTTTTACTGAGGGGTGAAAGGGATAAAATGGGCTACAGCTCTCAGAATCCAAGAGGGTCCTAGACTTTGTAGTAAAAATAACTCCCTGACTTTCACTCCAACAACCTCAGAGTACGCACATTGACTCAATGAGCATTTCAGAAGTCAACACCTTCATACAATTGGTCTAACAATGGGTTTAAAGGTAAAGGTTTTCCCCTGACGTTAAGTCCAGTCATGTCTGACATGTCATGTGGTGCTCATCTCCATTTCTAAGCTGAAGATCTGGCGCTGTCCGTAGACACCTCCAAGGTCATGTGGCCGGCATGACTGCATGGAGCGCCGTTACCTTCCCGCCGGAGCGGTACCTATTGATCTACTCACATTGGCATGTTTTCGAACTGCTAGGTTGGCAGGAGCTGGAGCTAACAGTGGCCGCTCACGCCGCTCCTGGGGCTTGAACCTGGGACCTTTCGGTCTGCAGCTCAGTGCTTTCATGCACTTTGCCACCGGGTTTAAACAATGGGTTTAAGTTACTATATTTCTTTTGTGTTTGGTGAGCCTCATGCAGCCTAAAATGAAGGAACACAAGAAAGATTCAGAAATCCATTGTTTTCTGAGGGCTCTTGAAGGTTCTGTATTTTGAATCCACTCCCCCTCCTTCCCAGTGCTCTTTTCCCTTGTTTCAAGTTGCTGTCATTTGTCAGTACGGCACTCATTTTTCATAAAAGATCCAAATTGTACCTTTTTTTCTCAGTACAGTTTGTGAGGGGGAAAAAAATATTTCGGTCTCCATTGGACAAGGGCATTTAGGTACTCAGAGAAGAGGAAATGAAGAGCAATTTGGAAGACTCTTGGTAGTTATCTGCTGTCAGTTGACATAAAACAGAAGGCACATGAACCATGCTAGGAAGCTGAGGAAGCAATGCCTAGAGCCCTGGGACATTTTCCCCCTCTCTTCAGAAGCAAGTAGCCTTGCAAACTATGCATAGCTACACCTCAGAAGGAGTTTTTTCAAAACAACATATGGCTAAGCCAGGAAAGTAAAGGTAAAGGTTTCCCCTGACGTTGAGTCCAGTCATGTCTGACTCTGGGGGTTGGTGCTCATCTCCATTTCTAATTCGAAGAGCCGGCGTTGTCCATAGACACCTCCAAGGTCATGTGGCTGGCATGACTGCATGGAGCGCCGTTACCTTCCCGCTGGAGCGGTAACTATTGATCTACTCACATTGGCTTGTTTTTGAACTGCTAGGTTGGCAGGAGCTGGAGCTAACAGCGGGCGCTCACGCCGCTCCCGGGGTTTGAACCTGGGACCTTTTGGTCTCCAGCTCAGTGCTTTAACACACTTCGCCACCGGGGCTCCCACCCAGGAAAAGAGGAGGCAAATAAAAATGTTGCAATGAATGATTCACTGGCAAATTCATTGGGTAGGAAAAACCATCAGGAAAATCAATGCCCAAGTGAGAAAAATGCTTTCACTGGGACGGCAAGCCACTTCAGATATTTTTTTTAATGATAAGGGATCTGACTTATAAACATGGGAATCTGGGAGGATACAATGCAGAATTGTCTGCCTCCATTCAAAATGAAGGCATGTAACCTTCCAATATGCTCATTATGTAGTACTAGCCCCAGAGGATTCCAAGCCCTTCAAAGTGGTGCGATATTTAGGCATCAAACCATCATTTTTGAATGCTCAATCTTTTTTTTAAAAAAAATACTTTATCCCACATAGCTCTGCACAGCTGGAGCACTGTCTGGTTTTACAGGCGGAGTTCTGGCAGTATCATATAATGAACCTCAAGAGCATTTCCCAAAACCAGCAAGAGCAGTTGCTAAATCTGATTTTCTATAATATGTGCAGGATGCAGGATAGGATCAAGACTTCAAGATTTCTAATATCTACCCAGATTGAAATGTTTGAAAGGGACCACACGGATTGCTCATAGTGTAGCAGTTCTTTAGCCCTATGGGGAACCCTGACATATTTTATTTATTTATTATTCATTTATTACAATATTTATATCCCGCCCTTCTCACCCAACAGGGGACTCAGGGCGGCTTACAATAAAACGCATATATAAAAATTATACAGTGCAATATAAATCAATTTTGATCTAGAGTTCCCACTAATCTAGCCAACATGGCTTATTGTAAGATATTGTGAGAGTTGCAGTGAAGACATCTGGGGGAGGAAGGATGGGAGTCTAAATTTACCTGCCTCTGCTCTATGCAGTCCATTCATCCTCATATTATTTCATTCAGCCCCTGTCAAAAGCCATCAAACTGAACACCTTTGGTTGTTGACACCTATCGTGTATGGTGACATACCAAATCTGTGTTTTTGAGCATCTCCTACCCAGTTTCCCAAAAATAAGACATCCCCAGAAAATAAGATCTAGTAGAGGTTTTGCTGAATTGCTAAATATAAGGCCTCCCCTGAAAGTAAGACCTAGCAAAGTTTTTGTTTGGTAGCTTGCCTGCCGAACAAAACACTGGAGCATGCAGGATCGGTAAATATACTTACCATAGATTGTTGTACATGGAAATAATGGTAGTAACAAGAAGTTCTTGATTCACAGTTTGTCTGGTTATGCTGGTTTGTGATGACAATTATTGTACAGTATATAATAAATGTTCATTTTTTTTGTTCAACATTGATCAAATAAGACATCCCCTGAAAATAAGACCCAGCACATCTTTGGGACCAAAAATTAATATAAGACACTGTCTTATTTGCGGGGAAACAGGGTAGGGAAGTCCACTGGCATCAGATTTAAAAACAAAACTGCCCATGGAGTGCAGCCACTTTTATTCTCCGGACAGGAAAGCTAGATATGCTCTTTGGGGCTGGGATTTGGTCAAAGTAACCATGGTTTTCTATGTTTCTCTGAGCCCTCTGACTGTGGCTTCTGACTCCATGCCTTGATTGACATTCTCCAGCCTCCTATGGAAAAGTTTTTTCCTCTACGTTTTCTCATGGTTATCAACCACAATATCCTAAGAACAGCTGCAGAGTCTGAACTAAGCTGAAATATAAATGTACTACCAATTTAATCAGGATACCTGTTGCCTACCTTCCTAGTAAAGGTTTCCCCTGACGTTAAGTCCAGTTGTAACTGACTCTGGGGGTTGGTGCTCATCTCCATTTCTAAGCCGAAGAGTCGGCGTTGTCCATAGACATCTCCAGGTCATGTGGCCGGCATGATTGCATGGAGCGCCGTTACCTTCCCGCCGGAGCGACACCTATTGATCTACTCACATTTGCATGTTTTCGAACTGCTAGGTTGGCAGGAGCTGGGGCTAACAGCGGGCGCTCATTCTGCTCCTGGGATTTGAACCAGGACCTTTTGGTCCGCAAGTTCAGCAGCTCAGCGCTTTAACACACTGTGCCACCAGCCCCTCCCCCCACCTTCCTAAACTTACCTAAATCATATTCAACCCAAATCTGAGCACGGAGGAAAACATTACTGCTAGATTAACTCATCCAAACAAATAGCTCTTACAGGTTTTGCCTTGAGTTCCTGTGTATTCAACCATGTTTGTGCTACTTAATTAGGGTTGCTGCCTCTTTTTTGGAGAAACTCCTAACCTATAACATCCATGCTGCAGCCAGCTGCAACTGTCATTCTCCCTGTGTCATTCTGTCATCCTCCCTCAGCAAGGTATAGTTTTCAAAAGATCAGAAGGAATGTTGAAGCTCTGGGGAGAAAAGTAAAAGATCTTAAAGTACAGGCTGTCTTTTCATCTCTTCTCCCAGTTACATAACAGCCCAGGAAGGGCAAGAAAAATAGTAGTGAATAATTGCCTCTGCAGATGGTGTTATCAAGAACGATTTGACTTCCTGGTCTGTTTTTCCACAAAGATGGGCTTCTGGTATGGGAAGTTGGCAGGAATGTTTTTGCTGAGAGACTCACAAACCTGATCTGGTGAGGCGAATTGAGCGGTCGCTTGGGGCGCAAAACATACGGGGGTGCAGTCGAGACTGCTTTTTCTGTTGATTTCTTGTAAAACATGATGTTTTGGTGCTTAATTTGTAAAATCTTAATGTAATTTGATGTTTAATAGGCTTTTCCTTAATCCCTCCTTATTATCCAACATTTTTGCTTATCCAACGCTTTTATTTTTCAGTGATTGGTTGGGGGGGGGGCGCCAAAATTCTGTTCGCCTACACTTGAAAAATACCTAGGGCCGGCTCTATCTGGTGGAATTTAAACTCAGTTGTGTTGGGGCGGGGTGTCAATATCTTTAGAAACAGTAGTTTATCAAAGCCCTGAGGCAACAGACCAAAGGCTAAATAGAGAATTACACAAACAGAACAAGTACTAAGAAGTGAGAGGACAATAATCTCAAATAATCAGCTCCAAGCCAGACTGAAGACCTGGATGAAGTATTCCTCGAACAAATGACTAAACATGCAGAAAAAATAGATATACAGTAGAGTCTCACTTATCCAACGTTCTGGATTATCCAACACATTTTTGTAGTCGATGTTTTCAATAAATCATGATATTTTGGTGCTAAATTTGTAAACACAGTAATTACTACATAGCATTATTTCGTATTGAACTACTTTTTCTGTCAAATTTGTTGTATAACATGATGTTTTGGTGTTTAATTTGTAAAATCATAACCTAATTTGATGTTTAATAGGCTTTTCCTTAATCCCTCCTTATTATTCAACATATTTGCTTATCCAACGTTCTGTCGGCCCGTTTATGTTGGATAAGTGAGACTCTACTGTAGTAGTAATGGGAGATTTCAACTACCATTTTACTTGAATCTAATGCTCCCCTTTTTGGCTAAATTACCTTAGCATTGAACCAAGGCAATTAAAGTGGATTCTTTCTACAGCATAGATGAATCCCAAGGTTTTCTTTTGCATCACTGAAAGGTTTGGTGTTCCAACACAATGGTTTATAATGAAGGAATTCTAAGCAGGCAGCAACAGTAATGTGTATCTTTTTTGGCCAAATTACAAAGCACACACTTTTAACCACCACACATTACATTTGGCAGCAAATATGTTTTTTGGTTTCAAGGTTTTGAAAATTGAGGTACACATTAGATTCAATGGCTCATTAGTCTCAAATAAATATGGTATTTTGATATTTGTTAGAAAACAAACTCTGCCAAGAGTATAAAGTCCAACAATTTCCCCACTTGTCTTGCAGACAATTTTAGTGTTCAGAAGGTGGAAGAGGCAACAAGGATCTGATCCTAAACAACACTGAGAACCCGGTCAATGGAGAGAAAGTGGTGGGATGGGATCCTTAGGTAGGAGTGATCATATTCTCCTGGAGTTTATGATACAAAGGAAAGGGAAAACTAAAATAAGTCAGACATGAATTCTAGACTTTAGAAGAGCTGACTTTAGGAAATTTAGGAAGATACTGAGTGTGAACCCATGAATAGGAATACTATAAGAGAACGGAGTTAATGAATGGGAGTTTCTTAAAAGTGAAATACTGAAAATACAACTGCAAACAGTGCCAATAAGGGAAAAAAAATAAGAGAACTATAAAAACCCAAATGTAAGTCCAAAGGGTTTTTGTAGTTCTCTTATTTTTTTTTCTCCTTGTTGGCACTGTTTGCAGTTGCCAACAAGGAGAAAAAAATAAGTATTTCCAAAGGGAGCCTCCGGTGTCTCAGTGTGTTAAAGCGCTGAGCTGCTGAACTTGCAAACCGAAAGGTCCCAGGTTCAAACCCCGGGAGCGGAGTGAGCGCCCGCTGTTAGCTCCAGCTTCTGCCAACCTAGCAGTTCGAAAACATACAAATGTGAGTAGATCAATAGGTACCACTCCTGCAGGAAGGTAACGGTGCTCCATACAGTCATGCCGGCCACATGACCTTGGAGGTGTCTACGGACAACGCCGGCTCTTCAGCTTAGAAATGGAGATGAGCACCAACGCGCAGAGTCGGACACGACTGGACTTAACATCAGGGGAAACCTTTACCTATGTCCAAAGAACTTTCAACTGAGCTAGGATTTGAAAGGGATATGTTCAAGAAATCGAAAAGGGGGGGGAATCACCAAAGAGGAATTCAAATGAATAACCAACACATGTAGATAAAAGGTCTAAACGGTTAAAGTACAAAATGAGCTCAGGTTTGCCAGAGAGATGATAAACAATAAAAAGGGATTGTTTGGTTATGTCAGTAGAACAAGGAAGAACAAAGAAACGGTAAGGCCTCTGCGAGAAGGTAGCAAAATGCTGACAGGGTATAGGAAAAAGGCAGAACTGCTCACGCCTTCTTTTCCTGTGTCTTCCCCCTAAAAGAAATTAGTATTCAGCCTAAGCAATAAGGAGCAGATGAAGCAATTGGGGAAATTCAACCCAAAATAGGTAAAGATGTAGTGAGGGTATACTTGGCTAATCTAAATGAATTCAAGTCTCCAGGGCCAGATGAACTACATCCAAGGGTATTGAAGGAACTAGCAGAAGTCATTTCAGAATCACTAGCAATAATCTTTGGAGAATTCTTGGAGAACAGGAGAAGTCCCAGCAAAGTGGAGGAGGGCTAATGTTGTCCCTATCTTCAAGAAGGGAAAAAAGAGGACCTAAACATCCAGTCAGCCTGACATCAATACCAGGAAGGATTCTGGAGCAAGTCATTAAAGAGACAGTCTGTAATCACTTAGAAAATGATGCTATGATCACTAAAAATCAACATGGGTTTCTCAAAAACAAGTCATGCCAGACTAATCTTATTTTTTCCCAATAGAGTTACAAGTTTGGTAAATGCAGGGAATGTTGTAGATGTAGCATATCTTGATTTCAGTAAGGCCTTTGACAAAGTCCCTCATGATCATTTTGCAAACAGAACTAGTAAAATGTGGGCTAGACAATAATTCTGTTAGGTGGATTTATAATTGGTTAAGTGACCAACTTGCAGACTGTAAGGTCCCAGGTTCAAATCCGGGGAGTGGAGTGAGAGCCCGCTGTTAGCTCCAGCTTCTGCCAACCTAGCAGTTCGAAAACATGCCAATGTGAGTAGATCAATAGGTACCGCTCTGGTGGGAAGGTAACGGCGTTCCATGCAGTCATGCCGGCCACATGACCTTGGAGGTGTCTACGGACAACGCCGGCTCTTCAGCTTAGAAATGGAGATGAGCACCAACCCCCAGAGTCAGACACGACTGGACTTAACGTCAGGGGAAACCTTTACCTTTATCTAAGAAGACCCAGGTTCAAGTCCTTTCTTAGTTGTGATGTTAACTAGACCGGTCTCTCTCACCCTAATCTACTTTACATGGTGGTTGCAGAAAGGGAAATAATAATTGACTGTCTCTGTTCTCCTTGCAGGGAAAACAGGATATAAATGCAATAGATACATATACTTCAGGAATCTCCATACTCAAGATAAGTTGTATTCCTACATACTAAGCTGATGCTTATACATTTATGAATGCTTTGCTTTCCATTCATATTGCAGCCATTACCAAGGTTGACTTAAACAACTACAGTAGAGTCTCACTTATCCAAGCCTCACTTATCCAAGCTTCTGGATAATCCAAGCCATTTTTGTAGTCAATGTTTTCAATATATCATGATATTTTGGTGCTAAATTCGTAAATACAGTAATTACAACATAACATTACTGCGTATTGAACTACTTTTCCTGCCAAATTTGTTGTATAACATGATGTTTTGGTGCTTAATTTGTAAAATCATCACCTAATTTGATAGTTAGTAGGCTTTTCCTTAATCCCTCCTTATTATCCAAGATATTTGCTTATCCAAGCTTCTGCAGGCCCGTTTAGCTTGGATAAGTGAGACTCTACTGTACCTAGAATTATGTATCTGGGATAAGATTTTGTTACTATACAGGAGAGCAGCACAAAAATACAAACTATGCTTGTAATCACAACTGACATCTGCCCTGAGCATGGATACTATTATTTTTCACAACATGGGCTGTTATCCACCATCTTCCCTAGTTATTGAATTCTTTCTGTCAGTTTCAGGATTTTTCTGTCTATTTGACTCAGTTTTGGAATTAGAATAATGTGGGGAAAAGGACTGTCCCAAAAGCTATAGACTGGGGCAAAATAAGATAGTATTTAGAGTTTCAATCAATGGAGGGATGGAGACTCTGATACAAGTGAGATGATGGATTGACTCTTGTATTTTAATCTGAACTTTAAAATCATTGTCCATGATGTAGAAGCTATTTTGGTGAGAGTATTTAGGCAAAAGGTAAAGGTTTCCCCTGACGTTAAGTCCAGTCATGTCTGACTCTGGGGGTTGGTGCTCATCTCCATTTCTAAGCCGAAGAGCCGGTGTTGTCCGTAGACACCTCCAAGGTCGTGTGGCCGGCATGACGGCATGGAGCGCCGTTACCTTCCCGCCGGAGCGGTACCTATTGATCTACTCACATTTGCATGTTTTCGAACTGCTAGGTTGGCAGGAGCTGGGGCTAACAGCGGGCGCTCATTCCCCTCCCGGGATTTGAACCTAGGACCTTTTGGTCCGCAAGTTCAGCAGCTCAGTGCATTAACACACTTCGCACCTTTGAAAGTTCCTTTACAGTTAAGACTGAAACGTGGATCAGTTTCACAATTCTCTACTGGCATGGAAACCAAGTCCTTTCCTGGTGTGTACCAATTGGTATGAAGAGCAAAGCTCTTATGCCACCTTTCATATTTTCCTTGCTATATGGAAATAATTTGACCCTAATACTAGTTTTCTAATTCTATTGGTTCAATTGTTAACATGATTTATTGACAGATTTTCCACTCTGGAAAGCTTTCTGGAAGGTGATACTGGATCTGTTCCTATGGAGAACATCATTCTATGAAAAAAAAGAAGAACTATGTTCAAGTGAAGGCCTCCAATATGCCATAATGGTCTCAAGATGGAAAGGGAAATCTGCCTCCTCTTCTTCCTGGTGAGCACTGAATCATGGTAATATGCTCTTCGTGCACTGTAATCATCACCTTTTACAGAATCTTCCAAAAGAGCATAACTATGATCAGTCTGTCAGTATCTGGCACTTTCCTGAAAAGCAATGTGACATCATCACTGCAGTGGGAAAGGGAATGGGACTGTCTTCTCAGCATTATTATTAACAGCAGTTGTCAGATTATCCTAGGAAAACACGTTAAAGAGCATTTACATACAAAATTATAAATAAAATGAAAATATTAAACTTGATTAAGGAAAATCACAGTTTTATGCAAGATGAGAGATGAATGTTCCTATTCTTGGTTAATCCAGTTCAGAACTGGATTAATTAAAAAAATAAAAATTAATGTTCTCTTCTGATACTATAAATATATCATGAAGCAGACAGCATGTTATTTCAGAAGCTGAAGTGTCAATACAAGTGAGAAATTCTCACAGTGGAGAAAAGTACAATATCTTAGCTGTCTGCTGATTTCGAGGGTTGAGGGTTGGTTGGTTGTTATTCATTTCGTGTCCATAATTACTATAACATTTTAGCGATGTGTATTTTAGGGTTGATTGATTTTACTGTGGCATTGTTTTATGTATTGGTGATGTGAATTATGTGTTGTTGAAGACTTTCATGGACAAAATCACAGGGTCGTTGTGTGTTTTCCGGGCTGTATGGCCATGTTCCAGAAGTAATCTCTCCTGACGTTTTGCTCACATCTATGGCAGGCATCCTCAGAGGTTATGAGGTTTGTTGGAAATTAGGCAAGTAAGATTTATATATCTGTGGAAAGTCCAGGGTGGGAGAAAGAACTCTTGTCTGTTGGATACAAGTGTTAAATGTTTTGATATGGCCGATGGGCTAATCAATAAAACTTGTTGTTGTTTTTGTTGTTGTTGTTGTTGTTGTTGTTGTTGTGTTGTTATGGCAGGCATCCTCAGAGGTTTGAGGTATATAACTCACAACCTCTGAGGATGCCTGCCATAGATGCGAGTGAAATGTGAATTATGTTTTCCTTTGATACTGATATATCTGTATTTATTGCAACATATATATTGTTACATTACTAGTGTTTTGTAAGCCACCCTGAATCTCTTTTGGGAGATGGTAGTGGGGTAGAAATAAATAATAATAATAAAAATAATAATAATAATAATTATTATTATTATTATTATTATTATTATTATTATTATTGAATAAAATGAACAAAAATTGTTATGTAGACCATTCAGATAGCCTTAGATACTTACATTGAAAGTCCATTTCTATGCACATTGACTTGGAATTTAAAAAGTGGGGTCTAGTAGCATTTTAAGACTCCTATGTCAGCCTCCGGTGGCTCAGTGTGTTAAAGTGATGAGCTGCTGAACTTGCAGACCGAAAGGTCCCAGGTTCAAATCCTGTGAGTGGAGTGACCGCCCACTGTTAGCTCCAGCTTCTGCCAACCTAACAGTTCAAAACCATGCAAATGTGAGTAGATCAATAGGTACCGCTCCGGCAGGAAGGTAATGGCGTTCCATGCAATCATGCTGGCCACATGACCTTGGAAGTGTCTACAGACAACGTTGGCTCTTCGGCTTAGAAATGGAGATGAGCAGCAACCCCCAGAGTCGGACACAACTGGACTTAACATCAGGGGAAACCTTTACCTTTACCTATGTCAGTGAGATAGTGAATTGACTTCAGATTTTAGTCCAAACATTATCCAAAATGCTGATTTTAAGTCCCTTAGCATATACCTTAAAAGTACATATTTTGAATGCAAATGTAGATTTTTGATAAAATATACATTCCTACATTTATAGATTTTTTTTTTAAGTACACATTTAAATTAGCATTCAAAAAAAGATTTTGGGATGATTATTTAAAACAGCATAATGTGGAAATGGGACACATTACAGACACTAACGCAAACGTGACCATGGCTAGAAGTAAACAGAGTTGTCTGTCTTTGGCTGCCTACATGCCTGGTCTGAGTCTGCAGTGTATGAAGTACATAACGTATCTTAGAAAACGCAGGGTATTTTCCCCCAGGATGACCCTTTTACTAAAAGGAATTATTAAAACAGTTTTCCATTTGCATAGCCCTCAGTGCTGTTGCAGTGGTTAATATAGCCTAGGTAAAGGTAAAGGTTTCCCCTGACATTAAGTCTAAGCCGAAGAGCCGGCATTGTCCATAGACATCTTCAGGTCATGTGGCTGGCATGACTTAATTCAACAATGCAGACTAAAGTCCTATCAGCATATGAACTGTGGAGTTCACATAACAGTTAATAGCACACTCGGTATCCTATATATCAGCCACATTGCTTTAGCTAGTGACAATATGTTGAGATATTTTTCGAGGGATGTATCCATGTATCTACCTATTGCTTAGAGCTAAACTAGAAATGGCATGTGAACCTATTTAAATCTCAGCAGATCCTTCTTAAAACCAAAAGGAGAAATGACAAGAGAAAGGGGTTGTCGTTGTTATGTGTTGTGAAGTCATTTCCATTTTACAGTTATTCTAAGGTGAATCTATCACAGGGGTCTCTAGGTCTGAAAGTGTGTTACTCACCCAGGATCACCCACAGTAATTCCATATGGATAAGTGACAGTCTTTTCACTGTTTCCAAGAAAGTAAGACTTTTTACCAGCTTAGTTTTTCACCCTCTGTGGCCACTGATAGAAAGTGTACAAAACTAAATTATAGGCAGAACAGCAATGTGATCCCATCCTTATGGATTTTAATTGTTTCCTTTATCTCATGGTGCATTGGAGACAATCTGAAGCAATATAGCTGTTGAGATGTGATAGATGTTTTTTGCATTCTAACCAAGTGCTGTTTAGTTATCTTCAACACTTTTGATGAATTAGGTTAGATAGATTACTGATTCTGAGTAGGCCAAGGGCAGGCTTTTCTGGACAAGAAAATAGATACTTTGTGTACCACAGCTATTATACTATGAGAAAGAACTGCACCAGAATGCGGAATCTTCATGGCTATTTTTGAAAGATGCCCAACACTTTCTAAGAGGCGAGGCTGGAGGCTTTTATTTACCATTTAAGAATAATCATAGTTATAATCATAATCAGTTTCTGAGATATTCAGAAATTTCCATTCTTTTTCCTGTTTTCCTAGACTTGAAAGATTTATAAAAACCTACACAACAAAATGTATAATCTGCAAAACTATAACTTTAAGTGTTGATATTCTAAGGACAATAGCAGCTGAAAATTTACTACATACTAACATTCTTAGTGTTTAGATTATTAAATGAAGGGATAAGTAACTTAATAACTATGTCAATACTGATTTATCAACATAGACAGAATTTCAAAACTAGGTTTGCATCGTCCTGTCAAAACTATGATATTTAGTGTCCCGCAAACACCTTAGCCTGTCACTATTGACAAACATTTGTTTATTTTGGGATTTATGTGCCCCTGATGGCACAGTGTGTTAAAGCGCTGAGCTGCTGAACTTGCGGACCAAAAGGTCCGAGGTTCAAATCCCGGGAGCGGAATGAGCGCCCGCTGTTAGCCCCAGCTCCTGCCAATCTAGCAGTTCGAAAACATGCCAATGTGAGTAGATCAATAGGTACCGCTCCGACGAGAAGGTAACGGTGCTCCATGCAGTCATGCCTGCTACATGACCTTGGAGGTGTCTATGGACAACTCTGGCTCTTCGGCTTAGAAATGGAGATGAGCACCAACCCCCAGAGTCTGTCACGACTGGACTTAATGTCAGGGGAAACCTTTACCTTTACCTTCAGTGAAAAGGGCAGCGTCATGTAATTTTTCATTTGTATGCTTTAAACTGGCTCATTAAACTTAAGTTTAAAAATTGTTAAGAAGTCATGCATACCTTTTTTAGTCTTTGTGACCTGAAGGAAACAATCATGTTTTATTGTTGTTGTTTATTCATTTGTTTATTGCTTTGTTTTTATATTGTTGATGTCTGAGCTTGGCCCCATGTAAGCCACCCTGAGTCCCTTCGGAGAGATGGGGCAGGGTATAAAAATAAAATTATTATTATTTATTATTATTATTTTAGAGTGCTACTACATATATAGTCAGTAATCATATGTATCCAGGATAGGAATGGTGTGGGCCTCCAAATGCTGTTGGGCTGCAGTTCCCAGCTTTCCTTATCCCTGGCTATACCAACTAAAGCTGTTGTTATGTATAGGTAAGTATAGTCCACCTCACTCCAATCCAATGAAGAAAATTCAGAGAGAGAAACATGTGGCCACATGTGAATTGTCTTTCTGATTGAACTCCAAAGGTGTATAGAGGCTATAGAGGAACGAGGCCATAGATGAAAGCAATGGCATATGGATGTTCATGCACAATCTGTTCACACTATTCAGAATATGGTTATGGCTTCTTTATTGACCACTTTGACCAATGAGGACACCCAGCATCTTTTCCTTATGTCACCCAGAATGGATCCTCGCACCCTTCCAATTAAAATTTCTTGGTTGACAAATGATAATGACTGCCTATTACCCTATGTTTAATGTTCGAGTTCAAAATTATACATAATATTGTGATTCAGAATGTTGTAAAGTTGAACATCTATTATTATAATGAGGCTGCTGTAATTCTCTGTTTTATGTCATCCACACTCTTTTGGAGAAGATCTTTTCATTAAAAGTTCTTGAGAGGCTTTATGACTGCACAAGTACACTGACATATAAAAGGTACTAATATCTTTAGAAATTAATAAGCTCTTAAGTAAAAATGTGTAAGTGTTCTAACTCCAAAGTCCGGTGAAGAATTCCATTTAATTAATTGACTTAGGGTTACTCCAAATTCTGTAATCTTAAGTCATTCAAGTGCCTTGATTAATTCCTTCTAAATCATACCAAATCACATTAAATTTTGACTCAATTTCAAACAAATGAACAAAGGGAATTAAAACACCATCAAAACACATATCTATTTCCAGCAATGTTATTTCAGATTTTTCAGAGTACTTACTTTTTGTTGGCACATTTCTAGCCACATTTCCCAAACAGTGAAAGCTTTTGCCAGTGTCATGGACCCAGATGTTTCGAAATGAAAGGTTATCTCTTTTATAAACTGTGAGTTTAATGATCAAATTAGCAAAGTGAAGCAGAAAATATGAGCCCACTGGCTATGGGAAAAAGAACGGTGGATTAGCTGATGTGTACATACAGCTAAAAGTTCCCAGTTATAGACTTTTTGAAAAGGAAAAGAATGAGCATTCCTTGGCCTAGACTTGACATTGGGTTTGTGTAGCATCAGTCTCCACATACAGTTACATATTAAATGTGCTTTACAAACCTTTTGTTCAAGGATAGCATTGTACAATTGAACAAAGAGATCCAAAGCGCAACTGAATTCATAATTCAAAGCCATAAGAAATTATGTGGCATGCACAAACATATACTTACATTCATGTGCAATGTCACTGTGTGGACAACTACAATTTCACTATCTTGGGTTTACTGCATTTGCTCAATGACATGGAAACCATTAGTTACAATCGGGTTTCACCTACAGAAAAGGAGCTCCGGGTGGCGCAATGGGTTAAACTCTTGTGCCGGCAGGACTGCTAACTTGAAGGTTGGGTTACTGACCTAAAGGTTGCCGGTTCGAATCCGGGGAGAGTGCTGATGAGTTCCCTCTGTCAGCTCCAGCTCCATGCAGGAACAGAGAGAAGCCTCCCACAAGGATGGTAAAACATCAAACACCTGGGTGTCCCCTGGGCATTGTCTTTGCAGACAGCCAGTTTTCCCACACCAGAAGTGACTTGCAGTTTCTCAAGTCACTCCTGACATTAAAAAAAACCTTCAGATAAATGTAAATGCTTATAAAACTTCCCAGAGATAATCCTGTACTAGTTATTATGCCCTCTTCATTGAAATTTGCATGGAACCCATAATACTGTACATTCGTTTCTTTTTGTAACTCTCTCCCACACTTTCCCTACATTCCTTCACAGAATTATTGGTTAAGGGGAGAAAGACAGAGGTGCTGCACAATGCCTTTTGACTGGTTAGTACTAGAAGCTCTCAGTTTGGCAGAATCCTCAGCAGCCTCCAAGGTTTAGGAAAGAGGCATGCTGCACTCCTTATTCCAGAAAGATGAATCTAAATTTTAAAGGGCAATGATGCAACAAAGTGCTTTGCAAACTTTGTTACTAACCATTTTTTCTTGGCAATGTAAAAAGCAGTAACAAAACAAAACAAAAAATCACTGGGAGTCCACTATTGGTCCATTGGGCATGCCATCTGGCTGCTGTTCCCTCATGGAACAACAAAAGCCTACATGGGACTTGTTTTCCTCCTCCTTGGAAATTTAATGGCTGTTGTAGAATAGAGAGTATAAGAGAAATATCAGAAATATCTAGCCTAAAAATGAAAAGGCATTCTGCTGGATGTCTTGGGAATCCCTCACAGGTCTTGAAGGATGAACCTGGTTATAGGCACATTGCCAGACTCTTTTCTAAAATCCCCTGGTCTCCATGTTTATAAAGATGGGCTCCTACAAGAAGAAGGTTACTCCTGCAGGAGGAGGTGTCATGTTGAACTTTACAATACAAAGGCAAGAGGCTACTATAACTAGAAATGTAATTCCATAATATAAACCATAAAACAGTAATTTCTATATATGCTACTAGCTGTGCCCAGCCACGCATTGCTGTGGTGAAATATTGTGGTATGGGAAATAAAGTATTGAGGAATTGGTGGTAGTTAAGGTAAAGGGTAAAGGTTTTACCTTACATTAAGTCCATTATAAATGGGTTATATAGCGGTGTGGAAGGGCCTTGAGTCTACACTGCCATATAATCCAGTGCAAATCATATAATCTGTATCTTAAAGGCAGTGTGGAAGAGGCCTAAGTGAGGCCTAACTCTGCCTGTCCCCTGGGCTGAATGGGTTGCTAGGAGACCAAGTGGGCGGAGCTTAGCCTTCTAACTGGCAGCAATTGGATTTATTTATTTATTTCGTGTCAAAAGCATTGCATAATAAATAAGTTTAAAAGTGATAAAATAAAGGAATCACAAACAGCTAAATAGTTTTGGACCAAAAGCGGACAACAGCAATCGCATTGTCCGTAGCCTTAAACAACTCCTCCTCCGTGCATTAGGCAGGGCATTGTGGGCAAGCATACATATGAGAAGTTGTTTGTTCTGCTCCACAGTCACACAAGGTGGAAGATTCCTCCAGGTAGTGCTATCTTGCCAGGTCGTCTTTTGATCTGCCCACTCCGCTTCTCAGTCTATTCAGGAACTTCCAAGTTGCCCATTCTTGGAGCAATTGGATAAAAACAATTCTTCCTCTCCCTCTAATTAGGACTTTATTTTTCTTTTCTTTTTGTTGTATGACTGTAGAGGTATGGATGACGGGTTGTGCTGCCGAGTTTAGTGTTTCTGGGATGTGTAGTTTTGTTGTTTTGTCCTAGCCCAAAATTTCATTACCCTTTTATATATATAGATTGTCATATTCAATGTACAGCCAAGGATGAAAAAGATTAAAAATATATCAAGGTAAAGGTTTCCCCTGACGTTAAGTCCAGTCATGTCTGACTCTGGGGTGTGGTGCTCATCTCCATTTCTAAGCCAAAGAGCCGGCGTTGTCCATAGATACCTCCAAGGTCATGTGGCTGGCATGACTGCATAGAGCGCCGTTACCTTCCCGCCGTATTGATCTACTCACATTGGCATGTTTTTGAACTGCTAGGTTGGCAGGAGCAGGAGCTAACAGCGGCCGCTCACGCCGCTCCCGGGGCTTGAACCTGGGACCTTTCAGTCTGCAGCTCAGTGCTTTAACGCACTTTGCCACCGGGGCTCCCTCATAATATATAGTATAGTATATTTTGAATCTTTATCATCCTTGGCTGTACATTGAATGTTCTATGACAATTGCATATATAGAAATTACTGTTTTATGGTTTATATTATTGAATTACATTTCTAGTTATAGTGGTCTCTTGCCTTTGCATTTCAAGGAATCCCTTCTTTGTATTGAACTATACAATACATCTCCTGATGCAGAAACACAATCAACATATTTCTCCCTCTCCAAAGCTAAGACCTCTTCACATGACCCCTGGGGCCATACAATTTCACTAGCAGTTGACCCCGCACCTTCCCTCATGATTCCTTGTGTGCCCTCCCTTCTTCCCCCATAATATGGTGGGGACAAAACAAGGCACTTTGCTGCCCTTGTCCTGTCCCATCACCCTTTCCTTTTCATCATATGGGGAAAGGAGAGGAAAGTATGGGTAGCTCCATCAGAGCTACTCAAAAAACACTTTCCCCTACACTTTGAGAGGAATGTGCGTGAGGCCAAGCCAGCATCATCTTATTAAGCTCAGCAGGCCCTGTCTAAAAGAACAAAAAGGGCACAAAAAGCCTCATGTGAAGAGGTCTCTAGATTTGCTATCCATTACACCTTGTAGGAGACACCGTATTAGCTACATGCTACATTTGACAAACGGATCTGGATACTATTAAGCAGGACTCAGTAGCCTCTTTCACCCACTGAGTTTTTATCTTGAAGCATCTACCAACCATAGCCTGGAGTATGTTATTCTGAGAGAACTTCCAGACAGCTACAAAATTCACATTTTAAATGGGGTGTAAAAAATCCTAGGACCTGACTGCAGGTCTCCACAAAAACCTGTTAGTCCTGGGACTGGGTCCCCACCATCCCCAAAGGCTTCTGCTGTATTGGAACAAGATAGAGGACAGAGGGGAGACATCTGGCTGAAGTTTTGTTTTTTTAAAAAAAATCTTGAGTACACCATAGGATGAAAGGAATAACCAGCAAAATGTATAAGATAATAATTGAAATCAAGGGGGAAAAAAATAAAGGATTCATTATTAAGAGAGATATGGGAGGAAGATTTAGGGATTAGGATAAGGGAAGTAGATTGGATACAGTTATGGAATCAAAGACATTTAGGGATTAGGATAAAGAAAGTGGATTGGATACAGTTATGGAATCAAAGACATTTAAGGAACCTATCAATACGTGTTAAAGAAAATTATTATAAACTGGTTTGGAAATGGTATTTAACACCAGTAAATGTAGCAAACATCAATAAAAATGCCACAAAAAATTGTTGGAGAGGTTGCCAGGAGGTGGGAACATATATGCATATGTGGTGGCAATGTAAATTTGTAAATGTATTTTGGGGAAACGTATTTGAAGAAATAGAAGCTATAATGGATAAGAAGATAGGAAAAAGTGCAGGTATTGCATTGTTGTCATTATATAATGTCAAGAATTTGAAAAAACAGAGAAGGATGCAATAAATATGTTAACTGCAGCAAGGTTGTTGATAGCAAGGAACTGGAAAGGAAAAATAAACATACAAATAGAAGAATGTTATAAAGAACTATGGAAATTAGCAATAAACGACAAGTTGACATGTAGGTTAAGAGTTAGGAAAGGGGTATGGAAGAAAAATGACTTTGACGAGGTTTGGGGAAAACTCGTTGAGAATGGTTTAAAAGAAGTAGATGGGAAATTACCTCCACAAGAAGAAATGGTATTTTGGAAAGAGAATGTAAATTGGAATGGCTCGGGGGGGGGGGGGGGCACAGAGGTGAATAAAAGTGAATAAAACAACATACAAGATATATATACATATAGAGTTGATGCAATGAATTAAGTGTGAAATATAAGAGAATTGAAGGTATGGATGTATTTGATGTATTTTAAGAAAACTAATTTAAAAAATTTAAAAAAAACATTTCTTTATGTGCTGGACTGTAATATAGATATAAGCAGATTTGCATGTGCACGTATAAGATCCAGTGCATAACAGAGGGAATTTTTAATTTAAGCTCTGTTTAATATTATAAAGTTTAAAAGAAAGAGTTTCATAGAGTTCTAATTGCTTTCCACTTGTGCTTCCCTGGAACCACCTGTGTGTTCGTTTGACAGTCCAATCAGCTGATCAGCTGCTTCGGGCTTTTAAAAAGCACACGTATGTTGGAGCAATCTACACAGAGGGAAGGAAAAGAAAAAAAACATGTTTTGGATAACTGCAGGGATATACAGTGATATGAATTTTTCAGCCAGAATAGGATATAAGTGCACTTTTTTAACACGTGTTTTTTGTCTGTTGCTGCAAATCAATGCTGTTTTACTATTAGCGTTATTTAGTCACACATCACCCTTTTAACCCAGTAACTTCCACATTTGAGGTGCTATAGTAATAGTAATTTATTTCTTATATGCCGCCTCCATCTCCCCGAGGGGACTCGGGGCGGCTCACATGGGGACAAAGCCCTAAAAACAACATTTGACATATACATAAAATAGTACAAGTTACAACATTAAAATACATAGCAAAAGCCAAACAATTTTAAAAACTTTAAATAACCACATATCAAAATAATTAGGCGAGGGATTGTGTTGTTTTGGGGGGGCTGGCACAGATTAATAGCATTTCAATGGGGAAATTTGATTCGACATAGGAGCTATTTGAGTTGAAAGCTCGGTCACAGAACAGAATTAAACTCACAAGTCAAAGCATCACTGTATCATTCTATTTAAGTGTTTGTATTTTTTTAGGTTTTGAATTACAGTATATCGTATTGGCTTTATTATGAGCCAGTTTGAGAAAATGCAGGATACAAATAACAACAACAACAATGGCTCATAATCATTAACAACTCACTATGCTTTGTAGAAGGGCCCTGAGGGAAATGGCACTAATAAGTTGTCTGTAGTTACTATTGGAATACTACAAATCCCAGCAGGTTTTCTTATGATGGACCTGATGACTCAGAAGTATTTGGAGAATGAGGAATGTGATATCACCCTGGAAATTCCTTACTAGAGATTGCTCTAAGTGTACAGTTAATGATTTATATCACAGGGACACATGTTTATAGGAAAGAAAATGAATACAATAGGAATTTTATGTTAAATCTTATACTGAGTCACCCCATTTGTTTATCTTGTCTAGAGTTTTCAAAACAAGCCAGCAGATCCTCTCTTGAATTTCAGGCAAAGATTTTTATAGATCAATGGAGATGCCAAGTATTGAACTTCTGATACACTATGTGTTCTAGTAGTATGAACTCTCACTCTATACAAAGAACTAAGACACGCTATCTCCAGCAAAACACATTTTCTGGTTAGTGAGTATCTGACTTCAACCTAAAAGTGCAATCCCATATTTGTTTGCTCAGAATTTAGTCTCACTGAGTTCATTTGAGGTTACTGCTAGATAAGTGAGTAAACTGAAAGACTAGATTTGGAATAATGAGCTTAGAAAACACAACATGTCTGTAGCTTCTGTTTGCTTGTGATTACTGCACTGTCATGTTTTGAAGCATCTTCATAAAAACACAACTTTAAAATTACTGCCCACAGCATTCCCCGTACATAAAATTGTTGTGCAGAACTACAGTCCTCCAGCCAGTGTGGATTTCCTAATACATCCTCTTGAATTCAAGGAATCTGGTACAGAGGAATTAATAATGAT
Organism: Anolis carolinensis; assembly: GCF_035594765.1. Taxonomy (NCBI): domain Eukaryota; kingdom Metazoa; phylum Chordata; class Lepidosauria; order Squamata; family Anolidae; genus Anolis; species Anolis carolinensis. Next base: position 213,530,939 of record NC_085841.1, on the reverse strand, counting down.
GGTTCTACAGATGATGGTTCCCTCCTTGAATCTGAAAAGTTTATAGTCAAAACAGCTGAAGGACTTTCTCCACAGCAAGGCTTGATAGACACTGATGAGTAGACACTGTTCTTAAAATTTGGCAAAGAGAGACAAACAGTCTCATAGAGGTCAACATTTGTTACATAGAAAATGCTGACTAATCAAGTACCTGACATTAAGAGGTATCCACCTATAAATCTCACAGCAGATTCTGGGAGTCTTGCTGTTCACATTCAGTATCTTCAATTGGAAATTTTCTTGCTGGTCATGTGTTTCTTTGAATTCTTGACCTCTGGTTTTTATCTTGTCATACCCTTTTTGTCCATTTTTGTCATTTTTATGTGAGGTTTGGACAGTTGAGACTTTGTCCCTGTACCTTCTGCCCTCTTCCATTAAATTCTTGGTTTAGCTCAATATTGCTGGATTAGACTGACTTTCCTCTACTGCTTTGTCTATGATAATGTTTATCTGAAGGACAATGGATATTGACTCTTCTGATGGGCACTGGTGTTGTAATCAAATTCTGAATATATGAGATGCTGTTTTCTGTCCCCGTTTAATATTTTTTTACATTTTAAAGTGAAGTCATATTTATTAATTACTTAGACGAAGGGTTAGAAGGCATGATCATCAAGTTTGCAGACAACATCAAATTGGGAGGGATAGCTAATACTCCAGAAGACAGGAGCAGAATTCAAAACGATCTTAACAGATTAAAGAGATGGTCTGAAATTAACAAAATGAAGTTCAACATGGATAAATGCAAGATACTCCACTTAGGCAGAAAAAATGAAATGCAAAGAAACAGAATGGGAAATGCCTGGCTTGACAGCAGTATGTGTGAAAAATACCTTGGAGTCCTCGTCGACAAAAAATTAACCATGAACCTACAATGTGAAGCAGCGGCAAAAAACAGCCAATGGGATTTTGGCCTGCATCAATAGGAGTATAGTGTCTAGATCCAGGGAAGTCATGCTCCCCCTCTATTCTGCCTTGGTCAGACCACACCTGGAATACTGTGTCCAATTCTGGGCACCGCAGTTGAAGGGAGATGTTGACAAGCTGGAAAGTGTCCAGAGGAGGGCAACTAAAATGATCAAGGATCTGGAGAACAAGCCCTATGAGGAGTTATGTTAGGAAGTTCTTCCTTGTGCTCAGGTGGAAATCTCCTTTCCTGTAGTTTGAAGCCATTGTTCCACGTCCTAGTCTCAGGGCACAGAAAACAAGCTTGCTCCCTCCTCCCTATGACTTCCCCTCACATATTTATACACGGACCTCATCATGTCTTGCTTCTCTTCTGCAGGTTAAATATGCTCAGCTCTTTAAGCCGCTCCCCATAGGGCTTGTTCTTCAGACCCCTGATCATTTCAGTTGCCCTCCTCTGGACACTTTCCAGCTTGTCAACATCTCCCGTAAATTGTGGTGCCCAGAACTGGAGGCAGTATTCCAGGTGTGGTCTGAACAAGGCATACAATGGCAGTCTGTCTTACGTTTATCTGTTCACTAAGAAAGTGGCCGTCTAACTCAGATCTTTTTGTGAATTGTATATTGCTATTTTTAAAGTTCTGTATGTGGTTCCTTTCAAATATCTCTGTTGTGAGAATTGTTTTTAAAAACCTTCAATACCCTGGAGCAGGGGTCCCCAAACTAAGGCCCGGGGGCCGGATGCGGCCCTCCGAGGTCATTTACTTGGCCCCCGCCCTCAGTTTTATAATATAATATATTGTATATACGTATAATATTGATAATATTATAATGCAATACAATATAACACTAATAATAATACCATATAATAATATTAATTATATATTCTATATTACTTATAATATTACAATATAGTGGTATAGTTCAATATAGTAATATATAATGCTAATATTGTGCTATGCTAATAATATAATATAATGTATGTACATATAATTTGTAAGTCACTCTGAGTCCCCTTTGGGGTGAGAAGGGTGTGATACAAATGTAGTAAATAAATGCAGTAAATAAATAAATAATAAATAAATACATTTTAGACTTAGGCTCACCCAAAGTCTGAAATGACTTGAAGGCACACAACAACAACAACAACAACCTTAATTAACAAGCAGGACCACACTTCCCATTGAAATCCTGATAAATATATGTTGGTTAAAATGTTTTTATTTTTAAATATTGTATTGTTCTTTCATTGTTGTTGTTGTTGTTGTTGTTGTTGTTGTTGTTGTTTTTGCACTACAAATAAGACATGTGCAGTGTGCATCGGAATTTGTTAGTATTTTTTTTTTCAAATGATAATCCGGCCCCTCAACAGTCTGAAGGATTGTGGACTGGCCCTCGGCTTAAAAAGTTTGAGGACCCCTGCCCTGGAGTAATTAACCCAAGCTGTGTTGATGTACAGGAATGGATTTTATTAGCACTTGGATCAATACTTTGCTCTTTAAGTGCTCCGCAGTTGACAGAATGTAGGGATGAAGGCTCTTTTTTCACAAGTTGAGCCTATAACTAGAAGAAAAGTCTATTGGGTTCGGTTTGCATATTAGATTTCTGTACAATTCATGCAGATCACTGTGTATTGACAAAAAGTGACTAATCATATTGATGATATTTTTATGCTTTTACAGATGATTCTGAATTGAACACAGTTGGTACATATACTGCTTTAATTTACTTATTTACAGTTCCAATCCTATTGTTCTTTTAAGTGTTTATCCATTTCACATTGACACACCAAGTACATAAACATCCAAAGTCCCTTTGGGTGCTGCAAGTGCTGTAAAGCTTTTAAGAGACTGAACTAAACAATGTTATCAGAAACTACACAGTAGGATATAATGGTTAAGACTATGGAGTAACAATGTTCAAAAGCCATGTTTAGATATTGTCCCTAGAATGACCTTACAGGGTTGTTATAAAACTAAAGTGCCTGCAGAAAGAACATGAGGCAAATGTAAAAGATACACCCAGCACTGAAGGAAAAAGTGATGTTTTTCTAGAGATCCTAAGATTGACAGAAACATATATATAACTAGCTGTGCCTGGCCACGCATTGCTGTGGCTAAGTATGGTGGTATGGGAAATAAAGTATTGAGGAATTGGTGGTAGTTAAGGTAAAGGGTAAAGGTTTTACCTTACATTAAGTCCATTATAAATGGGTTATATAGCTGTGTGGAAGGGCCTTGAGTCTACACTGCCATATAATCCAGTGCAAATCATATAATCTGTATCTTATAGGCAGTGTGGAAGAGGCCTAACTCTGCCTGTCCCCTGGGTTGAGTGGGTTGATAGGAGACCAAGTGGGCGGAGCTTAGCCTTCTAACTGGCAGCAATTGGATAAAAACAATTCTTCCTCTCCCTCTAATTAGGACTTTATTTTTCTTTTCTTTTTGTTGTATGAACGTAGAGGCATGGATGATGGGTTGTGCTGCCAAGTGTAGTGTTTCTGGGATGTGTAGTTTTGTTGTTTTGTCCTAGGCTGAAATTTCATTACCCTTTTATATATATAGATGATAAGTACCATCAAGATTAGCACAGCAAACAGAGCAGATTCTCTCATACACAGAGCTAATCATGAAGTAATGTGCACGCATTTCTGGGGCTAAATCTAATGTTAGTCCAGACTAGAATAAGCTATTTAAATCATTAAGACTAGTTAAGCATCACTTCAAATAGATCCCATTCATATCATCATCTCTAGAATAACAGTTCCTTTAAAGACTGGGAATCACTGCCTCTTCAAATGCAGTTGGATTGTACCAGCCAGTAGTCTTAGCCAGTACATTCAAAGGTGAATTCTGGAAATTACAATTCAATCAAATAGAGAACTACATTATTCCTACCTTAACTTCCCAACAATTACAGGCAAAGGTGTGAAATTCATGGAGTTTGCTGGACATTGTTTTTTGCAGGATAGTGATTTACTGACATTTAGAGTAGTGGTTATTGAGGTCTCTGACATAGGAAGTCTGGTATTTCCTCCCAGAATGCACGAGGGACCAGTATTGTATTTGAGCTAACTGGCTACAAATGTGCCTTTCTTTTCTGAAAACTCTCAGTGGAATGGCTGATGGTTTTTGATTAGTACCGATCCGCTTTGAGTAGCACTTATCGAAACCACACAACATGAATTACAGGATTACTTGCACATACTTTATGTTTCTGGCTTGTTTCACGCACCCCTTCCCGATAGCCAATGAAAATCCAGGATGCAGCCACATGAGGATTTTACTTCTGCAAAGTATATGTGTGTGTGTCCAGACAATGCCTTCTTCCATATATATATTTCTCCTGTTTTCTTATTGCTGCTCACTTCTTTTTGTTTAAAAAAAAATATTGAGGAAAGTATGCACAATTTTGATTACACTGATTGGGAGCAGTCCATCTGAAGGCACCTGTAAGTTTAGAGTTTGTCTTCAATTTTATATTTCCAGTAATGGACGAGCAAACCTTTCAACTTTCTTTGTTCTCTGCATTCCTAGGGGTTCCTCCACGTGAAACCTCTAAACAACATCACCTGCTACAACCACACTTCAATGCCTCTCCTCTCCATTTCAAGTTTAGATCAAAGTCATCTAGGGAGCAGGATTGGGACACCAAACTAGGTTCTTATAATATTCCCATCCTGCTGCCCTATCCCAACCTTCTGCAATAATCATCATCATCATTTAATTACTTATTAATCGCCCTCCATCCAAGATGCTCTAGGCAATTTACAAGATAAAATTGTAAAGGATAAAAATACATACATACAAATATTGATAAAATTAACATAGATTAAAAGCTCTAGTAAAGAGCCAGGTCTTGAGTGCTAGGGTAAAAGGCCCTAACTCACGCATGGCTCTCATATAGGGCGGCAAGGCATTCCATAAGGCAGGGGCAGAAATAGAAAAAGCTCTGCGTCTGGTCCTTTCCAAGTGCACTTCTCTAGGACCCGGTATATAAAGTAAGTTCCGTTGCGATTGTCATTGGGACCTCCAATGATGGGAGAAGGAGAGACGGTCCCTAAGGTACGATGGGCCCTGGCCGTAAAGAATTTTAAAGGTCAGAGCTAGCATCGTATATAGACCACGGTAATCAGTTGGAAGCCAATGCAGATGCTGCAGCACTGATGTTATGTGGCATTTCATGGGTGTTCTTGTGAGTAGCCTGGCTGCCGCATTCTGAACAATACGGAGCTTTTGGGTCGTAGATATCGGAAGGCCAACATACAGGGCATTGCAATAGTCCAACCTAGACGTGACCGTGGCATGGATGACTGTTGCCAGAGCCTCATCAGATAGATAGGGTGCCAGTTGCCTCGCTTGTCGTAGGTGGAAAAAGGCCTGTTTGCTGGCAATAGCGACCTGAGCTTCCATTGTCAGCTGCGAATCCAAAACGACACCCAGGCTCTTAACGGTAGGCAAAGGAGATAGGGCAGCACCATCGAAGGTGGGTAGCAAATGGGTCAGACCAGTCGAGCGGCCATGCCAGAGAATCTCAGTCTTCGCCGGGTTCACCTTCAGTCTACTAGCATGTAGCCAGTTCGACAGAGCCTCCAGACATAAGGTGAAATTGTCTGGTATTGACGTTGGTCCAGGCTCCAAGCGCAGAAGGAGTTGGGTGTCGTCCGCATATTGATAGCAATCTAGGCCGAAACTCCGAGCCAAACTAGCAAGGGGTCTAACGTAGATGTTGAAGAGAAGAGGAGAGAGAATTGCACCTTGGGGTACCCCACATAGGAGGGAAGATCTGTCAGAGACTTGATCCATATACTCCATGCATTGGCTCCGGTTTCACAGAAATGAGTTGAACCAATTGAGGGTTCAATAATGTTGTTGTTGTTATTCATTCAGTCGCTTCCGACTCTTTGTGACCTCATGGACCAGCCCACGCCAGAGCTTCCTGTCGGCCGTGGCCACCCCCAGCTCCTTCAAGGTCAAGCCAGTCACTTCAAGGACATCATCCATCCATCTTGCCCTTGTTTGGCCCTTTATCCTTTTCCCTTCCATTTTCCCCAGCATCATTCTCTTCTTCAAGCTTTCCTGTCTTCACATTATGTGGCCAAAGTACTTCATCTTTGCCTCTAATATCCTTCCCTCCAGTTAGCAGCCAGGCATTATTTCCTGGAATATGGACTGGTTTGATCTTCTTACGGTCCAAGGCACTCTCAGAATTTTCCTCCAACACCACAATTCAAAAGCGTCTATCTTCCATTGCTCAGTCTTCCTTATGGTCCAGCTCTCACATCCATAGGTTACTATGGGGAATACCATTGCTTTAACTATGCGGACCTTCGTTGCCAGTGTGATGTCTCTGCTCTTCACTATTTTATCACGGTTGGTCACTGCTCTCCTCCCAAGAAGGTAAACGTCTTCTGATTTCCTGGCTGCAGTCTGCGTCTGCAGTCATCTTTGCGCCCAGAAATACGAAGTCTTTCACTGCCTCCATGTTTTTTCCCTCTATTTGCCAGTTATCAGTCAGTCTGGTTGCTGTAATTTTGGTTTTTTTTAATATTTAACTGCAACTCAGCTTTTGCACTTTCTTCTTTCACCTTGGTTATAAGGCTCCTCAGCCTCTCCTTGCTTTCAGCTATCAAAGTAATATCATCTGCATATCTAAGGTTGTTAATGTTTCTTCCAGCAATTTTAACTCCAGCCTTGGATTCATCAAGCCCTGCACATTGCATGATGTGTTCTGCATACACGTTGAATAGGTAGGGTGAGAGGTTACACCCCTGCCGTAGGAGTTTCCCAATCTTGAACCAGTCTGTTGTTCCGTGGTCTGTTCTTACTGTGGCTACTTGGTTGTTATATAGATTCCTCAGGAGACAGACAAGGTGACTTGGTATCCCCATACCACCAAGAATTTGCCACAGTTTATTACGATCCACACAGTCAAAGGCTTTAGAATAGTCAATAAAGCAGAAGTAGATGTTTTTCTGAAACTCCCTGGCTTCCTCCATTATCCAGCGGATATTGGCAATTTGATCTCTTGTTCCTCTGCCTTTTCTAAACCCAGCATGCACATCTGGCCTCTCTCGCTCCATGTATTGCTGGAGTCTACTTTGCAGAATTTTGAGCATTACCTTACTGTTATCTGTAATAATAGTCTCTTATCTGTATCAATAACTATTATCTGGTATCAAAACCTTACACACACTTTCATGCGGTTTTGCTTGGCTTCATAACATGAAATTAGTATGGATTTTGCAATGCATGCGTCACCCACAGGCATTTCATTTTCTTCTGAATTAACACAAGGCCACACAAACTACTGCATGATGAACTCTCAAAACCCTGCTGTTTTTTTAAAGGTAGACTTTTCACATGCAACCGCTCTGCTACTACCATTATGAGGAATGAATTCCTCTTTCATTTTTGCCCCGATACCTTTAATCACAGAAGCAAAATTCTTTCTTTCTTTTTAATTAAAAATTACCTGCTATAAACACTGCATAACATGTCAAAGAGAAAGAAAATGAGAGGATGAGGGAGAAACATAAAACCATAAAATTGGAAGGGGCCTCAGAGGACATGAAGTTAACACTCCATGTGGAAATGCCAGATAGAGCACTGATTCTTAAACTGAAGGTCCAAATTCCAAACGGGATCCCCTTAGTTCAATGTTTGCCCAAAAGGTTTTCTGAACCTCACTTAGTGGCTGTTTTAAACATATTTTACACAAATCTGTTGTGTAGTGTTTTACGCTCTGTTTTTATGTACTTTTGTGCCATGTCTAAGCCACCCTGAGTCCCTTCGGGGAGATGGTGGCAGCATATAAGAATAAATGTATTATTTTATTATGACACAGCAAACAAGATAGATATGCTGGATTTCGTATCACAAAATCACAAGTCGAACACTTCTCAAGTGTCTAGGACTGTGTGATGTATTTTCAGATGATGTGCACAGATCCCAGCAGGGTGGCCTTTTGCAGTTGGCAGATCGTAATTTTGTCAATGTCTATTGTTTCCAAATGCCGGCTGAGATCTTTTGGCACGGCACCCAATGTGCCCATCACCACCGGAACCACCTGCACTGGTTTCTGCTAGAGTCTTTGAAGTTCAATCTTGAGGTCCTGATAGCGGCTGAGTTTTTCCTGTTGTTTTTCGTCAATGTGACTGTCACCTGGGATGGCAACAATAATAATGTATTATTATTATTATTATTATTATTATTATTATTATTATTATTATTTCCGTTCTTGAACTGAGAATAAAGTAACTTCTTTGGGAGATGGTGATCAGACATTTGGACAACAAGGCCAGTCCAGCGAAGTTGATGTTGGGGGACCATCACTTCAATGCTCGTGGTCTTTGCTTCTTCCAGAAAGCTGCAATTTGTCTGCCTGTCTTTCCAAGAGATTTGCAGGATTTCTTGAAGGCAAGATAGAATATTTCCAGAAGTCAAGAGTGATGTTTAAAGACAGTCCATGTTTCAGAGGCATACAGCAGTTGGAAGGACAATAGCTTTATAAACAAACATCTTGCCAGGGGCCGTAACCATTGTGCTGGCAGGACTGCTGACTGAAAGGTCAGTGGTTAGAACCTGGGGAGCAGAGTGAGCTCCCGTCTGTCAGCTCCAGCTTCCAATGCGGGGACATGGGAGAAGCCTCCCACAGGATGGTAAAACGTCTGGGCATCCCCTGGGCAACATCCTTGCAGATGGCCAATTCTCTCACACCAGAAGTGACTTGCAGTGTTTACTGGGGAATCTGCAAAATACACTTATTTATTATTATTATTTACAGTATTTATATTCCGCCCTTCTCACCCCGAAGGGGACTCAGGGCGGATCACATTATACACACATAGGGCAAACATTCAATGCCCATATACACATCAAACAGAGACAGACAGACGCAGAGGCAATTTAACCTTCTCCTGAGGGGATGTTTGATTCTGGCCACAGGGGGGAGCAGCTGCTTCATCATCCACTGTGACGGCACTTCCTCATTCCAACGTTGTAAAATAGTTAAACTTGCCTCCCCACTTTTATAAGTGGTACCTTATTCCCTACTTGATAGATGCAACTATCTTTCGGGTTGCTAGGTCAGCAACAAGCAGGGGCTATTTTTTATTTTTAATTGATGGGTGCTCACCCTGCCACAGGCTGGTCTCGAACTCATGACCTCATGGTCAGAGTGATTTATTGCAGCAGGCTGCTCAACAGCCTGCGCCACAGCCCGGCCCACTTCAGCTGTACTTCATAAAAATGGAAGCCTTGCAAATGCTAATTTATCAACAAATGCTTGATTTGTATACCTATTTTATATATCTGTATAGCCAGGGTCACATTTTTAAAAATTGGCCAAAAGGTGGCCTAAGTGGAAACCTTTAAGAAGTCCTGAGCTTGAGCTTCCCAAGGAGGGAGATGTCCAGCACGTTTTTGAAGATGTCTAGAGAAAGAGACCACACTAGCACTCTAAGGGTCCTTCCAGACAGCCACATAACCCAGAATATGAAGGCAGACAATCCCACAATATCTGCTTTGAACTGGGTTAATTGAATCCACACTGCCACATATTCCAGTTCAAAGCAGATCATGTGGGATTTTATTCAGCTGTGTGGAAGAGCCTAAGTAATTGGTTCCATCGTTCAGCTGCTATTACCATCAAGAGGTTTCTTCTCAGGTTCAGCTGAAGTCTTTGCTCCTATAACTTCAAACTATTACACCTGGTCCCATGTTCCAACTGGATTGACAGGAGCCAAGATTCATTTTCAGGCCTCTTCCACACAACTGAATAAAATCCTACATTATTTGCCTTGAATTGGGATATATGGCAGTGTGGACTCAGATATTCCAGTTCAAAGCAGATATTGTGGCTCATTCTGCCTTGATATTCTGGGTTATATGGCTGTGTGGAAGGGCTCTCAGTTGAGCTGCTAAGCCCTTTTCCCAACAGTTTTTGATATACCATCTAACCATCCAGTCGTGTTTTCCCTTCCTCTATAAACTTATAGGAGCCTCTGGTGGCTCAGTGTGTTAAAGCGCTGAGCTACTGAACTTGCAGACCGAAAGGTCCCAGGTTCAAATCCGGGGAGTGGCGTGAGCGCCCGCTGTTAGCTCCAGCTTTTGCCAACTTAGCAGTTCGAAAACATGCAAATGTGAGTAGATCAATAGGTACCGCTCCAGCGGGAAGATAACGGCGTTCCATGCAGTCATGCCATCAATATATGATGATATGAATTTCTGCGGTTATATATTGTTTTGGGAATGTTAAATGTATATGATGCTCTAATATGCAGACTGTGTTGACAACATATGTTTTTGTAATCCTGAGGAATCTTTCAAATACCACACAGACTTTGAGTCGGTTTGATTCTAGTCCGTTTTTAAGCCTCTAGGTTTGCAGTTTCTTATATAATTATGTTTGATTGATAATATTTAGTAAAATACATATGCGTATTATAACATTGACCAGGGCATTATTTTTGTGAATGTTGAATGTATAAGTTGCTCTAATATAAAGGTTTCACCTGATGTTAAGTCCAGTCATATCTGACTCTGGGAGTTGGTGCTCATCTCCATTTCTAAGCTGAAGAGCCGGCGTTGTCCATAGACATCTCCAAGGTCATGTGGCCGGCATGACTGCATGGAGCGCCGTTACCTTCCCACCGGAGCAGTACCAATTGATCTACTCACATTGGCATGTTTTCAAACTGCTAGGTTGGCAGAAGCTGGAACTAATAGCGGGCGCTCAATCCGCTCCCGGGATTTGAACCTGCGACCTTTCGGTCTGCAAGTTCAGCAGCTCAGTGCTTTAACACACTTTGCCACCGGGGCTCTTTGCTCTAATATACATACTGTGTATATAACATATGTTTTGAACCATCATTGTGTTTTGTATATCTCTTTACATTGTTTCGAATAGACATCTGTGTTTATCTATTAGTATGAAACGGAGCCTCCGGTGGCTCAGTGTATTAAAGCGCTGAGCTGCTGAACTTGCAGACCGAAAGGTCCCAGGTTCAAACCTGGGGAGCAGAGTGAGCGCCCGCTGTTAGCTCCAGCTCCTGCCAACCTAGCAGTTCGAAAACATGCAAATGTGAGTAGATCAATAGGTACTGCTCCGGTGGGAAGGTAACGGCGTTCCATGCAGTCATGCCGGCCACATGACCTTGGAGGTGTCTATGGACAATGCCGGCTCTTCGGCTTAGAAATGGAGATGAGCACCAACCCCCAGAGTCGGTCACAACTGGACTTAACGTCAGGGGAAACCTTTACCTTTTACTTGGAATGTATTATTTTTGTGAATGTTGAATGTATATGTTGCTCTAATATACATACATACGTTTTGAACCATCATTGTGTTTTGTATATCTCTTTACATTGTTTAGAATAGACATCTCTGTTTATCTATTTGTATGAAACAATCATGGCCAGCTAACACCTCCCAACTAAGGATTTCCCCAGGCAGTAAGCAGCCAGACCTTGAAGCTGCGAGGCTATTCAACGCTAATCAAGGTGGCCAATTGCAACATTCACACCTGCCTCAAAGAGACAAGAGGTCTTTCTCCCACCCTGAACACTCCACAAATGCCACTTGCCTAATTTCCACCCTCTGAGAATGCCTGCCATAGATGCAGGCAAACATCGGGAAAGAATGCTTCTGGAACATAGCCATACAGCCCGGAAAACTCACAGCAACCCGGACCTGGATGTGTTGGAGCAGAGGTTGCTAGGGGCCAAGAGAGGTCTGCTGCATCCCATCTTTAGCTGTATCCCATCCCTGGGATAGGCAAGATCTTCCCCCGCTATGATGAGCACCCATCCATTCATTCTTCCTCCTTTTTGGGGGATGAGAAAGACGTCCTTAAGGTGGAGGACGTTTAAGGTAGCCCTAGTTCTACCTTAAGCGTCGCCTGGAGCAGGGGCACCTCCGATCCCCCCACAAAAGCCTCCTCAGTCTCCTCCTCTTGCTCCCCTCCCTCCCTCCCTCCTCTCCCGGAAGCCAGAGCTGCTGAGAAAGAGAGGAGGGGGTCTCCCTTCCTCCCCGGATTGGTCGGCGGCCCCCTCTCCCTGAGCGTCGAAGGAGGCGCTGATTGGCCGCTCCATCTTGTCACTCGGGCGAGGGCCAAGTTCTACCGCGGGCTGGGCGTGCGGACGGGGACTGCTGCTGCTGCTGCTGGTGGTGGTGGTGCAGCTGCGGCGAGAGCGAGCGGGACCGAGAGGCAGCGCGAGCGCCAGAGCCAGAGGCGTGATGCTGGCGAAATGGGGAGCCGGGCAACAGAGGATGCGGGGACTCCGCTGAAGGCGCGGCGGGGGCTGCCCAGACGCCGCCTCCGGTGAGCTCGGCAGCCGCGTGCGTCTCGGGGCGGGCGGGCTGGGTGGCGCCTGCCGGGGAGAGGCAGCACGGAGAGGCGGCGCAGGCAAGGAGGGAGGGACGGAGGGACAGCCACCGAGAGACGGACCGAGGGGAGTCAGACCCACGAGCAGGAGCAGCAGGAGGAGGAGGAGATGACCCCCGCGCCCGCACCTGAAGCAGGGCTCTTCCCTTCCTTTCTCCTTCCCTCCCTCCTTCCCTCTCTCCCTTCACTCCTTCCTCGTTTCCTTCTCCCTTCCATCCCTCCTCCCTCCTTTCGTCTCTTCCTTCTTTCCTTCTTCCTTTCCTTTCTTACTTTCTCCCTTCCTTTCCCAATCCATTCTTTCCTTCCTCCTTTCCTTCTTCCTTCCCTTCCTTCTTCCCTCTCTTCCTTCTTCCTTTCTTTTCCTTCCTCCTTTCCTCCCTCCCTCTCTCCCTTCCTCACTCCTTTCCTCCCTCTCTCCCTTCCTTCTTTCCTTCCTGTCTCCCTCCTCCTTTCCTTCCTCTACTTCTTCCCTTTCTCCCTTTCTTCCTTCTTCCTTTTTTTCCTCCCTCCCTCCTTCTTCCCTTCCTCCTTTCCTCCCTCCCTTTCTTTCCTTCCTCCTTTCCTCCCTCCCTCCTTCCTTCTTCCTTCCCTTTCTTCTTCCCTTCCTCCTTCCCTCCATCCCTCCCTCCCTCTCTTCTTCCTTTCTTTCCTTCCTCCTTTCCTCCCTCCCTCTCTCCCTTCCTTCTTTCCTTCCTCCATCCCTCCCTCCCTCTCTTCTTCCTTTCTTTCCTTCCTCCTTTCCTCCCTCCCTCCTTCCTTCTTCCTTCCCTTTCTTCTTCCCTTCCTCCTTCCCTCCATCCCTCCCTCCCTCTCTTCTTCCTTTTTTTACTTCCTCCTTTCCTCCCTCCCTCTCTCCCTTCCTTCTTTCCTTCCTCCATCCCTCCCTCCCTCTCTTCTTCCTTTCTTTCCTTCCTCCTTTCCTCCCTCCCTCCTTCCTTCTTCCTTCCCTTTCTTCTTCCCTTCCTCCTTCCCTCCATCCCTCCCTCCCTCTCTTCTTCCTTTCTTTCCTTCCTCCTTTCCTCCCTCCCTCCTTCCTTCTTCCTTCCCTTTCTTCTTCCCTTCCTCCTTCCCTCCATCCCTCCCTCCCTCCCTCTCTTCTTCCTTTTTTTCCTTCCTCCTTTCCTCCCTCCCTCTCTCCCTTCCTTCTTTCCTTCCTCCATCCCTCCCTCCCTCTCTTCTTCCTTTCTTTCCTTCCTCCTTTCCTCCCTCCCTCCTTCCTTCTTCCTTCCCTTTCTTCTTCCCTTCCTCCTTCCCTCCATCCCTCCCTCCCTCTCTTCTTCCTTTCTTTCCTTCCTCCTTTCCTCCCTCCCTCTCTCCCTTCCTTCTTTCCTTCCTCCATCCCTCCCTCCCTCTCTACTTCTTCCCTTCCTTCCTCCTTTCCTTCCACCCTTCTTTCTTCCCTTCTTCCTTTCCTCCCTTCCTCTCTTCCTTCTTCCTTTCTTTCCTTCCTTCTTTCCCCCCCTCTCTCCCTGCCTTCCATCCTGCTTTCTTTCTTTCTTTCCGCCCTCACTCCGGCATCCTCCGGGCTCCCTTGCCCTTGAGGAAGCCGCCCTCCAGAATGACCGGGGCAGAGGCAGGCTCTTCCTTTACAACCCAGACCAGGCCTGGGCAAACTTTCTAACTTGGGGACTGGATGCTAGCACTCCCTGCAAGGAAAGAAGAGAAGGAGGGAAGGTGGAAGGAAAGAGAGAAGGAAGGACGAAAGGGGGGAAGCGAAGGAGGAAAGAGAAACAGAAAGAAGGATGAAAGGAGGGAAGCGAAGGAGGAAGGAGAAACAGAAGGAAGGATGAAAGGGGGGAAGCGAAGGAGGAAAGAGAAACAGAAGGAAGGATGAAAGGGAGGGAGAAAAGGGGAGGGGTAAAGAGAAGGACTTTACCAACCTAGCAGTTCGAAAACATGCCAATGTGAGTAGATCAATAGGTACCGCTCCGGCGGGAAGGTAACAGGCGCTCCATGCAGTCATGCCGGCCACATGACCTCGGAGGTGTCTACGGACAACGCCGGCTCTTCGGCTTAGAAATGGAGATGAGCACCAACCCCCAGAGTCAGACATGACTGGACTTAACGTCAGGGGAAACCTTTACCTTTACTTAAAGAGAAGGAAGGAAAGACAAAAGGGAAGGAAAGAGAAAGAGGGAAGGAGGAAGGAGGGAAAGAAGGAAGGACTAAATGGTGGAAGGAAGAAGGGAGGGAGAAAAAGGGAGGTAAGGAAGGGAAGGAGAAAAGTAAGGAAGAATGGGATTTTGAGAGAGAGAAAAGAGCCCAAGGGGACGCACTTGACCCCTGGGTTTGGCTGTACCTGGCCTAGTCTCAGGATAAAGGAAGGAAAGTGTCCAGGCAGAGACAACTTTCTTGGCCTCGTTTTGCAATAAAATAGGGAGGCACAGCCGGACACACTTTTTCTGAGTGAGTTCCCAGCAGGCTCAATTGCTGTCTTCTTCCCAAGGCCACCTCCAAGCGCGATGCTGTCAGAGCTTTGAACGGGCGCACCTGGGTCCAGGCAGGGTTGACAAAGGGCAGGGAAAGCGGTTCCCCCTCCACATCAGTTCTTCACCGGCCGCTTCGCAGCTCTGCCCCACCCGCCCTCCTTCCCTCTTGCTGCCTCTCTTGCTTGGAAAGGGGGGGGGGGGAGAAAGAGGGCTGGGCTGCGAGCTTGGAGAAAAGACAGGTCTTCTCAGCCCACTGGGTTTAGGGGTGCCTTCTCGCTTGGAAGTTTCCCCTCAACTGTTTGTTTTTCTCCAAGCCTGTCTGAGTCGGATTCCCAAGTGCTTTGGTGTCCGAGCAGCTATCACTTTCTTGTTGTGAGTTTTCCGGGCTGTATGGCCATGTTCCAGAAACATTCTCTCCTGACGTTTCACTCACATCTATAGCAGGAATCCTCAGAGGTTGTGAGGTTGTTGGAAATTAGGCAAGTGAGATTTATATATCTGTGGAAAGTCCAGGGTGGGAAAAAGAACTCTTGTCTGTTGGTTACAAGTGTGAATGTTGCAATTAATCACCTTGATTAGCACTCCATATAGTCATGCCGGCCACATGACTTTGGAGGTGTCTACGGACAATGCCGGCTCTTCGGCTTAGAAATGGAGATGAGCACCAAATCCCAGAGTCGGTCACGACTGGACTTAACGTCAGGGGAAAACCTTTACCTGTTACCTAGCATTGAAAAGCCTTGCAGCTTCAAGGTCTGGCTGCTTCCTGCCTGAGGGAATCCTTTTTTTGAAAGGTGTTAGCTGGCCCTGATAGTTTCATGACTGGAATGCCTCTGTTTTGACAGTGTTGTTCAGCTCCCAAACACAAATCAAGGGACATGAAAGGCACAGAGTACCATGCAGCTGTGGACAAGTCTACATAGGGACCACCAAACACAGCATTGCCCAAACACGAATCAAGGAACATGAAAGGCACTGCAAATTAATTCAGTAATAATAATAATAATAATAATAATAATAATAATAGTAATAGATGAATCATTTGGGCCACATAGTTGTGCCTCTGTTTGTAGTCTGTCTGTGCAATTTTCTTACAGCAGCTGAGGATATGATCAATGGTTTCGTCGGTTTCCTTTGGAAACAATAGACATTGACAAAATTGCGATCTGCCAACTGCAAAAGGCCACCCTACTGGGATCTGCGCACATCACCCGAAAATACATCACACAGTCCTAGACACTTGGGAAGTGTTCGACTTGTGATTTTGTGATACGAAATCCAGCATATCTATCTTGTTTGCTGTGTCATAAAATAAAATAATAGATCTAGATAGTGCTGGAACTCAATGGACAGACCCGTATTTTTAGACCTGATTGCGCCCATCTGTTTATTGTTATGAATGTTTTTATGAATATTTTTTATGAATGTTGTTGTATTTAATTAGTTAATTTAATTTTAATTGATTTGCACTGTATTTTATATTTTTATATATGTGTGTTTTATTGTAAGCTGCCCTGAGTCCCCTTTTGGGTGAGAAGGACGGGATACAAATGTTGTAATAAATAAATAATAAATAAATAAATCTTTATTTATATCCCTCTTTACTCCCTCACGGGACCCAAAGCGGCTTACAACATATTAAAATCATATAAACAACAATCAGATTACATCACAATAAACAGATCAAGAAAAACAACTACAGTTCACATTCAAAGTTCATGTGGCATCATATCGAGACATATACTGCACTCTATTCCAGTCCATAACATGATGTTCCAACCAGAGAAGTCAGCCATAGCAGAGCACCTGATGAACCAGCCTGGGCACAGCATATTATTTGAGGACACAGAAATGCTGGACACTCTCACAACCGCTGTGTCAGACTACACAGAGAAGCCATTGAAATCCACAAGCAATTCCAACAGAAAGGAGGAAATGATGAAAATGAACAAAATCTGGCTACCAGTATTTTTAAAAAATGTAAAATCAGAACAGTAAATAAAGAACAACATTCAGAAAATGGGAATTCCAGACATGAATCAATCAGGGCCAGCTAACACCTCATAACAAAGGATTCCCGCAGGCAGGAAGCAGCCAGGCTTTGAAGCTGCAATATAATAATAATAATAATTAAAAAAACTTTGTTTTTATTCTGAAGGGACTCAGGGCAAATTCCAACAAACAACGGCATACATTCAGTGCCTTCAAAAAACAGATAAATATTGGCATAAAATCCCAACATAACCTCACATATGAATACAGCATTAAAAACCTAACATCAAATTAAACCTAACCTGCAAGTCTAATTAAGGTGGCCAATTGCAACATTCCCACTTGCCTCCAACAGACAAGAGTCCTTTCTCCCACCCTGGACATTATTCCATGGATATATACAGTAGAGTATCACTTATCCAATGTAAACGGGCCGGCAGAACGTTGGATAAGCCAATATATTGGATAATAAGGAGAGATTAAGGAAAAGCCTATTAAACATTAAGTTAGGTTATGATTTTACAAATAAAGCACCAAAACATCATGTTATACAACAAATTTGACAGAAAAAGTAGTTCAATACACAGTAATGCTATGTAGTAATTACTGTATTTACGAATTTAGCACCAAAATATCATGATATATTGAAAACATTGGCTACAAAAATGTGTTGGATAATCCAGAACGGTGGATAAGCGAGTGTTGGATAAGTGAGACTCTACTGTACACCTCACTTGCTTAGTTTCCAACAAATCTCACAGTCTCTAAGGATGCCTGCCATAGATGTGGGTGAAATGTCAGGAGAGAATGTTTCTGGAATATAGCCATACAGGACGGAAGACTCACAGCAACCCATTGTCATCTCTGTCTGTTTATTAAATGGTGTTGTTCATTCATTCACATAGTCTACATACCAGAGACTGAGCCATCATGTTGCAAACATGTCAGGAGAAACTTGTAGCATCTTACAGATCTGTTGTGATATTAATGGGAAGAAACTCCAGCAAAAGGGTGTGATTCTAATTATGTTTTTGTAGTGTCCAGTTGGGTTGACTTCTAAGTAATCCTGTGTAGGGATGCTGCTATAAACAGGTCCATGCTGTTGGCTTCACGAATTTTGCTCCAGACCATGAAAGCTAAGGGCACAATTGCACATCCTTAAGATGCCAGGTACTTTAGGCTGTATAGTAAGGAGGGAAATCAGTTCTGAGTATTCCTTGCCTAAGAAAAGCCTTGAAATCTATAAGTTTGCTAGAAGTCCACAGGAGGCTTGAAGGCATATACGCACACAGGATACAAGGAGTTATCAATTCTCATAGAATTGGATTCTAGAAGGAAGTACCAACCAGTGAGATTCACTGCTTGAAACTTGTGCAACCTGAGTTGTCTTTCTGACATTTGAGTGTTTTTTTGTGGGCTAAATGAGAGGAATGCTGATCATAATGAAGAAATGAGGGGCATGGAAAAAAGAAAGCAAGTTAGTGGGCAAAATATGTGTGCGCAAGAGCAATATATAAAGAACGTTCCTGAAATCGTGATTGCATGAAGCTTATTACAAAAATTCACACTTGGTTTCCGAATCTGTTTTCTTTTTTGTATTCAGTGGGAGTTAGTACCTTGTACACATGTTTAGGAACAAACATTTCCAAACATTTTATGGGAGCATTAACTCGGGAGAGCTAGAACGAAGATTCATAGATGCGCATTATGGTAATGTTATAATGCTCTGATCTAGATGATGGGAAGGAACAGAGTCATATTTTTTGTTATCACCACATCTATTGGTTTTTCTCATAGCTCTGTAAAAATGAATAACTTCATGATTTAAAACATTAACTCTCTGATAAAGCACTAGCTGAGCCTCCTAATGGTGGGATGGATCTCTATATTTTAATGGCGCTTAATGCTTTTACATTTGCTGGAGCATTTTTGCTATTGGTGTAATTATCAGCAGGACTGAACCAAACACCAACACACTGAGAAAAATGAACATATCTTTCATCTTTTCATCTGATGTAAAGTCTAATCTACATACCATTATAATGATTTATGAAATAATGAGTTACAATCTGCCTGATGCCTTAGCTTCACCAAAGCAAAAACTTTGGATAGTGGTGCTATGAAGGTTGTTGAACTATTTCAAATGGCATTTTGTTCCTTGATAAAGTCTATAAAGGATCGCTTTATACGATATAGGATAATTTTTCTCCATGTTGGTGTTTTGAACGCTGAAAACTCTTCCATTACTAGAAGGAATAAGGCTTGTGTGGTCTCCTTATGTCTTGCAAATTGTTTCTAAGTAAATGTACGAGAAATCAGATGCCTTACTTTTTTGGCCATTGGGCAGGCTGACTGGAATAATGAGTGTTGCAGGGTTTTACATTGGAAAAGGTTGTTGTAATCATGATTTGCAAACTGCCTTGAAACCATAGTTATGAATCACTGCTCAGGTATTAAAGGTAAAGGTTTCCCCTGATGTTAGTTCCAGTCATGTCTGACTCTGGGGGTGGCTGGCATGAATGCATGGAGCACCATTACCTTCCTGCCAGAGCGGTACCTATTGATCTACTCACATTTGCATGTTTTCAGACTGCTAAGTTGGCAGAAGCTGGAGCTAACAGCGGCTGCTCACGCTGCTCCCGGGGTTTGAACCTGGGACCTTTCGGTCTGCAAGTTCAGCAGCTCAGTACTTTAACACACTTCGCTACCGGGGCTCTTATTATTATCTTAGTATTATCTTTACTGATATTACAGTGGAAAACTGATTGCAACAACTCAGAAATGGAGGACTAATTTCTGCAGAAGAAGGAATGTATGAATTCACAACCCAGACAGGGTTTTCAAGAGCATGAGGCCAACTAAACCATATGTGTGATAGAAACTGGAGAACTTTGATTCTCCAGATGTTTTAAACAGCAAGTCCTACTGGCATTTTCAATGGTGGGAACTGTTTTGAGTTAATTGTAGTCCCAAATATTTGAAAGCTATATGACCCTTAATTATCCCAGGTACATAGACTGGATATTGCACTTCTTGAAAAACTATATTTGAAGTGCATTCTTACATAGGTATTTTCAAGAGTGATCTCTGTTGAGTTTGCTAGAGTTTATTCCCAGTGTCATGCCTCTGCAAGATTTCTCACTGTTTACTCCTCTTAAGTCCTAATTTGGTTAGAGAAGATTAGTATTTTATGTATAGTTTGTGGGCTTAGTCTAGATAACTTCTTCCTCCTTGTATTTGATATCTCCCTTGCCCTGTCCCTTTAAGATTTCTCTCAGGGGCAGAGCCTTAGCCACATCCTTTCTGGCTCCTTGAGGAGTCAGGCAGTGTGGTATTAGAAGGTGATGAGTAAGGAAGGTGGAAGAACCACAAAATAGAACGTCAAGTTGAAGCTACGCAAGTCAAGTCACGTCAAAGCAACACAAGCCACAAAAGCCATAGAAGTTGTATCAAGGCTATATAAAAATAAAGACAAAATGAAAGCCACATCAAAGATATAACAGATTGAGATCCAATTGAAACCATATTAAAATGATAGCCAGTCAGAACTGTGGTTGTGTTTCAATGACTTTAACTCCCCTCACAAAGACTCGCTATAAATGCTAGCTTGCAAATATTTAGAACAGATTGTGGACCTCATATTTTTTTTATTTCTGCTGAGACAACAGAATCCTTCCACCTCACTCACTATGTATTAGATAGAAATGTATTTCTTGCTACTTTATCATCCTGTATTTTTTTATCACACTGATAAACTGATATCCAGTTAATAAACCCATTTCAGTTTTTTTAATGCAGTAAGTGCAATTTTCTGTTCCTGTTGGTACTTTGTACTACTTTTTTTCCAACTTCCTCCATTGGGATCAGTCAGTTTCTAGTGCTTTAATTATTTGCTTTTCAAAAAGGCTGTCCTGAAATCACTAAACTAATTTTTCTTGTGCCTTGCATTGTATATTAGGATTTGTTGTTCATTCAATTACTATTTATTCACATGAGAAATTTCAATGCTATTATTCATTTGTGTAAAATGTGAGAAGTGTTCATATATTTCTTTCTTTATTTATTTATTAAAAATAATTAATTTATAAATGTTTGCTTGTGGAATCCCAAAGCAGCTAAAAGGTTTAAAACCAAAAAAAGCAAATTATATTCAAATATCCAGATAACATAACATTTTATTAAACTTAAATACATTTTGCTACCCAAAACCTTAAAGTTTAAAGGCATATGTTATTGGAAATAACCAATAAATGAACCTGGTAAGTTTTGGAAGGAAGGAAGGAAGGAAGGAAGGAAGGAAGGAAGGAAGGAAGGAAGGAAGGAAGGAAGGAAGGAAATAGACAAGAAGTCAATACTGAGAATTTTTTATGTCCAGTTTACATCTTTCTACTGATGTAATCTTAATCCCAAAAAGTTAATGTGAAATTGCTACATCATAGTGATTGTTTTCTTTTAATTTTTATGTTGTGACATTTACAAGAAAAGTTACTAAAGAACATTTAAAATTTGATTTTCTTTAACTAAAAAGATTTACTGACCAGCAGTATTATTTTTAAAATATTTTTTTCACCATGCCTGATATGCATTACCTTTGGAGTAAACTACAATTTACAGTAGATAATAAAATTCAAATTCTATTCTGTTATTCAAATTGTAGAAGAAGACAAAACTACTTTCAAAAATATAATTGACTGAATGTAATTGAATTAACTAAATGTAATTGAGTGAATAATTATTAAAGAGATTTCTTTCTTTCTTTTTAAAAAGTACTCTTTAACATATCTGGATCATGTGCATTTTTTTATTTTTTACAGGAAATAGCTTCTAAGCTATTATAGCTTTAAAAAAACTTAAAAGAATTCTGGAATGAAACAGACTGTCATTTTAGCACACGCCAACCTGCTGCCTGGTTTAATTGCCCAACTAAAAATTATATTACGCAGTAAAATATCAGTGGTGAAATCTGCAGCAATAAAATTACTTACATAGATGGAACATTAGAAAACAAAGCCTGCAATATTGTTTTCAATGACAAGTTGGACTCAGTTTGGTTCCTAAAAGATACCTGAGCATACCTATTTTTATCGACCTATGGAAAAAAACACTAAAGTTGGGAGGCTGAAGTTATGGTAGAGCTGCTACTAGTCTCTTATTATAATTATCTGTACTTTGTTTTGGCTTTTTTTTTTTTTTTATACTATTTTTCCCATGTTAGAACAGCCTTGGTGTCTGAAGTCATCTGGAAATGTTGATAAGAATCCACAAATTTCTAAATAATCAATAATATATGCCAAAAATAGAAACTAGTGTTGTGTGAAGGTCACTCTGAACCAGTGTTAAGAATGTAGGGAAGCTGTGATGTGGAGAATCCTTACTCTTTTCCATTGACAGAAAGCAGATGAATTAATTGCCTTTGACTAGTACACACCAATACACAGAAATGAGACAATAGTGATGACTCCTTGCTTTTGAAATTGAAGTCCTTTGGTGAAACCCAGCAGTGGTAAAATAGGTCTTCAGGTTTACTTTGGGTATAATGAGATTTGGTGACTTCCAGGGCAGCTGGAACAGTGAATCAAATCAGGATACTAGTATTGACATTAAAGGTGCTGTCCAAGGTGCTGAACCAATTTTGAGCATAGCTTTCAGCAGCATTAAAAATTAAGATGTGGATTCAGATTCCTACTAACACATGAACCACTAGCAATGGCTGTTTACTAGGTAGACATGTTAAGGAGAAAAGTAGGGAATGATTTAATGACAGTTTTGTGATTCTAAGACACTGTTCTTACTTGCCCAAGCCTTTTGGAACGACTATACACAAGATATATGAAACATTCCATAAAGTGGTACAATGGCAATAATAGTCATGGAAGAGTATAGAAAAGCTCATAAAAGTGAGGAATGGATGACTATGGATGTTAGATGAGTTGGCCTATGACTCTTACCACCCAATAACCAGTCCAAAAACATTTGGAGAGCCCCAGATATAAACCCCTATTATATAGATCTGATTAAAAGCGACCTCACCATTCTGGCAAAACAACAGAATGATTACACCCCAAAGATTTGCATATGATTTTTCTAGGAAGATGCTCCTCAAGCAATCTTCTCTGCAGTTGAATTGGATGATACAACCTCTCTGGAGATAGGGAGTTATAAAATGCACACTAATTGAGGTATTTTTCTTTGTGTAAGAAAATGGTTGATGATTTGTATTGTACTGGTTGATCAATGACTGTATTACTAGAGATCCTAGAGTGTCTTTGAGATCATCTCAGCTGGGTATCTTGGTGAGGGACTTCTTAATGGTAGAGAAGCTGCCCAAACAGTATGCCTGCTGATGTTTCTTTTTCCTGGTAAAGACCAGAGGCTGAGCATAGCTGACAACTTTCTCCAGTGTGTTATGAATTTTCCAGCCAATGCAAGAGCCCTTTGACAGATGAGCAGAAGCCAATGGTGTCTGTGTAGAGCTTGGAAAAATTACTTTTTAGATTACACCTCCAAGATTCCTCAGATCTGTATTGCCAAAATTATAGCCAAAAAACAACCTTTCCAATGTCTGCTTCTCTTGAGCATTGCAGATTTGAAACATGCTATTCTAGAATTAAAAACAAGTGTTACAGTTGAAATAATTTATAGTATATCTGTTACATGTCTCATCCAGTTTCCATTGTTACAGATTGCAATCTGCTGGAATTTCATTTTCCTCCATGGACATTTCCTTTAAAAATAGGTTACAAATCTAACTTCACAGATATTCAGTCAGAAAGATACTGTAAATGTATTGTCTTTGACTAACTGCAGTGCTTTTAGTTTGATCTAAGGAGAAGGGAGCAGAACTTAGAGATTATTAGTTTTGAATAGTGTATATAGGAAATATTAATTAGACTAAATATTACAGTCCTCTTCATGTTCACTTAGAAATTAACTCCACTTTTTTCATGTCATGAGTGACTTGAGAAACTGCAAGTCACTTCTGTTGTGAGAGAATTGCCCAGAGGATGCCCGGATGTTTCTGATGTTTTACCATCCTTGTGGGAGGCTTCTTATGTCCCCACATGGAGCTGGAGCTGACAGAGGGAGCTCATCTGTGCTCTCCTCGGATTCGAACCATCAACCTTCAGGTCAGCAGTCCTGCCAGCACAATAGTTTAACCCATTGCAGCACCGGGAGCTCCACTGTTTTGCATGCAGTTCACATCCTACTAGTGTGTTTTAGGATTGCAGAATTATAGCAAAGTACATTGTGACTATTGAATGCATGCCCAGCAGTTCAAGCTGCAATTTTTAACAGTATAATTGGGAAACCAATTAAGAAGCCCTAGTTGATTAATCAAAGGACATGTTTTAATCAGCAAGGCTGAAAACTAAGAACACATTTGTTTACTTTTTATAGACATTCTGGTTCTTGCAATGGGATTTATAAAAGAAAAAGCCGAAGCAAGATCTTCTGATCATCAGTGGCAGCTTGTCTTTATAGAATTGCAAGTTGTTTCACAGTTTCTTATCTTCAATAGATCTGTATTAAAGCTTTTTGTGAAATGAATATTTGTTTCTCTGTTATTGTTTAGTAGGTTAATAGATTATAAAGCAAAAAAGAAAGAGACGTCTCTGGTTAACAAATGTACATATGTAGTGTTTGTGTATATATATATACACACACACAATTATGAAGCAAGAGTACTATAATTAAGTTATAGTATATGATCCTTGAAATTGACTGCAACTCCCCATCTGCTCTATACTCATTGTGGTGGAATGCTGGGATTTTTAGTAGAAAAATATCTGAAAGGCCACATGATTCCTATCCGTGCCATATGGCTTTGACTTCTTTCTTCTGGCACTTCCATTTAAAAAAGGAGTGAGACCCAGTTGAGACCACTGTAGTTAGAAATGCATTTGTGTCCACAGCAGTTTGTTAGTTTTTCAATAAAACTAATAGAATTAGATCAAGATCTAATCATGTTTTGAGCAGAGCCATTAAAATCAACAAGAGTGATCTATACACACACACACACATTAGCCTAATGACTGAGATCTGTTGGAAGGGTTATTCTCTATGACCCCATTTACGCTACCATATAATGCAATGTCAAACTGCATTGTGTGGCAGTGTGGATGAAGTTCTAGGCCTTATCAATCAGAACAAAGTGCAATAGCAAAACAGCCTTCTTGGCTGTGGCTCTCCAGTTATAGAATATCTTCTCATTGGATGCCTAACTGGCACAAAAATTGCCCTGCTCTGGCCCCAGGTAGTACTGTTACACCTTTTGGGCCTAATTGGGGTTTCACAGACTGAAAGGTCCTAGGTTCAAACCCCGGGAGCGGCGTGAGCGGCTGCTGTTAGCTCCAGCTCCTGCCAACATAGCAGTTCGAAAACATGCCAATGTGAGTAGATCAATAGGTACCGCTCCAGCAGGAAGATAACGGCGCTCCATGCAGTCATGAAATTGGAGATGTCTACGGACAACGCTGGCTCTTCGGCTTAGAAATGGATATGAGCACCAACCCCCAGAGTCAGACATGACTGGACTTAACGTCAGGGGAAACCTTTACCTTTTATACCTTTACCTTTTATACCCTCACATCTACATGGCTACAAATAATTTAAAACTACTTATACCAATATTAATCTGTCTTTTCAACTTGTTAATTTAAAAAATGTTATATCCTTAAAAGATCATTTTATCTTTATGTATTTTAAATTAATTAGATTGGTTTTTATTGTATTTTACCCTAAGACATTTCAACAGAGGGTAGGTTATAAACTTAATAATAAATAAATTCATAAAATATCGCTCACATCCATGCCATCTGTATGTCCTTAAGCCTGGCTCAATGTATGGTGTACTGCTTGTTAATGCTGTTTCAGCATATTCCTTTAATCAAAAGTACAATCCTAAATGTGTTTACCAGGAAACAAGTCTCAGTTTATTCTGTAAGATTTGCTCTTCAGTAAACGTGTTTGTGTCTATATTATTTATATATTTATTTATTTACAGCATTTATATTCCGCCCTTCTCACCCCGAAGGGGACTCAGGGCGGATCACATTACACATATAGGCAAAAATTCATTGCCTTTTAACATAGAACAAAGACAAGACAAACATAGGCTCCGAGTGGGCCTTGAACTCATGACCTCCTGGTCAGAGTGATTCATTGCAGCTGGTTGCAGCTGGCTTGCTCTCCAGCCTGCGCCACAGCCCGGGCCTATAGCCCAAGAATGGGTCTATAGCCCAAAAATGTTGACCAAATTGATATTTTATTTATTTATTTGTATATTCAATGCATATTTCTTACTGTATCTAAAACAATGTTGCTAATCATTAAACTGAATATTTAATATTATCTACTATACCTCATAATTCTGTGGTCTTATGGACAAACTGAATATGGCATTGGGAGTATTTTAAATATGCTAAGAACTGGCCATGTGAGTACTCATCACAGGAAGGGGCAGGTGTACTATTTTCCCACCACTGTTATGCCATATGCCATTATTTTTAGCAAAAAGCAGCTTAGTAGTGATTCTTTGAAGCTGGAAATTTACAAAGAACACAAGTTGAGTGTGATCCTGGTCCAAATTGAGAGTGGGAAGGAAAGGGCTTTAAAAAAATGGGAGAGACACAATTTTAAATGCATTTCTTACAATGCTTTTAGCATAACACACTGTTTGACCCAAAGTTTGGGACCCATAGTTATAGGACAGGTGGGTATGGAAAGAGAGGGATTTAATTCTGAATGAATTAGGTTTCCCCATGTCAAATTTAGTGCTCTGTCTGTTAGATCACAAAGGTTCTCATTGGCCTACTTGCTATTTTTATTCTTTCTTATGTATAAAAAAAAAAATCAGAACTATTATTCTTGACTATTAGGTACTGAATGCAGCTCTCTTTAGTATTGATGAAACACCTGCTTCAATTGAAGCTACAAGTGGACATAGTAGAAATTACTTCCATGTTATTTTATTTCTGGAATTGTACTGGGAGAGTGGGAGGTTAATTCTGTCCTGTAAGTAGGAAATATTTAATAGTGAAAGCAGTATACTATTTAGGATTCAAATCTGCAGGGGGCTGGGGATAGCAATTCTTCCATCTGTATTTCCTTTAGTAAAGGTAAAGGTTTCCCTGACGTTAACTCCAGTCGTGACCGACTCTGGGGGTTGGTGCTCATCTCCATTTCTAAGCCGAAGAGCCGGCGTTGTCCATAGACATCTCCAGGTCATGTGGCCAGCATGACTGCATGGAGCGCCGTTACCTTCCCGCCAGAGCGGTACCTATTGATCTACTCACATTTGCATGTTTTCAAACTGCTAGGTTGGCAGGAGCTGGGGCTAACAGCGGGTGCTCATTCCGCTCCCGGGATTTGAACCTGGGACCTTTTGGTATTTCCTTTAGCAACTGCTTTATTTGGAATGGAAATTGAGTCAAATATTGCCCAATATCTACAGGAAAAGCCTGTCACTGTCCTAATTTTTTTATGGAGGTGAAATATATGAACAGACCTTTTCTGAGCAGTTGTATCTATCCTTGCTCAGGAGCTTTAATTTCAAATATATTGAAAACATAATAAAATGTGCACTTTCATAAAAGTATATTTAAATATTATTTAGAGATCTCTTCATTATTTAGAAATATGATTAAATATCAATTTAAACATATGTACAACCTTACCATTGGACTAAAATGTACAAACTAAGCCCAATGACAACATTCCTAAAATCATGAAAACTACTCAAATGATCTAAAACATTAAGTTAAAATGATGAGTTCTATCACCTCTACTGAAATAATCAAGAATGAGTATAATTCCTAATGGAATCTGACAAAGTAGCCATTATCAGGAAAGTTACTCCAAGTAGCTATGTCCCAAAGAAAATTTCTCCTGCAGATCTTAGTGATAGGCAGGTTTATGTTTGGCATGAAATCTCGGAGAGGGGGGCACTTATTTCAAATGAGATAAACATCTACTTATGATATACAAAACATTAAATAATTTAAAAGTTTACAATTTGGAATAAGTATCCTAAATTGACAGAGGGGAATTGGCACACAGTGCAGGTCCTTCAATTATTTGGTTGATATGATTTATGAAAGTAGCTGTCTCTGGCATGAGTCAGCTAGTAAATCCAGTCCTGGCTTAAGTCTGAATTTTAAATGAGCTATCCAAGGTGCTGAACTATTTTGGATACACAATTCAGTGGATTGTGTATCCAAAGTTTTCACTGAAACTCTATCCTACTGCAATTGGACCCAACATCCACCACTGTTTGTGTTCTCGATTCTGTGCATAAGTCAGCAGTATTGCAGCTGCATTTTGAACTAAATAAAGCTTCTGCATGCTTTTCAAGGGTAGACTGTGTTATACCAGAGGTCATATTATTAACGCATGGAAAACTGATAAGACCCTCTTAGGAAAGATTTCAGCTGGCATGTGCAGTGTTTAATGTCAGAGTATTTGCAGCGCAGCAGTAGTTGGATGGAAGCATTGGAACGCAGAATGAAGAGACACTCAGAGACGTTGGTAAAACTATTTACAAAGTTTTACTGTATACAGCAGTAATCAACACAAACAGACTTTCAGACGACAGACGAACACAGGACTGTTCTGTTCTCCAACGGAACTTGACTCAAACTCTAGGCAGACAGAACTCAACTGAACAGAACTGAACTGATGCAATTGTTATGCACAAACACTTGTGTCTGGATACTCCCTAGTTCCAGCCACACATCAAGGACATCATAGCTTCTTGGCAATTAACTCTTTCCACACTATGGTACATTCTGGATGACACAATCAGTTGCAATACAAGCATGGCACAAATTGCATTTAAACACTATCAATACACAAATCCCACATTAACATTTAATGTGTGTGTGTGGGAGTGGGGGTGACAACATGTTCCTATAAATGCTTGAAGACATTGAAGTTAGACCCAAGCACAAGAGTCCTGATATGTACATACATAAGTTTTTAAACATCACCTGAAAGCAATACAAATACCATTCTTACATATACATGGTTTTGGACTTAACTGACATATTTCCTTTCAAATAAGTTGCATTGACTTTATCGAGGCATGCTCTAAAATAGATACCGTACATAGTATAGGCTAGCTAAAGAAAGTTTTAGCATTGATTTGTTTGATTAGAAGATGGCCTTCTTAATGAATGTTTGGATTTGTCCCAAAAGTCTTATGTGAGAAGAGGTGAGATGGACCCATGCATATTTCAAAACCTCAATATTGTGAAGGCATATTTGGCAACTTATATTCTGTTTGAATCCAAGTCTTTTCAGTATGTCCTCTATTTTCATTTCACTGTCACAGCACAGCTGTGTGGTCTATTACTAACAAAATAATGGATCTGCAAATTTTACCTTGACAATTTGAGTTTGGGTAGTAGTCCTTCAAGATTTTACACTGATCATTGTAATAGGCTATTTGAGAATGCTTTCTTGGCTTGCTGTCTCTCAGATTTTTACAAGGATTCCTGAATTGTTGGGCATTTATGACTGCTTTAGCTGGGCTTAACGTTGGGGTTTTAGTTTGTGTTTGTTGTTTTTATATTGATTTTTACATACAAAGATTAAAATGCAGGTTAAATGCAGATAAAGGCTACAACCTTAGACACACATACCTGGGAGTCATTCTAATTAATTAAGCTCAGTGGAAGTCAATAAATATGCAGAAGCTTGTACATGATTAGTAAACGTAAGTTGAATTAGGTTTTGTTGTTTTGAGAGGGATTTAAGTCACATTGGTTTCGGTTCCTCTGTAAATCCAGCACAATCCTCTATCTACTCAAACATCAGCCCCATTGAACTCAATGAGACTTGCTCCCAGCTAAGTAACCTTCTTGGGGAAAATGCAGATACAGTAGAGTCTCACTTATCCAACATAAACGGGCCGACAGAATGTTGGATAAGCGAATATGTTGGATAATAAGGAGGCAATAAGGAAAAGCCTATTAAATATCAAATTAGGTTATGGTTTTACAAATGAAGCACCAAAACACCATGTTAGACAACAAATTTGGCAGAAAAAGTAGTTCAATACGCAGTAATGCTATGTAGTAATTACTGTATTTATGAATTTAGCACCAAAATATCATGATAAATTGAAAACATTGACTACAAAAATGCATTGGATAATCCAGAACGTTGGATAAGCGAGTGTTGGATAAGTGAGACTCTACTGTAGTTATAAGAACAATGGACACGTGTTTTTCATATGAATGCAATTCTCTTAGTAGATAGTTGCAAATTGATGTCATCTTCAGTCCAGATCCAATGCAGTTCTGTGCCTATAAATACATAAACAAAAATGCCATGACTCAGTGATAGAACATAATTTCTTTACATATGAAAGTATCTCATGTAAGACTGGAATTTTTTGCGTGTTAGCAGTGTGGTTAGCATTAAGAGGAGAAAATTCTGATGTGAAGGTCAGTCTGTCTTCGAATAAAGCAGCTGTTTCCTTTTCTAATTTCTGCTGTGGGAAAATAGGATGAAAGTAATGTCTTCTTTTACCCGCTGAAGAGATTTAAATGATATTAGTCTGAGGAAAGTGAATGGTAGGAATGCACATTAAATGAAGTGATGATTAATGAGCTTTAAAATGTACATATGATTTCATTTTGGTCATCCATTTGGAGATATGACATTCTGGAGTTCATATACAACATATCAGTAAAAATTACTAAACCATGAATAATGATGTTGATTGCCTAGTTATTTTGTCATCACTTGATTCAGTAAGTATAATGATCTCTGAAATACGCCAAACACTTCAAACATTTTTAAAGAATATCACCAGTGGCAAGACTTGTGTATTATTACAGTATAGTTGTTTTTGCAATTCTAATATTAACATAAACACTTAAAATACAGTAGAGTCTCACTTATCCAAGCCTCGCTTATCCGAGTTTCTGGATTATCCAAGCCATTTTTGTAGTCAATGTTTTCAATATATCGTGATATTTTGGTGCTAAATTCGTAAATACAGTACAGTAGAGTCTCATCCAACATAAACGGGCCGGCAGAACGTTGGATAAGCGAATATGTTGGATAATAAGGAGAGATTAATGAAAAGCCTATTAAACATCAAATTAAGTTATGATTTTACAAATTAAGCACCAAAACATCATGTTATACATCTAGTAATTTCTGTATTTATGAATGTAGCACCAAAATATCATGATGTATTGAAAATATTGACTATAAAAATGCGTTGGATAATCCAGAACGTTGGATAAGTGAGTGTTGGATAAGTGAGACTCTACTGTAATTACAACATAACATTACTGCGTATTGAACTGCTTTTTCTGTCAAATTTGTTGTAAAACATGATGTTTTGGTGCTTAATTTGTAAAATCATAACCTAATTTGATGTTTAATAGTCTTTTCCTTAATCCCTCCTTATTATCCAAGATATTCGCTTATCCAATGTTCTGCCGGCCCATTTAGCTTGGATAAGTGAGACTCTACTGTATATCAAACCAAAATGCATATTGGTCCAGAAATCATGGTCACCCATAAACTACTTTTGTTTAATTTATAATCCCTAGATTTACTTATTCACTGGAAATGTGAATGTATGAAGAAAGATAATATCACGATATTCTCCTTGTAGTTCTTTATTTTTTATGTTTTTTTCTGTTAGGAACCTTTTTTTTTATTTCTTTAGACGCTTAAACCACACTTCGTTATTTTTTCCTTATAACTAACGTCATCCCAATTTAACCGGATATAGTTCTTTGGGTAATTAAGTATTCCCTAACCCAGCACCCTCAAGAGACATTAGACTATAACTACCATTATTCCTAGACAGTGCAACTAGATTAGGACCAACAGATCGGTAAGAGAATTATAATCCAACATATCTGGAGGTAGTCACGTTTGGGGAAGGCTAATTCTAACTGATTCATTGATGAAATATAGCTAAAATAATTACAAAGAATAGTTGGTGATTATTTATGTTATGTAACCAGTCATACTTAAAGCATTTATTTTGAAGTGTCATTTGTAGATTTCTTCTTTTAGAGGAATACGTTGTCTTCAGAAAGACAGCAATATATTCCTGAAATCAAACTACAAACTGTATCATACTTACTTTCACAGAAACTATTTCTCATTTAAGTCACTGTCACCAGAATATAATTAAAATGCTCATATCCTTGAAAAGCATTAAAGAAACACTTTTTCAGTTGGCAAAATGTTAGCTTTATTTAATTGCAGGAGAGCAGGTCTATTTGTAATGAAATCCATGCTTAGAGAGGCTGATCAGCTATGTGTAGAGGAGTACCTCTCAGTTTGGGAATTGATTTAAAGGTATCATATAAATATCCCCCCCCCCCCAATTCCTCATATGTGATGCAGTACCTCTTGATAAGAGTTTCCTATTTTAAAAACTCTTTAAATTCAAGTTGTAAATCCTTGCTTATTTAATTCTTACATGCAAAAACGAAGAATTTCATCCCTCCCATTGGGGAGAGATGTAAAGAGCTGCAGGGCGGGGGATAGAAAAAAAAATAGGGGAACTTTTTTTCCAGAAGAATTGAAATTAAAAATGAATTTTGAAATGTTTTCTTGTAGAATTATTAATACAGTAGAGTCTCGCTTATCCAACGTAAACGGGCCGGCAGAACGTTGGATAAACAAATATGTTGGATAATAAGGAGAGATTAAGGAAAAGCCTATTAAACATTAAATTAGGTTATGATTTTACAAATTAAGCACCAAAACATCATGTTAGACAACAAATTTGGCAGAAAAAGTAGTTCAATACGCAGTAATGCTATGTAGTAATTACTGTATTTACGAATTTAGCACCAAAATATCATGATATATTGAAAACATTGACTACAAAAATGCATTGGATAATCCAGAACGTTGAATAAGTGAGTGTTGGATAAGTGAGACTCTACTGTACCATGTTTAAGACTTGCCCTTTTTTCCAACATACAATATAATAGGAAGACATATGAAAGACAATGTACAATTTCTGATAATTGCTGTTCCCCATGTTGGTAACCATTTCTCAATTCTTTTTGGAACTGTGCTTGACATTCTGGAAAATCATTTAATGGGCAAACTAAAAAAAATGCAAATAGCATCATTTATGTAGGAATAAGAAAGAGAAAAGACTACCAGATCTCCATTAAGTATTTTGTGGGTGGCTGTAAGAATACTAGGTGTTGTAAGCTATATGTCAGAGGAAGGAATGGTCACATCCGTCCTATTTCTTGCCTAAGATAACTGTGTGAAATTCATGGGATCATAACAGGTTACTTAAAGTGTGTGTGTTAGACTGTAACCCAGTATGTGAAGCAGAGCCTTAAATATCCTAAAGGCATTGGATCTTATCTGGTCTTGGAAACTAAGCAGGGTGCATGAAGACCACTAATGAAAACTAGGTGCTGTAGCTGTATTTCAGAGGAAGGAACTAGTAAAATTACCTCTGAGTATTCCTTGCCTAAGAAAATCCTATGAGATTCAAGGATTTGCTCAAAGTTGATAGGTGACCTGAAATCACACATGAGATGACTGCTTTCTAAGTGGTGGCTTCCTGGTTTTTATTCATGGATCCTCCCTTGTTGCCAGAAGAACCCCATTTTTGTTTTGTTATTCAAGGATTGCAAATATATCATGCATTTTAGAATAATTACTTCATTCTTTTAAGGTCTGGCTTCTGATGGTTTCTTTTAGCTTTCTATTTTATTGTGCTGTTTTGGAGTGTGCTTATTGGGTTTTTATTTATTTTATAGGAGTTTTATGCTGTGTTAGCTTGCAATGATATACCGTGATCTCTGTTGTTTTATTGCTATATTCTTAACTGTCACAGTGCCCAGTGAAGAGTTTTACCAGACATTTAATGAATTAATCCTATTTCATGTGGTTCTGAGGAAAATCCTCATTGACTCCAGTTGAGCATTTCTTCCAAAAATCATAATTTTCCTTGACCACAGCAAGGAAGGAAGAGGATTAACTTTCTTTTCCTATCCTGCTGAACTCCTGATTATCTGATCAACAAACAAGACACTTTGGGAATACATACGAGTGCTATCCACAAAGTAGGTTACGTTTTGGAATTAAAAATGAATGAAGTATAGGAAAAAATATTTACCATATGCAGTTGAAAGCCACATCCAAATACCACATCTCACGTAGTCGCCATTCAAATCTAGGGACTTACCATAGCGATGAATGACCTTTGCAACTCCTTCCCCACTAAATTCTGCCACTTGCATCCTCAACCACTTGTTTCCAACAATGGGGGCATGGCTGGCAATGCAGCGTTTTGGTGACGCTGCGCAGCTGCTGGAGGGGGAGACCAGCTGGTTGAGGATGCAAGTGGCAGAATTTCGTGGGGAAGGATTTGCAAAGCTCATTCATCGATATGGTAAGTGCCTAGATTTGAATGGCGATTACGTGAGATGTGGTATTTGGGTGTGGCTTTCAAGTGCATATGGTAAATGTTTTCTCCTATACTTTGTTCATTTTTAATTTCAAAACGTAACCTACTTTGTGGATAACCCTCATACTTTCTGTCACTATTCTTATCCCTGGGTTGTAGAGAGTTGGTTATACCTCCGGATGTTTGTTGCCATAGAAACTTTATTGAAATGAGTGATGAGCATTCTTAACATGAAATATTGTCAACTAGTAGGAAATAAATGTGTTTTGGGGCATGTGTTTTCAAACTTGTGGGAATTATGGAGTCCATATAGCATGTTCTCTGCAGTTCAGCTAATTAGGTGATGTATGTTCTCCAAAGAGTTTGGTTTCTGTATTACATATATTTAAATGACTGCTTATCACTTGACACCATTCTCATTATTTTAGTGGGAAGCTGATGCCAGAAATAATTGTGAAGGAACAGGGTCAAATAAGGTTTAAAATTGTATGGATTCTATAATCCAGTGGGTTTGCAATTGTTGCAACAATTTACTTTTATTTTATTTTGTCAAAGGATTTGTTTATTGCTTTGGCATGTTCAGGTGCCCAAGCTAATGTTTTAGTGGTGTGCCTTGAAATAATTTCCAGTTTATGGCAAACCTAAGGCAAACCTTTAATGGGATTTTCTTGGCAAGATTTGTTCAGAGGGGTTTTTGCCTTTGCCTTCCTCTTTGGGTGAGATGAGATAATGCTGATGTGTACCCACATTTTATATATTCTAAAATCCACTGTGATATTTCTCAGATTGTTCCAGGAGCAACATTTTGATGGGCAGTATAGGATGGGAGCCCCTGGTGGTGCAGCGGATTAAACCGCTGAGCTGCTGAACTTGCTAACTGAAAGATTGGTGGTTCGAATCCAGGGAGCAGAGTGAGCTCCTGCTATTAGCCCCAGCTTCTGCCAACCTAGCAGTTCGAAAACATGCAAATGTGAGTAGATCAATAGGTGCCATTTCTGTGGGAGGATAACGGCGCTCCGTGAAGTCATGCTGGCCACATGATCTAGGAGGTATCTACGGACAATGCCGGCTGTTCAGCTTAGAAATGGAGATGAGCACCAACCCCCACGACTAGACTCAATGTCAGGAAAAAGCCTTTACCTTTACCTTATAGGATGAGAATAATGGGAGTTAGAAAATATCAGGAGCACTGCCTAAAACTAGGGGAAGTGCTTTGCACCTGCATATAGACACCATTGACTATTGCTATTAAGAAGTATAAGCCTTAGTTAAGGTTGACTGACCATTTTTATTACTGTCCTGAAATAATATTGACTTAACACAAAGTACAAAAGAATCTCATTATCAGATGCTGATAGACACAGTGATTTGAATAATAATGGAAATTTGTGTTGTTTATAATGTTTTAAATTCTAAGACCAAAGAACTCTCTGGTCCATGCAGTCATGGAGAACCAACAAGTACAAATTCAGATTTGGGGGGGGGGGGGACGCAGAATGACTGTCCCAGAGAAAACTTGGAACTGTTAATCTTGGGGGCTACAGCTTCTGGAAAGTGGTAAGAGGAGAGAGAAACTAGGATATTTCTAAAGCAATTGAAAAATGAGATGACAGATGATTGAACAGGACTGTGATTATTGAGGATGTTTCTAGCCAAATCAGAACAGTTAGCACGTATATCTGTTAAAAGAACTATAGATAAGAGTAAGGCGGGATTGGTATCTGCCACATTATGCTGAATGCTACTATTAGGTCTGCAAAGGGTCTGAAATGCTTATATTGGTTCTGACTAAATATTTGTTTTTGTAGGCTGGATATTACTATCTCATTTCACTCGTGCATTCTGTACCCTCCTGTCATAAGATTACCTTTAAAATGGCAAATGAGGGATTATTGCAGCTCAGACGGAAATGTTCCAAACCAGAGAAGTAATTTTAAAAACTTGATTGTACTTTCAATGTTCAGCTGCCCCATGATTTTTGAAAGAACTGGCTAAAAGAAGATAATCTAATCACATATATGGGGACTTTATGGAGTGAAAGTCTGTCTCTCTGTGATTACTGGCCCGAAGCAGTGTATTGAGTGATAATTGCAGTTATATGTGGAACATTGTGTTTAAATCCCTGTTTTGTCATAGCTGAGTGAACCACCCAGGGTGTTTTCTTAATATTACTGCTTTTAGGATATTGTAGATTCTTTGAGTGTCACTAGATCAAGGTTTGCTGCCCAAATGGTATTAAAGAGCAATGTCGCTGTCCAATTCCCCCAAAAAATAACTGCATACAAATATGTGTTGTATACATTTGGCAATATCTGTGTTCCTTCTTCAAAAGTTACAACTGATACAATGGTGTGAAAGCATGTACCGGAAATACACAGAATAATCATATACAGATTGAGCACCCCTTAACTGGAATTCGGAAATCTGAAATGCCTCCAAATCCAAAATAATTCACATGGGTTGCTGAAATAGTGACCTCTTTCTGAAAGGCCAGTGCACATAAACTTTGCTTTATGCACAAAATTATTAAAAAACACTGTATACCTTCAGACTATGCATGAGAGATGTACATCTATATATATAAAAGGATTAAAAAAATTCGGCCTAGGAAAAAACAACAAAACTACACATCCCAGAAACACTAAACTTGGCAACACAACCCCTCATCCATGCCTCTACGTTCATATAACAAAAAGAAAAGAAAACTAAAGTCCTAATTAGAGGGAGAGGAATAATTGTTTTTATCCAATTGCTGCCAGTTAGAAGGCTAAGCTCTGCCCACTTGGTCTCCTAGCAACCCACTCAGCCCAGGGGACAGGCAGAGTTAGGCCTCACTTAGGCCTCTTCCACACTGCCTATAAAATACAGATTATCTGATTTTAACTAGATTATATGGCAGTGTAGACTCAAGGCCCTTCCACACAGATATATAACCCATTTATAATATTATATTATCTGCTTTGAACTGGATTATCTTGACTCCACACTGCCATATAATCAACTTCAGTGTGCATTTTATCCAGCTGTGTAGAAGGGGCCTCATACTTCGCCACAGCAACGCGTGGCCGGGCACAGCTAGTGAAATATAAATGGAATTTTATATTTAGACATGGGTCCCATCTCCAAGAGGTTTCAAAATCCAAAACAGTTCTGGTCCCAAGTATTTTGTTGTCAAAGAGATACGCAAACACTATAAAGGTTCAAAACATATGCTATAAACACAGTATGTATATGCATCATATACATTTGACATTCATATAAGTGTTCACAACAATAATAAAGTACAGCCAACTGTTGTAACACACAGCAGTATCTTACGGAATATAATGTTTCAAGAACTGAAATCTTAGAGACTTAAATGCAAAATGGAGTCAACACAAAGTAGTCTACGGTATTTGAACAATTTCTCAGGACTCCAACTGATTTTTGTAAACAACACAGTATCTGTATTAGTGCATCATGCACATTCAACCTTTGCAAAATAATATATGCTGATATAATGTGAAACTAAAGGAATCAATTATAAATTCAATTGTCTTAAACCGACTCGGCGTCTCTATAATATTAGAGCAATTCTTCAGGACTCCACAGGTTTTGAAACACTTGATATAGAAGATAAACCTTGAGATAAAGATCTTATAGATATTTGATCCTGTGTTGAAGACGCCAAGTATTTTGGACAAGGGATACTCAATATGTACGGCCCCCATAGACAAGGAGCTGTTGAATGTGTGAAATGCCTTAACAGATAACAATTGAGATAATAGAATCCCTGTGACCAAACTTTGGTTCAGTGCTAACGGATCATAAAGTTTCATGGGCATCCGTACATTGGAGGTCTGGAAAGTGATAGCTCCTGCTGTCTGGTTTCAGCTGTAAGGTAAAGGTAAAGGTTTTCTCTGTTGACATTAAATTTAGTTGTGTCTGACTCTGGGGTTTGGTGCTCATCTCCATTTCTAAGCTGAAGAGCCAGCGTTTTCTGTAGACACCTCCAAAGTCATGTGGTTGGCATGACTGCATAGAGCGCCGTTACCTTCTCACCAGAGTGGCACCTATTTATCTACTCACATTTGCATGTTTTCAAACTGCTAGGTTGGCAGAGGCTGAGGCTAACACTGGGAGCTCACCCTGCTCCCCGGATTCTAACTGTTGACCTTTCGGTCAGCAAGTTCAGCAGTTTAACCCACTGCGCCACCGAGGGTTCTGGTTTCAGCTGTACTTCTGGGGAAAATAAGTTGTGCAAGAAGGCACTATGACTTTGTAGGCAATGCTCAGAATAATACTAATGTATGTTACTGAAAAAGTCTGGTTCTTTTCTGTGGTGGATGCTCCTACCTGACAATTATCCTTAATGTTCGATGTTCGATGTTTTGAAAATGTAGGTCTCATTTATAGCATCTTCTGCTGCACTGTTGTGAAAAAGCTTCAATATCATTTCAAAAACAATATCCTACGGTATGTTTTCCCCCCTTTCCAACAGAATCAGCTTTTTCTTTGAACCTAAGGCAGTGGCTGTGATATCAGCAAGCAGGTTAGAGTCGCTTTTGACTGAGCCTGTGCTCGTGTAATTCTGTCAGCCAACACACTGGCATCAGTCTTGTCTGAAGGGCTCTGAATAAAAGTCCCAAACTCAAACCTACCCAGGGCTAGATTAATAACGGGCAATGTGTTGCCCTCACTTTTGAGGGCAGTCCTTTAATTTCAGGTTTTCCAAAGTTATTAAGACTTACAACCTCTAAGCCAGGGAATTCTCACAGAGAAGATACTCAGATTGCAAGATAAGCTTTTTAATAGCTTTAGCTACATGTTTCTGATTTTAGAAGCTTTTTTAAAAATACAAATAATAATTCACCCATGGGACCATCAAATAGTAAATGCTCAGCTTGAGGGCTTTTGATTTTTCCTTGTTCTTTGTTTTGTCTTGGATTAACCTTCATGCCGGGGGGTTGCTGGACAAAAAGATGCCCATTTGTAATTGCATCGATAGCGGCTGCAATTCTTGTCGTAGCACCAAACAGAATGTATAGCAAAGCTGTGTCATTTAATTTATTTGAGTCCAAGTTCACTACTGTTATATTTGCCTATTTCCTACTATTCAGGTCATATGATTCTGTAGGGGATTTTGTGCCACCTTTTGCAGAGGGAATGATTTTTTTTAATCCTTTTTGACTTGGCTTCCTGATAGAATATTCCCAGGATACATTAAAACAGACTCACAATCACAAGATGACAAGTGTGAGGTTGTATCATGTATATTTGCAATCCTATATTGCCCACCTAATTAGGAGTAAGCCATGCCAAATATATTGGTTGTGCTGTAATAATAATAATAATAATAATAATAATAATAATAATAATAATAATAATAATTTGTTTGTTTTACCAGTCATATGACCATTTCAAAGTGCAACATAAATAAAAACAAGGCAAAAAGGATGGGAGGACGGGCAGCTGACCTTCTGTTTGCTGGTTGTGCTGTACATAAGTGTACATGTCTCTCCATACTTCACACCCTGCCTTTTACATGTATTTGCTCACAATCAGATAGATTTAATGAAACCAACCCCCATGAGGATAAATCACAGGCCCTTTCTCCCCCAGGATTGCCTATTGGGAGAAGGAAGAGCTATGAATAATCTTCATTATGTGGCAGTGTTATTCTGCTTCCTAAAGGGCTGCTGAGAAACCATACTTTTTGCTATGGGAGAAGCAGATATCATATCAGGATTTTTCCCTTGTCTTCATTGCCGCTACCAGCTCTTGTGTCTTTTTTTAAAA
Organism: Anolis carolinensis; assembly: GCF_035594765.1. Lineage (NCBI taxonomy): Eukaryota > Metazoa > Chordata > Lepidosauria > Squamata > Anolidae > Anolis > Anolis carolinensis. Next base: position 213,490,990 of record NC_085841.1, on the reverse strand, counting down.
AATAATGATTTTTATTGAAGAGTTTTACAAAAACAAAAAAAAACCCTTTGAAATGGGTAAGAAAGTGAGGAATGGGGCTGGTAAGAGGGGGGAAAGGGTTGGGTAAGTGGGCTATGGGGAGGGAGGGTCATTGGAAAAAGGGGGATATGGGAAAGTAGGGGAGGGGGAGGGAGGTTCATTTAACTTCTGTTCTTCTTCCTTCCATTTTCCATCTGCTTCGTTCCTGTTAGGGATTCCTCTTTTTCAGAAGAGGAAGGGGAGCAGGAAAGTGTTCATGAATCTGAGGGTGAATTGGAATCTGAGGAGGAGCTTTTGCAAGTACCCTCATTTCAGGAGAGGTGAAAGGAAACAGAGCAGAGATGTCGTTCAGCTAGATTAGCTGCCAAAAATGCAGCTGAGTAATTAGGAACTACCCTAGCAGCTGTGAGGGGACTCAGGGCTATAAAGCAAAAGCAGGTGCAGCCAGCTCTTGCTGGTAACAAACTGACTCTCATGCCTTCACTCCCCTGGTGCCTGCTTCGAGTCTGCATCTGGATTTATTGCTGTGTCTTTGTCTGAAGTAAGACTATTTGATTTGAGAGTTTATCAGAGACTAAGAACTATGCTTGCCCTATGACTCCCTTGCTTCCTTTTGCATTATTCCAACGAGTGTGCTGTACAAAACAGGACAGTTCAGTTGCTTCAATTGCCTTTGGGGTGAGGGAACCTCTTTCCTTCTGTTTCTAGATATCTTCCTTTAGCTCATTTTTTAAATATTCTTCAAAGCACGTCCAATCTGTCTCTAACATAGGTTTGCCTGGAAGGTTAATCTATTCATATCCTTTATCTCCAGTATTTTATCTAACCAGAGCTCCTTCTTGGGGATGATTTCCGATTTCCAAGATTTAGCAAATATTATTCTGGCGGCTGTTTAAAGTATACGAAAAGTTTATCTTTATTTGTACTTTCTATCTCTTGTGCATGATAGATCTCTAAAAGGTAATGTTCTGGTTCCAATGTCAAATTTAACTTCAAATTTTATTTATATTCTTTATTTATCATTTTTTAATATGTGGAGGTTTTTTTTACAGCTCCACTACATATGAAAATAGGAGCCCGTCTGTTCTTTACATTTCCAACATTTTTTGTGCATATCTTTATACATAGTTTCTAATTTACAGGGGTTATATACCACCTGTGTAGCATTTTAAACCAATTTGAGATCTGTAGCATAAGTATATTTGAACTTTTTAGTCCATATCAATTCGTTTAATTTTATTGGTTTGCCGATGTTTCTTGCCCACTGTATCATTGAGTTCTTTATCTCTTCTGTTTCCATTTCCCATCCAATTAATTTATTATATATATTTGTAACATTTTTCTTCTCTGATAGTAATAGTTTATTCCAGAATTTGTGGTTTCCGCAAAATCCCATTTTTTATCTATTCCATATGATTCCTTAATTTGCATATATTGGAGCCACGAAACATTTTTATAGTTTCGAAAAAGTTCTTCTAGTGTTCTTAGTTGTGGTGCATCTTCATTATTATTTTTTATCAAGATTTCTTTATATGTTGGCCAGTTTGTCCATCCTACTCTGATTTGCCCCCATCGGTGAGAGCCATAATGGTATCTTAGAATAAAAGTTCTTCTTGTATCTTTCCCAGACCTTGATGAGGGGCAACCTGATGAAGTGGTCTCCAAACTTTTTCTCCACCTTGGTTTTGTCATACCATATATATGCTTGCCACCTTCTTCTTGTGTCTTATGTAGTTTAGATTGGGAGCCTGAAGACAGGGACTGTTTTCAATAACAATTTTCACAAGACTTTGTGGAAACCTTTTTTGGTCGAAGAACAGGATAATAAATGAATGGTAACATAGATGAATGAATGAATGAATGAATGAATGAATGAATGAATAGAAATCGTCTTAAAGGATGTGCTCAGAAAACATACCAGTACTTTGTCAGTAGTATCTTGCTCTCTTATTGATAGTAGGATCTTAACCGAACAGACTGACTTACAATATACTATGTTGAAAATGATAGGACTCTGCTCCAGGACACTGCATGTGTTATTAGGATGTTTTATGTGCAGTTCTATTGATAGGTGGTGAAGCTTCTATCAGTTTTATACAAAACTTTAGGGTTTTTGCCCATTTTCTAATTCTAACAAATCTCTATTGCACGAAGACCTGATCAGTCTTTATTGTTTAGCAACAAGATTGATACTGAAGAAAACTGTGGATGTCAAAGTGCTCTGTCATTGAGGAGACATATTTTGCTGCATTGTAGTTATAGGGATAAAGAACTGTGTTTGTACATTCCTTAGGACATGAGAATGAATGCCAAGAGTTTTTTCTTACATAATTTACCATCCAGGGAGCCCCCAGTGGCACAACGGATTAAACCGCTGAGCTGCTGAACTTGCTGACCAAAAGGTCAGCGGTTCGAATCCAGGGAGTACGGTGAGCTCCTGCTGTTAGCCCCAGCTTCTGCCTACCTAGCAGTTAGAAAACATGCAAATGTGAGTATATAAATACGTACCGCTCCAGCAGGAAGGTAACGGCGCTCCATGCAGTCATGCTGGCCACATGACCTTGGACATGTCCATGGACAATGCCGGCTCTTTGGCTTAGAAATGGAGATGAGCACCAGCCCCCAGAGTCAGACAAGACTAGACTTTCTGTCAAGGGGAAATCTTTACCTTTACCTTAATTTGCTATCCATTTATCTCTTATGGTAAATTAAGTACACATCAATTCAGTGTACCAGTGTAACTTTTACATATTATAAGTAGAAAAGGGCATTGGGAACATGGGTTCCATATTGAAAGTTTTCAATGTCTCATTTTATCAATGTCTCACTGATTATGTGATATATGTTTGCTGTTTGTGTAGCATTGAAAATAAAGTGAAAGTGTCTTTGACTTTATCCAGTATACTTTCTGCTGGTATAACAAGCCCTTCGCATGGCAGGAGGCTAGATCCAATCTCATTTTCCAGGGTAATAACTTAATGTGGGAACTTGACTCACTTCAGGAAAACAAATATCACAGCATAGCAGTAGGTTTCCAGAATTGGCTTTTTGATCGCAGTGCTACTTCTTATTTTCCTATATGGAATAATCTTTACATAGTGAAGCTTTGGAACAAATGAAATTTCATGTCTATCTTCTCTGAAAAAACCTCCTGTTAGCTGCAAATGATAGAAAATGAACTCTATATCTCGCTGCAGTACAATACAATGAAAAGGCAGTGATAGAAATAAAAATAGTGCTACAGAATAGACACAACTCAACAATGAGCTCTGAGTACATATAGTAGTTTTTAAAGGAATATTTTTCTGTTCATATTATTGTTGAATGGAGTTTGACTGAATATCTTGCTTTTTGTCTCTTAACCTCCAAAACAAATAGCAAAATCTTAGTGTTAAAATTCCTGGCCCTCAGTTCTTCAATACATTTTTTATTCATGTGTCTTGTCAGGCTCCTAGAGCCACAAGTTGTCAGTACCATTTCACAGTATTTCATCTAACTCTGCTTGAAATTTTTGCTGATTGCCTTTGCTGCCAGAATTGCAAACTGGGACTGGGTAGAATCACTAAAAGATATAGGCAGGCATCTTCCAACCCAAGCCCAGAGCTGGAAATTCAGAACCAAAACGTTTCCCGCAGAGATTTCTATCTAGTTTTCTTAAAACCTTTTGAGATAAGAGATTCTACAGCCATCTTGGGTAACATGTTCAATTTCCTTAGTGCCGTTGTTCAGTCAAAATTGGTACTGTTGCTGTTTAGGCCCTTTTCCTTGGACCAAGGGAGAATTGTTTCCTTCCTCATTTAAAAAAAATACCAAATTTCCAGTATTCAAGTGTTTTCCAGTTACTTCCCTGTTCAATGAAGATCAAATTCAGAACAACAGAGCATGAATTGTCCCACTTATCTTTGGCAAAACTACCTATTATCTGATTATTTTTGAGAAGCACTGCCGCAACATCACCAGCTTTAAGATGGCCATTTCCCAGAGGAAATATACTTTAGAGAAGTTTAATTAGATCCCAAAACTGTGGAGTGGTTTTTCAGACTCTTCCTGTTTTACAGTTTGTTATTTGGATTTTAGTGGTGGTGGTCTCACTGACATTCTGGATTATATTTGATTGGATTTTTATTTATTGGGAGGTTATCTAGTTCTGTGCTAATAAAGGAGGAGTCTAGAAAATGAACAAATGCTTAAACAGAAAACATTGCCGGCTGGCTGGCTGTGCATGCACACACATTCCAATACTTCAAAGACAGGCGAGAATACCACAGGACACAAATAAGTTAAACTTAAGTTTGCTGCTGAAACTTCTTCTCAAGTGATATTCAGGTGAACTGGTTGGCAGAGAAGTTCTCATCAGGTGAAACATCTGAAGAATTTTAAAGGATGCTAAAATCATTTCAGTAAGCCCAAGGAAATGTATTTGAGTTCCGTAGGATCTGACAGAACTGTAGATAAAAGTCAATTCTGTCTACATTGAATTGCAGAAGTTTTTCCAGTTGTCTCTGAGTTCCCACTTGCACAAGAAATTAGTTTCTGTGATCTCAAATGCTGGAAGACCATCCTTACACTTCATAGAAGTTGTTATTGGTACCTTGGCCATCCATTTTTGGTGTGTGTATGCAGATGGTATTTTGGGACAGCATAGCTTCTATGAATGATTTTCAAAGAGATAGTCATGTTAGTCTTGTTCAGTGTTAAAGGAAAAAAGTAATCTTGTGGCACAGTTGAGTTAACTATTTAATTCCTGGGACAGCTGACTTTTTCTGATGCAAGATCCATGATATTAATTGAAGTGTGAGAAGAAAGGAATATGTATGGAAGGTGGGAGGGATCCAGCAGAGCATCAACAAACATCTCCTTAGAATATGAGTGGGAAGCATCCATACATAATGCCGTGTAATATTGTGACATGATGGTGAGTGCATTTTGGGAATTACTTCCCTTAAAATAATTTATTGACCGGGGGGAGGGTGTTTGCAATTTATTTATTCAAATATATTTTTGTGCTGCCTGTAACTCTTCTAAATATATATTTAAAGAAACAAGTCTTAATCATTCAAGAGAAAAGCAATGCAAAAAGTTAACAGAATAAAACTACTTAAGCTTCCAGCTCAGCATCTTGACAAAACAGACATTTCAAGGCCAGTTTAAAAGCTAATACAGTAGCGTGTCACTTATCCAACACTCACTTATCCAACATTCTGGATTATCCAATGCATTTTTGTAGTCAGTGTTTTCAATACATTGTGATATTTTGGTGCTAAATTCGTAAATACTGTAATTACTATATAGCATTACTGCGTATTGAACTACTTTTTCTGTCAAATTTGTTATATAACATGATCTTTTGGTGCTTAATTTGTAAAATCATAATCTAATTTGATTTTAATAGGCTTTTCCATAATCCTTCTTTATTATCCAACATACTCGCTTATCCAACGTTCTGCCGGTCTGTTTATGTTGGATAAGTGAGACTCTACTGTAATGATAAGGTCATATGTATACCCTTTAGGATGGATCATTGCAGAAATTGTACCACCAATTTTTCTGTTTCCTGCCATTCTGACTGACCCTGAAAAACAGGCCCATGAGCAGAACCTCTGAGATGAATTATTTGGATCAGGCAGATCGATATAGGTTCAGGCAACCGTTCAAATATGGTCTAATAAATACAGATTGGGATAGATGGTGAGCTCATGTCACAAAGCATCTTTTTCCATGTTTCATGTTCATACATTTTAAAGTCTGAAAGTTGGTTGGTTTGAACAAGCTCATAAGTCTTTTGTGGTCCTTGCTGTTGCTATTTTTATATGCCTTCAGGTAACTTTTGATTTATAGGGATCCCAAAGCAAACTGATCGCACAGTTTTCTTAGAAATACATTGTTAAAGTGGTGTTCTTGCTTTCTTATGAAGCTGAGAAAGTGTGACTTGCTAAAAGGTACTTAGTGGGTTTCCATAGTTGAGTGAGAATCTGAACGCTGGTTTCCGGAGTCCTAATGCTGCACCCAAACTACTATATCACGTAACCACCTGTCAGGATGTGATCGCCCAGCATTCACACTAGCTGAACTGTTCCCATCCTGCCAAAGCAATTGGGGTGGAGATAGCCTAAATGATAAGGGCCATCTGGCTAGGAGGATTGATTTATGGCCTTCTCTGGTTTTCAAGCCTGGGAAAGGACTATCTACAGATAGGTGTGAATGTGAAAGGGGGGCTGGTGGGAAGTAGTAGTTTGATATGCTGGGGTCTGGGCGGGAATTGGTTAGTAGTAGCTTTGTGCTCATCTTGGCAAGAAGGTTTTCAATAAAGTGTTTCCACGGAACTACCTGTGTGAGCTTGCATTGTGTCCTATAACTTCCAAGGACTGACACCAAAACAGTATGAAACTGAAGCTTCCATCAAAACACCCAGCAAAGAAAGCTTATTGAGTGAGATCCTGCCCAAGTGTCTTCACCCATATTTTTGAATGCACAAATGACTACTCAAGGAACTACAGTTTGCTTGAATGTAATGCAAAGAATGTCATGGTCTTGATCAGAAAAAAGATAGCTGCCAAAATAAATTTTAACAGGAATTAAATATACTAAGATATATTGCATGTGTTTGGAGGGAATCATATACAGTAGAGTCTCACTTATCCAACATAAACGGGCCAGCAGAACGTTGGATAAGCGAATATGTTGGATAATAAGGAGGGATTAAGGAAAAGCCTTATTAAACATCAAATTAATATTGATTTTACAAATTAAGCACCAAAACATCATGTTATTCAACAAAATTGACAAAAAAAATAGTTCAATACGCAGTAATGCTATGTAGTAATTACTGTATTTACAAATAATATAAATTTGAGACTTATTTAATGTTAACATCTGTACATATTTTAAAGTGGAGATTTATCAGGTCTCCAAGGTGAGGATTCTTTAAGATCTAGCTCTGCTGTTCAGTCATTCCTTTTCAGTAAATGAATGCTCTTAAAGGGAGGAATGTGCTGTATGATTAAAGCATGATTAAACTCCCCCCCTCCAAAAAATAATAATTTTGGGAGCTTCTTTAGGCCTCTTTCCACTTCAGTTCAATTCTCATTAGCAAGTGGTGCTGCAGTTTCATAGTATGGCAGAAGACACCAGAAAAATGAAGATGGAATTTAAATAAAGACTATGAAATAAGTGTGTTTACTTGGCATAATTCCTAGTAAGGCAAGTTATTGTTTTAAGGAAGAATTTGCTTTTAAACAGCATTTTAGAACCATTTACTTTTAATTGTGTAGCTTTTTTCCTTTTGATGAGAAACTTTCATCTCTCCTTTTATCTTTTAAAAGGGCAAAATTTGCATAAAAGTAAAAAAAGATGGGGATTAAGAGAGGGAGGAAACTGACCAATTCTTTCCATCTTAGAAGTCTGAGGAATTGTGGATGTGATAAAGCATAGCAATGTATAAATGCTTTCAGGGAATATTGCCTTCATTGCACACATTTTTCTGAAACGTCTAATCTGTTCCCTTCTGAGGCAACTGCTGGGGTCTTTACCACCTACAAAGCCTCTTCCCTCTACCTATTCTAGGCTCCTGATCATGGCAGATGCAGCACAAACAACCATTTTAATTCCATATAATGTCAAAAACATGTCAGTCAAACATACCCTATTTCCCCTAAAATAAGACATCCCCAGAAAATAAGACCTAGTAGAGGTTTTGATGAATTGTTAAATATAAGGCCTCCCACGAAAGTAAGACCTAGCAAAGTTTTTGTTTGGAAGCATGCCTGCCAAACAGAACACCAGAGCATGCAGGATCGGTAAATGTATGGATCATCGATAGTTGTACATGGAAATAGTGGCAGTAACAAGAAATTCTTGATAGGATTCACAGTTTGTCTGGTTATGCTGGTTTTGTGATGACAACTACTGTACAGTATATAATAAATGTTCATTTCTTTGTTCAACAATAAATGTGAATTCTTCATGGAAAAATAAGACATCCCCTGAAAATAAGACCTAGAGCATCTTTGGGAGCAAAAATTAATATAAGGCATTGTCTTATTTTTGGGGAAACACGGTAGTAGGAAATAGGAATGATACTTATTGCTCCCACTATGAGGCAAGCTGACATTTGAGGGCCCTCTGATGACTTTCCTAAGGATTCATTCAGAGTTGAATCTAATCTAATTCCTCTGTTGCCTACCTTGAATTTTCCTACTAGTTCAATATTGAACATCCCCAGCATTCCATGTTCATGGCCTAGGGCAGTGGTTTTCAACCTGAGGTCCCCAGATGTTTTTTGGCCTACAGCTCCCAGATAGTCCAGCCAGTTTACCAGCTGTTAGGATTTCTGGGAGTTGAAGGTCAAAAACATCTGGGGATTCCATGTTGAAAACCACTGGCCTATGGCATTCCATCATTTTATTTATTTATTTATTTACAGTATTTATATTCTGCCTTTCTCACCCCGAAGGGGACTCAGGGCGGATCACATTATGTACATATAAGGCAAACATTCAATGCCCATAAACACATCAAACAAAGACAGACAGACAGACGCAGAGGCAATTTAACCTTCTCCTGAGGGGATGTTCGATTCTGGCCACAGGGGGGAGCAGCTGCTTCATCATCCACTCTGATGGCACTTCCTCACTTCCTCATTCCAACGTTGTAAATTAGTTAAACTTGCCTCCCCACTTTTATAAGTGGTACCTTATTTCCTACTTGATAGATGCAACTATCTTTCGGGTTGCTAGGTCAGCAACAAGCAGGGGCTATATAATTGACGGGTGCTCACCCCGCCACGGGCTGGCCTCAAACTCATGACCTCATGGTCAGAGTGATTTATTGCAGCGGCTGCTTACCAGCCTGTGCCACAGCCCGGCCCCTTTAATCAAAGCTTCTTAAACTGTGGGTTGCAACCCCAGTTGGGTCTCCTAACTGAATGTCAGGCTTGATCAAAATTATGTAACTTGCCACCTAATGGCTGTTTTAGACATTTACATGAATCTGTTATTAATGATGTGCAGCAAATGCTCCAGCTGTATTTCATTAAAAAAGGAACATCAGCTTGCCGTATTTAGCCTGTTTTTTCTTAATGGCTAAGTTGACTTTGTGAACCAAACTCAATTGGAATCAAAAACATCAATCATCTGCCATTAAAATTTCAAGAAGAATTTTCCTGCAACCTGAGTTAATACCACCTATTTGTGTTGGGGACGGGGAGGAAAGGATATGTATTGCATTCATTTATGTGAACAGACCATTATAGGAACAAGAGGAAGGTGGGCATGAGTCCATTTCAGTCACATGGCCCACTCTGCAATCTGAGAGCTTTTAAGTTGGAGGTACAGATCCCCAAAATATCCCACTGTGGGATATTTTGAGAGGATAAAAAGGAGAGACATTGGAGTATATTCTGCCCATTGAGGCTGCAAACCAAGTGTGCTAAGCATGTTCTACATCCTGCAGTATTAACACTTCTGGTCCCAAGCATTTCAGATAAAGAATACTCAATCTGTGGTTGGATGGAAGACCACCAAGAAATACCAAATGTTGTAGGCTCTATTTCATAGGAAGGAAAGGGCAAAACCACATCTGAGTATTTCTTGCCTAAGAAAATCCTATGAAATCCATGGGGTCATAATAGGTCTATAGATTGGAAGGCGCGCACACACACACACACAGGTGAATAGATTATGCTTCTTACACCAGGCCTGCACAACTAAAGCATTCCAGATATTGTGGAATTCCTCTCCCAGAATTCCTGACCATTTAACAAGTTGAACACTAAAACACCTAGAGAGCCATATGACTGCCTTACACCAAGGTTTTTTTTTTAAGAGACTAGTATTTACAGTAGAGTTTTACTTATCCACATAAACAGGCCGGCTGAATGTTGGATAAGCAAATATGTTGGATAATAAGGAGGGATTAAGGAAAAGCCTATTACACATCAAATTAGGTTATGATTTTACAAATTAAGCACCAAATTATGATGTTATACAACAAATTTGACAGAAAAAGTAGTTCAATACGCAGTAATGCTATGTAGTAATTACTGTATTTACGAATTTAGCACCAAAATATCACAATGTATTGAAAACATTGACTACAAAAATGCGTTGGATAATCCAGAACATTGGATAAGTGAGACTCTACTGTATTTAAAATCTTTGTAATATTTGAGTACAGTGATCAGATATTGACTTGAATTTTATTGGTTTAGTCCAAATATAGCATTCTCATTAAATGAATTAAATGGTGAGTCAACTCATTGACAAATGGCACTGAGGGAGCAGGTGTTGTGTAGTTAGCACTAACAATAGAGTTCAGGCCAGTGAAGGTAGATTTGAGCAGATGTAGATTCTTCGTGTAAAAAAATTGCCGATATTAATTTTTGTCTGATTATGAAGAGTTTTCTTTACGATATAAAGTAAAGATAAATGATATAAAATAAAGTGTAGTTTTAACTAACTATACTGGCTGTAATCTAAAAGTTATTCCAGTATTCATGAATACAACTTCAGCTTTGTAAGATCAATATTCAATTAGCCTCTTTTTTAGTATTTGACTCTGTGATCTATGCAGTTGGCATACAGCCGAAAATGAAATAATTGGTAGTCTGACTTGCAATTGTATTTTTTTTTAAAAGATGTTAATCCCTGTCGAGATACATTTCACATGGTCAATCCTAGTCAACTGCTTAGCAGGTGTATGTTGGGCTCAAAACCTGAATAAGAGCAAACAGACTTTCTCTACCCAAGATAACTGATTCAGTGTCTTTCATTGATGACAATCCCTATAGGCCACAAATGCTGTTTGTATATCAAAGGTAGAATTATATCTAAGAGCTTCTCACTCTTCTAGAGGGACTGGGACCCCCATTAACTCCTGTTCAGATTTGTGACTTTCCTTATGAGGAGAGTAAAAGAACTGGGACTGGAATGGACAGTGTTAAGCTACTACCTTTTTTTTTTTGCCCATTGATTTGAATATATCAAAATAATAATTGTATGGATGTCTTGAATATGATAAGAAATGAAAATAGAGCTGAGCATCATCAGTAAGTGAATGAATGGGCCAAGTGCATTGTGCTTATTAGGAAAGGATGCTAAGGAACAGTTGTTTCAGTTCCCCAAGGCAAGCCAATCATTTTATAAAAAATAATGATGTATAGAAAGTGTTAATGAAAGCATTGCCCCTTCTTTTCCTTGTGCTTTGGTGGATATTGGTGGAAATTTCAAAAATGGAAAAATACAGAAATCTTACCACAAGATGATTGGTTGATGAAACTAATAAACTATCTACTTTTTAAAGGAAAAAATATTGGGAATATTAAGGAAGAATTAGGAATCATTCATTTTTTTACAATAATATTCCAATAAAATATTTATTGTTGGTTTGTTAATGATATAGACCATCTAAGTAGAAGAAATAAGAAGTAGCAACATGTAAGTAAAGATAAAGGTTTTCCCCTGACATTATTTCCCCTGTTAATGTGGGATTTGTGTATTGGTAGTGTTTAAATGAAATTTGTGTCTTGTCTGTATTGCATACTGATTGCATCATCCAGAGTGTACTATAGTCTGGAAAGAGTTAATTGCTAAGAAGCTGTGATGTCCTTGATGTGTGGCTGGAACTAGGGAGTGTCCAGACACAAGTGTGTATGCATTACTGATTGCATCAGTTCAGTTGTGTTCAGTTCTGAGTTGAGTCAAGTCCTGTGTTCGTCTGCAAGTCTGTTTGTCTTGATTACTGCTTACAGTAAAACTTGTATATAGTTTTACCAAAGTCTCTGGGTGTCTCTTCGTTCTGCACTCCACTGATTCCATCCAACTACTGCTGCACTGCAAATTACTCTGACAATTTGATTATGGGCCCAGCACGCTTCCGCTGCTTGTAGTGTCCAACTCTGGGGGTTGGTGCTCATCTCCATTTCTAAACCAAAGAGCCACCGTTGTCCATAGACACTTCCAAGGTCATGTGGCCAGCATGACTGCATGGAGCGCCGTTACCTTCCCGCTGGAGCAGTACACATTTATCTACTCACATTTGCATGTTTTCAAACTGCTAGGTTGGCAGAAGTTGGGCTAACCTCAGGAGCTCATCCCGCTCCCTGGATTTGAACTGATGACCTTTTGGTCAGCAAGTTCAGCAGCTCAGCAGTTTAATTCGCTGCACCACCAGGGGCTCCAGCAATATGTAGGGGAAGTAATATATCTTATATAACCATTAGTGGGAAAGTTAGAACTAAATGTGTTATTTCTTTATCTCTTTTTTCTTTTTGCAATTGTTGTTGCAGCATTTCTTTTTTCTTCAGCCTATCTATATATTATTCTAATGTGATCTGGTGTTTTTTGACATTTGATAAAAACATTTTTTTTTAAAAAAAATCACTTAACAGATTGCATCCATAAGGAGGTAGGGGGAGCTGTCTCCCCCTCCCAATTTTGTTGTCTCCTGCTCATACTTCAACTTTTTCAGCTGAACAGGTATATGAACGATTATGTGTAAAATCAGCTGTTAGGTTATTTTGTGCACTGAAGGAATTGCAAGCTTCCTTTAGAACACTAATTGCACCAAATCTTCTATAGTTTTACAATGGAGCCCAGCTAAAAGTAGTTCAACATCATCTGATGGGAGCTGGCAGGCCCCGTCATAAAACTGTAGAAGATCTGGCTCATGCTGCTGAAACTAAGCCCGTCTGATGAGGTCCTGGGTGGCAGAGGGAGACTATGAAGAAAAGAAATCTCAAGGGCCCTCTTTTTCTTGCATACATATATTTATTTGTATATTTATGTGCTTTCAAGTCCCTTGTCTTCATATGATGACTCCATCCATTTCATAAGGTTTTCTTAGGCAATAAATACTTACAGGTGGTTTTTCCATTTCTTTGCTATGAAATATAGTTTGCAACACCTGATATTTGCACTAACCATCCAATTACTAATAACGGCTTGCTCTGCTTAACTTCCAAAATCAGATATGATGTGGTATACCTTAAGAGTATTTCAGCCTAGGTAAAGGTTTCCCCTGACGTTAAATCCAGTCGTGACCGACTCTGGGGGTTGGTGCTCATCTCCATTTCTAAGCCAAAGAGCTGGCGTTGTCCATAGACACCTCCAAGGCCATGTGGCTGGCATGACTGCATGGAGTGTCGTTACCTTCCCGCTGGAGCGATACCTATTTATCTACTCACATTTGCATGTTTTCGAACTGCTAGGTTGGCAGGAGCTAGGGCTAACAGCGGGCGCTTATTCCGCTCCCTGGATTTGAACCTGGGACCTTTTAGGTTCACAAGTTCAGCCGCTCAGCGCTTAAACACACTGTGCCACCAGGGGCCTACATCATCTAATATTTGTTGGCAGTCTCCCATCCAAGTATTACCCAGTGTTCATCCTGCTTATCTTTCATGATCAAACAAGACCTGGTGTCTTCAGGCCCTTCATTTTTAATGAACAACTTTCTCTTTGAGTTTTCCTGTTTAAGGTATTCTGCCCATCTGTGCCTTCAAAGCAACATACTGTGAAATAAAAGAAACAAAACTGAAATAAAATATTATTGTACAACAAACTTAAACTAAGAGCCAAACACAGGACACAATGGCACAGTTTTGACCATCTGTCATAAGCTCAGACAGGATGGGACTAAGAGTTGCATAACGTGAGGTGCTAATGTAGGAAAACCTCTGTGGTTTATTTAACATCGAGGGGTGATGGAACAGATGTCACCTTCCAGGCAGGCTTGTATAAGAGAAGGTCATTTTTCAGACATCTTGGCCTCAAGCTCTAGTGTGCTAAAACAAACAACCATGTGTAGACTGGATCTTGTTCTTTGTGAAGCAAAACGTTATGAAAGAGATGCTACTACTCTCTCTATGTCCTCATTTGCCTAACTCTGCAGCTTTTTTTTCGTGTCAGGAGCAACCAGAGTTGCTTCTGGAGTGAGAGAATTGGCCATCTGCAAGGACGTTGCCCAGGGGACGCCCGGATGTTTTGATGTTTTACCATCCTTGTGGGAGGCTTCTCTCATGTCCTCGCATGGAGCTGGAGCTGATAGAGGGAGCTCATCCGCGCTCTCCCCGGGTGGGATTCGAACCTGGCAGCCTTCAGGTCAGCAACCCAACCTTCAAGTCACGAGGCTTTTACCCCCTAGGCCACCGGAGGCTCCTTAACTCTGCAGCTGTTAGTATGAGATATTAAATATGGAGTATTTCCCTTTTTGTCTGCAATTAAAAACATTTTCCACATTAGGAGCCATCCACAGAGGACTCCCACAAATTGAATTTCCCTGTTCACTGGTTCTACACTTAACGTAAGCCAGCTTGGTTCAGTGGAGAGAAGTATTTTAAACAAGAATCACTGAGCTAAGGTTTGAGTTGACATCAATTTAGATTTATCTGAATAGGTATGAAGCTGTAATGAAAGAAGAAGGTTAGTTGCTTGTAAAATTCATCCCTTTCCCTACTTGATTGTCATCATCATACTGTGGAAGGATATGAGGATTTATTATTCCTATACTGAAGAACTTGAAAGAACATGGTGGCTTAGAAGAATGTGATGGTGCCTTGGAAAACATTCATGGGATGCTGTGCACAGCTGGCTTGTTACATGGATTCTGTTGCCAGTGGGAATGCTTTAACACATGTTTTTGTGGCTACAGCTTTGTGGGTGACCACTTCCCAACCTGAACAGGTTTCATCATTTTGCATGTTATGAAGTGCTGAATTATTTTGTGGCTCCATCTATCCATGTTTTTTTGAAATCAGTGAGAACAAGTCAAAGCCTATTAAATATTTTAAAACCCTACACACTTTCCCTTTTAAATTATGTTTAGTGAATCAGAATAACGGGAGCAAGGTAAGCTTCTATTTTCAGAAAGAAAGAAAAAAAGCTATTTTCTGGAAAGGATAAATTGCTAGGGAGCTATAAGCTGTGTGCTGTCTGTTAATGGGCAAGACTATGCTAATAATGTCTTTGAGACAACTAAGTTATACCTTCAAAGTCCTCTTCTTGTTGCTCAAAATAGGCAGATAATATGGGTCAAGATAGAATAGTTAAACAGTACATTTACAGCAGTGTATAAGAGACATCTCAGCTGGAGGATTGCCCAGAACATATTCTTTTTATATGAAAGGCAGGGGAAAAAAACAAAGTATGTAGACAGTGAATAACTTGGATTCACCTGAGGGCCTTTTAAATTGCTCCACGTGGAACAGACTCCACGTAACTTGCACATTGGCTTTCTCTGTGTTGGTGCAGCTTTTCTCCCCTTCTCCATCACCCTGACCTTATTCATCCTTTTAATACTGTTAGCTCTTCACATTTTGTCAGAGACTTCTTGCTGTTCTTTGAGGTATTTTGTTTCCTGGTAGCTGTGGGGTGGAATTATAAGCTGGAACACAGAGCCACTAATGACTGTGGTCCCACGGTGGTGGCCTTGGTACTTAAAAAAAATTCAGACAGTAGCTTGGGGTGCAGCTCAAAACGAAACCGTTAAAAATTAATTGTATATTCTATCTGAACTGCCAAAACAACTCAGTGTCAAAGAAGAACATTCTGTCTAAAGCATAACAAAGCATTTTATTTATATCAGGTCCACAGGAACATCATCATCATTTTTATTGCCAGTTCGTGCCTGTAGAATAATTATTTATTATATTTCCTTTCCTTTTTTAAAAATAAAATTTTATTGTGAGACTTATTTTCCAAAAGTATTACATTAAAAAGTGGGGGAACAATCATTAGGGATAGGAAAGTAGGAAAGGATAGCTCTACTCTAGGAGTCTACTCTACTCTATCTAACACTAAAGGTAATTGGGTACGGGAAATCGGGGAGGGACTGAGGGTTATCGTCGACTTCCAATCTCCTTCTTTGCGGCAAATTCTTTTCACTTCTTTGATAATCACTGTGGCTTCCCCTACTCTTACCTAGACCTTATTTTGTTTCGTTCTTGCATTTTCTTCTAAATCGTTATTAACATTTTCATTTTCCTTTGTAACATATATTTCTTTAGTGGTGACCAATCTGTTTTTTTGCTTTTCACTCCTTGGAAGTACTTTAATGCTTGAGTCAATACATCCGTGTTCATAGTATCCATTATCCTTAAAATCCATTGATCTATTGTGGGTTTTTCTTTTGATCTCCAAACTTTTGCATAATTTATCCTGGCAGCCATTGTTAAGAAGTGAAAAAGTTTCTCTTCATTTTCTGTCATTTTACAGTCAATTATTCCTAACGGATAGTATTCTGGTTTCAATCGAATTTTTACATTTAAGATTTTCTGTACCTCTTCATGAATCTCCGACCAGTATTTCATAACCATTCTGCAGTTCCACCACATATGTATGAATGTTCCCATTTTTTCTTCACATTTCCAACATTTGTCACTCAGTTTTGGATACATTTCCTTTCCTTGTACTTGATGCAGTACAATATAACATGTTCTAGTAATTCCTCAGACCTTGTGTAAACAAAAGAAGACACCTCCCCCCTAAATTTTCACCTCTATCTCTACTTAAAAGATAGAGGAGCTATGGGGGAGACTAGGTAGGTAGGTAGGTAAGAGGCAAGTAGAACTGCCATATCTTAGGGCCAGGCCCTGATTATCCAGTTTCTATGGGAGAGAAGGGTGAAATTTTCTAGTTTTGCGGGGGTTCAATTCTGGGAAAGTGGAAAGAGCTGTGTACAGATTTCCATCTCACCTAGTAGAACAGCACATTTCTATAATTTAATTGATCAATGCTACAACTTTCAAAGACTCTCTGTGTAGTCCATACACTTAACTTGCTACCTTCTTCCCTCTGAATTGCTGTGGTGGCAGAGTTTAACTCAGCAGAGGAAGAAAAGAGGAGTGAGCAGAATCTTGTTCTTTCCATTAGTAAAGGTAAAGGGTTTCCCCTAACATTAAATCTAGTTATGTCCAACTTGGGGGGTTGGTGCTCATCTCCATTTCGAAGCCAAAGAGCCAGCATTGTCCGTAGACACCTCCAAGGTCATGTGCCTGGCGTGACTGCATGAAGCGTGGTTACCTTCCCACCGGAGCAGTACCTATTGATCTACTCACATTTGCGTGTTTTAGAACTCTTAAGTTGGCAGAAGCTGGGGCTAACAGCGGGAGCTCACCCCACTCCCCAGATTTGAACCTCTGACCTTTCAGTCAATAAGTTTAGCAGCTCAGCGTTTTAACCCGCTGCACCATCCGAGGCTCTCCTCCTTTCCATTAAGCTTAGGCTAATGCAAACTGCTGCAGCTTCTCCTAGCTTATGCATTGTACCTTATTGATAATGTATGACATCTTAACCATTCTCTGATGTTACTTGGTGCACATGCCCTGGCTGTTATGTATGAAAAATTAAAGGAAATGCCTAGCATGTATTTGCATTATTCCGTTGCTGCCTACCAGTGAAAATCTGATGAACACATTGACACAACAAGTAAAA
Source organism: Anolis carolinensis (assembly GCF_035594765.1). NCBI lineage: Eukaryota > Metazoa > Chordata > Lepidosauria > Squamata > Anolidae > Anolis > Anolis carolinensis. Next base: position 213,473,549 of record NC_085841.1, on the reverse strand, counting down.
CTGAGTTTCCAGAGTTGTTTCTACCAGCTCGACTCAGCATCATGGTGAGAGATCATACAGTCCAACATTACGTGTTCCCTACTACTACAGTAGAGTATGACTCCCTTATCCACAAACTTGATATCCTCGCCTTCACTTACTCACTCACCAACCCCCGCCAAGTCTGTGGGCTTCTCTAGATCCTCCAATGCATATTCTATGATATAATTCCATTCAAAGGGTAGCTGCAATATTGCATTAGCTAGTGTCCATGAGAGATCTCAGAAATAATGCCCCATGGATACACAGGTTGTACTATATATACTTTACAAAACAGAGTATTTTTGCTGGTGCAGCTTCACTGCAATTTTAATAACTTGTACGTTAGACCTGCTGAAAAGCATTTTGAATCATAGTTTTTAATTTGAAGCCAGGAGAGAATAACTGTGGCAGATATTGAGGGAAGAAAAATATTTCGTAATCTGTCAAAATTCCTTTCACATTTCACATGAGATTACTTTGTTGACAAACCACTGCTTTTTCTCTCTCTGTTAATATGTTTCTGAAGTCAATAGGGAATTCAAAATAACATTAGAAGTGGAAGCAACAAATAAAGTCTAGACTACTGAAACAGAATATTTTGTTTTATTCTACAGTTATTTCTTTCTTGTAAGATAGTTCTGAGAAAATATGAGAAATTAACGGTTTAAAATAGCATAGGATTATCGCCTATGCTATTTGTGTTACATGAAGAAAATGTAATTAGTTTTGATGAGCAGGTTGGTGGGGGCTTGAAGTAAACAGACATTGTGGGTGGTATTTACTGTATTTTCCATTTCTTTTCGCAAGTCAGACGTCACCCATCTCATATTTGTGCACCCGATTTTTTTCTGCCTAAAGATAGAATTTTATCTTTATTGTTACTGAAAATAATTCTGTTTGTTTTGACCAAGTTTTCCAATTTTTTGAAGTCCTCTTTAATCCTGATTCATTTTTTTTTTGCAAGTACAGTAGAGTCTCATTTATCCAACACTCGCTTATCCAACGTTCTGGATTATCCAACACATTTTTGTAGTCAATGTTTTCAATCGTGATATTTGGTGCTAAATTCGTAAATACAATAATTACAACGTAACATTACTGCATATTGAACTACTTTTTCTGTCAAATTTGTTGGTCTTGGTGCTTAATTTGTAAAATCATAACCTAATTTGATGTTTAATAGGCTTTTCTTTAATCCCTCCTTATTATCCAACATATTCGCTTATCCAACATTCTGCCGGGCCGTTTATGTAGGATATGTGAGACTCTACTGTATTACTTACCCTTTCCAATTTGGTTTCATCTAAGAATTTATGAAAGTATCTTCTATTATTTCTTCCAAGTAATTCATAAAGACGTTAAGCAACACCAGGTTCAAAACCCTGTGGCATACCACTTTTCATTTATTTTCATGATAACCAGTAAATCATAGATGGGAATTTTCTGGGTTTGGTTCATGAGCCAGATATAAATGTGCCTAACATGTCACCAACTTGTCTAAAAGAATATATGGGTATGCCTGGTTAATAAAGTAGATGTATCCCTGGGAATTACATTTTTAACAGATATTTAGATTAACAGATATAGCAGAAGCAGAATAACACGATAAGAATAAGGGTATGTTTCTATACCCCTCTCCACACACACACAGTATATACAAGCATTATAAGTGCAAGTTCATTTAGTATCTTTGGATGAACTTTGCCTGCCTATAGAGACATACATTCACATAGAGTAACTACATTTCTGTATCATCTCTTTGCCTCCCTTGAGATACTACCCTCTCATTGCATTACTTCCTCTGTTTTCACCAGCTTGAGCACTCTTCGCCTTTTGGGAGAAAACAGAAGCAAAGTAGGTGTGTAACAGTTATGCTTATCTTTCTATCATCTTTTAGCAATTCTCCATCTTTTCCTTCCGTTTTATTCCTCTTGCTTTGGACAAAGCCAAATAAAATTGTTATTCTTACTTCAAAGCCTGTGATCATCTTGAGCTTTAGCCTTCTTGGCCTTCTTTCTATAAATATTGGCTATTCATTTGTACATTTCTTTGGTGATTTATTGCTTCTTCCATTTCTTGTACATGCCCCTTTTAAATCTCAGTCCATCTAAAAGTATCTGACTGCACTCTGGGTTACTTAGGACGGTGCTTCTCACTTTTCTTTTCTTTTATAAATAAATTTTTATTAGTGTCCCTTTCAACATAAACACAGACAAAAACATACAATAAAATAAATTACAGAATTGAGGGAAAAGAGAGAGAGAAAAAAGGAAAAAAGGGAAGAAAAAGAATTTGACTGTAACCTGGTATGGCGACATCAATAAGCCAAACTTTTTTCTTTTCTACAACCGTGTGGTCTGGTGTGTTGTGTTCCAAAACTTTGTCAGTCTGGATTCGGAAGTCCCAAAGTATTTTTGCATGTTCATTTTCCATTACCACACTATTATTATTATTGTTGTTGTTGTTGTTATTATTATTATTATTATTATTATTATTATTATTATTATTATTATTATTATTATTATGTTTGTGACTTCTGGTAGAGCACTTTGGTTTTTTGATGTTAAGTGAAAGGTCAAGTAAATAATGCTAATGTTCTGCTACCTAGAACACAGACCCACATACTCAGGACAAGAGGGCAAAAAGTAAAGTTGGGGAGATAGTTGTGGGAAGGGGTGATTATATAGAAAAATTATCTATATTATTATTTATTATCAGAATGTGTCATCTTAGAAGGAAGGAAAAAAAATTACATTGGCTCAAATGTCTCCAGTCTAAAAGAACGAAATGGCATTCAAAACATACCTCATGTTCTGACAGCCTCTTCTTATTGACAACTTTAATAGGAAGCAGTTCTTTCATCTGGATTGTGGGCTGTGGTGAATAACTTAACTTTAGATACACTTCATTGAGAAAACAACTGAGGTAAAGGAAGTAATCAATTGTGCTATATGTTCTGGTGGATTTATTCAATGATGTGTCTTGTCTTCACTCAGTCAGCTGTAGTTCAAAAAACTATAATTAAAGCTATTTCTCAGTTTAAGCTCATACTATAATCTTATCCTCGGTTACAACCCCAGCTAAAATGATAGGGCCGTAATGTGTTTATATTGTGCTGCAGGTTGTCAAAATGCATGTCAAGTTTGGACAAATACCAAATGTTCCCTGGCTGTTTTGGAAAGTGCTCTTTGATCTAGTTGTCTAGTAAACAAAGTCCTGAAGCTCTGGTGGCTTTTGATAAACCCACATAACGCTTTCCGAATTATTGTGAGAAATAGAATTATGGAGCACTAAAGAGATAAAAGCCGGAAAAGCAGAAGTCATTATTGCTTCAAAATGTTATGTTTGCCTTCTTTTTTGCAGTATCTCAATGACCTTAATGGGCAGTTTGCTACAAGTACTGCATCAATGGAACTATGTCAAATATCTCCTGATCATTAACGGCACTAAAGTATACCAATGTTATCCTTATTTAATATAAAAAATTAAAGATTAGGTATTGTTTCCTCTCTGTATTCATAAATAACTCTACAGTGTCAAGATGTTTTTTTGGTATAAAAAGTAATATTTAATTCCACTGTATTTTTTTGGTATAAAAAGTAATATTTAATTCCACTCTTAGCAGATGACAAAAACAGAAAAACAGCCTGCCTCAGGGGAACGTGCTTGCTCCATCACATCAGTGTTTAATATTTACACAATGATCAGTCACTGCCAGAAGGGACAGAGAGTTTCATCTATGCTGGCGATCGTGCCATCACCTCTCAAGCAGGGAGCTTTGAAATGGTTGAACAGAAGTTCTTCGAAGCTTTAGGTGCTCTTACTGCCTATTACATGGAAAACCAGCTGGTTCCTAATCCATCTAAAACACAGACTTGTGTTTTTCACTTTAAGAACAGAGCTCTGAGGATTACTTGGGAAGGAATCCTACTGGAGTATTGCAGCACAGCAAAAAACTTGGGAGTTGCCCTGGACCGTGCTCTGACTTTCAAGAAGAACTGTTTGACTATCAAGCAAAAAGTGAGTATTAGAAACAATATCATACAAAAGATGGCTGGCACAACCTAGGGACCACAACCAGACACAGTGAAGACATCTTCCTTTGCGCATTGCTATTCTGCTGCTGAGTATGCATGCACAGTCTGGAACATATCTCACCATGTTAAAACAGTGGATGTGGCTCTTAATGAGACATGTCGCATTATTGCAGAATGTCTACGAACCACACCACTGGAGAAATTATACTGTTTAGACGGTATTGCACCACCTGACATCTGTGAGGAAGTAGCAGCCAAGGCAGTGACATCTCCAGCCCATCCCCTGTTCAGATATCAGCCAGCACACCAACACCTTAAATCAAGAAACAGTTTTCTAAGATCTACAGAGATACTACAGAAATGCAAGAAAAGAATGTTCCCAAAAACACCAATGTGGCTATCTCCTTTAGAAACTATTCAGAAGAATTACCAAAGAAACTCAAATTGCCCAACATACAAAGACATTTTAATAAGAAATGATAATGAATACATCTTAAAATCATAAGAAGAGATACTTAAATCATTTAAGCAATTAACATGGCTCAACTTTAGACAACTAAAGGCACAATACAATAGAGATAAAAAAGAAGGCTTTATGACAAAAAACTCAGAATGGGAAAAAATATTAAAATCAGAAAACAAGTCAATTACAAAAATCTATAAAAATTTACTGGAATGGAGCACTGAGAACATGTCAAGGACTGCATGACCCAATGGACCAGAGATATTGGGAGACCCATAAATTTCGAGGAATGGGAAAAGATCTGGAAGAAAAACATTAAATCTACCTATGCCACTGATCTAAAAGAAAACCAATATAAGATGTTTTATAGATGGTACATCACCCCCAAAAAAACTAGGACACATAAACAAAGATATAAATACAAAGTGTTGGAAATGCCAAGTTCACGAGGAAAAATTTTTACCACATGTAGTGGTCTTGTATCAAATCAAAGATGTACTGGACCGAAATACATAGAGAATGCGAGAAAATAATGAAAAAGAAATTCAAAATGAGACCAAAACTATATCTTCTTGGTCTAACAAACATGAAGTTAAATATAAACGAGGAAAAGATACTAAACTATCTAGTAATAGGAGCAAGAATTGTTTTTGCCAAAATATGGAGATCAACCCAGATACCAACCACAGACCAATGGTCAACGAAGATATGGGAGATAAAGAATATGGACAGACTAACATTTTTGATGAGGAACCACCTAGGCAAACCAATAAAAGATACAGATTGGTCAAATCTGGAAGATTACATAAAAACAAGTAAAGATACAGTTCAAGGTAGCGAAACAAGATCTAGGAAACCCAAGGAAGATTAAAACCATCAAATACAATAACCAAGAAAGAGGAAACCCCTTCTCAAAAACTGTAACCATACCACCTCACAATTTAATAACTATGAGAAGAAATTTTACCACATCTCTACTAGCTAAATAAACTTACCTCACAGACTCTCCTCTTACCCTTGCCCCCCCATATGTTTCTCCTCTCACTACTCTATAACCTCTACTTACTACCCTTCCTTACCTCCCCCCCATTTCCCTCTCCTTTTTTTCTTTTTTCTTTTTTAATTCTGTATTTAAAAAAAAAATTCAATAAAAATTAATTTAAAAAAATACAGAGATACTCGCAGAAGTACCATAGCAAGTGAGAGTCCAGAAGTGGCAGGTTAGAACCCGGAACCTTAATCAGTGGCTGAGACTGGATGAGAGACTCCCTCCTGGACACACAGAAGACTGGGCGACTTGGAAGGCACTGAACAGACTGCACTTGGATACCACAAGATGCAGAGCCAATCTACAGAGTCCACGAAATGAGAGAGTGGAGAAGGGCAAACCACAGACCACCTACTGCAATGTAGTCTGAATCCTGCCACATGCACAATGGAGGACCTTCTTATAGCAACACAGAGGCACTCCAAGTGGCCAGCTACAGGTAAAAGGACATTTAGCATAATGCCAAGTTTTTTTTTTTAACTTTGTGTTTTTAAATGCATTTTGCTTCTGATACGATAAATAAATAATTTCACTGTAAGCACCTTGGCCCATCTATTTTGCTCCATCTGTTTGGATGAATTACTGACATAGATAAGATTACATCAGTTCCACGTGACACTCTCATATTCATCACTCCATTCAGCTAAAATAAGTGAACCAAAGGTCATTTATTGAAATAGGGCTGAGGCATTGCAATATACTAACCTTCTTTTTCACCTGACATATGCTATAGTGTTGTTTCAGCCAGATTTGGTTGGACCTAATTCAACAAACAATATTTGGCAGAAAATAAAAAAAATCAATTATTGCTATGTCTTGTTCATTTCAGCTGTCTTGCTGAGATAGCATAAATGAATAGCAAACTAATGTTATAGAAAATTCCCGTTAGGTATATTATGCAATTGTAAGCATCCCAGTAAGCTAGCTAGGAAAGACCCAACAGTCACCATTTTGTGTGTGTTGTTCCAGTATAATTTTACAAATTTGCATCAATATTTTTCCATTGTCCTGAATAAAGGGGGAAGTTGAGACATCTTCAGAGCTCAGCCTTGCTTACATTATATTCAGCGATTGAGAAACTTAGCAGTTTAAGGCCAGGATTAAGGCTACCTTGTGTGCTCTGATACACCACAAGCCAAGAAGTTGGAATATAATGTCAATGCCTCAACAGATCCAGGTTGTTGTGGGTTTTCCGGGCTATGGCCATGTTCCAGAAGCATTCTCTCCTGAAAGTCCTTTTGGCTGTGAGTAATTGTGGGATAGCATCTGTGTCTCTGCAGTGTAGAAGGAAAGTCGGGGAGCACAGTAGATGTGCTTTCCAGGCCTTTAGTTTTTCCAATCTTCACGTTTCTTGGAACAATTTCTCCCCATAGAGATGTTCAATGTGTTGTCGAAGGCTTTCATGGTTGGAAGCACTGGGTTGTTGTAAGTTTTCCAGGCTGTATGGTCATGTTTCAGCAGCATTCTCTCCTAATAATGATCTGGAATAATGTTGTATAGTGTTGTGTGTACTTGCTCGCAACTTATCTTTCATGCACCCACATGTTGCCTTGGCTGCTCACTATTGTGATTGTCATTTTCGGCTAATGTATTATTATTACTATTATTATTTTATTTTCAATTTGCATATTTATTTAAAAGAGTAACAGTTACTTTCCCTAACTATGCAATTCCCTTTCCCCACCAATCCCATTGTAGTGACTTCCTGTCCTTTGGGTTGGTCATGAACAGTTATGTTCTTTTTTCCTATAAAAATATCTTCCATTCTTCCTTCTAGCGGAATGGTTATTTTTTTAAAAAAATCCATGCAAAATTTTAACAGAATCAGATTAAATTACAAAGCCTTGTATAAAAACTTTTCCCTCTTTCTTTCTTTTTACAAAATTTAGAAATGGTTCCCAGTCTTCGACAAAGTTTTTAAAAAAATTTCTTTGTTTATCATAGCCAATTTTGGGCAAATACTTTAAAGAAGTGTGGTCCAACCTTTAGTTACCCGAGGGCCAATCAAATTTTAGTATAGGAATGTGAGGCTTCAATATGGCCATTATATGGCTGTTTCTTAAAAACTTAAATCTGTAAGAAGGGTAAACGATTTTTTCCCCAATGTTAAATTAAAATATTTTTCCAGTAAGAAGGTCAAGGGCCAACAAAAATGAATTGGTGGATCGCACTGCTTTAGAGTATTTCCTTATAATAGCCACAAAATGAAAGGATGCACAACACATAACAGTCTTCATTTGCATCATGCATTTTGAGAGTCATAATCCTGTAAAACGGGCTGCTGTGCCTTAATATGCCATCTAGTTCTAGGAAAGAGAAAAACATGGTTGCAGTATTTTTTTCACTTTCAGATGATAGCCAGTGAAAAGAATGCTAGCTGCAGTCTCGCTTCAGAATGAAACTGAACATGCCCAACATAATTTTGCCAACAGTTGCTTGTATAGGGTTTAAAGTGGCTCAGGAACATTAATAAATTTTGAAATGTTGCTCAGATGTTGAAGCTAGTGTATGATTTCCTTCTGTTGAAATCCTGATTAAACAAGATCAGCCATTTTCATGAAAATTTGACAAATACATGGTATGCCTTTTCCAAAAAATGGAGCAAAGAGAAGAAAATTTATGAATTTTCTGAACTAATTTATCATAACTCTGGCAGTATTTGTCAGATTTATTTGAAATCTGGCAGATATATAAATCTTATTAAGTAGATTATAGATGCCACATTTCACGTGATTAACTGAACAGGTGTCATTTCTACAAATAATAAAATTTTGTGGTATATCGTGGAAGACTCCTTTGTTTTCTACCTCACTATAACAAACAGATTACCATGATCTTTTAATACCATGACATCCCTTCCAAGAAAATGGATATCTTGTTAGCTGGAGTGGTTAAAGTGTTTGCCTGCTTCAAATTGAAATGGTACTGACAAAATGTCACTTGCCATAGACCTTTGGTTACAACAACAACAACAACAACAACAACAATAATAATAATTTTATTCTTATACCCCGCCCCATCTCCCCAAAGGGACTTGGGGCGGCTTACATGGGGCCAAGCCATGACAATATAAAAACAAGCAGTAAAACAAATCAAACAACAATAAAACCAGTTATAAAAACACTTTTTACTCTTTTCTTCCGTAGTAGATTCAGTGCAGAGAAGAGAGCCTTTCTTAGGAGTGAGAAAAACAAGATCCTTCATTGTATGTGCTGATCCGCCACAGGAAGCTAGGTAGGATATCTGCTGTGTTCTCAGCTTGACATCTGGACAAGGTCAGGACATACAAATCAAATTTTCCTTGTTCCTTTTCTTATTGCAAAGATTGGGATGCAGCATCTGCTTTATTTTTCTTAGATTTTTGTTTATACATTCTGAACCAAACAGAAGCCAAAGCTTAGATCTGTGTCTCCTAGATTTTCTTGGTGTGCTAAGAAAATGGATTTTCTGATGTTGGAAGTTAAAATTAGGATTATGTCATTTATTTATTTATTTATTATTATGTTATTTATTATGTTATTTTATGACATGGATGGCTTTGATGTAATGGAAGCCCCCTCGCCCCAACTCCATGAAGCAGAAAATGTACTTGATTGCACTAAAGAAAAAAAATATCCCACAGACTTCCATTATGACTTTATTCTTAAGCGACTAATATTATGGAAATTTCATACATCTGACAAAAGGCTCACTTCAAGGAGTATAGCAGCTTACAGAGATCCACATCACTTGAATTTAAAATTAGTGTTCTTCCATATTAGTTACTTTTCTTTTTAAAATAAAAACATTTTACAAGTTAAATAGCTGCCCGCTCACTATATTCTTATTTTCAGAAGAGATAGTAAACAAGGATAATAACGATGGATGCTTGTCAGAAGATAGTAGTTTTTCTGGGACAAGGGTAGCCAGATTACCAGTTAATGTGGGATATGTGTATTGGTAGTGCTTAAATGAAATTTGTGTCTTGCCTGTATTGCATACTGATTGCATCATCCAGAGTGTAACATAGTCTGTAAAGAGTTAATTGCTAAGAAGCTGTAATGTCCTTGATGTGTGGCTGGAACTGGGGAGTGTCCAGACACAAGTGTTTGTGCATTACTGATTGCATCAGTTCAGTTCTGTTCTGTTCTGAGTTGAGTCGAGTTCTGTCTGCCTAGAGTGAGAGTCCTGTGTCTATTGTCCGCAAGCCTGTTTGTCTTTTACAGTAAAACTTGTATATAGTTTTACCAAAGTCTCTGGGTGTCTCTTCGTTCTGCGTTCCACTGATTCCATCCAACTGCTGCTGCGCTGCGTAATTACTCTGACATGCATGTCAGAAGATAGTAGTTTTTCTGGGACAAGGGTAGCCAGAATACCAGTTGTCATAAAAAGATTAAATAGATAATGCAAATAATGACTGGAATTAAAAGACGTACATAAACATAAGCAATCACCTGCCCCAGAAAATAAAATTGTAAATTTTTGTGTAATATCTAGACAGAACTTGTAGCAGGAATCCCCTGGCAATACATACTTAGAGGTAAACATCATTACACTTTGTTGTGCGGGGCTTTGCTGTCAAGAGTGTGAAGAACATAGGCTGCGACAAACTTCTTGACCTACTATGGGATAAAAGCTTCCAGAAATTGAAAGAGGGTCTGTCATAGACGTTTCTGTGCTTCGCTATGAATCATCATCCCACTAATTAGCTGCTGGAAGACATGTAAACTGTTTGGAAGTCAATGCCTTTAAAATTTCCTATGACCTCCTATGTAAATGTGATCTCTCACTTCAGCTGAGCCTCTAGTGGCCTAGGGGATAAAAACCTTGTGACTTGAAGGTTGGGTTGCTGACCTGAAGGCTGCCAGGTTCGAATCCCACCCGGGGAGAGCGCGGATAAGCTCCCTCTATCAGCTCCAGCTCCATGCGGGGACATGAGAGAAGCCTCCCACAAGGATGGTAAAACATCAAAACATCCGGGCATCCCCTGGGCAACGTCCTTGCAGACCGCCAATTCTCTCACTCCAGAAGCAACTCCGGTTGCTCCTGACACGAAGAAAAAAAAACAAACTTTAGCTGAGAACATGACCAAGAAACAAAAGGTCTGTCCCATATCCATCCAGTGTTCATAAATTCGTGTGTAAACACTTTCAGTTAGGCAGCTTAATCGTTTCTGATTGCTTGTTATGGCCCCTATTTTTAAAATGTGCATTTTTGTTTTGTATTGTATTTAGAAGAGATGGGGGAGAGACTGAACTGAGATTGTAGATCCATGAGCGCTGCTAAATGTGATGGTTATTGGGGGGGGCGTGGCGTTGAGAAACATGAATCTAGATCCCGATTCACCCTTTCTTTCTCCTAATATTTAGGCTGTGCACTCTTGAAAAAAATTATCTTCTCTACAGGGGTCACAGGAGTCCTCACACCACTCTGTTCCACTGCATAAATGTCTAGACATCAGTGGTTTGTCATCAGTGGAGGGAAGGGAAGCAAAATGGGGAGAGTGTATTCAGACAGTGTTCCAGGGATAGGCATGAGCCCACAGGATCTAAAGCCCTAATTCCCTTAATAATGTATACCCGATAATTGGCTGCTACTCTGGGTTTGCAGTTAGGCAAATAGTTACCGTATATACTCGAGTATAAGCCGACCCGAATATAAGCTGAGGCACCTAATTTTACCACAAAAAAACTGGGAAAACATTGACTCCAGTATAAGCCGAGGGTGGTAAATTTCAGAAATAAAAATAAAATTACTTAATTGAGGCATCAGTAGGTTAAATGTTTTTGAATATTTACATAAAGCTCAAATTTAAGATAAGACTGTCCAACTCTGATCAAATCATTATTCTCATCTTCTTCAATGTAAATGTGCTTATGTATCCTTTAAATAATAATGAAGTAAAATAATACATGTAATAATAATAATAATAATAATAATAATAATAATAAATACAGGAAAATAATACAAGTAATAATAAATAGAGCAAAATAATACATGCAATAATAATAATAATAATAATAATAAGATCAGAGTGAAATAATACATGTATTAATAATAATAATAATAGAGTAAAATAAATGTAATAGTAGCAACAATAATAGAGAAAAATAACAAATGTAATAATACCAATAATAATAGAGAAAACTAATAAATGTACCGTATATTCTGGAGTATAAGCTGACCCAAGTATAAGCCAACCAGGACCCTCACCCGAGTATAAGCCGAGGGGTCTTTTTCGGTCTTAAAAAGAGGGCTGCAAAACTAGGCTTATACTTGAGTATATACAGTATCTGCTTCCCAATAATAATAATAATAATAATAATAATAATAATAATAATAATAATAATAACTTTATTTTTATACCCCGCCCCATCTCCCCGAAGGGACTCGGGGTGGCTTACATGGGGCCTTGCCCGATAAAACAATCAAATATCAAAACACAGCAATAAAACAGTTATCCAATAAAAACATCAATTACAGTAAAAACAATAGTTAAAATCAACATAAAACATACAATATTAACACTGGAGACTAATTCATAGACTAATTCCCATTGACACTGTCTTGACTGTTGTGAGATGCCAGAGTGACTAATGTGACTTTCTTCTCCCTCAAGAATAAGTTTGCTTTACTATCTAGATATAATGCACATTAAACTGTATGTAACTCTACTGCATGTAAGGGAAATACTTTATATAATAGCACCATATGTATGTGTTTTTTCCCTGTTGTCCGTTATTGGCTGCCACTGAGAAATTGTGAGGAACATTTCCTACACCAGAAATATTATTGGGAAAGGAAAACAGGAAACTGAAAAAAAAGGGGGGGGGCTACAGGTTTTAATGATTGTTGTATAACTCTGACTTATTTTGGTCTACCTTGAAAGTTTCCATAATATCTGTCCTAGTATTAGCAAATTGTATCAGACTAAAATCATTCTTGTAATGAAATCCTTAAATAAAAAGATTTTAATTAAGGGCTATTGTATTTTTAAGATACTGTATATACTCGAGTATAAGCCTAGTTTTTCAGCCCTTTATTAGGACTGAAAAAAAAATCCCCTCCTTGGCTTATACTCGGGTTAGGGTCCTGGTGGGCTTATATTCAGGTCAGCTTATACTCAAGAATATATGGTATATTTATTATTTTTCTCTATTATTATTGGTATTGTTGCATTTATTATTTTACTCTATTAATTATTATTACATTTATCATTTTACTCTGTTATTGTTACTTTTACATTTATTTTACTCTATTTTTATTATTATTAATACATTTATTATTTTACTCTATTTATTATTACATTTATTATTATTATTACATTTATTATTTCACTCTATTATTATTAAAAGGATACATAAGCAAATTTACATTGAAGAAGATGAAAATAATGATTTAATCAGAGTTGAACAGTCATACCTTAAATTTCAGTTTGATGCAAAGATTCATAAACATTTAAACTACTGATGCCTCAATTAATGTAATTTTATTGGTATCTCGGCTTATACTGGAGTCAGTGTTTTCCCAGTTTTTTTGGTGGTAAAATTAGGTTCCTTGGCTTATATTTGGGTCGGCTTATACTCGAGTATATACGGTAACTGCTCTTACCTGCTCAGTTGGGGAACAGTAAAATTGTCTGTTAACAACATGCCAATCTCACTCATACAATAACTTGATCTTAGGTACAGTAAAATCTGTTACTACATTTTGAGTCCTCATTGAGTATCAGAGAATATGTAGTTCTATCACGGAAGGGGGTTCTAATCACAGATAGTTGTCTCAATTATAATCTTGAAGTAAATGGAAACATATTGTTATTAGAGCAATCATGTTTACACCACACTGTAATTGCACAATGCTGGTACTTCGTTGTCTTAGTTGTGGCATTCTCATTTTTTGGTTGTTAGAACATGGAGAGATAGAATAAAGATAATAAATTGTTGCAAAAGTTCAACCCTATTCACTGCTGCCTGATTCTGTTAATAGTACATGCGCAACATTGAAACATTCTTATGATAGGATATTGTCTATTCACATTGGGAAAAAGCCTCTATGTATTTGTGAATAACTTTGATCTTATAATGTGAAAATAGCCTTCTTTCCCTGGTGGCAGAAGTGTTCTCCATAACTTGTATACTTTGATTTACTATGAGAAACTGCTTCAGCAAAATATGTTTTGTGTCACAGAGTGGGACAACAAATACATCCTTATCACAAGTGAATGAAAATGACTTTCCATCAGTGGCATTTCTAGCTGGATGAAAAAAAAACATTTGTGGTGGGAAAGGTGCTATCAGCAGCAGGACTGAGGGTATAATTTAGTCCCAATTTCTTCCAGAAAGATGAAAAGCAATATTGGAGTTTTGCTACACATTGTCTGCTGTGCATGGATGTAATAGCATCAGAGTATTCTCTGTATTTTTCTTCTCCTGGGTTTTTCCAATATCTTTGTGTGCAGAAATAAAATGAGATGGGACCTTGAAAGTGAAAATGTCTATTGCATGGTAGAATGGGTGAACAGGATGAAGTTTCTAGTAGGGATTGGTCTCTAGGGGTGGTTCCACACATACATTAAACTCACTTCAGAACGAGTTTAAGAAACCCACTCCAAAAAGGGTTTAAATCCACACAGGCAGGGGAAAAAACAGGTTTTGCCCATTGGCTGTCCACATGCCATCCCAAATATTTCTGGGATAACAAGTGGCCATCCAAACCCTCCCACCCAAAACCCTCAAAAATAAAAAGGAAACTCACTGGGAGCCATTTCACTTCCCTTCCTGCCTGAAGGAACATACCAGTGATACCCAAAAACATAGGGAGAGCAAGAAGCGATTTAGGGGTGGGGGTGGGGGGGTGGAGATGGGGTTGGTGCCCTTGTGGATTTTCAGGCTGATTTAGCCCAGAAAAATGCGAGACAGCTTTCTGGCCTGCTCCCTCAGAAGTCCTGGGCTGTGGCGCAGGTGGGAGAGCAAGCCAGCTGCAACCAGCTGCAATGAATCACTCTGACCAGGAGGTCATGAGTTCGAGGCCCGCTCGGAGCCTATGTTTGTCTTGTCTTTGTTCTATGTTAAAAGGCATTGAATGTTTGCCTATATGTGTAATGTGATCCGCCCTGAGTCCCCTTCGGGGTGAGAAGGGCGGAATATAAATGCTGTAAATAAATAAATAAATAAATACATAAGTCCAGAACTTTTGAGGGAGTGGGCCAGTCAGCAGAAATAGTGGGTTCACCCCACACCTTTCTGGAAGGCACACATCAGACCCACAATCAATTTAATTCACTACAAAGCAGGGTTTTTCTGCTTTATGGCGAATGCAATCACTTTTCTGTAGGACGTTATCTATCTTCTGTTGACTCAGTGTCATTATTGACACCAATGCAACTGAAAATAGCTGTGGATAAAGCATTAACTTAAATAATGTTAAAATTTGTATATAATCTATTTCTAAATAAGGATGAGTAATCTTCCTCACCAGGGCTGGCCCTAGGTAATTTTCAAGTGTAAGCAAGGAGTATTTTTGGTGCCCCCCCCCAAACCAAGTGCTCTTTTACTCTCCCCCCCCCCGGCTTTGGAGGGGCGGTGAGAGGTTGAAAGAGCCACAGCCGCTTCTGTTCTTTTCCCGCACCGCAGCCCCGCAGTGCAGTGCTCCTTCATTCTTTCCCCCCTCCCGGCTTTGATGGGGCGGTGGGAGCCTCCCATTGCCTCTCCAAAGCCGGGAAGTGGGAGGGGAGAGTGAAGGAGCACCCATCCCTGAGACGCAGCATCGGCGTGGGAAAACAACAGAAGTAGCTGCGGGGCCTCACGGCTCAGGGATGGATGCTCTTTCGCTCTTCCCCGTGGCTTTGGAGGGGCAGTGGGAGGGCAAGGAAGCCGCAGCAATTTCTGTTGTTTTCCTGCGCCACGGCCTCGTGGTGTGGGGATGGGTGCTCCTTCACTCTTTGTCCTCCCGGCTTTGGAGGGGCAGTGGGAGGGCGAGGATGCTCGGCAGAGAGAGAAGTGGAGGCAAGCAGGCCAGCTTGGAGACACGCTAATCACCCTCTTGGAGGCGCCTCAACTGTGCCCCCTAGAGGGTTGCGCCATCTGCGATTGCGTAGTTCGCATATAGCTTGAGCCGCCCCTGTTCCTCACATTCTCTTTCTAAATAATTCTGTTTTCTCAAAATTTCTCAAATGTAAATGTATTTTAGAAGCAGGAAAGGTAGTGGAGAGACCAAATTTTGGTTCTTTTCTCCCTTTCCCAAACACTATACCTTCACAAATTGTGCATTCATCACTAAGGACTTCACAACACAATGGAAATTCAACGTCCTATGATGTTTCTAGTCCAGTTGACCCATGGGGCCTCATGCTGCCCATCACACAACATAGCCTCACTTTTGAGGGGTCTCCATGAGTCAACGGGGCCAGATGCATTGTAGGTGGGTGCACCGCCAACATGGGAACCTCCCTTTGTTCCATTTGGAACAATGTGTCTACTGCAGGGGGAAGCTGTGTGGCGATGCTTCCTCATGTGTGATGGAGAAGCATCAGCTGGTGATGAGGTGGGGCGTGGGGCACCCGGATTGCCCTGCTGCCTCCTGATTTGCCACAGATGCTGGCAAACCAGAATGCAGGACCTCATCAATTAAAGTTATAGTGGACCAACAATGGAGAAATCCCTGCAGATTAGTAAATCTTGGTTTATTTCATCCTACACAAGGAAATAATCAATATTCAGAATTTTCCCTGCTAAAAAATATTCTGAGATCTTGTGTGCATTTTATCTTTCTTTTTTGTTTCTGAACTTTTTGCCTAAAGCTTCACAAAAGTTTTCTTGTGCTAAAAGGTCTTTCATGTATAAAATATAGTGTCTATCTCCAAAATAAGTTATTTCCTATTGTTGGTAGTACTACTGCCAAATAATAATAATAATAATAATAATAATAATAATAATAATAATAATAATAATAATAATAAGGATCTCAGCCGGCATTTGGAAACAATAGACATTGACAAAATCACAATCTGCCAACTGCAAAAGGCCACCGTACTGGGATCTGCACGCTTCATCCAAAAATACATCACACAGTCCTAGACACTTGGGAAGTGTTCGACTTGTGATTTTGTGATACGAAATCCAGCATATCTATTTTGTTTGCTGTGTCATATAATAATAATAATAATAATAATAATAATAATAATAATAATAAGAAGAAGAAGAAGAAGAAGAAGAAGAAGAAAAAGAAGAAGTTTATTTTTATATCCCGCTCCCATCTCCCCAGAGGGGACTCGGGGCGGCTCACATGGGGACAAGCCCAGTTCCAAAATACAATAAAATACAGCATAATTAAACCAATGTAAAACAGGTAAAATAGTATAATCATACAAACCAGCATAAAATATCAACATAAAACATTAGAACATTAGAGTCTGAACAAAATATACAAACTGTAAGATAAAAAAATGCTGGTCTTTCTGTTATCATAAAGGAGTGAAAGATCTTCCATGGGTTAACGGTATTTTTCATGGGAAGGCACTGGATGTTTCAGCCTAAAGGCCTGAACTTACACTTTTGAAATGACATTTCTCACGATACTATAATATCTACAAAGCAGATCACAGCTTCTTAATTTGCTTGTGAATATTTTCCTTTCATGACAATGACCCTAATGTGCAGCAAACAATTTTATGATTCCAGATTTCAGATATATACAATAATGATAAAAAGAGAAGGAGACATGCACATCACAACCTTGATCGAAAATAGGAGCTAAAATGAAATATAAATGTAACAAATAAAAAAGTAATTTTGAAAATGGGTAGTCACTACTTTGTGTATAGAAATCTGTGGTGCTATCCTGTTAAATGATGATAATTTTATGAAGTCTGGGAAAGGAGGGAAGTGCTAAAATTCACAACTCCTCAGACAAGGTCACTGATCTTGTTCATACATGATGGGTGTATTAGGCTGCATAAAACTATTGGAAACAAGTTATAGGAATTATCTTGGAAAATATTATTTTTCTATGCATTCTCTTGACTTCAGTTGCAATGACTGCCAGGAGGTAAACAATTTGTACACCCATTATAGAGAAATCTGTGCTCAATATTTTGTCTTAGGATTTTTAGCATCTGCAAACTATGCTTAGACATACTACTAGAACATTAAGAACTTTTTGAAGAAAAAAAATCCCAAAATCTTGCTCTAGCAGAATTGGCCATATTTGACAGATACTATTCATGGATCTTTTCAGACAATGAATATGGCTGACAGAATGACATGTTTTATTCCTGATTGAGATCAGCATTGTTCAATATTGCATTAAAGTAGATAGAAATTTGCTTGTACAGCTTTTTTTGTACAATAGATATTTATTTCAAGGCAGGGTGATTCATACAGCAGATGGTTGGCAATTGAAGTCCATGATAACTCACACTCCGGGTCTGAGAAAAGACTATTTTAGTTCAGTGATAGACATGCTTTGCATACAGAAAATGTCAAATTCAAACTTTGTGTCCCTAGCTAGGGCAGGAAAATATACTTTGGGACACCCTGGAGAGTTACTACCAATCCGTGTCAACAATACTTGACTATTGACCAAATATCTGACTTACTACCTTGTCACACTAGAGCATCTTTCCACTTTAATCCACTTTAAATGTGGGGACTGCTTCCTGTAGAATTCTGGAGTTTATTCTGGATAAATGCTCTAGTGCAGATTTTCACAAACTGTGCTCATCCATATGTTTTAGACTTCAGCTCCCACAATACCTAACAGCTCGTAAGATGGTTGTGATTTCTGAGATCTAAAGTTCAAAACACCCGGAGGAGCAGAGTTTGAGAAACACTGTTCTAGTGTGATGAGGTCTTGGGGAAAGCAGATTCTTGTGTTCCCAGAAGACTATGCTGCCAAACATTTTCTTTTGGAGACAGGCTAGAGCTCAATGGCGAAATGGATGTTTTTCATGCAGAATGGCACAGATTCAATCAGGTAGGACTGCAGGTAGGAATAGGAAATAATCTATGCTGAAACTTGCAGATCTCTTGTTACTCAGTTCTGACCTTGCTAGTTGAGATAGAACATTGATCTCATCCAGGACAAGGCAGCTCCCCATATGTGGTGCCATCAGTGGGCATGATGATTTGCCAAGTAGAAGAGAGGCCCCTGCTCCAAAAAGATTACAGTCTAAAATTTGGCAGAAAAAAATGGAGGCCATTAATGTTAATGTGGGATTTGTGTATTGGTAGTGTTTAAATGAAATTTGTGTCTTGTCTGTATTGCATACTGATTGCATCATCCAGAGTGTAACATAGTCTGGAAAGAGTTAATTACTGAGAAGCTGTGATGTCCTTGATGTGTTGCTGGAACCAGGGAGTGTCCAGACATAAGTGTGTGTGCATTGCTGATTGCATCAGATCTGATCTGTTCTGAGTTGAGTCGAGTGCTGTCTGCTGAGAGTCAAGTCCTGTGTCCATTGTCTACAAGTCTGTTTGTCTTGATTACTGCTTTCAGTAAAACTTGTATATAGTTTTACCATCGTCTCTGATGTCTCTTCGTTCTAATTTCCACTGATTCCATCTAACTGCTGCTGCGCTGCGTAAATTACTCTGACAATTAAGTTGTGTGAACTAGCTGAGATGGACAGCAGTCAAGGAGAAATCCTTGACCTTTTTAAAGAAAAACTGGGATTTATTCATTACTTTTTATATTAAAAATTGGGACAAACTACTACTATTGTTTTTCAGATTTAGAGGAGTATCATTAAAAGTAGATATAGATAAGAAAAGGTAATCAAAAACTTTCTAAAGAAATTGTGAAATAGATGGAAGTCATTACTTTTACTTTTATTTATGTATTTTTCTTTTTTGTGTTTTTTATTATTATTTTCTTTTCTCTTCTTAAATCATCATTTCACGACACTTACTATATAAAGGGACATTATTTTGTTTTGTTATCTCATGTTTGTATCTATGTCTATCACAATTTTAGAAAATCACCAATAAAAGTTTATTTTTAAAAAGTAGTGTGGTGGTTATACAGTGATACTTTAAGGGAGCAGAAAAGTGAGAAGTTAAAATCAACAGGCAGAAAGTGAGGCCCCCATCTACACTGCTATATAAAATCCAGATTATCTGCTTTGAACTGGGGCCCTTCCAGACAGGCCCTATATCCCAGGATCTGATCCCAGATTTTCTTTTTATCCCAGATTATCAGGTAGTGAGGACTCATATAATCCGGTTTAAAGCAGAAAACCTGGATCAGATCCTGGGATATAGGGCCTGTCTGGAAGGGCGCTTGTATTATTTGTCAGTATAGACTCAGATAACTAAGTTTCAAAGCAGGTAGTGTGAATTATCTGCCTTGATAATCTGAATTATATGGCAGTGTAGAAGCTTTCAATTCGTTTTTGTTGTAGTGTGTGTACAGGGCCGATTCGTAATGGAAGCCCTTGAAGCCGCTGCTTCAGGCACAGCCCTTGCTGGGTGCTCTCGTGGCGGCGACCATTGGGTCACTCACCGCGGAACAAGGAAGTCCTTGCTATTCTTGTGAGATTTTACGAGATCTTGCAAAATCTCGTGGACTAGGGAATAGCAAGGACTTCCTGGAGTTCCGTGGCTGGAGAATGCGCTGCCGCCTGTAAGTTCGGAGGGGGGGCGTAATTTCGGGGGGGGTGCGGCCTTGGGTTTGCGTACATAGTGAAAAAACCTAGGGCCGCTTCTGTGTGTGTAGTATTTGTTTAGGAGTGTGCGGATGTAGATTTTAGGGTGATTGTTATAGATTGTGTTTTGTTAGTTGTTGTAGCTTAGTTTGATATATTAAAGAAGAAGGTTAAATTGCCTCTGCATCTGTCTGTCATTCTGTCAGAAGAAGGTTAAATTGCCTCTGCGTCTGTCTGTCTCGGTCTCTGTTTGATGTGTTTATGGGCATTGAATGTTTGCCCTATGTGTGTATAATGTGATCCGCCCTGAGTCCCCTTCAGGGTGAGAAGGGCGGAATATAAATACTGTAAATAAATAAATTATATATTAAGAATGTTTAATTTTTTTGTGTGGGGGGATACTGATTTAATGTGTTTTCTGTATATGTGTCTGTATGTTCTTAACTGTCATTGTGATTAAAAATTACTGAAAAAACCCTTTGATGTACGTAAGGAATAGGATCGTCTTTCTACAAGTATGACTCAGTTAACACAGCCTCTGACAGAGAATATTATTTTTTACAAAGTCTTAATGTGAACTCAGACCAGTCCTCCCTTTCTTATATTTTCTTGTTCTATATTATCCTTGTTCTTTCCATTATTTCTACCTTATTTCTACCTTTGGTACCATTTTTTTTTTGTTAAAGAACTAAAGTCCAGAACTACATCTACTTTGTTAACCGTGATGTGCTTGCACTCATTTTCTCTCCCCTCTTTATTTTATATTTTTGTTTCTTGCTACAACAGAACAATAGAAAATAGAATGTTTCTTAAAAGTTCCATGTGAATTACTACAAAGCCATGCGGCCGTGTTAGTATGATACCCTCTAATGCAAGTGGAATACCCCGAGAGTAGTCATTTTGAGGCGAGCCTCTGGCCTATATATCCATCGCACTATGTACATTTCTGATGTTGATGTGCTCCAGACATTGGTGTGTTGGACCATAGAATGTAATCTTATTAGTTGACTACTTAATCTGAGCCATTTCTCATATAGATTTTAAGATAGAGCAGGAGACAATTTGAGCCACCTCTTTTCCATTCAGCTGGGCAATGCTTGAGGTTTACGATGTCTATAAAGTCGAAAGTCTTTTAGTTCTCTTTCTAACATGTGCCCCTTGTGCAGCTGTAAAATGTTTGTATAATGCTATACACTGTTTGAAGCTTGATCACATTTCTTCCCTGTCCCCCATCCCAGCATCAAAATCAATACCTGTTCAAATAATATATTAGCTTGTGTTGATCCCGTAATGTCTGGCTGGCTTTCTTTATTTCTTTCTTCACTTTTTCTTTTTCTTGTAAATAATTTGGAAATCTGCCATGTGCTTCTGTCCTTAGAAAACATTTTACTTCTAAGAGCAAGGGAGAAACAGCTCCGTTTATTGGCTTGATTGCACACATAAAAAGCCTGCTATGAAGCCTTATACTAGCATAGTCTGGAGATGTCTAATGGATCTCTGTACTAATATGGTACAACAGAAGTTGCTTTTCTTCAGTTTCCTGCATTAATAACAACCTAATGTTGGAAACGGCTCATTTTCTGGCCTGTGAATTTAGCAGATGTAGCAACTAACTAGTTGCAATCAACTGGCTTAGCATTTAGCTTATCAATTAAGTTGGATGTTTTTTATGAAAAAGGCTTAGATGTTGAGCATTCCTTGCCTAGACTTCCAAAACCTGAAAGACTCCAAAATCATCAAGGGTTGCTGAAATAGTGTTTTTAAGTTTTTAATTAATTAAATTTCAAATCGTGCTAAAGAACCAACAAGTCTCACATTTTCCTGATGTTTCTTTATAAAAGCCTACTATTCTTCAGTGTTTATGAAACTGTGTGTGTGTTTGTGCCTTCAAGCCACTTGTTGACTAAGGGTAATCAAATGAATTTCATAAGGTTTTTTTTAGGAAAAGTCAGAGGTTGCTTTGCCAGTTCTCAACCTTGAGTCCTCAGGTGTTTTGGCCTACAATTCCCAGAAATCCCAGCCAGTTTACTAGATGTTAGGATTTTTGGGAGCTGAAGGCCAAAACATCTGGGGACCCACAGGTTGAAAACCACTGCTCTAGTATCTGTTGGTGGCCTCCCATCCAGTGTTAATCCTCCTGCTTGGCTTCCATGATAACAGGATCGAATGCTCCTGAAATATTTACGCCTTTCCTGGTTTTTTGTTAGTCCGTCGGAGTTTTACACAGCTTAGAATTACATATGGCTGGATGGCCATATGTCGGGGGTGCTTTGAATGAGATTTCTTGCTTCTTAGCAGGGAGTTGGACTAGATGGCCCATGAGGTCTCTTCCAACTCTACTATTCTATGATTCTATGATTCTAGGATTTAGACCAAATGCTCATTCAGAGGGTCCTACTGTGTTATATGTGTGGGACATTGCATAGAGACTCCTCATCTGTCCCAGAAAATGGTGAGGCCCTTAATCTTGGGACTTTTGATAGCATCCATGTGGCAACAAGTAACATAAGAATCCTGAGTTAAGAGGGAGAGAAAGTGGGTGCCCTTCCACACAGATGAATAAAATCCCACCTTTTCAACTTTGACCTGGAATATATGGCAGTGTGGATTCAAATAACCCAGTTCAAAGCAGATATTGTGGGATTTTCTGCCTTGATATTCTAAGTTATATGGCTGTGTGGAAGGGCCCGGGGAGAAAGGGAAAAGAAGAAAATGGGAAATTGAATGTTCAAAAGTATGTGGGTGTATTCGCTTCTAATAGCTGACCCTGAATCATTACTTACCCACTTTAGAAAGGACAGTCCTCTGTCTGCAGTTATCTTTTATATGAAGGGAAGTACAATCCAAGTCAAAGAGCTCTATAAAGGGTGAACAGAGTTATTCAAATTGCCGATCAGTGTTTATCAACCTAAGATAAAGCAAACACCTCATCACAGTCTTCTTCATAATTGTGAAATATGTTCTATTTCTATTTTAATCAACCTTCTGCATTTCTAATTTTGCATTTGTGCATAAGAATAAGCAAATGTTATATGAGTTTTCTCCTTCCCTTGCTTTGTTCTACCCTGTTTCCCCTAAAATAAGACATCCCCAGAAAATAAGACCTAGTAGAGATTTTGCTGAATTGCTAAATATAAGGCCTCCCCCAAAAGTAAGACCTAGCAAAGTTTTTGTTTGGAAGCATGCCTGCCAAACAGAACACCAGAGCATGCAGGCTTGGTAAATGTATGTACCATAGATTGCTGTACGTGAAAATAATGGTAGTAACAGGAAATTCTTGATAGGATTCACAGTTTATCTGGTTATGCTGGTTTGTGATTATATCTACTGTACAGTATATAATAAATGTTCTTTTTTTTGTTCAACAATAAAAGTGAATTCTTCTTCATGGAAAAATAAGACATCCCCTGAAAATAAGACCTAGCATGTCTTTGAGAGCAAAAAATAATATAAGGCACTGTCTTATTTTCGGGAAAACATGGTATTGATTCATTTGGTTTTCAGGGTGGCATCGATGCATAGGTGTCCAGATGCTCAAATCTCAGAAGGAGTCTTGTTCCCTGAGAATATATATTCAAGGATAACAGGGACTGAACCAAAGAGAAAGGAGTCTTGTAGAATCAAATCACTTCTGACCTGCAGGTTTTGTGAGTTTGCTTGACAGGTGCAGTTTATCATACATGACTTTAAGAGAGAACTGGGTTCATGTTTGCATCGTCCTAGACCCTGACATGCTGCTTTTACTGTAAACAATCTGCCAGAAGGAAGAATAAGAGGAGGGGAAGCCCTTTTCCACCCCAAAACCACTGCAAACCTGCTAAGCAGGAGGCATCCAATAGCAATGTACATGTCTTGGGGAAAAAATTGATTGGATCAGACCACTTTGTAGATACTTTATTGGGCACACCACCAAATTTGGTTTAACTGATCATTAGGTTTGGTAGTGTATAAATAATTCACTGATATGGAGTGCATTTCCAAGGATATTTTGCTTTATTGCTCCTGCTAATAAAAATACATTTAGACTTTGTTAGGGCTGACCAACATTTCAAAAATAAGAGAGTTCAGTGTAGATTGGGGGGGAGGGGGGGCATAGCTTCCTTTATTTTTCTTCACAGGAAAATGTTCAGGTGAGATTTTTGTGGTTTTCCAAATATTCCAGAATGATGTTTCATCAAAACATAGTATTATTTCAAGGCATCACATTGGCAGAGAGGATTTCCATACCAATTCAGATAAAGACTGAAAAACTATAGTTCCACCCACCATCCTCCAGTGGCCTAGGGGATAAAAGCCTTGTGACTTGAAGGTTGGGTTGCTGACCTGAAAGCTGCCAGGTTCGAATCCCACCCGGGGAGAGTGTGGATGAGCTCCCTCTATCAGCTCCAGCTCCATGCGGGGACATGGCCCCCTGGGCAACGTCCTTGCAGGCGGCCAATTCTCTCACTCCAGAAGCAACTCCGGTTGCTCCTGACACGAAAAAAAAAGCCCATCCCCTGAAATTTGCTCGCTCATCCCAACCACACAAAAGAGCTGCAAACATGACCATTCTGACCCAGTTCCATTTTTTATTTTTTTTGCAAAAGATGAAGGTTTGATATATTGCATGATTACATTGTTCAGTCACTTCTTGCAAATGGTGTCTTTCATTCTTTTTGGGGTTTATTCTGATTTTTGGGAGCAGCAAGGCAGTTGTGATTCTCAAGAACATTTAATCACTTGACATATTCTACTTCCCTTTGATTTTTATCAGTGAGATTCTGTGAAGCTTTCAACTTCAGAGAAATCATGGTGTTGAGTCACTCAAAAAGTCTATGAAACTATACGTTAACCCATAAGCAAATATGTACTCTGGGAATATCACTTCCGAGTCTCCTTTCCTCTCCAGAGAAAGGGTATTCACCTCTGTTTTGATGTATTATTTGCAGAAACTTTTTATGCTGTTGAGGGAGAGGCAGTTTTCCCACCTGTTTTTGTTGAAAATAGATGGAATTCTATGAATTGCTTAGTCTTCTTCACAATTTTAAAGTTATTTTTACTACAGAAAGATTATAAAATGCATTATGGATTGTGTAATTTTCTTCGAGGTTATGATTCCCAAGGACATTTAACCATTTGACATCGTTTGACAGTTCTTCCAAACTAGGCATACAGAAGCCATTTCTGCAAACATATTTCATTCGGAAATTAGATGCTGGGGTGATGGTGGAGTGATTGTTTTTTCAGTTATTCAGTGGAAAACTCCATGTTTAAATATGTTGGAACTTAATTACAAATTTTGACAATCATTAAATATAGCTCATTATTGTACAAAACAGAATCAAACAGGACATAGATTGAACAGAAAAATGTGGTGTCAGTGTTATGAAGAGGTATCAAAATATATCAGATTCTGAAGTTAAGCCAAAATGCCTTCCTAGGAGGAAAAGAAATACAGTAGAGTCTCACTTATCCAACACTCGCTTATCCAACGTTCTGGATTATCCAACGCATTTTTGTAGTCAATGTTTTCAATATATTGTGATATTTTGGTGCTAAATTCGTAAATACAGTAATTACTACATAGCATTACTGCATATTGAACTACTTTTTCTGTCAAATTTGTTATATAACATGACATTTTGGTGCTTAATTTGTAAAATCATAACCTCATTTGATGTTTAATAGTCTTCTCCTTAATGCCTCCTTATTATCCAACATATTCGCTTATCCAACGTTCTGCCGGCCCGTTTATGTTGGATAAGTGAGACTCTACTGTACAAGAGAAAATGGGTTTGCAGGCTCTTCAAGTCTCTTAGATTAAATGGACTCATTATGTGCTGCTTAGTAAATGGAAGCAAATATGAGTTTGCAACATCTGACTAATGGAAAAGAAGAATTGGTCTTTTGGAGATGTATGTTGTATTTAACAAATGTGGGTATCTAATTTAGGTTGCATTTGACATGCTGTTATTTCTGAAACTCTCTCCCAAATAAGTAGTAAGTAATTGAAAAATAAAATTTAAACACATCTTCTGTGTAAAAATGTCATGCATCTATTTCTTGTATTCATGGATAATTTAACAATTGTGGCCTGTATTAGAAATTTCCTTCATCACGCTGCTGTCTCCTGTATGCACAACAGCAGTTGACAAAACTGCTTCTCCCTAAACATACATAGCCATTCTGGAATTTGTAAAATAGAGAAAGTAATTCTGCCTTCTCTAGTTCTGTCATGCACATGACATTGTACATGACAGCAGCACTAGCATCTTTGGACAGTTCCTAGAGAAAAGCTACCTGGAATTGCATCAGGCTTTTCACAATTTACTGTGATGGGCTTTTATGATGTGCTGTTTTGTTGATTTTAAAGAAAAGGGAAAAATGTATTTCAATGACTTAAATAGTGCTGTATTGATTGTTTAATGGTATTGATCTATATATAGATATAAAACATTTTGTACAAAAACAGCAATCTGTACAAAACTATTTAAAACATCTTTAAAAACTGTAGAAAAATGTTTAAATTTCTACATGTCTGTGTATATATCCTCCACATGTGTGAGTTAAGTTTTGCAGATTTGATTATTTGCGGATTTAATTGATATTTTCTCTCTAGGAATGTCTAGGGCCCCTTCCACATAAAATCCACATTGAACTGGATTATATGACAGTGTAGACTCAGATAACCCAGTTCAAAGCAGATATTGTGAATTGTCTGCCTTGATATTCTGGGTTATATGGCTGGAAGGGCCCTAGGTCTTCCAGTACAATTCTGTGGTCAACTTGTGCTGGAAATTTACCATACTGTTGTACTGGAGCGGTGGTTTTCAACCTGTAGGTCCCCAGATGTTTTGGTCTTCAACTCCCAGAAATTCTAAAAGCTGGTAAACTGGCTGGGATTTCTGGGAATTGTAGGCCAAAACAACTGGGACTCACAGGTTGAGATCCACTGATCTAGAGGTTCCAAGAGAAATATTTTTTCAGGCTAAAAATGTGTGTGTGTTTTTTTAAAATGTGTGCTTTGTCCATTTCTGTGGATGTCCTGTATCCCTTCCCCCCACCCTTGCAAAGAACGATGTGACAGTCAAATCCATTTGCTTGATCCTGTTTTATTGATTGAATGTATCTATGCAGTTATTTATAGGGCATCTTTTAGGGTGTCATCATCGCAAGGCAGATCACAAAAGATAAAAATAGACAATAGAAAGAACAGCATAAAAGAAGGGCAGTTTTTAAAAGGATAAATAAAAATAGCACACCTAAAACAAAAATACCAAACGTTTAGGCGTACATGCAATCATTAGGCCTAACTAAAACAGCTTGGATCAATTCCTGAATGCTATCTATGCCCCAGTGATTCAATAAGACAACTCAAGCAGGGGCTAGCCATTGATTTTAAGCCTTAAATATCTCTGTAACTTAAAATTGCAAAGATTAAAATACCTCACTCAAGATAAAGTATCTTATACTAAATCTTTTTTTGAAAAAAATCAATTCATACAATTGGCAATTTGAAGCTATTTGCTCTTGAGGCCACCTCTAAAAAAGCCCTCTCCCTCATTCCTGTTACCCAAATAGGACTTACATCATGGCATATGAGCAGGAGCTCTGGGATAGATTTTAAAGCTTGGGTGAGGTCATATGAATATAGATATATTTTCAAAGATCAAAGGGTCCTTCCACCTTGTCCCTATACCCCAGGATCTGATCCCAGATTATCTGTTTATCCCAGGATATCTGGCAATGGGGACTCATGCATTCCAGAGTAAAGCAGATAATCTGGGATCACATCCTGGGATAAAGGACAGTGTGGAAGGGACTGTAGTCTCTCATCACCACCAGGTTAGCCCAGCAGGAATTGAAGGAGGCTCACGCCTAAGATGATTTGGTCATAGTCTCTTCAAATCAGGATTCATCCTTTCCTTTTCTTGGTGTTGTGGCTTGGTGTTGTGGGGCCCAGGCTGTGGCGCAGGCGGGAGAGCAAGCCAGCTGCAACCAGCTGCAATGAATCACTCTGACCAGGAGGTCATGAGTTCGAGGCCCGCTCGGAGCCTATGTTTGTCTTATCTTTGCTCTATGTTAAAAAGGCATTGAATGTTTGCCTATATGTGTAATGTGATCCGCCCTGAGTCCCCTTCGGGGTGAGAAGGGCGGAATATAAATGCTGTAAATAAATAATAAATAAATAAATTAAAGACACTGAGGCCACTTCTACACTGCCCTGTAGTGATCCCAGATTATCTTTTTATCCCAGATTATCTGGCAGTGTAGACTCATGTAATGTGGTTCAAAGCAGATAACCTGAGATCAGACCCTGGGTTATAAAGACAGTGTAGAAGGGTTCTAAGGGCTAGCAGAACCAGAACTTTAATAATAATAATATTCATCATCATCATCATCATCATCATCATCATCATCATCATCATCATCATCATCTTTATTTGTACCCCGCCCCCTCTCCCAAAACGGACTTGGGTGGCTTACAACAAAAATACAATATACATAGTAATAATAGCAACCAAAACAACACAGATCAACAAATCGTAATACAAATTTTAGAAAGGAAAGATGCAGAGAGTAACCTTTTTGGATGGCAGATCCCTGATTTCCAGCAATGATAGCTATTGGATTCTGGGAGTTCTCATCCAAAAATATATCTCCCCCAGCCCAAAGCTCTGGGATGTAGCAATTGAGTTACTATTCCGTTATCTACTTCTAGGTAGGAGATTTAGACTTAGAACAGTGACCACATAGTGTGCTCATAACCTACTACAGTCATCCCTCCTCATTTGCCATTTTGACTATTGTAGATTTGATTATTCATAGATTTGATTAAAATATAAAAATCTCTAAGTGCTCCAGTGTGACTCTAAATCAGTTTCTTCTGGTCATGATGGAAGACCTAGAGATTTCTAGAGAGAAGATATCTCTAGGAATCTTTCGGTCCTCCCATTCAATTCTATGGTCAACTTCCAACAGAAGTTGACCATAAAGTAATGCTGGAAGAACTAGACATTTCTAGTGAGGTGTTCTCTCAGGTAAAAAACCCCAAAAACCTTTATTTGTGGTTTTTCACTTTCATGGGGGCTCTGTGCCTCAACTCCAGCAAATGTGAAGGGTTTTACTGAACTGCCATGTAAGTACAGTACATGATGAGCAATAGTAAATATCAGAGTACAAACATAGATGCGTGGACTCGTCTCGACAGACTTGCAACAGCAGAGTTTCTATTCAAACCAACACATTGTCTTTTTCAATTTGTTTGATCTGGT
This sequence comes from Anolis carolinensis, assembly GCF_035594765.1. NCBI lineage: Eukaryota > Metazoa > Chordata > Lepidosauria > Squamata > Anolidae > Anolis > Anolis carolinensis. The sequence goes on along the minus strand of NC_085841.1, from coordinate 213,444,103 downwards.
TGCAAGTCTACCAAGACCCCTTTTGTTGCTTGCATTCCAACTTATCTTACATAAAGATTTCTTTGAAGAGTTGCTATGTGGGTGAAACTTGATTAAGCCACATCTCAGTAAATCATAGCTTGCATTCTATAACTCTCTTAATTGCACTCTGTCTGATAACAAGTTACACCATGGCAGCTGTCTGTCTTTGATAGAATTTTGTGCAATCTGCATATCATTTCGTAAACAGAAAATCAAGCAAAATTAAACATAAAACTTCTGTGATAACTTAGGTTCTGGAAAAGGCAGCAGATATAGACCAAAACAATCAGTGCATTTGAAGAAATAAGTCCTTCCATGCAAAAGCTGATGCTGATACTCCTAAAGTCATCCTTAAGGCATCATGGGTGAATGTATTTTCTGTTCTGAGACTTGGATCATATGATGTTCCCTTTTCACACAGAGAGGTCACATTGTGTGGAATGCAGAAGGAACTAGAAAGTTAAAGGTACACCATAAAGCTGAAATTATCTGTTGGTAACTTATAGTCCTAATGTGACATTGTTATGCCTTAGTTACAGGTGAAAGGAACTAATTACAAATAGCTGTTTGTAATCTATCTTCAGACTCTGCCTAGCATTGAGACATTAGCCCACCTCTCTGCGTGTGGCTATTGTCTGCCCTTATGAATGTTTTCAACAAGGAAAATCTAATCTTTGGCATTCTGTGTTTGCAGAATTTAGAAGTCTAATCCATTGCTATCATGCTCTCAAAAGCCTAATTGATTTCAAAGGAGACATAGCTAATAAGTAGAGTCTCACTTATCCGGTATAAATGGGCCGGCAGAACATTGGATAAGCGAAAATGTTGGATAATAAGGAGGTACTAAGGAAAAGTCTATTAAACATCAAATTACGTTATGATTTTACAAATTAAGCACTAAAACATGTTTTACAATAAATTGACAGAAAAAGCAGTTCAGTACACGGTAACGTTATGTAGTAATTACTGTATTTATGAATTTAGCACCAAAATATTGCAATGTCTGGAAAGCACTGACTACAAAAACATTTATTACTAAAAGGCAGACTGTGTTGGATAATACAGAATGTTGGATAAGTGAAGGTTGGATAAGCAAGACTCTAATGTAGTAATAGTAAAGGTAAAGTTTTTCTCCTGATGTTAAGTCCAGTCATGACCGACTCTGGGGGTTGGTGCTCATCTCCATGTCTAAGCCATTGTCCGTAGACACCTCCAAGGTCATGTGGCCGGCATGACTGTAGTAATAATAGTAGTAATGATAAGGCAATCCCACCATTTATGCAACTTAAGCTTCAGGCAGACCCAAAGATGTCTATCTTGTGTGTTGTTTGTTTGTTTAACATGGAAATTTCTGTTGTGAGTGCCCTGCTTGGTATACTTCCTATCGCTGATGCAGTGGTAATAAGAATGAGTTTGCCATGTTTCCTAAAGGCTGTTTGTTGGTGAAGTTTTGTTTCTATTTTTTAAAATCTTTCTTTTAATTAAAAAGTCAATTTCTCTGGTAGTGGACCTGAATGATCTGTAGACTGAACTGCTGTTTCAAATAAGACGATCTGCAATCATCTCTGTGTGTCGCGCTCTTGTAAAACGAGCAATGACAAGGGCTTTCTATGAGCAACTGTTTCCTGACATTTCAGAGGAATCATTTACTAACAATGCCATCCTGGAAAGGCTACATCAAAAGAAGCACTGAAGGGAAGGATTCTCGTTATGTGAGAACAATGTGTAGATGAGAAAACAAAACTTAGCTGAGTGTTTCAACAGTTTAGGGGAATTACCTATTGGAACTGAATATCCTCAAGCATTTAAGTGTGAATAGTCCTTTGAATGTAGCTGCATGTCAATCCTGTTTTGTTTTGCTTGGCTTCTCTTCCTTCCCACCTCATTGAAACAATCTATTAAACCTAATCTGTGTGAACTAACTTTCTGTCCTGGACCAGTAATGCCTGATGGCTTTGGTTTTGCTGGGTTGGTGAATCTGCTGATTCAGTGTTGACAAGTGTCTTTGGATAGCAGGGTTCAAATCCCCACTGAGCCATGGAAACCCACTGGATGACCTTGGTCAAGTCATACTCTCTCAGCATCATGGTAAGGCATTGGCAAACCATCTTCCCATAAATGCTGCCATGAAAACTCTACAAAGGCTTCCTTTTAGCAATGCCATAAGTTGAAAATGATTTAAAGAAAACAAAAACAGCTTTACAGCCACTAGCTGCTCATATTTCTCCCCGCCTCCTCATATGTTGGACTCTGTTTCCAAGAGCATGATCCCTAGTTTTCTGTTTGTGGGTAACACATCTGAAGTGCACTAGAAGGTAACTGCAGAATTTATTTATTTATTTATTATTTAAACTTATATGCCGCCACTCCCCTAGGGCTCGGGGCGGCTTACAAGAAAGGCTAAAATCTAACAATTTAAAAACATCTTTAAAATATCTTTTTTTAAAAAAAAAAATCTTAAAAACACTCCACCAAGGCTCGGAGTGGCTTATATACAGAGAGAGAAGAGACAGAGAGAGAATGGAAGAGAGATGTATGGGTTCACTTAACAGATCCTTTGGTGCAGTCACAAAACACAGGATTTCCAAGGTTGGCAGTGTGTGTTGATATAATCTATCCATCAAGGAAATAATTAGGATTCTGCTTCTCTGTAAAGCAGTGGCTTCCAAACTTATTTGGCCTAACGCCCCCTTTCCAGAAAAAATATTACTTAGCACACCCTGGAAATTAATTTTTAATTTTTTAATAGCAATTAAACAGAAAGAAAGATATATATATATATATATATATATATATATACACACACACACACACACACACACACACACACAGTAGAGTCTCACTTATCCAACACTCGCTTATCCAACGTTCTGGATTATCCAACGCATTTTTGTAGTCAATGTTTTCAATACGTTGTGATATTTTGGTGCTAAATTTGTAAATACAATAATTACTACATAGCATTACTGGATATTGAACTACTTTTTCTGTCAAATTTGTTGTTAAACATGATGTTTTGGTGCTTCATTTGTAAAATCATAACCTAATTTGATGTGTAATAGGCTTTTCCTTAATCCCTCCTTATTATCCAACATATTCGCTTATCCAACATTCTGCCGGCCCGTTTATGTTGGATAAGTGAGACTGTACTGTATATATATATATGCATATGCATATGGCAAATGCACCTGTGGCCATCACCGCCCCCCTGGATCACTGCAGCGCCCACCAGGGGGCGGTAGCGCCCACTTTGGGAATCACTGCTGTAGAGTTCACATTTTCCCAACCTTGTTTTACTTGATGCAACGTTCTCTTCAGCAAAATAAATATATTTACAGAAGTTTGTCTCTCTTTCCTATAGCTATCCAACTACAGTAGAGTCTCACTAATGCAACATAAACGGGCCGGTAGAACGTTGGATAAGTGAATATGTTGGATAATAAGGAGAGATTAAGAAAAAGCCTATTAAACATCAAAATAGGTTATGATTTTACAAATTAAGCACCAAAACATCATGTTATACAACAAATTTGACAGTAAAAGTAGTTCATTACACATTAATGCTATGTAGTAATTACTGTATTTACGAATTTAGCACCAAAACATCACAATGCATTGAAAACATTGACTACAAAAATGCGTTGGATAATCCAGAACATTGGATAAGTGAGTGCTGGATAAGTGAGACTCTACTGTATGTACTATGAGTGCAGCTACACTATGGAATTAATGCAGTTTGACACCACTTTAACTGCCGTGGCTTAATGCTATCGAATCTTGAGAGTTGTAGTTTGGCATTCACCAGCCCTCTTTTGCTGCGAAGGAAAAATAACTTGTAAAAGTACAACTCCCATGATTCCACAGAATTGAGCTATGGCAGTTAGTGATGTCAAAAGTTCGTTAATTCTTTAGTATATATGATCCGTCTGTTATAGCTTTCCTTATTTGTAGAAGACACTGGATTAAATCTGACTTCTGGTAACTGTACTTGAACTAGATCCATTCACTTAAAGGGAGTGAAAAGAAAGCAATTCCCTTCTAAAAGGTAAAGGTAAAGGTTTCCCCTGACGTTAAGTTCAGTCATGTCTGACTCTCGGGGTTGGTGCTCATCTCCATTTCTAAGCCGAAGAGCCGGCGTTGTCTGTAGACACCTCCAAAGTCATGTGACCTGCATGACTGCATGGAACGCCTTTACCTTCCCGCCGGAGCAATGTGATCTACTCACATTGGCATGTTTTCGAACTGCTAGGTTGGCAGAAGCTGGAGCTAAGGCGGCTGCTCACGCCACTCCCGGGATTTGAACCTGGGACCTTTCAGTCTGCAAGTTCAGCAGCTCAGCGCTTTAACGCACTTCGCCACCGGGGCTCCTTAATTCCCTTCTATTACCTTTAAAATAGAAAGTTAAGGGTACACCAAAAAAGCTGAAATTATCTGTTGGTAACTTATGGAGCCCCGGTGGTGAAGTGCATTAAAGCACTGAGCTGGAGACCGAAAGGTCCCAGGTTCAAACCCCGGGAGCGGTGTGAGCGCCCGCTGTTAGCTCCAGCTCCTGCCAACCTAGCAGTTCGAAAACATGCAAATGTGAGTAGATCAATAGGTACCGCTCAGGCGGGAAGGTAAGGGCGCTCCATGCAGTCATGCCGGCCACATGACCTTGGAGGTATCTATGTACAACGCCAGCTCTTCGGCTTAGAAATGGAGATGCATACCAACCCCCAGAGTTTTTAGAAATACAGTAGAGTCTCACTTATCCAACCTTCACTTATCCAACATTCTGTATTATCCAACACATTTTTGTAGTCAATGTTTTCAATACATCATGATATTTTGGTGCTAAATTTGTAAATACAGTAATTCCTACATAGCATTACTGCGTATTGAACTACTTTTTCTGTCAAATTTGTTGTATAACATGATGTTTTGGTGCTAAATTTGTAAAATCATAACCTAATTTGATGTTTAATAGGCTTTTCCTTAATCCCTCCTTATTATCCAACATATTCACTTATCCAACGTTCTGCCGGCCCATTTATATTGGATAAGTGAGACTCTACTGTAGCTCATACTTGTTTCTCAAAATAACAACATTACTTAGATACTCAGTTACTTTTAAAAGGATCCGAATTGCATATGCCATTGTCTTGGGCTACAGTGACATTTTCTACCCATCTACTAGAGCCTCCGATGGCCTAGGGGATAAAAGCCTCGTGACTTGAAGGTTGGGTTGCTGACCTGAAAGCTGCCAGGTTCGAATCCCACCCGGGGAGAGCGTGGATGAGCTCCCTCTATCAGCTCCAGCTCCGTGCGGGGACATGAGAGAAGCCTCCCACAGGGATGGTAAAACATCAAAACATCTGGGAGTCCCCTGGGCATTTCAGATAAGGGATACTCAGCTTTCATAAGCTGTCTCCAATTGTTTTTATTTTTTTTAAAAACGTAGTGTACTCTGTATATTTGATCTCCAGCTTTGCTTATAGAAAAGCAACCATGTTTTTTTTTTTCTCTTATAAGCTGACTCAGGAGCCAGTGTCCTTTAACCAAGGCCATGGTCAGCTCTCTTAGTGACATCGGTATCCATGAACCATGCAGCCCAGCAAACAAGGCCAGATGTAAACTGATACCTTTACTTCTCTCTTCTCGCTGTGTCTGTAATCTCCATCCTGAGAATATTCAAAGGCTGCCACTGTCCATTTTTGGACTATTAGTTTTTTCTCCTTCATTTCCTATTTTTTCTAATCTTAAAAAAGGGTTCCAGAGAGCTCATCAGCTCACATAGTTCTGTGGTATTTTCTTTGGTCTTTATGAAGGTGTTAGTAAGGTAAAGATAAAGGTTTTCCCCTGACATTAAGTCCAGTCATGACCAACTCTGGGGGTTGGTGCTCATCTCCATTTCTAAGCCAAAGAGCCGGCGTTGTCCGTAGACACCTCCAAGGTCATGTGGCCGGCATGACTGCATGGAGCGCCCTTACCTTCCCGCTGGAGCAGTACCTATTGATCTACTCACATTTGCATGTTTTCGAACTGCTAGGTTGGCAGGTGTTAGCCATCCCTAATTTTTGTCAAAAAATTATTATTTATTTATTTACAGTATTTATATTCCGCCCTTCTTACCCCGAAGGGGACTCATTCCAACATTGTAAATTAGTTAAACTTGCCTCCCCACTTTTATAAGTGGTACCTTATTTCCTGCTTGATAGATGCAACTATCTTTCGGGTTGCTAGGTCAGCAACGAGCAGGGGCTATTTTTTATTTTTAATTGATGGGTGCTCACCCCGCCACGGGCTGGCCTCAAACTCATGACCTCATGGTCAGAGTGATTTATTGCAGCAGCTGTTTACCAGCCTGCGCCACAGCCCGGCCCCATTGTAACATTGTAAAAATTGTAACTCAGAAGCCTAAATCAAGTTTTGGTGAGGGTAGACCTTTTGAATCATTGTGATTCCTTGAAGTGGCAGTTTAAAATTCAGCAGTTTGTTCATTTTTTTTGTTGGAACTACCAATTGAATCTAGGCCATAAGTTTCATTTGTCACATAGACCTGCTGCCGAATCATATCTGATTAAAAATTAACTTCTACTGTGTTCCATGGGAGTTAATTTTGGGTCTGTATGCATCAGACTGCATTCTTAGATGTGCGTATAAACATTTGCCAAGAGAAACATTCAGAGCTACTGAGTCGGGGCTGAGGTTCCTATTCATATTTCAAAAACATACAGTTCTTGTCTGCTTTACTGAGTACACAGCATCTGTAGGTTTATAAGTTTCTAATTTGAGTATCTGCAACATTTCTGGATTTCCAGATGGCATTTCATAGGTAGCCTCCAAATGCAAACATTTTAACCTGTCGAACAGCTATGAAACAAAGCTGTTGAGAGCCATTATGAGTGTCATGTTCTCCTTTGTGGAATGACAGTTTGATTCTTCATCACTGTGACGGCGATGCAGTGTTCTTACAGAGGAGCCATGTATTTGCTTTATAGTTGGATAATTAGGTCTATGTGTGCCCTTTGTCCTTAGGTGCTTTTGAAAATGGTTGATAATGTTTCTTCAATGTAAACTGTATTTATGTGTGTGTTTATGTAGCTGACATCTCAAGTTTAAAAGTATTTTTTTTAAAATATGTGTGTGTCAAAACTTCCAAGGAGATATTCCTAGGATAATTTTTCATTATACTTTCGGTACCTCCAGGACAGTATTGCCATATAAAAACATAAAAAGGACATTTGGCCTGGAATAAGAATTTATACAAACTGTTAGAGCATCTGCATGACTGGAGAAATCTTGGATGTTCAGATGGCTGCCTATAGAAGTTTGTTTGGGTGCCCTTACATAAAGCCCCTCAGCTAGGTTCAGACTTGAGCCTCTTCTTTTCATTCTTTGAGAAGTGATCTGAAGCTGGAGGGAATGCAAAGCCAGGAAATAAGCCTTGAATAATGTAAATTAGCTTGTTTGTGTGTTTTTGTTCATAAATTATTTGTAGGCTGTCTTTAAAGATAAAAACTTCTCAAGGCATTTGGTATAAGTAGACAAAAATGCCATTTTTATACAGGGATAAAAAGAGCATCTTTCGGTGTCCTTCATAGTTTCTGCTTCTAATAGATGTAACAAGCAATTACACAAGTAAAAGATTTGATTCTTTCATTAGTTTACTCCATTGCCAGTGACTGTCAAAGATGTTTCTTGAGCTTTGTATGGTTTCATTAGGTAAAGGTAAAGGTTTTCCCCTGACGTTAAGTCCAGTCGTGACCGACTCTGGGGGTTGGTGCTCATCTCCATTTCTAAGCTGAAGAGCCGGCATTGTCCGTAGACACCTCCAAGGTCATGTGGCCGACATGACTGCATGGAGCGCCCTTACCTTCCCACCGGAGTGGCACCTATTGATCTACTCACATTGGCATGTTTTTGAACTGCTAGGTTGGCAAGAGTTGGGGCTAACAGCGGGCGCTCATTCCGCTCCTGGGATTTGAACCTGGGACCTTTTGGTCCACAAGTTCAGCAGCTCAGTGCTTTAACACACTGTGCCACCAGAGGTTTCATTACATGCTCTTAAATAGGCCCTGTGGATTGTGGCCTATTATACTAACATCAGAGTCTATATTTAAAGCAGATGTTTAAAACTTCTTCTCTAGAAATCTCTGGCTGTTGACTATGCTGCTGAGACTGTCCTATAATGGAAGATGACATTATAATAGTTTCCTGAACATGTAAAAGACACCAGTTACCAACCAAGACATAAAGTATAGAGAGCTGGGAGGTATACAGTTATTGAAAGGTAGGATTATAGAGTTGAAAAGGCTTGTCATTTCATAATTCAGGTAGTCCTAGGGCTGAAGCAGGCTTGGTAGAATCTAAAGATGGATGCCTGTATGATCTTTTCCTGCCACAGATGTTTTAATAGCTCCAAGAAAGATTTTAAATTCTACTGGTTTCAGTAAATTTAGGGTACTGGTATGACTATATTCACAAAGTTTCTGTAAAAGAAGGTCCTTTTTACCAAGTATTTTTATTTTTGCCCAGCCCCCTCTTTTTTTTCTTAGTACCTATTTACCTGGAAGTTATTATTAGCTATTTGTTCAGTGAGAGGATTATGAAGGAGGGCTGGAGAAACAGTCAATTTTTGCTATTTACAGCATGCCTACGGTAAACAATGCAAGATGTTTGATCTGGGAAATAACATAATTCCGTTCTAGATTATCATACTGTAGCTGTGTGCCCCTGTGTACAACAGGCAGGGGAAACAGCAGTTACCTCCATAATCCCTTACTACACATGGATGAACCACAGAACAGAGAAAGGTAGAAGGCAGATAAGCTTGCCTTGCCATTTATCTCCAGTTGAAAATAATCAAAAGAGTGATGTTGGACTATACATGGAGGAAAAGGAACAGCAAGATAACATTAGGGGTACCGTGTAAAAAAAAAAAAAGAGAGAGAAAGCAGAAACAATATAAAAAGGTAAAGGTTTCCCCGGACGTTAAGTCCAGTCATGTCTGACTCTGGGGGTTGGTGCTCATCTCCATTTCTAAGCCGAAGAGCCGGCGTTGTCCGTAGACACCTCCAAGGTCATGTGGCCGGTATGACTGCATGGAGTGCTGCTACCTTCCCGCCAGAGCGGTACCTATTGATCTACTCACATTGGCATGTTTTTGAACTGCTAGGTTGGCAGGAGCTGGAGCAACAGCAAGCGCTCACTCCGCTCCCGCGATTTGAACCTGGGACCTTTCAGTCTGCAAGTTCAGCAGCTCGGTGCTTTAACACACTTCGCCACCGGGATTCCAGAAACAATATACTACTTCATAAAAAAAAGAACAAACAAGGCTGCAAGGGTTAAGGGTATTGCAGAAAATTCCCAGAAAAAGTAGAGAGATAGTATAGAAATACCTGATTATTCCAATTGAAGTCAGGGTTGGATGAAATACATTCAAGTGTATTTAAAGGAACTTGCAGATATAATCTCAGAGAATTTTGTGAATAATCTTTGGGAATGATGAATTTTTCCCCCATTTTCAAAAGGAGCAGATAAGAAGACATCAAGTTGCGTTGATGATACCGTAGTACCAGAGAAGGTCCTAAAACAGATCATGAGACAGTCAATCTGTGTATAGTCAGAAAGAATGCTGTGATAAAGCTAGCATGGCTTTCTTAAAAAAAACCATGCCAAATAAATCTTATGTCCTTTATTTTTGTAGAGTTACCAGCTTAATAGATTAGTGGAATGATGTGCATGTAGTATATTTTTCAGTAAGGTTTTTGATAAGGTCACCTATGATGTTATTGCAGACAAGCTGGTGAACTTTGGACTGAAATGTGCTACTGTTAAGTGGGTTTGCAATTCCTTGAATTTAATCTAGAGATTGCTTACCAGTGGTTCTTTTTCATACTTATTAGAAATCACTACTGGAGTGCCTCAAATTTCTGCTTTTGGACATATAAAACTCCAACTAGGCTGCATCAGCAGAAAATAACATTTCCTACTTTCTATACAGAAGAGTATTTCTGTACAGAAAATGCTGTTTTCTGCACATAATATTTGAAAATTCTATTCATCAGGGTATCCTGATGATATTTTGAATATACAGCGGAGTCTCACTTATCCAACATTTGCTTATCCAACATTCTGGATTATCCAACACAGTCTGCCTCCCGCCCAGATCCACAGCTGTTTCTCGAGGCAGCAAGGACTGTACTTTTTATGCATTTAATTTCCAACAATGTTGTTACTGTAAGTTCATTTTATGCAATTCTATCTTTATTTGTAGTCAATTTGTTAGTAGCCAGTGTTTTTGTAGTCAATGTTTTCATTATATTGTGATGTTTTGGTGCTAAATTCGTAAATACAGTAATTACTACATAACATTACCATGTATTGAACTGCTTTTTTCTGTCGATATGTTGTAAAACATGGTGTTTTGGTGCTTAATTTGTAAAATCATAATGTAATTTGACGTTTAATAGGCTTTTCCTTAATCCCTCCTTATTATCCAACATTTTCGCTTATCCAACATTCTACCGGCCCGTTTATGTTGGATAAGTGAGACTCTACTGTATATTTCACATCTGTTGGATTCTGATAAACCACCCAATTTTGATCCCCAACTGAATTCATAAAGCAGAAACTTTGAGCTAAAAGTTCTGAGTGGATTACTCCGTGGGTGGATAGTTGGACAATTTACTTATTTATTTATTTACAGCATTTATATTCCGCCCTTCTCACCCCGAAGGGGACTCAGGGCGGATCACATTACACATATAGGCAAACATTCAATGCCTTTTAACATAGAACAAAGACAAGACAAACATAGGCTCCGAGCGGGCCTCAAACTCATGACCTCCTGGTCAGAGCGATTCATTGCAGTGATTCATTGCAGCTGCTCTCCAGCCTGCGCCACAGCCCGAGCCACCAATGTAGGGGTCATGTGTTTTCCAGTTCAATAATTATAAGATTCTAGGAATGTTGGATTTCCAACTTCCACATTTACTTATCACTGGTGATCCTGGAAGGGATTGATAAGAATGGTAAGCCCAAAAAAGTTTGGAAGGTCAAGAGTTCTGATCTGTAAGAAGAGAGCAGTGGCTTTCTTGAGCATCTGGCAAGTCATAATACATGGCTGGTTTCATCTTGACAGGTTCATTAAAGTTGTGCAGGCCTGTCTAGGTCTCCTATCATGCCACTGAAAAAAATGTGCCTTTTCCTATAATTAATTAATGTGGTAAACAGTCCTTGGCTTTCTTCTGCCTGACATATTCTTTGTTATGGCATAACTTTAAAAAAACTAATGAGAACCTTATTATCTACTATATGCACATCATCTCCCATGACAATGCTGAGCTCAAAACAAAAGACTGCATATTTACTCTGTAGCATTCACTTAAGAACAGCTGTATCCTTAGAAGAAGCAATTGGGGCAGAATTAGTAGCTCTTTCACCTTACACATTTATAGCACAATCATTTTGTTTAACTACCGTGACAACATGCTGTGGATTTTTAGTTTAGGGAGAAGTATTTAGATTCCTCATCTAGATAATCCTTCTGGTGACTCAATATAAACTACAAATAACCAGGATTTGTTAACATGCAGCCATGGCAGTTAAAATGAAATCATAGTCCTATCACCGTGAGCCTTTAAAGATATCTTAAGTCTTTTTCATTTTCATCTTAGCTTTAGAAAATAAAATTCCAGAGTGGTTGATTTCTTACTTCAAAAAAAAAAAAGATAGTACAGTAGAGTCTCACTTATCCAACGTTCTGGATTATCCAACGCATTTTTGTAGTCAATGTTTTCAATACATCGTGATATTTTGGTGCTAAATTCGTAAATACAGTAATTACTACGTAGCATTACTGCATATTGAACTACTTTTTCTACCTGATTTGTGGTAAAACATGATGTTTTGGTGCTTAATTTGTAAAATCATAACCTAATTTGATGTTTAATAGGCTTCTCCTTAATCTCTCCTTATTATCCAACATATTTGCTTATCCAACTTTCTGCCGGCCCGTTTATGTTGGATAAGTGAGACTCTACTGTAATTGCTACTCAACTTGTGAAAGATACATGGAATCAAGTCCTTCTAAATCAGATATTTGACGCAGCCTCATTGTGGAGCTGGTATTGGAGACAAGGAGCCTCTTGCCCCAGCGTTGGAATATCCCCATTTAGTTCTGCGTTTATTCCTCTACATTTTGGACTCTGGTTTTATTTTAAATCTATTTCCTTCTGCTTAGCCATTGTATTGACTGAATAGACTGCTGCAAGCACAATCCGATAGTGATCAGAAAATAATGATCTAAGAAGCTTCAAAGGAGCTCTTTACCCTGTCCCCTCCATACTTCATTGCTATTTTTAATCTTTGCTGTAAGATGCCTTGGGTGCAATACTGGGTTGATAGGTTATACAATAATATAAAATCATGCACTTTCAGAATTGCCAAGAGTCCTAGCGGGCCTGTGTCATTTAGATTTGCAGCAAAAATGGTCAGAGAACAAGATGATGAGGAACCATAAGCAGTGTGCTCAATACAATTGTTGTGGGGCCTGTTGTAGACCATTTAATTTATATACAGTAGAGTCTCACTTATCCAACATAAACGGGCTGGCAGAATGTTGGATAAGCGAAAATGTTGGATAATAAGGAGGGATTAAGGAAAAGCTTATTAGACTTCAAATTACTTTATGATTTTACAAATTAAGCACCAAAACATCATGTTGTACAACAAATTGTCAGAAAAAGCAGTTCAGTACACGGTAATGTTATGTAATAATTACAATAATAATAATAATAATAATAATAACAACTTTATTTTTATACCTCACCCCATCTCCCCAGTGGGGACTCGGAGCGGCTTACATGGGGACAAAGCCCGAAACATACAACAATAAAACGATAAAACAATTATTCCAACAGTAAAACATCAATATCAATAAAACCATCATAGTAATCAACATACAGCATAAAGTATTAAAAACAGGAGACTAAAACAAGGATCTGGGCCAAAGTGCAGAATATATCAAAATGGGAGAGGTAGTTTCTCAGTCAAAATAGTACATAAAGTAATACAATGTAATAATAATTATGATTTACTATTATAATTGTATATTTCTATTACATACAATATTACTAATAATATTGCAATATAGTTGTATAATATAATATATTGTATGTATATATACTTGTAAACCGCCCTGAGTCCCCTTCGGGGTGAGAAGGGCGGTATATAAATGTCGCAAATAAATAAATAAAATAAATAAAGTGCAAAATAGTAGTGGCAGAAAATCCTATAGTTGGATGGGCAGATAGTTCAACCTAATAATTAATCGTCGAAGGCCTTTTGGAAGAGCCAGGTTCCCTCACTACTATGCTGACACTGCTTGCACTTTTGGCCCAGTTTCTTTTGGAGCCAACCCAAGATTTTATCATTTATTTATTGTATGTGATCTTTTATGATTTGTTTTATTGTTGATTGACTTGTTTTATTGCTTTGTTTCTATACTGTCTGATGTCTGGGCTTGACCCCATGTAAGCCGCCCCGAGTCCCTTCAGGGAGATGGGGCGAGGTATAAAAATAAAATTATTATTATTATTATTATTATTATTATTATTATTATTATTATTATTATTATTTGCGGTTCACTTTTCACGTATGCGGTTTTTCAATAAACTCTAAAAGACTATTATAAATCATAAAAATTATAATTTACAGCCTAAGGAAGGGAGGAAGGAGAAACCAAAGGGAGAGAAAAGGAGCCCAAGCAACAATGGGAGGAGGAGGAGCTGATTTATCAACACACGATTGGTTGATAAAGACTTGAAATAGTGTATAACTACTAAAATAATGTATAAATATTAAAATATAGTGTCCCTGCTTTGCAGATTTTCACTTATTGCAGGTGGTTCTGGAACCTATAAGCAATAAATGAGGGAAAGTTGTATTTACGAATTTAGCACCAAAACATCACAGTGTATTGAAAACATTTACTACAAAAACATTGTCTACTAACAAATTGACTACAAATAAAGATAGAATAGCATAAAATGGACTTACAGTAACAACACTGTCGAAAATTAAATCCGTAAAAAAATCAGTCCTTGCTGCCTAGAGAAACAGCTGTGGATCCGGGCGGGAGGCAGACTGTGTTGGATAATCCAGAACATTGGATAAGTGAATGTTGGATAAGTGAGACTCTACTGTACATGTGTGATTTGTTTGGTTCCTCTAACTGTAACACCCCACTAGCCACAGTGGCTTTCCTTACTAAGACATCCAAATCTACTCAGATCCTGTAGTGTGCCCAATCTCTCACTTATGTGGCAAAGGCACATCTTGTGATAATGTCTTAACAAAGGCTATAAAATTTAAATCTGAAATTTTCCTTTGCAAAATCAGATGGCTCACACTATTTTTTTTATGATTCTGTGCTTTATTTTCTTTGTTAGTAATCCTTAAATATTACCCTAACTGTAACTGCACTCTTAATACAGTACAGTGCATGTTATTAACTTAACTGGAACGTCAGTATAGATCTGAGTTGAACATTACTGTTATTGAGGACTAGATTATGTGAATTTCAGGTCATTTTAGGCCATTGCTATTCCTAAAACTTTGTAATAATTTGCTAACACTGTGGGAGAGGAGCAAATCCCTTGTGTCATGCTTGTATTATGACAAATAAAAGTGCTAGTTCGCCTGTTCTTCAGCCCTGAAATTCTATTTGTACATTTCCCTAAAGATAAATGCCACAACCCTGTGGATTTCAATTAAAGCTCCCTTTTCAAAGCATAAAACATTTAACATTTTGAATACATCTGACCTGAACAGATTTCGCATAAAGAGAGTGACCTGAGTAAGGATCATTTTTTATCTTTGCCAGCAGAAGAATATGCCAAAAAGCCAATCAGTTCTGCCATGAACCAGGATGGTGGTTGAGAAATGGAAAACAGCTTTGCTGGCAGGTTCACTAGTCGTTTCTGACATTTGACTGGTACAATGTTTGGTCTTGATTTATCAAAAGAGTGAGGCCAAAGTTGATTTCTGTTTTTCATTCATCCATGTGTTCATTCTGAACCTATACAGTTGTAGGCAGGGTGCCCATATGAAGTGTGTTTCAGCATCAGAGAACTAGTCTTAAATATCTGGCTTTCTAAGGCAAAGCAGTAATAAATAACACCCTGTTCCACCAGGACAAGATGTACAGTGCTGAAGGCTGGCCAAGTTATATTGGCACCAGACAAGAAAAATCTCAAAGTGGAAATATAATCATAATAAAGAACAATTTGCTTCCATTTCTTGACACCCAGAATGAGCTTCATAAGCTAATTGCTTGACTTTGCCAATGGTAGAGCCAGTCCCCATCAGAATATTACTCATAGTAAGCATTGTATTTATTTATACCAGTATTTGTGAATTACAAAATAGGGCTACCCTTGGGGCCAGTTTTTATTTTGCTCCAAAATGCCCAAGAACTATCTCTAGAAAGAACAGAGGACATTTTCCATGTGTTCTAAGCCCCCATTTTAAAATTATTCAAAATTATTTCTTCAAAATATCCTACAATACTATCTAACATGCCCCCATGTCCCATAGAAGGTATTTTAGAAACAGAGTTTTTAAAGAATGAGTGCACCTGTCAGCACTGTTATTTTCATTCCTTCACTGAGAATGGAAAGCTCCCAGTGCTGCTGAAACACTTTCTGGTAGTTAATTGGAAAAAATATTTTGAGTTTACCTAGGAGTTTACTTTTTAGGCTACTGTGTGACAAATTAAATTAAGCTTGTGTTCACCTACAGATTGTTTGAAATGAAAAAGGTGAGCAAAAAAAATAATCCTTGTTAATTTATGGTTTCAGATGAAGCAGATCTGGATTCAGAAAAAAAGCATATGGTGGGTTGCTGTGAGTCTTTCGGGCTGTGTGGCCATGTTCCAGAAGCTTTCTCTCCTGACGTTTCACCCACATCTGTGGCAGGCATCCTCAGAGCTTGTGAGGTATGTTGAGTTTATATCTCTGTGTAAGTGGGGTTTTATATCTCTGTGTAAGGTCCAGGGTGGGAGAAAAAATTGTCTGTTGGAAGCATGTGTGGATGTTGTAATTAATCACCTTGATTATCATTTCATGGCCCTGTGGCCTCAAGATCTGGCTTCTTCCTGTCTGTGAGAATCTTTCCTTTGGAGGTGTTAGCTGTCCCTGATTGTTTCATGTCTGGAATTTCTCTGTTTTCAGAGTGTTGTTCTTTATTTACTGTTCTGATTTGAAATACTGGTAGCCAGATTTTGTTCATTTTTATGGTTTCCTCCTTTCTGTTGAAATTGTCTACATGCTTGTGGATTTCAATGGCTTCTCTGTGTAGTCTGATGTGGTAGTTGTGAGAGTGGTCCAGCATTTCTGTGTTCTCAAATAATATGCTGTGTCCAGGTTGGTTCAGCAAGTGCTCTGCTATGGCGGACTTCTCTGGTTGAAGTAGTCTGCAGTACCTTTCATGTTTTTTGATTTGTGTTTGGGCAATGCTGCGTTTGGTGGTCTCTATGTAAACTTGTCCACACCTGCATGGTATATGGTAGACTCCTGCAAAGGTGAGAAGATCCCTCTTGTCCTTCGCTGAACATAGCATTTGTTGGATTTTCTTAGTGGGTCTGTATTTATTATTCATTTATTTATTTATTTATTAACATTTCTATACTGCTTTTCTTACCCCTGGGGGGACTCAAAGCGGTTTACAACATAATAAATAGCAAAATTCAATGCCTCACATATGTATAAAAATATATCACATATAAATCAAAAACATATACAGTAGAGTCTCACTTATCCAACACTCGCTTATCCAACATTCTGTATTATCCAACGCATTTTTGTAGTCAATGTTTTCAATACATCATGATATTTTGGTGCTAAATTTGTAAATACAGTAATTCCTACATAGCATTACTGCGTATTGAACTACTTTTTCTGTCAAATTTGTTGTATAACATGATGTTTTGGTGCTTGATTTGTAAAATATGGAGGGATTAAGGAAAAGCTGCACATTGCTGCCTAGAGAAACAGCTGTTTGCAATGCTGTCCCCACCTCCCGAAGTTGGGGCTACCATGTGAAGATTGTCCAGAGGAGGTGGGCAAGGGGGCTATTTGGGAGGTATAATGTGTTTGTTTTGCTGAGTTCTTTCCTTCCTTTGTTTAGCTGTAACATAAATTTGCAGCAGTGTAGGTAAGAAGAGGAGCTCGTTCCACTGGGCGCCCACCAAGAGGGGCAAGACGCAGCTGGTGCAGGCCGGATGCTGTGCCCAATGGAAAAAGTCTGCACAGGCCACATCCCGCAAATCGCATTGGATAATACAGAACGTTAGATAAGCGAAGGTTGAATAAGCGAGACTCTACTGTACTAACAAATAGCTAGTTATCTGAGGTTAGTTTGTTCCCACAATAACAAAACTGTAACTTCATTACATTATTTTATTTATTTATTTATTTATTTATTTGCAGTATTTATATTCCGCCCTTCTCAACCGAAGGAGACTCGGGGCAGATCACATTGTACACATATAAAGCAAATATTCAATGTCATATAACATAGAACAGAGACAGAGACAGACACAGAGGCAATTTAAACCTTCTCCAGCTTCCAGCTTCCTGAGGGTATGCTTGATTCCGGCCACAGGGGGAGCAGCTGCTTCATCATTCACTGCGATGGCACTTCCTCATTCCAATGGCTGCTGGGTGATTTTTATGGTGCCATAAATTAGCCTCCCCACATATAAGTGGTACCTTGATAGATGCAACTATCTTTCAGGTTGCTTAGGTCAGCAATGAGCAGGGGCTATATTTTATTTTTAATTGTCAGGTGCTCACCCCGACACGAGCTGGCCTCGAAGTCATGACCTCTTGGTCAGAGTGATTTATTGCAGCTGGCTGCTAACCAGCCTGTGCCACAGCCCGGCCTCATTACAACTGCAATGTAACAAAGAGCAGCTTAAAATATTTTGCAGTGTGATTGTATTGTCCTTCTTGCTTTTATACTTAGAGGATGTGGTTTCTCTGAATGACGGAAGGTTATATCACATGATTCACATACAGTTTTGTGCTGCTTTAAGTTATGGAAGGATTGGTATGATAGAAATGAAGATAATGTGCAATATATCATGAGCGAGTAGATTACTTTTTGCAACATAATGATACTGTGACCATAATGGCAACTATAACATTGCAACTCCCAATATCATTTCCAAACAGAGGGAAAAATGTGATGAATAGGAATACAAAGATATTTTTAAATGGTCTAAATGTTCCTCTTGGGTGTCAGGAAATCCAAGATAGGTGAGATTTTTTTGTCGTATATCTTTTGCTGTTGTGGAAAAGACAGCATTTTTCACACCTTCAGCAACATATCAACAAATTTCCTATCAAATCAAGATTTTCCTATATCTTGGCTCAGTCAACAAAAGTGAGACTGAAGGCAAGAAATTGAAAAAAAACCTAGGATTTCAGAGGAGTCAGACAAGAACCTGAAGTGTAAAAATGTACAACTGAACGTCAGAATCAAACTGCTATATATGATTGTGAAAGCTGGACTGTATGATAAGGTGGAGAGTCTACTAGACCTGAGCAAGGCTGTTGATGTCAGGGTGACTTAAAGGTCTCTCATTCCCAGAGCTACCATAAGTAGATGCTGAAGTTACTGCAGTTAAAAACAACCAAGAAAGCTGTCATGAATTGCAAATAGTATTTGAAAACTATGCAGTTTTTGATTACTTTCTTGTAGCGAGGATACAAAAAAGAGAAAAATTATTCATTTCTGCCTGTGAGAATGAAATTTATGAAGATGTACATCCCTAGTATGACAATGCATGATTTATTGTCATAGGGAATGAGCTTTGCAATACTCTTCCATGCTTATGCACTCTTTTCCTCCTTTACCATGTTAAAGAGAACATGTTTTGAAGCATTCATTTTAGTCTTCAATTAACTACAGCCTACTATGCTGGCTGAAACTACACTGGTTAAAATTGACTCTAGTTGATTTGAAACAAATTATTTTCAAAATACGAGTTATGAAGTTAGCTCATTTCAGCACCACATTTTCAATTAACATCAGTTTAGAGATGGTTATAACTGTATTCTCAATGAGCTTCTGACACTATCTATATATATAAAAGGGTAATGAAATTTTGGCCTAGGACAAAACAACAAAACCACACATCCCAGAAACACTAACCTTGCCAGCACAACCCCTCATCCATGCCTCTATGTTCATACAACAAAAAGAAAATAAAAATAAAATCCTAATTAGAGGGAGAGGAAGAATTGTTTTTATCCAATTGCTGCCAGTTAATAATAATAATAATAATAATAATAATAATAATAATAATAATTATTATTATTATTATTATTATTATTATTATTATAACTTTATTTTTATACCCCACCCCATCTCCCCAAAGGGACTCGGGGCGGCTTACATGGGGCCTGGCCCAATAAAACAAACAAATAACAGTCACAGAGCAATAAAACAATTATCCCAGTAAAAACATCAGCATCAGTAAAAGAAAAAAAAACAATCATTAAAATCAACAAGCAGCATACAGTGTTAAAAAAAGGAGACTAATTCATAGTTAGAAGGCTAAGCTCCGCCCACTTGGTCTCCTAGCAACCCACTCAGCTCAGGGGACAGGCAGAGTTAGGCCTCACTTAGGCCTCTTCCACACTGCCTATAAAATACAGATTATCTGATTTTAACTGGATTATATGGCAGTGTAGACTCAAGGCCCTTCCACACAGCTATATAACCCATTTATAATGGACTTAATGTCAGGGGAAAACCTTTACCCTTTACCTTAACTACCACCAATTCCTCAATACAGTGCTTTATATCCCATACCACCATACTTCGCCACAGCAGCGCGTGGCTGGGCACAGCTAGTAAATAGATAAAAGAGGTGATTGGTAATGTATGTCAAATTATCACTCAATAAAAATGGACTTGAACATTTTTAGTCTTGCAGTAGGGCAAAGGGGAGTATCCAAACAAAGTGCTGGCAGTTGTGGGAAGAAGCTAGTCTTCTTCCTGCCATGCGAAATCATGGCAGTTCCATGCTTATCCAGTTATGGAATTCCCTGAAAATTTTCAAAGGCAAACAAGGATTGGAAGTATTGTAATATGTGAAAATAAAGTGTTGGGGAGAATATTTACATTAACTACATTTCAAAGTCATCACTTCTGAAAATATATTACTATTGGTGTGGAATAATTTTTAAATGGCACTAGATTTACTAATCCCAGTATGCATTTGTGATATTTTTGTCCTTGCTCGAAAAAAAGAAAATGTAATTAGTGAGGACTGCTATTAAAATCTATTTGGCAGACGTGACAGTCATAGATATTTACAGGTGGCCTATGTTTGAGGTTGTAGAGCACATCTTAATAGACACAGATTAGTCAAAATTCACAAAGATAATTTTTAAATCGAGTAGCTAGAAGTCAGGGCATTCAAATAGGAATTGTAAATGTGTTAATATTGATTTTCTCTATTTGCTCTTTCTTTTTGGCACTGTGAAATTATTGTGGATGGAAAGGTCTCTTGGAATATGAAACAGTTTTGAATTGGAAACTTAGACTGTCTACCAACAGCTATTTAATTTCAGATATTTTCGGTTAGTACCTTTAAAAATTATATTCATTTTACCTAGTAAAGACTACTCTTATGATGGGCTTCTCTTTACTTGGTAGGTAAAGGTAAAGGTTTCCCCTGACGTTAAGTCCAGTCATGTCTGACTCTGGGGGTTGGTGCTCATCTCCATTTCTAAGCCAAAGAGCCGGCGTTGTCCGTAGGCACCTCCAAATTCATGTGGCCAGCATGACTGCATGGAGTGCTGTTACCTTCCCGCCGGAGCGGCACCTATTGATCTACTCACATTGGCTTGTTTTCGAACTGCTAGGTTGGCAGGAGCTGGAGCTAACAGCAGGCGCTCAAGCCGCTCCCAGGATTTGAACCTGGGACCTTTCGGTCTGCAAGTTCAGCAGCTCAGAGCTTTAACACACTTCGCTACCGGGGTTCCCTTTACTTGGTACTGGGTAGATTTTATTTTTCCCCTACAGACAAAAGGATATATGGAAAAACTAGGTATCCCAAAAGCCCTGCCCTATACTGTAGGCATACAGAGATGCATGTGATTGGTCTGGGTAGCATTAGAACAACTGGTATGTGATGCATTGAACCCATCTTGCTTGTAATTCCTGATAAGAGACCAAGGAATTTGGCCCTTATACATTTTCGTTTCCTGAAACTGTGAAGTACAGAAAGAATTAACAATTCCCCAGAACTATCAAAGTCACCAGAGATATCACGTTTTGCCCATTTGCATCTTTTGCTTTTTAATATCTGGTGGATATAAAAAGTATTTTCCTTCTCAGTTATTCAGTTCTGTCAGTTTTAAGAAAATATTCTAAGTGGCAATTGCTTATGGTTTTACCGTTTTGTTCTAGAATTATTTTATTAAGCTTTAAATAGTTGTAAATCACAGCTTGATTAAAAAAAATAAAACAAATGGAAGCATCTCAATAACAGTGACACAATATGTACACAACATCCTAAGGCAAAGAGCCTCAAAAAAATAAAGCTGCTCACTAAACAATGAACAGGTTTACAAATCCTCTTTATTTCATTAATTCTCAGATTGTACAGGGGAAAGGGCAGGGGGTAAGCATATATGTATATACAGTAGAGTCTCACTTATCCAAGCCCCACTTATCCAAGCTTCTGGATTATCCAAGCCATTTTTGTAGTCAATGTTTTCAATACATTGTGATATTTTGGAGCTAAATTTGTAAATACAGTAATTACAACATAACATTACTGCATATTGAACTACTTTTTCTGTCAAATATGTTGTATAACATGATGTTTTGGTGCTTAATTTGTAAAATCATAACCTAATTTGATGTTTAATAGGCTTTTCCTTAATCCCTCCTTTTTATCCAAGATATTCGCTTATCCAAGCTTCTGCCGGCCCATTTAGCTTGGATAAGTGAAACTCTACTGTATTTGCTTCCTTCTGAAAGAGCTCTTAAGGGTGATTTTTAAATTCTTGTCATATTCCTTTTGGTTTTCTAACTCTAAACATTGGATATCACTATTATAACACCATACGATAATCTTTTGTTTTAAAGTGATCTTATATTTCCATTCTTTTTACAAGAAACCTTAACTTTATTGTTATTCAGATGACCTAGCTGTTAAATTTCAACATGTAACATTAAGGGGATGCATTTCAAATAAGTTTACCTGCTGCCACTGGTGACATTTTGAAAAGAGCAAAACTTGAATAAATAAAACAAATTTTGAAAGCATCCACATGGAGCATAGCACTGCAGAAATAGAAATGGTCACTGGCAGCTGCTCTAAATATGATAAGTTTTTTTAAATGTAGTATGGGGAAATAAATAGCATTTACATCAAATGAGAGACATATTTGTGTGTATGTATAAATGTGGGTATAATAAGTGAAAATAATATGACGGGCGGGTATATTACTGATTTTTTTATGTTTTTAATTTGCACTTGTTTTCAAAATCTGTACGCTACCATGGACATCTGTATTTAAGAAAAGGCGGAATATATAAGTAAAATCATAGTTATAGTAGAATATAGACTGTGGATGTAAAATGTTGAAGTCACTTAAGAAATGTTGCTTTATGAGGGACAGGGAAGAAAAAAATGATATAACAAATGAGGTCTTCAACAAATTGTGACAGTGCTTCATGCTTTTGTTTATAGCTGATTTAACAGAACCTGATATTCTTGTGTTCAGATCCCTTCCCAACCGTCAGCCAGCATTTCATGCCCACTAACAATGTTTGAACCTCCTTGGTTTCTGATTTCCTTAGTCTGCTAACAACGTTTGTATTTCATGGCATTTTGATTACAAAAGGACCAACACTCAGTGAATAGAGATTGCCATATGTAATGCTAAAGTGCAAGGAACTAATATGCACCCTTCCAATATTAGTTTTACTGTTAACTTAAGAGCTTAGTCAAAACTGCTCATTGTTTCCCACACATTTTCTACCAACAAAGAAAAATTCTCCCCATTTCATGTCTTTTTTTCTTGGCACTCCTTAGAACAATGCTATGAACCGGAAAAGGAGAAAGCTAAATTACCAATCTCACAGTTGCAACCTAGCAACACCACATTATTTTGCCTGTGCTAATACCTTTTAAATATGGATTTATTGACTCAAATTTTAAAACAGGACAATGCTCCGAGACAAGAAACAAATTGGTCTAAACTGGAGGAGAATATGAATAAAGAAATTATGAAATAATTATAAAATACGGTAAGAAACTACCCTAGGGCTCAAATGTACCCAGGGTCACCGCAGAACAGGATTCTAAACCAAAGCGAAAATGTATTGTTATGCAAAAGATCTGGAAGGGAAACTAGGGTGTTGAGGAGTACTATATGTATACTTGTTCTAGTCTATGTTGTTCTATGGTCGTTGTTGTTCTTTTTCTTTTTCTTTTTATGTATTTCAGAACTCATAAACAAAAAGTTAAAAAATGCATTTTGAAAGCTCTTTCTGAGAAGAAACCCATTTTCCTTACAGCAGTGGTTCTCAACCTGGGTCCCCAGATGTTTTTGGCTAACAACTCCCAGAAATCCCAGCCAGTTTACCAGCTGTTAGGATTTCTGGGAGTTGAAGGCCAAAAACATCTGGGGACCCCAGGTTGAGAACCACTGCTTTACAGGGTGGAATATAGTTAGCATCACTTTGAGAAGCTGTAGCTCGGTGATGAAGCATGTGCTACACATGCAGATAGTTCGAGGTTTACTTCCTGTTATCGTAATTGAAAAAGATATAAACAGTACGGCAAAAGGTATCTGCCAAAGAGTCTGGAGAATAGAGTCAGAAAAAAACACACTGGATTAGATCTTTCATTGCAAAAGCAGACCTCACAGTAGCTCCTGGGCCACACAATATTCTTTTACCACAATATAGTGGGAATACACCATACTAGTGAAAAATTAACTAAAAGGTTAGATATATCACTACCCAGCTCCTCATTGAAGAGGCCGGTGGACAGGACGAGAAGAAGCCAGGGACAGCAGGGAAACCTCGTGGGATGGCAACCTTCGTAAGGGGACCCATGATTTCCCCCCGCTGTCCCCCGTCTTCTGGACCTCCATGTGATGAGGTCCCTAGAGAATACACTGGAGGATTTAGAGAGATGTTCCGTCTAGGACGATGATGGGCAAGCTTTTGTGCTTGGTGTGTCAAAATTCACCAAAAAACCTGGCATGACTTGGGTGGTGTGTCACTTCGAGAGAGAAAAACCATAATTGCGCAATATGTATAGTTTAAATGACAAAAATGTATAATTGTAATATATAACTGTATTTAATAAATCAAAAACTATTTACTACCCTTATTTCCATGTACAACAATCTATGGTACCTCTTGCAGTTTCCACACTGATTTCTCTCTATTCTAGTTTCAATGTAGTCATGAATAATGAATATTATAATAGTAATAATATGATAATTTACTACAATAATAATAGAATAATAATAGAATGATATTATATATATATATATATATATATATATATATATATATATATATATATATAATGTGCATAATTCCCATGGAGTAAACAACAAAACCACTGGACCAAATCACACCAAATTTGGCCACAAAAGACATAGTTATCCAATCAATCTGCAGGCGGCAGCATGTCAGCAAAAATGGCTAGGCGTGTCAGTGTTGACACGCATGTCATAGGTTGGCCATCACTGGTCTAGGAAGAACCCACCTTTTTAATCCACTGTTTTTTCACATTAACAGTAGTCTTGTGCAAACCACCCGAGCAAATCTTCAGGGCTGACTGTAGTTGTTATCTTATTAATTTAATATGCTTAAAATGTGTGTAGGAAGAAAAGCATAAGCTGCTCCCTATCCTTATTCACATGACAGTATTCTTCATACTATAGCTCAGACTTTCAGAGCATTTAGTGTTTGTGTGTGAATCGTGAAGAAAGCACCTTGTCAGTCAAGTATGCAGGGAAGAAAAGCATGAGATTCCATTCTGTATCAGAATGAAGTTAACAACACTGTAGGACTAAGGGTCCTTTTACACATGGCTAAAAAGCTGGCAGTAACCGGGTTAAAAGGGGGGGGGGGTGTTGAGCAACATTTAGCCAAAATTCAGGCAGAATGCAAGTGGAAAGCAATTAGAACTTTCAGAAACCCTTTTTAAAAAGATGTTATACTATTAAGGTTAAGGTAAAGGTTTTCCCCTGACGTTAAGTCCAGTCGTGACCGACTCTGGGGGTTGGTGCTCATCTCCATTTCTAAGCCGAAGAGCCAGTGTTGTCCGTAGACACCTCCAAGGTCATGTGGCCAGCATGACTGCATGGAGCACCGTCACCTTCCCGCCAGAGCGGTACCTATTTATCTACTCACATTTGCATGTTTTCAAACTGCTAGGTTGGCAGGAGCTGGCTGCTCATTCTGCCCCCGGGATTTGAACCTGGGACCTTTCGGTCTGCAAGTTAAGCAGCTCAGCACTTTAACACACTGCGCCACCATCAGGGGCCCATTATACTGTTAAACAGAGCTGAATTAACAACTGGATGATGAGAGAGATAAAAAAATCTGCTTGTATTTACAATAAGATATTTGCATGTGAACATATGAGGTCCAGCACATAATGGAGTAAATAAAAAAAACTTCTGCTGGATGTCCCCCATCTGCCTTCCATCTTGATCCACTTCAAAGAAAAATGTGAGGATAGCAGGCAACCATTTCCTGGGACTGACATGTCTGTGTGTGGACCTGCTGTCCGATCCCGGAATGTTCTACTCCAGATTTACAACATGCATCTTGGCGCTATGAAAGCACCCCAAGTGAAACCCTACCTGCATTTCACATTGACCTGATTCTTGTAGAGTTATTGGCCACATTGCCATCAATAGGCTAAAATTTGGTCCTTTTCACACTAGACCATTATAGCACCATGATTCCTCTTTTAATTTCCATGGTTGTATCCCATGTTATCCTAAGAGTTGCAATTCGATCAGAAGCACCAGAGGAGCTTTGTAAATGTCCCTCCTTAAGCCCCAAGATTCCATAAAATGGAACTGTGCAGTTGAAGTGAAATAGGTAAAGGTAAAGGTTTCCCCTAACGTTAAGTCCAGTCATGTCTGACTCTGGGGGTTGGTGCTCATCTCCATTTCTAAACCGAAGAGCCGGTGTTGTCCGTGGACACCTCCAAGGTCATGTGGCTGGCATGACTGCATGGAGCGCCGTTACCTTCCTACCGGAGCAGTACCTATTGATCTACTCACATTTGCATGTTTTCGAATTGTTAGGTTGGCAGGAGCTAGAGCTAACAGCGGCCGCTCACGCCGCTCCGGGGGTTTGAACCTAGGACCTTTCGGTCGCCAGCTCAGTGCTTTCACACTTCGCCACCGGGGCTCCTGAAGTGAAATAATAGTGCTATAATTGTGTCATGTGGAATGTCCCTTGCTGAAGGTGTTGGCATAAGAATAGAAGGCACACCAATGACTTCCCCTTCCGGCAAGTTAAGGAAAGGAATGGTAAGGGAAGTAGTACACAAAATTCCTTCCAGATTAGAAACCTTCACTGTAGGTTTGCAATACAACTCTCTTCAGTTCTAACCAACTTAGTAATCAAAAACATATGAGTTGCACTGATTGTCTACTCCTGTTCTAGCTCCTTATATCCTGCAATGTGAATCAGGGACTTCCAAAACACTGTGGTAAGCAGCCCAGCTGCTCTCTGTGAGTTTTGCCTGAATGTGGTCATTCTGTACACATTGAGAGGGGAGGAAATCCCACTGAACCCAGATGGACTTTTTATCTGAATAAACACACTGAAGATCAGGCAGTACTGTATGTCCAGAATCTCCAGCAAATGAGCACTTGGCCAGTGTGCTAGCCTCTGTGACTCAGATAGAAATCACAAGGACTTTGAAATACTTTGCATCTCTCCAGAGATTATTTTAGCTGCAAATGACAAAGGCACTGGTGATTGTGCTCCTGTAATTTCCTGTTAATGAGAACTCTTGAGATTTCTAACATGAACTATGAATGTACAAATAATTTCTTTTTCGGGATTCTTGCCATGAAGTACCATTTAATTAGGTCACAACTCTGAAAGTATTAGCTCAGGCCTCAGCCAGAGACATAATTGTTCTCTTTCTTTCTTATACACACACACACACACACATATATATCTATATATATAAAAGGGTAATGAAATTTCGGCCTAGGACAAAACAACAAAACTACACATCCCAGAAACACTAAACTTGGCAGCACAACCCCTCATCCATGCCTCTACGTTCATACAACAAAAAGCTCCAGCTACTCCAGAAAAGGGCCAGGTTCTGAGACTGCAAGGCTATTCACTGCTATTCCACCTGGCCAACAAAGGATTCCCATAAGCCACAGCAACGCGTGGCCGGGCAAAGCTAGTATATATATATATAGAGAGAGAGATAGAGAGAGAGAGAGAGAGCGCACAAGGCAACTCAACCCACCAAAGTGAAACAGGGCAAACAAGTAAGCTATTATACAGCTATTATACTTTTGTTCAAACTGGTGCTCAGAGGGACCCGGCATCTTAACTGTGATTTATTAGATCATGATTTGTTGGACCAGGAATGAATTGTACGCCTGGACAATATCCTCTTGCACTTCCAACATACAGTATGACCCCCATATTATTTATTTATTTTTTTACAGTATTTATATTCCGCCCTTCTCACCCTGAAGGGGACTCAGGACGGATCACATTATGTACATATAAGGCAAACATTCAATGCCCATAAACACATCAAACAGAGACCGAGACAGACAGACGCAGAGACAATTTAACCTTCTCCTGAGGGGATGTTCGATTCTGGCCACAGGGGGGAGCAGCTGCTTCATCATCCATTCTGATGGCACTTCCTCACTTCCTCATTCCAACGTTGTAAATTAGTTAAACTTGCCTCCCCACTTTTATAAGTGGTACCTTATTTCCTACTTGATAGATGCAACTATATTTCGGGTTGCTAGGTCAGCAACGAACAGGGGTTATATTTTATTTTTAATTGACAGGTGCTCACCCCGCCACGGGCTGGCCGCGAACTCATGACCTCATGGTCAGAGTGATTTATTGCAGCAGCTGCTTACCAGCCTGCGCCACAGCCCGGCCCCATGGAGGATTTGTGTTCAGACTTGTGTGTTTATTTGAAACCATGGGCAATAGCGGACCTTATTATTTTCAAAGACACAGCTTAAAAATTGAGATAAGCATCACCTCCCAGAGTCGAACACAACTGGACTTAATGTCAGGAGGAAACCTTTACTTTTAATATTGAAATCTTGCTGGCATTTGTGGTTAGAAAATGTGTATAGTATATACTTGTTTCATTCCATTAATTCCTGAGCGTGATTTAAAATGTGTATATTATGCAGATGATTTAGAAAAATAAAGCAGAGATATTTATTGTTGCTTTCAGTATATTGTATGGTGTTGCTTACAATTTATAAACTTTGCTTACTGATAATTTTGAAAGCCTTTAGCTCATAAAGTTAAGGACTCGGCCCAGATTGATTTTTCCCTGGTGGGACAATACTTAAAATCTGATTTAATGGCCTTCCGTGACTAGCTGGCTGCCTGGCATTTTCTTTGCAGTCGACAAGATTTTCACTTCTCCTCTGTCACTGCAAAGATAATTTCCCCTATAATATGTCTAGTACAGAATAGGTTTTCTGGATGATTTATGAGCACCCAGGTATAAAATCCATTCTCAAGAAATGGCTCAACAAGGCAGAGGGTTAGCATTGGCTGTACCGGAAAGAAACAGAGCCCACTGGGTGGGGTGGAAAGTGGGGAGATATTTACAACAAGAATACAGCAATAAGTAGGTCAACATACACACATACTAACAGACACACCACTCTTTTGTTATGCTATGCCTCTCGTCAATGGACCTTCCTCTATGTAGAAGGGAGTAGATGTGACATAAAATCAGTATAACAATGTCTTTCTGTTTAAGAAAAAGACATGAAGCTATAGTCCTGTTGAGAATTCATATAAAAGCCCAACCCACGTTCCTATACACATTTGGCATAGCAGAAGTATATGTCAATGAAGTAACATTAAATTCCACCTTTAGGCAACTAGCTATGCAGTCCTGGAAGCTTGGGAAATGGCTGTTTGTGTGTTTCTGGAACAAATAGTCGCACCAGGAACTATACTTTTGAAATCTCTGACAAAATTCAACCATTTGTATATTTTTATTATACCAGCATAGAGAAAGGCAAAGCCAAACCACCTCTGAACAAATTTTGTCAAGAAAATCCCATGATAGGATTACCTTAGATTTGTGATATATTGAAAATGACTTCGAGGTACACCACCACCACAACAACAACAACAACAATGCCACAAGAGAATTCAGGCCCAAGTACCAATGCCTCACTTTTCCACAGTCCCCTCAAAGTTTTCATTTATTTATTTATTTATTTATTTATTATTTAGCTTCTTGGCAACTATTAGTGGAATATCTTTTTCACACTGGACCAGTGGTTCCCAACCTTTGGGCCTCCAGATGTTTTGGACTTCAGCTCCCAGAAACCCCAGCCAGCTTACCAGCTCTTAGGAACTGTGGGAGCTGAAGTCCAAAACATCTGGGAGTCCAAAGGTTGGAAACCACTGCACTAGATAGTTAAAGCACTTTCATCCCACTCTAATCACCACAATTGCATCCTTTAGAATGCTGGGGTTTGGGGAATCATTTGAGATTTGTGGCAAAGAGTTCTAAGTCCCTTATGAAACAACAAATCACAGGGATAGAGCAGTTATTGCGTAATGCGAAACACACCAAAGCAAATGAGACAAAATTACAGTGAGATCTTAATCCAGCCCAGAATGAATCGAAAGCAACTTTTACATTAGCAAACACTGATGGAAACTACTCAGGGCCATAGCCTGAAAAAAAATTCGGGGGGAGGAAGTTGAAACCTTTTTTACTGAATCATGAAGAGTAGTAATGCAAAATCATTTAGAAATCAGGCTCCATCGATAAACTTCAGTGGACACTCAAGACAGATAAACTTCAGTGGACAGTCATGAGGATTTGGTTAATCAGTTAAAATTCATGAATAAACCAGGTTTTTTTAACCTGAAAAATTTGGGGAGGGGGTGGAACCCCTAACCTCCCCCCCCCCCTGGCTACAGACTTGAAACTACTCACATCTATTAAAGGAAATAAATTAATGTACTCTCGATCCACTGGTTAAGAGTAATATAATGTGGAAAGAGATGCAATACAAATGTGTAAAAAAGAAAAGAAAATATAAGGAGTTTATACCCCACAGAACAAGAAATCCTAAAGTGAGTGATCCAAATTCATGAGCAAATTATGTTGGTGTTGCTATTGATATTAGTGGATAAGTATAAATTCAAATTCAAATTTATTTAATGCTTAGACCATTAAATTCAAATTCAAATTTATTTAATGCTATTGATATTAAAACATTTAGATCCCAGCCTATATTATCATATTTCAGTGTACAGTACAATCCCTGTATACATAGGAGATATATTTCTGGGCTTTGTGTGGATACACAAAACTGTGAATGATAGCAAAACATAAGGCCCAGGAATACCATGGAGTCATGCTGGAGAACCTAGAAAATGCCTAGAGATCCTTTGTTTTGTTGGAAGTAAATAAATGAAACTGTGGGTACTAGTTTTGCCAATGTGCGAGTTGTAATGTACAAATAAAAACATTTTTTAAAAACAAAACTGACAGTTTTAAACAAACTAAAAGTGTATTAAACGATTTAACAAGTTAAAATATATTTTGAAATTATACAATAGGAATCAGTGAGGTATATTTTCTTGGAATGATAATCCAAGTTGTTAGCAATAGTTAGGTAAAGGTAAAGGTTTTCCACTTACATTAAGTCCAGTCGTGTCCGACTCTGGGGGTTGGTGTTCATCTCCATTTCTAAGCTGAAGAGCCGCCGTTGTCCATAGACACATCCAAGGTCATATGGCCGACATGACTGCATGGAGTGCCATTACCTTCCCACCAGAGTAGTACCTATTGATCTACGCACACTTGCATGTTTTCGAACTGCTAGGTTGGCAGAAGCTGAGGCTAACAGCGGGAGCTCACCCCACTCCCCGGATTCGAACCAAGTTCAACAGCTCAGCGGTTTAATTCGCTGCGCCACCAGGGACTCCTTAGCAATTGTTAGAACAATTTTAAAAGATACTAGAATCAACAATTTATTTATTTATTTACAGTATTTATATTCCGCCCTTCTCACCCCGAAGGGAACACAGGGCGGATCACATTACACATATAAGGCAAACATTCAATGCCTTAACATAGATCAAAGACAGAGACAAACGCAGGCTCCAAGCTGACCTCGAACTCATGACCTCTTGGTCAGAGTGATTTGTTGTCAGCTACACAGGGCCTTTTCCCCAATATCGGCTTCAATACCTCTCTGGGTTAAGAGTATTCCTGGTTATGATTTGTATTGTTTCTGAATGAAAAGAAACTGACTTATGAACTTGATCAGAGGTGAGAGACTTTATGCACTCCAAATGTGGACGAAGAATTATTTTCATCATAACCCACCATTGATTAGACTATCTTCTATTTATTTTGTGTCAAAAGCATTGCTTAAATAAGTATAAAACTGATAAAATAGAGGGAACACAAGCGGTTAAATAATTTTTGACCAAAAACGAGCAACTGCGACCACATTGTCTGTAGCTTTAAACAATTCTTCCTCTGTGCATGAGATAGAACATTGTGGACAAGCATACATATGCAGAGTTGTTTGTTCCTCTCCATAGTTGG
Organism: Anolis carolinensis; assembly: GCF_035594765.1. NCBI lineage: Eukaryota > Metazoa > Chordata > Lepidosauria > Squamata > Anolidae > Anolis > Anolis carolinensis. Next base: position 213,412,200 of record NC_085841.1, on the reverse strand, counting down.
ACAAGGTGGAGGATTCTTCTAGGTAGTGCCATTTTGCCAGGTTGTCTTTTGATCTTTCCACTCTGCTTCTGAGTCTGTTCAGGGATTTCCAAGTTGCCCATTCTTGGTTTGCCCCGGAGGCAGACCATTTAGGATTTCCCAGTTTAGCTGCCCAGAGGGATACTCTTGCTGTTGCTGGAGTAACATTTAGAGGAGTGGCGGTTCTCATGAAGCTTTTCCTTGATTTGAGTCTACTGGGAGGAGACTGATAGTCATACAGAGGATGACTTTCACAGTGTCCAACCATATTTCTCTCACAGTTAGCAGCAACCTCCAGTCACATTGGGGGTAGGGGGGCTGTTATCGACCGCGTTTCTAGGGGATCGGGCCCCTTAAGGAGAGAGCCGATCCGGTCCTGAGAGAACGGACCTTGGCGGAGCCGATAAGAGAATATGAGCCGCAATACAACCTGGAGCCAAAATGAAGAAGGTCCGCCAAAGATGAAGGAAAATCCGCCAAGGAGTCTTTATTGAGCGATTCAGCTGAAAAGGACACTAGTACCGATCATTCAGTCTACTAGCGTACCATATATCAAAAATAAAGCCATATTTATACAGTGTTTCAGTCTGACAGCCCCTTGAATTTCCCGCCCCGCTCCCCCGCCCATCTGATCGCGGATAGGCTAGAGGGTTGAACGAGGCGGGCTTTCGTTTCCCGCCTTGCTCTGCTGGCCCAATAGGGAGCTGCTTTTTGTCCCCACCCGGGCCAATCAGGAAGGGGAAGGCGGGAGTTATTGGAACAATGAAGTGACAGGGCAGGAAAGATCAGATTAATTCCTGTCCGGCCGATTTCTAAAGGGATTAATGACAGCCATCAGGGGTTCCTGTCATGTACACTGATTTCAGATATGCCTTGGGGTGTCAGAGGTGGAAGTAAGGATGGGTGGAAATGGGCCCAGCAGGGTGCCTTCCTGAGATGTCCTGGTTTTTCCTTTGGGTGAGATATGACAATGTTTGCCTTGGGGGCGAATCACCTTTTGTTTTTGGGAAGGGGAAGCCTGGGTCATAGGAGCTGGGGTTCATGTTGGGGTCAAAATATTTCCCATTTGATTTCATGATTTGACAATTATATGAAATAAAATGAAAAATAAAATAAAGTTGGAATATAAACCCTGCTGGGAAAAATACATATTTTCCGGGGATCCTAAAGAGTACAAACACATATAGGCAGATAGATAGATTTCGAGGAAATAAGGGAGAATCCATAAAGGTGGGTTACATTGCATAAAGGGGAATCATGAATGATATAAACAATTGAAAACATTTGATAAGAACGAAGTTCACAACATCTGGGGAACCCAATATGGAAATTCTTAAAAGTGGAGTTTTAGCAGCATGATCTTACAATTCATGAAGTTGTTATCTCTTGCCTCAGAGTGCAGGGATAATCCACAGTAAACTCCAGTAAAAAAGTCTCAATCACCTTCTACTATAAATATATGGAATATAGAACATAAAGTCTTGGTTTTTGAACTATCTTTTACAAAGTCCTGGGGGGGAGGGTGGTCACCTCGATCACAGGGCAATGCCACCTAGTTTGTAGAGTTATCATCAGGTGTAGCTTTAAGACATCCTGTGATTATTCTGCATGTTTCATTCAGTGCTATATTACCTTCTTCGCGTGGACAGACTTGTTGAGTAAGACTAGGCCAGGGCTGCTGTTCTTATCAATTTTGGGTCTGCATCTCATGTGCTGTCAGTAAGTTTCCACAGGATATTATTGCATGCAGCTACTTTGTGCTTGATATTCATATAGTGTTTCCTAAATGTTAATGTTCGATTTAAGGTGACACCAAGATATTTAGAATGGAAACAGTGTTCGAGCTCTTGATCTTCCCAAGTAGCTTTCAGTTTCCTGTTGGCTTCATGGTTACCTAGGTGGAAAGCATCCATTTGTGCCTTGGCAAAGTTAGGCTTCAAGTGGTTATCTTGGAATAGTTAGACCGTCTTGAAACAATGAGAATTGGAGTTCAACAACGTGTAGATAGCTGAAATTCTGAGGTTCAGCTGTCACCTCCAGTTTTAGATTAAGAGATCAGCTTAGACAAAGAAGCCATAGTCTCTGTTTCACTAACAGTAGTCTATCAGGGTTGTACAGACTCAATGTGGTAGTTTGAGCATTGAACTATGACTCTGGAGATGTTGGCTTGAACCCCTACTCAGCCATGGAAACCCACTTAGTGATCTTTGGCAAATATACTCACTGCGCCTTAGAGAAGGCAAAGGCAAATCTTGGGAAACTTGGAGGGAAAACAACCACCTTGTGATAGATTTGCCTTATAGTTGCCATATGTTGGAAACATCTTGAAGGCACACAGCAACCACAACAGTTTTAGGATTACAGTGTACCCTCATTACTTCGCGGTTTGCTTTTTGTGGATTTGCTGTTTTTTTCGGTTTCTTAATAAACAATAAAATAATAGTATAAATCATAAAATCTATATATATAAAAGGGTAATGAAATTTCGGCCTAGGACAAAACAACAAAACCACACATCCCAGAAACACTAAACTTGGCAGCACAACCCGTCATCCATGCCTCTACGTTCATACAACAAAAAGAAAAGAAAAATAAAGTCCTAATTAGAGGGAGAGGAAGAATTGTTTTTATCCAATTGCTGCCAGTTAAAAGGCTAAGCTCCTCCCACTTGGTCTCCTAACAACCCACTCAGCCCAGGGGACAGGCAGAGTTAGGCCTCACTTAGGCCTCTTCCCCACTGCCTATAAAATACAGATTATCTTATTTTAACTGGATTATATGGCAGTGTAGACTCAAGGCCCTTCCACACAGCTATATAACCCATTTATAATCTTATGTTATCTGCTTTGAACTGGATTATCTTGACTCCACACTGACATATTATCCACTTCAGTGTGCAGTCGGACACAACTGGACTTAATGTCAGGAGAAAACCTTTACCCTTTACCTTAACTACCACCAATTCCTCAATACTTTATTTCCCATACCACTATACTTCGCCACAGCAACGCGTGGCCGGGCACAGCTAGTAACATTATAAATCCCTCTTTCTACTTCCTTCCTAAGGAGAAGTCTAAGCAAGGGAGAGAAAAGGAGGCTGAAGCAGCTTTGTTTTCTCCTCACAAGGCAGCGGTAGCGGCGAGAGTGCACATGCGCATGCTTGAGAGGCAAGGAGGGGAAAGAGACGCTATTTGCAAACAAAACAAATATAGCATCCCTATTTCACGGATTTTCACTTTTCACAGGTGGTCCTGTAACATAACCCACGCAATAAGTGAGGGAACACTGTATTGCCAGGATTGCTAAGATAATGGTTCTGGAACGCTTTGTTATATTTTGCATGGGAAATTCACTGAAGAACTATGTGACTGCTGAATTTGATTATCCTGCAGCTTTTTAAACTCCAGTTGAATCCAGACATTTTAAGATATTTTATAGGAAGTCCAGGGGGAACTCTTGTCATCTGATTACCAGAGCTTTCTGGTTTCTCAGAGCCAGATATATGATACCAGAAATATGAAATGTATTGCTGCATCTCCCATTTCCCTTTTCAGTGATTACAGGTTTGGGTGATAGTACATTTTGAGAATGCAGGATATGAAGAGAAAAGGGGAAGGTAAAAACTTCCCATTGCACTACAGAGGAAGGGAGTCTTTCCTCTCTGTAAACTGTGCACCTGATAAGAATCATCCCCACTTCACATCTGCAGTTATTTGAAGGAAAAAGAGAGACAGAGCTATTCACTACACATTGGGTGTAATTTAGAGATTGGCCCTGAATAACTACAGCAACATACTGAAGGTGTACATCTCGTATTCAGAAAACAACAAGTGATTCTACAACCTCATCAAATCAGATAAGACCGAGATACCTGAACAATGTGAACTAAGGTATTACTTCTAGAAATAAAAATTAGGAGACATAAACTATAATGCAGAAACTACTGTATCTGCATTTTTTTGTGTGTCAGGAGCGACTTGAGAAACTGCAGAAACTGGTGCGAGATAATTGGCAGTCAGCACGGGTGTTGCCCAGGGGACGCCCAGATGTTTTGATGTTTTTACTATCCTTATGAGAGGCTTCTCTCATGTCCTCACATGGAGCTGGAGTTGATAGAGGGAGCTCATCCATGCTCTCCCAGCAACCTTCAGATCAGCAACCCAACCTTCAAGTCATCAGTCCTGCTGGCACAAGGGTTTAACCCACGGTGCCATTGGGGGCTCCTTGTATCTGCATTATCAATACAGTTTAGAAAAACATAAGATACTTAGTGAAAGACAAGAGAAGGCACAGTCTGAACACTGGAAGGTCATGAACCATGGAAAGAAGGGAAAGTGAAAGGGAAGGTAGTATAGTAGAGTCTCACTTATCCAAGCTAAATGGGCCGGCAGAAGCTTGGATAAGCGAATATGTTGGATAATAAGGAGGGATTAAGGAAAAGCCTATTAAACATCAAATTAGGTTATGATTTTACAAATTAAGCACCAAAACATCATGTTATACAACAAATTTGACAGAAAAAGTAGTTCAATACGCAGTAATGTTATGTTGTAATTACTGAATTTACGAATTTAGCACCAAAATATCATGATATATTGAAAACATTGACTGCAAAAATGGCTTGGATTATCCAGAAGCTTGGATAAGCGAGGCTTGGATAAGTGAGACTCTACTGTATATATATATATCATGTGATTAATAATATATACTACATTTTCATGAAGCCAGTCTTATGATGAATTCCAGTATTTTCCTGAACAGAATTTTACATGTGATGAAATCCTACATACACAAAGCATTTTTATTATACATTTGAAATTGAAATTTGTAGTAGATGTGAATTTGAATGAACTGGCATATATGCTTCTGGTGTTAATATTATCCTACAAGAATAATCTGCAGCCAATCCTAGATATCTGCAACTGGCCACAGTTACGGTTATAAAAGCTTGGAATGTGGATGCCTTGCAAACGGAGGACAGGCAGAGAGGGAAAAGTATGTTGTACACTTTCTGCCATTCACAACTATGTGCAGTTTTATGTTGTGGAGCTCTTGGAAATGCACTTCCAATACAACCTGGCAATTTAAGCACTCTATAAATGAGCTTACTGGCAGTGCTCCATATTGTTAAATCTGTTGAAAGAGAAGGTAATTCCCAAATAGTAACTTACCGCAGAGGATTTAGCAGCAGTAGTGTCTGTTCTGGCAAGTGGGTGCATTAATTACATTTGAATGACAACATTCAGCCTCCTGATTTGCCCATAAATCTCAACACAATGTAGGTAGTCCCTAAAAGAAAATATCTAAATAGCAAAGAGCCAAATGGGACCGTATATAGTAAAAGTTCTTATTGCTTGAAAAGCAGATTTATTGCTTTCATGCATCAGTACTAATGGACTTCTGTAAAGATCTGAACAACTTCACGAAGTCCTTTGAAGATTTTGGATGGGGGTCATGATTTCCACCTTTCTGGATCCTATTACATTCCATTCCACTTCAATAAATATTATTTCCTTATTTATTTTATTTTTTACTTTTCAAACATGATAACAAGTAACATAAAGAAAGTACTTACTGTGTACAAAATGTAACATGGCAATCACTATGCTAAATTCTTGCTAGAGTATGGGTTGACACTTATTTATTCTTTTCACCAAGTGAGTCCCGAGAATAAGATTTAAATTTATGCAAGATGGGCTGTCAAAAAAGAGAGGTCCCAAAAGATACAAAATAGCCTCTAGCAGTAATGAAACAGGTGAAGCGGGAGGAGTTGATCAAAAGAAATGTGTGAAAATTTGTTAAATGACCCTTCTTTCATCTGTGAGATGTTATGGAGGTTTTTGATGAGGCTCTCCCAAGAGTCAAAACTTTTGAATCAGAGATGAGACTGGAGGGAAAATTTAGCAGAATGATTTATTGTGTACACAAAACTGATGAAGTTTGTTGTTGAGTGTGAAACAAGCATGGCAGCAGTAAATCACACTGATTTAGAATGTCCCAAGTTAAAGTTTTACTCAAAGCATCCCATCCAAAAGACTATGCTAAAAGAATAGCTATTAAGAATGGACTGCATTTGATGTTGTCCTATCACTCTGTGTCATTGCTTTTGCAATATAACCAATTATAGCCATGAGCTGAAAAAAGCAGTTTTCATATTAGAGCTGTTTTAAAGGCTGAAATGCTTTTGAATTACAGTACTTTAATCCTTCCTCTTTTCTCTCTCCCTCTCTTGATCGAACTGCATCGGCTAAGAGGACGATGATGTTTCCAGAACAGGAATAATCATGAAAAGCCACTAATAACTTCGGCTTGTGTATTTTGGGTGAATTGCTATCCATTTCTGCCTATCAGATACTGGAAGTCCCCATATCCGTTTTCCAGCGCTTCCCAAAAACGGGCACTCTACTGAATGGGTGCTTTTGTTCAGCATCCAAAAAAAGTTCTTTTTGGCCTAGAGGCAACAGTTGGAAACCTATGAGTCTCCCCTTTCCCCTGGGATCCTTTCCTTTTTTCCCTTTGAGGGAGCCTGGGTATTAGCAACAAGGTTAAAAAAGCACCCTGCAGGCTCCCCTTTCATATTCTTCATTAAGCCCCCGGTGGCGCAATGGGCTAAACCCTTGTGCCGGCAGGACTGCTGACTGACAGGTTGGTGGTTCAAATCCGGGGAGAGCATCTGTCAGCTCCAGCTCCCCATGCAGGAACATGAGAGAAGCTTCCCACAGGGATGATAAAACATCAATCATCCGGGCATCTCCTGGGCAACGTCCTTGCAGACGGCCAATTCTCTCACACCAGAAGCGACTTGCAGTTTCTCAAGTCACTCCTGACCACCAAAAAAAAAAAATTAAGACCTGGATTTTCAAAAGAATCAGAGTTACCACTCTCTGGATATTTTCCTTTCTGTTTGCAGAGGAGGAAACAGGTTTAATGCTTCTCAAAGCTGTTCTACTCTAATTGAATAATTTTGATTCGTTTTCAACAAGATTTACAATAACATAATTGCTTGATAGCAATTGTGATGGGAGGGGAAAATGAATGAAAAAGGTGTGGCAAGAGAAGATATAGGTACAAGGAAAGATAAAAGGTAAAGGTTTTCCCCTGACGTTAAGTCCAGTCGTGACCGACTCTGGGGGTTGGTGCTCATCTCCATTTCTAAGCCGAAGAGCCGGCGTTGTCCGTAGACACCTCCAAGGTCATGTAGCCGGCATGACTGGATGGAGCGGTACCTATTGATCTACTCACATTGGCATGTTTTCGAACTGCTAGGTTGGCAGGAGCTGGAGCTAACAGCGGCCACTCACGCCACTCCCGGGGTTTGAACCTGGGACCTTTTGGTCTCCAGCTCAGTGCTTTAACGCACTTCGCCACCGGGGAAGATAGGTTAGTGATAAAAAAGGAAGAGTAGGAAGAGAGAGAATTTTTTAAAAAAATAATAATTAAAAAATAAAAAAAATAAGAAAAAAAGAGGAAAATAAACAGAAAATGGGAAGTGACATCCGTTCAATTCCACTGGGTTTAAAGTTCATTAAAATTATAGCACATATTTTCTAAGCCCTCTTCCCTGCTTTCTGCACTTCTCTGTTCCTTTACATGACTAATATCATTAAAGCAGTCTACTCAAAGATAATGTGGCATTTTTCTTGTAGGAACTTCTTGACTGGTGACCAATCTGTCCTTTGTTTTTTTGTACTGTCTTGTAATAAAAAAAGTCATAGTGTCCATATCCATGTAATCCCTTAATTTGATGATCCAAGAGTCTTCTGACGGGATTTCCTTCGTACGCCACTTTTGAGCTATTACGGCTCTTGCTACTGCTGTTATATAAAAAAATAATATATCTTCATTTCTTTCTAAATGAAAATCTGTAATGTTTAACAGATAATAATCAGGTTTGAAATCAAAGTTCTTTTTTTAATTTTTTTTTAATACTGGTGAATCAATTTCCAAAAACCCTTAATCTCTTTACTTAGCTGTTCTATTCTAAAGGAGAGGCAGATGCACACCTTTCTCTCCCAGAGCCAGCACCAGTAGCATATCACACAGCTTTCCAACTTAGGCATTTTAAGGAGGCACAGGGAAGGAAGAGCAATGGCCTGAAGCTCAGTGCAACTCTGAACTATCCTCCTTGGACTACTTTTAAAAATCCCTTCTCTCTTGCCTTCAAGGCTGCAATCTTCTTTCTGCTTGGGGTTTTGCTTCCTTCAAGCTGTTTCTACTTTCTACTCTAGAGGAGAGGTAGGCTTTTTTGTTTGTTTGCTGTTACAGTAGAGTCTCACTTATCCAACGTTCTGGTTTATCCAACGCATTTTTGTAGTCAATGTTTTCAAAACAACGTAATATTTTGGTGCTAAATTCGTAAATACAGTAATTACTACATAGCATTACTGCTTATTAAACTACTTTTTATGTCAAATTTGTTGTATAACATGATGTTTTGGTGCTTAATTTGTAAAACCATAACCTAATTTGATGTTTAATAGGCTTTTCCTTAATCCCTCCTTATTATCCAACATATTCGCTTATCCAACGTTCTGCTGGCCCGTTTATGTTGGATAAGTGAGAGTCTACTGTGCTAGGATGCTTTGATGTTCTGGCTGTTCATAACTGGAGAAGCAGGCTAGTTTGTCTGTCAACCACAATTTCTAAAATGAAAGAATGTACTTGTACATGTTCTGACAAACTGGGCAGGTTCTTACATTTATAGGTGATGCATCAATAATCCCTAAATGCTTAGAAAATTGTTTGGGCTATGTTAAGGGCCTAAGTATCTGTGAGTAGGGTTTTTTTAGTGCACAACTCTGAGGTCACTAGAATAAGTGTTTTTGCTATTCCCTATTAACTTCTAAATGATTTCAATGAAGAACAAATAAATTGGGACAATTATAAGTTATTCATAGATTAACTGAAAGCAAAGTGATTAGAGGTGCCAAATTATTCACTGCAAATTACTTGCCCAGCTCTTGTTAATGATCTGCAAGTAGCAATTCCAGCTTTGCCATTTGCAGCCTCCAATAAGGGACATTAAGAGTCCAGTGAACGGGCAAAAGGGAATCCGGCAACTTTAAATAACTTCTCAAGAAAATTAGAATATTATAAAAAATAATAAAAGTAGAATATATTTAATTGCTATGCCAAAGGCTCAATTTAAAAAGTGTAATGTTCCTTGCAATATTGCTTAATAATTAGTCAGGGATATTATTTGTTCCTTAGTTGTTATCATAAAAGAATCTCATATAATGATTTCATTTGGTGCTATATAGCATTGGCATGCTTTTGGTCACATTAGCAGACTGGGCACAGTCTTATCTTTTTCTTGAAACTATGACATGAATAGTTACCAAGTTACCTTGTCTGCCTCCTGAGATGTTTTAGTATGATTATCATTTTATACTTTTGCTGTGTTCAGAGTGTTGAATTTTAATATCTGTGTCTGTATTTTTTGATGTTTTTATTTAGTTTGCTGTTTTTATCCGGGCTTGGCCCCATCCATGTAAGCTGCCTGAGTCCTTTCGGGGAGATGGAGGCGGGGTATAAAATAAAGTATTGTTATTATATATTATCTGTATAACAACCAAGTAGCAAGAGTAAGAACAATGAAAGTGTGGATGCCTGGATTTTAACCTGTTTGAAGTGTCACATGCTTGCCTCTTCAGCAGGAAACTGTTTCAGCAAAAAGAACTAAATCAATATGCTTGTGCACACACGTTTTTCTCTTTGGCTTTAAATACAATGCTACTGTTAAAAAGCTTTCAAAAACGTTAGGAAAATGGTCATACATTTTTGAGTTTCCGATTAAAACATTGTACTGAAACTCTGTTGGAAAGGAATGCATTTTATATTTGGATGCAAAAGAAAATTTAAACAGATACAGCTTCAACAGTCAGAACATATAAAACTTAACAATATAATTTAACTGTCAAGGGCATTAAAAGCAACAAAAAGCCTTGCCATTAAAAAGAAAAGCAACAAATATAAACATCGCAGCACATTTTGAAAGGCTCTTTCCCCATAAACCATCAACCCTCAAAGACCTGCTGAAACATAAATGTCTTCCCCTGCCTGTGGAAGGTCAGCAGCAGGGCACCTGCCTAACCTCTCTAGACAGTCATTCACTTGTAAATCACATTAAACCACACTGGATTTAACAGAATTTATTCTAGAGTGAGTCTGCATTGAACTGCAGACTCACTGTAGAATAGACTCACATCTACAACAAAAATGAATATACGAGGGTTATACAGAAAGTAGATTATGTTTTGGAATTAAAAATGAACAAAGTATAGGAGAAATCATTTGCCATATGCAGTTGAAAGCCACACCCAAATAGCACTTCTCAACATAGTCAACATTCAAATCTAGGCACTTATTATAGCGCTTGCAAGCCCTGGCTGATCCTGGCTGCTTCTTCTCGGGAGCCTACGCCGCTCTCCTCCAGGCTGCTTTCCGGAGCTTGTTCCACAGCCAGGCCGAGCAGGCCTTCTTAGGTAAAAGTAAAGGTAAAGATTTCCCCTGACATTAAGTCCAGTCGTGACCGACTCTGGGGGTTGGTGCTCATCTCCATTTCTAAGCCAAAGAGCCGGCGTGGTCCATAGACACCTCCAAGGTCATGTGGCCAGCATGACTGCATGAAACGCAGTTACCTTCCCGCCAGAGTGGTACCTATTGATCTACTCACATTGGCATGATTTCAAACTGCTAGGTTGGCAGGAGCTGGAGCTAACAGCGGCCGCTCACGCCGCTCCCAGGGTTTGAACCTGGGACCTTTCGGTCTCCAGCTCAGTGTTTTTAACGCACTTCGCCACCGGGGCTCCTTTTTAGGTAAGCCCATGTCTTTTCCTTGAGCCAGCAGGAAGGGAAGGGAAGCTGCAATGTTTTGATTCTCTCGAGATCTCCTTGCAAAAGAAGCAAGAGCGGGGTTCTTCCTTGCTTGCTTTTGCTCCTCTCTTCATTGTTCAGCCTGGCTGTGTTTCAGCATTGCAATAGTGTGGGGATTTTTCTGTTTCATGGGGACGCCCGGCTGCACGCGGTGGGTCGCACACTGTTGAGGACGGAGGCAGCAAAATTTAGTGGGGAAGGAGTTTCCAAGCTCATTCATCACTATAAGTGCCTAGATTTGAATGGCAACCATGTGAGATGTGGTATTTGGGTGTGGCTTTCAACTGCATATGGTAAATGTTTTCTCCTATACTTTGTTCATTTTAAATTCCAAAACGTAATCTACTTTCTGGATAGCCCTCGTAGATATTATGGAGAAGGCAGTATATTGCTTTATATCATGATTAAATGATGAAGCCAAGATACCATAATTGCCCCCTCCCTTCGGTCCTCCTGGCAGCAAGCTAAAACTTTTTTATTCAGGCAAGCGGTACTGTTCCATTATATGGACAGATTCGAAAAGTAGCCTAGACAGAGAAGGATAGTCCATTTAATGGGGGTGGGGGAGTTGAAGGAGGAAATCCATTTCCCCCATTTTTGGTGGTTATTTCCACCGCCCGCCCCCTAATTCGCATGTTATAAAAGAGTGCTGTTTCCATGATGGTGACATGGATGGGGGGAATAGCAGGAAAACAGAAGGAAAAGGTTTTACTCTTTCAACACCCTTTCCCCTGTAAAATGGACTGTCCTTCTCTCCCTAGCGCTCCCTTGTGGCCTCCGCCCGGATAATGAAACAGTACCAGTTTTTAAATAAGGGGTTGTTAAAGATCAAGTCAAGGGGTGCTAAACTGTTAGCTTTGATTATGTGTTTAATCGTTTTTAAGGTTTGAACTATTTACTTTTTAATACCATTAGAATCATAGAATCATAGAATTGGAAGAGACCTCACGGACCATCCAGTCCAACCCACTGCAAGAAGCAGGAAAATCTCATTCAAACCACCCCCGACAGATGGCCATCCAGCCTCTGCTTAAAAGCCTCCAAAGAAGGAGCGTCCACCACGGCCCCGGGGAGAGAGTTCCACTGCCGAACAGCTCTCACAGTGAGGAAGTTCTTCCTGATGTTCAGGTGGAATCTCCTTTCCTGTAGTTTGAAGCCATTGTTCTGTGTCCTAGTCTGCAGGGCAGCAGAAAACAAGCTTGCTCCCTCCTCCCTATGACTTCCCCTCACATATTTGTACATGGCTATCATGTCTCCTCTCAGCCTTCTCTTCTGCAGGCTAAAAATACCCGGCTCTTTAAGCCACTCCTCAGGGGGTTTGTTCTCCAGGCCCTTGATCATTTTAGTCGCCCTCCTTTGGACGTTTTCCAGCTTGTCAACATCTCCCTTCAATTGCGGTGCCCAGAATTGGACACAGTATTCCAGGTGTGGTCTGACCAAAGTAGAATAGAGGGGTAGCATGACTTCCCTGGATCTAGACGCTATACCCCTATTTATGCAGGTCAGAGCCCCATTGGTTTTTTTCGCCGCCGCATCACATTGTTTCGCCGCCGCATCACATTGTTTAACTTGTTGTCCACGAGGACTCCAAGATCTTTTTCACACGTAATTCTATTTTAACATTTGTATATTTTACGTTTTGATTTGTATTTCAGTTGATTTTACTATAAGCCACTTTGAGTCTCTTTTGTAGAGAGAGAAAGCAGGATATAAATAAACACCATGATAATAATACCCCCAAATTATAAAATGGCTTTTAAAAATACCTAGGACCCATTTTAAAATTTGAAGTAGTTAACAGATTGATAACATAAATAGTATCTCAATAATATACAGTAAACTAAATATATTTAATAAATATATTATTTAAGTTTTTATAATACAGACATGCTTTAGTTAACAAATCCTGTTCTCTGTTTAGCTGGAAGTTTTAGCACCATGGTAAGATGGAGAAGTAGGCCTTGAGAAATACAGATTATTAGTGTTCAGTGGCAGTAGCATGTCTGCAGCAAACAATGCAATAAATAAAGCTTTATGAAAAAGATTTGGATTCTGCTTTAGTCAATTCTATAGCTGCCTTCTGTGCCTGTCTACTACAGACAAAGCAAACAGCAGTTTGTCATCATCATCATCATCATCACCACCATCATTGTCCCTAGCTGAGCAACAAAACAGAGACAAAACGAGAGAGCAGATGAGTGTATTTCTTAACAATTGCTCATAGTTGTAAAAATATATTGATGGGAAGAATGTGGAAGATCAATATGTTATACATAATGGCAACATAATAAATGCAAGGTTGTAAAATGAAGGAATCTTCCTACATAGATGAAGCTTTTAATACCATTAGGAACACTTCTGGGCTTTGACCTTTCTTTGATGTTTATAAATTGTACTAACTCGGATGTGAAATTCATTATGGATTCTAGCAAGAGAGAAATGAATCTTTCTGAACCATTTAATTTAAGTCAGTATCAGCGAAAGGCCCAGTGGCAGTAAAAAGAGAAAGAAAATGAACAAAACATTTTGTGGACCTCTGCTGCCGAAATAGATATGGGGGAGCAGTTCTTCAATTGATTCAAAGGTTATACATTGAATTGTAGAGTTGAAAGAGACCACAAGGACCATCTAGACTATTTCATATGCTGTTCTGAATCTTCGATGTTGGGGCATACTGCACAAAATGGAGGCTCCTGTTTCAACCCGTGGCTCAGTAAAATCAGTTAGGAGGGCATTATAACAGTGGTCATTGAAGGCTGCCTCTTTATTGGTCAAAATCAGAGGGAAATCCTCATCTTTACCAGCTATTGTACAATCCACTCCTGTAAGAATAACTGTTGATTAGAGAATCACTAGCTTTGCCTGGCCACGCGTTGCTGTGGCTAGGACTTAATTTTTCTTTTCTTTTTGTTGTATGAACGTAGAGGCGTGGATGAGAGGTTGGCGCTGTCAATTTTCTAGGTTGTGGGGCATTTAGTTTAGTTGTTTTGTCTGGTGCCGTGATTCCATTACTCTTTTATATATATAGATAGGAAGATACATTCTGTCTATTCATTCATCTATGAGTACAGTAGAGTCTCACTTATCCAACATAAACGGGCCGGCAGAATGTTGGATAAGCGAATATGTTGGATAATAAGGAGAGATTAAGGAGAAGCATATTAAACATCAAATTAGGTTATGATTTTACAAATTAAGCACCAAAACATCATGTTTAACAACAAATTTGACAGAAAAAGTAGTTCAATATGCAGTAATGTTATGTTGTTATTACTGTATTTACGAATTTAGCACAAAAATATCATGATGTATTGAAAACATTGACTACAAAAATGTGTTGGATAATCCAGAACGTTGGATAAGTGAATGTTGGATAAGTGAGACTCTACTGTAGTTTGTATTGACTCTCCAGGATCTCAAGCAAAATGTAGTTTTTAAACTGGAGATTTTGGAGATTACACTCAGGACCTTCTGTAAGTAAATGAAGACCACTGAGCTGTGATCTCCACTATGCATGGAGGCTTTATGCACATGAGGTCTACGAAAGGCTAATGTTTTAGAAATCTTTGGAAATGAAGCCACAAACTTACTCAGATGTTCTTTTGGTCATAAAAACAAATAGATTTTGGCTGCAGTCCTGAATTTACCTACAGGTAAATTCATTGAATTCAGTGGGGCATACCTTTGGATGTACATTTTGGATTAATATCGAGTCATTTGGAAGGACGGAAACATTAGAAAAGTCAAATTGGTCTTTCTTGCAGTTTATGAATGCTGTATTGTCAGCAACACTCTATTGTCTTGCTGCAGCTTGTGAATTTACTTATTTATTTATTTTATTTCTATCCCACTTTTCTCCTCCTTGCAGGGGACTCACAGGTTTAGAGGGCATGCATATCAAGTTTGCAGATGACACAAAATTAGGATAGATAGCTAATACTCCAGAAGACAAGATCAGAATTCAAAATGACTTTAGCAGGCTGGAGAGCTGGGCCAAAACCAACAAAATGAATTTCAGCAAGGACAAATGTAAAATGCTACACTTAGATAGAAAAAAAAATGAAATGCAAGGATACAGAAATGGGTGATGCCTGGCTTGTCAACAGTATATGTGAAAAGATATTGGCGCCTTTTTGGACAAGAAGTTGAAAATTAGCCAAAAGTGTGATGCAGCAGCTAAAAAGTCAATGGGATTTTGGGCTACATCAGAAGGAGTATAGTGTCTAGTTCGAGGGAAGTCACAGTGCCTCTCTATTCTGCTTTGGTCAGACCTCACCTGGAATACTGTGTCAAATTCTGGGCACCGCATTTTTAAAAGGCAGACAAATAGCTACAGTAGAGTCTCACTTATCCAACATAAACATGCCAGCAGAACGTTGGATAAGCGAATATGTTGGATAATAAGGAGAGATTAAGGAGAAGCCTATTAAACACCAAATTAGGTTATGATTTTACAAATTAAGGACCAAAACATCATGTTATACAACAAATTTGACAGAAAAAGTAGTTGAATACGCAGTAATGCTACGTAGTAATTACTGTATTTACGAATTTAGCACCAAAATATTGTATTGAATAATGTATTGAAAACATTGACTACAAAAATGTGTTGGATAATCCAGAACGTTGGATAAGCGAATGTTGGATAAGTGAGACTCTACTGTACTTAGAGACCTGACCCAACTATGGCTGCCTTTTAAGGACAACTTCCTTAAGCAGGCTGCAGACTTTCACACAACAGATTTGTTTTGTTTGCTATTGATATTCTGTTCCAAATCTCAGCAGAAACAAAAGCATGTATCTCTTGCAACTAATTAACTAACTTGAGTAATTTCTGTTGTTAACAATACAGATACTTAGAGCTTCTTAGCATTATTACCTTTTCTAACCACTTGTACTGAACATTATTGAAAACTTGCCATGAGACTATGTGTGGAAAAAGAAGTTATAGAGAAGACAACACAATGGTCCTATTCTCTTGAGAGGCAGGAAATGTTTAATCGAAAAGCATGTTGAGAAAACCATATTGGAAATGTGTTGTCGAAGGCTTTCATGGCCAGGATCACAGGGTTGTTGTATGTCTTTCGGGCTGTGTGGCCATGTTCCAGAAGTATTATCTCCTGACGTTACCTCCACATCTATGGCAGGCATCCTCAAAGGTTGTGAGGTATGGATAAACTAAGTAAGGAAAGGAAAGAATATATATCTGTGGAGAGTCCAGGGTGTGGCGAGTCCTTTGTCACTGGGAAGCCAGCATTAATGTTCCAGTTAATCACCCTAATTAGCATTGGAAAGGTTTTGTCTCTTGCCTGGGGGCATCCTTTGTTCAGTCATTAGCCGTCCTTGGGGCTCGTCTGCCCTCAGAGTGTTGGTTCCTATCTACTGTTTTGATTTTAGAGTTTTTTAATACTGGTAGCCAGATTTTGTTCATTTTCATGGTTTGTTCCTTTCTGTTGAAGTTGTCCACATGCAAAACTAGAGAGAGAGAGGATCAGTTAAATGGTGGGACTCCAAAAGTTTTTGCCGCCAGATGCACACATCCACCTCCTCCTTCTTTGTCTCTCAGATTTCCAGCCTCTCTCCAGCCTGATATGTCATATGCAATGCAAGTAGTGCATGAAGAAGACATGAGGTTGGAGAGAAACCAAGGATCTGAGAGATGAATGAGCAGGAGAACCACTGCCACTTTGAAGGTGGAAACGAGTGGTTGGAGGCAAAAACCAGGACTGAGGATATGAGATGAAGCAGCAAGAGTGCTGCAGCCATTGCCTTGTAGGTAGAAATGGGCGGGTAGTGGCAAACAAGAGATTGCAGATCTGAAATACAAATAATCAGAAGTGCCAAAGCCATCTCCTCGAAGGTGAAAGTGAATAATTGATGGCAAAAAGAGATACTGAGGATCTGAGAGATGACAAACAAGTGTGTCACTGTTCCATTTTTGTTATCATTGTTACATAATAAGAAAAAGGGGGCACATTTCTGACTTTTCTCATTGCATCTCATCTCACTTGCAATATTCCCCATCACATTGAGAGGTGCAACATTAATATGTCACAATCTAGGTATTTTACATACATGACAGTGGCTTGCACAGATTAATGGGCTACATCATGCATTGAGTTACCCAAGTGTAAAAGATTTGGGAGAGAAGATGTGGTGGACTGAAATTTAATATACCAAAAAAGCAATATTTGGCTAGCTAAAATTGGAAATCTTTTTATCTTAGAAGGTAAGCCATGCCTGACCCTGAGTGAAATGAGATACTCAACATGATATAGGATGAATCATGAGACCGAAAAAGAAACAAATAAGAGTGAAGCAAGGTTGAGAAAATGCACTTGAACTCATTGCTGGATTATTGAAAGAAGGGTGATGTTCAAAATTGTGTTTTTCTAGTAATATAATAGATAAGCCCCTTGCTTTGCCATCTTGATGGATTTTTGTTGGTTGTCATGTTGGAGCAGATATTTTGAAATTATTATCAAAGTATTATAGGCTGGAGCTGATTAGAGATTTTATAGGATATTGAATTTCTCTGACTTTTTTTCCTTCTGCCAAGTTTTTGCCATACGAACATTTAGATGTGTATGAATTAATCCTAAAAATGGCATCTATAGTAAATATGCAGTAAGAAAGATAAATATGGACCAATAAAATTACTGGCAGAAGAAATCAAGGGGAACTTTTACTCTTCCAGGAAATCCGCCTCATGTTTCCAGAAGACTGCTGGCTGAGTAAAAATGCTGAATTCTTATGCTTTCATTGTATCTGCCACGCTGGACTAGGGCTGTTTCTGTCACCTTTAAGAAATCAGCACTGTGTATTTTCACAACAGCTATACGAGGACAACTGCAGTCTGTTGCCCAAACATTTCCCCTCCTGACAACAGAAGTTAGCTTTGCTGAGATAGAAGTCCCGAGGGTGATAAGATGTAAGAGAAAGAAACAGATTGTCAACTCCCTTAATCTGGACGCAATGCTGTTTTCTGAAGTTGTCTTGTGACACCCGCTTTATGCATAAATAGGTTCAGGGTCAAATAAACAGATTTGTCGCCATTTCATATAGTTTGAACTTTAGGAGAAATATAGGGCAGGAGAATGATTGCTTGAAATCCAGAGATTTATTGTGCACATGCCAAGAAATCCGAAATGCTTAATTAATGATTTAAAAAAAATACAAAATCTTACTTCCTAGAATATATCTTTTTAACATTTAGTTAACAATGGTACAGTAGAGTCTCACTTATCCAACATTCTGGATTATTCAACGCATTTTTGTAGTCAATGTTTTCAATACATCATGATATTTTGGTGCTAAATTTGTAAATACAGTAATTACTACATAGCATTACTGCTTAGTGAACTACTTTTTCTGTCAAATTTGTTGTATAACATGATGTTTTGGTGCTTAATTTGTAAAATCATAACCTAATTTGATGTTTAATAGGCTTTTCTTTAATCCCTCCTTATTATCCAGCATATTTGCTTATCCAACATTCTGCTGGCCCGTTTATGTTGGATAAGTGAGACTCTACTGTATATTAAATGCTAAAGGACTTTAATTTTGTTTGAAGAAATTGTTATTCAGACTGTGAATGCTAGCTTCTAGAAAAATGAGCATTCAGTATGTATTACAAAATCACTTCTATTCAAGTAAGAAAGCTGTCATTGATGACCAACCATGGGACTAGATACATAGGTGGGCTGCATGAGACGGGAGTGGCCAAGCATAAAAGAGCTTCTGGATTCATCCCCATTATATGCAACATCCTGATGCTGTACACACTATCACATGGCACCCACTAGCCATGGTATGCTAGAATAGCCATCAAAAGCATACCTTCTCTCACATTGCCATTTATTCCACAGAAGTAAGTACATGGAGCCTCGGTGGCGAAGTGTGTTAAAGCACTGAGCTGCTGAATTTGCAGACCGAAAGGTCCCAGGTTCAAATCCGGGAGCGGCGTGAGCGCCTGCTGTTAGCTCCAGCTTCTGCCAACCTAGCAGTTAGAAAACATGCCAATGTGAGTAGATCAATAGGTACCACTCCGGCGGGAAGGTAATGACTCCATGCAGTCATGCCAACCACATGACCTTGGAGGTGTCTACGGACAACGCCGGCTCTTCGGCTTAGAAATGGAGATGAGCACCAACCCCCAGAGTCAGACATGACTGGGCTTAACATCAGGGGAAAACCTTTACCTTACCAAGTACCATACTTCACTGTCTTCAGCTGTGATCTTTAACTGGTCATGAAGCCACCACTGATAAGTTTAGGCATAGCACTGGGATTCCCCCT
Organism: Anolis carolinensis; assembly: GCF_035594765.1. Taxonomy (NCBI): domain Eukaryota; kingdom Metazoa; phylum Chordata; class Lepidosauria; order Squamata; family Anolidae; genus Anolis; species Anolis carolinensis. The sequence goes on along the minus strand of NC_085841.1, from coordinate 213,393,009 downwards.
TTTGCCAGGTAATATGCCATAGACCTGTTCTTCTTGCCCTTTGCATTCACTTTGCAGAAGCAGATTCGTTTATGCTGGCTGGGCTGGGAAATGAAATTATACGTCCCACGCATAATGAAAGTGGTTGTATTGAGAAATTTAATGTATGCCTTATTCAGAGATTTATGCAAGGAAGGAGTTGAACTGTGCTGTAATGATGTACAGAGCAATAAAGTCCACTGTATTTATTCATACAAAAGTCTTGCAGATCACACAAACTTTTAACACTTTTGTTTTTTCACTTATTTTATTATTTCTTATTAGTTTTAATTTATTTATTTATTTATTTAATTACAGTATTTATATTCCGCCCTTCTCACCCCGAAGGGGACTCAAGGCGGATCACATTACACATATAAGGCAAACATTCAATGCCTTAACATAGAACAAAGACAGAAGACTGGCCTCGAACTCATGACCTCTTGGTCAGAGTGATTTGTTGCAGCTGACTGCAGCTGGCTGCTCACCAGCCTGCGCCACAGCATTATTCTTGTATGTCTTCAAGTCATTTTAAATTTATGGCAACCCTAAGGTGAACCTATCAAATCTATCAAGATTTATTCAGAGGGGGATTATCTTTGCCTTCCCCTGAGGCTGAGAGAGTATGACCTACCCTAAGTAATCTAGTGAGTTTCAGTGGCTGAGTGAAGATTTGAACCCTGGACCCCAGAGTCTAATGCTCAAAGCACTCTACCATGCTGGCTATCTTATTTCTTTTCAAGTTGTCATTGTATGTGTTCAGACTCTGTAGGCTAGTTTTCAGAAACTTCATTTTTCAGTATGTTTTCATTTCTCTTACAAAAGCAAGAAAGCTGGTCTTCTGTGAAGAAATGAGTGTCATACTTCAGTGCTTTTAGCTGTGCTCTTTTTGCTAGGAATGAACTCAATCCTGATACTTTTAAACATTGCGTGGAGGTGTTCCCCCTCATGCCATAACAACTGTGGAAAACTTTCAGATATGTTCTTCCTATTAAGTCAAATTACAAAAAGTGTGCACTTGTTTGAATTTTCTGATTTTTCTTTTAGACCTCCCATTGTAGTTCATGCAATGTAACCACCACCTGTGTTTCAGGCAGGCTTTTACATAGACCTTACGTTTTCTGCAAAAAGTCTGTTTTTCTGCAAACTATTCAGGATAATATCATTATGTCTGGAATTGATCTGAAACAGAACAACTTCAATTTTTGAATTGCACCACATAAGCAAAATCCAGCATAAAAAAATTGGCGTGAATATCTCCCCAACTGGGCTCTATGCTTAAGCACACTTAAGCATAGTAAATCTAGCACTGGGCACATTATCTCCAAGAAGGAATAAACAATACTGAAGAGACTCACTGTTGCATGGATGAAATCACCATGAATCTTTCTAATCTTTTTCCACGGGGGAAGAAAGAACAACCCGGATTTTCTCAAGGATCTTCCCCATCTTGAAAGCATGACAGCATTTCTTCCTGAATTCAGGCTCCTTAATTAGAACCAGCTACATACATGCCAATATTGAATCAGAAACAATTTGGATTTTTTCCATAAATGATGTGCAAATATCTTTTTTTATTATTTCAAGGTGTTAATTAGACAAATGAAATCCTTATGTCACGCTTGTGAATTTTCCTCAAAAGATAACCATAGTTATTGCCTTATTTCTGCAAATAGTTCTGACAGGAGGTGATAAAGAAGGTGGATTTTCTAATTAATTTCAAAACTCATTTCAGCTCGTCCAGAATTTACTTTAATTAAAGGAAAGGAGAAGTCCTGACAGTGGTTTGTTACTGATGAATAATGTGGAAAATGTAACCAAAAAGTCACCTTTGGTAGATGTTTTTATTTAAATTTCCCCTTGAGAAGAATTATGCCTGTTGCACCTCTAGGCTGCGGAGAGACCTCAAAACCATGCTGGAGCCCCAGATTATAAGCAAAGCAAGTTGTTTATTGAAGAATATATGTAAGCAATAGCAAATCAAAGTTCAAAGTCATTGAAACAAGATTTAGTCCATCAGGTACAAGATACTTGAGAGTCTTGAAGCCAGGGTCCAGAAAATCAAATGCAAGAATAAACTCAAGCAAGGTATCAAAATTAGTCCAAGGGACAGGAACAAAACTGGAACAAATAACAAGATCTTTGGGTGAAACAAGGAATCCAAACTGCAAAATTTATTTATTTATTTATTTACAGTATTTATATTCCGCCCTTCTCACCCGAAGGGGACACAGGGCGGATCACATTATATACATACAGGGAAAACATTAAATGCCCATAAACACATCGAACCGAGACAGACAGACAGACAGACGCAGAGGCACGTTAACCTTCTCCTGAGGGGATGTTCGATTCTGGCCACAGGGGGGAGCAGCTGTTTCATCATCCACTCTGACGACATTTCCTCACTTCCTCATTCCAGTTGTAAATTAGTTAAACTTGCCTCCCCACTTTTTATAAGTGGTACCTTATTTCCTACTTGATAGATGCAACTATCTTTCGGGTTGCTAGGTCAGCAACGAGCAGGGGCAATATTTTATTTTTAATTGACGGGTGCTCACCCCGCCACGGGCTGGCCTCGAACTCATGACCTCATGGTCAGAGTGATTTATTGCAGCAGCTGCTCAACAGCCTGCGCCACAGCCCGGCCCCTTTCAGGAACAATGCCTGGATAATCCAAAATTCTCCAAGAGCAAAGCAAGGACTGGAACAAGACTCAAAATACAAGACTACATGAACTTGGCATGAAAATCCACAGGCACAAGGGACAGGATTCCATGAGTCCATGAGCAGGAACCACTCTCGATGAGCAAAGTTACCACTTCTGAAAATCTCAGAGGTAGCTCTTCTTAAAGCTGAAATCCCTCTTTCCGTGGGAAGTTTGTTCAAAGCCTTTTCTTATTAATAGCCTTTTGCTGTGCCTCAGAAACTCCCTTTTTTGTCTCTGTTGATATATAGCTTTCTTTCTATCAACCTCCTTAGCCTTATCACCACTGACATGCCCATCTGGCAGAAGAAAGTTTGACCTTGTCTCTCCCAAGGAATGTGGTTAAGGGAAGGCAAAGGATGAAAATGGCAAGACTGCTGTGCCTTTTAATAGTTGTGTAGGAATAGGATTTTTATTCAGGTTCTTCTCTATGGTAAGCTGCACTGGCTCACATTTTTATTCTGCGTAACTATTGTTAACAATATCAGAGGCTTTAAAATATGCCCTCCAAGATATTGCTGTATCTAAATCCATAATAAAAGCAAAAACCCGTATGTGTGTATGTGGCACAGATGTCTGCTCACACAGACAGCCTCCAGCCTCCACAAACAGGCTATACTTCCCAGGGTTAAAAATCTAGCAAGTTACTCTTTTCCACTGACATTGCGGTTACAGCGAGCGCCATGAACATGCAGCCCAGCCCCTGCCAATGTCCTTCCCAAACACTACAGCCCACCACCCAAGGAATGCTTTCGTTTGGGGGACCATTTCATCCTAGATTTTGCTTTTTCTTCCACCACAGTCAGGCATCCCAGAGTTCTCCATTGCTGTGGAATTTGCATGGCCCCGCCCACTGCCCTTCCCTTTCAAATCTGTCTGCATAACAAACACAACAGAACCGAGCAGCAACTAAACTTACTGGAGGAGTTTAGGGATTAACTCCACATGCTGGAAGTTGTAGTTCACCCTGCATCAAGTCACAGCACTGTCACTCCTACTGGGGAATATACAGGAGATGTAGTTCACCTACAGATTTGACTACTGGTGGGTTTGGAGGGGAACTGGACTGGGGAACTGGCTGTGGCGCAGGCTGGAGAGCAAGCCAGCTGAATCCAGCTGCAATGAATCACTCTGACCAGGAGGTCATGAGTTCGAGGCCCGCTCGGAGCCTATGTTTGTCTTGTCTTTGTTCTATGTTAAAAGGCATAGAATGTTTGCCTATATGTGTAATGTGATCCGCCCTGAGTCCCCTTCGGGGTGAAAAAGGCGGAATATAAATGCTGTAAATAATAATAATAATAATAAGTTCAGGAGTAGTAGGTAATAGGATTTATACAGTAGAGTCTCACTTATCCAAGCTAAACGGGCCGGCAGAAGCTTGTGTAAGCGAATATCTTGGATAATAAGGAGAGATTAAGGAAAAGCCTATTAAACATCAAATTAGGTTATGATTTTACAAATTAAGCACCAAAACATCATGTTATACAACAAATTTGACAGAAAAAGTAGTTCAATACGCAGTAATGTTATGTTGTAATTACTGTATTTACAAATTTAGTACCAAAATATCACGATATATTGAAAACATTGACTACAAAAATGGCTTGGATAATCCAGAGGCTTGGATAAGCGAGGCTTGGATAAGTGAGACTCTACTGTAGTTCACTTGCAATGAATGAGCATCACACTTGGCACACAGAGCCCCCATAACCAATACAACATATTGGACAAGTTTGGGGAAAAGGGAGTTATAGTTCACCTGCAACCAGATAAACACTGACCCCCACCGACAATGCACTAGGACCACACTTCACACAGAGAAGCCTCATGACCTACTGAACATACTGCAGGTATTTGTGGGAAGGGGCCTTGATTTTGGGAGTTATAGTTCACCTCCATCCAAAGACCACCGAACCCAGCAATGACGAATCTAGACTTGGCACACAGACTGAACTTGGCACACAGACTATTGCCTGCTGTGAATACTGATAGGTATTTTGGGACAATTACCCCAGGAATCTGGAAATTGCAGTAGTTCACCCCCATCCACAGAGTACTGCACCACACAATTCTGGGAATTGTAGTTCACCCACTCCAAACAGAATACATAACATTAAAAGACAAATAATACCATTCTCAGATGACCCGGGCATCGCCGGGTCCCCAAGCTAGTTTATAATAAAAAGCAAAACGTGGAATTATGTGGAAACCTTCAACCTTTACATTCTCTTATTGCTGGTCATTATGACTCATTTTCTGAGTTGAATCACATCATTCTACAGCATAGAATGTACATGGTAATGCGCAATTCATTCTCCAGGCATGAATCTTTATATTGCTGAAATGGCAATATGAATACACAGAAGATGATTTGCAGGAAAAAATACCTTTGGGGGCAGGTTGGAAGACTAAGATGAAAACAGCCTTGAACACAGTCAACCAAGGATTGAATACAATCAGTGGAATCTAAGTTGATTTTTGGATGTGAAGATTGACAGTGATGGATTTTGGAAGGGGTCCCAGCAAACTGACTAGGAACATGAAGATTTTATTGCTAGTCCAAGCCATCTCTCCAATATGCAAGATTTCTGAAGTGCTATTTAAAAAGGGTTAACAGCAGACAGGAAGACCACTGAGCGGTATAATCTCCATCTTTTTTGCAAATGATTTTCGATCTGCTTCTCATATTTCCTAGCAAATTGCTCCATCTATTTTCACAAATGGAATGCTTTGAACACCTACCCTAACAATGATTTATCCATTCATTTATTTAATTTTGATGACAATGTAGCTGCTACTCATTGTAAAAGTGTGAAGGGACTGTTTTCTGATCAATAACATATCCTTTCTTTAGCGAATTAGTTAACATGAATATTTCAGGAAATCCCAACTATGTTCGGTTTGCCTTTTGAAAAACGAATCCCAGTCAATAAATCAATGAGACACAAGATAGCATTGTAGTTGCAATACATTTGTAAATGAGAAGACTTTTTCTTTCTTAAATTCCATTACTGTATTCATTTGTACATCTTTGCCATGCCCCCTCCAAAATTGCCCACAAAGCCAACTGCATCTAATATTTATTTATTTATTTATTTACAACATTTCAACCCCGCCTTTCTCACCCGAGGGGACTCAAGGCAGCTTATGTTTATTTCGGTGATGTAGAAAAAGCACTCCTTACAGTGATGCTGGAGGAATGTTCAAATGGACAAAAGCCCTTTTGATAGACACCTGATAACAGCATCTGGAAATTTTATATAATATCTGAAAAGAGGCTATTTAGTACTGTGTGTGCATGCTGCTGGCCCTTAGCTATTTATATGCTTGCACCAGGTGACTAATGGCAATGTTCTTGTGCAAGTGAGACATTTTGTTGGAGTCAGATCCAATGTGATTTATAATCCAAGGTTATAAAATATGTATGTCTATCCAAAATTTTTAGCTTTTGAACAAGTCCACCATGTATGGAAAAAAGTACCTATTTGTTGCTGACTTTTTTCTTTCCTAACAACATAAAATACAATTCACAGTGCAGCTTGCAATAGTTTCGTTTAACACCAAGCCAGTTAGAAACATCAACTTCTATCCAATTAACCATTCAATTTCTAATCAAAGAGTATGCTGTATATACCTAAACACAATATAATGGAAGCCTTCCAACATGTTCTAGATTTCCACCACATACATAGGAGATAATGAATCAGACTTTTGTTTCCGCCCTAACAAAAATAATGAAACAAGTGGTTCTCAACCTATGGGTCCCCAGATGTTTTAGCAACTCACAGAAATCCTCTAACAGCTGGTAAACTGGCTGGGATTTCTGGGAGTTGTAGGCCAAAAATATCTGGGGACCCACAGGTTGAAAACCACTTGTTTCATTCTACCAAAAAAAAAAAGAATTGGGACCTGGTCAAAGATTATTTCAAAGAGTCGAAAATTGAACTTATAATTTGAAGAGAGAAGATTACAAGAAAATATCTGAGACAAAGGGGAAGAAAATGGATTAGTTTACATGTACAGTAGAGTCTCACTTATCCAACATAAACGGGCCGACAGAATGTTGGATAAGTGAATATGTTGGATAATGAGGAGGCATTAAGGCAAAGCCTATTAAACATCAAATTAGGTTATGTTTGGGCTTGGCCCAATGTAAGCCCCTCCGAGTCCCTTTGGGGAGATGGGGCGGGGTATAAGAATAAAATTATTATTATTATTATTATTATTATTATTATTATTATCATTATCAACACAACGACGTTGTATGGCACAGCAAACAAGATAGATATGCTGGATTTCGTTTCGCAAAACCACAAGTCGAACACTTCCCAAGTGTCTAGGACTGTGTGATGTATTTTCTGATGATGTGTGCAGATCCCAGTAGGGTGGCCTTTTGCAGTTGGCAAAATTATTATTATTATTATTATTATTATTATTATTATTATTATTATTATATTATATTATTATTATTATTATTATTATTATTATTATTATTATTATTATTTTACAAATTAAGCACCAAAACATCATGTTATACCACAAATTTGACAGAAAAAGTAGTTCAGTACGCAGTAATGCTATGTAGTAATTACTGTATTTACGAATTTAGCACCAAAATATAACGATGTATTGAAAACATTGACTACAAAAATGCGTTGGACAATCCAGAATGTTGGATAAGCGAGTGTTGGATAAGTGAGACTCTACTGTACTTACTGGAGAAAGATCAAATATGACCACCAAGGAATAGATGGCAGTCAACCCCTTCTCTTTTTTAAATTCTTTTTTCTATCTCTCTCTCCTACTTTAATTTAATCGTTTCTTTTTTATCTTCAATAAAAGAAAATTTTAAAAAGGAAAGAAAAAAAGTCCACTTCTGTGATGAATAGTAGGCTTGGAAAAGTAATGAACACTAAGCAAGGTTTTTCACAAAATATATTTAAATTATGATCTGTGAAATTGTTAATGAAAAACAAATATGCATTTTTCAATTTCCTCTAACTGGAAGTGAGAATTTCAGATTCTCCCCCATCCTGTTCTTTTTCAAAAAAATAAATAAAAATAGACAGATAACTGCACTCACCTTGAACGCTTTTGCCAAACCGATATTCAAAATGCATATATTCAGACCAATACGTTGAAATACATAAAACATACACTTTTTTCACTACCAGAGTACTGGGCAATTTGCTTATATGGGAATCTGAAAACATGTTTTCTGGCAGGGGGAGAATGTAATTATATGCAGAAAATATTAAAATCATTTGTTACTAATTGGTGTGAAGTTAGCTGAAACCAATGGTGACTTTTTGAATTGTCATTAACACTGGTGGTGTTGTGAATTCATAGCTCTGGCTTCTTTTCTCAAATCTATCAACTGGTAAGGCAGTGTTCCTGTTTTCCCATTGCATCCCACTTTACCAAACACTATTGTCTCTTCTAATTAATCATGCTTCTTTCATGATATTGCCAAAGCACAGTAGCCTCAGTTTGGTCAAGATAGTGCTAACAAACTGATAAAGCAAAGAGATTGCTTGGCTCCCTTGCAGCTTTCTTTTGGATTACAGTGTAGGCAATTTTTCCAAGCTTCTACTGCTGCTATTTGTAGTCTGTTATTGTTCAGTTATTTATTTGAATTATAACCCACTTATCTCTCAACATGGGAGTATTTATGACCTTGCATTATATGGATGGTAGTAGTTTCATTGTGAGCCATCCTGAGTGTACTTGAGTGTAGAATAACACAGTATAAAATTAGTTAAATAAAGAAAAAGAAAGAGAACCAGTAAATATTGTACATAATAAACTATAACAAAGCTAGAAGCTACCTATAAATGAAAATGGCATAATGAAATATTTACTCAGGAGAAACAAATTATAATGTGACACTTAACAATACAATTAAAAGAGACAGCATGCTCTCAGTAGCCCTCTGGAAAGAAGCAGAATAAGCTGCAGGGTTTGATTTCATTAAATAAAATGTCAGCAAAAAGCACAAACTCATGTCTGTTGTGCAGTGTAAATCTCCCTTATATGCTGTATAAGGAACCAGTATGTACCCTGTTTCCCCAAAAATAAGACATCCCCGGAAAATAAGACCTAGTAGAGGTTTTGCTGAATTGCTAAATATAAGACCTCCCCTGAAAGTAAGACCTAGCAAAGTTTTTGTTTGGAAGCATGCCAGCCGAACAGAACACCACAACATGAAGGATTGGTAAATGTACATACCATAGAGTGTTGTACATGGAAATAATGGTAGTAACAAGAAATTCTTGACAGGATTCACAGTTTGTCTGGTTATGCTGGTTTGTGATGACAACTATTGTACAGTATATAATGTTCATTTTTTTTTGTTCAACAATAAATGTGAATTCTTTTTCATGGAAAAATAAGACATCCCCTGAAAATAAGACCTAGCGCATCTTTGGGAGCAAAAAAAATATAAGACACTGTCTTATTTTCGGGGAAACACGGTATTTGTGTGGAATCCTTGACCGTGAAACCAAGAAATGGGCAGACAATATAAGTAGATTTAGAATAATAGTAGAAAAAAAAGTGTCCAGGGAAACATGCAAGAGCAGTTCCATAATTGATTGCCATCGTTTAATCTCTATTAGAAAGTACTAGACCGTATTATGGAAAATAATGCTAATAGAAGAGCATGGCTAACAAAATATAATTAAGTTCATTACAAATTTGACTGCAATGGTGACTGGCTACAGTAAGTTATTAGGACCATTTGTCAATGTAACTTTTTAAAGCTAATAGTTTACTCCTCTTTGTTAAGCAACCAGGTTTTTGAGATATTGCTTACAGGTTCTGGATTGTCACAATCCATTTGGAGTAAGATTGTTTTAATACTGTACTGGTAAGTTTACTCTAGCAAAAACCAGCATTTAGTAAATGCCAAAATGGGAGCCATGTGGAAACAGATGATTTTATATGAAATAGAATGATTCTCCCCAGTATTTTGAAGATTATGTGAATTAAAAGCAAAATAATCCAATTCTAGGGGGATGGCACAGCAATTACAACTGCATTACCTTCACCGTCTCGGCCTCTCTCTTGAATAGCATCGGCATTCTGACCAATAGGAAAGTATTAATATAATTAGTTTAAACGCTATTACAATTTATGTATGAGCTTGATTCTCCCCTCTCTAGTGCATAATCTGACTTTTGAAAGATGTAGAATTGCGTTGCTGGGAGTTAAGAGGCATCAGTCAAGAAAGCTTGTCAATACTGCACCCAAAGTTGAGGGGAATCACTAATTAAGAAGGCTCATCACTAATTTAAAACAGTTGTTACAGTCTCGTCTGCATAGCAAAATCCCTGTTAAATATCCTCATCCATTCAGTCACTCTCTTTTTTAACATTTATCCTGAATTGCTAATAATGTTAGATTCAACAGTGGTGAGAATATTAAATTTAAAATTTAATATATTTAAAAATATTAAATTTAATTTATATTTTTCTGTGCTTTTATACCTCATGATTTTGGTGAAAAACTGTGTTCATTGGACAACATAGAAATACAATAAAATGTGACCACTTTACATGGAAAGCCATGTATGTCATGCATGTTTCATTACATTTTTCTTATATAATTCTTACTTTCATTATTTTGCTTTTCCCTTTAAAGACTTCTAGGTTACTAAGAAAGATGTGTAACTTCCAGTCCTTTAAACAACAGTTTCCAGACATTTAAGAATTTTTTCATGTACTGCCTTGTTCTGGCCATCGTTTTGCTCACGGCTTCCATCTACTCTCTTGATGATTTAGCTTTAATTTACAGAAGGGATCTATACCCTATGCGTATTCGAGTTAATATGAATAGAGCATTGATCGCTTCTCTGTCTCATGGAGCTTACTCCCAAGCAAGGGCAGGAGATTCTAGCCTATTGACTTAGCAGACATTACTTTTGAATAATACTGAGATTTTTAGAAATTGCATTGAAGGCCACTTCTACATGAGGGAGTTCCCTCTGATTCTTTCATTATGAACTTGGTGAAGATGGTGGTTCTGCATATGTTGTTGCATTGCCCTACCCAATATACTTAATAGTGAAGGAAGGTAGGAATTTTTGTTCAACAACATTGAAAGCTGCACACTTTCCCTATCTCTGTTCTATCCATTTGTAAATAATGGATTCTATTTATTCTCAAGGGAGACCAAAAGGAGGGAGATGATGAACGATTGACACGTAGCCATATTAAACATGGTATGGTCTTTGGAAATGGCTTTTAATTCTATTTTTATTGATGGTGTTTAATGTGTTTTTATTGGTCTTTTATTTTATTGCTTTATATGATTGAATGTTTTATGCTACTTATTTGTATTGCTTAATTTATTGTATTGTATGGCATTGAATATTTGCCTTTTTATGTTCTTAGCCACGCTGAATCCCCAAAGGGAGATGGGGCGGGATATAAATAAATTTTGTTGTTGTTGTTGTTGTTCTTTAGTCAGAGAGAAGAAAAAAGAGAGAAGTGTAGTAGGACTGTGCAAAATAGTTGTTTCTGCCTTGTATGTCATATTATTTCAAAAGATTCATACATACGAGGCGGTATTAAGAAACGCATGGGGCGCCCATGCAAAAATCCTAAGAATCAAAACACACACCTTTGATTTTTGTTACAGTTCAATAAATCTCATAAGTTTTCCAAAGTCAGTTGGTGCGAAGCCAAAGAGGCCATTCCTCTTTAAATTAAATTGGGAGAGCAAGCCAGCTGGGAGGGAGACTGATATTCTGGGAAACGTAGTTTGGGAAGGTAGAGAATTCAAATGGCCCTGCCCTAAACTACATTTTCAAAAATTCTCCTCACATTAAAAAGCTCCAGTGAGGTAAATATAGCTCATAGACAGGCTCCCCGGTGGCACAGGGGGTTAAACTGCTGAACTGCTGAACTTGCTGATTGAAAGGTCGGCAGTTTGAATCCTGGGAGCGGGGTGAGCTCCTGCTGTTAGGCCCAGCTTCTACCAACCTAGCAGTTCGAAAACATGCAAATGTGAGTAGGTCAATAGGTACCACTCCAGTAGGAAAAGTAACGGTGCTGCATGCAGTCATGCCAGTCACATGACCATGGAGTTGTCTATAGACAACACCGGCTCTTCAGCTTAGAAATTGAGATGAGCACCAACTCCCAGGGTCGAACATGACTAGACTTAATGTCAGGGGAAACCTTTACTTTTACTATGGCTTATAGACAATAGCCTGAATAAAATTATATTTTTTTAATAATATGTGCATGAAACAAAATTTTGTGTACCTTGAACCATCAAAAAGCAAATGTGTCACTATCTCAACCATCCATGTCGACAATATTAATTCTGTAGTACAGTAGAGTCTCACTTATCCAACAGAAATGGGCCGGCAGAACGTTGGATAAGCGAATATGTTGGATAATAAGGAGGGATTAAGGAAAAACCTAATAAACATCAAATTAGGTTATGATTTTACAAATTAAGCATCAAAATATCATGTTATACAACAAATTTGACAGAAAAAGTAGTTCCATGCGCAGTAATGCTATGTAGTAATTACTGTATTTATGAATTTAGCACCAAAATATCACGATGTATTGAAAACATTGACTACAAAAATGCGTTGGATAATCCAGAACGTTGGATAAGTGAGTGTTGGATAAGTGAGACTCTACTGTATTTCGGATTTTGGAATTCTGGATAAAAGACACTTTGGAGATTCTGTTATCACATACACTGGAGGAACGTTAAATTAAAAAGTAGCTGAAATCATGTTCAACTGATAGCACTGTGGAGTTAAATACTGGATCCACACAAAAACTTTTCCAGGTACACAAAGGAACAGTATAAAACCTAGAATAAAAACATCATCTTGTCCCAACTCACTACCTCTTTCTTACGGCTGCTTTAGTTTCCTGATTTTTCCTTGATTGGTTTGCCATAGGTGCCTCACTCTTTTTTCTCTTTCAGGCGCACTAAACAAGTCCAGAAAATTTTATTATCTTACCCGTTAGTCACTCATTTAATTTCAAGTGATGCTGTGTCTGAGTAAAGACTGCATCAAACGTAAGGCAGTGGCAACATTCTTATTAACTTGATCAGCAACTTGCTGGACTCAATGGGTTAATGTAAGCCAAACAAAAAAGAAAAAGAAAATGGGAGAAAGACAATTACTGTTTCATTGATGTGTGCCTTTCCTGTTCCTCTTCTAACATTAGAACGCAATATAGTCTGAGCAGAGACAGTTGGCTGAAAGGTTACCCTTCAGAGCTTAGTTCCTTTTAATAACTCCCCTCCCCCTTAATGAAGAACATTTAGATGCAGGAGATCTTTAGTGGAAAGAAGAACTTTGCCAAGGCCCTGTACCAATGGCTTCATTACGCTTTACCAAGCTGTCATCTGCTGCTACAAAGTGTGAATTTTCTTCCCTAGGCTGAAAAGTAAATGGCTTTGATTTCCTCTGCTTGACATGGAGTACATTCAGTGGAAACAGTCCTCCATAATCACAAATTCTGCATCTGCAAATTGAACCATTCAGAGCTAGAAAATTGAACCACCCTCCAAAAAAAATCTTTAAAAAACCAAAACTTGGTTTTGCAACTTTATATAAGACTGTCTTTTTTACTGTGCCCCTGTATATAATGGGACTTGAGCATCTACAGATTTTAATCTCTATGGGGATCCTGGAGCCAAAACCAGCAGATATCAAGGGCTTATTGTATTACTTTCTCAGACCATAGTTCCAATGATGGCCAGGGGATTTGGGGGGGGGGGGTCCAAAGAGTACTGTATATACTTGAGTGTAAGCCTAGTTTTCAACCCTTTTTTAGGACTAAAAAAAACCTCCTCGGCTTATACACGGGTGAGGGTCCTGGTGGGCTTATATTCAAGTCGGCCTATACTCAAGTATATATGGTATTGTGCTGGTACGGCTGTACCAGAAACTCCAACTTTATTTTCTTTCTGCTAATGTTTGTAGTCATAGGGCAGGCCGCCTGTCCATCATCATTAAGTTTGGTTCCACCCCTTGTTCAGGGCTCTGGGATGTAGACCAGCTCGTCCTGTAGAAAAGCTTCATATCTCAATAATATCCGGGGATATAGAACATCCAAGGAATCAGAAACAGAAATTCCAGGGGAAAGCTCCCAAAGGTTCTGGCTAAGAGCTCATAGCCTCTCAGCCTCACAGCTCCTGAGGGAAACAGCCCTAAAGTTTCCAAAGAAACCTCGGAGAGGGAACAGCACCACAGATCCATGGAACCCCAGCTGAAACATTTGCAAGCCTTGGTTGGTAGGTCCACTCGATACCAAGACGCATTTGGAATCGGTAGTGGGTCCCACATCAGCTAGGTCCATATAATAGACAGCCTGGGAGAGGTTATAAGGGGATTTAGTTATCCAAAGCCAATTGCCTGTCCGCTGGGGACAAGACGGAAAAGACCAACAGTTTATTAAGGAAACCTTGAAGTGTTATTTGACTCAACAATAAAGACTTTGTTATCTCATTAAAGACTCAAAGGACTATCTTTTTCAGGAAAATCCTCAAGAACCTCTCTTTGAGGCGCCCTGGCTTCCTGCTGGGCATAAAGTATACGTCCTATAAAAAGACAATGGTTACAGGCCCAGCGCGTGACAGAACAGTATATTTATTATTTTTCTCTATTATTATTGGTATTATTACATTTATTACTCTATTATTGTTGTTACTTTTACATTTATTTTATTCTATTTTTATTATTATTAATACATGTATTATTTTACTCTATTTATTATTACATTTATTATTTTACTGCATTTATTATTATTATTACATTTTTTATTTTATTCTATTATTAAAAGGATACATAAGCACATTTACATTGAAGAAGATGAAAATAATGATTTAATCAGAGTTGAGCAGTCATATCTTAAATTACAGCTTGATGTAAAGATTCAAAAACATTTAAACTACTGATGCCTCAATTAATGTAATTTTATTGGTATCTCGGCTTATACTGGAGTCAATGTTTTCCCAGTAAGTAGTAAGTAAGTAAGTAAGTAAAAGTTTATTTGTATACCGCCCTCTCTCCTGAAAGGGACTCAGGGCGGTTTCCAATATAAAATCAGCATAAAACATTGTACAATAAAACACTGAAAACACTATAAAACGCTATAAGAATTAAAAACAAAAACAAAACATAACAATTGACTAAAACAATCACATAAGCAGAAGGAATATAATCACTCAAATAACAAATGAATCTGCAAAGAAAAAATTAGGTGGTAAAATTAGGTGCCTCGGCTTATATTCGGGTCGGCTTATACTTGAGTATATATGGTAATTTCTAAAGGAGGGTGCTTTGGGCTGGAAAGGGCACTGCCTTGAATTAACATTGCATTACAACACTGTAGGGTTAGTGCTGGAGAGTTAGCAAGTATGTTAATCTGTGAAAACAAATAGTTGACAAAAGGCAGTTAAACACACTGACAGTCTACTGCATTTCATAATACAGTGGCACGCTTATAAGGCAAGTTGGCAAAGGGAACTGGAATTATTTTCTACACACGTGTGTATGCATGTACACTCACACACTGATATGCTCTTGGTTATGTTCTAATGAGGCTAAAGTATAAAATGCTTTCTATGGGAAGGTGAGTGAGTAATTGTTGATAGATGTAATTCATTCTTCAGACAGAGCTAAATTAATATCAATGTCAAATGGGAAAAGTATTTGCCTCTCCAGATTGTAAAGAGAGAGGATAATAGAGAGAGCGAGAGTGGTATTTTGTAGTTAAAAATAAGTAGTGAACAAAAGGGCACTGATTGCTCTCCAATCCAGCAAGTTAAGAAAGAATAGGAGCTGCTGGAAAGAATGTAGCTAGCCGAATCAGCGGGCTTGGAAACCATTATAAAATTATGTCCCTTAACTTCATAGAGATCCTTGCTCTAAGAATTCACTTCTGATCTCTGCCTTCCTAATTATACGGGTAGCCCAATTCATTATCTGGTTCCTTTGTAAGGTTGCTTCCAACTTGGTGAGCTGTTGATGAGTTAAAATGACATAAAATTGGTCTTGACAAGCCCAAGGAGGACATTGAAAGAAATGCAGGAGGAGAGAAATGCATGTGGCTCTTGCCTTCCCTTTTCACTTTTTGTTACATTCTTGAGTGATAAAGCCAGGAATGCTGCAAGAGAGATAAGTGGAAGTACAGTAGAGTCTCACTTATCCAACACTCGCTTATCCAACATTCTGGATTATCCAACGCATTTTTGGAGTCAATGTTTTCAATATATCGTGATATTTTGGTGCTAAATTCATAAATACAGTAAATACTATATAGCATTACTGCATATTGAACTACTTTTTCTACCAAATTTGTTGTCTAACATGATGTTTTGGTGCTTCATTTGTAAAATCATAACCTAATTTGATGTTTAATAGGCTTTTCCTTAATGCCTCCTTATTATCCAACATATTCGCTTATCCAACATTCTGCCGGCCGGTTTATGTTGGATAAGTGAGACTCTACTGTACTCTCTTTTTTTAAAAAAACAAATACCATTTACTATGTTCATCTTGACTGATCAACATTGAGAAGCTGAATATAAATTTTATCATTGGCATATACATTATGGTTTTTGGCTGTTTTATCTAATGTTAATCAGATGTCAAATTTAATAATAAATAAAATCTCAGTTTACATTTTAATCCATTGTTACAAATAGGTTGACAGTTGATAAAGCATCCTATTGATCTACTGAAATGTATATAACTATAACCTGCAATTCATAACCTAAGGACAGTCTGGTTGGATGAGGCCTATCTGTTATTACATCAAGAATTGGAGATTGAGACTGAAACACACTCCTTTTCAGTCATTTGGGTCTGTAAGAGGTTTTACAAAAGAAAGAAACAACAACAAATTCCTTCTGGAAAAGTAATTGCTTTCTTTGGGGGATAAGATAGAAACCCTATTGCCCGCAATTTACCATATATACTCAAAGATAAGCCAAGCTTTTCAGCCCTTATTTATGAGCTGAAAAAGCCTCCGCCGGCTTATAATCGGGTCAAGGTCAAGCTGGCAGTGGAGCCTGTAGGCTGTTGCTTGCAATATATGATATATTTATCTCTCATCTTACCCTCCCTTATCAGTGTTTTCTTTTCCGAAGCCTCCCTCGCTCTTAATCAAGGGAATATTTTGAAAAGGGAAAGAAGCTTTTTGTTGATTGATTGTTTTATTGTTACGTTTTTATATTGTTTGTGACCTGGGCTTGGCCCCATGTAAGCTGACTTCAGGGAGATGGGGCGGGGTATAAAAATAAAATTATTATTATTATTATTATTATTATTATTATTATTATTATTATTACGTTATTTTTAATACCATATTGTTTTTGTTGACCCTACTTTTCCACTTACAGAGCTAGTTTACTGTTTTTCTTTGAAATACAGTAAATATTGAAAAACCTTTAACCTACTGATGCCTCAATATAATTTAATTAGGATCTATTCAGAGCTGGCTCTAGGTATTTTTCAAGCATAGCCAAACAGAATTTTGGCACCCCCCCCCCCCCCCCAAAAAATCACTGAAAAATAAAAGCGGTGGATAAGCGAAAATGTTGGATAATAAGGAGGGATTAAGGAAAAGTCTATTAAACATCAAATTACATTAAGATTTTACAAATTAAGCACCAAAACACATGTTTTACAAGAAACCAATAGAAAAAGCAGTCTCGACTGCGCCCCCCGTATGTTTTGCGCCCGAAGCGACCGCTTAATTCGCCTCATTGTTGGACCGGCTCTGGATCTATTTACTTATACTCGAGTCAATAAGTTTCTCCATTTTTTGTGGTAAAATTAGGTGCCTTGGCTTATATTAGGGTCGGCTTATACTCGAGTATATACGGTACCCCTAAGAAGAAGGTAGCAGGCTGGAACCATCTTAGTGCACTGAAACCGACTTTGTAGCAGCAGGCTTAAAAGACTGGCGTAGTGTAGTCACCACTTTCTCTGTTGGTATATAATTGTCATATTTGACAATCTGGGAGAGAATTTAAATTGATATACCTGCCTGCTGGTCTGCAAGCACTAGGAGTGGTACTTGCAAATGGATACTTTTGACACACAAATTAGAGATTTAGTTTTAAAAGGCACAAACAAAGGGATTTTGTGCTATATTGTAAAATCAGTTCAAAGTAGACTGCTAAGCTTGGGGCAGTTGGCATGTGGGTTGGCTCCCCTCTGTTACCTAAGCATACACACCTTTTGTCAGATTGACCTGAAGGGGGATCAGACTTGTAACACTCCTTCTCTCTAACAGGGCACAGGAAAGTATACACCAATTGTTATTAATGTATAAGAGTGCCAGATGGTCACAGAGAGTGGTAAAAAGCCCCAAGGTCCTTGATTTCAGTTCACAGGCAAGGGATCGGAACACTTGTGTGTTTGAAGTATGTAATTGTAAAGCTATAGTATTAGACTCGTAGGTGGTTCAGAATGTTACACACTTCATCTTTTTCAAAAAGATAAATTTATACATACTGTCAAGAAGATCTAAGCTCTAGAGGCGTGTATGTGTGTGCAATCTATCATTTTTACCATTTGTTCGCCGCTTTGAGTCCTACCCGTAGGAAAAAAGCATGATAAAAAAATCATCATCATCATCATCATCTAACAGACTTTTTTTTTCGTGTCAGGAGCGACTTGAGAAACTGCAAGTTCTGGTGTGAGAGAATTGGCCGTCTGCAAGGATGTTGCCCAGTGGCCCCGGATGTTTTGATGTTTTTGATGTTGTGGGATGCTAACAGACTTCTCTCAACATAAAGGTAGTTTGATATATATGTACACTGGAGGGTTAAGGTGTATTGCGTGATATATATCTATCTATCTATCTATCTATCTATCTATCTATCTATCTATCTATCTATCTATCTCCGTGTTTCCCCGAAAATATGAGTGTCTTATATTAATTTTTGCTTCCAAGGATGTGCTAGGTCTTATTTTCAGGGGATGTCTTATTTTTCCATGAAGAAGAATTCACATTTATTGTTGAACAAAAAAAATGAACATATATTATATACTATACAGTAATTGTCATCACAAACCAACATAACCAGACAAACTGTGAATCCTATCAAGAATTTCCTGTTACTACCATTATTTTTTGCTTTTATATATATATATATATATATATATCGTTTAATTCACTGTAGAGAGCACGTAGTCTATGTTTGTTATTGTTCTTATATGTACTCTTTATATTTTCAATTTAATTCATGTGTCACTTTTCTGGAAAATCACTAATAAAAATTTATTTTAAAAAAACATAAAGGTAGATTAGTGATCTATCCCCTCCCTCCTTCTATCAAAAATGATGTGCAAATTGATGCTAATGACTGAAGAGATATTTTCCTTTGCACACCAGTAACACATACATAGATACACACTGTAATCATTTGTATAAATATGGGAAGTTCTTTTAATTTGAGATGAGGAAGAAGTCGGTTTGCATTCTGTCCTTGGGGATTGTAGTGTGATGGGCTTCAGTCATGTGCTCACTTATCTACAGTGTGTTATATAGACTGTAGGAGAACTATGATTGCTAATAATAATATAATAATAATAATTTTATTTTTGTACCCCGCCACCATCTCCCCAGAGGGACTCGGGGCAGCTCACAGATGTAAAACCAGCATACAGTGATATCAAATATAAATATCAAATACAAAAACACACAAATAAATTTAAAAGGCATTAAAAAAATCACAATCATTATAAAACACATGAAAAACACAGCAATAAAAACATAAAATGCTAGCTAGGATTGCATTGTTCACCTTAAAATAAACCTACAGAGAGTGGGAAGATGATGATGGTGATGATGATGATGATTTTATACATTTATATTCTGGCTTTTTTTCCTAATAATGGGACTCAAGGCAGATTTGTTGCTATTGTTAACTGTCATCAATTCAACACTCATATGTACAATATTAAACAAACAAACAAGAAACAGGTCTACGAGCCTTACGCTCACCATCTGATGGTTTTTATCCCTGATTAGTCTACTCCCTTTAAATGATACCATGTCACTTTGTTCAGAAATATGGAAAAGTCCACCTATCCCTATGAATGCCTCCATCCCATGAAATATGAAAGAAAAAGCATCATTGACATCATTGAATTGTAATGATTGAAAGTAACAATGCTAACCATCTGTACTCTTTAAAAAACTAATAAAGAATAGCGTCACTTTTAACATTACTTTTGTGGATTATGAAACCTATCATTCCCAGCCAGTTTGGCTTTGTTGTCTGGGGATAATGTTGTCTGGCTCTTTACTAGAGCTTTTAATCAATCAATATTTGTATGTATGTATTTTTATCCTTTACAATTTTATCTTGTAAATCGCCTAGAGCATCTTGGATGGAGGGAGAATTAATAAGTAATTAAATGATGATGATGATGATGATGATGATGATGATGATGATGATGATGGAAATGCAATCCTTCTGGAGGGTTCCAGAGTTGGTGGTTACCATAAATGCTGCCTGTCTCTATCTTCACAGTGCTGCATGGTTTTAGATATTCAGTTGGCACAGTTCCTGCAAAACTTTACAGAGCTTTTCTTAATAAGAGTCATTTGTGAAGCCTGGACTTGTCGGCTTTTTGTTTTACTTCATTAAGACAAGAAACAAAAAGCTGAAAAACTAAACAATGATTTGTTTTTTTAAAGAAACACCTTAGGTGTAACAGAAAAGAAGAATCTGGGGGAAAAATAGACAGCAGATGTTGCTGAAGGTTGCTGCTGAATGTAAATTTCTGGCGACCCAGCCACTGTCTGGGATGCCTGTGTAAGATCTGGGATGAAATAATGTTTGAAGTAAGCAGAGAACTCATACTGTACAAAAATTATACAGAGATCTCTGCCTCTTAGAAGTCAAAACTGTCACTGGCTTGCTCATAATGATATCCTGCCTTTTATTGGATGTGCACAAGGTTAACTAATGGAACCTTTGGCACTTTTTAAAATAGAGGTGAATGTGGCATGACTACTGGAAACCAAGACAATGACAAAATTGTCTCAGGGTTAACGTAATGCAGGAGGATGGAAAGAAATATGCAGTAACAGAATCTGTTTCCAGAAAGAAGTTCCTTCAAATAAATCTTTTGACAGGATGACTCCGGATATCTTTGCTGTTAGGAACACCTTTTCATTTCCTGGACTGTTGGGAGGATGGAAGGGGCTCTTAATGGCATATTAGTGACATAAGAAACTCCTGATATTTCTTGGGAGTAGAATGGACACGAGTGAGGCACCAGATTACTGGAAAAGACCAAACTCTTCCTCTTTCTTCCAAAAAGGCAAAACATGGGATACCATTTCTCATTAACGTTTGAACTGGATTTATACATTCAGATTGAGAAGCAAGAGAAGAGTAAATTGTTCTTTTTTTCTTTTCTTTCTTTTACAAATTCAAAACTTTAATTTATTATGTTCTCTCATCTATACTTCAATTACACTGCTCAGCACATTAATAAATATACATTTGTTTAAAAACATCCAGTGTTTAACTTGTAGATAGATAGATAGATAGATAGATAGATAGATAGATAGATAGATAGATAGATAGATAGATTCCAATTAAACATTAGATGGAACTTCATGATGGTAAGACCAGAGTGATGATGGAACCAGTTACCTAAAGAGGGTGAGGGATCTATTTTTCAGAACATATTCTGAAAGAAGCTGTACAGCCACTTGCTAGAGATACTTTTTAAGCAAAGGGCCAGTCCACAGTCCTTCAGACTGTTGAGAGGCCAAATTATCATTTGAAAAAAAAATCAACAAAATCCTATGCACACTGCACATGTCTTATTTGTAGTGCAAAAACAACAACAGCAACAATGAAAGAAAAATTCAGGCCATCTCGTTCAGTCGTTTTTGATTCTTTGTGACCTCATGGACCAGTCCACGCAAGAGCTCCCTGTTGGCCGTCGCCGCCCCCAGTTCCTTCAAGGTCAAGCCAGTCACTTCAAGGATACCGTCCATCCATCTCGCCCTTGGTCGGCCTCTCTTCCTTTTTCCTTCCATTTTCCCCAGCATCATGATCTTCTCCAAGCTTTCCTGTCTTGTCATGATGTGGCCAAAATACTTCAGCTTTGCCTCTAGTATCCTTCCCTCCAGTGAGCAGCCAGGCATTATTTCCTGGAGGATGGACTGGTTGGATCTTCTTGCGGTCCAAGGCGCTCTCAGGATTTTCCTCCAGCACCAAAGTTCAAAAGCATCTATCTTCCTTCGCTCAGCCTTCCTCGTGGTCCAGATCTTGCATCCATAGGTTACTATGGGGAATACCATTGCTTTCACTATGCAGACCTTAGTTGCCATTGTGACGTCTCTGCTTTTCAGTATTTTATCGAGGTTGGCCATTGCTCTCCTCCCAAGAAGTAGATGTCTTCTGATTTCCTGGTTGCAGTCTGCATCTACAGTGATATTTGCACCTAGAAATATGAAGTCTGTCACTGCCTCCACGTTTTCTCCCTCTCTTTGCCAGTTGTCAATTGGTCTGGTTGCCATGATCTTGGTTTTCTTGATGTTTAACTGCAGCTCGGCTTTTGCACTTTCTTCTTTCACCTTGGTGAAAAGTCTCCTCAGCTCCTCCTCACATGATGTGTTCTGCGTACAAGTTGAATAGTTTAAAAATAAAAACAATTTTCAATGGGAAATGTGGGCCTGCTTCTGGCCAATGAGATAGTCAAGTTAATTAGGATTGTTGTTGCTGTGCCCCTTCAAATCATTTCAGATTTTGGGCAAGCTTAAGTATAAAACTGAGGGCAGGGGCCTTAGTTTGGGGACCGCTGCTCTAGCTGGAGTTTCTGCATTGAGCGAAGGAAGGTGGTTCAACTTGCTGGCCTATGACGCCCCATCTGAGTCTATGATTCTGTTCATTTGGCTTTAAAATTAAACGATGTCTCCATTTAAATCATAACCTGGTCTCCTGTTTGGTTTCCCCTGACGTTAAGTCCAGTCGTGACCGATTCTGGGGGTTGGTGCTCATCGCCATTTCTAAGCCGAAGAGCCGGCGTTGTCCAAAGACATCTCCAGGTCATGTGGCCAGCATGACTGCATGGAGCGCCCTTGCCTTCCCGCCGGAGCGGTACCTATTGATCTACTCACATTTGCAAACACTATGCCACCATAGGCCCCGGTCTCCTGCTTAGTTAGTAATATAAAACTGTCAAATTGTAAATATGTTTGTGAGATAAGGTTAAATTATTAATACTTTCCTGAAAAATGAATTACCTTCATGTTGAAGATTAGGGCATCAGAGAATTAGATTCCAGCATAACCTTTGAACTCTTAATGTGCTCTTTTTCACCTCTGCTTGCTATTTTATGGTCTTCCTGCCTTTTACTGTGACATAATATATAATCCATCATCCTATGAAGTTTTTAAGTAAGGAATATATGAATGCTATAGGAAGGAAGAGCATTCTACTTCAGAATACTCCTTTTGACCAGTTAGTTTGCTTTCTTCAGATTCTTCCTTCAGATAATTTTCCATCAACATAGATAGATAAAATGGATCATTGGGTAGATAGATAGTGGATCCTCCAGTTGTCAAAACTGCAGAGGGACAGCCCTGATTAATCTTTTTTCTTCTCATTTTTTCATCTACTTCAAAAATGTTCCAGGTTCTCCCTCTACCTCCAACTCTCTTAATGCTGCATTATTCAGTTGGTGCCACCTGAATTCAGAAAGTAGTTTATTCCCAGTTAATTTAATCTTGCCCATTCCAATAGGCTCGGGTAAAAGCAATCAGCTGCAATCTATCCTAACTTGTCACTACCACTTCATTTTGACATCTTAACCACACTCTGATATTGTTTGGTTATACAGTAGAGTCTCACCTATCCAAGCTAAACGGGCCGGCAGAAGCTTGGATAAGCAAATATCTTTGATGATAAGGACGGATTAAGGAAAAGCCTATTAAACATCAAATTAGGTTATGATTTTACAAATTAAGCACCAAAACATCATGTTATACAACAAATTTGACAGAAAAAGTAGTTCAATATGCAGTAATGTTATGTTGTAATTACTGTATTTACGAATTTAGCACCAAAATATCACAATATATTGAAAACATTGATTCCAAAAATGTTTTGGATAATCCAGAAACTTGGATAAGCGAGGCTTGGATAAGTGAGACTCTACTGTATCTGTTTCAGTGTTCATCTATAATATATTGGAGGTTATGAGATAGACAGATTACTAGAGTATGAGGATCAGAACACTGTTCTGAAAGTTTTTTGAAAAGAATGACTTCAAGGAAGAATTGCAAAGAAAGCCAAGCAGGTGGGCATGTGGAGCATATTGAAGTAATGTAGGACTCACCTGATTTTCACAGTGTGAGAGACCTGAGAATACAAAGCCATGGCTGTGTTAGTCTGAAATATCAATATGCAAAAGGATGCCTTTGAGACTCACAGAAAGCATTTGTTAGCAAAAGCTTTAGTAGATTTTAACCTCTATCTTCAGATGTAGGGTGCCCTTAAGTTGTTTTTCCAAGAACTTGGAAACAGTATGATTTCTGAGTATAATTCCTAGAATTCTATGCCACCATTAAAATGGCCATCTCAAATAAAATTTATGTAAGCTCTCTGGTTTTCCTTTTGTGTGTGTTTGTGATTTTCTGTTGCGTTTTCATTTGTTTTGGACTTATAGTTATTGTGGTTTCTTTGTGTATGCTGCAACTTTTCATTCCTCACGTGTACCTATTTTTTTGCTACCACCCTGTCTTCACTCACTCAGCTAGTAGAGCAAGGGTTGGCACTTCTGCTTCCAGTTTTTTGAATCAAGGCCACCAACTTCTAATTCTTCTAATGAAGATGAATATAATTCAGATTACTGCTAAACAGCTACAGCTGTGCCGTTTTTTCCAGCCAAAATCCCTCTTGTGAAATCATTATGTACATAGCCCGTCAACAAAATACAAAAGCATGTAAAGTTGATTAAAATGATAGAAAAACTAAATATAATTCAACTCATTTTGTATAAAAAACATGACTTGTGGAGAACACTGTAGCTAATAACATAGACATTTAAGAAAGGCAAAGACAAAATCCATCTTTGAGAATGGATGTCTAGTACTAATATTTTTGTATGCCTTTTGGTGAATTTGATCCTGTATATACTATTTTTTTTTAATTATGGATATTTATTGGTGCAGAGCAAAAGAATGTCAGCATTTAGAATTCAGAATAAGAATTTACTGAATACGCATACCACAGAAAGCATATTGTTTCTTTCTGTTGTCTTTCATTTACCTTCAGGTTAATTAAATCCTATACACACACACACACACACACACACATGTTTATATGTACATGTATATATGTATATACAGTAGAGTCTCACTTATCCAAGCCTCGCTTATCTCAGTTTCTGGATTATCCATGCCATTTTTGTAGTCAATGTTTTCAATATATCGTGATATTTTGGTGCTAAATTCGTAAATACAACATATTCGTAAATTACAACATAACATTACTGCGTATTGAACTCCTTTTTCTGTCAAATTTGTTGTATAACATGATGTTTTGGTGCTTAATTTGTAAAATCATAACCTAATTTGATGTTTAATAGGCTTTTCCTTAATCTCTCCTTATTAGCCAAGATATTTGCTTATCCAAGCTTCTGCTGGCCCCGTTTAGCTTGGATAAGTGAGACTCTACTGTATATATATACATACACAACTACAGTAGAGTCTCACTTATCCAAGCCTCGCTTATCCAAGCCTCTGGATAATCCAAGCCATTTTTATAGTCAATGTTTTCACTATATCGTGATATTTGGTGCTAAATTCGTAAATACAGTAATTGCAACATAACATTACTGCGTATTGAACTACCTTTTCTGTCAAATTTGTTGTAAAACATGATGTTTTGGTGCTTAATTTGTAAAATCATAACCTAATTTGATGTTTAATAGGCTTTTCCTTAATCCCTCCTTATTATCCAAGATATTTGCTTAGCCAAGCTTCTGCCGGCCCGTTTAGCTTGGATAAGTGAGACTCTACTGTATATGTATATATATATACACACACTATATACACACACACACACACACACACACACACTATATATACACACATATACACACACAACTTTCACACAGGGTTTCTTTTATTATAAAAATAGAGGCAGGAGAACATCACACTCTTATTTTCTAGGATAATAGCGCATATATATATATATATATACACACACACACACACACACACACACACACACACACGCTATTATCCTAGAAAATAAGAGTGTGATGTTCTCTTGCCTCTATTTTTATAATGGAATAAACCCTGTTTGAAAATTGTGTAAACACCATTGTAGAAATGTGGAATGCAAAGGAGTTGCCACTGCAGAAACTTTTTTCCCTCTGATTCACTCCAGACACCGAATGCCAGAACTAAAGGAGGTGCTTCAGTTTGGCTTACATCAAGTCCTAAACTGTATAAATCCCTTGAATCTATAGGAATTTGTTTGGTTAACATTTTTTAGGTTTCCCTTGATTCAACAGGTCAGTTTGAGTGGGATTTTGGCCACAATAATTATTAGTCCATTACATTTCAATTGTATACCAGACAGTTTTGTGAAGACAGCCTAGGTAAAAGTGCACAAGACTTTAGCCTTAGGACAATATGTGGTTGCAGAGGAGGTCAGACTCATAAAAGACATATTGAAATAAAAATACCATGCTGACTGTGACTGACTTAAGGCCTTTTTATTACAGTGATTCTATGAAGTCAGTTTCTTCTTGCCTTTCTTTCCTCTGAGGGAATTAATTATTGTGTGCCTTCAAGTCATTTCCAACTTAGAATCATCCTAAAATTAATCTGTCACAGGTGTAAGTAAGGTAAAGGTTTTCCCCTGACGTTAAGTCCAGTCATGTCTGACTCTGGGGGTTGGTGCTCATCTCCATTTCTAAGCCGAAGAGCCAGCGTTGTCCGTAGACACCTCCAAGGTCATGTGGCCGGCATGACTGCATGGAGCGCCGTTACCTTCCTGGCAGAAGCTGGAGCTAACAGCGGCCGCTCACGCCGCTCCCGGGGATTGAACCTGGGACCTTTCGGTCTGCAAGTTCAGCAGCTCAGCGCTTTAACACACTGCGCCACGGGGATTCCAATGTCACAGGTGTACTTGACAAAATTAATTCCGAGAAGGTTTGTCTTTCCTTCCTCTGGGACTGAGACAATGTGACTTGACCAGGATCATCCAGTGGACTTCCATGGCCACACAAGTTTCAAATTCTGGTTTCCAGAATCATAGTCCAGTGCTCACACTACTAAACTAGGTGACTCTCAAAGAACAAACAGTAATGCACAGCTGAACCATTGTTTGTATTTATTATTTTCTTATTTTGATGTACTTTGAAACTTTAGGAGATGCACTTTGTAAATAAGTACAGTAGAGTCTCACTTATCCAAAACTCACTTATCCAACATTCTGAATTATCCAACGGATTTTTGTAGTCAATGTTTTCAATGCATCGTGATATTTTGGTGCTAAATTAGTAAATACAGTAATTACTACATAGCATTAATGTGTAATGAACTACTTTTTCTGTCAAATTTGTTGTATAACATGATGTTTTGGTGCTTAATTTGTAAAATCATAACCTATTTTGATGTTTAATAGGCTTTTTCTTAATCTCTCCTTATTATCCAACATATTTGCTTATCCAACGTTCTGCTGGCCCGTTTATGTTGGATAAGTGAGACTCTACTGTAAATGCAAGATAGTGGAGTGGGAAAACACATCAGTTTCACTTTCCTTAATATCCCCCCCCCAAAAAAAAACCAAAAAAAAAAACATCAGTTTCTCTCCACTCCAGTTTGTGAATGTTGGTAAATATGAACTGTCATGAAATCATCCTCCTTTTGCTGCTGCTCAGTCTTTTAGTCGTCTCCGATTCTTTGTGACCTCATGGACCTGTCCACGCCAGAGCTCCCTGTTGGCCATCACCGCCCCCAGTTCCTTCAAGGTCGAGCCAGTCACTTCAAGGATACCGTCCATCCATCTCGCCCTTGGTCGGCCTCTCTTCCTTTTTCCTTCCATTTTCCCCAGCATCGTGATCTTTTCCAAGCTTTCCCGTCTTCTCATGATGTGGCCAAAATACTTCAACTTTGCCTCTAATATCCTTCCCTCCAGTGAGCAGCCGGGCATTATTTCCTGGAGGATGGACTGGTTGGATCTTCTTGCGGTCCAAGGCACTCTCAGGATTTTCCTCCAGCACCAGAGTTCAAAAGTGTCTATCTTCCTTTGCTCAGCCTTCCTTATGGTCCAGCTCTTGCATCAATAGGTTACTATGGGGAATACCATTGCTTTGACTATGCGGTCCTTCGTTGCCAGTGTGATGTCTTTGCTCTTCACTATTTTCCCGAGGTTGGCCATTGCTCTCCTCCCAAGAAGTAAACATCTTCTGATTTCCTGTATCTGCAGTGATCTTCACGCTTAGAAATATAAAGTCTGTCACTGCCTCCACGTTTTCTCCTTCTATTTTGCACTAGCCAAATTTAACATTCACAGCTATTCCCAACATAAAGAGTAAGGATGTGAAAAATATTCATCATGTTTTTTTCCTTGATGGCAAAGAACATCTGACATGTTGAGACACACAGTCATAAATCTGTCAGTGGCTATGGGATTTTTGTTGTTGCTGTTGTCCTTCGCAGTATCAGAGAGAAAAAGTGAACTTTTTTTACCCTTAAGGTCTTCATAATCTGTGCAATAGAACCGAGCAAAACAAGTCTTTTCCTAACTTTATTAAGCAAGCACAAATGGCATGTTCAAAATTATTTAAACAACCCACTCAATACTGTTTCTTTCAAAAATCCCATTAAACAGTGAGGTATTAGGAGGGTGCACAAAATTGTCACTCTAAAGTCTTTGACTTTGTTGACTTTTTCCAACTTAGAATCATCCTAAAATTAATCTGTCACAGGTGTAAGTAAGGTAATGTTGAGTTTGGGGTGTCAACATTTTGAACATGTAATTTTGTACATTTTCCAAATGTTCTTTTGAAAATTATTAAATTGTTCAATCCTGCACATGAAATGAGTTAAATGTCTCATGGAGATGTCTTTGTTGCACTTGCCTGCCACGTAGCTTTGGTACATGAGACATCTGTTTGTGTGTGTGTGGGGGGGGGGGGGGGGAGGGATCCCAATCCAGCATTAATATGGTTTGTTACACAGAGATTTGAAAATACATTTTAAAAGCGCAAAGCATCAAGACTAAGATAGATGAAGATCTTCATTTCAGTCTTCCCTGTATTAGATTTAATAGATTTTGAATTCTTTGCCAAAATCTACACACCATGGAAAATATATTTTTTAAATCAACTAAAAACAGAATTCTCACTTATTCTTAGTCAGGTGGTATGTTCTTAGAACTTGTCTTATATTGAGCCAAACCTTTGAGTTCCATCTCCCCCAGTAGTTTCCCTTCTGGCATCTATTTTCAAGCAGATGGTCTTCTACAGTTTTGCTACAGAACTCTTCTTGTTTAATTTAACTGGACATATGGGGGACTGGAACAAGGGACCTTGCCCATGCATCACAGGAGTGGGTGATTTCCCTCAAGCCTGTGTCGGAATGTCTTGGAAAATATGCCAAAACATTATTCAGAAAGCTGGGAATAGTTCAGCGTATTTTACAAAGCTATTTTACTTAGCTAATTTTACAAGGAAACGTGACTCCCTCCCACTTGTCTAGACTTTTTCATTCCTAGCCCTCCAACTCTCCCCTCTGACACACAGAAAGCTTTGGCAGAGATGCCAGCAGCACTGCAGGAAAGAGGTATTTCCTGCCTCTCTATTCTGTCTGTTGTTTGTTGACATTTTCCAAGAGCTCTCTCACTTTCTCTCTCCATTTGGTCACTGACCATTGGTGACACTTCCATTGCTGTGACCTAGTATGACTTTTGTCAGAAAAGGAGAGATGGGTTAATACAGGGTTTGTCAAACTTTTTAAGTGGAGGGCCGATTCATGATCCCTTAGACTGTTGGGGGGCCGGACTGTGATGAAATAGTCCAAAATTAGGATTGATGTTATGTGCCTTCAAATCATTTCAGACTTAGGTCAACCCTAAGTCTAAAGTTTAGGACAGGGGCCAGGGCAATGACCTTGGGGGGCCTTAGTTTGGGGACCCCTGATCTAGACGATCTCATAAGACCATCTAGATGGTCTCATAAAACCATAGGTGATTAAAGGGACCCTCAAAGGCCATCTAGATGATCTCATAAGGCCATCAGAAGACCATAGGTAAGGAAAGGGATGCTCAAAGACCATCTAGATGATCTCATAAGGCCATCAGAAGACCATGGGTAAGGAAAGGGGCCCCCAAAGGCCATCTAGACGATCTCATAGGACCATAGGTAAGCAAGGTGACCTCCAAAAGCCATCAAAATGATCTCATAAGGCCATAGCTAAGCAAAGAGACCTTCAAAGACCATCTAGACGATCTCATAAGACCACAGGTAAGCAAAGAGACCTCCAAAGACCAGGTAGACTTAGGTCTACCCTAAGTCTAAAGTTTAGGACAGGGGCCAGGTCAATGACATTGGCGGGCCGCATCCGGCCCACGGGCCTTAGTTTGGGGACCCCTGGGTTAATAGATTGAAACCAACTCAAAGGAGTGCTGGAATGTGGGGAACCAAAATAGTTGCGAGAACCAGCATATTGTAGTGGCCTGGTTCTCTGCTCAGCCGTGGAAGCCCTGTGGGTGACCTTGGATGAGTCACATACTCTCAGCCCCAGAAAAATCCCATGATACGTTTTCCTTAGGGGCCCCTTCTACACTGCCATATAATTCAGATTATCAAAGCAGATAATCCACATTATCAGCTTTCAACTGGATTATATGAGTCTACATTGCCATATAATCCTGGTCAAAGAAGATAATCTGGATTTTAATGGCAATGAAGAAGGGGTCAGGGTCACACGTTCACCTCTTATTTGAGGTTAGCACTTATGAGCTAACAAAAAACCCTGCTGAATCTGAATCTGGTGCTTTTAGATGCTATTTCTAATACAAAACATGTTATTGGACCGCAATTGTTACGAGTCAGACACCAGCCAATATAAACAATTCAGTTTATTTGCAAAAACAACACAAAGGAGCCTAAGAAACAACCATAAAAGGGCTCAAAACACTTTCTCTTCAGTGTGAGGTAACAATGTCCAAAAAGAACTCAAAATACCCAAACTCAGGGTGTAATCTGGATTATCCTGGGAAATAATCCGGATTAAAAAACAAACTAAGACGAAACGGCTGGAAACTCGCTCCACCTATTCAGTGGAACTAAACAAACACAGGAAAGCTACCAGCAACCACCCACAGTGACCAGTGGCCACGCCATGCCCCAAAACATTGTTAAAGCAAAACCACGTCGTAAAGGAGAAGTCACAGCTGCCACATCCGGTCCGCATCATTAGGGTGAAGTCACAGGTATCGAGTTCCAGTCCAAGTCGTCAGGGAGAAGTCACAGACATCGAGTTCCAGTCCAAGTCGTCAGGGAGAAGTCACAGACATCAAGTTCCAGTCCAAGGTGAAGACAAAGACCCAAAACGATGGAGGCAAGCTGGCAGGTCCCAAAGCAGTCTTCCAAACACGTCTTCTGAAACGGAGATCCCAAAAAGCGCCCAACAAAACACCTTGCCGATTGCAAGGTTACATTAGCAACAAACTTACTTAGTAGCATCTCTACTCGAAGACTTCATCACAACAGCAATCCTGTCCTTTCTTTCCTACATAACTGCAGTGTTGTGTATCATTGTACATTGTGATATTTCACCATAAAACAGATGCAATCACAACCCTTCCTTCCTTGATATGTTTCAAATGCAGGAAGAAACCTGTAGCATAAATTAAATACGCTACAGTTCTCTTTTAATTTTTCCTGGAAACAAAATCTCATAGTTCCCTAGGCATTCGACTCCCGATATATGCTTGATGCACATGAAACCTGGAGTCCATCTGTGCAGGTCCTCGAGGATTGGCATTCAAAACAATTGAGAAATATAGTAAGGTGATGCTCTTGACTAATGAGAAACATGTGGTGCTTTCTCCTCAGGCAACCATAGCAACTTTTAATTTGTGTTGTGTGGGAAGGGAGTATCACTCAGACACATCTGGAGTCTGAACACAAACCTTGAAGTCAATCTGAATTGCTATCACTTTCAGCCTTGCATTATTGTACTTACTTTTGAAGCTTTAAAGCAGCTCCTAAGGCTTTCTTCGAGAGCCAGATCACCCAGAACAATAGCATGTCCAACTGCCCTCTTGCTCAAAGGAGGAACCACTGTGGAGTATCTTACTCTACTCTTGCTCCTATATCTGAATGTATAAATCCAGCTCAGAAGTTAATAATCAGTGGTATCTCATGGAAGATGTATGGTTCTCATGGGGGTTTTTTTGGTTGTTTTTTTTTGTGAGCCCCCGATGGTGTAGTGGACTAAAGCCTCGTGACTTGAAGGTTGGGTTGCTGACCTGAAAGCTGCCAGATTCGAATCCCACCCGGGGAGAGTGTGGATGAGCTCCCTCTATCAGCTCCAGCTCCATGCAGGGACATGAGAGCAGCCTCCCACAAGGATGGTAAAAACATCAAAACATCCGGGCATCCCCTGGGTAATGTCCTTGCAGACAGCTAATTCTCTCACTCCAGAAGCGACTCAAGTTGCTCCTGACACGAAAAAAAAGTTGTTTTTTGAACTTCAGTTCTCAGAATTTCTGGTGCTTCACCATGCTAACACAACTCAGGGGAGCTGAAGTGCAACCCATCAGGAGAGCAAAAAACTTGAAAGCCATTGACACACTTTGGAACACACTTTATAGTGACCTCTTGACATGGGAGTTGCCTTGAGAAAAGCAAGTCCCTCCAAAAATAACATTGATTCAACTGAGAAGATTTATTCTTGTTGCAGGGACTTAGTCCTTGAGTTTGAGTCAAGAGGACACAGCGAGGAAATCATCCCATTTCAGATAAACTGCAGACAAAAGCACTGGGCAGGCAGAGAAGATCATATGGGGGAACATTTAGTCTTGGAACTGCCCCACTCAGTGTAATTCTCTCTGTCAGGAATTTGTCATCAGCAGCAGCAGAGAGTGAGAACTTGTTTTATTGCTTAACTATATATTGTAACCATAATACAGTCAGGCTTTATGGAAATGTGTATATCAAGACAAGCAAAAAGGATTACTTTTTGTTTTGCACATGTCAGCTGCTGTAAACACTGATCCAACAAGGTGTAATTTCCAATTCAAGAATGTTTTTTGTTGCTTTCTCCTGCGTGTGACTGGGTGTCTAAAGCAAGGTGAACTATTCTGAGGTGCGACACATTTTGAACTTTACATATTTCCCTCATGAAGCAATGCTGAGAGGCAGCAAATACACTGGATGCAACAAAAGGTGAAATGGCCTTGATAGGAGAATGGTAGATGACTTTGAGTCACAGGGCTGACATAGGTAGAGTATTGATGGAGTAGAGGGGGAAGAAGAGGAGAGAAAGATTGGACCTGTGCTGTCTAAATGAGGCTAGCAGCATGTCTATCTACTTTCTCTAGCTTTGATGCTGAAGTGAGCTTGGCTGGCTATTTTGAAAGATGTGCAGCTGGCATGACTAGCGTCCCTGACCACTTGGTCTCTCTGCTTTAATATACAGAGCATTTTGAAATCCGTCAAGCTGAAAGCTGCTTTATAAATGTAACAAGGTGCAATGATTGACAACGTGAAATGTCAGGTGGCATAACCCATTAAACCTTCCAATAAAATAGTTCTACACAGTCTGTGCTGGAAGATGTGGAGAGGGCTCCCTGGAGCATATAATTGGTATTGACCATAATGACCAAGATCCGGGAATTAGTTGTATTCCACAGCATCATACTCAGCTTATGGGCATAAACAGCCAGAACACTGTGTCCATTGAATTAAATAAGAGTTTCTCATTCCATTAAGTAGAGAGCAGGTGAATCCTATATTATTGAGTAAATTCAAATTCAATACTTAAGCTGATACTTGCAAGGATGCTCTAGTGCACAATAACAGCTGGGTAAGAGTGAATCCTTCCAAGTTTCAGCATGAAAGACCTGTCTAAGGAGCTAAACCTATTCAGGGGATAAGGCACTCTACCATTAGATAGCTGTGTGAAAGTTCAGACTAATTACTTCATCACACACAGTAAAATCAGTGTTTCTATATACAATAGAGTCTCACTTATCCAACATAAACGGGCCGGCAGAATGTTGAATAAACGAATATGTTGGATAATAAGGAGATATTAAGAAAAAGCCTATTAAACATCAAATTAGGTTATGATTTTACAAATTAAGCACCAAAACATCATGTTATACAACAAATTTGACAGGAAAAGTAGTTCAATACGCAGTAATGCTATGTAGTAATTACTGTATTTACGAATTTAGTACCAAAATATCATGATGTTTTGAAAACATTGACTACAAAAATGCATTGGATAATCCAGAACGTTGGATAAGCGAGTGTTGGATAAGTGAGACTCTACTGTATTGATAGATCAGGAGATCCAATGAAAAAGAGAAAAAACACTTGAATAAAAAAATAATAAAGTCTGTTTTGTATCCTTTTTTCTTGGGTTTCATTTGTTATTTGCTTCCTATTAAGCCATGAAAGTCAGGTGTCTTTAGGTCAGTAACTCTCTCAACGTGGCTTATTTGCAAAAACAAAATAAGGTGAATGAAAGCCATGTACATTACCTTTGCCTCATTGGAAGAAAGTGAGAATATACATTCCCTAACAAGTAAGACCTAAATCCAATTGTTAGTCCAGGCTAAATCAATAGAACTTACTGAGTTCTAATTGATTCAGTTGATCTGTTCCACTTGGAACTAACAAATGGATTTATGCCTAAATAAATAAATCAAATTACTAGTCCCAGTTAGTGTAGGTTCATTGATTCATTGTGAGTTACATAATTGTTGGCTTAATTTTTAGCATTTGATTCAATGGGTGTAAAGTAGGTGGGATTAGCAAATGAACTGAGCCCTTTATATCCTCATGGATTCACTAACACCATAGTAAGTGAATTCATTGGAACTTTGCGAATACTTTTCAGCACACCACTGAATATGTCTTGCTGTGAAAGAGTAACTTAGTGCAACAAATAGCCTCCAAAGACAGCATCCCATTTGTGGGGAAGGGGGGAGAGAGGGAGGGAAGCATCACATTACTATCTAATGTGCATACTACTAATGCAATGTCCCATTGCATTAGACAGCAAATCGTATTGTTTCTCATTTATCATCGCACATTGTTGTTTCTGGTCCAGTGTCCTAAAATTATCCATTTTCAGATTTATCACATGAGTGAGTGTAGTTTCCACCCACTCCCCTTTTTAATTTAAAAAATTGTGAATTTAGAAATTGTGAAAGAAAGGGCAGGAAAAGTGCAGTTTGAAAGATCAGAATCATGCTAAAGCAAAGTAGGGATCTCCTAAACTACCGTGTTTCCCCAAAAATAAGACAGTGTCTTATATTAATTTTTGCTCCCAAAGATGTGCTAGGTCTTATATTTTCAGGGGATGTCTTAATTTTCCATGAAGAAGAATTCACTTTTATTGTTGAACAAAAGAAATGAACATTTATTATATATTGTACAGTAGATATCATCACAAACCAGCATAACCAGACAAACTGTGAATCCTATCAAGAATTTCTTGTTACTACCATTATTTTCATGTACAGCAATCTATGGTATGTACATTTACCAATCCTGCATGCTATGCTGTTCTGTTTGGCGGGCATAATTCCAAACAAAAACTTTGCTAGGTCTTACTTTCGGGGGAGGCCTTATATTTAGCAATTCAGCAAAATCACAACTAGGTCTTATTTTCTGGGGATGTCTTATTTTCAGGGAAACAGGGTAGCAACATTTCTTATGAATACATGAACTTTTCTAGGATACTTTCTGTGACTGGTCATGGGAAATCATTTCAGGCCAAGAGAATATGGAAGACATGTGTATCAATCAAATCCATAATGGATGGCAAGTATCAATGGCTGTTGCCCATAATAGCATAAAAACAACAAGGGTCTGCCTATCGGATCCTGGATTAACATTTGGAGGTGTGCACCATTTTCAAGTCTATCTTGTACTTTTTTGTGACAAGATTATAATGATGACAGTTGCAGAAGTGCCTGGTTAGAGTCAAAGAATGGTGATCTCCTTGTAGGTGTTTTGACTGAACTACTACAGACTGCTATCCTCTGCTTCTTCATATGTAAAAATGCAAAATCCCCCATCCGAGACACAACTTGCATCTGAGGAAGTAGACTTATTTTACAGAATTATATACTATCGACATGATTTTTTTCAGTTAGTCTCTGAGGTGCTTTGTATATTGATATTCCAGACTAAGACGGTTATGTCTTTGAAGGGAAAATTCCTGGAGATAGTAATCACAAAGGGCGGAAAATCCAATGTCTAGTCAGGCAGAAAGTGAAACTAGAGCCTTTTTCTTTACCTCCTGCTGTAAATGTTCTTGTTTTATATGTAGGTAATCATTGTTGCAGAAATGCAGTGGATCAGGGGACTAACACCTGACTTATTTTAATTTTTACCCTTAAGGCATAGATTTACTTCCACATTTGCTGCTTGTAAGGGAATTAGGAGGAGAATAACAATAATTTTCCCTCCTGTGTTTTTGCAGAATCTTCGTTATCTCCATATTTATCTGATCAGATTACGCATACCTACATGACACCTTATTTTAGAATCTAAGGGTCCTCATCAAACATTAGCTGTAAGATGAAGAAGTTTAAAGTGGAAACTGAAAGGGGGAAAAAATCTCTTTGAACAAGTTGAGATACCAATCATGGTCCACACAGGTGATAATTCTGGATCATCGTCCATGCTATCTTGAGGCCAAGATGGGGAGGATGATCGAAATATCCAGAAAGGCAAGAATTCAGACTTCTGCTCTCCTTCAGGAAAAAAAAAATGTTTGATATCCTTAGAGAGAACCTGGTGTAATAGCCCTCATTCTCCTAGAATATCTAAGAAATAGTTAAGGCCTCCTATTGCTCCCTTCCCCACTGTGTTCGGCATGTGGTAAGAACAGGGATAAAGCTGGCTGGGAATTATGCAGATCAGGCAAGCTAATTTAGCACACCCAAATTGTGTAATTAGCTCTTTAAATTTGCATATTATGTAAATTACACTAGCTTGGTCGGAAAAGGTGGGGGATACAACTTAAATTCAATTTATATAACATTTTATTAGCTGGAACATAGCCAACAAAGGAGAGTCTGGCCCTGATGCTTCTACAGGACTCCTTTTGAAAGCCATTGAGACTACTGAACATGTGGCTTTCTTCTGAATCACTATTTTGAAGTACTTTCAGCCCTTGAAGGCATGTGACTGGTTCTGGTGCCAGCAGGCTGCTGCTCCATTATTCCAAGGGCATTGTCCGTATGTTTCTATCTTGTCTCCGTCTCCAGGAATGTTACCAGAGATTACAGTTTTCTCCAAGGACTTTGTCAAACTGACAATTGGAAAGTGTGGGAAAGTGGAGGGAACCATCTTAATTCATTCCCTACTATTTTCCCCATCTTGTGGGATGACCAGTTGTGACTCAGCTGGAGTGTCAGAGTGACTCTGATGGGGATTGTGGGATTCAGGTTTAAGATGACTCGGATGGGAATTATGGGATTCAGGTTCAGAGTGTCCCTGTTGTGAGAGATGAGGAGCAGGGAGGCATTCCCATGGCAGGGAATGGTGGAGATGATACTGAAGCTAGCCAGGTGCAAAGGGAGGATAGCTCCCAGCTAGATAGCATGCAGACAGAGGCTGCTGTTAATGGGCTGTCTGGCCTTGACCAAACAGCATCTCTAGATCGAGCTGGCTGTTTGGAATTTCGGGTTCGCAGGAGTGTCAGATTAGCAAACAAAAAAGAGAAAGAGGTCAGAGGGCAAAGAAATGCATTCATGCTGTACAGAGAATATTAAAGAGTGTGCTGAGAGAGAAACCTTTGTCAAAAGCAACGTCTCATTTGAGTTAGAAGCAGCTCTTGCTTTCCTGGATTATCCTGTAATCAAGTTCATGGGACTATGTCATGTATTAATGGAACCTTGTTTTATGCCTAAGACTTTCTTGGATTATTCTGTATAGCCTTGGTTTTGCAACAATCTTTTGGATCTTTACTTTTGCTTTTTAAGAACTATTTATTTCCTATTTCCTAATAAACTACAAAAGACTTCAACCTGTGTACAGCCTGGTGTGTTCAGCAAGGTGAAGCTATCCTGAGGTGAGACACCAACCCACATCCTTTTCCTTCCTTTTCCCATGCTTTCCCTGCTTCCTGCTCATTTTTTGAGTCCGTCTTCTCTCCATTTTAACACGCTGGCAACATGGATCCTCACTGGCAGCCACTGGAAGTAGTGGCTCTGTTTTGCCAGAGTGTTAAAATTGAGAGAACCCAGAGAGTTGACTATGTGGTATGAAGTCCAAAGTATAATGTCTTCATTGAAAAAGTCAAGGTTTTAAAATACTACTTCCAGAATACCCCACCTATCACAGTCATGACTGGCCATTCTTGGAGTTATAGATTTGTTTTGGTTTTTTCAAGTCCCTAACATTTCTGAGATACCAGGCTGTACCTATGTTTACATCTGATCCAGGATTGATGGGCATTCCAAAATGAAATGCTTGAAGGTGTTATGGAGATGAAAGTAATTAAGCTTAGACTCAAACTTGGCAAGACAGGAAGGTTCAATATATCTTTAAGGGATGGAAATCACTTTACTACTGTCATAGATGAAACTTGGGGATGTTCTTAAAATACAGATGTATATCTGAAAATACTTGTTTCCCTTATATGATTCCATTACATTCCACTTACTTGAAATGTTTAAGCAAAAAAAGGAACAGGAATGACATGGAAAAGTGTCCTCTTTCATATGGGCTTATAGTCACTGAAGAGAATGACAGTGTAGCACAAAAAAAAATCATACCTTGATCTCCAACTTCCAAACCACTGTTGGTCATCAGTAATGGAATGGATGAGGGCACACAAATTGAAATTTAATCCATAAAAGACAGAGGTGTTTTTGGTCAGTTGGAAGGCTGGATGGGGCTACACTTTCCCTGAAGATACAGGTCTGCAGTTTGGGGTTACTCCTGAACTCAGTGTTAAAGCTAAAGGAATCTGGATTCCTGCAATGGCCAGGAGTGCCTTTACACACTTAAAACTTGTACAACAATTGCAGCCATTCCTTGAGATGGTGGGTCTGGCCATGGTAGTGTACATGTCATGGGACTTCATCACACAATGGGCTGCAAACATCTTAAGACAATTGCAGCACAGCTGATTAACGGAGCACTACACTGCCCATCACATGATATAGGCTAACTTCTGGTGGGGTTCTGTTGATGAACTGTGGCACAAGCATCCTATGATGCTGTGCCCAGAACATGGAAAGCTTCCTCTGTTCCTTTGGACCAGCACGAAGATGCTTCGCTTCATGTGATGAAGCATCACTGTTGATGAGGCAGGGCATGAGGTGTTGGGATTGCCCCGCTGCCCTGCCGATTCACTACGGATGCTGATGAATCACCCTGTGGGACCTCATCAATGGGATGAGATCTTTAGTTACTTCCCATTTAGATTACTTTAATGCACTCTATGTGGGACTGCTTCTGAAGAGTATTTAGAAACTTTGGCTGGTTCAAAGAGATGTCTTCTTCTTAGGCGTTCCCTCGTAGTTCGAGGATGATGGTCCTCCATTTCTTGGAAGACGACTGTGCGTGATTTTTTTTAATGTGTGGAGGTCGGTGCACGGCCGGTCAACACACAGTCTTCACAGATTGAGGTCCCAGCAGTGGTGTGATTAACACAACGAGAGTGGCTTCTCACTCTGTTGCAGCCTTCTTCTGCCTTCACAGCCATTGTAACATGTACCATGTTATCCTCCACCTGCTCCGCCATTGAGGTCTTTGGGTCTTTGGATTGTTCTTGGTCTGGATCCTCCCCTGTGGCCACTCCTGAGAGTGAGATGCGATGGTACATCAAAGAGATGTGGTACAATGGTTAACCAGGGCTGGCTAGTGACTACAGAAGCAGACAACCTCCACCCCCCCCCCCCCAAAATTGCAGCAACTCCATTAGCTGCAAGTGTGTTTACGGTCATGATAGGGTTATGACCCTATATGGCTTAGGTCCTCCTGATACAAATCTGCCCTGGTCCTGAGATTTTCAGGAGAGGCCCTTCTCTTGGTCCCACCACCTCGCAAGCTTGGTTGGTAGTTGGCCCACTCCCTACTATCCTTGCAGCAATAGTCAAAGACCTTTCTATTCAGGTAGGCTTTGAAAGAAGAACGTTTTTAAGACTGAGTTAGGAGGTGCTGTGTTGTGTTTTATGTATTTTAATAAGGTTTTAATGGTTTTTGTTCTTTATTTTTATAGTCCCATGGCTAATTCTATTTCAGTGTTTCTTTGGCTTAGGTTTTAAATGGTAGATTTCATTGTTTTTAGCATTTTTAGCTGCTTTGTATATCTTTTAAGATGGAAAATGTGGTATATAAATAAATATAACAACAACAGCAACAAAACCTTCCCATACAAAGTTATCGCCTTTGTAAAAAAGGAAGTGGCTTGGCTTTACAGTGCAGTCTGATGTTTGTTTGTTTGGAAATAAATACTATTGTCCTCAATGGGTCTTACTTCCAAGTGCTGAACATAAGGTTCCAGTCATTTTGAAGTGTTGCTAGATGATAAACTTAGTAATAACAGCATGTACTGCTTGTCAGATGTATTAGGACACCGTAGCACATTTTTGATTCGTTTAACTGCGTCAAGAATATTTCATGGAAATACGCTCCTTGAGAGTACTCAGTAAACAGGAAGGCAAGCACAGTGTGTTCCCAATGCCATGCTACTCTGCTGGAGATATGTAACAAATTCTAGCGATGTACTGCTGAGATAAGGCCTGCCATTCCCCAACAGAGCTGCCACTTAGATGCCACTGCATAGTATTTAGTTGTATTAATGGCTCCTTCTGTCACAATGGTTTAGCAAGACATTCCAGTCCTGCTGAACAATGTTCATACTTTGTTTTTCTGTGGCTGAGATTCACTTTCGCTTCCTCTTCAAGGGCCTGCTTCTTTTTTTCATTGATTTCCATTAAAGTAAGGAAAGCAATGATCCAGAAACAGCTCATGAATTGCATTAGCCAGTTTAATTAGAGTGAACACAAAATTTCTCCCCAGACTGAATAGTCAGCATTCAGCCTTCGATGCAACTTTATATCAGGCTGGCAGTGGACTGATATTACTGCCAGTGCCAATGATTTAACATATCAACTCTGTTTAGATGACTTACACTCCCCTTTGCATTCTGCATTAAAAAGAGCCATGCAGAGCAATTTGGACTATTGCATAATAGGAGTAGGATGTACCCCATTTGGACTCATCCACCGTGTTTGTC
This sequence comes from Anolis carolinensis, assembly GCF_035594765.1. Classification (NCBI taxonomy): domain Eukaryota; kingdom Metazoa; phylum Chordata; class Lepidosauria; order Squamata; family Anolidae; genus Anolis; species Anolis carolinensis. The sequence goes on along the minus strand of NC_085841.1, from coordinate 213,351,801 downwards.
ATTTTTATTCATAAAGTAAGGATTGCTGGTGGTTGCACTGTGTGGGTCACATTTAATGATGGAACTCATTCATCTCCCATGTGCTACCTTTTTGTTCCTTATCAGAAATTACTGTATATACTCGAGTATAAGCCTAGTTTTTCAGCCCTTTTTAGGACTGAAAAAAAAACCTCCTTGGCTTATACTCGGGTGAGGGTCCTGGTGGGCTTATATTCAGGTTGGCTTATACTCAAGTATATATGGTATGTTTATTATTTTTCTCTATTATTATTGGTATTGTTATATTTATTATTTTACTCTATTAATTATTATTATTACATTTATTATTTTACTCTATTATTGTTGTTACTTTTACATTTATTTTACACTATTTTTATTATTATTAATACATTAATTATTTTACTTGATTTATTATTACATTTATTATTTCACTCTTTTTATATATATATATAAAAGAGTGATGGAATCCTGGCGACTGCCAAAACAACAAAACTAAACACCCCACAACCTCAAAAATTGACAACACAACCCATCATCCACGCCTCTAGGTTGATACAACAAAAAGAAAAGAAAAATAAAGTCCTTATTAGAGGGAGAGGAATAATTGTTTTTATCCAATTGCTGCCAGTTAGAAGGCTAAGCTCCGCCCACTTGGTCTCCTAGCACCCACTCACCCAGGGGACAGGCAGAGTTAGGCCTCATTTAGGCCTCTTCCACACTGCCTATAAAATACAAATTATCAGATTTTAACTGGATTAGATGGCAGTGTAGACTCAAGGCCCTTCCACACAGCTATATAACCCATTTATAATCTTATATTATCTGCTTTAACTGGATTATCTGGACTCCACACCTTTACCCTTTACCTTAACTACCACCAATTCCTCAATACTTTATTTCCCATAACACCATGCTTCGCCACAGCAACGCGTGGCCGGGCACAGCTAGTTATTATTAAAAGGATGCATAAGCACATTTACATTGAAGAAGATGAAAATAATGATTTAATCAGAGTTGAACAGTCATATCGTAAATTACAGTTTGATGTAAAGATTCAAAAACATGCCTCAATTAATGTAATTTTATTGGTATCTCAGCTTATACTGGAGTCAATGTCTTCCCAGTTTTTGTGTGGTAAAATTAGGTGCCTCGGCTTATATTCAGGTTGGCTTATACTCGAGTATATACGGTCATTGTCAATATAAGGGTGGATTATTCTAGAAAAACAGAGGAAATGTAGTAGTACAAAATGGCAGATCATACATTTAGGAATCAACATTCAAAATGTGATATTGACAATGTGGCCCCCGAGCCTCCTGAAGCTTTTTCAGATAAGAAAATATCAAGCACAGAATGACTTTGAATCACCAGTATGAATCAGCTATATTAAAACATTCCTCAGTATCATTTAGAGAAAATAAAACCACACATACACAGTGCATTAAGTCATTTCAAAATACAGAAATACTAATAAAAGTACCAGATCTTCTGGCTCCAACATACTATTTGTACTCAAGCAGCTGCTGGTCCAATGATTTTCAGGGCAAAGCGGAGAAAGTCCCTAAAAACTGAATTAATTTTGTAGGAATGAAGTGAAATAGCTTTAGGGTGGAGGCAGACCTGTTCTCAAAGGCAGGGTACATCTACACTGTAGAATCAATTCAGTTTGATGCCACTTTAACTGTAATGGATTTTTTTTTCATGTCAGGAGCGACTTGGAAATCTTTGGCTTTTCATTTCAATTACTTTGTATAACATGCAGATATTGAGAGTGGAATTCTTGAGAATGCACTAAATACTAGATATGAGGCCAGCTAGAAGAACTGTGCCTGGCTGCACTATCTTTAGCAATAAATTAAACACATTCTAAGGTCTAAACATCTCATCATAACCCACTCGTGATGCCCTGAGATCTGATCTCATTGCTGATCTCATATTGTCTTCAGGTGAAACATGGGTTCTGCAAATGAGATACAACCTTGTTATTAGAACCTGGAAACCTGGTATTAGCTGTCATTACTAATTTTTTTTAATCTGATAATATTTAAACATTGATAGAAGATGGAAATGTGCTTTAAATTACACAAGAATCACTTCCAATTACAGTAGAGTCTCACTTATCCAAGCCTCGCTTATCCAAGCTTCTGGATTATCCAAGCCATTTTTGTAGTCAATGTTTTCAATATATTGTGATATTTTGGTGCTAAATTCGTAACTACAACATATCATTACTGCGTATTGAACTCCTTTTTCTGTCAAATTTGTTGTATAACATGATGTTTTGGTGCTTAATTTGTAAAATCATAACCTAATTTGATGTTTAATAGGCTTTTCCTTAATCCCTTCTTATTATTTATTTATTTATTTATTTACAGTATTTATATTCCGCCCTTCTCACCCCGAAGGGGACTCAGGGCGAATTACAATGAACACATATATGGCAAACATTCAATGCCAACAGACAAACAACATACATTAGACAAACTCAGAGGCATTTTTAACATTTTTCCAGCTTCACAATTCCGGCCACAGGGGGAGCTGTTGCTTCACCATCCAGTAGTGGCTGTACTTCTGCATTCCTTTCCTCATGTTTTGCTGGCAGTTTTATGGTGTTGTAAATTAGCCTCCCGCATAAAGCGTCCCTAAATTTCCCTAATTGACAGGTGCAACTGTCTTTCAGGGCTGCATAGGTCAACAGCAAGCCGGGGCTATTAATGGTCAGAGGCTTAACCCGACCCGGGCTTTGAACTCATGACCTCTCGGTCAGTAGTGATTGATAGCAGCTGGTTACTAGCCAGCTGCGCCACAGCCCGGCCCCAGATATTATCCAAGATATTTGCTTATCCAAGCTTCTGCCGGCCCGTTTAGCTTGGTTAAGTGAGACTCTACTGTACTAAAAGTATTTTTCATAAATTAAATTAATGAGTACTTTATTCCTCCGATAATAATATTGTGAGTATCAACAATTAAAGTAGCAAACCATCTAAATTTTAAATGAATTAGGGGACAATTTGTTTATTGTAACCATCCGCGAGCACAGCTTCAACTTTCTATTTTGGAAGCACTTCAAAGTACCCCTGGACATCATGTACAAATTATTTTTGAACAATCTTAACTGGTTAACTCTAAAAGAAACAGATTAACTGCTGTGCAGATCTATGGGAATAAAAAGCCATTTCTCTGACAAGAAAAAGAAAAAGGCAGTTGTTTGGGGGGAGTAAAGGAAAGCATATCTAACATTGTCCAGGGAGACATCTACAGTCAGATAGACAAGCCTTTGTATTGCCATTGAACTTATGTTTACTTTTTAAATACATGGCCACTCTTTTAAAAGCAGAGGGTAGTGTGGTAAGGGGGGAATGACTTCCACAAAGCAGTACATTTGTAGCACTATAGTGCGATATGACAAGATATTACTTTGAACCTGACCCAAGCACTTTGCTTTCATCCTCCCCAAGGAGGAGAAGCAAACAGCAGGGAGTTGAGGCTGCCATGAAATGGAATGACTATGATCTTGTGAAGGGAGAAATCTGGGGAGAAAAGAGAGAAATGTTTCAAAGAAGAGGGGTTTTTTACAAAGAAAACTAGTGGCAATAACAGAAGGGAAGATTAAAAGCAGGGAAGTAAAAACAAGTAATATGCTGCAGTTAAGACTGGAAGGATTCACATGCTTTTAAGGACAGATATATTGAAGTATAAAATTGGATTTTAGGATGCAGATTAAATACATGCTGATTGTGGATTTGCACTTTAAATGATCTGTGTCAAGGAAGTAGACTTATTTTTTTGTGATTCTTCTTAAATGCATTAGAGCAGCGTTTCTCATCCTGGGAGTCAGGACCCTGGGGGGTATTGCTGTATATGCATGTATTTGACTAAGTTTCTGTGGGATCACTACTTGTGTATGTGTGTGTTCAGAGAAAAACACCTGGTCAATTACAACTCATAGTTGAGTAATTAGAACAATCAAGGATAGCAAGCTTGAACCACTCCCTGAATAGGGTATAACTTGGGGAATGTTTGTAATGTTTTTTGGGACTTACTGAATCACTTGCTTCAGAACTTACTCGGAGTAAGTTTCCTGGCTGAGAGCCTACTATGCTTGTCTCCTTGCACCATTGAAGAAATCTCCAAATAAGATGCATGAATTTAATGCGAAGAACTTTATGTGAGTTTTGTTGCTTCAGATGGACTGAATTATTTGAAGCTTGAGGTTTTGAAGCTGCTTGTTTAATTTTCTCCTTGACTCTGCTACTTAAGAGTAAATTTTGATTTTTCCATTTTCCTGGCTTGTTTCTTTTGCTCATTGTAGATGCACAAAAGGGCTGGATAAGGCTGGACAGGACTGCACGCAGTTTGTTTTTCCACAAACCCGTAACAGGGGGGTTGTGAAGGGGGTTCAAAGGGGTCGCCAAAGACCACTATTTTCTATTGGTCATGGGGATTATGTGTGGGAAGTTTGGCCCAATTCAATTGTAGGTGGGGTTCAAGGGGCTATTTTATTGTAGGTGAACTATAAATCCCAGCAACTACAATTCCCAAATGTCAAGGTCTATTTTCCCCAAACTCCACCAGTGTTCAAATTTGGGCACTTTGATAATTTGTGCCAAGTTTGGTCCAGATCCATCATTGTTTGAGTCCACAGTGCTCTCAGAATGTAGGTGAACTACAACTCCCATATTCCCACCAAACCCTTCCAGTATTTCCTATTGGTCGTGGGCAGGGTTCCTCAAACTTTTTAAGCAGGTGGCTGGTCCACAATCCTTCTAACTGTTGAGGGGCCGAATTATCATTTGAAAAAAATATGAACAAATTCCTATGCACACTGCATATGTCTTATCTGTAATGTAAAAAACAACAACAATGAAATATCAATACAATATTTAAAAATAAAAACAATTTTAGCCAACCTAAATCTATCAGGATTTCAATGGGAAGTGTGGGCCTGCTTCTGGCCAATTAGATAGTCAAGGCTTGTTGTTGTTGTGTACCTTCAAGTCATTTCAGACTTTGGGCAAGTCTAAGTCTAAAACTGAGGGCAGGGGTCAAGTAAATTACCTTGAAAAACCGCTTCTGGCCCACGAGCCTTAGTTTGGAGACCTCTGGTCATAGGAATTCTGTGTGCCAACTTTGGTTCAATTCCATCATTGGTGGAGTTTCGAACAGTCTTTGATTGTAGGTGAACTATAAATCCCAGCAACTACAACTCCCAAATGACAAAATCATCCCCCACCCCAACCCCACCAGAATTCAAATTTGGGCGTATTGGGAATTCGTGCCAAAATGTGGTCCTGTGAATGAAAATACATTCTGCATATCACATATTTACATTACGATTCACAACTGTAGCAAAATGACAGTTATGAAGTAGCAACGAAAATAATTTTATGGTTTGGAGTCACCACAACATGAGGAACTGTTTCAAGGGGTCGCAGCATTAGGAAAATTGAGAACAACTGCATTAGAGAATGAGGGAAACCATTCCAATGACTCTGTAGTCTTTGTTTAAAAAGCTATAGAAACAGAGAAAGCTCTTTGACATGAAACTGAAAGGCCACCTTGTGCTTTCAGCAAAATTGCTTATGAGTTCAATTATTCCCATTGTCGTCAATGACAGTCTCAAGCCAATTAAGATATTGTGACCAGTTCAGTGTGGTGCATGTTCTCATACCCCAAAAAGTATTTCCTTTGGCATAACAATATGCCATAGCAATGCAGGCATATATAAAGAGATTGAACTGTTCCCATACCATGTCCACTTATACAAGTGGAACAAGAGATCAAGCACATCCCTTTCACCTATTGCCATCACTCTCCACGCCACTTTTTCTTGTTATTTGCTATTAAGTCAACTTCGATTTGTGGCGACCATATGAATGAGATATATCCAAGAGTTCCATTCATCAGCTGCCTTTCTTCAGACTTGCAGATTCAGGACTTTAGCTTCCTTGATTGAATCAATTCCCTAAAGTGCAATCTCCCCCTTTTCTCTTAAAACCACAAGAGATGTAAATTTTCCAGAAACATTGAAAAATGTAGGGAAGAAACCACCTATTTTTATCCATGGTTTCTTTAGATCAGTGGTTCACAACCCAGAAATCCCACCCAGTTTACCAGCTGTTAGGATTTCTGGAAGTTGAAACCAAAAACATATGGGAACCCCAGGTTGAGAACCACTGGTTTAGAACAAATTGAAATCTTTAGAAAAATTCTAAAAAATAAATTAGCACTCCTTACAAGTTGAAATTTGTTTTGATAGTTTAGGAGCACAATGTCTGTTATCTATAACTTAAACAAATAAGCACACTTTTCAATTAATAACAAACTGAATCTAAACATATAAACCCAATTGTTAGTCCAAACTCCTGTATACCCATGAATTCCATGAGAACATGGTAAGTCAACAATTATGAAAGTTCTGTAGATTCATATAAGTATACAGGTATCCCTTGGTATCCAGGACCACCTTGTGGATGCCAAAATCCATGGATATAGTAAAATAGATACGCTAGCTTGCAGTATTAAATCTGTTCTATTTCTGTCTTTTTCTTTATACCTATATCTATACATTAATCTTTTTTTCTTTCTATATTAGTATTGTATTATAAAATAAATCTTAATAAAGAGTAATTAAAAAAAATCCATGGATGCTCAAGTTCCATTATATACTCCTATGATTGCATAGTAAAACCATGTCTCCTATAAAAGCAAGGTCTGCTTCTTGTAATATTTGGGGCTGGCTAAGCTACACTGTCACCAAGCTGGCAAATACCTGTATATTTGTATTTTATTTTAAGTGAACCAGATGTATGATGTATTTTGTGTTTGTATTGTCTGTGCTTGATAAGGCTAACTGGCTAATCAATAAATTATTGTTGTAATATTTTTTTGGGGGGGGGAGTTGATATTTTTAAGCCATGGGTGGTTGAATCCTTGGATACAGATGTCTATGGCCCCTTCTGCACTGCCATATAAAATCCAGATTATCTGATTTGAACTAGATTAGATGGCAAATGTAGATGGACTCGTATAATCCAGTTCAAAGAAGACAATGTGGATTATCTGCTTTGATAATCTGGATTGTATGGCAGTGTAGATCCAGTCTAAGTGACAATGATATAATGGTTTCAACCCTCAGTTTAATTTATTTTATTATCCCACCTCCCTCCCCATTAGAGTCAGGAACTGTTGTGCCGAACTAGTGCCTGGCATTCAGTAATGCATTTGATGAGAATCCAAATACTGAAGATGAACTCTGAAAGAACTCGGGCACTGTGAGTTCTTGGGTTTAGGGAAATTGTGCTTACTTTAATTGTGAATGGTATTTCATTCCGCTGAAAGAACAAGTTCACAGCTTGGTGATATTCCTAGATCTGCCTTTGTCAGTAGGGCATGAGGCAGCCTCAATCGCTTGGCATACTTTTTATCAACTGTGCAGGTGCAGCCATTGCTGGAGAGGACTGGTGCAGATAATTAATATGAATTAAGCCTATTCTCCCCTGGTGAATCCATAACGTGTTAACAGGTTTATTGCAGTGTGTTACGTATGGGGAACTCCTATGGCAATGATGTAGACCCTTACACCAAGTTAACAGTGTCTTATCACATTACATGGATTGGCTGACCTAAATTTATTTATTTATTTATTTACAGTATTTATATTCCGCCCTTCTCACCTCGAAGGGGACTCAGGGCGGATCACATTATATACATATAGGGCAAACATTCATTGCCCATAAACACATAGAACCGAGACAGAGACAGACAGACGCAGAGGCAATTTAACCTTCTCCTGAGGGGATGTTCGATTCTGGCCACAGGGGGGAGCAGCTGCTTCATCATCCACTCTGATGGCCCTTCCTCATTCCAATGTCATAAATTAGTTAAACTTGCCTCCCCACTTTTATAAGTGGTACCTTATTTCCTACTTGATAGATGCAAATATCTTTCGGGTTGCTAGGTCTTGTTGTCAAGCAAATTTAGGGTTCGTCCCTGGAGCAGGGACTAACCGATGCCCTCTGACCGCAGGATTTGATCCTGGCCAGCGGGGGCACTGCGAATTAAAAACCCTATTTCCCACAATAATCTCACCCAAATCTTGAAGAGAGAGAACCGAGTTGTCTTTATTTCGAGTCAGCTGACGCGGATGTCAAGACGCAATCGCTCGCAGTGATGACATGTTTTTTTTAAAATTATTTTATTGCTTTTTGATACATCATAACAATTAACTATTTTTGCCATACATAACTTATTTCAGTATACATTGTTCCAAAGGTAACTATTTCTTAAATGACATTTTAAACAGTTCTTAGAAATGTATCACCCTCCACCCCCACCCTCCCCCCATACCCCCCACCCCCCTGGAACAGCCATTCAAATTGTCAATACATCAGTTTAATCGTGTGGAACGCCTGGTTCAAGGTACGGTATCTTTCGTCTCCGTCTATTTTGTCGATTAGAACAGTCCATTTCCTTAACCAGTCTTGATCTTTTAGGCTATTTGTATAAATTTTTTTCTTTTGAATGATGAAATCGTTAATTATATATTCTGATATATAAGTTCACCAGGTTTCTACATCCCATTTTGTATCATCCCTCCATCCTCGGGCTATCGTGGCTTGTATTGCGGCTGTCATATATTTTAGAATCTCTGTCCAATTATTATAATCTTCCCTTACCTTTACTGTAAGAGACATGTATCTAGCTTTGTCCCATATTAATTCTTTCCCTATTATTTCTTCCATTATTTTTCTTATTTTTCTATAGAAGTTCTGAATTTTTCTACAGTCCCACCACATGTGGGAAAATGTACCTATTTCCCCACAGTTATGCCAACACTTATTTGAAGTATTTCCCGTTATATGTGCTACTTGGAGTGGGGTTCTATACCATTTAGATATTATTTTCCTTTGTGTTTCTTTAATCCTTATATGCTTAATTTTAGGAATATTGTCAATCCAAGTCCCAATTAATTTCTCAGTGAAGTTTTTTTCCTGTTTCCAATTATCTATAATGGTTATTTTTGTATTGTAAGTTAATGTGATTAGTACATCATACAATAGCCCAGTTATTCCTTTATCTATTTCTATTTTCCTTTTAATTATTCTATCCAGTGGGGTTTCGACAACTTCTCTTCTTTTCATGGCCTGGGCTTTACTGGACAGACCTAACCATGCTATCCAGTTCCCTTGACCACATTTATCTTTTATTTTATCCCACTTTAGTATTTCTCCTTTGGGATTCATGATGTCCCCAATCCTTTTGAAACCGTTTTCCTTCAGTGCCCTAATTAGATTTGTGAATGTCTTGTCCTTATTTTCCAATGTTTCTAGTGGGAAAGGGTCAATTTTATTTATTTGTAATTTATTTTGCCATTTTTTCCAGATTAACAACATTGAAAAACAAGGGCCCGCTTTTAAATTCTTTAAGTCTTTTCTATCAATTCTCTCTCCCAATAATGTTCCCCTTTGCCAATTATTTGCTTCCTTTTCTGTTTGCACCCATTTTTTTGACCCTTCCAATTCGAATTCTAATAGCCTCGCTAACTGGCTTGCCTCGTAGTATATTCCCAACGAGGGAGCTCCCCAACTACCCATTTCTTGTTTACTATAGTATAAAAAGTTGGCAATTCTATTTTTGTTTCCTCCCACTACCCATTGTTTCATAGAGTTATCCCACTTCTTCAACAAATTGGTAGGAATATTCACCGGGAGGGTTTGGAACAAGAATAAAAATTTGGGCAAGATCTTCATCTTATAGATTTTTAGCCTTGTAGATATGTCTCGGAATTTCTTTCCCCATGTAATAATTTGTTTGCTTATATTTTTCCATAGGTGATTATAATTCATTTGTATTATATTGTTGATGTTTTTTGGTATATCCACTCCTAGGTATTTCATCTTCTTTTTCCCCAATTTTACTCCCATAATGTTTTGAACCTTCTTGAGCTCTTCCAATGTTAATTTTTTATGTAATATCTCTGATTTGCCTAAATTTATTGTGAGGCCCGAAGTTTTTCCAAAGTCTTTAACTGTTTTGACTAATGATTGTAGTGATTCCTCCACCTCCCCTAAAATTATCATAACATCATCAGCATATAAATTAATCTTAATGTCTTCCTTGCCCATCTTATAGCCTTTAATGACCGGGTTATTCCTTACTAAGTTTGCTAAAGGTTCAATGGCTAATGAAAATAGGGCCGGGGAAAGGGGGCATCCTTGTTTAGTTCCTCTATTAATATTTATTTGTCTGGTTTGTGTCCCATTTACCAAGATAGTTGCTTTGTTTTCACTATATAGTTCTTTTATTACCTTGCACACTTTCCCCCCCATATTACATTCCTCGCAGAGTCTGTTCAAATATTTGTGATCTATTGAGTCGAATGCCTTGCAAAAGTCCAATTTTAATATAAGTACTTTAGATTTTTTTTCTGTGGCATGGTTCAAAATGTTCAAAATATTCCTTATAGGGTCCGCTAATTTCCTGTTTTTTACAAATCCGTATTGATCTTCATTAATTATATCCGGTATTATATCTCTCAGTCTTTTTGCTAATATTTTAGTAAATATTTTGTAGTCCACATTGCTTAGGGATATTGGTCTATAAGAGTTAGGATCAGTTTCATCCTTATTTGGTTTTAGGATTGTGAGAATTTCCGAAAATTTCCAGGTATTTGGTACATTTTGTTTCTCCATTATTTCATTAAACAGTGTAAAAAGGTTGGGGGTAATATCGTCTTTAAATATTTTATAAAAGTTTGTTGTAAAGCCATCTGGCCCAGGTGATGAATTTATTTTTAGACTTTCTATTGTTTGTTCAATTTCTGTTTTAGTTATTGTACTATTTAGATTAGATTTTGCCTGTGAATTTATTATTTTTCCCAAGAGGCCTACTTGTTTGATTGACTCTTTACCTTCGTAAAGTTTTTCATAGTAATGAGCCATAATCTCCCTGATTTCCTCCTCTGTAGATCTCAAATGTCCTCTATCATCTTTCAACTTAAGTATTTTGTTTCTAGCTTGTTTTGATTTTAGGACTCTGGCCAATCTCTTCGAATTATTGATTGAATTGATTTGATAATCATTTTTAACCCATAAGTATTTTTTGTGGTCTCTATTTTATCTAAATTCTCCAATTGCTTTTTTTTTCTTTCCAGTTTGTCTTATTATCTACTGTTGGATTTTTTTGGAATCGTAGAAACCTCAGTCTCTAATCTTAATTTGTCAAATGTATGCTTTTCTTTCCTATTGATCCCTATTTCCAATGAGATGCAAGTGCCCCTTTATGGTCGCTTTAAAAGCATCCCATAAAGTCTCTTCTTTTATTTGTGGTTGTCTATTAAATCGAAAAAATTCTTGAATCTGTTGTTTAATGACCTGTTTATCCTTTTCATTGTATGTTACCTTGGGGTTGAATATCCATTTCCTCGGTGGTTTCCTTACTGGGTTTCCTAATTTTAACAGGAGGGGAGCATGATCTCCTAGCCAGTCGTTCCCCACTTTAATCTCCTTTATTTGTCTTGAATTATTAATCCCAACTATGAAGTAGTCTATTACAGTGAATTTTGTATGCCTATGGGAATAAAAGGTTGGGGTATTTGCCTCCACTCCCAATCTATTATGCACTTCTATGAGGTTCCACTTTTTGAAATTGACTTTGCACTCAGGCTTTCCTGGGTTCCACCCTGTTTTTTTTTTTGTTTGTTTGTTTATATAGTTCTATGTTAAGATCTCCCCCTATTATTCTATCTCCTTTTGCTTGTTTTTCAATTTTAGCACAATACTTTTGTATAAATCCTAGCTGATTTTTATTAGGGGCATAAATACTTACTATAGTGGTTTCATTATTGTTTAACTTTCCCCTTATCATCACGAATCTTCCTTCCTTATCTACGATTTTTTTCTCTAACTCAAATCTATGTATATCCTTTATTAATATTGCCACTCCTCTAGCCTTATTTGACCCCCGGGATTCATATTGTAGTTCCCATCTATTTAGATTTAACAATTTTGTTCTATCCCATCCTTTGTGTGTTTCCTGAAGTAGGCATACATCAATGTGCTCTTCCAGCAACAACCTGGTAATTTTTTGCCTTTTAACCGGAGACGAAAGTCCATTCACATTAATCGACAGAACCTTTAATTCTTCCCCCATTGATCCGATTCTTACTTTTCCCTCTATTTCCCTCTATGTCACATAATACAGTGCAGCAATTTTTATAAGCAAAAAGACAGGCGGAGCAATTCAAATCTCCCTCCCTGCCTTTTCCCGCCCAGTTCCACTCTGATTGGCTCTTTGACTGGGTGGCTCGAAATCCCCCCAATCAGATGGCTTCCTACAGTCTACCAATCAGGGACAAGGGGCGGGCTGAGCAGCGATTAATGGACAGCCAAGCAGATTATGAAAAGGATGGATGAGTCAATATGTCCAATCTACATATGTGTCTGACACACTGATCTGGTTTATTGACAAAGCTGTTTCCTGAATAATTGTGTGGATGAAGGGTGAGCCATTTTTCCTTCTGATGGCCTGCTCCGAACTCAGAAGGGGGAACAGCCTGAATAATTGTCCATGCAAGAGTAGGTGATAATCTCCTCTGGGCAGGGTACTCCAGCCCATCGGGGGGGGGGGGGGGCTGTCTGCACGTAGCTGAGTCAAACTTCAGTCACTCTATTTTTCATATATGAGGCATTTTGGGAAGGGAGACATATAGGAATACATTCATAGAATCGGAAATCATATTGCCCACTCCCAGCCACCCAAAGGTCTAGAGTTCATAAAGTTTCATACAAAAGTCCAGAATCCAAAAGAAAAGATTGTAAAGCATGTGGTTTAAAACTGGCTTTTTCCCTTTGCTAACTCCTTTGTCTGGGTAAACAAAAGGGAGTGCTTTTGTCACTGGTTAAGGAAAGGATTAAGGAAGTTGTTATCTCTTGCCTAAGGCTAAAAGGTCAAACACCTTTTGTGCAGAGATTTTTAGTAAACCACAGTAAACTCCAGTAAAAGATCTCAATCACCTTCTGCTATAAATATATGAAATATAGGACATAAAGTCTTGATTTTTGAACTATCTTTCACAAAGTCCTGGGCGGGGGGGGGGGGGGGTTCGATCACAGTCTGGCACGAGCAGTGGCTATTTTTTTTTTAATTGACGGGTGCTCACCCTGCCACGGGTTGGCCTCGAACTCCTGACCTCATGGTCAGAGTGATTTATTGCAACAGGCTGCTCTCCAGCCTGCGCCACAGCCCGGCCCCTAAAGCAAGGACTCATGTGTTATTAGCAGTTCAGTTTTGTGAATGGTTACTTCCCATTATGTAATTGTTACTGTCAGTTTTTCTGGATTTAATTTCCATCTGATCTCACTCTTTATAATTATCCTCCGTAATCCCATATGCTGTATGTATGCCAAAATTCTGGCTAATTCCTTGTGTATTTGATGAAATAAACCAGTGGTTCTCAATGTGTGGGTCCCCAGATGTTTTGGTCTTCCACTCCTTGAAATCCTAACATCTGGTAAACTGACTGGGATTTCTGAGAGTTGTAGGCCAAAACACCTGAGGCCCCACAAGTTGAGAGCCACTGAAATAGACTATAGTCTGCAAAAACTTCTAACATATTTGAGTTACTGGTCTTAAAGGCACTGGGTGACTTTTCATGGTTAATTGTGTTGTATTTGTTCAGTTTGTGATATAAAGGCTGTGTGTTTGTACTGTTCTAAGCACTAGCCAATTTCACAGAGGTCCTTGGAAACATCTAAGGAAAATATTGGTAATAAAACATTACAAGACTGTGAGTTCAGAAATATACTCTGCACCAAATGACTGCCAGATTTATTTTGTAATTTCAGGTAACATTGTAAAGTGTGCTGACAAAGAGAGAGCCCTTCCCCCCTCACTTTATTGCAGAACTACAGGAAATGAAACAGTAAAAAGATAAGTTGAGGACATCTTTTCCATATGTTGGAATGAAGCATCTTTATGTTATAGCTTTTAAAAACCAAGGCTCCTTCACACAACATGACCACCACACAGAGGTCGCTAGACAGAGCAACCTCAAAGTCTTTGTTCCACAGCAGCAGTTCTAGGGACTCACCACGTCAATTCATAGCTATCCATTTAAAAAGACTATGGCACAGCAAGCCAAGTTTCCATGCCGTGCCTCACTGCATGACTCAGATGCTATTCCAATCCTGTTTCAGGTAGCCTCTTGCTATTAGACATACCGTATTTACTCAAATATAAGCCGACCCGAATATAAGCCGAGGCATCTAATTTTACCACAAAAAACTGGGAAATCATTGACTCAAGTATAAGCCGAGAGTGGTAAATTTCAGAAATAAAAATAGATACCAAAAAATTACATTAATTGAGACATCAGTAGGTTAAATGTTTCTGAATATTTACATCAAGGTCTAATTTAAGATAAGACTGTCTAACTCTGATTAAATCATTATTCTCATGTTCTGCAATGTAAATGTGCTTATGTATCCTTTTAATAATAATACATGTAATAATAATACAGTAGAGTTTCACTTATCCAAGCTAAACGGGCCAGCAGAACCTTGGATAAGCGAATATCTTGGATAATAAGGAGGGATTAAGGAAAAGCCTATTAAACATCAAATTAGGTTATGATTTTACAAATTGAGCACCAAAACATCATGTTATACAACAAATTTGACTGAAAAAGTAGTTCAATATGCAGTAATGTTATGTTGTAATTACTGTATTTACTAATTTAGCACCAAAATATCACGATATATTGAAAACATTGACTACAAAAATGGCTTGGATAATCCAGAACGTTGGATAAGTGAGTATTGGATAAGTGAGACTCTACTGTAATAATAAATACAGGAAAATAATACATGTAATAATAAATATAGGAAAATAATAAATGCAATAATAATAATAATAATAATATCAGAGTGAAATAATAAATGTATTATTAATAATAAGAAGAAATAGAGAAAAATAAATGCAATAGTAGCAACAATAGAGAAAAATAATAAATGGAATAATACCAATAATAATAGAGAAAAATAATTAATGTACCATATATTCTCGAGTATAAGCTGACTCAAATATAAGCCAACCAGTATAAGCCGAGGGGGGCTTTTTTAGTCCTAAAAAAAGGGCTGAAAAACTAGGCTTATACTCGAGTATATACAGTATTTGTGATGTGGCCTATGGTAAGCGAGGTGGAGATAGCAGTCATCTTATGAAATAAGGAATAGTACTTGGTGGAAACAGTGGTGAATTGTGCAAAGGAAGCAAATGTTGTTGATACCATTACTCATTTCTAACATAGACCAGAGATTCCATTTTTCTTTCTTTGTCTTGCTATTTGGACTTTGATGGATGCGGTGCGGTTTCCACCCATATTTCATCTGCTTTGCTTTCTGTTGGGTTTCCTCAAGAATCATTCCTGAGTTGCTTTTCTATTTCCTTGAGCATGCTCTCTCTCTCTCTCTCTCTCTCTCTCTTGTTGATCTTATTATTTGTTCTTCTAAGAATCATTACTGTATCTGAAGTGAAAATCTGAAGTTCTGTTGCCCTTTTTTCTGAACGATCACTGTCCTTTCTTTCCAATATCTTTTTTTCTGTTTCACATTAACCTCATACTACAGTGTGTCCTCTTTTTGTGCTGGTTTTCTTTCACTGTAAGTCAAACTTTAGTTCTTTCTCCCTACCAACAGAACTTTGGAGTCATACACAAATTTGAATTATGTTTTTAGTTTCTTCATTTTGGAGCTCTTTCTTATCTACTGCACACACTGTCTTATCATCACTGACCACTGCTAGCAATGCCTTTCCATGCTTCAAATCTCCCATGCATTGGTCTTCTGTCTTTTCTTTGTTGAGCCCATTGATCTTCACATTTACACTCTCCTGTCTTGTAAAAGTTTGAAAAGTATTAGTGAATTCATCTCTCTTCTCCTGATTACTTACCGTATATACTCGAGTATAAGCCGACTCTAATATAAGCCGAAGCTCCTAATTTTACCACAAAAAACTGGGGAAACTTATTGACTCAAGTATAAGCCGAGGGTGGAAAATGCAGCAGCTACCGGTAAATTTCAAAATGAAAATAGATCCCAATGTAATAATATTGAGGCATCAGTAGGTTAAAGGTTTTTGAATATTTACCGTATTTCAAACTTGCTCTGTAAGTAGAAAAGTAGAATCAATATGGTATTAGTAAAGGTAAAGGTACAGGTTTCCCCTGACATTAAGTCCAGTCGTGACTGACTCTGGGGGTTGGTACTCATCTCCATTTCTAAGCCGAAGAGCCAACGTTGTCCATAGACACCTCCAAGGTCATGTGGCCGGCATGACTGCATGGAGCACCATTACCTTCCCAGCTGAGCGGTACCTATTGATCTACTCACATTTGCATGTTTTCGAACTGCTAGGTTGGCAGGAGCTGGGGCTAACAGCGAGCTCTCATTCTGCTCCCGGGATGTGAACCTGGGACCTTTTGGTCTGCAAGTTCAGCAGCTCAGCGCTTTAACACACTGTGCCACCAGGGAATAACATAATAATAATAACAATAATAACAACAACAACAACAACAACAACTTCATTTGTACCCTGCCATATCTCCCCATGGAGACTCAGGCCAGCTTCCAACATAGTAACTGGCAAACATTCAATGCCTACATAAACAATGCAGAGCTAGATATAGATCTATAATCATATATACTAATTTCACATATGCATTTCCCACTGAAAAGTTTGCAAATCCTCTCTTTATATATTTGCATTTTCCTCCTGCAATATTTGCAAGCCCTATATATTTATGTTTATATCTTTCTAGAAATCTGTGTGTGTGTGCGTGTGCGCGCGTGTGCATTTCTCCTGCCATATTTGCAAGCCCTATATTCATATACTTTATATCTATCTAGACATCTCTCTCTATATAAATAATTATATCTGTATAGGATTTGCAAAGAATTGCAAACATGTGACGTGAAAATGCATATATAAAATAATGTATACACATAGATACAGATATCCAGGTACATGGAAATCTCTAGCTATCTATATGTATATAGGATTTGCAAAGACTTGCAAACATATGAGGGGGGAATTCATATATAAAATTAATGTAGATAGATAGATAGATACAAATATAAAGGTACATAGGGATTGCAAAGGCTTGCAGGGGGAAATGCTTATATATCTGTAGCAGAGATTAACAAATATTTCAGGGGAAAATGCTTTTATAAGATTAATGGGTATATATATATATTCTTCCTAACTTGCAAGGACGTATTTCCCTTTTCAAAACATTTCCTTGGTTAAGAGCGAGGGAGGCTTTGGAAAAGTAAACACTGATAAGGGTGGGTAAGATGAGAGAGAGATATATCATATATTGCATGACAGGGAGTTGGACTAGATGGCCCATGTGGTCTCTTCCAACTCTATAATTCTATGATTCTGTGATTCTAAGCCTGTGTACAGAGTTTGTGCTTTTTAGCATAACTATTGTACTGCTCTTTGTGTCTTTGTAAAAGACAAATAAAGTCGTTGTTGTTCCTAGAAGATAACCCATTATTGGATAACTATTTAAAGGCAATAAAATGCAAATTTAATAGAAGTAAGCCACATACATACAACATCATTTCAGGAGGTTATTTTGGTCTGTTTTCACCTGTGGCTGAGCCTTCCTGTCAGCATGATTGCTTCCTCTCTGATCTCCAGTCATTATGCTAAAAGGGGCTATTGTGTAGTACAAAAATGTACGTACAAAAATGTGCTTAGGAATATAAATGTATTAGATACTTGCAAGAGAGCCAAATAATTCTTATGCCTCACCAATCTATAATACCCATGATTCCATAGTATTGAGCAATGACAGTTAAAGTGGGGTCAAACTATATTAATTCTATTGTGTAGATGCACATTCTCTCACACATACACTTTCATGCTCAGTCACTCTCTTGTACTCTCTAATTCTGAATTGAGCGGCAAAAAGTGAGAGATTAATCCTACCCAGGAGAACATAAAAGTGGCACCAAAGAGCCGCCACCACTATTTTCCCACCCAGGCATTTAAAAATGTGAAAAACAGTGTTGCTGAGGAGAGAACAGAGAAACCCGGTGATTCTTTTGAGTTCTTCTGGGATGGAATAAGCTACCACCTTTTGCCACTCTTATAAAAAAAACTCTTTTTGATAAGAGTTTAGGTATAGTACTTTCATTGATCCATAGATAAGTAGACTTAGTATTTTTGGATCAATTTTTAACTAAAATTTCTGACATATACATAAGTATACAAATAATAATAATAATAATAATAATAATAATAATAATAATAAAAACTCAGCCGCTATCAGGACCTCAAGATTGAACTTCAAAGACTCTGGCAGAAACCAGAGCAGGTGGTCCCGATGGTGATGGGCACATTGGGTGCCGTGCCAAAAGATCTCAGCCAGCATTTGGAAACAATAGACATTAACAAAATTACGATCTGCCAACTGCAAAAGGCCACCCTACTGGGATCTGCGCGCATCATCCGAAAATACATCACACAGTCCTAGACATTTGGGAAGTGTTCAACTTGTGATTTTGTGATACGAAATCCAGCATATCTATTTTGTTTGCTGTGTCATAATAAAATAATAATAAAAACTCAGCCGCTATCAGGATCTCAAGATTGAACTTCAAAGACTCTGGCAGAAACCAGTGCAGGTGGTCCCGATGGTGATGGGCACATTGAGTGCCATGCCAAAAGATCTCAGCCGGCATTTGGAAACAATAGACATTGACAAAATTATGATTTACCAATTGCAAAAGGCCACCCTACTGGGATCTGCGCGCATCATCCGAAAATACTTCACACAGTCCTAGACACTTGGGAAGTGTTCGACTTGTGATTTTGTGAAACGAAATCCAGCATGTCTGCCCTGTTTGCTGTGTCATAAAATAATAATAATAATAATAATAATAATAATAATAATAATAATAATAATAATACTTTATTTTTCTATCCCACCACCATTTTCCCGAAGGGACTCGGGGCAGCTAACATGGGTCCGAGCCCAAAACAGAAACAAAGTATAACAATTTAAAACACATATCAATAACTAAAAACAATAATACAACAATCAAATAAAACAATCGGTTAAAACATAACATATAATAAAACATATAATGACCAAGCAAAATGATGTAGTGATACAAACATCAACCACTATTGATAAAAAGGGTCAGGCATAAGAAAATACACGATTTCAAGGGCTTTTAATAAAGTGCATGGACAAGTGTCAGAGAGTCGGCTGGGATAAGAAATAAGAAATCAGTTACACTGGAATCAGAGCCGGTCCAACAATGAGGCGAATTAAGCGGTCGCTTCGGGCACAAAACTTATGGGGCCCCAGTTGAGACTGCTTTTTCTGTCAAATTTGTTGTAAAACATGATGTTTTGGTGCTTAATTTGCAAAATCTTAATGTAATTTGATGTTTAATAGGCTTTTCCTTAATCCTTCCTTATTATCCAACATTTTCGCTTATCCAACACTTTTATTTTTCAGCGATTGTTTTTTTTGGGGGGGGGGGAGGGCGCCAAAATTCTGTTCGCCTACACTTGAAAAATACCTAGGGCCGGCTCTGACTGGAAGAAAAATCTAGCTTGGTAATATTACAAAAATCTGTGATATCCCTTAACTAAAACAGTATCTCATCACTTGGGCCCCTTCTACATTGCCATATAAAATCCAGATTATCTGCTTTGAACTGGATCACAATGGGTCACAGTTGTCTAGCCCTGTCATATAATTTCAAATCTTGTTCGGCTCTTAGCAACACTACAACATATCACATTGCTTAGTAGAGAGCTTGCAGATGAGTGAAGAGTCAGAATATAACCAGTAAATTATCTGGAGAGTGTGAATGCTTGGAATAAGTAGCTGAGAAATTCAATTACATACAATCGATATGTGGGAAAGGATGCTACCTTATCTATTTCCATCTGTCTTTCTTTGGGGCCAATATGCAGAAACTTTCTGAACCAGAACACTCCAGCATTTTTTCATGAATACCATACAGCTCCTTTGTTGTCAACCAAATTCCATGTGAGGCCACTTAGATGCATTATGTATCATATGTAATTCTTTCTTGCTGGAGAGAAATAAAGAATAATTCACTATGGGAATATAGTATTATATCTGGGTAAGCTCCTAGGCTTTAAATCTATTCAAATCGCAATGCACGGCTGATCTGCACGCTCAAGGTTTTTTCTCCCCAGGAGTTGTATAAAGCAGAGTGACAGAGTAAAGCAGGAGGGATGCATTGTGTCAGTCCTTTTATGCAAAGAAATCTTTTCCTGTGGCTTATACTTTTAAATCCCAGGTTATCACTTTTTAAAAAGTCTGCATTGTTATGTAGCTGAAGGAAAAGAATGTTTTCGTCTTCACACAAGGTGCAAGCGAGTGTCTGCTAGCGCTGATGGAGAAATAGGAACAGTTCCTCAGAGTGCAGCAAAGTGAAATATGAGCAATTTGAATATGAGAATTTGGGAAGGGGTCTGGAAAAGCCCCCTCATTGGTTCCTTTAAAATTACAAGAGCGTGTAAACTGAGAGTCCTTCTCATGTTTGTGTGGACAAACATTGATGTAGGGATAAAAACTGGCCTTAATACTCCTTGGAACTGGTCCCAAGCATGAGTGGATTTATTTATTTGTTTGTTTATTTATTTACAGTATTTATATTCTGCCCTTCTCACCCCAAAAGGGACTCAGGGCAGATCACAATGTGCATATACATGGCAAACATTCAGTGCCATTACACATACCGTGTTTCCCCGAAAATAAGACAGTGTCTTATATTATTTTTTGCTCCCAAAGATGTGCTAGGTCTTATTTTCAGGGGATGTCTTATTTTTCCATGAAGAAGAATTCACATTTATTGTTGAACAAAAAAAATGAACATTTATTATATACTGTACAGTAGTTGTCATCAAAAACCAACATAACCAAACCAGACAAACTGTGACACCTGTCAAGAATTTCTTGTTACTACCATTATTTCCATGTACAACTGGTATGTACATTTACCAATCCTGCATGCTCTGGTTTTTGTTTGGCGGGCGCCAGGCATGCTTCCAAACAAAAACTTTGCTAGGTCTTACTTTTGGGGGAGGCCTTATATTTAGCAATTCAGCAAAACCTCTGCTAGGTCTTATTTTTTGGGGATGTCTTATTTTCGGGGAAACAGGGTATAACATACGGACAGAGACACAGAGGCAATTTAACATTTTCCCAGCTTCTGACTTCATGAGGGTGTGCTTGACTCCAGCCACAGGGGGAGCTGCTGCTTCATCATCCATTGTGCCTTCCCACATAAAGCAGTACCTAAATTTCCTACTTGGCAGGTGCAACTGTCTTTTGGATTGCTTAGGTAAACAATGAGCTAGGCTATTTAATGGTCAGGCGCTCAATCTGACCCGGGCTGGTTCAAAAACATGACCTCTTGTTCAGTAGTGATTTATTGCAGCTGGCTACTAACAATCTGTGCCACAGCCTGGGCCTCCTCTTCTTGTTCTTGTTTGCTGTGTAATATGAGACAAAAGAAATAACAGAGAAAGAAATACCAAACAAGATGTTAGAAATTATATCTGGGTCAATTCTTTACAGTGTATGAAATGGCAAGAATACTTGGAATACAATGGATAATAATAATAATAATAATAATAATAATAATAATAATAATAATAATAATAATAATAATAATGGACACAGGTGGAACTGGACAATTTGGACAGAAAAACAAGAAAACTCATGACCATTCATCATTCACTGCACCCCCGCAGTGATGTTGACCAGCTATATCTGCCTAGAAGATCAGGGGGCAGAGGACTCTTACAAATAAAACAAGCAGTCAAGAAGAAGAACATGCCCTGGCAGAATATGTAAAGCAAAGTGAAGAACCGGCTTTGATTGAAGTCAAAAATCAGAAACTCCTCAAAACACAGCAGACAAAGAATCAGTACAAGAAAACCGCACTACAAACTAGAGCTGACAGCTGGCACAAGAAAACATTGCATGGAAAATTCCTTGACAAAATTGAAGGAAAAGCTGATAAGGAGAAGACCTGGCTCTGGCTCACAAATGGGACCCTGAAGAAGGAGACAGAAGGCCTGATCCTTGCAGCCCAGGAGCAAGCCATCAGAACAAATGCAATTAAGGCCAAGATCGAAAAATCAGCTGATGACCCAAAATGCAGACTGTGCAAGGAAGCTGACAAAACCATTGATCATATCCTCAGCTGCTGTAAGAAAATCGCACAGACTACAAATAGAGGCACAACTATGTGGCCCAAATGATTCATTGGAACTTATGCCTCAAGTACCACCTCCCAGCAGCAAAGAACTGGTGGGATCACAAACCTGCAAAAGTATTGGAAAATGAGCACGCAAAGATACTGTGGGACTTCCGAATCCAGACTGACAAAGTTCTGGAACACAACACTCCAGACATCACAGTTTTGGAAAAGAAAAAAGTTTGGATCGTTGATGTTGCCATCCCAGGTGACAGCTGCATTGACGAAAAACAACAGGAAAAACTCAGCCGCTATCAAGACCTCAAGATTGAACTTCAAAGACTCTGGCAGAAACCACTGCATGTGGTCCCGGTGGTGATGGGCACATGCCAAATCATCTCAGCCGGCATTTGGAAACAATAGACATTGACAAAATTACGATCTGTCAACTGCAAAAGGCCACCCTACTGGGATCTGCACGCATCATCCGAAAATACATCACACAGTCCTAGACACTTGGGAAGTGTTCAACTTGTGATTTTATGAAATGAAATCCAACATATCTATCTTGTTTGCTGTGTCATACAATAATAATAATAATAATAATAATAATAATAATAATAATAATAATAATAATAATTTATTCTTATATCCCGCCCCATCTCACCAAGGGGACTCAGGGCGGCTTACAAAGGGACCATGACCAGTAAAAACAAATCCAAACACAGCAATAAATACATCAAGAAAAAGTATGCAACAACAACAATTTAAAAACAATTAAAACATGTTCAATGCCGTGGAGCGGTATAGTTGGTACTTCAATCTTCAGACTAAGGGCAAGGAATAAGGTTAACAAGCTGCAATGCATTATAAGTTCTAGTGTAATGGTGCAAAGTGTTGGAATAAAAAGCGGTAGGGGCTCACTTTGATGTTCTTCTTAATTAACAATGGTTTGAAAAAACCAGGTTTTCAGATCTTTCCTGAAGGAGGATCTTCCATATCAATGGGGGATATGTTGCAGGATTTCTATAGATTCCAAAACAAGTGGACATTGATATAAAAATACTATATAAAGTATATAAAGCTTAAGTACCACCCAATCACTTCCATCCTGACATACATCCCAAAGGCAGCCATTGTTGCCAGCACGTCCTAAAGGCAGCTGCAGTTGCACGAGCCCCAGCTTCCACTTCCCATCCCAGCACTCACTTCTACCTCTTTCTTTCTCACTCTCTGCCCCATTGCACATCTGCTTTCAGTGAGAGAGAGTGGCCTGGCACTTGAGATTTCCTGCTTCTTAGCAGGGGGTTGGACTGGATGGCCCATGAGGTCTCTTCCAACTCTACTATTCTATGATTGTATGATTCTATGAAAAGTGACAGCAGAAAGATTTGAATGACCTATACTATTCCCTTCACTGTCCAAGTGGACAATGGATTGGGCCAAATGAACCCTATCCAGTTGGCTGCATAGCCCGCCAATACTCTGGAGTTTGAAAGAAACCCTGAAGTATCCTCTAGCTTGGAGTTGTGTGGATATGGTTAAGGGTTAAAAGCTCCAGATACTTACTAGAAGTTCCCATCATTGTGAAGACTACCATATTTCCCATGTAAACAACACTTTAATCTTGCAAGCAGATGCTTGAGTCTCCTCCCCATACAGGGCATCATTAATGATATAGGAGCCTCCGGTGGCCTAGGGGATAAAAGCCTTGTGACTTGAAGGTTGGGTTGCTGACCTGAAGGCTGCCAGGTTCGAATCCCACCTGGGGAGAGCATAGATGAGCTCCCTCTATCAGCTCCAGCTCCATGCGGGGACATGAGAGAAGCCTCCCACAAGGATGGTAAAACATCAAAAACATCCGGGTGTCCCCAGGGCAACGTCCTTGCAGACGGCCAATTCTCTCACTCCAGAAGCAACTCCGGTTGCTCCTGACACGAAAAAAAATAAAAATAAGGATATGATTCTATACCATTGTTTAAGTTATGGGAAAAATGGGGCTTGTTTTCAAACTGATCATGTACCACATTAAGCAATCTAAAGTCTTCCAACAAAGAATTTATGGGCCTTTAGTTCCTTTAATAGCTTTAGCCTTTTTTTGTCAATTATTCATTTAAAGGTTGGCTGCACAAGGAGCAGACTGCGGTCGTTTCACTATCTGTTAAAAGACAGACCACAAAAGTTTTGTGAACTTCATTTTGATGCTATAATCTAAATTGAATTCTAATGCATTGAAAAAGTCCTCTTTCGACATCTTCCTTTCCTTAATGCACTTGCAATTTCAGCTGCTGTGGAAGAAGTCTAAATACAGAGAGGATCTACAGCAGTGCTTTTCAACCTGTGGTCCCCAGATGTTTTGATCTTCAACTCCCAGAAATCCTAACAGCTGGTAAAGTGGCTGGGATTTCTGAGAGTTGTAGGCCAAAACACCTGGGGACCCACATGTTGAGAATCACTGATCTACAGTTTGTGATGAAGAGGGATTCACTGTAGTTCCACCCCTACCCCAATTGTTTTTATAGGGATGCAAGAAATAACAAAAGGCAAGGCACTCAAATATCTCCATTCTAGAGTAGATTTTCCACCCCCAAAGTAACAGAGTCACCAGCCATCCCTGACACAGATGAAATCTGGCTCCCACACAGTATATATTATTGGCAATTGTTGTTATTTGCTGTGAAGTGGGTTTTGACAAATGATTGAGAGAGCTCCTCAGTCTCTGCCATGTGCATTACTGCTCCAGACTTCCAAACTTAGATACATGGCTTCCTTTATTGAATTCATCTATCTGAAATGTGGTTTTTCTTGACACTTGTTTATTTGTTCAGTCACTTCCGACTCTTCTTGATCTCATGGACCAGTCCACGCCAGAGCTCCCTGTCATCCATCACCACCCCCAACTCCTTCAAGGTCAAACCAGTCACTTCAAGGATACCATCCATCCACCTTGCCCTTGGTCGACCCCTCTTCCTTTTTCCTTCCATTTTCCACAGCATCATGATCTTCTCCAAGCTTTCCTGTCTTCTCATTATGTGGCCAAAGTACTTCATCTTTGCCTCTAATATCCTTCCCTCCAGTGAGCAGCTGGACATTATTTCCTGGAGTATTGACTGATTGGATCTTCTTGCGGTCCAAGGCACTCTCAGGATTTTCCTCCAACACCACAGTTCAACAACAACAACAACAATAATGCAGACTGTGCAAGGAAACCGACGAAACCATTGATCATATCCTCAACTGCTGTAAGAAAATTGCACAGACTGACTACAGAGGCACAACTATGTGGCCCAAATGATTCATTGGAACTTATGCCTCAAGTACCACCTTCCAGCAGTAAAGAACTTGTGGGATCACAAACCTGCAAAGGTTGTGGAAAATGAACACGCAAAGATACTGTGGGACTTCTGAATCCAGACTGACAAAGTTCTGTAACACAACACACCAGACATCACAGTTGTGGAAAAGAAATAGGTTTGGATCATTGATGTCGCCATCCTAGGTGACAGTCGCATTGACGAAAAACAACAGGAAAAACTCAGCCGCTATCAGGACCTCAAGATTGAACTTTAAAGACTCTGGCAGAAACCAGTGCAGGTGGCCCTGGTGGTGATGGGCACACTGGGTGCCGTGCCAAACGATCTCAGCCGGCATTTGGAAACAATAGACACTGACAAAATTACGATCTGCCAACTGCAAAAGGCCACCCTACTGGGATCTGTACGCATCATCCAAAAATACATCACACAGTCCTAGACACTGTGTTCGACTTGTGATTTTGTGATACAAAATCCAGTATATCTATCTTGTTTGCTGTGTATAAAATAATAATAATAATAATAATAATTATTATTATTATTATTATTATTTATTTGTATTCCGCCCTATCTCCCCAAGGGGACTCAAAAGCGTCTATCTTCCTTCGTTCAGCCTTCCTTATGGTCCAGCTTTTGCATCCATAGGTTACTATGGGGAATACCATTGATTTAACTATGCAGACCTTGGTTACCAGTGTGATGTCTCTTCACTATTTTATTGAGATTGGCCATTGCTCTCCTGCCAAGAAGTAAATGTCTTCTGATTTCCAGGATGCAGTCTGCATCTGCAGTAATCTTTGCGCATAGAAATACCCACTACTGATAGGAAATTGTCAAGAAATTGCTACACAACTTAGGAACAGACCTGCTTTTTCCCATTTGCAAGCATTAAGACTGTATGAGCCACATTTTTGTGACAGCCGGACTTTTTAATGGTATTTTCTTTAAACTTTATCTGTTTGCACTTTCGCAGCCATTCTCTTTACACAAGCTATGAGCAAGAACTATTTAAGATTTGAATCCATAGTCACATAGAAATGCCCTGGCCATGTTTATGCACTCAAAGTGTACAATGAGAAATTCTCTCCTTACACACAGTATTTCCTCAGAGGTGAAGCCTGGAAAAATTGTTGACATAGAACTGTTCACACATGTACTCTCTGATGAGGGAGTTCTCCTTAAGCTGCAACCTGTTTAAAGATAACTATAAACACTATTCCTTTTCTTTTACTACATTTTACATCGATTAGAATTCTCCCACGGAATTTCATGCTCCACCAAGGTGACTTTTTAATGACTTTACACAAGAATAATAAGGGCATTAGAAGGTTTTTAGAGGTGATAGTATTCATTTTCTTTAGTCATAGAAATTTTGAAGACATGAAAGGCATTATTTTTGTTTTTTAAGTGGGGTTTATATATCTGTGGAATGTCTAGGGTGGGAGAAAGAACTCTTGTCTGCTTTAGGCAAGTGATAATGTTGCAACTGACCACCTTGATTAGCATTGAATAGCCTTGCAGATTCAAAACCTGGCTTCTTCCTGCCTGAGGGAATCCTTTGTTGTGATTAGCTGACCTTGATTGTTTCTTGTCCGGAATTCCCCTGGTTTTGAGTGTTGTTCTTTATTTCCTGTTCTGATTTTAGATTTTTTTAAAATAGTAATAGCCAGATGTTGTTCGTTTTCTGGTTTCCTCCTTTCTGTTGAAATTGTCCACATGCTTGTGGATTTCAGTGGCTTCTCTATGTAGTCTGACATGGTGGTTGTTACAGTGGTCCATCATTTCAGTGTTCTCAAATAATATGCTGTGTCCAGATTGGTTCATCAAGTGCTCTGCTATGGCTGACTTCTCTGGTTGAGTTAGTCTGCAGTGCCTTTCATGTTGCTTGATTCGTGTCCGGGCAATGCTGTGTTTGGTGGTCCTTATAAAGACTTGTCCACAGCTGCATGGTATACGGTAGACTCCTGCAGAGTTGAAATGATTCCTCTTGTCCTTTGCTGAATGTAGCATTTTTTGGATTTTCTTAGTGGGTCTGCAGATAGTTTGTAACTACCTTTGCAATAAAACAATAATATTTCATATATTTAAAGTATTTGTACAGAATATAATTAAAAATAAATTTTGGTAGAAATTGAGCAAAAAGATAATGTGAAGTATTATTATTATTTTATTATGTCATAGCATACAAGATAGATGTGCTGGATTTCGTATCACAAAATCACAAGTCGAACACTTCCCAAGTGTCTGGGACTGTGTGATGTATTTTCGGATGATGCGCGCAGATCCCAGTAGGGTGGCCTTTTGCAGTTGGCAGATCATAATTTTGTCAATGTCTATTGTTTCCAAATGCCGGCTGAAATCTTTTGGCACGGCACCCAGTGTGCCCATCACCACCGGGACCACCTGCACTGGTTTCTGCCAGAGTCTTTGAAGTTCGATCTTGAGGTCCTGATAGCGGCTGAGTTTTTCCTGTTGTTTTTCGTCAATGCGACTGTCACCTGGGATGGCAACATCAATGATCCAAACCTTTTTCTTTTCCACAACTGTGATGTCTGGTGTGTTGTTTTCCAGAACTTTGTCAGTCTGGATTGGGAAGTCCCACAGTATCTTTGCGTGCTCATTTTCCAATACTTTTGCAGGTTTGTGATCCCACCAGTTCTTTACTGCAGGGAGGTGGTACTTGAGGCATAAGTTCCAATGAATCATTTGGGCCACATAGTTGTGCCTCTGTAGTCAGTCTGTGCAATTTTCTTACAGCAGTTGAGGATATGATCAATGGTTTCGTCAGCTTCCTTGCACAGTCTGCATTTTGGGTCAACAGCTGATTTTTCGATTTTGGCCTTAATTGCATTTGTTCTGATGGCTTGCTCCTGGGCTGCAAGGATCAGGCCTTCTGTCTCCTTCTTCAGGGTCCCATTCGTGAGCCATATTATTATTATTATTATTATTATTATTATTATTATTATTATTATTATTATTATTTTATTATGACACAGCAAACAAGATAGATATGCTGGATTTCATATCACAAAATCACAAGTCGAACACTTCCCAAGTGTCTAGGACTGTGTGATGTATTTTCGGATGATGTGTGCAGATCCCAGCAGGGTGGCCTTTTGCAGTTGGCAGATCGTAATTTTGTCAATTTCTATTGTTTCCAAACGCCGGCTGAGATCTTTTGGCATGGCACCCAGTGTGCTTATTATTATTATTATTATTATTATTATTATTATTATTATTACCCCACTTTATCTCCCCAAAGGGGACTCAAAGCGGCTTGACATATAAAAGCATTAGTATACAATTTAAAATATGCTAATAGTAAAACATAATTAAACACAAACAGCACTAAAAATTCACAGTTAAAATCCATCAAAACATACTCAAAGTTAAAAACCACAGCAGCCCCTAACTAGATCTTAGACACTTTCATCTTTAAAAGCGTGTCTGCATAAAACAGAGGAAGCAGACCAAAAAGGCCAATAAACTGGGGGTGGCAGCAGGAGGAATCAATATTATTAAAGCAGAAACAAGCATGTTGTCACTACTAGTCCATAAAGCACAAAAAGAACTGAGAAGAAAATGGTGCTTACATAAAAGTCCACCTCTTACATAGATTCCAGAAACGAAGCAGTGAAAACTTTATTAAATACATTTTACTCATTATTCTGAAAGAAAATATCCCTTATTCCATTTTTGTGAAAAAAGGATATTGAAAATAGGGGGGCAATTCAGTTCCCCACACCCCAAAAGGCTTTCATATTTCTATTCTCATGGCCTGGTTTCTCATCTTCAGTTCTCTGAGTGAGGAGAAGCCCTTATAAGGAGAGAGCACTGACTTGAAAAGTGTATGTGCTGTCCGTATTTGTTAGAATATTGTTTTTTAATGCCATCTTCTGTGCAGCTGTGGTTGATGGTGAATGTGTCATTTTAATGATAGCACCAGGAGCTGGTTTTTTAAACATCACCCTTATAACATCCTCTGTCCTGTGTGTCATAACAAAGTCTCACCCCAAATCCTCAAGTTTTTGTGCTCTGAGCCTGGGATAATGCCGACCTGCCAGCCCTTGTTGTCATTTTTAAGGCAGAAGGTTCCAAATTGTTGTGTTTTTAAAAGCTGAGAATATAAATGGCTTGGTGCCATTAGTTCAAGCACTGAAAATGTGAATCACCACAGACAGAGATATTAGGACAATGCATATTGCTAATTCATCTAAATTTTAAGCATGCCCATTTCACAATCACAGGTAAATTTGATGGGATGTCAGTGAACAGCCAAAATTGTTTATGTTTTTGTAGCATGTTTAACTTTTGCTGCTTAGGTGTGATTTATCACTAGCAATCTGTTTGGCCTATGCACCACAAAAGTGTCATTCTTCTGGCAAAATAGGACATATTTTTAACAACTCCAGTCAAATTCTGTGAGTGTCCAAAGTGTAATTTACAAAATGGTGGTATATGTTTAAAAAGTGGCATCTTACCTCTATTATTAGCCATTTACAAAGTTTATCTGGGATGATTAACATTCATATGTGAATTGTCAAGAAATATGTCAGTTGTCTTTGGGTGGAATCTATGTCAGTTATAATAATAATAATAATAATAATTTTATTTTTATACCCCGCCCCATCTCCCCAAAGGGACTCAGGGTGGCTTACATGGGGCCAAGCCTGGACATCAACAATATAAAAACAAAGTAATAAAACAAGTCAATCAACAATAAAAACAAGTCAAAAAAGATCACATACAAAAAATGTAATGATAAAATCTTGGATTGGCTCCAAAAGATACTGGGCCGAAAGTGCAAGTTATGTCGGTATCAACCAGGGAGGGGTGGTTACCCAAGCTATCATACCCATTAAAGTGCTGGGGAAGTTGTCTTTGTGGGGCCGGGCTGTGGCGCAGGTTGGTGAGCAGCCTGCTGCAATAAATCACTCTGACCATGAGGTCATCAGTTCGAGGCCAGCCCGTGGTGGGGTAAGCACCCATCAATTAAAAAATAAAAAATAGCCCCTGCTCGTTGCTGACCTAGCAACCCGAAAGATAGTTGCATCTATCAAGTAGGAAATAAGGTACCACTTATAAAGTGGGGAGGTAAATTTAACTAATTTACGACGTTGGAATGAGGAAGTGCCGTCACAGTGGATGATGAAACAGCTGCTCCCCCTGTGGCCAGAATCGAACATCCCCTGAGGAGAAGGTTAAATTGCCTCTGCGTCTGTCTCTGTCTCGGTTCTATGTGTATATGGGCATTAAATGTTTGCCCTATATGTATATAATGTGATCCGCCCTGAGTCCCCTTTGGGGTGAGAAGGGCGGAATATAAATACTGTAAATAAATAAATAAATAAATAAATAAATAAATAAAGTACTAATGTTACACAATAGTGGACATTTCGGTTAATATAACAAAAGAGGAGACCATTCAAGGGGATCCCTACATTTTTTCTTTGGGTTGGAGGTGAATCAAGTTGAAGGGGAATTGGGATGGGGAGGTATTTTTCCTTCAAGCATTAGTAAAGCCATCTGGGAGATTAGAAGTCAGTTTGTAATCAGAGCAGCAGCATTTGATCCTTCCTTCCCTCCTTCTTAGATCCAAAATTAAAACACCATCTTGCTCCCCTCCAAATTATTTTGAATGTATTCCATTCCATTCTATTTTCATCACAGTAGATTTGGGTTGTCTCTAATCAGCCAGGAAGTTATCATGCTAATGTGTTACTTTTCAAGAACAAAGTAAATATTACTTCTTTTGTATATCACGTGTTACTGTCACATCTCCTTTATAAATATGGAAAGTTCGTGATTCTGAAATAAATAATAAATTAAAAATTTCATGATAGGGAATGAAGAGCCTTTGAAAGAAAGATTTTCGTCTTTTGTGTGACTATTTTTGCCCTTATGAGCTGAATATGTCTATTTTTTATCTTTGTGCACAAATCAGGGGATCATTATAAAATTAATAATATTTTATCTCTATAGCTTTTCTTTTTCTTGTAGGAAAGCTTTGTACAATCTCTACAACCTTCTGGCATTGCCATTGATCACCCTTAGGTCAGTGGCCGGCAAACTAAAGTATAGAATGGCCCTTCATACAAAAGCACATAGAAAATCACACCCACTTTAGTAAAGACTACTTGCTTGTATCAAGCTGTGTACACTTTTTAGAAGAAAAATCAGCACTGCTTACAAACACAGCATGTGTGTACTTCAAACAAACAATAAGACTAGCTATAGCATTTCCATAGATAGCAACCTTAGAAGTTTATACCCAGTCACAGCAATAATGCAACCATCATCAACTCCAGCAGGCAGCAACTCTCCAGAGTCCAACAGAGAGGTGTTTCATACACCCTGCTGAGGTCTTTCTTAAAGTAGAAATAGGAACCACTGCATATAGCACATTTGGTTTGCTACTGGGCCATGGAAGTATGACAAATGTACTGTAGAGCCTTTAAAAAGAGAGACTGTGTGGAATGTTAATATTTAAGAATTTTAGTAAAAGGTAAAGGTTTCCCCTGACGTTAAGTCCAGTCATGTCTGCCTCTGGGGGTTGGTGCTCATTTCCATTTCTAAGCCGAAGAGCCGGCGTTGTCCGTAGACACCTCCAAGGTCATGTGGCCGGCATGACTGCATGGAGCGCCCTTACCTTCCCGCCAGAGCGGTACCTATTGATCTACTCACATTGGCATGTTTTCAAACTGCTAGGTTGGCAGGAGCTGGAGCTAACAGCGGCCGCTCCTGCTGCTCCCAGGGTTTGAACCTGGGACCTTTCGGTCTCCAGCTCAGTGCTTTAATGCACTTCGCCACCGGAATTTTAGCTGTCAATAATGTCCTTCTCTAAAGTACTCAATTCCATTTCTTTTTATTAAATGCAGATGATGCCATACTTATCCCTGAATATCAGAAACTAGCTAGAATTATTCCTTGTGGAAACATGGTCTCCAAACCACCCTGAAGCATTGTGAGTAACATGCTACCTTGCTCACTTCAAGACCTTCACATACACATATCTCCATGCCCAGTACGCCTCTCATGTTGTTCAGGCTGGAATGCCTATCCATGTTCATCCTTTCGTGTCCTTTTTGTGTTGCTATAACAGTTTCCAAATACAACAAAGAAAGACCTGCTTCTAAATCCTCACCTCAATATTCCCAACATGAATTCTGACTATCAGTATAAATGTGTGTTTGTAAAATAGAATTTGACTCTTTGATCTAGTAGTAGTCTTTTGGCTGCAAGACAGTGGTTCTCCAATTGTGGAGCCATTCAAGCTATGCCTTAGGTAAAGGTTTTCCCCTGACGTTAAGTCCAGTCGTGACCGACTCTGGGGGTTGGTGCTCATCTCCATTTCTAAGCCAAAGAGCCGGCGTTGTCCGTAGACACCTCCAAGGTCATGTGGCCGGCATGACTGCATGGAGCGCCCTTACCTTCCCATCAGGACGGTACCTATTGATCTACTCACATTTGCATGTTTTTGAACTACTAGGTTGGCAGGAGCTGGGGCTAACAGTGGGTGCTCATTTTGCTACCGGGATTTGAACCTGGCACCTTTCTGTCCGCAAGTTCAGCAGCTCAGCGCTTTAACACACTGTGCCACCAGGGGCCCCCTGCTATGCCTTAATACTTTATTTTTTATGCTATTATGGCAATTTATTGGAACAGTGGTTCTCAACCTGGGGTCCCCAAATGTTTTTGGCCTACAACTCCCAGAAATTCCAGCCAGTTTACCAACTGTAAGGATTTCTGGGAATTGAAGGCCAAAAACATCTGGGGACCCCAAGTTGAGAAGCACTGTACTAGAAGAAGGAGTCAGTGGATTATTTTTCATTGTTCAAGGACACTAGTAAGTAGTTGGTTAAAGAGAGCTTCTGTGGTTTATTAATTTAAGGGTTGACAGGTGTACAGATGTAACAATACTGACTTTTTCATTTTGATGACACATCCAAATAACCCACTTGGAGGTGTCCACAGACAACGCCGGCTCTTCGGCTTAGAAATGGAGATGAGCACCAACCCCCAGAGTCAGACATGACTAGACTTAACATCAGGGGAAACCTTTACCTTTACTTACCTACTGAAGTCATTATTTTACCTTCTTTCAAATGCCCTTTGCTTTTCCTGGCCCCCAGCTTTCTGCTTTCCCAGAGTTTCTCTGATTCTTTTCTTTCCTCTTTAAATTCCTCTTTCTTTATCTTCACTCAAATCACTTTCATTGTGTGAACTGAGTATGAAAGTGTGAGAACTATTGTGTCATTTGCCCCAGGCATCAAAAACATTGAGCTAGATTTGGAATAGAGGGCAGGAAAGGCTTGCCCAGCTGTAAGCCTGAATGGGAAAAAGACCCCTTGATGCTTGTATTTATGACTTCCCTTTAAATGTACATATCAGTAGATGATTTCATGACAAGGAAGATGTAATTGTTTTTAAGACCAGAGGTCTACTCACTGAATTTAAAGTATTTGGCAAAGTCAATGTCATGTGAAAGAATGTGAATAAATCTAACTCTAGGCTTGTATTATTTATTCTAAATATATCAACATATAAATACAGTTTTTTCCACCTAATCATTAAAGAAACGGTGCTAAAAATGAATAATGATTAACGGAATGCAGTGTAGCAACAGAAGCATAAAGTAGGTTAATAGTCTGCAAGCTCATGCATGCTATGTTAGCCTCTGGTCTTTTCCCATAGGTATAAACATGATTTGAATTTCACAAAAGAGATTAAGAGAACATAATTTTCCTTTTTCTGTTTAATCAGGATTTGGGTTTGAAAGAATCCAATTTTAGAACTTTCCCCAAATTTCCATTGTAATTGCATTCCCATGTTTACAAAGTTACTAAAGGAGATTGACACAAAGAATTACACATACATCATACCCTCCAACATCTCGCAAATGAAAACAGGACGCATGTGGCCATACTATTTCAGAGTGTGGTCAGGTTGCCGGGGGGGGGGGGGGGGGTAGGTCAATGAGGAAGAACTGGCTTCCTTTGTACGTCACATCCCTTACTTTGAAGTTAGTAGAAATGTGAATCTTTAGGGACACTAACTTCTCATTGATCAGAATGTCTTTTATGGCTCCAATAAACTGGACCATGAGGTTGGAACCATTTTGGTTCTCTCTTCTCCCTTTGTTCTTCTAGCTAACAAGCAGCATCTTGCTGTCTCTCCTGGCAAGATGTAACTATTTAGATGTTTGTTATTTTTCCTTTCTTATTTTTCCTTAGAAACCAGTTTAGAGTAGACTAGACAGCTCCCAAGCCTTTCTATCTACAATGGAGTACTTTTTACCTGAATAAATACTTTTTGAACTTTTATTGAGACTGCAATCGATTACCATCCTAAGCTGAAAGGCTTCTCTTTGCTCACCCCGTGTAAGTAACTGTTGCATTTGAAAGCTTTTGCTTTTACTACTCTGCTGCATTTTGGTGGAATCTCCCCCAGAGAGGGTTAAATTGAGTCTAACCGCTCAGAGATTACCACAACAGTCGGGATGGCTGGAGAGTATGACACTCATATTTAAGGTATTGGCAGGAATACACGTCTGGGAGTCCTCCTGGACTCATAGTTGACACTTAATGCTCAGCTGGTGGCAGTGGCCGGTAGGCCCTTTGCATAGTTAATACTTGTGCACCAGTTGTGACCGTACCTGGAGAAGTCTGACTTGTCCAGGGTGATCAATTCATTGGTTACATCTAGACTGGATTACTGCAATGCGCTGTATGTGGGGCTGCCTGTGACAACGGCCCGGGAACTGCAATTGGTGCAAAGATCGGCAGGCAGGCTGCTAACAGGAGCTAGCTACAGGGAGCGTACGAAGCCTCTCCTGAAGCAGCACCACTGGCTGCCGATAACTTACCGGTCCCAATTCAAAGTGCAGGTTATAACCCATAAAGCCCTAAATGGCTTGGGTCCTGCTTACTTGCATGACCATATCTCCCCCTACGAACCAGTGCGAGCTCTTAGATCCGCCGGGGAGGCCCTTCTCTCACTCCCGCCTCTGTCGCAAACATGACTGGTGAGCCCGAGGGAGAGGGCCTTCTTCTTGGTGGTGGCTCCCCGGCTCTGGAACTCTTTCCCCAGGGAGATTAGATTAGCATCTACCCTGGCCACATTCCACAAACATTTGAAGACTTGGATGTTTCAACATGCTTTCAAACAGTAGGTCCGTTTTCATCGTCATCCAGTCTTACTACCCTGTTTCCCCGAAAATAAGACAGTGTCTTATATTAATTTTTTCTCCCAAAGTTGTGCTAGGTCTTATTTTCAGGGGGTGTCTTATTTTTCCATGAAGAAGAATTTACATTTATTGTTGAACAAAAATTGAACATTTAGTATATACTGTACAATAGTTGTCATCTCAAACCAGCATAACCAGACAAACTGTAAATCCCATCAAGAATTTTTTACTACCATTATTTCCATGTTCTACAATCTATGGTACGTATGCTTCCAAACAAAAACTTTGCTAGGTCTTACTTTCGGGGGAGGCCTTATATTTAGCAATTCAGCAAAACCTCTACTAGGTCTTATTTTCTGAGGATGTCTTATTTTCGGGGAAACAGGGTATTGACTGCTCTAACCCTCAGCACTTTACCCTATTCCTGAATCTTATTGCCTTGCGTTTTTGCACATGCCTGCCTTCCCTGTAATTTCTTAATAGCCCCACTGTTTAGTCATGATGCTCACTATGTATTAAATATGCTGTCATCGTATCATTTTATATGTTGATCAGGCTTGGTTCCCATATGAACCCCTCTGAGTCCCCTCAGGGAGATGGAAGCAGGTTATAAATAAAGTTTTTTTAATTATTATTTATAGTGTACAAAAGGAGCCCCGGTGGTGAAGTACGTTAAAGCACTGAGCTGGAGACCGAAAGGTCCCAGGTTCAAACCCCGGGATGGCATGAGTGGCCGCTGTTAGCTCCAGCTCCTGCCAACCTAGCAGTTCGAAAACATGTCAATGTGAGTAGATCAATAGGTACTGCTCCTGCGGGAAGGTAAGGGCGCTCCATGCAGTCATGCCGGCCACATGACCTTGGAGATGTCTACGGACAACGCCGGCTCTTTGGCTTAGAAATGGAGATGAGCACCAACCCCCAGAGTCGGTCACAACTGGACTTAACGTCAGGGGAAAACCTTTACCTTTTTATAGTGTACACTAGAAAAAAATGAGGTTATATAAGCATTGGTATTTTTGCAGACTTTGCATCAAAATATCTCTAGTACCTTTTCATGGAAGTGTTTTTCCTGAGCTGAGCCATGGCAACTGAATGGTGCAGCTTCTGAGCCCAATAGCCTCTGTGTTGTAAACACAACATTGATTAAGACCTAAGTCCGAACAAACACAGTGAAGTAGGTAAGCTAGCCAATGTCAACAAGCCAATGTCAGAAATGCCAGATACAAGAGTCCTTGAAAAAACAGTAGAATATTCAAAAGTCCACCCAAAGTCAGAAACACAGAGTACAAACAAACCAAGGTGCCTATGCCAAGATTTAGAGTTCCATAAGTTGAAGTCAGAAATCGTTTGATAACAAACCAACAAGCAGCAGAGTCAGATCCTGGGTCAAGAGTGAATGGGCATTGAACTCAAGCCAGATAGATACACTGTCTGCAGCGAGAGAGTCATAGCTCTGAGGGCTTTATATCTTAAGACTGCAGCTGCTATTTGATTAACTAGCATTTTTCAGCTAATCTATTAGACTTATGGCGCTCTGCCCATTATAAACAATGCTTTAAAGGTGTTGGTGTGTTTCACCCTTCTTTATTTTGCTCAGATGTGTTTGCAGGGGCTTGTACAGTGTGGGGTGTTTGCTTTGGCAGTGGCTGAGCTAGGCATAGCAGAATGCTGTGAGCTGTTGGTCTCCATCTCCTCTGCTGGTTTTTCTATCCACCCCTCGACCTCACTATCCAGGCTGGCTATGACACTCTGATTGGCAGTGGGGGAGCAAGAGATGCCCTCCTGAGCTGTCACTTATTTGACAGCACATCTCCTCCCCATCTCCATCAAAAGTAGACTGGTGCTTTGTACTCTGTAGCTTTGTACTCTGCTGGCATCAAATTAGAACTGGAACAATATAGGCTGTGTTCCCCAAATACTCAAAATAATATTTTTAAAAACAGACATACAAAACAAAACAAAAATGCAGTTAACAAGAGATGTTCCAACATTATCCAAAGACTTGTGTGGGACCCCAACTAATTGGGATATTTGTTTTTCAGTTTCTACATTTATTCAGAAGCTTCCAAGGCTTGGAATCCTCCATCAGGAATGTCCTCTTTTCAGCTACCATTTTCTTTCTGCCAGAAGAAGTTCAGTCAGGGCATGGGTTTATCTTGGGAACTTTAATATGCAGGGTGTTAATACAGTAGAGTCTCACTTATCCAAGCTAAAGCTTGGATAAGCGAATATCTTGGATAATAAGGAGGGATCAAGGAAAAGCCTATTAAACATCAAATTAGATTATGATTTCACAAATTAAGCACCAAAACTTCATGTTATACAACAAATTTGACAGAAAAAGTTGTTCAGTACGCAGTAATGTTATGTTGTAATTACTGTATTTACGAATTTAGCACCAAAATATCACAATATATTGAAAACATTGACTACAAAAATGGCTTGGATTATCCAGAGGCTTGGATAAGTGAGACTCTACTGTATATATATTGTAGGAGCCTCTGGTGGCTCAGTGTGTTAAAGTTCTGAGCTGTTGAACTTGCAGGCTGAAAGGTCCCAGGTTCAAACCCGGGGAGCGGAATGAGCACCCGCTGTTAGCTCCAGCTTCTGCCAACCTAGCAGTTTGAAAACATGCCAATGTGAGTAGATCAATAGGTACCGCTCCAGTGGGAAGGTAACGGCACTCCATGCAGTCATGCCAGCCACACGACCTTGGAGGTGTCTACGGACAACGTCGGCTCTTCGGCTTAGAAATGGAGATGAGCACCAACCCCCAGAGTCGGACACGACTGGACTTAACGTCAGGGAAAACCTTTACCTTTTTTTTAATATATAGATGAGAGTCCACGGTGGTGCAGTGGGTTAAACTGCGGAGCTGCTGAACTTGCTGTCCGAAAGGTTGGCAGTTCGAATCCAGGGAGTGGGGTGAGCTCAGACTGCTAGCTCCAGCTTCTGCCAACCAAGCAGTTCAAAAATATGCAATCATGAACTGCGCATAAATAAAAGTTTTACCACTGGAGCTAGGATTATTTCCTCAAAATGCAGTTTTGTAGACATGTAAACCTGTTTCATAGTGTGATGTTAATGTACCCATAGGTATACCCTTAGTTTGCTTTCCAAAGTGTTTGCCTATTTCATCATCATCATCATCATCATCATCGAATTACTTATTAATCGCCCTCCATCCACGATGCTCTAGGCGATTTACAAGATAAAATTATAAAGGATAAAAATACATACATAAAAATATTAATAAAATTAACATAGATTAAAAGCTCTAGTAAAGAGCCAGGTCTTGAGTGCTAGGGTAAAAGGCCCTAATTCACGCATGGCTCTCATATTTGGCCAATCATTTTGAGACTATCATACTCAAGGATTCTCAAAGCTACTCTCAAGGCACTAAACCTGAGGCCATGCAGCAATTGAGACAATGGTCAAGCTCAAGGTACTGCAATACAAACAAAGTTATAAATACAGCCAACAACCCCAAAGTTACAAATGTGTAACTATGTATCATCCCCACAGCTTGACTCCCCAGGGGTCTTGCTGCTTATTGTGGATACTGTAGTCTGAACAGACCTCTGTTACTCTGCATGGCTGCTGGCTTTTAAGTGAGCTTAGAAACGGGAATTTGTAACTGTAGCAATGGTTCCACAATTGTAAAGATGACTACGAAACAGTTATAAAAGTGTAAGCCTAGCGTTGCATTTGTAACTACTCAGCAGGAAGCCAATCATATCCTTATTAATCCATCTGCTAGGGTGTATAAGATAGAAAAACCATGGATTCCCCTTTCTCATCTGCACACATGAAAGATGCATCCCTTCTAAAAGAGCACCTGCTGAGATGACTGCCTGCATCATCCACAAATTGTTCAGTTTGCTTTTTTATTCATCGCCAGATTAATGTGGGTTTGATTAATTGATTGACTAAAACTCATCTGATTAATATACTTAGATTTATTTAATCATAACATCCCCTAGTTACTCTCTACAATCCTTCTGTCTCTTGCCTTCCAGGCAGACTGTACAAAATCAGAACAGGGGAAACCAAACTCTGTTAAAATGTGTGAAGTCAACACTTCATACACAACTAATTCTCCAGCTATATGTCCATCCCAAATTATGTTTTATTGATTAGCCCATCAGCCATATCAAAACATTTAGCACATAGACATACATACAACATACAACCCACAGTACAAAAGAAGTCAAAATAAACAAGCTGTTAACAGGATCCCGTTCAGGTCAAATATCTGCATCACCTCCGCAGTTTACCCCGATTGATTCCAAATATGCAATTCTCAGCTGTGTTGTTTTGAATAGGAAAAGGGCTGTTTTGTGTGTTATTTTAGGATTCTGACTGGCGAAGTTTTAATATGTGGGTCCCAGTGTGTTTTGTGAATAATGTATGGTCCGAGGCATTGGTCTCTCTCTTTCTTATATGTCCATCTTAGTAAAGGTAAAGGTTTCCCCTGACGTTAAGTCAGTCGTGTCCGACTCTGGGGGTTGGTGCTCATCTCCATTTCTAATCCGAAGAGCCGGCGTTGTCCGTAGACACCTCCAAGGTCATGTGGCCGGCATGACTGCATGGAGCGCCCTTACCTTCCCACCGGAGCGGTACCTATTGATCTCACATTTGCATGTTTTCGAACTGCTAGGTTGGCAGGAGCTGGGACTAACAGCGGATGCTCATTCCGCTCCAGGGATTTGAACCTGGGATCTTTTGGTCCGCATGTTCAGCAGCTCAGTGCTTTAACACACTGTGCCACCAGGGGGCCCATGTCCATTTTATATGTTACTAAATGAGGACCCATTTCCTAAAAATCAGAAATAGTTAACCTTGCACTGAGCTTGTTTTAAGTAAACCAGAAGTGTCATTAATT
The DNA here is from genome assembly GCF_035594765.1 of Anolis carolinensis. Taxonomy (NCBI): domain Eukaryota; kingdom Metazoa; phylum Chordata; class Lepidosauria; order Squamata; family Anolidae; genus Anolis; species Anolis carolinensis. The sequence goes on along the minus strand of NC_085841.1, from coordinate 213,311,154 downwards.
GATTCTGTAAAATATATAGATTTCATAGATGCTCCCAACCACCTTTATAAAACAGTGTTAAAAGGAAGGCAGGCAACTCTGGGAGGATGAGCGAATGACTGCTTTTGTTTAGTTTTTATCTTTTTTTCTGTTTCTCATCTCCTTGGTGATCTGACGAAGGCAAAACCTTATTTTAATGATTCTTTGCAAGGAGCTTGGGAGAAGGAGCAAGAGTTTTGCAGGGAATAATGACCTATATTAAATTTAATTGATCTAGGAAATTGATGCCAGCAGGAAGAATGGACTATTTTTGAGGTGACCCCTGAAGACCAAGTTTTAGCTCTGTACTCAAAAGGAGGATGAGAGTTTAATATTCCACTCACTTTAGTCTCATACATATTTCCACTTTGAAAAATCTAATTATTTAACTGCACTGCTAACTCTTTGTGTTGCTCCACGTTATAAGGAGGGAAGATTTGTCAAGAGAAACAAAGTAATGTTAGTGGCATTTCACTAAAATGTGTTGCTTAGTAGTAGTATATTTCATGTGTGTTTCTACCAAATTGGTGACTTCAAAGCTAATTTCTTCATAATTTCATGTTACTTTTTGGATAACCTTTCTTACTCCTCCCTACTGAAAATTTCCAGTGGCAAATACAAAGTAATTGCTGACAACAATGTTCCACTTGCCATCTTCCATATTGTTTTGCTCTTGGAAGTGTAGAGAGAGAGAAGAAAAATGTCTGGATGTTGAGCTTCATAACATTTATGGCAGGCATCTTCAGAGGTTGTGAGGTATGGAGAAACCTTCCTTGCTTAGTTTCTCCATACCTAACAACCTCTGAGGATGCCTGCCATAGATGTGAGTGAAACGTCAGGAGAGAATACTTCTAGAACATGGCCATACAGCCTGGAAAACATGCAACAACCCTCTGATCACTACTGTCAAGGACAGAACGCCACAAGATCAAAGATAACAGAGTTTATTGGATTTACAGAACTCAAAATGCCCGTAAAAGACAAGGGCCAGGCAACATTAGCCTCAAAAAGCAAAAAGGGGCAAGAAAAAACGTTCAAAAGATAAACCGGATTAAACCGGAGTTTAATCCGGGTAAAATCAAAACAGCTTGCTTCAGCTTGGGAACAAACAAAACAGAAGCTGGGAAACAAAGAGTTCAAAAGAATGTAACTAATTGGCAGCAGATGCCTCTCTGCTGCCAGTACTATGTTTTGAGTAACTTAGAAGTCACTCCTACACACAGCAGGCAAACTTCCAATACAAACACAACAGCCGAGGATTGAAGCAGTAGAGTAGTCCCAGTTCTTTCCGAAGGTCGATAGGCAGAAGCAGACGTTTGCAGTTTTCCAAGTCCAGAAGGAGAATCCAAGCCCGTAGTCAGTTCAGTCCGTAAATCCAGAGTAGCAGATGGCGTCCGTCAAGAAGACGACGGAAGGTCAAAGCTATTGAGATTAAGCAGAGGTTTGCACAAACAAAAGCCCACACAATTCCTCCCGCCGTCTGAACCCAAATTCCAAAACAACTTACGTAATCAGCACACGAAACACACCCGTCTTCAGGAAAACGTCCCACACAGATCCCAAGCGTTTGTCCAGATTACCTTGCCCAACGCAATTTGCTATTGCTCCCAAGCCCCATTTTATGCCAGTTACAAGTCCTCATCACTATCAGCTGTTCTCCTTAACCCGGGCGTTTCCTCATCACTTTCCTCATCAGAACTGGAACACCTCTGACTACGCCCCACAGCATCCCCAGCTGTGGATCCCGTCCCATCCCTCCAGCTTGTCCATGGGTCTAGTCCTGAAGGTCCCCAATCATCTTCCATCCCATCATTGCCAGTGGCACCCAATTCCTCCCTTACCCGAGTCCAATCCATCTCATCCTCTTCTGAGCTAACCAGCTCTTCCTCCATTCTCTCCGTAAACCCCTCAAAAGACTCTTCGTCAGATGGTTCTGCAAAGATATCTCGCAGCCTCTTTCTTTCGCGCTCCTCGAGAGTATCTGACTCTCGAGGAGTCTTACGCCCACGTCTGCCAGAAGCAGAGCCATGAGGCTCAATCATAACAACTACCTTGGCTTCAGTTCACACCAAATTCTCATCTCACAATAGCATTCATTGGAATTGCAAGCTTTCAAAATTTAGTTAGATAACATTCAATAAAGTTGCCCATAGTTTAACTCATATCTATGTGTGTGCCTCTTTATTTCGTGAGTTAGATGGCAAAATAGAGTTCTAGATTATGTGTGAAAATTGTATGACACAAAGAATCCTGGAACAGGATCCTCGTGTTATATATAGGTCTACTCTGCAAGATGTCTTTGTTTGGACTCACTCTAAATAAATAAAATCTTTTTCTTTTATATCCTTTTCAGGGTGCTTCTCACTGTAGGGTAATCAGATGACTCAAATGAAAATCCTACCCTTACCTTTGGTACTAGTGATTCCATTGAACCCCCTATAAACATGATAGTCAGAAAAAGTTCACTTTCATCCAATTTTTAAAGGGGCAGAGATGAACCATTGGCACATAGTGCTTGATCATGATAATTAACATGTAATGCCAGGAACAGCAGGGAGAACAATCTCGTTGGCAATGACCTCTTTGCTTCTTGTCTGGTGATCCAGGAGAAGCTTAGAACCAACCAAGTAAAAATGGGAATTTCAAACTGTCCAAATCCTTTTTAGAACTTGTTAATTGATTTATTGCTCAGGTCCAGGTTAGTGAAAGGCAATATTCTCCCGTATAAGCCGTATGCTTTGAAATCTTCTGGGGAGATTTTTCTGTCTGTCTTAGCATATTCAGAAGTACAGTAGAGTCTCACTTATCCAACATAAACGGGCCGGCAGAACGTTGGAGAAGAGAAAATGTTGGATAATAAGGAGGGATTAAGGAAAAGCCTATTAAACATCAACTTACATTATGATTTTACAAAGTAAGCACCAAAACATCATGTTTTACAACAAACTGACAGAAAAAGCAGTTTAATACATGGTAACGTTATGTAGTAATTAATGTACTTACGAATTTAGCACCAAATCATCGCAATGTATTGAGAACATTGACTACAAAAACATTGACTACTAAAAGGCAGACTGTGTTGGATAACCCAGAACATTGGATAAGCGAATGTTGGATAAGTGAGACTCTACTGTACATCTGATGGGTACACAGGAGAGGGCCTTATGGTAGTAGCTACTCCTTCAAGAGGGAAGATTGGTAGGTGAAGACTTTTTTAGTGGGTCTTTGCGAACTTTTCACTCAGGGGGAAAGGGGCAGTTAAGAATGTGTTTATTTGTTCTTTTTTTAAAAAAAATTAATTGGATTTAATTTTACCTTTTGTAAATAATGAATTTTCTAGCTGCATAATTAGTCTTCCACATTTGTGGTTTGATTTTTGCAGATTTGATTATTCATGGATTTGAAAAATACAGTCCTTCTTCTTTCTTCATACAGTAGAGTCTCACTCATCCAAGACTCGTTTATCCAAGCTTCTGGACTATCCAAGCCATTATTGTAGTCAGTGTTTTCAATATATCGTGATATTTTGGTGCTAAATTCGTAAATACAGTAATTACAACATAACATTACTATGTATTGAACTACTTTTTCTGTCAAATTTGTTGCGTAACATGATGTTTTGGTGCTTAATTTGTAAAATCATAACCTAATTTGATGTTTAATAGGCTTTTCTTTAATCCCTCCTTGTTATCCAACGTATTCGCTTATCTAAGGTTCTGCCGTCCCATTTAGCTTGGATAAGTGAGACTCTACTGTATATGTCAAACGCAAAGTCCACAAACTGACTCTGGTCTGCTACATCATATTATGTGGCCCACAAGGTTTTCAATGCCAGGAGAAGTTAGTTATATTCATAGGGTCTTACAATTACAAATAGCCCTTTTAAAGCAACAATAAAGCCGATGTGGCCCTCAGTGAAAATGAATTTGACACCCCTTGAGTCCTCTGGTATGCCTATATGATCAACATCTAGCATAGGACCTAGAGTTTCCTAGAGAGGTGTTCTCTGAGCTAAAGAAATTAATGATTGTGTTGTTTAGGCCTGGGCTGTGGCGCAGGCTGGTGAGCAGCCAGCCAGCTGTAGCCAGCTGCAACAAATTACTCTGACCAAGAGGTCATGAGTTCGAGGCCAGCTCGGAGCCTATGTTTGTCTTGTCTTTGTTCTATGTTAAAGGCATTGAATGTTTGCCTATATGCATATGTGTAATGTGATCCGCCCTGAGTCCCCTTCGGGGTGAGAAGGGCGGAATATAAATACTGTAAATAAATAAATAAAATGTATGGCTTTTTCCTCGCTTTTATGGAAGTCCTGTACCTTTAACCCCAGCAAATGCATAGGGCACACTGTAATTGTTTCAATTCTTGTAAGCCACTATTATTATAACCACCACCACCACAATAGTTTTAGCTCACTGGACTTTATACAAAGCCCCATGTCAAGTGCCATGTTTCTAAATGTAGATTAATTTGGGCATCTATTTTTCTTGAATCGCTCCTTCTTTGAATAACATTTTTAAACACTGGATTAAAAAATACACCCTGTAAGTGTGGGTTTTTTCTTTTCCTTTTTAAAACGTTTGATCAATTGTGTCATTTCCTAAGGATTTGAATGATTTCCACTACAGAATGTTAATATTCTGATTTAAAATGCATTTACTTATTTTATGATTAAGGCATAAAACATTTAGTCAATTTATACTTGGAATGTAGTAGCTGTGTTGAAAGCTTGTCACTGCGTGACTCTCTTCTATGTGGCCACAATTAACAACAGCTTACACACTGGCATCACTTTATATTTGAGGCACCCTGCAATCGGAGGCCACTACCTGTCATTTTCTGGTTCATTAATTACTTCATTATTCAGTGTTGTTGTGCATTCCCTAGGTTGACTACTACCATTCCAAAGGTTTTCAGACACATAATACATATTTTAGACAGATGCCTCCAGCTGACTTAATTTTCACACCTGTAATTTGGAAAATGTTAATACTTTCCCACCCCTTTTGTGAAAGGAAAAGTTATGAATGTCAAATGTTCCCTGGAACCAGCTTTGACTCCCCTTTGGCTGAGTCTGTCCTTTTCCCAACTTTTGGCTTTTCTAAAGAATTTCTCCAAGGGAGGCAAAAATGAGCAAGGAGGGCTTAGAGATTTATGAATAATAAAAAGCAAAGAGCTGAATTTGTAAATGCACACATATCACCTGACAGTTAACTACTTGTGCCACCTTTCCACAGGCTCTCGATCGGGTTCAGATTGGCATCTGAATAATCTACTTGTGTAAAAAAAACCATATATTATTTATTTATTTATTTACAGCATTTATATACCGCCCTTCTCACCCCGGAGGGGACTCAGGGTGGATCACATTACACATACAGTAGAGTCTCACTTATCCAAGCCTCGCTTATACAAGCTTCTGGATTATCCAAGCCATTTCTGTAGTCAATGTTTTCAATATATCGTGATATTTTGGTGCTAAATTCGTAAATACAGTAATTACAACATAACATTACTGCGTATTGAACTGCTTTTTCTGTAAAATTTGTTGTATAACATGAAGTTTTGGTGCTTAATTTGTAAAATCATAACCTATTTTGATGTTTAATAGGCTTTTCCTTAATCCTTCCTTATTATCCAACATATTCTCTTATCCAAGCTTCTGCCGGCCTGTTTATGTTGGATAAGTGAGACTCTACTGTATAGGCAAACATCCAGTGCCTTTTAACATAGAACAAAGGCAAGACAAACATAGGCTCCGAGCGGGCCTCGAACTCATGACCTCCTGGTCAGAGTGATTCATTGCAGCTGGCTTGCTCTCCAGCCTGCGCCACAGCCCGGGCCTAGTATTTAAGATGGTTTGGAACTCGACCATATTTAATATTCCCACCACCATTCAAATTGCTTCCTCATTGCAGTTGGCACTTGTGGAAAAGGCAGCTTTGGATTCATTTCCAAAAATTGTTTCTTGGTGGGTGTACAGTTTTCCTGAAAACAATCCAGCAAATCCCCACCTCAAATTTGCCTTTTAACAAAATGTTCTGCCAGTTCCATCCTTCACCTCGTTTAACTGAAATTTTGGTCATAATGGTGTTGCGATTCCAGGGCTTCTATACAGGGAGACGAGGATATGGACCTTTTGAATGACATTGGTCTTGTGGTGTTTTTGCCATTGTATTGAGAGCTGACATAATTCCAAAGCATTGGAGCAAAAGGTTGGCCCTAGCCTTTGGACGTTGACTTTCAAAAATGTTAACAGTCAAAAGAAGTACAGTAGAGTCTCACTTATCCAACATAAACGGGCCGACAATGTTGGATAAGTGGATATGTTGGATAATAAGGAGGGATTAAGGAAAAGCCTATTAAACATCAAATTAGGTTATGATTTTACAAATTAAACACCAAAACATCATGTTAGACAACAAATTTGACAGAAAAGGTAGTTCAATACATGCTATGTAGTAATTACTGTATTTACGAATTTAGCACCAAAACATCATGATGTATTGAAAACATTGACTACAAAAATGCGTTGGATAATCCAGAATGTTGGATAAGCGAGTGTTGGATAAGTGAGACTCTACTGTATAAGCCAACTGTCCATGGATATAAACATAAAGACAATGGCACCTCATCCACCATCACCACTAAAATGTTCAATTTCAAGCTCACACTTCCCACAACCCAATTTCAAAAGCCTGAAATCACACAAACACACATGCAGAGAAAGTCCCCAATGCCAGATGATTACAGCGACAGTTGTAATTATAATTATCAAATGAAAATGATAATTACAACTGATAAAGATAATTACAACTGTAATTACAACTGTGGCTCATTGGAGAGTAGTCTCCAAGCTAAGGTTTAGTAGGGATTTATGTAGGATAAAATATTTTCCATCAACTTTGTGAAATGTTTCAGGACGTTTTCTGTATCTGTAAACTCCGGTGGCTCAGTGTGTTAAAGCGCTGAGCTGCTGAACTTGCGGACCGAAAGGTCCCAGGTTCAAACCCAGGGAGCAGAGTGAGCGCCCGCTGTTAGCTCCAGCTTCTGACAACCTAGCAGTTCAAAAACATGAAAATGTGAGTAGATCGATAGGTACTGCTCTGGCGGGAAGGTAACAGCATTCCATGCAGTCATGCTGGCCACATGACCTTGGAGGTGTCTACGGACAACGCTGGCTCTTCGGCTTAGAAATGGAGATGAACACCAACCCCCAGAGTCAGACATGACTGGACTTAACATCAGGGGAAACCTTTACCTTTACTTTAAACTCTTATCTAAACGGTTGCATAAATTGAAACGTAAGCTAAAATTTGGAAGTACACCTTAGGCACAATATTTGCAAGCATTTTGTTGGGAATGAAATAATTTTGGTAATGCTTTCATATCCAGTTGATTAGACTATCCAGTCAGCCTTCCACATTTGCAGCTTTCTTTTCTTTTCTTTTTACAATTTTCATTCTTTCTGGATTTATTTAATGTGTTCTGTCTAGGAAGTTCTACGTCAGTGGTCCCCAGATGTTTTTGGCCTTCAACTCCCAGAAATCCTAACAGCTGGTAAACTGGATGGGATTTCTGGGAGTTGTAGGCCAAAAACATCTCGGGACCCTAGATTGAGAACCACTGCTCTATGTCCTTCAGCATGACTCTGTGGTCAATATCTACCAGAGGTTGATCAGAGAATTGCCTTGGAGAAACTAGAGATTACTAGAGGTGATATATTAGGCTAAGAAAATAGTTTTAAATTCACATTTCACCTACTCTCACTGGGGTCTTGCACTCTTAACCCCAGTGAACATGGCAGACTTAGTGAATTGTATTGTGGTGCTTCCCCTGGGGAGTCATGGAAGCCAAAAATAGTACAAAATTATGCACTGACAGGAGTGTGGTCTGGCATTCACTTTAGAAAAGTTGCTCATGTTTGTTTCACATTGCACTCTAATTTACTGGGTTTGACTTATAAACCATAAATGTTTCAAAATGCTGATTCTTATCATTTTCTTGTTGGTTCTGCCCAGTGCTCTTCAGACCCATTCGCATAGTTTCACAGACCCTGAGGTTAACGTTTTCCATTGTTCTCATTGTTTTGTTCTGAGGGCTGGAAAGGAAGAAGGACATGTCATACCTCTGCCTTATTTTGGACACTCTATGCCCTATACCAGTGATGGCCAACCTATGACATGCGTGTCAGCATTGACACACCTAGTCATTTTTGCTGACACGCTGCCTCATGTAGATTGATTGGATGACTATGTCTTTTGTGGCCAAATTTGATGCAATTTGGTCCAGTGGTTTTGTTGTTTAGTCCATGGGAATTATGCACATTACATTTATATATATACTAGCTTTGCCTGGCCACGCGTTGCTGTGGCTTATGCTTTCAGAGTGTTGCTCTTTATTTACTGTACTGATTTTAGAGATTATATTGTTCTGTATTATTATATCACAGTAATTATTACATATTATATTTGTAATCTTATATTATCTGCTTAGAACTGGATTATATGAGGCCCTTTCTACACAGCTGTATAAAATGCACACTGAAGTGGATTATATGTCAGTGTGGAGTCCAGATAATCCAGTTGAAAGCAGATAATATAAGATTATAAATGGGTTATATGGCTGTGTAGAAGGGCCTTGAGTCTACACTGCCATATACTGTAATCCAGTTAAAATCTGATAATCTGTATTTTATAAGCAGTGTGGAAGAGGCCTAAGTGAGGCCTAACTCTGCGTGTCTCCTGGGCTGAGTGGGTTGCTAGGAGACCAAGTGGGCGGAGCTTAGCCTTCTAACTGGCAGCAATTGGATAAAAACAATTATTCCTCTCCCTCTAATTAGGACTTTATTTTTCTTTTCTTTTTGTTGTATGAACGTGGAAGCATGGACGAGGAGTTGTGCTGCCAAGTTTAATGTTTCTGGGATGTGTAGTTTTGTTGTTTTGTCCTATTACCTTTTTCTATATTTATATTATCATATTATTACTATTATATTATTATTCATTATTTATGACTACATTGAAACTAGAATAGAGAGAAATCAGCGTGGAAACTGCAAGAGGTACCATAGATTATTGTACATGGAAATAATGTTAGTAATTGGTTTTTGATTTATTAACTACAGTTATAGTAAAGGTAAAGGTTTTCCCCTGACGTTAAGTCCAGTCGTGACCGACTCTGGGGGTTGGTGCTCATCTCCATTTCTAAGCTGAAGAGCCGGCATTGTCCGTAGACACCTCCAAGGTCATGTGGCTGGCATGACTACATGGAGCACCGTTACCTTCCTGCTGGAGCAGTACCTATTGATCTACTCACATTTGCATGTTTTCGAACTGCTAGGTTGGCAGGAGCTGGGGCTAACTGCGGGCACTCATTCCGCTGCCGGGATTTGAACCTGGGACCTTTCGGTCTGCAAGTTCAGCAGTTCAGCGCTTTAACACACTGTGCCACCACCAGGGGCCCAAAAATACAGTTATATATTACAATTATATATTTTTATTTATTTATTTATTTACAGTATTTATATTCCGCCCTTCTCACCCCGAAGGGGACTCAGGGCGGATCACATTATAACACACATAGGGCAAACATTCAATGCCCATAAACACATCAAACAAAGACTGAGAGACACACGCAGAGGCAAGTTAACGTTTAAATTTTTGTTATTTAAACTATACATATTGCGAAAATGTGGTTTTTTTCTCGAAGTGACACACCACACAAGTCATGCTAGGTTTATTGGTGAATTTTGACACACCAAGCGCAAAAGCTTGCCCATCATTGCCCTATACACACACACTCTATGTATTGTTAGGTGCATCGTAGGTCCATTGACTCAGTGACATTCACCTACATATTACATCGTCATTCAACAATTGATCCAATGCATCACCTCTAGTTGGGACTAACCAATAGGACCAAATGGATTATCAGATGGTAAAATCCAACTCTTAAAAGGTTGACTGTGAAAATACATTTTAAGAGAGAACTCCTTAGAATTCTGGAATCAACACATTGTCTAGAATTGATTATTATCACACTTTTTGGTTCAGAGAGAAAGATTGCTGTACTTGCCAGTGGCCTTCAGCATGATTAGTATTTCCACAGGGTTGTTGAATAAAACATCACACATAAGGAACACTCTGTAGGCTTGTTGTCTGAAATAGGTGATGCCCGTTCAGTTTGGTGGATGTGTGCATATCATAACCCATTATGATCGAGGTGACATTGCTTGAACTATATGTGGCCCTTTGCTATCTGCTGGGGTTTGGTACCAAAATGTATGGATGCCTATCTATATATATAAAAGGGTAATGGAATCACGGCACCGGACAAAACAACTAAACTAAACACCCCACAAACTCAAAAATTGATAGCACAACCTCTCATCTACTCCTCTAAGTTCATACACCAAAAAGAAAAGAAAAATAAAGTCCTAGCCACAGCAACGCGTGGCCGGGCACAGCTAGTCTATATATATAAAAGAGTGATGGCATCAGGGCAGCGGACAAAACAACAAAACTACAGGCCCCCCAACCTCGAAATTTGACAACACAACCCATCATCCACGGCTCTAGGTTGATACAACAAAAAGGAAAGAAAAATAAAGTCCTAATTAGAGAGAGAGCAATAATTGTTTTTATCTAATTGCTGCCAGTTAGAAGGCTAAGCTCCGCCCACTTGGTCTCCTAGCAACCGACTCACTTAGGCCTCTTCCACAGATTATCTAATTTGCCCTGGATTATATGGCAGTGTAGACTCAAGGCCCTTCCACACAGCTATATAACCCATTTATAATCTTATATTATCTGCATATATTATCTTATATTATTTGCACTGGATTATCTTGACTCCACACTGCCATAAAATCCACTTCAGTGTGCATACTAAACATAAAGACAACCATACAACAGACATTCAATACCACCACTACCTCAACAATTTCTCAACAACACCACCAAACAACGCCACAGCAACGCGTGGCCAGGCACAGCTAGTTATATATAAAATGCTACAGCAAAATTATGTCCCTCTAATAAAATGGCAAAAATCAAGATTTGTTTTCTGGATTTAAAAAAAAATATAAGCTATGGCTGATGGAATCCATGGATACATGTGGAAATGGGGGGGGGGGGGGTGTATTTGTGTAGAGGTACTGTAGGAAGTGCTGGCCTTACAATTCCCAAATCACTCGCCCCTCTCAGTGCATCTGTTGTCATCACCTTAAGATGATCTGCCCAGAGTTCCTGTCTCAGCCAAATGCATGAAATCATATTATTATAATTATGCAGAAATGTACCGCAGCAAACTGCTGTACTTGAGCGTTGACTCACATTTACCAAAGGCTTATTGATTTTTTAAAAAACACATATTTGTTTAGAAGTTGATGCAGCAACAGTAGCTACTGAACTATGTAATGTAAATAAAACAAAAAGACTATTTGATCATTTTACTGATTTATATAAACTTGTTTGTTCTACACTCACAGTATTCTTTGCTTGAAAATGATGATAAATACTGCTTCAAAGGACACAGAATAAGAAATAAGCTGACATTGTAGAAATGGCAAAGGAAATGAAAATGAGACATAGGAGGAGGGGGGAGGGAGTATACAAAGACAAAGATAACATAATTGGAAATATTCACAATAGAGTCAAATAAGCTCAGCTTGGAAGCCATGATCACATAATGTTTAGATAGACCATTATTGCTTTCATTTCTTAATATATAAATACATTTATCTGAAAACATCATATAGGAGCACCAATGCATATCACTATACTCAACTGCTCATTCTTCCACAGCAAGAATTGATCACCCACCCATCACAACTATGGTTTTCTAGTAGAAGGAAGAAGGCAGGATGTTTGCAGTGTAATGTATCAGTCTCTCCAGTTCTACAGTAGAGTCTCACTTATCTCCAAGGAAGCCCCTCGGATGCTGAACCAGTGCCTGGCCGCTGTGGCGGACTGGATGAGGAGGAACAAGCTGAGGATCAATCCTGACAAGACAGAGGCCCTCCTGGTCAGTCGCTCGTCGGATCGGGGTATTGGGTGGCAACCTGTGCTGGACGGGGTTGCACTCCCCCTGAAATCACAGGTCCGCAGTTTGGGAGTCCTCCTGGATTCAGCGTTGACGCTTGAAGCGCAGGTGTCGGCGGTGGCCGGGAGGGCTTTCGCACAACTCAAACTTGTGCGCCAACTGCGACCATACCTCGTGAAGTCTGACTTGACCACGGTGGTCCATGCCCTAGTTACCTCTAGACTGGACTACTGTAATGCGCTCTACGTGGGGCTTCCCTTGAAGACGGCTCGGAAATTACAACTGGTCCAACGCTCGGCTGCCAGATTAATAACTGGGGCGAATTACAGGGAGAGATCTACTCCCCTGTTTAAGGAGCTCCACTGGCTTCCGTTCATTTTCCGATCCCAATTCAAGGTGCAGACCATCATATATAAAGCCCTAAACGGTTTGGGACCCACCTACCTTCGTGACCGTATCTCCTACCATAAACCTGCTCGATCTCTGCGATCGTCAGGGGAGTCCCTCCTGTCGCCACTGCCTTTATCCCAGACCCGCCTTGTAGGAACTAGGGAGAGGGCCTTTTCGGCTGTGGCCCCCCGTTTATGGAACTCATTGCCCATTGAAATCAGGCAAGCCCCCACTCTTTCAGACTTTAGGAAAGATCTAAAAACATGGCTCTTCCGATGTGCTTTCGGAGAGTAACTGTTACATGCTTTTGTTACGCCCCCATTATTTATCCTCTAGACTGTCTGCTATCTTTTCCTTAGTTCCCTGTGGTTTTATTCTTATCCGTTTTCTTATCCTTTTCTCACCCCGAGTTTTAACTGAGTGTCAGTGCGGCCTGCCCTGTTATATTGCTCTTTGGATTTTGTGTTGTACTGTATATGATTCTTTATTGTATTGTTGTAATTGTATTATGATATGTTGTTTTTATATTGTGTTATATTGTATTTTTCCCGGGCATGGCCCCATGTAAGCCGCCCCGAGTCCCCATTGGGGAGATGGTGGCGGGGTATAAATAAAGTTTTATTATTATTATTATTATCCAACGTAAACAGGCCGGCAGAATGTTGGATAAGCAAATATGTTGGATAATAAGGAGAGATTAAGGAAAAGCCTATTAAACATCAAATTAGGTTATGATTTTACAAATTAAACACCAAAACATCATGTTAGACAACAAATTTGACAGAAAAAGTAGTTCAATACACAATAATGCTATGTAGTAATTACTGTATTTATGAATTTAGCACCAAAATATCATGATGTATTGAAAATATTGACTACAAAAATGCATTGGATAATCCAAAATGTTGGATAAGTGAGTGTTGGATAAGTGAGACTCTACTGTACTTTGTTAATCCATTATCACATCCTAAGTTCATTTCTTACCATCCTTTTAAGTCCATGTGAAAATTTGTATTCCTTTTCTTGCACCTCTTCCAATGTGCACATTTTCCACAATTTATACAAATATGTTTTTCTTAGACAATATAGCTTTGTACATCATGTCCAGTCCTATGCATTTTCTTCTTGTGTCTAACTTTTTATGCATTGCTTAAATGGAAAACTGTATCACAAGAAAGATCAAGGAAGTGGATGCTTACAGGAAACTGCCTTGGCCATTTCCCTATTCCAGAGATTAGCCAGGGCTTTAGCAAAATCACCTACTAGTCAACAGGAAACTTCACAAGAGCAATCAGGAATCCATATTGATCCATGAGCCTCCTAGAATTGATCATCTTAATCAGCCCTCCCACCTCTATAAAGGCCTTGAGTTCCAGTGAGTCTAAATCTTATAATGGAACTAAAGAAAGTTCCTCCACTGTAACCTGTACTTTTGGAATATTTCCCACAAATGTACCTCATGCTGCTTAGGACAGATCTATGGTCATGGAGGGCATTACATCCCGAGCTGCTCCTGACAGAGAGGCTTTTGCACAAGTGTTTGGTGTCCCCAAGCATAATTAGCTGAGAGGACTGCTACACCACTTTCAATACCAGCTCAGCCAGTTCAGAAAGGAAGATTGTTGAGCACCAAACTGATACACCAAGATAATCCCTATTTTGTCCTGACCACCCACTTTCAAAAACACACATTTGAATCCAGCAGATTGTGGGCTACAACTCCTGGTACAGGAGATGGAGATGCCCCTACCTTATTTTCCATCTTCATCGCTATGATACTTCACCTTGTTGATGGGAAGCTTCCCACTGGTGTGGAATTAATCTATTGGACAGATGGCAAGCTATTTAACCTCAGCAGACTAAAAGCCAAAACCAAGGTCACCACAACATCTGTTATAGAACTCCAGTATGCCGATGACAATGTAGTCTGTGCGCATTCAGAAGAAGACCTACAAGCCACTCTAAACACCTTCGCAGAAGCATACGAGATGCTTGGCCTCTCACTGAACATTGAGAAAACCAAAGTGCTCTTCCAACAGGCACCAGCTAATCCCTCTGCAGTGCCAGGAATACAACTTAATGGTGTAACATTAGAAAATGTTGACCATTTCCGCTGCCTTGGCAGCCACCTCTCCACAAAAGTCAACATCGACACTGAAATACAACACCGCCTGAGCTCTGCGAGTGCAGCATTTTTCCATATGAAGCAGAGAGTGTTTGATGAACGGGTCATCCGTAGAGATACCAAGATGCTTGTTTATAAAGCCATTGTCCTCCCAACCCTGCTCTACGCCTGCGAAACGTGGACGGTCTAGAGACGTCACACCCAACTCCTAGACATTTCCATCAGCGTTGCCTCAGAAAAATCCTGCAAATCAATTGGGAAGACAGGCGGACAAGTGTCAGCATGCTTGAGGAAGCAAAGACCACCAGCACTGAAGTGATGGTCCTACACCATCAACTTCGCTGGACTGGCCACGTTGTCTGAATGCCCGATCACCGTCTCCCAAAGCAGCTACTCTACTCCCAACTCAAGAACAGAAAACGGAATGTTGGTGGGCAGGAAAAGAGATTTAAAGATGGGCTTAAAGCCAACCTTAAAAACTGTGGCATAGATACTGAGAACTGGGAAGCCCTGGCCCTTGAGCGCTCTAATTGGAGGTCAGCTGTGACCAGCAGTGCTGCGGAGTTCGAAGAGGCACAAATGGAGGGCTTAAGGGAGAAACGTGCCAAGAGGAAGGCCCGTTAAGCCAACCCTGACCGAGACCGCCTTCCACCTGGAAACCGATGTCCTCACTGCGGGAGAACATGCAGATCAAGAATAGGTCTCTTCCCCGAGGATCCATCCCCAAGATAGCGAAGACAGAGGACCATCATCCTCGAACTATGAGGGATCGCCTAAGTAATGGACCACCACACCTCCTACTGCTCCTTTGGGAACCAAAGCAGACAAACCTGGAATACATCAACTCCCTCCTGTTTCTTCCAGCCAGGTCAACATGCTCAACCAAAGTCAAATTCTGGATCAATTGTATTTTCCTATTCACTGATCTGGTATTAAGCAGCAGCATTCTCTCCTCACGGAGCCTGTTTCTAAAACTATTCAAACTATTTGATGTGGAGCAGTTTAGGAGCAACTGACACTGTGGCTCTCCCTTCCTTCCAAATTGTAGCTCTGTCTCTCTTCTCCCCCAACCAGAGCCGGCCCAAGGTAATTTTCAAGTGTAGGCGAAACAGAATTTGGGTGCCCCCCCCAACCAATCACCAAGAAAGAAAAGGTAGAAAATAGAGGTGAATAGAATGGATAACAGAGTTCCGCATGCTAAACATGCCCAGCTCTTTAAACCGCTCCTCATAGCAGTTGTTGTCCAAACCCTTGATCATTTCAGTCACTCTCCTCTAGACATATTCATGTTATCATTTCTTATTATCATTATCATTATTATTAATATAAGACAGACAAGCTCAACCTATAAATATTGCCGTGGTTGTCCCCTTGGCCATACCGTGCTTTCTAAAGACTCTGTATTTGTGCTTTTGTTGACAGAAATACAGTTTAAAGAGATGCAATTAAACTGGGGAAGGAGGAAATCTTCCTCTCTCAAACAGGGCACCTAGCCCTTGCTACACCCTAAAAATGTTTCCCCCAAAAGAGCAACTTCTTTGGTGTCACCTACGACCCAGGAAACCCCCTTTTTCCCCTTTAAGGCAAAGGAACAGGCAAAGGCTATAATGATTTCTCACCTGTTGACTCAGTACCTAGATATTAGTGCTTATTCCTGCAGGTGAGTACATAGTCTTTCCAAGTAGAAACAGGCAGCTGTTCTCAAAGATGAGAGGCCACAGTAAACTGGTGGTAAGAGCAGCTACTGACTTCTCTATTCTGGGGTGATGGTGGTGTTCTTTCTCTCTGATATACTGACCTCTTACTACCATGCTTTACAATTATTGAAATCAGAAATAAAAGGAGGCTCCAGTTGAATGATGCTTATTATTTCTTACCCGCCTCTTTCCATGGATTATTGGGTTGGAGAGCAACATCTTATTAAAATACAATGTATACAATCAATACAGATTAAAGCAACTAGTACATAATGTAGTAATCATCTTTATATGTGCTACTGAAATACATTTTAAGTATTAAACCAAAATGTAGGATTGGATTAGTTAGAAAATCATAAAACTAAGCATGAAAATTGCTAAGAGAAAATAGGAGTTGTTGGGTTTTTTTTAAAAAGGGGGGGACTGACTGGTGAATACCTGGGAACGTAGAGTTTGAATAAGAGTTGCCAGTATAGATTCAGGCAGAGAAGGTCATGCTTTACTAACACATAGGATATTACTGCTATGATGGATGATATGAAGCCCATAGATTTAGTAAAGCTGAATTTGACAAGCTCCTGCATTTCAAAAATAACAAGTAAAGCAAGAAAGCAAGAGGTAGCATGGAAATTAAGATGCTAGTTAGAGTGTTACTGAATGAGACTAGAGTTTGGAAATGTGAGTTTTTATCATCCTTTCTAGAGTGTCCCATGGCACTGACCATGTTTCCAGGAGATGTGTTTTTGGATTTGGGATTTTATCGTATTTTGAAATACCTACATTTGCACATACAGTAGAGTCTCACTGATCCAACACTCGCTTATCCAACATTCTGGATTATCCAACGCATTTTTGTAGTCAATGTTTTCAATACATTGTGAAATTTTGGTGCTAAATTCGTAAATACAGTAATTACTACATAGCATTAGTGCGTATTGAACTACTTTTTATGTCAAATTTGTTGTATAACATGATGTTTTGGTGCTTAATTTGTAAAATCATGACCTAATTTGATGTGTAATAGACTTTTCCTTAATCCCTTCTTATTATCCAACATATTCACTTATCCAACATTCTGTCAGCCCGTTTATGTTGGATAAGTGAGACTCTACTGTATATATTGGGTGAGGAAAGGGAGTTCATCACACATCAAGTGCTTGCTGAGCTTTTCCTCAAATAACTTTGTTGGGAGAAAGAGAAAGGATGGTGGTCTTTTCTTGTACACCTCTCTCTCCATAAAAAAACAAATGTTTCAGACACTTCTCCAGTTATCAGCATGTGTTCCTCTAGTTTGGACCCAAATTAGGTCATGTTTGCGAATTTATTTATTTATTTATTTATTCATGGCATTTCATTATCAGCCCTCCACCCACTGGGGCCCTCAAGGTAGGTAGAATACAGTAGATAAAACTCAGAACAGATTCATAAAATTTGTTGAGACTTGACTAAATTGAGCCCTGCTCATTCCAGTTGGTTTCAGTGCAATATGCTTCTTTAATGTATTCCTTAATTGCCATCACATCCATGTTGCCTTATTAATTTTTGCCTCTTTGAATTATCTCATGGCAAACAAGGGACTCTGGGTTTCCCATTTGCCTCTTTTTCAGTTTTGATGAAATAACTTTCATCTCTTTACTTTAAAAGATAATAAATAATACCAACATGGCATGAATATGTAACATCTGCACAAGATCTTCCCAGTCACTGTGTTTAATTTCAAAATAAGTATTGTCATTAGAGTAAAACTATTTGATCTTTCTGAAAAGGATGTCAGGAAGGCACTTTTGCTTCTACATTGGCGTCATCAAACATCTTGGTACCTACTTCAAATTGTACATTACTGTGATGCACACCTGCTCAGCTGCAACTATATTAATCAGTCTTGCAAATTTCAAAAAGCCTGCTGGTCAGTAACAGGCATGTGTCTCTTCTTGTGAATTAGAAGCTTCTTTTGAATCTTTGTCAAATTAAAGAGTAAGAAAGCAGGTTTCATTGTCCAAAATAAATATCCTTCTTTTCCCATTCCCTCTGCTGTCCTCAGATTGCTGAAAGTGGGGAAATGACAGATGGCTTCTGTAAACTAATCAAAATAACTCTCTCCCTTTTTGGTGTACTACATGCCTTTCCAGGCAAAATTATGAGCTGCTTTCATTTAATATTCTTGCTATGAAAATCTGGATGCTTTTAATAGAATGTGGCATGCTCGATGGAAATACATTGCAGACAACCCCTCTCCAAATTATGTTAAGACATGATTAATTATGGTGCTCTGCAAGAAGACAATAGCAGCAGGGTGTTTTGCAAATCGGAATTTGTGTGTTTTTGTGAAACATCTACAGTGAAAGGATCTGGAGGTCTAACTTTCAGAAGTGCAAATAGTAGGAAAAGATTGGAGGAATCTAGTCTTGTCTTGCTGCAAGTACATCTGAGCTGGTCTGTGCAGTGTTGCTCACTTGCAAGTGTATTTGACTCAATAGGCTCAACTGTATGTTATTTTTACTCCTTTATCTAGCGTACTAAGCACAATAAAATTAAAACAGACACAACACCCGAGGAAGTGATAACTAAACAAGGGGAACAACCCGGGAGACCTTGTTGTGTACCCGTTCTTGGCGTTGCAAAGCAAACAAAGAATTCCTTTGAATATAGAAACTGTTATCTTGGACACTGAATATCTTTCCTACAATTGACATTGGCCCAAGATTCTACGCAACTCCAGGAATAATATGGACTTGGTTGTCTCTTTATGTCTGTTATTTACTCCTGATATAGTATACTTTGTGAGATTATGACATGGATATTGTACCTTTGTTTATGATATCCTGAAAGCAATTTTGTTATATGCAATATAGTTTGAAGAGAATTACAGTAGAGTCTCGCTTATCCAAGCTTCTGGATTATCCAAGCCATTTTTGTAGTCAATGTTTTCAATATATCATGATATTTTGGTGCTAAATTCGTAAATACCGTAATTACAACATAACATTACTGCGTATTGAACTACTTTTTCTGTCAAATTTGTTGTATAGCATGATGTTTTGGCACTTAATTTGTAAAAGCATAACCTAATTTGATGTTTAATAGGCTTTTCCTTAATCCCTCCTTATTATCCAAGATATTCGCTTATCCAAGCTTCTGCTGGCCCATTTAGCTTGGATAAGTGAGACTCTACGGTACTTTAATATAGAGTTGTAGAAACCTGATTTGTATTACATTTCTTGGGATTTTTACAAGAGTAGTTTTATATACACATACATTATTGTTCTGTATTATCAGATCAGCTGAACAAAATCCATCAGCATTCCAATGACACAAAGTGCATGTGGCCTCAGTCTTGAATAGACAGACTTTCTATGAACTAAAACTAATGTCACTCTCTCCTTTTCAGAGAATCAGTTTTGCCAAGAGGTCCTATTGATTGTATACATCTAAAAATAGGACTTTAGCAGCTTTTCTAATATAAAATACAAATATCTCTGACTCTCTTTCTCTCTGACTCATTCTCTCTCATTTTAACCACACAGGTTTGACAACATGCAGCCCAATCAGCTTTGGTGTTGAATGGGGAAAACCCAGTCAAATGGAGCAGATAATGAAGTACTACAACAATACAGATGAGACAGAACTATGTCATAATATCCAGAAACAGAATAGAAACAGAAAAAACAGAACATCTTAAAACATTGGGTAAGTGATCCATACGTTTCTTTCGAAAACCTGAGATTTCTCAACAAAAAACACTCAAAAGATGAATATATAATGTGAGATGTTTCCCCTCCATGCATCCCCTTGACATGCCCCTGTGAATTTTGTCCCTGCAAGGAAGCATCTGTTATACTTCCATTTGCTATCCATGTGAATGGGAACCCCAGTTGTACCCTAATAAGAAGTCTGTTAAAGGGAACTCCTCTATGAGTGTAGACTCTGCAAATAAGACTTCTTTTTACAGGTTTCTGTCTAGAAGCGTGGAAACATCTCACTACATTGCTCGCTCTATAGAAGAAAGGCTGTTTTGACATGTCCAGATAGCCTGCTAAGAATTCCTTAATTCCCATGAAATGTTTTGTTTCCAGCTTTAGAGGAATGTTTGTGATGGATGGTGGAGCTTGAAGGTTTCTACAATTTATCCTGACAAATGTCTGCACAAAACTAGACTTTCTTTGCAAAGCAATGGACACATATGCACACAGAAGCTTAGAAAGACTAGCTAACAGATCAAGAAGATACAAACAAAAAGGTAAAGGTAAAGGTTTTCCCTGACGTTAAGTCCAGTTATGTCTGACTATGGGGGTTGGTGCTCCATCTCCATGTCTAAGCTGAAGAGCCGGTGTTGTCCATAGACACCTCCAAGGTCATGTGGCTGGCATGGCTGCATGGAGGCCGTTACCTTCCCGCAGTACCTATTGATCTACTCACATTGGCATGTTTTCGAACTGCTAGGTTGGCAGAAGCTGGAGCTAACCGCGGGTGCTCACTCCACTCCCGGAATTTGAACCTGTGACGTTTTGGTCTGCAAGTTCAGCAGCTCAGTGCTTTAACACACTGAGCCACCGGGACTCCTACAAACAACCCATATAAAAATCAATGTAATGGGGTAGTTACTATTGGAATTTGGCTCAATTCACCAGAAAAGGAGATGATGGCCTTTCGTAGGATACATATAGAGAAAGAACTATCAAAACAAGAGGCACAAGGACAGGACTGTGGTGGAGGAGACATACATTCTGCACACATTCCTAGAACGGCTTCCAAGTTGTTGTAGATAAGGATGAAAGAACCTCGACTGTTGTCCACAACCCCGAATCAAAGTTCAGGGGTCTCAAAGAGTCTGTTTCTACCATCAGTACTCCAGTTGCAATAGGCCTTTCATGTCTGTCAGTATTCAGTTTCCACAATAACATCCCCTGCATATGGGCTGTTAGCTATCAAAATAGAAAGAAAAATATCTTCTGAAATCAAGTCCCTTGGCAGGGAATTAAAAACAGTGTACTGCAGTGAAGTCATCTGCTCTTTCATTTTGATCGCATCCCCAAAATCTTCAGTCACTGCCTCTAGCTGTATAGTATAAGGTGTCACAGTTTCCATTGCTGTTCTTATCTCCCTTGGCATATTAGACATGTTTTTCCTGCTATCCTTTAGTTTAACTTTCAGAGGTTGAAGTGTGTGGTTAGCAAGGATGAGTGCTGAGAAAGTCCTGGTCTGTTAAAGCCATTGGTTTGTTAAATGTATGTAGACTTAATCGAGATTTGAGGAAATTGGGGAGAAAGAGAGAAGGCTTACTCTTAATTATATTTACTTTTTATCCCATCTCTCTTCCAATGTGTTCAAGGTTTGATTCTTGAAACAAATTAGCATTAAAAAAAACAGTAAGGCTGAGTAAACTAGAGTGTAACTGAGCCAACCTACACAGTGTATTTCATAGCTCAGGCCTCTTCCAGACAGCTGAATAAAATACCACATTATCTGCTTTGAACTGGAATATATGGAAATGTGGACTCAGATAACCTAGTTCAAAGCAGAAATTGTGGGATTTTCTGCTCGGATATTCTGGGATATAGGGCTGTGTGGAAGACATGAATCTTCCAGGTACTACAACAACATCCTAACTATGCCAATATCCTAACTACTACATCTTAATGTGGTATCATGTTGATGATATGAGTGTTCATTTAACTACAGGTAGAGCATACATAGTCCAAAATGCCTGTGACCAGAATTTTTTATTTAAAATTTTGGAATACCTATATTTGCATATACAGTCGAGTCTCACTTATCCAACATAAACGGGCTGGCAGAATGTTGGATAAGCGAATATGTTGGATAATAAGGAGGCATTAAGGAAAAGCCTATTAAACATCAAATTAGGTTATGATTTTACAAATGAAGCACCAAAACATCATGTTAGACAACAAATTTGGCAGAAAAAGTAGTTCAATACGCAGTAATGATATGTAGTAATTACTGTATTTATGAATTTAGCACCAAAATCTCACGATATATTGAACACATTGACTACAAAAATGCGTTGGATAATCCAGAACGTTGGATAAGTGAGTGTTGGATAAGTGAGACTCTACTGTATGTACATAATCAGATATCTTGGAGATGGGACCCAGATCTGAACATTCATTTATGTTTCATATATATCTTCTATGCCTAGCCTGAAAATAAATACAGTAGAGTCTCACTTATCCAAGCTAAATGGGCCAGCAGAAGCTACAAAAATGCGTTGGATAATCCAGAACGTTGGATAAGCGAGTGTTGGATAAGTGAGACTCTACTGTACATATAATAATTTAAATAATTTTGTCCATGAAATGAAGTTTGGGTTCATTGAAGCATCAGAAAGCGAAGGTGTCCCTATCTCAACCACTCTTATGGATGATTTTGGAGTATTTTGGAATTCTAGGTTAGGGATGCTCATCCTATATTAGAGATAAGGGTGAGTAAAAGTGCTGGTCCTAAACATAGTCTGAATTGAACAGAATAAATCTTACATATCCATAACATTCCTTTGTGGGAGAGAAGTGGATTTGTTTGTGTCTCACATTGGTTTGAAAAAGTCACAGAATTCCTTGACTGCATGGTTTCTGCCTGTACTGGCTGGGAAGATTCTAGTGGTTGTTATCTAAAGAAATAACATTTCTAAACTTTGGGCAGAGATGGTACAGTTAAAGAAGCAAAGGTCATAGGAAGAGAATAAGGGTAAAGATGCCCTTTTCCCTGTGCTCTTTTGGTTACAGAGATTATGCCATTGTGGTGGCACAATGGGTTAAACCCTTGTGCTGGCAGGATTGCTGAGTGACAGGTCGGTGGTTTGAATTCGGGGAGAGCAGGTGAGCTCCCTCTGTCAACTCCAGCTCCCCATGCATGGACATGAGAGAAGCCTCCCACATGGATGATAAAACATCAAACATCCGTGTGCCCCGTGGGCAATGTCCTTGCAGGCGGACAATTCTCTCACACCAGAAACGACTTGCAGTTTCTCAAATCGCTCCTGACACAAAAAAATTGATTTATTTACTTTCTGGCACCTGTAATATGCCTGTAGAGTATTGAAAGGACTGGACATAGCTGTGTTAGGAGAAACAGTATTCCACAAATCATGTGGAGTTGCAGTTGATCCCATTTGCCATATGGTATGGTATTATTTATTATTTCCTCTGGGAATGCACTAAAGATGAAAAGAAGAATGAACATTTCAAGGTGAATATAATGATGATCAGAGGTTTGCATAGCCTTTGATAATACTAATGAGATGTGTAACTGAGATACTGGAATGCGGTTGGAGCTAAATATGGCAGAGTGCTTGGTGTACTACTTTCAAGACAGAGTGCTGAACAGACAATGTAATCCTATTAGAGACATCTGAACAGGAAGAAATCTCCAACTATTTTATTTAAAAGCTCCTCAGACAAATCAAAAGTAATCAAAGCCGAAAAATCCCAAGCTTTTTGACAATTGCAGCGCAACTGTGCATCAGATTTTTCTAGGGTAATCTCCAAAAAATGTTGATCCAATAATCTCCCAAAGAGATTCTCCATATGCATAACTGTAGCAAATACGTCCACAGACTGGGTGGAATTAACATTAGCAAAAATTCATTTACTGAAAGGGATTAAAGAAGAAGATTCTTAAATTATTTTGAAATTGGGACAAGTGAGAATGATTTAGCTGGGAAGAATAAAAACATTTTCTTTTCCCTTTGCTTTCTCTCCACTTTCTTTCTTTTTGATTAGCAATGTGTCAGGTTAATCTATTGTGAGAAACTGCAAATCTAATTAAAATACACATGTGGCCTTTAAATGAAACAACTGCATGAATGGTGATGTTCACTGAAAGATTCTAATGTTAATGTGCCTCACTTCTGTGCTTTGTCCATATCCACCAGTGAGACACATTTGATTATTTCATGGTTATCTCTTTACAAAATGTGCTACCACTTACAGTTTCATTGCATTTTACTGTCATTACATATTCAGCTTTTACTGCCTTCTCCTGCTAAATCAGGGCATCCCTCAAAACCTGAGTTCCCCGCATGCCCTTTTGCAGTAAGGAGGTAAAGACGTTCTAAAGGTAAAGGTTTCCCCTGACGTTAAGTCCAGTTATGTCTGACTCTGGGGGTTGGTGCTCATCTCCATTTCTAAGTCAAAGAGCCGGCGTTGTCCGTAGACACCTCCAAGGTCATGTGGCCAGCATGACTGCATGGAGCGCTGTTACCTTCCCGCCGGAGTGGTACCTATTGATCTACTCACATTGGCATGTTTTCGAACTGCTAGGTTGGCAGGAGCTGGAGCTAACAACGGCTGCTCCTGCCGCTCCCGGGGTTTGAACCTGGGACCTTTCGGTCTGCAAGTTCAGCAGCTCAGCGCTTTAATGCACTTCGCCACCGGGGCTCCTTCTACGCCTGCAGAAATCCCAAGGTTGGAACTTAGGAAACTGCTTTACAGTGATGCAAGACATTGGTCCATCTATCGCAGTATTGTCTACAACTGGCAGTAGCTCTCTCAGGAACAATACATTCCTTCTATCTAGGATGGCCATCCTCATTCCCAGATGTTCCTGAGGACCCACCAAGTTTCAGCTATTGGTTCAGTGGCAAATTGGAAGGTTAGTGGAGCAAACATGTGGTCCTCTTGCTAAAGGCTACCTACCTGCTACGACTATAGTTCACCCCATTTACTGCTTCAAGTTGAACAATCAAACAAAATTTTATTTTCACAAAGTCCTTGGCAGACTTGGCACACATAATTAAGGTTGCAAATATAAACAGTCAACTTATAAAACCTTGCAGATGTTCCTTTCTTGCTTTTCCCTTTTAGTTGCTAGGTTAACTTCCACCAAATGCGAAGAGATCCTGAGATCCTCTTTACCCTAGCCCTGAGCTGCTATCTAAAAGGTCTATAACTATCTAAGCTCAAAGCTAGTTTTTGAGGCGAAGTTAGTAGGACTTCTTCCAGTGGCAAAGAAATCCAGAGATGTTCTCTGCCCCAGTGCTAAGCTACTATTTTTAGAAAGAACAGGTCTTTCCCTATCTATGCTCGGCACTGGTTTTAAAGGCAGGTCAGTACTTACAATGGCTTTGTCAGAGTTGGCCTGGCTTGGCCACACAAGCACATCTAAGTTGTTTCTTCTTCAGTCTAGAAGGAAAGAGGCTTCTCAAAATGGAGCCTTCTTTCACCAGGAAAAGGGATGGTCTCCAGAACAAAAGGATACATTTGCAGGCTGCCAGCAGCAAAGCTTTGCAAACAGGCTACAAACTCTGCTAATCGCTAAACTATCAGGTTGCTGCAGAATCTGCAACAGCCCTGGAAGAAATGTAAACAGGTGCTATTCCTACAACTATGAGCAATTTGTAAAATCAAATTCCTGGGAGACGGAACAGAACCTGACTTGTGAAAACTAGGTCTGCTCAGAATGTGCCAGTTATTTTTAGCATCTATTTCAGATGTAATATGTGTCATTAATAAAATGTGAGAAATGGACCAGACTTTCCCAATTTGGAAAATGTGCTGGACCTCCATAGCAGCCAATCAGTATACCCATTAGGGGCAATTCTAGTAGTCACCCCCCCCCCCCGAATGGATTGTCACCTTGAAATAGTGAAGGTTCTTATGAGACCACCAGTATTGAAATGATCGTCCACCACCAACTTCACTGGACTAGCTTCATTCTCCAAATGCCCGTTCACCATCTCCCAAAGCAGTCACTTTACTCTCAGCTCAGGAATGGAAAATTAAATGTGCAAAAGAGATTTAAAAGATGGACATAAAGCTAACCTTTAAAAATGTGGAATAAACTTTGAGAACTGGGATGTCCTGGCCCTCAAGTGATGTCACTGAGTCAGCTGTTACCAACAGTGCTGTGGATTTTGAAGAGGCACGAATAGAAGGCGAAAGAGGAAATTGCATCAAGCAAACCCTTCTCACAACCGCCTTCCATCTGAAAATATATGTCTTCATTATGAAAGACCATGGGGATCACTTACAGACCTATCACTAAGACTCTACCTTTGGAAGCGAATCATACTCTGCCACACGTAATTGCCTATGATGAGTAGTCATCCAAAATATCTGGAGAGCATCAGATTGGAGAACATTGTTTTAAGACTGTTTTTGAAATCCTCCAACTATTAACCAGAATTTATTTAATAGAAAATAATAGTTATCGTTTCTGAAAGAGAAGGCAAAATGAAACATTCATGATGTATAATGACAAAACATTCATATTTGATTTTTTTTTTTGGTTCTGCTGTTATTCCTTCAATGTTGTCAGTTGATTGCACTATTTAAATTTGTTCATTTTCAAGACTTTTTCCATGGATGGAAGCACAAGAGAAAAGCCCCAAGCAAATTAATAAGTCTCTCTTATATGCTTTTCCTCCTGCACTTTTCCTTTTCTGCATGTATGCTTGCACCATGAGTTTTGTAGTCTTAAAATTTGCAAAAATAATCTCAGAGATTGATCTGTCCTCATTCAATCAGTTGGAGTTAGGATTTAAGATATCTGGAAATAAACACTGAAACAATTTTAAATCACGTATTCCATGGCTTCTGTAGAGCTTCATTCTCAGTCAGTGAACTATTGTCACTTCTTTGTGCCAACACTCTCCTGCAGAGTAAGAAACTGGTGGGTGACTGCAAAAAAGAGCTACCTTTTGTTATACAGCTGAGTTCCTTCAGGTTTGTGTTCAGAGTAATGGATCTTTAAATACAGCAACACATTCCAGTGATAACTCACTGCAATTTCAGTCACTAAAAGATTGAAATGCATGATCCTAGAAACTGAACTGAATGCATTTTTTTCAATGCAGTACTTTGATTTTGGTCCATCAAATGGGATGTGCATACACAAGCTGTGCTCTGTGATTGAGACCTGTGATAAGGAGCCAATTTGTTCCTCCATTCTCATGGAAATTGAGTTGGCACAGTACCATCATGTGCATCTCTTTATTGGATTTTATTTCACTTGCATACCAGGATTTTTTTAATAGAAAGGCTATATCCTCCAGGTGTAACACAATACCTGTGGATATGCCTTCTGTGTTTATTTCTTCTAGAAGAATAATCATGCTAGTCTACTACAAAAACCACAAAATGTTATGTGGCATCTTAAAGACTCATTGTGACATAAGCTTGGGTACATCAGAGACTACTTTGTCAGCACATGAATTGATCACCTAAGCTAGTTAATCTATATGCCCTGAGAACAGAAAAAGAACTTAGATTGTTAACAGTGTTCACTTTCATCTAATAATATTAAAAATTGACAACAGATGCCTAATGTAGAAATACCTTGAGTGTAATTCATAGTCTATAATATATGCTTAATATAGGAGCCCCGGTGGCGTAGTGTGTTAAAGCACTGAGCTGCTGAACTTGCAGACTGAAAGGTCCCAGGTTCAAATCCCGGGAGCAGAGTGAGTGCTCGCTGTTACCCTGTTTTCCCTGAAATAAGACATCCCCAGAAAATAAGACCTAATAGAGGTTTTGCTGAATTGCTAAATATAAGGCCTCCCCCGAAAGTAAGACCTAGCAAAATTATTGTTTGGAAGCATGCCCGTTGAACAGAACACCAGAGCATGCAGGATTGGTAAATGTACGTACCATAAAGTGTTGTACATGGAAATATTGGTAGTAACAAGAAATTCTTGATAGGATTCAGTTTTCTGGTTATGCTGGTTTATGATGACAACTACTGTACCGTATATAATAAATGTTCAATTTTTTGTTCAACAATAAATGTGAATTCTTCTTCATGGAAAAATAAGACATCCCCTGAAAATAAGACCTAGAGCATCTTTGGGAGCAAAAATTAATATAAGACACTGTCTTATTTTCGGGGAAACACGGTAGCTCCAGCTTCTGCCAGCCTAGCAGTTCAAAAACATGTCAATGTGAGTAGATCAATAGGTACCGCTCTGGCGGGAAGGTAAGGGCGCTCCATGCAGTCATGCCAGCCACATGACCTTGGAGGTGTCTACAGACAACGCCGGCTCTTCGGCTTAGAAATGGAGATGAGCACCAACCCCCAGAGTCAGACATGACTGGACTTAACGTCAGGGGAAACCTTTATCTTTACCTTAATATATGCTTATATAGAAGATGCATCTTTAATAGCCATAAATCAGAAATCTAAACTTTGCAGTTCTAATCCCTGTAGAACAGCTATGTATTTCCCTCCTATTATAATTGAGTATCTATCTGGCACAACATTTTCACATGGATGATTTACATAAAAACATCATTTGCTACACAGGAAACGGATTTTTCTGTTAATGCTCATGATTATTAATACATTCTTTTGTGTCACATATTTGCTGTGGTGTGAGGCACCAGGTAATGTGCAAAGGCAGAATGCAATTCACTTTCAAGTTAGCACTTGAAAGTCTCATTGATTCCAATAGGGTATACAAGTCACTTGTATAACTCTCCAGGCGAAGGTTTTGGAATTGGAAAGCATGCAGAAGTGCCGCCCAAATGAAGTCTGCTCAGCTTTAGCTATTGAGGTAATCAGTAAGAAGCTATCCATTTCCATCAGTTAAATATTCATGACTGTTGGATGGTACTTTCATCCAGTGGGCACAGACCATAATTGCAGTGATTTACACTGGGCATTACTAGACCACAAGGGGGTGCCACAGGGGCATTTGCCTTTTCCTGAATTGCTAATTATTTCAGGGCTACACACAAACTAGATCAGCATTTGAGTACTGTATATACTCGAGTATAAGCCCACCCGAATATAAGCCAAGGCACCTAATTTTACCACAAAAAACTGGGAAAACTTATTGAGTCAAGTATAAGCCGAGGGTGGGAAATGCAGCAGCTACTGGTAAATTTCAAAAATAAAAATAGATACCAATAAAATTACATTCATTGAGGCATCAGTGAGTTAAATGTTTTGAATATTTACTGTATTTCAAAGAAAAACAGTAAACTAACTCTATAAGTGGAAAAGCAACAATAACTTTATAATCATCATCATCATCATCATCAACAGCTTCATTTGTACCCTGTCCTATCTATCTCCCCCTGGGGACTCAGGCCAGCTTCCAACATAGTAACAGGCAAACATATAATGCCTACATAAACAATGCAGAGCTAGATATAGATCTATCATTATATATACAGTAGAGTCTCACTTATCCAAGCTAAACGGGCCGGCAGAAGCTTGGATAAGCGAATATCTTGGATAATAAGGACGGATTAAGGAAAAGCCTATTAAACATCAAATTAGGTTATGATTTTACAAATTAAGCACCAAAACTTCATGTTATACAACAAATTTGACAGAAAAAGTAGTTCATTACGCAGTAATGTTATGCTGTAATTACTGTATTTACAAATTTAGCACCAAAATATCACGATATATTGAAAACATTGACTACAAAAATGGCTTGGATTATCCAGAGGCTTGGATAAGCGAGGCTTGGATTAGTGAGACTCTACTGTACTAATTTCACATGTGTATTTCCCCCTGAAATTTTGCAAATCCTCTCTCTATGTGCATTTTCCTCCTGCAATATTTGCAAGCCCTATTTATCAATGTTTATATCTATTTAGACATCTGTGTGTGTGTGTGCGTGCATTTTCCCTTTGTACTTGCAAACATGTGAGGGTAAAATTCATATAAAATTCATATATAAAATTAATGTATACATATAGGAACAGATATACAGGTACATGGAAATCTCTAGTTATCTATATTTACATAGGATTTGCAAAAACCTGTAAACATATTAGGGGAAAATTCATATATTAATGTATTAGTAGGGGGAACATCTATATAAATAGTTAGAAGCTTTGGGGCATGCATTTACCCAAGGAAGAAATGCAAACAAAGCTCCCCTAAAAACAACTTTGTCCTCTTTTCTCCTGCCCTTTCCCACCTCTTTTCTTTCTCCCTTTTTCAAACTCTAAAAGTAACTAGAAAAGGCTTTTTGAAACTTCTCTCCCCCTCCCAAAAATCCCACCTCATTTTTGTTTCCTTAGGAATAAAAAGAAATACACACCTTCTGTTGCTCTCTTTTCCCTCCTTCCCTCCCTTTGGACTCAAATATGTTCTTGCAATAGTAGTAGTAGTAGTAATGATAATAATAGTAATAGTAATAAATCGTGCAAATTTGCAAGAATATCTTTTTTTCTTCCCCTTCTGCCCATGCAATCTGGCTTGCAAGGGTTTCTCTCACACTCTCCTTTTGCTTTTGAAAACATTCGCTTCTTCTCTCTCAAAAAAATAAGATAACCAGCCTGGGAGGAGAAGCAGAGGAGGGAGGTTTTGGAAAAGAAAACATACTGTGTCCTCCAGGCTCCGCTGCTGGCTTGACCTTGACCCGAATATAAGCCAAGGGAGGCTTTTTCAGCTCATAAATAAGGGCTGAAAAATTCGGCTTATCTTCAAGTATATACAGTACTTACAGAGAAGCTCTTCAGAAATACAGAGGTAATTATGACCACAATTAAAGGCAGCCTTGAAGACAGAAGTGTTCAAGACTTTCCTGGACCAACAAGAGAAAGAGGCAAAGCAATAACAAAGGAGTTTTACTCAGAGAATTATCCCTGATATGTAAAATTTCAATGATCAAAATGTAAAAATGCAATTCCAGCAGCAAGATCAGTAACAGAGGGTATTTATGAGCAGGACATTTGCATTGGGCAGGAATCAACCAATCTTCCAGCAGTTATTAAAATACATGTACCAGAAGCCCTAGCTAGCATAGTTCATCCTAAAGTATACAGTGATTCCTCACTACTTCGCGGTTCACTTTTCGTGGATTGTCTCTTTTGCGGTTTTTCAATAAACTCTAAAAGGCTATTATAAATAATTTAAAAATTACAATTTACAGCCTAAGGAAGGGAGGAAGGAGAAGCCAAAGGGAGAGAAAAGGAGCCCAAGCGGCAACGGGAGGGGAAGGAGGTGATTTATCAACACACGATTGGTTGATAAAGACTTAAAGTAGTGTATAACTACTATAAGGAGCCCCAGTGGCGAAGTGCGTTAAAGCACTGAGCTGGATACCAAAAGGTCCCAGGTTCAAACCCCGGGAGCGGTGGGAGCGGCCGCTGTTAGCTCCAGCTCCTGCCAACCTAGCAGTTAGAAAACATGCAAATGTGAGTAGATCAATAGGTACCGCTCCGGCGGGAAGGTAACGGCGCTCCATGCAGTCATGCCAGCCACATGACCTTGGAGGTGTCTATGGACAACGCCGGCTCTTCGGCTTAGAAATGGAGATGAGCACCAACCCCCAGAGTCAGACATGACTGGACTTAACGTCAGGGGAAATCTTTACCTTTATCTATAACTACTATAATAATGTATAAATATTAAAATACATATAGTGTCCCTACTTCGCAGAATTTCACTTATTGCGGGTGGTCCTGGAACCTAACCCCCACAATAAGTGAGGGAACATTGTACATAATCCAAGACCTGCAGGTGAAACCAAGGGCAACTTGGTTATATTTATACGGTCTTACAATTACAACTGGGCCTTGAAGGAAACTATATGATTGACGTGAACCTTGGTGAAAATGAGTATGACACCCCTATGTAGAGGAATACTTGGTTGCAAGCCCAACAACAAGAGCTAGGAAGACAAATGCCCAATAAAATTTGTCTTATATGGTTATGTGGGCATGCCTATATGCAGCCTCTACCACTTTGTTGCAGGACTCTTCCACACAGCCATATAACCCAGAATATCAAGGCAGATAATCCATAATATCTGCTTTGAACACTACCATATAATACAGTTCAATGTGGATTTTATACAATTTGTGGAAAGGGCCTCATTGTCTCAAATAGGCACTGGGCCCTCCTTCTCTATACCAAAAATGCTGAGCAGTGGATATCAGTAGGTTTACTAATGGTGTCCCAGACTTACAAATGTTTTGTCTTACATCTGCCATGATCCTCAACCTATATAGTCAATGGCTTTGAACAATTGGTGGCTCTAGTCTGATAAACCTGGAAGTACTCAAGCTATGGAAAATTAATTTCCATACTGTAGAATATAAACGGTCTGACATTTATCCTGTTACATGGCTATCATAAAAATGCATGCTCATCCTGTTTCCTTTCATTACATTAATAATAGTCACTAGGAAAGTAACACGTTTACTTCCAGTTAGAAGCCATGTCAACAACTAGCATTTTAGAAATCTCCCCACTAAAATTAATTTGCCTTCTAGTTGATAAAAAGACACCACTGAAATCTTTTTCTTTTGATTTCTTTCTTTTGTAATTTTGATTCACCTGGGGTATTTGCATTTGCTTCCCCATTATATTTAAACAAATGTGAGAAAAATTATTTTTGACAGATCAGACATTTCTATGAAGGCTTCGAATTGTTAAATTTCCTTTGTCTGGGGTATGCTTTTTTGTCATTGTTAAGACATTTGGAAAAAAGCAAAACTGTCTTGCTAAAAGAAAGGAACAATGAAAACTCAAATTTGCAAAATAATTTGTGTTTATGTACCAGAAAAGAAACTAAAAGCCTATGTTAAAGTTGGTAAGAATATCAACTGTTATTTGAAAAAAGCTGAAAAGAACTCATCCCTCTGCATATTGTCTGTTTGCTGGCTCTTGTAATTGGTTCAATTTAGATTTAACAAGCCTAAGTTATATCACCATTTTGAAGTGAAATAACCACAAGAACCTTTAACCCCCGACCAAAAGACGAGTCTGTTTCTAACTTTCCCACAAAGACCTAAACATGCACACAAACACAATACTTTAATATAGCTGAAGACACCCTGAAAGTCTGCTTAATTTAATTACTGGCCAAATCGTGACCATTACTGACTAATATTAGTTGTGTAATGTGTGTTTTTTTTCACCTTAAAGGTCTTTCATTAAGTCTGAAATTACTGTAAGAAGCCACTATAACAGGATTTGAATCAGAGCCAAAAGTTCACGCATATGTAGCTATAGGTTAGGAAGAAAATCACGCTGCTGTAATTATTTATCTAATGTTGAAAACACTTAAATAGCCAAGAGCTCTAGGGATGATTATGACTTTTTGATAATGGAATTTTAAACAGTGTGGGAACCAAAGGCCTGATCTATTTATATATCCTATTAGGTATCAAAAGATTCCTTGACACTCAACTAGTGTTAGTTTTTTGGAAGCAAGATAGGAAGGAGCTGGTAAAACTAGTCTTCTTCTTTGCCAAGGATCTAATCTTAATGAGAGATACGAGCTTGGAGAAGCTTTAGCAAAGGCAAGTAATCTGACTATCAAAGAAAATATTACGTCTGCAGCCTGCAGACGTAATATTTTCTTTGATAGGCAAACTGCAAGGAGATCCTAAAGAACAAAGGAATATTGGAAGTTAGGCGCAGAGCTAACCTGGTGACCTGATCAGAGGCAGGAACTGGTCTTGAAACTAAGAAAAATGTATGTACGCCTACAGCTTTTTTCCATCTCTGGGAAGTTTCTCAGATAAGAGAGTTCTGGAAAAATACTAAAAACGATTCACTAAATTCTGAGCCTGAGAATAATATTGGATTCACTGATATTGTTGTTAAGTATTTTGAATTATTCTTGGCAGAAAATGCTGCAGAAATTGAGTTGGCCAGCTGCAGATGCAAAAGAACATTCCATATATCATCATTTGCTCGGGTAATTCCTAGATAATATTGAAATGAGAAAAAAATTCAAAGACGTTGAGTTTAAATAAAGAGTATCGAAGACAGAAATTAAAAGATAAATGTAGTTTGATTCATTTTGGTTTGGATGCTGGAATTTCTCCTATTAAAGAGATTTGCACGGTGCATCATAAATTATTTTGTGCTTAATTTTTCTTAATGTATTTTTTAAGATGAGTTAGGTAAAGGTAAAGGTTTCCCCTGACGTTAAGTCCAGTCGTGACCAATTCTGGGGGTTGGTGCTCATCTCCATTTCTAAGCCAAAGAGCCGGCGTTGTCCGTAGACACCTCCAAGGTCATGTGGCCGGCATGACTGCATGGAGCGCCGTTAGCTTCCCGCCAGTTCTCAGGGGAAATGGAGGATATCCCAACACCTGTGGTAAAGATCTGACTAACCATGTGGTTCCTACTCACAGAGTGTTGGAAGGGTACCATCTTGTATTTTGTCCCAGGCAGCAAAACAAAACCCACTGGACAT
Source organism: Anolis carolinensis (assembly GCF_035594765.1). Taxonomy (NCBI): domain Eukaryota; kingdom Metazoa; phylum Chordata; class Lepidosauria; order Squamata; family Anolidae; genus Anolis; species Anolis carolinensis. Next base: position 213,276,755 of record NC_085841.1, on the reverse strand, counting down.
ATATTTTGCCTGTAACAAAACCCACTGGACATATATTCTGACTCTGGGTGGATTAATTTCTTGAAAATAAATACAGTGGGCCCTTGGTATCTGCTGGGGGTTTAGTTCCAGGACACCCTGTGGATGCCAAAACCTGAATGCTCAAATCTCATTACATACAATGGCACAGAAATATTATGTCCCTTATATTTGTTGTTTATTCGTTCAGTTGCTTCCAGTTCTTTGTGACCTCATGGACCAGCTCACGCCAGAGCTCCCTGTCAGCCATCACCACCCTCAGCTGCTTCAAGGTCAAGCCAGTCACCTCAAGGATATCATCCATCTTGTCCCTTATATAGGTAAAGGTTTTCCCCTGACGTTCAGTCCAGTCATGTCTGACGCTGGGGGTTGGTGCTCATCTTCATTTCTAAGCCGAAGAGCCGGTTTTATCCATAGACACCTCCAAGGTCATGTGGCCGGCATGACTGCATGGAGCACCGTTACCTTCCCGCCGGAGCGGTACTTATTGATCTACTCACATTGGCATTTTTTCGAACTGCTAGGTTAGCAGAAGCTGGAGCTAACAGCGGCCGCTCACGCCGCTCCCGGGGCTTGAACCTGGGACCTTTCGGTCTGCCCCTTATATACAATAGCAAAAAAAAAAAATATCAATGTTTGCTTTTTGTATTTAGTTTTTATATTAAAGCCATGTGTGGTTGAATCCGTGCATACAGAATCTGTGGATACAGAAGACAGACTGTATCCCAGAACTGAACTTTTATAACTTTCAGGTGGCTTTCATGTTAGTGGTGTAACAAATCTCCAGGTTTCTGTCCAAAATTCAAAGGCACTGTCAAATATACTATGCCCCAGTCTACAAAATAAATTCAGCACCTTGAGCAATTTATTTAAAAGTCATACTTCAGCATACCCAAAGCAGATTCACCATGGCACTGCCATGGAAACTGCCAGCTGGAACTGCCCTTGTCTTCCTTTACTGTCTCTGCATTAAAGAGGAGGCAGACTATCTGAAGCCACCCTGCAACTGCTTCCTAAGGTTCCTTTTGCTAAATCCACATTAGGTAAAGGTAAAGGTTTCCCCTGACGTTAAGTCCAGTCGTGTCCGACTCTGGGGGTTGGTGCTCATCTCCATTTCTAAGCCGAAGAGCCCGCGTTGTCCGTAGACACCTCCAAGGTCATGTGGCCGGCATGACTGCATGGAGCGCCCTTACCTTCCTGCCGGAACGGTACCTATTGATCTACTCACATTTGCATGTTTTCAAACTGCTAGGTTGGCAGAAGCTGGAGCTAACAGCGGGCACTCACTCCGCACCCGGAATTTGAACCTGGGACCTTTCGGTCTGCAAGTTCAGCAGCTCAGCACTTTAACACACTGAGCCACCGGAAATTTTGAGGAAAGGTAGGAGAAGCAGAAGGGAGGTAAATGAAGAAGGTATGAGAAGATTCAGTTGATATTTTGGAGACTCTTCTCAAAGCTGGACCCTGGCAGTAGCTGCCAGGAACAATTCCCAGGGATAGGTTATAGGAAAGAGTAAGTTTAAACACATCCTCCCTCCCTCCTGGACAATTTTTCCAGACAAATCTCCTTCCTGCCTTCCATTCATGTGAACTGACAACCATATTTGAGCTCGGTGGGATTTCTACACAGTGTATGTTGTCTTTCAGATTAATTTTCAGTCTGTTTGATGTGCCTTCTCATTGGGAAGCTGAAGTACCAGATTATGAATATTTTCATGCATTTTGATTTAGCACTTGCTGGGAAAAAGCAACAGTATACAGGTGCTATTTGATCTTCGTGTTTAAAAAATATATGAAAAGGAAATCTAACATAAGCCTCAATGTTATTAAAAACTTTCATACAAGCAACACTTATATTCTACCTTTCCCCTGCAAAATGGATCTAAGACTAGTTACAAAGTGATGACTCCAAACTTGATATAAAACAATATGTATAACGGTTGCTGAATTATTAGAAATTATTTGCACAGCGGAGCTCTAGGGGCTTAATTGAGGTAAGGCATTAACAAAGGAAAGGTGAACAGCGGATGCCACATGTGCTCATACTATAGCCCACAGCAGGTTTTATTTTTTGAATTACTGCAAAAACACCTTGTTTTGCAACACATTGAGCATTTCTCTTCTTCTACATCCACATTGTAGAATTAATGGCATTTGAAACCAATTCAACTGCCATAGCTCAGTGCTGTGGGATCATAGAAAGTGTAATTTTACAAGGTTTTTAGCCTTCTCTATCAAAATGCTAGCGCCTCACCAAACTACAAATCCCAGAATTCCATAACACTGAGCCATGGCAGTTAAAGTGGTGCCAAACTGCAATAATTGTACAGTGTAAATGCACCCTTAGCCTATGAAAGCTTATGTAACCAAATTCATTTTTTGAGGCCCCATATGGTCAGTGTAGACTCATATAATGCAGTTCCATACAGTTAGTAATATAAGTCTATACTGATCATATACTGAGCCCCTGGTGGCACAGTGGGTTAAACCGCTGAGCTGCTGAACTTGCTGACTAAAAGATTAGTGTTTCGAATATGGGGAGCAGGGTGAGCTCCTGCTGTTAGCCCCAGCTTTTGCTAACCTAGCAGTTCAAAAACATGCAAATGTGAGTAGATAAATAGGTACCCCTTAGGTGGGAAGGTAATGGCTCTCCATGTAGTCATGCCGGCCACATGATCTATGGACAACACCAGCTCTTCAGCTTAGAAATGAAGATGAGCACCAACTCCCAGAGTTGGAAAATTACTAGATGTAATATCAGAGGAAACTCTTTACCTTTACTGACCATATAATGCTTTGTAGACAGTGCATTATATTGTCAGTGTATAATAACAGTATAGATAGGGCTTGAGTTAGTCTCTAAGCTTCTACAAGATCCGTGTGCATAGTGTAAAAATCTTGTCGCCATTCAGATATGTAATTGTTGACTCTTGCACAAAAAGAGACAAGTTATGATTAACTTTGTCATCTTCTGTCACTGTGTCATTCACCTTGGAAACTGTTGGTACTTTTTCATGACATTTAGCTAATATAGACTCCTAAAAGAAGTCTGAGTAACTTCCAAAGTGACATGAAAAGTTCTCTTTGGTCCAGAAGGAAGGCAGAAACATTGCCATGCAATGCAGCTTGAAGCTGCATTATATGGTCAGTGTAGAGTAGACTCATATAATGCAGTTCAATGCGATTAAGCTGTATTATATGAGTCTACACTGACCACCTAATGCAGTTTGTAATTGCATTAAATGGCGGTGTAAATGGGGCTAGAGAGTCAGAACTGAATAACCAAACAAACAAAGTCACGGGAAACCCACCAACCAGGAGTGCAATTGTTATTCAAGCATATTCCCCATCCAGTCAGGAAGTATTTTATATCCCTTCCTACTCAGGGCAAAAAATGAAAAGTCTGGCTCTAGATCTTTGAATACCGTATATACTTGAAGATAAGCCTAGATTTTCAGCCCTTGTTTATGAGCTGAAAAAGCCTCCCCCGGATTATATTTGGGTTAAGGTGAAGCCAGCAGCGGAGCCTGGAGGCCACAGTATGTTTTCTTTTCCAAAATCTCCCTTCTCTGCTTCTCCTCCCAGATTGGTTATCTTATTTTTTTTGAGAGAGAGAGACAGAGACAAGAAGCGAATGTTTTCAAAAGCAAAAGGAGAGTGTGAGAGAAACCCTTGCAAGCCAGATTGCATGGGCAGAAGGGGAAGAAAAAAAGATATTCTTGCAAATTTGCACGATTCATTGCTATTACTATTATTATTATTATTATTATTATTATTATTATTATTATTATTACTACTACTACTATTATTGCAAGAACATTTGAGTCCAAAGGGAGGGAAGGAGGGAAAAGAGAGCAACAGAAGGTGTGTATTTCTTTTTATTCCTAAGGAAACAAAAATGAGGTGGGGTTTTTTTTTGGGAGGGAGAGAGAAGTTTTAAAAAGCCTTTTTCTGGCTACTTTTAGAGTTTGAAAAAGGGAGAAAGAAAAGAGGTGGGAAAGGGCAGGAAAAAAGAGGACAAAGTTGTTTTTAGGGGGACTTTGCTTGCATTTCTTCCTGGGGTAAATGCATGCCCCAAAGCTTTTAAATATTTATATAGATGTTCCCCCTACAAATACATTAATATATGAATTTTCCCCTCATATGTTTACAGGTCTTTGCAAATCCTATGTAAATATAGATAACTAGAGATTTCCATGTACCTGTATATCTGTTCCTATATTTTATATATGAATTTTATCCTCACATGTTTGCAAGTGCAGAGGGAAAATGCGCGCACACACACACACACAGATGTCTAGATAGATATAAACATTGATAAATAGGGCTTGCAAATATTGCAGGAGGAAAATGCACATAGAGAGAGGATTTGCAAAGGTTTCAGGGGGAAATACACATGTGAAATTAGTATATATAATGATAGATCTAGTTCTGCATTATTTATGTAGGCATTATATGTTTGCCTGTTACTATGTTGGAAGCTGGCCTGAGTTCCCCAGGGGGAGATAGATAGGGCAGGGTACAAATGAAGCTGTTGTTGTTGATGATGATGATTATAAAGTTATTGTTGCTTTTCCACTTACAAAGTTAGTTTACTGTTTTTCTTTGAAATACAGTAAATATTCAAAACGTTTAACCCACTGATGCTTCAATTAATGTAATTTTATTGGTATCTAATTTTATTTTTGAAATTTACCAGTAGCTGCTGCATTTCCCACCCTTGGCTTATACTTGAGTCAATAAGTTTTCCCAGTTTTTTGTGGTAAAATTAGGTGTGTTGGCTTATATTCTGGTCTGCTTATACTTGAGTATATACGGTACTTCCCTATTCTAAAAGATGTTTAAAGTTGTAACCAAGTTAACCACATGAGGCAGCTGCAAGAGAAACAAGGATGGTCAGTTCAATCCCTAGCCATTTCCTACACCCATATTTTAATAGGCCTTGTGTCTATTTTTGGTCTGAATGTAAGCTGTGAGCATCTAGAATCTTAGCGTTATGATTACAATCTTAATACACAGAAATAATTTGGGCAGCTAATATAGATTAATTTTTAATTATTTATCTGCCATAAAAACATGTCTGCCATTAATTACCCCATGCTGATAGCAGCTGCTTCAGAACAAGACCATATTAAAGGATGTCTAAACCAGGTAAAAATTAATAGTAGATAATTTTTAAAAGCAACAAATGTCTTGTTATTTGTGCAAAAATAAAATGTTGTAAATGACACAATTCCCCCAATAAAATGCCATCTGATTTGCATGAATCACCACCACAAGAAGTATAAATTTCTTTTTTAGTGTTTAGAACTTTATTGAATTTGGTTTGACACCACCGATGACAGTAAAAGTGATTAATTGCTGTTCATAATTGGAGTTTCATTCCAGTGGTTATTGCTTGTCAGTATCAATTAATAGCTCCACAAAAACCTCATTCATTTCACGATATTAAAGAATGATGGCTTGTGGGAATTATGCTAAAATAGCATTTTCAATTAGGTTTTGAATTTTATAGTGTACTGAATAATAGTTTACAGTTTTATAATAGTTGGTAGTGGTGGGTTATTGTTATAACGTAATCACACTAATTACATATATACATTGCTCTGCAGAAGTGGCATTATTGTAAGCATCCCTTTTTAAAGATTGTATCTAACTGTTGTTTTCAAACTAAATCTTCTGAGGATCTTAAAAAACAGATATGACTGCCTCAATTGCAATGTTTAGTTTTGTTAATTAGGAAGTGAACACTCTAGCAAAGTAATGAGACAGAACTTGTCTAAAGTTGTCTAAAAGTACATTGATAAATGTGTTCCCTTCAACATCTTTTAGGACTTTCAAGTGCAATCTTTTAACTTTTCCAAAATGTAAAGCAATCTCTTTTCCCCAGAATGACAGCAGCATAATTTCATTGCCTTCTGTGATGTTACATTGGATTACATTGTGATCTGAGGTCTATAGAACCATCCACAAAATATTGTTTTAGTGGTAGTAATAGTCTGTTCTGTGATAATGTCTCAGGGCTCTTCCACACAGCCATATAACCCAGAATATCAAGGTGGCTAATCCACAATATCTGTTTTGAACTGTATTATCTGAGTCCACACTGCCATTTGGATTTTTAAAAATCCAAAATCTCAAACACTTCTGGTTCCAAGCATTTCAGATAAGGGATACTCAACTTGTATCATGATTGGCGATATACGTACCCTTTTGGATCCTCAGGAGTGGACACTATATATTACATATACAGAATGCTGAGTTTGATACCTTGAAATTCTTTGCTTCTTTTTTCTGAAAGAAGTTAATGTGTTGAAATTCAAATGAGCCACACCATTGCTCCACCATTGGTTTCACAGAGATAGATTCCACTAATGATCAAAAATGCAATTGTGATACAACAGCCTCAGTAATGAATTGGATCCTGCCCATTGTGCCTTTGAACCCCATCACTGGCTTTTCCTTTTTGCCCAACTCTTGCCGTCTTCACTTCTAGTGCAAACCCGTAGCCTTCCAGACTCCCTGCAGGTCAGAGAGGATGGAAAATCTTTTTCTCTGCTTTCAACAGAAACACTAAACAAGCAGGTTGCTAAATGTGTGCATTTGTGTGTGTGTTGAGTTGGTTGAGTTCTCTGCTATAGCAGCTCGTTTTATCTGCCAGTTGGCAAATCTCTAGAAGGAGGATATACTAATCAATTTCTCCAAAATCTTTTGGACTCCCATGTAGACAAGACAGAGAAATGATTTTCTCCTTGCTTAAAACAGATATCAAACCCTGCAAGGAAATACCTACCCTACCCTTGAAAACGGCTCGGAGGTTCCAACTGGTCCAACGAGCGACAGCCAGGATGTTAACTGGGGCCCCTTACAGAGAGAGGTCAACCCTCCTGTTCAAGGAGCTCGACTGGCTGCCATTTACTTTCCGAGCCCAATTTAAGGTGCAGGTGCTTACCTACAAAGCCCTGAACGGTTTGGGACCATCCTACCTCCGTGACCGCATCTCCGTCTACGAACCCACACGTTCACTTCGGTCATCTGGAGAGGCCCTGCTCGTGATCCCGCCTGCGTCGCAAGCGCGGTTGGTGGGGACACGAGACAGGGCCTTCTCTGTGGTGGCCCCCCGACTCTGGAACACCCTCCCCAAGGATCTCAGACAGGCCCCTACATTGGCAATCTTCAGAAAGAACTTGAAGACCTCTTAGCAGGGGGTTGGACTAGATGGCCCATGTGGTCTCTTCCAACTCTACTATTCTATGATTCTATGATTCTATGACCTGGCTGTTCCAATGTGCCTTCCCAGATTAATAGGAAATCTCCAATACCAAGTCCCATAAGCACTTTATTAGAACTAAGATCGTATATCGCACTCTGCACTTGCCCTATAAGCCTTATATATCACCTGTCACATCAGCACTTTTAATCTTGTACCCATTACTCTGGCCCGGCCCAGTTTTATTGTGTTTTAGCGTATTGTTTATTGCTTGTTGTTTATACTGTTTTAATTGTTTTTAATTTGCCTTTTGTTTTGTATTGTTATATTGTGTGTTGAGGCCTTGGCCTTTGTAAGCCGCATCGAGTCCTTCGGGAGATACTAGCGGGGTACAAATAAAGTTTAATAATAATAATAATAAATAATGTTAAATCATCAATAGATTAAAATAAATTCTGACCCGACACTCCAAAAAGTTTAGTCTCCTAGAACAGTAGTTCCCAGTCTTTGATCCACCAAATGTTTTGGACTTCCCTGGTTGAGGCTTCTGGAAGTTGGGATCCCAAAGAACTAGGAGACAAAAGATTGGAAATCACTGCCCTAGATCTTTTTTATTATTATTTAAATTTGTTTTTATTGTTGTTTTGTCGTTTTATCCCACTCCCACCCTCCCCTCCTTGTACATACACTTTATACAACAAACTACAGAAGTTACATTTGAAATATCAATCTCAATCTTAATTTTTCCACTCCACATCTTAGTACGTTCTCTAAATAGTTCTTAACTGGTTCCCACATCCCTTTTATTATTGCAATATTTTCAATTTTATCTATATTATTCCATTTGCAATTTGTGATTTCTGCATTTAACATATCAACTATATACTTATACCAATTTGTCAGAGTCCATTTTGTTTTATCTTTCCAAGCCTGCACTAAAACAATTTGTGCACATGCTATTAATTTGTCAATCATTTTTTCTTTTTGTATATTCTTCACTTCCGTTATCCTTGCATGTAGTACATTTCTATTTCTATTTGTAGATTTAGCATTCTATTGATTTCTCCTTCAATCATTCTTCAGTATTCTTGCACCCAATCGCACTCTCATATCATATGATTAAACACCCCTCTTTGTTCACAACCGTGCCAACACCTATCTTTCATCCCTGGTAAAAAACGTGAAAGTTGTGAAGGAGTTCTGTACCATTTTTGTAACATTTTCCTTCTTGCTTCCCTTAATACATTGTACTTTTCTTTTGCTATATTACTTATTTCCCTTTGTATATCTTCCCTCTCAATTTCCATGTCCATTCTCCATGTTTGGAAAATTTCCTCTATTATTTCTTCTTTTACCATTATAATTTGTTCAGACAGATCTCCTGCCACCTTCTTTTCCTCTCTCAAACATTTCCTAATCACCTTCTCAAATGGACTGTCCTGTTCTCTAATTTTTTCCCTCAGTCTAAAAATTTCCTGTCTTATAGCCCAGCTTTGAATCCAATTCCCTGATCCTATCCAATTCTGAATTTCTTTTTGTTCTACAGGGTCTCCATCTACTGTATACAAATCCTCCACTAACCTTTTCCCTCATCACTGCCCTAGATCAAAATCCTCTGGCCAAAATTCAGATAACCTGAAACTAGATAAAATAGGTATGAATCCAAGCCCCTCCCAACTTCTTCCAGATGAATTAAATATTAGGAGAAACCTTGCCTTGGACCACATTGTGACTATGTCCCTGGAATGGAGGTATCTACCACAACTTATTTCCCATCCTGCCTCTTTTCTGTTCCTTTTATTGACTCTTCAGCAAGCAGCTTTTAGGCTTCAAAACATTTCTCTCAGCAAGACAGAACAAAGGTTTCTAAAATTCACCAGCAGAAGGTTTTAAAAGCAGGAGGTATTCTTTGCTAGCAGAATCCAACCCCCTGTGTGAAATGCAGTATTTTAATTATGTACAAATACTTCTACATCTTGCAGGTAGGAAACACTCTTTCCACATATCTGTCCATAGAAGTAAGTGTTTTTACTGAACTGAAGCCTGCTATATATGCATATTTTTAAAAATAAGACATTAATTTAGTTCTTAGAAACCAATGTCTTTTTCAATGTCATTTTATTAGCCAATCAGACCAATTAATAGACTAATTGAGTAAGTTCATAATTGACTGTCTTTAATTAGGTGATAGCTCACTTTAGCACTAAGTAATTTTTGCTGTTGCCAAGGAAGTAATTTCATAAAATACATTCTGCCATCATCACAGGTGCTCCAAAGTTACCTCTCCGCACTGTTTCTTGTCACTGTTCTGTCAGGAACTCCTTCGGGGAAAACATGATTTAAGGAGAGTCAAAGCGTCCGCACTATTTTCACGCTAAATGATGCAGAGATGAGAACACTTCAATGCATCTGTGAGTGGCAGTTATTCGTTAAGATACTATAGAACATTTTTTTAAAGTCTGTAGCAATTCAATTATTTTTCTTTTAAAATGCACTCAGAAATGGCCATTTGGAATTCTGTAAGATTAATGAAGATTTCTGGTTTTTGAAGGAGCTTAAACAAACTAGATTCCAATAACCCACTCAACAATAGGATGCCTGGCCACTATTACTTATTACTTTGTACTTTATTGACTATTTTAACTCTGAAACTACCTCTCCCATGTGAAGTTTTCTGCACTTTGGCCCAGATCCGTGTTTTAGCCTCCCGTTTTTAACATTTTATGCTGTATGCTGACTTTTATGACTGTTTTACTGATGTTGATGTTTTATTGATGCGATATTTGTTTTATTGTCTTATTGCTGTTATTGTATTGTTGTGTCGGGCATGGCCCCATATAAGCCACTCCTAGTCCCTCCGGGGAGATGGGGTGGGGTATAAAAATAAAGTTGTTGTTATTATTATTATTATTATTATTATTATTATTATTATTATTATTATAACATATGAGCAAACTTCAGCTTAAAAGAACCAGTCTGGTGTGGCAGTTTGAACATTGGACTATGGCATAATAATAATAATAATAATAATAATAATAATAATAATAATAATAATAATTTTGGTTTTGCGAAACGAAATCCAGCATATCTATCTTGTTTGCTGTGCCATACAACGTCGTTGTGTGGATAATAATTTTAATTTTAATAATAATAATTTGTTTGGAAACAATAGACATTGACAAAATCATGATCTGCCAACTGCAAAAGGCCACCCTACTGGGATCTGCACACATCATCTGAAAATACATCACACAGTCCTAGACACTTGGGAAGTTTTCGACTTGTGATTTTGTGATACGAAATCCAGCATATCTATCTTGTTTGCTGTGTCATAATAAAATAAACAACTTTATTTTTATACCCTGCCTCAATCTCTCCGAAGGGACTCGGGACAGCTTACATGGCGCCAGGCCCAAATGGTTACAAACAATGTAAAAGACACAACAATATATAAACAATTCAATAAAACATAAGAATCGCATTTACAGTAAAACATAGTTAGATAAAAACCTGGGCAGGCTCCTAAAATTGAACTGGCTTTGGAGACCAGGGTTTGAATCCATGCTTAGCCATATTATCCTCCTAAGTGACCTTGGGCAAGTCATATTCTCTCAGGCTCAGAAAACAAACGTGTGCACACAAACACACACCTGAACAAATCTTTAAAGAAAACCCCATAAATCTTGTAAGAAACCCTCTTGATCAGTTTCTATAAGTCAGAAACTACTTGCAAGTAGGTAACAGCAACTGCAACAACTTTCAATTTGGACATGGGACTTGTCTTCTTACCTAGTACCCTAGACCAGGGCTTATTTTTCCACTTGCACTTTCCACACAACCACAGGTATATAGCTATATAAAATAGGTATAAAATCAAACATTTACTTATAATAAATCAGAATTTGCAAGGCTGATTTTTCTTTTAGTGAAGTACAGCTGAAGCATTCTTCAGAGTCCACTGTAAACACTACGTGTTGTTGCTAACTGATGTATGAAAATCTCCAAATCAGCCACCACGTGGCATTCAGAAATCATTTTTTCATAACCCCCAACATTGAGCTAAGGGAACTCCATTTGGTGTCAGGATACACAGTTTAAGAAGCAGTGCCTTAGACATGTTCTGTAGGATGCTTCTACCCTCCAGATTACAAACTGGGAGGGTTACAATGGTGAGTAGCAATGCACATAATGCATTTCACTAGCACATATTCATTTTAGTACACACCTGAGTCCAATTCAGGGGGACAAAAGCACAGTATAAATCTAATTAATGAGATAAATATTTTCTTCCAGTTTAGTGTTATAAAGTTGTACCCTTAGAGTGTTGAAACCATATTTTAACATACCGTATATACTCGAAGATAAGCCGAGTTTTTTTATCTCTTTTTGGGGGCTGAAAAAGCCTCCCCCGGCTTATAATCAGGTCAAGGTCAATCCAGCAGCAGAGCCTGGAGGCCACAGTATGTTTTCTTTTCCAAAACCTCCCTTCTTTGCTTCTCCTCCCAGGCTGGAGTTATCTTATTTTTTAAGAGAGATAGGGACAAGGAGGGAATGTTTTTAAAAGCGAAAGGAGAGTGAGTGACAGAACCTCTTGCAAGCCAGGAAGGAGAAAAAGATTGCATAGTGGAAAGAGCCCCAGCAAAGGATCGTTACCTTGACGTGGTGCTGGGGCTTGCGCACCTTGATGAAGCCGTGAGCTATACCGTGCAGGGCCACCCAAGACGGGAAGGTCATGGCGGAGAGGTCAGACTAAAAACGATCCCTGGGGAAGGCAATGGCAAACCACCCCAGTATTCTTGCCATGAAAACTAAGTGGATCAGTACAACCAGAGAAATGTCGGTATACCATCGGAAGATAGGACTCCCAGGTCGGAAGATGGTCAAAATGCTACTGGGGAGGAGCAGAGGATTAGCCCAACTAGCCCCAGATGTGATGACGCAGTTAGCTCAAAGCCGGAAGGAAGGCTAACGGCCGACGGTGCTGGAGGTGAAGGACGAATCCGATGTTCTAGAGATCAACACACTATAGGAACCTGGAATGTAAGATCTATGAGCCAGGGCAAACTGGACGTGGTCATCGGTGAGATGTCAAGATTAAAGATAGACATTCTGGGAGTCAGTGAACTGAAATGGACTGGAATGGGCCACTTCACAAAAGATGACCACCAAATCTACTACTGCGGGCAAGAGGAACAGCGAAGAAATGGAGTGGCCTTCATAGTTAATAATAAAGTTGCGAAAGCAGTGATTGGATACAACCCAAAAAATGATAGAATGATCTCAATTCGAGTTCAAGGCAAGCCGTTTAACATCACGGTGATCCAAATATATGCCCCAACCACAGCTGCTGAAGAAGCAGAATTAGAGCAGTTCTATGAGGATCTGCAGCACCTACTGGATAACACACCAAAAAGAGACATTATTCTCATTACAGGAGATTGGAATGCTAAGGTGGGCAGTCAAATGATAACCAGGATCACAGGCAAGCATGGTCTGGGACAACCAAACGAAGCAGGACGTAGGCTGATAGAATTTTGCCAGGAAAACTCTCTGTGCATAACAAACACTCTCTTCCAACAACCTAAAAGACGGCTTTACACATGGACTTCACCAGATGGTCAACACCGAAATCAGATTGACTACATCCTCTGCAGCCAAAGGTGGCGGACATCCATCCAGTTGGTGAAAACAAGATCTGGAGCTGACTGTAGTTCAGACCACGAACTTCTTATTGCAAAATTTAGAATCAGACTAAAGAGAATGGGGAAAATACACAGACCAATTAGATATGATCTCACAAATATTCCTAATGAATATGCAGTGGAAGTGAAGAATAGATTTCAGGGACTAGACTTGATAAATAGAGTCCCAGAAGAACTATGGACAGAAGTCCACAACATTGTTCAGGAGGCAGCAACAAAGTACATCCCAAAGAAAAAGAAAACCAAGAAGGCAAAATGGTTGTCTGCTGAGACACTGGAAGTAGCCCAAGAAAGAAGGAAGGTGGAAGGAAACAGCGATAGGGGAAGATACGCCCAATTAAATGCACAATTCCAGAGGTTAGCCAGGAGAGACAAGGAACTTTTTTTGAACAAGCAATGCATGGAAGTGGAAGAAGACAATAGAATAGGAAGGACAAGAGACCTCTTCCAGAAAATCAGAAACATCGGAGGCAAATTTCAGGCAAAAATGGGCATGATCAAAAACAAAGATGGCAAAGACCTAACAGAAGCTGAAGAAATCAAGAAAAGGTGGCGAGAATATACAGAAGATCTGTATAGGAGGGATAAAAATATAGAAGATAGCTTTGATGGTGCGGTGAATGAATTAGAACCAGACATCCTGAAGAGTGAGGTTGAATGGGCCTTAAGAAGCATTGCTAACAACAAGGCAGCAGGAGACGATGGGATCCCAGCTGAACTGTTAAAAATCTTGAAAGAAGATGCTATCAAGGTGATGCATGCCATATGCCAGCAAATATGGAAAACACAAGAATGGCCATCAGATTGGAAAAAATCAATTTACATCCCCATACCAAAAAGGGGAAATGCCAAAGAATGTTCAAACTTCCGTACAGTGGCACTTATTTCCCATGCCAGTAAGGTTATGCTCAAGATCCTGCAAGGCAGACTCCAGCAATACATGGAGCGAGAGCTGCCAGATGTCCAAGCTGGGTTCAGAAAAGGCAGAGGAACCAGAGACCAAATTGCCAATATCCGCTGGATAATGGAGGAAGCCAGGGAGTTTCAGAAAAACATCTACTTCTGCTTTATTGACTACTCTAAAGCCTTCGACTGTGTGGACCATAACAAACTGTGGCATGTCCTTGGTGGTATGGGGATCCCAAGTCACCTTGTCTGTCTCCTGAGAAATCTGTATAAAGACCAAGTAGCCACAGTCAGAACAGACCACGGAACAACAGACTGGTTCAAGATTGGGAAAGGAGTGCGGCAGGGCTGTATACTATCGCCCTACCTATTCAACTTGTACGCAGAACACATTATGCGACATGCAGGGCTTGACGAATCCAAGGCTGGAGTTAAAATTTCTGGAAGAAACATTAACAACCTTAGGTATGCAGATGATATCACTCTGATGGCTGAAAGTGAGGAAGAGCTGAGGAGCCTTATCACCAAGGTGAAAGAAGAAAGTGCAAAAGCCGGGCTGCAGTTAAACGTCAAGAAAACCAAAATCATGGCAACCAGACCGATTGGCAACTGGCAAATAGAGGGAGAAAACGTGGAGGCAGTGACAGACTTTATATTTCTAGGTGCGAAGATCACCGCAGACGCGTACTGCAGCCAGGAAATCAGAAGACGTTTACTTCTTGGGAGGAGAGCAATGGCCAACCTCGATAAAATACTGAAAAGCAGAGACATCACACTGGCAACGAAGGTCCGCATAGTCAAAGCCATGGTATTCCCCATAGTAACCTATGGATGCGAGAGCTGGACCATAAGGAAGGCTGAGCGAAGGAAGACGCTTTTGAACTCTGGTGCTGGAGGAAAATCCTGAGAGTGCCTTGGACCGCAAGAAGATCCAACCAGTCCATCCTCCAGGAAATAATGCCTGACTGTTCACTGGAGGGAAGGATATTAGAGGCAAAGTTGAAGTATTTTGGCCACATCATGAGAAGACAGGAAAGCTTGGAGAAGAGCATGATGCTGGGGAAAATGGAAGGAAAAAGGAAGAGAGGCCGACCAAGGGCGAGATGGATGGACGGTATCCTTGAAGTGACTGGCTCGACCTTGAAGGAACTGGGGATGGTGACGGCCGACAGGGAGCTCTGGCGTGGACTGGTCCATGAGGTCGCGAACAGTCGAAAACGACTGAACGACTGAGACGATGACGACGAGTGGAAAGAGAGACTCTTGCAAATTTGCAGGATTTATTATTATTACTATTATTTCAAGAACGTTTGAGTCAAAAAAGAGGGAAAGGAGAGCAACAGAAGGTGTGTATTTATTTTTATTCTTAAGGAAACAAAAATGGAGTGGGTTTTTTGGGAGAGGGAGGGAAGTTTTAAAAAGACTTTTCTGGCTACTTTTAGAGTTTGAAAGAGGGAGAAATAAAAGAGGTGGGGAAAGGGAGGAGAAAAGAGGCCAAAGTTGTTTTTAGGAGGGCTTTGCTTGCATTTCTTCCTTGGGCAAATGCATGCCCCAAAGCTTGTAAATAATATATAGATTTCCCCCTACAAATACATTAATTTAATATATGAATTTTCCCCTCATATGTTTGCAGGTCTTTGCAAATTCTATATACATATAGATATCTAGAGATTTCATGTACCTGTATACCTGTACCTATATGTATACATTAGTTTTATATATGAATTTCCCCTCACATGTTTGCAAGTCTCGGCAAGTCTTATAAAGATATAATTCTCTATATATAGAGAAATGTCTAGATAGATAGATATTAATATAGATATAAGCCTTTTAAATATGCATACACATGCACAGATGTCTAGATAGATGTAAACATAAATGGGACTTGCAAATATTGCAGGAGGGAAATGCACATATATAAAGTGATGATTTGCAAACTTTTCAGGGGGAAATGCAAATGTGAAATTAGTATATATAATTATAGAGCTATATCTAGCCCTGCATTGTTTATATAGGCATTGAATGTTTGCCTGTTACTATGTTGGAAGCCGGCCTGAGTCCCCATGGGGAGATAGATAGAGCAGGATACAAAGGAAGTTGTTGTTATTGTTGATGATGATGATAATGATTATTATAAAGTTATTGTTGATACCATATTGTTTTTGTTGACCCTACTTATGCACTTACAGAGCTAGCTTACTGTTTTCCTTTGAAATACGGTAAATATTCACTGTCACTAAGGAGGCTGTTCAGGTCCTGAACCGGTGTCTGGCCGCTGTGTCGGACTGGATGAGGGCTAACAAATTGAAACTGAATCCAGACAAGACAGAGGTCCTCCTGGTCAGTCGAAGGGCCGAACAGGGAATAGGATTACAGCCTGTGTTGGATGGGGTCGCACTCCCCCTGAAGACACAGGTTCGCAGTCTGGGGGTTCTCTTGGACTCATCGCTGAGCCTGGAGCCTCAGGTTTCGGCGATGGCCGGGAGAGCCTTCGCACAACTCCGCCTTGTGCGCCAGCTGCGCCCGTTCCTTGGGAGGTCTGACTTGGCCACAGTGGTCCACGCTCTGGTTACAGCTCGTTTGGATTACTGCAACGCGCTCTACGTGGGGCTGCCTTTGAAGACGGCCCGGAAGCTCCAGCTAGTACAACGGGCGGCAGCCAGATTAATAACTGGGGCGGCTTACAGGGAGCGTACTACCCCCCTGCTAAGCCAGCTCCACTGGCTGCCAATATGCTACCGAGCCCAATTCAAAGTGCTGGTTTTGACCTACAAAGCCCTAAACGGTTCTGGTCCAATTTACCTGTCCGAACGCATCTCCTCCTATGAGCCCACGAGAACCTTAAGATCATCTGGGGAGGCCCTGCTCTCGATCCCACCGGCCTCACAAGCACGGCTGGTGGGGACGAGAGACAGGACCTTCTCGGTGGTGGCTCCTCGGCTGTGGAACTCCCTCCCCAGTGACATCCGGCAGGCTCCATCTCTTTTGGGGTTCAGGAAGAAGCTGAAGACCTGGCTATGCGCGCAAGCGTTTAATGAATGAACTCAGTTAGCATTGACATGGATCGGATAAAGGTTTTGCACAAGGTCTGATGGATGATTGGTATATATATTTGGTGTTGCATTGTTTTAAATTTTTATATATTGTATTTTACTATGTTATTTAATTATTTTAACTGTTTTATTCTTATTTTATTGTATTATGATGTACTGGTAGTGATCCTACCAGTTGTGTAAGCCGCCCTGAGTCCCCTTGGGGAGAAGGGCAGGGTAGAAATATTGGAAATAAATAAATAAATAAATATTTTAAAAAAACATTTACTCCACTTATGCCTCAGTTAATCCAATTTTATTGGGATCTATTTTTATTTGAAATTTACCAGTAGCTGCTGCATTTCCCACCCTCGGCTTATACTCGAGTCAATAAGTTTTCCCAGTTTTTGTGGTAAAATTAGGTGCCTTGGCTTATATTCGGGTCGGCTTATACTCGAGTATATACGGTATATGTATGCACACCTCAGACCCAGTTTGGGGATTTACTGCAAAGACCTCTTTAAGGAAAATATTTCAATAGCCAGACATATATGAAGAATGGAATTTATTATCTTTGTTAATGAGTGGAAATGACAAGATATTTGGTGGAGGAGAACATGGAGAAGTTGATGTCTTTATTCAACTATATCTAGCAGCTCTGTGTACATTTCTACCAGGTATATCCTAAGTTTTCAGAAGTAGTCCCTTGAAAC
Organism: Anolis carolinensis; assembly: GCF_035594765.1. Classification (NCBI taxonomy): domain Eukaryota; kingdom Metazoa; phylum Chordata; class Lepidosauria; order Squamata; family Anolidae; genus Anolis; species Anolis carolinensis. Next base: position 213,259,174 of record NC_085841.1, on the reverse strand, counting down.
TCCTGCCCACAGAAATGTGACAGCTGCTTCCTGAATGCTAAGAAAAGGTAATTTTCTTATCATTAGGGAATTCAGCACTTTTCTCTTGAGGGAAGGAAACAGCTGTCTCTACTTATTTTCTGTCATCACCTGCTAATGCTTTGGAGGTTCAAGGGGATCAGCTAAGATCCAAGAAAGTAGATATTCCTCAGCTGCCTACCTGTCCAGAATATCTTTGAGAATTCCTTTTTTTCCCAATCTAATTCACAAAGCAATATACATTCAAAGAAGAAAAAGAAAAGAGAAAAGAAAAGAAAGGAGAAAATATGAAACTAATATAACAACTAAAGCACTGACGAAAACACAATAGGACTCTGATCCCATCCCCATCCTAACTGTAAAGAAATTAAAAAAGAAAAGAAAAAGTATATTATTCTACCACTACAGTTCCAGCTAAAAGATCCTACTAATTACTAATCAAGATATTCACATATTATTATATTGTTAGATTCCATGGTGCTCAAAAGTCCATAAACAGTTCCCATTTTTGTGGAAAATCTTCAACTGGCTTATCTTTTAAAACCAACATTAATTTGGTAAGCTGGGCCAACTTGATAACCTAAAAAATCAATTCTTCCACAATGTCCAAGGGTGAACAAGAAATCTTATTGCTGCTGTTTTCATGTTTCAAAGAAGTGATCTATATTTCTTATCCATTTATTTACACATATTACCAAATAGAAAAAAAATCTGTTAATATTACAATATCTGTAATCTGTATGTAGATGACACCCAACTCTACTACTCCTTCTCACAGTGCTGGATTTAGGACAAATGAAGCCCTGTGCTATAGTAAGGTTATGAGGCCCCTTCCTTGGACCCCTAAAGAAGTTGGCCCAGTAGGCTTACACCGCCTGCTTTGTGGCACAATCTCATAGACTATGAATTTTGTCATTATGTCTGGAATCACTCTGAAACAGAATGCCTTCAAATTTAGAATTGCACCCCATAAGGAAAATTCAAGTCCATCACATGAAAAAAAATCTCAATTGATATCCTCAGCATTTATCTGAAACCTTCTGAGATATTTTTAACAGTTTTGGGGGAAAGGGTTTTAAATACCTTCTGCAAATCATCCTATACAGATTTTCTTTTAAATTAGATTACGTTCAGACCACATTTCCCCCACACATTCATATATCTATTTTATTTATTTTTGTTGTGCCTTTCCCTCAATATAGGAGCTCAGTGTAGACCTTATGTACGAAATTAAGGGATCAGCTTGTCATGTACTTCTTACAGTTTTATCATCTTTAGTTTCAAAAATCATTTATCTATTTGTTCTAAATTATATAGTCATCATCTTTACACAACTTTAAATGGAACTTATTTTCTCCAAACTCTATAACTGCATTTCTCTTATCTTGATTAAATCTAGTCTTAAGTTTATTTATTTATTTATTTCCAATATTTCTATCCTGCCTTTCTCACCCGAAGGGACTCAGGGCGGCGTACAGTTGGCAACAATTCAATGTCGACACATCGAATATAAGTTGCATATAAGTGAATCAGTTAAGATCTTTGCCTTTCTTAGAATGAATATCTTTTGATTTAAATTCCTGCCTTGTTCACAGAACAAAAGATCCCTAAAGTTTCATCTGGGGCTGAGTGTGATTTGCATGATCGAGCAAGGATTCAAACCCAGATTTCCCAGTATTCTGTTCTGAAGCTTTTGTTTCTATAAACAAGGGAGTTTTTCGACAAATTGTTAAAAAGTAAGGGTTGGTTTTGCACAGATAATTTTTGTGCCTTTTGGTTGACTGAATAATGATATTAATCACTACACGAGCTAGAATTTGTTGGAAATAAAGATTAAGTTTAGCGGGGCAATTTGTAGTCTTAACTTTTATATAAAGATGTGTGGCAAGACAAGTATTTTAGCTCTCTTCTAGATTTTTAAATAAATGTTGTGCATAAACATTTTGATATGCAAAAGGATTGGGACAGATTTGTAAACATAATCTTCATGTAGATGATATGACTTCAGTTTCAATATCCCAACTAGACCTGATAATATTATGGAGACAATCCATGTAAAATAGCTTTAAAGAAGGAATATCTTTTTTTTTTAAAGATTTTTATTGAGTTTTTTCGGGTATACACGAATAAAATGTAAAAGTGGAAAACTCGGGGAACAGCTAAGAAGAGGAAAAGGAAAAGAAAGGAGGAGAAGAGAAAAAGATGGGGGGTTGAATGAAAAGGGAAAGCTGAGGAAAGTCGGGTAGGTTAGGAATAAAAGCATTTGTGGTCTTCTGTTTTCTTCTACTCTTTGAGGTGTCATCCTTTGTTGTATCATTTGTTTCTCCTTTTTTGGTCTCTTCATATCTTTCTATTCTTGGGTACTCCTTTCTTTAATTTTCTAATCCTTTGCTTTCTTTTTGTAGTCTTCAAAAAACTTCCAGTCTGTTTTTCTTATTGGTTTGCCTCTGTTTAATTTCATTAAGTAAGTTAATTTGTCCATATCATGAATTTCATTTATTTTTTCTAGCCAGAGATCTTTTGTTGAGATTTCTTTTAGTTTTCACCCTCTAGCAAAGGTTATTCTTGCGGCCATGAATTTCCTCTTGGATCTTGTCGTCTGTTAAGTTGTCATCATCATCATTAGCATCATCATCATCATCATCATCATCATCAGGGATATCCTGGTTGGTTGGTTCTCCACCTGCTCCTAGATCTTGATTTTCTGGGAAATTATATCTTGCTCTCTTTGGTTTATTTTTCTTCGTTGAAGGTTGCGTTGGTGATTTTTGATTTGTGTCATCTCTTAGCATTTTGTGAAAGACTTTTGCTTTCTCAACTGATGTTACCCAGTGCTTCTCATTTTTGTATGTCACCATTATCCCTTCAGATTTTTCCCATCTGAAGCGAATTCTTTGTTTCTTGAGATCATCAGTTAAGAAGAAATAATTCCTTCTTCTGTTTAGAGTTGTCAGAGGGATTTCTTTTAGTATAACAATGTTTATGTCTTTGTGATAAGAGGGTTGCTTACTATTTTGAATTAGTACTTCATCTGTTATTCTTTTCTTGACAAAATGGACAATTACGTCCATTGCCACTTTATTCTTTTTTGAATAATTTATTTGTATTCTATAACATCTATCCAATTCTGGCTCTTTCGCTTGGGCTGGAGTTTGTAATAGGAATCTATATATATATAAGGGTAATGAAATTTCGGCCTAGGACAAAACAACAAAACTACACATCCCAGAAACACTAAACTTGGCAGCACAACCCCTCATCCATGCCTCTACGTTCATACAACAAAAAGAAAAGAAAAATAAAGTCCTAATTAGAGGGAGAGGAATAATTGTTTTTATCCAATTGCTGCCAGTTAGAAGGCTAAGCTCCGCCCACTTGGTCTCCTAGCAACCCACTCAGCCCAGGGGACAGGCAGAGTTAAGCCTCACTTAGGCCTCTTCCACAGATTATCTAATTTGCACCTGATTATATGGCAGTGTGGACTCAAGGCCCTTCCACACAGCTATATAACCCATTTCTAATGGACTTAATGTAAGGTAAAACCTTTACCCTTTACCTTAACTACCACCAATTCCTCAATACTTTATTTTCCATACCACCATACTTCGCCACAACAACGCGTGGCCGGGCACAGCTAGTATCTTATATAGACCCACACACTGATGTGCCTGCTTTTTTCTCAGTGTGAAATCTGGTATGTAGAAACAATATGTAAAACAAGCTCATAAGTATTATTTCCTATGGAAATTGAAACATCAAAAGGCTTCACTCTTTCCCTGTTACAACCAGAAAGAGATTGAAAGAGAGAAAATATCTGGGGATTCCAGCCCAAAATAGATTGAGTGTCTCCATTTTTGGAGGTTTTCAAACAGAGGCTGCATCTGTTAGGAGTGTTTTGATAGGATATTCTTAGATGAAAGAATTGGATGATGATGATGATGATGATGATGATGATGAGACATGTATTTGCTACCTGCCTCTCTTTCCAGCTCAAAACAATCTACAACATGTTAGACTGGAAAGCTCTTATAGTCTCTTCCACCTCTGTGAATTCAGCTCTATGTTTCTGGAAAAGATTGACTAAGGTCTGCAACATTGAGGATGTTGCCTCACTATATCCTTGAATATCAGCTTGACAGTATGTTGACATGTGGAAATTGTCCTTCGAATCCTTACTGCAGAAAAATAGCATACCGAAAAAAAATGAATGAAAAACTTGTTACTACGAAGAGCAAATCAGTATGTTACTTAGAGAGTTGCCATTTCCCCCCAATTATGGGCTGCTAATTGCACGAAAAAGATTTGTAGATGATACTGCTGTCAATTCTGACAGATTCAGACTACTGAGAGTACTAAATTAGTCTTGTACGTGTTTCCTAGATGTGGTTTCTCCAGAGACTTCTAACTATTGAATTCTTATTTAGACACGAGGGTTAAACTCAAAGGCTGAAATCCCAGTGTGTCTTCAGTCTGCTGAAGTTCTCCTACAGAATCAGGTGGTATGTTTATCTAGTGTGGAAAATCTGCTTTTATTTCTAGCTTTTTTTTGTATTAGGTTGTAATTTGTCTGTATATTCAGACCTCCCATGTTGCCATTCTCAATATAAGGACTATACCATACCCTACTTGTGGGGAGACTAAGGGTGAATCTACACTTTAGAATTAATGCAATTCGACACCACTTTAGCTTTCATCGCTCAATGCTAGGATTTGTAATTTTGTGAGGGAGGAGCAATCATCGGCAGAAGAAGCTAAAGTGAAACGTAAAAAGGAAAGTATGGTATGTAATGTGTGAGTACTAGGTTAGTAATGTAATATTATCTTCTATATAAACAACTTTTAGTGGCACTTGTTATACAAGCTACTCTGAGAAGAACTTATAAAGATGAACTTATAAAGCTCCAGCAATACTTGAGAACACTATCAAGAGGGCAGTAGATTCTGCTTGTTTTTCATTTATTTGATTTGACAAGATTGTAACCAATCTAGAGACTACAACAGTTTTATGTTAAGGCTTATGTAAAGGGTTGTCTTTTTGAACATATGCATGTTAAGAACTGTGTATTTACCTCGATTCAACGCTGCGATAACAATTTTGATTGTTATTAAGTCAACAATAAGACTTTATCTGGTTTTGATTTCTATTTGACAGAACTGACACTTAAACTATAAATAGGAATAGTTTTTCCATAATACCTTTTTAAGTATTGCTGAGTGTATTCCTTTATGTTAAGAACTATACTAATGTAGTTAAAGTGAATACAGGTAGTGGATACCTAAAGTAAAGTATTCATTGCAATATATACTCTTAGTAAACGTAAGAGATTCTAGAGGGCTATGATCTACCACTGTTTCTAGTCAAATCCGATTTAGATTGATGTTAATACGACACCATAATCCTCTTCTTTGGCAGCTTGTATAACAAGTGCCACTAAAAGTTGTTTATATAGAAGATAATATTACATTACTAACATAGTACTCACACATTACATACCATACTTTCCTTTTTACGTTTCACTGTAGATTATAGACATCTGCGTTTTGAGAAAAGGCTAAAGACCTTGTAAAACTACAGTTCCCATGATGCCCTAACATTGAGCCACAGCAGTTAAAATGGTGTCAGACTACATTAATTCTATGATGTAGATGCATCCTTAGACTAAGCAACCCAATGTAGGATCTCAATCACAATGTACATTAATGTATATTTTTCTTCTAAAATACTTTAAGGGCCCTTCCACACAACCATATAACCCAGACTATCATGGCAGAAAATCCCACAATATCTGCTTCGAACTGGGATATCTGAGTCCACACTGCCATATATCCCAGATCAAAGCAGATAATGTGGGATTTTATTCAGCTGTGTGGAAGGGGGCTTAGACTAATCTTAAAAAGTACTCAGTTTTATTTTAAAATGGTATAACTAACTGAGATAGAGAAGCAACAAGGCAGGCCATTAATGTCAATTATGAACCGGAACCCAGTTTTAAAGGATTGACTGAAAAGAGCAAGCCTATGATTTTATCATTCTGAGTGCAGACATTTGCCATTGAACACAGCGAGAGCAAAGTATTAAAAGCAAACACTTTGAATAGCAATGCAAATATATTTGTATAAAATACACTGACAGTGTGAACTCCAATGTAACACTTTCCCATCACTATTTTTCCATATGAATTGCCTAGTTCATTAACTAGTTTCCCAACAATTTCCAGGTTCCCAGTTAGCTGTCATATTACATGGCTGTGATTTTACTTTGTAATTCAAAGAAGAGTGTACCTGTTTTTGGCACTATTACCAATTTGCCCCATTAAAATGAAAATCTTTGCTAAATTAGAGGTTGAGGAAGAGAAAATAATTTCATTTATTATAGATCCCATTCTAAAAGACACAAACTGTTCTGTCACGTGCTGGGCCTGTAACGATTGTCTTTGTATAGGACGTATACTTTATGCCCAGTGGGAAGCCAGGGCGACTCGAAAGAGAGGTTGTTGAGAATTTTCCTGAACAAGGATAGTCTTTTGGGTCTTTAATGTGATAACAAAGTCTTTATTGATGAACAAATAATAAATCTTCAAGGAGGCAAATAACACTTCAAGGTTTCCTTAATAAACTGTTAGCTTTTCAATCTTGTCCCCAGGGGACGGGCAATCGGCTTTGGATAATTGTACTTTCTCTGTAAGAAGAAAAACCCCTTATAACCCCTCTCAGGCTGTCTATCATATGGGCCTAGCTGATGTGGGACCTACTAATGATTCCAAATGCGTCTGGGTATCGAGTGGACCTACCAACCAAGGCTTGCAGATGTTTCAGCTGGGGTTCCGTGGATCTGTGATGCTGTTCTCTCTTTGAGTGTTTAGAAACTTAGGGCTGTTTCCCTCAGGAGCTGTGAGGCTGAGAGGCTGTAAGCTCTCAGCCACAGCTTTTGGGACTTTTCCCCTGGAATTTCTGTTTCTGGTTCCTCGGATGTTCTATATCCCCGGATGTGCTTGGGATATGAAGCTTTTCTACAGGACGAGCTGGTCTACGTCCTATAGCTTAGCTTCCTAAGTGAGACAGACTTAAAAATTACTCCTTCCCTCCCAGAGCCCTGAACAAGGGGCGGAACCAAACTTAATGATGATTGACTAGCGGCCTGTCCTATGATTGCAAACATTAGCAGCAAGAAAATAAAGTCAGAGCTTTTGGTACAGCCGTACCAGCACACAAACATACACACACATACATTCTCACATACAAAGATAAATATCAAAAGCTTTCTCCCTGCTGAGTAGGTTTATGAGAGGTTTTGTGAATTTTTGATGTTTTTATTGATTGCATTTCAGTACCTTTTTGCTTTTAAAATAATCACAGTAAGGGAGTTTGCACAAAAAAAGAGACCCTTTGTGCAGAATCTGCTGAAATAATTTCTATTTTGTACAAAGTAATTTTTTGTACAGAGATTTGTGTATCTGTATTTGCATGTAAAAGAAAAGTTTTTTGTAATTTCTTTACAAAATAAATAAATCTGGAAATGGAAAAAATCATGGCACTAGATGCTTTAAAATTGGGTGGCTTGATATATTGCTCATTCTCCTCAAGGACAAGAATATTTTCAAATACTTTCTATATCCATATTGTAAATGTGTTTGTAGATCACCAAAAAGGTCAAGTATTTAAGGAACAGCCAAATGTACAATGAACATCTGAAATCCCAGAGTTACGATGGAAAGAATAACGCATTAGCCTTTCTGGCTGAATATTAGTATTCCCCACTAAGCTACAATTAAGGCTTCAAAGAAGGTCCCTAACTTGTCTTGTTTCCTGATGTAGCTGCACTGTTTTTTCATGTTGTGGTAATTGCATTTAGATGTCTTCTTTTTTCTTTCCACCTGTTTGACATCTGGAGTTCTGCATTTAAATACTGTGAAAATACAAACAGGTTTACTTCGGCAACATCTTATGGGAGGTCCCCTAACTTTAGGTAGTTCATCATTGTGCCAATTAAGCAGTAGGTTGGCCATCTGGATGGAGACTTCGTGGCATCCCAACAAGACCCATAGTTGAGATTATTTATTACTGAGTAGGTTTCAAGATAGAAAATGCGGGTTTTCCTCTAGCTCACATCTATCCAAAACTGTTGCAAGTTTTCAGACAGTTTCAAAGTAATACAGCAGAGACTTCTTGCGAGTTTCTGCCAGCTTCCTGATGATTCCTTGCAAGGGACATCAGAATTTGTCTATCTTTTAAGGAAGAAGACCAAAACCATTTTTAGAACTTTCTTTGATTCTTCCTGACAGATATGGCTCCTTCGTCCACCCCCTCTTTTTCCCATGACAGCCTTCATTCTACATGATCCAAGCACTGGATATTTTTCTAAGGAGTCTGCAAAAGCAGACAGGTTACAATGAGTATATTGGCTTGCTATCCATCTGCACAAAGATAATTACAGCGCTGTTGAAAAGAGCTGATAGCTCACCAACAAATCTCTGCTCTTGAGGAGAAGTAATTGTTGTCAGACTCATCTATGGATACCAGGAGAAACAGGAAAACTCAGATATAATAATAAGAAGAAATGTCAGAAAATAACAGTACTATACTGTAAATGACTGCTCGTCCAAATTGGGGAAGGGAAAAGTACAATATTTTTCCTTTTACATCTTTTCACTATGTTTTTAAGGTGGGTTGAATTCTGCTTGCAAGAGAGAAAAATCTATCCCTACTCCTGTTTTTATTCAGATAACAACCTGGTAAAGATTTTTCTTCAAGTAGAAAAATACAGGGTGAAATACAATGCTATTCTGAGGTCAACCAAATGCAGTTCACCTATCGTTCCCAGTCATCCCTGTCCCAGCCATGCTGTTTCATTCCGCTCAAGGAAATAACATTAAGTGTAGCTAAAAGGCCATAGAGAACACAAAGCGCTGTAGTTTTATATGTTTGGAAACAGAATAGCATATACAGTAGAGTCTCACTTAACCAACATTCGCTTATCCAATGTTCTGGATTATCCAATGCATTTTTGTAGTCAATGTTTTCAATACATCATGATATTTTGGTGCTAAATTCGTAAATACAGTAATTACTACATAGAATTACTGCATATTGAACTACTTTTTCTGTCAAATTTGTTGTATAACATGATGTTTTGGTGCTAAATTTGTAAAATCATAACCTAATTTGATGTTTAATAGGCTTTTCCTTAACTCCTCCTTATTATCCAACATATTTGCTTATCCAATGTTCTGCCGGCCCATTTATGTTGGATAAGTGAGACTCTACTGTAATTTTTTTTTCGTGTCAGGAACAACTGGAGTTGCTTCTGAAGTGAGAGAATTGGCCATCTGCAAGGATGTTGCCCAGGGGACGCCCGGATGTTTTGATGTTTTTACCATCCTTGTGGGAGGCTTCTCTCATGTCCCCGCATGGAGCTGGAGCTGATAGAGGGAGCTCATCCGCACTCTCCCTGGGTGGGATTCGAACCTGGCAGCCTTCAGGTCAGCAACCCAACCTTCAAGTCACAAGGCTTTTATCCCCTAGGCCACTGGAGGCTCCTACTCTACTGTAATTCCACAACTTAAATACAAGTCAGTGTGTTGTTATCAAGAAATGATCAAAAGCAACTTTATGAAATATTAACTTAGCCACCCAGATTTTAAAAAAATCTTTCTCTTACCGTCTCGTTTCTCTTCTTTTCCACCCCAATTCTTCAGTCCTCTTCTCTGCTTACTCTCCTTTGCCGCAACTTAAAAGGCGCAGATCCTTACTTTGCTCAATGTTTGCATGTTCAGGCCATCCAGAGGGAAAAAGAACATGGAGTCGGCTAAAGTCCCTCTGGAGAAATAAATGCAACAGTTCTTCTGTAGAAGGCAGAAGGAAAAGAAGAAAGCCACTTTACATATGGATAGACAGAGGGTGCATCTACACAGTGGAATTAATGCAATTTGATACCATTTTAACTCCAATGGCTCCATGCTATGGAATCATAGGAATTGTAATTTAATTTTCTCTGCCTAATAGTGCTGGTGTTTCACCAAACTAAAGCTCCAATGAGTCCATAGCATTGAGCCATGGTAGTCAAAGTAATGTCAACTGCATTAATTCTGCAGTGCGGATGCACCCTGCATCGACAAAGTCATGATCCAAAATCCAGATCTGGGCTGTTAGTAATAGGGTGACTTGGAAACCTTTTGTTCATAGGACCACCATAAATCCAAATGGACTTGACTTGAATTGCAGTGTTAGCCACCTAGTGACTGAAGATAATACTGCAAGCTACAGTCAAATTTTAACTAAATGCAAGATAACAAGATGACGCAGAGTGAAACACCCTGATAACGTAGCTCCGTGGAGTACTGAAACTAAGAATCCTAAACAGTCTGAAGGTTGATGCATGTTAGCAAGAAAATTTTCAGTCTTCTACAAAAGGGAGTGACAATTTATCTAAGCTAATTGGAAACTTTGAAGAATTCTTTTATCAGAATACTCGGCATCTCCCTTGAGTTGTTCTTCTACGGATATCTGTGGCAAGGTAACGATTTTTCCCTTCTTTACCGGATGGTCCTATCTCTTTACCTACAAGAAACATGGAGGCAAAGAGTTTTTATTCTTTTTTATGCAAAAAGCGCTGGTCATCCACAAGAAGTTGAAAGCTGAGAGCTGTGACATTAATGCCATTAACAAAATCCAAATTTTAAATTTACTATGAACAAGCTACTAGTTTCACTTACCCTTGCCCCTGCTCAAACCACTCAGTGGTGAGTAATGATGGAAGCTGCAGACCAAAACAACAGATTTGTGAGGCAAAACTTCAGTCCCCTTCTATACTGCCATATAATCCAGATTATCAAAGAAAATAATCCATATTATCTGAACTGATATATGAGTCTACACTGCCATATAATCTAGTTCAAAGCAGATAATCCGGGTTCTATATGGCAGTGTAGAAGGGGCCTCAGTCAGGTGAGATACAAGGGTTAAAAATAAGGGATGAAGCAGTGATAGAGCAAGTTGTGATGTACCGATTCCCATTTCTGCAACCTTGTTTGCCTGTGGGTGAAATGAAGTTAATGGTCAAATACAGTCTTTACTGATCTTCACCACCACCACTGTCTGGAATCGGAAGGTCAGAATAGTTAGTAATGCTATGCTGAAGTATCCAGCCCAGAGATTTTTGTACATGGGTCAGAAAGAGGACAGAGAAGGATTACGTTGAGAAAATACCTTGTGTTAAACCTCCTCTAGTCCAAGACAACTGCTTCAATGCTGGCACAAAGTTCAGCAAAGAACAATGGTTGATTCCCCCCTAGGCTGAGAAGTGCTTGGATCCAGGACAGCCCATAGCTATCTTTGCCTCTTAAAGTTGTGTCTCAATCTTTTGAAAGTCTTGACTAAGGCAGCACTCTCACAAGTTAAAGTTTACTACATTATAGATATGTTTTAATATATAATATAGAGCTTCCTTTATTCATTTCCCACTATTTATTTCTTAGAGTATGAGTATGAAAAAACAGAACCAGCCTTACAAGTGTGATTTTTTTTTCTCATTCACTACAAGTAAAATGAAGTGAATTTGTGTGGATATTTTTCCGTATTTCCTACAGGCAAGATTATAGCACATTTGCCTCCTTGCACATAATATAGTTATCTCCATTGCCAAAACATCCCTAAGAAATTATTCCTGGTAATTAAATATGATAGCATATGATATGCTGGATTACAGGGAATGGATACAGTATGCCAGAACTGCCTACAGGAAAAGGACTATATCTAGTTATACAAAGCCAGAGAGCTGAAGTAAACAATTCCTACTATTTATTATATTTAAAAATTCTCCAAAGGGATATTGAGAAGTTTTGACCTGAGGGGAAAAAATCTGTCTGAAGCAAAATCCTGTTTAGACCTAAAGGATATTATTTCCAAGAACTAAATAAAGATCTAGACCATGCTAGACACAGGGGAATTTCCATTAAAGTTCTATCCCCTATTGCTGCTACTACTAGCATAAAATATATGTCTATCCTACAAACATATAGTGATTCATCTTATAATATTATAACCTAATTATTACAACCCAATAGTTAACCCAAGTAACTATTGGGTTATAATAGTTGTGCCAAGATAGATATAGATACAGATATGCTGATACCTAGGTAATGATTTGTATTAACAGAAGTAATATATATTTTACTAGCTTTGCCTGGCCACACGTTGCTGTGGCTTATGCTTTCGGAGTGTTGCTCTTTATTTACTGTCCTGATTTTAGAGATTATATTGTTCTGTATTATTATATCACAGTAATTATTACATATTATATTTATAATCTTATATTTTCTGCTTAGAACTGGATTATATGAGGCCCCTTCTACACAGCTGTATAAAATGCACACTGAAGTGGATTATATGGCAGTATGGAGTCCAAATAATCCAGTTCAAAGCAGATAATCTAAGATTATAAATGGGTTATATAGCTGCGTGGAAGGGCCTTGAGTCTACACTGCCATATAATCCAGTTCAAATCAGATAATCTGTATTTTATAGGCAGTGTAGAAGAGGCCTAAGTGAGGCCTAACTCTGCCTGTCCCCTGGCCTCAGTGGGTTGCTAGGAGACCAAGTGGACGGAGCTTAGCCTTCTAACTGGCAGCAATTGGATAAAAAGAATTATTCCTCTCCCTCTAATTAAGACTTTATTTTTCTTTTCTTTTCATTGTATGAATGTAGAGGGGTTGTGCTGCCAAGTTTAGTGTTTCTGGGATGTGTAGTTTTGTTGTTTTGTCCTAGGCCAAAATTTCATTACCCTTTAATATATATAGATGAAAGTAGTGTGAGAGAGAAGGGCTACCATACCATCCATTTTTCAAATCATTGATTTCAAATTATTTTTGGTTGTAATTTCAAAATCATCATTCAGTTTTCAAGAGCCCATTAAAAATCAATTAGTCAGTCATGGGTATCTTTTGAGAAGTTCCCCAAAAAGAAATGAAACAGAAACAATGATCTACCGGGACTTGATAGCGACAGGGCTCTTCTTTGGTTTGCGGATTCCTTTTAATACATCCAGTTTTATGCCCAGAAACACATATTGATTAAGATGTTGCTGAGTTTGCTACTAAGGGCCCTTCCACACAGTCCTATATCCCAGAATATCAAGGCAGAAATCCAACAATATCTGCTTTGAACTGGGTTATTCTGCCTTGACAGGCATGTAGCCGGGGGAGGGGGGGCTTGAGGGTCTTCAGCCCCCCCCAAAATTCTCAGGATGGTCCACAAAAAGGCCTTACTGGTATTATTTAAACTGTTATGTTTATTCATATCATGATCTGATCACCATACTCAATATATCCCAGGCAACCTTGATATTCTGGGATCACCATACTCAATATATCCCAGGCAGCCTTGATCAAAATCCTAGGCAGCCTTGATATTCTGGGATAGATGGCTGTGTGGAAGGGCCCTAAGTAATACTTAAAAACAAGGTTGGGAGCATCTTAACATATGTATTTATGTATGAATTATAAAATAGTCTGCCATTTACAAAATCCTACTAAATGCAAGTGGGAGTTTGATTCCAGGTAAATGCACTATAGGCTACAGTCACTGTATCTACTGGCAGTACTTACTTACTTACTTAGGCGATCCCTCGTAGTTCGAGAACGATTGTCTTCCACCCTGGGGGTGTGTCCGTAGATGGCTGAAGAGACCTATTCTTGATCTGCATGTTCTCCCGCAGTGAGGACATCGGTTTCCAGGTGGAAGGCGGTCCCGGTCAGGGTTGGCTTGACACTCCTTCCTCTTGGCACGTTTCTCCCTTAAACCCTCCATTCGTGCCTCTTCGAACTCCGCAGCACTACTGGTTACAGCTGACCTCCAATTAGAGCGCTCAAGGGCATGGGCTTCCCAGTTCTCAGTGTCTATGCCACAGTTTTTAAGGTTGGCTTTAAGCCCATCTTTAAATCTCTTTTCCTGCCCACCAACATTATGTTTCCCGTTCTTGAGTTCGGAGTAGAGCAACTGCTTTGGGAGATGGTGATCAGGCATTCGGACAACGTTGCCAGTCCAGCGGAGTTGATGGCGTAGGAGCATCGCTTCAGTGCTGGTGGTCTTTGCTTCTTCCAGCATGCTGACATTTGTCCACCTGTCTTCCCAAGAGATTTGCAGGATTTTTCTGAGGCAACGCTGATGGAAACGCTCCAGGAGTTTGGTGTGATGTCTGTAGACTGTCCGTGTTTCGCAGGCGTAGAGCAGGGTTGGGAGGACAATGGCTTTGTAAACAAGCACCTTGGTATCTCTACGGATGTCCCGGTCATCAAACACTCTCTGCTTCATTCTGAAAAATGCTGCACTCGCAGAGCTCAGGCGGTGTTGTATTTCAGTGTTGATGTTGACTTTTGTGGAAAGGTGGCTGCCAAGGTAGCGGAAATTGTCAACATTGTTACACCATTAAGCTGTATTCCTGGCTTTGCAGAGGGATTAGCTGGTGCCTGTTGGAAGAGCACTTTGGTTTTCTCAATGTTCAGTGAGAGACCGAGCTTCTCGTATGCTTCTGCGAAGGTGTTTAGAGTGGCTTGTAGGTCTTCTTCTGAGTGCGCACAGACTACGTTGTCGTCGGCATATTGGAGTTCTATAACAGATGTTGTGGTGACCTTGGTTTTGGCTTTCAGTCTGCTGAGGTTAAATAGCTTGTCATCTGTCCGATAGATGATGTCTACACCGGTGGGAAGCTTCCCATCAACAAGGTGAAGTATCATAGCGATGAAGATGGAAAATAAGGTGGGGGCAATAACACATCCCTGCTTGACACCTGATTCCACCTTAAATGGGTCACTTTGGGAGCCGTTGCTGTCCAAGACTGTTGCCATCATGTCATCATGCAGTAACCACAATGGAATACATTGGGACATAATTCTGAGTAAGCAGAGGTAGGGCTGCCTTGCTTACTAGCTATCTGTACTCTTAAAACTTTTTTGAAGACCCAAGGGGGTAAGGGAGATAAATTATATGTGTGACTTTAGCCCTGCAAGGTTAAGGGTGAATGATGTTTGCCACGAGGCACATGATGCATCAAAGCTATCTTGTGAAAGCAAGGGGAAAGCACCGTTGTGTAAAGCAATGAGAATGAAGGATGGAGTGGAATTAATCGATCAGTGCAGCCACAACAAAATCCCAGCTCAAGTAAAAATGTTATCAAGCCCTTCTTCTCCCCCTTCCAAATTCCAGAAGCAGCTCTGTGAAATGTTCTAAGATCTTACCTAATGAATTTTTCATGGAGAGCACTCAACCTCTTTGGTGAGGGCTGGCAAGAAAAACCCCGAGAGAAAGATGAATGGGTGTGTTTAATTGCAAACAGTACTCCAAGTAATACATTATGTCATTTGGTTTGGTACAGTTCGGAATAGGGTTCCATGCCCCCACCCCTTTCAGTCTCATGTTTTTAAACATGAAAGTAGATATGCAAAAAATGCTTGAAAAGAAGACATAAAAGAAGCTTTGTATCCGAATCTTTTCTCAAGCTCATTCTACAGTGACGGTCTTCACACTGTGATAATATAAAACAGACATATGGGCATTTTATATCCTAACAGTCATATGCTTGACAAATAAATGCCTAATTCCGTTGCATGCTTCCTCCTGTTTTGATGTTCTACTTGCAAATCAAATTTCTCTGCAGATTCTCCATGTCTGTGCTTTAATCCCCTCCCCTTTCAACTGCTCGGCATTTTTGTAATATATTTCAATTCTCCAGCTGATTAATAGTGGAGGAAAGGCATGTTGAGTTAAGTTCAATTATCCTCCCAGCCCAATTATACTATGACATTATATCTTGTGGCATTTAATAAGAAAGGGCAGTTCACCCATGGCTACCTTGAGAGTTGGCAGTTTATGCAACATTGTCCCTTCAAGGAATTTTTCTTTTAAACTTCTTTTAAAAAGGTACTTTGACATACTGCTAAGTTTACTGTTCCATGTTCTAAACAAAACTAGAGAGAAACTGGAAATATCCATATCAGGATTGTCATATGTGTAAAAGATAATGTAGGTAATGAAGATAATATAGTGACTCAAACAGGAGACTTACTAGAACAGCTTTATAACTTGCAATATCTTTAGAAGGAGTTCCATAATAAGTCTCCAAGTAGGAAAAGTAAGAAAGTTAATCAAGTAAGGAACAGAGTTTGAAAAATAAGTTAACATTGTGTAACATTTACTCTTTAAAATACATCTTTAAGTATCCATTTTAGATATGTTTACATTGAAAAAGAAATGTTTGCTCTAAGTTGCTTAAACCTGTACTACACAATTACACCCCAAAGCATAACGGAAAACAACAGGGTGGAAACTGCCATGCATGATTTTACAGCCATCCTGCCCCCTTTCCAGTTTTGTGCTGAAAGACAAGACTCTTCCACGAATCTCCTTCTAAAAACAATATATATATATATATATTCCTGCCATCTTAGTAGATTGGCTGAAATGGCCCTTGGGGATCTGTTCCAACTCAAAATTCTGTAATTATGTGAACTTTGATTCCATCAGATCCAAGTTCTAGTTCAAAAGAGTTAGGTTCCCAAGCATGTTATCAGAATCTTTTCTTTTTATCAGTTACTAGCTTGGGGACCCGGCGATGCCCAGGTCATCTGAGAATGGTATTATTTGTCTTTTAATGTTATGTATTCTGTTTGGAGTGGGTGAACTACAATTCCCAGAATTGTGTGGTGCAGTACTCTGTGGATGGGGGTGAACTACTGGAATTTCCAGATTCCTGGGATAATTGTCCCAAAATACCTATCAGTATTCACAGCAGGCAATAGTCTGTGTGCCAAGTTCAGTCTGTGTGCCAAGTCTAGATTCGTCATTGCTGGGTTCTGTGGTCTTTGGATGGAGGTGAACGACAACTCCCAAAATCAAGGGCCCTTCCCACAAATACCTGCAGTATGTTCAGTAGGTCATGAGGCTTCTCTGTGTGAAGTGTGGTCCTAGTGCATTGTCGGTGGGGGTCAGTGTTTATCTGGTTGCAGGTGAACTATAACTCCCTTTTCCCCAAACTTGTCCAATATGTTGTATTGGTTATGGGGGCTCTGTGTGCCAAGTGTGATGCTCATTCATTGCAAGTGAACTACAGTAGAGTCTCACTTATCCAAGCCTCACTTATCCAAGCCTCTGGATTATCCAAGCCATTTTTGTAGTCAATGTTTTCAATATATCGTGATATTTTGGTACTAAATTTGTAAATACAGTAATTACAACATAACATTACTGCGTATTGAACTCCTTTTTCTGTCAAATTTGTTGTATAACATGATGTTTTGGTGCTTAATTTGTAAAATCATAACCTAATTTGATGTTTAATAGGCTTTTCCTTAATCTCTCCTTATTATCCAAGATATTCACTTATACAAGCTTCTGCCGGCCCGTTTAGCTTGGATAAGTGAGACTCTACTGTATAAATCCTATTACCTACTACTCCTGAACTTATTATTATTATTATTATTTACAGCATTTATATTCCGCCTTTCTCACCCCGAAGGGGACTCAGGGCGGATCACATTACACATATAGGCAAACATTCTATGCCTTTTAACATAGAACAAAGACAAGACAAACATAGGCTCCGAGCGGGCCTCGAACTCATGACCTCCTGGTCAGAGTGATTCATTGCAGCTGGATTCAGCTGGCTTGCTCTCCAGCCTGCGCCACAGCCAGTTCCCCAGTCCAGTTCCCCTCCAAACCCACCAGTAGGCAAATCTGTAGGTGAACTACATCTCCTGTATATTCCCCAGTAGGAGTGACAGTGCTGTGACTTGATGCAGGGTGAACTACAACTTCCAGCATGTGGAGTTAATCCCTAAACTCCTCCAGTAAGTTTAGTTGCTGCTCGGTTCTGTTGTGTTTGTTATGCAGACAGATTTGAAAGGGAAGGGCAGTGGGCGGGGCCATGCAAATTCCACAGCAATGGAGAACTCTGGGATGCCTGACTGTGGTGGAAGAAAAAGCAAAATCTAGGATGAAATGGTCCCCCAAACGAAAGCATTCCTTGGGTGGTGGGCTGTAGTGTTTGGGAAGGACATTGGCAGGGGCTGGGCTGCATGTTCATGGCGCTCGCTGTAACCGCAATGTCAGTGGAAAAGAGTAACTTGCTAGATTTTTAACCCTGGGAAGTATAGCCTGTTTGTGGAGGCTGGAGGCTGTCTGTGTGAGCAGACATCTGTGCCACATACACACATACGGGTTTTTGCTTTTATTATGGATTTAGATTAGATTTAGATTTAGATTTAGCTTAGATTTAGATTTAGATGACCCTGACACCAGTCTTGTAAAGATGCTTGACCACTGTACTAGATGGCACACCTATGCTGTTTTTCAGAAGAACATGGAGAACCCAGGGAAATTTCCATAGAAAGAAGGTATGCTGTCCCTTTTCAGACACCTGGGAGTCATTTTCCCTCTGCAACTTTCACATCATTTTGTCTCTGATAGCTCTCCCCTGTCTGAAGAACCTTCACTGTAGCTGTCATCAGTACCTTTGATACTTTGCAACTCAACCTTCAACATGGCTAAAAGCATTATTCTAGCAAATAAAAGACAGAAATTGAAGTTAGGAAAAGGTAAAAATAAGATAGCACTTACAGAGCTATTTTGAGCTTGGCATACATTTGCTGGGAAGAAAGCAAACTGCTAGATTACATGCATCCACATACAACTAAGCATGGTGCCCCACCTGAAATACCCCCTTTCCCCTATTCATTCCTGTTTGTCTAGGCATCCTAATGGAGGTGGTAGTGGAAGTACACTGAGACTCTAGGATGGCCATGTAGTTCACATCCTGTATTTTCCTCAGCCTTGCCTCAGTTACCAAGAAAAGGAAACAATTGCAAGCAACAAGTTATTTTAAAAAGTTATATAATTTGTGTGTGTGTGCGTATGTGTGTGTGTATATATATAATAAAAGTCAGTGTTTGTATGCGGATTTGTGGGTATGTATGTATGTATTTATGTGTGTATGTATGTGGCAGCGTTCTGATTGGCCGCCACTATCACAGGCTACTGTGACCACCAGGAACGACAGACCTGGCCCACACTTGACACACTTAACCCCCATGATCACTTTACGTCCTGGTGCCGTTTGGGGGAGCATGGACCATGAATGATGGGATTTGCAGTACTTTGAAACGCTTCGACTCCCACAGACGACTGCAATGCCCACCAACAACTGAACTGGACCAAACTTGGCACACAGAACCCCCATGGCCCCCTTTATGTCCTAGTGCAGATTGGGGGGAAATGGACCATGGATGATGGGATTTTCAGTACTTTCAAATGCTGTGTCTCTGACAGACCACTGTTACACTACCTCATTATGGATCAGGACCAAACTTGGCACACATACCCCCCATGACCCAATTTATGTCCTGGTACAGTTTGAGGAAGGATAGACCAAGGATAATGGGACTTGCAGTACCTTCACTCACTTCCTGAGACCACTACAACTGCAACCAATGCCTGAACAAGACCAAACTTGGCACATAGAGCCCCCATGTCCTACTCTACATCCTGGTATGGTTTGGAAGAGTTTGCACCATGGGTGATGGGACTTGCAGTAGCTTCACTCACTTCCTGAGACCGCTGCAAATCCCACCAATTACTTACCAAGACCAAACTTGGCACACAGGCCACCCATGACCCATCCTACATCCTGGCATTGTTTGGGGACGAATGGGCCATGGACAATGGGACTTGCATATGGGAGTTGTAGTTCACCCGCACTCACTGAACCCAGCTGACATTGATCTAGGCTGCGCTTGGAACACAGGCAAACAATGCCTTTCTCAAATGACCCGGACACCGCCGGGTTCCCAAGCTTGTGTGTGTGTGTATACACACACACACACACACACACACACACACACACACACACTGCTCAACAGAATCCTCACTTGCAATGGGGAGTGGAGAAGGAATCAAGATATCATCCAGTCATAAGTATGGCTTAATACACATATCATGAAAAAGACCGAGCACAAAACCAATGCCCAGTTTGATTGAAATCTGTAGCTCAATACATATGAGTGATTTTACTCACTCCCTACTTCTGCCAATTGTTGCCTTTTTGACATGATATGGGCAAAAATGTTATTTCGATCATTCCTACAATATTTAGAGTCAAAAGATAGGGAGAAATCTTTGTGGTTTAACTGTAGAGTTTAAAAAAGATTCTGTTATTTACATTTCTGCTGCAAGGTCTAAGGCAGACTTACAAGCTAAATTAAATTTCCTTCTTAGAAGCAGCCGCTATTAGCTTCAGTGATATTTCCTTCGAACTTAGTAAGATTTGTATTGCTGTCCTGTGAGTGATTTCTGTTCCAAATACTGAGATAAAAGATATGTAGAGTTTTAAGCAGGGGAGCCAAAGAAATGGAAATGTGTTACAGAATATTTATCAACCCTCCTGGAATAAATGTCTCTTCAAATAACTCATGTAAATGGCTCATCAAGCGTGATGTATGACACATGTCCATTTCTGTGTGGGTTAGATGAATAACTATTGGGATTTTTCACAATTCCCAAGCTCAGTTACAGTCTGCTGTAAACTGGATGATAAGTATGTGTCAGTATTTAAGATCTTTTCGGAAATCTGCAAACCTATTGAGTATACCACCAACCTGGGAGTCTAATTCAGTGAGTACATGCGATAGTTCTTTTTCTAAAGTAGCACCTAAGATTTTGAAGTGTTTCCAAGAGAAGTAATTCTGGCCCCTTTCCTTGAGTTCTTACAAGGAGCCAAGATTGCACTGTTTTGTATTGCCTCGGGATCTTAGAAACAGGGTTGGCTGTTGATAGTTGTTTGTGTTCTTCTTCTTATTTCTTAAATGTTTTTTTATTAAAAGAATATTTTTATGTGTTGTGCAAAAGTTGGGGATATTAGCAGGACCAAAGTTGATTACACATGTATTCTTGGAGAAGTGGATTGTCCTTAGGCATAGAAATATTATAATGAAACCAAATAAATACAGTAGAGTCTCACTTATCCAACATAAACGGGCCAGCAGAAAGTTGGATAAGCGAATATCTTGGATAATAAGGAGGGATTAAGGAAAAGCCTATTAAACATCAAATTAGGTTATGATTTTATAAATTAAGCACCAGAACATCATGTTATACAACAAATTTGACAGAAAAAGTAGTTCAATACGCAGTAATGCTATGTAGTAATTACTGTATTTACGAATTTAGCACCGAAATATCACAATGTATTGAAAACTTTGTCTACAAAAACAGTGACTACTAAAAGGCCGACTGTGTTGGATAATCCAGAATGTTGGATAAGTGAATGTTGGATAAGTGAGACTCTACTGTATCTCAGAATGGGGATATCTCACCTAGAACATGTGTACTGTCAGATCTTGAAGCTTAACATTAGAAGCTGTTAGGGATTTAGATTAAGTCGATGCCAGTGTGGGCTACTTTAGGTCAGCTTAGGTGTTTTTCCAAAGAAAAGGAGGCTTTCATTTCATGAAGCTAGAGTAAAATTTCAAGTTCCTTATAAGCCACTCCAATAGATGTTGTTGGCTAAAGTGTACAACTGCCATAAAATGGACCAATAAACAAACTGAAGCTGGATTTTGTGAGCAGGGGAAAAATAAATGCCTTTAAACTTTGGTTCCTGGAAAAATATCCAGAGTGGGAGTGAGAAAGAGAACAAGAGAGGAAGGAGAGGTGCAAATGTCTAACTTCTAATCATAGAATATGTTTTACCGGAGATCCTTGAATCACTGTCCCAGGAGGACGAAGATGAAAACATTAACTACCAAAGTTTTCCTCCAGTGTTACCACGTTTCACTATTTTAACAGCCATAAGTATTCACCATAACAATAGCTGTCTAGTGGCTGCACATATCATTGTAAAACTTAGAAGCTTTAATTTTTGGATAAATGCCTGTTTTGTGCTATGAGTCATTTTCATACAACTTGCTCTCGTATCAAAAAAAAATACATGAAACAAACAAAAAACTCACTTTTTTTTTTACAGTTCAAACGCTCATGCCCCTTTATCTCTACCAGACTGCATACATAATCTCCTGACAGGCTACTTTGCTTTCAAATCTCAGTTTTAACAAGAACAACAAAATTATGGCTGTTTTAGATTTCCAGTGAGAGCGGATGAGAGGAAAGGAAAATATATATATCTGTGGAGAGTCCAGGGTGTGGCAAGAGTCCTTTATCACTGAGAAGCCAGCATTACTGTTTTGATTTTAAAATCGAAACAGTAAAACTCTAAAATCAAAACAGTAGATGGGAACCAACACTCTGAAGGCAGAGGAGCCCCAAGGATGGCTATTGACTGAACAAAGGATGTCCCCCAGGCAAGAGACAAAAACCTTTCCCATGCTAATTAAGGAGATTAACTGAAACATTAATGCTGGCTTCCCAGTGACAAAGGACTCTTGTCACACCCTGGACTCTCCACAGATATATATATTTTTTCCTTGCCTTGCCTAGTTTACCCATACCTCACAACCTCTGAGGATGCCTGCCATAGATGTGGGCGAAACGTCAGGAGAGAATATTTCTGGAACATGGCCACACAGCCCGAAAGACATACAACAACCCTATTTATTTATTTATTTGCAGTATTTATATTCCGCCCTTCTCACCCCGAAGGGGACTCAGGGTGGATCACATTGCACATATAAGGCAAACATTCAATGCCATAACACAGAACAGAGACAGAGACAGACGCAGGCAGGGGCGAGCCTCGAACTCATGACCTCTTGGTCAGAGTGATTTGTTGCAGCTGGCTGCTAACCAGCCTGCGCCACAGCCCGGCCTGTGGGAGGGGCCTTTAAACTGCTCATCCAGAGAAGCACTGGGCCTCCCTAAACTACAAGCCCCAGAATTCTGCAGGAGGCAGTCACGGCATTTAAAGTGGATTGAAGTGGGAAAACGCTCAAGTGTGATGAGACCCCTATTATAGTGCATGTATCCAGGAGGGTTGGTGGAATTTGCAGTAGAGGAGGGAAAGAAGCAGACCTCCTACTTTTTGGCAGTAGTTGCAAGACCAAGAATCATTGATTATATCAAGACATTTGATATAATACATTCCATCCATCTGCTTTGTGTAGGATCTATAATGCAAAGTGCAATAGTACAATTTCTGTCCAATCTCTATTTAAATGTGTTTGATGAAGAACAACTCACCACAGTCTCCCTGTTACACTGTTAAATAGTTTATTCACAGAGTTTACAGCACAAAATAACCCACTGGGAATTTCACACAGAATAAGTCCTGGATTACAAAAATGTTCATCAATCCATACATTTCTTGTCATGGTTTTTTGGGTCAAGGTGGGGAAAGTCACCATTATTGAAACATTTTTCAATGTTTAGACAGATTCTCTTTCCCTGGAATTTCTGTCTATTTATTCTACTCCTGTTGTCTTAGGCAATAAAATTGAACTGAT
Organism: Anolis carolinensis; assembly: GCF_035594765.1. Lineage (NCBI taxonomy): Eukaryota > Metazoa > Chordata > Lepidosauria > Squamata > Anolidae > Anolis > Anolis carolinensis. Next base: position 213,235,718 of record NC_085841.1, on the reverse strand, counting down.
TACAGTAGGCCTTTATAGCCACAAATTATGCACCCATAGATCCAATCTAATTCATGGCTTGAATTTTTTTTTAAATCCAAAAGGCCCATTGTATGCATGTCAGTTCTTTGTGCATTTGAAGGTCACTACAGTACTATCATTCCTCCCCCCTTCATCTTTTCTTGTTCATGTTGCTTTTCTTACCTGGCTGTTTCAAATATTTCTCACAGAACTTGATTTCCAGGCCACAGTCCTTCAAATGTGATCTAATAAAAAGCAAAACAAATGCAGTTGTGTTGCCATATCCAGCTCTTTCAACAGTTCCCATTGGGAACTCAGGTGCTTTCCAGACCTCTTGATCTCCTGTCTTTTCTGCTTGTAGACAGGCTCCATCACATATAAGATACGTTTTAGTGTGCATGATGGGTAGGACAAGGAGTGTTTGTTCATTGTGTTTCCTTTCCAAATGATGAAAAATATATATTACCCTTTGGGTAGAAAATGAAAATGTAAGGCTGAGTGGTGATCACATAGTGTTGAAACTATAGAATTTATTAATACAGTAGAGTCTCACTTATCCAAGCTAAACGGGCCAACAGAACCTTGGATAAGCGAATATCTTGGATAATAAGGAGGGAATAAGGAAAAGCCTATTAAACATCAAATTAGGTTATGATTTTACAAATTAAGCACCAAAACATCATGTTATACAACAAATTCGACAGAAAAAGTAGTTCAATTACTGTATTTATGAATTTAGCACCAAAATATCACGATGTATTGAAAACATTGACTACAAAAATGGCTTGGATAATCCAGAAGCTTGGATAAGCGAGGCTTGGATAAGTGAAACTCTACTGTATATGTTTGCCCTGCCTTTCCCAGTTATTGATGCATCTGCTATCATAATCATTCCAGATTGGGAGACTCAAGTCATTTGCAGTCTTCAGAAATAATACAGTTCATACTATTCTGCATGGAAATGACTACTTAACAGATTGCTTAGTGTGAAAGAATGCACAAGTGAGTCCTGATGGATTGCCTTGCCTTTCAACATTACTTGAAGACAGCTGATAAAAATGTCTTCATATATAATCATTAACAGTAGAACTTTCCAAAAAGCTTTAGGGTCTCGTCTGGGAAAAGGAGGGGAAAGGAAAACATTACCATAAGTCAATATCCATAGATACTACTTGTGTTCTTTTATTCATCTCCTAAAAATGGGAACTCAGATTACAATTTAAAGATGAGACTTCTTTCTTTTAAAAGGAATAGTATGAAATTTCAGATATTCAATGTAAATTCCTCACTACATTGTCAGAAGGACTAACAACCCTAATTGACACTGAGTTTTTCATAGATGAGGAAGAATAGACAACAGGTTTTCTACTGGTCTAGAGCAGAGTTTGGAAAGATTTGTTTTGAATCTTTTATTCTAAGTGAGACAAACACATTTGTTGGTCTCATTTAGAGAATAGAATTTCTTAAGCCATTGTTTATGTAAACGTCACAGATCCAATTCTAGCTAGAACTAACAATCAGATTTAGTTGTCTGATTAAACAGCCCAACAAAAACAAATTCTTGGTGTCTTGGTTTTTAGGCCTGTTTCTGGGGTTATTTGAGAATCTGATTCAGAAAATTGCATTGGATAAACCACATCAACTCTAATTTCTTTAATACTAGCTGTGCCCGGCCACGCTTTGCTGTGGTAAAGTATGGTAGTATGGGAAATAAAGTATTGAGGAATTGGTGGTAGTTAAGGTAAAGGGTAAAGCTTTTCCCCTGACATTAAGTCCATTATAAATGGGTTATATAGCTGTGTGGAAGGGCCTTGAGTCTACACTGCCATATAATCCAGTTAAAATCAGATAATCTGTATTTTATAGGCAGTGTGGAAGAGGCCTAAGTGAGGCCTAACTCTGCCTGTTCCCTGGGCTGAGTGGGTTGCTAGGAGACCAAGTGGGCGGAGCTTAGCCTTCTAACTGGCAGCAATTGGATAAAAACAATTATTCCTCTCCCTCTAATTAGGACTTTATTTTTCTTTTCTTTTTGTTGTATGAACGTAGAGGCATGGATGAGGGGTTGTGCTGCCAAGTTTAGTGTTTCTGGGATGTGCAGTTTTGTTGTTTTGTCCTAGGCCGAAATTTCATTACCCTTTTATATATATAGATGGTTGTCATGACTCTTTTTGAGTGGGCAGATGAAGACTGATATATGCTGTATGTACTGTATCTCAAAAACTAGAGCTGATATGGGAAAACTGGTGCCATTTATGGAATCAGCAGGTCAAATATACTCAGAAACAGGTCTAACATTTGTGGCACTAAAATGTGTGTTGGATCGTGTGATGATTCACTGAACTTTCAGTGACATATACCCTGTTTCCCCTAAAATAAGACATCCCCAGAAAATAAGACATAGAAAATAAGACATAGAAAATAAGGCCTCCCTCGAAAGTAAGACCTAGTAAAGTTTTTGTTTGGAAGCATGCAGGATCAGTAAATGTACATACCATAGATTGTTGTACATGGAAATAAAGGTAGTAACAATAAATAATAATAATATTATAATAACTTTATTCTTGTATCCCACCTCCATCTCCCAGAAGGGACTCAGGGCAGCTTACACAGGGATAAACCCAACAACAACATAAATTTACATACAAACAGAAATTTAAAACAGTAATTTTAAAACAGTATAGCAATAAAATATAATATAGAAATTCTTGAAAGGATTCACAGTTTGGTTATGCTGTTTTGGGATGACAACTACTGTACAGTAGATAATAAATTTTCATTTTTAAAAATTCAACCATAAATGTGAATTTGTCTTTGTGAAAAAATAAGATGTCCCCAGAAAATAAAACCTAGCGCATCTTTGGGAGCAAAAATTAATATAAGACACTGTCTTATTTTCGGGGAAACAGGATAATACCCAATGCTTGAGGCAGATGGCTCATGGTTGTTCCCTTGGCACAACTGTACTGATTTTCGGGCATTTTAAATTATAGCCTACATGTAGGTTCACACCTGTGAGCCACAACATTACATGTTGAATTGCCTGTACAAAAGATCTGTCAAGAGATACTGTGTAGGACCTTGTGTATCTTCTCAAATAGCTTTCAGTTGAAGTTATTCACATTGTCCATATCAGTTGATGGGATACTGACAGATGCCTTGCTTGTGGGAAAGCAGGTATCTCCTGCTGCCAAGTTGCCAAATATTTCAAAGAAGACCTATTATGATTTCTGTAATAGCAGGAAGTATAGCAGTTGTTCCTTGAATCACAGCACTGCTCCTTTTTATATAAGCTGGGATTACCTCTTATCAGAAAGAAGCCTTGAACTATCAGTGACATGATAGTTAGACATTCTCTGCCTTTCAGCTCATGATCCAAACTCAAGCAGCCTATGCATAAAATATATACACATATTTCAAATGCATTTTTCTGTCTTACATGCTTGCTTAGATGCTCCAGGGTAGTTTCTAGAGCAGATTCTTAAGAAGTCATTTCAACTACAATGCACACCTGAGTCCCCTGCCAATTTCTATTGTGGTGTCATAATTACAAACCTTCCTTTTTCACATCACTGTGTTGAACACCTGCATGCAAAGAAATACAATTCAATAACACTGTGGGAACATTGCTGGCTAGCTAAACACAGAGTAAACAAAATGAACCAGTATGATAGTTTTGCTCTCTGACCTCTTGTAGTATAATTTCCCTCACTATGGTAGTAAACAGAAATGATTGACATAAAAAATGCGAAAGCAAAGCAGTTTGAACTAAAAGAAATGTGATTTTTACACTGATTCTCAGGAAAAGAGAGAGATTGAGAGAGAGAGAGAGCGCGCACACACATTATTTGGCAAGGGTAGAGAGAATAACAAATCTTAAGCATAATTATCAGAAAATAAGCCCATTTTGATAGAACAACTGTTCTTAGGATCATGCCATACATGTATAATTTTGTTCACTGCACCCTCCAGCCTATACCTACTCACCAAGGGTTTACTCACACTACACTTCCATTGCAATTGATATCTTGTAAGAAACTGGGACTTTAGAGTTTGATCAGAGGCACCATAGGAGATTGATGGATGAGCATTCAAAAGGCCCCTTCCAGAAGTCTTTTTTTTTTCGTGTCAGGAGCAACCAGAGTTGCTTCTGGAGTGAGAGAATTGGCCGTCTGCAAGGATGTTGCCCAGGGGACGCCCGGATGTTTTGATGTTTTACCATCCTTGTGGGAGGCTTCTCTCATGTCCCTGCATGGAGCTGGAGCTGATAGAGGGAGCTCATCCATGCTCTCCCCGGGTGGGATTCGAACCTGGCAACCTTCAGGTCAGCAACCCAACCTTCAAGTCACAAGGCTTTTATCCCCTAGGTCACCAGAGGTCTATGAACCATGGTCAATGAAGTGGAATCATAACGTTATAATGGCATTGTGCTAATGTGTGTATGTGTATAAAATAACTGCATAGTGTGAATAGGCCTCCAAAAATAGAACACACGCATTTCCTATCACAAAAGCATCTACTTTGGAGCACATGCTTGGGTTTCACACTGTATCATTGTCCCAAATAGGGCCCCTTCCCCCAAACACCTTGGAGTTTTTAAATGAATTCAGATGAATCAAATCAAACACTGCAATATGCTACAATAGTAGGTTAAATATAACCTAAAAAATAAGGGAACTGAATCATACATCAGCGAACTGGCAACTCTGTTCCTAGCTCGGCTTAATACACGTTGAACCTCTAATTATTCAAAAACTTCTTAGGTAGTGGATTTTGGGAGTACTGTGAAAGAATAGCAAGTTGTCAATTCTTTAGTTGCACTTTTACACATATGGTAATTTGAGAAATTTTGAAGTAACATGGAAGAACTGGACAAATTGGGAGTTTCCCATGTGAGGGCTACAAGCCCATACAAAGTCATGCCACTAATGTAGAAACTTTCCTTCCTGTGATATGTATCTTCCACATAACTTTACTGTAGAGTAGAGCAATCACAAGTAGAGTAGATTGGAGAAAAGAAAAGTAACAGATCACCCACCATTTCCAAAAACAAAACGTAACAGCCCTAGGTGGCTGTGGAAGGTTCTTTCAACACAGCAGATCTATGTTGGTCAGGATTCACCACTGTAACCAAAGTAGAATAGCTGTGCAAGTTCCAGTCTGAGGACTGATCCAGATGTATTGTTAGGTTGTCTGGAATCCTGGGAGCTAAAGTCCAAAACTGTTGTGCAGGCCTGTCCTAGGTAATCTATTCCAACAGCTCTTGTCCTCAATATGTTCTTCCTGATGTTTAGGTGGAATATCTTGTCTTGTACAGGCAGTCCCAAAGTTACAAATAAGATAGATCCTGTAGGCTTGTTCTTAAGTTTAATTTGTTTGTAAGTCAGAACAGGTACATTTTAAAGTATAACACTGGAGATGGTAGATGATAGATAGATAGATAGATAGATAGATAGATAGATAGATAGATAGATAGATAGATAGATAGATAGATAGATAGATAGATAGGCAGGCAGGCAGGCAGGCAGGCAGGCAGGCAGGCAGGCAGGCAGGCAGGCAGGCAGGCTTTGGATAGCATAGGGAAGGGGCAACACCCATGTGGTGTTTGTTTTGCTGTCTGTGCCCCTGTTCAGGATATTTCACTTCATTTTCTGTCCATGTGATAATTGGATTTTGAAAAATTTGGCTATAGCAAAGATGAAAGTGGTGTCAAATGAAGTCACACATGGGCAGGCTATATGATCAGTATCTCAAGCACCCCTACATGATTCTGAGTTAGCAAAAAGAGAGGGGGGCATCTTTGCCCTATCATATCTTTCTATTTATTTCAATGGTGGTTTCATGAAGCTGTTATTCAAATTCTTGATTTACTTGTAGACTGCTAAAATAGTTGTGAATTATAAAATGGCCAATGAGGAAGAAACTTCCAGTTTTAAGGATGAATGTAATGGCTTTCAGAAAAGAAATGGACTATTAATATTTTGATATCTTACAATGTATCGATGATGACATATTGTATGTTAATTGTGAGACTCCAGGATTAAGAAATACCAAGAAAACGGAATACTCATAAAATTGCGGTACTTGCCTGCAGTTCCATAATGTTTAATATTGCATGATAATACTGAATTTTACGTTCTACTACCTCTATTCTATTTCTTAAAGAAAAGATCTATTTACTGCTCATGCTTACATTTGATTGTAAAAGTAAGTGATTTCCTATTCCATGCTCAATTCATCTGTTTCTTAAATGATTAAATTATTTATGACTACATATTTTATGTTTCTGCAACAGTTAACTTTCAGGCACCTCCAACCTAACACTTTCAAAGGGGTTGGAGCACTGTTGTCAGATATGTTATTCCCCCCCCCCCCCCACACACACACACACTTATGTATATTTCCAGCATACTAACCTCCTTGCCAATAGGAAAACACAAGCAGAAGTATCTTCATTTTATATATATAGTGACCTGGGATAGATAGATAGATAGATAGATAGATAGATAGATAGATAGATAGATAGATAGATATGTATATATATATATGTGTGTGTGTGTGTGTGTGTGTGTGTGTGTGAGAGAGAATCATAAGCAAAATGATCCGTTGTGCTATTGTGCAAGAGATTTGTCACTGCTCTAGTGCAGCCAGATAGTGGCCTGGACACTCTCTACATATAGTGGCCTGGACACACACACTCTCTATATGTGTGTGTGTGTAGTCCACTATATATTGGCCATTCTCTGTCTGCACTACAGCTATGACAAATTTCTTTTACAATAGCACAATGGATCATTTTGCTTATGATTCAACAAAGGATTTCCACTCCCACACAAATTAAAGATGATCTCCATTTTGCCCCAGTGCTTGCCATTCCCTTTCAATAATGTTAACATTCAGGATAGGAACATAAATAACAAACATTGATGGCTTATAAGAATATTACTGGAAATGGCCTGTAATTACAATAAGTCTGTCTGAGTCCTTTTCTTAAGGACTGGACAATCCCAGTTTATCAGGTAATGATTTTCTATCATGTCAAAGGATTCACTGTTCTCAGGGGACAAATTGTGTTCTATAAAGGCATGAGAGTTACACAGAGAGAGAATCCCAACTATGAATCATGAAAGCTGCTTTTCCATTACTCCTATGAAGAAGCCTTGCCTTAATTTCAGATGGTTTTCCACTAGTTAAGAAATCAACACCCTTTTTTATTTCAAGGTTCATGTCCCATTTCTTGGCTTTTGTTTTCTTTACCCCCGCTGCAATAGAAAATCCCATCATTGCTTCTGAAAGGCCACAGAATATCACTGACATAAAGAAAATGGATGAATTAACCTTTCAAGCTGTATTAACAGCACTGCCACAATTCTCACCCGAACAACCCTTTAATGGTTCCAATTGTTCAGTCAGCACCACTTCTTTTATGTTAGTGTTTTTTAATTCTTATTTGAACAAGGATCAAACACATTTCTAGTGCCAATTTGTCAATTTATAAAAAATAACAGTTGTCCTTGGAAGGCTAGTTTGTACAGAGCAATTTAACTCATTTGCCATAACAAAAAGTAGACAATAATGTAAGGCACGTAATAACATGAAAGAATCATTAATTACATCCTCAGTGTGTTGTGCTTCCTGTGAGGAATAAGAAAGTGGTTAAGAGCGCCCATTGCTTCTGGTATGAGAAGAGAAAGACCACAACCTAGGATCTTGGATATGCTTATACAGTGGGTTCTTAGTATCTTGGGGTTTGGTCCAGGACCAGGGTTGTAGAAATATTTCAGGTTTAAAAAAAAACTGGTTTACTCATGAATTTTAACTGGTTAACCAAATCCCCATGAGTGTCCATTGAAGTTTATCGATGGAGCCTGATTTCTAAATTATTTTGCATTATGGAACTACTCTTCATGATTCACTTTAAAAAGTTTCAGACCGCCCCTGAAATTTTTTTCCGGCTACGGCCCTGTCCAGGACCCTCTATAGATATCATTTGTGGATGCTCAAGTCTCATTATACACAATGTTGTGGTAAAGTAGTGCAGCTTATATAAAATGACAAAATCAGTATTTTCTTTTGGGATTTAAAAAAAATATATGTTCAAGCTATATCCTTTCTCCCCTCAAGGCAGGTTGATTTGCTTTGGCATAGCGTGGGCAACTACATGGAAGCCAGGACACATTCATTCCCGAACCTCTCATACACACTAAGCCCAAATATCTCCATATTCTTCCATAACCACTCTCAAAATGGGAGGGCGGGGTTGTGGGGAAATATATCTATTTGTTTTCATAAGTTTGATGGGTTTTCTGTTTCGCTTTAGGGCAAAAAAAAATGGGCAAATCGTGGTGGAGGACATTGGGCTTCCAAAAATGGGACCCAAGGGCCATGGTTTAAGACAATGATGGGCAACCTTTTGCACTTGGTGTGTCAAAATTCGCCAAAAAACCTAGCATGACTTCGGTGGTATGTCACTTCGAGAAAAAAACAATAATTTCGCAATATGTATAGTTTAAATAACAAAAATGTAGAATTGTAATACCAAAAACTATTTAACTTACCTGCTTAGTGACTTCTTGAAGGGTGTGGCCCAGTGACAGCACTGTAACTGCCCTGAAACATGTTGTATTATTCGTAGACTAAGACTGTTTCAATATTGCAGGATTACTGCATTTTGATACCACTTCAACTGCCATGCAGCAATTGTTAATGTGGGATTTGTGTATTGATAGTGTTTAAATGCAATTTGTGCCATGCTTGTATTGCAACTGATTGCATCATCCAGAATGTACCATAGTGTGGAAAGAGTTAATTGCCAAGAAGCTATGATGACCTTGATGTGTGGCTGGAACTAGGGAGTATCCAGACACAAGTGTTTGTGCATAACGATTGCGTTCAGTTCAGTTGAGTCCTGTCTGCCTAGAGTTCAAGTCAAGTTCTGTTGGAGAACAGAGCAGTCCTGTGTTCGTCTGTCGTCTGCAAGTCTGTTTGTGTTGATTATTGCTGCATACAGTAAAACTTTGTAAATAGTTTTACCAACGTCTCTGAGTGTCTCTTCGTTCTGCGCTCCACTGCTTTCATCCAACTACTGCTGCGCTGCAAATACTCTGACAGCAATGTCATTCAGTCTTGGGATTCATAGTTGTGCCTTCTCTGCCAGGAAGCCCTGGTGCCAAGCTACTAATCCCCCGTTGCCCTCTTATATAGCATTTAATAGCCTTCCAGCTTCAAAGCCTGGCTGCTTCCTTACCTAGGGGAATCCTTAACTGGCCAGCTTGAATAGCACTGAATGGCCTTGCAGCATCACAACCTGGCTGCCTCCTGCCAAGGGGAATCCTTTGTTGGCTAACTAAAATAGCACAGAACAACCTTGCAGCTTCAAAGCCTGGCTGCTTTGAGGCTGCAAGGCTATTTACTACTATTCCACCTGGCCACCAAAGAATTCCCATAAGCCACAGCAACACGTGGCAGGTCACAGCTAGTAACAGAATATGATAATAATACAGTAATAGAATAATAGCATAAAATAATACATTTCAGGAGCCAATCAGAAGCCTCTGGAGCGAAGGGAGCATGGCTAAGGTAGAGCCGTGTCTCAGAGGGAAGGAATGGCAGCAAGGGAAGGAGGCGCCTTGGTTCTTTGAGCCACATATACGCATTGGCAGCCAGGAACAAGTAAGAGGCAGGGCAGGGCCAGCCACAGAGGCACAGAAAGCAAACACCTTCCCTCATTCCCTTCCCTGCACATGGACGCCACTTCTGCCCTGCAGCCATGCTTCCCAATGGAACTCTGCTTGCAGCCTGGAAGGTCCCATTCTTATTAACTTTGCTTGGTCTTACTTTCAGGCCGTGTGTCAGCAAAAATGGCTAGGCATGTCAGTGCTGACACGCGTGTCATAGGTTTGCCATCACTGGTCTAAGAACTGCAGTTTGCCCAGCCCTGCTTTCACAGTTCATGCACCCTCCCAGAAAAAAGAAAGCATTCAGCATTCTATGCATGGTACCTTAATAATGTTACAGGAAGCATATGAAGTGAAACTATCGGGCAAAAGTAAGAATTTGTTTCATATTACTAAATCGTATGCAGATAGGGCTAGAATATTTCCTTCCACAGGGAGATAAGAGACATTCCTGTGTCTGTGAAATTCAAACCATCCATTGCAAACTTCCCTGATATAAAAGCAACATTATTTATTTCCCCCTTCTTTGCTATTTTTCCTAGACTCTGAGTACTCTCTGCAAGAACGATACAAGCCTTTCATTTTCCCCAAAGTGATAAATTTTGAATTTCTACTATTTTCTGCTATGCTATTCAACAAAAGCTGTGCCTTTAACAAGTATATGACAGGCAGACACTCAATAAAAGCATCTTGCCTTAAGAGTGAAGTGGGGGGGGGGGGGGAGAGATGTTGCCCCTAATGAATTAATTCCAGGCAGGCAAATGTTAGGCTGATGCAGCAGCAATGGAAGAGGAGCAGGAGGAGGGAGGTGAGAATGTCTTAAAAACAGAAAATTCTCATGATATTCTCCAAACGATTATAGTCAGCCCTCCACATTTGTAGGACTGACTTTTGTGGATTTGCTTAAAATGTTCCCTTTAGGAATCTGCAGGTCTTTCATTATAACTCTAAAGCCGACCTCTGCCAGAAATTAACCATACAGTCAATCTGGAGGACCTAAAGCTATAGTCTGCTTCTGGTAGAGGTAAACCATAGAGTTGTGCTGAAGAACCTATAGATTCTTAGAAAGGTAGTCTCTTGGATTTAAAAAAAAAACCATGATTTTCCAATTATGTAGGGGTTCTATACCCCTAACCCCAATGTATGTGGAGAGATAACTGTATTGTGTTTAGATAATTTCTCAATTTGTCATTACAGTGTTCCCTCACTTTTCGCGGATTCGCTGTTTTGCGGTTTTTCAATAAACTCTAATAGGCTATTATAAATAATTAAAACATTACAAGTTACAGCCTAAGGAAAGGAGGAAGGAGAAGCCAAAGGGAGAGAAAAGGAGCCCAAGCAGCAACGGGAGGAGAAGGAGGCAATTTATCAACACACGATTGGTTGATAAAGACTTAAAATAGTGTATCACTACTAAAATAATGTATAAATATTAAAATAAATATAACGTCCCTACTTCGTGGATTTTCACTTATTTCGGCTGGTCCTGGAACCGATAAGTGAGGGAATGCTGTATAGTCAGCCCTCCACATTTGCAGGACTGACTTTTGTGGATTTGCTTAAAATGTTCCCTTTAGGTTTGCAGGTCTTTAATTATGACTCTAAAGCCGACCTCTGCCAGAAAGTAACCATATAGTCACTCTGGAGGACCTAAAGCTATAGTCTACTTCTGGTTGAAGTAGACCATAGAGTTGTGCTAAAGAACCTAGAGATTCTTAGAAAGGTAGTCTCTTGGATTAAAAAAAATGATTTTCCAATTATGTAGGGGGCCTGGTTGTGGCACAGTGTGTTAAAGCGCTGAGCTGCTGAACTTGCAGACCGAAAGGTCCCAGGTTCAAATCCCGGGAGCGGAATGAGTGCCCGCTGTTAGCTCCAGCTCCTGCCAACCTAGCAGTTGAACCTATGGAACTTTCTAGATTAGCGGTTCCCAATCTTTGGTGTTTGGGCCTCACATGACCTAACAAGTGTTTGCTATAAAACAGCCACTTTGAGTCTTTTTTTTAAGAGAGAAAAAGCAGTATATAAAAAAGAATAAGGGGATCAGGAAGGGAGGGGAGGAGAGAGGAGGGGAGGGGAGGAGGAAGAAGATACATGATTATCTACATCAAAGCTTTCCAAAGTTTTCATGTTGGTGACATACTTTTTAGACAAGCATCCTTCCGTGACACAGTAATGCAGATTTACTAGAAAAATTGAGGATAAATCTTACAAGATTTTCATGCTATATATGTGTTTGTGTGTGTTTCATATAATATTTACTGAGTAAACAAAGTTTGGAAATTGTTTTCCTTTACACTTCTTGTGTACTACAGTTGATTCTTATCTTACAGTTTCTTTCATAGCTGCTCCATGTGGTTAATTACAAACATTTTCAACAGATTTTATTTTCTTAATTAGAAACGTTTCCATTTTAGTGGTAATTATTGAAATTCAATCAACAAATTGTACAAATTATAAATGGTATAACAGTACCTACATTTGAACAGCACCAGCACTCCACTTTTTTGTAGTAATTAAAACTCTGGGGGGGGGGGTGTTAAACAGAGACTGGACTGTGTGTTCCTGCTTGGCTAAAGGGGATCGGACTAGATGCCCTTTGGGGGGTCTTTTTCAATTGAGTTTCCTTCTCTGGAGGTTTTTGAACTGAGGCTGGATGGTCTGTTGGGGGGCTTTGGCTGTCTTCTTGTCTGACCAAAGGAGGTTGGACTAGATGCCTTTTGGGGGTCTCTTCCAATTATGTATTTTGGAAAGCTCTGATCTATATATTAAAGTATTCTGTATGGACGTAGGGTGGCAAACAACTGTGACAGGATGGATGCCTGTCCTTTTCACCCATATCTGCCAGTTAGTTCCACAGATATCCATGTGAATATAGCTAGCTTCAGTAAAAGCTTAGGCCACGCTATTGATTCTATTTAAGTGTCTCAGTGCTTACACTGGGAGATCTTCAAGTCCTCTACCTACAGAGGAAGAATGGCAGCGGCAACAGTGGTGAGCATGCCTTCCACCAGGTAGGAAAACACTATCTAGAGCCTGGAGTTGAAAAGACATGAATAATTTCCCTGACACACTTCCAATAGCGCCTTTGATCCAGGCACCACTCAGAGCCAGAAACTGAAGAAATTGGTGCTTCTTGGCTTCGGGCAAGAAGTACATGCCAGTAATGTAGTGCAACAGTGCCAGTGGGTTCTTCTGTTCTATCAGAATCAAATAGAGCAGGAGACTCTTACCTTCCAATTAAAAGGTCACAAAGTTCATTTTTCGACAGTAATTTGTAACCCGTTGCTCCAAAAAAGTAGTCACAGTTATCAAAGTTATCCAACTTCTCAAAAGTATTTAAAATATGTTGTCGAAGGCTTTCATGGCTGGGATCACAGGGTTGTTGTATGTCTTTCGGGCTGTGTGGCCATGTTCCAGAAGTATTCCCTCCTGACGTTTCGCCCACATCTATGGCAGGCATCCTCAGAGGTTGTGAGGTATGGATAAACTAGGCAAGGAAAGGAAAAAATATATATCTGTGGAGAGTCCAGGGTGTGGCAAGAGTCCTTTGTCACTAGAAAGCCAGCATTAATGTTTCAGTTAATCACCCTAATTAGCACTGGAAAGGTTTTGTCTCTTGCCTGAGGGGCATCCTTTGTTCAGTCATTAGACATCCTTGGGGCTCCTCTGCCCTCAGAGTGTTGGTTCCCATCTACTGTTTTGATTTTAGAGTTTTTTTAATACTGGTAGCAAGATTTTGTTCATTTTCATGGTTTCCTCCTTTCTGTTGAAGTTGTCCACATGCTTGTGGATTTCAGTGGCTTCTCTGTAGTCTGACATGATAGTTGTTGGAGTGGTCCAGAATTTCTGTGTTCTCAAATAATATACTGTGTCCAGGCTGGTTCATCAAGTGCTCTGCTATGGCTGATTTCTCTGGTTGAATTAGTCTGCAGTGCCTTTCATGTTCTTTGGGCACTGCGTTTGGTGGTCCCTATGTATACTTGTCCACAGCTGCATGGTATCCGGTAGACTCCTGCAGAGGAGAGAGGATCCCTCTTGTCTTTCGCTGACCGTAGCATTTCTTGGATTTTCTTTGTGGGTCTGTAGATAGTTTGTAGGTTGTGCTTCTTCATCAGTTTGCCTATGCAGTCAGTGGTTCCCTTGATGTATGGTAAGAACACCTTTCCTCTGGTTGGATCTTGTCTTGACTCTCATGGCTTGTTCTTGGCCTTGCAGCTCTTCTGATGTCTGTGGTCACAACCTCTGAGGATGCCTGCCATAGATGTAGGTGAAACGTCAGGAGAGAATACTTCTAGAACATCTCCACGCAGCCCGAAACACATACAACAACCCTGTATCTAAAATAGTTTCTTCCTGTTAGCTTTGTTTTTTAAAAAAAATCTAAATGCTGGAAGAAGCTGGCTGTGGGATAAAATACAGAAACAGAGCAGGGGGCAGTAACATGAGACACAACATAAGCAAGCATTTGAACCCATAACTAAAAGGAGGGACATTATCCCTCGTCAAATGTCATTTGTAATGTTATAAATGTAATGTTATAGCTTAGTTTAAAAGCTTTAAACCCTTACTTGCCCCACTCTTCTGTGCAAAAATTAGAAATTATATATCTCCAAAATGATGACATATTTATTGTATTCAAAAAGATTTTGTAGCACCTTAGCGACAGAGAGCAAAATTGGTGGCATAAACTTTTATAGACTACTTCCACAGATGCAAGGTATTTACTGTGAGTCTCGAGAGTTTTAGATTTTTGGAAATTGCATAAGTGGGGCAAAATTCACAGTTGAATTATGAAATATGCCACCTTGTAAGATGATTTTTTTAAAAAAAAGCATTAGGTGACTGAATGGGTTGTTTGCCTCATTTTGATCTATCACCCAATCCTTCTGTGCTCTCAGTGTCTGTATGTACTTGTTTCCCACAAATGGCAAAAACGCCTTTTTATTTGAAGACATGTTGCACAAATTGGCAAAAGTGCCACAAAAAAGAAGAATCCATTAATTGCCTTATTCTTGTGCAGGAGGCATGAAGAGGTTGAATGAACACTTCACAACCTTGTCAGTGTCTCAGAACAGCCTACCTCATTAAGGGACAAATGATTTAATAAGATTTCTTCACATTCCTATCAGTTATTGAGGAAAACATATGATTATAAGTATACTTTCAAGCTCTGGTGATCTTGAATGTTAAGATTATAAAACATCTGTGGGGGACACACAACAATTCAAAGCAAACTCATTTCCGAAAGTATTTTCTCCCTCCTGCGAAGCTACCACAAGCAAATGTTAATTTGTGGTTTGGTCTGGGTTTTTTTCCGGATGGCTATTACTGCTGAATTGATGGTTTAGGACATGTAAACATTATAAGTACAGTAGAGTCTCACTTATCCAACACTCACTTGTCCAACGTTCTGGATTATCCAATGCATTTTTGTAGTCAATGTTTTCAATACATCGTGATATTTTGGTGCCAAGTTCGTAAATACAGTAATTTCTACGTAGGATTACTGCCTATTGAACTACTTTTTCTGTCAAATTTGTTGTATAACATGATGTTTTGGTGCTTAATTTGTAAACTCATAACTTAATTTGATGTTTAATAGGCTTCTCCTTAATCTCTCCTTATTATCCAACATATTCACTTATCCAACGTTCTGCCGGCCCGTTTATGTTGGATAAGTGAGACTCTACTGTATGTCTTATCTCCAGCAGCGTAACATTGTTTTCCAAGCAATGTTGGGTATAGGGCATTTCATACAAAAAACATGGTTTTCTTTTGAAAGGCATTCTAGATTTAAGAACTGAGTACAGTTAGTCTAAATAAGAGGTGTGAGATTCATTTTCATGGAAGGCCACATCAACCTTGTGGTTGCTTTCAAAAGGCCAATGAATCCACGAATGGGAAATCTATGAATACATAGGGCCAACTATAATTCTTTTACATAGTGGTTGGTGCTCTTAAATTTTTAATCAATTTGGGTACCCAAATGTTAGTGCAGACAAGTCCCATCACTTTTGATTATCTGCAGACTAGGGATAATGGGTTTGAAGTCTTGGCTCTGCCTTTTCCTCTCCTTTGCTTTGGTTCTCCCTGTTTATAGCTTTTCCCAATAGTGTAGATACCACCCTTTGTATTAGTTTTTGGGTGGAGCATAAAAACCCCCTAGAAACCAGCCTTAGTTGGTCTATTCCACTTGCCTGTACAGAACTCTCTTGCTAGACTCCTCCTTTTTCTGCAGCAGAACTACAATGACCAGAGGCTTGGGCATTGCCTGGTAATCCTAGGTCCAAGCAATCCAGAACAGGTATCCTTAGCACCTGCATTCAGCCAGTATTAATATACCACCAGTCCCAGAGACAACAGAAGCTTTTGACCAGGTTAAGTTTCACAAGGAAGAAGATTTAGACAACTTATGAGCACCTGCTTATAAACCATCACTTTGCATCAGAGGCAGAAGACTTTCAAGGACTCCAGAAAAATGACTGCAACCAGCAAAAGCTCTTTTCATAATGTATTGTTCTAAGCTATGTTATAATAGTCTTGGGTGGAGTTAACCCTTTATTCATCTCGTTTTCAGTAAACTCATTTTGATTATCTTTTCACCTTGTCTAAAGTGCCTCTGTATGTTAAGGGTCTTGATCTTAACAGAAGGTATACAGATAGACCCCGAGTAAGGCCAGACACTTTAATTTTTCCCAAAGGCTCAGGTATACCATTACAATGGGAATTGCAACCCAACACACTTGTGGCTTTGAGGATGGGGAAATATTAAAGAGCATTGTAACATCTGCGGGTTCTCGCAGAAGTTGAGGAAGCAAGAAGACATCTTTGCTCTCTGGCTTCAGGTAAGCCTTGTCTAAGATTGCATTGGAAACTGGGTGTGTGCTTGGCTTCTGTGGTCAAAGTCTAACTGCCATGTGAGTGTTGTATTGAAAGAGAGGTTAGGTACTTAAGTTGATTGACAGCAGGGATTGTTCCCTGTTAGTGAGTGATTGTTGAAGCTATATAAGCCAGTTTCCAAGAAGTGGAAAAGAGGAAATATCACCAAAGAAGAATTCAAATGAATAGGCAACTGCTTTAGGGAAAAGGTTTGCAAAGCTAAAGCCCAAAATGAGCTAAGACTTGCCAGGGACATTAAAAACAATAAAAAAGGGCTTTTTTTCTTACGTCGGTAGAAAAAGGAAGAACAAGGAGGTGATAGGGCCTCTGCAAGGAGAAGATGGAGTAATTGTGACAGGAGATAGGGAAAAGGAAGAACTACTTCTTTGCCTCAGTCTTCTCACAAAAAGAAAGCCATCCTCAACCTCAGCAACATGGAGTGGATGAAGGATTAGGGGAAATCCAACCCCAAATAGGGAAACAAGTCATTCAGCAATACCTGGCCACTCTAAACAAATTCAAGCCCCAGGGCCGGATCAGCTACACCCAAGAGTATTGAAGGTACTAGTGGAAGTTATTTCAGAACCACTGACCATAATCTGTGAGAATTCTTGGAAAACGAGATAAATCCCAGCAGATTGGAGGAGGGCAAATGTGGTCCCTATCTCAAGAAGGGAAAAAAGAACCAAAATGAAGTAGAGAACTTTCCAACGGAATTTCTTCATTCTTTCGATGTACCCGAATTACTGTCACACATTCTGAATTTAAAAAAATTGGAGTGCCAATTATATTACTATGAAACATCAATCAGCCAAAGTTATGCAGTGGCACACAATTAGAAGTTAAAATACTGAAGAATAATCTAATTGAAGCAACCGTTCTGATTGGAGTTCATAAAAGTGAAGACAGGCCCGTCACAACATGGAGGCCACTGAAGCTCCCGCTTGGGGCACATGGTCCCTGGGGGCACCGTCGAGGCCCCCCCCCCCCTGCCGGGGGACCATGGGCTCTCTCGCCGCTGAAAAGGAAGGCCTGTTCAGCGGCGAGCGAAATCTCCAGGAAGGCCTACCTCTTCTTCCGGCCTCCGGCCCGCGCTGGGCCCACCTTCCTGATGTGGCATCTGTGGCAGGCATCCGCAGAAGTTGTGAGGTCTGCTGGAAAACTAGGCAAGTAGGGTTTGCATATCCGTGGAATAATGTCCAGGGTGGGAGAAAGAACTCTTGTCTGCTTGAGGCAAGTGTGGATGTTGCAGTTGGCCACCTTGATTAGCTTTGAATGGCCTTGCAACTTTAAAGCCTGGCTGCTTCCTGCCTGGGGGGATCCTTTGTTGGGAGGCGTTAGCTGGCCCTGATTGTTTCATGTCTGGAATTCCCCTGTTTTTGAGTGTTTTTTTTTAATGTGCTGATTTTATTTATTTATTTCCCATACTTGTGTCCTGCCCTTCTCACCCCGAAGGTTTGGGGGGGGGGGGCAAAATTCGGTTCACCTACACTTGAAAATTACATTGGGCCGGCTCTGGGTGAAGACATACTACCACGAATATCATTCATGGCGTTCTAATTCGAATGACTTCAATTTCCAATACACCTTGTGTTTGCTATGACCATCAATAAAGTTCAGGGGCAATCATTGCAAGTGTGTGGATTGAATTTAGAAAACAGTTGCTTCTTTCATGGGCAATTATACATCGGATGCTCCAGAGTCGGTAAACCGTCTGATCTTTATGTTTATACAGAAAATAGACAAATGTCAATCCATTTTTTATAGTAAAAAATTATTTTTGGTAAAACCTCTTTTTCCTTCCTTTCCTTTCATTCCAGATACACACAGCAACACAAGACAGGGAATTGAATTGAATGATGTGTGGTTTTTTGTTTTTGTTTTTGTTTTGGTGAATCTATGTTCTCTACAATACTTTTATTTACTTTCACATTCATTTCATATCAGATTAAGCCAAAGCAAAGTGTGGCCGGGTTTAGCTAGTTCTAAATAATATGCAGAGCTGGAGTAACTAATTTGGGCTTGGTAGAAGTCAGGAAAGGGCAACTGTTGAAATGTAAATCTTTTCATTGTAACCCAACTGGTTTCCAGGCTGTTTGCTGATCTGGCTGTCAAGAAAACCTATTTGATTAAAGAAAGAATGTGCCACGGGTGTGAATTCAATGCTGTAATTTGCATAGAGATACACACAGTTTCACCCAAATGAGCCAAGATATGCCAGGGCATTTTTCCATCCTGATGTATACACTATTTGCCGCAAGGTCAATAGCAATAATAGAATACAGAGTGTCTGACATCTTGTTCAGTGCATTATGAAACCCTTTTTACTTTTATGTATACAATCCGAGCAGAGAAATGCATATATAATATGCTTCTGTTTTAGGAATAATTTTATCCATGTATAAATATATAGAAGTTACAATTTAATATAGCTTTGGTGCACATATCTTCTGAGAGGTTTAAGAAACTAATTAAAGAATAGTTCATTTGGGGAGAAAAATCCTTCCTCGTTCCTGTAACTCTTTTTTCTGCACATGGTTGATAAATCATCTGTTGTAGCATCTTTCAAAAAGGCTTCTATATCCTCTTTTCAATAAGCGTAGATTGGTCTGTTCTGTGATAAATGCCTTTCAAAAGACTTCTGTAAATGTCTGTGATCTTTGTGGAATATCTAATCTCTGCAATGGTTCTGTGTTCTCTTTCATTCTTAATATGCATGGATCTGTGCACATCTACACATACTCTCCCTCTATTAGAAATTTTGAAAAAAAATATGTTGCTTTGCTATTTGACAAAATATAATAATAATAATAATAATAATAATAATAATAATAATAATAATAATAATAATAATAATAATTTTATTCTTATACCCCGCCCCATCTCCCCGAAGGGACTCGGGGCGGCTTACATGGGGCCAAGCCCGGTCACGACAATATAAAAACAAGCAGTAAAACAAATCAAATCAAACAACAATAAAACAAGTTATAAAAACACATACAATACATCATGATAAAATCATGGAAAAGATCTGTCGGAAACTGGGCTAAAGTGCTAATTATGTTGATATCATCAGGGGGAGTGGTTTTGCAAAAAGTGGAATATATTTATGCGCTCGTATAATTTTTACTTTTGAAATTATTAGACACTTATGAAAATGTACAACAGCTCTCCTATATACTGCACTATAGTAACAATTAGAAAATTCATAATGACAGGAAACTTGCTGTGTTAGAAATAAAGACTCCAGATATCTGAATTTTCCCAGTGTTTCCTATGCTGTTTTAGTATGTCAGTGCAGATAAAGAAACAAGCAATATTTGTCAATTCTTCCATTTCATTACACTGTGACTTTCTCTCCGCAAATGAGATTCAAGATTTAATATACTTATTAAAACAACAGACTGTAAATTAGAAATTCTTGTTCTTACAGATCAAATCTTGAGCAAGGACATTTATCAATCGCAATCCAGATTTCAAGATGGCAGCAGCTATGTCATGGAAGATTTAAGAAGAAAACAAGTCAAGTAAGAAATAATTTTTTTTCTTTGCACCAACAGTAATGTAAATTCACATATTCTTAATTTATTTCTTACTGATTTCAAAGTCCTTTAGGAAGGGCAAGTGGCATGGTATGGTGTCCAGTTAATGTTCCCCTGTTATGGGAAGACGTAATTTAGCAGAAGGGGTGGGAAGTGATTTGCCTGTAATTTGATTTCTCTTCACTCATCCTGCAGCTCTCATTTCTTCCAAATTCTGTAAAAGCTGTTGGATGAAACATATCCAGCCATTATACCTATTACAAACCTCCATGTGAAAGCTGTTGGATGAAACATCCAACCATCATAATCAGAAATGATAGCCATTTAGAAGACAGATCACTAGATTTGGTGTTCTAGGCAGCGAAGAAAAGGTAGTTAATCAGATGGTCCCTGCCAATTTTGAGATAGAAAGATTTTTCAATTTAGGTTGTTTAGAGAAGTTTCCGTTTTCATGAGTAACCTTTGATTAGTCTTCATTTAGTCCATTCCTGAATACAAGAATGTATGGCTTAAAAACAGCTTCTTGATGGATAAGATTATAGAGTTTGTGTGTTTTTCTGATGATTTCTTACACTTAGGAGCTTTTCACAAGTCTGATATCTTACTGGTTCACATAGCATAACTGCTCTGTGTATGTAACTCTATAGTTTGCTTGTCCCTTGTAGCTGCTAAACCTGATAGGGCCATTGCTACAGTCAAGGGGAAGACAGAAAAGCAATTGAGCAGCAGTCATGACAATCATACCCACTGAAGTTCATGGTAGAAAAATGTCTAATAAATTACAATGGGAGTGAAAGGTAACCCCTTCTGCCTTATTGCCTCATTAGCACACTATAATAATAGCTCTATAATTAATAATGATAATAATAATAATAATAACAACAACAACAACAACAACAACAACAACAACAACGGGTGCTATGCCAAAAGATCTCAGCCGGCATTTGGAAACAATAGACATTGACAAAATTATGATCTGCCAACTGCAAAAGGCCACCCTGCTGGGATCTGCGCGCATCATCCGAAAATACATCACACAGTCCTAGACACTTGGGAAGTGTTCAACTTGTGATTTTGTGATATGAAATCCAGCATATCTATCTTGTTTGCTGTGTCATAATAAAATAATAATAATAATAATAATAATAATAATAATAATAATAATAATAATAATCTTTATTTATATACTTTCTTATTTCCCCAAAGGGACTCAAAGCAATGAACAACAAAGTCAGCATATGTTCAGTGCCGTACAAAAGAAAAACATATAAACAAATAACCATCCCACCCAAAACCCTCGCAGAACCATAAAAAAAATAACATGTAACATTTACCATTCCATAGTAATCCATCAAGAAAATGGAAAAGTCAGACCAGCAAAATATGTTTAGAATTTAAAATTATAAAATTAACTCTAAAATTAATTAGTCTCTATGGAGACTAGCAATCATCAAGGAAGTTAGATAGAGCAGGAGATTATGGAGAATAGCCCCTTGTGCCCTGTTCAGAAAAAAAGCACATATACTAAATGTGCTTGAACTAAAAGGATTCAGGCCAAAGAGTTTTGCAAAACAAATCCTCCCCCCCCCCCCAAAAAATAAGCCTCTCATTTTTTTTTTCAAAATGGTTTTTCAATATGTATAGAATCATAGAAAAATAGAGTTGGAAGAGACCACATGGACCATCCAGTTCAACCCACTCCCATGCAGGAAAAGCACAATTAAAGCACCTCTGACAGAGAAGCCTCCAATGAAAGATCTTCTACCACACTCTGACACAGAGAGTTCCTCTGCTGAACAGTTCTTACAGTCAGGAAATTCTTCCTAATGCTCAGGTGGAATCTCTTTTTCCTGCAATTTGAACCCATTGCTCCAAGTCCTAGTTTCAAGGGCAACAGTAAACAAGCCTGCTCCCTCTTCCTTATGATATCCTTTCACATATTTATACATGGCTATCATGTTTCCTCTCAACTTTCTCTTCTGCAGACTAAACATACCCAGTTCTTTAAGACACTCCTCATAGGGCATGGTATCCAGATCTTTGATCGTTTTAGTTGCCGTCCTCTGGACACCTTCCAGCTTCTCAATAATTCTTTTGAACAGTGATACCCAGAATTGGACACAGTATTCCAGGTCTAACCAAAGCGAATAGAGAGGCACCATGACTTCCCTCGATCTAGACCAGTGGTTCCCAACTTTTTTTTGACTAGGGACCACTTTGACCGGGGACCACTTGAACAGGGACCAGTTTGACCATGGAACCACTTTGAGCAGAGACCACTTTGACCAGGGACCAGTCTCCAACATTAGTGCCAAAAGGAGTGGAGCTGGCCAGCTCTGCGGAAAGGAGTGGAAATAAAATAAATAAAATAAAATAAAATAAAAGAGGAAGGAGGTTCGCGAACCGGATTTTTGTTCTCGCAGCCCACGGCTGGGTCATGGGCCACAAGTTGGGAACCATTGATCTAGACCAGGGGTCCCCAAACTAAGGCCCGGGGACCGGATGCGGCCCTCCGAGGTCTGTTACCTGGCCCCCGCCCTCAGTTTTATAATATAATATATTGTATATATATATAATATTGATAATAATATTATAATGTAATACAATATAACACTAATAATACCATATAATAATATTAATCATATATTCTTCATTACATAAAATATTACTAATAATATTACAGTATAGTGGTATAATTCAATATAGTAATATATAATGCTAATATTGTGCTATGCTAATAATATAATATACTGTATGTACATATAATTTGTAAACCACTCTGAGTCCCCTTTGGGGTGAGAAGGGTGTGATACAAATGTAGTAAATAAATGCAGTAAATAAATAATAAATAAATTTTAGACTTAGGCTCACCCAAAGTCTGAAATGACTTGAAGGCACACAACAACAACAACAACAACAACAACAACAACAACAACAACAACCCTAATTAATTTGACTATCTCATTGGCCAGAAGCAGGACCACACTTCCCATTGAAATCCTGATAAATGTATGTTAAAATTGTTTTTATTTTTAAATATTGTATTGTTCTTTCATTGTTCTTATTGTTGTTTTTGCTTTTGCACTACAAGTAAGACATATGCAGTGTGCATTGGAATTTGTTTGTATTTTTTTCAAATGATAATCCGGCCCCTCAACAGTCTGAAGGATTGTGGACCGGCCCTCGGCTTAAAAAGTTTGAGGACCCCTGATCTAGACACTATACTCCTTTTGATTCAGACCAAAATCCCATTGATTTTTTTTAGCTGCTGCATCACACTGTTAGCTCATGTTCAAATTGTTGTCCACTAAAACTCCCAAGATCTTTTTCACATGGACTGTTGTCAAGCCAGGCATCACCCATCCTGTATCTTTGCATTTTGTTTTTTCTGCCTATCTTACCCTTCTCCTTGTTGACACTCATTTTATTATATTGGCCCAGCTCTCTAATGTGTTATGGACATTTTGAATTCTGATCCTGTCCTCTAGAGTATTAGCTATCCCTCCTAATTTGGTGTCATTTGCAAGCCTGATCAACAGACCCTCTAAACCTTCATCCAAGTCATTAGCAAATATATAGAACAGCACTGAGCCCAGGACTGAACCTAGTGGCATCCAACTAGTCCAAGGATATGAGTGAAGCTGAAAGATACTGTACCATTTTTGTATTGTGTAACTACTGTAAATATTTAAGAGTTTGAACCTTCCTGTTTCAGTTTTATAGCATGGTGAAGCTTGGGAAGTTTTGACCAAATACGTGTCTGCCAATTGAATCCCATCTTCATTTGTATCCTCAGACACTATATGAATGTCAGTTTGGAACTTGTGTCCATATGATGATGATGATTAAAGTTATGAAATGTTTGAATGCATAGTTTTTAGGTTCTTCATGTACCTCAGTCACAGTGTATGGAGAGGTAAGCAGACAGTATTTGTGTAAATCAGAAACAACATGAACTTCACTTTGACTTTTTTTTATAAAAAGATTTCAATTATTGGCAAGCATACTTCACAGTGAACTTTACACATGAATAACTTCATAAATAATCTATTTCTCGAGTTTTTCTTCCTTTTCTTATAATAAGCTCTGCTTAAAAAAAACTATCATTTTCTCTGTATTTATTGTTTATCTGGCAAGTAAATTTGGCTCAAACCTCACTAAGCCATTTATGATGATTTTTCTAAGCGAAGATGTCCATCTGTTTTCCACTCGCTATTAGGGAAATGGCATGTGTACCTCATGTTTCTGGCATGTTCAGAACAGCAATATGAAATGTGCTATTAATCATGGAAAATATCAGCAAGTGTTTGCCATATATCCTTTTATACATTTGCCAGCATTATTGACACTAATGCCTGTTATTATTATTACCTAGTTGTAAACAAGACAGTTTGAACATATATCCTGAACAAATTACATTGTTATTTCCATTTGAATCCTCCTTTTATATTATCCAAACATATCAAAATCATATTAAGATAGTAATAAATGATAATAACAGTTAAAATATATATTTAAAATATGTGTCACAAAATAGTCAGACAGCATATTTGATTGATATGCTTGACTGATAATTTTATGCTCTTGGGATATTTTTTCCTTTATAAACAATAGATGTGTAAACATTAAAACCATTTTGATGAATTTGAATAATGCAATAGATCTTAGGGAAGGCACTCCAAAGTTTTGTGGCAATTGTTATCAAAAAGACATTGCTTTTTTTAACCCCTCTTAACAAAAGAGTACAGACTGAGTATTTCTTATCCAAAATGTTTGGGACCAGAAGTGCGTTGGATTTTAGGGTTTTTTTTCCAGATATTTGAATATCTGTATTTACAAATATATGCATCATGAGCCATCCTTTTTGGAACCCGAATCTAAACATGAACATGATGTACATTTCATATTTACCTTACACGTGGAGCCTGAAGGTAATTTTATACAGGATTTTAATAATTTTGTAAAGCTAAATTTGACTGCACTGAACCATCTCAGCTACCCATCTCAACAGTTTTAGATTATGGAGTATTTTGAATTTTTGAATTTTGTATAAGGGATGCTCAATATTTATTTAAGGTTGATTTTGTCAATCAAGTACAGTCATATAGGATAAAGTAGGGGATTGCTGAGATATTATATTAAACTACCATAGTTTTCTTTCAAAAATATAGAGATAAACCTAAACACTTTATTTATTTAAGTATTTATTTATGCTTTTTTTTACCTTGGAAAGAAGTCCCACAACAGATTGTGCCAGAGAGAAAGAACCTCTTCTCTTGTGCTCAGAAAACTAACTTCCTGGGGTGGTGGGACACAAACAAAGCCTCCCTTGGCATTCTCAAATTTTAGATGGATGTCTGTGGAAAAAGTTTTTCAAATATCATGGCACCAAGACAGTTAAGGCTTTGTGTGTCCAAACCATCACTGGACTTGAGTTCAGAATATGTGGTCTGGCTAACACATTGCTTCCTAGTAGCCATAGCCAAACATTTTCAAGAGAAGCTTCACATTATAGGAAGTAATGGGCGCACCATCACTATAGAGTTTAGGCAGTTTGACACTACTTTGTCACCACTTCATGCTGTGGAATCACTGTATAATCAATCACTATTTCCTCTAGTACTTCAAGCCAAACACATGTAGAAGGGAAGCTCTGCTTGGAATTGCTGATGAGTAATATTTGAGTTGTCATTTAACAAAGTTTTTGACTCTCTCTGCAAAAGAGTACTGGTGCCTCACCAATCTACAACTCATAGGATTTCATAACACTGAGCCGTGGTAGATGGTTCAGTGGTATCAAACTGAATTAATTTTATGATGCTAACATACTTAATTCTGAAAGCATTGTGGCTAAATCCAAGACCCACATCCCAGGTTCTGAATAGATCTTTCAGAAAAAATGCAAAACCTTATTTTGCAAATTGTAATCACAATCCCAGGTTAGTTTTTCTGCTAACTTATAGAATTTTGGCTTGTCTAGACTGAGCCTGATTTTTTTTCATTTACATCCAGTCTCTCACTGCATTCAGAAAACAATTCAGGATTTCCATAACCTCCTGTGTATCACTTGAGAAAGAGAGGTAAGATTCAAGTATTATTGTCCAAATAAAAAGGTAAAGGTTTCCCCTGATGTTAAGTCCAGTCGTGACCTACTCTGGGGGTTGGTGCTCATCTCCATTTCTAAGCCGAAGAGCCGGCGTTGTCCATAGACATCTCCAGGTCATGTGGCCAGCATGACTGCATGGAGCACCGTTACCTTCCCACCGGAGCAGTACCTATTAATCTTCTCACATTTGCATGTTTTCAAACTGCTAGGTTGGCAGGAGCTGGGGCTAACAGCGGGCGCTCATTCCGCTCCCGGGATTTGAACCTGGCACCTTTCGGTCCGCAAGTTCAGCAGCTCAGCACTTTAACACACTATGCCACCAGGGGCCCCTTTATTAGCCAAATAGCAAGATCCAATTCCTGAACTCTGACCACCTTATCACACTTATAGTCCCCCACTCCCATTTTACAGGCAGTGACCGTAAATTTACTGGGAGCCACAACTGCCATCAGATGACATCCAGTCATCGCGGTGCTCCTGCCCACCCCACCCCAGCCATCACAGACCTATAGAACAATCATGAAATTAGACAGATCTGTAATCATGGGGAGAAATCATGAATTTAGCCAAAATAGTGCTAAAGACATGTGATGGGGATGAATGGCAGTCTCCATTCTGTTTTGGAGTTCAAAGATACTTTAAAGAAGTTTAAAATATGCCCCTACCCTTAGTAAACACAGCAGCTCTGGGAGATTCATGGCTTGACATTCCCCAACTCACTCACTAATTGCATTTTTTTAAAAATGTGACTGCATGGGTATTATTAAGAATAGTACCATATTTATAGGAGCCCCAGTGGCGAAGTGTGTTAAAGCACTGAGCTGCTGAACTTGCAGACCGAAAGGTCCCAGGTTCAAATCCCAGGAGCGGAATGAGTGCCTACTGTTAGCTCCAGCTTCTTCCAAACTAGCAGTTCAAAAACATGCCAGTGTGAGTAGATCAATAGGTACCGCTCTGGCAGGAAGGTAACGGCGCTCCATGCAGTCATCTCGGTCACATGAATTTGGAGGTGTCTACGGACAACGCCGGCTCTTTGGCTTAGAAATTGAGATGAGCACCGACCCCCAGAGTCAGACATGACTGGACTTAACATCAGGGAAAAACCTTTACCCATTACCATATTTATATTTGTGGCCCTGCCCCTTCCTCTACATCAGTGATTCTCCAGATGTTTTAGATGTTGACTCTCAGAGATTCCACAGTTGGCCAATGGCGACAGATGCTTCATGGAAACCAAAGTCTAAACATCTGGAGAAACAAAGACTGATATTTTTTAACCCATTCTGTATTTTCATCATGCTAGAATGTGATGGATATGACTCCATATAGCTGAATAAATCTCAAAGAACTTGTTCAATTCATTTTTTATTACAGTTCTGATGAAAAAAGTCCTCCTTTGAGGGTTTTGACATTTATGAAAAGAAATTGCATTTTTAAAAACTGGTAGTTGTATTTTTTTTCTTCCCATGCTGTTTTTGTTTTCTTTATACTGCAATTTGGAAATGGTCAGGAGTCAATGCAACACAACTGGAACTACAAAATAACAGAGCAGCATAGAAAAATAAAATCAAAGCTCATTCTTTCTTCATTTGAAAAGTGTTATAAGCCTTTGTACAATTTTGAGTGAAAACAATGTGTTCCATATTTTGCCACTTCTGTCAAACCTTATTCTTCCGCCGCTGTGGATTCAGAGTTCTCAGTTTAAATACAAGTGGTTCAATAAAAAAGAGGGCGAGGAGGGAACCAAGACTTTTCAATTTTTGACAAGGAGTCATTTGGGAGACGGCTTAGGTGTTGAAATCATTCCAAATTAAATCTTACGAGCTGTATACAAACAAATAGCTTTTTAAGTGTTTTTCTCTTGGCATTACCTGTCTCCATGTCCCACACACTTCTTATCCCGAGGCATGAAGCTTTTATTCTACCATTGTTGCTGGTTTTCCCGAAGCTCCACAGCTGCTTGGCTGCCCTCACACCTGCCACTTCTTCCCCATCTGCTAACATTCCCTCATGTTGCCCTTAATAAATTCCATTATGAGTGCATTTGTATTGCCAGGTGAAAATGTAGAGGCAGAAAATGTTATTTGAATATTGGTTGGAAACGAGAATGTGAAAAACACTTTGCTGGCAACAGAGCCGGCCCAAGGTATTTTTCAAGTGTAGGCGAACAGAATTTTGGCACACACACCCCCCCCCCCCAAACCAATCACTGAAAAATAAAAGCATTGGATAAGCGAAAATGTTGGATAATAAGGAAGGTTTAAGGAAAAGCCTATTAAACATCAAATTACATTAAGATTTTACAAATTAAGCACCAAAACATCATGTTTTACAAGAAATCAACAGAAAAAGCAGTCTCGACTGCGCCCCGTATGTTTTGCGCCCGAAGCGACCGCTTAATTTGCCTCATTGTTGGACCGGCTCTGGCTGGCAAGTCTCTCTTTCCAGGCAGTTTAGCATTTCTGTAGTCTTTAGGAAAGAGACATATAACTCCCAGCATGATCTCAGCCTGAGTTATGTGCCTCCAGAGCGATGGCTGCTTTGTCATCCATGCCATACTTTCCTTCTACCCAGCCAAGGGGAGCTGTGGTGAAGTGGCTTCCCTAGTAATGAAGTATGAAGGGTGAGCATAGTATGGACTGAGTGGCTGGAGCTTTCCAACATTCCCTGAGTCCATGGCCGCCACATGCATTTGGATCTTTTCCTCCCTTGACGTCTGCTTTTTACAGGAGCTGTGTGTAAGTCAAGTCACAGGATTTGGAGTCCTCCCACATTCCCTTTCCCCTGTCAAATTTCTGGCACTGAAAAGAGAGAGATCTCCTTAAGAAAAACTCAGTGGTACTGGATGTGTTACTAGCCCCCTTTCATCAAAGTCAGATAGCAGATACAGTAGAGTCTCACTTATCCAACATAAACGGGCCAGCAGAACGTTGGATAAGCAAATATGTTGGATAATAAGGAGACATTAAGGAGAAGACTATTAAACATCAAATTAGGTTATGATTTTACAAATTAAGCACCAAAACATCATGTTATACAACAAATTTGGCAGATAAGTAGTTCAATAGGCAGTAATGCTACATAGTAATTACTGTATTTACAAATTTAGCACCAAAATATCACGATGTATTGAAAACATTGACTACAAAAATGCGTTGGATAATCCAGAACGTTGGATAAGTGAGTGTTGGATAAGTAAGACTCTACTGTATTTACATGTTCCAGAAAAAGGAGATTCAATCTGTACTATAGAAGGAAGAGAGTTTCTAAAGACAGTTATAATGGCCATGGGAAATTGCAGCCAAAGATTTGTCTAGTTTTTTTCCCCTACTATGTATTTAGAATATTATTGTATAGCTCTCCCACAAAAAATGACTGTCCAAACTGCCTCATAACTACCATCAAAAATAATAAAACCCCTGTTTATTTCAAATCAGTATTTTAACTCCTGATGCTGCTGCTCAATTGTTTATGTTAATGTGGGATTTGTGTATTGATAGTGTTCAAATGAAATTTGTGTCTTGTCTGTATTGCATACTGATTGTATCATCCAGAGTATACTATAGTCTGGAAAGAGTTAATTGCTAAGAAGCTGTGATGTCCTTGATGTGTGGCTGGAACTGGGGAGTGTCCAGACACAAGTGTTTGTGCATTACTGATTGCATCAGTTCAGTTCAGTTCTGAGTTGAGTCGAGTGCTGTCTGCCTAGAGTGAGAGTCCTGTGTTCATCTGCAAGTCTGTTTATCATGACTATTACTGCTTACAGTAAAACTTGTATATAGTTTTACTAAAGTCTCTGGGTGTCTCTTCGTTCTGCGTTCCACTGACTCCATCCAACTACTGCTGCGCTGCAAATTACTCTGACAGTTTAGTCATCTCCGACTCATTGTGACCTCATGGACCAGTCCATGCCAGAGCTCCCTGTCGGCCGTCACCCTTTCTCATCTATATTTTCTTTTCTCCATTGATTCAGTCCTTTAGATTCTGTGGTTGCTATTGTTGGCAGCAACGGCATTCTCTTTCTTTTATTGCTTGCAGTATTTTCTCTTCCAACCATCCTCGTGCCCTTTCTACACACTATTAATATATAAAATAAATTCATGCAGGTGGTCAGGTTAGGCTGCAAATGGACAGGCCAGGCAGAACAGCAATAGCTTTAGCACCACTCTTTCTTCAATCTCTGCAACTGAGGGAGATGCTAAACTGGCTTGGGTTCCCTGACAAGAAACATCAACAAATAAATAAAGCCTCGCAACTGCTTCTCCCAGGAGGTCCAACATATTTGTGCTGTCAGTGTAAAAGCAAATCTAGAAATAGTTCAAAGAGGCCTTTTATGAGCCTTTGCACCAGTTCTTGAGCTGGCTAGTCAAAATTAGCCCTTATGATTTTTAGATCTGTAGCAGGCCCCTGGTGGTGGCACAGTGTGTTAAAGCGCTGAGCTGCTGGACTTGCAGACCGAAAGGTCCCAGGTTCAAATCCTGGGAGCAGAATGAGCACCCACTGTTAGCCCCAGCTCCTGCCAACCTAGCAGTTCGAAAACATGCAAATGTGAGTAGATCAATAGATACCGCTCCGGCGGGAAGGTAACAGTACTCCATGCAGTCATGCCGGCCACATGACCTTGGAGGTGTCTATGGACAACGCCGGCTCTTCGGCTTAGACATGGATATGAGCACCAACCCCCAGAGTCGGTCACGACTGGACTTAACGTCAGGGGAAACCTTTACCTTTACCCTAGCAGGTCTGTACCAGGTCTCCCACCCTGCCTTTGTGGTCTTATCACAGTTGAAACAGTGTAGTTTCTCTTCAGTTACAAAGATGACGGAGAACTAGATACCGCAGTGCCATGTTTTATCTCAGAAGATCATTTATTTTATCTGTTTTATCTGTTGATCAGGCTCCCCATGTGAACCGCTCCGAGTCCCCTTAGGGAGATGGAAGCAAGTTATAAATAAAGTTTTATTATTTATTTTATAATGTTTTTGTTCTGTAATGCACTTTAACAAGGGTTAACCAACTTACAATGCTGTGATGTATGATGTGAGGTTATTTAAATGCTAATGTCTTGCCTTCTTTCAATCCAGTAAAAAATTAAAGTCATAAAACATATCACATGTAGAATAAGATCTCACATTCTGTGGGTTGGGGTGGGGAGCAAGGAAACAAAATTGTAAGGTATTGCTTTTTCAATAAACAGTGTCAGAATTGACAAACATCTTGTTGGCACCTGTTCATCAAAATGGAAATTTACATCTGAACTGATTTCCAAAACCCATTAGAAGATGTGCAGCTATTTTAAACCTCAGTTCTCATCCTGGAAGTAATGAGTGTTTGATTCTTATGGTTGCTAAGTGACTGTTGCTTCACAGCACGTATCTGCAGGGTCGTGAAATTCATTTTTCTACGAGGCTTTCATGTATCTTATGGGCAAACTGGCCAGCTTCAATGCAAAGTTCTCAAGAGTTTCCTTTGACCATGGGTCTGTGCTTCAGGCCACTTATTGGTGCCAGTTCTCCCAGATCCTGTCCTACCTGGAAATGTGAGGCGTTAGACCTGGATCTTCCTCTGAATTGTCCTTCATCAGTAAATGTGGAGCTGTGCTGCTTGACCCTCCACCATTAGTTGTGGAGACCAGAGATGTCAATGAAGACCTGTCTGGATGCATTTAGACATGACCCTCCTTCTGTATCTGAATTGTTTTTTTCATGTTAGGAGCGACTTGAGAAACTGCAAGTCGCTTCTGGTGTTAGATAATTGGCTGCCTGCAAAGACATTGCCTAGGGGATGCCCGGATGTTTGATGTTTTACCATCCTGTGGGAGGCTTCTTTCATGTCCCTGCATGAGGAGATGGAGCTGACAGAGGGAGCTTCCCCGCTCTCCTCAGATTCGAACCACTGACCTGTCAGTCAGCAGTCCTGCTGTCAGTCAGCAGTTTAACTCTGTATCTGGATATAAACACCATAGTAAAGAGAGAAAGGCGTTATTTCAAGGGGGTTGCCATGCTGCAGGATTTGTTGCTTAAGGTAAATGAAAATTCAGAAGTTATTATATGTAAAGAGGGGAAATTCAAAGCATCACTACGGTTGGCGTCCCTCATTGAAATTACTCTTGTTCTCACTCCCATGGAGTGCCATAGAACAATCTTCTAGCTAAAATACCAAAACATTTGATATTTTAGCTAAAATATTTAAAATTGGCATTTTTAAAAAAACAGCAGTGATGAAAATACCAGTGCATGCTTGTGTATGCAGATGAAAACATGTGACTCAAAGTGTAATTAGAAAAGTATAATTATAAAATTGGCATTAAAAAAAAACCAGCAGTGATGAAAACACCAGTGCATACTTGTAGCATGTGCAGATGAAACCATGTGACTCAAAGTGTAATTGAAAAAGTGTAATTATAAAATTGGCATTTTAAAAAAAACAGCAGTGATGAAAACACCAGTGCATACTTGTAGCATGTGCAGATGAAACCATGTGACTCAAAGTGTAATTGAAAAAGTGTAATTATAAAATTGGCATTTTAAAAAAAACAGCAGTGATGAAAACACCAGTGCATGCTTGTAGCATCTGCAGATGAAACCATGTGACTCAAAAGTGTAATTGGAAAAGTGTAATTATAAAATTGGCATTTAAAAAAAAACCCAGCAGTGATGAAAACACCAGTGCATGCTTGTAGCATGTGCAGATGAAACCATGTTGACTCAAAGTGTAATTGGAAAAGTGTAATTATAAAATTGGCATTTTTTTAAAAAAAAACAGCAGTGATGAAAACACCAGTGCATGCTTGTAGCATGCGCAGATGAAACCACGTGACTCAAAGTGTAATTGTAATTTGCATTGTGTTCTATTTAAAATTTGGAAATGTAAAATCAAGAAATCCTGAAAGCATCAGTTCCGCTCCAGTTCTGATTGGAGTATGTGCAGTGATCTTTCAGTAAGACAATGATCTGGGAAAAGGCAGGTTTGCTTATGGAAGGGGAGCAGTAATTTAGCTCTATATTGTGTTGTCGAAGGCTTTCATGGCCGGGATCACAGGGTTGTTGTATGTCTTTCGGGCTGTGTGGCCATGTTCCAGAAGTATTCTCTCCTGACGTTTCGCCCACATCTATGGCAGGCATCCTCAGAGGTTGTGAGGTATGGATAAACTAGGCTGATTTCTCTGGTTGAATTAGTCTGCAGTGCCTTTCATTAATGCTGGCTTCCCAGTGACAAAGGACTCTTGCCACACCCTGGACTCTCCACAGATATCTATTCTTTCCTTACCTAGTTTATCCATACCTCACAACCTCTGAGGATGCCTGCCATAGATGTGGGCGAAACATCAGGAGAGAATACTTCTGGAACATGGCCACACAGCCCGAAAGACATACAACAACCCTAGATCTATATTTTTCTTTTCTTTTTAAAGACCAATGCATGGTTTGGGTTACTGTGCTCTTGTAAAATCCTCCCTCTTGAGTTCACTATCCTGCTCCCAGGCTTCAAACAGAAGAATATGCAAGGAGGGGTAGAGATGAAGGGAATAGAGAAAGGGCAGCCTGGGGCTCTTGCTGAGCTCTGTGTGCCACTGGCATCAAAGGAGGGCAGGCAGCTGTCTCTGGTAACTTTTCACCAGCCAAGCTTTGCAGAAACCTGGCAGGTTACAGCACATACAATTTAAAGGATTTTTAAAATCCCTTTAATTTGTATGAGCTGCAACCACCAGCCAAAGTTCTGCAGTGCTGGTGGGTGGCTGCCAGAAACTCTCTTGCCTTCTTTCTCCTATCATATGAAGTTGGTAGCAAGACGTTTGGGCTGTGCTCACTTCCCATCTTCCCTGCCCACCATAACCTTACCTCTCCTTCCTTCCTTTAACTCCCACCCCAATCCAATACCACAGAATCTCACTAGTTTAGGTCCTCCTCTTGCAATAGTTGCCATCTTTGTACCCTTTCCACCATGGCGTTGCTCTTGGATCCTTGCCCATCACCTGAACTTTTAAACCACTTGGCTGGAGAGGCACAGATGTAGCATTTCCACTGAATTTCACCTGCAGCAGTATTTTGTGGATTCAGAGGTTTTACAAAGAGGTGTTCATATCTCCAAAGATTGCCAATAAATCCCACTTCAATGGAAGTAAATCATCTGAGTAATTGTGAGGAAATTTTAAAGAGGTAAAGGTGGCACAGTGTGTTAAAGCGCTGAGCTGCTGAAATTGCAGACCGAAAGTTGCCAGGTTCAAATCCCGGGAGCAGAATGAGCGCCCGCCGTTAGCCCTATCTCCTGCCAACCTAGCAGTTCGAAAACATGCAACTGTGAGTAGATTAATAGGTACCGCTCCTGCGGGAAAGTAACGGCGCTCCATGCAGTCATGCCGGCCACATGACCTGGAGATGTTTATGGACAACGCCGGCTCTTCAGCTTAGAAATGGAGATGAGCACCAACTCCCAGAGTCGATCATGACTGGACTTAACGTCAGGGGAAACCTTTACCTTTACCTTTAAAAGGGACTAAT
The DNA here is from genome assembly GCF_035594765.1 of Anolis carolinensis. NCBI lineage: Eukaryota > Metazoa > Chordata > Lepidosauria > Squamata > Anolidae > Anolis > Anolis carolinensis. The sequence continues at coordinate 213,201,016 of NC_085841.1, read as the reverse complement.
AAAACTTTGCTGAAGGGTTTCACACATGCTTTACAAAGTCCCATCCTTTATTTACAATTTGGAGTTCCAAACTACTGGCTCTTATTTTTGGAGTGGAACTGATGCTTTCAGGATTGCACCTTTCTTGATTTTACATTTCCAAATTTTGAATAGAACACAATACACTACATATTTCACAGTTTTCATACTTTTAAGTCCTTCCTAAATGGATTGAAAACATTTGAAACATGTGAGAAAGCCATATTAATGTGTTCATACTGATGGTGGTATCAAGAGTCTTTCTTTGCATAATGTTTTGCTAATATGGATTTTATTTATTTTTATTTATTTACAGTATTTATATTCTGCCCTTCTCACCACAAAGGGGACTCAGGGCAGATCACAATGCACATATATATAGCAAACATTCAATGCCATCAGAAAAACAAGATACAGTATAGACCCACACACAGAAGCAATTTAACATTTCCATCTTCATGAGGGTATTCTCGATTCCGGCCACAGGGGGAGCTGTTGCTTCACCGTCCACTAGTGACACCGAGTCACTAGCTGTACTTCCTCATTCCTTTCCCCATGCTGCTGGCAGTTTTATGGTGTTGTAAATTAGTTAAATTAGCCTCCCGCATAAAGCGTAACTAATTTTCCTAGTTGACAGATGCAACTGTCTTTCGGGCTGCTTAGGTAAACAGCAAGCTGGGCTATTTAATGGTCAGGGGCTTAACCCAACCTGGGCTTCGAACTCATGACCTCTCGGTCAGTAGTGATTTATTGCAGCTGGCTACATTTTACATTGATAATAGTTTTAAAAAAATCAAAATTGTCATTATACATTTACCCTTTTGTTGAGTGTGTACTGTTTTATCATTGCGAAAAGGAGTCATCAGTAAACCCTTGCCAAAAAAAAAATCAGTACTATCACATACAACATCACAGCACAAAGGTTGCATTATTTCTAGTGTTTTGTTGAAAAAAAACTATGTACACACTGATATCACTTGAAGGAACTGAAAGCTATCATGTACTGCTCATGTTCCGGTATATATCAGTTAATAAAGTAGATGTATTCCTCGGCATGACATATTTAATGGAACATTTGGTACCAGAAGCAGAAATAACCTGGAAGGAATAAATATAGTTTCTTATAGCAAAAAATATGTTGAACATTGTAGAGAGTCCTCCAGGAATGACCTCAGAGATGATCTTTTGTTTCAGTGGCTTCCACTTTATTTACTATTACCTGTTTACCTTGTCTGTTATGGACTGTTGCACCCCAGCCAGAATTCACCTTGCACTCAAGACCAGCCAGGAATCCAAAAGTAGTAATAAAACAGTTTATTGAGAAAAATACATATAAAAAGGAAAAGTCACAATAAAAAATAAGAAAGGCAAAATCCAAAAGGTAATGGGGAAAATAGTCAACAAGTAATAAGCCAAACCAAACTGTCAATAGAAAATACACTCCAAAGGTAATAATCCAAACAGTCCGAATCTGTTGCATAAAACAAGGTACGGGAAAACCAGAATCAAAATATGAACATGGATCCAAAAGCAAGGCTATAGAAACTTCTTAAAACATGAATCCACTCTCCCAAGATCTTAGACTAAAACATGGACTGAAAACAAGGTTCGAGATCCTCATCACTTTGCAGTGTTGCCTGATCTGAATTCTAAAGGAAACAATTATCTGATTTGAGGTCCACAAGGGTCCTGTTTTGTCTTTAGCCTTAAAACAATGTGGAAAGTAAATGAAAACTGCTTTACTTCAGCAAAACATAAAGAAAAGCACACTCAGTGGTATAATGCAAAAGAAAGCAAAGAAGTCTTAGAGCACAGTTCTTAAGTCTCTGATCAATTCCCAAATCAAGTAGCAGTCTTACTTCAGACAAAAAAGAGCAATAAATCCTTAGGAGCAGTTTCCCAGATGCAGACTCGAAGCAGGCACAAGGGGAGCGAAGGCTTAGGCATTAGAGTCAGTTTGTTACCAGCAAAAGCTGACTGCACCAGCTTCTGATTTATAGCCCTGAATTCCCGCACAGCTGTTAGGGCGGTTCCCAATTACTCAGCTGCATTTCTGGCAACTATTCTAGTTGAACGACACCTCTGCTCTGCTTCCTTTCACATTTCCTGAAATGTGGGCACTTGCAAAATCTCCTCCTCAGATTCCAACTGCCCCTCTGATTCATGAACACTTTCCTGCTCCCCTTCCTCTTCCTCTTCTGAAGAAGAGGAATCCCTAACAAGCCAGGAACTCAAGTCTGTGAACTTGACTGCCTTGACTGTGAGATCTATCATGCTGATGTTTCTCACGGAGTATCTGTGACTTTCTTAATTTGCTTGCTTCTTCCCTAAGATGGAGCCTGAGATTTCTGCTGACCGCAGGTGTGTTTTCAGGTGAACTTTCTCGCCCATCCAACTCTTTATCTGGGGTTGCTATGAGACGAGTAAGCAAAAAGTCTTTGCTAGCCAGTGCATCTCCCTGTCTGCTGGACACTGAGACAGTTTCACTTTCAACACTAAAAATCTATGTTTTTACATCTCTCCTTCCCCATTCCACCCCAATACATATGTTATTAAAAATAATCTAGCTGGACAGAGGATGAAGAAGAAACAGAGGATGGCTTACCATAAAAATACTTTGTAAAAATGAGGTTCTTTTTCAGGGGCTTTGCCTGTATATGGAAAAGAATTTAAACCATTCTCATCAGAAATTAATATCCAGAACCCAAAGATCCCTTAAGTGGCTCCTGGGGAAGATCTTTTCTTGAACAAGTGGAAGGGGGGCATTATTTGCCAATTCCAACAGCTCTGGAAAAAAACAGCAATAATCTAGACAATTAAGATGTTGGTCAAATAATTGTGAAAGGACAGAGGATCAAGGGAAATTGAGCCTCACTTCCTCCAGTGGAAGCCTACACTGGGTCTCTCTCCCTGCTGGAAACAGAAGACACCCGTCTGTTCACAAAAGAGCAACCAAATATACAAAATGGCTTAAATAATACAATTATCCTTCAAATCAATCCATTGTGGAGGTTTTTCTTGTTGTGCGCCTTCCTGTTGATTCCAACTTGTGGTGACCATATCACAGGGTTTTCTTGACAAGATTCATAGGAGGTTTGCCACTGCCCTCTTCTTACACTGAAAGTGTATGACTTGCCCAAGGTCATTTGTGGGTTTCCATGGATTCAAACCCTTCCCTAGCTTACATTTAGAATTAATGTAGTTTGACACCACTTTTAAGCGGTGGCGCAATGGGTTAAACCAGTGGTTCTCAACCGGGGGTTCCCAGATGTTTTTGTCCTTCAACTCTCAGAAATCTTAACAGCTGGTAAACTGGCTGGGATTTCTGGGAGCTGTAGGCCAAAAACATCTGGGGACTCCCAAGTTGAGAACCACTGGGTTAAACCCTTGTGCCGACTGAACTGCTGACCTGAAGGTTGGGTTGCTGACCTGTAGGTTACTGGTTTGAATTCGCGAGACAGGGTGAGCTCACGTCTGTCAATTCTAGCTTGTGGGGACATGAGAGAAACCTCCCAGCAATACATCCGGGCATCCCCTGGGCAATGTCTGTAAATGGCCAGTTCTGTCATACCAGAAGGAACTTGCTGCATGTTCTCAAGTCACTTCTGACGATTTAAAAAATCCACTTTAACTGCCACAGCTCAGTGCTATGGAATCCTGGAATTTGTAATATGGAGAGACACCAGCACTCTTTGGCAGAGAAAGCTAAAGACTTGTAAAACTGCAATTCCTATGATTCCATACCATTGAACCATCCTGTGCCAATGCTGAAACTTCTATGCCACACTGCCTTTCCCCTTAACATTTTCAAGCTAGCCTTTGTGAGCACAAAGTCCAGTTGAAGCCTTTCAGCAGTCATGTCACAGATCTTATACTAATAAGGCACATCATAATGATATATGTTCACACATAGCACTATGGAAGTTATGATTTAGAAATAATAACAAGAAATATAACAAGCTGCTTCAGGGGAATTTGATGATGTTTACACAGAAAACCTGCACTATATTAACAGTAAAATATGCATGCAAACTAGGAGCTGTGGTTCTTACTGCATATATGAATTGCGCATTTTCTTCATAACAGCATACATACAAACCATTTTTAATATGCTGTTCCAGATACAGGAACCTTAAAGTGTCATGCATATCTAAGAGCACTATAACTCATTGTATATTTGAGATTTAGATAAAAGAGGTTGTTAGTGTGCTGTTGGCGCTAATGAGCCAATTAGCAGTGACAACATTATAAAGAATTCAGCAATACAGATAGCACTGATCAGCTTCAGGGAATTATCAGTGCTCCAGAGTTAATAGCCAACAACTCTCCCCTCCACACAAATACACTGCCACACTAGCTTGAGGTTTGTGAGATCTAATAATGGTAGGAGACAGCCAAATTTTAACTAGCTCAGGTAAGTATTGTGGTTGTTGTGTGCCTAATAATAATAATAATAATAATAATAATAATAATAATAATAATAATAATAAAACTTTATTTATATACCACCCTATCTCCCGGATGGGACTCAGGGCAGTTTACAGTCATAAAAGCAACACAAACATTACATAACACATGCCTTCCAAATCATTTCTAACATGGCAAATCTAAGGCAACCCTATCACTTTTTTCTTGGCAAGATTTGTTCAGAGAGAGGCTGCCTTTTCCTTCCTCTGAAGCTGAGAGAGTTTGGCTTGCTGAAAACCACTCGGTGGGTCAAGCAGGGATTCAGACCTTAATCTCCAGTGTTGTAGTTCAGTGCTGAAACCATGATATCATGCTGCTTTTTAGCACTCTACAAATTGCTTGTGGTATTTTAATGTGTTTATTTTTATTTGTTTAGACTTATATTTATTTTACATTATTTTTTTATTTTTATCATCCTATGTATAAAGGAGCCCTGGTGGCAAAGTTTGTTAAAGCGCTGAGCTGCTGAACTTGCAGACCGAAAGGTCCCAGGTTCAAACCCCGGGAGCGGTGTGAGTGGCCGCTGTTAGCTCCAGCTCCTGCCAACCTAGCAGTTTGAAAACATGGCAATGTGAGTAGATCAATAGGTACCGCTCCGGCAGGAAGGTAACGGCACTCCATGCAGTCATGCCGGCCACATAACCTTGGAGGTGTCTACGGACAACGTCGGCTCTTTGGCTTAGAAATGGAGATGAGCACCAACCCCCAGAGTCAGACATGACTAGACTTAACGTCAGGGAAAACCTTTACCTTTTTATGTATAAACTACCCAGGATCCTATTGAACGTCAGGGTATTAATCCATGAAATTAATGATCTTTTTCTACCTTGCTATCTATGAAAATAATAGCCCGCTCCAACAAAATCTTCCTTCCTTGGTATCCCTTACAGTGCAACCTTCAAACATATTTGTTTATATGTGGGTTCAGACCAATGTTTATTTAAGGACTTCAGTCTTAAAGCCCAGAGGTCCTTTTGATATCTGCAACTGGAAGCCCAGCCACCATACTGCATTATCCTTGCCTCAGGGCCAGTTCAGGCATTCATTAGAAGGGGAGAAGGGTGGGTGAATTATGAATGACATGTCCCTTTGATTGCCTTCACTCAACCTAATTTCTGAAGCGGGACACACAGTTCTTACCTCTGGCAATTGATCAGATCCATCAGAACAAAGAGAGAGTAGGGCCAGTTGGACTAGTGAGATGCTTCATCAGCCCCAGAGAAGAGATTCCAGAGATACAAATCACCTGCCAAAAATACTTGTTTGCCACACTGTTGACTGTTTGCCAGTATATGAACTACAAACAACACACACAACAGAGAAGTAGCATTAAATGAAGAAGAAAGTAGAATGTTTGCATGCACTTCCTCTAGCTGCAATATTGGCCTTCCTGAGGACTTAGAAGTTTGAATGTTCTTTCTCAGCCTAATTGCCATTCAGTTACATCAAAATGTATGCAACAAATCAATCTGTTTATGCCTTCACCATTGCAAGGCAGACTAAGCTATAAAACTTCACTTGTCTACAGTCTACAGAGACACTGCCATATACTTTAGAGCAGGGGTCCCCAAACTAAGGCCCAGGGGCCGGATGCGGCCCTCCAAGGTCATTTACCTGGCCCCCGCCCTCAGTTTTATAATATAATATTTTATATCAGTTTTAATAATATAATATATTGTATATATGTATAATATTGATAAAAACATTATAATGTTATACAATATAATACTAATAATAATACCATATAATAATATTAATTATATGTTATATATTACATATAATATTACAGTACAGTGGTATAGTTCAATATAGTAATGTATAATGTTAATATTGTGCTATGCTAATAATATAATATATTGTATGTACATACAGCTGCTCTGAGTCCCCTTCGGGGTAAGAAGGGTGGAACCGTACAGCACACCCAACCAACCAAACAATTGCAGGACCTGAGCAGAGAGAGGGGAAGTAATAGAAGGAAAGAGAGAGAGGGAAAAAGAGAGAAAAGAAAAGAAAATCTATACTAGAAATAAACATGAATAGAATCCAACAGACAACTTTACATAGTTACATACCATAACACACATCTTTAAAATCGACTTTCACCTATTATGTGGTGTTTCTTATAATATTCCCTTGGTACTCCCATACCCTTAGGTCTCCTATCTTGTTTCTGCATCCGTTCTTAATTCTTTATTCTGAGACAATTCTATTGCCCTTCTTACTCGTCTGATATATATATATATAAGAGTGATGGAATCCTGGCGACCGCCAAAACAACAAAACTAAACACCCCACAACCTCGAAAGTTGACAACACAACCCATCACCCACGCCTCTAGGTTGATACAACAAAAAGAAAAGAAAAATAAAGTCCTAATTAGAGGGAGAGGAATAATTGTTTTTATCCAGTTGCTGCCAGTTAGAAGGCTAAGCTCCGCCCACTTGGTCTCCTAGCAACCCACTCAGCCCAGGAGACAGGCAGAGTTTGGCCTCACTTAGGCCTCTTCCACACTGCCTATAAAATACAGATTATCAGATTTTAACTGGATTAGATGACAGTGTAGACTCAAGGCCCTTCCACACAGCTATATAACCCATATAATCTTATATTATCTGCTTTAACTGGATTATCTAGACTCCACACCTTTACCCTTTACCTTAACTACCACCAATTCCTCAATACTTTATTTCCCATGCCACCATACTTCGCCACAGCAACGCGTGGCCAGGCACAGCTAGTTTCTTTATATTACAACTTTGCATTTCCCATTTTTTAAATAATTTTTTATTAATTCCCAATCTGTTTGTTTGTGTTTTTTTTGTTTGCCCTGAGTGTTTGATAATAAGTATGTTAGTTTATCCACATTCATAATTTCCAGAATTTTATTAAACCAAGAATTTATGTCAGGTCTGTTTTTCGTCCTCCATTCTTTTGTGTATGTCATTTCTGATTTATGATGAGTCTACGGCAAAACTATCATGGAGTTTTCCTGACTAACTGTTTTAAGGGGGGTTGCCTTTGCCACCTTCTGAGGCTAAGAGTATGTGACTTGCTCAAGGTCATGGTTTCCATGGCCAAGTGGGGATTCAAAGCTTGGTCTCCAGAATGGTAATCCAACATTCGATTACTGCACTAGACTGGAGAAAGTGCATTTCTTCCTCAACAGTCCAGTGAAACGATAAGGCTAACATCCAGATTAGACATAAAGCAATTCCCAACTGCAGCAAAGATTTCAGAAATAGCTGTTTATAAAAAGCATGAATGTAAACATTTAGCACTAGTAACTTCCCAAAAAATACTTTGAAGTTTAGAGAAAGATGAGTCCTGCATCTGAGATTCCTTGGAAACCACAAGCCAGCTCCCATTTCTTTGCTAAATCATACAATGACAAAGGACATTTTTTCTATAAAGAAACATCTTGCTCTTGAAAACTCAAACTGGAGAGTTGAAAGTAACCATACAATAATCATGGAGTCCCAGTGACTACATACAGTGCCTGTCTACCATAGCTTTTGAGGGAAGGAAATGATTTAGCCTGACCTCTATGTGAGAAGTTAAATTTATTTTAGTTGCAAAAACCTGGTTGGCTAATGTAGAAAAAAACTTGAGTTGCATGGGAACAATGTGTTGTGTTGTTTGTGGGCAAAGAACCAGATCTCCCTTAACCGGAGACAGGTGACGATTTCCATGTCAGTGGGGTGTGAATCCAATCCATGTTTTAGTCCAAATATTGAGGAACTGTATGAGTTGCTGAGATCTATCCTCAAAGGAAGGTCAGCACCGTGAATTCCTCCTTTAAAATTCTGTAGAACAAAACCAGGAGTATAGTCACTGACATGGAAGCCACCAGACTCCATTTCTCCTAATCCTCAGGATTATTTATTTCAACAGAGAGCAAACATGCAAACTGCACATATTTATTCCTTCTTCATGTAATCTGAGATTAGAAATTAGGTAGAATAAATGTGCAAGAAGTAAAACAAATTTGCTAGTAACTTTTATCTTTGTGTCACCGTCTGTCTTTTGAATTTGACATTCTGAAGTGAAGAGAGCCTTCTGAAATACAGGACAACACCTATTCCTCCAGTATGTAACAGGTTGATCTTGCTTTTTTTTAATTTTTAATTTATTTTACATTCCAACAATTAACAATATTTTTGCGATGCATGTCTTATTTCAATATACATAATACCAAAAGTAACTAATGCTTAAATGACATTTTAAACGATCCTTTGGAATGTATCACCCACCCCCTCCCCTCCCCCATTCCCCCTCCCTCCTGGAACAACAATTCAATATATTATCATTGTATCATTTTAACCGTGTGGAACGCCTGGTTCAAGGTGGTGTATCTTTCGTCTCCATCTATTTTGTCAATTAGGATTAACCATTTCCTGAACCAGTCTTGTTCTTTTAGACTATTTGTATGTTTTCTTTTCCTTTGATTAATGAAATCATTAATTATATATTCTGATATATAAGTCCACCAAGTTTCTACGTCCCATTTTGTCTCATCCCTCCATCCTCGGGCTATCGTGGCTTGTATTGCGGCTGTCATATATTTTAGAATCTCGGTCCAATTATTGTTATCGTCCCTTATCATTATTGTGAGGGACATAAATCTGCCTATGTCCCATCTTAATTATTTCCCTATTATTTCTTCCATTTCTTTTCTTATTTTACTAGAAAAGATTTGAATTTTTCTACTGTCCCACCACATGTGCGAGAATGAACCTATTTCCCTACATTTGTGCCAACATTTGTTCGAGGTATTTCCCATTATATGAGCTAATTGGAGGGGGGTTCTATACTATTTTGAGATTATTTTCCTTTGTGTTTCTTTGATCCTTATGTGAATAATTTTCTGAATATTATCAATCCAAGACCCGATTAGTTTCTCAGTAAAGTTTTCTTCCTGTTTCCAATTCTCTATAAGTGTTGCTTTCGTATTATAAGTTAGTGTAATTAGTTCATCATACAACAGCCCAGTCATTCCTTTATCTATTTCTAATTCCCTTTTAATTATTCTATCCAGGGGGGTTTCACTTGCTTCTCTTCTTTTCATGGCTTTACTGGACAGACCTAACCATGCTATCCAGTTCCCTTGGCCACATTTATCTCTTATTTTATCCCACTTTAATATTTCTCCATTGGGGTCCATAAGGTCCCCAATCCTTTTAATACCATTTTCCTTCAGTGCTTTAATTATATTCCTAAATGTCTTGTCCTTATTTTCCAATGTTTCTAATGGGAAAGAGTCAATTTTATTTATTTGTAATTTAGTTTGCCATTTTTTCCAGATTGACAACATTGTTAAGCAGGGACCTGTTTTTTTGATACTGGGAATAAACTAGTGTCTCTACAGCTTCGTCCCCAAGCATATCTGCCACACACTACATGTTTCCATTTGTCATGAAAGTGGTTTTCTCACTCTGCCTCATGACCAAGCCAATGTTGACAATAAGAGTCTACAGAGGGTATCCAGCTGACCATGGTACTGGATGTGATTAACTAAGCCCTTGGCCGGATACAGCAATTGCTATTCAAATGGGGCTCAGATCAATCTGCTTCATGTAGAATATTTCTAAAGCAAATGGGTAATGAGACAGGAGGCATAACATAAGTGAACAGGCTGGAACAGACAAATCAATTTGATGTTCTCTAGAGTCTCCTCCAAGCAGAATCAATCATTTTTTGAATTTCTCTCACTTGTTATTCTATTGAAAAATGTGTTTTAATCAGACTTGTGAGAGATTTATCCACAAGGTAATAGACATTCTCATCATGGTTAAGGTATATTCCTCCCTCCGGTATTATTATTGTTTATGAAAACTATTGTTTAAACCTTGGTCCAAACTTCCAGTGTGATTGTTGCAAAAATGAATTATAATCACACAATTACTATGCAGATTTTTTTTTAAAACAACAACATTATTTTAAGAAAACCCATCTTTGTACATTTAACTGCTGGGCTGGATTTCTCTTTAACCAATAACAATTTATATATTCATAATTCCCTAACCTTTTAAATATTTATAGGAAGAATAACATGATAGTGCCAATATTTTACATTATAGCAGTGCCCTAAGGATAAGTGTCTTGTTAGTTGCCTTATTTTTAAAAATACACCATAACTAGTTGATTTTATACAGTGAGACTACTTGTTTATCTCCAAAGAATGTGAATTATATTATAGAAGCTAAGGAAGAAGCATAGAAAACCCTCTTTGGTATAAATATTCCCCCATATGATACTACTGCATTTCACCCTGAGTTCAATGTTCTGAAACCTAACATGAATTTCATGTGCTGAGCAAAAATGCCCAGGTAGTGTTCCATTATCTGAGTGGACTACAAAAGGGAGCTGAGACAGAGAAGAATAGTCCATTTTATGGAGGGTGATAAGTTGAAGGAAGAAAACCATTTTCTCCATTTTTGCTGGTTATTCCTCTTCCCTTTCCCATATCATAAATGATTGTTGTTTTGACGATGGCAACATGAGTTTGGGGAATAACAGGAAAACTGGGGGAAATGGTTTAACTCCTTCAACCCTCTTCCCCCTGTAAAATGGACTATCCTTTTCTGTCTAACCCTCCCTCGTGGCCTCTGCCTGTATAATGGAACAGTACCAATGCCCCTTCCCAAAATGTTATACCTTAGAAAAAGAGTACTCTTTCGGTTATACAAGGGTTATCCAGAAAGTAGATTATGTTTTGGAATTAAAAATGAACAAAGTATAGGAGAAAACATTTACCATCTACAGTTGAAAGCCACACCCAAATACCACTTCTCAACATAGTCGCCATTCAAATCTAAGCACTTATCATAGCTTGGCAACTCCTCCCCCACCAAACTCTGCTGCTTGCATCCTCAACCAGCCGTCACCCCTTCCTGCAGCTGCATATCGTCACCAAAATGCTGCATTGAGGACGCAAGTGGCAGAGTTTTGTGGGGAAGGAGTTGCCAAGATCATTCATCGCTATGATAAGGGCCTAGATTTGAATGGCGACTATGTTGAGAAGTGGTATTTGGGTGTGGCTTTCAACTGCATATAGTAAATGTTTTCTCCTATACTTTGTTCATATTTAATTCCAAAACATAATCTACTTTCTGGATAACCCTCGTATTTCAGGGAATTTCTGCCTCTCTCTCAAAAGACTTGTGGAGGGCCAACGCTTACAGCCCTAGTGTTGTTGGCTGTAAGCTTTGGCCTCCCATAAGCCCTTTTCATTTCTTTCTTTACAATGTTTTTAATTCCATTTCTGGAGATAATGGTAAGTTTCTGGATCAGGATTATTGCAGTTCCTGAGATTTCTGAGACCTAAATATGAGTTGTGTATTAAGTATCAACCACAGTTGCTCAAGCTTCTAACTATGCATATACTGTACAGTACAAGAATCCATGACAACCATTCCCTGTATTTTCTTGTTTGTAAATTAGCTTAAGGGCTATTGTGAGATCAAACTGAAATGAGGTATTACTCCTTCTCATTGACCTGGGGAAAATAATAATAAAGGTAAAGGTTTCCCCTGACATTAAGTCCAGTCGTGACCAACTCTGGGGGTTGGTGCTCATCTCCATTTCTAAGCCAAAGAGCCGGCGTTGTCCGTAGATACCTCCAAGGTCATGTGGCCGGCATGACTGCATGGAGTGTTGTTACCTTCCCGCTGGAGCGGTACCTATTGATCTACTCACATTTGCATGTTTTCGAACTGCTAGGTTGGCAGGAGCTGGGGCTAACAGCGGGCGCTCATTTGAACCTGGGACCTTTCGGCCTGCAAGTTCAGCAGCTCAGTGCTTTAACACACTTTGCCACCGGGGCTCCATATTATTATTATGTTTATTTATATCCCACTTTTTCTCTCCACAAAGGAGATGACCTGTAAAGACTTGCGATTCATCGCTAGCCCCTAACAGCAAACCCTAGTGATAGTATCGTGATGTGTGGAAGGTGTTAGACATCTTTTTGACTCCACATCCAAACATTTCTCCTCAAATATTATTCTAGGACATTTGATTTTGTGGAATGATGGTTGCCACAAAAAAAGAGTGGCTGCTAATGAAAGCCATTACTACGCATGCATTGTCATGGTTGTCATTTCTTTCCACAGAATGCAATGGCAGGGCTCTTCTCTTGTGTTCTACTAGCTTTGTGTTTCATTTGTTCTGTCAGGCAGATGTTTCTCATATACCATACAAAAAACTGGTTTTTGAAGCACTGGTTTTCAAGCTGATACTAAGGTAATTGCTTGTCCAGTTTTCAGAAAAATAATCAGTACTGGTGGTGCAGATTTAAAAACACTTTACCTTCATTTTACTCTTATAATCTATGATCAAATGGGTTGTGCGTACTTAACTCATTTGCCTGCATATTGTGTTAATTAAGAATGGATCTTAGAAACTATCCCAGAATGCAGTACAAAACATGAGATTTATGCTTAATAAGATTCCTTTAGAGCAGGTGTCTCCAACTTCTTGGCTTCATTGAGATACCTTGGAAAAATATACTAACCCTAGCTGGTGGGCCAAAAAAAAAAGCCCATGCATAATTTTCATGATATCCACTACCACAAATAAGAAGAAAAAAGTCCTCATATAATAATCCTAATTGTGCCACCCCATTCAAAGGGTCTTTTAAAACCTCTGAGGGTGCCTGCCACAGGTGTGAGTGAAACGTCAGAAGAGAAGGCTTCTGGAACATGGCCATGCATGGCCCGGAAAACACACAACAACCCTGTGATTCTGGCAATGAAAGCCTTTGACAACATTCTTAAAATTGTTAAGCAGGTCTTCTTGCTGAAGTAAAGGACAGCCCAGCTTTACTGTTTGCTCTGTTCAACAATTGCAATACAAATTACAGATAATACTTTAATATTTGTGGATGTAATATACTTTGATTGTTCCATTCTGTTCTGTTGTCATCTACAAAGTTTGCACTTGAAAACTTCACAGTCAATTTACAGAAAAAGCAATCAAATCTTAATGTTTTAAGTATGTTTATTATTTGTTTTTGGATACATTCACAGGTATCCTGGGGCCTCATGAGACCCATGGTCTACAGATTGGGCAAGCTTGATTTAGACCCTAAGTACCTCATGAAATGTGGAAAGTGGAGGGGTATTGTCTTTTTACCATAGAATATTTTCCTATTGTGTTTAAAATAGAATCCTATCATCTTTCAAAACCCTTTATTTTTTCTATATTTGCTGAAATTATCAGCATTCTCAGCTATCACACAAGTGACTGTAGTTCCCGTCCACTCTGCATTTTTTATGGTTAGTATAAATTGTTCCAGATTTTTCTAGAAGGCAGGCAGTACTTTCTTATAACAACAAAGCAATAGCACAATTTTGAAAGTGAAGAGTTCAACAAAGCAGAAAATACAGCCAAAGCAAAGCAGTGATATCTCGAAATTTGGTTGTTGTGCTATTTCTAATGCTTAAATTTAATTTTAAAAATCACTGTGATGAAAGGATTATGCAGCAGAATTTTTGCAGGGAACTGGAGCATTAATGTTTACTATGAGACCACCCCTAGAAACGCCCATTTCTCTACATCACTGAAACGAAACAAATCAGAGGAATCTGACAGATCCCACCCCACATGTAAATAAGTGTATACTCCCATATCCATGTGAGTCAAGAGCTCAGAAGATGACCCCTTCCCCAATTTCTCCAAAGTTATACAACAATTCACAAAATAACTACTATGGAAAAATAGAAGTAGTTTTGCATTGTATGATGGACTCCGTAGGACTCCATCATTAAAATATTTTAAGACTGTGGAGAAACGCTGGGGGGGGGGGGGCATGAGGTCCTAAGATGTAGCAAACAATCTATACTACAGCTGCAATAAAAGTCTTCCCCCACTTCAGTGCCCTACAGATATATGGGGCTGTGAGCACCCCAAAAGAATATCCATGGGAGTTGCACTCAATACATTTAGAGGGCACCAAGTTGCAAAGTGGGCTGCCTATAACAAGAAAGTATCTTGTGGCATTAAAAAAACTTACACAACAAGTTATTTTGGTGCGTACTCACCAGAATAATTCTGTTAGACTTTATGGTGCCACAAGACTCTTGTGGGATTTCTTGTGTCAGATACTCATCTGTAAATAGATTGTGTATACAAAATCTGTATTTGTATATTTTAAGACATACATTTTCCCTGTCTGGTGTAGCTGTTAAGATGACAACCTATGATCTGATTCATTTTGAACTCATCCATTAACTCACTGGGCAGCCTTGGGCAAAGCATTGTTTTTCAGCTGCTTTACCCCAGGAGGCCACTCAAATCCAGGAACAATAATAATCACCTATTTCATAGTGATGTCTTAAGAAGGATTGAGGTAATAAATCTAAAACCCTTATAGCACTTAAGGAAAATGCAATAAAACTAATAAGCAGACATAGTGGTTTTTTTGCCTGAGATGTCCACAACAGATGGGATGACATTTGTGCTCATTAGAGTTGAACAGAACAGAAGGTAAGGCTGGCCTGCCCTTTACTTAAAGTAGTTTTTTTTTCTCTTCAGGCCTGCTGATCCAGAAATTGTGTTTTAATTTAGGTGTTCATAAGCTAGTTTGTTCTTTCACAATCAGAAAGCCAATGAGCAGTACAGTTCAATTACATCTCTTTGAAAGCTTCATTGCACCACGGGTTTGAAAACCATGTGGCCATAAAATTACATGGACAGTGAAAGGGCCAAGAAGTTTTCTTGAAGTTTCTAAGAACATTTGCAGTGAACCAGGCAACAGGTTTGAAATGCTGTACAGATTCAACATCCCTTATCCAAAATGCTTAGGACCAGAAATGTTTAGGGATTTTACAGATTCTGAGATAATTGAATTTGCATCAAAATACATAATTTTGGCAGACCGAAAGGTCCCAGGTTCAAATCCCAGGAGTGGAATGAGCGCCCGCTATTAGCCCCAGCTCCTGCCAACCTAGCAGTTTGAAAACATGCAAATGTGAGTAGATAAATAGGTACCGCTCCAGCGGGAAGGTAACGGTGGCCCATGCAGTCATGCCGGCCACATGACCTTGGAGGTGTCTACTGACAACGCCGGCTCTTCAGCTTAGAAATGGAGATGAGCACCAACCCCCAGAATCGGTCACGACTGGACTTAATGTCAGGGGAAAACCTTTACTTTACCTACATAATGAGGTATCTTGGAGATGGGACCCAAATCCAAATACACTTATCTATTATAGAATCATAGATTTGGAAAAGACCACATGGGCCATCTAGTCTAACCCCTTGCCATGCAGGAAAAGCACATTCAAAGTACCCCTGACAGATGGCCATCCTGCCTCTGTTTAAAAGCCTCCAAAGAAGGAGACTCTTCCCAGCTCTGAGGCAGAGAGTTCCACTATTGAACAGCTCTTACTTACTTACAGTCAGAAAGTTCTTCCTAATGTTCAGGTGGAATCTCATTTCCTTTAATTTGAACCCACTGCTCCTTTGAGTCCTAGTCTCCAGGCAGCAGGAAAAAAAGCCTGCTCCCTCCTCCTTATGAGATCCTTTCACATTTTTACATGGCTACCATGTTTCCTCTCAGCCTTCTCTTTTGCAGGCTAAACATAACCACCAGCTCTTTAAAATGCTCCTCATAGGGCATGGTCTCCTGACACAACCCATGTATGTTTCATATCCACATAAAATAGCCAAAGAAAAATCAAATTGATTACAGTAAAGCATTTGCCAGAACTCACATCTTGGGAACAATTGTACTATTGTGTCTTACCTATAGCAAGGGTACTATTGTGACTTCTTTTGTTACTGTTTCCTACTTTATAGCATGCCTTTTTTTATTTTTACTGCTGCATCTGTAGCACAATACAAAATTAAGTCCCAACTTAAATGTCTCCCATTTGCCAAATTGATACATCTCCTTTATTAGACTTTATCACTTTGTTTTACTTTGTTTATTTATCCAGTGAGACATTTTATCCTTCCACTGATATAAGCAAGTGTTTGAATTTTTCCCTTGAAATCTATGAGACATGAAAGCACTTAAACTAGATTGGATTGTAGCGTTATCTTTTCTGTATTTGTGCTACCAGTGTATAGGCTGCAGTCCAACAAAGAATTAAAGTGTACTTACGGCCACTTAAAGTAGCTTTACAGTTGCTTAACTTTGCACTGGGTGGAGGCCAAAGATGTGTTTATGCAATAAAAACAATCAATACAGTTGTCACACCATTTTGACTACTGCGAAACCAGTTATTTCAAGGAAACTTCTCCACAACAAGTGGGTTTGAAGAGTCTGTCCTTAACAGTATGTCTAAACCTTGCTCCACAAAGGAATGAGCCAATTTGGTTTCTCTTTTAGCCTCATATATTTATTTTCTTCTGTAAGTAATGTTTTATCTTCCATCTCTGTATTCTGTCTGTCTTCCTTACCCATTCTTAGTTGCCACATGGCCTCTCCTGATGTCATAACCCCTTATGCTGGTTTATGACCATAATAAAGAAAGGTTTGAGATGTTCTAACCCAAATGCATCACTCATATAGATCACTAGGGAAGTCATGCTGCCAAGGATCATATTACACAAAGTGTGTCAAACCACTGGAGTCCTGATGATTGTACGTTTGTTAAGTTTGCTGGAAAAGAGTGTGGGGACTGTGTAAAATTTCTTACTGAGGTCAGGAGGACATGCTGCCTACTTGGTGTGCAGTATATAAAGAAGAACTGGAGAGCATTTCCCCTTTCAAGGACATGTTTGGTGAAAGTGGGTATGGCCATATCCACCTCGCTTTCACACACAAACACACACACACACATGCCCCCCCCCCCCAACTCTGATGTCTCGGTTTTTCTCCACTTCTTGTTCCTGCAATCCTCCTCTGCAGTTGAATGTAAGAGATAGTTCAATTGACAATGTTGGGAGGCTTTAATTTAATTTAAATTGCCAACTAGGGGTAATTTTTAGAGCAAGATTGCAGCAGACAGGAACCATAACTGTGTCCCCTCCATATGGCCAAACGTGCAGAAATGGACCAATCTATTCCAACCCTCAATCTGAATATGGGAATTTGGCCTTTTTTTAAAAGCTTCCATAAATTCACATTGCAATTCCATAGGCTCTGGCCAATAGCTGGCCAGCCCCAGTGAACAGGACTGAATCCACCAAGTGTAAAGACATTGGAGGACAAACACGGAATCTATGCGGAAAATTCACATGTGTACTTTCCAATTGTCCTAATTTGGCAAAGATGTACTCCTACTTTTTCAGATATTCCAGTTTCTCTCTCCTCCTCACACTTTCCTCTTTTGATTTAGCCTTACTTCAATTGCTGCCAACTGAGTTCAAAAAAACAAAAGCAATTTGCAATCAATTAATTCAGTGAAGGGAGAGGACAGGAGATGGTAGTCTTGCCCTTCCCAGTAGATCCAGGCAAAAACGAACTTCTGCATCCTCTCCTAGCTTGTTCATTCTTTCCCATAAATAACTTTTGCATGTTTGTCCACAAACAGATGTTGTTTAGCCCAGTTTTAATATGTGAAATGTTGGAAGGGCTGGACATGGTATAAGTGAAATAGTGAACCTGCTAAAGAGGATGCAAGTGGAATATTTGTTGTCAATCATGATTTGGCAATCATTAGTGGTTTGGTGTAGGTAAAGTAAAGGTAAAGGTTTTCCCTGACATGAAGCCTAGTCGTGTCCGACTCTGGGGGATGGTGCTCACCTCCATTTCTAAGCCAAAGAGCTGGCGTTGTCCAAAGACACCTCCAAGGTCATGTGGCCGGCATGACTGCATGAAGCGCTGTTACCTTTCCATTGGAGCAGTACCTATTAATCTACTCACATTTGCATGTTTTCGAACTGCTAGGTTGGCAGAAGCTGGGTCTAACAGCGGGAGCTCACCCTGCTCCCTGGATTCAAACCGCCAGCCTTTCGTTCAGCAAGTTCAGCAGCTCAGCGGTTTAACCCAGGCAGACCACAGTGGTTTGGTGTACTCTTAAGTAAAAGAGGTGACAGTAAACGAGAGTGCCTTTGATCATTTGTGAATGTGCTAGGTATTCCATCAGACTAAAGCTAGCTGTGAGACCTATAGTTTATCTTCTGTATCTACAGCTTATATGTCCCTCCCCCCCCCAAAAAAAAAAAACACTTAAAAGGCAAACCTTGATTTTGCCGTTTTATATAAGGGACACCATTTTACGATGTCACTGTATATAGAAGAACTTGATTACCCATGAATTTTGATATCTTGAAACCAAACCCCAGCAGATACGAAGAGCCACAATATTGATCCTGGTATATAAACACCTTTGGTTCCATATTCACAACACAGCAGAGAAACTGGTTATCAATAACTGGAGGCAAAACCAGTGGCCTTGCCCAGTTCCATTTGAAGATCAAATCAAAATTCACCCATTGCCCGTGGTGACCCAAGCATTATTCCTCTTCATCTATTTTCTCTATGCTGGGAATTTCTGTGTTGAATGGCATGTTGATGGGCAACTCACATGGCATATATTGTGCACAACTATCTGCAGGGTTAAACCACTTAGCTGCTGAACTTGCTGACCAAAAGGCCAGCTGTTTGAATCCAGGTAGTGGGGTGAGCTCTCTCTGTTAGGCCCGGCTTCTGCCAACCTAGTAGTTTGAAAACATGCAAATGTGAGTAGAGCAATGGTACCACTCTGGTGGGAAGGTAACAACGCTCCATGCAGTCATGCTGGCCGCATGGCCTAGGAGGTGTCTACGGACAAATCTGGCTCTTCGGCTTTTAAATGGAGATGAGCATGAACCCACAGAGTCAGACACAACTAGTCTTAATGTCAGGGGAAACCTTTACCTATCTGCAGGTGAGCTGTAAGTAATGCATGAACAACGGCATCTCTTTGCAAAAGCCCCTACATATGATGAGCTTTTCTTTCTTGGACATCCATTCTGAATATGGAGATGTTCGTGATGAGGCTAGTTCTGGAATATGATGAAAGCACAGAATCATGATCCCATCACAGTTTTAGTCTGTGGCTTCCTTACACTGAAGAAAAATGAAGACACGGCTACTCAGCTTCTATTTCACAATGATTTAGCCTTATTTAGGGATGAAATATTGCTAGATATTTACTTATAATTGTGGTTGGATTTCATATTCATAAATTTACATAAACATATAGCCATGCTTGCCATCAGAGGACTTTATCTTAGGACTGATGGTTTTTAAGCGACAGCAGTTGCACGGAGTTCCTCATTTACATTTATATTTGCTCTAAGTATGAAAGATGCAATTTTGAATTTGGTTAGTGTATAGGATTTGAGTTGGCATGAAAAGATAAGTACTATAAGAATGAAAATTATTTGGAGCCTGGGAGTTAAGGTGTCACAAGATTGCAGGTAAGCAGATACATATGGTAATGATCAGGCAAACATCTTTTTTGACCCAGATTGAATGTATAACAGACTGGCTGAAACTGGAGCAGATTTCAATGTAATCACCAAGATTTTCAGGGCAGAGCCAGAGCCACAAATATATTGATAGATGAAATTGCAATTTACTTCCAAGACACGGAATCTAGTATTCACTGATATTGAATGGCTTGGAATCTTTATATTGAGACTGAAGTACTGAATATATTAGATGCTTTGCGCAAAAGAAGCATAGCTAGATAATATCCTATTGAGGAAAATTGATTGTTTAAAAAGTTAGTGATCGGAATTGACAAGAGTATCAGATATTTTATTGATATCTTGGAGTAACTGATTATTTCAGAAATCACACTGGGATGCTTCTTTTCATTTTAAAGTGCAACACTGTAACTACATTTACTTTATTGGTTAGATATGTAACTGCAGGCATTGGGTATTTTAGACATGAGACCAGCTAGAGCATTTGCCAGTAGTACCCAAGGCACACAAAGGAGAGGGGGGATATTATGGCATGCAGAGTAACAAAAAATGTACAACCAAACCTATGCATGTTGGGGAAGTCATACCCTGTTTCCCCGAAAATAAGACATCCCTGAAAATAAGACCTAGTAGAGGTTTTGCTGAATTGCTAAATGTAAGGCCTCCCCCGAAAGTATGACCTAGCAAAGTTTGTGTTTGGAAGCATGCCCGCCGAACAGAATACCAGAGCATGCAGGATCGGTAAATGTACGTACCATAGAGTGTTGTACATGGAAATAATGGTAGTAACAAGAAATTCTTTTCTTTTTTAATAATGATTTTTATTGCAATTTTCTAAAAGTATACAGCGAAAGAGTGAGAACATATTCTGATAGGAAAGCAAAGAAAAAGAGCAAAAGAGCCCCCAGTATCCCTCCCTACCCACCCACCTCCCCTCAAAGGAAAATAAATAAATAAATAAACCTTTAAAAAAATAAAAATAGTGATAATACTTGACTTCCGTTTATTTTCCTTTATCCCAAAGTTGTCACATTTCTATACATCTCAAAAGAAATATGAGTAAACAAAACTTTTCTTCTATCTTCCATTATTCTTCCTGTTTTCTTTCATTTATTTTACATTTGTCTTTATATAGCTCTCAAAGATTGTCCAATCAGTCATCTTAATTCCTTTTCTATTGCTCTGTTTTAACATATATGTTAATTTGTCCATGTCTTTTATTTCCATAATTTTATCTATCCATTGTTTCTTAGTGGGGATTACATCTTGCTTCCAAAACTTAGCAAACACAATTCGGACAGCCGTCGTAAAAAATGTAAATAACTTATCTGTATTCAAATCACCAAAAAATCAAAATCAAACATTCCTAAGAGATAAGTTTCAGGCTTCATTGGGAAGTCTTTTTTTTTAGTATTTTTTTACATTCAGTGTGTATTAATCTCCAGAATTCACCTGTTTTTCCACATGTCCACCACATGTCATAATACGACCCTTCATGTAGTTTACATTTCCAACATTTTTGATCTACATTTTTATACATTATGCCTAATTTTTTGGTGTAATATACCACCTTGATAGGATTCACAGTTTGACTGGTTATGCTGGTTTGTGATGACAACTACAGTAGAGTCTCACTTATCCAACACTCGCTTATCCAAGCTTCTGGATTATCCAAGCCATTTTTGTAGTCAATGTTTTCAATATATCGTGGTATTTTGGTGCTGAATTCGTAAATACAGTAATTACAACATAACGTTACTGCGCATTGAACTACTTTTTCTGTCAAATTTGTTGTATAACATGATGTTTTGGTACTTAATTTGTAAAATAATAACCTAATTTGATGTTTAATAGGGTTTTCCTTAATCCCTCCTTATTTTCCAAGATATTCGCTTATCCAAGCTTCTGCCGGCCTGTTTAGCTTGGATAAGTGAGACTCTACTGTACTTTACAGTATATAATAAATGTTCTCTCTTTTTTTGGTTCAAAAATAAATGTAAATTCTTCTTCATGGAAAAATAAGACATCCCCTGAAAATAAGACCTAGTGCATCTTTGGGAGCAAAATTAATATAAGACACTGTCTTATTTTGGGGGGGAACAGCAGGGAGGAGGGAGCAAGCTTGTTTTCTGCTACCCTGGAAACTAGGAGGTGGAACAATGGCTTCAAACTACAGAAAAGGAGATTCCACCTGAATATTAGAAAGAACTTCCTAACTGTGTGAGCTGTTCAGCAGTGGAACTCTCTGCCCAGGAGAATGGTGGAGGCTCCTTCTTTGGAGGCTTTTAAGCAGAGGCTGGGTGGTGCTTTGAATGCGATTTTCCTGCTTCTTGACAGGGGATTGTCTGGATGGTCCATGAGGTCTCTTCCAACTCTCTGATTCCATGATTCTAACACACAACCTCTGATGACTTGTTCTGTAGTTATGAGAGTGTAAATTTGATGTACAATCTATTAATTTTGGAGATTCTTTATAGGGATTAGCAACCAAGAACCTCTTCACATGTTGCTCCGACAGTCACTGGCGAAACGGATGTGAGGTGCTTCATAGTGCCCCATGCACTCTCCCTCTTTGCCCATCACATGGTAGGGATGGGACAGGGCATGTTGTCACTCTGTCCCCATCTGATGGGGGACAGAGCAGCAAAGCATGGCAATGCATGTTGCCCTGCCACCCTTTACCCCATCATTTGGGGTAAAGGGGAGGAAAGTGCAGGTAGCTCAGTCAGAGCAACCCAAAAATCACTTTCCTCCCATGGTGAAGGAAGAAAGCGCATTTTGAATGTGGGCAGGGCCTACCATGCGTCGTCTGATGGTGCTTGGCATACCCTATCCAAGCCCCGGCAAAACAAGGCTATTTTGCCCGGTGTGAAGAGGTCCCAAATGTGGTCATTAATGGGGCACTGGGAAATGATATCTTCAGCTCTCTCTTGGTTGTTTTTTTTTTCATGTCAGGAGCAACCAGAGTTGCTTCTGGAGTGAGAGAATTGGCCATCTGCAAGGACGTTGCCCAGGGGATGCCTGGATGTTTTTGATATTTTACCATCCTTCTGGGAGGCTTCTCTCATGTCCCGGCATGGAGCTGGAGCTGATAGAGGGAGCTCATCCGCGCTCTCCCCAGGTGGAATTCGAACCTGGCAGCCTTCAGGTCAGCAACCCAACCTTCAAGTCACAAGGCTTTTATCCCCTAGGCCACCGGAGGCTCTTGGTTGAAGAATGCACTGAGAGAAGCAATTGCCCCAGGATGAGGAATGTCTCTCCAGTTGCTGTTTGTCAATGGAAATGTGCTGGAGACCTCATTTCCCAGTGCCCTATCTGTAGCACCTTGGAAACCGTGTTGTCGAAGGTTTTCATGGCCGGGTTCACAGGGTTGTTGTATGTATTCCGGGCTGTATGGCCATGTTCCAGAAGTATTCTCTCCTGACGTTTCACCCACATCTATGGCAGGCATCCTCAGAGGTTGTGAGGCATGGAGCAACTAGACAAGGAAGGTTAATATATATCTGTGGAAAGTCCAGGGTGTGAGAAGAGTTCTTTGTCAGTTGGAAGCCAGGGTGAATGTTGCAGTTAATCACCTTAATTAGCATTGGAAAGGTTCATCTCCTGCCTGGGGGCATCCTTTGTTCAGAGCCATTAGCCATCCTTGGAGCTCCTCTGCCCTCAGAGTGTTGCTTCCCATCTACTGTTCTGATTTTTGACTTTTTTAATACTGGTAGCCAGATTTTGTTCATTTTCATGGTTTCCTCCTTTCTGTTGAAGTTGTCCACATGCTTGTGGATTTCAGTGGCTTCTCTGTGTGATGAACCAACCTGGACACAGTATATTATTTGAGAACACAGAAATGCTTGACCACTCCAACAACATGTCAGACTACATATGACATTGGGGGGGGAGGGAGATGCTGTATAATATGATCAATTATTTTTAACATATGAAGTTCTAAATTCTGCAGATGGATCTTTCAAAAATTTCATTGTTTGGCCAAGGGTGGAATTACACTGTAGAATGAAGGCAGTTTGGCACCACTTTAACAGCCATGTCTCAATGCCATGGAATCATGAGAGCTGGAGTTTTACAAGGCTTTTACCTTTTTCTAGGAACGAGTGCTAGTGATTCACCAAATTACAAATCCCAAGATTTCATAGCATTAAGCCATGGCCGTCAAAATGGTGCCAACCTGCATTAATTCTACAGTATAGATACAGCCCTAGTGAAAGAAATGAGCCAAGGGTTTTGACTCCACTCTTTTCCACTCATGACGATGACAAACAGTTGCGTTGAATACACAGTTCCTCTGACCTGACATCTGTGATTACTACATTACGCGGGGAGAGTTTTCACCCTTTTGAGCTCTTGTTCCCTAAACAATGGCAATTAGCCAATCCTATTTTTCAAAAGAAAGGTTTCATCTGCATTTTACATTTTGAACTAAATAGGCTCCCTTTTGTAATAGTGACCTTGGGGCCCTGGTGGTATCCTAGACAGCATCCCATTATTTCTGGTAATTAGTTGCAGCATCTGGCAAAATCTATTTCAAGCCATGGGAAAAATTGCTTTCATCAAATGGCTCTCTTTGTAAGAGGGCTGCAGCTTGGCCAGACCATTTTCTGCAGGGGGACTGATGAAGGGTAACACCATTCCCATGCAAAGACCCCGACATTATTGAAGCAATGTGTGTTGAGGACGGACTGGGAAAAACCAGGTTCCTCATATCAACACCAGCAAGACCACAGGATGGCCATTGCCCTTTAGTGCCAAGACCTGTGAAGCTTCTCACAACTAAGTGGATTCAGGTCTTACCATCTGGATGAATCCAAATGCAGTAAAATATATTATTTTGACTATGATTACCTTTTAAGTAGAAAGTGTGCTTCTCTTTTGTTCAACGGCTATATGGAAATGTCTTTTGTAGAAAGGAAATCTGTTCTGTGAAGATAGTGTAATAGCATCAACCCAATTAGTCTTCTGTAAAGTTAATTGTAGCTCCATTACTTGTTTACTTTGGTTTTCTTTACAATGAGTGCATGATTTGAAATAGGGTAAAGGATAAATGTATTGTACTGTAAATATGAATTTCATTTGCAGAACATATAATGCACTGTAGCGGCACTTTGAAGTTAATGAACCTTCTCAGTTCATTACAGATAAAAAAAATGTTACATCCCTTCCTTCTCAATGCAATAGGAAATGTCAGCTATGTCAACAACTCCTGGATTGCAATGGTAAAATACATACATATATAATGATGGGTGCAAAACATCAGTGATTTCACTTTATTCCTTTGGTATGCTGCTCAGTTTCCTTTTCAAATTTGCAAGATATATTGAATAGCCAGTGAACTCTGACTCCAGCAAAAATCCCCAAAATGCTTTTTAATTAGGTCTCCAGATTTCCTTTAATGAAGATTTAAGCACTTGCTTTTTCATCATACACTGCCATTTGTTCTCATTCACAGCAACTGCAGAATTGTAATGATTTATTAATTAAAAAACTCAATATTGAGCTAAGTGTTGTTATTGTATCAGTAAATTAGTTTGGACTTCGAAAGAGCCCTCTGTGCCATATCAGATCGCAATGAAATGGCTTTTCGACTTGGATCTATGAGGAAATTAAGTATTGGCACAAAATGGGCGGCTGAGAATTCTTCTGGTTAAGAACTATTTTTCTGTAATGGCTGAGAAACAAAAGGAGCTACTTAAGGTCACAGAGTTATTTCTAGGCCTCTTTTTTGGTCTTTAGACTGAAGTATGCCATGACTGCAAAGTACATTTGGCTACATATCACAGTGAGTTATAACACAAAATGGCACACGAGTTACATACACACCATATGTACAAATAATACGAGAAATACAGTATGCCTGGAACAGAAGCTAGCGCTAGGCTTTTATGAAGCGATTTCGCCTCTAAATTCAGTCTGAGCAGCCAATATCTTGAAAATGGGAATACATTAAAAAGAGATGAAATTGCAGGCTAGACATTTAAGAAAGTTTTAATGAGGCTGTAAAATATTACGATAAGCTCTTGTTTAAAATATACTCAGCCCTGGACACTGCAGTTGTAAAAGAAATTGAACATTACAGAGACAAAGAAGAGCATAATTAGAAAGCAGACAGGTATAATATTGTCATGATAAAGCTTTGACAACAATGACCAGTGAAAGGAAACATATTCAATAAATAACCCAATGTGCTAAAGACGTGTTTGTACATTTAGTTTGAGGATGGCCTTAGGTTGCTCGACTTTGGAATAAAGTGAAGTGAAGGCTTTAAAGGCTTTAAAGGATGTTTTCTACCTGTTAGAAAAGACTTGGATCAGTTTCTGCTGGTCACCTGTGGGGATCTTCTCCTCTTAGATGAGAGGCATAAACAAAACAGATTGGCAGAGAAGCTTCTGTTGCAACACAGACTCCTTAAAGCGCCAGACCAGATGTTAGTAAAAATACAGTTTATTAGTTCACAACCAAAAGGAGCCCAAAAACAAACTCAAAAGGCTCAGAACACTTAATCTTCAGTGTGAAACACAGAATTCCCAGCAATCAACACAAAACCCCAGACCCTGGAAAATAACCAGGATTAAACCGGAGTATAATCCGGTTTAAAAACAAACAAAAGAAAGGCACTCCAATTCCCAGCAGGACATCAGCAGGCAGGAATTGACGACCAGCAGAGGCCCCGAAGACATCTGTCAAAGTCACCCAAACACAATGTCGGCGTCATTGAGCCCAATCCAGGTCAGAGAAGGAGAAGTCAGCAATACGAAATCCAGTCCAGGTCATACACAGAGCCAAAGTGTAGAATGCAGCATGGCAAGTTCACAGAAGTCTTCCCAAAGCACATCTTCCCAAGCAGCTCACAAGGACACACGAACACCCAACACTTTGCCAACTGCAAAGGTGATCCATTTCCCAAACCCATTTTTATTCACAAACCATCCTCAGAACTAGAATCAGCTAACACCCTGCTAGCAGCTGCAGTCTGTTGCATCAATTACTCCTCAGAGCTAGAAACAGACAACGCCCCACCAGACCTCCTTTCAGCTGAAGCCCCTTGCCGATCCCTACACCCAGTCCATCTTTTATCCAAACCCATAATTCCCCAAGACCCAGCTGGATCCCCACTGTGCCAACCCTCAAATGTGTCACTACTTGTGGGTTCCAGTCCATTACCTCATCCTCTGAACTTGTCATCCCATCCTCCTGATTCTCAACCCCATCATCCCCCTCATAGCCCTCAAATGTGTCATCATCAGTAGGCTCCATAAGTATTTCCCGGATCCGCTTCCTTTGTTACTCCTCATCGTCTTGCTCACGAGTAGTCTTTCTTCCTCTTCTAGTGCACCTAGTAGTATCATTACTCAAAGACTCCATCACAACAGCTTCTGATGCTTTCCTTGGGCTACAGTTGCCAGAAATTACCAGTCAGCATAGCCAATGAGTATGCTGGCTAAGAGATTCTGGGATTTCCAAAGTTCTCCAACAGTATGTTCTGTTTGGGGTTTTGACCCAAACATACAGGTTAAACTGAAATGGTTTTAGTAACATCTTTGCAGTGGGAACTTGGTGGACTACCTCCTCCCCTAGGACCTACAATAGTATAAAAGTTATCTACAGATCCCCTTCATATGCCAATCTGTCAATCAGAAGATGATTTAAATTTGAGAGAGGGAACTTTTTTGATTAAAATTCCTTCTCGGTTCCAGCTTTAGAATATTTTTTGTTGATAATAATAATAATAATAATTTATTTATATTCCGCCCTATCTCCCCAAGGACTCTGAGAACTTTGCAAACCATATTTTTAATTTATTTGCCCTGCTTTCCAAATTGGGATAAAGGTGGAATCCAGATGTGAGATGGTTAGAGATCAAGACAGGTTGATGAATGATTATCTAGTTCCAGCAAGTGTCATATGGCCATTTTTGTAATGTTTAGAATTTGTATGCAGATAACTGCATATTTGAATAAATCACTGCTTTCTGGGTTCTAGGAGTTCCCAGTGGTGCAGCAGGTTAAATTGCTGAGCTGCTGAACTTGCTGACCAAAAGTTCGGCAGTTCAAATCCAGGGAGCACAGTGAGCTGTGGGAGCTCACTCTGCTCCCCGGATTTGAACTTCTGAACTTTTGCCCCAGCCCCAACTATTAGCCCCAGCTTCTGCCAACCTAGCAGTTCGAAAACATGCAAATAAATAAATAAATAGGTACCGCTACGGCAGGAAGGTAGCGGTGCTCCATGCAATCATGCTCGCTACATGACCTTGGAGGTGTCTACAGACAACGCCGGCTCTTCGGCTTAGAAATGGAGATAAGCACCACCTCCCAGAGTTGAAAACCAGTAGACTTAATGTCAGGGGAAACCTTTACCTTTACTATCTGGGCTGTGAAAAGGAGCCCCACCTTTCAGAACTAGCATTCAGGGTATGTATGCATAGGTTGTGTGCAAAGTTCATGGTGAGAAGAAATTTACATTGCCCGTCATGTCTGGTAAGCATGATGCTGACTTTTCTTTTAGTTTAGTATATGTCTGTATATAGATCTTCACATATTTGAATATCTAAAGGGACATCTCAATTTCAGAAACCCGGCAAGTATTTGAATATTGCCGATCTCCTTGTTACTGCCGCTGCCACTAACATCCCACCCATCCCAGAAACCCAATTTTATATTGAGGTGATGTCAGAGACAGAACACCAGTGAGTAAAGCAAAACTCAGTTTATTGAGATTACAGAACTAAAAATGCCCGTAGGAGACAAAGAACAGGGCAAACACTTGACTTCAGTGTGATAGGTAACAAAAAACAACTCAGATTGAGCTTAAACAACTCAAAGGGAAAAACCGGGTTAAACAGAAGTATAATCCGGATTAAATCAAAAGTGCTTACTTCAGCCTGGCAAACAATGCAAACAAAGGAGGATCAACAGGAGTCAGAATGTAAACAACAGACTGGTAGCAGATTCCTCTCTGCTACTCAGAAACAGCAGGAGACTAAACCAGGCTTGTTTATTCCTCCCTGCAGCGAAGGAAAACTTGGTCGTAGTCAGGATTCAATTTAAGATTCAACAGCCAACGATATCCAGGTCCAGGCTCAGCAGTCAGGGAAACGGCAGTCAGCAGGGTCCCAATCCGGTCCAGAGGTCAATAGCCAAATGTAGTCGTCTAGGAATCCAAAGGTCTCACCGATAAGCAGCAGAAAGGATAATCCAGAATCGAAGTCAGTCAGTCCAGCGTCAATCCAGTGTGAGTAGGTATTGCCCGTCAAAAAGACGACGGAGGTCCAAGCTATTGAGATTAAACACAAGTTGCACAGAGAAAAACCCCGCACAGTTCCTCCCGCCGTCGATGCCCAGTGTCCTTGGTAAACTTACGTATCCAGCAACGAATCACACCCGTCTTCAGGAAGTTCCCCAACAAAAGCCCAAGCGTCCGTCCAGATTACCTTGCCCAACGCAATTAGACATTGATCCCAAACCCCAATTTATCCCAGTTCAAGCTCATCATCGCTGTCAGCTGCCATCCCAATTCCAGGTGCCCCAAACTCATCATCCTCATCAGAGCTAAAGCACCTTTGACTACGCCCCACAGCATCCCCAGCTGTGGATCCCGCTCCATCCCTCCAGCCAGTCCATGGGCCTGATCCTGCAACCCGCCACTCACCTCCCATGCTTTCATTGCCTGTTTCCCCAACACCCAAATCCTCCCTCACACGAGTCCATTCCATGTCATCCTCCTCCGAGCTGGCCATCTCTTCCTCCAAACCCTCAGAAAAACCCTCAAATGAGTCCTCATCTGTCGGGTCTGTAAACAAATCCCGGAGCCGTTTTCGTTCACGCTCCTCGAAAGAGTCTGACTCTCGAGGAGTCTTATACCCCCTTCTTCTATTATCGGAGCCCGAAGGCTCAACCATAACAGGTGACTTCTAGAAGGAGACCTGTATGGCTTTCAAGACCAATTTGAGTTTGAATTAAAATGGGTGAATTAAAATGGGTGAGTGTGATATTAACAGGTTCAAACCACAAGACGATAATGCTCATTGGAACTCGGATATATTTCTGATGTGGATTCAGCAACATAAAGAATACATGCTCATTCCAAATGTGAAGGGCATGAGTGAATAAAATATAGTTGCATTATGTATATGTTTCTGTGTGTACATGTGTGGAGGTTATGTTGGTAAATAATGTTGGTAAAATAATTTATTTTCCAACATATCGACCGTGAAGAGCTCTGTCTCTTTTTCTTTTCTTTTTTTTGGGGGCTTGGAGCTTTTTGACAGGACCTATCTCAGACGAAATTAATGCTTATCTCTAAAAGCCTGCCACCCTTCCATGGGAAAGATACAGTGTT
Organism: Anolis carolinensis; assembly: GCF_035594765.1. NCBI lineage: Eukaryota > Metazoa > Chordata > Lepidosauria > Squamata > Anolidae > Anolis > Anolis carolinensis. Next base: position 213,170,824 of record NC_085841.1, on the reverse strand, counting down.
TATCACATATAAAACAGAGAAAGGCTTGTTCTCAGAAGAAAAATGGCTCTGTAAAATCCCCTATTCTCTTTTTTCCTCCACCCTCTTCATTTTGGTCTCTTTCATGAGCTGATTTTCTTCTGTTACTGACAGGATTTAGGCTACAAACTTAACACACCAAGAGACCTATTTGCTTCGCTGGAAAGTGGGTATTAGTCTTACTTTTCAGGAGATACATATGGGCTTGCACTCTTCACCTTCCTTCACAGTCTTTATATCTTAGTCTCTTTTTTAAAAAAAACACTTTAATATTTATTTATTTTGCCTTTGGGACCCTTTCCTTAAACAACATCAAACCAAAATGTGCCTTTTGGTCTCTGACCACCAACGAAAACTTATCATTTAGATTACTTAATCATGTATAGAAAATACAGCACTATGTGCTCAGACACCACATGCATAGAATGATAGAATCATAGAATAGTAGAGTTGGAAGAAACCTCATGGGCCATCCAGTCCAACCCCCTGCCAAGAAGCAGGAAATCGCATTCAAAGCACCCCCGACAGATGGCCATCCAGCCTCTGCAGTCAGTCATCTTCTTGGCTTAGCTGTCCTTGCCCAGAAAAACTTGCCCAGGAACTATTCAGCAAAGTGTCCTTGAAGGTGACAAAGGTTGGTGGCTTACGTTTCATCTACAGCAGCATTTTTCACTGCTCTGGTTCAGAAAGAAGGCTTATAAGACACTTCCATCTTGTTGTGTATTCACTGACTGTCTGGACCTCTTTTGCTCTGTCCTCCAACAAATCCTCCTGCAGGAACTGGGAATAGGTAAGCAGATCAGCTAGATGATCACATATTCTCTTGCACTTCATTCGACCTTTGCCTTTCCTACATATCCAAAATGATGTTATGTTACATGTTCATGTCCTTTTAATTTTGTTGATAGTTTTAATTATGATTTTAATGTTTGTTTTCGCTTACCGTATATACTCGAAGATAAGCCGAGTTTTTCAGCCCTTATTTATGAGCTGAAAAAGCCTCCCCCGGCTTATATTTGGGTCAAGGTCAAGCCAGCAGCAAAGCCTGGAGGCCACAGTACGTTTTCTTTTCCAAAACTCCCTTTTTCGCTTCTCCTTACAGGCTGGTTATCTTATTTTTGAGAGAGAGAGAGAGACAGAGACAAGAAGCGAATGTTTTCAAAAGTGAAAGGAGAATGTGAGAGAAACCCATGCAAGCCAGATTGCATGGGTAGAAGGGGAAGGAAAAAAAAAGATATTCTTGCAAATTTGCACGATTCATTAGTATTACTATTATTTTATTATGACACAGCAAACAAGATAGATATGCTGGATTTCATATCACAAAATCACAAGTCGAACACTTCCCAAGTGTCTAGGACTGTGTGATGTATTTTCGGATGATGCGCACAGATCCCAGCAGGGTGGCCTTTTGCAGTTGGCAGATCGTAATTTTGTCAATGTCTATTGTTTCCAAATGCCGGCTGAGATCTTTTGACACTGCACCCAATGTGCCAATCACCACCGGGACCACCTGCACTGGTTTCTGCCAGAGTCTTTGAAGTTCAATCTTGAGGTCCTGATAGCGGCTGAGTTTTTCCTGTTGTTTTTTGTCAATGCGACTATCACTTGGGATGGCAACATCAATGATCCAAACCTTTTTCTTTTCCACAACTGTGATGTCTGGTGTGTTGTGTTCCAGAACTTTGTCAGTCTGGATTCGGAGTCCCACAGTATCTTTGCGTGCTCATTTTCCAATACTTTTGCAGGTTTGTGATTCTACCAGTTCTTTGCTGCTGGGAGGTGGTACTTGAGGCATAAGTTCCAATGACTCATTTGGGCCACGTAGTTGTGCCTCTGTTTGTAGTTTGTCTGTGCAATTTCTTACAGCAGCTGAGGAGATGATCAATGGTTTCGTCGGTTTCCTTGCACAATCTGCATTTTGGGTCATCAGCTGATTTTTCAAATTTGGCTTTAATTGCATTTGTTCTGATGGCTTGCTCCTGGGCTGCAAGGATCAGGCCTTCTGTCTCCTTCTTCAGGGTCCCATTCGTGAGCCAGAGCCAGGTCTTCTCCTTATCAGCTTTTCCTATTTTCCTATTATTATTATATAATTATTAATAATAATAGCTTTATTATTATTATTATTATTATTACTACTACTACTATTACTACTATTGCAAGAACATTTGAGTCCAAAGGAAGGGAAGGAGGGAAAAGAGAGCAACAGAAGGTGTGTATTTCTTTTTATTCCAAAGGAAACAAAAATGAGGTGGGTTTTTTTGGGAGTGGGAGAGAAGTTTTAAAAAGCCTTTTCTGGCTACTTTTAGAGTTTGAAAAAGGGAGAAAGAAAAGAGGTGAGAAAGGGCAGGAGAAAAGAGGACAAACTTGTTTTTAGGGGGGCTTTGCTTGCATTACTTCCTTGGGTAAATGCATGCCCCAAAGCTTCTAAATATTTACATAGATGTTCCCCCTACAAATACATTAATATATGAATTTTCCCCTCATATGTTTACAGGTCTTTGCAAATCCTATGTAAATATAGATAACTAGAGATTTCCATGTATCTGTATATCTGTTCCTATATGTATACATTAATTTTATATATGAATTTTATATGAATTTTACCCTCACATGTTTGCAAGTGCAGAGGGAAAATGCGCGTGCACACACACACACACACACACACAGAGATGTCTAGATAGATAAAAACATTGATAAATCAGGCTTTGAAATATTGCAGGAGGAAAATGCACATAGAGAGAGGATTTGCAAAGGTTTCAGGGGGAAATACACATGTGAAATTAGTGTCTATAATTATAGATCTATATTTAGCTCTGCATTGTTTATGTAGGCATTATATGTTTGCCTGTTACTATGTTGGAAGCCGGCCTGAGTCCCCAGGGGGAGATAGATAGGGCAGGGTGCAAATGAAGCGTTGTTGTTGATCATTATTATTATAAAGTTATTGTTGCTTTTCCACTTATAGAGTTAGTTTACTGTTTTTCTTTGAAATACAGTAAATATTCAAAACATTAAACCCACTGATGCCTCAATTAATGTAATTTTATTGGTATCTAATTTTATTTTTGAAATTTACCAGTAGCTGCTGCATTTCCCACCCTCGGCTTATACTCGAGTCAATATGTTTTCTCAGTTTTTTGAGGTAAAATTAGGTGCCTCGGCATATATTCGGGTTGGCTTATACTCGAGTATATACGGTAATCTGATTCAACTTTTGTAAACTGCCTTGTGCCTCAGATTGAGAAAAAGGTGGGGATGATGATGGCAGTATAGACTTAATGGTGACCGTTTATAAAGTAGTACTGATAACACTATGTAACAAAATTTGGGAAAAACATCTGTTCCTGGTTTGAAAATTGTTGTATCCCAGCCTGTACCTGAGCTGTCAGGTGAGCCTGAGGTTAGGCCTGTTCAGCCTGTGATCGTACCTGCACCTGACCTATCAGATGAATCTGGGTTGGGGCCTAGGATTCCCATGCAGCCAGAGTTGGATGAAATCAGAGTTTGTTCCTGAGGATTCTGGGAGCAAGCATACAATGGTTTCAAGCAGGCAGCTTGAACCGCATTCTTTGAGAGAGTCAGGGTTGAACTATCCCCTGGCAAATGGGCATTTCAGTTGTGATAAGACTAATGAAGTTGACAGAAAGAAAGCTATATGTCGACAGAGACAAAAAAGGGAGTTTATGAGAAGGAGCAGACGGTTGCTAATGAGAAAAGGTTTTGAGCAAACTTCCCATGAAAAGAGGCCTTGATTTCAGCTTTAAGAGGAACTGCTTCTGAGAGAGATTTTCAGAGGTGGTAACTTTGCTCATCGAGAGTGTGGTTCTAGTTTATCCATGCCTCACAGCCTCTGAGGATGCCTGACATAGATGTGGGCGAAACGTCAGGAGAGAATACTTCTGGAACATGGCCACACAGCCCGAAAGACATACAACAACCCAGTGTGGTTCCTGTTTATGGACTCATGTTTCAGGCTTCACAGAATTCTGTTTCATGTTCCTGTGGACTTTCATGCCAAGTTCATGTAGCCTTGTATCATGAGTTTTATTCCAGTACTTGTTCTTGATTTTGGGGAATTTTGGATTATCCAGTCATTGTTCCTGATGGTTTTGCAGTTTGATCCCTTGTTCCAGTCAAAGATCCTGTTATTTGTTCCAGTTTTGTTCCTGTTCCTTAGACTAATTTTGATACCTTGTTGAAGTTTATTCTTGTATTTGATTTTCATGGACCCTAGTTTCAAGACTCTCAAGTATATTGTACCTGGTGGACTAAAACCTTGTTTCATTGACTTTGCACATTGATTTGCTATTGCTTTGCTTATAGTCTGGGGCTCCAGTGTGGTTTTGAGGTGTCTCTGCAGTCTAGGGGTGCAACAATTATTTATTATTTTATTTATAGTATTTATATTCCATCCTTCTCACCCCGAAGGGGACTCAGGGTGGATCACATTACACATATAAGGCAAACATTCAATGCCTTGACATAGAACAAAGACAGAAGACAAACGCAGGCTCCGAGCTGGCCTCGAACTCATGACTCTTGGTTAGAGTGATTTGTCTCAGCTGGCTGCAGTTGACTGCTCATCAGCTTGCGCCACAGCCGGGGCCTAAAATAACAAAAATGTTATTTCCTGTTTAATTGGGCAGTACTTATTTTGAAAGTAGTTGTTGTACTCCAAAAACATCATTTTTGTGGCTGCCACAAACTGTTGAATTGGTTGAGACTCTGTGAGATATTAATTGAAAAGCTATCAAAAAAGGTGCTGCAGGATGTCCCACAAAAACAAAGTTTTTGCAGCTTAATAAACCTTTTCCATGTTTTTATGATAGAGCTAATTAGGAAATGACATTTATAACACAGCAACAAAATTGTGTTACAATTAGACAAATGTCCTAGTATTTGTAATTTAATTAACTCACACATTGTCATAGAATTCTGTAATCCAAATTCAAACCAAAGGTGACAGAAATGATGAATTGCAATTCAGTAGTTCCACACTATAGCTTCCATTTAGAGTTATTTCATTGAGAAATAGGAAAATTATGGTCTGTGAGAAAATATTATAAGAAGTTGAAATTTTATTATTTTTATAGTAACTGGCCCTTTTAAGCTGTCACAGAATGCACAGTAGAATCATAGAACCATAGAGTTGGAAGAGATCTCATGGGCCATCCAGTCCAAGAAGCAGGAAATCGCATTCAAAACACCCCCGACAGATGGCCATCCAGCCTCTGCTTAAAAGCCTCCAAAGGAGGAGTCTCCACCACAGTCTGGGGGAAATGGCAAATACCACATTTTAAGATGAAGACATGAATTGTCATCTGATGTTGTGGATGATATTATTAGATCATGTAACCATATTGACGGAAGAAAAAGATTGGATGCAAATACAGCCCGGTCTTTTATTTCTTCCTCAGCTGTGTATGCTTAATTTCTTTTAGAAAATCTTCACTTAGAACAGTGGTTCTCAACCTGTGGGTCCCCAGATATTTTGGCTTTCAACTCCCAGAAATCCTAACAGCTGGTAAACTGGATGGGATTTCTGGGAGTTGTAGGCTAAAACACCTGGGGACCCACAGGTTGAGAACCACTGACTTAAAAGCTGGTACCTCTAAATTTTTATTTGTCATTGATAGGACTGAGCATTAATTGCTATGCAAAATTGCCCTCAAACTAATATACCAGCATGGTGTACTATGTTGGACTAGGACACAGGGAGACCAGGATTTAAATCCCCACTTAGGAATCCATTGGGTAACTTTGGACAGGTCACATATTCTCAGATGCAGATTAAGGCTAAAGCGTGAATAATTTTGAGTAGATTCAACCAAGAAACTTGATGGCAGGTTCATGTTTGGATTGCCATGAGTCAAAAATGACCTGAGGGCACACAACAATAACAAACAACATTGTATTCCACCTCTCTAGTGACTAGACAGGCTCATAGAGAACTTGGGGGCTGCAAAAATGCCTTAGGGCTGTTAGCATCCCATGGCTGTACCTTCCGCACCCCCTTTCTTGTCCAATTCCATGACAGCATTTCCAGTCCATTGCTCTGTCTCTGAAATGTCACTGACAGAATAGATGGTGCCAAAAGAATTCATTATTTAAAGGCCAGGCCTTTATGCTCACACCTGCCATCCTTTTAGTTTCTCCATATCATTTTCTTAACAATTAAGAACTTTATTTTTAAAGGATATCTGCTTTGTGAAAGTTGCTGAGGGGGTTGAAATGACACTGTTGGCATCTGGGACTCCTGTGATGGGTTGGATTAATAAAATTACTTCATTTTTATCAAAAAAGAAACCACCCCCTTCTTCTGAGTAGAGTGGCAAAAGTCCTTTTTGATGGGAAAATGACATCTGTGCCTAGAGGCGGCTGGCCCTCTGAAGTGGCACTGGTGCTTTTCCTTCTCTGCAGAATGACCCTTGATTTATCCACAGGTCATATAAAAAAACAATAATAATTTTAGTCCCCAAACCTGCTGGCAACTTGTGCATTACTGATAATGCACAAATATCTATAATAATACAGAAAAATAATGTATGTGTATATACACTCTTGTAACAATCCCAAGAAATGTAATACAATTCAGGTTTCTACAACTCTATATTAAAGTAATTCTCTTCAAACTATCTTGCATATAACAAAATTGCTTTCAGGATTTCATAAACAAAGGTACAATATCCATGTCATGCTCTCACAAAGTATACTATATCAAAAGTAAATAACAGACAAAAAGAGACAACCAAGTCCATATTATTCCTGGAGTTGCGTAGAATCTTGGGCCAATGTCAATTGTAGTAAAAATATTCAGTGTCCAAGATAACAGGTTCTATATTCAAAGGAATTCTTTGCCCGGTGGCAAAGTGTGTTAAAGCACTGAGCTGGAGACCGAAAGGTCCCAGGTTCAAACCCCGGGAGCGGCAGGAGCGGCCGCTGTTAGCTCCAGCTCCTGCCAACCTAGCAGTTTGAAAACATATCAGTGTGAGTAGATCAATAGGTACTGCTCCGGCGGGAAGGTAACGGCGCTCCATGCAGTCATGCCGGCCACATGACCTTGGAGGTGTCTACGGACAATGCCGGCTCTTTGGCTTAGAAATGGAGATGAGCACCAACCCCCAGAGTCAGACATGACTGGATTAACATCAGGGAAAAACCTTTACCACATATATATATATATATATATATATATATATATATATATATATAATCTACTTATACATGGGTATATATATTTTCCAACATAAAATCTAGTTCAGCTTGGCTGTCTGTATTATTCTGGAACTAACTAAGATGACCACTGACAGTAAACAAAGGTGTTGTTTCCGGGATAAAGATTCATCAGAGATCCAAAGGGATGTTTGCAACAAGAGAAAATGATCCAAACGTTTAAGTACTGTAATACAGTACTGCTATAACAATAACACTTTAGTACTTTGACTATAACACTGAATAATAATAAGACTCAATAGGAATTAAAGGTAAAGGTTTTCCCCTGACGTTAAGTCCAGTTGTGACCGACTCTGGGGGTTGGTGCTCATCTCCATTTCTAGGCCGAAGAGCCGGCGTTGTACATAGACATCTCCAAGGTCATGTGGCCGGCATGACTGCATGGAGCGCCGTTACCTTCCCGCAGAGCGGTACCTATTAATCTACTCACATTTGCATGTTTTCGAACTGCTAGGTTGGCAGGAGCTGGGGCTAACAGCGGGTGCTCATTCTGCTCCCGGGATTTGAACCTGGGACCTTTTGGTCCGCAAGTTCAGCAGCTCAGCGCTTTAACGCACTGTGCTACCAGGGGCCCTTCAATAGGAATTAGTAGGGGGAAATTCTGAAATATTGTGTGACTCTAGATGTGAGATGTAATCTGTGGGAGGGGGGAGAATACAAGGGATTGGTTGGGGAAACCCAGGTTTTTTAAAAACAGAGTTTGGGTGCCTGCCTGGGGATATGCATGCAAAATCAGAACAAAGAAGTACTGGAAAATCTTGATGCTTCCACACTTTGGGGTGAGTCCTCTTAATTTGACTTAAGTCATGAATGATTCGTTCTATGAATTTCAGAAGCCCTATATCTAGCAAAAATGACAATTTCTATCCCATTGGATAAGGAAGATTAGGATAGGACAGAAATGCCCATCTGAAAAGGCAGATGTACCATATAAGCCCCAGTTTGCCTGCAGAAAATACACTGCAGAAAATTCTAGCTTGGAGTTAGAGTTGACAAGAAATACCAGAAGAGAAAAAATCCGCTGTCCATCCTGACCATTATAAACTGGTTAGGCTATGGGAACAGTGGTAGCTCAACAGACCTGTCTCCCCCATAACAGGTGTGTCCATGTGTTCTGTAAGACTGGATATTTCTCTGTAAGACTGGATATTTCTAATTTAGTTTCTAAAATTGACTCTCCATAAGCAATAGTGTTTCTTGTTCATTGTTTCAACACCAGACAGGATACAGCAGAATCAATCCCTCCCCTGGAAAACTCAACATGATTACTTGAACCACTCAAGCAAAGATGGTACAGATGGGAAGCAGATGGACTAATATAACTTCTGTTCAGAAGTGTTTCATAGGAATTGGCTGAAGTAGACAGAATCTATGACTTCTTTCTTTCAGTTGTATAGGAATTGGTTGTTGATCATTCATCATGACCCACCTGTGAAAGAAAAAGAAAATAGTCCAATGTAGTTGTACCACACCTTTGAAAGAGTTTAACATTCAATATATTAAACTATCACACTGTGCTAACTCCAGTGCTATTCTTTCCTAAAGGTAAAATCAGTGAAACTTAAATTAGTCGTCACTTACTAGTTCCATTCATTTCAGAGAGTCTAATTGAAGTAGGGCTAAAATTGTATTTCATCCATTATTCTGATGGATACCTCAGCACCATAAGTTGTATTTTATTGTTCTACTCAGTATGATCTTCATGGCAGATCACAGCCTATGGTTTTGATAATACAGTAGAGTCTCATTTTTCCAAGCCTCACTTATCCAAACCTCTGGATAATCCAAGCCATTTTTGTTGTCAATGTTTTCAATATATCGTGATATTTTGGTGCTAAATTTGTAAATACAGTAAATTACAACATAACATTACTGTGTATTTTTCTGTCCAATTTGTTGTATAACATGAAGTCTTGGTGCTTAATTTGTAAAATCATAACCGGGGGCCAGATGCGGCCCTCAGTTTTATAAAATAATATTTTGATATCAGTTTTAATATAATATATTGTATATACATATAATATTGATAATAATATTATGTTATACATTATAATACTAATAATAATAATAGCATATAATAATATTAATTATATGTTATATATTACATAGAATATTACAGTATCATGGTATAGTTCAATATAGTAATATATAATGCTAATATTGTGCTATGCTAATAATATAATATATTGTATGTACATACAGCTGCTCTGAGTCCCCTTCCGGGTGAGAAGGGTGGGATATAAATGTAGTAAATAAATGCAGTAAACAAATAATTAATTTTAAACTTCAGCTCAGTCAAAGTCTAAAATGACTTGAAGGCACACAACAACAACAATCCTAATTAACTTGACTATCTCATTTGCCAGTAGCAGGCCCACACTTTCCATTGAAATCCTGATAGGATTATGTAGGTTAAAATTGTTTTCATTTTTAAATATTGTATTGTTCTTTCATTGTTGTTGTTGCTGCTGTTTTGCACTACAACTAAGACACGTGTAGTATGCATAGGAATTTGTTCGTATTTTTTTTCAAATGATAATTTGGCCCCTCAACCATCTGAAGGATTGTGGACCGGCCCTCTGCTTCAAAAGTTTGAGGACCCCTGGTCTATGATGTGTGTGACCTTATTTTCCTACAGACTTCCAGTTTGCTAAATATTGTCATTTTTCTAGTGACTCACATTCTATGTCCAAAATATGACAGTCCCAGCTTAGTCATCTTTGCTTCTAGTGGGGGCCCCACCAACCTATTTACATCTAAGTGGGCTTTGGCCCCTAAAAGCTTGTGTGTGTGTGTGTGTGTGTGTGTGTGTGTGTGTGTGTATATATACATATAAAATTAGACCTAAAGATGGCATATGATTCCTAAAGATGGCATGTTGGATTCACGAAGAACTTTCCCATTGGCTCTAGCGCATTTGATCAGTATCCACAGTCATCATAATGTTTCTCTTGGTGCAGATTTGACAAGTAAGTCAAAGGTATGTTTCTGTGGAAAACTGATTTCAGGGCAAACTGCTGCTACATAGAAGAAAGCCTAGAGGCTCCTAGCACCCTGAATTGGTGCAACGTTATAGAAAATATTTTTGCTCAGGCACAGAAAAAGCTGTCAAGTTTATTCTCCTAAGCAATCTTATAACAGGTCATCACCTCTAATAGAAATTCAAGGTGTAATCAGTGGGGATTTCTCTTTGAAAAATAATGGAATTGCAAGAGTAATCCATTCTATCAATGAGTTAGAAATACCTGGAAAGACTTCATCAAGGTTTGAAAAGACCGCACTGGGTTAAGATTTCCAAAATGCACTGTGCTGAAGAGCTGTAGGGGTTCTTTAAGAAAAAAAGCAGCATTATCTTCAAAGATAGTCTTTTTTTATTTTAATATTAGATACATGTGAAGCATTCTTGGAAAATGCCTAGTGGTGAACTTCAACAGCCCAAATATCCAATGAATGACTGTTTATGTTTCTATGTGCTCTGCAATACCAGCTTCCCTTTCATTACCTGTCATTTTTTCATGTCACAAGGACCGTGTCTTTCTAGTGTAATTCTAAATAAGAAGGAAATTAGAATATTTTGTTGCCAAGATTTTATGTTTTCAAGGATCAAAGTCATTTGATACACATATGAGAACACATATTGGGAAGTAAAGTCAGACCAGAGAAGGGAACTGTACCACCTTCAAGATATCGAATCCCATTGCCAGCATGGGTGCTTACTGTGCTGCTTAAGGGATTCTGGGAGATGTAGTAAAAAAAAGCAATTTATTTATTTATTTACAGTATTTATAATCCGCCCTTCTCACCCCGAAGGGGACTCAGGGTGGATCACATTATATACATATAGGGCAAACATTCAATGCCCATATACACATAGAACCGAGACAGAGACAGAGAGACGCAGAGGCAATTTAACCTTCTCCTGAGGGGATGTTCAATTCTGGCCACAGGAGGGACAGCTGCCACAGCTGCTTCATCATCCATTCTGACCGCACTTCCTCATTCCAACGTCGTAAATTAGTTAAATTTGCCTCCCCAATTTTTATAAGTGGTGCCTTATCTCCTACTTGATAGATGCAACTATCTTTCGGGTTGCTAGGTCAGCAGCGAGCAGGGGCTATTTTTTTATTTTTAATTGACGGGTGCTCACCCCGCCACGGGCTGGCCTCGAACTCATGACCTCTTGGTCAGAGTGATTTATTGCAGCAGGCTGCTCACCAGCCTGCACCACAGCCCGATCTGAACTGATGTGCCTTGGGCTGTCAACATCATAACTGAGCCCCTGTGTTTGTCTCTTACATGGCAGTTTGATCTGTTCAGTATCAGTTAAACTTTGATCCCCAATATCATGAAAATCCTTTCTGCATGTCAGGTGTTTGGTAAAATTGTAGACGGGAAATCATTAGGAGGAGGGAGCAAGCTTGTTTTCTGGTGCCCAGGAGACTAGGACACGGAACAATGGCTTCAAACTACAGGAAAGAAAGGAGATTCCACCTGAACATTAGGAAGAACTTCCTCACTGTGAGGGCTGTTCGGCAGTGGAACTCTCTTCCCCTGGACTGTGGTGGAGGCTCCTTCTTTGGAGGCTTTTAAGCAGAGGCTGGGTGGCCATCTGTCGGGAGTGCTTTGAATGAGATTTTCTTCTTCTTAGCAGGGGGTTGGATTGGATGGCCCGTGAGGTATCTTCCAACTCTGTGATTCTATTAATGGACTGTAGTCCCCAGCATTCCTCATCCCTGTTATGCTGACTAGAGCTGGTGCGGATTGCAGTGCAGGAGAGCCATATGATTCACACCCTTGACAAACATTCATAAAATCAAGCATTTCTAATCAAATAATCTGTTTGCATGAAGGTAAGATAAGAAATTACTGTATATACTCAAGTATAAGGGCCGGGCTGTGGCACAGGCTGTTGATGTGTTTATGGGCATTGAATGTTTGCCCTATGTGTGTATAATGTGATCCACCCTGAGTCCCCTTCGGGGTGAGAAGGGCGGAATATAAATACTGTAAATAAATAAATAATAAATATGCCTAGTTTTTCGGCCCTTTTTTTTAAGACTGAAAAAGCCCCCCTCGGCTTATACTCGGGTGAGGGTTCTGGTTGGCTTATATTTGGGTCAGCTTATACTCGAGAATATATGGTACATGTATTATTTTTCTCTATTATTATTGGTATTATTACATTTATTATTTTTCTCTATTATTGTTGCTATTATTACATTTATTTTACTCTATTATTATTATTATTATTATTATTAATACATTTATTGTTTCACTCTGATCTCATTATTATTATAGCATTTATTATTTCACTCTATTTATTATTACTTGTATTATTTTCCTGTATGTATTATTATTATTATTACTTGTATTATTTTACTCTGTTATTATTAAAAGGATACATAAGCACATTTAGATTGAAGAAGATGAGAATAATGATTTGATCAGAGTTGGACAGTCGTCTTAAATTTGAGCTTTATGTAAATAATCAAAAACATTTAACCTACTGATGCCTCAATTAATGTAATTTTATTGGTATCTATTTTTATTTCTGAAATTTACCACCCTCGGCTTATACTGGAGTCAATGTTTTCCCAGTTTTTTTGTGGTAAAATTAGGTGCTTCGGCTTATATTCGGGTCGGCTTATACTCGAGTATATACGGGTAATTCATTACTGGGAGAGTAAAGAGTAGGAGGATGCATTAGCTGCACTCCCAGCTACACCTGCTCCTACAAAGGAACAAAATCCACCCAGTGCCTTGTGGAGTCATGAGCGGTATTTTCACCAAGTTTGGGTGCCATCCTGAGCTATTTTCAACTCAGAAGAGGCTCTTTTTTAAAAACAGGGAATATCTTAAAGAGAATTTTATTTATTTATTTATTTATTTATGCCATGGGACAGAGCTTTAGAATATTTTCTTTTGGGCTATAGCTATCAGAATCCCCACCTGCAGAATCTGGAAGCCGTAGTCCAACTTTATAGAGCTCCACAAAGGTTTCCTGTAAACATAAAGTGATTCTTTGTAAGGGCACGTGAAGAGACTGATGAACCATGTAGTAGTTCATCAACACAGTTCAGTGCTTGGAAGCTTCTGTTATGGTTGCTTAACTTTGTCATTCAGCCGACAATTGTGGGTTGAAATTGATCCAAAATGCTTTTCCTCCAGTTTTGCAGGTATAGACAGCTAGGCTGGATCCAGCGCAATCCACTGCCCACACCAACAACAGACACACCACTGCATTTCCACCAGCCAGCAGCTATTTGCATCACATATTTGGTGATTTGGTACTAAGCCAAGTGACCTGAAATGCAATATTGTCAGCAACCCTGTGGGAGAGAGCTGCAGAGGTGATGACTCTGATTCACCTCCAGACTAGCTGACTATGTTGATGGCCAAAGGGCTCCAGAGATGCTCTCAGACTGCATCAGAGCATCTCCTGATACTTTAAACTAGATTTATCTGGAAGATATAAACATGCCCTGTGTCCCTTCTCTAGAGGCCACAAGTATTTCCTCTGTATCAAGTTACCTACTTCCACAAATGAATAGCATATAGGATTAATGATGATGATATGAATCTAGTGATATTTGGGGAAATACATAAAAACCTGGGACCCTGGTGGTGGCGCAGTGTGTTAAAGTGCTGAGCTGCTGAACTTGCAGACCGAAAGGTCCAAGGTTCAAATCCCGGGAGCGGCATGAGCGCCCGCTGGTAGCCCCAGCTCCTGCCAACCTAGCAGTTCGAAAACATGCAAATGTGAGTAGATCAATAGGTACTGCTCCGGCGGGAAGGTAACAGCTCTCCATGCAGTCGTGCCGCCCACATGACCTTGGAGGTGTCTACGGACAACGCCGGCTCTTCGGCTTAGAAATGGAGATGAGCACCAACCCCCAGAGTCGGTCACGACTGGACTTAACATCAGGGGAAACCTTTACCTTACCTACATAAAAACTTAATCTGGAAGAACTTCAGAAATAAAGAAAGCAAATACTCTTGCTTTGCTTTATCTATTTCCAATATTTATATTCTGCCTTCAGAGCAAAGTCCTCCCAAGGTGGCTTACTTATACAATTAAAAACATAAAATACAAGTAAAACCATTTAATTACAACTGAAAAACTATAAAGCAGCAGTCTAAAAATACTGTATCACCCAGTAAAGCTTTAAAGAAAAAAAACAGCAATCACAATTAAATACCCAGCTTAGATCTTTAATTAAAAACTGATTGAAAAAAAAAAGATTTTGAAAGACCCGTTTCAGTGGTATCAGATATGTGACCAGATACGTATCTCATAGGAAGAGGTTGAACAAATATAGAGCCGACACAACAAAAGTAAAAATCTCTCTGATTCTGTTGTCGAAGGCTTTCATGGCCGGGATCACAGGGTTGTTGTATGTCTTTTGGGCTGTGTGGCCATGTTCCAGAAGTATTCTCTCCTGACGTTTCACCCACATCTATGGCAGGCATCCTCAGAGGTTGTGAGGCATGGATAAACTAGGCAAGGAAGGTAAATATATATCTGTGGAGAGTCCAGGGTGTGACAAGAGTCCTTTGTCAGTTGGAAGCCAGGGCTAATTAGAACCCAGACTCTTGTCACACCCTGGACTCTCCACAGATATATATTTACCTTCCTTGCCTAGTTTATCCATGCCTCACAACCTCTGAGGATGCCTGCCATAGATGTGGGCAAAACGTCAGGAGAGAATACTTCTGGAACATAGCCACACAGCCCGAAAGACATACATCCCTCTCTGATTCTGTTGTTATTGCTGTTTTGTGCCTTCAAGTTATTTCTGACTTATGGCAACCCTAAGTCAAAACTATTGTGGGATTTTCTTGGCAAGATGTGTTGAGCTTTGCCTTTCTCTGAGGCTGAGAGAATGTGATTTGCCCCCATTCACCCAATGTGTTTCCATGAGTGAGCCCAGATTTGAACCTTGTGCTCCAGGGTCCTAGTTCAGCACCCAACACTTTGTAAACAACAATATAACAGCTTCCAACAAACATAATAAAGACCAAATGAAACCAATAAAAACCAGCAGCCAAGGCTGACTGTAGCTCAAGTCACTACTGGCAAAACATAGCAGAAACAATTTTTCAAAATTGCTTTGGAGAGATAGAAAACTGTAGAGGGATGTTCGCTTTCAGCCTACATGTTCTGTCTCTGTGGGAGGAGAGTGCTCCAAGCATATGAAAACAAAAGACCCTAAAGGACCTCTGCAAATTCACAGGTATCAATTTAAACATTTCGTATCCCCTGGCAGCTATGACTAGATCATTATGAAGCACTGTACTGTACTTTGAGAAGATCTGTGACATAAAGTTAGCACTGCCTCCATGTGTGAATTAGTATAAGTAGGAAGTGAAGCTGCTCCCAACTTAAAAAAAATCCCACAGAGATGTTACATTTAATAGCATGGACTAACAGCTGAGAAAAATCTAATGACTTTTCTGGCAGAAACTGTATGGTTTTGGTATCAGCAAAAGTGAAGGAAAAAAGGGGGGAGTTTTCAGGGGCAGGAGACCACTGGGAACAGAAGGAGAAGCCAGTTGTTCATGATCTCTCTTCCTGAAGATAATGCAGAGCGGCAATCATCAGTCCCACAACCACCATAGTTGTCTCTGAGCAATGCCATATCCTCCAGCTATCTTAATTTAATCCTCTGTCATCCCACTTTTGCAAAATTCATCCCCCGTCATCTCACTCTTGCAGCTGCTTTTAAAACATCCCAGCTTCTTTCTCCTTCTCCCATTTTTCTCCTTAATCCTCATCTTGAAAGGTAAAGGTAAAGGTTCCCCCTGACGTTAAGTCCAGTCATATCTGACTCTGGGAGTTGGTGCTCATCTCCATTTCTAAGCTGAAGAGCCGGCGTTGTCCGTAGACACCTCCAAGGTCATGTGGCCGGCATGACTGCATGGAGCGCCGTTACCTTCCTGCCAGAGCAGTACCTATTGATCTACTCACATTGGCATGTTTTCGAACTGCTAGGTGGCAGGAGCTGGAGCAACAGCGGGGGCTCACGCCGCTCCCGGGGTTTGAACCTGGGACTTTTTGGTCTCCAGCTCAGTGCTTTAATGCACTTCACCGCTGGGGTTCCTCATCTTGAAAACTGAGTTCAAAATGCAAAAAAAGTGTTCACTCAATTAATTAAGCAGAAAGGGATGCGTGATGAGAGCAGAATCTCACTCTTCCCAATAGGCTCTGGTAAAAGCAAACTGCTGTAGCCTCTTCTAGCTTGTGTATTTTCCCTGATTAATAACTTTGGACCACACCCTGGTGTTGCTGGGCCACATCTGCCCCCATTTTTATCATTGAAATGTTGTTGGGTATATGATGCATGCAACAGAATGTGGCATTTTTACTGGGATATCCAGAAAACACAACAGAGGTCATCTCTACCTACCACCATGTTATCTATGGAGCCTCTGGTGGCGTAGTGGACTGAAGCCTCATGACTTGAAGGTTGGGTTGCTGACCTGAAAGTTGCCAGGTTCGAATCCCACCCAGGGAGACCGCGGATGAGCTCCCTCTATCAGCTCCAGCTCCATGTGGGGACATGAGAGAAGCCTCCCACAAGGATGGTAAAACATCAAAACATCTGGGCGTCTCCTGGGCAACGTCCTTGCAGACGGCCAATTCTCTCACTCCAGAAGCAACTCAAGTTGCTCCTGACATGGAAAAAAAACCCATGTTATCTTTGTTATCTTTTTTTTTTCTAACACTGCTTTGGGATATGCTTTTTTTCATGTCAGGAGCAACTTGAGTTGCTTCTGGAGTGAGAGAATTGGTAGTCTGCAAGGACGTTGCCCAGGAGACGCCTGGATGTTTTGATGTTTTACCATCCTTGTGGGAGGCTAAACAGTATAATTTCTCCAGTGGTGTAGGGTGTAGACATCCTGTGATGATGGGGCATATCTCAATTAGAGCCACATCCACTATTTTAACATGGTGAGATGTATTCCACACTGGGCATGCATATTCAGCAGCATAGTAGCAAAGTGCAAGGGCAGATGCCTTCACTATGTCAGTCATGATCCCCAAATTGTGCCAGTCAGTCAGGGGGGCATGAGAGAAGCCTCCCTGCCAGATCAAGCCACATCCGGACGCCCCCTGGGCAACATCTTTGTATAATAATGATAATATAATTTTTAAAACTTTCTTTATACCCCACCACCATCTCCCCAAGGGGACTTGGGGCGGCTTACATGGGGCGAAGCCCGAACTACATGATCAGGTAAAAACAGCATACATACAATTTACAATATAACAAAATAAAAACAAAAAACAATATAAAACAGAGGTATTATAATAATTGTAGATGGCTGATTCTCTCACAACCAGAAGCGACTTGCCCTACATACTAATATAGCTTTATTCAGAGTGCTGTTCACAACTTTGCTCCTTCTGAACAGTTCTGTTTAAAGGGAACTATTTTTCCACTTTTTCAAGTAAGCTTCCATCCCGAGCATGTCTTTATTTTTAATTTTTTATTCCTCTTCTAGATCATCAAAATAAAACGTCCTCTGCAGGGGAAGAAATTGATTTTTCCAGAACTGGAAAAATCTTTGTTTCCGCACCAGAAAAGATATACAAAACACAAGGAGCCCCGGTGGCGAAGTGCATTAAAGCACTGAGCTGCAGACCGAAAGGTCCCAGGTTCAAACCCCGGGAGTGGCGTGAGCAGCCGCTGTTAGCTCCAGCTCCTGCCAACCTAGCAGTTTGAAAACATGCCAATGTGAGTAGATCAATAGGTACCGCTCCAGCGGGAAGGTAACGGCACTCCATGCAGTCATGCCAGCCACATGACCTTGGAGGTGTCTACGGACAACGCCAGCTCTTTGGCTTAGAAATAGAGATGAGCAGACATGAGCAGAGTCAGACATGACTGGACTTAACGTCAGGGGAAACCTTTACCTTTACCAATACAAAACACATACCAATTAAGTGGTTGCTAAAATGCTGTTCTCCAACATTAAAAGGCTGAATAAATAGATTTTAAAAAACTTTTAAGGATAAAGCAATGCTAATGAATGAAATTAATAGGAATGGAGTGCAACTAAATTATCAATCAGACTGTGTTGCCAACAGTGAAGAAACCAGATGCTTCAAACTCCACACAGAGGTAAGAAAAAAGAAAACCCAGAATGAGGTCCAGAAGAAACTGAGAAAAATTTAAATTTATCAACTCCCCAAATTTCTAAGGAAAGTATCAGTTTGGCTTGTTGATGATTTTAGCTGCATTTGGATTCTGAGGTCATTAAAGGAAAAAAAAACTGGAGACCTGCATGTGTCCAGATTATCCCATAAGCATCTGGCTGTCTGATCTAGAGATTTATACCACTTCTCTACAGCTCTTTGATAGGAAAGCCAACAGAAATACAAAAGCACCCTTAAATCAGAAATAAGAATTGTGGTCCCTGCCCAGTGCAATATTGATTGTTGTCAGCTACTGCGAAAAGAGGAGGAAATCTTTCAATGAAAAACAGCCCTTCAAACTGTTGTAAGACAAAGTGTAGCCATCAGAGACAGTGCTAAGAATCAACAAGATTGAACATTTTCTGGAGCTCACATCACAGTCCTCTGGCCTGGTTGCCCACATGACTAATAACTCACATTTCGTCTCATGAGTTGGGATGGAACAAAAAATCACAAATTTCCTAATGGGTTGAATTTGGAGATCCTAACCCCTCAAGAAACTTTTGTGGGAAGGAAAATAGCATGTCAAAAATTCCTCCGAATTACAGGAACTTTTTTGTAGTTGTTGTTTCCAGCACAACATAAGCTACACAGTATTTGCGAACTGTGTAAGAGTCTGAGAAACTGCAGTTTTGTAGTAAAAACTCACAGTCTTTCTTACTATGCACAGCTTTCCAAGAAAAGATATACCCTCATCTACTTACTTACATGGGCTTTTGTTGTTGTTGCACAACAACAAAATTTTGTGTAAAGTATCCAATGTTGCACAACAGATAGCCAAATACTTTGCTGTGCAAAATGTCTCATTTTGAGCAACATTTATATTGTGCAACATTTTATTGTGCTTCATTGCTAGCTATGATGTAAAAAGGGATCTTGGGCCAAAAAAAACGGCTGCCTGAAAGCAGTTGCAGCTTTCGAAAGAAGTTACCTAGCTTCCAAAAACTGTGCAGTTTTCTGTGCTACATCTTCTGTAGAAAGACCACTTGGTTTTCAGTCGTTCTGGTGGAGGGGATTCCCAGGTGGCTTGAAGTTATGGGATGAAAAACTGCTTTCTTGTGAACAGTATCTGCTGAAACCTGGAGAAAGCAAGAATTTACCATCCCTAGTCATGCATCATTTAGTGCAGTTCAGGGATATTTCTGCAAAAAAAGAAAAAAGACCATACCTGAGCTGGTTGACTTTTTGACAACTTCTAGTTTAGGGACCTTACATGTTTATTACTTACTAATAGGGTCAATTTGTCTATCTCCTCCAACTCAGCAGAGGATTTTTTATATTTAAAATCAATTAGACACAGATCAATTCACACACTTTCTCTCTGCTTCTGGTGCAGAGCTAAACACATTCATTGTAAATCTTTCATCAGGATCATTTCATTTAATCCCTGGCTCCCAGCCATGTGTATGGTTTTTTTTCTCCCCCAACCTTGAATTTACTAATTATAATACAGTAGAGTCTCACTTATCCAAGCTAAACGGGCCGGCAGAAGCTTGGATAAGCGAATAACTTGGATGATAAGGAGGGATTAAGGAAAAGTCTATTAAACATCAAATTAGGTTATGATTTTACAAATTAAGCACCAAAACATCATGTTAGACAACAAATTTGACAGAAAAAGTAGTTCAATACGCAGTAATGTTATGTTGTAATTACTGTATTTACGAATTTAGCACCAAAATATCACGATATATTGGAAACATTGACTACAAAAATGGCTTGGATTATCCAGAGGCTTGGATAAGCGAGGCTTGGATAAGTGAGACTCTACTGTATATAACTTAGTGATTTGCAGCTGAGCCAACTGCCTCTTGGTTCATGGGAAATGTCTCACTCCAATTCTGTGTGGGAGAATTTCGCTAAATGGGTCTAAAGGACAACATGAGTGGCCTAGAGAAGAAAATGCCCTCGTATTTTCACTAGTCTCTTAACCTGAAATGGAGGACAGGACCACTGCCTAAACTGGCTCCCATGACCTGTCTACCTAGAATTAAAACAATACAATGTTTTCAAAATAATTAGAAGCCTTTTGCAGAATATATAGGTAGAATTAAAGACTGGTCCTTTGAACACTTTATGTAAATGATAAAGGTAAAGGTTTCCCCTGACGTTAAGTCCAGTCGTGACCGACTCTGGGGGTTGGTGCTCATCTCCATTTCTAGGCCGAAGAGCCGGCATTGTCCATAGATATCTCCAAGGCCATGTGGCCAGCATGACTGCATGGAGCGCCATTACCTTCCCGCCGGAGCAGTACCTATTGATCTACTCACCTTTGCATGTTTTCGAACTGCTAGGTTGGCAGGAGCTGGGGCTAACAGCGGGCACTCACTGCACTCCCAGGATTTGAACCTGGGACCTTTTGGTCTGCAAAAGTTCAGCAGCTCAGCGCTTTAACACACTGTGCCACCAGGGGATAAATATACACTGCTTGTTGATAGGACAAAATATTGTAAAACCCTGTCCCAGTGTAGGGTCGGGAAGCTTTTTTTCTAATAAGATACATATGTTTTACTATTATTAGAAGGTGTAAAATTACAACTGTTAATTAGTGTCTTTGTAATACCAGTTATGTTATAATGGAACACTTTGGAAATAATACAAAATGGGGGGGAATAAGATTATTATTTCTGTATTATTTCTTTAATGTGTACACTTTGGAAACAATAATATAAAAATGGGCAATATATTAGCTCGCTTGACAGATTCTTCTACAGAGGTATGGCGGGTGGTGGCCACTCTATACTTTCCAACATTTCACAGATAAAACTGAAATTTTGCCCCTCTGATGAGGCTGTAAGTAATATTAGAGTGAGCTCAAGCTGGCAAAAGTTATTAGTGGGGATACACAAGTTATGGCAGGTTGTCATTGTTTGCTTTTACCTGTGGCTTCCAGGAAAGGCAACACTCCAGCCCATCCCCTGCAAAATTAATTGAGTGGAAATGGTTTCTGCACCTTGAACTCAATTTGTAGCAATTGAAGTAGGCTGAGGACAATGGACACGACAAGATAAGAAACCCCAACATTTTAAAATCAGCAGAAAAAGTGGGGTGACGGATGTTCCATCAAGGGTGTTCAGATAGTTGGAAGGAATACTGCTCCCAAAGAGGAATGGACCTAATTAGTGAAAAAATTATTTCTATCACTGAAGACCATTTCAGAGCTCTCAGTGACATACAATCTATTATGTGCTGCATAACTTACCTTCTTCTCTCAGGTAGTACAAGTAAGATTAAGCTGCCACTTTTGACACCTTTGCTTTTAGTAGTAAAATAAGGTGAGGTTGGAAAGTCCTCTGCAGCAGTGTCCTCTGTAGTGGCATTCTTCTGAACAACTTCCTCCTCCTACAATGTGAGCAACAAACAAAGAACCATGTATTTATTTATTATTTATTTATTTACAGTATTTATATTCCGCCCTTCTCACCCCGAAGGGGACTCAGGGCGGATCACATTGTACACATATAAGGCAAACATTCAATGCCATATAACATAGAACAGAGACAGAGACAAACACAGAGGCAATTTAAACCTTCTCCAGCTTCCAGCTTCCTGAAGGTATGCTTGATTCCGGCCACAGGGGGAGCAGTTGCTTCATCATCCACTGTGATGGCAACTTCCTCATTCCAACGGCGACTGGGTGATTTTTATGGTGTTGTAAATTAGCTTCCCCACATATAAGTGGTACCTAAATTTCCTACTTGATAGATGCAACTATCTTTCGGGTTGCTTAGGTCAACAAGGAGCAGGGGCTATTTTTTATTTTCATTGTCGGGTGCTCACCCCGACACGGGCTGGCCTCGAACTCATGACCTCTTGGTTAGAGTGATTTATTGCAGCTGGCTGCTAACCAGCCTGCGCCACAGCCTGGCCCTGCTATCACAAAAATAGCAGAGGAACCTGGCTTTCACAGAGCAAGTGTTTAGTACTTCCTCTCACCTTCCAAACTGAAATTAGGAAGGTGTATACGTGGTTCAATATTATAGAATCGTGGGAGCTGTCATTTGATGAGCCTCCGGCACCCTTTGAAAGAGAAGGCAGCTACCAGGATCCCATACCATTTAGCCATAGCCATGAAAATAGTGTCAAACTGCATTAATACAACCGCAAGCTATGAAAACATAAGTACTAAGGTGGCACAATGAGGTAGACCACTTTAGACTGGAAGTAGCCCTTGCTCCATTGTTTCACAATATCGACAATTCCCCCACAGAGAGAACATCAGCATAGCAGGGACATAGGTTCAAGCCTAACCTTCAGCTTGGACTTTAAATTATTTAATTATTTAGTCACTGCTTTTGCTTTTGCATTTTGTTTTTACTCATTCCACACTTGCAGCAATGCAGTCAATTCTACTGCTTCTAGTTCAGTCGTTTCTCATTTTGTTGCATGTGTAAATCCAATATCACATACCAGTCAAACAGAAAAACATACACTCCGGATAGTCCTGATTAATCTTCTGTCATCTCATACTTTCCAGCAGCTTTTCAAATGTCTTTGACCTCCTCCCACTTTCCTCTTTCCTTCTCAGATTACTTCCACTGAGTGCCAAGTGCAAAAATAGTATGCACTCAATTGGCTTAGTTAGGGGTGGCAAGAAAAAGGTATCTTACTCTTCCCAGTAGATTTGGGCAAAAGCAAACTGCTGCAGTGTCCTCTAATTTCAATATTCCACTCATACCCTGGTGTTCATCTGTGAAATGTTGCAAGATTTGCCCCATCTTTAGTATTTAATACATGCAGTTCACCTATTAAGAGGAAACTTAAGTGTGCACCATTAAACAAAATCTCTTTGGGAAAGTTTGTTACTTTTGTTTTCTATTTGGATTTTGTTGTTCATGTTTTCTGTGCTGTGTTGAAAGCACAGAAGGAAGTATCGTATATACTCGAGTATAAGCCGAGGCACCTAATTTTACCACAAAAAAACCTGGGAAAACATTGATTCCAGTATCAGCCGAGATACCAATAAAATTACATTAATTGAGGCATCAGTAGTTTAAATTGTTTCGGGCTTGTTCCTGTTATGAGCCGCCCCGAGTCCCTTCGGGGAGATGGGGCGGGATATAAAAATAAAGTTTATTTATTATTATTATTTAAATGTTTTTGAATCTTTACATCAAACTGTAATTTAAGATATGACTGTTCAACTCTGATTAAATCATTATTTTCATCATCTTCAATGTAAATGTGCTTATGTATCCTTTTAATAATAATAGAGTGAAATAATAAATGTAATAATAATAATAATAATAATAATAATAATAAATGCAGTAAAATAATAAATGTAATAATAAATAGAGTAAAATAATAAATGTATTATTAATAATAAAAATAGAGTAAAATAAATGTAAAAGTAACAACAATAATAGAGTAAAATAATAAATGTAATAATACAGTAGAGTCTCGCTTATCCAAGCCTCTAGATTATCCAAGCCATTTTTGTAGTCAATGTTTTCAATATATTGTGATATTTTGGTGCTAAATTTGTAAATACAGTAATTACAACATAACATTACTGCACATTGAACTACTTTTCTGTCAAATTTGTTGCATAACATGATATTTTGGTGCTTAATTTGTAAAATCATAACCCAATTTGATGTTTAATAGGCTTTTCCTTAATCCCTCCTTATTATCCAAGATATTCGCTTATCCAAGCTTCTGCCGGCTCGTTTAGATTGGATAAGTGAGACTCTACTGTAATAATTAATAGAGTAAAATAATAAATGTAACAATACCAATAATAATAGAGAAAAAGAATAAATATACTATATATACTTGAGTATAAGCCGACCTGAATCTAAACCCACCAGGACCCTCACCCGAGTATAAACCGAGGAGGGTTTTTTTCAGTCCTAAAAAGGGCTGAAAAACTAGGCTTATACTCGAGTATATACAGTAAATATATCCTGGGATGGAACATCCTCTCCGTTAATGTTCTAAATTTCTAATGTTTTCTTTTTTCAATAAACTGAATGCTGTTTACTCCATAACAGCAAAACCCAAGTAAGGAAAACACCTTCAGCCTCAGACCTTTTCCTTTTTCTGCATTTGCCCCATCTGTCCATTTTTGTTCTCCCATCTGTTTCTTTAACTCAGGGTGATGGATTTCTGCTTCCTGAAATGAAATCTAAACTCCTGATGGAAGTCACCTACTTACACTGTGGCATAGGACTAAATCCTACCTTAACTTTATGGGGCTGTTGGTGAGGCTTAATTGAGTTGCTGGTACATATGAGCACCCTCTTTAAGCAATAGCTTTTCCTGTAATAGCAAATATTCTATCATTTCAGATGATGCATTTCTGAAAAAAAGGTGGAAGGAGACAAAGCATTACCAAGGTTATCTTTTAATCTGCTGTCAATTGGGGATTGGGAACAGACTCCGTTCGATGCTGCTGTTGTATGGTAAGTACTGCATAACTGTGGGTCTTTTTTAAATCGGGGAATATACTAAACTGTACAGCCTTGTTGATGCTGGAATGCAATTCACATTTATCTGGACTTAAGTCTTATGAAACTCAATGAAATATATTTCCAAGCAAACATGCATGGGATTGCACTGTAAGTCGAAAAGCTAATACATTCTTGTCTGCTTTCCAGTGAATTCAGTGATATTTACTTTTGAGTGGGTTCATATAGGATTGCTATTAACTACTTATATGAATACATTATAGAAGAAATTCTCTTTTCACTGTGTTGGAAATAACCAATTTCTCTCTTGGATTATGCTTGGTAGCTTCTTTAGTTTAGAATGATTCATATTTTGTTGACTTTTTTTGGTGCACTGCTGTGATCTTTGGGGTGTGTGTGTTATTATATGTACTGTTGCTTACAAAAATTAATGCCTGTGACTCTCCACTTGATTTTATCTCAGTAAATGCAGAAAAGTTAGGCAGAGGATTAAATGAAAAAGCTGAAAAGTTGACAACAGTGACTCATTGGGCACATTCCAGCCAAAATGAAGCCTCACTGATACTTTTGAGGGATTTTTTTAAGGAGATGAAAGTGGGTTGCTATGAGTTTTCCGGGCTATATGGCCATGTTCCAGAAGCATTCTCCCCTGACATTTTGCCCACATCTATGGCAGGCATCCTCAGAGGTTGTGAGGTCTGTTGGAAACTAGGTTTTGTGTGTGTGTGTCAGGAGCAATTTGAGAAACTGCAAGTTGCTTCTGGTATGAGAGAATTGGCTGTCTGCAAGGACATTGTCCAGGAGATGCCGAGATGTTTTGATGTTTTTACCATCCTTGTGGGAGGCTTCTCTCATGTCCCCGCATGGAGCTGGAGCTGATAGAGGGAGCTCATCCACGCTCTCCCTGGGTTGGATTCGAACCAGCAACCTTCAAGTCAACAAGCCAACCTTCAAGTCACAAGGCTTTAACCCACTGTGCCATCGGGGGCTCCTGGAAACTAGGTTTTTTTAAAGCTACTTTCATATGGAAACTAGATGAAAGTGTTTTTTTTTTAAAAAAAAAAATCCATTGTAAAATCCATGAGTTTTGAATTACTTAATTTGGCTTGGTCATAGTGGTTAATTTTGTTAGCTGGTTGGATATTTCTAGTGCACATTTTTGCAATGTAAATGTGATGGCTTTAAATTAAAATATGGTGATTCTTAATTGGGACCATACTCTCCATCATAAAGCCCCTTATTAATTAAGGAACCTAATTTAATCAGTGAAATCTGAGAGTGTAGCATTTAATTTACAAAGTTATTTAAAGTGCACGCTCATTCCTTTTGAATGGAAGTTTCATTTAGATTGTCTTTGAAATTGGATGTGGGTCTTTTTAAAGTCCTGGTTACTCAACTTCTCTCTTATATTTCTTGAGCTTAAGGACCCCATGTTCCCACCACAAGGACGTAATCATGATTCCTGTCTTACAGGATACTGGCACAAACTAGACCATATTTTAAATTATTCTTCATTATTGGTGTGGTATTATCTGGAATGCAATGGGATTAATTAATTTAGCGCGCAGCTGGGGTTATCCTTTACAGACATCCACTATTCAAATGGTTATTTTTGCTGCAGAAAATCAGGCACAGAATTAAACACTTTAGCAGTGCATTCTCTGCTGCGAGTCTTGGCAATTGAAATTAATGAATTGCTCCCACGTTTTGGACATGTGGATAAGCTTTTATGCTATAAAGAGAACTCACAAATATACAATATGGATTTAGCATGGAAATCAAAGCACTTTCCCAAGGTGAAATGGGACTCAAAGACAAAAATACTACATAGTAATGGCATTAAATGTAATAAAAATTCCATCAGAAGATCAATGTGAGTGGTGTATAATCTTTTTAAAAGGTAAAGGTGGTGATTTTAAACATCTTTATGTGTAGATCTCTATATGAATACCCCATTTATCCATTTTAAAACAAAAGCCCAAAGTACTTTAAAATGAACGAAAATGTTGAAAAAGGTTTCTTAGCCATACCTTCCCATCCAAAAATGTAACATAATAATTTAGTTCCACTGAAGCCAATGGGAGTTTTAAATATTGATTTCTGGAAGAGATAAATACTGTTATTATCCTGAATCTCAGAGAGCGAGAGAGAGGTCTACAGCCCCAGAGAAAGTTGGAAAATTGTACTGCTATATCATACTTCTATTTTAGGATGTCTAAAAGGTATCCATGGTAGCATGAAAAATAATTCACTCTATACAGCATTGACAGTTACCATGTATAACCCTTCCAAAAAAAGCCTTTGTGCTCATCACCTTTAAGATGTTGGTTTCAAACTATTTTGACTTTCAGTTCCTGCCAAAATGATTGGGCATGTTGACTGGAGATATGTTGGCTTGAGATGAGAGAATATTAGGCAGGAGAAGCAAGATCTGTAATAGATAAAGTGACTGTAGTTGTCATATTTGCAATTTCTTGTTCTTCAGGATTTGAGGGTCAAAATCTGGAAACAAGTGCTGGATTCTTTTGAGGAGGTCTTGTGGGTCTTTGTGGTGTCACAGTGGCAGAACTGTCAGGAGTTGAAAGACAGGCCAGAACTAATTCTGAGTCAATAGACATGACAATGGTGTAATGCAGAATTTTCAAAAATGTTTATCTTTGTGACACATTTCTTACACATGCATCATTTTGCGACACAGTAAATCAGTTTTACGAGCAAACTGGAGGTTAAACCAACTCCTTATAACAGATGTGAACACATACATAAATTATATTAACGAAATATATGGGGACTCCATGCAGTCATGCCGACCACATAACCTTGGAGGTGTCTGCAGACAATGCCAGCTTTTCAGCTCTGAAATGGAGATGAGCACCAACCCCTAGAGTCGGACATTACTAGACTTAATGTCAGGGGTTGGTGCTCTTTACCTTTACCTATCTGCAGGAAAGCTGTGAGTAATGCATGAACAAGGGCATCTCTTTGCAGAAGCCCCTACATATGATGAGCTTTTCTTTCTTGGACATCCATTCTGAATATGGAGATTTTCATGACAACGCTAGTTCTGGAATGTGTTGAAAGCGGGACAGGAGCACAGAATACTGATCCCATCACAGCTTTAGTCTGTGGCTACCTTACACTGGAGAAAAATGCAGACAGGGCTACTCAGTTTCTATTTCACAATTATTTAGCCTTATTAGGGATGAATTATTGCTAGATATTTACTTATAATTGTGGTTGGATTTCATATTCATACATTTACATAAACATATAGCCATGCTTGCCATCAGAGGACTTTATGTTAAGACTGATGTCACAGAGTCAGACACGACTAGACTTAATGTCAGGGAAAAAACTAAAAATGAGACCACAACATATCTCATGAAAACCTTCCATTCACAGTAGAGTCTCACTTATCCAACATAAACGGGCCGGCAGAAAGTTGGATAAGCGAATATTTTGGATAATAAGGAGGGATTAAGGAAAAGCCTATTAAACATCAAATTAGGTTATGATTTTACAAATTAAGCACCAAAACATCATGTTATACAACAAATTTGATACAAAAGGTAGTTCAATACGCAGTAATGCTATGTAGTAATTACTGTATCTACAAATTTAGCACCAAAATGTCATGATGTATTTAAAACATTGGCTACAAAAATGCGTTGGATAATCCAGAACGTTTGATAAATGAGTGTTGGATAAGTGAGACTCGACTGTATATTTTTAACATGCCAGTGTATGATTTATTACTTATTTCATTTAGGCTCAGTGGCAACCGAAACACTGCTGTGTTGTGACACACAATTTGGAAAGCTCTGGTATAACACTTTGGTGAAACCCTGCTAACCAAATAATGTGGTGATTCAAAACTGGGGAGAAAAGAACAAAGATTTTTTTTTTGATTTTTTTGAATTTTTGACAGCTAGGCAGGTGGCAACATTCATCCAAAAGCTGCTGAGCTTCATATTCCACATGGCATGCTGACAGCATATTTTACACATGGGGAAGTGCTTCAGACCTTCTACTGTTGTCAAGGTTTATGAAAAACTCACTGCCAAACTGTGAACGATTCTTCTCCAGGTCCTGCAAAACTCTTGGTGGAGTTTGTAGAACAGCCACAGCATTGATACTTCACTCCCCATATTGTTTCACACGGCATAAAGTGGTTGAGTGCATGTGTCTCTCTTCATATGTCTTCCCGTTAGTCCTGGCATTTTAGGATTCTAGTGGGAGGCATGGAGAATCCATTGCCCCATGCCCCACATTGCCCAACTCACCCATGATCCCACCCCAGCCGTGATCCCACCCTACATGGCTTCCCCCCCATTGTTTCAAAGGCAACACATGAAGCCTCCCATATTGCTGTGGTGACAGTGTACGTAGCTTCCTCACCCCTTTCGCCACAGAGCCCAGCCAGAAGTAGGTGTGCATCATGTAATGGTTTCTGTTGTGAAAAAAGTGAGGAAGCTGTGAACAAATGTGCAAATCAGCCTATATGATGAGGTCATAGGTCCTAAAGCCAACTCTTATTCACTAGGGCTGTGGACCCTGATATTTTTCTCCCTGAGACTTCAACCAGGGCATTGGGATTTGGCAACCCCAGCCTTCAGTATCATCTGCCAAAGAATTCAGCAGACACTTTTTCACATCATATTCTGACTGGAGTATTTAGCAAGATTGAAATAATAATAATAATAATTATAATTATTATTATTATTATTATTATTATTTATTTATTTATTTGACCAGTCATATGACCATTTCAAAGTGCAACATAAATAAAAACAAGGCAAAAAGGATGGGAGGACAGGCAGCTGACCTTCTGTTTGCCGTCAAAATCTTATTTTCCTGATTCTTCTTTCAGGAAATGTGCTCTTTTCTTGATAGCTTTCAGGATAAAAAGGCTTACTCTGATTGTGGTGGATCTTTCTTGTCCTTGCAAGAGGACTGACAGAAGTTCATTTCTGTTGGGGGACCTAAAATTAGATAGTAATGGATGTAAATATCTGTGTCGAAGTTCAGCATATGCTGGGCAGTCAATCAAAAAATGTTTGATATCTTCCACTATTTGTTCTCCCCAGACACAAAATCTCTCATTTCTTGGGATGTTACAGTAGCGACCAGTTTGCATCATAATACTTAGTTGTTCAGACCTGGCCCTGGTATATATTCTTCTTAAGGGTAACGGAACTGGAATAGTCAAATAGTGTTCTAAATGAATATTCATTTTGTGGGAGGCTAAAAACTTTGTGGCAGAAGACCTACCTATACTTGCTAGGTCCAATTGAGCATAGATATCATGATAGATCATTCAAAAATTATAAAGGAAGGCCAATTTGAGCCATCTCATTGTTTAAGACCACTACCCATGATAACTTGTGGGCACACTGGTCTTGATCCTCTAAACATAGGCGAGGAAGTCTACTGGAATTCATCCAATTTACCTTTGACCAGTAATTGAATTGTCTCATTAAAATTTGAGCTTTTACTGGGAGCATTCCTAGCTCTGCCCTTACTGCAGCCATCAGCGTTGTTCTGGAAAGGCCCAGGAGAATGCAAAGCTGCTTAACTTGGAAGACTTCGATCTTGGCCAAATTGGTGTGCCCCCAAATTTCGGCCCCAAATATGAGTGTTGGCATTATTTTTTTCTTAAAGACTTCCAGGGCAGGCCTGATTGTGCCTGGCTACAAGACTTAAGTAATAATTCCAGTGATATTTTATATTGATAAGCCAACATTGTAATGCAGCACCTTAAAAAGCCAATGGGATTTTGGGCTGCATCAAAAGGAATATCATGTCAAGATCAAGGGAAATAAAACTATCCCTGTGTTCTGCTTTGGCAAAACCTCACCTGGAATACTGTGTCCAATTCTGGGCACTACAATTCAAGAGGGATATTGACCAGCTGAAGAGACCAAAATGATTAAGAGTCTGGAAACCATGCCCTGTGAAGAGTGGCTTAAATCACTGGGCATGTTTAGCCTGCAGAAGAGAAGGATGAGAAGAGACATGATTGTCATGTTTACATATTTGAAAAGATGTCATAAAGAAGGAGAAGGTTTGCTTTCTGCTGCCCTGGAGACTAGGACTTCAAATTACAGGAAAGGAGGTTCCACCTAAAAATTAGGAAGAATTTCCTGACTCTAAGGGCTATTCAGCAGTGGAACTCTCTGCCTCAGAGTGTGGTGAAAGCTCCTTCCTTGAAGGCTTTTAAATAGAGGCTTGATGGCCATCTGTCAGGGGTGCTTTGACTGTGCATGGCAGGGGGTTGGACTAGATGGTCCATGTGGTTTCTTTCAATTCTGTGATTCCATGATGTGATCAGTTTGGGACAAAGTAATATTACTACATCAATTTCAAGTGGGAGGAGTGGGAAATACTTTGTGTGAATGTGCCCTCATGTGTTGAACTCTGGTATTTACCATTCCAAAGGGAAATGATTGAAAAGAACTCCTCTCTTTGCCATGAAAAATCCAAGGCTTCCCAGTGTGAGTGATGTTTCATATGATTTGCCCACATACTGCCATTGGAACCACTTCCTGCAACACTTCCATGGGGTTGCAGGAAAATGCAGCCCCCTAAAGTGACACAAAGAGTCTTGTGTTTCACTGTGAAAAAGTATTTAAAATAAGTGTGGGAGTGGGAAGCTCTCTGACACGTTGTATGGTTATGTAAAGAAACTACACCCACTTGTTAATATTTTAGCACCTCAAAGAGATTAGTCGAAAATTTGCTACTGGATAGGCATTTCAAAAGCTAATTTTCTACTTATCTCTTTGAGGTGGAGAGGAATTTCAGAGAACCAGCATGGTATTGTGGTTTGAAATATCGGCTGTGACTCTGGAGAACAAGGTTCAAATCTCCACTCAGCCATGAAAACACACTGGGTGACCCTGGGCAACTTGTACTCCCTTTTCTGAGCAATCTTTCCACAAAAATCCCATGATAGGTTCACTTTAGCATCATCATAAGTTGGAAAAGACTTGAAGGCACAGAGTTAACAATAGGAATTTCAGCCTGGCCTTAGCACCTAGACAAAATAACTGAAAACACCTCCCCGAAATACTTGATATTGAAAATACCTGGTCCTTCCATAAAATTATATACAGTAGAGTCTCACTTATCCAACACTCGCTTATCCAACATTCTGGATTATCCAACGCATTTTTGTAGTCAATGTTTTCAATACATCGTGATATTTTAGTGCTAAATTCGTAAATACAGTAATTATTACATAGCATTACTGTATATTGAACTACTTTTTCTGTCAAATTTGCTGTATAACATGATGTTTTGGTGCTTAATTTGTAAAATCATAACCTAATTTGATGTTTAATAAGCTTTTCCTTAAGCTCTCCTTATTATCCAACATATTTGCTTATCCAACGTTCTGCCGTCCCGTTTACGTTGGATAAGCGAGACTCTACTGTATATATATGTGTGTGTGTGTGTGTGTGTGTGTGTATATATATATATATATTCAAGAAGAATAGTCATGCCACAGGATGGAAGAAGCAAAGTAGCTCAGTCTTCAAGGATTAATCTCTTGCACTTTTTGTGCTGATTTCGGTATATTGTGTGATCCTTGATGGTTCACATTTCAATATTTCAATAATCAAAGCGTACGCGAAGGTGTTAGTGGACGAATTTAATTATAGATGAATTTTAAATTTTATAAGTCATGGTTTAATAGAGTTTAATTAGAGTTTTAGTTAATGCGGTACTGTTTTATTGTTTATGGCTTCTGTTATTGAATGTATTTTGGGCAATATAATTGCCAACTGTTGTAAATCGCCCTGAGTCCCCCTGGGTGAGAAGGGCGGGGTAAAAGTGATGTAAATAAATAAATAAATATTTTATTGCAATATAATTGGAATGAAATAGATTTTTGTTAGGTTATCATTGTAAACTGATCCATGGGCTAGATGAAGAAGACAGATAAATAATATAGAAACAATATCAGTCCTTTATGAAACTTCCATTAGGACCAACTTCCTCACTGTGAGTGCTGTTTGGCAGTGAAATATACTGCCTGGGAATGCAACTAGAAGATTTTTAATAGGCTGGATGGCCATCTGTTGGGAATGCTTTGATTGAGTATTCTTGCATGGTAGACTTGGTTGGACCAGATTATTGTTGTGGTCACTTCTACCTCTGTGTTTCTATGATTATTTGTGGCATCTTCTTCCAGCTTGATTTATTCCAGAATATACACTATATAAGTACATTTGGAAAGTATGGAACATGGCCATACAGCCCAAAAGACCCAAAGTCATGAAAGCCTTCAACAATACATTGGAAAGTATTTTTCTCTACCAGAAGGAAAGTAGGCTGAGTTTCTTCATGCGTCTTGTGGGTTTTCACATGACTTATTATTACTATTTCCATCTTGCGAGCTATTCAGTATATGAGATGAGTGCTGTCAAAAACTCTTGTCTTTCCTATCACTTTTTTTGGAGGAGGGGGCAACCAAAAAGCAGTCACTCCCCTGACAGTGCTTTCACATTGCTGGGTTGTTTCTGCTGAGCAAACAATAAAAGGAAACTACAGAAGCAATGTTGGAAAATCAGCAAATGCATCTCCAAAGACCAAGGAGATGAAGGGATTTTGTAGTAGAAAATAAAAACCAGCAGTCCATTGAGACAATTGTCAGAAAACAGTTTGGAAGAGGGAAAAACTAAGAAATGTGGAACAAAACACAGAGATGAAGAAAAATGAGTGAAGAGTTGTAATGCAATGCTAGAAATCTGCTGAAAGCGCTGCATGAGTGACTCAAGAGACTTGCACAAAACTGATGGATAGTATACTCAATGGGTGCAAAGGTAGCCCACAAACTCTTCCACCAAAAGAAACTTGTTCACTTCTGATATGCTTCTCCCAAGAGATATACTGGGACAGTGTTTTATTTTGTGCTTTGATTCCGTTCTGAATGCTTAGGATATTTCTCCGTTCCCATCTGAGGCTGCATGGGGAATTCGTCCTCATGTTGTCTTTGCAATCAGTTTGCTTTGAATTTTGACTTCCATACAAAATCAGGCGCCTTCTTTGAAATGCAGTACTACAGACAAGCAAAACAAATATCAAATTGATAGCTTCACAATCTAGCAAATTTAGAACACACCAAAGCACTTGTTTTAAAAATAAATCAAGGGATCATGACAGGCAGATGGATTTTTAGGGTTGGGCTATGATGGCTTCATTATATTTGAGGTTCTCTAATCCTCTTTCTGCACATTTTCCATAATTGGAATCTTTTGCCTCCTTTGGCAAAGCAAGTTTTATTTTTCATATTTCTGTTGTTACTAATAAAAAATATTGTATACTAGCTTGGGGACCCGGCGATGCCCAGGTCATTTGAGAATGGTATTATTTGTCTTTTAATGTTATGTATTCTGTTTGGAGTGGGTGAACTACAATTCCCAGAATCGTGGCTGAATCCTCCTGAAACCCTGCCAGTATTATAAGTTGGCCATTTTGAGCGTGTGTGCCAGGTATGGTGCAGTACTCTATGGATGGGGGTGAACTACTGCAACTTCCAGATTCCCGGGGCAATTGCTCCGAAATATCTATCAGTATCCACAGCAGGCAATATTCAGTCTGTGTGCCAAGTTTGGTCAAGATTCGTCATCGGCTGGGTTCAGTGGTCTTTGGATGGAGGTGAACTACAACTCCCAAAATCAAGGCCCCTTCCCACAAATACCTGCAGTATGTTCTGTAGGTCATGAGGCTTCTCTGTGTGAAGTGTGGTCCAAGTGCATTGTCGGTGGGGGTCAGTGTTTATCTGGCTGCAGGTGAACTATAACTCCCTTTTTCCCAAACTTGTCCAATATGTTGTATTGGTTATGGGGACTCTGTGTGCCAAGTGTGATGCTCATTCATTGCAGGTGAACTATAAATCCCAGTACCTACTACTCCTCAAGTTCCAGTCCAGTTCCCCTCCAAACTCACCAGTAGTCAAATCTGGGCATATCGGGTCTGCATGGCAAGTTTGGGCGAGAGCCATAATTATTTGGGTTCATGGCATTCTGAGTGTAGGTGAACTTCAACTCCTCTATATTTCCCAGTAGGAGTGACAGTGCTCTGTCTTGATGCAGGGTGAACTACAACTTCCACCATGTGGAGTCAATCCCTAAACTCCTGCAGTAAGTTTAGTTGCAGCTCAGTTGTGCTCTGTTTGTTATGCAGAGTGATTGGAAAGGAAAGGGCAGTGGGCAGGGCCATGCAAATTCCACAGCAATGGAGAACCCTGGGATGCCTAGAAGAAAAAGCAAAATCTAGGATGAAATGGTCCCCAAACGAAAGCATTCCTTGGGTGGTGGGCTGTAGTGTTTGGGAAGGACATTGGCAGGGGCTGGGCTGCATGTTCATGGCGCTCGCTGTAACCGCAATGTCAGTGGAAAAGAGTGACTTGCTGAACTACACATCCCAGATGTTTGCCCGTAGCCAGGATTTTGATTTGGGGGGGGGGGGCTGAGTCCGAGTGAGAGAGGATCTGCCCTAGCAAACTTTTTCTATTGTTATCCCAATACCCCCATGCATATGGGATATATTGAGCATGGTCATCAGATCATGATATGAATAAACATAACAGTTTAAATAATAAATGTAAGGCCTTCTTGCGGACCACCCTGAGAATTTCAGGTGCCTGCCCATGCCTACCCAGATGAGTCCGAGATGACCAGACAAGTAGTGATACTGGCATCTAAAAACCTGATTTCCTCCATATCTGCTTTCTTTACAGAATGGATCCATAGCAATAGTGCTAAGTCATTTAAATCACTCTTTTAATAATCACATACTCCAACATTCTTATTAATGCTCTAGCCTTATTTATTAGCTACCAGAATTTTGGATTTTTTAAAAATAAAAACAAAAAAAGTACAAACTACAAATAATCTTCCTATACTGTACAATTTTCTAAGCCTTTGTCACAGCAAGAAAAAAAATGCTAAAGGTATTTGTTAAAAAAAATTAGTGAAGAATTACATCTTTAGTCCCAAAATATCTCCTTTACATCAGGATCTCTTTGGAAACAACCTGATAGCCATCAAAAGCATACCTAATTCAGGATAAGAACTCAAGCAATACAGTGGTTATATTCACCAGTGTCTCCAGGATAAGCCATGAGCCTTTAGGCATTTTTTTTAAGGATTAAGGATTTTGTAAACATTTTTGTTTATCTTAGCTTTGCTATTTTGTCTATGAGCTAAGTAGCAGAATGAAGGGTTCTGTGCACAAAAAAAAAAGCATGCCACTTGCAGAACTGAACTAGCATTAAAAATCAGAAAACAAATCTGTCAATCTTAGTGTAATCAGCAAAGGAGGTATTTTTAGAAATGTCTTCTCCATCATATTCAAGCTGATGCCTTGGAACAATCAGATTGCAAAGGCACAGCTGGCCTGACACACGTGGTTCGCCTTTTCTTGCATTTCCAAGAGTTTTATTGGAAGAACCACAAAGATGTAGCTCCTCCATCAGAACCGAGCAGAGGGCAATTCTGCCTGAGAGGAAGCAGCAGGATTTTTGTAGAAGAATCACCACAATCTTTATTTCCCTCACATTGGAATGGATTGGAGGATTAATAATACTAGCACCAGGGCTGGCAAAACTAGTGATCCTTAATTTGGGACTTTTATTGGGATCCAGAGAGAGGGGTGATCCAATGCTTGGATCCAAAGAGACCAATGCAAACAGGATTCTGTGAGCTTTCCCTTTATTAAGGGTTGTCTACAAATATCTTAGTTCAAACAACAGTTTTAAGGATGTCAGTTCCCTATATCAATTATTCTCTACCTCTTAAATGCTATATTGAACCTGGCAATGTGACACGGCCTAATGAAAATGGAGTCTTTTAAGGATCTTGGATAATCTGTTTTATGAATAGAGTGTTCCCTCACTACTTCGCGGTTCACTTTTCGCGGATTTGCTCTTTTGCGGTTTTTCAATAAACTCTAAAAGACTATTATAAATAATAAAAATTACAATTTACAGCCTAAGGAAGGGAAGAAGGAGAAGCCAAAGGGGGAGAAAAGGCACCCACGCAGCAACGGGAGGAGAAGGAGGTGATTTATCAACACACAGTTGGCTGATAAAGACTTAGAATAGTGTATAACTACTAAAATAATGTATAAATATTAAAATAAATACAGTATCCCTACTTCGTGGATTTTCACTTATTGCGGGTGGTCCTAGAACCTAACCCCAGCAATAAGTGAGGGAACACTGTAACCTAAGGGAATTTGTAATGTTATATGTTATAAGCTATTAAATAATTGTTTATGATTTAGATAATGGATATTTGTGTTAGTTGTTTTATTATGTCTTATTGAATGTGTATTTTATGTGAATTCAGTTTTAATCCACTGTACGCTGCTTTGAGTCCCAACCGTGGGATAAAAATGAATTAATAATAATAATAATTATTATTATTTTATTATGACACAGCAAACAAGATAGATATGCTGGATTTCATATCACAAAATCACAAGTCGAACACTTCCCAAGTGTCTAGGACTGTGTGATGTATTTTCGGATGATGCATGCAGATCCCAGCAGGGTGGCCTTTTGCAGTTGGCAGATCGTGGTGTGTTGTGTTCCAGAACTTTGTCAGTCTGGATTTGGAAGTCCCACAGTATCTTTGCGTGCTCATTTTCCAATACTTTTGCAGGTTTCTGATCCCACCAGTTCTTTACTGCTGGCAGGTGGTACTTGAGGCATAAGTTCCAATGAATCATTTGGGCCACATAGTTGTGCCTCTGTTTGTAGTCTGTCTGTGTGATTTTCTTACAGCAGCTGAGGATATGATCAATGGTTTTGTCGGATTATTATTATTATTATTATTATTATTATTATTATTATTATTATTATTATTAACCCTAACTGGTGGGATCACAAACCTACAAAAGTATTGGGAAATGAACATGCAAAGATACTGTGGGACTTCCGAATCCAGACTAACAAAGTTCTGGAACACAACACACCAGACATCACAGTTGTGGAAAGGAAAAAGGTTTGGATCATTGATGTTGCCATCCCAGGTGACAGTCACATTGACAAAAAACAACAGGAAAAACTCTTCCGCTATCAGGACCTCAAGATTGAACTTCAAAGACTCTGGCAGAAACCAGTGCAGGTGGTCCCAGTGGTGATGGGTACACTGGGTGCCGTGCCAAAAGATCTCAGCCGGCATTTGGAAACAATAGACATTGACAAAATTACAATCTGCCAACTGCAAAAGGCCACCCTACTGGGATCTGAGAGCATCATTCGAAAATACATCACACTGTCCTAGACACTTGGGAAGTGTTTGACTTGTGATTTTGTGATACGAAATCCAGCATATCTATCTTGTTTGCTGTGTCATAATGAAATAATAATAATAATAATAATAATAATAATAATAATAATAATAATAATAATAATAATGCTCACCAACACTATACCTTCTAACTGTCCTGTTTTGGCAAAGGAAATCCTCTTTATTTGAGAAGCCAAAGAAAGGGTATTGACAACAATGTGTAAAGTTTTGTTTCTTTCACAAATACTTGCAACAGGTGTTTGGTTTTCTTAGCATTCCCCATAAAATATGGAAAATGACTATGATTTATTTGAAAAAGGACTAAGGAACATTAATATACATCTCAGCTGACCTGGTTTGGCAGTGACAGACCCAGTTAATTTTCTCCTATACCATGTTTTCAGCTGCTTTTAAATTATCTCAGTTTCTTTTCCCTCATTGACTTATTTCAAAAGCTAAAAACTGAAGTCAAAGAGCAAAAGTAGCTTGCTCTCTATTATCTCAGCATAGGGAGATGAGGGGCTAAGGACCTCATCAGACGGGCCGGGGGAAAGTGGAAAGAACTATTCTCCTTCGTTCACTACTGTCTTTCCCTGTCTTCTGGGATGGCCTCCCATCCCATGTTATTTCCCATCTTTTCTCCGCTTCCTCACCGATTCCCACAGGCAGCCACCAGCCATGGGATGGCCTCTGTTACCCTCTGTTTGGCCAGCATCTGAAAACATAGAGAAGATGCAGAGAAGATTGGATTGGATAAGTTTGTTAGATTTGTTCTTCCCAATGGGCTCAGACAAAACCAAATTGCTGCAGCCTCTCCTTGCTTATGGGACTTCCACTGCCGAACCTGGTGAGCTGGATAGTATGATAACATTATTTGGTAATTTTGGGTAATTTCCCAATTCATCATACTCGCTGACACATCAAATTGCTGCAGCCTCTCTTTGCTTGTGCATTCTTCATCATTAATAACATTTGCCATCTTGTTCACACTCTTAATGCTGTGCAATGTCAAAAGGTAAGCCACATGTTTACTTTGACTGGCCAGAATAAAGTACCGTATATACTCGAGTATAAGCCGACCCGAATATAAGCCGAGGCACCTAATTTTGCCACAAAAAAACTGGGAAAACATTGACTCCAGTATAAGCCGAGATACCAATAAAATTACATTAATTGCGGCATCAGTAGTTTAAATGTTTTTGAATCTTTACATCAAATTGCAATTTAAGATATGACTGTTCAACTCTGATTAAATCATTATTTTCATCTTCTTCAATGTAAATGTGCTTATGTATCCTTTTAATAATAATAGAGTGAAATAATAAATGTAATAATAATAATAATAAATGCAGTAAAATAATAAATGTATTAATAATAATAAAAATAGAGTAAAATAAATGTAAAAGTAACAATAATAGAGTAAAATTATAAATGTAATAATAATAATTAATAGAGTAAAATAATAAATGTAACAATACCAATAATAATATTTTTATTTATTTATTTATTTATTTATTTATTTATTTACATCACTTTCTCTCCGAGGAGACTCAAAGCGGCTTACAGTAAATAGGCAAAAATTCAATGCCTAAAAACAGTTCATATAAAACAGATACCATTACAAAACAAAATCACATTATATAAAATTTTAAGAATATCCAAGATTAAAATCCATTCATCCAGAATCCTCAAGTCTTCGTACAGGTCATGTAATAGAGAAAAATAATAAATATACCATATATACTTGAGTATAAGCTGACCTGAATATAAGCCCACCAGGACCCTCACCCGAGTATAAGCTGAGGGGGGCTTTTTCAATCCTAAAAAAGAGGTGAAAAACTAGGCTTATACTCGAGTATATACAATATTTGCAGACCAGTTTAGATGGGGGAGCCTTAAAGGCTGTGAATGTTCAGTTTTGGCCTAGCTGTTGTTCTTCCCAGCATCAGGCTTATATTGCAGGAATATAAAACTCTTCCTCATCTTTTACAAGGCAAGAAAAGACTTGGCTTAAAGCGTGTGAGAGGAATAAGATATCAGCTATCTGCTTCTATTGGTAACAAGTTCCATTGTCCCGCACATCTCATCCATTGCCAACAGTCTTGCAAAGATTCTGCAAGGCCAGCATTTCAATAGTCAAGTTGACCTTTCTCTTTTTCAGGAATCTATCTCTGGATGCATTGCCAGCTTGCATCTTGCTTCACTCCCAGGGCTATTGGCCTGGTACCTGTAAGAGATGTTGCATATATCCATCTGCTCACAAAATAAATTTAATTTGATTTGGCTCAGTATGGTTCCAGGAATTTTGTCATTACTGCAAAGAGAGAAACAAAGAAACATGACTATTCAGTGGACTATCCCAGATGAATAATCTTACATATATTTCCCCAGTTTTTTCAAAAGAAATTGGCCCTTCTTTTTAAGTGATCAATCCAAATTAGTCTCCTTTCTCTCACAACATAAAGCCTTTCATGCATTCATGAAAACTGGGGCTATGTGAAAACCCTCAGAAATTCTCATGCACATCCCACTCACAGAAAAATAAATTCCGAAACACTTTAAAATGTATGAATACTGGATGATTACAGTGCAGAAAAATTAATTTTATCTGCAGTAGAAATTATTTGTCCATACTGGCCAAGATTAAAATCAAATAGCAGCAGACCTAAAGTGTGTGTGTGTATGCGTATGTATGTATGTATGTATGTATGTATGTATGTATGTATGTATACACACACACACACACATATACAAATACACACACACATTTTATATACATAATATATGTCCAGATTTTCTGTGCACAAGTACTATACACATTCACATAGGTGTAAGGCCCATTCAGTGGAATAGGCAATGTGTCACTGCTGGACTTATAATGAGAATGATGTGGCCCTCCAGATAATATGGACATGCAACTCCCAGCGTTCCTCATTACTTACCGTTCTGGCTGTTGCTGCTGTCAATTGGAGGGACCATGAAATATTCTGAGCTGTTTTATGGACCCCATCGTAGAAAAACAGAGTGACAATGGAAGGGCAGTCAGTCCCTATTTTAGCAGCTGAATATGCCTTCTACCATTGATTAATGGAATTTATTTATAAGAAAGTTTATGATCTGGCAAAATAACACGTCTAGAATGCATGCTTACTCAGAAGCAATCCCCACTGAACCCAAGATACCATAGGCCCCATATACACTGAGCATTTATTAATGCAGTTTGAACTATCATAGAAGAAAATGGTTTCGCTATACAAATCTAAATAAGTGATGGAATCCCGGCACCGAGCAAAACAACAAAACTAAACACCCCCCAACCTCCAAATTAGACAACAGAATCCATCATCCATGCCTCCAGGTTGAAACAACAAAACATCGGGTCAGAACCTCCACGGGAACTAAAAAACACCAACACCCGAAACATGCCATGTGCGCTTGCGCCAAAAGGACTCCTCGCCCCAACATACCCATCACACTCTGAGCAGAGGAGCTTCTTTCCCACATAATGGCGCCTTCCAGGCTACTTTACACCCTCCCTCCTCAAAAACAAACCCGACAGACGGAAAGGGCACTTTCCCTTCCACAAACCTCCATCCACTTACCCCACACTCCTGCAAAAAAAGGGCGGGAGAGGGAAGGCCCAGCTTTGCCATTCCCCTCTACCTGTTACCCCTCCTCCCGTGACATCACTCCCTGGCCGACAACAGAAAACAAGATAGACATGCTGGATTTCATATCACAAAATCACAAGTCAAACACTTCCCATTTGTCTAGGACTGTGTGATGTATTTTCGGATGATGCGTGCAGATCCAAGTAGGGTGGCCTTTTGCAGTTGGCAGATCGTGATTTTGTCAATGTCTATTGTTTCCAAATGCCGGCTGAGATCTTTTGGCATGGCACCCAGTGTGCCCATCACCACTGGGACCACCTGCACTGGTTTCTGCCAGAGTCTTTGAAGTTGAGGTCCTGATAATGGCTGAGTTTTTCCTGTTGTTTTTCGTCAATGCGACTGTCACCTGGGATGGCGACATCAATGATCCAAACCTTTTTCCTTTCCACAACTGTGATGTCTGGTGTGTTGTGTTCCAGAACTTTGTCAGTCTGGATTCGGAAGTCCCACAGTATCTTTCCGTGCTCATTCTCCAATACTTTTGCAGGTTTGTGATCCCACCAGTTCTTTACTGGTGGGATCACAAATAAAAGTTCTTTACTGGTGGGATGACAAATAAAAGTAACAGCCAGGAACACATCCCTCTGTACATATGGAGGTCTTGCTCTATATGTTAAGTTACTGATGTCTTCGGTGAAGGACACTGTAAAACAAAGTACATTCATCCACTTATAAGTCAAAAAATTCTAGGTAAAAATGTGAGCACTATGTTCACCTGATATTCTGACCCCACAATTCTTGGTCAGTGGAGTAAGGACATAGTTTACATTTTGTCAACACCACACCTGTCTGCCCTTAATTGAATGAAACCGGCAGGAGACAGCTACACAATTGCAAGCCAGATCAATGAACTGTAAAGAAACCACAAAATGCCTGCCAACAATAGTAACAACAACACTGAAACTATTAAAAATGCATTGAAGGAAGTTGAAGTTACTGAAATGAGGAGGGAGAATTTAAAAACAAAACAAAAACAAATAGCGTTGTCGAAGGCTTTTGTGGCCGGGATCACAGGGTTGTTGTATGTCTTTCGGGCTGTGTGGCCATGTTCCAGAAGTATTCTCTCCTGACGTTTTGCCCACATCTATGGCAGGCATCCTCAGAGGCTGTGTGGCATGGATAAACAAATAGCTTTTTCTAATATTAAAACATTGCTTCCAAAGAGGGCTTATATCCAGAAATAGAATTCAATGCTTAATTTAAAAAGAAAGAAGAAAGAAAGCT
Organism: Anolis carolinensis; assembly: GCF_035594765.1. NCBI lineage: Eukaryota > Metazoa > Chordata > Lepidosauria > Squamata > Anolidae > Anolis > Anolis carolinensis. The sequence goes on along the minus strand of NC_085841.1, from coordinate 213,127,761 downwards.
TGTTAATATTCTACTATGTGCAATGGGTTTGCTTACCATATTTGGGCTTTGTGAATGAAGGATTTAGAAATAGGAAGGATTTTGCTAAATCAAGGCTGCATGGGTGGCTGAACTGATAAGATCCTGGAGGCAACCGTTCTTTTCTTCTGAAGAAACTGATCTTTTTCTTTAACAAAAAATATCGGCTTACTTAGCAGTACAAAAAAACCCCCACTTTTATTTTTAAATCAGTGTCTATAATTTCTTCCCAGAGGGTGTGTAAGCTGGAAGCTTTATCTGTTGTGTGCTCCACTCCTGCCTGATAGTCGGTCATGAGCCTTTCCTGTTTTGCCCAGCTTTCATTTTGAAAAGAAAACCTGAGCTTAAACATAAATTAAAATACAGCTTTCTATTGTCCACATACAAAGAACAACAAATACCGGCTTCTGGGATGTAAGGAAATCTCAGCATCACAAGCAGAGAGAGCAGGAGGGGCGCAGGCAGCATGGTGCAGAGAAGATAGCAACTGGGAAGAGAATACATAAATAATGCATCCTTTCTTCTCCATAGAGCCTTGCAGGTTGTCCTTTGGAAAAAGAACTGTCAAAAGAAGAGTAGAGAAACAGGTAATGGCTGAATCTATGCAGATGTCTGAAAGAGGCAGTCGGTTGACTTTCATTCCAGGCAGTTTCAAAAAACAACAATGCTTCTGAGTCATAAAAAGAAGGAATCTCCTTTGCCCTCCAAGATGAATAATTGTATCTCAGCATAAGCTTCTGCAGACTACTGCTGACTTTCTGAAAGTTCAGTTGTATGGAAGTGTCCACACTATGAATAATAGTAGAAATATTTATAAGGAGTGCCACAAAGGTATAGTCCAGGGGTCCCCAAACTTTTAAAGCAGTGGGCTGGTCCACAATCCTTCAGACTGTTGAGGGACCGAATTATCATTTGAAAAACAAATTCCTATGCACACTGCACATGTCTTATTTGTAGTGCAAAACAACAACAACAATGAAAGAAGAATACAATATTTAAAAATGAAAACAATTTTAACCAACATAAACCTATCAGGGTTTCAATGGAAAGTGTGGGCCTGCTACTGGCCAATGAGATAGTCAAGTTAATTAGGATTGTTGTTGTTGTTGTTGTGTGCCTTCAAGTCATTTCAGAATTTGTCCGAGCCTAAGTCTAAAATTAATTAATTATTTATTTACTACCTTTATTTACTACATTTATATCCCGCCGTTCTCATCCTGAAGGGGACTTAGAGTAGCTGTATGTACATACAATATATTATATTATTAGCATAGCACAATATTAGCATTATATATAACTATATTGAACTATACCACTATACTGTAATGTAACTGTATATGTAATATATAACATATAATTAATATTATTATATGGTATTAATATTGGTATTATATTGTATAACATTATAATATTTTTATCAATATTATATGTATATACAATATATTATATTATTAAAACTGATATAAAAATATTATATTATAAAACTAAGGGCGGGGGCCATGTAAATGACCCTGGAGGGCCGCATCCGGCCCCCGGGCCTTAGTTTGGGGACCCCTGGTATAGTCAGATCTGACTCTGATATATAAATACGAGGGTTGAATGAAAAGTAATGCCTCCACCTTCGTAACTCCTCAACACATGCGGCAGGTACTGACTTGTCATGGAGCCCCGGTGGCGAAGTGCGTTAAAGCGCTGAGCTGCTGGATTTGGAGACCGAAAGATCTCAGGTTCAAATCCCGGGAGCTGTTTGAGCACCTGCTGTTAGCTCCAGCTCCTGCCAACCTAGCAGTTCGAAAACATGCAAATGTGAGTAGATCAATAGGTACCGCTCCGATGGGAAGGTAACGGCGCTCGATGCAGTCATGCCGGCCACATGACCTTGGAGGTGTCTACGGACAATGTCGGCTCTTCGGCTTAGAAATGGAGATGAGCACCAACCCCCAGAGTCAGACATGACTGGACTTAACGTCAGGGGAAACCTTTACCTTTACCTTTGCTGACTTGTTCAGTAGACTCTCCTCTACAGTTGCATTGGGCAGGAAGCCTTAGCATTGAACGGTTGTGTTGTTAAAGTGCAAAGTATGGAACCCTGCACAGATGGTCGGTCAATGCGACTTAAGCAACATGCAGTCACTGAATTCTTGACAGCAGAAGGTGTCACCCCAAAGGAGATTCGTCAGAGAATGCAAGCTGTTTATGGTGATTGTGTTGATGTGAGTACTGTGCGTCATTGGATGAGTAAGTTTGAAGATGTTGAGGTGGGAACATCTGACTTGCATGATAAACAAAGAGTTGGACGTCTTGTGATAGCAACCACGAGTTTCACAAGCAAAAAGTTGACAGATTGATTCAGGACGATGGTTGTATCAGAGAGAAATTTCAAGCATAATCGGCATTTCACAAGAATGAAGGAGCTCAAAATACGTACATCAAGATCAGTGGCAGCTTAGAGTACATCATAAAATTTTTAACATTAGTAACAGTTGACGTGCTAAAAAGTCTTTAATTTGTTTGGTTGTGGGATCTTTTTATTTATTTATTTACAGTATTTATATTCCGCCCTTCTCACCCCGAAGGGGACTCAGGGCGGATCACATTATAACACACATAGGGCAAACATTCAATGCCCATAAACACATCAAACAGAGACCGAGACAGACAGATGCAGAGGCAATTTAACCTTCTCCTGAGGGGATGTTCGATTCTGGCCACAGGGGGGAGCAGCTGCTTCATGATCCACTCTGACGGCACTTCCTCATTCCAAGTCGTAAATTAGTTAAACTTGCCTCCCTACTTTTTTTTTATAAGTGGTACCTTATTTCCTACTTGATAGATGCAACTATCTTTCGGGTTGCTAGGTCAGCAACTAGCAGGGGTTATTTTTTATTTTTAATTGACGGGTGCTCACCCCGCCACGGGCTGGCCTCAAACTCATGACCTCATGGTCAGAGTAATTTATTGCAGCTGCTCAACAGCCTGCGCCACAGCCCGGCCCCCCTTTTTCTGGGGGATCACTTCACAAAATAGATTGTGAATTTTAGATTAGAGTGAAGAGATCAATATCCAAAATAGGAGGTCTGAAATCTATCCAAATATTTTGGTCTACAAGTCCCTGAATCCTTCAACTAGCATGTAATCCCAAACAGTAATTTCTCCAGGCTCGGTAAATGTATTATATTTCTTCCAAGGCTAAAAAATTCTATATCTATATCAAGCAGAGTGCTTGTACTAGAAACAGGCCAGTTATATAACCCCACTCTGACAACAAAAGTGGCCCTGTATTTGTTTAAAGCTGCTAAAAGGAGATCGAGATCAGATTGGGGTGCAGTGTAGGGGAGACGAGGATAGTTGATGCATAGATCTTTAGCTAAACTACATTGGCACCAAGCAGGCAGACACCTGTATATCTGTATTTTATTTTAAGTGAACCAGATGTATGTTGTATGTTGTTTTTGTATTGTCTGTCCTTGATAAGGCCAACTGGCTAATCAATAAATTGTTGTTGTTGTTGTACTAGAAACAGGATAAAGTTCACAAGATGCTCTTCTAACTAAAAAAAGAAAAAATACATTCACAGTAAGACCCCTGTATTTGCAGGGAAGGTGTTCTCGGCTAGACTGTGGTTACCTGAAACCATAGATCCAACCATAGAACACCATTAAAGTACTTAACTTCAATTCCTGGCAAATCTTAGGGTCAATCTGGAGGACCCAGAAATTCCTAGACATGTATCCTCCTTAGGAATCAGTTAGGTCCTACAGGGGTAACTCTATAATAACTTCTGGGGAGAACATACAATAGACTATCTAAAGCAGGGGTCCCCAAACTAAGGCCCGGGGGCCGGATGCGGCCCATCGAAGCTATTTATCCGGCCCCCATGGCACAAGGGCAGAAGGGGTTTGGACTAAATGACCCAAGGGGTCTCTTCTTCTCTTACAACCATCATTATTATTATTATTATTATTATTATTATTATTATTATTATTATTATTATTATTATATTGTATGACACAGCAAACAAGATAGATATGCTGGATTTCGTATCACAAAATCACATTATTATTATTATTATTATTATTATTATTATTATTATTATTATTAACATTGAGGTTGGATGGCCATCTGTCAGGGGTGCTTTGCTTGTGCTTTCAGTGCACAAATGCAGAAGGGGATTGGACTAAATAGCCCAAGGGGTCTCTTCCAACCCTCTTTATAATAATAATAATAATAATAATAATAATAATAATAATAATAATATTAAATAATAAAATAAAATAATAATAAAATTAAATAATTTTATAATAAAATTAAATAATTTAATAAAATTAAATAATAATAAAATTATAATAATAATAATAATAACATTGAGGCTGGGTGTCCGTCTGTCAGGGGTGCTTTGCTTGTGCTTTCGGTGTACAAAGACAGAAGGGGATTGGACTCAATGGCCCAAAGGTTCTCTTCCAACCCTCTTTTTTATTATTATTATTTATTATTTATTATTATTATTATTATTTATTATTATTATTATTATTGCTTGGTGGCCAACTATAGTCTGGCCCTCCAACAGTCTGAAGGATTGTGAACTGGCCCCCTGTTTCAAAAGTTTGGGGACCCCTGATCTAAAGCAAGCATGGGCAAACTTCGGCCCTCCAGGTGTTTTGAACTCCAACTCCCACAATTTCTAGCAGCCGATAGGTATCATTAGCTAGCATCCCTTATAAAGCTAGATCCTCGTGAACACTTTTTTCCCAGACAAAGGGGAACAAAGGACCAACTTCTTCAGAGAATGGTGAAATTATCTTTGCAGGCAGCAATGAAACAAAAGCCTTTCATTCATAGATCAAAGAAAGAAAGAGAGAGGTTGAAAAAAAAGGATGTGCGTGTTCTTTCTAAAGTCCCATTTTCACCAATCATTTTACAAGAGCTAATACCTCTTTTCTTCCAACAAGTCTTTCCTTGTCTCCAAATATAGAGAGTGATGCTGTGAGGCTTCTCACTGATCCCCAATGCACACCTTTGAAACTGGGAATTCCCTCATATCCGTATTCTGCTGTATTCAGGGTCCTGCTTGATTCTCACTGTACACCCCAATAAACATAGTATTTAGCACAGATAGGAGAACCACAAAAGTACTCTTCATTGCGCAGAACAGTGTGCACAGAAATAGAAAAAAATTCTACTCCAAAATATAAATTATTTTGCAGAGAATGAGTCCCAAACTGGAAATGCCAAATGGTTTCTCTTCGCTATCTACAATTATCTTCTGCATTCAAGAGCATTGGAAGACAGTGTCTTATCATGAGTGGTTGAAACTATCAGTCTTTTTAATTTTTATTGCACATAGTTTCACTGTTTTGTCCTCTGTTTCATGGAGGAAAATATCTTGGGTCATCCCTCTACACATGTTTGTGGGATGGTGGCATTGTATATACAGTAGAGTCTCACTTATCCAAGCTAAACGGGCTGGCAGAAGTTTGGATGAGCGAATATCTTGGATAATAAGGAGGGATTAAGGAAAAGCCTATTAAACATCAAATTAGGTTATGATTTTACAAATGAAGCACCAAAACATCATGTTTTACAACAAATTTGACAGAAAAAGTAGTTCAATATGCAGTAATGTTATGTTGTAATTACTGTATTTACGAATTTAGCACCAAAATATCATGATATATTGAAAACATTGACTACAAAAATGGCTTGGATAATCTAGAAGCTTGGGTAAGCGAGGCTTGGATAAGTGAGACTCTACTGTACATATATGGTAATATTATGTGGTAATAGCAAAACATATGTATGCAAATCTTTAGAAGAGTTTGGCATTTATAATCAATTTTCAAGGGAGAACTTTTTTAAAAAAATCCTCAGAAATGCTAATCAGAGATAACCTGGTTTATTCCTCATTTTTAAACATATCCACTGGGTATTTATGTCTTTCCTGATATTGAGATCATCTTAAGACATCTAAGAAGACAGTAATTCCAGGGTTGATTTAATCAATTGCAGTAGAAGTATGCAATTGTTCATGTCCTGCCAACTTTGCTTATTTCATCTATATTATTATTTTGAAGAAGGGAGGAAAAAAGAGCATCTTTCTATCTCCTGTCAAGATGTCACACAACAAAAACATGCACATCGCATACTAATGCACTGCCAAGGAAAAGTAGTGCCACATCAGCATTTTTCCAGACATACTTTTCTTTTGCCAGAAAAGTCTAGCTGCCTGTTTTCCACCTGGAATTTGAAAATATTACTAGTGTCTGTGGGCACAATGATGTGCTCAATTTTTGTAGTTGGAGGGCATTTATCCACAGAGAGTATAAAAATTTAAGAATCATTATATAAGTACAGTAGAGTCTCACTTATCCAAGCTAAACAGGCTGGCAGAAGCTTGGATAAGCAAATATCTTGGATAATAAGGAGGGATTAAGGAAAAGCCTATAAACATCAAATTAGGTTACGATTTTACAAATTAAGCACCAAAACATCATGTTATACAACAAATTTGACAGAAAAGGTAGTTCAGTACGCAGTATTGTTATGTTGTAATTACTGTATTTACGAATTTAGCACCAAAATATCACGATATATTGAAAACATTGACTACAAAAATGGCTTGGATAAGCGAGGCTTGGATAAGTGAGACTCTACTGTATTCCCAACTTGTTAGCAAACCTCAAGAGCCTTCTGAAGAAATACTGTACAATGTGCATCATATTCACCATATCTATCAGTACACCTCAGTGTTGACCACAGGAATAAATTTAGAAATGCAGGATTGAATTGCCAGACCTTGGGAAAGTTACTTTTTGAACTGCAACTCCAAAATCCTCCCAACCAATATGGCCAGTGGTCAATCAGGATTGTCTAACTTTGGCAGCTTTAGGGGACAAATGTTTGCCTGAACAATGTGTTGTCGAAGGCTTTCATGGCCGGGATCACAGGGTTGTTGTATGTCTTTCGGGCTGTGTGGCCATGTTCCAGAAGTATACTTCTGACATACAACAACCCTGTTTGCCCGAAAAGCCATCAGTATTGCATCAAGAATGGAAATGACAGCCATTTTGAAGTTTTGGGGAGAAATCAAATGAATCTTTTTATTTTAGTGTTGTTTTGGCAGAGATGGGTCTCGCCTGTGGAAGCAGTTGGTTTTAAACAAAACGAGGCACCACTGGAAGTTTCCAAGTTCATAAAATACTCCTTAAAATGTTGGCATGGGGAAACCTCTCTGTAGGCCTAAAAATCATCAAACCATAAATATGGCACTGGGCAACACATGCTGCTCTCCAGGCACACTATTTCCAGCCTGCATAAATGTCATAAATGTAGTGCATTCTCTGCCTCCCTATTTGTGGGACTTGGCTATGGTAATACAGATCCAGCAACTTTTCTGCCCTTTCTATTCTCATTTTCTCCTTGTGGCTGTTGGAGTCCAGATTGTGCTCCTCCTGCCTTCCAGCAGTCACATTTGCTGCCCCACTCTAGTTCATTCCATGCATTCATTTACCCCATCATCTCTTTTTCTCTCTTTTTAGAAGACTTCAGACATGCTGCGAAAACCCTCCCATCTCAGCATCTCTGTTTTTCATCTAATCATGGCACACTTTATTTATTTCGTGTCAAAAGCATTGCATGATAAATACATTTTAAAATGATTAAAAAAAGGAAATCACAAGCAGCTAAATAGTTGTAGACCAAAAGCGGGCAACAGCAACCGCATTGTCCGTAGCTTTAAACAACTCCTCCTCTGTACATGAGGCAGGACATTGTGGGCAAGCATACATATCCGGAGTTGTTTGTTCAGCTCCACAGTCACACAAGGTGGAGGATTCCTCCAGGTAGTGCCACCTTGCCAAGTTGTCTTTTGATCTGCCCACTCCGCTTCTGAATCTGTTCAGGGACTTCCAAGTTGCCCATTCTTAGTTTGCCCCTGGAGGAAGACCCTCATGGGGGGCCATCCAGTTAGAACTGCCAGGTTTAGCTGCCCAGAGGGACATTCTTGCTGTTGCTGGAGGAACATCAAGAGGAGTGGTGGTTCTCATGAAGCTTTTCCTTGATTTGAGTCTGGTGGGAGGAGGCTGATAGTCATGCAGTGGGTGGCTTTCACAATGTTCGACCTTATTTCTCTCGCAGTTAGCAGCAAATTATTTATTTATTTATTTATTTACTGCATATATATATATATTACATTGCCCCTCTGTCAGGAGGGGCAATGCCAGCTAACTTGTAGAGTTTATCAACAGGTGTAGGTTTAAGGCATCCTTTCATTATTCTACATGTTTTGTTCAGTGCTATGTCCACCTGCTTCGCACGTGCAGACTTGTGCCAGACAGGACAGGCGTACTCTGCAGTTGAGAAAGACAAGGCCAGGGCTGATGTTCTTATTACTTGTGGGTCTGCACCCCATGCACTGCCAGTCAGTTTCCGTAGGATGTTGTTGCTTGCAGCTACTTTGTGCTTGGTGTTCATGCAGTGTTTCCTATATGTTAGTGTTCTGTCTAAGGTGACACCAAGATATTTAGGATGGAAACAGTGTTCGAGCTCTTGGTCTTCCCAGGTAACTTTCAGTTTCCTGTTGGCTTCACGGTTACATAGGTGGAAAGCACACACTTGTGTCTTGGCAGGGTTAGGCTTCAGGTGGTTCTCTTTGTAGTAGCTGGAGAGATCTTTCAAGGCATTAGTGAGTTGGTTTTCAACTGTTTCAAAATCTTTCGCTTGTGTTGTAAGGCCAAGGTCATCAGCATATATAAAGCTCTTTGTGAGTGGTGGTAGTGGCTGATCGTTCGTGAAGATGTTAAATAAGGTCTGTGCAAGAACGCTGCCTTGGGGTAAACCATTCTTTTGCCTCCTCCATCTACTTTTCCGGCCCTGAAACTCCACATAGAAGCTGCGGTTTTCCAGGAGGGTCTGGACAGTTTTTGTAAAGTCAAAGTCCTGGGTGATATGGTAGACTTTATGCAGCATTTTTCTATGTTGCACCGTGTCATAGGCTGCCGTAAGGTCCACAAAAACTGTTCCTGTAATGCAGCCTTTCTCATAGCCTTCCTCGATATGCTTAATCAGATGAAGAATTTGACCTGTACAGTTTTTCCCTGGTCTGAAACCTGCATGTTGTGCAATAAGCTTGGGTTCGATAACAGGTCCTAGTCAATTTAATAGCATCCTCTCATAGACTTTATATAGATGACACAATTATTTTATAAGGATTTTGTTTTCCTTTCCATTTAACTGGAGATGGACTATACACATTCCTGATACTTAGATGAGATGTGTTTAAACATAGAGTCTCAGTTTTTAAACAAATGCATAGAAGAACTAGATATCACAAAGTCACAACATACAGAGGAGAAAGGAGGCATTCCCCATATGTCTCCCACATTCTTCAAAATCACAAGCCTGAAAAAATAGCCCTCAAATAACACCCCTGGAATCCAAGAGTCTCGTCATTTTTACACACAGATTGGACTCTTTCTCAATTGGGAAATGGGAATGGAGGGAGGGGGAGCAAAATAGCCCTACTGCTACCTGCAGCCCATGGGTTGTCTCTTGGCCACCTCTGACACAAGATTATACCATTCAAGGAATTGTACATACTCAAACAATAGTGAGTAGATCAATAGGTACCGCTCCGGGGGGAAGGTAATGGCGTTCCATACAGTCATGCCGGCCACATGACCTTGGAGGTGTCTACGGACAACGCTGGCTCTTCGGCTTAGAAATGGAGATGAGCACCAACCCCCAGAGTCAGACATGACTGGACTTAACGTCAGGGGAAACCTTTACTTTACCTGGACTTAATGTCAGGGGAAACCTTTACCTTTACCTTAGCCCCTGAAAATGGGGAACCTGTTGAATGAGGTGAGTTATAGAGGGACGGGATGAAGAATATCTTAAAACCACACGGAAGGAAATCAAGAATCAATCCCTTTGGATTCCATTTCTGCTTCAGTATTATAGTGGCTCACTGATAATTTTTAGTTTAATTTTTAGTGGGGGACAACTCACAGATTACAGGGGCTGTTTGTTTATAAGTCCTGAATGACAAATGATAACAGTTGCTTCCACCATAACCTTTTTGCAAAATATTCATTTTAACTTGATCTTGGTTACATTTCAGTACCCTAAATCACAGGCTAATATTTCTGCTGTGCCACTAGATATCAGAATCTACTTAAGAAATCTGAACACTTCCATCACAAACAGCAAAAATCATTCTTTAAAAGTCGGGACAGGCATTTTGCATGAAAAATGGCGATTCGGTCGGAAAAAAGGAACATATACATATTTGTGTCAAGAGAAAGGCAATAACTCTGAGAGGCATTATAACAAACCATTATATAAAATGGATCAAAAAAGTGCCGGGGGGGGGGGGGGGGAGACTAGGAAATAATTTTATTGCTATTTGCCATGTTGAGGCACAGCAGGGAGAGACAGAACAACTGGAAAGTCTTTAGCCTATGTATGCATTATGCATTATTGTATCTATGTGAGTTGCTAGTGCTACAATATTAGTGTTTCTTATCACACAAAATTAGTGTTTCTTATCACCGAAAGGTCCCAGGTTCAAATCCTGGGAGCGGCGTGAGCGCCCGCTGTTGATCCAGCTTCTGCCAACCTAGCACTTCGAAAACATGCCAATGTGAGTAGATCAATAGGTACCGCTCCGGCAGGAAGGTAACTGCTCGATGCAGTCATGCCGACCACATGACCTTGGAGGTGTCTACGGACAATGCCGGCTCTTTGGTTTAGAAATTGAGATGAGCACCAACCCACAGAGTCAGACATGACTGGACTTAACATCAGGGGAAACCTTTAGTAAGTAAGCAAGTAAGTAAGTAAAAGTTTATTTGTATACCGCCCTCTCTCCCAAAAGGGACTCAGGGCGGTTTCCAATATAAAATCAGCTTAAAACATTGTACAATAAAACACTGAAAACACTATAAAACGCTATAAGAATTAAAAACAAAACATAACGATTGACTAAAACAATCACATAAGCAGAAGGAATATAATCACTCAAACCTTTACCTTTATAACCAGCCACTGCACTTTATTACTGGTCCATCATATTAGTGACCTTGTAATATATTGCACATGTATAATTTATTGCTTTGCCTGCAATTTTTGAACATGCCCATTGCGCCCAGCTATTGGTTATTGGTTATCGGTTGTTGTTGAATTTATGCTTTTATGATTTTTATATCTTTTAATGTATTAACTCATTGTAATTGATTGTATCTTATGTCGTTGTATTTTATTGTTGCATTACTGGGCGTATGTTGTTGGGCTTGTTCCCATGTGACCTGAGTCCCTTCAGGGAGATGGGGCGGGATATAAGATTAAAGTTATTATCATCATCATCATCAGACATGACTGGACTTAACATCAGGGGAAACCTTTACTTTTACCTATCACACTAAGCCCTCCCAACTCAACTTTCTGTCATTTGGAGGCATCTCAAGACACTCACCAGGCTGTCATGCCAAGTAAGCCGCAATAATTAATTAAACAACCTCAAACAAATTAACCCCCAATATCTGATGATCTTATGCATCATTGGAACCTAACATGCTAAATATTAAAAATTATTCCATTGAGGAAGACCAGCAAAACTACTCCACAAGTTCCCATGGGTGGTCATTTACCATCTGACTGTATATGGTGCAGGTTTCTTTCGGTGTCTCTTTTCATCATGTTACAGTTGGATATAATTGTTTATATTCTTTGTTACTAAAAACTGCTGGAATTTTTTTAGGCATGCATTTTTGTCATTCTTTAGTTACATGTTCCCAAGATGTCTGCAGCAAGCTCACAACCAGGACAGGAGTGCAATGGCATCCTCCTACTAGTGGCCAGCATTTAGAAACTATGACCATATCCAAAGCACTAGGAGTAAGGCTTTCCTTGCTTCTCCTTCTTATAGGCCACCTTGTTTAAAACCTGTTCCTATGGATTTCTCTGCCCCTTATATCTGCAAGTCACATCTAGGTTGAGAGATAAGTCTATGGAACTACTAGGATGAGTTTCCCACGCCCCTTACATACGCTGTTGGGATTGCCACGATGTATGCTGATTCCAGCTACTTATGTGATGAGCCACAAGTCACAAGAATTTGTACTCATCCTACATAAGATTATGTAATCCCCCTTTAACGGCATCAGACTTGAAGACTATCACCTAGGCCAAGAAATTACTTCCATTTATCTGTCCTTTACTTCCCAGCGTTACATTTCACTGGATCGTCCCAGGTTCTGATATTATAAAAGTACATAACTTTGTCTGGATCTTCCCCTATATTTGAATTTTATGACGGTATTATTAGTAGATTGAAGCCACAGAAAGTTTAGCATTGCTATTACATCGTCATTTGCTATCATTTGAGTTCATTGCTGCAGTTTAAATCGACCTTTTAAAATTAATGGAGTACACACTTTTTTGATTACATAGGTAGCTTCTCACATTAAATACTTTGGAGATAAAATATAAAAATAAATTGGTCATTTCAAAACCATGTTCCTTGGAAACTTTAATATATTTTATGTAGATCTATACTGATCCAAAAACTTGCTGCAATTTCTTTGCATTCATATTCAGAAGTAATTCTCATTGAGTTCAGGCAGGATTTTTAATCACAGGTAGACATAGTAAGGCAAAGGTTTCCCCTGACGTTAAGTCCAGTCATGTCTGACTCTGGGGGTTGGTGCTCATCTCCATTTCTAAGCCAAAGAGCCGGCGTTGTCCGTAGGCACCTCCAAGGTCATGTGGCCGGCAGACCGAAAGGTCCCAGGTTCAAATCCCGGGAGCAGAATGAGCGCCCACTGTTGCTCCAGCTTCTGCCAACCTAGCAGTTCGAAAACATGCCAATGTGAGTAGATCAATAGGTACCGCTCCGGCGGGAAGGTAACGGTGCTCCATGCAGTCATGCCGGCCACATGACCTTGGAGGTGTCTACGGACAACGCCGGCTCTTCGGCTTAGAAAGAGAAGTGAGCACCAACCCCCAGAGTCAGACATGATTGAACTTAACGTCAGGGGAAACCTTTGCCTTTACTCAGAGAAAGGGATGGTTCCTTCAGAGTCGGAAGCGACTGAACAAATAAATAACAACAAGGTACAGTACTTATTTTGATCAGGAGATTAGGAGAGCCAGGTTTATGCATTAAAATCAAATTGCTATAATAGTGTAGTCTAGATGCACTTCTAGTCATAACTGCTGCTTTCTTTGTGGCCTCTCACTCCATAATTTCTGGGATGGCAAATAAAAAGCAATAGAAAAATGATTTTAATATAGTTTAACCTGCCTTGCTTGCCCAGATGTTGGACCACAATTCCCACCAGTGAACTGAGTTCGGCTTAAATGAAATATGTCACACACACACACACACTGTGCTATGGAAATATGTGTTACTTTTAACAATGCATAGGATGAAAGTGAAGACGATGTAGTTGCTTTATTTATTATTACAATCTTGGTTTCCATTTTTTTAATTAAAGCCCTGTTCAGAATGGGTAACCTAGTCACTTAAACTCTCTTTATGATGCCATTCTCAAAAGCTCAACTCTTTAATGTTGTAATTATGCTGTCATTATAAAGCCCGCTTTTTACTATTTGAGATATAATATACTTATGGGAAAAAGGAAAGCAGCTTTATATATCTCTATCTTTATTTTCTTAACTTGGCTGTTTCTGAAGGAGAGACAGCATTGTATTTTATCCCTCTGAACAAGTTAAGTATTTAATATGGCTTAAATTCTCTCTCGGAACAGAAAAAAAAGTTCACTTTCTCATTCATTTCACACACTTCTTGACATCTTACATCAGGAAGAATAATGTTAAGTCAAGATTCAACATCATCTGTTGGTTAAATAAATATCTTCCCTGACATTGATATATACTGCATTTTAAGCATCTATTCTCTACTACTCAGCAGAACTGTCCAATCTGACTATCTGGAAAGGCTACAGGATGCTCAAGATAAGCAAGAAATTCTGCTAAAAATCAAATTACTTCTAGTTAAACACTTGCACAATGGCTCACACAATTACTTTCCATGGATCTATTTTACTGGGACATAATAGTCGCACCTTGCTAGTGTTTCTACATAATTGCTTATGGATATGTCTGTGAAACAAGAAAAAGATTACATGCCTCCGACTTTTACTAATGAGGAGAATTATACCTTAAATACTTTGAAAAGCTTACCAAATATGTTTTAATAAGTAAGAAAAAGGCATGGCAAATTTGAAGGGCTTTTGCCTAAGCCAGTTTAATGGTATGAGGTATACTTCTGCTCAAGCTTCAAATTATAGGTTCCTGGGCTTAATTCTTTTGGAAATAATGGTGACAGACAGTGCTCATCTGCCATCCCACTGCAATCTCATTTCATATTTATGAAGGTAATATGTCATCACACCAGACAAGAGAACCTTCAGGTAGGGCTAGCTCAGGGATGAATTAATTCAGAGGAGTTAATCCAATGTATGTAGCTCAAAACCATTGAGATGTCCTTGCCGCTGGCTTTGGAAGCCATTTCACCCACTGAATTAAGTTTCAAGAAGTCATATTAAGAAAGACATAGAATATTACTCATGGGTTCATACAGGGATTTCAATAACTCATCTTACTTTCTTGAATCCCATAGGGTTTGGATGGTCCCCAAAATAGAAGAGCCCGCAGAATATGCCACTAGAGGATTCTCGTCTGCAGCCCCAGAGGCCTAATATTCTCAAAATAGCACATAAATTATTCTCAAATATGTTCTTGCTGGCAGGTCACTTGAGGCATAGAAATCAACTTCCTTTGATGGTTTTAGCAGTAGCTGGACAATACAGGTTGAGTATGTCTTAGCTAGAATCCCTAAGCCCTAAATACTCCCAAATCTAAAATTGTCCACATGGGTGGCTGAGATATGCTTTATAAATGTTCAGTGGACACAAGCTTTTTTCATACACAAAATTAGTAAAAATTACTCTCAAGATATGTGTATAAGGTACATATGAGACATACCGTATATACTCGAGTATAAGCCGACCCGAATATAAGCCAAGGCACCGACTTTTACCACAAAAAACTGGGAAAACACTGACTCCAGTATAAGCCGAGGGTGGTAAATTTCAGAAATAAAAATACCAATAAAATTACATTAATTGAGGCATCAGTAGGTTAAATGTTTTTGAATATTTACATAAAGCTCAAATTTAAGATAAGACTGTCCAACTCTGATCCAATCATCATTCTTATCTTCTTCAATGTAAATGTGCTTATGTATCCTTTTAATAATAATAGAGTAAAGTAATACATGTAATAATAATAATAATAATAATAATAATAATAATAATAATAATAATAATAAATGAAATGTGCACGCAAAGATACTGTGGGACTTCCGAATCCAGACTGACAAAGTTCTGGAACACAACACACCAGACATCACAGTTGTGGAAAAGTAAAAGGTTTGGATCATTGATGTTGCCATCCCAGGTGACAGTCGCATTGACGAAAAACAACAGGAAAAACTCAGCCGCTATCAGGACCTCAAGATTGAACTTCAAAGACTCTGGCAGAAACCAGTGCAGGTGGTCCCGGTGGTGATCGGCACATTGGGTGCCGTGCCAAAAGATCTCAGCCGGCATTTGGAAACAATAGACATTGACAAAATCACGATCTGCCAACTGCAAAAGGCCACCCTACTGGGATCTGCATGCATCATCCGAAAATACATCACACAGTCCTAGACACTTGGGAAGTGTTCGACTTGTGATTTTGTGATACGAAATCCAGCATATCTATCTTGTTTGCTGTGTCATAATTAAATAATAATAATAATAATAATAATAATAATAATAATAATAATAATAATAATACAGGAAAATAATATATGTAATAATAAAGAAAGTAAAATAGTAAATGTAATAATAATAATAAGATAAGAGTGAAATAATAAATGTACTAATAATAAAAAATAGAGTAAAATAAATGTAATAGTAGCAACAATAATAGAGAAAAATAATAAATGTAATAATACCAATAATAATAGAGAATAATAATAAATGTACCATATATTCTCGAGTATAAGCTGACCTTCACCCGCGTATAAGCCGAGGAGGGCTTTTTCAGTCTTAAAAAAAGGGCTGAAAAACTAGGCTTATACTTGAGTATATACAGTACATTCATTTCATGTTTAGACTTGGGTCCCATTTGCAGGATATCTCATTATATGTGTATATGCACATAAGGGTATGTTAAAATTTGAAATCCAAAACACTTCAGGAGTCAAACATTTCAGAAAAGGGATACTCAACCTGTAGTTCCACCAAGATCTTCAGAAATATAGGGATTGGGTTTGTAAAACAATTGTTAGGTGACTGTTTTATGGGAAATTGGTGGTCACTATTTCTTTCTTGTATAAGGATCACTCCCCACTACCACCAGAATAATGTTAAAGGTAAGCATTATGGAAATACAAACTAATGCTGCACCACAGGAAGAAGAGTGCAGAAGTCCTAGTCATCATAGAGGAAGAAGCTTTTTTCCCAAATGGAACAAGATTCCATTGCTAGCATTGCATGCCCATCCAATCCAGATCCCAAATTGTGTGCACTTGCCCTGAAAAAACGGTCTGGTATGGTGCCATGTGCATCTCTTACAGAAGTTTTACAGCATCTAAAATTGTATAATCTTTGATGTCTAACTATATTATTTGTGTTTGAAGAAAATATGGCTAACACATTGCTTCCTACTAGCCATAGCCAAACATTTTCAAGGGAAGCTTCACATTATAGGAAGTAATGGGCGCACCATCACTGTAAAATTTAGGCAGTTTGACACTACTTTGCCACCACTTCGTGCTATGGAATCACTGTATAATCAATCACTATTTCCTCTAGATTTCAAGCCAAACACATGTAGAAGGGAAGCTTTGCTTGGAATTGCTGATGAGTAATGTTTGAGTTGTCATTTAACAAGGTTTTTGACTCTCTCTGCCAAAGAGTGCTGATGCCTCACCAATCTACAACTTATAGGATTTCATAACACTGAGCCATGGTAGATCAAACTGCATTCATTCTATAATGCTGATATACCTAATTCTGAAAGCATTGTGGCTAAATCCAAGACCCACATCCCAGGTTCTGAAGGACTAGATCAGGGGTCCTCAAACTTTTCAAGTGGAGGGGCCGGTTCATGGTCCCTCATACAGTTGGGGGGCCGGACTATGATGAAATAATCCAAAATTAGGATTGTTCTTGTTGTGTGCCTTCAAGTCATTTCAGATTTAGGTCAACCCTTAGTCTAAAGTTTAGGACAGAGGTCAGTAAATGACCTTGGAGGGCCACATCTGGCCCATGGGCCTTAGTTTGGGGACCCCTGATCTAGACGATCCCATAAGACCATAGGTAAGCAAAGAGACCTCCAAAGGCCATCTAGATGGTCTCATAAGGCCATCAGAAGACCATAGGTAAGGAAAGGGACCCTCAAAGGCCATCTAGATGATCTCATGAGACCATCAGAAGACCATAGATAAGGAAAGGGACCCCCAAAGGCCATCTAGATGATCTCATAAGGCCATAGATAAGGAAAGGGACCCTCAAAGGCCATCTAGATGATCTCATAAGGCCACCAGAAGACCATAGATAAGGAAAGGTACCCCCAAAGGCCATCTAGATGATCTCATGAGACCATAGATAAGGAAAGGGACCCTCAAAGGCCATCTAGATGATCTCATGAGACCATCAGAAGACCATAGATAAGGAAAGGGACCCCCAAAGGCCATCTAGATGATCTCATAAGGCCATAGATAAGGAAAGGGACCCTCAAAGGCCATCTAGATGATCTCATAAGGCCACCAGAAGACCATAGATAAGGAAAGGTACCCCCAAAGGCCATCTAGATGATCTCATAAGGCCATAGATAAGAAAAGGGACCCTCAAAGGCCATCTAGATGATCTCATGAGGCCACCAGAAGACCATAGATAAGGAAAGGGACCCTCAAAGACCATCTAGATGGTTTCATAAGACCATAGGTAAGGAAAGGGTCTCCCAAAGGTCATCTAGACAATCTCATAAAACCACAGATAAGCAAAGAGACCTCCAGAGACCAGGTAGACTTAGGTCAACCCTAAGTCTAAAGTTTAGGACAGGGGCCAGGTCAATGACCTTGGAGGGCCGCATCCGGCCCACGGGCCTTAGTTTGGGGACCCCTGGACTAGATCGTTCAGAAAAAATGCAAAACCTTATTTTGCAAATTGTAATCCCAATCCCATGTTAGTTTTTCTGCTGACCTATAGAATTTTTGGATTATGGAAATATTTCTCCAACCAATGAATGAATGAAGCCAGGAATCCTCACAATATTTAAATGCAGCCATAAGTGCTACTCGGTTATTTCATTTAGCATGCAAAAATCTTCCAAACTCGGCTAATAATAGCTATTGCTCAGACTATTGATCAACCGTGCAATCCTGTAAGCACTTCACTGAGACTAAAGCCCACTGAGTTCACTTGGGCATTTTAGTAGCTGCTTAGATGGTTGTATTGGAAGTTTTAGCACTGAGCATAACAAGCATCTAAAGTAGCTGAAATGAACCCACGAATTGACTTGCATGCTCACCTTTCATAAATGTGACAAGCCAACTCTCAGTCTAACATACCATTACTTCCTTCTGTTTGATAGTATCCGGAGAGGAGAAGAATTTTAACATCAAAAGAAAGAAAATAACAGTGTTCCCTCATGGAGGCGTGGGAGGGGGGCTTTGATATTAGAATGAAATACCAATATGGTGATTGACTTTTCGTTTGTGCAGGACTGTTGAGGATTTGAGCTGATGAAGTTTGATTGTCAGAGCTTGACCTTGTTATTTCTTTTCAAAGTGTAATACAATTAACTAAATGACAATGAACCTCAACATATGTCTCACAGACATGGTTGCTGTCAAATTAAACTGGGGTGATGCAATATTTTTTTTGCTATTTCTTAAGTCAGAAATGTTTAGAACTTAGGTTTTTCCCAGAAGTCATCCACATTCTAAATCAGTGCTGTCACTCATGTCTGTAGCTGTTATTATTTATCTGGAGATACTGTATATACTCGAGTATAAGCCGAGTTTTTCAGCCCTTTTTTAGGACTGAAAAAAAAGCCTCCTCGGCTTATATTCGGGTGAAGGTCCTGGTGGGCTTATATTCAGGTCGGCTTATACTTGAGTATATATGGTAAATTTATTATTTTTCTCTATTATTATTGGTATTTTTACATTTATTATTTCACTCTATTATTATAAGCACATTTACACTGAAGAAGATGAAAATAATGATTTAATCAGAGTTGGACAGTCATATCTTAAATTACAGTTTGATGTAAAGATTCAAAAACCTTTTAACTGCTGATGCCTCAATTAATGTAATTTTTTTGGTATCTCGGCTTATACTGGAGTCAATGTGTTCCCAGTTTTTTTTGTGGTAAAATTAGGTGCCTCGGCTTATATTCGGGTCTGCTTATACTCGAGTATATACGGTAATCAGAACCCTGGAAGCTAGAGCTCTGTCCACCTGTTAGGAAACATATTTATATTTAAAGATTAGCCACACATATAGGTTTTCCCCCATTTAATAATGATTGCTATAAAATAACCCATAAAATGCTTAATCTTTGTCACAAGGCATTGTGAGAACTAGAGATGCTAATACATATCCCTGTTTTCAGGATGCTGTTTTGTAAGCCCAAACATTTGAGAATTCATGGCACATTGATCCATGTATCCCTTTCTTTAACATAATACCTGAAAATCAAGTGCTGACAATGTTGGATGTTGAGACCAAGATATGGGGAGGAGGGCAGAAAATGAAATTTGAGCGAACACATAAATGATGTAAACATGATCTATGAGCAAACTAATTAGTAGAAAGTGTTCATTAGTCTGCAATATGCCTTTGGCATTATGGGAACCTGCCAAAAGTAGAAGATTCCTCCATGACTGCTAATAGCATAATAACACGTGTTGCAATAGTCTTCTATGGTAAATATGGACGGAGGTCTTTAGATGTACTTTTCTACTGAATTTGTGTCATCCTCAGAGGAGAATCAGTACTCTCCTGCCCATTTACTGCTCATATCACACAAGATTTTAACTGGATTCTGCATTTATAAGGCAGTTGTAGCGGGGCATAATGTGCACCATGCCTTATCCTTGGGGCTGCCTTATCCATTAGACACTTTGGGCACAGTGCCTGGGTGATATGGAAATTTTAGGGCCTATGAAAACTTTATAAACAAAAAACAAATTACAGGAAGCGAGAAGAAAAACAAAAAGTCAAAATAGGTATTTTCAACTTCTTGTTTGTAATAGATTTTCATGTATTGAGGTCCATAGCGATTGATAGGACATTTTTGGAAATACAGTAGAGTCTCACTTATCCAACATAAACGGGCCGGCAGAATGTTGGATAAGCGAATATGTTGGATAATAAGGAGGCATTAAGGAAAAGCCTATTAAACATCAAATTAGGTTATGATTTTACAAATGAAGCACCAAAACATCATGTTAGACAACAAATTTGGCAGAAAAAGTAGTTCAATATGCAGTAATGCTATGTAGTAATTACTGTATTTATGAATTTATCACCAAAATATCATGATATATTGAAAACATTGACTACAAAAATGACTTGGATAATCCAGAACGTTGGATAAGCGAGTGTTGGATAAGTGAGACTCTACTGTAATGTCTTTCTGTCCGTAAAGGTGCATTGGAGAGAGGTAGAAAGTTGAATATAAGAGTGCTGAGGGGCTATGAAAACCTTAATGTGGACATATTTATCCCTTCATAGAGCCAGTGCTGGCCTTCTCTGTATCATGGAAGTACAGTAGAGTCTCGCTTATCCAACATTCTGGATTATCCAACACATTTTGTACTCAATGTTTTCAATATATCGTGATATTTTGGTGCTAAATTTGTAAATACAGTAATTACAACATAACATTACTGCGTATTGAACTACTTTTTCTGTCAAATTTGTTGTATAACATGATGTTTTGGTGCTTAATTTGTAAAATCATAATCTAATTTGATGTTTAATAGGCCTTTCCTTAATCCCTCCTTATTATCCAACATATTCGCTTATCCAACGTTCTGCCGGCCCGTTTATGTTGGATAACTGAGACTCTACTGTACTGAAACTCTGCTGAGAACTACCATTCAACACTTTTGGTGTAATCTTCATCCAACTCCACTTTATTATTTTCTTTCTTTTTTTAGGCTTTTTAACATTATGTGTGAGTGTGAATATAGATGCACACATTTTATTCCTTGCTTTGACTGGTTGGTTTAGAAAGAATCCTAGTTAGCATATTTAAAGTATATAAAAGTAGATGATTCAATGTTGCAAATATAAAAAGAAGCTATTCAAATGAATTGATAAAATCCAGAGCTCCAATCCTATGGATTAGACTTCTAGAATTTACATATTAGTACTATAGCAACCAGCCCTTTTAAAAATCCTCAATTTATAAATGTTAAAATGTCTCCTTATTTAACTCTTTTGAAAAAAATAACAAAGAGCTTTTAAAAATAACTTTATAAAAAACCGTATTGAGCATTAACTAGACCAGGCTTTCAAAAACCTCAGACATAATCTTCAAATTTCCTTTTTTTTTCTTCCGTATTCATAGCAGGCATGAGAACACTACATTTACTTAATGAAATTGCCTCTGCTAATGCAATTGAATCAGGCACTTAAAAGATACACTGTAGGGTATCAGAAGGATCTACATGGCTTTGGAGGCCATATGTGATCCACAGGCCATTCTTTATCTTATAGGAACTCCTTCTGGAAGGAGTCCTACCCAGTGTTCCAGAATCTCACCCCAAGGTTGGGATAGAGCTAAAGAAAAACAGAATAATTCATCAGTTGTGAATGATGTGAGTGATGCAAAACCCTTGCTGCTTCTTGCCTTGTTTATGCTAAGTTCCTTCTCTGCAGACCTTTCAAGATTCTAAACATTTGGAAGATTTTTCTGTCCCCATATGTATCTAATTCAAAATAAAAACAATAATAAACCATTAAAATAAAATGTTGTTTTTCAAAATAAAGCAAAACTCATAGTACGATCAGAAATACAGTAGAGTCTCGCTTATCCAACAAAAACGGGCCGGCAGAACATTGGATAAGCAAAAATGTTGGATAATAAGGAGGGATTAAGGGGCCGGGCTGTGGCGCAGCTGTTGAGCAGCTGCCTTAAATCACTCTGACCATGAGGTCATGAGTTCGAGGCCAGCCCGTGGCGGGGTGAGCACCCGTCAATTAAAAATAAAAAATAGCCCCTGCTCGTTGCTGACCTAGCAACCCGAAAGATAGTTGCATCTATCAAGTAGGAGATAAGGTACCACTTATAAGTGGGGAGGCAAGATTAACTAATTTACGACCTGGAATGAGGAAGTGCCGTCAGTGTGGATGATGAAGCAGCTGCTCCCCCCTGTGGCCAGAATCGAACATCCCCTCAGAAGAAGGTTAACTTGCCTCTGCGTGTGTGTCTCTCAGTCTCTGTTTGATGTGTTTATGGGCATTGAATGTTTGCCCTATGTGTGTTATAATGTGATCCGCCCTGAGTCCCCTTCGGGGTGAGAAGGGCGGAATATAAATACTGTAAATAAAATAAATAAATAAAATAAATAAAAGCCTATTAGCTGTCAAATTACGTTATGATTTTACAAATTAAGCATCAAAGCATCATGTTTTACAACAAATTGACAGAAAAAGCAGTTCAATACACAATAACGTTATATAGTAATTAATTACTGTATTTAGCACCAAAACATTGCAATGTATTGAAAATACTGACTACAAAAACATTGACTACTAAAAGGCAGACTGCGTTGGATAATACAGATTGCTGGATAAGCGAAACTGTACTGTAATGTTTATTTCTGTACACTTCCTCTTTATATCTGAAAAATGTTCTACTTTTTCTAACTGCAAAGTACAGTAGAGTCTCGCTTATCCAACATAAACAGGCCAGCAGAACGTTGGATAAGTGAATATGTTAGATAATAAGGAGAGATTAAGGAAAAGCCTATTCAACATCAAATTAGGTCATGATTTTACAAATTAAGCATCATGTTATACAACAAATTTGACAGAAAAAGTAGTTCAATATGCAGTAATGCTATGTAGTAATTACTGTATTTACAAATTTAGCACCAAAATATCACGATGTATTGAAAACATTGACTGCAAAAACGTGTTGGATAATCCAGAATGTTGGATAAGCGAGTGTTGGATAAGTGAGACTCTGCTGTATCTTGTTGTGGGAGCCTCTTTTAGCGGAACTTGGTTTGGCTACACCATTAGCCATGTTTCACCTTATGGTCCATGATCAATTAAACAAGGAACATTTTTGTGGTGCCCTCCTTCCCTTGGTGTCCTAAGCATGTGCTTATTTTGCTGAATGGTTCATCCAACTCTTCTCTGGCCTCTGAACTGGCATCCAATACATTCTGAAGAACCCAGAAGAATTACCAAAACTCATTGGAAGGGGAGGTGGGAAATTCAATAGCAGCTAAAGCAGGTATGGGCAAACTTAGGCCCTCCAGGTACTTTGGACTTCAGCTTCCACAATTCCTAACAGCCAATAGGCCCAGGTTTGCCCATACCTGAGCTAAAGCCATGTGTAGGGAGCTATACTATTTCTAGTAATGGACCAGAGGGGATCCCTCCCTTAAAAGGCCCATCCACAAGGTCCAATTAGTCTTTCAGATTTGTCCCCTAGACTTTGAGCACCATAGTGACTGTTCACTATAAAAGAAGGTCTGATAGCTAACTTGCAGAACCAAAAACACAGTGTGCTTTTCTTATGGACGATATCACATTAGTGGTTTAAAGCAAGGACTCCCATTTTCTTATTGTATGGTGCCTCCTGAAGAATTCTGGGAAATGTATTTAAGGGAAGCTGAGGACCTCTCTGGCTGAGAACTCCAAAAGCTCAGCCTTAAACTACATTTCCCAAAATTCGGCAGGAAGCAGCCACACGATAGGAAAACAAGAGCCCTACTTTAGAACGTTAATATGATATCGTCCTAAATTTTTCATTGTGTTTGCCAGGCTCTCACCAGCATTTTACCTCTTATATACCATTTTAAGCAGCATCCAAGGACTGTATATTTTCATATAACAATCAGTGAGATTTTTGCTATTTGCCTCAGAGCAAGTAGTACATGAGTTGTATAATATTGGAATTTCTTGACCACAGGCAGAGCTGAAAATGTTACTATTGGGGACTACATGTTCCTGAATCCCATAGCCAACATACCGTATATACTCAAAGATAAGCCGAGTTTTTCAGCCCTTATTCATGAGCTGAAAAAGCCTCCCTCGGCTTATAATCGGGTCAAGGTCTAGGATGGCAACAGAGTCTGCAGGCTATGGCTTGCAATATATGATGTATTTCTCTCTTCTGCTCCCTTATCAGTGTTTTCTTTTGCAAAGCCTCCCTGCTCTTAATCAAGGGAATGTTTTGCAAAGAGAGACACCCTTGCAAGTCAGGAAGAAGAAAAATATATATTAATTAATCTTATGAAAGCATTTTCCCCTGAAATATTTGTTAAACTCTCCTACAGATATATAGGCATTAACCCTTTGCAAGCTCTTACAATCTCTAAGTACCTTTATATATGTATCTATATACTTAATTTTATATATGAATTTTCCCCTCATATGTTTTCAGGTCTTTGCAAATTTTTTATACATATAGATCCATGTACCTGTGCATCTGTAGCCATACATATACATTATTTTTTATATATGAATTTACCCTCATATGTTTGCAAGTCTCTGCAAATATCTATATAAAGAGAGATGTCTGGATAGATAGGAATATATTCTTACCTACCTATATATAGGGCTTGGAAATATTACAGGGGGAAAATAAACACACAAATATATATAGACATGTCTAGATAGATATGAGAATATATATATATATATATATATATATATATATATATATATATATATGGCTTAAAATATTGTAGGGGAAATGCACACACACATACATAGAGAGAGGGGTGGATTTGCAAACGTTTCAGGGGAAATGCATATGTGAAATTCGTATCTATAATTATAGATCTATATCTAGCTCAGCATTGTTTACATAAGCATTGAATATTTGTCTGTTACTATGTTGGAAGCTGACCTGAGTCCCCATGGGGAGATAGGGTGGGATCCAAATGAAGTTTTGTTGTTGTTGTTGTTGTTATAAGGTTATTGTTGATACCATATTGTTTTTGTTGTTCCTACTTTTCCACTTATAGAGCTAGTTTATTGTTTTTCTTTGAAATACGGTAAATATTCAAAAACATTTAACCTACCGATGTCTCAATCAATGAAATTTTATTGGTATCTACTTTTATTTTGAAATTTACCTGTAGCTGCTGCATTTCCCACCCTCGGCTTATACTCGAGTCAATAAGTTATCCCAGTTTTCTGTAGTAAAATTAGGTGCCTCGGCTTATTTTCGGGTCAGCTTATACTCGAGTATATATGGTAGTTGGTATTTCCGCTGGGTAGGGGACTGTGTGAGTTGTAGCCCAAGCTCTGGTGATAAAGGTGCTCATCCCAGTTCAGCAACATTCATGTGTGTGTGGAGTTCCTCCTTGAGTTTTTGTACTTGCAGTTTCTGAAATAATGTTAATCACTTTCAACACCTTGCATTTTGTGTAGGTAGCTTTGTTATATACATCAAAGATCTCGTGCCCGCCAGTGAAAGGCTGTTAAATTGACAGTTTTATTTATACTAGTTAATTTTTGAAAAAAGAAGTAAGCAATATAAAATGAAAGCTATTTCATTTTCAAATCAGTCAGGGATTATTTTACTGGGGTGTAAAAAAAGTCATAACAAGCTGTCAGTTTGTCCTCTCTCGCACAAGGATTTCCTGGTGGGTCTATGGGAGACATCAATTTTGAGGAGAAGAATTAGCCAGATCTCAAAACTCTGTCCAGATAAGAATGGCAGAGTTGTGATGCTGCATAAAGATGTGGGTGGATTGGGAATGGTTTATGACAGATCATACTGGGACGGATGAAGAGTGAAGTTTACTTCTGAATATGCGTCCAAAGTTTACAGTATGGCAGATTCCAAATGCAGAATTCATCTGAGGGTTACAACAATTGGAAGCCGTTATGTGCAAACCAGTAACCATGACAAATGTCCTCCGTGTCCAGCAGAGTGTTGTGTTTCAGTCACAGCTTGCATGGCCATTTTGCGAAGTATGGCAGGTGATATTTATCTGGTTGCTAAGCTACTTTGTGACATATTCTCCACTGGAGGTAATTAGAGAGTGTTTCCTGTAGCAGTCAAAGAAGCAAATTCTGCTTACTTCAAAATCTCCAGAGTGACATATAAAGTCAGAACTAGCAGAATGCAGGGAGCAGATGCAGAAGAAGAGAAAAACCAGTCTGTAGAAAGTTTATTTACTTTTTTGCTGGATGCATGTAGAATAAAGGTATAGGACCGGGCTGTGGTGCAGGCTGGAAAGCAAGCCAGCTGCAACAAATCAACAAATCACTCTGACCAAGAGGTCATGAGTTCGAGGCGAGCCCGTGCCTGCGTCTTGTCTCTGTCTCTCTTCTATGTCATGGCATTGAATGTTTGCTTTTATGTGTGCAATGTGATCCGCCCTGAGTCCCCTTCGGGGTGAGAAGGGCGGAATATAAATGCTGTAAATAAATAAAATAAAATAAATATAGCACAGTTCTATAGGTACCTTTGACTCCATACCAGGTGACCGTTATAAACAGGAAGCTACAACAGCTCACTTTTGATGTCTTTTCCAGCCATCTTGACTCAGGAACTGCTGGCCTTGAGATTTGTATGTACTTTCTCTAGGCATTTCTCTCTTTTAAAAGGTCACCTGGAACATCTCAGACTGCAGACCAACCCTTCCTATCCAGCCTAGACAGAGAAGGCTACAAGAGATCTTCACTGAGCAACCAAATTTACTCTGACTGTCTGATGGTTTCATGTATTTCTCAACTTTAGCTCACTAATCTTTACAAGCTCGCATGGCTTGGCCCCATGTAAGCTGCCCCGAGTCCCCTCGGGGAGATGGGGCGGGGTATAAAAATAAAATTATTATTATTATTATTATTATTATTATTCCCCAGCCTTGGTGCTTACATTTAGTCTCAGTACCTGGCTCACTTGTAACAGGTAGGCTCAGCACTGACAACACAAGAAGCCTAGGAGCCATGTTCTAAAATGCCCTGGCAGGTGTCATATCTAGAATTTGACAGAAAGGTTGGCCTAAAGGGGCAGAAGTATAGATGCCTTGTTTTGAAAATATATGGAGAAATAAGAAGAGGAAATAGTACTGATCTAATTACAGAGTGAGTGGGGGAGCAGACTTTATTCACTTCTCCCTCTTTCTTTCCATCTTACTGCAAGCAATAAAACTTACTTACTGCAAGCAATAAAACAATAAATCACAGACTTGGTATGATTCGGCTAATGTCATCCAGTACAACCTACTGCCACACTTGAATACACAGCAGAAATATGCCTGAGAGATGGTCACCCAATCTCTGTTTAAAAACCACGAAAGAAAGGTAGTTCTCACCCTCCAACACAGTCCATTCCATTATCAAAAAGTTCTTACTATAGGAATTATCTTCCTACTATGTTGGTGGCCTTTCTTGTGTCTAGTCTCTGGGTGACATCTGTTTGGCTATCTAAAGATGTCATCTCCTAATCTTCTCATCTTCAAGTTAAACCTATCCAGCTCTTTGTAGGGCTTGGTTTTCAGACTTTTGGTCTTCTTGGCCACCTTCCTCTATGTTGTTGTTATTGTTTTTGTTGTTGCATAGGCAGGATGGCCATCTGTTGGGGGTACTTTATTGTACTTTTCCTTCATGGCAGAATGTGGTAGGACTGGATGGCCCCTGGGGTTGCTCTACTTGTTGTTGTTGCTACTGCTGCTGTTGTAGTAGTTGTTGTTACATAGGCTGGATGGCCATCTGTTGGAGATGCTTTGACTGTGCTTTTCCTGCATGGCAGAAGGGGGTTGGACTGGATGGCACCTGGGGTCTTCCACTCAAATACTGTTAATTTTATGTTAGTTAAAATTGTCCTTCATTTTGAACATTGTATTTTCTTTAGAGCCCCAAGTGATGCAGCAAATCAAACCACCCAAAAGTCAGTGGTTCGAATCCGGGGATTGGGGTGAGCTCACACTGTTAGCCTCAGCTTCTGCCAACCTAGCAATTTGAAAACATGCTAATGTGAGTAGGTACCGCTTCTGTGGGAAGGTAACAGCGCTCCATGCAGACATGCCGGCCACATGACCTTGGAGGTGTCTACGGACAATGTCATTTCTTCGGCTTAGAAATGGAGATGAGCACCAACCGCCAGAGATGGACACGACTAGACTTAATGTCAGGGGAAAACTTTTACCTTTACCTATGGTTTTTAATTCTTTTTTTCTTTTGCACTACAAGCAAGATATGTGCAGTGTGCATAGGTATTTGTTCATGTTTTTTTCAGTTAGTTCACACAAACATTCTCCATTCATCTGCCACTGGCCTGGCCCATATGTCAAACTTTAAAATGCAATCTGGCCGCATTTCTTGGGGCTCCACGAGAAAATTTTCCTTCAAAAACGGCTCCACAGCTGTAAAAGCTTGAGAGCCCCTGCTCTTGATAAATTCAAATCTTTCAGTTCAGCCAAGCCTTCTAATATCTTCTAAACCACATGCTTCTTTTGCTAAGAAAAATGTGACTAAAAGAATCAGACCAATTCCCAGAATTTTTGACCATAACACTGTTTTACATTTATATAGTTCCTAGGAATTTATCTAACGGGTGAGAGGGAAGGGGGAGTAGAGAAAAGTGGGGGAAAGCGTCTTTAAGAGTTGGGATCTACCCCGGCAAATTTCATCTTCAGGGATGGCCAGCCATCCCAAAACATCTCCCCATCCTCTTCCAGCTTTGCCCTGCTTCCTGCCTCTGTCTTCAATCAGGAGTCAGGACAATAACAGTCTTCCAACAATAGTCTGCTGAATGCTGTCAAGACAGATTTCAATGCACAGCCACCGGAAGTGGCCGTATGTCATGGGAAAATCTTGATGGGACTCAGTTATGCTGGAGTAAGAAGATGGTCAGAAAACGGAAGAAATTTAGGATGGCGAAGTGCGTTAAAGCACTGAGCTGGACACCGAAAGGTCCCAGGTTCAAAACCCCGGGAGCGGCGTGAGTGGCCGCTGTTAGCTCCAGCTCCTGCCAACCTAGCAGTTCGAAAACATGCCAATGTGAGTAGATCGATAGGTACTGCTCCGGTGGGAAGGTAACGGCACTCCATGCAGTCATGCCGGCCACATGACCTTGGAGGTGTCTATGGACAATGCCGGCTCTTCGGTTTAGAAATGGAGATGAGCACCAACCCCCAGAGTCAGACACGACTGGACTTAACATCAGGGGAAACCTTTACTTTACCTTTTTAAGGTCACTAATCTTTCCAGTGCATAACCTTGCCATTCTTAAAATGCCTTTTGCTAAGAGGAGGAGAAGAAAAGAGAACCTGCATATATTGCTGCATATTCAACATTGTCATCACAGACCTGCCTGTTTGCAGCAGAGTCTTTTGCTTGACTTCTGTAATGGCAAGGAAGTTACATGCCTCACTGTACTGATATTTATTGTGAACAGCAAAACCTGCTGTTTAAACAAGCAGGACTCATGGAGTGTGTAATCTCAAACTCTTGCTTATGATTGTCCTAGTATGGTTACAGAAAACAAGAAGATTTCCCTCCTAACTGCCCCCCCCCCCCCCCAAATCCACTCCTGCACTAGAATAATAGTTTCTGAATGCAGGCTGGAAAAGCTCATTTGCAGTGCATGAGGGTGAAAAGCAGCAGGGAACTGAGAGCCAGAGAACACATTGTGATGCAGAGAAACACTCAGTGCCGTACAGTAAAGCTCTCAAACAACTGTCTGTTGCTGTCAGTGAGCTGTCTTATATTGGATGGGATGTTTGGTCTTCTGTGTACACATTTGTAACTTCGAGTTGTTTGTTGACTCATGGCAACCTCATGAATTTCATAGTATTTTGTTAGGTAGAGAATACTCAGAGGCAGTGTTTGCTCTGAACTAGAGCCTAGTGTTCATTGGCACATCAGATGGGATCTAGATTTGATCTTCTAGCCTAATCTGGGACTAGCTCTCAGGGCAAAAATAGGCCAGGTATTGCCATCTCTTTTTTCTGTACTTCTGAAAACTTCTCTTGCCTTCAAGATTTATTTAGATACTCAATTTCATGACTCAAAATCAGAGGAAAATATAATTGAGAAATTTAGGATGGTTGTCTGGGGAACCAAAGCCGTTCTTTTTAAAAATAATAATAATAATTTTGATTCAGATTTTCTTTTGTGTACATGATTAAAAGGGAATGGTAAGTGAGGAAAGATTAGGATGGAGGTTGGATAGGGGGAACAGGAAAGAAAAAGAAGAAAAGTGGAGGTATGGGTAAGTAATACTGGGATAGGGAGGTATATATATCCTGTTTCCCCGAAAATAAGACATCCCCGAAAAATAAGACCTAGTAGAAGTTTTGCTGAATTGCTAAATATAAGGCCTCCCCTGAAAGTAAGACCTAGCAAAGTTTTTGTTTGGAAGCATGCCCATCGAACAGAACACCAGAGCATGCAGGATCAATAAATGTACGTACAATATACATGGAAATAATGGTAGTAACAAGAAATTCTTGATAGGATTCACAGTTTGTCTGGTTATGCTGGTTTGTGATGACAACTACTGCACAGTATATAATAAATGTTCATTTTTTAGTTCAACAGTAAATGTGAATTCTTCTTCATGGAAAAATAAGACATCACCTGAAAATAAGACCTAGCGCATCTTTGGGAGCAAAAATTAATATAAGACACTGTCTTATTTTCGGGGAAACACGGTAGGGTAAAAAGTCCTGTTGGTCTTCCGTTTTCTATTCTTTGTGGTGTTATTTTCATTTCTTACTTGTTTTTCCTTTATATTCTGGTCTATTTCATAATTTCCATTCTCGGGTTCTCTTTTTATTTACTCTTCCTTTGTCTTTTTCTTATATTCTTCATATTTTTCCTAGTCTGTCCTTTTTATTGCCTTTCCTCTGCTTGATTTCATTAAGTATGTTAACTTGTCCATATATTTCGTTCAATTTCTCTTGTTGGGATTTCATTTTGTTTCCAATATCTAGCAAAAGTTATTCTTGCGGCTGTCGCTGCATATGTAAAAATAATGTCCTCATTCTGATTAAAGTTTATTGCATTCTCCGTTAATCGAAGTAGATAAAATTCTGGTTTCATAGAGAATGACTTTTGTAGTATTTTCTGTGTTTCTTCGTGTATTATTTTCCAAAAGCTTGTTGTTTGTGGGCAAGTCCACCAGATATGAAAGTAGGTCCCTTCTTGTTTTTTACATTTCCAGCATTTATTTTGGATATTTTTATACATTATTCCTAATTTTTGGGTGTTATATGCCATCGGTGAAACATTTTAAGCCAATTTTCTTGTAGATCTGAAGCATACATGTACTTTAATTTCTTATTCCAAATTAACTCCCACTCCGACATCATGATTTGGTGTCCCAAATTTTTTGCCCATTTTATGGCACAATTTTTGACGGTTTCTGACTCTGTTGACCATTCTAATATTTTTTTATAAATCCTGGTAAATTCTTTTTTATCATTTTGCATCAAAATGTCTCAAAAGTTTTCTTTCCCGTTAAATCCTACTAGTTTGTCCTTCCGAAATTGTTCTGGGATCAGAAACCTGCAGAACTGCAGCCCATTTGGATGCCATTACAGATTTGTCCAGGGCAGGGGTCCTCAAACTTTTGAAGCAGACTGTTTGGGGGGGCACTATAGTTTTAAAATAATAATAATAATAATAATAATAATAATAATAATAATAATAATAATAATAATACACTTTATTTCTATACCGCTCTTTCTCCCAAAAGGGACTCAGAGCAGTGAACAAGAAAAGATCAGCAAACATTCAATGCCTGAGAAGCATAACATAAAAGCAAGTTCAAATAATAAACAAATACATTGTGATATACTTATAAAACAACAATAAAAAAAGGTTAAAGGTAAAGGTTTTCCCCTGACGTTAAGTCCAGTCGTGACCGACTCTGTGGGTTGGTGCTCATCTCCATTTCTAAGCCGAAGAGCTGGCGTTGTTCATAGACACTTCCAAGGTCATGTGGCCAGCATGACTGCATGGAGCGCCGTTACCTTCTTGCCAGAGCGGTACCTATTGATCTACTCACATTTGCATGTTTTCGAACTGCTAGGTTGGCAGGAGCTGGGGCTAACAGCGGGCGCTCATTCCATTCCCGGGATTTGAACCTGGGACCTTTCGGTCTGCAAGTTCCGCAGCTCAGCGCTTTAACACACTGCGCCACCACCAGGGGCCCAAAAAAACAACAACAATAATAAATAATAAAACTTTATTTCTACCCCACCACCATCTCTCCAAAGGGACTTGGGGCTGCTTACAAAGCACTTGCAATGTAACAATACATAAGGTGCAATAAATACAATATCGAAGGGAAACTCAAAATAATAGGTGAGACATTGAAATATACAGAATAAAATAATTGGGACAGATTTCACTAATGACTCTAGTAATGATCAGAAGTAATTAACACAATTAAAACCTGTCATACCGTTAGCAAAGGGCCATCCGGACAAAGGTAAGCCTCCATGAGCTGGATCAAAATTTAAAATAAAGTACTAATCTTCCATCTCACCATAGGCTTGAGTACACAAGTAAGTTTTTAACAGCTTCTTAGGAGCCTCCAGTGGCCTAGGGAATAAAAGCCTCGTGACTTGAAGGTTGGGTTGCTGACCTGAAAGCTGCCCGGTTCGAATCCCACCCAGGGAGAGTGTGGATGAGCTCCCTCTTTCAGCTCCAGCTCCATGCGGGGACATGAGAGAAGCCTCCCACAAGGATGGTAAAACATCAAAAAATCCGGGCATCCCCTGGGCAACGTCCTTGCAGACAGCCAATTCTCTCACTCCAGAAGCAACTCCGGTTGCTCCTGACACGAAAAAAAAAACAGCTTCTTAAAGGAGAGGAGGGAAGGGGCAGTTTTCAGTTCTTTTGGGAGGGAGTTTCACAGGCAGGGAGCGATCACAGAGAAGGTCCCCTCTCTCATTCCCACCAGCCACACTTGAGACAGGGGTGGGACTGAGAGAAGAGCCTCCTTTGCAGATCACAGTGCTTGAATTGGTTTATATGCAGAGAGGTGGTTTTTCAAATAGTCTGGTCCTGAACCATTTAGGCCATTATAGGTAATGACCAGCACTTTGTATATAGCCCGGAAGTAGATCAGTAGCCAGTAGAGCTGCCGCAACATGGGAGTCGTCCTCTTACAGTACGGCGCTCCAGTTAGTAACCAGCATAAACTTACCAGAATTTCAATGGGCAGTGTGGGTCTGCTTTTGACTGATGACATAGTCCAGTTAATTAGGATTGTTGTTATGTGCTTTCAAGTCATTTCAGACTTAGGGTGACCCTAAGTCTAAAGCTTAGGGCAGGGGGTGGGTAAATTACCTTGGAGGGCCGCATGTGGCCAACTGGCCTTAGTTTGGGGACCCTTGGTCTAAGGCAGTGATGGCCAACCTATGACACGCGTGTCAGCACTGACACGCCTAGCCATTTTTGCTGACACGCTGCCGCATGCAGATTGATTGGGTGACTATGTATTTTGTGGCCAAATTTGGTGTGATTTGGTCCAGTGGTTTTGTTGTTTACTCCATGGGAATTATGCACATTA
Source organism: Anolis carolinensis (assembly GCF_035594765.1). Classification (NCBI taxonomy): domain Eukaryota; kingdom Metazoa; phylum Chordata; class Lepidosauria; order Squamata; family Anolidae; genus Anolis; species Anolis carolinensis. The sequence continues at coordinate 213,093,930 of NC_085841.1, read as the reverse complement.
CATATGTGTGTGTGTGTGTGTGTGTGTGTGTGTGTGTGTGTGTGTGTGTACAAAATTATATCATTCTATTATTATTCTATTATTATTGTAGTATATTATCATATTATTACTATTATATTATTATTATATTATTTATTATTCATGACTACATTGAAACTAGAATAGAGAGAAATCAGCGTGGAAGCTGCAAGAGGTACCATAGATTGTTGTACATGGAAATAATGGTAGTAAATAGTTTTGGATTTATTAAATAGTTATATATTACAATTATATATTTTTGTTATTTAAACTATACATATTGCGAAATTATGGGTTTTTTTTCTCAAAGTGACACACCACTCAAGTCATGCTAGGTTTTTTTTTGGTGAATTTTGACACACCAAGTGCAAAAGGTTGCTCATCATTGGTCAAAGGGATCAACTACAATCCATTGTACTACGTTTGGCCAATGACAGAGAAGGGATGAGGAGTTTTTATCTTTAGATCCCTTCTTCAGACAAAGGGATGGAGTTTAGTGCAGTTCACTACAGTTTTCATTGAACTTCTTTCAAAATGTATAACCACAAAGATACTTTATCGATTTATTCTAGGAACATGTCAGAAAAAGCCACTTGCTAATGAAAAAAACAGGGAAAAAACTATTGAATTATTGTCCTATGATAGTAACTGGAAAATTACGCCGCCCCCCCCCCAAAAAAAAAGCAGTAACCAGCTATAATGGATTGAGAAGGCAAAATATTTGGAAATTACTAGAAACTTTCACTAGATTCCAGAAGAGAAGGTGACAATAAAACCATGCACAGTAAGCCATTTAAAAGAGATTGGCACATTTCTCTTGCTCATCACTTCCAGTCCCAATCATCTAACTAAATGAAGTGTGAAATAAAACTCTGCTTAAATCATTAGACAGTGCCAAAGTCCTTTCCTCAAAAGTCTCCCGAGCCTTTGTCGTTTTCAATCCAAGCCAGGCTCTCCCAGAAAAAGCCTTTCTGAAAAATTCTGCTGCTCTAAATTACTAGTAATGTGCTTTAATAACATGGAATTGCCTGTTCATTTAATGCTTTTTCACCCTAGCTCAGCATATGTGCAGTCATTGTGGAGTTGTACTTTCAAATTTATGTCCTGATGGGATTTGTACCCATGTCATGATGGGCATGCCATAGTTGCATCCTAATCAATGTCCCATCTACAGTGGAGTCTCACTTATCCAAGCCTCGCTTATCCAAGTTTCTGGATTATCCAAGCCATGTTTGTAGTCAAATGTTTTCAATATATTGTGATATTTTGGTGCTAAATTCGTAAATACAGTAATTACAATATAACATTACTGCGCATTGAACTGCTTTTTCTGTCAAATTTGTTGTATAACATGATGTTTTGGTGCTTAATTTGTAAAATCATAACCTAATTTGATGTTGAATAGGTTTTTCCTTAATCCCTCCTTATTATCCAAGATATTCACTTATCCAAGCTTCTGCCGGCCCGTTTAGCTTGGATAAGTGAGACTCTACTGTATTACATCACTGCACTCCCACTGCCTTCTGAAGATATCTGAATCTTTGTGCTATTACTTTGTGGTAGTTAGCTATCAGAGAAAGATGAATGGTTTTCAGAAGGTAGTGTACAGCTCAGTTCCCATAGATGGGTGGACAAAAACAAGGTATCCTTCATTATTTCTTTGTTTTAAAAGGAGTGTGCCAGAAATTGTGACATCAATGCATGAGAAATGACCATGGTGATCCACTACCAGAAAGATATTGATAGGTAAATATGTTTCTGGTCATCACATCATATCACAAAAGCCTGAACATGATACAAAACCTACTTGCTTAGAATAATGAGTGAATAAGCAAATGCATAAGGCAGGCTTTCAGTCATGCCGGCCATTTTAATATCATGAATAATGACAACATTTGTGACACTGCACCCATCTGCCTCATGATGGACTATGCTAAATTAAAGATGGGCTTCTATGAATTAGGGCCATGCTGCGCGATCTCAGTAATATAACAGTGGTGATTTGAAATTAAGAACATAGATCAAATTGCTAATTGGATTCACACACCATGGACACCAGCCTTTAATGTTAGGCTTCACTGAGCAGCAAACAACAGCATTTGTTTTCTTCCTAATGTCCTTGTGTATTCCCAGGAATATGAAAGTTAATCAGTGCAGTCAGTGCAAACAGGAGTGGCAATCATAGAAAGTAAAGGCTGAGCACCTAGTTTTCCACCATCAACCATATCTACTTTATAACGGGAACACTCTTGTTTTGCTGTGTATTTTTAAACTTTTTTTGCTGACATTGGGGTAGACATCCTCATGTCCACAGGATGTTTCAAACTGTAACATCATGGAGGATGGCACTATTGTTGGTTTTTGATCATGACAGATGTATGTACAGTAGAGTCTCACTTATCCAACACTCCCTTATCCAATGTTTTGGATTATCCAACGCATTTTTGTAGTCGATGTTTTCAATAAATCGTGATATTTTGGTGCTAAATTCGTAAATACAGTAATTACTACATAGCATTACTGTGTATTGAACTATTTTTTCTGTCAAATTTGTTGTATAACATGATGTTTTGGTGCTTAATTTGTAAAATCATAGCCTAATTTGATGTTTAATAGGCTTTTCCTTAATCCTTCCTTATTATCCAACATATTTGCTTATCCAACATTCTGCCGGCCCGTTTATGTTGGATTTCCTTCTCTGAATTTTCCTACTGTATTTCCTTCACTGAATTTGGGAAAAGCAAGAAAGAGGGCACTGGTATACTTATGACCCTGGTTTTGTGCTTCCATAAGCCTTTGGTTGGTCTTTATTCAAACAGAATGGTAGACTTGTAGTTTGGTGCAATATGGTTCTCCTAATGTTCGAATTTCTAGAAGGAGGATTATGGGAGCTGTAAACCAAAGGATGTGGAAGGCACCAGTAAGAGGACTATCGATGTCTGGTGAAATCCCCTTATTTAGGTGTTTTTTTAATAGAGAAACGTAAAAAAAGGAAAGTATGGTATATACAGTAGTATGTAAGTACTGTAGGTAATGTAATATTATCTTCTATATAAACAACTTTTAGTGGCACTTGTTATACAAGCTGCAAACAAAGTCTTATAATTGACCAAACATAACATCTTTAGGGATATTGTTAGATGGCTGGTATCCAGGACCTACTCAAAGAAGAACTTATACAGATGTTATATTAATGACTGAACTTTCTTTTTCCACGCTCCAGCAACACTTGAGAACACTATCAAGAGGGCAGTAGATTCTGCTTATTTTTCATTTACTCGAGTTGACAAGATTGAAATCAAACTAGAGACTACAACAGCTTTATGTTAAGGCTTATGTGAAGGGTTGCCTTATTGTACATCTGCATGTTAAGAACTGTTTATTTGACTCAATTCAATGCTGAGACAGCAATTTTGATTGTTATCAAGTCAACTATAAGACTTTGTTTGGTTTTTATTTCTATTTGACAATATTGGCACTTAAACCATAAATAGGAATAGTTTTTCCGTAATACCTTTGCAAGTGTTGCAAAGTGTTGCTTTGTATTTAGAACTACACTAATGTAGTGAATGAGAATACAAATAGTGGATACCTTGAGTAAAGTATTCATTGCAATATACACTACTAGCAAACGTAAGAGATTCCATAGGGACGGGGCTATGATCTACCCTGTTTCCCCTAAAATAAGACATCCCCAGAAAATAAGACCTAGTAGAGGTTTTGCTGAATTGCTAAATATAAGGCCTCCCCTGAAAGTAAGACCTAGCAAAGTTTTTGTTTGGAAGCATGCCCACCGAACCCAACACCAGAATATGCAGGATTAGTAAATGTACGTACCATAGAGTGTTGTACATGGAAATAATGGTAGTAACAAGAAACTCTTGATGGGATTCCCAGTTTGTTTGGTTATGCTGGTTTGTGATGACAACTACTGTATAGTATGTAATAAATGTTCATTTTTTTGTTCAACAATAAATGTGAAATCTTCTTCATGGAAATCTTCCCCTGAAAATAAGACCTAGAGCATCTTTGGGAGCAAAAATTAATATAAGACACTGTCTTATTTTCGGAGAAACACGGTACCACTGTTTCTAGCCAAACCCAGTTTATATTGATGTTTAACACGACACCATAATTCCCTTCGTTTGCAGCTTGTATAACAAGTGCCACAAAAAGTTGTTTATATAGAAGATAATACTACATTACCTACCGTACTTACATACTATATACCATACTTTCCTTTTTTTTTACGTTTCTCTGTAGATTATAGACACCTGCGTTTTTGAGTTTTTTTAATAGAGGCTGGATGGCCATCTGTCAAATGTCCTGCATGGCAGGGGGTTCGACGAGATAGGCCTTGTAGTCTCTTACAACACTGCGATATTGAGGTTGCCTATCCTTGCCACTGTTAATTCTTATTAGTACAATGCTGTAGTTTAAATACAGCGCAGAGTTGTGCAGGAGAATGTATGGGATGCTCTACAGCACTTGAGCCTTAAAACTCCCTAGGTGCTCTTGGATGATTCTTTATATATCCATGTATTGATCTCCTCACAATTAAATAAATGCATCCCACATGCATAGAGAAACTCAGGGACATTGTTTTTTTCTATTTAAGCTGCTGACATTAGCTGTGTGTGCTAAAGCATCCTGAAAGAAAAATAATGGGAAACAGGTATATGATGTGCAAACCTTTAGGGAAAGCTAGAGAAAGCTAATGTGTGTTCCTAGATGAAAATGTTTAGTTGCTGCTTAGCATCCATTTATGCTAGAGAACTAGTCTCCATCTTGTCTCCTTGCTCCAGCTGAAGGCCCCTCCCACCAGTAATATGCTTTGCTAATTATATGTACCGTATATACTCGAGTATAAGCCGACCCAAATATAAGCCGAGACACCTAATTTTACCACAAAAAACTGGGAAAACTTATTGACTCGAGTATAAGCTGAGGGTGGGAAATGCAGCAGCTACTGGTAAATTTCAAAAATAAAATTAGATACCAATAAAATTACATTCATTGAGGCATCAGTGGGTTAAATGTTTTGAATATTTACTGTATTTCAAAGAAAAACAGTAAACTAACTCTATAAGTGGAAAAGCAACAATAACTTTATAATAATAATAATCATCATCATCATCATCAACAGCTTCATTTATACCCTGCCCTATCTATCTCCGCCTGGGGACTCAGGCCAGCTTCCAACATAGTAACAGGCAAACATATAATGCCTACATAAACAATGCAGAGCTAGATATAGATCTATCATTATATATACTAATTTCACATGTGTATTTCCCCCTGAAACCTTTGCAAATCCTCTCTCTATGTGCATTTTCCTCCTGCAATATTTCCAAGCCCGATTTATCAATGTTTCTATCTATCTAGACATCTCTCTGTGTGTGTGTGTGTGTGTGTGTGCACGCGCATTTTCCCTCTGCACTTGCAAACATGTGAGGGTAAAATTCATATATAAAATTAATGTATACATATAGGAACAGATATACAGGTACATGGAAATCTCTAGTTATCTATATTTACATAGGATTTGCAAAGATCTGTAAACATATGAGGGGAAAATTCATATATTAATGTATTTGTAGGGGGAATATCTATATAAATATTGAGAAGCTTTGGGGCATGCATTTACCCAAGGATGAAATGCAAGCAAAGTCCCCCTAAAAACACCTTTGTCCTCTTTTCTCCTTCCCTTTCCCACCTCTTTCCTTTCTCCCTTTTTCAAACTCTAAAAGTAGCCAGAAAAGGCTTTCTAAAACTTCTCTCCCCCTCCCAAAAAAGCCCACCTCATTTTTGTTTCCTTAGGAATAAAAAGAAATGCACACCTTCTGTTGCTCTCTTTTCCCTCCTTCCCTCCCTTTGGACGCCAATGTTCTTGCAATAATAGTAGTAGTAGTAGTAGTAGTAGTAATAGTAATGAATCATGCAAATTTGCAGTAATATCTTTTTTTTTCTCCCCCTTCTACCCATGCAATCTGGCTTGCAAGGGTTTCTCTCAGTCTCCTTTTGCTTTTGAAAACATTCGCTTCTTGTCTCTGTCTCTCTCTCAAAAAAAAATAAGATAACCAGCCTAGAAGGAGAAGCGAAGAAGGGAGGTTTAGGAAAAGAAAACATACTGTGGCCTCCAGGCTCCGCTGCTGGCTTGACCTTGACCCAGATATAAGCCGGGGGAGACTTTTTCAGCTCATAAATAAGGGTTGAAAAACTCAGCTTATCTTAGAGTATATACAGTATATATGTGTATGTATGTACAGTAGAGTCTCACTTATCCAACATAAACGGGCCGGCAGAATGTTGGATAAGCGAATATGTTGGATAATAAGGAGGTATTAAGGAAAATCCTATTAAACATCAAATTAGGTTATGATTTTACAAATGAAGCACCAAAACATCATGTTATACAACAAATTTGGCAGAAAAAGTAATTCAATAGGCAGTAATGCTATGTAGTAATTACTGTATTTATGAATTTAGCACCAAAATATCACGATATATTGAACACATTGACTACAAAAATGCGTTGGATAATCCAGAATGTTGGATAAGCAAGTGTTGGATAAGTGAGACTCTACTGTATATATGTGTGTGTGTGTGTGTATATACACATACATATATACATATATACAATATAATGTACAATAATATATAATATTATAATATATTGTATATGCATATAATATTAATATTACAGTAGAGTCTCACTTATCCAACACTCGCTTATCCAACGTTCTGGATTATCCAACGCATTTTTGTAGTCAATGTTTTCAATATATCGTGATATTTTGGTGCTAAATTCATAAATACAGTAATTACTACATAGCATTACTGCGTATTAAACTACTTTTTCTGCCAAATTTGTTGTCTAACATGATGTTTTGGTGCTTCATTTGTAAAATCATAACCTAATTTGATAATTAATAGGCTTTTCCTTAATGCCTCCTTATTATCCAACATATTCGCTTATCCAACATTCTGCCGGCCCGTTTATGTTGGATAAGTGAGACTCTACTGTATTTTGTAATACAATATAATACTAAAAATACAATATAATAATATTAATTATATATTATATATTACATGTAATATTATTAATAATATTACAATATATAGATATAGTACAATATGGTAATTTATTGCCAGTATTGTGCTATGCTAATAATATAATATTGTATGTAAATTTAATTTGTAAGCTGCTCTGAGTCCCCTTCGGGGTGAGAAGGGCGGGATATAAATGTATTAAATAAATAAACTACTTGAAGGATATCCTGGTAGAGTAATGTATACACTCCAACTCATCCTTTTCAGCAGAGATGGGAAATGTGCAACACTCCAAGTATTGTTCGACTATAACTCCAACCCTTGGCATCTTTCACTCTTGGCAATGTTGACTAGAAGTCATAGAAACTGTAAACTCACCTATTCTGAAGGGCTGAACGATTCCCACTCTTTATTATAAGAACTCTCTGGCACATCCATTTAGCCACTACTCCCACCATGCTTCTGGGTTGGCACCTGGGTTGAACTAATGTCTTACCAAAGGAAATGCTGGCAGCCACCAATCTTCCTTTCCCAAAGGCCCAGATGTAGTATTGCTCCTGGGAGAACTGATAGCTGCTTTGAAGAAATTTGCCACTGCCAATACCAGAGAGCACAACACTGGTGGTGCTCATACTAAAACAAAATAATCGACGACTGCCACCACAAATGGGAACAGCTATAAACCTTTTAAACATGGACAGTGCTTTTCCTGAAGAATTGCCATGTTATAAATGGGCTGCCAAATTTCTTAGAGGACACTTTTTTGGTCAGAGTTATCTGAATCCTTTAATCAAAGTCTTTCTTATTCTGTCACGGGAGACCCCTTCAATTTGCAGGGTCACTGTATATCCCTTCAAGTTACCTATTGCTTTTATAGTGATCCCATTAATTTCATAGGCAAGGAATCCTCAGAGGTGGTTTCACCAGTTCCTTCCTCTGAAATAGTGAATAAATCCTGGAAAATTCTGCCACCAGAGTATGTTCTGCATTACTGAGCTGAATCCTAGATATTCTAATTCACATTCAGTGGGAATATAGTGCTAGTTGTTGACTCCTTGTAAAAGCATTCCTGTGCACATTGTCCAAGATTTTTTCTTCAATTTCATTTTATATAATTCCCATAACTGTAACTGTGAGCAACTCTATAAATGATCATCAAATCTTCATATGACATCTGTACAAGATAGAACTTATGACATCCATATGGAATGAACATGTTTCCCATTTCGCACATTAAAGTTCTGTTAATTAAGCAAGACTTCTCAGCTTTCAAATTTTGGAAATACAGTAGAGTCTCACTTATCCAACATAAACTGGCCGGCAGAACGTTGGATAAGCGAATATGTTGGATAATAAGGAGGGATTAAGGAAAAGCCTATTAAACATCAAATTAGGTTATGATTTTACAAATTAAGCACCAAAACATCACGTTATACAACAAATTTGACAGAAAAATATGCAGTAATGCTATTTAGTAAATTTAGCACCATTGTATTGAAAACATTGACTACAAAAATGCGTTGGATAATCCAGAACGTTGGATAAGTGAGACTCTACTGTATTTTCTTTCTCATCTGACCATAATCAAGGAATTCTTTCAATATTTGGGGAATTCTGAACTTCAGCACCTGGGGAAACTGTTTCAGTAAAGGCTTGATATGTGTCAGTTTTCACAGAAACAGAATTCTAAATGGATAGCAACAGTATATATCTATCAGATATGATTTTGGCTGCAGAAGATATTGTTTGCTACTGCTTGTAGCTGAATGGAACACTGTATGCTTTTCTGGAGGTTTGATCATGCGGATCAGGATTGCTTTTACAACCCTTCAATGCGTATGGCATCCTGTAGACTTACTGTACATACTCGAGTATAAGCCTAGTTTTTCAGCCCATGTTTTAAGACTGAAAAAGCCCCCCTCGGCTTATACTCGGGTGAGGGTCCTGGTTGGCTTATATTTGGGTCATCTTATACTCTAGAATATATGGTACATTTATTATTTTTCTCTACTATTATTAGAATTAATACATTTATTATTTTTCTCTATTATTGTTGCTACTACAGTAGAGTCTCACTTATCCAAGCTAAACGGGCCGGCAGAAGCTTGGATAAGCGAATATATTGGATAATAAGGAGGGATTAAGGAAAAGCCTATTAAACATCAAATTAAGTTATGATTTTACAAATTAAGCACCAAAACATCATGTTATACAACAAATTTGACAGAAAAAGTAGTTCAATATGCAGTAATGCTACGTCGTAATTACTGTATTTACGAATTTAGCACCAAAATATCACGATGTATTGAAAACATTGACTATAAAATGGCTTGGATTATCCAGAGGCTTGGATAAGCGAGATTCTACTGTATTACATTTATTTTACTCTATATTATTAATACATTTATTATTTCCCCTGATATTATTTTTATTATTGCATTTATTATTTTACTCTATTTATTATTACATGTATTATTTTCCTGTATTTATTATTATTATTATTATTATTATTATTATTATTATTATTACATGTATTATTTTACTCTGTTATTATTAAAAGGATACATAAGCACATTTAGATTGAAGAAGATGAGAATAATGATTTGATCAGAGTTGGACAGTCTTATCTTAAAGTTGAGCTTTATGCAAATATTCAATAACATTTAACCTACTGATGCTTCAATTAATGTAATATTTTGGTATCTATTTTTATTATGGAATTTACCACTCTCGGCTAATACTGGAGTCAATGTTTTCCCAGTTTTTTTGTGGTAAAATTAGGTGCCTCGGCTTATATTTGGGTCGGCTTATACTCGAGTATATACGGTACATTAAAAAACCTATGCTTCAGTCTAAAGCATAGTGTCCCTCCCTATCCACCCAAAAGGCCATGAAAAAATGGGAGACTAAATAAATAGAATGATTGGGATAAAAATCATTTCCCTTGAAAAATGAAGACCAAAATTCTTTTGGGTGATTTTGAATATGTAACTTTCAGCTATACATTTGTTACTGCTACATATTCATGATCCCTACATAGCTACCAGTTTAGTGGCTATGTAGGAACCCTGAAAGACCCTGAAACTTCACTTACCAGTAAGTAGTCATTCAAGATGGAAGGACCCCATTCCCCTGTAGATCAAAAAGTGGCTTCCTTCATCGATCAGCTTAGGTGAATGGGAATACCTCTGGAAAGTAAAAATAAAAATTTTCAGAAGCTATTCCCTTCTAGAAAGTTTCTACAAAATGTTTTATCAATCCTATATGACACCTGTAAAATTAGCCAAAGTGCAACCACAATTAAAAAAACACTTGCTGGAAATGTAAACAAGCAATAGGATCATTTTTCCACATGTGGTGGACTTGTAAGAAGGCAAAAAACTTTTGGATTGAGATCCATAAAACTACTGAAAAAATATTGAAGCTAAAAATACCCATGCACCCAGAAATATTCCTACTAGGAATAACAGACACATCACTGCTGAAGCCACACAATAAACTCTTCATTTGATGACAAGTGCTGCGAGAATAGTTTATGCACGAGCCTGGAAATTGGAGAAAATGGAGGAATGGATCGTGAAAGTGACGGAGGTGGCTGAGATGGATATTCTGACAGGGTATCTCCAGTCAAAAGACCCTTCTGAGTTTAGGAAAGACTGGGAGCCCTTCAAAAGGTTTTTAGAAGGAAAGACTATTTCAACGTGGGGGTTTCAAATTTGACTATTATAAATTTTAATTTTCACCACTCGTTTATGTAAAAAAAAAGTAATGATGAAGAAAGAACTAGAGTTCACAATTGCTGGTGGCTTGTGAACAGGTTGTGAAACAGTGAAAATAAGCAGATAATTCAGGTGTATTTCAAGGGATTCTGGGCCTTGTGCAAAATAGAAAACTAACTGAGCATATTTATGGAGAAATTGTTATATTCCTGGGAATATCTGAATAAGCATGGAGATCTGAAAAAATTAAAATTCCTAAAAAAAAGCTTCCTGATGTTCTTACTCCCCAATGCAAGCAAGCTTCAGTATGAAAGGGATTTGTAACAATGGTATTTTTCTCCCTGTTGCACCAGAGATAATTCATGGAAGGGATAATGGATATGTTCATGCAGGAGTCCAACTAAATATTGTTAGGTATTCATAGGTTGTCTTTTACCAATGCCATTTGATTTCAACTTTTACCATTTTTATTTGTTTTTTAATGGGTGCTTATTTTTTGTGTTTGATATTTTATGCTACCATGGTTTAGTTTATGGCTACATTCCAATTAATAGTTCCAACTAGAGTAGATCTATCAAATCAGTGGGAACTTGCTGAATCAACACTTATGTATGTTCCATTGATTTAATGGAACTATTCTAGTTGAGATTAACTATTGGATTAAGGCTATAAATGCAGTATTCACAAGGTGTTTGCATCTTGCATTGCAGTACCATCATTGTACAGCAGTTTGTCCACCATAAAGGTACACTTGATAGTAAAGGTAAAGGTTTCCCCTGACGTTAGGTCCAGTCATGTCTGACTCTGTGGGTTGGTGCTCATCTCCATTTCTAAGCCGAAGAGCCGGCGTTGTCCGTAGACACCTCCAAGGTCATGTGGCCGGCATGACTGCATGGAGCGCCCGTACCTTCCCGCCAGAGTGTTGGTTTCAATCTACTGTTTTGATTTTGGAGTTTAGAATAGATGGGAACCAACACTCTGAGGGCAGAGGACAGCTAATGACTGAACAAAGGATGCCCCCAGGCAAGAGACAAAACCTTTCCAATGCTAATTAGGTTGATTAACGGAAACATTAATGCTGGCTTCCCAGTGACAAAGGACTCTTGCCACACCCTGGACTCTACACAGATATATATTCTTTCCTTTCCTTACTTAGTTTATCCATACCTCATCATGCCTTGTATAATATATTACAGGTGCACTTACCCACCATTAATGAACTAAGTGTTTGGCAAAGACAAACAAAAGAGCTATTGTTACGGAAGAATGGGAAACAAGGGAAGAGCAGTTAAAGCTCCACTTTGGTTGTTTGCATATACTTTCAGCTAACCTGCCATTTTAAGATTAGTACTTGGTTTGAGTGTCCCTGAATGTCAGTCACTCTTGTCTGCAACAGCCCATAAAATCTATGAACTGGATAAGTGCGGCTTTGGGAACACACATGAGATGCCTCACATTTCAGGTCCTGAATAGTCCTTTTAATTGCCTCATATATATTGATCAAGGCTACTGGAGAATGAAGATGTAGGCAACGGGTTGGGTTTACAATGGGAGGCGGTAGCATAATTCACTTTTAAATAAAGGGAAGAGAAGTTTAGAAGCTGTATGGCTTTTATGGCTGCAGTGTGGCTTAACTAGTCTGAAATGAAATCACCTCAGTGGCTTCAAGGGTACCCAGAATAAGTAATAGATGAATCAGCCTCTTTGCAGTCCATGTGATTTTCACACGTTCCTTCATAAGCAAATTTAGCCCTATTTGTATATGAAATGTGCATTATTTTCCACAATGCATATTTTAACAAAAATGCATTGGATAATCCAGAACGTTGGATAAGTGAGACTCTACTGTATTGCATAATACAGTAGAGTCTCACTTATCCAACGTTCTGGATTATCCAATGCATTTTTGTAGTCAACATTTTCAATACATCATGATATTTTGGTGCTAAATTCGTAAATACAGTAATTACTACATAGCATTACTGCGTATTAAACTACGTTTTCTGTCCAATTTGTTGTATTTGTCATAACCTAATTGGATGTTTAGGACCGGGCTGTGGCGCAGGCTGGAAAGCAAGCCAGCTGCAACAAATCAACAAATCACTCTGACCAAGAGGTCATGAGTTCGAGGCCAGCTCAGAGCCTGTGTTTGTCTTTGTCTCTGTTCTATGTTTAGGCATTGAATGTTTGCCTTATATGTGTAATGTGATCCGCCCTGAGTCCCCCTCGGGGTGAGAAGGGCGGAATATAAATACTGTAAATAAATAAATAAATAAATAAATAAATAATATATAAATTTAAAAGTGATGAAATAAAGGAAATTACAAGCAGCTAAATGGTTTTAGACCAAAAGCGGGCAACAGCAACTGCATTGTCCGTAGCTTTAAACAACTCCTCCTCCGTACATGAGGCAGGACATTGTGGGCAAGCATACATATGCGGAGTTGTTTGTTCAGCTCCACAGTCACACAAGGTGGAGGATTCCTCCAGGTAGTGCCACCTTGCCAAGTTGTCTTTTGATCTGCCCACTCCACTTCTGAGTCTGTTCAGGGACTTCCAAGTTGCCCATTCTTAGTTTGCCCCTGGAGGAGGACCCTCATGGGGGGCCATCCAGTTAGAATTGCCAGGTTTAGCTGCCCAGAGGGACACCCTTGCTGCTGCTGGAGGAACATCAAGAGGAGTGGTGGTTCTCATGAAGCCTTTCCTTGATTTGAGTCTGGTGGGAGGAGGGTGATAGTCACGCAGTGGGTGGCTTTCACAATGTTTGACCTCATTTCTCTCACTGTTAGCAGCAACTTCCCGTCGCATGTCAGGAGGGGCAATGCCAGCTAACTTGTAGAGTTTATCAACAGGTGTAGGTTTAAGGCATCCTGTGATGATTCTGCATGTTTCATTCAGTGCTATGTCCACCTGCTTCACATGGGCAGACTTGTGCCAGACAGGACAGGCGTACTCTGCAGTTGAGTAAGACAAGGTCTGATGTTATTGTGGGTCTGCACCTCATGAGTAAGTTTCCGCAGGATGTTGTTGCGTGCAGCTACTTTGTGCTTGGTGTTCATGCAGTGTTTCCTATATGTTAGTGTTCGATCTAAGGTGACACCAAGGTATTTAGGATGGAAACAGTGTTCGAGCTCTTGGCCTTCCCAAGTAACTTTCAGTTTCCTGTTAGCTTCACGGTTACATAGGTGGAAAGCACACACTTGTGTCTTGGCAGGGTTAGGCTTCAGGTGGTTTTCTTTGTAGTAGCTGGAGAGATCTTTCAAGGCATTAGTGAGTTGGTTTTCAACTGTTTCAAAATCTTTTGCTTGTGTTGTTAGGCCAAAGTCATCAGCATATATAAAACTCTTTGTGAGTGGTGGTTGTGGCTGATCATTTGTGAAGATGTTAATAAGGTCGGTGCAAGAATGCTGCCTTGGGGTAAACCATTCTTTTGCCTCCTCCATCTGCTTTTCCGGCCCTGAAACTCCACATAGAAGCTGCGGTTTTCCAGGAGGGTCTGGACAGTTTTTGTAAAGTCAAAGTCCTGGGTGATATGGTAGACTTTATGCAGCATTTTTCTATGTTGCACCGTGTCATAGGCTGCCGTAAGGTCCACAAAAACTGTTCCCGTAATGCAGCCGTTCTCATAGCCTTCCTCGATATGCTCAGTCAGATGAAGAATTTACCTGTACAGTTTTTCCCTGGTCTGAAACCTGCTTGTTGTGCAATAAGCTTAGGTTCGATGATAGGTCCTAATCGACTTAATAGCATCCTCTCATATACTTTATATAGATGACATAAGAGAGAGATTGGTTGGTAGCTCCTGGCATTGGAGGCATCTTTACCGGGTTTTAAAATGGCAATGATCTTAGTTTTCCTCCATACTCTGGGCCAGGGATAAAATCTGTGTATAGTAGGAATAAAGGCCATTGGTAAGGAGAGGCATAAATCAGTGCAACGCTATAGGTGAGGTAGAGATGTGCCGATTTAATCGAAGGCACATTGAAATAGCCAAGTCTTCAAGTTTTTCTGGAAAGAGTCCAATGTAGAGATTAATCTAATTTCTTTGGAGAGGGAGTTTCAGAGCCGAGGGGTCGCCACTGAGAAGGTCTGTTCCCTCATCCCCACCAATCATGTTTGAAATGGCGGCAGGAGCGAGAGAAAGGCTCCTCCAGAAGATCTTAACGCTTGTGCAGGTTCGTAGTGAAAGATGCAATCACGAAGATAGGTTGGACCCAAACAATTTAAGGCTGTTAAACGCAGATCAAATGCAATCCTTGGCATTCCTATCTTAACTTAGGGTGCATTTACATTGTAGAATTGACACTACTTCAATTGCTATGGCTATGCTATGGAATCATGGGAGATGTAGTTTTACAAGGTCTTTATTTTTTTTAAAAATTATTTATGTAATACATTTATATCCCGCCTTTCTGACCCCGAAGGGGACTCAGAGCGGCTTACAAATTAAATTTACATAACAATATTATATTATTAGCATAGCACAATACTGGCAATAAATTACCATATTGTACTATATCTATATATTATAATATTAATAATATTACATGCATATAATATATAATATATAATGTATTATTAGTATTATATTGTATTACAAAATAATATTATTAATATTATATGCATATACAATATATTATAATATTATATATTATTGTAAATTATATTGTATATATGTATACATGTATATATGCATGTGTGTGTATATGTATACACACTGGTGGGAGGGGCCTTCAACTGGAGCAAGGAGACAAGATGAAGACTTTAGCCTTCGCTGGTGCCTCACCAAACTATAAATTCTAGGATTCCACAGCATTGAGCTATGACAATTAAAGTGGTGTCACACTGCATCGATTCTACAGTGACAATGTATTTTTCATCACCATCTGGGGTTAGGGTGCTTCCATGTCCAACTGATCATTCTATCATAAAGAGTTTCCTCCCTTCGGTAAAGGCCTGACTGAAACTTTGGGGAAACGAGGACCGCGTTGCTAAACAGCAACGCACCCCGGGTTTCTTTAGGCCGGGCCTTCCTATTATCCAAGAGATCCGGCTATCTGAGATGCAGCCGGCCCGTTTAATTCAGATAACCGAAACTCTACTGTAATATGAAATAACTACTGTGGTATAATAATACAGAACAATATAATCTCTAAAACCAGGGCAGTAAATAAAGAGCAACATTCTGAAACCAGGGAAACTGGGAATTCCAGAAAGGAAACAATCAGGACCAGCTAACACTTCCCAACAAAGGATTCCCCCAGGCAGGAAGCAGCCAGGCTTTGAAACTGCAAGGCCAGTAAATGCTAATCAAGGTGCGTAATTGCAGCATTCATACCTGCCACACCGAGACTATTAATTGCTATTCAGACTGGCCAACCAAGGATTCCACAATGTAAAAAGCGGCCAGGCATGCAAGCAGTAAGGCTATTCAGTGCTTTTCAATCTGGCCAACCAAGATTTCCCCTAGGTGAAAAACCCCCAGGCTTTGAAGCCACCAAGCTACTCTGTCCCATTCAACCTGGCCAATGAAGGATGCCCCTATGTAGAAAGCAGCCAGGTTTTTGAGCTGAAAGACTATTCAGTGCAATTCAGTCTGGCCAAACAATGATTCCCCTACAAAGGAAGTAGCCAGGCTTCAAAGCGGCTCTTTGATTGAGGGTGCTACTCCAGCTACTCCAGAAAATGGCCAGACTTTGGGGCTGCAAGGCTATTCACTGCTGTTCCACCTGGCCAACAAATGATTCCCATAAGCCACAGCAACGCGTGGCCAGGCAAAGCTAGTAATATATAATAATATAATATATTGTATATATATAATATTGATAATAATATTATAATGTAATACAATATAATACTAATAATAATACAATATAATAATATTAATTATATATTATATATTACATGTAATATTACTAATAATACTACAATATAGTGGTATGGTACAATATAGTAATATATAATGCTAATATTGTGCTATGCTAATAATATAATATATTGTATACATATAATTTGTAAGCTGCTCTGAGTCTTCTTCGGGGTGGGAAGGGCGGGATATAAATGTAGTAAATAAATAAATAAATAAATAAATAAATAAATAAAGGTACATATTCAACCAGAGGTTACTATTATGTTACTGTGTAGAAAAGCCTGCAAAGTAACCATTGTGCATCAGTTTCTATGCCATTTGGGACACTGGCAAGGGAATACACATTGGTAAAGTCTGATGTTTAATGAGGCATTTTTAGCAATTCACTGACAAGTTTTCATAGCACTTCTGATACGTAGCTAAGTATGCATTAAGTTACACAGCACTAACTAAAACATTGAGTTCTGGTACACTCTCTCTTAAGAATGAGTGTAAGGAATGAGATATTATGGCTGGAATTGTATTGGTGATATGTGCTTATGTTATTGTTGCTATTAACATTAAATACTTTCTTGTTATGTGTATCTTCCCCTTGAAGACAGTTTGTAAGGACTGCAAGAAGAATTTACTGTTGGTTAAAGCTCAGGTGATACCTGGCCTGTGTTTCCGAAGCAGGGAAAAGGAGATGAGGTTGTCTCCTAAATCTCCATGTAATCATTGGAGATTAGGGAAGATAGCAACTTCTCTCTGTATCAAGAATTGTGGCCAGATGTTACCTGAATACATCCTACATTCCCTGGTTATAAGTAATTGGTTGTGGCATTATGTTCCAGAACTCAAAAGCTGCTTGTCAAAAGGAGATATAGAACTGCACAAGTGAAGTGTTACGCTCTACCCATACAATGTAGGATCCAGCCTTGGATGGGGAAAATATACTTAATGTATATAGTCGAGTATAAGCTGAGTTTTTCGGCCCTTTTTAGGGCTGATAAAGCCACCCCACCCCCACCCACCCCGGCTTATACTCAAGTGAGGGTCTTGGCCGGCTTATATTCAGGTCAGCTTATACTTGCGTGTATAGGTAATCAGAGTTGGACAGTCTTATTTTATTAAAGTCTTATTATTATCTTAAATTACAGTTTTATGTAAATACAGTAGAGTCTCACTTATCCAACATTAGCTTATCCAACATTCTGGATTATCCAACGCAGTCTGCCCCACACCTGTTTCTCTAGGCAGCAAAGATTGAACTTTTTATGGATTTAATTTCCAACAATGTTGCTACTGTAAATTCATTTTATGCAATTCTATCTTTATTTGTAGTCAATTTGTTAGAAGCCAATTTTTTTAGTCAATGTTTTTAATACATTGTGATATTTTGGTGCTAAATTCGTAAATACAGTATTTACTACATAATGTTACCATGGACTGCTTTTTCTGTTGATTTGTTGTAAAACGTGATGTTTTTGGTACTTTTTTAATATTAATTTTTATTTACATACATTAATAACTTACAGTGAAACATTTGGTACTTAATTTGTAAAATCATAATGTAATTTGATGTTTAATAGGCTTTTCCTTAAATGCTCCTTATTATCCAACATTTTCACTTATCCAACGTCCTGCCGGCCCGTTTATGTTGGGTAAGTGAGACTCTACTGTATTCAAAAACATTTAATACACTGATGCCTCAAATAAGGTAATTTTATTGGTACTGTATCTATATTTTTTTTATTTTCGAAATTTACTAGTAGCTGCTGCATTTCCTATCCTCATCTTATACTGAAGTCGTTGAGTTTTCCCAGTTTTTTGTGCCCTACAAAAAAGAGAATGAGCAACAAAATTCAGGAGCAATAGTAAAGAAGCTGCCGTTTTTGCTTCCCTGCAAATAACATTAAAACAAGATGCTTTGAAGAGAATCCAAAAGAATGCATATTTGTGACGTATCCTTTTGAAAAGATACTCACTTTTGACATGATGTATTGGCCATTTTATTCCTAAATCCCCTAAAGGCACCAAATCCCATTTTATCTCAGAAGCTAAACAGAGTCAGGTTTGGTTAGTGCTTAAAAGGGAAAGCACCAGGGAATGTGGGGTGCTGTAGACTATATTTCAGATGAGAGCAATGGCAAACCACCTCTGAATATTTCTTGCCCAAGAAAGCCCTATAGAATCCATGAAGTCACCATATGTCAAAGGTAACTTGGAGGCACATGAATTACTTTATTGGACACTTTATAAAATACAACATCAATTTTTGTTCCCACGGCTCTTGTTATTTTACTGACTAATATTAAAATATACCTAGAGGAGTAAGGAAATTGTGCGTGTCTGTATATTTCCAGCATACAGTTCCCATAATATGTAACCATTGGCCATGCTGGTTGGCAAGTTGAGCACTGGCCTCCAACATGAAAGATGGCTATAGTTGTCCCTGTTTACAAAAAAGGGAACAAAAAAGACCCTGGTTCCTACAGGCCAATTAGCCTAATTAATATTGTGGCCAAGATATATGTCAGATATCTCCTGAACAGAGCTGAATGCTGGGGAAAAGAAAAACATATCCTCGTTGAAAAACAGGCTGGCTACAGGCAGAGTAGATCAACTATTGACAATTGCTTTGTTTTAAATCATACAATTGCAAAATATGTCAGCAGAGGGAAACAACTGTATGCTGCCTTTATAGATCTTAGCGCAGCATTTGATACTGTAAATAGAGAGACGTTATGGAAAAAATTAACTGATCTCAATATGGAACCCAGACTGCTGGCACTAATCAAAGCGCTTTACACAAACACCTTCCTGAAAGTGCAATTCGGAATGAAAGGAGCCATGTCAAACAGTGTAGAAACATACAAGGGTGTATATTAGCACCACTGTTATTTAGCTTATATGTAAATGATCTCCCCGAACAGCTGAAAGACCCAGAGGTACATATGCCTAAGCTGTGCAAAACACACTTTAACATCCTACTATATGCCGACAATATGGTTTTATTATCATATTCGCAAGTCGGGCTACGCAGGCTGCTGAGAAGATTTAATTCTTATTATCATAACAACGCTCTAACTATTAATAAATCAAAGTCAAAAATAATGGTATTTGGCAAATGACATAACTGACATAGATGGTTCCTGGATGGTGAACCAATAGAGCAAGTTTGCACTTTCACGTACCTGGGAATTTTTTTTTCTGAGACCGGCTCTTGGCTACCACATCATCAAAGAAGCTCAGTCAGGGCAAGAGTACGTGTAAACCAATTGCTTAAATTAACAAATCACAGCCAACCAGGATCTTTAGACCCACTTCTTAAAGTGTATAAAGCAAAGGTTACCCCCATGCTTTTATATGGAGCCGAAGTTTGGGGTCTAAACCAGGTACCATTATTAGAGCAATCACAATCACAGCACCTGCAAAGTTTTCTAGGAGTAGACAGGGCTGTCAGAGTAATTTGCAGCGCAGCAGTAGTTGGAAGGAGTCAGTGGAATGCAGAACGAAGAGACATCAGAGACGATGGTAAAACTGTATACAAAGTT
Source organism: Anolis carolinensis (assembly GCF_035594765.1). Classification (NCBI taxonomy): domain Eukaryota; kingdom Metazoa; phylum Chordata; class Lepidosauria; order Squamata; family Anolidae; genus Anolis; species Anolis carolinensis. Next base: position 213,073,735 of record NC_085841.1, on the reverse strand, counting down.
TTACTGTAAGCAGTAATAATCAAGACAAACAGACTTGCAGACAAACACAGGACTCTCACTCTAGGCAGACAGAACTCAACTCAACTCACAGCAGAACAGAACAGAACTGATGCATTCAGCAATGCATACACACTTGTGTCTGGACACTCCCCAGTTCCAGCCACACATCAAGGTCATCACAGCTTCTTAGTAATTAACTCTTTACAGACTATAGTACACTCTGGATAATGCAATCAGTATGCAATACAGACAAGACACAAATTTCATTTAAACACTATCAATATACAAATCACAGCCAACCAGGATCTTTAGACCCACTTCTTAAAGTATATAAAGCGAAGGTTACCCCCATGCTTTTATATGGAGCCGAAGTTTCCATACCATTATTAGAGCAATCACAATCACAGCACTTGCGAAGTTTTCTAGGAGTAGACAGGACAACCTCAGCTGCTGCAGTAAGAGCGGAACTGGGAGTATACACAGTTGATGGCTTATCCAAAATCAGGGCCTACAACTACTGGGTAATACTGATTGCCATGGCAAATGATAGACTGCCAAAACTGTGCCTGTTAGAGCAGATAGAAAATCAACATCAGTCCTCTTGGCTAGTTCATCTGACAAAATACATTAGGAGTTGTGGACTTCCGATTCGGTATCCAAATCTCTTAGAAAAACTAGACCCAAAAATAGTTGCTCAACAAGTACTGGATATAGAAGGCCAAAAAGACATTGCTACCCTGAGTAAAGCTGGCTCATTGAAATGGTTAAGCCGTTTTAACCATACTTTCCAAACAGCCAGGTATCTAAAGACAGAAATGCCTAAACACCTCAGGAGGGTATTTACCAGAGCTCGTTTTGAGCAGCTGGATACGATGGTCAATCACGGAAGGTTTAATCGAATTCCATACAACAAACGATTTTGTATTTGTGGAGCATCAGAGGTGGAGGATATCGCACATGCACTGTTTGGCTGTGAATTGTATAAGAAAGAGAGAGACCAATGCCTCTGGCCATACATTATTCACAAAACACACTGGGACCCACATATTAAAATCTCATTTTCGTTGGCTGGCCAGAATCCTAAAATAACACACAAAACAGCCCTTTTCCTATTCAAAGCAACACAGCTGAAAATTGCATATTTGGAATCAATCGGGGTAAACTGTGGAGGTGATGCAGATGTTTGACTTGAACGGGATCTTGTTAACAGCTTGTTTATTTTAACTTCTTTTTTACCGCGGGTTGTATGTTGTATGTATGTCTATGTGTTAAATGTTTTGATACGACCGATCGGCTAATCAATAAAACGTGATTTGATTTGATTTGGAAGGACACGTGTTCGCCTCCTGTTGAGTGGGGTCAAATCTTAGAAAAACTACATACCAGTGTCTTTTGGCACTGCAGGCAGTGGGGGGATAACATCACCCTGGGGATCAAAAAAGCTGTCCAGGAGGCTGAACCCCATTCCCAATATAGATTTAGCACTTTGAATAGTTTCTTTAATATTTGGTCTAAAATCCAAATATGATTTGTTGTCTTACTGGCTGCCACAGCCATATCTGCTACTTTTGGATGCTTATTGTGCTATGGCCCTGAAGCTTCCATTTTTCAGTTCTTAAAACCAAGAAAAATTTGAATTGGGCCACAAAGAAAAGTAGAACATGTGGAAATGTTACATTGTGAGGTACAGCAGTATTCTCAGGAACACTAATCAGCCTCAAAATGCTACAACGTTTGAGCACTCAAAGGTATTTCATAAATAATGCAGGCCCATTCCATCTTATTTGATAACTTATGCAGAAGACTGAATAAAGTTCGACATGCAAATGCAGATTGCCTTGGGACTGAATGGGCTACTGTTCAAATTGGCAGCCTATGAGATTTACATGACAGACCTTTTAAAATAACAGCATGAAGGTTTGCTAGTTCATGCCTATACGATATTTTCCTCTTAGTTCCAATGTGTCCAACTGCAACTTTGCATTCCTCTTTTAGATCAAAATACAATGTGGACACACATGAATTTTTCACAGTGTGTGTAGCTCATGACCTTTTCCCTTGCCAGATATACTGGCATGTTGCGGATCAACTGGGTAAATACTGACATGTTGCTGTGACATCTCCTGTGGATAGTGCATCAAAAAAAATATAATTTCTTCCTATTTACTGAAATCCAAGAAAGAGGCTGCATGAACCCATTGTATCATTCTCAGTTTGCTTTAATATGCAAACAGTCTTAAGTTTGTCTTGTGGAAAGCTTTCACGACCAGAATCACTGGGTTGCTGTGAGTTTTCTGGGCTGTATGGCCATATTCCAGAAGCATTCTCTCCTGTCATTTCACCCACATCTATGGCAGGCATCCTCAGAGGTTATGAAGTCTTACGTTTGATTTTAGGTAATGGCAGTTGAGAAACATTTAAGATGGAGGTGCACATGACACTTAGAGGAAATACCACATATTGCATGATCATGCAAACAATTAATGTGTACTTTTAAAACATGAATAATTGTCATGGAGCAGCAAGAAAAATCCAAACCACAGAGCAGGTTTAACATTGTGTTCCCTGTGTGGTTCTCAACACACACACAAACCAGGCAAGTGATACAATTTACAAAAAATAGAAGTCCCGTATATGTTCAGTTTGGGTCAAAAAGATAGTAAGAAAATAGTTCAACCCCCCCCCCCCATTTTTCAATTTTAAAAAAACCTGATTTGCTCATAAATTTTAACTGGTTAACCAAATCCCCATGAGTATCCACTGAGGTTTATCTGTCTTGAGTGTCCACTGAATTTATCAATGAAGCCTGATTTTTAAATTATTTTGCATTATGGAATTACTCTTCATGATTTGCTTTAAAAAAGTTTCAACACCCCCCCCCCCCCGATTTTTTTTTTTTTTTTGGTTTTGATCCTGGTTCATCCTGCTTATTTATTTATTTACAGTATTTATATTCTGCCTTTCTCACCCCGAAGGAGACTCAGAGCAAATCACAATGTACACATGTATATACATGGCAAACATTCAATGCCATTAGACATATAACATACAGTCAGAGACAGAGACAAAGATACAGAGGCAATTTAACATTTTCGTGCTTCCGGCTTCATGAGGGTATGCTCAATTCCGGCCACAGGGGGAGCTGCTGCTTCATCATCCACTGTGACACTGAGTCCTTGATGGAGTACTTCCTCATTCTTTGGCACGCTGCTGGACAATTTTATGGTGTTGTAAATTAGTTAAATTAGCCTCCCTGCATAAAGCAGTACCTAAATTTCCTACTTGATAGATGCAACTATCTTTCGGGTTACTTAGGTCAACAACAAGCTAGGCTATTTAATGGTCCGGTGCTCAATCCGACCCGGGCTGGCTTGAACTCATGACCTCTTGGTCAGTAGTTATTTATTGCAGCTGGCTACTAACCAGCTGCACCACAGCCTCTCTGCAATGGACATACATTGGTATTCTATATCAATTACTTAGTTATAAATGCTAATATTTCCTCCCCAAGCCCAACTTTAACAGCCAGCATCTGCACTTGAACAAAGGACGTCTGTTCAGCTGCCAATCAGGACTAAGCTGAGTGAATGTGTTACGAGGAATTGTGACAGAGGTCCTGCTTCTGGTTATCACACCCTCATTTACCCTCAGATTTTTAGACTGCAATCATCCAGATTTAATTGCTACACAGAGCAGTTTTCAGTATAAAACATATATCAGACATATATCAACAAGACTCCAACTAAAGTTTGTTAGCGACACAGTATGTGTACATTCAGTCTTTTCAAAATGGCATGTAATATACTGTAAAACGAAATATATCAGTGTACAAATCAATTGGCTCAAACCTGGCTTGGAGTCAAAACAAATCAAAGTCTCTGTAGTCTTGGAGTAGTTCTATAGGACTCCTCAGGATGTAAATGCAGTCAATTAGCTGTAGCTTGTTACTGTAGTTTGTAACAAATGTTGCAGTCATTTACAGTTCCCAACCAGGAAGCCCGGTCAGATAGATGTTATTTTAAAGTGGCTGGCTGTGAGCCGAAGTAAGCTGTTTACATAAGCCGTTTACTACTGGTTCCCAGGTTTACTCCAGTTTCAGTTAACCCTTCATCTGGTAAGCGGCAATGTTTTGAATATTTGTATTGTTGGCTCAGCTTCAAGTTTTCTTAAAAAGATAAAAGGAAAATGGTCTAATATAGTGCTCTTTATAAGATATCACATATGATTTATATAGACCAGGTGAAAATAGACATATCAACAAATGCTATATTTAGCATAGTATTTACTCCCAGGCATAATAGTCACAATTGTCTACTCACATGTTCGCAGTGTTTATGTGCTGATTGTGGATTCTATAGTGCGAGCAGCCATTTACTGGTGTGAAAGGGGTGAAAAAGTAATCCTCCTTGCATCCTGATTAGCAACTGAATGAGCCTCTTTCATTCAGTGCAAATGCTAGCTGTTAAGGTGGGCTTGGGGAATTTACAAGTGTATCACAATTGTGATTGCATAGTCTTACTGAATATGGAACAGGTCCGGATTCATAACTATAGATTGTGACTCAGTAACTATTATACAAAATCCCAGCCTTTTTCAAGAGCAGGCACATTCATTATTAACAACTAACATCACACTTAAAATAGGTGTTTGTACTTTGGTCCAAGCTCCTTCAGCTGTGACAAAGGCAAATGTTGTGCTAGAGATCAGCAAGAAAAGAACTAACAATATCATAACATCTTTATAAAACTTTATGGTGTGACCATGCGTGGCTGATTGTATGCTTTTCTGGTCATCACATCTCAGTAAAGTCATATGTTGCAGAACTGGTAAAGGTATGGAAAGAGCCAATGAAATTATTCAAGGCAATTCTCTCCTGCAAGAGAAAGTTATTATGTTCAAAACTTTTTAGTTTGCGGGGGAGAGTCGAGTGAGTGGGCGAGAGAGGTGCATATAATTACGCATGTTGTTGAGAAAGCAGTCAGAAATACATTTTTCTTCTTTTCTCATAACACTAAAGCCCAGGGCCATCCACTGAAAATGAATAGTGGTTTAAGATCACAGGAGAAAAACAAGGAAAACATTCCTTTGCACAGTTAAACTGTATATTTATTACTATAAGATGAAGTGGAGGCCACAGTAGATGGCTTAAAGGGGGAACTAGACAAATGAATGGTAGATAAGGCCATCAGTGACTGCTAATCATGATGTCTATAGGCTATTTCAGATCCACATCCAATTTAGAATGCTCTTAAATGTAACTGCAAAGTGCTGTAATGTTTGAGCTGCCTTTCCTTGTCCTTTGGACATCTGTGTGGCCATTGTAAGAAACAGGATGCTAGCCTAGTTAATCCTGTGATCTCAATGAACAGGGTTCCTGTTACAGTAGAGTCTCACTTATCCAAGCTAAACGGGCTGGCAGAAGCTTGGATAAGCGAATATCTCGGATAATAAGGAGGGATTAAGGAAAAGCCTATTAAACATCAAATTAGGTTATGATTTTACAAATTAAACACCAAAACATCATGTTATACAACAAATTTGACAGAAAAAGTAGTTCAATACGCAGTAATGTTATGTTGTAATTGCTGTATTTATGAATTTAGCACCAAAATATCACGATATATTGAAAACATTGACTACAAAAATGGCTTGGATTATCCAGAAGCTTGGATAAGTGAGACTCTACTGTATGTCTTTTTAAAAAAGATATCTTATATGATGCCCATGCATTAGGCTTCTGTGTACACTTTCCACAGGAAAAAAATCACACTCACAAACCAGAACAAATTATTTGCTATGGCTACAGACATCAAGTATGCATGGCGCTTAGCAAGGGCATCCTGGCTGTTTTGGGTCAAGGCAACAGTGTCTGATTACAAATCATCCTGTATGGACATATAAAGGGCATACTTGTACCAAAATGAGGAGTGAAAATTCTCCTGGCCATTTTGCTAGGACAATGCAATCTGTTTACCTTGTTAGTGACATGAAGTCACTACTTAGCGGTTTATTTGGTTCTATACAGGGAAAATTAGTGGGGGAGTGCAACAGTCTCACATTTAAATCAAAAATAAGAAAAGCCTAAACCTTATTTTAATTTTATTAGGGAATTAATTCTAACCAATGCCAAATCATTGTCACACTTTTTCTGTGTATCTTTCTGTCCAACTCATTGTCAGTCCTTGGAAGCTATAGGACACAATGCCAGCTCACACAGGTAGTTCCGTGGAAACGCTTTATTGAAATCCTTCTTGCCAAGATGAACATAAAGCTAGTAGTAACCCATTCCCGCCAAGACCCCAGCATATCAAACTACTACTTCCCCCCAAACCCCCCTTCCACGTTCACACCTATCTGTCGATAGTCTTTTCCCAGGCTTGAAAACCAGAGCAGGCCATAAATCAATCTGCCTAGCCAGATGGCTCTTATCATTTAGTCTATCTCCACCCTCATTGCTCTGGCAGGATGGGAACAGTTCAGCTGGTGTGAATGCTGGCCGTTCACATCCTGACACTCATCTATTCTATCCTTTCTATCATCCATGTGCCTTCTCCACTCTTTCATGGGTCTCAAGGGATTCTCTTGCTGTGTTCCTTCCCTATGTGTCACTCTCTTCCTCCACACCCTGTTTCCCTCCCACGGTCTTCCCCTCCAGTCCCTTTACTCTGCAGTTCCCTTTGCTGCACACATATCTGCATTGTGAGAATGGGACATGCACTTCTTCTTGTGCCTCCCTTCTATTTTTGCCCATGTTCACTGTCTGCCCACAGCATCTTCCGTCTACTACAGTTATCAACCACCATGGAATGAAACACTTACTTAGACAAGGTCAGGACAGAAGTCATGGCAAGGGATGAAAGTCATTATAGTTAATTAAATGTCAGCACAACCATACTCTCAAAATGATCTCAAAAGTATATTGAGTTTATTTTGAAGAAATGTACTTTATTTGCTGTTTGCTGGCTTAAATTATCCTTTCCACCAAAAACATGCTATAATATTATTAAAGGTAAAGGTTTTCCCCTGATGTTAAGTCCAGTCGTGACCGACTCTGGGGGCTGGTGCTCATCTCCATTTCTAAGCTGAAGAACCGCCGTTGTCCGCAGACACCTCCAAAGTCATGTGGCCAGCATAACTGCATGGAGCGCCCTTACCTTCCCACCGGAGAGGTACCTATTGATCTACTCACATTGGCATGTTTTCGAACTGCTAGGTTGGCCGGAGCTGGGGCTAACAGTGGGCGCTCATTCCGCTCCCGGGATTTGAACCTGGCACCTTTTCATCCGCAAGTTCAGCAGCTCAGCGTTTTAACGCACTGCACCACCAGGGGCCCCTTTATTATTAAGTAAGTAATATTATTACTTACTAACTTACTTACTTAGGCGATCCCTCGTAGCTCGAAGATGATGGTCCTCCAGGTGTAGTGTCTTGTTGGTGGATGCGTAGGTGGCTGTGGAGACCTATTCTTGACCCACATGTTCTTCTGCAGTGAAGGCAGTCTTGGTCAGGGTTGGCTTGATGCGCCTTCCTTTTGGCACGTTTCTCCCTTAAGCCCTCCATTTGTGCCTCTTTGAATTCAGCAGCACTGCTGGTAACAGCTGACCTCCAATTAGAGTGCTCAAGGGCCAGGATTTCCCAGTTCTCTGTGTCTATGCCACAGGTTTTTTTAATATATTTTTTATTAGGGAAAATAAAAAAGAGGGGGGGGAGGAGTATTTTTCTTTTACAAGTAAAGTGGGAGAACAATAGAGGTGATAGGATAGTAGGAAAAATCTATAAGGGAGTACAGTAAGGGTGGGTAGATATTAGGTGATGGAAAAGGTAGAAGGGTAGGAATGGGACAAGGGGTAGGATGGTTGGGAGAGCGGGGTTCTTGACTTCCCAGTCTTCATCTTTGTGCATTCTTCTAGTTTGTTGTATTGTTGTATTGTTTTTGTTTTTTTAAAATACCTTTTATTGAAAATTTTCAAACAACTTATACATCGAAAGAGGGGGAACAATTTTTATAGGAAAGTTAAGAAAAATAGAAAAGGAGGAGAAAGAAAAAAAATAAAAAATAGAATAAAAAATATTAAAAAATATGAAAAAAAGAAAAAATAGTATTTTAAAAAAGTTTTTTTGAACTTCCGCGCAACTCTTGTTCCTGTTCTGTTTTTCTTTTGTTCTAATTCTTTTTAATTCTCTCTCGTTTGATTAAAAAGAAAATCTTTATTTTCCTTCTATTCTTCAAGGATTGTAATTTAGATTCATGTACTCTTCAAATATCGACCAGTCAGTCTTCTTTACACCCTTACCAGTATTTTTTTTCAAATAATATGTTAGCTGGTCCATATCTTTTATTTCCCATATTTTTTTAACCAATCTTCTCTATCCGGTATCTGCTCCATCTTCCACTTCTTTGCAAGGACCATCCTTGCTGCCGTTGACAAGAATATTACTAGTTTTTCTTTATTGATATCATGAAAAATGTCTTTATCCAAAATGCACAGAAGGTAAGTCTCTGGTTTCATTGAGTAATTCATCTTTAAAATTTTCTGACTTTCACCATGCACCATATTCCAAAATTCTCTTACTTTGTTGCAAGTCCACCAGCAGTGATAAAATGTGCCCTCCTTAGTCTTTATCATTTATCATTAACATTTATCATTGGCTTGTTTATACATAACACTTAGTTTTTAAGGGGTCAAATACCATCTATGTATCATTTTTAGACAATTTTCTTTTAGATCCGTGGCATAAGTGAATTTCATTCTTCTTGTCCAGGTCTCAGTCCATTCCGACAAAAATGTCGATATGCAACAGTTTTTAAGGTTGACTTTGAGCCTGTCTTTACATTTCTTTTTCCTGTTCACCAAAGTTATGTTTCCCGTTCTTGAGTTGGGAGTATAGTAACTGCTTTGGGAGACAGTGATCAGGCATTCGGACAACTTGGCCAGTCCAGCAGAGTTGATGCCATAGGAGCATCCCTTCAGTGCTGGTTGTCTTTGCTTCATCCAGCACGCTGACACTTGTCTGCCTGTCTTCCCAAGAGATTTGCAGGATTTTTCGGCGACAACGGTGGTGGAATCGTTCCAGGAGTTGAGTGTGACGTCGGTAGACAGACCATGTTTCACAGGCGTATAGCAGGTGAAACATGGACTTTATAAAGCTATAATATTATTAAGCTAAACACAAAGACTTCAGTCTCTGGTTTCAGCATTATCCACATTGAGGTCACATGTTGGAAGACAGAAGTTTCATCCTCTCTTTTGACCATTCCTCTCCAATGGGGGCAATTGTATGTGCCAGACCACCTGTCCTCTTCTCTCTGAACTTGCTCCGCTGCAAGATGTACATTTCAAGTTCTGTTCTGATTTACTTGAGTGCATGAGATCGGGTGAGGGGAAATGTCTCCTTTTCTTGGCCTCAGACAGCAAAAGCCTATTTTGGAAAGCCCTATCCCTTTGCGCATTGCAGCAGTAGTTAGGCTTTAGATTGGAAAGGATACTCTGCAAAAATGGAAACTGTTCTTTTTAATATGCTAGAAGTTTTGTATAGTGACAACCTGAAGCCTCCTTCCCATTCTCACCCACCATCGACCTCCATTTGGTTTGATTTTTAAAAAAATCTCAAACTTATTCTTGAAACATGGGTTTAGTTCTCTTGCGTTTAATACCAGCCTAGTTCAATTATTTCTCAGCTTTATTACCACAAAGTAAACTGAAGTCTTGCAGGGAACATAATGAATTCACATCCTATTCAAACAAATCCAATTTAACGTAACATTTTAAGAACAGCTTTATTTGGAATATTTATAATGCCCATGCTGAACATCTTATTTTGTTCCACAAAGGCAAAAAGGGAAAAAAAGTTCTTCCAGCAGCTAACTGCTTTATTTCAAATGGGAAATAGGCTTTAGCTATGCATTTCCTTCTAGTACTTTGCATAACATTATTGTTCAAACACAATAGTGCTTGAACAGTTGAGCTTCAGCCCCTAAATACTGTTTAACAGTGTGTGCGTACGTATGTGCGTGTGTGACTTTTGTATCGAATGAGCTATTATTTTGCAGCTATCTGCTGACATGGGGATCTATCCAAAATAATTGGCAAAGGCAACAAAATGATTTTAGAAACATATGATCAGAGTCTGAAAATCCTACTTTGGGGGAAGGTATAATTAGCACCCCTAATGCCATCATGAGCCCCGGTGGCAAAGTGTGTTAAAGCACTGAGCTGCTGAACTTGCAGACTGAAAGGTCCCAGGTTCAAATCCCGGGAGTGGAGTGAGCACCTGCTGTTAGCTCCAGCTCCTGTCAACCTAGCAGTTCGAAAACATGCCAATGTGAGTAGATCAATAGGTACTGCTCGGACGGAAAGGTAACGGCGCTCTATGCAGTCATGCCAGCCACATGACCTTGGAGGTGTCTACGGACAACGCTGGCTCTTCAGCTTAGAAATGAAGATGAGCACCAACCCCCAGAGTCAGACATGACTGGACTTAACGTCAGGGGAAACCTTTACCTTTTAAATGCCATCATGCCAAGAGGATTCTGGGAGTCATCATCGCAAAAAGTAATTACTCTAAGCTCTGGTGAGCATTGGCTCCTGTTATGCATCAATCCCATTGTGCACTGAGTCCCATTGTATATCGACCACTTTTATGGTTTCCCTACAAAGACAGCAGTTCCCAAGGGAATTCCAGCCAAAGATGACAATTACAACATAGTGCGACATGTGGTCATACATAGAATAAATCTACATCCAGGCACTGGGTAGTTGAATGCACACTCACATTGCAACAATCACATGTGAACAGCTCTGCTAATACAGTAGAGTCTCACTTATCCAAGCCTCGCTTATCCAAGCCTCTGGATAATCCAAGCCATTTTTGTAGTCAATGTTTTCAATATATCGTGATATTTTGGTGCTAAATTCGTAAATACAGTAATTACAACATAACATTACTGCGTATTGAACTACTTTTTCTGTCAAATTTGTTGTATAACATGAAGTTTTGGTGCTTAATTTGTAAAATCATAACCTAATTTGATGTTTAATAGGCTTTTCCTTAATCCCTCCTTATTATCTAAGTTATTCGCTTATCCAAGCTTCTGCTGGCCCATTTAGCTTGGATAAGTGAGACTCTACTGTAGTAGCATCATCCACATTTGCCTGCTCCATATTGCTCCCCCGGCCAATTCCCTCTGCCTGCATAGCACAGTTTACACCTGCGTGTGTCACTGAAAGGATGCGCCCATTAATGGTATTTAGTATTGCAGCCTCACAGCCATTTCAAATAGTAGTCAGTTTTACTGAGTTGTACAAAAGCTTCAGATGACCTGGCCCTCTCTTTGTGAACCTTCTCTTCTTTTTCTGCTGCTTCTTCTGTTTTTAATTTACTGCAGAAAATCTGTTAAGGAGTAAAAAGATGGGAGAGCTGAACTGTGACTTCTCATTGCTAGGGCAAGGAGCTCGGCTATGTGGAAATAATCACAGTCTTATTTTACAGTCATCCCGTCTCCTAAGAGATCCCTTGAGACAGTAGTTCTGGTGAAGGGTGTCCAGGGATTTTTTTTTACAAAGAATTCTCATCACTACCAACACATTTCAATTGCCAAGGAAAATCATTATGGCTGGAATCCTGTATCACTTATGCTTAACTAAGTACTCAATTAAGTAAAAGCTGATGCTTATATCTAAGTACTTACTTATGTACAAGTGATACAGAATTTTAACATACAATCCCATTGGTGTATTTACTATGTTAAACCGAATGGCAGCATCACAGCTTCTGAGAAGAACATTTTCTCTCTAAATCTATGGTGGGCACCTTTCAAGGGTTGGGGGCCACACCTTACACCAGAGCCCCATTTACAGATCAAGCCATTTCCTCTGTTCTGCTATACAGAGCTTTCTTTTAGTGGGAAATAGTCTATACCAGTTTTTATGTGTGTGTTTTGAGTGGACGGGACACTGAAATCTTACAGCTCGGGTAGCTGACATGTGCAGTGGTTTAAAACTCTGTAGCAAAACTCCTGAAGTAATGAAAAATTGAGATGAGTGAGTAAATTGGGACATTTGTACAGAGTAGGAAAGCAATTGGATCCTGATTTAGCCTCCTGCGACCAGGAGAGATTTGATCAATTGAAGGATGTAGCCAACAGAAAGGGGTCAGTTTTTATTGGGGGCCCTTCCAGACAGGCCCAAAAATGCGGGACCTGACGCGCTTTTACCTGAGGTGTTTAAACGATGCATCAGGTAAAAGTGAATTAATTTGGAACAAAGCAGGCTTTGTTCCACCCCGCCCAGGAAAGCCCAGGTTTTGGGCAACTTGTGGGGATAAAAACCAAGCCAAAGTGGGTTTTTAACCCACTTTAGTGCAGGTTTTACCCCTGTCTGGAAGCGCCATCACTTGCAGCCCTCTGACAACTGCCCAGAGCAGATTTTTATAGGCGCAAGTATAACTCTGTTATGCCTGCTCAACTCGATAACAGTATGTCAGCCAGAAGTTAGTTTACATGTAATAGAAAACAACTTAGAATCAAGAAGGACTAACTTGGGCATCATCTCTGTGCTCTATGAGAATGGGAATAGCAGAAAAAATGTGGAGTTTAGGCATCATTTGGTGTTTTGTGCCTTCAAATCATGTCTAATTTATGATGACGATAAGGTGAACCTGTCACAAAGGAGGTTAGCCATTGCCTCCCAAGGAATCATATGAGGGCTATCCAGAAAGTAGATTACGTTTTGGAATTAAAAATGAACAAAGTATACGATAAAACATTTACCATATGCAGTTGAAAGCCACACCCAAATACCACATCTCACGCAGTCGCCATTCAAATTTAAGCACTTACCATAGCGATGAATGAGCTTTGCAATTCCTTTCCCACTAAATTCTGCCACTTGTGTCCTCAACCAACCAGTCTCCCCTTCCCGCAGCTGCGCAGCGTTGCCAAAATGCTGTGTTGCCAGCCACGCCCCCATTGTTGAAAACAAATGGTTGAGGACGCAAGCGACAGAATTTAGTGGGGAAGGAGTTGCAAAGCTCATTCATCACTATGGTAAGTGCCTAGATTTGAATGGCGACTACGTGAGAAGTGGTATTTGGGTGTGGCTTTCAACTGCATATGGTAAATGTTTTCTCCTATACTTTGTTCATTTTTAATTCCAAAACGTAATCTACTTTCTGCATAACCCTCGTATATGCACACAAATGCTTCTCATCACTACCACCACCACATCTGGATATAGAAACTCAGACAGAATTGAATTATTTGAGGAAAAGAACTTTATATGGCTAATTTCCTTTTTGGAAGGAGAAGGTGAACATGTTGTTGTTGTTGTTGTTGTTGTTGTTATTTATACCTCGACTTTCTCCCCATGGGGACTCAAGGAGGCTAACACTCCACACTAGAGAAATTTAAAAGTTGCAATACAAAAGTTAAAAAACAATTAAATAGTAACAGTGCGGTAACATGTTAGTGCTATGCCATTAAAATTTGATAATTAGACTTCCATGTCTTATAGGTAAAGGTAAAGGTTTCCCCTGACGTTAAGTCTAGTCATGTCTGACTCTGGGGTGTGGTGCTCATCTCCATTTCTAAGCCGAAGAGCCAGCTTTGTCCGTAGACACCTCCAAGGTCATGTGGCTGGCATGACTGCATGGAGCACCATTACCTTCCCGCCGGAGCGGTACCTATTGATCTACTCACATTTGCATGTTTTCGAACTGCTAGGTTGGCAGGAGCTGGAGCTAACAGCGGCCACTCATGCAGCTCCCGGGGCTTGAACCTGGGACCTTTCGGTCTGCAGCTCAGTGCTTTAACTCACTTTGCCACCGGGGCTCTCCATGTCTTATAAGATGTCTTAAAGGAGAACAAAAAGTAGGATTTATTTTTTAAATAGATGAATTCCCATTAAAGGGATGGGATATTTGGATACAGCATTGCCATGGCTTACTAATCACCTGAGGTATAACCCTGTAATGGGAACAACAATATTGTAGAACTGCATTTCCAATAAAACGCTATATGAAAGGTAGGATCAAAAATGAGATCAAACCTCCACTCAAATTACCAGGGATCATATTCTGCTGAAGAGTCTGTCTTTTGAAGCAAGACCTTCTCAGTTGCCACCCAAATGCCCTTTATGCCTTCTGAAAGTAAACAAGTCCTCCAATCGCTTTGAAAATCCCGTAAATACCATTACTGGCAAAAAATAAGAAGGAAGGTGATGTGGAAGATGTAAGGGGCAGGACTGAGGACTGCATGTTTCTCTGAAAACAAATAGGAAAGTTGCCAATGACAACCCAAACACATTTTTTCCCTACAGCATTATCTGTGAACACCTCATTTGCTTTAAAGAGTGATCTAACACAAAATAATGGCCATGAGCTTATCTCCTACATTTTGGCAACAAGGAACTCAAAAAGTAGAATGGGTGGGTTGGTGGGTAAAGTAATCCATGTAGATGCTGCCTGAGGCCCTGGGAAGCCGACAAGATTAATCTTATCAGAAAGTTAGTTTGGAAGCTATTTTCCTCCTGTGGGCTGTTGCATCAAATATTTCCGAGCGAGGCCGAGCACCAAATGGCACCCAGCTGGCATCCCACGCCAAGTAGACACAAGTTGGCTTCAGGTGTTCCAGAGTCTGAGTCATGAAATGCCACTCATATCTCTCCCACTTGCATTAAATTCAATTCCAAAATCCATACTGTAGTAATACCTTTCTCGAGTCAACTAAATAAGATACAAAAACTTGTGTGTGCAGCCATTTGAAACCAATGCTTTATCATGAAACAGAGATATTAAAAAAAAACACACAGAGGTGTAAAAGTGGAAAATAGTAATGATATCAATGCCACATAGTCTGAATTATGCATTTAAATGGTTTGTGGGGAGATTTAATAACTTGGATTAAAATGGACTATTATTTTGCTGCCCTTTTCTGATATTCCAAATGAGCTGCCTAGAGGAGCTGAATCACCCATCAATGTTGCATTAGTGTGAGGATGGAGTCATTTTACATATTTTGCCCAGAAATTCTGATGTAATAATACTGTCATCTCACCTCAACTAATGTTGCAGTTTTATACCTTAAATAAATTGATTTTTCTAGATACAGTGTTCCCTCACTTATCATGTGGGTTAGATTCCAGGACCACCCACAATAAGTGAAAATCCATGAAGTAGGGACGCTATATTTATTTTAATATTTATACATTATTTTAATAGTTATACACTATTTTAAGTCTTTATCAACCAATCGTGTGTTGATAAATCACCTCTTTCTCCTCCCGTTGCCACTTGGGCCCCTTTGGCTTCTCCTTCCTTTTTTATGATTTATAATAGTCTTTTAGAGTTTATTGAAAAACCGCTAAACTGCGAATCCACAAAAAGTGAACTGCGAAGTAGTGAGGGAACAGTGTATATCATTTCATTTCACACACACACACACACAAGGAATGTGGGAAGCCAATGACCCCCAGGAATGTTTTGCCTCAATGCCTTTCCTTGAAGAAAATTGTTTTCTTGTTTATATTTCCTTGTTTGTTTTTCAGTAACAATAAAGCAGAAGCTATTTACTCTGGTTTAATCCAACTGCGGTCAATGTGAATTCTACAGATAAAAGTTTCTGAAAATTAGTTTCACTGTTTGTTTAATTATGGGGAAACCGCAATGAGAGATGCCAAAGCAAACAGCAGGCACTCCCAAACAATACAGTCATTTCCATGCCAATTTAGAAGTAAAGCCTACTGAGTTCAGTGGTACTTACTTATTCCTAGGTTAGAGAGTAGAGAATCGTAATCTAATTGAGTCTGTGAATGGGATCAAACTTGATCTTTTTTTTTTTAAAAAAAAAGCAAACCTATCTTTGGGGGGAGGGGTTAAATTGATTTAAAACAAATACAGCATGGTTTTGTTTGCCATCTTTCTTTAGAATCATAGAATAATAGAGCTGAAAGAGACCGCATGAATCATCCAGTCTAGGAAAAGTACAATCAAAACGCCCCAACAGATGGCCATCCAGTCTCTGTTTAAAAGCCTCCAAGGAAGGAGCTTCTAGCATACTCTGTGGCAGAGAGTTCCACTGTTGAACAGCTCTTACACTCAGGAAGTTCTTTCTAATGTTCAGGTGGAATCTCCTTTCCTGTAATTTGAACCCATTGCTCTCAGTCCTCGTTTCATGAGCAGCAGAAAACAAACCTGTTCCCCTTTCCTTATGACATTCTTTTACATATTTATACATGGTTATCATGTCTCCTCTCAACCTTCTCTTCTGTAGGCTAAACATACCCAGTTCTTTAAGACACTTCTCATAGGGTCTGGTCTCCAGACCTTTGATCATTTTAGGCATAAACTTTCTCAGAAACTATAGTCTTATCCTAAGCATTTCATTGTCAAAAACAGGACAAACAAAAGTCAGGATAAACAATACATACAGTGTTTACTGACTACTTCGCGGTTCACTTTTTGCGGATTCGCTGTTTTGCGGTTTTTCAATAAACTCTAAAAGACTATTATAAATCATAAAAAAATTACAATTTACAGCCTAAGTAAGGGAGGAAGGAGAAGCCAAAGGAAGAGAAAAGTAGCCCAAGCGGCAACGGGAGGAGGAGAAGGAAGCGATTTATCAACACATGATTGGTTGATAAAGACTTAAAATAGTGTATAACTACTAAAATAATGTATAAATATTAAAATAAATATAGTGTCTCTTCTTCGCAGATTATCACTTATTGCGGGTGGTCCTGGAACCTAACCCCAGTGATAAGTGACAGTGATAACATATCACATAAATATTTTATTTTTATTCTGAAGTTATTGGAACTCCAATTGTTAATCCCAACAAGGGATTCATTCAGTGCCTATTGAATGGTAAATCCACATGATTAAGAAGCTCTGCTTGAATTGAGACCAGCAATAGGATTCAAGCTAAATATTTCTAAGTTATATTTTTGAAAATCAGTTGAAGAGACTGAAATTATTTGGAGAGTTGGTGTACCACAGGGGTGGGGAAAAGGCATCTCATAAGCTGCATCCAGTCCTAGGAGATCTGTTCCATGGCTGTCAGCTGCCTCTGAGAGTTTGAAAACTGCATATGTATGTTTATGACATCAAATTGCTGCCTAATTATAAGGCTGCTCTGAGTCCTCTTCAGGGTGAGAAGGGTGGTATATAAATAATAATAATAGAGCCCCGGTGGCAAAGTGGTTAAAGCACTGAGCTGCTGAACTTGCGGACCGAAAGGTTCCAGGTTCAAATTCCTGGAGCGGAGTGAGCACCCGCTGTTGCTCCAGCTCCTGCCAACCTAGCAGTTCGAAAACATGCCAATGTGAGTAGATCAATAGGCAGGAAGGTAACGGCGCTCCATGCAGTCATGCCGGCCACATGACCTTGGAGGTGTCTACGGACAACGCCGGCTTTTCGGCTTAGAAATGGTGATGAGCACCAACCCCCAGAGTCAGACATGACTGGACTTAACGTCAGGGGAAACCTTTACCTTTTTAATAATAAATAAAATAATAAAACTTTATTTATATACCGCCCTATCTCCCGGATGGGACTCAGGGCAGTTTTCAATCATAAAAACAACACATACATTACATAGCAACATAATAACAGTAAATACAGTAAATAAATAAATAAATAAATATTTGCTAAATAGAGAGATATTGATTTTCAACCCTTAAATGTCTAGAAACAGCTCAAAATCAATGCAACACATGGCGGCTTTCACCCCAGAACCATCCAGTACCTCAAACATATACCCAATGATGTCAGCTGAAAACAAAGGACCCATGAAGGTGCTATTCCAAGGCAGTCATCTATATAAAAGGGTAATGAAATTTTGGCCTAGGACAAAACAACAAAACTACACATCCCAGAAACACTAAACTTGGCAGCACAACCCCTCATCCATGCCTCTACGTTCATACAACCAAAAGAAAAGAAAAAGAAAGTCCTAATTAGAGGGAGAGCAATAATTTTTTTTATCCAATTGCTGCCAGTTAGAAGGCTAAGCTCCGTCAGGGGAAAACCTTTACCCTTTACCTTAACTACCACCAATACCTCAATACTTTATTTCCCATACCACCATACTTCGCCACAGCAACGCGTGGCCGGGCACAACTAGTACTATCATAAATAGAGGATACATACCAAGATGAGCACCTTTGTTATCAGACCTCTCTTTATTCATACAGTTGTGCCAATTTGACAATCCATTGTCCAGTGATTGTACTTCTGTGCACCCTTGTAATTCTGTCTTCCACTGCTCCAATTTCTTTAAAAAAGCAATTTCAGCAAAGGAGGAAAGTTCCACCCACTGATAATCACTTTATTGTTAGTACAATGGCACAGAAGTGTAACAGGGCCATCACACCAAGATTACTGATAGGAATATTGTGAGATTGCAAACTATTGGTGGGTTTTGCCTGTCAATAGCAAAGGACAGATTAATCATGGAGCGGAGGTAAATTGGCAGTAGGATGCACATGCCATCATGTGATAAGAGACTGGCCTGGCTTCAATGCTGGTTGGACTTCTTCGTGTGATAAAATCCCAAACCTGAAGTGATATAATGACACCACTTCCAATTATATTAGAAACACTGGTGTATACCACAGGAAGATTGAGTTGAAATTACCTCTGTTTTTCCCACTCTTCCCAATTTATCATTCTAAAAGATGAGCTTACAAATTGGAGAATAGTATAGAATGAAAGTTGGTTTCTTTGAGCAATATAAATGGGGGTATTGCCAAAAATCGACAGCCGTCTTGCAACTGGAAGTGCCTTCCATTCATGCTGCAGGTGCTTGCAATTCTATATATTTTTATTTCTGCTAATATTTTCTGTAATAGAAGGCAATATTGCTCCAAAAGTGAAGTGCCACATTGCACAATGCTTTGTACAAATGAATACATCCACTTGAACTGAATACTTGAAATGACTGCAATCCACTTGAATGCAGTGGTACTTCAAAGTAAACATAGACTGTGTAGACAGAATAGACAGGATGAGGTGTAAATACACACACACACATACTCAGTCCTATTTATATATATTTATCCAGGTGTCCTATATGCTGATAATTTCCCTAAGGAGTGTTCTCTGGACTGGTATACAAATTTCCATAGCACTTTGTAAATCCTACTGATTATAATAAGAACAATTTACATTCAAGGCTACCATGGCAAATGGATATTTTGCTTTGAGAAGCACAATTTCTCCTTATTACAATGGCCTAGTTTCTGAAGCATGTGACTTCTCAGTTATGCTCTACTGCAGACAAAGATGTGGCCTCTTTAACATTTCACTGAAGCATGTAGTGGTTT
The DNA here is from genome assembly GCF_035594765.1 of Anolis carolinensis. NCBI lineage: Eukaryota > Metazoa > Chordata > Lepidosauria > Squamata > Anolidae > Anolis > Anolis carolinensis. The sequence goes on along the minus strand of NC_085841.1, from coordinate 213,054,416 downwards.
CTTTTTTTGAAAAAGAAGCATCATGGGCATTTCAAAATACATTTATTTTAACTGCCTTGGGATGCAAGTGATAACTGGTAGTGAGGGAAGCGAACTTTCAGATTACATACCAAAAGGGACTTGGAATTTAACACCTTCTGTCTTTGCTCATCTGATTAAGTAGCCAGACGAAAATGTTTTACTTTAACCTTTACTTAGATGTGTAGCTCCTAAATGTAAAGATTCCTGAGCAGAGGAGCTGCATGAATAAATCTCATAGGGGAATCTTTTGGCTAGGATTTTCACTCAAAAATCTCCATGCAGTATTATTGATTTAAAATAATTTGTCATTATCATTGAGCAGAACAAAGCAATAAATTACGTAATAGGGAAAAAGATTTTCCAAAATTGATTTGTCTGTAGCCTAGAAAATTGGTTCTCATCTTCATGAAAGAATATTGTTATTGGGTTGTTGTGAGTATTCCGGCCTGTATGGCCATGTTCTATTAGTATTCTCTCCTGACGTTTCGCCCACATCAATGGCAGGCATCCTCAGAACCTCTGAGGATGCCTGCCATAGATGTGGGGGAAATGTCAGGAGAGAATACTTCTAGAACATGGCCATACAGCCCAGAAAACATACAACAACCCTGTGATCCTGGCCATGAAAGCCTTTGACAACACATTGCACATTGTTATTGTCCATAGGCACAGTCTTACCTAAGTTGATCATGTCAGCCACATGCTAAAATAAAAAACACTGAACTTTGGAGAATTTGAGGGTAGTTTTCACCTTCATCTCAACTCTATTTTTTTTTTACTGTAATCCATTTTTGATCAGCAGGAATAGCACACCAATAGTGCTAAAACAGTAAAAAGAACAAAACCATCACATTTCCACCCAGATTACAAATATATTAAAATAGCTAAATGAATAAAAAATATAACAGAAGTATTGTATTTTTAAAGTCCTATGAAACCACCTGAAACAAAAAAAAACTTGCAAACATCCAGAAGAAAGGGACTGTTGTATGTTTTCCGGGCTGTATGGCCATGTTCCAGAAGTATTCTCTCCTGACGTTTAGCCCACATCTATGCCAGGCATCCCCAAAGGTTGTGAGGTACCTCTGCTCATGGCCATTAGTATTCAGTAGCACCAAGGAAAACAGAAAAGTAGCATGGTATGGTCTACCCAAGAAAGGCACGGAGTAGAATCAACAACCTTGCAAAAGAGTAAGTGCTAGAATAGTACATTGGGAATTAAGGTGGGGATTTCTTTCACAAACACAGAAAATACATCTTCTAGTGATAAAATTCATTGCATTTTGTTGCAGAGAAAGAACAAAAAATAATACATCTAGTCTGATTTAAAAAATACTCATAGCCAATAGATCATGAAGAACATTTCAGGTGCATGGAGGAAAGTTTTCCAGGGTTGCAGAGGGGAAAAATATTCTAAAGAATAAACATATATTAGTTCAGATTTGCAGCCGTTGTCGTTTTTCCTCCTTTTCTCAGTAGCAACAACATTATTCAGAGCAAAGGAGGCAAACTGGATAATTCATTTTCTGAGACAGGAAGACAAAGTACAAGACAGATGAGAAGAGCTAACAGGCCTCTGGTATTTTTGTGCTGTGCACAGTGGGCAGAGAATGAAATACTTGGCTCTAGACATATCGTGTATCTAATTCCAGTTTTTCAGTGCTCATTTTTTTTAGCATCCCACAAGATTCTTTGAACTTCGGCTTTTTCTTTTGTTGAACAACAAAAGCAACAGACCCATGCACTCATGTGTTCCACAGGCCTCCTTCCCTTCCTCTTGACCAGTCTCAGATACAAACTGGATAAAGAACTGCATCCACTGAATCAGAACCAGAGGAATATAGTCCAGGTGCCAGTTCCATGTGGCATCTCAGGTGATGCACAGGACAGAAAACACCAGGGAAAGAGTTACATGGGCTCTGTGCCCAGTGAAAGATGTGGTGTTGTATGTCTTTCGGGCTGTGTGGCCATGTTCCAGAAGTATTCTCTCCTGACGTTTCGCCCACATCTATGGCAGGCATCCTCAGAGGTTGTGAGGTATGGATAAACTAAGTAAGGAAAGGAAAGAGTATATATCTGTGGAGATACTTAGTTAGTTTATCCACACCCTGGACTCTCCACAGATATATATTCTTTCCTTTCCTTACTTAGTTTATCCATACCTCACAACCTCTGAGGATGCCTGCCATAGATGTGGGTGAAACGTCAGGAGAGAATACTTCTGGAACATGGCCACACAGCCCGAAAGACATACAACAGCCCTTTTGGTGCTAAATTCATAAATACAGTAATTACAACATAGCATTACTGCGTATTGAACTGCTTTTTCTGTCAAATTTGTTGTAAAACATGATGTTTTGGTGCTTAATTAGTAAAATCATAACCTAATTTGATGTTTAATAGGCTTTTCCTTAATCCCTCCTTATTATCCAAGATATTCGCTTATCCAAGCTTCTGCCGGCCCGTTTAGCTAGGATAAGTGAGACTCTACTGTATAACTAAACTGTGAAGAAGTAGCTCTGCGAGTGGTTTTTATGTTGAACAGTTTTCTAAACTTCTCTTCACTGCTGCTGCCACCGCAATAGACTATAATGCATTGCTGACACAGCTTGGGTGATTTGGGTTTGGGGAAAGCCTGACATAATAGCCTGCAGACAAAAATCAGTTACCCAGAGGTCTAGGTGTTGAATAAATACCTTGATCTCTCGGGTCTGCAGCATCAGTCAGGAAAGTTTATGAGACTATCCTGAAGGTTTGTAAGTATTGCGTTTTCTATTATTCAAACTACATATGGAAGAATTATGTGTCCCCAAGAAAAAGACAAGGATCACGGAAAGGGGAAAAGGAGGCTTTATATTCTAACTAGCTGTGCCCAGCCACGCGTTGCTGGCCCCTTCTACACAGCTGGATAAAATACACACTGAAATGGATTATATGGCAGTGTGGAGTGAAGATAATGCAGTTCAAAGCAGATAATATGAGATTATAAATGGGTTATATAGCTGTGTGGAAGGGCCTTGAGTCTACACTGCCATATAATCCAGTTAAAATCAGATAATCTGTATTTTATAGGCAGTGTGGAAGAGGCCTAAGTGAGGCCTAACTCTGCCTGTCCCCTGGGCTGAGTGGGTTGCTAGGAGACCAAGTGGGTGGAGCTTAGCCTTCTAACTGGCAGCAATTGGATGAAAACAATCATTCCTCTCCCTCTAATTAGGACTTTATTTTTCTTTTCTTTTTGTTGTATGAACGTAGAGGCATGGATTAGGGGGTTGTGCTGCCAAGTTTAGTGTTTCTGGGATGCGTAGTTTTGTTGTTTTGTTCTAGGCCGAAATTTCATTACCCTTTTATATATATAGATAAGTATATCAACTTTCCCAGAAGCAACCAAGAGCCTGCGTGAAAGCAAGTAATGGTCTATGTGCAGTGGTTCTTCTCCCAACCAGGATGCATGGAGTACCAATTGCTTCTCCACTTCAGGCAGCCAAATGCATGGAGCTAAATTCCTTCATGTTGCATCAGTGAAGCCTCCCTGGGTTTTAGCATGAAGTTGAAAGGCTCTGTCCAAGGTATTTTCTTTGTTTGAGGAATAGGATTCAGCATACTCATTGGCCCACTGACCTGGAAACCTCCCGCTGCCATTGGGAAGAGTGCCATTTGCGTCTTCGCCCCAGGCAGTCAAATATGTCATCAGATTTCTACAACCGACTGTTACAGTCATTAATGTTGGTGAAAAGATTATCCTGATTTGTTACTACTGTTCTGTCCTCATGCTATCTTAACTACTAGTAAGGTGAACTGGCTGCGCAGGGAACAGACTGGAGACTGTATTCAGTAGAGTCTCACTTATCCAAGATTCGCTTATCCAAGGTTCTGGATTATCCAATGCATTTTTGTAGTCAATGTTTCCAATATATCATGATATTTTGGTGCTAAATTCATAAATACAGTAATTACAACATAACATTACTGCATATGGAACTATTTTTTCTCTCAAATTTGTTGTAAAACATGATGTTTTGATGCTGAATTTGTAAAATCATAACCTAATTTGATGTTTAATAGGCTTTTCCTTAATCTCTCCTTATTATCCAAGATATTCAGTTATCCAAGGTTCTGCCAGCCCATTTAGCTTGGATAAGTGAGACTCTACTGTAGATGAATCAAACAAGAGTTTATTAACAGACAAGAATTTTAGACTTTCTCTCCTCCTGAGTCTCACTAGAAAGTCTTTGAGAGATAGACACAGTTCTGCCTGAACTGAGGCTTTTGAATCTTTATTTCTTCTTATTGTCACTTTCTTGTATGATGTTCAACTTTCTCTAAGATGGTCTCAATATTTAACCCTAAATGGACATGAATACAGCTCTGACTGTATGTCCTGTTTTGTAGACCTTCCAGCCTTCCTCTCTCTTCAACTTCCAGTCACGAAAGGACCAACTCTTACAAGAACCAAAAGTGCCTTACCTGAGAGAATTCTTAAAGGGGCAGGGCAATGGAGGCTTCAAATGCAAAGAGGGTATCTAGACTGACCCCCCAAAAACTGTACATAAAATATTAATCTCTCTAACTAAAAAGGGCTTAACTAGGGGTAAACCGCGAAGGTATTCATGGGGCATGACAACTACCATATGTGATAGCATTGTATAAAGACACCATCAAGTTTCTATTAAGGTAAAGGTAAAGGTTTCCCCTGACGTTAAATCCAGTCATGTCTGACTCTGGGGATTGGTGCTCATCTCCATTTCTAAGCCGAAGAGCCGGCATTATCCGTAGACACCTCCAAGGTCATGTGGCCGGCATGACTGCATGGCGCACTGTTACCTTCCCACCGGAGTGGTACCTATTGATCTACTCACATTGGCATGTTTTCGAACTGCTAGGTTGGCAGAAGCTGGAGCTAACAGTGGCCGCTCACGCCGCTCCCGGGATTTGAACCTGGGACCTTTCGGTCTGCAAGTTCAGCAGCTCAGCGCTTTAACACACTTCGCCACCGGGGCTCCTTCAAGATTCTATAAATGGCATAAAATTATGCCAGTGTGGCTACAATGGAGTTATGTTAGATTGCCTCATTGCCAAAAAGAATAAACGTAGGTACTTGCAGGGTTGTTGGTACTGGATTGTTTATTGGTCTAGATTGCTTTTGCATAACAGTGTAAGATACCATCTTGTGCATATCCTGAAAATGCACAGCGGCATTGATGCCAATGAAAGGCTTGATAGTAGAAATTCCTTTGTGTCCTAAAGTACCCTCAAAATGTGTCAAGTAAAATCTCAACTTTACTATTGCATATAGTAGAAAGCTTTCACACAGCAGCACTAAAGTAATGTGAAAATTATAATGCCACTCATATCTGAGAGCTGCAAGCTAACACATCTCCAGGATTCTGAGTTAGTTGCAATCTCTGATAACAAAGAGTCGGAATGGTAAGGTAATCTTGAAAAAGTGATGTGGAGACATACAAAAGAAAGATAATTATCTTGATCCTTTCTAAATGAGAAAAGTGGTACATCCACTCCAACAATTGGAGTGGATGTCATGATTTTTTTTTCAAAATCACACTCCCATTTGCACTATTGTCTGCAACGCATCATCACATACTATAACAACCCTATTTAAACGTTCAGTTTAATTTTAACCTCCACATGTGAACTGAGGGAGCATACTACTCTCTTTCTTGACTCCACTGTCACTCCCTTCCATTAAGAGCAATTATTTGAAGGGTGCATCCATCCCAGAGAAGACCCTGAAATTCAGGATTCTGCTTTGCATTTATTTATTTATTTATTACAGTACTTGTATCCCGTCCTTCTCACCCAATAGGGGACTTAAAGCATGTTGCTCATCATATGAAAAGGGTGTCAGTCCTTGGAAGCTATAGGACACAATGCAAGCTCACACAGGTAGTTCCATGGAAATGCTTTATTGAAATCCTTCTTGCCAAGATGAACTTAAAGCTAGTACTAACCCATTCCCGCCAAGACCCCAGCATATCAAACTACTACTCCCCCCAGCCCCCCTTCCACATTCACACCTATCTGTTGATAGTCCTTTCCTAGGCTTGAAAACCAGAGCAGGCCATAAATCAACCCTCCTAGCCAGGTGGCCCTTATTATTTAGGCTATCTCCACCCCCATTGCTCTGGCAGGATGGGAACAGTTCAGCTGGTGTGAATGCTGGGCGTTCACATCCTGACAAAAGGAGAGGGCTAGCATACTCTCTTTGTACTTGTTGACATTAATCCTGTCCCAAATTCTTGTACATAACAACAGTTTAGATTTCAGAAAAAGCTTAGATATGTATGTTTTTAGAAGATCCTAAGACAGTACATAGACCACAAGTAGGAGCCATGTGTTCCTCCAGATGTTGGAGGGCTGCAAGCTGCAGCATCTCGATCCTTACCCTGATGGCTAGGTCTGCTTGACATCTATATTTAGAAGACTGTGTGAATCCAACCATTTGCACAGAGAGTATGGACCCTCTTTTGTTGATTTCAGTGGAAAGTTTTGACAGGAAATTCTAGACATTTTTCTTTACTTTATTGGATCAGCATTAACTCATCCCTTCAGGTACAATTCAACTCTTTTGAACCAAATTACTTGTGAGAAGCATCCAAATGGTGCTTTGCTTGCATCCCTTAGCTCACATTAAGAAACATTGGGCAGTAGTGTCCAGGTTGTTCCAATCAGGGGTGATGAGGAGACAAGAATATAAGAGAATCGTAATGTGTAATCCTTGATGCTTTACTTATCTGGGAGTAGAACTATATAATAGGACTAGCTGTGCCCGGCCACGCGTTGCTGTGGCGTTGTCTGGTGGTGTTGGTGAGAAATTGTTGAGGTAGTGGTGGTATTGAATGTCTGTTGTATGGTTGTCTTTATGTTTAGTATGCACACTGAAGTGGATTATATGGCAGTGTGGAGTCAAGATAATCCAGTTCAAAGCAGATAATATAAGATTCTAAATGGGTTATATAGCTGTGTGGAAGGGCCTTGAGTCTACACTGCCATATAATCCAGTTAAAATCTGATAATCTGTGGAAGAGGCCTAAGTGAGGCCTAACTATGCCTGTCCCCTGGACTGAGTAGGTTGCTAGGAGACCAAGTGGGCGGAGCTTAGCCTTCAAACTGGCAGCAATTGGATAAAAACTATTATTCCTCTCCCTGTAATTAGGACTTTATTTTTCTTTTCTTTTTGTTGTATCAACCTAGAGCCATGAATGATGGGTTGTGTTGTCAAATTTCGAGGTTGGGGGGCCTGTAGTTTTGTTGTTTTGTCCGCTGCCCTGATGCCATCACTCTTTTATATCTATAGATAGAGACACCTTTGGTTTTTGGATACTTAAGTGTATAATTCTTATGAATCCCACCCAGTGTGAACAGTAGTAAGGAATTTGGGGAGATACAGTCTGAAACATCTGGAGAAGATTGATTTGCAAAAGTTCAGTTTCCTGAGCTAGAGTAACAGGTATATACAGTAGGGTCTCACTTATCCAAGCTAAACGGGCCGGCAGAAGCTTGGATAAGCGAATATCTTGGATAATAAGGAGGGATTAAGGAAAAGCCTATTAAACATCAAATGATTTTTGATTTTACAAATTAAGCATCAAAGCATCATGTTATACAACAAATTTGACAGAAAAAGTAGTTCAATACGCAGTAATGTTGTGTTGTAATGACTGTATTTACGAATTTAGCACTAAAATATCACGATATATTGAAAACATTGACTACAAAAATGCCTTGGATAATCCAGAAGCTTGGATAAGTGAGACTCTACTGTAACAGGAAACGGTTTGGAGATCTTCAAAGTTAACACTTCTTAGTTTTTAGACATTTATATTCTACCTTCAGGTATTTTTTAGTGTGCCTAAGATTAACTTTTCTTTACTGCCCTTGAAATTAGCTTGAAAGTATTTAATACTTATTTAACCATCCACTAATATGACACAAAAGGTGTCAGAAATAGTCAAAAACCTGAATGCAATGGCTCAGTGATATATACAAGGACTAGGAGGGCAACTATAATAATCAATACAGACAAATACTGTAGAAGGTAACAACAGAATATGAAAGACAAGGCCTTCATCCATAAGAGCTGAGAAATCAAAGGGAAATTTAAACCAAGAATGGGGATGCGTATGTAACACATTTTACATAACCAAATAGAAATAAAACGTTGGTGGAAACAATACACAGAAGGACTAGATAAAAGAAATGAAAAGATAACAGATTCTTCGAAGAAAGAGCTATATGATGATGAACCTCCCATTTTAGAAGATGGAGTAGAAGCTGCACTCAAATGACTTAGGAGAAATAAATCACCAGGAATGGCATACTAATTCAGCAGCTTCAAACAACAGAAACAGAATCTATTCTGGTTCTAACTAAAATCTGTCAACAAATATGGAAAACAAAACAATGGTGCACAGATTGAGCACACTCAATATACATTCCAATTCCTCAAAGAGGGACACCAGGGATTCCAGTAACCACATGATCATTGCATTACTCCCATGCTCAAAATTCTACAACAAAGACGTTTACCATATACGAAGCAAGAAATTCCAGGTGTCCAAGATATATTTAGGAAAGGAAGAGGCACCATGAATCATATTGCCCATATACTTTAGATAATAGTGAGCACCAAAAAATCGCAAATGAAAACCAACCCTTGCTTTATAAACTATAGAAACATCTTTGATTGTGTAAATCAGTGTGGTCCGACCGGCGGGCCACATGCTGCCCACCAATTCATTTTTGTTGGCCCTTGCCCTTCTTACTGGAAAAATATTTTAATGTAACATTTGGGGGGGGGGGGAATACCCTTAAAATAAAAAAACGAACTTTAAAAAAAGTTTACCCTTTTTACTGCTTTAACTTTTTGAATACAATATGTACTTCGTTTTCTTTCTGGAATGTCTTTGGCCCTCATATTTCTATACTGAAATTTGATTGCACCTCGGATAACTAAAGATTGGACCATATTGGTGTAAATCATGAAAAACTATTGATTCTTCTTAAAGAAATGATTGTGCCACAGCATTTGGTCATCCTGATTCATAACCTGTACTCATAACTCAGGCATGTTATACAAAACGTTTATTTTGTGTGCATGTGGGTGAAAGCCATCTTGATTTTTTAATATGAAATCCTTATAGAATAGTGTGTAAAAGATCAAGTTTTCAAAATGTTTTCTAGAAATGTGGGACAAAAATCCATAGAGGTCTCTTTTGCAAATGAGGATGAAAAATAAAGGTCTAATTTTGTTCAGTGGGAGTTTTTTCTGATGCATATTTACTCCCACTGAAATGTCTCCAAAATGAGGAAATACTTTTCTAGTAGCCGGTTTTCTGGAGACTAAAGATTTCTTGATTGCTAATTATTTTCCCTGCAAGACCTTCAGATCTATAACTTCACCTAATTTATCGCAGAGGAGTCTGAGATGATCCTATGACTTCCAAGACGATTTGAGGGAAATTGGAAGCATTTATAGACTGAAATGTCAAAATAGTATTCTAAAGCTATAGTGACTTGTGGGCCAGCTCCCAGAGTAAGAACAACAGACATTGAAGTCTCTTCTGAGCTGACCCCTAATAACAGATGCTTGTTCTGTTACCATCTGCACTAACTGCGGGCATTGGATGAGTTATTCCAATATGGAATGCACTGCAAGTAATGAAACACATATGGCACAGAAAACACAAGGCTGCAGCTACCAGGCCAGGACAAGGGGGACAGGCAGGCTTTTCAACTGGTAGCAGTGGTGATTGTGCCAATTACTCAAAAGGTTATGTAATGGGATGTAAGCCAACTTTCATCAGCGGAAGTTTGGGGTTTCAAGAGTGCGCTTGGATCTATGATGGGATTTGTGGCAGGGGTTGTCTTTGGAAACCTCTCTTTGTAAAAAGTCATGTTAGTAATTTCCAACCATTGGAGAAAAGACTTAAAAAGAGGAGGAGGAGACCAAATATCACACATTAGCATGATCAAAAGCAACACACATAAGCTACTGTTATGCTTATTTCAACTCCTTTATCAGGGATATTTCCAGATGCCACAGAGCTTCTGTTGTGGCTTGTTTCATGTTGCAACATTAAGCCTGTAGTGTTAGTAAAAGGAGCTCAGGTAGAGAGCATCAGCACATGCTCAGTCTTACTATGCCATCTTCAGTCTTCCACTTTGTGGTTGTTTGTCCTTGTGGTGCTGTGAGTTAGGGAAAATGTGGTCAATGAGTCATATGATACCCACAATGACATCTTAAAGTCCTCTAGTGCACCCTTGTCCATATTCCTCCCAAAACAGAAGAAACGACGATACAATTCAACATTGAGAACTGGCCCTCCAAGGTACCTTGAAGGGAATGTGAGCCCCCACTAACACATGTAGTAGCATACCGTTGCTATACTATGTAGGGAAGCATCTGAGGCTGGATTATTTGAGTCTCCACTACCAGATAACCTGGGATAAGCAGATAATCTGGAATCAGATCCTGGGATATCTGGCAGTGTAAATTCAGCCTGAGGTTTTTTCTACACTGCCAGTTAATCTAGGTTATCAAAGCAGAAAATCCACATGATCTGATTTGAACTGGATTATTCTCGTCTATGCTGCCGAAAGTGAGGAAGAGCTGAGGAGCCTTATCACCAAGGTGAAAGAAGAAAGTGCAAAAGCTGGGTTGCAGTTAAACATCAAGAAAACCAAGATTATGGCAACCAGACCGATTGACAACTGGCAAATAGAAGGAGAAAGCATGGAGGCAGTGACAGACTTTATATTTCTAGGCACGAAGATCACTGCAGATGCAGACTGCAGCCAGGAAATCAGATGACATTTACTTCTTGGGAGGAGAGCAATGGCCAACCTTGACAAAATAGTGAAGAGCAGAGACATCACACTGGCAACGAAGGTCTGCATTGTCAAAACAATGGTATTCCCCATAGTAACCTATGGATGCGAGAGCTGAACCATAAGGAAGGCTGAGAGAAAGAAGATAGATGCTTTTGAACTTTGGTGCTGGAGGAAAATCCTGAGAGTGCCTTGGACCCGCAAGAAGATCCAACCACATCATGAGAAAACAGGAAAGTTTGGAAAAGATTATGATGCTGGGGAAAATGGAAGGAAAAAGGAAGAGAGGCCGACCAAGGGCAAGATGGATGGACAGTATCCTTGAAGTGACTGGCATGAACTTGAAGGAACTGGGGGCAGCGACAGACAACAGGGAGCTCTGGTGCAGACTGGTCCATGAGGTCACGAAGAGTCGGAAATGACTGACCGAATAAAGAAGAAGAAGAAAAAGAAGAAGAAGAAGAAGAAGCCATATAATCCAGTTCAAAGCGGAAAGTGGATTTATACAGCTGTGTAGAAAGGGCCTCAGGCTGCATCTAAACTGGAATTAATACAGTTTGACACCATATTAACTGCCATGGCTCAATGCGATGGAATCATGGGAGTTGTGGTTTTTACAAGGTCTTTAACTATCTGCCAAATAGTGCTAGTGCCTTGACAAACTATAACTCCCATGATTCCATAGCATAAAGCTATGGCAGTTAAAGTGGTGTCTGACTTCATGAAGACGTTTACGTTTACTTCTTGGGAGGAGAGCAATGACCAATCTTGATAAAATAGTGAAGAGTAGAGACATCACACTGGCAACGAAGGTCCGCATAGTCAAAGCAATGGTATTCCCCATAGTAACCTATGGATGTGAGAACTGGACCATAAGGAAGGCTGAGCGAAGGAAGATAGATGCCTTCGAACTCTGGTGCTGGAGGAAAATCCTGAGAGTGCCTTGGACCGCAAGAAGATCCAACCAGTCCATCCTCCAGGAAATAATGCCTGGCTGCTCACTGGAGGGAAGGATATTAGAGGCAAAGCTGAAGTATTTTGGCCACATCATGAGGAGACAGGAAAGCTTGGAGAAGATCATGATGCTGGGGAAAATGGAAGGAAAAAGGAAGAGGGATCAACCAAGGTCGAGATGGATGGATAGTATCCTTGAAGTGACTGACTTGACCTTGAAGGAACTGGGGGTGGTGACAGCCGACAGGGAGCTCTGGCGTGGGCTGGTCCATGAGGTCAGGAAGAGCCGGAAGCGACTGAGCAAATAAACAACAACTTCATGAATCCTATAGTGTAGATGCACCCCTAGAAATCATTGCCACCCCACCACTTGCAATTTACATTTATCATGTATCAATCATTCCAGACACCTGTCACGTTGAAATGAGCCTCTGGCTAAAAGATACTTTGACATGGCCTAGCCCTGTACGCATATTTTAGAAATAGAGAAATCTGCCCATTTTTCTTCATCATCTCAATATTTTTAACATCAATCTTTCTGATTTATGAAGAATTGGAGTGAATCAGATAAAAAATCTTGCCCATCCATAATTGGAATGAAGTTGCTTGCTTTGCAAAGACTGTCAGTCTGTTTTTTAAAAATCCATGACAGTCCAAGAGGACATGAGCTGTAACACTTAAGTAAAGAACCAGCAGAGCAGAAATCTGGTCTTACTTGGGATCTACAAATCAGTCTGTTTCCCGTCAATGTCAGTTTCACAGATATTCAGTAATAAGCTTATTCCATTCTATATTATATGGATTTCTTTTTTAACCCATAGCTAACAACATCCTCAAGGAGCCTCGGTGGCGAAGTGTGTTAAAGCACTGAGCTGCTGAACTTGCAGACCGAAAGGTCGCAGGTTCAAATCCCGGGAGTGGAGTGAGTGCCCGCTGTTAGCTCCAGCTTCTGCCAACCTAGCAACATGCCAATGTGAGTAGATCAATAGTTACCACTCCGGTGGGAAGGTAACGGTGCTCCATGCAGTCATGCCAGCCACATGACCTTAGAGGTGTCTATGAACAATGCCGGCTCTTCAGCTTAGAAATGGAGATAAGAGTCAGACATGACTGGATTTAACATCAGGGGAAACCTTTACCTTTTACTAACAACATCCTCTTAGGTTATAGCTACACTCCAGAATCACTATGTCTACACTACAGTCTAACAACTCATTAACTGCCATGGCTCAGCTGCTCAACTTGATGACCGAAAGTTGACAGTTCAAAGCCGGGGAGCAGGTTGAGCTCCCGCTGTTAGCCCCAGCTTCTTCAAACCTAGCAGTTTGAAAACATGCAAATGTGAGTAGGTCAATAGGTACCGCTACTGCAGGAAGGTAACAGTGCTCCATGCAGTCATGCCAGCCCCATGACCTTGGAGGACAACACCGGCTCTTCGGCTTAGAAATGGAGACACAACTAGCCGGACACAACTAGACTTAATGTCAGGGGAAAACCTTTACCGTTACTATAGTTTTGAGAGATATCAAACCTTCTCTTTCAGAGAGCTCTGGTGCCACAACAAACTACAAATTTCAGGACTCCATAGGATGGAGCCATGGCAGGTAACATGTTGTTGAACTGCTAAAATTCTGCAGTGTGAACAGTTGATCAGTGAGTTCTGACAGGTTAAATCCAATCACAACAGCCAGACTAGTTACAGGAACATCTGGGAGTGAGCAAGCAATTGGTCACTCAGTTAGTTGCCAATTAGTTCCCTGGCAAAGTACAAGATGTTGGTTTTGTTGTTTAACAATGTTGTAGCCAGGGCTGTAGCCCCCCCCCCCTGATTTTTTTTTTTCTGACCATGGTCCTGGTTGTAGCACAGCTTCAACCACAATAAGGGCAAGTAATAAAATATATGATCCACTTGTTCATTTATTTTATTTGTATGTGCATTTTGCAGACTACGTCCCTCAACCATTGTCCTACTTCAGTCACATTCTTTTTCCTCATTCCTTCTTTCTGTTCTTTTACAGTCTCCTCAGAAAGTTCTCCTTTCCAGTTCTCTTCCCTGTTTTCCAATTTAAGAAGCCTGCCTCGATTAAATGGATTTTCCCCCTCCTTACCAGTCTCCAAAACCTAATTTCTGCCAGGGCTCACCAGGACTAGAATCTATTTTTGCTGCCAGAGCTCATCCTTGTAAGGAATTAATGAAGTATTAATTCCCATTAGAGCTCTAATTTAAAGACCATGTAGAGACAAGATTAAAACCACTTCATTTCCCAGAGTTGACTAAGAACAGGTTTATTATACTGATTCATTTATATATTTTCACAGGCACTGACTCTACCTGGCTATTAATTCAGTGTGGGTGCAGAAGAGGACAAAAGTTCAATCATTTTGCAAATGAGGTGTGTTAAGTATAGTGGGGTGTTTAAGGATGGGTGCTGTGAAAGGGAAGGAAAGAATGAGAGCTTTCTGGAATCAAGAGGACAGAAAGAAATGTGGAGGTAGAGCAGAACAGCTTACACGAGATGGAATTTGGTGAAAGAATATCCCTGCCTTAGAACCTCATCATAGGGCAGAAGGTCAATCCCGGCACCCCGCCCACAGTGACACTTCCCCATCACATATGGGGAAGCGTCAGCGCATTGCTTTCCCCCACACTGCCCTTATTGTTTTATTGGGTGCAGCATCAGTTCTGCCCCATTTGAGCCATGAAGCTCTGCCAGAAGCGAGCAAGCATGCACCATGGCATGGGGCTGCATTGATCAACTGGGATGAAAGCATCCTACAACACTGCCAAAGACTCGTCTGATGAGGTCGACAGTCACACAGTGTCACACAAATGACTGCTAGGAACCAAGTGCTCAAATTACAGTAAGGTAAAGGTAAAGGTTTCCCCTGACGTTAAGTCCAGTCGTGTTCGACTCTGGGGGTTGTTGCTCATCTCCATTTCTAAGCCGAAGAGCCGGCGTTGTCCGTAGACACCTCCAAGGTCATGTGGCCAGCATGACTGCATGGAACGCCATTACCTTCCCACTGGAGCGGTACCCATTGATCTACTCACATTGGCATGTTTTTGAACTGCTAGGTTGGTAGAAGCTGGATCTTAACAACGGGCGCTCACTCTGCTCCCCGGATTTTTACCTGGGACCTTTCGGTCTGCAAGTTCAGCAGCTCAGCGCTTTAACACACTGAGCCACCGGAGGCTCCCAAATTACAGTACAACCTCTGTATTTACAGAGAATGCATTTCAAGACACACACATATACACTATGGATACCTGTTATCATTAATAATACTGAACCTTACATTTTTATTCTTCTTGGGTTTATTATTTATTACAACATTTATATCCCGCCCTTCTCACCCGAGGGGGGACTCAGGGTGGCTTACAATAAACACACATATAAAAAATTATACAATACACTATAAATCAGATTAAAAATTAACTTACATCAACATTCATAAAAATATTCTAAAATACAAATGGGCGTGTTCAAATTCAAAAGACTGGGTCTGTCAATTGAGTTCCAGTGTACATAATAGTAATTAATGCTGCTGATTCTTATTCAAAAGCCTGGCCCCACAACCAAGTTTTAACCTTCCTACGGAAGGGTAGGACGGAGGGAGCCTGCCTGACTTCAATGGGGAGGGCGTTCCATAGGCGGGGAGCCACCACTGAAAAGGCCCTGTCTCTCGTCCCCGCCAGCCGCACCTGTGAGGCTGACGGGACCGCGAGCAAGGCCTCATCTGATGATCTTAAGCTTCGAGGTGGGTCATAGCGGGAGACATGTTTGGACAGATAAGCTGGGCCAGAACCATTTAGAGCTTTATAGGCTAAAGCCAGCACCTTGAATTGTGCTCGGTAGCTAATCAGCAGCCAGTGAAGCTGGCGTAAAAGAGGAGTGGTACGCTTCCTGTACGCCGCTCCAGTTATTAACCTGGCAGCCTCCCGTTGGACTAATTGAAGCTTCCGAACAGTCTTCAAAGGCAGCCCTACGTAGAGTGCGTTGCAGTAGTCTACACGGGATGTAACGAGAGTGTGGACCACCGTGGCCAAGTCTGGCTTCCCAAGGTACGGTCACAGCTGGCGCACAAGTTTTAACTGTGCAAAGGCTCCCCTAGCCACCGCTGAGACCTGGGGCTCAAGACTCAATGATGAGTCCAGGAGGACCCCCAGACTGCGCACCTGCGCCTTCAGGGGGAGTGTGACCCCATCCAACACAGGCTGTAACCCTATACCCTGTTTGGCCTTCCGACTGACTAGGAGGACCTCTGTCTTGTCTGGATTCAGTTTCAATTTGTTGGCCCTCATCCAGTCCGACACAGCGGCCAAGCACCGGTTCAGGACCTGAACAGCCTCCTTAGTGACAGGTGGGTCAGAAGCGTGTAATAGAATTGCACTGGAGGACCAAGAGAGGCCCACAAAAACTTCAAGATATTTGCGGGGTATGGATAAATGAAACCATGAATATTGAAGCCATAGATAAGGACACCTTGCCTTTATCCGCCTTCTCCACTGACTTAGCTGCTGTTGCATAGGGAACTGTATTAAACTGCTGTAGGTAACAGTCCCTGGTGGTGCAGTAGCTTAAACTGTTGAGCTGCTGAACTTGCTGACCGAAAGGTTGCTGGTTTGAATCCAGGGAGTGGAGTCTACAAACACTCTACACATGCACATGCTTTGCCAGGTGCCTTTCCCACTTAACATTAGTAGCACAATTATTCCTTTTTAATTGCCATGGTAAGATTCTGTACAATCCTGGGATTGGCAGTGTAGATTTTTATCTTCTTTTAAGATGCCAAACAACAAATCCTAGGATTCAATTGAATGTAGCCTTTATAGTTAAAGTTGAATCATAGCACTATAATTGTGTAGGGCAAACAGGGCCTGTGTTTCTGTGTTCTTTCTTCTTCCTCATCCAAACAAGATAATCTTTTTTTCTTCTTGGTGGGATTATTCCAGTTGTTGTACAATTCCACATCCATTAACACATAAACATTACTTTCCACTTTTTTTGTAGCACACTCTTAAGGTCATTGAACAAGACCTTCAACGTATGACTTCTATACTTGTTCGAAATTACGAGGCTGTAACTGAATGGAACAAAGAAGAGTCAGGAGACTGCAGCAAAAACTTGAGAGGAAGAGGTTTTGAACAGTGTCATGAGAAGCTATTGATGGAAGATTAAGCTCTTCCTACTTACAGCCCAAGGTCTAGTCTAGGCAATCACTCAGTGAATCTCAAAATCTTGGTTTATAATGTCTTCTTTCCACACTAATCGAGACACAGCTTCCTACCCCCCTGTTTTATTGCTCCCGTATAGTCAACCTTGCTCAGGGAAAATGGGGGCTAGGTGATTAAAAAGTGTTGCTTGTGAAATTGCTAGACTGTGAAATCACCTTTTTTTCAAGAAAAACAAGAAGGGAAATGTTCTTTTAAAGCTATTGCTTCAGAAATTAGAGGGGGAAGGTAGCAGAAAGTATAACAGGGAGATATAAGAACAAATAGAAACTTAACAATTTGGCCTAATGTGTTCAATGTCATAACCAGTGTTCAGTGACTATTAAATATCTTCTACATAATCCTTCATTGTGTTGAAGACTATTTTGCCATTTATACAAGACATACTGTTAGAGATTACCGTTTGTTAGCCTTCACTGGTTGCACCCGTAATATGGGACAATTTTAATCATGCCTGCCTCCCTGCTCACCTAGCTTACAGTAGGGTTTTTTTAAACGTTTCCACTCAGGATCCCTCTTGACAGAATAAATTTTTATATGACTTCAGGTATATGGGTATAAGGAACCCCGGTGGCGAAGTGTGTTAAAGCGCTGAGCTGCTGAACTTGCAAACCGAAAGGTCCCAGGTTCAAATCCCAGGAGCGGAGTGAGCGCCCGCTGTTAGCTCCAGCTTCTGCCAACCTAGCAGTTTGAAAACATGCCAGTGTGAGTAGATCAATAGGTACCACTCTGGCAGGAAGGTAACGGCGCTCCATGCAGTCATGCCAGCCACATGAGCTTGGAGGTGTCTACAGACAACGCCGGCTTTTCGGCTTAGAAATTGAGATGAGCACCAACCCCCAGAGTCAGACATGACTGGACTTAACGTCAGGGGAAACCCTTACCTTTACCTTTATATGGGTGTGTAAAATAGATATGAAAACTGACAATTTACAGATAATAAATGAACACTTTATGAAGTACAGGTAAAACATCTTCCGCAGAGTCCACTGTAAACACAGCAGAACAGATTTGTGTACATGTCTAAAACAGCCACTAGGTGATGTTCAGAAAACCTTTACTGTTGCCAAACTTTTCGAGACCCTAACATTGAGCTAAGACAGGGGTCCCCAAACTTTTTAAACAGGGGGCCAGTTCACGATCCTTCGGACTGTTGGCGGGCCGGACTATAGTTGGCCACTGAGCAATAATAATAATAATTAATAATAATAATAATAAAGAGGGTTGGAAGAGACCCTTTGGGCCATTGAATCCAACCCCCTTCTGCCTTTGTGCACTGAAAGCACAAGCAAAACATCCCTGACAGATGGCCACTCAGCCTCAATGTTAATAATAATAACAATAACAACAACAATAATAATAAATGTGCTGTGCCAAAAGATCTCAGCCGGCATTTGGAAACAATAGACACTGACAAAATTACGATCTGCCAACTACAGAAGGCCACCCTACTGGGATCTGCACGCATCATCCGAAAATACATCACACAGTCCTAGACACTTGGGAAGTGTTCGACTTGTGATTTTCTGAAACGAAATCCAGCAGATCTATCTTGTTTGCTGTGTCATACTTATAATAAAAAAGCGGGTTGGAAGAGACCCTTAGTCCAACCCCCTTCTGCCTCTGCGCATCAAAAGCACAAGCAAAGCATCCCTGACAGATGGCCACCCAGCCTCCATGATGATAATAATAATAATAATAATAATAATAATAATAATAATAATAATAATAAGGGTTGTAAGAGGAGAAGAGACCCCTTGGATCATTTAGCCCAGCCCCCTTCTGCCCTTATGCTGTGGGGGCCAGATAAATGGCTTCGATGGGCCGCATCTGGCCCCCGGGCCTTAGTTTGGGGACCCCTGAGCTAAGAGGACCCCACTTGGGGTCGGAACCAACTGATTAAGAAGCAGTGAATTACAGCACTGTTATGAGGAACCCCAGGTTCAAACCCTGGAAGTGGCGTGAGTGGCCGCTGTTAGCTCCAGCTCCTCCCAATCTAGCAGTTCAAAAACATGTCAGTGTGAGTAGATCAATAGGTATCGCTCAGGCGGGAAGGTAACGGCGCTCCATGCAGTCAAGCCGGCCGCATGACCTTGGAGGTGTCTACGGACAACGCCGGCTCTTCGGCTTAGAAATGGAGATGAGCACCAACCCCCAGAGTCAGACATGACTGGACTTAACGTCAGGGGAAACCTTTACCTTTACCTTATAAGGATGATGTGGTTAGGATGATGGGGAGGGGAGTTGGTAGCCCTCTGCATATCATTGGAACTGCAGCTCCCATCATTCCACTAGAAGGCCACCCAAATGATGTACTATGAAGTGCTTTGGGCTGCATTGAAAGCAGTCTCCCAGATGACACTGGAAGTCTTTGAGGGAAGGATAAAGGAGTATGTGGCCCCCTGTGGCTCAGTGTGTTAAAGCGCTGAGCTGCAGAACTTGCAGACCAAAACGTCACAGGTTCGAATCCAGGGAGCAGAATGAGCGCCCGCTGTCAGCCCCAGCTTCTGCCAACCTATCAGTTCGAAAACATGCCAATGTGAGTAGATCAATAGGTACCGCTCCGGCGGGAATGTAACGGCGCTCCATGCAGTCATGCCGGCCACATGACCTTGGAGGTGTCTACGAACAATGCCAGCTCTTTGGCTTAGAAATGGAGATGAGCACCAACCCCCAGAGTCGGACATGACTGGACTTAACGTCCGGGAAAACCTTTACCTTTACCTCACCTAAAGAAGTATTAAGTCCCATTGGTCTCACCAAAATAACATTTGTCTTAGCTGAAACATTGTCTCCTTAGTTAGTTAGTTAGTTCACTATCCAGGCAGAAATAATATTACTGCAGGACAAGGCATTTGCTGAGGAGGATTATTCCATCTGCCAATTCTAAGTACTGTAACCAGAGCAGTTCCCTTCTGGACACAAATAGCAGCGACTGTAGAGGAACAAGTAGTCCTTCACTGAGTAAGGATGAGAATATGAACCACGTTCAGGAAGTGCCCCACACACACACATACACACACTGGGGACTTTTATGTAAGGCCGATGCCAGGTTTAAATTACATAGCTACCATTCAGCTGTGGAGGAAACGTTTACTAAATTCTCATCATAGCATTTTATTTTTAAAACAACAGGTTTCATACCTTCTAACTATACCATTTCTGCTGGGGCAAATGCAATTTTCAGAGCCCCTTTTCAGAGCAGAGGGTCAGCCACTCTCAATGGTGTTAAAAAAATAGCTCTGTTTCTTTCTGTTTTCAAATCTGGGAGCAGGCAACACAAAAAAAAACCTGCTGGAAGACTATAGAAGCCTCTGTAATTTTTATGAACTTTTTATGAAGGCAATAAATAGCAGGAGGGAATGTAATGGCTGATGACATAAGTCGACATTTCTAGATCGGGTTGAGAAAGTGAAATCCAACATGATGCTTTGAATCAATCGATGGTATATTTCAAATGGATTGCATTTTGGCACACTGTGCCTTACCAACAAAAAGCTGAGCGTTGGTGCTAAAGTCCTAATTTGATTTTTTTGCCATTGCTTCATTATCCTGTCCACTGAAATTAGGTGAAATTTAGCTAGATATTGGGGGGAAAGTGTGTGCACAAGGCAGGGTAAATCAGGCAAGTTTGAGATCCAGATCCTCGCAGACTTTCACATAGATAGAACACATTTGTCTGGATTTTTAAAATGAAAAAATGTGCCACTTTAATGGCACATTGCTAGATTTGGTTAAGGGAACTACTGATACAAGAATATTGGAAGGTAGGGGTAGTTTTATGCAGGGGAAAACCTGATACTTGTGGATGAGTATGCCTTTATACTTCTAACCCTCAACTAAAAGTGTGTTTGGAGGCAGTTGCTTCCTGGATTATGAGTCCAGATGTGGGAAGGAGAATTTCAGATGCCAAGAGGCACATAATCCAGATATCCCAGGACACAACTTACCACTGAATCCCCAGAAGTTTTAGCACCACCAGTTCTGGTGTAAGACAATTACCGTCAAAAGGTCCTGGCTCAGGAGGAAAATCGGGCAAAAAAACTCAGTCTTGTGAGAGATGCAAAAAGCAAAGTTTATTTTCACCACAGCTGTGAGAAGGCGACAGCCATACATACCCCAGAGGGCTGTAACCATGCAAATGGCTGCTGCAACGTGTGCGTAGCAAACAAAGAATTTATATGTGTTGTCGAAGGCTTTCATGGCCGGGATCACAGGGTTGTTGTATGTCTTTCGGGCTGTGTGGCCATGTTCCAGAAGTATTCTCTCCTGACGTTTCGCCCACATCTATGGCAGGCATCCTCAGAGGTTGTGAGGTATGGTATGGAGGTATGAACCTCTGAGGATGCCTGCCATAGATGTGGGCGAAACATCAGGAGAGAATACTTCTGGAACATGGCCACACAGCCCGAAAGACATACAACAACCAAAAAATTTATACCTTTGGCTTATCTAAAATTGACCAGTGGCTGCGGGTCTTCCTCACCTTCTACACCCACTTGGCATAAGTGATACCTGTGACCTCACTTGTTGACTTCAAGCTAACTTTTGGTCTTTGAACTTTCTGGAGAAAGGCATCAGCTCACAGGAAGGGAGTCAAAGCTACATAGGCAAAAGTTTACTATTTTCTGGTTTATGGTCCCTTCGCTGGCACTGAAGGAGGGGGGAAGGTCAGTTGTCTTGGACAAGATGGAGAGGGGGACTTGTGGAAATGGATAAATTTTTGCAAACATTTTGGAAGGATGGTGTTTGGACAGGGCAGAATGCATGTGTTGAAGTCTGTTGCTGTTGGAGGCAATATTCCTGAGTAATTTCCAATGAGAGAAGTGACTTTCTTTTAATGGGAGATATGCTGTCATTCTTAAATCCTGACTTCTCATATTATGTAAGGGGGAGGGCAAAACATTGTCCATTGGTTTGGGGAAATCACTTTGTGTGTGCCTAGAGGTCCACTAGTATTCACGCCTTCCAACATTTTACAGATGAAAACTGGGACACATGTGGCCAAGCAACAGAGGGTGGCCAAGATGGCAAACATTGTCAGTGATGAAGAACAAACAATCTAGAAAAAGCTGCAGCAGTTTGCTTTTGTCAGAACTTATTAGAAAGGGCAGGATTCTGCTTCTTCCTCTCCTCCCTGCTGAATCAGTTGAGTGCAAATTACATTTTTATTTTGAATTGAGTTTGCAGCAGTGGAAATGAACTGATGACAAATTAAGGAAATTGGAAAGGAAAGAGAAACTGAAACATTTTTATGCAGAAGATTGGTCAGAGCTGTCTTGCTAAATTGGGACAGTTGATGTGTATGGTTATTGTATTGTCGAAGGCTTTCATGGCTGGAGTCACTGGGTTACTGTGAGTCTTTCGGGCTGTATGGCCATGTTCCAGAATCTCTCCCTCCTGATGTTTCACCCACATCTGTGGCAGGCATCCTCAGAGGTTGTGGGGCATGTTGGAAACTAGGCAAGGGAAGTTTATATATCTGTGTAAGGTCCAGGGTGGGAGAAAGAACTCTTGTCTGCTGGAGGTAGGTGTGGATATTGTAATTAATCACCTTGATTTGATAGCCCTGTGGCCTCAAGGCGTGGCTGCTTCCAGCCTGGGGGAATCCTTTGTTTGGAGGTTTTAGCTATCCCTGATTGTTTCATGTCTGGAATTCCCCCGTTTTCATAGTGTTGTTCCTTATTTACTGTTCTGATTTTAGAGTTTTTTAAATACTGGTAGCCAGATTTTGTTCATTTTGATGGTTTCCTCCTTTTTGTTGAAATTGTCCACATGCTTGTGGATTTCAGTGTCTTCTCTGTGTAGTCTGACATGGTGGTTGTTAGAATCGTCCATCATTTCAGTGTTCTCAAATAATATACTGTGTCCAGGTTGGATCATCAAGTGCTCTGCTGTGGCTGACTTCTCTGGTTGAGTTAGTCTGCAGTGCCTTTCATGTTCCTTGACTAGTGTTTGGGCAATGCTGCTATGTTTGGTGGTCCCTATGTAGACTTATCCATACCTGCATGGTATAAGGTAGACTCCTGCAGAGGTGAGAGGATCCCCCTTGTCCTTCGCTGAACATAGCGTTTGTTGGATTTTCTTAGTGGGTCTGTAGATAGTTTGTAGGTGGGTATGGTTATTGCTTAATGGTAATTTCTGCTTAAGGATTCTTCATTTGTTGAGGTCCAGCTAGTTTTTTTTTGTTAATTCCAAAGACTGTTGACTCTCAATTCACTTATGGGGATTGGTAGGTGTGGATAAATGGAGTTTCTGGTTACTTGAGAGGTACTATTAAAATAGGTCTAATACTATACTGTATATTATATCATACCACAAATTCTGTATTGACATGATATTGTTACTGAAACACAGTAATTGAAAGCAAATAAAGACAAACTTATTGTAATATAGTTTTACTGTATGCTTATTATCAAAATACAGTAGAGTCTCACTTATCCAACCTTTGCTTATCTACCATTCTGTATTATCCAGCACAGTTTGTCTTTTAGTAGTCAATTTTTGTAGTCAATGTTTTCAATACATTGTGATGTTTTGGGGCTAAATTTATAAATACAGTAATTACTACATAATGTTACCATGTATTTAACTGCTTTTTCTGTCAATTTGTTTAACATTTTATTTATTTATTTTTATTTACAGTATTTATATTCTGCCCTTCTCACCCCGAAGGGGACTCAGGGCAGATCACATTATATACATATAGGGCAAACATTCAATGCCTATATACACATAGAACCGAGACAGAAACAGACAGACGCAGAGGCAATTTAACCTTCTCCTGAGGGGATGTTCAATTCTGGCCACAGGGGGAGCAGCTGCTTCATCATCCACTTGTGACGGCACTTCCTCATTACAACGTAATAAATTAGTTAAATTTCCCTCCCCACTTTATAAGTGGCACCTTATTTCTTACTTGATAGATGCAACTATCTTTCGGGTTGCTAGGTCAGCAACGAGCAGGGGCTATTTTTTTATTTTTAATTGATGGGTGCTCACCCCGCCACGGGCTGGCCTCGAACTCATGACCTCATGGTTAGAGTGATTTAGTGCAGCAGGCTGTTCACCAGCCTGCACCACAGCCCGGCCCCACATGATGTTTTGGTGCTTGATTTGTAAAATCATAATGTAATTTGATGTTTAATAGGCTTTTCCTTAATTCCTCCTTATTATCCAACATTTTCGCTTATCCAACATTCTGCCGGCCCGTTTATGTTGGATAAGCGAGACTCTACTGTAGTATTTTATTTAAAGTATTATTTCTTCAGGGGATTTTTTGCTTGTTATTTGAGTTTTGGTTAATGGAGTGTCTACTGAATATTGTAAGGAGGAGGCTGTAGTTATTTCATGATTCAGGGAAAGCACTCTGCATATACTCACATGCATAATATTATTCATAGCCATTTTTGCAAAGGGGTTCTCTGCCATGGGTTCAGTACTTGTTCTTGAAAGATTAATTTCTTGCCATACCACAATGTTCTCTATCTGTAAAATGTGACCTATGGACCACAAATATAAATATAGCACTAAGCATTTTACAGCTTATTTCTTGCCTCGCTGCTTTTGTCATCTAGCACTATCTGCCAGCATGAACACTTGGCTTTTCCTTCCTGTTTACAGCACATTTCAGTCTGGGTGGCATTGACCCTACCGCTGTTTAGCACCAAAAGTTTGCCAAATTCTAGGCAAAATCTTTATTACGGTCCAGCATAGACATCAGGGACATCAGTCTTTGCTTGTCTTGTTTCCATTTATAAGAGTAAAGAATTTTCAGAGTTCCTTCTCTCTGGTGAATGTTTAGAAATTTTGAGTGATTTGTTTTGGTTTTCTGATTTATTAGCACAAAAATGATATGTGCAGAAAAAAGTATTCTGTTTGTGTTGTTTGCACAAAATTGTTGTGTTTTGGACAATTCAGCAAGTTTTGTGCATGGACAAATATTTTTTTTTTGTTAAATGTCAACATGTGAAAAATGTCATGATGATTATTTTCCGATGGGGTTTCTCAGTGTGATGAAGATCAAAATATTTGCAAACATTTGTTACATCCTTTCAAAACTCTGCCCATAGACTTATCCATTCGTTCACTAGTATTCACATTTTGTTAGGAAAAAATTGCAGTCTGCAAATGAACATATATACATACTTCATACACATACCTATGGCCATACCATTTTAGCATAGCCAAACATGTCTGATCTCAGTAGTTAAGCAATTTGGATAATTCTCCCCTCCTGATGATTTTGACAAACTAGCACTTTGGCCCAGGTTTTTTCTAGATTTTATCCAAGATTTTACCTTTTGTCCTTGAATGTGATTTTATTACTTGTTTTTATTGTTATTATCTGTTTTATTGCTTTGTTTTATTGTTGTGGACTGGGCCTGGCCCCATGTAAGCCGCTCCGAGTCCTTTCGGGGAGATGGGGCGGGGTATAAAAATAAAATTATTATTATTATTATTATTATTATTATTATTATTATTATTATTAAGATCAGGCCTGATTAGTATTTGGATGGGAAACCCCCTGACAATACTGAGTGCTGTAGGGCATTTTTGAGAGCCAACATGATGTACTGGTTTGAATGTTAGAATACAGCTCTGAAGACCAGGGTTCAAATTCCTGTTCAGTCATGGAAATCCATTGTGTGACCCTGGGCAAGCCACACTTTCTCAGCCTCAGAAGAAGATGAAAGCAAAACCTCATCTGAACAAAACTTGTCAAATAAACCCTGTGTTGTGTTCACCTCTCAGTCACCATAAGTTGGAGAAGACTTGAAGGCACACAATGATAACAACAACAACACGCACACACACAAGTGATTTTTAAGAGCATCATCTTACAGAAGTTAATCAAGAGTTAAGAGTTAATTCCATTGAGCATTCAGTCCTTCTCTATTTCCGTTTTGTTTTGCTTTGTGAGGGCTCAGCTGCTCTGGATTCAAACCCATAACTAATATTAAATTGATGCATTACATTTTGCATATCTAGCGCTACCCTTCTGCCTCCATTCATTACAGATTTGGGCTTCAGGCCTGGGTGGTTTGGAGGCTTCCTTTGTTTCATTTTTCCTCCTTGAGTACCATTTAATTTGTGCAATTATTTTTCCACTGTGTGCATGCCACATATTGACATGTGCCTTTTAAAGAGAATACAGTTGCTTCTGATGAAGCCATTGTTTCTGTGAATAGAACATTTTTTTTCTCACTGTCATTTCCACTGTGACACACCATTGACGCTTTGGATGAGAATCTATTTATTTGTTCTTAAAGTGCTTGGAAAATTGTCCAAGTCTCTCTTTAATGTATTTGCTTTTGAGAAGCCCATAATGTTGTTGTTTGTCCCTTCCCTTTCTGAACTCAGCTGTGGAAAACAACTCCAGTTATTAATGGTCCCTAACTCTGTTTGGCTGTTAGAACCAGCATAGTCAGGGAGCCAGAATCCCAGCAACATTTGAAAGGAACAAGAAGTTCACCCCAAGGGAAATGACAGAACTAAATGTAGGCAACTTCAAACAGTCCAATGCAGCAATTACCTGCCTTGCAATGTTGCCATTGTATGTTTGAATATGAGCTGGCCCATGCATTTAATACTCCATCTTAAAGAGAATGGCACTGACAATCTTATCACTGGCATACAATTGCTAATGTGAGAAACTACATATGCATCCTTCCACTTCAGGCGTTGTATACAGTATATACAGTATAAACCTCATCTATTTGCTGAACCAGTACAAGTGGTTTTTCTTACCCACATCTATCTATCTACATTAATTTTACATATGAATTTTCCACTCATATGTTTGCAAGTCTTTGCAAATCCTATAAACATATAGATATCTAGAGATTTCATTGTACCTGTATATCTGTATCTATGTGTATACATTATTTATATATGAATTTTCACGTCATATGTTTGCAAGTCTTTGCAAATCCTATACAGATATAAGTATCTATATAGAGAGAGATGTCTAGATAGATATATATGAATACAGATATGTAGGGCTTGCAAATATTGCAGGGGGAAATGCACACACACACACACACACATAGAGATTTCTAGATAGATATAAACATAAATATATAGGGCTTGCAAATATTGCTGGAGGGAAATGCACATATAGGGAAGATAGGGCTGGATACAAATGAAGTTATTATTATTATTATTATTATTATTATTATTATTATTATTATTATTATGCTATTGTTAATACCATATTGTTTTTGTTGACCCTACTTTTCCACTTACAGAGCTAGTTTACTGTTTTTCTTTGAAATACGGTAAATGTTGAAAAACCTTTAACCTACTGATGCCTCAATATAATTTCATTGGGATCTATTTTCATTTTGACCATTTACCAGTAGCTGCTGCATTTTCCACCCTCAGCTTATACTCGAGTCAATAAGTTTCCCCATTTTATTGTGGTAAAATTAGGTGCCTCGGCTTATATTAGGGTCGGCTTATACACGAGTATATGCGTTAGTTCTTCTTTGCTTTGGCCTTCATTTGAACGAGCCTCAAATTTATTCTACCAGCTATGGGTAAAAATTCAAGCAATATTTCCTGATTTCTAGGATGCACAGACAGAGAAACAGACCTTCGGAGGAAATCATTGTATTACTGGATATTGTAATACACGATATACTTTCAGAAGGCATCTTTTAAAATATCTATTAAACAGAATCTACATGTCAGGATTAATACACTTAAATAAACTACATAATAAAACCATAACTACACAGAGAAAAAACTAAACTAGGCATAGAAAAATATAAAACATGGAAAAGTGTGGAAGGGTGTCTTTTTTGAAAACAAATGAACCATCTGTAAGTTGAGACAATGGGCGTAATTAATTTGATGTGTTTAGGTCTACTGCATTGTTGGGAAACTCAAAATATTTTCCATAGTATAAATGTAAATATAGCAGGAGTCTGTTTAATACCAGGGCTGTGTTACCTGATTTTTCAGTTGACTTATTCCAAACATATTCAATTTTCAGGTGTTCAGGAAGAAGATTCTATTTTTAGGAATATGGCAATGCTTCCCAGAGAGTTTTTCTCCACAGTTTGCTGACTTTGCTTCATTATGACTGGAAGCTTTTTCCCCGGAGGAAAACGCTAGTCTTTGCCATCTCTCTTGTGCATTGATTTCAATGGGATTTATGCTTCTGTTCTTTTAGCCATGCTGTTTCCTCACAATAACTTTTTTGAGTAAGTCAGTATTTCTCTTTTGCAGACGAATGAACCAGAAACAGTACCTCGCTTCAGGCTGCTCAGATCAAACTTCAAACAAGATCCTCAACCTCACACCTGATGCTCTTTCAACTGGACCATATTCTCGGTCACAGACTTGTTTTTCTCTTTTCCGAATCTGTGAGTATTCCTTTTCTCTCGTCTCCAGCTTTTTTTCTCACCTTCAAAAAAAATATCCTATGCTTTTGGATCTCTACACAAGAGTCTTCTTGCCAATACAGCTTAGCTTCTCATTATATTTGATTAACAGCATGGCATCTCAGGAGAAAAACTACTAAATAACTCAGCCTGGCTGGGTAGTTTTTTGGATAAGTATTAATAACATCTCAAAGTGTATTGTCTCCCAGACTCTCTGAACAACAGAGGCTTTAGTAAATGCTACCAAATCCCTGAAAAATACAACACAGTGGAAGTGCTGACAATGGCTTACCAGTTTCCTGTTCATTTTTTATAACTATATTTTTCCTCACATGGCTTCTTAAAAGATCCAGCTCACTGTATATAATTGCCAGGGTTGTAACCAGGATTTGAAAGATTACTGGTGACCAGTAAAGATGTCTCTGCTTTCAACTTCAGCAGGATAGACAGCATGAACAGTTTCAAAACATAAGAGGCATCCTACAGGAAGCCTGCATGGTGGAAGCTTATACAGCTGGAGTTTAATACTAAGATGCTATTTTGATGCACAACTCAAGCCATTCTCCTCTTCTGCGTCACGTCCCAATCTGATCCCATAATCCACCTCTCTCAGTAGTCTTGTCCTACAAAGCAGAAGAAAAGGGGCAACCAAAAAGAGCATGGGATTGCAGCAACTCCCCTAGGAGGAAAGTAATCATGTTGAGGCCTATTCAGCTTAATAAAAGAAAGGCAAGTAAAGCAGAAGTGAAAAAGCTATACAAAACAATGGACTTCTTTTAGCTGTAACTCTTAGCTATTATGATATTTCTGTTTCTTTCTGAAGTGTCATATTTTCTAGCCCCAAGCCCTGATTTTTCTAGTACCTAATGTTCCTGGGGTGTTAGACATGTGTAATACATGTTCTAGCCCTGAGTCCTGACAGTCAAAACATGTTCCAAATTTCAAATACCCATTGCTTTATGTCATTATTTTAGGTGACCTTGCAATAAAATAACACAGACATAGAAGTGAAACAATTAAATCAGCACTGAATGGTCTTTTGATTGAAGCTTTAGCAATGTTTTCAGGAGGGTAACATCTTTCTTGGACAGTTATTGCATACTTCTAAGAATGTTCAAAGTCTTGGGGTCTTGGGGTCTTAGAAGTATGCAATAACTGTCCAAGTGTTGTACTGTTTCTCTTTGCTTAAGGTTTCTCTCTTCTTTGCCACATGATTCCAGTTCATAAAGTGATACAATAATGTTATCGTCGTCTCACTCGTTCAGTCGTTTTCAACTCTTCGTGACCTTATGGACCAGTCCATGCCAGAGCTCCCTGTCGGCTGTCACCGTCCCCAGTTCCTTCAAGGTCGAGCCAGTCACTTCAAGGATACCGTCCATCCATCTCGCCCTTGGTCGGCCTCTCTTCCTTTTTCCTTCCATTTTCCCCAGCATCATGATCTTCTCCAAGCTTTCCTGTCTTCTCATGATGTGGCCAAAATACTTCAACTTTGCCTCTAATATCCTTCCCTCCAGTGAGCAACCATTGGGCATTATTTCCTGGAGGATGGACTGGTTGGATCTTCTTGCGGTCCAAGGCACTCTCAGGATTTTCCTCCAGCACCAAAGTTCAAAAGCGTCTTTCTTTCGCTCAGCCTTCCTTATGGTCCAACTCTCGCATCCATAGGTTACTATGGGGAATACCATTGCTTTCACTATGCGGACCAGTGTGATGTCTCTGCTTTTCAGTTTTTTATCGAGGTTGGCCATTGCTCTCCTCCCAAGAAGTAGATGTTTTCTGATTTCCTGGCTGCAGTCTGCATCTGCAGTGATCTTTGCACCTAGAAATATAAAGTCTGTCACTGCCTCCCCATTTTCTCCCTCTATTTGCCAGTTATCAATAGGTGAAGTTGCCATGATTTTGGTTTTCTTGATGTTTAACTGCAACCTGGCTTTTGCACTTTCTTCTTTCACCTTGGTAATAAGGCTCCTCAGCTCTTCCTCACTTTCAGCCATCAGAGTGGTATCATCTGCATACCTAAGGTTGTTAATGTTTCTTCCAGAAATTTTAACCCCAGCCTTGGATTCGTCAAGCCCCGGACGTCGCATGATGTGTTCTGCTTACAAGTTGAATAGGGAAGGTGAAAGTATGCAGCTCTGCCGCACTCCTTTCCCAATCGTGAACCAGTCTGTTGTTCCGTGGTCTGTTGTTACTGTGGCTACTTGGTCTTTATACAGATTTCTCAGGAGACAGACAAGGTGACTTGTTATCCCCATACCACCAAGGGCATGCCATAGTTTGTTATGGTCAACACAGTCGAAGGCTTTAGAGTAGTCAATAAAGCATAAGTAGATGTTTTTCTAAGAGCAGATATATATATATATATCTGGCAATATTGTGTACCTATGTTTTGGTGCCAGTGGTTCCTGGATTCATCACATGCATGATGATTAATCTCACTGTCTTTCACCATAGTCTCCCAAGAACTACTACAAATTTGCTGAAGAGAACTGTGCTTTTTCTTCCCAAAGACAACAACCTATTGTTCTCATGTACTTCCCTTATTTTACCTTTTATAGCAGTCATTACGTAAGAAATAGAAGCCAATCTAAGAAGAACTGAGCTTTTATACTACTAGTAGTCCTACTATGAATAGTAGTAGT
The DNA here is from genome assembly GCF_035594765.1 of Anolis carolinensis. Classification (NCBI taxonomy): domain Eukaryota; kingdom Metazoa; phylum Chordata; class Lepidosauria; order Squamata; family Anolidae; genus Anolis; species Anolis carolinensis. The sequence continues at coordinate 213,023,331 of NC_085841.1, read as the reverse complement.
ATTTGTTGCCATCATCCTAATTCTTTTTTTTCTTCCTCCCTCCCTTCCTCCTTCCCCTCCTCCTCTTGCTTTTTAAAATCAGCATTATTTTCTGAGTGGGTGGAAGTAAAATTGTAAACTCCTTTCAAGCTACCTCCAACATGTGCACCTGTTTTGAAGGAGCTAAATTAGTGCCTTACATAAGAAGATTGCCTTTGGCACTTCCGTGACTCTTCTCAAGTAGCTAGGAAATTGCTCCCACTGTTGATCATGGAAAGTAAAATTTAACTCCTTGACTTTTCTTTCTGAACTTCCTCTGCCTTGTCCTCTCTTTCTCTTCCTGGACATTAAACACAGCAGCAGATGGTAACTGTCTTACAAAGTTCATAAGTGCTGAAATCAGAAGGGAAAAAATAGATTTGCTTACAAAGATACAGAGTTGGAAGTGATGTTTCAATAGTGTAGAGTATACAGAAAATAAATTATAGTACTGGCTTTACTAAGTTGCAGTAACTATGTAGTAGTAAAAGTAATAGTAGATTATGTTGAGAATGAACAAGTGTAAAAACCAATAGACTTGTGCTATCCTCTCCACATCTAGTATCATTGGCCCCTTTCTTCATGCATTGATCTCAAGAAACTTACTGTATATACAAAGTAAAACCAAGCTACCCACAACTCATATGCTCTTCCTTACCTACAACATCATAACATGTCTTAGCAGTGATTGTCATGTAGAGTAACTTTTAGATGAGGAGCATAGTGGATTAAAGCCTTGCGACTTGTAGGTTGGTTTGCTGATCTGAAAGCTGCCAGGTTTGAATCCCACCTGGGGAGAGCGCGGATGAGCTCCCTCTATCAGCTCCAGCTCCATTCGGGGACATGAGAGAAGCCTCCCACAAGGATGATAAAAACATCAAAAACATCTGGGCGTCCCCTGGGCAACGTGCTTGCAGACGGCCAAATCTCTCACACCAGAAGCAACTTGCAGTTTCTCAAGTCGCTCCTGACACGAAAAAAAATACTTTTAGATAATATTTCCTCTACTTCTCAGATATTAGGCATGCTTTTTTTCAGACAAAAATGTAAGGTTCTATATCTCCTGGTTTTTCAAGGCAGTTTAGCCTAGGACTCAGAATAGAGATTCCTATACTTTTAGCAAGATAGTAGTCTTCCAGTTAAATCTGTATGTTATAATTCAAAAACAAAGGATGATTAATTAATTAATTGCTACATACAAAAACTGTTTAGTAACCAATTTTTTTACAAATGTAAAAATTTAGAATACAGAATAACAAAAAAGAAGTATAAAACAAGTTCGATAATGATGCAAACTAAAACGGCTGTGGCAGTACATAATAAAGCCAAAATGAAATCCACCCAAGTTAGAAAGTGGCCTATGGCCTGAAATATAGGTATACGGTGTTTGGGAGGTGAGGAGCCACTGATGATTATGAATTTGCTGGCAAAAAGGTATATAAAAAGGTGGTATATTCTCTTGGAAAATGGAGCTACTTATTAAAGGTGAATGATGATGAAATCCATCTTCTTTCATGGTGTATCTGAAGAGACTTCTAAGATAGAAGGAACTTCTTGAGGGTAAAAGTGGTTCAGCAATGAAACTAATTATCTAGAGCACTGATAAGGTCTCTTTCTTTCCAAAAAGAGACTGTTAAGGATGTTTCAAGCTCAGAGGTTGGACTCAATGGCCTATGAAGCCCCTTCCAATTCTTTCATTCATGGTGGCCTTTAAGTAGAAAGGGACAAAGGCTGGTCCTTTGGGTGCTGCCAGATGGAGTCTTCCAAATCCTTCATCATTATCTATGCAAGCAATGCACAGAAATTGCAGCCCAACAACATCTGTGCCCACATGATTCCCACTCCATCTGACTATCCTATTGGAGCCAGCTGAAGTTTGTGTACCATTTTCAAAGCTAGACCCACTCAGAAGGCATTAGAAGAATTAGAAATGAGAGGTTGCAAGGCTCCTCAATAACACTTGAGGAGTGTTAAGGTGGTATTACATATTTTCTATATTATGCCTGCTGTTCGAAATTCATGGCTGCTCTTCATCAAAATGAAAGTGCAAACATGTCTGGCAATAGAATATGTATTTGGCTTTCTTGGCATTGCTTGCCTTGAAATAATTTCAAATCTATCAAAGCCAAATTTGTTCAGAAGGTGTTTGTAATTGTCTTCTTTTGCTGCTGAGACAATGTGACTTCCCCAAGGTCTTCTGGAGCATTTCCATGATTCAGCAAGGATTGGAGCCCTGGTCTCCTGGAGTCTTAGTCTTAACTGTTTTCCTAAAAATCAAAATGTGTCATCTTGTTTCTTGGTGCTCAAAACCTCACTAAGACACCTCTCTTTTTTCTTAATACAGAAGTATCCAATTTTTTTCTATCTTAGTGAAGATCTTCAGCCATCTGCCTCTGAAATCTTTTTAGAACTGGACCAAGAGAATATTACTAATACAGTAGAGTCTCACTTATCCAAGCCTCGCTTATCCAAGCTTCTGGATTATCCAAGCCATTTTTGTAGTCAATGTTTTCAATATATCATGATATTTTGGTGCTAAATTTGTAAATACAGTAATTACAACATAACATTACCACGTATTGAACTACTTTTTCTGTCAAATTTGTTGTATAACATGATGTTATGGTGCTTAATTTGTAAAATCATAACCCAATTTGATATTTAATAGGCTTTTCCTTAATCCCTCCTTATTATCCAAGATATTCACTTATCTAAGCTTCTGCTGGCCCGTTTAGCTTGGATGAGTGAGACTCTACTGTAATTATAAACCTTGAGTTAACTATTAATGGGGAAAATCAAAACTCTTCTACTTTGTTATGCTTCTTTTGATTAGATAGCCTGACAAATAGAAGACGTTCAAATGGAAGACTGTAAACAGGACACGTGGTCACCAATTTTTACAACCATCAGCACCACATTAACTGCCAGAACAAGTTCCAGCTATTTTTGCATCTGAACAATGGGGAGTGATGGCTCATAGATCAACAGGCAAGTGAATCTGCTGAGTTTTAGCTTTAAAGAAGTTGTGCTGAACCTGTGTTGGTTGATGTGAGTTTCAGCACTCTGGACAGCTCCATTAAAACAATCCAATTGATCTTAGAGATACTGCTTCATTTGAGAATGAAAATCCCATCAGCTCACTCTCGGAGTTTAGAAAAACCCTCAAAAACTAAAACTTAACAATTAAAAATCTCTTCCCTGTACACCACACCTAAAGTTAACTGAGATAGATGACTGTTTCACCATGCCCACTGGAAGGGACATATGTCATGGTTGCCTTATGAAATGTGTCCTTAACTAACTGATAATCACTTTACCTAATGGGAGAATGACCATGTTGGCTAGTTTAGCATTTGCTTTTCTGTATGTTGTGCTCCTTCTGCTTCATGTTCTAAGAACTAAGATGGTTCTTAGTTTACACCAACACTGAAAGGGGGCATCTTATGTGATGACAATAAGAAACCAAGTTATCCATTTCATTCATTTCCTACCACCAGATCAAATCAACACGCAGAGAATGACAGTATAAGGATAGTTCTTCCTGTGATTTGGGTGGTGCTTTGTCAGCCAATGGTTCTTCACAATCTCATCATTCAGATCTTGTTTATAGTATCAGCAAAAGTAGATCAATTAAAAGATGTAATTTATCATGTACATGTTGACTTGCCATTCAACAATGTAATGTTCCAGCCTTATATAATATACAATAATTTAGAAATATATAATATATTTTATATACTTATAATATTGATAATAATATTATAATATAATACAATATTATTCTAATAATAATATAATATAATAATATTAATTACTGTATATACTTGAGTATAAGCCTAGTTTTTCAGCCCTTTTTTAAGATTGAAAAAGCCCCCCTCAGCTTATACTCGGGTGAGGGTCTTGATTGGCTTATATTTGGGTCAGCTTATACTCGAGAATATATGGTACATTTATTATTTTTCTCTATTATTACTGTTATTATTGTATTTATTATTTTTCTCTATTATTGTTGCTACTATTACATTTATTTTACTCTATTTTTTATTATTAATAATAATACATTTATTATTTCACTCTAATCTTATTATTATTATTATTGCATTTCTTATTTTACTCTATTTATTACTTGCATTATTTTCCTATATTTATCATTACTATTATTACATGTATTATTTTACTCTATTATTATTAAAAGGATACATAAGCACATTTACATTGAAGAAGATGAGAATAATGATTGGATCAGAGTTGGACAGTCTTATCTTAAATTTGAGCTTTATGTAAATATTCAAAAACATTTAACCTACTGATGCCTCAATTAATGTACTTTTATTGGTATCTATTTTTATTTCTGAAACTTACCACCCTTGGCTTATACTGGAGTCAATGTTTTCCTAGTTTTTTTGTGGTAAAATTAGGTGCCTCGGCTTATATTCGGGTCGGCTTATACTCGAGTATATACGGTATACATTATATATTAAATGTAATATTACTAATAATATTACCATATAATGATACAGTACAATATAGTAATTTAATGCTTATATTGTGCTATGCTAATAATATATTGTATGTACATTTGATTTGTAAGCCGCTCTGAGTCCCCTCCGGGGTGAGAAGAGCGAGATATAAATGTAGCAAATAAATAAATAAATTAGTTGAAAGAAACCATTATAATTCAAGCTTTTTTCAGATGCAGGTTTATTTATTTATTTATTTACTTACTTACTTACAGTATTTATATTCTGCCCTTCTCACCCCAAAGGGGACTCAGGGCGGATCACATTACACATATAAGGCAAACATTCAATGCCTTGACATAGAACAAAGACAGAAGACAAATGCAGGTTTCGAGCTGGCCTTGAACTCATGACCTCTTGGTCTCAGCTGGCTGCAGCTGGCTGCTTACCAGCTTGCGCCACAGCCCGGGCCTGAGGCTTGAGGTTCCCTTGTATCCCTTGTTGAGCATCCCTTGTATGAAATTGCTGAATCCTAAATATTCCAGAATCTTCTACATTGCTGGCTGAGATAGTGACATCTTTGCTCTCTGATAGGTCGATGTACATACATTTTGATTTGTGCATAAAACTATTAAAATATTACACAAAATAATGTTCAGGCTATGTATAAATTGTATAAGGCATAAATAAATTTTGAATTTAGATTTAGCTCCCACCTCCAAGATATCTCATTAGGTATGTATACACAAATAGAGGTACAGTAGAGTCTCACTTATCCAACATAAACGGGCCAGCAGAATGTTGGATAAGCGAATATGTTGGATAATAAGGAGGGATCAAGGAAAAGACTATTAAACATCAAATTAGGTTATGATTTTACAAATTCAGCACCAAAACATCATGTTATACAACAAATTTTACCAAAAAAGTAGTTCAATACGCAGTAATGCTATGTAGTAATTACTGTATTTACGAATTTAGCACCAAAATATCACGATATATTGAAAACATTTGACTACAAAAATGCATTGAATAATCCAGAACGTTGGATAAGCGAGTGTTGGATAAGTGAGACTCTACTGTATTTCAAATCAGGGCGTGGGAATGAAATAAAATACATTTGTGGTTCCAAGGTTCCAAGCATTTTGGATAAGGGATGCGCAACTTGTAACAGAAAAGTACCAGCAGCTCTGCACCTGAAAAGATTGTTATCAGTACATACAGTATTTCTAGACTGATAATTTGTTGGTCAAGATGGAAGTGAGGTTTGCATCCATGTTTCCTTCTTCTGCTTTCATACACCCACACACTCATTAACCATCTTAGTAGGAGACATCGATACACATTAGTTATGGCAGTATGCACACAATCAAAATGCTAGACAAAGAATTTAGTTCTTATTGGTGAAAAAAACATTTATTTTGGTTTGTCATGAGCCTAACATTATGGATCTGATTCAAGGAGAGAGCATAGTATCTTTGTCAAGGGTTTGTTGTGTGTTTTCCAGGCAGTATGGCCACGTTCTGGAACATGGCCATACTGTCCGGAAAACACACAACAACCCTATGAACCCGGCCATGAAAGCCTTCGACAACACATCTTTGTCATAGTCTTACAAAGATGTGGCTTATAGATGTGCTGTGCAATAGGTAGCCATTTACTACTTCTATATGTCTGAGGAAGTCTGCCAACATCTTTATTCACCGTAGCACATTATTGTGTTCAAGGATTTGTGGGTTGCAACTAAAATGTTTGGTATCAATCCAGCATAATAGCTGAATCAAGCCAAAAACTGATTCCAGGCATAATGTCACTTCGAAAATTCTTATGGAGAAAAATTAATATTTTTTAATGCCGAATGTTTTCTTGTATCCCATCTACAGTAGAGTCTCACTTATCCAACATAAACAGGCCAGCAGAATGTTGGATAAGCGAATATGTTGGATAATAAGGAGACATTAAGGAAAAGCCTATTAAACATCAAATTAGGTTATGATTTTACAAATTAAGCACCAAAACATCATGTTATACAACAAATTTGACAGAAAAAGTAGTTCAATATGCAGTAATGCTATGTAGTAATTACTGTATTTACGAATTTAGCACCAAAATATCACAATGTATTGAAAACATTGACTACAAAAAGACGTTGGATAATCCAGAACGTTGGATACGTGAGTGTTGGATAAGTGAGACTCTACTGTATATTGAACTTTGGGGTGGGAGGGAAGTTAAGAATTGTCATGAGGAAGCATATTCCTACAATTTAAATATGTCATTTAGGTAAAGTGAAGGCTTTAATATATGGCAGTGATGTTTCATTATTGATTTTTAATTAACTGATACAAAATACTGAGCTGTAAGCTTATACGGGTGGCATATGCCGCATAGCATTAAATCCATAAACCCAATTATGTTGCATGCTGTTTTTTTCCGATAACTCTGCTAAGCAATATTTACAATAACACTGAACTCTTACTGTAAGAAATATATGTTCTACATAATTTCCTGGTATTCCAACAGAAGCAGACATTGAGATATATACATTTTCTCCTCTGCCGTAGGGCTTTGTGTCTTTACTGGTCCAGGGTCACACCACTTTGTAGGGGAGATCTGGGGGAGGAAAGCCTTTATGCAGCTCTGTCATTCCCCCAGAGATCCAAAGATTACAGGTAGAAACTTTCCACAGCTTCCAATTAAATTGTGGGACAGGATTTGCCTTGGCCATGCTTTCCTTGCTCCCTTAATGGGGCGGGGAGAAGGAAAACAAACAGAATGTGACAGCGGTCTAATGAGAATGTGGGAGGAAGCTCTTGGCTTTCTACCTTATGGATGAAACAAATCGCGGGAGGGAAAGACAGCACACAGGAGTAAGTTGGATGGGAGGAGAAATTCGACACTGAGCAAGAATTGCAATCAGCCTAATGATGCAGATGCGAAAAGATAAAACACCAGAGCCAGTTCATTTGGCCACAGGTTACTGCCCTCTGGAAATGTTACAGTCCCCAATTTAAAAAAAAGAAAGAAATACACTAAATTATATATAATGATACAGGTAATGAAATCAGAAATAGAGCAAGACCTTGGAATCCTCATATTTTTGTGATCTATTTAGACTTGAAACCTGATTAGACACACAGGATCTTGCCCCGCATCCTATCTAGAGTTGGAAAGTTCAGAGTGAATATGTGCACAAAAGCTAAATGATTCATTCCATTCCTGGACTGATAGACTGAGGAAGGGTTCTTATGGAAACTAATGTGCAATAGTAATACATTTTCTCTATGCAGTGGTGACATCCTCCTACAGATTTATGACCTTGTGGCAGTGTCACAAATTTGAAACCCCGCATGTTTTCTCATTTATACCTGAGGAAATTATATTTTTCTGCTGGAAAGCACGTTCATTGCTATTGTGTTTGCTGGGTTAATCTGTGCATGAACAAAAATGCATTCTACCGGTTATCGCCTGTGACATTAATAGTGACAAAAAACACAATTCCCTTGTTCTTGAGTGCGCTTTATTTGGATTCACACCATGCCCAAATGTGAACCCTCTTGTGAATGTTTCATATGTTTAATTACAATCTATTATTATTTTATTGTATGACACAGCAAACAAGATAGACATGCTGGATTTCATATCACAAAATCACAAGTCGAACATTTCCCAAGCATTTAAAACTGTGTGATGTATTTTCGGATGATGCACGCAGATCCCAGTAGGGTGGCCTTTTGCAGTTGACAGATCGTAATTTTGTCAATGTCTATTGTTTCCAAATGCCGACTGAGATCTTTTGACACGGCACCCAGTGTACCCATCACCACCGGGACCACCTGCACTGGTTTCTGCCAGAGTCTTTGAAGTTCAATCTTGAGGTCCTGATAGCGGCTGAATTTTTCCTGTTGTTTTTCGTCAATACTACTGACACCTGGGATGGCAACATCAATGATCCAAACCTTTTTCCTTTCCACAACTGTGATGTCTGGTGTGTTGTGTTCCAGAACTTTGTCAGTTTGGATTCGGAAGTCCCACAGTAACTTTGCAGGCTCATTTTCCAATACTTTTGCAGGTTTGTGATCCCACCAGTTCTTTACTGCTAGGAGGTGTTACTTGAGGCATAAGTTCCAATGAATCATTTGGGCCACATAGTTGTGCCTTTGTTTGTAGTCTGTCTGTGCGATTTTCTTAAAGCAGCTGAGGTCAATGGTTTCGTCAGCTTCCTTGTGCAGTCTGCATTTTGGTTCATCAGCTGATTTTTCAATCTTGGTCTTAATTGCATTTGTTCTGATGGCTTGCTCCTGGGCTGCAAGGATCAGGCCTTCTGTCTCCTTCTTCAGGGTCCCATTTGTGAGCCATAGCCAGGTCTTCTCCTTGTCAGCTTTTCCTTCAATTTTGTCAAGGAACTTTCCATGCAATGTCTTGTTGTGCCAGCTGTCAGCTCTAGTTTGTAGTGCGGTTTTCTTGTACTGGTTTTTTGTCTGCTGTGCTTTGAGAAGTTTCTGATTTTTGACTTCAATCAAAGCAGGTTCTTCACTTTGCTTTACATATTCTGCCAACGCATGTTCTTCTTCTTTGACTGTTTGTTTTACTTATAAGAGTCCTCTGCCCCCTGATCTTCCAGGCAGATATAGCCGGTCAACATCACTGCGAGGGTGCAGTGAATGATGAATGGTCATGAGTTTTCTTGTTTTTCTGTCCAAATTGTCCAGTTCCACCTGTGTCCAGTTTATGATGCCAGCAGTATATCTTATGACAGGTATGGGCCAGGTGTTTATTGCCTTGATGGTGTTGCCTCCATTGAGCTTGCTTTTGAGAATTTTTCTGACCCTTTGTGTGTATTCTTTGCTGACCACAGTTTTCACATGTTCATGCTTGATGTTGTCCAGCTGTAATATGCCCAGATATTTATAGGTCTCTGGTTGGTGACACTTTATTGTTTGGTCATTAGGCATAATGGCATAATTAGGCATAATTACAATATAAATAGTGTAAATAAATTAGGCATTATTATTATTATATACACAACAAGATTAGTACACAGCAAACAACACCACTATGCTGGCTGTTGTATTGGATCACACGTCGGACACCTCCAAAGTGTCTAGAACTATGTGATGTATCATCGAATAACATGTGCAGTGGGGTGGCCTTTTGCAGCTGACAGTAATTTTATCAGTGCCAATTTCCAAGTGCTAGCCAAGGTCTTTAGGCACTGAACCCATTGTGCTAATCACCACTGGGACCACCTTGAGTGGCTTGTGCCAGTCATTATCGTCATCATCATCATCATCATCATGTTTATTTATATCTCGCCTTCTCTCAAAGCTGAGACTCAAAGCAGCTCACAACTAAAAGTATTACAATATAACTTAAAATATACAATATACAAACAATATTAAACATAATGATTAAAAACAATTCAAGTTAAAACCTTAAAAGCGTCTGTATATATAGTGCTCTCCAATCCTGGTTTTTTTGGGGGGAGGGGGGGGTGGCAAACAGCAATGCCTTCCTTCTCTTTGTACACATCCTATTTAATATTTTTCAAAACTGTTCTATTTTTCTCCTCTATTGCTAGATAACACATCTTTCCTGAATTGCTTGCTTGCATTTGAAGCCAGCAGGGATGTAGCTACAAAGAAGGGTCAACATGAGCTCTCTGCCCTCAAATAAGAATCCTGCCCCCGCCTCCCCATTACATTTTCCTTCAGAACAAAAACATACTAGCATTACAATTATTTAAGTTAAGCAGTTTGAGGCAGAGCTTAGGGACAGGCAAAATCGGCAGTAATACAGAAAATATAGGATTACTAAATTTTCAGCTATTTGCTTTCTATAAATTAGATATAGATTTGTGGACTGAAGGGAAATTTCATTGGGGGAAGAATTTTTATGAAAAACAAAGCCCCTCTTTCCCCTCTCTTCACCTTTTGCATGCAAACAGCAAGTTTAACCCACAATTAGATAAAAAAAGAAGTAAAGCTAGAGAGGAAGACATTTCTATGTATTAATCCCAACCTCCTAGTCCCTTAACTTTTCCCACTTCTTTGGAAGATGTGAAGGAAATATCTACAATGACTGTGAGTTGAGGACTCCATGCAGTTTGGACTTCTGTTTCCTCCTTCTTGTATGGACGCTTCTCTATGTATTGAGGTACATGCACATACACTCCCCACCCTTCAAATCTTCCAGTTAAAGGTAAGGAATATCAGGAATCCTGGAATAAACATCCATGGGAACACTGAGATAGGACCATAGGATACAGTTCTGTATCCCTTGCATATACTAAAGTTTCATGGCAAGGCATAATTCTCGGACTGAACTCATGTAGTGGCTGGCAAATAAGGTGACCACATAGCAGAAGCTAAAGCAGGATCCAGCTTTCTAAATAATAAGTTGCAATTAATGTTGTTACCTGCAGTGAGTTGGCACTGCCTTGGACTATGATTTTCAGAAGATGTGATTTTAATATTTGCAAAGATGTCAGACAGGGGGGAATCTTTTTAAAATCCCACCTCTGACACCAATTGCGGAGATGTGGATGAGTTTCTATTAATTAATTATATTTATATTATTACTATATCTTTTATATCCACTGCCACCAGTTATTAAAGATGTTTTATTTAAAAGCTGCCAACAGAGGTAAAGATATTTATAATGTGGCCACCAGATGTTAAGGGGATTATCAACTCTTGCCACCACTATTGGAAGATATAGCCACTAGCTACTTAGAGAGAAGACTTTTTAAATTTTATTTTTCTTCCTTCTCGTTGTTTGCTTTAGATGGTAATATAGATGACAGAAGCTTAGATGGTAGAAAGAACAATAACACGTTTATTCAGGCACAAGCTTAATGGTTACAGTAACTTCTCTTTAGAGGCACTTAGATTAACTGTTGCAAAGCTATATTGAGGTGTTTCAAATTCTTTAAAATATCACTTCCTTCTCTACTGCTTTAAACTACAGTCACCCTGTGAATTTCAATCACAGACTATCTGTTCCTTATCTGGAAACAGACTACCTTAAAATAAGTCACCAAACTTATTTTAAACTGACTCAAATAAGCACTTGAGTCTCCCTGATTCTCCAACTGAGAATCAGTCTTAACTGTACCTCAGCAGGGCACAGACTACCTTAAAATAAGTCACCAAACTTATTTTAAATTGACTAAAATGACCAATTGAGTCTCCCTGATCCTCTTAACTTAGGATCAGTCTTCCCTGTGCCTCATAAGAGCACAGACTAGCTGCTTTTTCTTCAAACCTGCACTTTTCCACCAAAATGGCAGTTGGCTCCGCCCACTTCTCCATGGCAACCAACTCCTAAGTGCAGAATAACTGAAATATTGACCCTTTTAAAACGCAATTAAACATGACATCTGTAAACTAAAAAATTCACACTTCGTTACAATATTGAATTTAAAATTTCAAATGTTTAATATGTATTAATTTTTAATTTTTAATTGATTTTTAGTCTCTGTATATATGTATTTTAAGGCATCTAATGGTTGTCACTTGTAAGCCGCTTTTGAGTCCCCTTCGAGGCAGAGAAAAGGCGAGGTAGAAATAAGGCAAATAAATAAATAAATATCACAGAAAATAACTCTTAGAGTAATGTAATGGGGAAAATTATGTCACTTTATTGCTGTGATAACATTTTCCGGTTACTCAATAAAGTTCATTTTAAAGGGCATTTAGAGACATTTTGATATATATATATATATATTTCATATTTCGTACCATTGTGTTTATTTAAATAAAAGTAACATAATGTAGCAAATTACTTTTTTAAATGAATGACTAATGGCAATAGATTAGATTCTAATCAGTATACTGAGTAAGTGGGGAGAAATAACTTTCCCAGCTCTGAATAGGATTGCCATTATACACTCACGAATTTTCTGGATAATCCTTAAATAAAGTGATAGACAATATAGCACTTAGAAGATAATGTGTTTTAAGAAAGTGAAAACTATTAAATATAAAGGCATAATTATCAGGAAAACATTGTAGACATTTAAATTAATAGAAGAAATTTTGGTTGCCTTCAGAATGATGAATGCAGCAAGAACAATGAAATGAAAAGTCAGGGGGTTTAATATTTTTCGAACATCAATCTCTGCTTTGAAAGTAATTGATCACAGACATCACCAATAATAATGTCATTTCAATCCAGGTTATGGAAGTTAGTTATTGAAGATAATTGACCTCCTGACTGAAGGACAAAACCAAAATCATCTGTGGTTTTGAATGCCATCATCTTATGCATACTCTTTCTGAATACCAGAATACCCTATAATATATGTCATCAGTACTAAACATTTTCTGCAGAAAGACAGCTCTGATTAAACTCAATTTAATGTGCTCTTCTTTTTAAAATTCTATGATTAATCAATAATTTTCCAATGCATTAAGAGTTTCAGCCCTTACAATGTGCAAAAGGGACTGAACTACTTTTCAGTGAAATAGAGCATCTGACTGTTAGGCTTTATGGTAAGAGCACTTCAACAGTGTAATGGGCTGCCTGGTGGACTCACCTTCTGAGAGGTTGGATGGGCATCTCTAGTAGTGTGTTTCTACACAACAGGGAACTGGATTGGATGGCCCTTGTGATCCCGTCCAATTCTATGACTGTATGGTTCTGTGATAGACCAAGAGCCAGTGGAATAGTTTGAAAGCCTGGTCTCTCGGCACAGACAAGATGGGAATCCTTAACTAAGAGGGCTATCCAGAAAGTAGATTACATTTTGGAATTAAAAATGAAGAAAGTATAGGAGAAAACATTTACCATATGCAGTTGAAAGCCACAGCCAAATACCACTTTTCAGCATAGTCCCCATTGAAATCTAGGCACTTCTCATAGCGATAAAAGAGTTGGGAAAGTCCTTCCCCACCAAACTTTGCCGCTTGGCTTGCGTCCTTCCCACAGCTGCGTATGTGCATGCGCTCAACTTTCCCCCACGCTCGTCCTGGATCGCTCTGCTAAGGTTTTGCAAGAAGCACTCCTTTCCTGTGCCAAAAAACGGTCGCCATAACCTTCCTTGCAAGCCTTGCTAAACAGAAGAGCAATCCAGGATGAGCGTGGGGGAAAGTTGAGTACATGCACATGCGCAGCTGGGGGAAGGGACGGCCACCTGGTTGAGAATGCAAGCCAAGCGGAAAAGTTTGGTGGGGAAGGACTTTCCAAACTTTTTTATCACTATGAGAACTGCCTAGATTTCAATGTGGACTATGTTGAGAAGTGGTATTTGGATCTGGCTTTCAACTGCATATGGTAAATGTTTTCTCCTATACTTTGTTCATTTTTAATTCCAAAACATAACCTACTTTCTGGATAGCCCTTATATATTAACTACAGTCCCCCCCCCCCAAAAAAAAAACAAGCTCCATAACAAGCTCCATACTTAGCAGTTCAACCTAAAATAATTCAACATGGATAAGCCTATCCAATTTATTTCTGCTCGAGAGGAACTGCCACTGGCACTTCAGGTTTCAGCTGGTTGAAAGAACTGTGTGCCACAGGAGCTAATTTGGCCTCCATTCCTAAATGAAATCACTGAAACTCATCCCAGAAAACAAGAATTAGACTGCCCTGCATAACTAGTGGCAGTCAGATAAAAACCAAATTTGAGTAAATGTATTCTTGTGGCATAGGACAAAGCAACTCACGTGCGTGTTCATACTTGAGTATTGATCCCATTGCACTAGAGCAGTGGTTCTCAACCTGGGATCCCCACATGTTTTTGGCCTACAACTCCCAGATACCCCAGCCAGTTTACCAGCTGTTATGATTTCTGGGAGTTGAAGACCAAAAACATCTGGGGACCCCAGGCTGAGAACCACTGCACTAGTGCATAGATCCATTTTAAATCCAATTTCTGCCTCCTGTAGAATTCTGGGGCTTGTAGTTTAGGGAGGGGCCTTTACACTACACTTAGGAACCTCCAGTGGCTCAGTGTGTTAAAGCGCTGAGCTGCTGAAATTGCAGACCAAAAGGTCCCAGGTTCAAGTCCGGGGAGCGAAGTGAGCGCCCGTTGTTAGCTCCAGCTTCTGCCAACCTAGCAGTTCGAAAACATGCAAATGTGAGTGGATCAATAGGTACCACTCCGGCGGGAAGGTAACAGCGTTCCATGCAGTCATGCCGGCCACATGACCTTGGAGGTTTCTACGGACAATGCCGGCTCTTCGGCTTAGAAATGGAGATGAGCACCAACCCCCAGAGCTGGACACGACAGGACTTAACGTCAGGGGAAACCTTTACCTTTACACTGCTCAGCAGACAGGTCCTAGGCCTCACTAAACTACAAACCCCAGAAATCTGCAGGAAGCAGAAACCATATTTAAAGTGGATCCATGCTCTGGTGTGATGAGGCTGTTGTCATCCAGAAAAGATCTGCTGGGCAGGACTCTGTGCAACTCAGTTTTTTTCCATTTGGGTAAATATATGCATATATTTAGTCCATCTGGATTGGACTACATATTAAATTGCAACGGGTGTATGGCAGCATAGCTGTCCACTTAGGCATTGCCCTAGATGAAGAAAAACATAACTCCCCTTCCCCCCCAAAAAGAAGAGATCATTTTGCATGTAATGAGCACATGCTAGTTGATAATTATATTGCCAAATCTAGAAATATTCTAAAGGAAAATACAGGGTGCATTCTTTGCATGGGAAAGACTGGCCAGGTAGGGTTGCCACATCAAGATTATCCCAGGCTGTGAGGTTTCTCAGCAAATACTGGAGAATGGCCCTGGTGATGTCATTAAAGCTAATCAGATTTAAAAAGGTAAAGGTTTTCCCCTGACATTAAGTCCAGTCATGACCGACTCTGGGGGGTTGGTGCTCATCTCCATTTCTAAGCCGAAGAGCCAGCGTTGTCCATAGACACCTCCTAGGTCATGTGGCTGGCATGACTGCATGGAGCACTGTTACCTTCCCACTGGAGCACCAGAGCTTTTCAGCGGACAGTCCCGCATTTCTACCTCCTGCAGAATCCAGGGAAATGTAGTTTGGGAAGGCAAGGACCTCTGTAGCTAAGAATTTTAAAGGCCCCAACCCCAAACTACATTTCCCAGAATTCTGCAGACAGAATAAATGAGGGACTGCTGGCTTTCAAGCCGTGGTGTAGTGGATTAAAGCCTTGTGACTTGAAGGTTGGGTTGCTGACCTGAAGGCTGCCAGGTTCGAATCCAACCTGGGGAGAGTGTGGATGAGCTCCCTCTATCAGCTCCAGCTCCATGCAGGGACATGAGAGAAGCCTCCCACAAGGACGGTAAAAACATCAAAACATCAGTGCGTCCCCTGGGCAACATCCTTGCAGACGGCCAATTCTCTCACACCAGAAGCGACTTGCAGTTTCTCAAATTGCTCCTGACACAGAAAAAAAAAGTCGTGGTGTAATAACATGGGAAGTCCCAAACATCTAAGGAGGAAGGTTTGAGAATCATTGCAATAGAGCATTGTCAATTGAGAAAATGCCCTCTATAAAATAGACCACGGTCACCCACATGGGAGGAAAATGGGCTGTACACATATTTTCAGTATCAATTACCTTTCGATTTCTCCAGTTTGATGTACAATCCCGATCCAGAATTAAGTATGTGTGTGTGTTTAACTGTGCAATTATTTTCATTCCTTATAGAAGTTGGTTACTAGGCCTCTGTACCGGAAATAACATTATGTTCATTAAAAATTACATGCTCTAGGCCAAAAATATGTATCTACTTAAATGTGCAGCTGGCTGATTAACAGAATTTACAGCTGCTGTCAGTGTAACCATTACATCTCAGAACATAATATGAAAGCTAGATTCAAATACGTTAAGCTGAACAGCTATGCATAGTAAGAGCTTGAAGGACTCCCTTAGTACTACAAATGGGAACATTGGTAATCTTTCTCTTTAAAAAGCCCAAGATAATAAATGCATCTTTGTCTTCACAGCAACAGCCGTTGCTGTTGCATGCCATTTCTTGTCAAAACTTGGGTAAATATTAGGCTTGAGCGATCCATGAAAAAATTGATTCTAAACTCGTTTCAAAAGCAGGGGGCGCCAGCGTTTCGTTTCTGATGTCATTTCCGAATTTTGCCCCCCAAAAAATTCGAAATTAATGAAAATTCGTTATTTTCAAAATTAATTAGTTAATGGCGGACGCGCATGCGCAGTGGCCAAAAAAAAAACAGCACGAGGGGAGATTTTACAGGACTCTCCCGCCCTCATTTTTTGAGTGATCTTCTTCAAACTTGGTACAATGGTAGAACACATTTAACACTGATAGCTCACCAAAATTTGGAACGTTTCCCTTATCCTCTGATTTTTGGCGAATTTTCATAGCTTTTATAATAAACCATTTTTTAATAATTGCAGAAATCTGTTCCTGGTTTGAAAGTCTTATTTCCTGTTAAATTGGGTTGTCTTTACTGTGAAAGTCATTGTTCTACTTCAGAAACTTTGTTTTTGTGGCTGAAACTTTGTTAAATTGGTGTGTGTGTGATATATACTGTGTGTGTGTGTGTGTGTGTATATATATATATATATATATATATATATATATATATATATATATATAGTCCCTGCATATGTGTGTGTGTGTGTGTGTGTGTGTGTGTATAGGTAAAGGTAAAGGTATCCCTTGACGTTAAGTTCAGTCATGTCTGACTCTGGGGGTTGGTGCTCATCTCCATTTCTAAGCCCAAGAGCCAGTGTTGTCCATAGACACCTCCAAGGTCATGTGGCCGGCATGACTACATGGAGTGCCATTACCTTCCCGCCAGAGCGGTACCTATTGATCTACTCACATTGGCATGTTTTCAAGCTGCTAGGTTGGCAGAAGCTGGAGCTAACAGCGGGCACTCACTCTGCTCCCGGGATTTGAACCTGGGACCTTTCGGTCTGCAAGTTCAGCAGCTCAGTGCTTTAACACACTTCGCCATCGGGGCTCATGTATATATAATATACATACACATACACACAATGTGGAGAATATGTGGAAAGGTAGATAGATAAGTTGGGAGCCACAGCGAAGGCACCTTCCTGGGAGCAAGGTCTAATAATAATAATAATAATAATAATAATAATAATAATAATAATAATAAATCCCTTACAATATCCAAGATGGCTCACTGCTACAGAATCTTGGGAGGTTTAGTTTGGTATGGTACCATTATTGGCAGAGAAAGCTAAGCTGTAGGAGTTGAAATCCAATCATTTATCCTCCCTATAGAATCAATTTTATATGCATTTTTAGCTACAGAAAAGCTAAAATCAGGACAGTAAAAGAACAACACCCAGAAAATGGGAATTCCAGACAGGAAACAATCAGGGCCAGCTAATACCTCCCAACAAAGGATTCCCCCAGGTAGGAAGCAGCCAGGCTTTGAAGCTGCAAGGCTATTCAATGCTAATCAAGGTGACCAATTGCAACATTCACACTTGCCTCCCACAGACAAGAGTTCTTTCTCCCACCCTGGACCTTCCACAGATATATAAACCCCACTTGCCTAGCTTCGCACAGACGTCAAAACCTCTGAGTATGTCTGCCACAGATGTGGGTGAAACGTCAGGAGAGAATGCTTCTGGCACATGGCCATAGAGCCCGGAATACATACCACAACAGTGTGATCCCGGCCATGAAAGCTTTCGACAACACAACCACAGTATACTATCCATTCAAGTTCATGTAGCGTGGTATGGAGACCTGTATTGGGGGGAGGGAGGGTGCCCCTGGGAGTCGTAGTCCTCCCTCCCTCCCTCCCCGGGAGCAGCCAAGGACGGGCCTGGCCCACACCCCCTCACATCCCGGGCCTCTTCCTCCTCACCGCCGGGCCCCGCGCCAGCCTCCATCTCTGCGTGTCTCTGTCTCTCTCGGTCTCTCCATTCCTGGCTCCATCCGCCGCCTTCCCGCCTCACAGAGAGACACCAGGCCTGAGCTGAGGCGAGGCGGCGGCGGCGGCCATTTCCCCCCTCCGTCTTCCTCCTCCTCCTCGGCCTCCTTCCCCCTCGCCCCCTCCCATTGGCTGAGCCCGTGACGCCCCTTTTGCTGAGGGGCAAAAGGAAAGGGCCTGAATGGTGGGAGTTTGGGTGATTTGCAAAAGCTTTTTTTCCTAACGAAAAAAACGACGACATAACAAAAAACGGCCTCTCGCGGTTCGAAACCGCGATATCCAGACGTGTGGACAATCAAGGCCGTATATTGCTTCAAAACTAACGAAAGTAACGAATTAATAACGGGTAACGGGGAAATCGAATTATTTGAGCAAGCCTAGTAAATATCCAGGGTAAATGCCCACATGTAGAGTTCTGAATTTACCGTCCTAATCAAGCCTTGTCTTGAGGGGCCATGTTTTATAACTAAGATAGCGACTAGGTCCAGGGCCATCTTAACAGTCTTTAAAAAAAAATTATTAACATATATAACAATAGAATACATCAAAAGAGTGAGAACAATTATTGAATAGAAAGTGAAGGGGGAAAAAGAGAAAAAAGGAGAGATAGTGAAGGAGGGAGGAGAGAGAACTATAAAAAAAGAGGGGAGAAAAAGTATATAAAAAGAAAAACATTAAAAAATAGTGGAGAAAAAAACAAAAATAAAAAACAAAAAAAATGGTCTTGACTTCCTTCCAGTTCTTTGCAGTTTGGTTCTTTTCTAATTCTGCTGAATATTGTTATATTACTATACCTCTCTCAGTAATTATTTGTTTCATCTTCTTCTAAAATACCTTTCTACCTGATCCCAGGTTGTTTGTTTTATAGGGTTACCCGAGTTCTTTTTATTATTTATTTTATTTATTTACAGTATTTATATTCCGCCCTTCTCACCCCGAAGGGGACTCAGGGCAGATCACATTACACATATAAGGCAAATATTCAATGCCTTTAACATAAAAAAAAGACAAGACAAACATAGGCTCCGAGCTGGCCTCGAACTCATGACCTCTTGGTCAGAGTAATTTGTTGCAGCTGGCTGGCTGCTCACCAGCCTGCGCCACAGCCTGGGACCTTTTTTTAATCAAGAAGGTCAATTTGTCCATATCCTTAATGTCCATCAATTTAATTCTCCATTGACCCGGGTCTGGCGTTTCTTCTACCCTGTTTCCCCGAAAATAAGACAGTGCCTTATATTAATTTTTGCTCCCAAAGATGTGCTAGGTCTTATTTTCAGGGGATGTCTTATTTTTCCACAAAGAAGAATTCACATTTATGGTTGAATTTTTAAAAAATGAAAATTTATTATCTACTGTACAGTTGTCATCACAAACCAGCATAACCAAACTGTGAATCCTTTCAAGAATGTCTATATTAAATTTTATTGCTATACTGTTTTTAAATTACTGTTTTAAATTTCTGTTCGTATGTAAATGTATGTTGTTGTTGGGCTTGTCCCTGTGTAAACTGCCCTGAGTCCCTTCTGGGAGATGGAGGTGGGATACAAGAATAAAATTATTATTATATTATTATTATTACTTGTTACTACCTTTATTTCCATGTACAACAATCTATGGTATGTACATTTACCGATCCTGCATGCTTCTAAGCAAAACCTTTGCTAGGTCTTACTTTCGGGGGAGGCCTTATATTTAGCAATTCAGCAAAACCTCTACTAGGTCTTATTTTCTGGGGATGTCTTATTTTCAGGGAAACAGGGTAGTTTCCAATACTTTGCATAGATGATCCTGGCTGTTGACATCATATAAGTGAATAACATGTCCTCATTTTGCGACATTATAAAGTCCTTATCTGTTAAACCTAACGAATAGCATTCTGGTTTTTTAGGGAATTTCCTTTGAAAAATATTTTGAATTTCTTCATGAATCTTAATCCAGTAGCTTGTGGCCTTGCTACATGTCCACCACATATGGAAAAAGCTTCCATCTTGGTTATGACATTTCCAACAATTCTTTGGAACATTTTTATACATCATAGATAGTTTTGTAGGGGTCATGTACCACCGATGGAACATCTTCAGCCAGTTTTCCTTAAGGTCAGTCGAATACGTATATTTTAGTTTTTTGTTCTACATTAGTTCCCATTTATTTAGATTTATAGGTCTTCGTATGTTTTCTGCCCATTTAATCATGCAAGCTTTTATAGTTTCCTTCTCTGTAGCCCAGTCCAACAATTGGTTATTTTTTTTTTTTGTAATCACTTTCTTGTCTGTTTGGAGTATTTTGTCCCAAAACTCTTCACTAAGGTTAAATCCTAACTTATTATCCTGTTTATAATGATCTCTGATTTGTAAGTAATGGAGCCAAGAGATATTTTTAAAAGTCTGCTTTAATTCTTGATGAGTTTTCAACGTCGTTGTATTTTTGATTAGAATATCCTTATAAGATGGCCATGAAGTCCAACCTAATAATCTTCTCTGATTAGCTTCCATTGCCGACACCCATAGCGGAGTTTTAGTGTAAAAGTTTCTTTTATATTTGTCCCATACTCTTAATAGTGAGGACCTTACAAAATGATTTCTAAATATTTTCTCTTTTTTCGTTCTGTCGTACCATCTTAACAGTCTTATAGCCTCCCTGCACCAAGCCCTGCCTACGCATCAACTCACAAGAATAAAAATGTAAATTATCAATAAAATACATGTACAGTAGAGTCTCACTTATCCAACATAAACAGGCCGGCAGAATGTTGGATAAGCGAATATGTTGGATAATAAGGAGAGATTAAGGAGAAGCCTATTAAACATCAAATTAGGTTATGATTTTACAAATTAAGCACCAAAACATCATGTTATACAACAAATTTGACAGAAAAAGTAGTTCAGTACACAGCAATGGTATGTAGTAATTACTGTATTTACGAATTTCGCACCAAAATATCACGATATATTGAAAACATTGACTACAAAAATGCATTGGATAATCCAGAACGTTGGATAAGCGAGTGTTGGATAAGTGAGACTCTACTGTATATTTATTGGTACCTCCTCTCATTTTCTCTTTCTTCTCTGCAGCTCATTTCCTCTTCTGTGTTCCATTCAAAACATGTTTCAAAAAAGTTGTTTATGAATTTCACTAACATGTAATAAGTCTGCAGTTTCTTTTTCTCACTTCAATTTCTTACACGTCCTATAACCCTTCACCACACAAATAGAATTCCTGGAACACAAACAGTGGAGGTGTTGCTTCCATTAATAGAAATGCACACTGTCAGCAATTGTGGTCCCCAGCCATTAATTGCCTCCACAAATCCATTACAATATTCTGCTTCCATAACATTGCAAGCAATAAAAGTCACAACATTTCACTCACAAATGCAAACATATTAACTCTTAGCTAAAAGTCATATATTTTTTTTCTCCTTCTACTGAGTTGGTGGGAGATTTGAATGTTGAGGTGGGTGATCAGAAAATTAGTGTTAGATTGTGTTCTGTGCATAAAAACGGGGCTGGCAAGCAACTAAATGAACCAAATGAACAACCCATTGGTTTATAGTGTGTAAGGCACATATTTGCAGAATGTACTTCTGTATATACAATGGCACTCCATGCACAGTTCAATTTCCATAACTTTGAATTGAATGTAGACATTGTGCATTGAACCAAATGTCCAATCATTTCCATAGCAAAACTTGTTCTTTATTCAGATACCAACAGGATTCCAGAAAGGAATTCAAAATAAAAATAGATACCAATAAAATTTCATTAATTGAGGCATCAGTAGGTTAAATGTTTTTGAATATTTACCATATTTCAAAGAAAAATAATAAACTAACTCTATAAGTGGAAAAGTAGGGGCAACAAAAACAATATGGTATCAACAACAACAACAACAACAATAATAAAACTTCATTTAGATCCCTCCCTATCTCCCCATGGGGACTCAGGCCGGCTTCCAACATAGTAACAGGCAAACATTCAATGCTTATATAAACAATGCAGAGCTAGATATAGATCTACAATTATAGACACTAATTTCACATATGCATTTCCCTCTGAAACATTTGCAAATCCCCTCTGTGTGTGTGTGTGTGTGTGCGCGCGCATTTTCCCTACAATATATATACACACGTATATATTCATATCTATCTAGACATGTCTATATATATTTGTGTATTCATTTCCCCCCTGTAATATTTGCAAGCCCTATATATAGGTAGGTAAGAATATATTCCTATCTATCCAGACATCTCTCTTTATATAATTATTTGCAGAGACTTGCAAACATATGAGGGTAAATTCATATATAAAAATAATGTGTATGTATGGCTACAGATACACAGGTACATGGATCTATATGTATAAAGGATTTGCAAAGACCTGCAAACATATGAGGGGAAATTCATATGTAAAATTAATGCATATAGATAGATACACATATAAAGTTACATAGAGATGGCAAAAGCTTGCAAGGGGTTAATGCCTATATATCTGTAGGAGAGTTTAACAAATATTTCAGGGGGAAATGCTTTCATAAGATTAATGAATATACATATTTTTCTTCTTCCTGACTTGCAAGGGTGTCTTTCTCTTTTCAAAACATTCCCTTGATTAAGAGTGAGGGAGGATTTACAAAAGAAAACACACTGATAAGGTAGAAGAAAGAAATAGATCACATATTGCAAGCAATAGCCTGCAGGCTCTGTTGCTGGCATTGACCTTGATCCGATTATAAGCCTGGGAGACTTTTTCCGCTCATAAATAAGGGCTGAAAAACTCGGCTTATCTTCGAGTATATACTGTAGGTTTGGTTTGTTGATGTTAGATTTTAAATTGATATTAGGTTTTAATGTTATTTTTATATGCAGGGTTTCTCTGGGATTTTTGTCAGTATTTGTTTGTTTGTTTACGGAGGCAATGAATGTTTTGTCGGGGGATGATGGGGTGCAGAGTGGATTCCAAAAATTCATCATCCCGGTCTCACCTCCTTCTCCAGACTGTATTCCCATGCTGAGAAACAGCACTGGTCAAGAAATACTCCAGCAGACGAGGGTTCGGTTGAAAATCCAACGGCAATAAATCTTTATTTACATAACTATATACAAGTAGAACAAATCAGTCCTTTCTCCATGAGTGCTCATGCTGAAGCAACTCACACACACACTGAAGTCGCTCCTCTGCATTCCACAGACCAAGAAGAAAGTCCCAGTCAAAACAAACTTGACCCCATTGGTCCTGTGATACGTCAATCATAGCAGGCTCTCATTAACTCCATAACTACTGGAATGCCTTGCCGAAAACTAACACATAAGGCATTTCTAATAACCCAGATTGATTTAACATTTCACAATACACAATACCCTGACATGTTTGTCATTTTATGTTGGAATCCGCTCTGAGTCCCCTTGGGGAGATAGGGCGGAATACAAATAAAGTTTTTTCTTTTCTTTTATTTCTTTCTTTCTTTCTTTTCATGTGGGAATACATCACAACACAAGGCAAAGTTTACTATGTGTTGTCAAAGTCTTTCATGGCCAGGATCACAGGGTTGTTGTATGTTTTCCGGGCTGTATGGCCATGTTCTAGATGTATTTTCTCCTGACTTTTCGCCTACATCTATGGCAGGCATCCTCAGAGGTTTACTACATGATACAAAATGAGAATATGGCAAAATCATTTTCCTCTTTCAACATAACACAGTCATTTTCTATGTTTGTTTGGTTTTTTTTGTGTCAGGAGCAACCAGAGTTGCTTCTGGAGTGAGAGAATTGGCCGTCTGCAAGGACATTGCCCAGGGGACACCCAGATATTTTGATGTTTTTACCATCCTTGTGGGAGGCTTCTCTCATGTCCCCGCATGGAGCTGGAGCTGAAAGAGGGAGCTCATCCGCGCTCATCCGCGAACCTGGCAGATTTCAGGTCAGCAACCCAACCCTCAAGTCATGAGGCTTTTATCCCCCAGGCCACCAGAGGCTTTTCTTATGCTTCTGCAAGTGTTTAAAGTGTAGGTCTTCTTCTGAATGAGCACAGACCACATTGTAATCCGCATATTGGAGTTCTATGACAGATGTCGTTGTGACCTTGGTTTTGGCTTTCAGTCTACTAGTTTCTAGGTAATATCTATCTTGTCAGGATAGAAGCTGGATCAAGTAAAGAAAACCAACACCTTTATCACCTTTACCCCTTCATTTGAAGGGACGAACACTCAGAGTAAAGCCCCATAAACCTTTAAAATCCTTTTCTCTGTGCTATAAGAGAGCCCCTATAGCATATTGCACATTTATTTGTCTAAGTGCTAGATGGGACTCCTTTGTATTACAGCCACAGCAATACTGTTTGGAACAAAGTGGTACAGTAGAGTCTCAGTTATCCAAGCTAAATGGGCCGGCAGAAGCTTGGATAAGCGAATATCTTGGATAATAAGGAGGGATTAAGGAAAAGCCTATTAAACATCAAATTAGGTTATGATTTTACAAATTAAGCACCAAAACTTCATGTTATACAACAAATTTGACTGAAAAAGTAGTTCAATATGCAGTAATGTTATGTTGTAATTACTGTATTTACGGATTTAGCATCAAAATATCATGATATATTGAAAACATTGACTACAAAAACGGCTTGGATTATCCAGAGGCTTGGATTAGCGAGGCTTGGCTAAGTGAGACTCTACTGTACTAAATTGAAAAGCTGTGTGAAGACATTCTGAAGGATGAGCTTGAAAACTCCTAGCCTAGGAAATGTCTAGTAAATGTCAAGAGTCTCACATTGTTTGTTGCTCATGATATTGTGTTGATTTATGAGACGCTGGTTCATTATCCAGTTCAGTGAGTTCAGTCTTAATATGGTTTCATGAGTTCTTGTCTGCACATTAGTATCAGCCCTTGTCATTTTGACACAGATTAATTGAAAACCATGTTGGTGTGAAGATAGACTTTGGTATCATCAAGGCTATTGTCATCCTGTTGGGAAAGTCACAACCGAAGCTTGTTGCACCTAAGCGTCTTTATGAGTGTTTGAGGAAAGAGCACAACAAAGATTGAGAAAAAAGCTGAGAAAATAGTTTGTCTGAAGTGCTGAGAATAACAATAAGATAAGCATAACCAACATCGTGAGAAATATTGACCTAGATCCAATAAAGGCACTAGTGAGTTCACATTGGTGGGAGTGAGAGTGGGGTGTAGGTTGGCATGAGGAGATATACTAACCTCCTTCCACAAAATTTTCCGTTTGTGTACCAGCATAAGTGCAACTTAGCCTGGTGTTTGTCACTATTTCTATTGCTGGTACAGTTTTCCCTCACTTATTGCGGGGGTTAGGTTCCAGGACCACCCGCAATAAGTGAAAATCCGGGACACTATATTTATTTTAATAATATTTATGCATTATTTTAGTAGTTATAAACTATTTTAAGTCTTTATCAACCAATCGTGTGTTGATAAATCACCTCCTTTTCCTCCCGTTGCCACTTGGGCTCCTGTTCTCTCCCTTTGGCTTCTCCTTCCTCCCTTCCTTAGGCTGTAAATTGCAATTTTTATGACTTATAATCATCTTTTAGAGTTTATTGAAAAACCGCGAAACAGCGAATCCGCGAAAAGTGGACCGCAAAGTAGTGAGGGAACACTGTATAATAAAACGTTTGGTTAAATGACATTGTAAGATGTCCTTGCCCTAAATAAAAGGAGCAAAAAGTAGAGAAGATCTCACTGTGTTGGTGTTCTAAATCTTTCCTTAAGTAAATAACATTACCGGTTGAGCATCCCATGTCTGGAATTCTGAAATCCAAAATTCTTCAAAATCCCAAACTGTCCACATGGGTGGTTGAGATAGTGATACCTTTGCTTTCTGATGGTTCAGTGTACCCACAATTTGTTTTATGCACAACGTTATTAAAATATTTGTATAAAATTACTTTCAGGCTATTCCTGCAAGGTCCATATGATGAAAAAACAATGACTTCAATGTTTAGACCTGGGTCCCAACTCCAATTATGCAATTACAGGTACAGTAGAGTCTCACTAATCCAAGCCCCGCTTATCCAAGCCTCTGGATTATCCAAGCCATTTTTGTAGTCAATGTTTTCAATATATCATGATATTTTGGTGCTAAATTCATAAATACAGTAATTACAACATAACATTACTGTGTATTGAACTACTTTTTCTGTCAAATTTGTTGTCTAGCATGATGTTTTGGTGCTTAATTTGTGAAATCATAACCTAATTTGATGTTTAATAGGCTTTTCCTTAATCTCTCCTTATTATCCAAGATATTCGCTTATCCAACGTTCAGCCAGCCCGTTTACGTTGGATAAGTGAGACTCTACTGTATTCCAAAATCTAAAACACTTCTGCTCCTAAGCATTTCAGATAAGGGATACATAGTCTGTGTACCTGCTTGACTCAATTTAAGCTTAATTTTATGTTTTAATGTTTTCGTTTTATCTGTTTAAAATTATTGTATGTCACCTTGAATCCTATCTCAGAATACAAATTCAATAAATAAATAAATTAAGACATGCTAGAGGACAGGAAACTTGCTGAGCGAGCTTGCAGGCAAGTGTAGCACAAGAATGCTGAAAACTAATCAGACTGGCTATGGTAACTGAAGGTGAAATGTGTTATTTGCATCCATTTATAAGGCCTCTGGGACACAATTTATAAGTTATTGCTCCAACAAAACATGATTGATGTAATCATGGATGACCTATTACACTCCATGGAATTGGAGAAACTTTTAAATGTGGTTTTTGATAAGCAATGAGGGGGACTGTGCAAAGATGTGGATGTTTCATAGTGAAAATGCTAACCAGTATGCACAGGTGGAGCTGTAACTAATTGACAAGACATTCCTTGCCATATTGAAGGTATCAGTTTCAAACAGAAGCATCTTCAAGTAGGGTTGAGAAAAAGACTTCTTCCAGAAAACCTTGAGAAATCCCAATGTCATTCATTTCCAATAGTAGTCTCGTATTTACGCCTCTTCGTGCACCTTGAAGGCGACAACAATTTGGATAATCCACCCCTTCCTGATGATTTGACAACTAGCATTTTTGACCCAGGTTTCTCCAGATTGTATCCAAGATTTTATCTTTTATCCCTGTATGTGATTTTATGGCTTGTTTTTATTGTTATTTGATCTGTTTTATCGCCTTGTTTTATTGTTGTTGATTGGGCTTGGCACATGTAAGCCGCCCCAAGTCCCTTCGGGGAGATGGGGCGGGGTATAAAAATAAACTTATTAT
The DNA here is from genome assembly GCF_035594765.1 of Anolis carolinensis. Classification (NCBI taxonomy): domain Eukaryota; kingdom Metazoa; phylum Chordata; class Lepidosauria; order Squamata; family Anolidae; genus Anolis; species Anolis carolinensis. The sequence continues at coordinate 212,995,726 of NC_085841.1, read as the reverse complement.
TATTATTATTAATATTATTAATATTATTATTATTATTCAGTTTGGACAGTAGAATGCTGTGATCAATGCTGTGATCTCCCATATATACTCATGCATAAGTCAAATTTATGCCTAAGTCAAGGGCAGGTTTGGGGGGCAAAGTTGAGGATTTTACTATGACCTGTAGATACACTGAAGGTAAAAGTTAGGACCATATAACCAATTTTTTCCTTTCCTTTTAAAAATGCATAGAGGGAGCATATTTAGGAAGAGCTATAGAGAAAGAGAGGATCTGTTTATTCGAGTGGTTACAAATTTCAAGGAGATGCTAATTGGATTGCTGGTCTTAAAATGTTGATACAAAAACATTTTTTGTATAAGGTAAAGGTTTCCCCTGACGTTAAGTCCAGTCATGTCTGTCTCTGGGGGTTGGTGCTCATCTCCATTTCTAAGCCGAAGAGCCGGCATTGTCCGTAGACACCTCCAAGGTCATGTGGCCGGCATGACTGCATGGAGCGCCCTTACCTTTCCGCCGGAGTGGTACCTATTGATCTACTCAAATTGGCATGTTTTCGAACTGCTAGGTTGGTAGAAGCTGGAGCTAACAGCAGGCACTCACTCCGCTCCCGGGATTTGAACCTGGGACCTTTCGGTCTGCAAGTTCAACAGCTCAGTGCTTTAACACACTTCGCCACTCGGGAATTTGCAGGTGCATTTATTAGTAAAGAACAAATCATATATGATAAACCCCCAAGCCACATGGATATATTCCAACACACACACACCATGGCAGTCTGTTAATGTTGATAATAGTAAACCCCATACCAGTAAACCACTTATCATCATCATCATCATCATCATCATCATCTTAGGGCAGTGGTTCTCAACCTGTGGGTCCCCATGTGTCAAGTGTTTTGGCCTACAACTCCCAGAAATCCCAGCCAGTTTACCAGCTGTTAGGATTTCTGGGAGTTGAAGGCCAAAACATTTGGGGACCCACAGGTTGAGAACCACTGCATACTTTGACTATTCTTGGGCCAGAAGCATAACATAGAATAGCACTGGAGGACTCAGAGAAGCTCACAAACACTTGGGGGAACTTTTTTTGGTATGTGGATAAGTAGAACCATGGATAGCAAATCTGTAGATAAAGAAATCCTACTGTATAAGCAGATTTGTTTCTGGGTTGTTCTGGGTATGGATACCTCACAACCTCTGAGGATGCCTGCCATAGATGTGGGCGAAACGTCAGGAGAGAATACTTCTGGAACATGGCCACACAGCCCAAAAGACATACAACAACCCTGTGATCCCGGCCATGAAAGCCTTCGACAACACAGATTTGTTTCTGTTTAGACTGTGTTTGAACATTTTCTGGAAGGCCTATATAGCTCTTATAAGCTAAGTGCCTTGTGCTAAATCATAAACACATAATCTATACATTCAATACAGTCTTTAAAAAACCCGTATCTCAAAATAATTCTCTAGTGATTAAACGTTCCAAAAAAGAGAATTCTGACTTCTATCATAATAATTAAAGTGTCAACATCTTTTTCATAGTATAAAAAGAAACTGCGCTGAACTGTCCCACTTGCTTAGTTTGCACAAATGAAAGCAAAGCCCAATTCTAAATTTAGAACTCAATTATAAGAACAAGAGTAACAACAATTCATTGTGACATTTCCTTTTTTACTGGATTTTTAATGTAAGATTGATCCGAAGATTTCAAGGGGCTGAGGGTGCAACAAAAAATATTATGGGAATCTCTGTATTTTCATTTCTTTTTCACCATTTGAATCATATCCAAACCAAAATAACACCTTTCCAAATACAGTAGAGTGTCACTCATCCAAGCCTCGCTTATCCAAGTTTCTGGATTATCCAAGCCATTTTTGTAGTCAATGTTTTCAATATATCGTGATATTTTGGTGCTAAATTTGTAAATACAGCAATTACTACATAACATTACTGCGTATTGAACTGCTTTTTCTGTCAAATTTGTTGCAAAACATTATGTTTTGGTGCTTAATTTGTAAAATCATAACCTAATTTGATGTTTAATAGGCTTTTCCTTAATCCCTCCTTATTATCCAAGATATTCGCTTATCCAAGCTTCTGCCAGCCCGTTTAGCTTGGATAAGTGAGACTCTACTGTATAAGACAAAATAAAAGGTCTGTTGGATCAGAAGGGCCTTATGTGACTCCCATTCAGAGATAGGAAGCTTACTTTAAAATGCAATTGTGTTACACAAACACTAAAAAAAATTTTTTTAAAAAGAATTAAAAAGCAAGACATCAGCTATGTTTGACATTGAAATGAGAGCTTAATACTACATTGTTGTATACATTCATGTTAAATAAATACTCTTTAAAACCTTGTTGGAATAAAGGTTTAATATATATATATATATCTGACTTTACTCCTTCCTCCACTAATTATTATTATTATTATTATTTACAGCATTTATATTCCGCCCTTCTCACCCCGAAGGGGACTCAGGGCGGATCACATTACACATATAGGCAAACATTCAATGCCTTTTAACATAGAACAAAGACAAGACAAACATAGGCTCCAAGCTGGCCTCGAACTCATGACCTCCTGGTCAGAGTGATTCATTTGCAGCTGGTTGCAGCTGGCTTGCTCTCCAGCCTGCGCCACAGCCCGGGCCTAAGGTCCCTGATTTTAATCTATTTTTCCTACAATCTGAAAACAGAGTCCTTGAAGAACAACCAGCACCTCATGCAACTCCCATCAAAATAATACTGTATTTCTTCAACTGTAAGATGCCATTGATTCTAAGATGCACATCATTTTAAATGTTGCAATAGGAAAAAAGTGTGCTTTAGAATAAAAAAAATAGCACAGGCAGTCCACACATTACAAACAAAATAAATTCTGTAGGTTTCTTCTTAAGTTGAATTTTTATGTAAGTTGGAACAAATATATTTTTAGCTGTAGCTGCAGCCAAATATATATTTCTATTTAGCTTTGGATATCATAGGGAAAGGTTAAGACTTTTGTGGTGTTTGTTTTGCTGCCCTGTTCAGAAGATTTCATCTCACTTTCTGTCCCTATGACAACTGGATTTTGAAAAATTTGGCTTGTTGGGGAAACAAATATTGATGATAAACTTCACTGGAGACACTTTTTCTCCATGATAACTCTTTTCGGAGTGAATTCTCCTTCCAAAGGGTAGATTTCTCTCATTTCCTGTTGTCTCACCCCTGTTCTTAACCATGAGTCATTTGTAAGTCAAATGTTTGTAACTTGGGGACTGCCTGTACTTGCAAAACCCAAAAGCAAAGCTGCTAATATAGATAACGGTGGTATGATCAAGTAAACAAAGCTGCACCCAGCAATAAACAAAGTACCAGCAATAAAATTGAAACGTAGTGATGAATACAAAGAAGAAAGCAAAATTTACCCATATATACGAAATTCAAACCTGTTCAAAAAAAGAGGCCTGAAAGCATGAAAAGGCAAGCAGGTTGCTGTGGAGAAAACGAAATAGAGCATCTCTCCTCTTTCCTGCCATCCTCTTAATTGACCACTTTTTGTTCTCTTTGACTTCACTTCACTTCACTTCATTTCTTAATTAGTCGCTCTCCACCAGAGTGCTCCGAGCGACTTACAATTTAAAATATCATTCCACAGTATAAAAACATTCAACATAAAAACATTCAACAGTGACTATTTGGCAAATTAGATCTGATTTACTTAAATTCCAACCTGTAGCCCAATGAAATGATGGAAGGTACCACAGGCTTCCTCTTCTCCTTCCATCATGTTCTTGCTGCTGCTTATAATGCTTCACATCACTCACATCACCTGCCAACCATGGGCTGAAAAACAGACAATAGCAGGAAAGGTGTCAATGGAGAGTAGAGACAATGTTGTAAGCCAAAATGTTTTTGGCCCGTCCCTCATATTGTTTTTTGGACTAAGGGCCTATACATTTTGTTGAGCAAAATGGTAGTTTGCATTCTGATTTTTTAAAGTCATTTAACAAATCCAATATCAGCATTTAACAAATCCAATATCAGTCATTTAACAAATCCAATATCAGCATATTTCCAACCTCTGCTAGTTGAGTTATCTGTAGTTATCTTGCCCTTTCTGATAGTGATGGGTCATGAGATAAGCCATTATGGTGGTTCATGGTACAAAAAGTCTTACCCTGTTTCCCCGAAAATAAGACATCCCCTGAAAATAAGGCCTAGTAGAGGTTTTGCTGAATTACTAAATATAAGGCCTCCCCCAAAAGTAAGACCTAGCAAAGTTGCCGGGCTGTGGCGCAGGCTGGTGAGCAGCCTGCTGCAATAAATCACTCTGACCATGAGGTCATGAGTTCGAGGCCAGCCCGTGGCGGGGTGAGCACCCGTCAATTAAAAATAAAAAATATAGTTGCATCTATCAAGTAGGAAATAAGGTACCACTTATAAAAAAGTGGGGAGACAAGTTTAACTAATTTACGACATTGGAATGAGGAAGTGCAGTCAGAGTGGATGATGAAGCAGCTGCTCCCCCCTGTGGCCAGAATCGAACCTCCCCTCTGGAGAAGGTTAAATTGCCTCTGCGTCTGTCTGTCTCTGTCTCGGTTCGATATGTTTATGGGCATTGAATGTTTGCCCTATGTGTATATAATGTGATCCGCCCTGAGTCCCCTTCGGGGTGAGAAGGGCTGAATATAAATACTGTAAATTTAGATGTAATTTAAATTTTTGTTTGGAAGCATGCCTGCCGAACAAAACACCAGAGCAGGTAGGATCGGTAATGTATGTACCATAGATTGTTGTACATGGAAATAATGGTAGTAACAAGATATTCTCGATAGGATTCAGTTTGTCTGGTTGTGCTGGTTTGTGAAGACAACTACTGTACAATATATAATAAATGTTTGTTTTTTTGTTCAACAATAAATGCGAATTCTTCATGGAAAAATATGACATCTCCTGAAAATAAGATCTAGCACGTCTATGGGAGCAAAAATTAATATAAGACACTGTCTTATTTTCGGGGAAACACGGTAGATACTTGGCTTGAGATTCCTGAAGTCTTGCAATAATAATATACAGTAGAGTCTCAGTTATCCAACATTTGCTTATCCAACGTTCTGGATTATCCAACACATTTTTGTAGTCAATGTTTTCAATACATCGTGATATTTTGGTGCTAAATTAGTAAATACAGTAATTACTATGTAGCATTACTGCCCATTGAACTACTTTTTCTGCCAAATTTGTTGTATAATATGATGTTTTGGTGCTTAATTTGTAAAATCATAATCTAATTTGGTGTTTAATAGGCTTCTCCTTAATCTCTCATTATTATCCAACATATTCGCTTATCCAACGTTCTGCCGGCCCGTTTATGTTGGATAAGTGAGACTCTACTGTAACACCATTGCTTCAGTTTCTTAATGCCATAGCCATTTTTTTTAAATGCAATTATAAATTTGTTGTTCAAAAGACAGTAACATCTTTGATAGTTATCCATTATTTCAAATAATTGCAAATATCAAAATAAAGCAAATGTTTTCTGTTCCTATTTTTCAGAAATAACACGTCACCCCAGGCAATGGAGACTAATGCCTACCAAGTGAAGAAACACCATTTGGGCTTTAAATCATTTCAGTGGTCTCCATGAATAAGTATGCTTTTCTGTGTCGAACTTTAAGGCCCAGAAAATAACATGCTGCCTCTGTGGAGCCAAACGGTGGTAATGGTTAAGAAGATACTCATTCATTTTGCTGAATAGAAGAGCACCAAGAACAATGGCTTCCAAAGTCTCGTGTTTGTATGTCCTGACAGTCGTGTGCTGGGCGAGTGCTCTTTGGTACTTGAGCATAACACGTCCCACTTCGTCCTACACAGTTCACAAAACGTACGATAGCATCTCAATGGCTAGAAAAAACGTCTCCTTTGGCAATATCAGGACTCGGCCAATAAATCCTCATTCGTTTGATTTCCTCATCAACGAGCCAGAGAAGTGCGAGAAGAATGCCCCCTTCCTGGTAATCCTCATCAGCACAACGCATAAAGAATTTGATGCCAGGCAGGCCATTCGAGAGACCTGGGGAGATGAGAACAACTTCAAGGGCATTAAAATCTCCACTATTTTTCTTTTGGGGAAAAACACAGACCCTGTGTTAAACCAGATGGTGGAGCAAGAAAGTCAAATTTTCCATGACATTATTGTGGAAGATTTCATTGACTCCTATCACAACCTGACTCTGAAAACGCTCATGGGAATGCGGTGGGTGGCTACCTTTTGTTCAAAAGCCAAGTATATCATGAAAACAGACAGCGATATTTTTGTAAATATGGACAACCTTATTTACAAATTGCTTAAACCCAACACTAAGCCAAGAAGGAGGTACTTCACTGGCTATGTTATCAATGGAGGCCCAATCAGGGACGCCCGTAGCAAATGGTACATGCCGAGGGATTTGTATCCTGACAGCAACTATCCACCGTTTTGCTCAGGCACTGGCTACATTTTTTCAGCTGATGTGGCCGAGATGATTTACAAAACATCTCTCCACACTAGACTTCTTCATCTTGAGGATGTATACGTGGGACTCTGTCTGCGGAAGCTTGGCATCCACCCTTTCCAAAACAGCGGCTTTAATCACTGGAAGATGGCATACAGCCTGTGCAGATACCGGCGTGTTATCACAGTGCATCAGATATCCCCCGAGGAGATGCACAGGATTTGGAATGACATGTCAAGCAAGAAGCATCTCAGATGTTAGGACTTTTTATAGATGTAAATACTTTTTTTGGATTTTTTGTTTAGTTGGTTGTTCTTGTTTTTCATCAAAGTATAAACAGATATAATTCAGCAATGGGAAATTAACTTCCAAGAGGGGAAAAGTCTTTGATATGCTTTGCTTGGTTGGTCTTTGGAGCTTCCGCCTCTGGTTGTAAATGGTAGGCTCTGTTCATAATATCATCTGTCTTGTCCAGTGTCACAGCATCACATAAGAGAACAAATGCCCACAAGTTCTCTAATCCATTTCCATGCTGTCTCTGGAATAAGAACTGTCCTTTTAGACTCGGGTGGCTAATTCAAATGTCCAAGTGGCTGTTTCATATTGCCTTCAGATTCTTGTTTTTAAAAAGAAGCCTTATGCTCACTGAACTGAATGTGAATGTTCCAAGCTAAAGAATGTCATTATGCTCTTATTTACCATATAAGATGATATTTTTTTCAGTGATTACCGAAGATCCATTTAAATACAGAATGACATTTGATTGGGAAATTACAATGGCATAAGTAGGACTTACACTGTGGAAGTCATAATTGTGTTCCAACCACATGATAGCCAAAAATCCTCTCCCCTTAACAACAAAAAGCAAAATCAGTATAACCTTCTCCAAACCTATTTATTGCTGTATTGTTAGAGAGCAGGAGTGTGTTGCAAGGATTGGGAAATTACAACGGCATAAGTAGGACTTACGCTGTGGAAGTTATAATTGTGTTCCAACCACATGCTAGACAAAAATCCTCTCTCCTTAACAACAAAAAGCAAAATCAGTATAGCCTTCTCCAAACCTATTTATTGCTGTATTGTTAGAGAGCAGGAGTGTGTTGCAAGGATTGGGAAATTACAACGGCATAAGTAGGACTTACGCTGTGGAAGTTATAATTGTGTTCCAACCACATGATAGCCAAAAATCCTCTCTCCTTAACAACAAAAAGCAAAATCAGTATAGCCTTCTCCAAACCTATTTATTGCTGTATTGTTAGAGAGCAGGAGTGTGTTGCAAGGATTGGGAAATTACAACGGCATAAGTAGGACTTACGCTGTGGAAGTTATAATTGTGTTCCAACCACATGATAGACAAAAATCCTCTCTCCTTAACAACAAAAAGCAAAATCAGTATAGCCTTCTCCAAACCTATCAATTGCTGTATTGTTAGAGAGCAGGAGTGTGTTGCAAGGATTAGGAAATTACAATGGCATAAGTAGGACTTACACTGTGGACGTCATAATTGTGTTCCAACCACATGATAGACAAAAATCCTCTCCCCTTAACAACAAAAAACAAAATCAGTATAGCCTTCTCCAAACCTATCAATTCCTGAATTGTTAGAGAGCAGGAGTATTTTGCAAGGACGACACTTGCAGAGACAAGAACCCCTGGACGTCCCTACTGAGGCTAATAATGGGAGACCTAGTTATTGAAACATTGTTCTGTGACTCACATACATCTTCCTTTACACGATCTCAAGCATGTTTATCCCCTAGTACAAACATAATGAGATTTTTTTTCCAGAAATCATGCCAGGGTTCCAAAAGGCCTGTTGTAGATTTCCATCCCACTGTTCTTTCCCCCCCAAAAAACCTTCCAACATCAGACATTCATCTGTCCAGAATCTACTGCGCAGTAACTGAAATACAGTAGAGTCTCACTTATCCAAGCTAAACGGGCCGGCAGAAGCTTGGATAAGCAAATATCTTGGATAATAAGGAGGGATTAAGGAAAAGCCTATTAAACATCAAATTAGGTTATGATTTTACAAATTAAGCACCAAAACATCATGTTATGCAACAAATTTGTCAGAAAAAGTAGTTCAATACGCAGTAATGCTATGTAGTAATTACTGTATTTACGAATTTAGCACCAAAATATATCGATATATTGAAAACATTGACTACAAAAATGACTTGGATAATCCAGAAGCTTGGCTAAGCAAGGCTTGGATAAGTGAGACTCTACTGTAATGCAAAAAGATACTCTTGAAATAAAAAAAAATTAAAAAATCAACAATATCTTTGTGCTTTCAATTCACAGTTTTCATCTCATGTTCCCCGACTTAGATTTTAAGCCTATGACCATGCACCTATGATTAATCCTTCTGGACACAATTTGACTTAATTCAGAACACCTATCTATAGTTTGATGTGTCTTGGCAGAGATTAATATCTATACCCCATAATGTAGCAATGCATATTTTTCATTTCCTCACATCAAATGCAAAATAAGACCTCAAAATAAATCCATATATTAACTCAGTGCTAAAAGATAAAGCAGAAAACATGTGGCAGAAAATGCATGCTGAATCACAAGAAGGAAAAAATATGTATTAAAGTTTGTAAAGATAATAAATGGTATCATTTTCCCTTCTTGAAATGAAATGTCACTTTTTAATGAGCAGTTTATTCACCAAAAATTTAATTATACCATTTTCTTACATTTGTACAGACAATATTAAAACATCAGGAGGATTTCCATATGCGTAGGAAGAAATATGCAATACAATCCAATAAACTAATGTGCTAATTACTGGACAAAAAGATAAGGAAGTCCACAGCAAACACTTCGGCTATGACAGTGTTAAAACACACATTTGTTTAATTTTTTTAAAAGTGTCTTTAAAAGAGCCCAAGGAAATTATCAATTATGAAAAGGCTACTCACTGGAATTATAGAACTGCGGTTTGTAGATATAAGCATAATTAGAGTTTTTGACAATTACAATGCCCATGAGCTAAATAGAGAGCCAGCAAAAAAGGAGAAGGTTGAAATGAATCCCATTTTTCTATTTACTGCTCCATGTGTGCCATTCCCGATAGCACTAACTTGTAATAACATTGAAAAGCAAGTGCTCATCACAATCTGAGAGGCACACTGCCAACTTTGGAATAACGTTGATAAAGGCAATGACATAGGCAATAGCCAACATTTTTTTAAAAATGAAACCCGACAGTTTCAGAATCAACCAATATTTTGAAAATGGGCTGTACATGAAAAGTGCCAGTTAGTCGTCCCTCATTGTCCCCACATCTTAAGAAAAGAGAGAGGGCAATTCTCGCTTTTACTCAATTCAGTTGGGCAATCAAACTGAGTTCCTTGAAAACAACTATTATTTCCAAGCCAGACATTCTTTCCATGCTTTTCTCCAAAGGTCTAGGGGCAACTTGTCTCTTTTTCATCCCGTTCAAGCTCGTGAAAAAAAGAGAGGTAAAACGGTCAGAAAAACAGAACACTGAATTGGCTAATAATAATAATAATAATAATAATAATAATAATAATAATAATAATAATAATAACAACAACAACAACTTTATTCTTATACCCCGTCCCATCTCCCCGAAGGGACTCGGGGCGGCTTACATGGGGCCAAGCCTGGACACAACAATATAAAAGCAAAACAATAAAACAGATCAATCAATAAAAACAAGTCATAAAAAAACCACATACAAAAAATGATAAATGAATTGGCCAACAAAGAATTTCTGAATAGATCACATCATTTTTTGCTTTAAAAAAATCTAACTGTTCTGCTCATAAATATGCTGATGTTAAATGTGAAAACAATTTAGGAAATTAAGATGAATTTCAGAACTACCAAACAGGAGATAAAAACAGCCTGTCTAATCTCACATTGTGTTCACATAATCCTCTTTTATTTTAGGCAGAGTAATGATATGGATATAATGATATATACATCTTGACATGTATCTATGAATACTATGTTCTATATGTCCTGCTTTTAAAAGACACAAAAAGTCAAACTACAGGAAATAAGACACCACCTGAACATTAGGAAGAACTTCCTCACTGTGAGAGCTGTTCAGCAGTGGAACTCTCTGCCCCAGAGTGTGGTGGAAGCTCTTTCTTTGGAAGCTTTTAAGCAGAGTCTGGATGGCCATCTGTCAGGGGTGCTTTGAATGTGATTTTCCTGCTTCTTGGCAGGGGGGTTGGACTGGATGGCCCATGAGGTCTCTTCCAACTCTATGATTCTATGTTCAACTCCTATTGCTTTTAATGTTTTTTCCTAATACCATGCAATATTGCATAGATATATATTTCAACATACCCTGTCTGTTCATCTGTCTGTTACAGTTATGTCATATTGGAACATCTACTGAAATCTGCAGTATTTTCAGTCACTGTTTGGAAACTAGGTAGCTAATGAATAACATGTATGGTCTATGTACAAACACTGAAGATTAAAGTCAATTGGAGTTTCACTATGAACTTGGGAAGAGGTGAATTGCTAAATGTATCCTTAGCTCTTTGGGCACAACTTACTCAAATGGAAGCTACTTCTCAAAGGAGGATCACATAATGCAGAAAAATAGTACAGAGTGGTTTTCACTGATCATTAGCATTCCAATACAAATAGCTTGTTTTGATACATATCTGCAATTTGATAGAGAAAGACATCCATAATCAAGTCATGTTCATAGCGATGAAACTGGATCAAGCTGTAAGCTCATGAATATCCTTTACTGTATTAGAGACCAATATCCTGTGAGGCTTCAGTGAGTCCCATCACAGGTCATACATCATACAGAGAGCTTTTAGATCACTCGAGACGCTGAGGGATGTCTACATGCATTAGCTCTATGATAAAGTCAGTAAAATGTCTCTCACTTAACCAGCAACAGCTGACAAAACCTCCACCCAAGGCAAAAAACAGCTGTTCGGTTACCTTTTTCATGATAATGATACAAAGACAGTAAAAACCACGAACCTGATTTATAAGTTACCTTGCTTTAGAAAGTCTATTTTAAATGTAGAGCAAGCTATAGAGTCCCATACCCTCTTAACTGACAGTAAGCATTATTGAACTCACTGCAACTTACTTCTGAGTAAATATGTATAGGATCGTGTTGTTAAAATACTGTTCAATCTGAATCCTGTGCTTTATAATTTTGTAAAGGAATGAGTCAAACTGCTACGCTTCCATGTCTAGTTGGAAGATACCATTCAACCCAGGATCCGTGGTAGCTAGGAATAGGTAAAGGTAAAGGTTTCGCCTGATGTGAAGTCCAGTCGTGACCGATTCTGGGGGTTGCTGCTCCTCTCCATTTCTAAGCCGAAGAGCCAGCTTGTCCGTAGACACCTCCAATGTCATGTGGCCGGCATGACTGCATGGAGTGCCGTTACCTTCCCGCCAGAGCGGTACCTATTGATCTACTCACATTGGCATGTTTTTGAACTGCTAGGTTGGCAGAAACTGGAGCTAACAGCAGCCGCTCCCGCTGCTCCCAAGGTTTGAACCTGGGACCTTTCGGTCTGCAAGTTCAGCAGCTCAGCCCTTTAACACACTTCCCACCGGGACTCCTTAGCTAGGAATAGGCATGTTGTATTAAGAACAATGCCTGGTTGGATTGATAACCAAGAATGCCTTGTGAAAGAAACAAAACCCAGTCCAAGTCACACAAAAGTTACAAAATCAATAAATTGCTTATTCACTGGGTATAGCTTGGAAAAGTGTCACCTCTTTATTCCATTCATTTGCCCTACTATTAGCCTGCTTAAAGGCACATGAAATCCTACATTTTATATTGATCAGTATGTGAATAAGAAAACACGGACAGCTTGTACAGAACTCTATTTTAAAATGTTTGGTCTTATTAGTGCTGTTTTCCGAATTTACAGTAGAGTCTCACTTATCCAACATAAACGGGCCGGCAGAACGTTGAATAAGTGAATATGTTGGATAATAAGGAGGCATTAAGGAAAAGCCTATTAAACATCAAATTAGTTTATGATTTTACAAATTAAGCGCCAAAACATTATGTTATACAACAAATTTGACAGAAAAGGTAGTTCAATATGCATTAATGCACCAAAATATCACGATATATTGAAAACTGACTACAAAAATGCGTTGGATAATCCAGAACGTTGGATAAGCAAGTGTTGGATAAGTGAGACTCTACTGTACATGCATCTATTCAGTAGTAGCTAGCAATTGCTACTAAAGTACTCAGTTGAACATGGAAAAGCAAGTTCGCCTAGATATTACATTATTCTTGATGCTTCCATAGGATGACGCTCTAATTCTGTGCTTTAAAGACACAGTGTCATCCTCCAAAGCTGAGCTTGAATTCACCACATGGAACAAAGTAATATGTGTATCCTAAGTCCCTGAAGCAATTTTGTCCAAATCGTCTCTCTACTACTTTACTCAGATAGTATGTTTCATCTGGCAAAACCACTGAGATACACAATGTGCTCAGGGAAGCCCCAACATGTGTAGAATCTATATATATAAAAGAGTGATGGCATCAGGGCAGCGGACAAAACAACAAAACTACAGGCCCCCCAACCTCGAAATTTGACAACACAACCCATCATTCATGGCTCTAGGTTGATACAACAAAAAGAAAAGAAAAATAAAGTCCTAATTACAGGGAGAGGAATAATAGTTTTTATCCAATTGCTGCCAGTTTGAAGGCTAAGCTCCACCCACTTGGTCTCCTAGCAACCTACTCAGTCCAGGGGACAGGCATAGTTAGGCCTCACTTAGGCCTCTTCCACAGATTATCAGATTTTAACTGGATTATATGGCAGTGTAGACTCAAGGCCCTTCCACACAGCTATATAACCCATTTAGAATCTTATATTATCTGCTTTGAACTGGATTATCGTGACTCCACACTGCCATATAATCCACTTCAGTGTGCATACTAAACATAAAGACTACCATACAACAGACATTCAATACCACCACTACCTCAACAATTTCTTACCAACACCACCAGACAACGCCACAGCAACGCGTGGCTGGGCACAGCTAGTCTATATATATAAAAGGGTAATGAAATTTCGGCCTAGGGCAAAACAACAAAACTACACATCCCAGAAACACTAAACTTGGCTGCACAACCCTTCATCCATGCCTCTACATTCATACAACAAAAAGCTCCAGCTACTCCAGAAAACGGCCAGGCTTTGAGACTGCAAGGCTATTCACTACTATTCCACCTGGCCGACAAATGATTCCCATAAGCCACAGCAACGCGTGGCCGGGCAAAGCTAATTTTATATATAAAAAGATTTAGCAGGACAAGGATTAAAAAACAGTCCAGTGAAGACCAAGCATTGTCCGTGGCTGAGAAACTTGCTCCATCTTCTATGTGACATTCCTTCAGATATTTAATATCACATCATCTCTCAGTCTTCTCATCTCCAAACAAATAAACCCAGCTCTCTCCATTGTTCATAAAAAAAGTCTTTGATCATCTTGGTTGCGTCTTTCTCTGAATCTTCTCAGAAACACTGCTGTTAGGACTGTACCCTTTGCAATGTAGTGTCCTCCAACAGTGATACTCAGCTTTAACTCTCAGAAGCCCTGCCTGGGATCACAAACCGTCAGGGATTTTGGGAACTGAAGCTCAGTAAAATCTGGAGCTCTGGAACCCTGGTTTTTATATCGCACTCTTGGATAGTGTTGTAACACCGCTATATGCCTTTCAGTTATGAGAAGAAATAATCCAGAAGCTAGATAAGGTTCAATGGAGTACTTGGTTGCACTGAACAATATTTGGAAATGTCATGATGTGTTAAGACGTACAAGAGAATCTAAACAATACCCAATACCTGGCATAGTAAAGTCATAAAAAATCCAACATTAACCCCATCTCTTAGGAAAATAATAGGTTCTTAGCACTGAACAAACAACTGCCTGAGCCTAGACTTTTTTAAATTAACATTTCCCTTAGTATTGCATTAATGCTTGACATTATATCTCCCTTTCCCCTTCCCCCCCAAAACACACTTTTTTTTTCCTTTGACAGATTTGTAAATATCCATTGTGGCAAGTATTGTATATATTTTACGTCAGATCCATCTCTATCCCACTGCATATACCCATAGCTTGCAGTGTAACATTTGGTTGTGCATGGAGCTGCAGCAAACTTTCTGTCTGTTTCCAGAGCCTTAAGCATGGTGCGTGCCCTGATATTTGAATGTAGAAGACATTTTACAGCTTAACTGATTTTTTATACTTTTCTTAATTATTTTGAACGAACTGAAGTTGGAAAAGGATAACTGGACACTGAATATTTAACTTGGATAGAAATTGCTTTTCGGGGAAATGTTTGATAAAAATAAGATGTAAAGAATCAATAGCCAGTATTTGTTTTATATTTGTCTAGAAGAAAACAAGTGCTGTTATTTGAAAGACATTTGATTTGTTCACAACAGGAGAAACTATGTGACAGAACCACTCTTTTTAATACAGTAGAGTCTCACTTATCCAACATAAACGGGCCAGCAGAACGTTGGATAAGCGAATATGTTGGATAATAAGGAGAGATGAAGAAGCCTATTAAACATCAAATTAGGTTATGATTTTACAAATTAAGCACCAAAACATCATGTTATACAACAAATTTGACAGAAAAAGTAGTTCAATATGCAGTAATGCTATGTAGTAATTACTGTATTTATGAATTTGGCACCAAAATATCACGATTTATTGAAAACAATGACTACAAAAATGCATTGGATAATCCAGAACATTGAATAAGTGAATGTTGGATAAGTGAGACTCTACTGTAATTGTAACCACTGTCTGGACAAAAATCATCTATGTTTTTGGGGGTGAAATATAAACAGGCAAAGCACATATTGTCAGTAAGCTTTCCAAAGTCTGCGCTTCTGAAGAACTATTTCATCAGAGATATTCCTAATAGACAAGTTTGAAGGAGTCCAAAGTCATTAAGATTCATGGGATAGATAACACGTAGAGAAAGCCAATTTGCAAAAGGAAAAATAAGTAATTGCCTAATGAAAACTTGTTGACATTATCTGAAGTTTTGGTGTGACATTATATACGAATGGCTGTATTTATGTATTTATTTGTCCAAATTGTACATATTGTTTTCTCTAGCGTAATTGTCTAAAAGTGCTTTCTTCTAGTTGAACAGTATTATCTAGGGGTCACGGGGGTGTCAGCCAAGCTGCTAATCAAATTTTATATTTATGAACAATAATGTTTTAAAAAGATTAAAAATGAAAATTGTCCTGTACACTTTACTTTTTGTCACTCCTTACTGAAATATAAACTAGAGCAGCACGAAGCTAAGCTACAGCCACATTGGATGAGGACAAAGTGTTTGCTGATCATTTTTTTAAAAAACTGGGAAAATAAATTACGGGGGCAAAACCCTATTGCATTTAGTCGTCATTTCTGCAGTGTTTTCCTCAGAAATAGATTGTGTCATTTTTCTTGTGTAGAATATGTTCTATATTATCAAATGTATAGTACTGAATTATTGCCAGATGTAATGAAAGGAGATGAGACCTACTATTAGATTGTTCTGAATGCAGCTAAAGGGAGCACATGTTCAATCCAATTACATCTAAGTTAATGCTTCATAGAACAGAGAACTTCCTGTATTGAGTTAAGTTGTTCTTGTAAAAGAAGAAGCACTTCTGCTCCATGTTGCCATACTGAAATTGTATATTGTTATATTGATAGATTGGGAAGACTTCAAGAAACAGCTCTGAAAATGCTGCCAAAGGGCAAATGATACCAAAGAAGAAATGTTTAAAAGAGTTTAGGTCAGACTAACTCCATTCAAAGGAGATGTTGGATGTTGCTGTCTCATGACAGCAGGACACAAATAACATGTTATAAATGGGAGGCAAATTCATCATGAATCTATATATATAAAAGGGTAATAGAATCACGGCACCGGACAAAACAACTAAACTACATGGCCTACAACCTCGAAAATTGACAGCACAACCTCTCATCCACGCATCTATGTTCATACAACAAAAAGAAAAGAAAAATTAAGTCCTAACCACAGCAACACGTGGCCAGGCACAGCTAGTTTATTATAAAGATCAATTTCAACCTGTTCTTGTGGCGATGGATGGAATCTCCTCGGGATTGAGGGAGAGGGAAACTGATTTCTGGAGATGTGTTTGACAGGTATTGTGTGCATGATCATATCATGCATGAAAAGAGACAAGACAGAATATCATTACAGTAGAGTCTCACTTTTCCAACGTTCTGGATTATCCAATGGATTTTTGTAGTCAATGTTTTCAATACATCATGATATTTAGGTGCTAAATTTGTAAATACAGTAATTACTACATAGCATTACTGCGTATTAAACTACTTTTTCTGTCAAATTTGTTGTATAACATGATGGTGCTTAATTTGTAAAATCATAACCTAATTTGATGTTTAATAGGCTTTTCCTTAATCCCTCCTTATTATCCAACATATTTGCTTATCCAACATTCTGCTGGCCCGTTTATGTTGGATAAGTGAGACTCTACTGTACTCTTATTCACTGATGCCAAGATCACCTTGCAAGATCACTGTATTACCTGGGTGCCTTTCTACACTTAGCTCTTCTGTCTCATTAGATCAAGGGGGGAAAATTGAGTTGCATTCTTCTCCCATGACAAAATACTCAGGTGTAATTATATTTCAGACAGAGGTAATGGCGAGCCACTTCAGAGTGTTCCTCATCTAAGAAAACCTTATGAAATTCCAGGCAAATGGGAGCCACATGAACACACGGTGCTAGATTTTATGTACACAAGGATATTATAATAATATAATAATAATAATAACTTTATTCTTATACCCCGCCCCATCTCCCCAAAGGGACTCGGGACGGCTTACATGGGGCCTTGCCCAGACACAACAATATAAAAGCAAAAGCAAAACAATAAAACAAATTACTCAACAAAAAACATCAACATCGATATTTGCTCCTTTAAACCTTTATGGAATCATCAAAGAAAGAAAAATTCAGTTGTAAAAGACCTATGGGAGTGATCAGCGTAGGCCAGCTGATAAAAATATAGAAATGGTAATTACAACACTGCAATTTCAGCATTATAGGCCGCAGGAGCCCCCGGTGCAATGGGTTAAACCCTTGTGCCAGTAGGACTGCTGACTGGCAGTTCGAATCTGGGGAGAGTGGGTGAGCTCTCTCTGTTAGCTCCAGCTCCCCATTTGGGAAAATGAGAAAAGTCTCCCACAAAGGATGGTCAAACATCAAACATCCAGGCGTCCCCTGGGCAATGTCCTTGCAGACGGCCCAATTCTCTCACACCAGAAGCGACTTGCAGTTTCTCAAGTCGCTCCTGACATGAAAAAAAATGATAAGTCACCAAACCAAGAAATGGTGGTAGACAATACTTTTCAAAAACAAATCTTAGAAATGTTCTGAGATGTAAGCAGCTACAGGGGACTACAGTTAGCCTGATGTCTGCTGGGAGACTAAGGGCCCTTCTACACTGCCATATAAAACCCAGATTATCTGCTTTGAACTGGATTATATGGCAGTTCAATGAAGATAATCTGGATTATATGGCAGTGTAGAAGGGACCTAAGGCCCCATCTAATGATTGATTAATCTAATTACTGATTATTTAATGGAGTTCGAAGCTAATGTCACACTGTGGTGGCCAGACAACAAACTCCCACAAAAGCGACAGAGACAAATTAATCTTATATCTTTTTTCATGTGGCCCCTAATTTAGTAAATGGTGGGAATGTCACCACCTACTAAATAGATGACATTTATCTGGATTTCAGAAAAGCATTTGATAAGGTCCCCCATGATGCTTTGATGAGTAAGCTGAGTAAATGTGGAATAGATGGGAGCACTGTCAGATCTATCCATAATTGGCAGGTAATTTGTGCTGAAAGAGTCATCATCGGTGGCTGCACTTCAAACTGAAAGAAGGTCTCAAGTGGCTTTCTATCAGAGGGCAATTATCCTCAACTATTTTTATCAATGACACAGATGACGCATAACTTGAAATCCTTATCAGGTTTACAGATGACACAAAACTGGGAAGGGTGGCTAAGATGTTAGAACAGTGATTTTCAATGTTTGGGTGCTTTAGACATTTTGGACTTTAAGTCACAGCATCCCTAATCAAATTGGCTGGGTCTCCGAAGATGAATTATAAAATATCTGGAAGTCAAACACTGAGAACTACAATGAAGAACACAGTAAGTATCTCAGGGCTTGATATCTTTTGACACTCTTTGGAACAGGCAGTATTTAAATAAAGCCACCGGGGGGGGGGGGGGGATAAATTACCTGTTTGTAGGCTTGGGAATTCAAAGGAGGACTTTGACTGACTGAATAACACTTGTAAGACTTTCATTGTTTGTTGGTGTCATGAAGATTCCTCCAAAACTTTTCTGTCGTCAGCCATTTCCCATACCAATTTGTACCCAGTCAGGAAGGCTGAAATATATAGCTTTAGGAGACACACACTCCTAATCTGAAACAATGGATAATTGGGAACCCTAAATAGGGAACTCTACATCCAGGGGCGGCACCCACTTCTCTGGTCTGCAAAGCGGCAAATGCCTTCCTTCTCACCAGGAAGGCTCCCGCTTCTCTGGTCTGAAAAGAGCTGAGGAACGCCTTCCTGCCGAGAAGGAAGCCGTTTCTCGGTGCTTTGCAGAGCAGAGAACCAGGCACCACTTCTCTGGTCTGCAAAACGCCGAGGAACGCCTTCCTGCCGAGAAGGAAGCCGTTCCTCGGAGCTTTGCAGCATTGGTAAGTGAAACTGTGGATATCGAGTCTACCGATTAGGGGGCTGTAATGTATGTAGGGTGCTGGAGGAAAATCCTGAGGGTGCCTTGGACCACAAAAAGATCCAACCAATCCATCCTCCAGGAAATAATGCCCAACTGCTCACTGGAGGGAAGGATACTAGAGGCAAAGACGAAGTATTTTGGCCACATCATGAGAAGACAGGAAAGTTTGGAAAAGATCATGATGCTGGGGAAAATGGAAGGAAAAGGGAAGAGAGGCCGACCAAGGGCGAGATGGATGGACGGTATCCTTGAAGTGACTGGCATGAACTTGAAGGAACTGGGGGCAGCGATGGCCAACAGGGAGCTCTGGCATGGACAGGTCCATGAGGTCAGGAAGAGTCGGAAACAACTGTGTGAATGAAGAAGAAGAATGTATGTAGATTATAGATTAGGACATAGCAGTGTCTAACCAGGATTGAGTAATCCGAATCTGCGGATTAGGGGGTGTAATATATATATGAGAGCTATCCACAAAGTAGATTACGTTTTGGAATTAAAAATGAACAAAGTATAGGAGAAAACATTTACCATATGCAATTGAAAGCCACACCCAAATACCACATCTCATGTAGTCGCTATTCAAATCTAGGCACTTACCATAGCGATGAATGAGCTTTGCAAATCCTTCCCCACTAAATTTTGCCGCTTGCATCCTCAAACAGCCGGTCAGCTCTTTCAGCAGCTGCGCAGCGTCGCCCATTGTTGGAAACAAGTGGTTGAAGATGCAAGTGGCAGAATTTAGTGGAGAAGGATTTGCAAAGCTCCTTCATCGCTATTGTAAGTGCCTAGATTTGAATGGCGACTACGTGAGATGTGGTATTTGGGTGTGGCTTTCAACTGCATATGGTAAATGTTTTCTCCTATACTTTGTTCATTTTTAATTCCAAAATGTAATCTACTTTGTGGATAACCCTCGTAAATTACAGATTAGGACATAGCAGTGTCTAACCCAACCCTTCTACATTGAAAAACAGCATCTCCCGTCATTCACCACCTCTTGTAACGATGGCTAAGATTTCTGAGTGTTGCACTTCCACATCTGTTGGACTGCACTTTGCCCATCCCTAATTGAGCAATGGACAATTAGTTTCTCAGACTCTACCTCTGAGAAACTAATATTCTGCATATTGTCCTGTCTTCACATTGCCTCCTTGGCCCCTTTAACGCAGAGGTTGTACCTATGCAATGACTACACACAAAAGTCTTTCTGACACTTTTTCAAAGAATCACCTTTTTGTATCCCATTCAGCAAAAATTCATTATTCCAGTAAGAGCCTTGGCCTTCCCATAACCTCTCTCTCATTGACGTTGATGTGAGACCCTGAAAGAAGCAATCCAGGTTTCCTTTGATCAGCATCTTTTTGAGTGCTTTTCTCTTTTTCTTTCAGTTCTTCTGAGAGGAAACAAACTCACTAACAAAAGATGCAATTTCACTCCCTTTTCACCTTCTTTCTCTAACAATAGAACTCTCTCCCCCGGACTGTGGTGGAGGCTCCTTCTTTGGAGGCTTTTAAACAGAGGTTGGATGGCCATATGTTGGGGGTGCTTTAAATGCGATTTCCTGCTTCTTGGCAGGGGGTTGGACTGGATGGCCCATGAGGTCTCTTCCAACTCTACTATTCTAGGTTTCTATGATTCAATAAACTCACCGCTGGGGGAGTTCCTTTAACAATGGGAAAAGCCATTGCTGCCGGTTAAATAGGTCCTTTGAGTCTGTTTATTCCTTCCTAGGGGCCTCTGGTGGCACAGTGTGTTAAAGCGTTGAGCTGCTGAACTTGCAGACCAAAAGATCCCAGGTTCAAATCCCGGGGGCGGAATGAGTGCCCGCTGTTAGCCCCAGCTCCTGCCAACCTAGCAGTTCGAAAACATGCAAATGTGAGTAGACCAATAGGTACTGCTCTGGCTGGAAGGTAACAGCGCTCCATGCAGTCATGCCGGCCACATGACCTTGGAGGTGTCTACAGACAACGCCGGCTCTTTGGCTTAGAAATGGAAATTAGCACCAACACCCAGAGTCAGACATGACTGGACTTAACGTCAGGGGAAAACCTTTACCATATATATATGTGTGTGTGTGTGTGTGTGTGTGTGTGTGTGTGTGTGTGTGTGTGTGTGTATGTATATATATATATATATATATATATATATATATATATATATATATGATACAATAAAAGAGGGAGGGAGGGTTGTTGACTTCCATCCATATCTATATTGTCTTTGATCCAATCTGGGATCTCCTCCGTTTTCTGTCATTCCTTATTTATGTCTTAGCTTCCCTATATTCAAGTCTTTCTTGTTATTACTACCATTGACTTAGTATTCTTTATTTATATTATGGTAAATTTCTTTTCTTTTCTAATAAAATCTAGAAGTGGTTGCCGATCTGTACATTTCTTTGGTAAACCCTGTTGCTTCTTTATTAAGTATATTGATCTGTCCATACTCTTAATTTCCATTAGTTTTATTAGCCATTGGTCTACGTTCGGTACGTCTTCTTGTCTCCAATATCTTGCATAAATAATCCTTGCTGCTGTTGTCATGTAATTAAATAGGAGTTCATCATTTTCTGTTAGTTTTATTTCTGTTATTCCTAGGAGTATATGTTCTGGTCTCATTTGGTATTTAAAGTTCAACATTATTTGAATCGACTCGTGAATCTCTTTCCAATATTTTCTAGCTTTTTCACATGTCCACCACATGTCGGCTTTCTTCAATTTTTGAAAGGATGACACACGAAAAAAGATTTATACAGGAGCCTATATGGTACATCTGAGCCCCATCCATCTCCCGAAAAGTTGCTGCTGGAACTGTGGCATTGATATTTCCAACCAGAATTGCAGACATGTTAGCTGCTCTTACAGGATCAGGGTCATGAGGTCAAAGCCTTTTAGGAATCTTACTGGCAGCAGTTGCTTATTAAAATGGATATATAATCTTTCTAAAGGAAGTCAGTGACAGCTTGATGTGCTTTGGTAGCATTTTTTGTCTTCACGACAGATCATTCTCATTCCCTTCCCCCAAATTGCCCAAGAGTGACTGCAACAGTTATCCAGGGTTTAATTAATGTACAGCTTAAAGCTGCATGGCTATTAGTATTAGCAGGGTGGGTTTCTCAGAGCTTGATTATCTTAATTACAAGCACTCTATTTCCTCATTTAGTTAATTGTCATAGATCTCAGAATGTATCCGCACTGCTTTAAAAGAAGCCCATGTCATATTTCAAATAGAGAAAGTAACTGTTCAAATTGTGGAAGTAGGTTATATGAACTTGCAGGGGTGGGAGAGTTTGTCCTGAATATTATTGACTTAATTTCTTGGTGTTAGAAATAATAATTTGTAAAAGAAAGAAGAAAAAAGCTACTTTGGAGGGTGAAAGCAACAGTCTGACTAATTCAGCTGCATCTGACAATTTAAGCCTGTTGCCCAGATGTCTTTTCCAGCAGCTGTGCAGGAGATAAAACAGCCGAGTGAAAAATGAGCTTCCCCAGGGAACAAAGCAACCTGTTAATTTCTACATCGCATCAGCTACTTCAGCATCACGCTGTTTGTAAGTATCATGCACCTGAGTTTCCGCAGCTCGTTTTTGGGGAGCAATAGCAGAATATTTGTGGAGGTTTCTTCCAAAGGTTTCATTTACCAGCAGACTTTAATGCAACTTGCAGCATTATGTGACTCTGAAGCATTTACAGCTGTTTGATATCCGTGGAAGTTATAAACACTAGTAAAATTGAAGAGGATTCCTATTCCCCATCCCTGCAGGCAAAAACTTTTTTTTGCCAGCAGGCATTTGGGGAAGGATAAGGGGCAAATTGCTGGGGAGGTTCTGGGTGGGATTTTTTTCAAGGAGAGAGATAGTTTTAAATGCTTAGATGAAAGCAAAGGTTTTCCCCTGACATTGTCTGACTCTGGGGGTTGGTGCTCATCTCCATTTCTAAGCCAAAGAGCCAGCGTTGTCCATAGACACCTCCAGGGTCATGTGGCTGGCATGACTGCATGGAGCGCCTTGACCTTCCCGCCAGAGCAGTATCTATTCATCTACTCACATTTGCATGTTTTTGAACTGCTAGGTTGGCAGAAGCTGAGGCTAACAGCGGGAGCTCATCCTGCTCCCCAGATTCAAACCACTGACCTTTCAGTCAGGAAATTCAGTAGCTCAGCGGTTTAACTCGCTGCGCCACCAGGGTTAAACCACTGCGCTTACCATTTTTAAAATCCATTTATTTCTTACCATCCTCTCCCAATAATAATAATAATAATAATAATAATTATTATTATTATTATTATTATTATTATTATTATTATTATTATTACTATTATTATTATTTGGACAATTTGGACAGAAAAACAAGAAAACTCATGACCATTCATCATTCACTGCACCCCCTCAGTGATGTTGACCGGCTATATCTGCCTGGAAGATCAGGTGGCAGAGGACTCTTGCAAGTAAAACAAGCAGTCAAAGAAGAAGAACATGCCCTGGCAGAATATGTAAAGCAAAGTGAAGAACCTGCTTTGATTGAAGTCAAAAATAAGAAACTTCTCAAAGCACAGCAGACAAAGAATCAGTACAAGAAAACCACACTACAAACTAGAGCTGACAGCTGGCACAACTAAACATTGCATGGAAGGTTCCTTGACAAAATTGAAGGAAAAGCTGATAAGGAGAAGACCTGGCTATGGCTCACAAATGGGACCCTTGCAGCCCAGGAGCAAGCCATCAGAAAAAACACAATTAAGGCCAAAATCAGCTGATGATCCAAAATGCAGACTATGCAAGGAAACCGACAATACCATTGATCATATCCTCAGCTGCTGTAAGAAAATCGCACAGACTGACTACGACAGAGGCACAACTATGTGGCCCAAATGATTCAGTTGAACTTATGCCTCAAGTACTACCTCCCAGCAGTAAAGAACTGGTGGGATCACAAACCTGCAAAAGTACTGGAAAATGAGCACGCAAAGATACTGTGGGACTTCCGAATCCAGACTGACAAAGTTCTGAAACACAACACACCAGACATCACAGTTGTGGAGAAGAAAAAGGTTTGGATCATTGATGTCGCCATCCCAGGTGACAGTCGCATTGACGAAAAACAACAGGAAAAACTCAGCCGCTATCAGGACCTCAAGACTGAACTTCAAAGACTCTGGCAGAAACCAGTGCAGGTGGTCCCAGTGGTGATGGGCACATTGGGTGCCATGCCAAAAGATCTCAGCTGGCATTTGGAAACAATAGACATTGACAAAATTACAATCTGCCAACTGCAAAAGGCCACCCTACTGGGATCTGCGCGCATCATCCGAAAATACATCACACAGTCCTAGACACTTGGGAAGTGTTCGACTTGTAATTTTGTGATACGAAATCCAGCATATCTATCTTGTTTGCTGTGACATAATAAAATAATAATAAAATAATAATAAAATAATAATAATAATAATAATAATAATAATAATTAAAAAACACTTTATTTATATTCCGCCCTATCTCTCCAAGGGGACTCAGGGCAGATCACAGTACACATACACGGCAAACATTCAATGCTGTTTGGAAACAGGACAGGACAGAAGAAGACATACAAAAGAAGGTATGTAGTCTTGAAGTTCAGGTTTTGGTGTGAGAGAATTGGCCATCTGCAAGGACACTGCCATCTGCAAGGACATTGCCTATTTAACAAGGTGGTGAACGAGAAATAACACAGTACATATACATATAAAAACCCATATACATATCACAACTATGTGTGTGTGTGTGTGTATACACACATACATACACATATATATACAGTAGAGTCTCACTTATCCAACATAAACGGGCCAGCAGAACATTGGATAAGCGAATATGTTGGATAATAAGGAGAGATGAAGGAGAAGCCTATTCAACATCAAATTAGGTTATGAATTTACAAATTAAGCACCAAAACATCATGTTATACAACAAATTTGACAGAAAAAGTATTTAAATATGCAGTAATGCTACGTAGTAATTACTGTATTTATGAATTTAGCACCAAAAAATCACAATATATTGAAAACATTGACTAAAAAATGTGTTGGATAACCCAGAACGTTGGATAAGTGAATGTTGGATAAGTGAGACTCTACTGTGTATGTGTGTGTATAAAATTCTAGTTCTGCCAGAAGAATTTAGCCTTTGCTGTTGATTTAAACTCAGGTGGCATGTTGAGCCGATGAATCTTTTCTGGCAGGTCACTCCACAACTTAGGAGCAACAGAAAAAAATGTCCTCTGGGTAAGATCAGTCTTGTTTTGGCTGAATGTATGTGGTGGATTATATGAGAGAAGATAATCTTGTAGGTAACCTGGATCCAAATCATGTAGAGCTATAAAGGTAATAGCCAACACTATGTAATTCGCCCAGAAGCTAATTGGCACCCAGTGGAGTGGTTTCAGTACAGGTGTAATATGGTCACTCCTAAATGTACCAGTGACCATTTTGGCTGATATGTTCTGAAACTGGCACAGAGGAAGCCCAATGTACTTTATGTGAGATTACCACCAGTGTGCATCTTTAAGTACTCCCTCCAGTTGTAGGAAAAAGCAAAGCCAATGCTGATTACAAGCACTTCTGCCTGGGTGGTCATTCAGGCCCCATCTATACCACCATATAATGCAGTTTAACTGCATTGAACAGAGTTTACATTATATGAGTTGGAGCCTCCGGTGGCCTAGGGGATAAAAGCCTCATGACTTGAAGGTTAACCTGAAGGCTGCAGGTTCGAATCCCACCTGGGGAGAGCGCAGATGAGCTCCCTCTATCAGCTCCTGCTCCATGCGGGGACATGAGAGAAGCCTCCCACAAGGATGGTAAAACATCAAAACATCCGGGCATCCCCTGGGCAACGTCCTTGCAGACGGCCAATTCTCTCACTCCAGAAGCAACTCCGGTTGCTCCTGACACGAAAAAAAAAATGTATGAGTTCAATGTAATTAACTGCATTATATGGCAGTGTAGATGAGGCCTTAGAGCCGTGGCTCTCAACCTGGGATCCCCAGTTGTTTTTGGCCTACAACTCCCAGAAATCCCAGCGAGTTTACCAGCTGTTAGGATTTCTGGGAGTTGAAGAGCAAACACAGTCTTGATTGATGCACCTCCAAACTCAGGTTAGGACCCTTGACAGTATGCACCTTTGTCTGTCTGGATTCAGTTTCACTTTGTTGACCTCCTCCAGGCACTCATTCAAAGGAGACACACTATCCTTAGTTTAGGCTATTTCTGAAGGTGTGGAGAAACATATTTGGGTGTCATCTGTATACTGATAGCATCTTGCCCCATGCTTCCAAATGATCTCTCCCAGCAGTTCAAGTAGATCAGTGGTTCTCAACGTGTGGGTCCCCAAGTGTTTTCGCCTACAACTCCCAGAAATCCCAGCTAGTTTACCAGCTGTTAGGATTTCTGGGAGTTGAAGACCAAACAATCAATCTCACAGGTTGAAAAGCACTGATCTAGATATTGAACAACATTGGACAAAGAATGGCACCTAAAGGTTGTGGGAAAGATTTGTTCAGAGTGGATTTGTCTTTGCCTTCTCAGAAAGAATGTCTTGCAGAAGATTTAATGGGTTTCCATAGCCAAGAGGAGTCATGAACCTGGTCTCCAAAGTCCTAATCCAATGCTCAAACCACTACGTCATATTATCTCTCTGTACTTTTTCTCCCCAACCCACCACTTAAAATATAGAGTGGAGGCTCAAAGCCTGATAGCATTTTCTTCAATTAAATGCAGTGTAAGCAATTGCATGCCAGTGCTGATATTACACATGTTAATGTGGGATTTGTGTATTGATAGTGTTTAAATGAAATTTGTGTCTTGTCTGTATTGCATACTGATTGCATCATCCAGAGTGTGCTATAGTCTGGAAAGAGTTAATTACTGAGAAGCTGTGATGACTTTGATGTGTGGCTGGAACTGGGGAGTGTCCAGACACAAGTATTTGCGCATTACCAATTGCATCAGTTCAGTTCTGTTCTGTGTTGAGTGCTGTCTGCCTAGGTGTTAAGTCCTGTGTCCATTGTCTGCAAGCCTGTTTGTCTTGATTATTACTGCTTACAGTAAAACTTTGTATATAGTTTTACCATCGTCTCTGATGTCTGTTCGTTCTGCGTTCCACTGATTCCATCCAACTGCTGCTGCGCTGCGTAAATTACTCTGACAACACAGTCACACTTGTCACTGGGGCGAGAAGAAGAAGTAGAAATGGCTTATTAGCTCAGCTCTTGTTCTCTGGGCTCTTCAAAGTTTGTTAACGGGCTTGAGAAATGAAAGTTAGTCCTGCCCTGAGCAAACATGGCAAATATGATTTTGTGAGGTTTGGCTCCGAATGCAGCCTAGGTTATTGTCTGCCTGTCTGGCATGCCTTTTAAAGCCATTCAGTTTCTTGGTGGATTATTTATTTATTGTTCCCACAGCAGCTTCGTATCCAGCTGTGATGCTCTATCTATCGTCTGTCTCAGACTGAATCTCTCCCTGCATTGCTCTTCTCCAACTGGCTGCTGATCAGTTGGATCTTATTTAATAATTGCAGCCATAGCTCTTCACTCTACATGCCTTCTGGAAAATACGGTGAGTCATCAGTCACTCCACATGAACAAATAACCATAATAGCTTTTCTCAAGCTAAATCTAGAAGTGACAAAAGCATGTGCTTTTATGACAGTGCTGGAATATATGCTAATACTGTCAATCAAAACAGATTGAACCAAAAGACCATATTTAAAGGTGTTATTTTGTGTCCCACTACATTACTGTACTGTGACAAGCTGTGTTATCAAAATTCACTCTTCTGATCAGCTCTCCTTTAGTGAATCTCGGCACTTTGACCCAACTCACTCTTTCTTGCTTTCCTTTTTTCATGATCATTTTTCCATGGTTCCAGATTGGAATACTTTTTTATTGCTCAGCTTTGCAGTCTATTTTGGCTGAAGAAAATCAGCATGTGCTTGTTTAAAAGTATATTGTCGTGAATATTTAAAAATCAGAAGCAATTGAGATGGTCTACTTCTGAGATTTGTCCTCAGAACAAATCTCAGAAGAAGATTTGTGTTATCGCCAATTTTATCTAAAATGTTAAAAGAGAATGTTTGCGTGTGTGTGTGTCAATCATATGTCACCCTGAGATCTTTGATAGAAGGCAAGATCTAAATATTTTAATTAATAAATATAAACAACAACTCACCAGGACCTTGCACTAGGTTCCTCAAAATTTGTCAGAGGGTTTATGGTGATTTGCAATCTAAATTCCAAGTGCAAACTTGCTGGAAGCAAAAGCAGTGACTAGCCATAACTGATGAAGGAATTACAAGGTTTTGTTTGTAATCCAAATCGGATCAACAGAGGATGCTTAGGGGCCTTGTGTCCCTTCTTGCCTCAATCTGCAAGAAGAGAGGAGCTGAAAGCTCTACCCGACCGTAAAAATGGTGGCTTGCTGGGAGCCCTCAGCAAGTCCGTCCTGCCGCCATCAAAGCTCACCGGAAGTCTCTTATTTGTAATCCAAATGCAAGTGTCTGGTTTCAAGTGAGAAATTCAGTGTTCAAAACTCTTAGAAGCTAAAAGGGGTAGGTTGTATATAAAACATTGAGAAATCTATATATATATAAAGAGGTAATGGAATTGCGGCCTAGGACTAAAGAACAAAACCACACATCCCAGAACCACGAAACTTGCCAACGGAGCCCAGCGGCCTTGCTGCTAGGTTCCGACCATGAAACCTTACATCTCCAACTGTCAGCTCACCACAGCCGCTCCTGAATGAACACACGAGACTCTCTGCGATATCACCAGAAACTTTTACTGTAGGAAACATGAACATCAAAAAAGCCAAGAATGGGAGGCTCCGGCCAACCATCCTTTATATACCCTCCCCCTCATTTGAAAAGTCTCTTCCCGCTCAGTAAAACCCCGCGCAAATTCCCCGCCAAGTCCAGCAGCCGTTTCTTCTCCGAGTCCTGAGACGCAGGTGTCTTATCAATGTCAGTGACCCTGAAACTCAGAGCCACATCCAGGCTCTAGTAGCAGGGTTCTGACATGGCGTCCTCCTCCCCTTCGTCCTGGAAGGAAAAGATTAAACACAACTATTGTTCTCCGCTGTCCAGAGTTCCTTTATACTTTTTTAACAGGCTGCAATGGAATACCGGGTGTACCTTTCCTAGGTCCTTGGGTAGCCTCAGCTCATAGGTCACTTCGTTTATTCTTTTTGCTACCCTGAACGGCCCTATATAGCGTGGAGCCAATTTTTTAGATGGGAACCCCAATTTCAGGTTTTTTGTGCTCAGCCAAACCAGATCCCCTTCGCCCAATTTGTCCCCCTCTCGGCGCCTACGATCTGCAAAGAGCTTGTACTTCTTTTGTGTTTCCCGCAATGCCTCCACCACGTTCTGCCACCCTTGCTTAATTTTGGCCGGCCATTCCTTGTCGGTCTGGCCCTCTCCTTCCTTCCACTCGGGTAGCCTGGGGAAAGGTGCCACCTCCTGTCCGTATACTATTTCGAATGGGGCACGACCTGTGGCCGAATGTACGGCCCCGTTAAAAGCCATCTCAGCAAACGGTAGAAGGTCCGCCCAATCGTCCTGTCTATAATTGGTGTACATCCTCAAGAATTGGCACAGTGTTTGTTGGGTGCGTTCGACTCCCCCGTTGGTTGCGGGATGAAAAGCCGAGCTCAGGTTCCTTTCTGCTCCTAACAGCTGTAAGAATTTTCCCCAAAATTTTGCAGTAAATTGGACTCCCCGGTCGCTAATTATTTTGTCGGGACACCCATGTAGGCGATATACATGCTTCACATACAAATCAGCAAGTTTTTCAGCTGAGGGGAGTTTTGGCAGGGCCACAAAGTGTGCCTGTTTTGAGAATAGGTCCAATATTGTCCAAATGTATCTGTGGCCTCCGCTGGGGGGTAGTTCGCCTACAAAATCCATGGCCACGCATTCCCATGGCCTCATGGGCTCCACCACCTTCTGCAATAGCCCCTGGGGCTTCCCAGGTGGTGTTTTGCCCTCTGCACATAATTCACACTGCGTGACGTACCCCCTGGCGTCTTTCCTCATTCCGGGCCACCAGCATTGTTTGGCCAACAGTTTAATAGTCCTGGTGGGGCCTAGATGACCCGCACCCTTGTTATCGTGGCACTTCCTTAACATTTCTCGTCTTAAACATTCAGGAATATACAATTTCTTATTTACAAACACCAAATCCCCACACAATTCTCCCTTTTCTTTGTTAGTTTGTAACCATTTGTCCATTCCATACGCTCGTTTCAACTCTTCCTCCCATATTTCTCCTCCCCCCGTGGAAATGGCAGTACGTTTGTTTTCTTTGGCCGCTTGTGCTCGAGTTAGTACTGCCAGGCCCCACTGCTTATCTAGGAACAGGTTCCCTTCAGATTCCTGAATTCCTCCCCCGTGCTGAGGCATCCGAGAGAGAGCGTCAGCGAGTATGTTATGTTTCCCCTGGAAGAATCTGAGTCTGAAATCAAAACGGCTGAAATATTGGGCCCATCTAATTTGCTTCGCTGATAGTTTACGAGGGGATCTTAGATACTGTAAATTTCTATGATCAGTCCACACCTCAAACGGTGTTCCACTTCCTTCCAGAAAGTGTCTCCAGCACTCTAGTGCTTTTAGAATCGCTAAGGCTTCTCTCTCCCAAATCGGCCAGTTTTTTTCTGTGTCGCTAAACTTTTTTGACAGATAGCCACATGGCTTCAGGTTCCCCCCCTCGTCTTTCTGCAGCAGAACTGCCCCATATGCCCGGTCTGACGCATCGCAATGTAATACAAAGGCCTTAGACATATCGGGGTGCTGTAGGACAGGTTCCTCAGTAAAACGCTTTTTAAGGGCTTCGAAAGCTTCCTGGCATTCTATTGTCCATGTCAGTTTGGCCCCTGGGGCCTTCACTTTGGCTGTTTCTCCCCTGCCTTTAGTTTTTAACAAATCCGTTAATGGCAAAGTGAGGCGCGCAAAGTCCTTGATAAATGTTCTATAGAAGTTTGCGAACCCCAGGAAGGATTGCAGCTGCTTCCGTGTTTTGGGGGCTTCCCACCCCCTCACGTCTTCCACCTTCGCAGGGTCCATCGCCACTCCCTGGGAGGAAATCCTATACCCCAGAAAGTCTATCTGGTCTTTATTGAACTCGCACTTGGCAAGCTTCGCATACAGTTTCGCTTCCCTCAACTTTTGTAGGACTTCCCTGACTAGTTCTACGTGTTGCTCCTTAGTCCGAGACATTATCAATATGTCATCTAAAAAAATAAAGACTCCCTTGTACAACAATGGATGCAATACTTCGTTGATTAATTGCATGAATGCGGCCCCTCCCCCGCACAAACCGAAGGGGAGCACACGATAATTGAATAATCCGAATGCGCAGGAGAAGGCCGTCTTCCACCTGTCCTCTGGTTTGATCTGCAATTTATGGTAGGCCTCAATTAAGTCCAATTTAGTGAATATCTGTCCTTCCGATAACTGGGCGATCAAGTCCTTCACTAAGGGTAGGGGGTATTTATTTACAGTACTGATTGCATTTAGGCCCCTGTAGTCAATGCAGAGCCTCAGCGTTTGGTCCTTTTTCCGCCTGAACAACACAGGCGCCCCTAAAGGGGAATTTGAAGGCTCTATGAAACCCCTCGCTAGGTTTTTATCAATGTATTTTCTCAGTTCCTCCTTTTCCCTAGCTGACATCGGGTATATTTTTGCCTTGGGAAGCTCTGCTCCTGGGACTAGCTCTATTTTCACTTCAACTCTCCGCTTCGGTGGGAAATTGTCTGCTTCCTTCTCATCAAACACGTCCACAAAATCCCGATACTCTGGGGGTAATTTATCTGCCAGTTCTGCTATTCTGATAGAGTCTTCCTCCCCCCTTTTCCCTGGCTCCCTCTCCCCTTCCTGGCTCCCTTCTTCCAAATTCATCCTGAAGATCATGCTCTTATCCTCCCAGTTGATTTGCGGGTTGGCCTGCCCCAGCCACGGCATGCCTAGTATAACATTATAGCTGGCTATTTGTGATATCACAAATGACACCTTTCCTTCCCAACTCCCTATTTTACACTTTACATCTTCGGCACTGTACTTAGCTAACGATCCCGATGCTGTGGATCCGTCCAACTGCGAAAAAGCTATTGGGGATTCTAGGTTCGTTCTTTCGCATCCCAATCCCTCGGCTAATTCAGGGGAGATGATGTTCCTGGAACATCCACAATCCACAAATGCTTTGCAGGTTGCTTGTTTGCTGCCATTTTCAAGCTGAATGGGGACCACTATCATAGCTTTGTCCTGACTTACCAACCCCCCCGAGTGGTGCCTCATCGGTGGTTCTTCCTCGGCGCGTTTCCCTGCCACGGCTCTTGGTTTGGGCGGGCCTCCGCCTTCCCCTTTTCTCTGCCAGCACTCGGCAGCCCTGTGGCCCAACCGGCCGCACACGAAGCAGCCACTCCTGCTGGCGCTCACGTTCCCTGTCGGCTCCGTTCTCCTCCCGGCTGGGGTTGATCCCTCCTTCCGGCTCCCCTCTTTCATCTGCGGCCGCTGCTGTAGCGCTCCTCGGTGCCTCCTCGCCTGGGCCAGCGATGTCTCGACGCGCCCCGCCAGCTGAATCCATCCGCGCAGTGTGTCAGGCTCATCACGATGCACCGCCCAGGAGAGGATCTCCCGCCTGAGACCCTCTTTGAAGAGTTCTATCTTTGTTACTGCAGACCATTCCGGCACCTTTTCGGCGAGGCATTGGAACTCCTCCGCATACTCAGATACCGACCTCTGCCCCTGGGAGACGGTCTTCAACTTCTCCCTCGCCCGGATCTGCTCCAGTGGATCTCGGAAACGGGTCTCCAGGGCCCCCATAAAGCGTCGGAGTGACCCCAGACATGGGTCGCGCCGCGCGTGCAGCTGAACGTACCAGCTGGCCGCTCCCCTCTTCAACACTGCACCAATGGCCCGTATCCGGCTGGATTCCGTTCTAAAAGTGTGAGCATTGTCCTCCATATAGCCCCTCACCGTGGTCAGGAAAAGATCCAGTTCAGAGGACTCTCCCCCAAACTCGATCCTTAGTTCCTCTCGTCTTGGTAGGGGTCCCTGTGGTGGCAATCCCCAATTCTCCGCCCGTCGCAAGCCCCCTTGCGGACCAGTGGGCCCCGCTGCTGCTTCTCTTGGCCCTGTGCCACGCCCGGCATTCGCCAGGGGCACCAGGGTCTCAGCTGGGAGCGTAGCTGGGATTCTCGGAGGTTTTTCCCCTTCGTCGTCACTCTCCTCCACCCGCGTCAGGCTTGGTTGGGTCTTGGGCCGGGCGCCGGGCTCCTTTCGCATTTCCCTTCCCTTCGGTGCTGGGAGGTCTGCAAAGCCCTGGCTGCTTCCCACGCTCACGTCCCACATTGAGCCAGCCCGAAGTTCCCTTCCTCTCTCTGGCTCCGCCAAAAACGCCAGGCGCTCCATCGCCCTCGACATCACTGCCAGGGTGGTCTCCATCGCCGACATCCTCTCCTCCAGAAACACCATCCTTTGTGGGCCTGGGGAAGGTGAACCTTCCTCTCCTCCGGTGCTGTCTCCCCGCACCACTCCACGCCTCTGGGTTACCCCATTTGGCTGGGCATAAGCGGTGGATGACGCCAGGGCCGCCAGCTGGTGGAACTCAGCGTC
Source organism: Anolis carolinensis (assembly GCF_035594765.1). Classification (NCBI taxonomy): domain Eukaryota; kingdom Metazoa; phylum Chordata; class Lepidosauria; order Squamata; family Anolidae; genus Anolis; species Anolis carolinensis. The sequence continues at coordinate 212,961,757 of NC_085841.1, read as the reverse complement.
CGGCTCGGGAGTGGCCCTTTCCGACCTTCCTCCTCCTGCGCCCAAGAGCTCTTCATCCTCCACTTGCATGTTACACCTCACCGCTACAGCGGGATGGTGTCCGTTTTCTTGGCTTTGTGTCAGCTCACCACAGCCGCTCCTGAATGAACACACGAGACTCTCTGCGATATCACCAGAAACTTTTACTGTAGGAAACATGAACATCAAAAAAGCCAAGAATGGGAGGCTCCGGCCAACCATCCTTTATATACCCTCCCCCTCATTTGAAAAGTCTCTTCCCGCTCAGTAAAACCCCGCGCAAATTCCCCGCCAAGTCCAGCAGCCGTTTCTTCTCCGAGTCCTGAGACGCAGGTGTCTTATCAATGTCAGTGACCCTGAAACTCAGAGCCACATCCAGGCTCTAGTAGCAGGGTTCTGACATCCAACCATGTCCGGACCAAAAAAAAAGTCCAAAAACTGGGAAAATTGAACAGCACATGCACCGGACACGAACTGGTGCGTGCTCAACACACACACTGCCCCCCACCCTCAACGGACGCTCGCTCAAACCCAATGTCGCCGTTGACCTCCACATCCCTAAACCAAATGAACAATGCATGCGCTGGACAGGAATCCACACGCGCTCACCACACACAACACCCTCCACCCACAACAGACGCTCGCCGATACCCGCCGCTGCCACCATTGTCCTCAACACCTTAAGATAACATTAAGGAATAAAACATTTTTTATTTAAATTACAGAGGTCTAAAAAAAAGAAGTGGGGAAACAGGAAGCCTCATCAAGCTCCTGGGGCATATTTGGCACATATCATAGCAGGCATACATCTGCTGCTTCTTGAAATACATCTCTACCACTGCTAATATTAAGGCACAAGATGCATGGACCTGTGGTCTCCCAACAGCTCTAGTCAGCAAGGATGAACTGAATGGCAATCCAATTGCTTCAGGACATCAAAAGCTGGATCTACACTTCCCTATAATCCAGTTTCAGAATATGGATTAACTGTATTGAACTGGATTATATCAGTCTACACTGTTTGTTAGTCCCAAATAGAGTAGATTAATTGAACCAATGAGATTTATGTTCAACAATTGACTCAGTGAGTCTGTTTGAGTTTGGTACTTCCACACTAGGATCCTGGCCATTGAGTAAAGTTAGGACCGCATCGTCAAGTACAGCTCTTTATGCCTTAAGCTATTTATACGCATAGTATGCATGTTTTACTCAACACAAGGAAAAAGAAGAAAGGTATGCCTAACTCTTCCCATCATTCTTGTGATCTCAGAAAAGTAATACCTATTTGGAGGAAAGTCCCTATTTTTGCACATTTAGTTTCATTTGGTTATAGACAAAAGTTGCCGTCTTCTTCAGATACGTTTGCTTTAGCTTGAGCAAAGTGATGGCGTTGAAAGGAGCAGAGCTAGCACACTCTTCTATTTGTTTGTAAAGTACAGTGAATCCAGAATCGGGCTTTAGACTGATTCCATGATGGCTTCATTCTGTTTTAGAATGCTTCTATGTGTACTGACCCTATTGCTTTGAAGAATGCCAGGAAGATTGTTAACATAACAGATAGATGGATGACATTTGGGGACCCTCGGCAATGAGTGAGAGTTCTGTTTTCTGTAAATGTTATTTTGAATTAATTGCATACCTGGTGGGATTTCATGATAGGCAGACAAGCAAACATTACATCTGGGTCTGCGATAATTGGACTGCCCTCAACACAAATACCAGGACAAGTGACACCAAGTGCCCTGAGGGAAGAATTTATCAAATGTTGTCTCCCGCTCCATTGTGTATTTGGGAACATATGGCTATTCCTCTCTTTTTGCATTTTATAAATGTTAAAGGCCAGCCCAAGGACTCTAGTTGAGCAGTGGGATATATCACTGCAAATAAGACTAAAGTGAGCAAAGCCTGGTTCTCCAGATACTGCTGGACAACAACTCCCATCACGCCTATCCAGAACAACCAATGGTGAGAAATGTATGTAATATATTCATAGATTAGAATATTAAAGGTGTTCTAAAGGAGCAGAAATGTTAGTGTGTTGGGAATCTATGAGCAGTTAGACTCAAAAATAACCCTCTTTCGGGGGTGATTCCTCAAAAATACAGCAGAGTGGCAGAACCACGATTCATAAAGCAGAAACTTACGTGTGGTGAGCTTGGAGAAGCCTTTGTTTCTCAGGATGGCAAAGGATTGCCAAGTCTCCTTAAAAGTTCAAAAGCATTTATTGAGGTAAAAAGAAATCCATTGTGGATAGAAAAGGTTCTTGGAGCTAACTACCTCTCTAAGCTAGCATCTAAGGAAGGTAAGCAGGTAAAAATAACAAAAATATCTAAATAGCTACATTTTGCTAGGAGAATAGGCAAAATGTGTCCTTCTCAGGTAGAATACAAAGGAGGAAGAGATATGGCTGCTGACCGCATGATCCAAGCTTTTTGGGGCAATTAACATTCCAATCTAGATAGAAGAAGTTGCCTCATCCCTAAAAGGGTTCACATTACTATATCAACAATGTGAGGAGTGGATGTAAACAGGATGAAGAGATAAACCAGCAAAGGCCTATCTAGACATGCATGGAATATAGAGAGAGGTTTCCCTCATTCTAATCTATCCACTACATAACTAATAGATGAGACTTGTGTAGTCCAGGATGATATCCAACATAGTGTGATACAGCCCTGGGACACTTTATGTCGTCCATAAAATAAGCTTTGGTAAAGGTTTCCCCTGACAGTAAGTCTAGTCATATCCAACTCTAAAGGTTGGTGCTCATCTCCATTTCTAAGCAGAAGAGCCAACGTTGTCTGTAGACACCTCCAAGATCATGTGGCCGGCATGACTGCATGGAGCACCATTACCTTACCGCCGGAGCAGTACATATTGATCTACTCACATTTGCATGTTTTCGAATGCTAGGTTGGCAGAAGGGCTAATAATGGGACCTCACCTTGCTCCCTGGATTCAAACCACCAACCTTTCAGTCAGCAAGTTCAGCAGCATAGTTTAACCCGCTGCACCACCGGGGGCCAAAATAAGCTTAACACATAATAATTATGTTAATAAGTAAACGACTACAGTGATGAATGGCCAGGATCCTGCATCACCAGGCAGAATTAGAACAGTGCTCTGTTGTTGTAGCTCCCTCTACCAATGTCACCCCCACAAAACATGTCTTTAACCAAGCAGTGCCCCAACCAAAGTATTTCTGAGGTCCTACAGGTCAAGGAGCTGTGGAATGCTGACTGCAACATTCTTCTGGTCAGGAGGCACATTTGAGAGAACACTTGGGGTCCTGCCTCAACTCCTCTCAGTACACCCTGCAACCAGCACTACAGACATAATTCCTAGGCTCCCAAACTGTAGTCCTTCAGGATACTGTCAGTAGGGGTTTAAGGTCACATGCGGTCATTCATGACAATAAACATGCACCCCCAAAGTTATGAGATCATAACCTGGCCAATATTTTGTTGGTTTTTATTCCATTTTGCTGAAAGGAACCGAACAATTTTATTGTGAGTTCACTGAAGTTTGACCTAACCATTTCCTGGTTCCTTTCCAAAACTAATTTTCTGATCATCTGAGAATATATATAATATGTCAGTTACATAATAAGTAGGAGGATTGATTCACAGATGTGAAAGAATAATTTCTGAGGTACACAGTTCAGCAGATGCCAAGGTAGAATATAGGATGGTCAAAAAGCTATTGAAACTCTTTATTATTTACCAACTTTTCCCTTCAATTCAGCATTTCTACGCTTGCAAATAAAATTAATGGCCCAGAGTAAGGAATATATCCTGCAAGCCACTTACTTTCCATAATTTGTATGTAAATAGGCACATAGTCAAAATGTTATATAGTCACACACTGAAAACATACAGTATGTGTTTTAATTTGTACTGCAATTTAGTTGTTGCTTCCAACAGATGGGAGAGTCATGCAACACTTTCAGTTCATTTAATTACTGATGTAAAATATTGGCTTGTGTTAATTAAGTTCAATAAATTACATAATGGTTCAGAGATTCTACTAAGAGACCCTTTTTTGCAAATGGAACACAAAAGCTTAATTTATTCTATTCTACAAATTGAGTAACAGAAGAAAACTAAAAGAACAACATGAACTTTGGAGCAGGAAAGTGATTGAATTTCTCTGACTTAGATAACAAATATAAAGTGCATAGAATGAATAATATCTCAAACATTATATGTTTTAAAATCTGATTAATCCTAGACACTACAACAAGCGGGCGCTCAATCCGCTCCCGGGATTTGAAGCTGTGACCTTTCAGTCTGCAAGTTCAGCAGCTCAGAGCTTTAACACACTTTGCCACCGGGGCTCCTGTTGAGATACATAACAAATGCCATATATCAGTCTCCATCTTCTCGCCCATAGTAAACATGATAACCATATCTAAGAAACTAGAGCTGATGCAGTCTATCCAATGCAATTTTCTGAATCCATACCCCAAATAACCCCAGAAACAGGCCTAAAAACAAAGACACCAAGAAAAACAAATTTGGAGAGAGCTGTTATCAATGGGACTACAAGTTAAGGAACTGGTTTTTTTGGTTTGCTTGTTTGTGACTAATTTGATATGAATGTGCTACTGCCACAGGTAAAGTGCACTTTTCTTTAATGATGTCTGACAGGTTTGCTCCAGAAGTGAATATATTTTCACTTAAATGTTCTTAAGTGGATAAAATGTGTATGGTTACTCATGTGAAACTGTATAATTATCTGATAGCCTTAAAAGAAAAGCAAATGTATTAGTATTGAATGGTTTGTTGCATATTTAATAGGCCAGTGTTTGTTTCCTCCTCGTCATATAAGAGGAAACCGATAGGTACTATATATACTCGAGTATAAGCCAACCCGAATATAAGCCGAGGCACCTAATTTTACCACAAAAAACTGGGATAACTTATTGACTCGAGTATAAGCCAAGGGTGGGAAATGCAGCAGCTATGGGTAAATTTCAAAATAAAAATAGATACCAATAAAATTTCATTTCATTAATCGAGGCATCAGTAGGTTAAACGTTTTTGAATATTTACCGTATTTCAAAGAAAAACAATAAACTAGCTCTATAAGTGGAAAAGTAGGGACAACAAAAACAATATGGTATCAACAATAACCTAATAATAATAATAATAATAATAATAATAATAATAATAAAAACTTCATTTGGATCCCATTCTATCTCCCCATGGGGACTCAGGTCGGCTTCCAACATAGTAACAGGCAAACATTCAATGCTTTTATAAACAATGCAGAGCTAGATATAGATCTATAATGATAGACACTAATTTCACATATGCATTTTCCCCTGAAACGTTTACAAATCCCTCTGTGTGTGTGTGTGTGCATTTCCCCTACAATATTTGCAAGCCATATATATATATATATTATATAGATAGATATATACATATCTATCTAGACATGTCTATAGATATTTGTGTATTCATTTCCCCCCTGTAATATTTGCAAGCCCTATATATAGGTAGGTAAGAATATATTCACATCTATCCAGACATCTCTCTTTATATAGATATTTGCAGCGACTTGCAAACATATGAGGGTAAATTCATATATAAAAATAATGTATATGTATGGCTACAGATACACAGGTACATGGATCTATATGTATAAAGGATTTGCAAAGACCTGCAAACATATGAGGGCAAATTCATATATAAAATTAATGTATATAGATATATACACATATAAAGGTACATAGAGATTGCAAAAGCTTGCAAGGGGTTAATGCCTATATATCTGTAAGAGAGTTTAACAAATATTTCAGGGGGAAATGCTTTCATAAGATTAATGAATATATATTTTTCTTCTTCCTAACTTGCAAGGGTGTCTTTCTCTTTGCAAAACATTCCCTTGATTAAGAGCGAGGGAGGATTTGCAAAAGAAAACACACTGATAAGGGAGAAGAGGGAAATAGATCACATATTGCAAGCAATAGCCTGCAGGCTCTGTTGCTCGCCTTGACCTTGACCCGATTATAAGCCAATGGAGGCTTTTTCAGCTCATAAATAAGGGCTGAAAAACTCGGCTTATCTTCGAGTATATACGGTATCTCATTTTATATTGGAGCTGAAAAGTTTTGCTGTTGTGTGTTTTCAAGACATTTTGGACTCATGTGAACCCTAAAGGGAACCTATCACAAGGCAAGATTTCTTCAGAGAAGATTTGGCTTTATTTTTCTTTGGCCCTGACTTCCCAAGATCACCCAGTGGGTTTCCATGGCTTAAACCCTGATCTGTAGAATTATAATCCAATGATAAAACTACCTACACGGCACTGGATCTCACTGATAAACTACCAGTACTTATTTTTAGTTCTAGATCCAATTGTTAGCCTTGACTGGAGTCAGCTTGTTGGACCAATGAGACTATATTTAAGTTCCATTGCTTCACTAGATCTCTAGCACTACAGGACTAGATATTTAGATGTTAGGGCCACATTGGGCTAAACTATATGCTCTATTAAATATATATCATGTAGGTTAAGGCCTCTGTCTTTATCACACTAACATACAAGCATGCATTGGGCCATGGCACATGAGTGGGCGATGTTTAAACATCTCCTGTCATTTGGTTTTACAATATTCCCTCACTTATCACTGGGGTTAGGTTCCAGGACCACCCGCAATAAGTGAAAATCCGCAAAGTAGGGACGCTATATTTATTTTAATATTTATACATTATTTTAGTAGTTATACACTATTTTAAGTCTTTATCAACCAATCGTGTGTTGATAAATCGCCTCCTTCTCATCCCGTTGCTGCTTGGGCTCCTTTACTTTCTCTTTGGCTTCTCCTTCCTCAGGGTGTAAATTATAATTTTTTATGATTTATAATAGTCTTTTAGAGTTTATTGAAAACCCGCAAAACAGCGAATCCGGGAAAAGTGAACCGCGAAGTAGTGAGGGAACACTGTACCTAATTTTTTTCCTTGAAATTTTTATCAGATCCTGGAGAGCCCTGGGTGGTTCCATGCAACCTATGAATTGCAATTTGCCCACCCCTGGTTTGAATACTGGACTAAGATTCTGGAAAACTAAGATTCAAATCCCCACTTAACTTTGGAAACTCACTGGGGGATCTTGGGCAAGTCACTTCCTTAGGGGAAGGCCAAAGTAAGACCCCTGTGAACAAATCTTGCCAGCCAAGAAACCCCATGTACTGAATAAACAATTACAATTAAAACCAAACAATTAAAACATAAATTATTTAAACTTCAATTAAAATTACACCATCCAAAACATAATCCAGGGCCATTCCATTTTTCAAACACCTTGAAACTTATTGCACTGCTCCAATTATTTGGCAAAAGCATGATCCCAAAGATAGGTCTTAAGTTTTTTTCCTGAAGGTCAGGAGAGAAGGGGCTGATCTAATTTTATTGAGCAGGGAGTTCCACAGATAAGGGGCCACCATTGAGAAGGCCCTGTCTCTCGTCTCCACCTGTCGTGCCTGTGAAGTAGGTGGGACCAAGAGCAGGGCATCCCCAGACTATCTTAACCTCACCTTTAAAAGGTAAAGGTTTCCCCTGATGTTAAGTCCAGTCATGTCTGACTCTGGGGGTTGGTGCTCATCTCCATTTCTAAGCCGATGAGCCGGCATTGTCCGTAGACACCTCCAAGGTCATGTGGCCGGCATGACTGCATGGAGCGCCGTTACCTTCCCACCGGAGCGGTACCTATTGATCTACTCACATTTGTTTTCGAACTGCTAGGTTGGCAGAAGCTGGAGCTAACAGCGGGCGCTCACTCCGCTCCCCGGGTTTGAACCTGGGACCTTTCGGTCTGCAAGTTCAGCAACTCAGTGCTTTAACACACTGAGCCACCAGAGGCTCCTCACCTTAGAAGTGTCTTAATTTAGAATCAACTTCACAGCACACAGTATCAACATGCCAAGGTAGGTTAATGGAGTTTTAGCCTCCCAAACCTATAGGCCAATCTCAATAAGACTAGATACACCATCTAAGTAGAAGGGAGTCTTTGTTGTCCTGTTACTAAAAGGCCACTCATTTTCTCATATGAAATTGTGCTCTGTAATTGGGGCAAAAACTCATGTTCCCCAAATGTTGTTGGACTCCAATTCTCAATAGCCCTGGCCTGCATGATCCAGAACCAAGGCAACATCTGAATCATACACCTTTCCCATCTCTGCTGTAAGTAAAGTCTGGTGGGGCAGGGACCATTTTCCTCCCTGCATTCATCTAGTGAACCACACTACCATATCTAGGAGCCTCCGGTGGCCTAGGGGATAAAAGCCTCGTGACTTGAAGGTTGGGTTGCTGACCTGAAAGCTGCCAGGTTCAAATCCCACCCGGGGAGAGCGCGGATGAGCTCCCTCTATCAGCTCCAGCTCCATGCAGGGACATGAGAGAAGCCTCCCACAAGGATGGTAAAACATCAAAAACATCCGGGCGTCCCCTGGAAAACGTCCTTGCAGACAGCCAATTCTCTCACTCCAGAAGCAACTCCGGTTGCTCCTGACACAGAAAAAAACAAAAAAACAAAAAACAAAACTACCATATCTTGGTATCATCAAAGTAACACAACATCACTTCTGGTGTCATTTTGGTCAATCTTCAACTATTTTTCCCATTTGATCTTTCAGAAATATTTGGGGTGCATTGAACAATTACAGGAAGCAAACCGTTTCATTTTGAGCAGTCTGGGAAATTTTTCACTAAGGCTGGGGAAAAAGAAAATCACCTGAAAATGGATGCCCTGCCAAAAACAATCTGGGTAATCTGGTGGACTTATTCAACATCCCACAAGCCACACTCTAGGGCTGCCTGTGACCTACAGGTCACACTTTATGCACTTTGTTTTCAAATAAAACCAAAGCCTGCCTCAGAAGCCTCATTTGGTTTCAGAGTAGTATGTGACAACAAACACCATCTGACACTTCACATCTCATCAGGATGCATTGCTACAAAAAGTTTATAAATGAGAAGAGTCACCTTATGTTTAAAGGTTCTACTAGTTAAGAGAGAGAAATAACAGCATAAAGCCCTTTAAGCCACATTAATTATTGCTTGTGAATCCCAAATTTAGTGTAATGCTTAGATATGCAGTATTGAGCACATCTTTGGCAATCATTTATGATTCATATTGCCATAAGCCTCGAACACATCTGGATAATCAAGCACAGAGATGGCACCTAAGCCAAGATTTATAGCCCCGAGTTCTTTTCAAACATACTCTCCAATACACTTTCGCAGACATATATTTTCTTTGAGCTTCCACACTCTAAATGAAGAAAGTTAATTTTCTGGCTAGTTCTCCTGTATGATATACCTTTTCAAATAAAAATGTTCCTGAGTTATCCATTTGCACATTATTTTTAATGCATCTTCTTTTAGACATTGTACATTTACACCATTTGGACATTATGGTTCAAGAGAAGCAGAATACTGAGAATAACTACAGTAGAGTCTCGCTTACCCAACATAAACAGGCCAGCAGAACGTTGGATAAGCAAATATGTTGGATAATAAGAAGAGATTAAGGAGAAGCCTATTAAACATCAAATTAGTTTATGATTTTACAAATTAAGCTCCAAAACATCATGTTATACAACAAATTTGACAGAAAAAGTAGTTCAATAGGCAGTAATGCTACGTTGTAATTACTGTATTTACGAATGTAGCACCAAAATATCACGATGTATTGAAAACATTGACTACAAAAATGCGTTGGATAATCCAGTACGTTGGATAAGCGAATGTTGGATAAGTGAGTACCTGCATTACCAATTTAGATTGGGATGGAGTATTTTTGGCCCTTCAGATAAGAGCTGTTTGACAGTGGAATACATTGCCTTGGAGTATGGTGGAATCTCGTTCTCTGGAGGTTTTTAAACACAGGCTGGATTTGTCAGGAGTGCTTCTATTGTGTGTTCCTGCAAGGGTATGGGCTTGGACTGAATGGCCCAGTCCAACTCTATGAGCCTATGATTTATTTGTCTTTCAATTTCCAATGGCCACATGCAGTATAATCAATGGAAAGGGAACGTGGTAGTCCAAAATCTCAGAAAGGTCAAAGGGTTCCCTATTTATTTGTTTGCCCCATTTATACCTCGCCTTTCTCACCCCAAAGGGGACTCAAGGCGGCTTACACATGGCACAATTCAATGCCCCAAAACACATATAAAATCAAAGCTTAAAATATTAAATATTCAAAAAAATTAGACATTAAAATTTAAACATTACAACAGTTAAAAATCACGCACCTATCCCTGGTTAGTAAAGGTAAATGTTTCCCCTGACATTAAGTCCAGTTGTGACCGACTCTGAGGGTTGGTGCTTATCTCCAATTCTAAGCCAAAGAGCCGCCGTTGTCCGTAGACACCTCCAAGGTCATGTGGCCAGCATGACTGCATGGAGCGCCATTACCTTCCCGCCAGAGCGGTACCTATTGATCTACTCACATTGGCATGTTTTCGAACTGCTAGGTTGGCAGGAGTGAACTGTTGTAGGAGGGGCAATTTTGCCCATCTGATGAGGTCATAAGATTGCATTCTGAATCATGGCCATATAGTGCAGGAACTCATCTACATAAACATTATAACCCGGATTAACCTTGAGTTCACTCCTGGTTGTCATCATGATGTTTAGCCACTTCTGGTAACAATCACAGGTCAAACTGCGTCAATCCTTTTTCCTGGTTGTATAGGCACCTCTGCAGATGTCAGCACAAGGAGCTGTGGGGCTGTCTGGGAGTGATAATGGTGACATGGATGATAAAATGATGGTCCAACCAATGCAGTCTTGACCCAACTTGACTATGTGGCCTCCAAATTGCTGACACTATGACACCCAGATTTACTAGCCAGCCAGGAGCCCCCAGATGGCACAGTGGACTAAGTGACTTGAAGGTTGGGTTGCTGACCAGAAAGCTGCCAGGTTCGAATCCCACCCGGGGAGAGTGCAGATGAGCTCCCTCTATCAGCTCCAGTTCCATGCTGGGACATGAGAGAAGCCTCCCACAAGGATGGTAAAACATCAAAATATCCGGGCGTCCCCTGGGCAACGTCCTTGCAGACGGCCAATTCTCTCACTCCAGAAGCGACTCAAGTTGCTCTTGACACGGAAAAAAAAAACTAGCCAGTTTAGAGAGTGGCTAGTAAACCTGGCTAGTAAAAGGAGCCCCGGTGGCGAAGTGTGTTAAAAGCACTGAGCTGCTGAACTTGCAGACCAAAAGGTCCCAGGTTCAAATCCCTGGAGCGGAGTGAGCGCCCGCTGTTATCTCCAGCTTCTGCCAACCTAGCAGTTCAAAAACATGCCAATGTGAGTAGATCAATAGGTACCGCTCCGGCAGGAAGGTAAGGGCGCTCCATGCAGTCATACCGGCCACATGACCTTGGAGGTGTCTACGGACAACACCGGCTCTTCGGCTTAGAATTGGAGATAAGCACCAACCCCCAGAGTCAGACATGACTGGACTTAACATCAGGGGAAAACCTTTACCTTTACCTAAGAAGATAAATATGGTAGATCCAGCACAAGAAAATGTAAAAGAACTAAAATAATCTTCACAGTAATTAGAAGTGAATCTCATCTATGTAAACTGAAAATGGAAAAAGAGTAAAAAAATTTTTTAAAAAGCAGACATACAGCAGTCAGGAAATCTCCCAGGACCTGTTGTGTTGATGTTCCTACCAAGATGTGGGTAGTTTTAATTTTGAGAGAAAATCAACACTAATTCTTTGTGCTTCCACAGGAGCTACTAAATGAAATGTTGTAGAACTCTAATAGATACAAAGACATTAATGACACAATTAAATTGGTCATTATGGAGAACAAGGCAGAGGGGGGAAAGATTTAAAAACTGACAAGGATTTGTATTACACAAGACTCAACTTTCACAGAAAAACAAAGTCAAGTAGCACCAAGTGAATATGAAAACTTTGTTTAAAAAAAAAACCAAGTAGAAAAGAGAAGTGGGAAACTATTGCTCAGGTGATAACAAATGTCACCAATATCTTAAGGACTAATGGCTGGAAATGCCCAGAAGAGAAAATGGAATGGTTGCGGAATTCCAAAAAATCAAATTTGACTTACTGTATATACTCGAGTATAAGCCTAGTTTTTCAGCCCTTTTTTTAAGACTGAAAAAGCCCCCCTCGGCTTATACTCAGGTGAGGGTCCTGGTTGGCTTATATTTGGGTCAGCTTATACTCGATAATATATGGTACATTTATTATTTTTCTCTATTATTATTGGTATTATTACATTTATTATATTTCTCTATTATTGTTGTTACTATTACATTTATTTTACTCTATTTTATTATTAATAATACATTTATTATTTCACTATATTATTATTATTGCATTTATTATTTCACTCTGATATTATTATTGCATTTATGATTTTACTCTATTATTACTTGTATTATTTTCCTGTATTATTATTATTATTATTATTATTATTATTATTATTATTATTATTTTACTCTAATATTATTAAAGGGATACATAAGCACATTTACATTGAAGATGAAAATAATGATTTGATCAGAGTTGGACAGTCTTATCTTAAATTTGAGCTTTATGTAAATATGCAAAAACATTTTACCTACTGATGCCACAATTAATGTAATTTTATTGGCATCTATTTTTATTGCTGAAATTTATCACCCTCGGCTTATACTGGAGTCAATGTTTTCCCAGTTTTTTGTGGTAAAATTAGGTGCCTTGGCTTATATTCGGATCAGCTTATACTCGAGTATATACGGTAGTTCTTGGCTGTATTTATATTTCATTTAATTGAATAGTTCATGACAGCAGCCAACATCTTTCTTTAGTGTAACAAAAGTACAGCAAGTACTAAACATGTCACATTTTATTTATTATTTTTGCGTATTCTATATTCTTCTGAACGAGTCTAGATATTTTAATCAAAATCAACCCAAAAAACCTATACAGTACTAGCTGTGCCCGGCCACGCGTTGCTGTGGCGAAGTATGGTGGTATGGGAAATAAAGTATTGAGGAATTGGTGGTAGTTAAGGTAAAGGGTAAAGGTTTTCCCCTTACATTAAGCCCCCTTCTATGAGCCCCCTTCTACACAGCTGGATAAAATGCACACTGAAGTGGATTATATGTCAGTGTGGAGTCAAGATAATCCAGTTGAAAGCAGATAATATAAGATTCTAAATGGGTTATATAGCTGTGTGGAAGGGCCTTGAGTCTACACTGCCATATAATCCAGTTCAAATCAGATAATCTGTATTTTATAGGTAGTGTGGAAGAGGCCTAAGTGAGGCCTAACTCTGCCTGTCCCCTGGGGTGAGTGGGTTGCTAGGAGACCAAGTGGGCGGAGCTTAGCCTTCTAACTGGCAGCAATTGGATGAAAGCAATTATTCCTCTCCCTCTAATTAGGACTTTATTTTTCTTTTCTTTTAGTTGTATGAACGTAGAGGCATGGATGAGGGGTTGTGCTACCAAGTTTAGTGTTTCTGAGATGTGTAGTTTTGTTGTTTTGTCCTAGGCCGAAATTTCATTACCCTTTTATATATATAGATAGACTTATCCATACGTCAATGTAGGTACTGCATTGTAACTCTTATTTTAAAAAGGAATCACCCCCTTATCTGAATAAAGTGCCAAAAGAGAAGATACAATCCTCTCTACTGTGTCTGGTGTGGCACTTCTGGTCTTTTTGAATGTCTTGGTGGGGAAATGGTAGAGGGGGTTAAATACAAAACACTTCTGGTCCCAAACATTTTAGATAAGGGATTCTCATCCAGTACTGGCAAATACTGAATCTCAGAGAGTTTCCATTTTCTGAAGTGGGCTTTTCAGTTCAATCTGAATAAACTAGTAGGCACTTTCCTCAACAGGCTTATTTCTCCTTTTGCTGCTACTATCTTTTTTTGTGAGATGAGATCCATGAATGCACCCATTGTTTAACATTTTTGCCATGCCAAGTGTATAAACAAAGCAGCCCACTACCTGCTCAAGTGTCTTTTAATGTCTCAAGTGGCCAGCTGCATGATTATGATGAATGCATTCAAGGACTCTTTTCTATCCTGGCGTGACAACCTTGTGACTCCTGATAAACAAGCAAATCAATGGGATATTTTTCCTGAATCAGACCAAGTCTCCCCAGTCCTACGTTCTCAAAAATAACCTGCATTACAAACATCTCAGTTTCTCTCTCTCTATCTGTAAGGTAAAGGGTAAAGGTTTCCTCTGACGTTAAGTCCACTCATGTCTGACTCTGGGGGTTGGTGCTCATCTCCATTTCTAAGCCGAAGAGCCAGCGTTGTCCGTAGACACCTGCAAGGTCATGTGGCTGGCATGACTGCATGGAGTGCCGTTACCTTCCTGCCGTAGCGGTACCTATTGATTTACTCACATTGGCATGTTTTCGAATTGCTAGGTTGGCAGAAGTCTATCTGTACTTACACACAATATTGATTATCTTTCTTCAGTTCCAAACATTATGAATACATCTGCACAAGCAACCTTCTGGATTGTCCTTCCTAAAGATCAAACAGGTAGGAGGGAAGCAGGCCAAGTGAGGGAAAGCATTGGGAAGATTGGGAACCTGTCTTATCCTATTTTCTCCTGGTAAAGTCTGTCTTTAGGGATGGCCAGCCATCCCACATCCTTTCCCCGCCTTCTTTCAGCTTCCCCCCTTCTTTCTTGAACCAGCTAAAATGGAGAAGAGGTTCCATGTGATGAAGTCCTAATGCAAAGAAACACAGCAGATGTGTTTTAATCTATGGACAAAGCATGAGGAAGAACGGATCTGATTTTATGTTTGAAATGTATATTTTTAATTCATAATGTATTTTAATAGTTTTAACTGTTTTATGTGCTGTTTTATATTGGTTTGTATGGGCATCTAATTGTTGCCACTGTTGTAAGCCGCCCTGAGTCCCTTCGGGTGAGAAGGGCAGGATATAAATGTGAGAAATAAATAAATAAATAATCTTTTAAACGTCTGTTTGTGGTATTTATATGTCCTTACTGTTATAAATTGAGTTGCCCCTGGTGGCACAGTGCATTAAAGTGCTGAGCTGCTGAACTTGTAGACCAAAAGGTCCCAGGTTCAAATCCCAGGAGCGGAATGAGTGCCCGCTGTTAGCCCTAGCTCCTGCCAAACTAGCAGTTCGAAAACATGCCAATGCGAGTAGATCAATAGGTACCGCTCAGCGGGAAGGTAACAGCTCTCCATGCAGTCGTGCCGGCCACATGACCTGGAGATGTCTATGGACAACGCTGGCTCTTTGACTTAGAAATGGAGATGAGCACCAAACCCTAGAGTCGGTCACGACTGGACTTAACGTCAGGGGAAACCTTTACCTTTACCTTATTTTTATTGTGCATGTTATGTGGCATTGAATTTTTGCCATGATTTGTGAGCCACTTTGCATCCCCTTTGGAGTGAGGACGGGGTATAAATATAGTAAACAAATAAATACATCTGGAATAACAGATTTCAATAGATGGGCAAGAATTGTACAAAGAAACACGATGCTTCTGACAGCCATTGATGCTTTCCCTTTGATGTAATTTTTTAAAGACCAGTTAGAGCAGTCATTCTCAACCTTTGGTCCTCGAGGTGCCTGGGACTTCAACTTCCAGAAGTCCCACTCCAATAAGAATTATGCCAGATATTGTATCTGTTGAAATTCACTAAACATCCCACTTTAACTAAGATCTCAATTGCTTTTGGGCAGGGTTGACCCAAGGTACATGCTGCCTGAGGTAGAGGGGTAAATGCTGCCTCTCCTTCCAAGTTATGGCACATAGTACAGTAGAGTCTCACTTATCCAAGCCTCACTTATCTAAGCCTCTGGATAATCCAAGCCATTTTTATAGTCAATGTTTTCAATATAGTGTGATATTTTGGTGCTAAAGTCGTAAATACAGTAATTACAACATAACATTACTGCGTATTGAACTACCTTTTCTGTCAAATTTGTTATATAACATGAAGTTTTGGTGCTTAATTTGTAAAATCATAACCTAATTTGATGTTTAATAGGCTTTTCCTTAATCCCTCCTTATTATCCAACATATTCGCTTATCCAAGCTTCTGCCGGCCCATTTAGCTTGGATAAGTGAGACTCTACTTTACCTAAATCTGCCCAACTTTCTTTGGCACATGAGGTAGAACTTGATATCTCCTACAGAAATCCTACCAGCATTTCTCCTTATTTGCAATAAGAATAACACAAAGAACTAAAAGATGTCTAAAATACGATGACTGTCTGAAGAATGTGCCTCGCTCTGCCTAATGGCAGCTCCAGATTTGCTCCTGCTGTTGCTGGTTATTAATGGTCAACTATGGCTGGATCCCTTGTTTTTTTCCTTTCAAGGATAAATGATCTTGGCCAATAAGGTTTGTTTCAGAATCTCATTCCAAGTTTCCTAACAACCATTTCTCCATTTACATAATAGCTGGACAGGAGATGGTGGTGAGCCTACCACATGGGCAGCTTCTAGTTTCTCAAACATAATGGTATTTTCCTTTTGCTTGAGTGATTGCTCCTCCTGTGACCTTTTCCTCCACACTATCTGCAAATGTCATAAGGACAGAGACTCCCTGAGGGATTTGGTTTGATTTATTATTCCCCATGATTGTTTATTGATGGCTTTTGCTCTTGGGCTTTCTCCATCTGCCACACCTCCTCTGTTCAAGCTGTTCTTAAATGGCTGATGCAATCCTAAAGGACTTATTCTGGAGCTTGGAAAGAACTGTAGAAATCTCTCAGGAAACAACCATCTCTGCTTCTTTATTGTGTGAAGTATACCTGGATCTCAGTAGGGTAATATTACTATTTAAAGTATGAGCTTGGACAGGTCAACAACAAGCTCGCAGAAACAATATCCCAATAAGATTACTACCCTGGGTGGCAGTATATTCCAGTCCAAAGTCAGTGACACTACACTTTTCAAATACTACTTACTAATGGTGATGAAATAGAGGGAGCATGTAATAACCAGGAATTATTCCACACTCCCTGTATCAGTTTTTTGGGAGAACAGCTTGCTGAGATCAATTGAATTTGATGCTGAAAACCAACTCCTAGATTCAGAATGTTTTACAATACATAAAAAAGGTAAAGGTTTCCCCTGACGTTAAGTCCAGTCATGTCTGACTCCTTGGGTTGGTGTTCCTCTCCATTTCTAAGCCGAAGAGCCGGCGTTGTCCATAGACACCTCCAAGGCCATGTGGCCAGCATTGACTGCATGGAGCGCCGTTACATAGAATACATGCTCTTATCTAAATTCTAAGCTTCGCATCCTAGCTAATCCCAACTAGAACCAACCTACTGAATCAATGGGAATTATATAAGCACTGACCCACTATCCAACAATGGATTCACATCTAACATTTTTGCACTGGGTTTGGTTAGTAGATTTGAGGCTACAAATAAACACAGATCTGTGTAGGAAAGATAGTAAGATCAAGAATAGCTTTGATGGTGTGGTGAGTAAATTAGAAAATTAAGTAAATTAAGAGAATACATTATCTTAACTAAATTCTAAGCTTCGAATCATAGCTAATCCCAACTAGAGCCAACCTACTGAATCACTGGGAATTATATAAGCATTAACCCACTATCCAACAATGGATTCACATCTAACATTTTTGCACTGGGTTTGGTTAGTAGATTTGAGGCTACACATAAACACAGATCTGTATAGGAAAGATAATAACATTGAGAATAGCTTTGATGGTGTGGTGAGTAAATTAGAACCAGACAACCTGAGGAGTGAGGTTGAATGGGTCTTAAGAAGCATTGCTAAAAACAAGGCAGCAGGAGACAACGGGATCCCAGCTGAACTGTTTAAAATCTAGAAAGATGATGCTGTCATGGTGATGCATGCCATATGCCAGAAAATATGGAAAACACAAGAATGGTCATCAGATTGGAAAAAATCAACTTATATCCCTATACCAAAAAAAGGAAAATGCTAAATAATGCTCAAACTTTCATACAGTGGCACTTATTTCACATGCCAGTAAGGTAATGCTCAAGATCCTGCAAGGTAGACTCCAGCAATATATGGAGCAAGAAAGACCAAATTGCCAATATCTGCTGGAAAATGGAGGAAGGCAGCGAGTTTCAGAAAAACATCTATTTCTGTTTTATTGATTTTTCTAAAGCCTTTGACTGTGTGGATCATAATAAATTGTGGCAAGTTCTTGGTGGTATGGGGATACCAAGTCACCTTGTCTGTCTCCTGAGAAATCAGTATAATGACCAAGTAACAACAGTAAGAAGAGACCACAGAACAACAGACTGGTTCAAGATTGGTAAAGGTGTATGGCAGGGCTGTATACTTTCACCCTATCTATTCAACTTGTATGCAGAAACCAAGGCTGCAGTTAAAATTGCTGGAAGAAATATTAACAACCTTAGATATGCAGATGATACCACTTTGATGGCTGAAAGTGAGGAGGAGCTGATGAGCCTTATCACCAAGGTGAAAGAAGAAAGTGCAAAAGCTGGGTTGCAGTTAAACATAAAAAACCCAAAGATTATGGAAACAAGACTGATTGATGACTGGCAAATAGTGGGAGAAAACATGGACTTTGCTTTTCTAGGGACAAAGATCACTGCAGATGCAGACTGCAGCCAGGAAATCAGAAGACGTTTACTTCTTGGGAGGAGAGAAATGACAAACCTCGATAAAATGGTGAAGAGTAGAGACATCACACTGGCAATGAAGGTCCACATAGTTAGTGCAATGGTATTCTCTATAGTAACCTATGGATGTGAGAACTGGACCATAAGGAAGGCTGAGCAAAGGAAGATAGACGCTTTTGAACTGTAGTGTTGGAGGAAAATTCTGAGAGTGTCTTGGACCGCAAGAAGATCCAACCAGTCCATACTAAAAGAAATAATGTCAAACTGATCACTGGAGGGAAGGATATTAGAGGCAAAGATGAAGTACTTTGGCCACATCATGAGAAGACAGGAAAGCTTGGAGAACATACTGATGCTGGGGAAAATGGAAGGAAAAAGGATGAGGGGACAACCAAGGGCAAGAGATGGATGGCATCCTTGAAGTGACTGGCCTGACCTTGAAGGAGCTGGGGGTGGCGACAGCTGACAGGGAGATCTGGCGTGGGCTGGTCCATGAGATCACGAAGAGTCAGAGGCGACTGAATGAATAAACAACAAACAAACACAAAATCAGGAACTTCCGGTGATGCAGTGTGTTAAAGCACTGAGCTTCTGAACTTGTGGACCAGAAGGTCTTAGGTTCGAATGCGGGGAGTGGAGTAAGTGCCTTCTGTTAGCCCCAGCTTCTGCCAACCTAGCAGTTCGAAAACATGCAAATAGGTACCGCTCCAGCAGGAAGGTAACAATGCTCCATGCAGTCATGCCGGCCAAATGACCTTGGAGGAGTCTACGGACAACGCCGGTTCTTCAGTTTAGGAATGGAGATGAGCACCAACCCCCAGAGTCGGACACGACTAGATTTAATGTCAGGGGAAAGCCTTTACCTACCTACCTAAACACAAAATCTGACATGATTTAAGTCCAGATGCCCTCTATGTCATATCAGAAAGAAAGAAATAACCCCAGACCCCACCCCTAGCCATCAGACTGAAAAGATAGTCTCTTGGCATATTTTAAAAGCGCTTCCATGTATTAGAGCTATTGCTTGTGGCACAAAAATAGCACCATTTGAATGATATTAATGAGAACTTAATGTGAAGCAGGGAAGCATAAATGAAGGTGTGCCTAAAATACTCAATCACATAAAAATATCATAAATCATTCCTTTGTTCCATCACAAATTATTTTATATTGTCCCCATTTGTCTCTACCACCCAATAGAGCAACCCACTAGAAAGGAAACTAATGATTCCTGTTTTTTTGTTTTGACTCTTAACAGTATCAATAGTACAGTGTTAAAGCTAGCTCCACTTCACATAAATGTCATTATGAAAAATTAAGCTCTCAGCCTACGTGTACAATGCCCTTGAAAAATTGTGAAGGCTTCTCAAGTGTTGTGTCATTTAAAACTACAGTTCAACTTATGAGCATCTGCCATTCAAGTCAAATCCTGGTTTTCTTTGGGTATCAAAGCTTTATTTGCCTTTTTCCAGATGCTGCGGATTTTCCCGGTTTGTAATATTGAGTTCATTGTTTGCTGTAAATGAAAGTAATATCTCCTCTTGAAAACCTTTACAATAAATCTATTGCAATCCATCTGGTTCTGGTGACTTCCCTGTACAGTCTTGTTTATAACATAACACATTTTATAATATTTGGTGAATTTTGTTTAGTCGTATATCCTTCCAGTTTATCCATAGAAATTTCTTCTCAGTTATATCAAGTTTAAAACATGTTTCCTCTCCCCTGTTTCTCTGGCATATTCACTTTGGCTAGATAGAATAAAGAGACTTGCCCAAGTTCGTGATCACCATTTCAGAATAGATCACTTCTTTATATGCCAAAGGTAAATGAGGATAGTAAACTTTTGAAAATGGTTTGACTTCCAGCAGTTTTGGCAAGCTGCTCTTTTTGTCTCCCTGGCAGTCTGCTCACAGGGAAATGAGTCACTTGAAATTCATATAATCTCAAGTTATCCCTTTGTCTGGGGAGAATGTCCCTCAGATCGTCCTCCCCAGTTGGCTGTCAATCATACTTGGAGCCATATCTGGAGCCAATGCAACCCCAGAGGTGTCTGTTTGCCATTTTCCCCTTGCTCAGAATCCTAGTAAGTGCATTTAATTCCTGACATTTATATCCATGTACCAGGTGGGATAAACAACTTCCCCCCCCCTGCTGCTTTATTCTCACAGCAGTCCTGTAAAGTAAACTTGGTTTGAGATAAGATTGGATTTTTCAGAAACTTACTATTTAAAAATTAACATTTTACTGTACAGTTTCTAAGGCATTATGCCTTGGTATTCAAATGCATGTATTTATGCATGCTATAGCACAATCTCTTTGTCTTTTCTTCCATTGATCTACAGCCTGGATGTAGACACCAGAGACTGATGATGATGATGATGTATTTATTATTTGCTTCTCCTTGTCGCTCGAAGTGGAGTAAACATAATTTTAAAAGAGAGGCAAAACAAAGGTCTATTAAAATACATATAACAAATAAGTAAAGGTTTCCGCTGACGTTGAGTCAAGTCGTGTCTGACTCTGGGAGTTGGTGCTCATCTCCATTTCTAAGCCAAAGAGCCGGCGTTGTCCATAGACACCTCCAAGGTCATGTGGCCGGCATGATTGCATGGAGCGCCATTACCTTCCCACCGGAGCGGTACCTATTGATCTACTCACATTGGCATGTTTTCGAACTGCTAGGTTGGCAGAAGCTAAAGCTAACAGCGGGCGCTCACTCCACTCCCCAGATTAGAACCTGCAACCTTTCGGTCTGCAAGTTCAGCAGCTCTGTGCTTTAACACACTGCGTCACCAGGGGCTCCTTATATAACAAATACACATAGGTAAAATGCAACATGCAACTTAGTGATAAAATGTAGATTAAAATTTACAAGTTAAAATTGACTGGGTAGGCCTGCCAGAAGAGACAGGTCTTAAGTTCTAAAGTATTTTTATGACCTCTAGTAAAGGTAAAGGTTTCCCCTGACGTTAAGTCCAGTCATGTCTGACTCTGGGGGTTGGTGCTCATCTCCATTTCTAAGCCGAAGAGCCGGCGTTGTCCATAGACACCTCCAAGGTCATGTGGCCTTCCTGCCAGAGCCGTACCTATTGATCTACTCACATTGGCATGTTTTCGAACTGCTAGGTTGGCAGGAGCTGGAGCTAACAGCGGCTGCTCACGCCGCTCCCGGGGATTGAACCTGGGACCTTTCGGTCTCCAGCTCAGTGCTTTAACACACTTCGCCACCGGGGTTGATAATGGTACAATTGCGGTTCCTCTCTATAGACCGGAGAAACTTCATATTTCTCATTCATTCCTTGATCTCTAGGTGGCATTAGTGGTTACCTTTTTTTATTAGACAATCCCAGGCTTGAAAATAGCTGAATACGAGAGACACAGAATGAGCAAATTTGTAACGTTTTAATCATTTAAAGATTACATTGTCAGTCAACTTAAGTTGTGAGCCTCGGCATGGAAGATGGAGTGACAGCACCCCCCATTGGCCAGATTCTAGCACAGCTTCCAAGATGTCAGAAATAAGATGGGAAAAACTGCCTTTACCTCTGTTGTGTTGTCTGTCCTTGTTAATCAGCATTGAATGTTTGCCATATGTGTGTTCTGTGACCGCTCTGAGTCCCCTTTGGGGTAAGAAAGGCGGGGTATAAATACTGTAAATAAAGTTCTGTCTTAAATTCTGACAGCTGATTTAATTGTTGGTGCTCTTCCAGCAGGTTGTTCCACGCTGGAAACGTCCTCTGGGTAACGGTCGCTAGTCGGGTTCTGGCTCATTGGAGTAGCCCCCCCCCCCCCCAAGGACCTCAGTGTTCGGGGCGGATTGTACAGAGAAGGCAATCCTTTAGGTAACTTGAACCCAAACCATGTATGGCTTTAAAACCAACACTTCGTACTTCGCCCAGAAATTAATTGGCAGCCAGTGGAGTGACTGTAGTTTAGGTATAATATGCTCACTCCCAAGTGTTCCCTTAGCTCAGTGGTTCTCAACCTGTGGGTCCCCAGATGTTTTGGCCTACAACTCCCAGAAATCCCAGCCAGTTTATCAAATGTTAGAATTTCTGGGAGTTGAAGGCCAAAACATCTGGGGACACACAAATTGAGAACCACTGCCTTAGTTGATCTGGTTGCTATGTTTTGAACTAATTGGTGTTTCTGAACTTGGGACAAAGGTAGTCCAATGTACAACACATTGCAGAAGTCCAGCCTTGAGATACATGCACTACTGTCTTTAGGTCCTTTAAACCAATGAAGTGGTGCAGATAGAGCATCAGCCAAAGCTGGTAGTAAGTACTCCTGACCATTGCATCTACCTGGGCTGACATTTGGAAAGTCAGATCCAGGAGCATTCACAAGCTGCAAACAAAATCTTTCAGGAAGAGTGTAAGCCCATCCAGAATTGGTTGATATACATCCCTAGATTAGAACCCTTAATGGCAAGCACCTCTATCTCGTCTGGATCCAGTTTCAATTTGTTTTTCTTTATCCAGCCCATTACTTCCTTCAGGCATTCATTCAGAGGAGACACGCTATCCTTAACTGAAGGCATAGATAAATATATTTCAGTGTCCTCAGCATACTAATAGTATCCCTCCCCATGCCTCTGGATGATCTCTCCCAGCGGT
The DNA here is from genome assembly GCF_035594765.1 of Anolis carolinensis. Classification (NCBI taxonomy): domain Eukaryota; kingdom Metazoa; phylum Chordata; class Lepidosauria; order Squamata; family Anolidae; genus Anolis; species Anolis carolinensis. The sequence continues at coordinate 212,938,476 of NC_085841.1, read as the reverse complement.
TTGATGTAAATGTTAAAAAGCACTGGGAACAGAATGGCACTTTGTGGGATACCACATAACAGCTCTGAGAGGTACAACCGGAAATGCAGCACAGTGCCTCCAATTCCCAACCCCTCTAGGCGTTCCAGAAGGATACCATGATCAATATTTATTTATTTATTTGTTTATTTATAACATTTATACCCCACCGTTCTCACCCGAGGGGACTCAGGGCGGCTTACAAAAATTGGCAAAATTTAATGCCCAAAAATGCAATCATAAAAGCAAAACAATACATATAGATCAATTAGTAACATTGTTAAAACACATTATAAAAACCTTAAAAACATATATATAATTAATTCAATTCATCCAAGATCCTCATGCTTCATCCTTAAATCAGGCCATGTCAACTTTATCATTTACTCATCGAAAGCCTGGGCACATAACCATGTTTCCACGGCCCTTCTGAAACCCAGCAGGGTCGGAGCCTGTCAGATATCTCCAGGGAGGGTGTTCCACAGCCGGGGAGCCACCATCGAGAAGGCCCTATCCCTCGTTCCCACCAGCCCTGTCTGTGAGGCAGGTGGGACCGAGAGCAGGGCCTCTCCAGACGATCTTAGTGATCTTACTGGTTCATAGGAGGAGATACGTTCGGACAAGTAAATACCATTGGATGCAGCTGAGAGGTCCAGAAGCACAAACAGGGACACAAACATTCACACATGCCTCAAACAGACAAGAGTTCTTTCTCCCAACCTGGACTTTCCTCAGATATATAAATCCCACTTGCCTAGTTTCCAACAGACGTCATTCCTCTGAGGATGCCTGCCATAGATGTGGGTAAAACGTCAGGAGAGAATGCTTCTGGAACATGGCCATACAGCCCAGAAGTCTCACAGCAACCCAGGGACACAAACTCCTTGTCAGTGTTAATACTGAGATCATCAATTAAGGCAACCATAATAGTCTCAACAACATATCCTGTTTCGAAGCTGGTTCGCAACGGATCAAAGAAGTGCGTCATCCAAGACTACCTGGAGTTAGCATAAGAATATCAGCTTGAATTGTCATTGCATGTCTTGCATGTACCACTGTAATTATAGTGTCTCTGACTACTGGTCTGGGGCTGTACTTATTCAAGTTCTCAGGAACATGCTACAAACTGTGGAATTGCCTCATGGTGAAGTGGGCATAAGCATGTGTACTGTGGATCACTTTGCCACCTTCCTTTAAGATATGCAGGATATGGTACCTACACATTGTCCCATTGTCCCATACAATAACATTAAAAATGATACAGCTGGCCAAAAATAAATATTAAGGGATTGTACAATCTAAACAAGGAGCCCCGGTGGCGAAGTGGGTTAAAGCACTGAGCTGCTGAACTTGCAGACCGAAAGGTCCCAGGTTCAAACCTCGGGAGTGGCCGCTGTTAGCTCCAGCTTCTGCCAACCTAGCAGTTCGAAAGCATGCCAATGTTAGTAGATCAATAGGTACCGTTCCGGCAGGAAGGTAACGGCGCTCCATGCAGTCATGCCGGCCACATGACCTTGGAGGTGTCTATGGACAACGCCGGCTCTTTGGCTTAGAAATGGAGATGAGCACCAACCCCCAGAGTCAGACATGACTGGACTTAACGTCAGGGGAAACCTTTACCTTTACCTTTTTTAGAATCTAAACAACAGGAAAGAGATATATAATGGTGGTGTGGGACAGATACAAAAATTGAACCAAGTTGAGTCTATCAAGTCTTCAGTTACTTGGCAGCTTCAAGATAAAACAGCCACCACATATATGCCACTGTTATGGCCTGTCATATTTCCAATCCGACCTGCCATTGACATCGTGGGGTTATAAGGGCTGCCATAAGGATCCTGCCAATTGTCATTCTGCTTTTATAGCCTATTTCAATAAGAGTCCTAAAGTGGCTTTTACTCCACAGGCCTCTTCTGCTGCTATTACCCGCTTCCCATTTTCAGTTTTCAGAAAAGAAAGAGACACAAGATAATGGATGATCTCACATAATGGCACTCACTTTACTTTTGCAGAGCAAGACTTTACTTTGAGAGAGGACTATCTGAGGCTCTTCAGTTTGCTGTCTGAAGGCAAACCAGGAATGTTTTCAACAAGAATTTGATGAAAATTCTGCAAACAACTCAGACAGAGGAGAAGTGTGAAAACCTTTCATTGCTTTTTTTAAATATACAGTAGAGTCTCACTTATCCAACATAAATGGGCCGGCAGAGCGTTGGATAAGCGAATATGTTGGATAATAAGGAGGGATTAAGGAAAACCTATTACACATAAAATTAGGTTATGATTTTACAAATTAAGCACCAAAACATCATGTTTAACAACAAATTTGACAGAAAAAGTAGTTCAATGCGCAGTAATGCTATGTAGTAATTACTGTATTTACGAATTTAGAGCCAAAATATGATATATTGAAAACATTGACTACAAAAATGCATTGGATAATCCAGAACGTTGGATAAGTGAGACTCTACTGTATATATATTATTACATGTAGAGCCAGCTTGGTGTAGTGGTTTGGGCACTGGACTACAACTTTGGAGACTAGGATTCGAATCCTTACACAGTGATAGAAACCACTGTGAAATCACTGGATTTTTTTATTTTTTTTCGTGTCAGGAGTAACCAGAATTGCTTCTGGAGTGAGAGAATTGGCCATCTGCAAGGACGTTGCCCAGGGGACGCCCGGATTTTTTGATGTTTTACCATCCTTGTGGGAGGCTTCTCTCATGTCCCTGCCTGGAGCTGATAGAGGGAGCTTATCCGTGCTCTCCCCGGGTGAGATTCGAACTTGGCAGCCTTCAGCTCAGCAACCCAACCTTCAAGTCACGAGGCTTTTATCCCCTAGGCCACCGGAGGCTCCACTAGGTGACTTTGGCAAAGTCACATTTTCTCAGCCTCAGAGGATGGTAAAAGAGACCTCCTCTGAACGAATATTGCCAAGAAAACCTCATGATAGGATCGCCTTAGGGTTGCCATAAGTTGCGACTGACTTGAAGGAACTACTACTACTACTGAGCAGATACAGACAACTTATATTGTTGGACTACCATTCTCCTCAGCCCTAGCAAACGGTGATGTCTGATGGGAGCTGTTGCAGGTATCTGGTAGGCTACCCCTGCTATAAAAGCTACATGTCATACTACCACAAAGACAATGCTGGCCAAATCTATACACATAAGGTAAAGGTTTTCCCTGACGTTAAGTCCAGTCGTGACCGACTCTGGGGGTTGGTGCTCATCTTCATTTCTAAGCCGAAGAGCCGGCGTTGTCCATAGACATCTCCAGGTCATATGGCTGGCGTGACTGCATGGAGCGCCGTTACCTTCCTGCCGGAGCAGTACCTATTGATCTACTCACATTGGCATGTTTTCGAACTGCTAGGTTGGCAGGAGCTGGAGCTAACAGCGGCCGCTCCCACCGCTCCCGGGGTTTGAACCTGGGACCTTTCGGTCTCCAGCTCAGTGCTTTAACCACTTCGCCACCGGGGCTCCTTATAATATGTATTATACACATAATAAAAGTGAAAATATTTATGTGGCATGGGTCTCCACTCACACAGACAAATTTCCACCTCCACAAACAGGTTATAGTTCCCACTAAGCAGGAGACACCCATGTTCCCCCCATGGAAGGACATTGCAGGTTATAGAGAGGGCCATTAACATGTCCAAGAGCCCCGCCATACTGAAGTGAAGGCTTTCATTCGGGGACAATTTCCTCCTGGATCTTCTGTTTTTCCTCCACCAAAGACACCTCCCAGTGTTCCTTGCTCTTTCCATTGCTGTGGAATATGCATGAACCCACCCACTGCCTCTCCCTTAACCATTTCCTATGGCACACAGAGAAATTACTCAGCAACTGAACATGCTGAAGGGCAGGCAAGTGCAAACTGGTCTCTACCATGTTTCCCCGAAAAAAAGACAGTGTCTTATATTAATTTTTGCTCCCAAAGATGCGCTAGGTCTTATTTTCAGGGGATGTCTTATTTTTCCATGAAGAAGAATTCACATTTATTGTTGAACAACAAAATGAAAATTTATTATATACTGTACAGTAGTTGTCATCATAAACCAGCATAACCAGACAAACTGAATCCTATCAAGAATGTCTTGTTACTACCAATATTTCTATGTACAACACTTTATGGTACATACATTTACCGATCCTGTATGCTCTGGTGTTCTGTTCATTGGGCATGCTTCCAAACAAAAACTTTGCTAGGTCTTACTTTCGGGGGAGGCCTTATATTTAGCAATTCAGCAAAACCTGTACTAGGTCGTATTTTCTGGGGATGTCTTATTTTAGGGGAAACAGGATAGAGTAGCAGAAAAGCAGTTTTTCCCCTTATGTTCCTTCTCTAGCTTCTCTTCTCCCAGCTAAACATCCCCCAGGAGGAAAGAAGGAAGGGAAAAGAGAAGGGAGGAAGAGAAGGATGAACAGAAGAAAGAGAGAAGGAAGGAAAGGCAAAATGGAAGGAAAGAATGAAGGAAGGAGAAAGAGAGAGGAAAGGAGGGAGGAAAGAGGGAAGAAAAAGTGGAAGGAGGGAGGAAGGAAAGTATAGTATTCTTTGTATATAGCAAACTCACCAGCCAGCAGAGTCCTGTAGTAAAAAGGTATTTATTCAAACACTAGGAAGGCAACTACTGAGGCTTTGGCTGCACAAGCCTTATATCCCATACCATCAGTAGTTTTAATACATTGCAGCTGTAACAACCAGAGAGTGTGGCTTAAAGGCACAGTAAACCACAGAAAGAAGGAAGGATAGGATGGTGTGGGAGAGGAAGGCCTGAGAAAAGAGCCAGAAGGACTGCATTCGGCCCATACCTGCTGTAGGGGATTGGGGGACTGACTACACGGGTGGAAGCTGTAGTTCACCTTGCATCTGTAATCCCCACTGACAATTCACCAGAACCAAATTTGCCAGAAAGATAACCCATAACCACCTGGACATAATGCAGGGTTTGTTTTTTGTTTTTTGGGACGTTACCTTGATTTTGGGAGCTGTAGTTCACTCTCATCCATAGAGCACTGAACCCAGGCAACGTTGAATCTGGACCAAACTTGCCAGACAGACCCAACATGACCAGCTGTGCATACACGCCTGGTTTGTGGTGAGAAGGGATAGCCTTCTAATCTTTAGGATGGCTCAGGATTGCAGAGTCAGGACTTTGGGTTCAAAAAATATTTATTAAAGTAAAAAGAAATACTTCCTTGATAGCAAAGTCTTGGAGCCAACTATCTCGCTAAATCCCATCTTCTAAAGAAGGTAAAAAACAAAATGTCCATGCAGAAACATTTTGCCTGCAAAGAGGCAAAATGCATCCTCGCTGGGAGAAAGAAAAGCAGAAGTGGAATGATTGGGACCACATGGCCTTTCCAGGGCAAATTCAAACTTAAGAGGAAGTTCCCTCACAGAATTCCATTACTATGTCATCAAAGGGAGAGGAGACAGTAGCTAGCAGTAAAGACAAAGCCCTTTGGGAAACATGCATAGAAATACAGGGAAAGGAATCCCTGACCTTAGCCCTCTAGTACAGTGGTTCTCAACCTGGGGTCCCCAGATGTTTTTGGTCTTCAACTCCCAGAAATCTTAACAGCTGGTAAACTGGCTGGGATTTCTGGGAGTTGTAGGCCAAAAACATTTGGGGACCCCAGGTTGAGAATCACTGCTCTAATAACTAGTCTAAGCTGCTCATTGAGGACTAGAAACCTGATGACACAAAGGCTTGTGAAGTCCAGGGATGAAACTCAACAACTTCCTGTTGTCTCACACACACACACCCGTTCTTAAGTTTGTCAGCGGGATGTTTGTAACTTGGGGACTGCCTGTACTAACCATACCAGTTATCTAGTAGGCACTCACAGGGATTCCCGCACCTCAAACACTCCACTGTATGTCCCATTATTTTGTTGTTGTTTTGAGTCTTCAAGTAATTTCTGAGGGATCATCATTCTGCTGGTGAATGGATATCATTTGATTGTATGCAATGACTTTTCATAGACAAAACAGGCAGCTTTAAGCCCTGTCTGCACAGTGTTCTTGGTGTACCATGTAACTAACTGAATAGGCTAGAGCAGGGGTCCCAAAACTTTTTAAACAGGGGGCCAGTTCATGATCCTTCGGACCGTTGGAGGGCCGGTCTATAGTTGGCCACCGAGCAATAATAATTAATAACAACAACAACAACAACAACAACAACAACAACAACAACAACAAAAAAGTGGGTTGAAAGAGACCCTTTGGGCCATTGAGTCCAACCCCCTTCTGCCTTTGTGCACCAAAAGCACAAGCAAAGCACCCCTGACAGATGATGTTGCCATCCCAGGTGACAGTCGCATTGACAAAAAACAACAGGAAAAACTCTGCCGCTATCAGGACCTCAAGATTGAACTTCAAAGACTCTGGCAGAAACCAGTGCAGGTGGTCCCGGTGGTGATTGGCACATTGGGTGCCGTGCCAAAAGATCTCAGCCAGCATTTGGAAACAATAGACATTGACAAAATTACGATCTGCCAACTGCAAAAGGCCACCCTGCTGGGATCTGCGCGCATCATCCGAAAATACATCACACAGTCCTAGACACTTGGGAAGTGTTCGACTTGTGATTTTGTGATATGAAATCCAGCATATCTATCTTGTTTGCTGTGTCATAATAAAATAATAATAATAATAAAGAGGGTTGGAAGAAACCCCTTGGGCCATTTAATCCAACCCCCTTCTGCCTTTGTGCACCAAAAGCACAAACAAAGCATCCCTGACAGATGGCCACCCAGCCTCAATGTTAATAATAATAATAATAATAATAATAATAATAATAATAATAATAATAATAATAATAATGGTTGTAAGAGAAGAAGAGACCCCTTGCGTCATTTAGCCCAACCCCCTTCTGCCTTTGTGCCATGGGGGCCGGATAAATAGCTTCGATGGGCCGCATCCGGCCCCCGGGCCTTAGTTTGGGGACCCCTGGGCTAGAGGTTATATTATGTAGTTTTCAAATAACTGTTGTAGTTGTGTTGATTCTAGTATGGCTTGGACCATTGTTGTTTAAAGATATATGCTCAGATTGATAGGTAAATGGATAGGGAGAAGTTTTATTATTTTAAGACAAAGAAAACACATGGTAACAGAGAGCCAGCATGGTGTAGTGGCTTGAGTTTTGGACAATGACTGCAGACCAGGATTCAATTCTCCACTCAGCCATGGATACTCACTTGAACAAGTCATACTCTCTCAGCCACAGAAAACACTGTGGTAAGCATACCTTAGGGCAGTGGTTCTCAATCTATGGGTCCCCAGATGTTTTGGCCTTCTACTACCAGAAATCCTAACAGCTGGTAAACTGGCTGGGATTTCTGGGGTTTGTAGGCCAAAACACCTGGGAACCCATAGGTTGAGAACCACTGCCTTAGGGTCACCAGGGATCAGAAATTATTTGAAGTCACACAACAACAAAGTAGTGATTGCATGTTGGAAACAGTTCAAGTGAATAAATGGAATTGGCAGGAAGAAGGTGGAATTGGATGGTAGGAAGACAGCTGAGTTGGTTTTAGTACTAGTTTTGTTGACTGTGGGGAATTAAAAAAAACTTGCCAGTATTTATTTCTGCTGTTCTTGCAATAAAACAAAATGGTATCGGAATTTAGCAGTCATTTTTGTGCACCTGAATGCTTGCAGCCTAGTGATTATAAAACAAAAACCAACAGAAATCCACATAACTGCAAAACTGGAAGGAGAGAAGATATTTGTCAGTGCCAAATGTTGTTCTGACCCAGACCCAACTGTGGCTATAATCTCATTTATAATTTTAAAAACACAAGATTGCTTACCTGTGACACCAAGTGACTTTCCATACAGCAATGGAGTGGAGTTCAGTTTTGTTTTCAGCTGCAAGAGAAAGAAGGTTCTAGGAGGAATAATGATCAGTATCTATAATGTGTGGCTAAAGATAGGGAAAGGACAAGTATTACTCTGATCTACAGATTTCTGGCTACAATATTCCTTGAAGGAATGGTACATCCCGCTGCGGCTGTCAGAACTCACAGTTCCAATGTTTATGTGTCTTGAAAAAATATTTGCAATTTTAATGAACTTGTAGAGAAAGTTTCATAAATGTTTTAATACGTCTGCAGTATATGTCAGGCAAACTATGTCAGGCAAACTAAAATTAAAAATTTAGTTATAAGTATGTGGGCATTGAAGCCCATCAACGGGACTGTTTTGAAATGTTGCATGCAAGTTGGCCAGATTTACTGCCTGGTTTATCGGGGAGACGAATTTCAGCCTTTTAAAACATTACATAAAAGTCCCTGAGAGTAATCCCTTCACTACAACTGATAAAGAGATCTGAAAGTATACTTTGGGAGCTTGTGCTTTTAACACTCCTAGTAAAAAGGTAAAGGTTTCTCCTAATGTTAAGTCCAGTCATGTCTGACTCTGGGGGTTGGTGCTCATCTCCATTTCTAAGCCGAAGAGCCGGCGTTGTCCGTAGACACCTCCAAGGTCATGTGGCTGGCATGACTGCATGGAGCGCCGTTACCTTCCCGCCGGAGCGGTACGTATTGATCTACTCACATTGGCATGTTTTCGAACTGCTAGGTTGGCAGGAGCTGGAGCTAACAGCGGGCGCTCATGCAGCTCCCAGGGTTTGAACCTGGGACCTTTCGGTCTCCAGCTCAGTGCTTTAACGCACTTCGCCACTTACTCTTCCTAAAATCAAGATTGCTTTGAAAAAATATTTTATATGGGTACTTGGAAGTAATGTAAATATTGTCGTTATTGTTATGAATCAATTTACAAGATTGATTCATTGATCTTCTGATCCATGACAGTAACGAGACATTGTCAAGGAGATGATCACAATGAAAGTTTCTCATATTCATTGGGAGGAACACAACGAAAGACAACCTGGGCGTCTTCAAATGTGAACGGCAGCAGCTCAAAAGTTAAGACTTTAGTTTCTTCACACTTAAAAGATGTAGCCTTTATTTTTCTTTAGTTCTTTCCCTGTTCAAGGTCACAGGCCAACTGCATTAATGCTCTCAGGGACACAAAAGTAAGCCTGAGACCCCCTCGACACTGCCAAATAATGCAGTTTGAAACTACAGTGTAGGCTCATATAATGCAGCCCAATGGAGTTAAACTGCATTACAGTAGAGTCTCGCTTATCCAATGTAAACGGGCCGGCAGAACGTTGGATAAGCGAATATGTTGGATAATAAGGAGAGATTAAGGAAAAGCCTATTAAACATCAAATTAGGTTATGATTTTACAAATTAACTACCAAAACATCATGTTATACAACACATTTTTACAGAAAAAGAAGTTCAATACACAGTAATGCTATTGAAAACATGTATTGAAAACATTGACTACAAAAATGCGTTGGATAATCCCGAATGTTGGATAAGCGAGTGTTGGATAAGTGAGACTCTACTGTATATGAGTACTCACCATTTAATGCAGTTAAACTACATTATGTGGCAGTGTAGATGGAGCCTTAGATTACCTATCTATATCTATTCCTGAACATTCCAGAAAATCTGATTTTGATCAAGGAATAGATTTATGGAAACATAGTATTATCAAATAGGCATCCGTGGCCAGTGATGATGGACAATGGGAATTGCAGTCCAGGGGTCTATAGATTTCCTATTTCTGATTTAGAGACCTCCCAAACCAACTGGAATAATCTGCAAATGACATGGAAAAGATTTCATTTACATTAAGAAAACAAACTCTCTGGTCCCCAAAAGACCTAGTTCTTAATAAGTCCCATTGGGACGTTCACAAGTCTTTGGAACAGGATAACAAATTGAGTAAGACAGGTTTATAAATTGCACAGTTTATAAATGGAATAACTCAAATTATAAATGGAATAACTCAAGGATAGCAAGTGCTGTCAGTTATTATTAGAGTCAAGGGAGGGGTAATTTTTAATATTCTTTGTATATTCATTTACATTATACTCAGTGACATAACAGTATGGTAAAATCTGAATGTTATGGAGTGGTACATTGTTGTCCTGTTTCTACATGAAGGTGCACAAAAACAGAGGATCACACTAGCGACTAACCTAGGAAGAGGGACAGAGCAAGGGGGTAGCAGGGAAAATCATTTTAGTAGCAAACATGGGAATTTTTTTTAGCAAATTACAGCACAGACGTATGCATCTTTAATTAAAAGTAGGTGTGTTGGAGTTTATTGGAGTTTACTGTTAAATACATGTGCAAGGGACTGCAGTCTGTTTACATCCTTCTGAGAATGCAAGTTTCTACTCCAACAATTGAAGAAGAAGGCTTTAATGGCCGGGATCACAGGGTTGTTGTATGTTTTCCGGGCTGTATGGCCATGTTCTAGAAGTAGTCTCTCCTGACGTTTCGCCCACATCTATGGCAGGCATCCTCAGAGGTTCTCCATACCTCACAACCTCTGAGGATGCCTGCCATAGATGTGGGCGAAACGTCAGGAGAGAATACTTCTAGAACATGGCCATACAGTCCGGAAAACATACAACAACCCAATTGACGAAGAGTTGAGTGCCAGGGCTACCCCTGCCCCATAACTGACAACTTTCCAAAATAAAAACTGGGATATATGTGTCCATGCAACATTAGAGTGTGGTCAATATGACAAAAGTTATTAATGAGGAAGTTTATACAAGCTAAGAATGGCTACACATTGCTATTGCTAGGCTCTACAGGGGATGATAATATTCTGCCCATTCTCTCCATTTGTTGAGCTACTAAGTTTGCAGCAATTGAAGTAAGCTGAGGACCAAATGGGACAATAGGATCTTGGAGTCCTTGTGGACAACAAGTTAAACATGAGCCTACAATGTGATGCAGCAGCGAAAAAAGCCAACGGGATTCTGGCCTGCATCAATAGGGGAATAGCGTCTAGATCCAGGGAAGTCATGCTAGCCCTCTATTCTGCCTTGGTCAGACCATACCTGGAATACTGTGTCCAATTTTGGGCACCGCAGATGAAGGGAGATGTTGACAAGCTGGAAAGCGTCCAGAGGAGGGCAACTAAAATGATCAAGGATCTGGAGAACAAACCCTGTGAGGAGCGGCTTAAAGAGCTGGGTATGTTTAGCCTGCAGAAGAGAAGGCTGAGAGGAGACATGATAGCCATATACAAATAGGTGAGGGGAAGTCATAGGGAGGAGGGAGCAAGCTTGTTTTCTGCTGCCCTGCAGACTAGGACGCGGAACAATGGCTTGAAACTACAGGAAAGGAGATTCCACCTGAACATCAGGAAGAACTTCCTCACTGTGAGGGCTGTTCGGCAGTGGAACTCTCTGCCCCGAACTGTGGTGGAGGCTCCTTCTTTGGAGGCTTTTAAGCAGAGGCTGGATGGCCATCTGTCGGGGGTGCTTTGAATGAGATTTTCCTGCTTCTTGCAGGGGGTTGGACTGGATGGCCCGTGAGGTCTCTTCCAACTCTACGATTCTATGATTCTAGGAGGAGCAATGGAACATTTTAAAGCAGCTAGAAAGTAAGATGAGAGAAGATTAATTAGGATTGTCCCTGCCATATTGGAACAGTTAGAAGGTGAGTATTCATTCCCTAGGAAAGCACTATTAAATTTATGGGGTCACCACATATTGACTGACAACTTAGGAGACATATATGCACCCAAAGGGAGAAAGGGTATAAGCAAAATTTCCCCTTTCCTTACTCTTTGGATAAGAAACCCTTTATACAATTTTTTATCATCTCAATACCAGAATCAGATTTTTTTTTCTAGGTGCTTCTTTGGGGAAGTCATCTGAAATTACTTCCCCAAAGATTCTAGTGAGACTAATCTTTTGAAAACAAAACAAAAGAGCTATTGCCAAGATCAAAGAGAGAAGAATCAAAATGTAAACAGAATCTTGGGTAGGTTTTCTCCAAAAGAAAGGTTAAAATGCTCCCACTCTCTACCATGCTGACACTTGTCAAAGGTTTTGTGCAAATACTATATTTGGGAAGGATGTGAAAAATGTGATAGAAGCAAAAATTCTCAGGGAAAGTATAAAAAGGCTTTGCTCATTACAAAGGAAACTAGATGGAGTGAGGGCAAGATACCTTCTAACTGCCCCGTGTGGCAAGGGCAATCTCGATTGCCAGATGTACTCTTACATGAGTATATGTTGAGAGTAGAGAGAGAGAGTTGGTGCTTTTTAAAGGTTCATTTAGGATGGACAAAGGCCTCTTTTACACAGCCATATAAGATCCAGATTTTGCTTTTCACTACTCAGAGTAGGGAGTGATTCCTTTTATTAAGTGTTGAGGTACTGTACTCACAGTGATCTGTTGACCCATGTTTTTGGGGCTTGTCAATGTCAGAAGACGCTTACTTCTTTGGAGGAGAGCAATGATCAATCTTGATAAAATAGTGAAGAGTAGAGACATCATGTCCACATAGTTAACGTAATGGTATTCCCCGTAGTAACCTATGGATGCGGGAGCTGGACCATAAGGAAGGCTGAGCCACATTGTGCTATTGTTTGACAAAAAATGCCCAATTTTCCATCTGCGAAATGTTGTAGAGTATAATATTCAGAGGTGGTTTGCCAGTTCCTGCCTCTGAAATATAGCCTTCAGCACTTGGTATTTATTGACAATTCCCAAATCCAATACTAACCAGGTTTGGCTTTGCTATGTTTCCAAGATCTGATGGGATCTGGTGACTTTGAGTCATTTAGACTTCCCTTTCTCCTTTCAGCTAAACATTTTAGAGCCAACTTTTATCTTCAAAACAATTTGGGCTCAGGATCAAGGAGAAACATAATTTTTTGTAGTAACAGGAAATGATGAAGATCTGAGAATGCTTATTTTTTAAATTTCTTTTGTTTGTATTCTTCTGCTTCCTCCCCCCCCCTCCTCCTCCTCCTCCTCTTCTTCTTCTTCTTCTTCTTCTTCTTCTTCTTCTTCCTCCTCCTCCTCCTCCTCCTCCTCCTCCTCCTCCTCCTCCTGCTCCTCCTCTTCTTCTTCTTTACAAAAGCCCAGGTTGGAGAATAGTATGACATAAAAGTATATTGTTAAAATAACAGATTACATAAAATGTGAAAAATCACCAGTAAAAATACTGCCAGCAGGAGTACCTGTGGTGCTGCCATCTTTATATTTCGGGGCGAGGGGATGGGACACATCAATCATATTTATCTCTAGAGGCTCTCGAAGCTACGTTATTTGACCTGCATGTTGGGGCTGGGTTTGATCGAAGATACTGAAAAAATTAGTCAAACCAGCACTGGACCGATATGTTTCCCAATGGCACCTCAATTTTTAATCATTGAACTTAATAAGGACTTCTGGAGAACTTCAAATCTTGCACATTTTGTGCATTTATCATGGATCCTAATGAAAGTATTGTCCATCTGTCAACATTGGACTTAGTTTCATACCTGGAAACTATATGTTTCAACTCCTTCTGGCTCAGCCACGGGGTGCCAGGAAAAATTGAGATTATCTGGCAGCAGTCTATGATAGCTCTGAGGTCTCCACTCCACGAGAAAGGTATTTATTATTATTTATTTAATTTATTTACTTTATTTATATCCTGCTGTTTTCCCTAAGGGGATTCAAGGCAGCTAAAAATCACACACTTTTATCAATATAAAAGAAAACAAATACATTTAAAAAAAACAATTAAATAGCATTGGTTAAAAATACAATTAAAACCTAATAAATACAATTAACATGCGTTTTAAAACACATAATTTCCCACAAAATAATAATAATAACAAACTAGAGCTGACAGCTGGCACAACAAAACATTGCATGGAAGGTTCCTTGACAAAATTGAGGGAAAAGCTGATAAGGAGAAGACCTGGCTATGGCTCATGAATGGGACACTGAAGAAGGAGACAGAAGGCCTGATCCTTGCATCCCAGGAGCAAGCCATCAGAACAAATGCAATCAAGGCCAAGATAGAAAAATCAGCTGATGACCCAAAATGCAGACTGTGCAAGGAAACCAATGAAACCCTTGATCATATCCTCAGCTGCTGTAAGAAAATCGCACAGACAGACTACAATCAGAGACACAACTATGTAGCCCAAATGATCCATTGGAACTTATGCCTCAAGTACCACCTCCCAGTAGTAAAGAACTGGTGGGATCACAAAGGTAATAAAAAATGAGCACGCAAAGATACTGTGGGACTTCCGAATCCAGACTGACAAAGTTCTGGAACACAACACACCAGACATCACAGTTGTGGAAAAGTAAAATGTTTTTATTATTGATGTTGCCATCCCAGGTGACAGTTGCATTGACGAAAAGCAACAGGAAGAACTCAGCCGCTATCAGGATCTCAAGATTGAACTTCAAAGACTCTGGCAGAAACCAGTGCAGGTGGTCCCGGTGGTGATGGGCACATTGGGTGCCGTGCCAAAAGATCTCAGCCGGCATTTGGAAACAACAGACATTGACAAAATTACGATCTGCCAACTGCAAAAGGCCACCCTACTGGGATCTGCATGCATCATCCAAAAATACATCACACAGTCCTAAATGCTTGGGAAGTGTTTGACTTGTGATTTTGTGATAAGAAATCCAGCATATCTTTCTTGTTTGCAGAGTCATACTATGTCGTTGTGTCAATAATAATACTTTATTTATAACCCGCCCTATCTCCCCAAAGGAACTCAGGGCAGTTTCCAGTGGAAATAACATAGTGACAAACGTTCAATGCCAAAAACAACATATAACAAATCAAGCAATAATAATAAAATTATAATAAATAATAAAAATTATAAAACAGCAAACTTAAATAAACATAACATAATATCACACACAAGTGTACAACATAATAAGCTATAAATTCTTTAAATTAGACTAAAAACATTAAAACTAAAATGGTATGTAGCATCTAACAAGCAAAGGTAGGTGTCAGTGACTAGGTGAGGGTCTATACAAAGATGTCCTAATCTTCCTCCTCTCTGTAGGCTAGGGTACATAGGTGGGTTTTAGAAGCTTTTTAAAGGAGAGGAGGGAGGGGGGCATTTTTAGTTCTTTAGGTAGAGAGTTCCAGAGGAGGGGAGTGATCACAGAGAATAATAATAATAATAATAAAACTTTATAACCCGCCACCTCTCTCATTCCCACCAGTCGTGCTTGAAATGGGGGTGGGACTGAGAGCAGTGCCTCCTCTGTAGATTGCAGTTCTCGAGCTGGCTTGTATATGGAGATCTGGTTTTTCAAATAAAATCCTACTCACAGCCTCCCCAGTAGTATGCCCTTTATCCTTTTCCAAAGGATAAATGTGGATATGGGAAAAATCCATCACTGAGTCAGATCTGTTTAGATCTAGAACTCTTTCACACTACAGCACCATATCTCCAGTGCAACTGTCATGGCAACATCCTCTGGAATCCTAGGATTTGTAGATTATAAACGGACATTTTGAATGTTCACCTTGAGAGCTCCTCTTGTATCACTGCTGCTGCTGCTCAGTCGTTTAGTCGTCTCTGACTCTTCATGACCTCATGGACCAGTCCACGCCAGAGTTCTCTGTCGGCCATCACCGCCCCCAGTTCCTTCAAGGTCAAGCCAGTCACTTCAAGGATACCGTCCATTCATCTCGCCCTTGGTCGGCCTCTCTTCCTTTTTCCTTCCATTTTCCCCAGCATTGTGATCTTTTCCAAGCTTTCCTGTCTCCTCATGATGTGGCCAAAATAGTTCAGCTTTGCCTCTAATATCCTTCCCTCCAGTGAGCAGTCGGGCATTATTTCCTGGAGGATGGACTGGTTGGATCTTCTTGCGGTCCAAGACACTCTCAGGATTTTTCTCCAGCTCCAGAGTTCAAAAGCGTCTATCTTCCTTCGCTCAGCCTTCCTTATGGTCCAGCTCTCGCATCCATAGGTTACTATGGGGAATACCATTGCTTTGACTATGCGGACCTTCGTTGCCAGTGTGATGTCTCTGCTCTTCACTATTTTGTCAAGGTTGACCATTGCTCTCCTCCCAAGAAGTAAACGTCTTCTGATTTCCTGGCTGCAGTCTGCATCTGCAGTGAACTTCGCACCTAGAAATATAAAGTCTGTCACTGCCTCCATGTTTTCTCCCTCTATTTGCGAGTTATCAATAGGTGTCGTTGCCATGATCTTGGTTTTCTTGATGTTTAACTGCAACCCAGCTTTTGCACTTTCTTCTTTCACCTTGGTGATAAGGCTCCTCAGCTCCTCCTCACTTTCAGCCATCAGGGTGGTATCATCTGCCTACCTGAGGTTGTTAATGTTTCTTCCAACAATTTTAACTCCGGCCTTGGATTCTTCAAGTCCCGCATGTCGCATGATGTGTTCTGCGTACAAGTTGAATAGGGAACCCGACTACAAATCCCAGAATTTTGTAGGAGTCAGGAATGATACTTACAATTTTAGCACTATGATTCACCTTGTAAGTTTGAAAGTGTCCCTGAACATTATTGTTTGGAGGTGGGCACTCAATGTCCTCATTTTTGTTTGTAAAGGATTATTTCTAACAGTAAACTATAAGCGAAAAAAGAAAGTGAGTGGGATTTTTTTGCCATCTGTTGTTCTATAGGACTGGTACGTGACTCTTAATATCAAAGCAAAACATATCAAGTGAAAGGCAGCAGCATGGCTCTGAAGCGGTCTTTGGCAACGCGTACCAAATTGCTATAGCCAGCATGAGCTCTTTCTCGTTTTTTTCAGTAACATGAGCACACAGACACTTCAGTTTCTCCTCGACTCATTAATTTGTCCCAACTCCTACGTAATATTTTGCAAGTGGGAATCATGATTTATAGTTTGTCCCTATTAATCTTTAAAACAACTTAAGATCCTTGCCTATAAATCATGGCTTTCCCCACTTCATTACCTCGGGATTATCGTTTAATATTTCAGTTGAAAAGCAGTTGTTATCTAAAGCCAGTTGTTTCTCCTACTTACCTTAATTCTCCTTAACATTGATGAGAACAATCTAGTTTTTGCAACAGAAAGGATGAGAAACACACCCCAAAAAAGATGAAAGGGAAGAACTCTGCATTTTTCTTGTCAACAGATGTAATAGACTGAAGACTTAGGGGATCATTTAGTCGCAGACACAGTAAGTGAGCACAGTATTTAAACAGAAAGAACTTAATGTTTATTTCCCTGCATCGTTGAGCCAATGATACGGCCAAGCTACTCAGCTTTGAGCCCTCTCATCCATGAATAGTCTGGTCATCTGCCCCATCCTGCAATGGCAAAGAGAATCTGTATATCCATCAAATTCAGACATGTGGTAAGTTGGGATATCAAAGGGTCATCTCTGGCTACCTTGTTAAACTGAAATCTGAATAACGCCAACTCCCTAATCCCTTTTGGAGCTCAAGAGATTTCAGAGCTGTAAACAAAAAGAAATGAGAAAAAATGTTGTTTAGAAAAGCCAGACAGACAGGGAAACAGGTGGAAGGGAGGAATGAGTACAAAATATTCTAGGAATATATAAATGCCTCATAACTCCACATAAACTGATATAATAGCCTTCTGTGCCCCATACCAAGATCACAGGACACTGCTGTTTTTCAAAGACATGTTCATATAATGGAAGGTGCGTGGAGCTGAGCCACATGTGGCCGGTAATGGAGAATGACAAACATGCCATCTTTGCGGTTTAACAAAGGTTTGCTTATGGGACAATGTTTTCTTAACATCGTACATGCATAATGATCCAGCATTGCTCTGGTCTCCCATAATGGTGTTCTCCCTTAACTTGGTTTCATTTGAGAAGTCTGATTACTTTGGCTAGGCACAAAGGCTTGACAAGCAGCAATCCAGCCCCTCATAAAAACAGCCATAAAACAGTTTCTATGTACCTTGTAAGGCTGAGTTGATCCACAGTGGCAAAATGAATTACAGGGTGTTGCAGTGCTCAGCTATTAAATCTGGATATCTAATCAGTTGGGCCATCATTTAAATGGAAGGAAAGAAAAAAAAAGTATTTCTATAGTACAAATAGCCTGTTTTCCTTACTTCTGGGAACAAATCCTGCAGTTCATTAGTGATAAACGAAGGGCTCTTTTACACTGGGCACTCTAGCCCTGTGAAAATATGCCCCCTGAGCAACTCCAGATTGGGTTCATCCATGCAGAATCTAATACTGTTGTTGGAGATCACATAACTTCTATTTGTCATGAACACCTTTGCTAATAGCAATACAAGGAACCCATGGGACCAGCACGAGCGGGTGGGAGGGGGAAAATCTTCTCTCCCGGCCACATAGGTGCTCTATGTCAATGTCAGCAGAGGCACCTATGTTGGTCAGCAGCTCCATGGCTGGCTAGTAGTAGTGGTGGTGATGCCACCATGATTCATCCCCCTTTTCTTCACTGAGGAGCATAGGAAAAGGGTGACAGTGGTGCTGTTAAGTATGGACAGTAGATTGGGCTGAATCAGGCTTGATCCAGCTGTCCGAAGTGCCAGAAGTGGAGCAAATTCTGTTCAAACCAAAAGAAAATCAGTCATAGAAGAGCACTTGATGAACCAACCTGGACACAGTATATTATTTGAGAACACAGAAATGCTCGACCACTCCGACAACTATCATGTCAGACTACACAGAGAAGCCATTGAAATCCACAAGCATGTGGACAACTTCAACAGAAAGGAGGAAACCATGAAAATGAACAAAATCTGGCTACCAGTATTAAAAAACTCTAAAATCAAAACAGTAGATGGCAAGCAACACTCAACAGTAGATGGCAGAGGAGCCCCAAGGACGGCTAATGATTCCGAACAAAGGATGCCCCCCAAGGCAAGAGACAAACCTTTCCAATGCTAATTAGGGTGATTAACTGAAACATTAATGCTGGCTTCCAACTGACAAAGGACTCTTGTCACACCCTGGACTCTCCACATACATATATTTTTTCCTTCCTTGCCTAGTTTATCCATGCCTCACAAAACGTCAGGAGAGAATACTTCTGGAACATGGCCACACAGCCCGAAAGACATACAACAACCCCAAAAGAAAAAGTAGTTGTGCATAATGAAAACAGTCTCCCTTCCATTCTGTGGAGTTTGACACGTGTTGCACCCCAGCTTTGGAACACCTTTTCACCCAGATACAATGTGGAGATGAGAGAATCCACTAAGTAAAGTTTATTAATAAAAATATAAAAGATAAGAAGAAGCACAATAATAAAGAATCGTAAAAAATCCAAAAGTCAAATCCAGAGGCTCCAAAGTTGTTGAGTATAGGTGACAATCAGTTTCAGGAATCAAACTACAGGAATTCAGGAACTTGGGATATCACTTCGAGCCAATACAGTGAAGCAAGGCAAACCCCAAACACATGATCAAAGATATATCCAGAACTTGAGAACAAAACAGAGAATAAACCAGACCATAACCCATGAAGATATGAACCGAAATTAAAATCCAGAAACGTGAAGCTTAAACAAGCAAACATGAACAAGACCCAAAATCCAGAAATTTGAACATTTGAAGCAAGGCCATAGAACTTAAGAGTTGTTCCTACTTGAAATGCAACGTTGTTCTCACAAAGAGCAGTCCGCTTGGAGCCCACTTAAAAGCCTCAATTTCCACCCATGACATCACTTCTTGTACACCTGGTTCTTCGATGCTTATCTCAAAGCCACTGGGAAAAGCGAATTTCTCTTTTTCACATACTGGGCACAGCTGCAGCTGCACTGACCTAGGGAAAAACCTCACACTCCCCTACATGCTTCTCAAACTCTAGCTGATTCTCATGGGAACAGATTTCGCTTTCTCTAACATCCTGAGAACTACCAGGAGATTTACAAATACATCTCTCCATGCCACTTCCATCCTCCAAAACCCCCTCCCGAGACCACACAAAATCCCCTTCCTCATCCACTGAAGCATTAGATTCTTCACAAACCACAACAGCACATCTAGACAAGCCCTAAGTTAGTGTTAAAAACACAGATTTAGGAGCAAGGAGGTCATCTTTTGTTTCTTATTAGATAATGAAACTATAGCACAGGGGGAAAAAATCTTCATTTGTATTCTATTCAAAATATTCAGCTCTTAGACTCCAATATATTTTGTTTGTCCTGTTCACATTCAGGTTTGAATGGACCTGGCTGTTTATATGAAACCATCTTTCATTATGGAACTCAATATATAGCTTTGAACTATTTATCAATATTAAAGGTGCCCTTGTTTTATATATACATTTTTTCATGTGTTATACATTATTTATGTAGTTGTCATTTGCTCGGATATGGCCTTATATATTAGTCATTTATATTGTATTGCCTGTAGGGTTCTGTTGTTCTGTGTCCTTTAAGTTTCGCACAGTATTATTTATTGTCTTATTAACTATTTTTTATTATTTGTTTAGGGTCTCCCTGCTTCCTGGCTCTTGGTTAGTGTCAAAGTATAAAAATCCCAAAATGGTGGAAACATGCCTGTTGACAAGCAAGTTACTGATATTGGCATAGAAATGTTTTTCAGGGAAGGAAAAGTTTCTGCCTCGCCGAAAGAAAATGTATCAATTTCAAACATCAGTGATTACTACAGCTCTAGTTTTTATTGATAGGTGCTATTCTCGCAAAAAAGCAAAGGCACCACATACATGTTTCTGTGTCTGCTACTGAGATAAGCCACAATCCTCTTGAGCAGTTATGAAGGTGTAACCTGCAGAAGTGAATTCATAACTGCTGCATATTCATGATCTCTATGTAATCCCTAATTTAGGAGCTACCGTGTTTCCCCTAAAATAAGACCTCCCCAAAGAATAAGACCTAGCAGGGGTTTGGGGGGATTGCCAAATATAAGGCCTCCCCTGAAAGTAAGACCTAGCAACTAAGGCTGCAGCAGAGTTCCATTGGGAAGCATTCCTGCAGGGCAGAAGCAGCACACATTCATACACACCGGAGGGAGGGAGGGAGAGAAAGTGCTTGCTTGCCTTGCCTGTCCCCCAGCCTCCGTGGCTGCTGCTGCGCTGCCGTTTCTTCCTTCCGAGAGAAGGCTCCGTTCCTGGCCCTGCTCCCTTTGCCCCCAAGGCTTCTGATTGGCTCCTGGAGCCAGGGCAAGGGAGGGTGGGAGGGAAGGAAGAGGGCTTTCCACTCCTCCTGCTCTTTCTGTTTCTTAAAGGTACAGGACGCATAGGGATTCTCCTCTCATCCTTATTCCTATCCTATGCCATGAAACTTATTATTTTATACTATTATTCTATTACCATATTATTATCATCATATCTGTTACTATTATTATATCCCATTATGATATTATTCTATTAATGTTTTATATCATTATATTATATTTTTCTATTATTATTATTATATCATTATATTATTATTCTATTATTATTCTATTATATTTTCATATTATTATATTATTATTCTGTTATTATTATATTATATTTTATATTATCCTATTAATATATTTTATATCATTATATTCTATACTATTATTCTATTATATTATCATATTATTATTTTATTATTATTAGCATATTCTGTTTTATTATTATATTCCATATTATATTATCCTATTAATATATTTTATATCATTCTATTCCATTCTATTATTCTATTATATTATTCTATTATTATTATATTATTATGCTATTCTGTTATTATATCCCATTATTATATTATCCTATTAATACCATATTATCATATTGTTATTTTTATATCCTATTATTATATTATCTCATTAATATATTGTATATCATTATATTATTATTATATTATCATATTATTATTATAGTATATTATATTATTCATCATTCATGACTACATTGAAACTAGAATAGAGAGAAATCAGCGTGGAAACCTTGTGAAACCTAAACTGCAAGATGTACCATAGATTGTTATACATGTAAATAATGGTAGTAACAAGAAATTCTTGATAGGATTCATAGTTTGCCTGGTTATGCTGGTTTGTGATGACAACTACTTTACAGTATATAATAAATGTTCATTTTGTTGTTATAAATGTGAGCTCTTCTTCATGGAAAAATAAGACATCCCCTGAAAATAAGACCCAGTGCATCTTTGGGAGCAAAAATTAATATAAGACCCTGTCTTATTTTCGGGGAAACAGGGTATGTAGGGACTTTGAAAATCTCCCAAATCCTACTTACCAATGCGGAGCCATTCCCCTGTCAATCGAAAAGCAGATGTCTGATGTTCCTAACCACTCTCCTGCACATTAGCAATCTCTGGCATGAAGGAGTCTTTTTTCTGTTCACACCAGAAATCATTCATAGGAAGGGATGAGAACATGAGGACCTCCTTGATCAACGGGGGAATGGATCCCCATCAATCCTAGCAGCAGCTTATTGGTAAGCCGGGTTTGGTGGAGGGTGAGTTGTCTGGCTGGAACTTACTGTGTAGCAAGTACATGACTCCACCAATAAATTTTAATAACCTCTACCAAATTCCAAATATGAGCCAGAATTCAGGATCAGACTTATGGTTATGTAACCTGTTGGTAGCTTCCATAGCAAGAACATATTCACAGATCCTATGTAGTCACAAACATGGTACTAGTGTAACTGGCTGCCCAGAATGACTTTACTGGACATCAGCCACGCAGAGAAGGGATTCCTATATATATATATATATGTCAGCTCACCACAGCCGCTCCTGAATGAACACACGAGACTCTCTGTGATATCACCAGAAACTTTACTGCAGGAAACATAAACATCCGAAAAGCCAAGAATGGGAGACTCCGGCCAACCATCCTTTATATACCCTCCCCCTCATTTGAAAAGTCTCTTCCCGCTCAGTAAAACCCCGCGCAAATTCCCCGCCAAGACCAGCAGCCGTTTCTTCTCCGAGTCCTGAGACGCAGGTGTCTTATCAATGTCAGTGACCCTGAAACTCAGAGCCACATACAGGCTCTAGTAGCAGGGTTCTGACATGGCGTCCTCCTCCCCTTCGTCCTGGAAGGAAAAGATTAAACACAACTATTGTTCTCCGCTGTCCAGAGTTCCTTTATACTTTTTTAACAGGCTGCAATGGAATACCGGGTGTACCTTCCCTAGGTCCTTGGGTAGCCTCAGCTCATAGGTCACTTCGTTTATTCTTTTCGCTACCCTGAACGGCCCTATATAGCGTGGAGCCAATTTCTTAGATGGGAACCCCAATTTCAGGTTTTTTGTGCTCAGCCAAACCAGATCTCCTTCGCCCAATTTGTCCCCCTCTCGGCGCCTACGATCTGCAAAGAGCTTGTACTTCTTTTGTGTTTCCCTCAATGCCTCCACCACGGTCTGCCACCCTTGCTTAATTTTGGCCGGCCATTCCTTGTCGGTCTGGCCCTCTCCTTCCTTCCACTCGGGTAGCCTGGGGAAAGGTGCCACCTCCTGTCCGTATACTATTTCGAATGGGGCACGACCTGTGGCCGAATGTACGGCCCCGTTAAAAGCCATCTCAGCAAACGGAAGAAGGTCCGCCCAATCGTCCTGTCTATAATTGGTGTACATCCTCAAGAATTGGCACAGTGTCTGTTGGGTACGTTCGACCCCCCCGTTGGTCGCGGGATGAAAAGCCGAGCTCAGATTCCTTTCCGCTCCTAACAGCTGTAAGAATTTTCCCCAAAATTTTGCAGTGAATTGGACTCCCCGGTCGCTAATTATTTTGTCGGGGCACCCATGTAGGCGATATACATGCTTCACATACAAATCAGCGAGCTTTTCAGCCGAGGGGAGTTTTGGCAGGGCCACAAAGTGTGCCTGTTTTGAGAATAGGTCCAATATTGTCCAAATGTATCTGTGGCCTCTACTGGGGGGTAGTTCGCCTACAAAATCCATTGCCACGCATTCCCATGGCCTCATGGGCTCCACCACCTTCTGCAATAGCCCCTGGGGCTTCCCAGGTGGTGTCTTGCCCTCTGCACATAATTCACACTGCGTGACGTACCCCCTGGCGTCTTTCCTCATTCCGGGCCACCAGCATTGTTTGGCCAACAGTTTAATAGTCCTGGTGGGGCCTAGATGACCTGCACCCTTGTTATCGTGGCATTTCCTTAACATTTCTTGTCTTAAACATTCAGGAATATACAATTTCTTATTAACAAACACCAAATCCCCACACAGTTCTCCCTGTTCTTTGTTCGTTTGTAACCATTTGTCCATTCCATATGCTCGCTTCAACTCTTCCTCCCATATTTCTCCTCCCCCCGTGGAAATGGCAGTGCGTTTGTTTTCTTTGGCTGCTTGTGCTCGAGTCAGTACTGCCAGGCCCCATTGCTTATCTAGGAAAAGGCTCCCCTCAGATTCCTGAATTCCTCCCCCGTGCTGAGGCATCCGAGAGAGAGCGTCAGCGAGTATGTTGTGTTTCCCCTGGAAGAACTTGAGTCTGAAATCAAAACGGCTGAAATATTGGGCCCATCTAATCTGCTTCGCTGATAGTTTACGAGGGGATCTCAGATACTGTAAATTTCTATGATCAGTCCACACCTCAAACGGTGTTCCACTTCCTTCCAGAAAGTGTCTCCAGCACTCTAGTGCTTTCAGAATCGCTAAGGCTTCTCTCTCCCAAATAGGCCAGTTTTTTTCTGTATTGCTAAACTTTTTCGACAGATAGCCACATGGCTTCAGGTTCCCCCCCTCGTCTTTCTGCAGCAGAACTGCTCCATATGCCCGGTCTGACGCATCGCAATGTAGTACAAAGGCCTTAGACATATCAGGGTGCTGTAGGACAGGCTCCTCGGTAAAACGCTTTTTTAGGGCTTCGAAAGCTTCCTGGCATTCTATTGTCCAGGTCAGTTTGGCCCCTGGGGCCTTCACTTTGGCTGTTTCTCCCCTGCCTTTAGTCTTTAACAAATCCGTTAATGGCAAAGTGAGGCGCGCAAAGTCCTTGATAAATGTTCTATAGAAGTTTGCGAACCCCAGGAAGGATTGCAGCTGCTTCCGTGTTCTGGGGGCTTCCCACCCCCTTACGTCTTCCACCTTCGCAGGGTCCATCGCCACTCCCTGGGAGGAAATCCTATACCCCAGAAAGTCTATCTGGTCTTTATTGAACTCGCACTTGGCAAGCTTCGCATACAGCTTCGCTTCCCTCAACTTTTGTAGGACTTCCCTGACTAGTTCTACGTGTTGCTCCTTGGTCCGAGACATTATCAATATGTCATCTAAAAAAATAAAGACTCCCTTGTACAATAATGGATGCAACACTTCGTTGATTAATTGCATGAACGCGGCCCCTCCCCCGCATAAACCGAAT
Organism: Anolis carolinensis; assembly: GCF_035594765.1. Classification (NCBI taxonomy): domain Eukaryota; kingdom Metazoa; phylum Chordata; class Lepidosauria; order Squamata; family Anolidae; genus Anolis; species Anolis carolinensis. The sequence continues at coordinate 212,913,297 of NC_085841.1, read as the reverse complement.
GGGAGCACACAATAATTGAATAATCCGAAGGCGCAGGAGAAGGCCGTCTTCCACCTGTCCTCTGGTTTGATCTGCAATTTATGGTAAGCCTCAATTAAATCCAATTTAGTGAATATCTGTCCCTCCGATAACTGGGCGATCAAGTCCTTCACTAAGGGTAGAGGGTATTTATTTACAGTACTGATTGCATTCAGGCCCCTGTAGTCAATGCAGAGCCTCAGCGTTTGGTCCTTTTTCCTCCTAAACAACACAGGTGCCCCTAAAGGGGAGTTCGAAGGTTCTATGAAACCTCTCGCTAGGTTTTTATCAATGTACTTTCTCAGTTCCTCCTTTTCCCTAGCCGACATCGGGTATATCTTTGCCTTGGGAAGCTCTGCTCCTGGGACTAGCTCTATTTTCACTTCAACTCTCCGCTTCGGTGGGAAATTGTCTGCTTCCTTCTCGTCAAATACGTCCACAAAATCCCAATACTCTGGGGGTAATTTATCTGCCAGTTCTGCTATTCTGATAGAGTCTTCCTCCCCCCTTTTCCCCGGCTCCCTCTCAACTTCCTGGCTCCCTTCTTCCAAACTCATCCCGAAAATCATGCTCTTATCCTCCCAGTTGATTTGCGGGTTGGCCTGCCCCAGCCACGGCATGCCTAGTATAACATTATAGCTGGCTATTTGTGATATCACAAATGACACCTTTCCTTCCCAACTCCCTATCTTACACTTTACATCTTCGGCACTGTACCTAGCTAACGATCCTGATGCTGTGGATCCGTCCAACTGCGAAAATGCTATTGGGGATTCTAGGTTCGTCCTTTCGCATCCTAATCCCTCGGCTAATTCAGGGGAAATGATGTTCCTGGAACATCCACAATCCACAAACGCTTTGCAGGTTGCTTGTTTGCTGCCATTTTCAAGCTGAATGGGGACCACTATCATAGCTTTGTCCTGACTTACCAACCCCCCCGAATGGTGCCTCATCGGTGTTTCTTCCTCGGCGCGTTTTCCTGCCACGGCTCTTGGTTTGGGCTGGCCTCCGCTTTCCCCTTTTCTCTGCCAGCACTCGGCAGCTCTGTGGCCCAACCGGCCGCACACAAAGCAGCCACTCCTGCTGGCGCTCACGTTCCCTGTCGGCTCCGCTCTCCTCCCGGCTGGGGCTGATCCCTCCTTCCGGCTCCCCTCTTTCATCTGCGGCCGTTGCTGTAGCGCTCCTCGGTGCCTCCTCGCCTGGGCCAGCGATGTCTCGACGCGCCCCGCCAGCTGAATCCATCCGCGCAGTGTGTCAGGCTCATCACGATGCACCGCCCAGGAGAGGATCTCCCGCCTGAGCCCCTCTTTGAAGAGTTCCATCTTTGTCACTGCAGACCATTCCGGCACCTTTTCGGCGAGGCATTGGAACTCCTCCGCATACTCAGATACCGACCTCTGCCCCTGGGAGACGGTCTTCAACTTCTCCCTCGCCCGGATCTGCTCCAATGGATCTCGGAAACGGGTCTCCAGGGCCCCCATAAAGCGTCGGACTGACCCCAGACATGGGTCGCGCCGCGCGTGCAGCTGAACGTACCAGCTAGCCGCTCCCCTCTTCAACACTGTGCCAATGGCCCGTATCCGGCTGGAGTCCGTTCTAAAAGTGTGAGCATTGTCCTCCATATAGCCCCTCACCGTGGTAAGGAAAAAATCCAGTTCAGAGGACTCTCCCCCAAACTCGATCCTTAGTTCCTCTCGTCTCGGTAGGGGTCCCTGTGGTGGCAATCCCCAATTCTCCGCCCGTCGCAAGCCCCCTTGCGGACCAGTGGGCCCCGCTGCTGTTTCTCTTGGCCCTGTGCCACGCCCGGCATTCGCCAGGGGCACTAGGGTCTCAGCTGGGAGCGTAGCCGGGATTCTCGGAGGCTTTTCCCCTTCGTCGTCACTCTCCTCCACCCGCGTCAGGCTTGTTTGGGTCTTGGGCCGGGCGCCGGGCTCCTTTCGCATTTCCCTTCCCTTCGGTGCTGGGAGGTCTGCAAAGCCCTGGCTGCTTCCCACGCTCACGTCCCACATTGAGCCAGCCCGAAGTTCCCTTCCTCTCTCTGGCTCCGCCAAAAACGCCAGGCGCTCCATCGCCCTCGACATTACTGCCAGGGTGGTCTCCATCGCCGACATCCTCTCCTCCAGAAACACCATCCTTTGTGGGCCTGGGGAAGGTGAACCTTCCTCTCCTCCGGTGCTGTCTCCCCGCACCACTCCACGCCTCTGGGTTACCCCATTTGGCTGGGCATAAGCGGTGGATGACGCCAGGGCCGCCAGCTGGTGGAACTCCGCGTCCGGCTCGGGAGTGGCCCTTCCCGACCTTCCTCCTCCTGCGCCCAAGAGTTCTTCATCCTCCACTTGCATGTTACACCTCACCGCTACGGCGGGATGGTGTCTATTTCTTGGCTTAGTGTCAGCTCACCACAGCCACTCCTGAATGAACACACGAGACTCTCTGTGATATCACCAGAAACTTTACTGCAGGAAACATAAACATCCGAAAAGCCAAGAATGGGAGACTCCGGCCAACCATCCTTTATATACCCTCCCCCTCATTTGAAAAGTCTCTTCCCGCTCAGTAAAACCCCGCGCAAATTCCCCGCCAAGACCAGCAGCCGTTTCTTCTCCGAGTCCTGAGACGCAGGTGTCTTATCAATGTCAGTGACCCTGAAACTCAGAGCCACATACAGGCTCTAGTAGCAGGGTTCTGACATATATATATATATATATATATATATATATATATATATATATATATAGGTTTATTGAGAAAAAAATTGTTTTTACAACGAAAGAGTGAGAACAATTATAGAATAGAAAGTGCAGATAATGAAATTATAAAAGTAGAGAAGTTTAAAAACTTTAAAAAAGGAGAGGAAAAAAAAAAACGAACTTCCATCTTTGCCATTGCGTTTCCCAATCTCTGTTTCTGAGGAGGGGGGTGATCTATATATACAAGTCCATTATAGATCAGCCGCCGTCTCCTTCGCAATAGAGGCCATCCTTCTAAAAGAAAAAGAAAAAAAAGAAAAAGAAAAAATAATACTGCTGAAAATAATCGATGATAGCCTTTCTATTGGCTGTGTCACAGAATTTTTTTGCCTCCAGTAAACGATATTTTGAAAAATAGAAAACCGAAAGAGGTTATTCCTTTGCTCATTCAGATTTAATCTTCATTTATTTTTCCTTTCGTACTCTTCTACTTTACTCCAATCTGTATATTTTATCGGGGACCCTGTATTTCTCTTTAAAAGAAAAGTTAATTTGTCCATATCTTTTATTTCTCTCACTTTCTGTAGCCATTCCTCCATGTTCGGGAGTTCTTTTTGCTTCCATCTTTTTGCAAAGCATATTCTGGCGGCGGTCGTTAAATAAGTAAAGATTTTATCATCGTTCGGCCCTAAATGTATATTCCGGTCTGTTAACCCCAAAAGATAATACTCTGCTTTTCTGGGGAAGACAGTTTTAAGAATTTCCTGGCAGATTTTATGGACTTTCTCCCAAAATGTTTTCGTAGCTTTACATGTCCACCACATATGGAAAAAGCTTCCCTCTTGATCCTCACACTTCCAACAGTTATTTGAAGTATTCTTGTACATTTGGTTTAATTTCTTTGGTGTGATATACCAGCGGTGGAACATTTTAAGCCAGTTTTCTTTCAAGTCCATTGCATAGGTATATTTTAATTTTTTAGTCCAGATAGATTCCCATTCTGCCAACATTATAGGTCTTCTTAAATTTTCTGCCCACCTAATCATACACTTTTTTATTGTTTCCTCTTCAGTTGACCACTCCAATAGTTTGTTATAGATTTTTGTAATTATCTTGTTTTCTGAATCTAGAATTTTATCCCAGAATTGATCACTCTGATAAAACCCCACCTCTTTGTCTTTATTATATTGCTCCTTAATCTGCATGTAGTGCAGCCATGATATGTGCGCGAATTTTTGTTTTATCTCTTCATGCAGTTTCAGAATTTCTGTGCCTTTGATTAATAGAGTCCTATACGTTGGCCAATTGGACCATCCTAGAAGTCTTCTTTGTTTGGCTTCCATAGTGGATAGCCATAATGGTGTCTTTAGGTAGAAATTTTTTTTTATATTTTTGCCAAATTCGTAATAAGGAGGAGTGAATAAAATGATTTCCGAAATTTTTCTCTTTTTTCTCTCTTTCGTACCAAATATACGAGTGCCACCCCACTCTCAAGGGATTCCTTTTTATTGGTGATGGGTGTGTAGAATTATGGCATTTCCATCCAACCAGCCAGTAAATAAGCTTTTTTTTCATGTCAGGAGCGACTTGCACCAAGTCGCTTCTGATGTGAGAGAATTGGCCGTCCGCAAGAACGTTGCCCAGGGGACGCCTGGTTGGTTTTGATGTTTTTACCATCCTTGTGGGAGGCTTCTTTCATGTCTCCGCATGGAGCTGGAGTTGATAGAGGAAGCTCATTCACGCCCTCCCCGGGTTAGATTTGAACCTGGCAGCCTTAAGGTCAGCAACCCAACCTTCAAGTCACAAGGCTTTAATCCACTGTGCCACCGGAGACTCCATAGTAAATAAGCTGCAATGATTAGAAGTAGGACTCGAGACTCATTTCCTTGTCTCAGCCTCTCTAGCAGGTAAGAAGGGTGGAAATATCATCTGTCCATGCTCTGATGGCCAGCTTCTTTTGCTCCATGTGGCTGATTCCCAATGAAGTAGATTTTAGAGGCCAGAAGACATTACTTAGTGACACAACTAAGGTAGTTACAGAACTAAGCACCCCACGTACAATTCCAGCCATAAATTATTGAAGATATCTAAGTGCACATTTGTGATGGCATGCCGGGGGAAAGGAAGGCTATCAGTCTGGCTACCCAAGCAGTGATCGGTTTACCCTTTATTATACCTCAAACCTTAAAGTAAACACTCTTGAAGCTGGTTACAGATAACTAAAAATATGTTTATTGAACACAGGAAATGGTAATTTTAGGCAGGAATCTTGAATGTTGAATCAGAAACATATACAGTAGAATCTCACTTATCCAAGCTAAATAGGCCGGCAGAAGCTTGGATAAGCGAATATGTTGGATAATAAGGAGGGATTAAGGAAAAGCGTATTACACATCAAATTAGGTTATGATTTTACAAATTAAGCACCAAAACATAATGTTATACAACAAATTTGACTGAAAAAGCAGTTCAATACGCAGTCATGTTATGTTGTAATTACTGTATTTACGAATTTAGCACCAAAATATCACGATATATTGAAAACATTGACTACAAAAATGGCTTGGATAATCCAGAAACTTGGATAAGCGATGCTTGGATAAGTGAGACTCCACTGTAATAGAAAACAAAGATTGTAGATTGAGTTTAATTTCACAGGAAATAAACCTTTTACAGGGCGCTCTGGCGCAGACTGGTCCATGAAGTCACGAAGAGTCGGAAACGACTGACCGAATAAAGAAGAAACCTTTTACTATATTAGAAATAATACGAGGTAAAATCACTGAAATTATAAAGAAATAAAACTATACTGATTGAGAATGAAGGCTATAAAGACTACCGTGTTTCCCCAAAAATAAGACAGTGTCTTATATTACTTTTTGCTCCCAAAGATGTGCTAGGTCTTATTTTCAGGGGATGTCTTATTTTTCCATGAAGAAGAATTCACTTTTATTGCTGAACAAAAAAAAAATGGCATTTATTATATACTGTACAGTAGATATCATCACAAACCAGCATAACCAGACAAACTGATTACTATCAAGAATTTCTTGTTACTAACATTTTTATGTACAGCAATCTATGCCACGTACATTTACCAATCGTGCATGCTCTGGTGTTCTGTTCGGCGGGCATGTTTCCAAACAAAAACTTTGCTAGGTCTTACTTTTGGGGGAGGCCTTATATTTAGCAATTCAGCAAAACCTCTACTAGGTCTTACTTTCTGGGGATGTCTTATTTTATCTTATATATATATAGATTTTGTGTTGCATTGTACATGATTATTTATTGTATTGTTTAATTGTATTATGATATGTTGTTTTATATTTTGCTATATTGTACTGTTCTGGGCATGGCCCCATGTAAGCCGCCCCGAGTCCCCGTTGGGGAGATGGTGGCGGGGTATAAATAAAGTTTTATTATTATTTATTATTATTAGGGGAAACAGGGTATATGAGGTAAGCACACACGCTATGAGGAAACCATAAGGTAAGGTAGGTACTAGGCTGTGAGGTAAGTACCAGCTGTGAGGTGAAAGCTTTCTATAGTGTAAGCACAAGCAGTGGTGGCATATGATTTAGGCTATGATGGTATCTATAAGCTATGAAATATGCTGTCTAAGCTATAGGAAAGTACAAGGCTATGATAACTTTTATTGGATAACTGTTTTATTGCTGTGTTTTGATATTTGATTGTTTTATCGGGCAAGGCCCCATGTAAGCCGCCCCGAGTCCCTTCGGGGAGATGGGGCGGGGTATAAAAATAAAGTTATTATTATTATTATTATTATGAGGTAAACTATCTATTATATCTATTTGGTAAGTACATGATGGTGTGAAATAACTATAAGGTAAGTACGTGAAATGGGTTACCTGTATAATTTGCCAGGCTAGAGAACCCAGACCAAATTCTATGACCTATCTCTAAGAGGTTTTGCTTTGGAATGAAAATGGAGGGAAAAAATCCTCTAGAGATCAGCTCAGGCAGCAGGGCTGAACCATCTTACCCAAACCTACAGGGGAGTCCCAAGCTCCACCCCCAAAACAAGAGCCAGTGGAACATTCCACCCAAGAGCAGCAAACCAGGAAATAAGCAGGAGAGAGAGAACCAAGTAAGGCATCACAACATTGCTGATTTCTCTTCCTGTAACACAGAAAAGTGTACAAAGGCCGGGCTGTGGCGCAGGCTAGAAAGCAAGCCAGCTGCAACAAATCACTCTGACCAAGAGGTCATGAGTTCGAGGCCAGCCCGTGCCTGCGTCTTGTCTCTGTCTCTGTTCTATGTTATGGCATTGAATGTTTGCCTTTATGTGTGCAATGTGATCCACCCTGAGTCCCCTTTGGGGTGAGAAAGGTGGAATATAAATGCTGTAAATAAATAAATAAATACAAAGGGACACATGAGCAACCTATTGGCCCCTTGTGGTCCTTGGTCTCTTTTTATGAGCCCTGAGGGTCCAACTCATTACAGGATATTTTAAAATAAATTGCTTCTGGGTGGCTGTTTTCCTATTCAAAATCTTTGTGACCTTTCCATTATATACAATCCCGATGTTAGCTGTACACTGAAAATGGGTTGGTTTTTTGTGTAAACATGGAGTTAGTTCAGAACTGCAAATTCATTTAAACACATCAGTATCTTCATAATTTTTATTATCCTGTCCATCTCCAGGAATTCTTAGCTTAGAAAAACTGGTTAGAAATATAAATGATCTAAGATCGGAAAAGATACATATATGCAATTTTGTTTGTTTGCAATGCCATGTGGCCGGCAGTGAAACGGGTGGAAATCATGCAGCTGACTGATTAAATGCTAGGTGTTTTTGTCTCCACTGGCTGTCCAAAAGCCAGGACTGGGTGTTCATTTATTTAAAATGCCTTGACCCATTTCCCAATGCCATCTGGCTGAAGGATGGGGAAGAAACTGCAGTGTGCAAACAGTAATCTTTCTGACAAATGTTAGGAATTAACTTTTTTAAAAAAATATATGTTAGTTTAAAGCAGGAATAGAAGAACATTGTACAAGGATCAGAATATGCACATACAGCTGGGACTATAGGAGGGCAGAAGAGAAGGAAGGTATTTGAATACTCCCCAGATGTCCTAATTTAACGGGGACAATCCCAATCAATTTTGTGTCATTTTTTTCAGCTACTTTTAAAATGTCTGATTATTTCAACTGCTGCAAACTGAGTTCAAAATGCACAGGTAACAACCTTTGTTTGGAGGCTGGTATGAATGTGGATGGGTCTCTTATGGAAACATGTATTATATGCAAGTTTTATTAGGAAGCAGAGGCATTTGGTAAACAAACGCTTGTATCCAAAAGGATAAATGTAAGCAGGATTCTAAAAGGCGTACAATTGTGGTTGTTTTGAGAGCACTCTAAATATCTTTGTTTCAGCAACAATTTAAGGATGTCAGGTTTGTTAAATAAGTTTCTATATGAGTTATACTCACTTTATGTTGTACCCCATAACAATCCGAGCTTGACATAGACAGTTCTATTTAATCCTCTGTTGTCCCACTTTTTAAGCTATGTTTAAAATGTCCCATTTTCTCTGTCCTCCTTGATCTTCAGCTTACTTAAAATTACTAAAAACTTAAAAGTGCAAAAGCTGTTTTCATTCAACTACAGTGTTCCCTCACTACTTCGAGGTTCACTTTTCATTTCACGGTTTTTCAGTAAACTCTAAATGACTATTATAAATCATAAAAAATTACAATTTACAGCCTAAGGAAGGGAGGAAGGAGAAGCCAAAGGGAGAGAAAAGGAGCCCAAGCGGCAACGGGAGAAGGAGGCGATTTATCAACACACGATTGGTTGATAAAGATTTAAAATAGTGTATAACTACTAAAATAATGTATAAATATTGAAATAAATATAGTGTTCCTACTTCGTGGATTTTCACTTATTGCGGGTGGTCCTGGAACTTAACCCCAGCAATAAGTGAGGGAGTATTTAGATAAAGTGCTTGTATTCCTCAGGGATTGGGGCGACAAATATGATCTTGTCATCTAACATGTCTGAGAATTTAGACCAATCTGCCTTTCTGAAGTTGACTCTTCGTTTAAATCGAACTTCCTTATAGTTGGGAACAGTTAGCATACTATCGGCCAATGCTGTGTGTTTGGAATTGGTGGTCCCACTGATTTAGTGCATTGCTGCACAATGCTGTCGCTCACAAATAGGAGGTCGGGGTTACAGCCTCAGTGGCATCTCCCACTGTTGTAGGATGCTGGGAGCTTACTATCATTAATAAGTGATTGTTTATGAAATTCAGCCCTGGAGGGCAGCCTCTCCATTTTTATCCTCCTGAGCATAGCCTCATACGTGGCTATGGCTGTTAAAGTCACCAATTACTACCGCCCTTTGGTGCCTGTCAAAATTTTCAGGAGAGGAGAAACAGAACTCTGCATTTGGGGGCTTGTACACAGAGGTAATTGTGATGTTATTAAGCTCTACTGCAGCATTTCTGAACTTGGGGGTCAGGACCCCTGGGGGGTCGTGAGGGGGGTTTCAGAGGGGTCACCAAAGACTATCAGAAAACACATATTCTGATGGTCTTGGGAACCCAAATACCTCCAGTATTTTCTTTTGGTCACGGGGGGTTCTTGTGATGACTCATGGGCCATGTAGTCCCGTTCCTAGTGCTGTTGTGACAGATGAAGAGGAAAACTTGGGTTTTCCACCATTTCAGCCAGAAAAGGAACTTTCCCAGCCAGAAATGGAGCCCTTGCACCTGCAGGAGGTTTGTCTTCCAGAAATCTGCCAAACAAGCCCTGAGTCAAAATCTCCCCCTTTTTCTCGCCGTAATTATTATCTCCAGCAAAAAGGAGTGCAGCAGGCTAATCGCAGGAGCTTGAGAATTGCAGCAAAGCATTCAGATGATTAAGCCTGCTCCCATGAGAAATTTTAGGGAGTCATACATCTGGACACAGAGATTGACTTTCGTTTCTGATTCCCCAGAGAAGTGTTCTCTGGTGGGAAAACGAGGCCTATTTAGGTTCCTTGCTCCCGAAGGAATTTTGCGGAGTCAATTCGTCAGCTACCGGAGCAGCGTGTGTGGACAGCTACTCCTGCTCTCAAGCCTTTGTTCCTGTTCCAAGCCTTCGTTCCCAGCCTTGTTTTCTCCCCGGATCTTGCCTTGTTTCCCGGACCTCGCCAAGTAATTACCACGGATCTTGTTCTTGCTCCTCGTTTCCTTGTTGCCTTGAATCAAGCTTTGTGTTCCAAGAATCAAGTTACTTTCTAGCCTTGCTCAAGTTCATGGACTAAAGGACCTTGTCATCTCCCCTCACTTTGCTTGGCAAAGTGAGTGTTTCGGTTATTGGATTACAACTTTGGACCTTAATATTTCATATTGGACATTGTTTCTTGGGACTAATTTTGACCTTTCCTGAAAGGTCTATTTCTGGACTATTTCATACACTTGCTTTTATTAACCTTATATACTCCTTCAATAAAGATATTAGATAGATTCTGGCCTCTGTGTATGGTTATTGGTGCTCTGCAGCCTGGGTTGTGACAGTTCTGTGTGGGAAGTTTGGCCCAATTCTATTGTTGGTGGGGTTCAAGGGCCTTTTTGTAGGTGAACTATAAATCCCAGCAACTACAACTCTCAAACATCAAGGTCTATTTTCCCCAAACTCCACCAGTGTTCACATTTGGGCATATTGAGTATTTGTGCCAAGTTTGGTCCAGATCCATCATTGTTTCAAGTCCACAGTGCTCTCTGGATGTAGGAGAACTGCAATGCCCACCAAACTCTTCCAACACTATTTCCTGTTGGTCATGGGAGTTCTGTGTGCCAAGTTTGGTTCAATTCCATTGTTGGTGGAGTTCATAATGCTCTTTGATTGTAGGTTAACTATAAATCCCAGCAACTACAACTCCCAAATGACAAAATCAAACCCCTGCAACCCCACCAGGATTCAAATTTGGGCGTATGGGTATATGTGCCAAATTTGATCCAGCAAATGAAAATACATTGTGCATGTCAGATATTTACATTATGATTCATGACAGTAGCAAAATTACAGCTATGAAGTAGTAACGAAAATAATTTTATGGTTGGGGGTCACCACAACATGAGGAACTGTATTAATGGATTGTGGCATTAAGAAGGTTGAGAATCACTGCTCTACTGTTATAACCTCTATATTGTTTTCTTCAGTGTTATGGGCACTGCTGACTTGCAGGCCTTTTACAAAGACAGCACTTCCATACTGAACATGTGATCTTTCTGCCTCAAAGATCATTCCTCGAACTAACTGCATTCAACTAATTCCACAGAAAACTGGGAGAATCTTGCCCTTCCCAGTAGACTTAGTCTCTCCTAACTTCTGTGTTCTCCCTCATTTAACATCTTGACCACACTTTTGCTTGGATGGGCTGCTCATATTCCAGCTCTTGTCTGTGAAACGTTGGGGTATGCATTTTTCATAATTACCACTTCTTTTGAGGGCACCCACCTGCTCAGATTTTTAAATCCTTCTGTTGCAATTCCAGTATGAACATGGATTCCAATGTTGGTTTTTTTTTCCAACTCAATAGTTCTGTGATTCTGTAGAAATACAGTCTCTGTATGAGAGGCTATAGCATCTTTTTATTATCCAACTTTTTTTTGCTTTCCCTCACAAGGGATCAACTCACACAAGAAAGTTGGTGTGGAAAGGCACAACTGTGTATTGAGAACCAGTGTAATGTAACAGTTGAAAGACTGGCAAGAAAGACCACGGCCAAAGAAAAGCTAATACATTTGCAGCAGCACAAAGGTTTGGCAGCTTCCTTTTGACCTTTATCCAGCTCTTGATTGATTAAATGCTCATGCAAAGCAGCAGGGCCAAATTTTATACTAATTGCACAACAGGCTCATTAGCCCCAGACAAAGTAGAGAGGCAAGTTGGCAATTATCCAGCCGAGTGACTGTCCACGTTTGTGATTTGATTATCACTCAAGTGATTTCACCTCTTCTCCACTTCACAGTTGAGGTATGTAAATTTGGCATTTGAAAGGTCCTCCATTCTGGAATGCCAGCTTCCTTGCATTGATCCTACATTCCATATATTTCCATTCATACAGCACTAGCCTGTCCATGAGCCTCCCACATTCATTCTTCTGTAGGTGTAGTAAAAGGATGTCAGCGTGCTGGAAGAAGCAAAGACTACTAGCACTGAAGTGATGCTCCTACGCCATCAACTTCGCTGGACTGGCTACGATGTCTGAGTGCCTGATCATCTCCCAAAGCAGTTACTATACCCCCAACTCAAGAATGGAAAACGTAATGTTGGTGGGCAGGAAAAGAGATTTAAAGATGGGCTTAAAGCCAACCTTAAAAACTGTGGCCTAGACACCAAGAACTGGGAAGCCCTGGCCCTTGAGCACTCTAGCTGTAGGTCAGCTGTGACCAGCAGTGCTGTGGAATTTGAAGAGGCTCGAATGGAGGGCGGGAGGGAGAAACATGCCAAGAGGAAGGCACGTCAAGCCAACCCTGACCAGAACCACCTTCCATCTGGAAACCAATGTCTTCACTGTGGAAGAACATGTGGGTCAAGAATAGGGCTCCAAAGTCATCATTACTTGCCTACTAAGCAATAGAACCTCAGGTTTGCTTTCTCAGGATTACACTTAGCACTAAGTACTACACCTGCTGTGTAATTACCCCTCCCTGATGACTTGATATTTTTCTGCACCTTGGCCGAGATCTTTTGATCCAACTCATGATTTTAACATTATTTTGTATTTTGACCTTTTATGACTGTTTTTATCCATGTTGATGTTTTTATTGTTGGCTGATTTTATTGTTTTTTGTTTTGATTTTGTGCTGTTGTGTCTGGGCATAGCCCCATGTGAGCCGCCCCGAGTCCCTTCGGGGAGATGGGGCGGGATATAAGAATAAAGTTATTATTATTATTATTATTATTATATTATCATCATCATCATCATCATCATCTACGTATCCATGCCAGAATACTACACCTGGAAGACAATCATCCTGAGACAACGGGGGATCACCTAAACAAGTAAGTAGTAGAAAGTTTTTTTATATGTCTCTTTCAGTGTCCACAAATTATTTGAGGACCCAAGAAGACCCAAAGTTACTGCATTTTTGCATGTGGGGAGATGGGGCGGGGTATAAGAATAAAGTTATTATTATTATTATTATATTATAATCATCATCATCATAATATATTATTATTATATTATTATCATCATCATCATCATCATCATCATCTACGTATCCATGCCAGAATACTACACCTGGAAGACAATCATCCTGAGACAACGGGGGATCACCTAAACAAGTAAGTAGTAGAAAGTTTTTTTATATGTCTCTTTCAGTGTCCACAAATTATTTGAGGACCCAAGAAGACCCAAAGTTACTGCATTTTTGCATGTGGACACAGTGTGGTCAATCGGACACACTCTCATGAACCGGCATGGCACATAGAAGAACACACAAACTGAATAACAGGTTTGAGCAAACTCATCTATCCAGATTGGTGGATTGCAGGACAGACCCATCAGCACAAGAAAGTATTTGTGAAAGACAATAAGAATTGCTGCCTGACAAGCTCTGAAGGACTACTGCATGCGGATTTATCAAAAACTCTTCTGTATGCTTATTTTGCTCCCTACCAATGGAGTTTTGTGCATCCTGAAGCTTTTCATCCTTAACGGTTACAGAACTATGATTTCACTTTAACTCATCTTACAGAATCCAGGAACCTGTAGTTCAGGTGCCACCAAAGGAAAACTCTAAATGTTCCTCCCTAAACTGCAAATCCCAAGATTCTATAGGAAGGAATCACAACAATTCAAGTAGAACCATGGCGTTATCATTTTGTAATGTGAAATGTTCCATGCCACAACATAACCAGAGTTTCTCAGTGTGTGTATGCAGCAATATAGATTTGTGAAATCTCATCCTCTAACATTCGGAATGGCTAAATTCCATATTCTTTTGTGGTTTTAACTGTCACATTAAGCATGTATTCTCAATATTTGCTTCTTCATATGTTCCTGACAAATCCCACCCCAGAGGTAGGCCATTTTTGGTCTACATCAACAAATAGCAACTACAAAGATTCAGGGAGCCATCTCTCCATCTTTACAACAAATGCTGAGCTTCACTGTCAGAACCAAAAGTGATGCCTCAGTTTTGTTTTTAGCTATGTTTGCTCTGGAGTCAGGGGGCTGGAGGGAAAAACTGGAATGTTTGGCAAACATTTTGAGCTGCATGTAAATGAAAAAGCAGCCAATGTTTTTTTTAAAGTTCTGGGGGCTTTGGGGGCAACAAACCTGGATTTTCAGGGCCACAGTCTACACTTCCTTCACCTCAATCCACAAGAAGCTTCCACAGAATTTTTTTCTACATTTCAAAAAGCTCCCATTTCCAACCATTGGTTTGTACATGTTCCTAATTATGAAAGTCTGGTGGACTTAGGCACATAAGATTTTCTCTATATTTAGTCTTAACACGAACAGGTTTAACAAGACCAACGCTTCGTTCTGTTTTCATGAAAACCTTTGAAAGTGTTTCTGTCTCTGAATATATCATCAATGCACGAGTGGGCCTTAGCTGCTTCAGTTTAATTTTCAAGATGGTGTTGACTTTTCATTTGAAATACTTTCTCTCTCTGGGTATTAGCGTGGCCTCTGTTAATGTCAACAATAAGTAGACGTGGAGTTCAGGTAACTGACAGTGCCCTTCGCTGGAATTACAGCAAAATTGTTGCTGAAATTTGAAGAACTGCAATGAAGAGGAGAAAATATGGTGAACTCTTTAAATACCTAGTTGGCAGCTTCATGCCATACTGTAATATATTGGGGTGGTCTTAGTGCCTGGGAAATGTGGGGAATAAGATTCAGAGTGCTAGCGTATATTCCTTTGAGAAAGAGATTATTTACAATTTTGCAAAAAAAAAAAAAGAGAGAGAGAGAGAGAGAGAGAGAACAAAATTTGGAACATCACCCCTGGGGTGAGTGGTTTGCTAGGAGACCAAGTGGGCGGAGCTTAGCCTTCTAACTGGAAGCAATTGGATGAAAGCAATTATTCCTCTCCCTCTAATTAGGACTTTATTTTTCTTTTCTTTTTGTTGTATGAACGTAGAGGCATGGATGAGGGGTTGTGCTGCCAAGTTTAGTGTTTCTGGGATGTATAGTTTTGCTGTTTTGTCCTAGGCCGAAATTTCATTACCCTTTTATATATATAGATCATGGGGTAATGGATGGAAGAAATGTGTGTGTATATATGTGTGTATATACACACACACACACACACAGTTAATTGTGCCAATATAGTTGCTATATTGTAGAACAGTTGGGCTACAATTCCCAACCTCCTGGTCAACACAGCCAGCTGGTGGGAGTTTTGGTCCAACATCTGGATGCCTGAATAATTTACACTTTTGCTATAATGGCATCAAATCCCAGTATTATGTTCAAATATTTGTTGGTCTAAGGTGGGTCATAAGGGCAGTCCTTGTAGTCTTCAGGCACTAAAAATAGGAACCCTTGTACCCTCCCTTCCAAACCCTAATGGCTTTGGGGCAGCTTCTCAATTTAGTACATGGGTCAACTCCATACACAATCACATCAAATTCATGAATGCTATCAACCAAAACAAGATTAATTTCTTAGATGTATTGGTGAACCTAGAAGAAGGAAAATTACATGCCAGCAACTACACTAAACCCACAGACAAGAACTCATTTCTACATTACATTGGCTTTCATCATCACTCCCTGAAGTCCAATTTACCCTACTGACAACTTCAGAGACTTAAACGCAACACTAGCTATCAAAAAGACTTTGATACAGCAGCATGCACCTTTAAAAATCAACTCAAGGAGAGAGGGTACCCAGAAAAGATACTAGATACGGCAATTAGAAAGACACAATTAATGAGAAGGAGTGAGTTATTAAAGGAACACCCAAAAAGACAAAAAAAACCGAATTGTCTGGTCCCTAACATGACACCATACACTTCCAACATACAGAAAATCTTATCCAAACACTGGCATTTAGCACAGGACATTCCAGGTTGTCAAACAATATCCATTATAGCCCACAAGAGATCCAAAAATTTACAGGATAACATGATCCATTCGGATTTTATAACTCCATCTACAGACAGTCAAAAAACAATCAAGGGAAACTTTGCATGCAGGCACTGTGATTGCTGCAGTCAAACTTTAAAGTATTTCACACATTCAACTCTTAATATCAAAGTCCCCCTACAGGATTACACAACATGCTCTTCTGAAAATGTAATATATGTTATCCAATGTCCCTGTAACCTGTCATACATTGGTATGACAACCAGGTCCCTAAAAACCAGAATGTATGAACACTGCTTTCGGATTAAGAATGGAAGTACTGACTCTACCCTATACATGCACTTCAGGGAGAAAAAACATTCAAGTCATAGTTTCAAATTCTGTGCCTTGGAAATATTACACACTAAACCCCACTCAGATATAAAGAATATACTTCTCCAAAGGAAAGATTTCCAGATTTTTAAATTTTAAACTGTTTTCTCAGGGCCTTAACGACAAACTTTATCCCACCTCTTACTTGTAACATGTATTTAAGGTCCACTAATATTATCAGTAGTTGCTCGCAATAAAATTCCCTGAAGTAGAGCCAGTGATTTCCTACTGAAATGTAAATCATATGAATATTGCTTAATTTATTTTGTATTGGTCATATATTGATTTGATGTTACTGCAATATAAGGGATGCTGTGGCATATCTATTTTATGTATGTTAATGTTCCTTTTTATACATGTAAATGTAGTTCCAGAGACCTAACTCCTACTGGAATACAAGAAACACCGGAAAGAACAGAGAAGATCTAATTACCTGAGGAAGGTGTTGCCACTACAAACAGCGAGACAAAATACTACCCGGGATATCTTGTAATAACCTTTGTAACCTCACAGAACTCTTTCCTGACACTACTACAACTTTGTATGCAACAAATGGTCCTTTAAGAAACTTTAAATTGACTTTTTGAATCATCTGACATATCCTGTCAATATATGGGACTATTGTGTTTAGTAAGAGGAGATTGATGTCTCCCATCTGAAATTTATGTGAATACTGACATTTATTTATGATAGAGATAAGATTTGTATCTTTATATTATGTATGTAAGTATAAAACCTGTCGCATGATAACATATTTGATGTTTTAAATATAATACAGCAGTCTCACTTATCCAACACTCGCTTATCCAACATTCTGGATTATCCAACACATTTTTGTAGTCAATGTTTTCAATACATCGTGATATTTTGGTGCTAAATTCGTAAATACAGTAATTACTACATAGCATTACTGCGTATTGAACTACATTTTCTGTCAAATTTGTTGTATAACATGATGTTTTGGTGCTTAATTTGTAAAATCATAACCTAATTTGATGTTTAATAGGCTTTCCCTTAATCCCTCCTTATCCAACATATTCGCTTATCCAACATTCTGCCGGCCCATTTATGTTGGATAAGTGAGACTCTACTGTAATAACATACTATCTCTTGTATCTCGGTTATAGATATCTGTGCTAAAGTTGTCATAAGCCTCACCTGCATTGTAAAGGATAATAGGACTTGTAAGCAAAAGCATCCAAAGGTCACCAGTTTCCCTACTCTTTGTTGGCAAGCTGCTCCAGTCTGTACACCATCCCTGTCAAGACATGCATGTGAGACAGGTAAATTCCCAGGTAAAAGCCAAGGAGCCACAGTGTTCTAGGACAGGTAGGCGTTAGCCATGCCACTTGAGTTGGCCCCCTAAAAATACTTTTTCAAATAGTTGTAGAAATCATATTTAGAAAAAGATTGAGAAACAGTTGGCAAAGTTATGAAGAAGGTACGTGTGAAGGTAAATATGAAGTCTTTCTTTCTCACAACATCCTGTTGTTTGCAACCTTACTGAGAAGAAAACCATCCTAAGTTCCAAATGAGCAAGGTGTAGCCCTTCAAATGTTGTTAGACTGCAACTCCAAACATTCTTCATCAATGACTGTGGTTAGTGCTGTCAGGACCTGCAGTCCAGTAACATCTGGATATTTTGCCCATCTCTACCCAATAAGGACAGATTAGTATGAAACCCTTGGACATTGTTCCTTTTGTTATGAATGGGCAACGATTTTCTTTATTTTTTAAATCAAGGGCAAGACTCTTGAACATAGAAGCAAAGAGAGGTAGAGCCCTAAGTCTTTGCTTTAAAAAAAACAAAAAACCTCAGAGTACACAATTTAGTAAAAAAGGACCAGAAGATCCAAACCGCTAATTTTAGTTCACAAAGAGACTCTGATTGTTTAGTTATCCAAAGGTGAAAGGTTTTAAACCGGTAAACAGTACAGTCCCTTTGAAGGGAGTGATCATCTTTCCATTCAGATAAAGGCTCCTTGTCTGTCTCAGGAAACTGGCTTTTGAAGTTCTAAATCTTGAAACTTTTGCTGGGATCTACATACAAAGCAGAAAAGGACAGGGAGTAAGGAGATGAGATTACAAAGAAGAATGACAAAGCAAGGCACTTGGTGAAGAGTATGAAAAACTGGGTTTTTAAAAAGGCATGCATTTTGTTCTCTCCACATCAACAGGTGATGTCTGGGCCTCTCTGCCTGTGTGAGTGAAGAAAAGCATGGGTGTAATTTTTCATCTTGATTCTGGGAAGGATTTCAGTGCAGCTACTTAACTTAATCTTACACAGCAATTTAATATTCTTAAGAATTATTTTTTCCCTTCTAACATGAATGGAATTGAATTAGATTTATTTTGGCTTATTAACAGTTAATTAAACACATTCTTCTGATTTTCTTTTCTTTACATACACACAAACACACACACATTCTGAGAACACAAGCGATAACTGTAGCTAGGGAAAATAAACTCGATAACAGATAGCCTATGGGATATTGTCACACTATGTGCTTTCAATATGTAAAAGGATCGTGTAGCATCACTGAAACTAAATGAGAGGAAGAAGTTGATAGCATAGGCATGTGATGAAGTAGACAAGACTTTATACATAAGCCAAAACTGCATTACGTAAAGAGAAACATAGAGTTCCTGGAATGATCTCGTTCATTTCTCAGTGCAACTGCACAATAATGGCACTTTATTTATGTGAATTGAGTATACAGGGAGAGACCGCTCCCTCCAGAGAAATAACATTACAGGAAGTCCCTGGGTTACGAATAAGATTGGTTCTGTAGGTTTGTTTTTATGCTAAATTTGTATGTAAGTCGGAACAGATACAACTTTAAAGTATAACTTCAGCCAAAATATTTTTAGTGTAGGACCGCATAGGGAAGGGTTAACTCCCCTGTAACGATTGTATGCTATCTGTGCCCCCATTCAGAAGATTTCACCTCACTTTCTTTCCCTGTGAGAACTGGATTTTGACAGTCTTGGGTTGTCGTGGAAACAAGAATTGGTGATAAATCATCAGTAGAAATACCTGAATGAGAACTCTTTCAGGAGTGAATTCTGAATCTATTCCGAGGGATAGATTTCCTCTCACTTCCTTTTGTCTCGCCCCAGTTATAACTAGGAGTCGTATGTAATTTGGATGTTGGTAACTTAGGGACTGCCTGTGTACTGGTATCTTTGAAACAACAAAGCCCACCATTTTATTAGTTACAGTTGTACATGGAGTTGGCACAAAAACATGGGTCCCAAATCCAGGCATCGACCAAACCATCTGTTGATCAAGGAGATCAATATTCTGGCCCAATACCAAATTCTATGGGATGACAAGGGAAGTGACCACATGAAGTACAATAAACACAGCTGTCCTTGGAACAATATACCTACAAAGTCAATCCTTAATAAAATTCAGCTTTAAAAGGTATTTAAAAACTGTTCGATAAAAATGTACATTAAAGATTTAAATACTTAAAATAGTGTCAGTTCAGCAACACATAAAATCTATTTTAAGGCCAGAAAAAATATATATTTCTCAACACCCTTTCTGAAGATCTATAAGGACAGGACTAGACTCATTGTGGATGGTTTTCCACAATGGTGTGGCCAGGAATAAAAAAGCCCACCCCACTGCTTGCCTGCCAGCCTGACTAACTTCAATAGGCATTTAAGCAGGGTTCTTAAAGTTCAGATAATCTGGCAGAGGTAAAGGAATTTGCTCAATTCTTCACAGTTTTAAAAGGGGATGAAACTGGTTGCTCTGTACTTTGATCCTATTCCTATCAGTCCCGACCAACATGGACAATGGGCAGGGATGCTGGGAGTTGTAGTTCAGTGTCTCCCAGATTTAAAACTCTCCCCCATAGGTTAGAAACAGCTCTTTAAACAGGATTCCAAAACATTTGCGCAAGCAACGCAAATCGTAGCTGTGCACATGATCTAACCCATGCATTCTGGTACTCCAGCAGGAGCATTCTGAACTAGGTAAACAATCTTCAAGAGCACACTGGACCAGACCAGCCTAGAGATCACCAAAACATTTTCTGGTTCATGATGGTACAGTTAGGGCTCTGCCGTATGTATGCACAAGTTCTCCCATTCACCATTTTTCTGGAAAAACATTCCCTTATTCCTAGTCTTTCCAACAAGGGAGCCAATTAAAATCTATTCACATGTAA
Source organism: Anolis carolinensis (assembly GCF_035594765.1). NCBI lineage: Eukaryota > Metazoa > Chordata > Lepidosauria > Squamata > Anolidae > Anolis > Anolis carolinensis. Next base: position 212,892,972 of record NC_085841.1, on the reverse strand, counting down.
CTTTATGTGCACAAAATTCCAGGCCTTAGTTTGAATCAGATTCAACCAGTGCTTCAAAAGCAGAAATCTAAACTGTTGTAATATGGTAAGGAGGATTTATATGTTTTGGCCAGTATCTTCCACGTATACCAAATGGCAAAAAATAAAATAAAATCCCAAAGAATCCTTTGTACACTCAGATGTACAACACACACATACCTTTTTGATATTTATGTGTCATCTATGGAAGCGATGTTTTTACAACATTACTGTTTGCCTGAAGGAAGATGAAGTTTACATTTCAACACACATACAATATTAGAGGGAGGGTGAGAAGGAAATGGAAAACAATACAATTTTGACTTCAAGTAACATCGCTTCATCATTAGAAGAATGACAATGACCTGTTTTGTGCAATACACTTTTATTTCCTTTTACCTCTGCAGTCAATCTTTGAGTAATCATTGTGTAAACAATAGAATGGAATGAAATTACACTGAGTTGTACGCAAATGGCTCTAGAATACCTCAAACATTTATGACAAGGCATTATAAATAACTCTTAAATAACACATTTGCCGATTCCCCCATGTGTTAGGGAGCTGCCATTTATCCAAGTTTATCTAGGAGGTGAGTTAAGCAAGGTAACATCCAAGAAACCCATTCCTCTGAAAATAAGCTTCAGATTAGAGAACCCTTCTAACATTGACTAGCTCCAAAGTATCTATGCCACAGGTTAAGCATATGACTTCGGTCAGAAGTGTGTTTTAAAAATGTAACAGAAATTTGCTTCTTCAACTTTTAAATCATTGCACAAAGCCCTTTCCTATTATTTGCACTCTATCTGGGTGTTCTGCAGAATTTCAAGTAAAGCTTAGATTCTCTTCAAGTTTTTTTTCTCATTATAAAACAATTCCTATCCCTTCAAGATAAGCCAAATCAGAGATGGGCAGAGTAAAGGCATTTTAGCTTAATGGCAACTGTTTAAAGAAATTTCAGCTTGTGATTCCCCCCACGAAGCAGAATGTAGGCCATATGTATTTATCTCAAGTCTCTGCTACAATAAATCTTCCTCATTACTCAGAGATCTAGACATGCTAGATCTTGAAATGAGATGAGCTCCGATTCACACAGCTTTAGGCACAATCTTAGGACATTAATATCTGCAAGGCACCTCCCACACCCCTGACAATCCCCTTATGGATTTTTAAAGGACACACAAAACCAAAACTAAATGCCTACCTCAGTTAAAAAAAAAACCAGAGATTGTGACATAGGCTTTAAAGATAAACCTGAAACTCTCTTTAAACAAGTGTGTTCAACTGCAAGTAGCACATAAATTAAGAATGGGGGTAAAATCAATTTCTCACAGCCAGGATGGATAATGCATAAATATAAGGGAAAAATAAAATTCACAGTTGGTTTCAGAACAAAAATTCAAGTGTGGCTAAATAAGCCCTAGAATTTATCATTATGTTCATTTCTACATACAACAGCAGAGTCAGTATTAGCCGCTAAAATAGTTATTACCAGTTTTTTTAATTAAAGAAGAAATAGCTCTAATAGAAAATTCCTTTTGTAACCAATGGATACAGCCACCTGAGCGCATTTCCAATCCGTCTTGTTTGTTCACTTCGGGGAAATCCAAACTGATTGCGAGAGACACATTTAGTAGCTTTTGGAATGTTAGCAGGAGCAGTGTAGCTGTGGGCATTGCTTGTTCCAAGGTGGTGAATTGCTATAGAATGAAGCAGAACTCAGTGTGTGTGTGTGTTTGTGTGCGGAGCCTGGAAATTTTCCTTTGCGATTATAGCTGGCCTCTTTGCAATCTCACCATTGTGCTGAGGGGGTCGGGAGATTGGCATCAGCTGACACTGAGCTGAGCAAACCCAATCAGTTTTACTTCATCGGGGATCTCCGTACCATCACAGCCAGATGCCTGAAAAAGAGCAAAAAGGAGTAAAAAGAGAGAACTACCATAAGTCAACATTACATATGTGTAGGAACTATGTGATATATACTCTCTGTAATACAGACCAAGGGACCACCGTACTTACCAGGCATGGGCAAATTTTGGCCCGTCAGGTGTTTTGGACTTCATCTCCCACAATTCCTAACAAGCTGTTAACAATTCCTAACAAGCTGTTAACAATTCCTAACAAGCTGTTAGGAATTGTGGGAGAGAAAGTCCAAAACACCTGGAGGGTCGAAGTTTGCTCATGCCTGCTATACCCTGTTTCCCCAAAAATAAGACATCCCCGGAAAATAAGACCTAGTAGAGGTTTTGCTGAATTGCTAAATATAAGGCCTCCCCCAAAAGTAAGACCTAGTAAAGTTTTTGTTTGGAAGCATGCTCGCTGAACAGAACACCAGAGCATGCAGGATCGGTAAATGTACGTACCATAGAGTGTTGTGCATGGAAATATTGGTAGTAACAAGAAATTCTTGATAGGATTCACAGTTTGTCTGGTTATGCTGGTTTGTAATGACAACTACTGTACAGTATATAATAAATGTTCATTTTTTATTGAACAATAAATGTGAATTCTTCTTCATGGAAAAATAAGACATCCCCTGAAAATAAGACCTAGCACATTTTTGGGAGCAAAAATTAATATAAGACACTGTCTTATTTTCAGGGAAACAGGGTATACTAAAATCCCCTCCTAAGTTGAGGGCAGTTTCGGGGGACAAAAATATGGCTTTTAATATGATCCTTGGATAAGCTGCAGGTAAAATTTAGGAACATGAACCCATGATGTAAAGGATGAAAGAAAATGATGCTAAAGAAATCACAAAATCCCAGCAGGCATAACTGCTTGTGTTCACCCTAAATATTAGATGGATGAGGAAGGGACTATTGCAAATGGTGGCTGTGTGATGTGTAGGGGAGAAGACCAAGTGCAAATGGGGCTACAAAAATGTGGATCCATTCCACAAAGAAGCAAAAGCATCAGTTGTCCTTGGTCACAGCCATTTTCCTGTCCAGTCATTCAAAAAGGCAAAAGGTGGCCCTGTGGCAGAAAGTCAAGTGGGTTGGGTGCTTCATTTAGGTTCTCCTGAAATGGACTAAGCCAGGCCTGCAAAACTTGGCAGTTGTAAAATTTATTTATTTATTTATTTATTTATTTATTTATTTATTTATTTATTTATTTACAGTATTTATATTCTGCCCTTCTCACCCAGAAGGGGACTCAGGGCGGATCACATTATACACACATAGAGCAAACATTCAATGCCCATAAACACATCGAACCGAGACAGAGACAGACAGACGCAGAGGCAATTTAACCTTCTCCTGAGGGGATGTTCGATTCTGGCCACAGGGGGGAGCAGCTGCTTCATCATCCACTCTGGCGGCACTTCCTCATTCCAACATCGTAAATTAGTTAAACTTGCCTCCCCACTTTTATAAGTGGTACCTTATTTCCTACTTGATAGATGCAACTATCTTTCGGGTTGCTAGGTCAGCAACGAGCAGGGGCTTTTTTTTTTTTAATTGACAGGTGCTCACCCCGCTACGGGCTGGCCTCGAACTCATGACCTCATGGTCAGAGTGATTTATTGCAGCAGGCTGCTCAACAGCCTGCGCCACAGCCCGGCCCAAATGTGAACCTCCTCCCTTCCTCCTCTGCCTGCTTGACCAGGAAGGCAGTCAGGGGAAGGGCCAACTGGTGAAGGGGAAGCCCAGTCCCTTTGCCCACCTCATGCCATTCCCATAGGCCACAGGGAAGCCTTTTGCGAACCGCGGCCAGCCCACAGGCCATATGTTTTACAGACCTGGACTAAACTTTCATCACTCTACACAGGGAAAGGAATTGTTACTTTTTTGGTGAGAGATAAGGTATAGTACTTACTTTGACCTGTGGATAAATCAACTCAAAAGTTTGTGGGTTAACCGTTTTGACTAAAGTTTCTAGATTTATACGTGTGTGTGTGTGTGTATACAGTAGAGTCTCACTTATCCAACATAAACGGGCCGGCAGAATGTTGGATAAGCGAATATGTTGGATAATAAGGAGGCATTAAGGAAAAGCCTACTAAACATCAAATTAGGTTATGATTTTATAAATTAAGCACCAAAACATAATGTTATACAACAAATTTGACAGAAAAAGTAGTTCAATACGCAGTAATGCTATGTAGTAATTACTGTATTTACAAATTTAGCACCAAAATATCACGATGTATTGAAAACATTTGACTACAAAAATGCGTTGAATAATCCAGAACGTTGGATAAGCGAGTGTTGGATAAGTGAGACTTTACTGTGTGTGTGTGTGTATGTATATATATATATATATATATATATAGAGAGAGAGAGAGAGAGAGAGAGAGAGAGAGAGAGAGCGCAACTGCCTGTTTCACATTAAAATCATAGCTGACATCCTACCTTAATTCACACTGACACCAATGTCATTTAGATCAGATTTTTTCAGGCTCTCTGATGTAAGGGGATCGTAATTCCCCCATTCCTCCCTGCTAACCCAATTTGCCAGGAACCATGGCACATAAGAGCTTGAAAACTGGCACCAGTCTACAGTTTGAGCAGAACCAATTTAGATCACACCAAACCTGTTCAGTGCCAAGGGAAAAGTACCTCTTCGCTTTCACAACAATGTGTTTTTTGCTGCTGGGCAGAGGAAATTAAATGAATCTGTATGTATGTATAAGCAAAGAGGTGTGTATATATACAGTAGAGTCTCACTTATCCAAGTTAAACGGGCCGGCAGAAGCTTGGATAAGTGAATATCTTGGATAATAAGGAGGGATTAAGGAAAAGCCTATTAAACATCAAATTAGGTTATGATTTTACAAATTAAGCACCAAAACTTCATGTTATACAACAAATTTGACAGAAAAAGTAGTTCAATACGCAATAATGTTATGTTGTAATCACTGTATTTACGAATTTAGCACCAAAATATCACAATATATTGAAAACATTGACTGCAAAAATGGCTTGGATTATCCAGAGGCTTGGATCAGTGAGGCTTGGATAAGTGAGACTCTACTGTATTCCAAATCATGATAATCATACAGGTACAATAGCAGCAAGGCTACTTGGTAAAAGACAGACACTTTCATTATTTTATTAAAGTTTACTAGTTGAAGTACACAACCATTTTTTAAAAAGTTAATCCTCAAGATTATATCTTTAACCTGCAATATTAGACCCACATATGTACCCAACCCTGTCTTAGCCAATTTCCTTCTGAATACAACTGTATTAATGTAGCTGACCTTCATTAACTGAACTTCACATTTATTTTATCAAGACGATAGATCTTAGAATCAATATCACTAATTAAACCAACCACTTGAGACACACTTTCCTCTCTTTCTATTTAGGGCAGGGAAGCTTTGTGATAAATAAGCCACAGTTGTCCAACACTTTAAACAACAGAAACTGAGACATTTGCCAAGGATGTGAATTTAGCATTTCTGCAATTAACTACTCCGTGTCAATGCTCCCCTTGGTGTTAACATGTCCTAATTGCTCTTTCAATATGTGCATTTTAAGCATTCTTGCACAGACTACTAACATTATGTGTAGAAAGCATTCCCTTTCACTTATTTTTAAAATCCCATTTTAGAAACAACTTCATCTTAAATGCTTTTTGCCACTTCTTTTTCTCCCCCTCTCCTATGTAATGGCTTCAGAAACCATATCCTTGTGCAATGTGACAATATTCAAAAAGGTGTGAATTCATATCTCCATCTTGCTAAAGTGGACACAAATTATTCTGTTATTCCCATACACATGGTCCTGTTCCTTTTCATAGCTAAAACCTGAAAAGCTCTTTTATTGGCAAAGCATTTTAAGGAACCGAATCAATAAATTGCAGTAAATAAGTTAAATGTTTTGTTATGATGCTGAGCAATCCCAGCAGCTGAGTTGCCCTTTTTGGTACCTTTTATGTCTAAAATATCATGTGGATAACTTATTTGGAGAGTATGATAGACCTTGCGGGGGGCATGCATTAGATATCCAGTAGTTCTTACTACTATTTAATGGGTCCCCCATTATTCCACTGTAGTCCGTGGGGCTGGAGTTAACAGCATTCCATTTGGGGAAAATTTATCCCAAACACTGTTTATATAAGTAGGTCATGCATTTACCACATGAAGTTTTTGTGTGTGTGTGTATAAATATATATATTCATAAGCAAGTTATCCCTTCATTTCACAGCTAGATCTCAACACACCATTTACTTCTCCTTGCTCAAAGCTTGCCCTTATTTTCAAAAACCCATGCAAAATAACAACAAAGATAATTTTTTTTGCAAAAGCACTCCATTTATACATCATTGCTTCAAAGAACAGGACAAGGGTCCTCTGGTGTAAAGTTAAGAAGCCAATGGACCTGGAGTGCACATAGCACAATTAGTAATAAAATTAGAACAACTTATTGCAGTTTACTGACTGTATACTCCAGTTCTTGTGCCTTCTTTAGCACCTATGGAAATTTTGTGCATGCAACTGTTAAGACAGGTATTTCTGTACTATTGAACCATATTTCCTTTGAATTACCTGACTACTAACCAGATAAAGTACTTTTTTTCATGTCAGGAGCAACCGGAGTTGCTTCTGGAGTGAGAGAATTGGCCGTCTGCAAGGACGTTGCCCAGGGGACGCCCGGATGTTTTACCATCCTTGTGGGAGGCTTCTCTCATGTCCCCGCATGGAGCTGGAGCTGATAGAGGGAGCTCATCCGCACTCTCCCCGGGTGGGATTCGAACCTGGCAGCTTTCAGGTCAGCAACCCAACCTTCAAGTCACGAGGCTTTTATCCCCTAGGCCACCGGAGGCTCCTAGATAAAGTACTCACTCACTACATTCATTGCTCTCTGGTTCTAGTATATCACTAAAAGATAAGCCCTGGCCATAAATGGCTATTATTTTAACATGATGGGATTCATTCCACTGTCTTAACTTTTGGATTATAATACAATATCACCCATTTTGTTTTTGTTCAGTTCTTGAGAAAGAAACATTGCTTTTTTTCGTGTCTGGAGCAACCGGAGTTGCTTCTGGAGTGAGAGAATTGGCCGTCTGCAAGGACGTTGACCAGGGGACGCCCAGATGTTTTGATGTTTTACCATCCTTGTGGGAGGCTTCTCTCATGTCCCTGCATGGAGCTGGAGCTGATAGAAGGAGCTCATCCGCGCTCTTCCCGGGTGGGATTCAAACCTGGCAGCCTTCAGGTCAGCAACCCAACCTTCAAGTGACAAGGCTTTTATCCCCTAGGCCACCAGAGGCTAGAACATTGCTAAGAACAGTAAAATAGGTTCAACTTGTAGTTTCAAAAGTGGTTCCTAGGTTTGCCTTTAAAAATGTTTTTGGATTGCAATACTCAGCATTCTTCACTCTTTTCTATGCTAGCTAACACTGCTGAGAGATGTAGTTTAACAGTATCGGGAGGACCACATGATCCCTGTCACTGCTCTAAAATGTACAACTGAAAAAAGGCAGCCCTAACATTTGATATGTTCACTTACACATTAGCTTTTACCATGGATTCTTAAACAACCAGGCTCTAGAAGCACATGAGAGTGCTATGCAAATAGTGCTATGCAAATGCTCTATTTTTCGTGATAACCTGCCCCCCCCCCCCCACACACACACACATGCAAAGTATAGAAGAACATATGCACTGCTTCCAAACAATACAGGATGGGACATGGGAGGCTGTAGGTGAATATGGATGGATGAGATTCTCTCAACCCCTCTAGAGGTGAATCAATCAATTTTGGGAGCCCTTCAGTTCCTCCCTTACTTTGTTCAGATGATGACCCATCCTCCTGAAATATTTTTGGTGGTATAAATGAGGACTTCTTAATCTTTTCCCATTTGCCACCCCTTTCTGCCCTAGAAATTTTTATATGACCCAAGGTGTATAGGTATATAAATTAGTTTTAAAAAGCAAACATTTGCTGAAAATAAATCAGCACTTGCAAGGCTTGTTAAATGGGCTAATTTTCCTTTTTTGTGGAGTACAGCTGAAGCATTTTCTGCAGAATCCATTGTAAACACTGCACAAATTTGTGTAATTGTCTAGGTGCTTGCAGAAACTTTTGACTGTTGCCAATACATTTGCAACCCCAACATTGAGCTAAGGACACCCCACTTGGATTTGGGATCTACAGTTTAAAAAGCAGTGGTAAAGATGTAAGAGGAGGGGATAGCCAGCTTGTCTGCTGGGAATGTCCTAAAATTATCTTCTTATGGGCATCATGCCACTTTGTACTTATAGAATCTTATCTGAAAGTAAGTAAGTAACTTTATTTTTCTATCCCGCCACCATCTCCCGGCTGGGACTCGGGGCGGCTAACACGGGACGAAGGCCCGAAAGCAATAACCAAAGTACAACAATTAAAACATTACAAAGAGTAAAAACACAATAAAATGACATTATGCAGAACAATACATCAATCCATAAAAGCTCATTTAAAACAAAATGAATAACAATATAATAAAATAAGATGGACCACCAATTTGGTGGAGGGGAATAGCATGGAGAGGCCACTTAAACTAAAGTGCAATAGTATGGTTATAAAGCGCTTCAGGGCAAGAGCACAAAGTGCAAACATATCTCGACCGTTGGGAAGGGGGACAAACATCCAAATTAATTGTAGGAGAAGAAAACAGTATGAAAGTTACTTAATATGGAGAAATAGATATATTTATACAGTATATTTGAATGACCCTAATTGCTGTGTACATTTTAGATTTTGCCAGAGGCGTGAGAAATAAACTAGTGTTGGCCTACGAGTTCATCTGGTACCAGTTAATCTTGATCACTGCCATCCAGTAAATTCTAAGGCAATGGTTCCAAGATTTCAATAGCAATTGTGGAATATAACAGACTTTACAAACTTGCAACACTTTATCATTGTTTCTTAAAGATTATTCTTAGTCATTCACATTGTTTCCTATTTTTCTTTCTCATTTTGTGTACAGCAATAAAATATTGAAAATGTTCAATGCAGAAAAGTGGCTGATAGAATACACATTAAGAAAACCTGGCTCAAAATAATAATAAAGGAATTGTTTTCTATTCAATCACATTATTTTACTGCTAATAGTACTTTACTTACCAGCTTAAAGGTTACTGTTTTCAAGGCCTTGGGGTCATCTACTATTTTTTGTAAATTAGCAGCAACTAGGGAAAACAAAGCATAAAAATGGAATACACAGAAAGTGAAACTGTACACAGTCAATAATTGCTTTTATACATGAAGAGCAGAATGGTGTAATTGTTTTATGATAGTCTTGGAATGCAACCCAAATTGCATTCATCACACAGAAATGGAAGCAAAAAAAAAGTGTGTACTTCCATGTATTTTTTTTCGTACTGGAGAAAATAATTACAAGACTACATTGTGGAATGCAATTTTTGTTTAAACATTTTTATAGTTATCCTTTTGATAGAATACAAAAATCATGGAATAAGATATTTACAGTAGAGTCTCGTTTTTCCAACCTTCACTTATACCACTTTCTGGATTATCTAACGCACTCCGCCTTTTAATAGTCAGTGTTTTTGTAGTCAGTATTTTCAATACATTGTGATGTTTTGGTGCTAAATTAGTAAATACAGTAATTACTACATAACGTTACTGTGTATTGAACTGCTTTTTCTGTTGATTTGTTATAAAACATGATGTTTTGGTGCTTAATTTGTAAAATCATAATGTAATTTAACATTTAATAAGCTTTCCCTTAATCCCTACTTATTATTCAAAGTTTTGGTTTATCCAACAGTCTGCCGGCCCGTTTATGTTGGAAAAGCGAGACTCTACTGTATTTAACTTAGATTTCTATACACCCCCAATGAGTTTGAAGACAAGAATTTATATCCTGAATAATCTAGAAAATTCACAATATTTTTGATTATACAGATTGAATATCCCTTATCCAGAAATCCAAAATCCTCCAAAATCCAAAACTAACCACATTGATGACTGATGAAGTGAAACCTTTTCTTTCTAATGGTTCAATGTACACAAACTTTGTTTCATGCACCAAATTATTCAAAATATTGTGTATAAAACTGACTTCAGTTTATGTGCTTTATGTGTAAATGAAACATATGGTAACTTCCCTGTTTTGTTATTGGAAATAAAAAGTCAAACTGCTCAGCCTGCTGGATTCTCACCATTTTGTGCTCTAATCTGATGAACTACTTGTAGCCAAGTTGTAGGAGCAAGAAGAAACCATGAGAAAATTGCTTCCTTTTCTCTGACAAGTTGTTTTGAGAGTCTTCTTTTAAATCTATTCTGATGCTTGCATAAGCTTATACCTCACAGCGTGCTATGGAAGAAGACTGAACATTACAGAAAAAGTTCAGTCATCAACTAGATGAATGCACTGAGAGATGGAAGTGTGTTAAAGGGGGGATAAAGGGGGGGGGGAGATAAATCGGCAAGGAAAATGATGAAAGTTTAAAAATGGCAAGTCTTCACATGCTTTGCAATATTCTCTTGTGCTTTAACTACAAATGCCATCGCAAATTAGGGAGAGACTATATGCAGATGCTTTGATCTTTCGTTTAATATAAAGTAAATCAAGCAGTGTTTACATATAAAAGTAAACTAAGTCAAAAACAGTAAGACACCATGGTTTTTCCCCCAAAGAAAGAACACTTCTTATTTTTGTTTCTTAAAGCAAGTTCACTGATAAAACATCTGACCAATTTAACCGAGTACTGCAGGTGGTCGTTCCACACCACTGAGAAATTATATTAAGGTGTTATTTCAGTTAACCTTTTATGATTTTCCTTTTTGAAAAAATATAGCACAAGGACTAACAAATAATTCCTCTTTATTCAGGTCCTGCCAAAAATCGATGTTGTACAAGACACAAACATGTTGTAGTTCTGCCCCTCAACAAAACTTGCTTCTCTGGCAAAGATGTCAAAAGTGACAGAATCTCACTCAGAGCTCCTCTCATGGGCCCAACTCTATTCCTATCCAGATTGCTCTCTTTGTTTCTAAGAACAGAAAATAAAAAGGAGAAAGACAACCACCCCCAATGCCTCTTGGACATGCTAGGGACCCTCATCTGATCAGCTTTCCCTACATCTGCTACTAATCTTCCACTCAAGGAACACAGCAAGTTTGATCATTACTGACAGAACCTTTATGGCAACCTTTCCTAATCTGGCTGATGGCTGTTGTTCAATACATCTGAAATATATTAGCTTGGAGAAGGTTGTCCCATGGGATGTAGGACTTCCTGGCTCCCAACCCCTCTCCCCACCAAGAGAAATTATGTTTGAAGTAGACAGATCAAGCTGTGTTGCTACTCTTCCTTTGCTCAATGGCCTCATAGCTCTGACCAAGGATATAGATAAGGGCTTGATGTTCACAAATGTACAACACAATTTGGGGAATGCTAAAACCTATGCAGTCAAATTTAAATATTCCCATCTAAGTCCAAAAAAGGAGTTTCCCCGCTGTTTAGTACTTAACATATGGATGCTAGCTACAGAAGCAGGGGAAAACCTGTAAAGATAGTTGATAAAATTGAGGACATTTTCTCCAGGTTAGACAAATATCACAGTGGGATCTTTCTTTCCTTCTTTCTTTCTTTCTTTCTTTCTTTCTTTCTTTCTTTCTTTCTTTCTTTCTTTCTTTCTTTCTTTCTTTCTTTCTTTCTTTTGGCTGGGCTACAGGATTCACATTTGTCTTTGTCCTTATACCATGGAATCATTTGTTGTTAGTATATTTCCTTACAGCAAGCATTCAAGAACAAGATAGCTGGGAGAATAAACTTAGGCAAAGTATTTTGGGTTTTATTTTTATTAGTGCCATTGGTATAATTGGTCTTTATCAAATGTGATCAGCAAAATATGGGTTAAATTCTTAAAAGCTTAGTTTAATTTTATGTCACAAGAATGAACACAAGAAAATGAGCTTGCAAGTACTTTTTATCCCAGTTGGATTTTTATTTTGTTTTCTTTGTAGGAGGAGTGCTAGCTAATAGAACATGTTCAAGAGCATGCATTTCCTCCTTAACATAAACGGCCAGAAATAATGTTATCAATATCATCATTCAAGTAATGTTTTGTTCAAGCCCAGATAGCCCAAAACAAGTGTTTCTGAATAATGGAGGCAACATTCAGTGCTGATATAGTCACCACACGAGGAATTATGAGTTCCAATTTGATAAAAGCATTTTTTTTCTGTATGTGTCACAACTAGACCTGTAGCATGTGTTATGGAATACATTTCCTTTTTTTTCAATATATAACTAATGTAGAATGTAAAAAAGTGACAAAGGTAAATGCTGCCTTCACCATCACATTCCCCTAAATTCTACCTCTACAGCAAGATCAACTCTTACAAAGCTTTTGCGAAACTTAAAAGAGTTTTGTTTTCACTCACATTATGTACAGGATGAGTTCCAGCATGCTTCAGCTAAAATGTGGCATGCAATTTATCAACTGCCTTCTACTGGGGTAGAGGTGGGTTGAACTAATAGAGCCTGTTCCGTCTTGAAAATAAGGTCAGTTGAACTTATTTCTACACCAGTCCTCCCCCAACCTAGCACACTCAAGATGAATTGGACTAAAATTCCCATGACCACAGTCAACCCCTTTGGAGAATGTGCCTAGAGGGAAAAAATTACCAAAAAAGGATAATAGGGGTGCTGCAGGAAAACCTGGTTTGGAAGCTAAGTCCTATGAGGAAGCTACGTCCTTTGGGAACTGGATATATTTAGCTTGGAGAAAAGAGGGCTGATAAGAGACACAACAACTATGTTTAAATATTGGAAAGGGTGTCACATTGCAAAGGGGGCAAACTTGTTTTTTGCTGTTCTGGAGACTAAGATACAATGGAGCAATGGATTCAAACTGCAGGAAAAGAAATTCCTGCTAAACATTAGGAAGAACTTCCTGGCTATAAGCTGTTTGGCAGTGGAATATGCTGCTGCTTCGTAGCATGGTGAAGTCTTCTCTGCATAGCCAACGGTCGGGGTGCTTTGATTATGCTATTTCTGCATGGCAGGAGGTGGACTGAATGACCTTTGGGGTCTCTTCCAACTCTATATTCCTGTGATTTTACTTCTTTGGAGAGGAAGCAGCCATGAATTTAAAAACCATCTTTGCAGACAGATTTTTTTTAAAAAAGCAAGGTGGAGGTGCAGGGTGCCTCATTGTAGGGGCAGAATAAAAAGATACCAATTTTCTGTTTCTGTCCAACTTTCCATCCCCAATTAAGCGGTGAAGCAAACTCTGTTACTTGGTGTTATGAAATGGGGAGTGGGCTGAAGATCATGCACTCTCTCCCTTCTGCCTGCCTGATTAAATTGAACCTATGTCATAATTATGAAGCCAAAGCAACAACTCCTCTACCTGGGTCAGGACCAATTTGTATCATGCTAGGAATCTTTTCCCTCTCACAGCTTCCTCCCATTAGGTCTTGTCTTCAGAAGGGAGGCAGCTGCCTTCTCTCCCATTTGCAAAACATCCACTCCACATCAGCAGAAAAAACTCAAAGTTCACAACAAACATGAATTAAATCTTTACCCTCTACCACTGTGATTTGCTTTTCACAGTTTACTGAAGTGAACAAAGATGGTGAGGCCCAAAAGATATTGTGATGACTTTTTGAACTTATTTATGGATAGTCAGAAAAGCAAAGGACATGTGTAAATATTAATATCAAAGGCACAAAAGTCATGTTAAGTTTAAACAAGACTGAGTAGCAAGAGGTACCTCAGGGAGATGACAAGCACTAGAGCAGTGGTTCTCAACCTGGGGTCCCCGGATTTTTATTCTTATTTTTCGTGTCAGGAGCAACTTGAGTCGCTTCTGGAGTGAGAGAATTGGCAGTCTGCAAGGACGTTGCCCAGGGGACGCCCGGATGTTGTTGTTGTTTTTTTTAAAAAATAATTTTTTATTAAATATATTTATACAAGAAAATAAGTTGCAACAATCATTGTCACTGAGGGAAAGGAAACTGTCGAGGAAATGGGTGAAACAACGAAAACCGTAACATCTGGTTTGTAACATAGACGTGTATGTGACAGAACACAAGAAAACAAAGACAGAAAAAATAGCATAAAAAAGAGAGTCATAAAAGAGGAAGAAAAAATGAAAAAGAAAAAACAAACAAAAAATAACACAAAACAAAAACAAAACAGAACAAAACCACCGAAGGTCTAAGTTGTGATGTTTTTGATGTTTTTACCATCCTTGTGGGAGGCTTCCCTCGTGTCCCCACATGGAGCTGGAGCTGATAGAGGGAGCTCATCCGTACTCTCCCCAGGTGGGATTCAAACCTGGCAGCTTTCAGGTCAGCAACCCAACTTTCAAGTCACGAGGTTTTAGTCCACTCCGCCATCGGCCTACAACTCCCAGAAATCCCAGGCAGTTTACCAGCTGTTAGGATTTCAGGTAGGTGAAGGCTAAAAACATCTGGGGACCCCAGGTTGAGAACCACTGCACTAGAGCAAAACACACAAGCACAATCTATGTGAAGCCAAATGAAAGTATTCATAAAGTATACTCAGTTTATATCAGAGACTATGCTATTCTTTGACAGCAGGAAAGAGGGTGGGAGGATAATCTACTTGTAAAAAGCCAACGATAAGAATGGTTGTGCATGAGCTCTTATCCATTCACTATATTGAATAGTAGCAATAGCAGAATTTAAAAATGAAACATAATTTACCTATAACTACATCATGGCCATCAACCAGGCCTGCAGAGAACAGCTCCTGAGATACACCATCTGCTGTGTCTGTACAAAATGTGAAATGAATATGCATTAGTCATGACAAAACCGGAAAAACAAAAGTCAAGAAAGCAGGGCAGTTTGTTTAAAAAACATATTCGGTTCACAAACACCCATTACTAAAATGTGCTTAATCCAATAATTAAGAACACTATGTTCTCTGCCACTGATAGTTCTCATTTTCTACATGATAAAACTCCACAGGGCTACTCACGTCATCCTTCAAAAATCCTAAAGCTGTTTTGTTTTATACAAAGAAACACTATCACTTCTACATCTAATCACCAAGTTAGATTAGGGCAGTGTGCTATACATGAGGCTAACTTTGAACACAGTTCAGGAAATGCAGCTATACAAAATTCGGAGGCCAAACTGATAATGGGGACTTGATATTGTTAACTGTGTAACTGGACACCCCTTTCATCAAGAACCTGCCCTCACCTCGATCTCATCATCCAAAGCCTTGCTTCACCTCTCTCTTTCTAGAAATGATCCCGAAGTTATGATGTTTGAGAGGCAGATTAAGGCCTTTCCATGCTTTCAATTTCTGGTGGGCTATGGCAAGCCAATGATCAAATACTGGCCTTAATACAACTATTTATAGCATATTTTATCTGCAAAAGTACACGTTTTTTTTTAAAGGCATCCAATGAGAAAGTAGTAATCCCAATGTAAGATAATAATAATAAAAATGACTCAGAAAAGAAACAGAGGGTACTTTCAACAAGATCTTCTCCCTTCCCTCACTTTTGAAAATCCTAAGTAACTTGGAAATTGTGGAATCAAATTGCCAACTGATTTCATAAACTACCACTCTTTTGGAAGGGAAGACACAGAGAGATTCAAATATAGACCAATACATCTGCCTTCCTTTTGAAAAACTACTTAAAGCTATGGGGACTCTCACAATGAGCACCTAATGCTTCAGAATTTACCACACCACCACTGCCTGTGTTGGGTTGACATAAAATATTACGCCCAATTTGCAAGGTGGAGCAGCAAATAAGCTTTCTCCCCCTGGAAAAATAAGTTATGACCCTGCCTATATCTACTGATTGTAAAAAACAGGTGCCATACATTTTGGATTTAAAGTGGTTTTCCTATTTGGTTATGCCTTTCAAAAAGTTAGATGTCTCCACAATCTAAGCTGGAAGTAATACACTCTTGCTTTATTATGATCAGATTTTTTTTCTTCATGTCAGGAGCAACCTGAGTTGCTTCTGGTGTGAGAGAATTGGCCGTCTGCAAGGACATTGCCCAGGGGACGCCCAGATGTTTTGATGTTTTTACCATCCTTGTGGGAGGCTTCTCTCATGTCCCATGATCAGATTAACATGGCAGCACGTGGTGTTACATTTTTATCCTTGCTTATGGGAGAACTTAAGCCTTCCGCTGTAGATGTTCTGGCGGATGCACGTCTTTGTCAAGATACCCCACCCCTTTTTTAGAGTAATTCTTAGCTGTGCAGCAATAAAAAGTTCAGATAGAAGTCCAACTGAGCATATGACTCTCCAGAGCACATTTGGCTTTTTACACAGTTAAAAGTTTATGCTTGAACAGAATGTGATAATGTCACATCTTGGAAGAACTGCATTTTGGGTGAAGGATGGGATGTAAATTCAGTAGGCAAATAAAGTTGCTCCTTTTGCAGAGCAACAGCAATTTTAAAATTATGTGGTCTTAGTGACTTCCACTAAGTTTAGTTACTTTCAGCTATGGCCTCACTAGAAAGCTGAGGAAGGATATCACATCCTTCAAATGGTGGTCAATCCTGTGCCTTTCCACCAAGGTGGAAAACAGGGCCATTCAGGCTTTTGGTTAAAAAATAATTAAAGTAATTAGCTGTTTACTTTAATCCCTGGGAACAAGAACTGTAACCAATTGCTTTTCAAATGGAGTTTTCAAGCTCAGGTTTTGTCTTATTTACACAAGAGTTACAGCACCAAATACTATTGCTGTCCAAAATAATCTGCAACTCTCTTCAGCAACTAAAATACTTTGGATGGACCTACTTGAATGGCATAGGACTTTGGAGAAAAAAGCTGTTGTTCAAAAGGATCAATCCCATGCTTCTCCTTTTGCCTTCTGAAATACCATGATTGATAGCATTTCAGAGAGCTTTTGTGTATATGTGTTAATTGTAATTTTTTAGCACTTTGTCTGTTTTATATTTCTGAATCTCACCAAAGGTGTTTTCCAAGGTGTAGCACAGTAAGACTTAACTAAATTATTTATGTATATATCCATCCGATTCCTCATGCTAAGTAACAATCAAAGGCCTTATAGTCTGGAGTTACCAGCTACACATAAAACTGGTTATAGATGCTCCTTTTTACAGCATCTTTTCCAGCAGCAAAGTGGGGTTACATCAATTTCATTTTATCCCTACACTCATTGCTGTGATTGGAGTTTTAAAATGAAAACTACTCTGTGACTCTAGGAATGCAGAGTAGCAGGTCAAAGAGAGATTTGCCTGAATTTTATCTACCAGCATCAGCCACCTTAGCCTTCTATTCTGCACATTGTAGTTTTTTCAAAGGGGGTAGGAAGCAGCATGTAGAAGGCAGTAATATAACATTTGTAATAAACTGAACAAAGGTGGAATTATTTACCACTGTGTTACAACCATTATCCTTCAAGCAGGTGTTACTAAACTAATGAACTCTACTTCCAACAAGATCCCACCAGTGTCACAAGGAAATCATGTGTTACATGGAAGACATGACAATGCCACTTTCAGTTAGTGCATGAGCCAGGACAGTCAATATCCTTCCCCCTTCTTCACTGCTGTTCCCAACTATGAGAAGTCAGCCATGCCAACCTGAGTGTCCTTTGGGGTCTCGATAGTAGGAACCAAGGTTAACGGTGCCCTGCCGAGATTCAAAGTGAAAAAACATCCACTATGTGCAAGGTAAAGGCTGTTACTAGACTCATCACTACAGGTTTCCACATATTTTATGCTCTGCTTGCAACTTTTCATGTAGTGACCCCTTACCAGCATGCCATAGCAAACCATGTGGTGTGATGCACAACTCTTAGGTCAACTAACAGCTGCCTTGGACTGCCTTTTGTTAGATTACAACCACATCAGTCTAGCACAGTGGTTCTCAACCTGTAGGTCCCCAGGTGTTTTGGCCGACAACTCCCAAAAATCTCAGCCAGTTTACCAGCTGTTCGATTTCTGGGAGTTGAAGGCCAACACATCTCGGGAACCACAGGTTGAGAACCACTGGAGCAGAATACTCTGTGTGTTAGTTTGTGTGTGTGCACACAGCATTTTGCACCTTGGACTTCACAAACACTTCACAACTATGACCCTAAAAATGTATATGCTCGGCACATTTTTTTTGTTTTAGTTAAGCAGTACAATATAATACATTTGGATGGTACGAGTGGTTTCGTATTGCTAATTTATATTGAACCTATAAAACAGAAATCAATTTCCAAAATACCATTTGCAACCATAAAAGCATAATTTCAATTAAAAGTCATACCTCTGCCTGGAGTAAATTCAAATCGTATGTCATTAAGTTCCTTTCTAGAATTCCTAGAGGAAGGGAGGGGGGGGGGGGGGAAGAGGGATGGTAAACACATCAAAATGTAATGAAGTGCACCTCCTACACTGTAAATGTATTCAAGCTTATAAATAAGCTGCTGTTAATATACAGGCAGTATTTTACAGTTTTATGATCTTGTCTTTTCCCGAAGTGCATAAGGGCATCAATATTAAAGAAAACCTGGTGAAAAAACATCTTTAAGCATGATACATTTTTATGATCAACTGCACACTTTAACTTGATGAGTGAAAGGATGTCTAATTAAAAGAGAAGAAGAAAGGTTTCATTTTGTACTATGAAAAGCATCCATGTGGCCCAGAGTGATGTTTTCTTAGGCTAAGATCACATTCAGAAGTCTTTCTAGAACCAATCTTTACCTAGATTAAATACTTATCTCATCTTTCCATCTTAGCCTGATAAACAGTCTTGTATGAGAGGCCAGACATTACAGGAAATGAGTCCTGAACACTGTATTACCTTGCCAGCTTTCACATATTATTTTATTTGTAATATAATACTACTAATATTTTGTGGTTTTGGTTATACAGTATATGTCATTGCTGAGCTGAAGAGCAACAAGGTTAAACAGTCTGCAAAAAATAAAGACTCCACTACAATCCATGTGATTGTCTCAAGAAGGACAGGGCCTCTGTCATTTTCCCCACAAACTTGAGAGTATTCAAATCAGTTTTTTTGGATGGATGATTCCAGAAAGTAGCAGGATTATGATAGTGGTGTGGGGAAGAAAATCAACTTGATTGAGCTGCAAAGCCAGTTACTGGGGTTAGCTTCTACATAACAGCATTTTTTATTAGGGCTACTCCACACTTGCCATGGAGCTGATCACAAAACCTGTCTTATCCTTTCTTATGTTCCACAAAAAATGTGGAGAGCAATCACCTTTGCAATAAACCAGGGCTTCTTAAACTTTTCCATTTGCAACTCATTTCGGCCGGAGAAATGTTTATGTGACCCCCCCCCCAGCCCAACGTGTACAGGTATATAAAATATGGTATTTACTCGAATCTAATGCTCACCTTTTTTTGGCTAAATTACCTTGCTAAAATTAGGGTGCACATTAGATTCACATAAAATGGTAATCTTAGTGCTGAGACACAGCAAAAGGAGAAGCTGTTCTGAAGTTGCACCTGGAGTTTCTATTTGAGGGATATCATCTGTAATTTAATTGTCACAGTTCAATGCTATGCAATCCTGGGATTTGTAGTTTGGTGAGGTGCCAGCACTTTTTGGCAGAGAAGGTCCAAGACCTTGTAAAATTACAGCTCCCAGGATTGCGCTGTTAAAGTGGATTCATTCTTCATCATGGAAGCACCCCAAGGTTTTCCTTTCTGTTGCTGAAAGCTTTGGGGTTGTTCCACTTTTGCCTTTAAAGGACTGTTAAGCAGGCAGTAAATGTAATGGTCATATTACAAAGAGGTGTACCTTTTGCCACTGAACGTTATTAGTCAGCAAATACCTTTTATGGTTTCAGGGTTTTGAAAATTGAGGTACGCATTAAATTTGATGGCGCATTAGACTCGAGTAAATAAGGGTAAGTATAAAAATAAAACATTTACTGATAAGAAATTAGCATTTGCAAAACTTGCTAAACAGGTTGATTTTCCTTTTTGTGAGGTATAACTGAAACCTTTTCTGTAATTTCCACTTTAAAGCACTGTGCAACAGATTCCTGTAAATGTCTAAAACAGCCACTGTTGCCAAGTTTTTCAGGACCCCAACATTGAGCAAAGGGGATCCCATTTGAATTTAGGACCCACAGATTAAGAAGTAGCGTTCTAAACATAACTAGTTCTCTCCACCTTCCTCACATCATAGTGTTATGCACAGTAACACCCATGCATAGTAACAACACCCATAGTTAAATATTGCTTCTACAAGAATAAAATGCTTGGTGGTATTCTATCTTTTTTAAAAATAAGAAGTTCCCAAGAAAAGAAGTCCTAGATTAATAGTGGTAGTTCCTTCTGGAATATGCCTGCAGCATATTAAGAATTCTTTTCTATTCAATTTTGTAATCTATTTTACTATTTTTGTCTGTGAGTTCAAAGACAGTATGCCCAAGAGTGATGAAGCATATTTCACAAGTGTTCTACACACTATAAACAACTCCTTTATGTTCTAACAATGTGGCTAATTGCCATTTTCATTTTAGCCTTGGTTGTTATTTCTTCAGTCAATAAAATAAACATCTTTGTCCCAGGATAGAGCTATGAACAAGAGAGGAGGGAGGCAACCAGAGAGAAAGAGAGACAGGGAGATGGTCATTTCATTTTTGGAAACAGCAAGTGGGCAAAGACTAGATACAAACATAATTGCCATAGCACACTTTTTCTTCTAGCAAACAGCTCAATCTGCTTGAAAAACTAATAGCAGTGAAATGTGTTTTGTAATCCATTATTCTTCTGTTCCCCAGCATGGAGACTGTAAGCAGACTCATATTTCAGTGTACCAGGCCATGAAGTCTTGCTGTGGGGAAACTAAATCCAACATTCAGGCACACTCAGCCATGACTCAGAACTATTATCACTTGCTAAACACATATTAAGAAAATGTCACACAGTCACAAGTACAGGATCATGGAAGAACAAAAGAATGGATTGGTAAGATAACAGATACAACTTTTTTCAAGCAAGCAAGTATCCAGCTGCTACGCACAGCAAACACGCATTCAAAAGGTGAATAAATTGCTTGTTGTTCCACTCCTTATTCTGATCAAATGGATATTACGCAGTGTTGCATTATACTGCAACATAATCAGGCAAAACTGTTCTGATTCCTAAGCATGCAATGGTAAAATTCATTGGCCTCCTTTGATAGTCTAAACTATTAAAGAGAATGTATTTGCATCCAAGTACAGAGAAGCCTAGTTTTGAAAACATTTTTTTTCCTTACTGATGGACGCAAAGCAGCAAATTCCAACTGCTTTTTATTCCTATTCAAGGCCAACAAGAAATACCAGAGCAGATATGCAGAACACCGAGGGATGAGGGAGATCAAGTGAAGACTCTGTTTATACCACCAGCTCTTGGAACTTACTGGAAATGCAACAAGGCGATGGATGGGTGGATGGCAGGCAGGCAGCCGAACATACCATACGCACACCTGCTTGATTAAAGCTGCCTACCAACACAATACTACAGGAAAAATTAGGCCAGTTATTCTGTATATATTTTTCCAGCTTCTCCCATTTGGGTATCTCTTTTCACTCTTTTCATTCTGTATAAAAAATCATTCAGAATTTTTATACAGTTCCATTCCAGTAAGTATAGATATAACGTATATACTCGAGCATGAGCCAAGTTTTTCAGCCCCCTTTTTTTAGGCTGAATAGGCTCCCTTAGGCTTTCACTCAAGTGAGTGTCCTGGTGGGAAGGGGTGAGACTGAAAAAAGCCTGTCTTTCAGCCCCACACCTTCCCGCCAGGACCCTCACCTCTCTGCACAGCAATTCAGCTGGATCGCTGTCCCAAGAGGGGAGGAGAGGATGAGCACCTTCCTCTCCTTAGTCCTTCCCACTTCAGTTTCCCCCCCACTTTTCCAATACCCCTTTCCCACACCAGACTTCACTTCTTCACTTCACTTTATTTCTTAATTAGTCACTCTCCACCAGAGTGCTCCGAGCGACTTACAATTTAAAATATCATTCCACAATATAAAAACATTCAACAGTGACTATTTGGCAAATTAGATCTGATTTACTTAAATGCATAGCCAAACAGCCAAGTCTTGAGCACTTTTACAAAAGGTCGCAACTCCGACATTGCTCTAACATATGGAGGCAATGAGTTCCACAGAATTGGAGCATAGGCCGAAAAGGCTCTACGTCTTGTGGCTTCCAGGCGTACCTCCCTTGGGCCCAGTACGTATAGGAGATTTTCCTGGGAGGATCGAGGTGACCACTGATGGGAAAAAGGAATGAGGCGGTCCCTAAGATATAATGGTCCTTAGCCATTTCAAGCTTTAAATGTCAGGACCAGTATCTTGTAAAAGATCCAAAGTTCCAATTGGTAGCCAATGCAGTTGTTTCGGAATCGGTGTAATATGGGATCTTATAGATGATCTTATAGACTTCCTTTTTCTAGTTTCCCCATTCCTACACCAGCCTTTACTATCCCCAGCCCCTCTCTCTCCACTTTCCATCTCAGTCTTCCCCAGGTTCCAGCCTCTTTTTCCCATTTCAGTCTTGCCCCTCTTCCCACCAGTTTCCTACTTTCCCAGCCTCTCTTTCCCACTTTTCCAGCTCCCCTTTCCATCCCAACGTTTCCCAGCTTCCAGCCCCACTTTTCCACCTCACTCATTCCCCCTTCCCCAGTTGCCCCCTTCCTACCCAGTCTGTCCTACTTTTCCAGCTACCCCATTTCCACCTCATTTTACCATTTTTTCAACCAACCCTTCCCATTCCAACCTTTTCCCATTTCCAGTCCTTCTTTCACACGTTTCCTTATTCATATACACACATTTTCCTCTAAATGTATAGTTAAAATAAACTATGGGAGCCCCGGTGGTGAAGTGTGTTAAAGTACTGAGCTGCTGAACTTGCAGACCAAAAGGTCCCAGGTTCAAATCTCGGGAGCGGCATGAGCGTCCGCTGTCAGCTCCAGCTCCTGCCAACCTAGCAGTTCGAAAACATGCCAATGTGAGTAGATCAATAGATACCACTCCGGCGGGAAGGTAACAGCGCTCCATGCAGTCATGCCGGCCACATGACCCTGGAGGAGTCTACAGACAATGCTGGCTCTTCGGCTTAGAAATGGAGATGAGCACCAACCCCCAGAGTCAGACATGACTGGACTTAACGTCAGGGGAAACCTTTACCTTTGGTGATTATTGGAAGGAAATGTAAGCACATTTACATTGAAGAAGGTTAAAACCATGATTTAATCATAGTTGGACAGTCTTATCTTAAATTACAGTTTTATGTAAATATCCAAAAACCTTTAACCCTACTGATGCCTCAATTAATGTAGTTTTATTGGTATCTATTTTTAGTTTGAAATTTACCAGTATCTGCTGCATTTCTCACCCTCGGTTTATACTCAAGTCAGTAAGTTTCCCCAGTTTTTTGTGGTAAAATTAGGTGCCTCGGCTTATGTTTGGGTTGGCTTATAGTCGAGTATATACGGTACCTATATAAATAGTTCTGCAGTTCCTAGTTTAGAAATTTCTGAAGTTTGGATCTAAACAGGTATACATATTACAGGCAACATATAAATATGTTGGGGCCGGGCTGTGGCGCAGGCTGTTGAGCAGCTGCAATAAATCACTCTGACCATGAGGTCATGAGTTCGAGGCCAGCCCGTGGCGGGGTGAGCACCCGTCAATTAAAAATAAAAAATAGCCCCTGCTCGTTGCTGACCTAGCAACCCGAAAGATAGTTGCATCTATCAAGTAGGAAATAAGGTACCACTTATAAAAATTGGGAGGCAAGTTTAACTAATTTACGACTTGGAATGAGGAAGTGCCATCAGAGTGGATGATGAAGCAGCTGCTCCCCCCTGTGGCCAGAATCGAACATCCCCTCAGAAGAAGGTTAAATTGCCTCTGTGTCTGTCTCTCGGTCTCTGTTTGATGTGTTTATGGGCATTGAATATTTGCCCTATGTATGTATAATGTGATCCGCCCTGAGTCCCCTTCGGGGTGAGAAGGGTGGAATATAAATACTGTAAATAAATAAATAAATAAATAAATAAATAAATATAATGATATCCCTTCCTTGCTTCCTTTTTTTCAGTGTGGCATTACAAATTTACATCCTGTCTTTTTTATTATTATTATAGTTCTGTGAAGAAGGCCTTACACATTCTCATTCCCCCCCCCTCTCTGAAAGCTTAAATTAACCAACTGTTAATTGGTTAACTAAAAATAATGTATACATAATGGAGAGTCCAGGTGTGGCAAATTCTGCTCTGCATGAAATAACACACTATACACACAATTAATTGGTTACATCTGTAGGTAGGGTTGACAAATGCTGGGACTGGATCCAAGAATCAGCCAACTCATCTGTTGATCAATGTGCCCGATCCCCTGGCCCAATGATGGAAACCATGGGATGGCAAGAAAGAATCCACATGCCAAGAGCCTCTTGTGTGTCCCCCCCTCCCCGTCATCAGGGAGCAGTACATGCGTTCACTCCAAACCAGCCAAGACCCATTCCCCTCAAGTCCTTCAAGGACCATTCCCCATAGTACTTACCAGTGCCTGAGATGTCTCAAACCCAGGACCCATGCCAACTGCCCCTCAAAAGTTGTGAGAAAAAAAAAACGGAAACACACCCCAGCCTTATAAGAGTTTAACATAAAACAGTTGTATTAGGGAGAGTGTTGGTCCAAACACAATTGGCAGGCACTCAGGAGAGCAGGGAGTAAATATCTCCATCAACCAAAGTGAAGCCTGCATCTTGGTCACTTTGGTCGGGACCCATTAGACAGAATTTAAATTCACTGACTGGTGGTTTCCACTTTCCCCAAGGACTGTGCCAAATCAGGCTGGATCCTGGGAGGAAGAAGAGAGGCAGTAACTATGGGCAAGGGCACTCTGCTCATGCCCTAGATTACAAAATCTGTATGGTGACTTGTGCAGAGCCCTTACATTTACATTCCATCTACTGGTATCTATACATGTATTTAACAAAAAGGATTTTAAAACTTTCCAAATGCATTTTAAAATCTCTGCCTTCATTTCCAGATTCCTCACTTCTTCCAGATTTAAAAAAAGTATCTCTTTTCTACTCATTTTCAAGAATGGCTGAAGAAATCTCAAAAAAGAACCATGAAATCATTAATTATTTTCAAAACTTTATTATTTTCTCCTGGGTGTTTTGAGTGCTGTCCTCATGAATTTCTTATGGATGTTTTCTTCCAAACAGATTTTCCCATTTAAAAAGGAGAAGTAAAAAAAAATGGGAGGTGAAGCACTTTGAATCAGTGGTGTAAATTGTGACTATTCTGTGTAGTGGAGAAAGGTACAGAAGGCAGTATGAAATAATCTTATCACAAGTCATATATCCAAGTGCAGGATTCAATTAAGCAAAACTCCTCTGATTTACAAGACAGTGGCAGGGTTATTTAGTGCAGTGGTCTTCTGCACTTACCTTGCAGATCAATGTTTACTGCATCATGGAAAATAAATGACTAAACCAACATCTTCCAAGACAAGGGAGTTATTAGCCTATCCATTCAGAACAGACTTAAACCACAGGAACAAATGGAGAACCATAGCACTCAAAACCATGGGCATTCCATTCCTCAAAGTTCAATCTAATGCTTAAGAAAAACCCTCAAAGAAGACCCAAGTGCAATTGGACTGACAGAGGCTGAACTTTATGGAACTCCTTCCATAAAAGTAATAAAGTATTTATTTGATTATAAAACACATTTTCTTCCCCATATAAACATCTCTAAAGATGTGGTGGTCTTAGAATTGCAGGTGTGCCTTATGTATTTTTTTGTTATTGATTGTAAAATGCAGACTGAAATTAGTTTGCATACTACAATCAATGATGTCTTAGAATCGAGAAAATACGGTAGTTTCTAAAGACAGTATGTCACATAAGGAACTGATTTGAATGTCACAATGACCCAGGTTTGTAGAGGAACTGTGATTTATTAGGCACTGCCATGAGAGTGGTTAAACAAAGCACGTTCCTTCCAATTGTAGCTAGTTTACTGTGACATCTAAATCTAGCACCATGGCAATAATTTTCCATGACAAACCAAAGAAGGGTTCATGGCTTGCTCTAGAGTCAGTTTTTGTGTCCTCGGGGGAAAAACAAGTCAAAGACTTGCCAGGTTCAGCCCTCACATTAAAGAAGCCACAGGGAGAAAGTCCATAATCTGTTTAAGTCATTCGAGCTGCCAGAGAAAGTGATCAAGCAGCAAGCATGAGCACATTGTCAAATCCATAATATACCAGACATGCCCAGTGCCTCGGGCACATGTAGGATATACTGTGTTTCCCCAAAAATAAGACAGTGTCTTATATTAATTTTTGCTCCCAAAGGTACACTACATCTTATTTTCAGGGGATATCTTATTTTTCCATGAAGATGAATTCACATTTATTGTTGAACAAAAGATGAAAATTTATTATATACTGTACAGTAGTTGTCATCACAAACCAGCATAACCAGACAAACTGTGAATCCTATCAAGAATTTCTTGTTACTACCATTATTTCCATGTACATCAATCTATGGTATATCATCAGCCTACAGCACCCGGTATTCCCAGGCAGTCTCCCATCCAACTAACCAGGCCCGACCCTGCTTAGCTTCCAAGATCAGATGAAATCGGGCGTATTCAGGGTGGTATGGCCGTAGGCATCTATGGTATATACGAGGGCTATCCATAAAGTAGGCTACGTTTTGGATTTTAAAAAGATCAAAGTATAGGATAAATCATTTACCATATGCAGCTGAAAGACACATCCCAAAACTACAATCTCATGTAATCCCCATTTAAATTTAGCCACGTTTCTTATAGATAAATGAGTTTGAAAAGTACTGCACCAGTAAATTTGCCGCCTCTCTCCTCCGTTTCCAACAATGGGGGCGTGGCTGGCAGCAAAGCCTTTTGGCTACGCTGCAGGAAGGGAGAAGGGGGAAGAGCTGACGACACAAGCGGGGAATTTACTGTGCAGTACTTTTCAAACTCATTTATCTATAAGAAACATGGCTAAATTTAAATGGGGATTACATGAGATTGTAGTTTTGGGATGTATCTTTCAGCTGCATATGGTAAATGATTTATCCTATACTTTGATCTTTTTTAAAATCCAAAACGTAGCCTACTTTCTGGATAGCCCTCGTACATTTACTGATCCTGCATGCTCTGGTGTTTTGTTTTGCTGGCATGTTTCCTAACACAAACTTTGCTAGGTCTTACTTTTGGGGGAGGCCTTATATTTAGCAATTCAGCAAAACCTCTACTAAGTCATATTTTCAGGGGATGTCTTATTTTCAGGGAAACAGGGTAGTCTATGGCTGCATACCTTTGCACTGTTAAGGCTGCAAATGTATGTCCACTGCAGTAAAATGTGCAGTAAGTGGCTTAAATGATGAACATTACTATTCAGGAGTTGGTCTCGCTGGAGTTAATGCAACATACATTCAGAGAAACATATAAGTGTGTTGCAAAAAAAAATGTTAGGCATAGAAATAAGGACACACACAGAGAAATAAAGGCACAACGAGTAGGAAACAACAGAGTCATTAAACTCTCACAGCTGGTACTTGCCAGCAACTTAAAACAAGCCACATTCCAGCTCAGAGTCTTCAAGCAACTGAAATACATGATCTAATGATCAGGTTGGTATAGTAAACATTTTATTTGTTACACTCCCTATAAAAGACAAGATGGATAAATCTCTAAAAACTGCAATTAAGAGTAGAGCACAATGATCCCCTTTGCCACTTACATGGATGGCAACCCTACAAGGGGACAGCAGTGGGTACGTACTGCAGCTGCTGATTGTTACTGTGCTATAGACAAAACAATAAAATTCCCCAGTGAGCTAATTCTACACTTGTACTTGAAAACAGCACTTACTGTTTGTATTTTTATTATCTAGGAACACTCTGAGTAAATAAGTAGTTCGAGAAAAGATGGCATCATTTCAGGAGACAGAACCACCAATTAAATGAAAAGATATGCTTGCGCTTGCTATGGATCTCTCTACTCGTTAACTCTCTCACTCAGCTGGAAGCGATACTTGCATCGCTGTGAATGAATCCATCAACAATAGTAGCCACAGCACCTCGGGCCAGAGGCATTTTTTTCTCTGCGCCAAGAGTTTTCTGAATTGTTAGTGTGAACATACAGTCGCTGTTCCCCTTATCCCTGTCACCCCATTTAGCTTCAGCTGCATGAATGAAATTGGAAAATAATAAAGTATAAACAAATGTTTTTAGCTTTCCCTCCTATTAGGGGTGACTTCTGACAACAAGCCCATTTGTGATCAACACTAAGTGACAGTGCAACGACGAGACCACTTCCACAAACCATAGATAAAGTAACTGTAAAGAAGTGTGTTTTTATTTTGATTTATAGATGTCATGTTTAATTGCGTTTTAAAAGTCATGTTTGACTATGTTTAAAAGGGTAAGTATTAGTTACCAGTGCCAGGGGGATGGTAGCCAGCTCAGCATTTTGAGGCAGGTTACCATAGCAACGAGGGCGGAGCCAACCGCCATTTGAAGGAAAAGGAGGGAATGTTTTAAAAACAGTTTAGTCTGTGATTTTAGTCACAGGGAAGACACTGGTTCCAGGTTAAGGATACCAGGGAAACTCAGATCTCTAGTGGTGTTGAATTAAGTAAGTTAGGAGACTTGTTTAGGTTTATTTGTAGAGTCTGAGTAGTAAGGGGAAGTAATCCCAGTTAGATCCAAAGTGATCAGTTCATAACTTTGAAACCATTATCTAAGTGCCTCTAAAGAAGTTACTGTAACCACCAAGCTCTGTACCTGAAATAAACTTATTTTTTGTTCTTCCATATCCAAGTCTCTGTCACATATATTCAAAACTAAGTTACGATACCATCTAAAGTAAATAAGAAGAATAAAGAAGATAAATTCCCCTCTGCCTGACATCTCCACAATTGGTGGCAGCATTGGGATTTAGAAAAAGGGTTTCCTCTGCCCCACATCTCCACAGACACATGCCCAGTTTATGATCGCCATGTAATCTATGAAGTACAGTAGAGTCTCACTTATCCAACATATACGGGTCGGCAGAACGTTGGGTAAGCGAATATGTTGTATAATAAGGAGGGATTAAGGAAAAGCCTATTAAACATCAAATTAGGTTATGATTTTATAAATTAAGCACCAAAACATCATGTTATACAACAAATTTGACAGGAAAAGTAGTTCACTACGCAGTAATGCTATGTAGTAATTACTGTATTTACGAATTTAGCACCAAAATATCACGATGTATTGAAAACATTGACTACAAAAATGTGTTGGATAATCCAGAACGTTGGATAAGTGAGACTCTACTGTATTATTAAATGAGATTAACATCCAACCAGCTAAATATATCATAGAGAAAAAAATGAGCTTGGATCCTATATGCCTTTTTTTGCTGTCATCAGAAGATCTCCTTATTCAGTGGAGCCTCAGGCTGATGGAAAGCTATTTTAATGCTGAACTCCACTCTGTACAGTCCTCATACTCTCTTCCATAGGAACACCATAGGAGCCAATATGAAAGGAATGCATAGGACACTGCAGAAGGAGGGAGGAAATTCTGACAACATTCAGCCAATGCAGTCACAAAATAAGACTTTGGCTCTCAAACTCAACTGCTAACACAAATGTCTAGGCAGAAATCCAAGAGCATTTCGACAGAAAAGACTATTACTGATCAATGTCAGCTTTTCAATACAGTAGTCCACTTATGGGATCTCCAGCACATTCTAAATAGATTCCAGAAATTACATCACATGCAAACAACTGTATTTCACTGCAATGTTAGCAAAGACATAAGAGAGCTTTGAAAATGATGAGAAAATATATGAATTGTTGTTTTTACATTGTTTTTAGGCACTGAATTTTTGCCTGTTTATTGTAAGCCGCTTTGAGTCCCCTTGGGGAGAAAGGCGGGGTAAAAATGATGTAAATAAAATAAAAATAATAATAATAAAAATGTATACAGCACACTTATGTTTGTTTAATAGCTTCCTGAATCCACTCACATCTACCATAAAGTGTGCTTCTACTAGGAAGACTGGTGGTTATTAACTGCAATCTCAGATTTCTTTGTGAAAAATCCACAATTAGTCCAAAACTAGTCCAAAACCAACACAGGTTTGTAGTGGAGACATGTTCAAATAATTTGGGCTCTCAACTATAAAGCTGACTCATTCTCATTTTTCATCATTATTACTTTTTTCCAACTATTCAAATTATGGCATAGGAGGGGGTCAGGATCTGAAAGCTCTAATTTCTCCAAATTATCCACTTACGATGATGGCTTTCCTCCATGATTGAAGGTGGCAGATCGCCTGTAGATATTACTTTGGCTTGTTCAACAGTGCTAAGATTCCATAATGCTGGTTTCGATATCATTTAGTCTTACTAATTTCAAAAATGTTAAAACGTAATTTTCATCAAGTCACCCCAATTTGGCATGGTCAGTGCCTAAGGATTCTTAACAGCAGAGACTTGTTATGATGACAGATATCTAATCAGAGTACACTAATGTCTTGAGTACTTCCAAAGTCTGCCAATGATCTGTAGCATTTGCAATTTGATATAGGGGCTCCTTGATCAGGTGATATCACATTTCTTAGCAAATTTAGGGACTGAATATAAATTTTATTTGGAGGGGGCAGAATTCTTATTTGGGCAGTACTGCCCTCCTTTTGCCCTCTATAACTAGACTCCTGAACATCAGGCAAAAGGGTAATTGGATGCTTTCCTTACTCCTAAAGCAGACAGCATGTCAAAGGGGTTGGATCATAAGGGAGTGAGAAAAGAGTTTCTAGTTACCCATCCCATCATAACTTTTTCTGAAGTCATGCAATTTCCCTATCCCTCCTCACATCTGCTTCATAAAATCACCCATACTGGGTTTACCAATTGCTTCTGTTACCTAGATAAAAACATAGCTGAAGGGTGGAATGAGGAAAGTGGGCAAACTAGTTCCTTTAAACCAGGGACAAACAGACAATGTCTCAGACTAGTCCCAATAAAGGGACCACTGGTTTTACTAGCACTGCTTTAAACTCTACCTCTCCTTCTTTTATTCCAAAAGCCCTTTTGTAATGGTGACATGTACCTTCCTTTTGGAACCCCCAGTGACACAATGGGTTAAACCCTTGTGCCAGCAGGACTGCTGACTTGATGGTTGGGTTGCTGATCTGAAGGTTGCCAGTTCAAATCCAGGGAGCATGTGGATGAGTTCCCTCTGTCAACTCCAGCTCCCCATGTGGGGACATTTATTTATTTATTTATTTATTTACAGCATTTATATTCCGCCCTTCTCACCTCGGAGGGGACTCAGGGCGGATCACACTGCACACATAAAGGCAAACATTCAATGCCATGACATAGAACAGAGACAGAGACAAGACGCAGGCACCGGGCTGGCCTCGAACTCATGACCTCTTGGTCGGAGTGATTTGTTGATTTGTTGCAGCTGGCTTGCTTTCCAGCCTGCGCCACAGCCCGGGACATGAAAGAAGCCTCCCACAAGGATGATAAAACATCAAAACATCCGGGCGTCCCCTGGGCAACGTCCTTGCAGACAGCCAATTCTCTCACACCAGAAGTTTCTCAAGCCGCTCCTGACACGGAAAAAAACCTTCCTTTGTTCTGCTTCTCATTCTAGGAATGATGGTGACGATAAACAGAGTGCCCATGATTATAAAATATTTCTGCAGTCCAACTACTATATTAACCCTTAGATGGTTAAAAAGCCCCCATCCAAAAACAGAAGGTGAAAAAATATTAAATTAATCTTTTAAAGTTCTTCCAACTTCTCTTTCAAGGCTACTATAATGAGTTCACTGTCTCTGTGGATAGTGATTTACTGACAGAGTGCCAGAAAGTCAATTTTACTATGAGATAAGTTATCATGGTTTGATTTAAGTTTTACTGTTCAGGGAAACCTTGATAAAAATGATGCAATATACCTGAATGGGGGAGAGGAAGGGAGGCTTTGTAGAAGTCAAATGAAAGTGTTTAGAAAACAACTTTCATTAAAATTTGTCATGCTGCCAAAGGTTTTTCATTTCAGGCATCGTGATTAATTCTTAACAAAGGCATCTGAATATACAGTAGAGTCTCACTTATCCAAGTTAAACGGGCCGGCAGAAGCTTGGATAAGCGAATATCTTGGATAATAAGGAGGGATTAAGGAAAAGCCTATTAAACATCAAATTAGGTTATGATTTTACAAATTAAGCACCAAAACACCATGCTTTACAACAAATTTGACAGAAAAAGCAGTTCAATACGCAGTAATGTTATGTTGTAATTACTGTATTTACTAATTTAGCACCAAAATATCATGCTGTATTGAAAACATTGACTACAAAAATGGCTTGGATAATCCAGAAACTTAGATAAGCGAAACTTATCTTGGAAACTTGGATAAGTGAAACTCTACTGCAGGGGTCCCCAAACTAAGGCCCGGGGGCCAGATGTGGCCCTCCAAGGTCATTTACCTGGCCCCCGCCCTCAGTTTTATAATATAATATTTTTTGTATTAGTTTTAATAATATAATATATTGTATCTATATATATAAAAGAGTGATGGCATCACGGCGACTCACAAAACAACAAAAGTACAGGCCCCCCAACCTCGAAATTTGACAACACAACCCATCATCCACGCCTCAAGGTTGATACAACAAAAAGAAAAGAAAAATAAAGTCCTAATTAGAGAGAGAGCAATAATTTTTTTATCCAATTGCTGCCAGTTTAGAGGGCTAATCTCTGCCCACTTCGTCTCCTAGCAACCAAAGGACAGCCAGGGTTCAGTTAGGGGACAGGCAGATTTAGGTCTTACTTAGGTTTCTTCCACAGATTATCTAATTTGCACTGGATTATATGGCAGTGTAGACTCAAGGCCCTTCCACACAGCTATATAACCCATTTATAATCTTATATTATCTGCTTTGCATTGGATTATCTTGACTCCACACTGCCATATAATCCACTTCAGTGTGCATTTTATACAGCTGTGAAGAAGGGGCCTCATACAATCCAGTTCTAAGCAGATAATATAAGATTATCAATATACAGTAGACTCTCACTTATCCAACATAAACAGGCTGGCAGGATTAGTGAATATGTTGGATAATAAGAAGGGATTCAGGAAAAGCCGATTAAACATCAAATTAGGTAATCGTTATACAAATTAAGCACCAAAACATCATATTGTACAACAAATTTGACAGAAAAGGTAGTTCCATGCGCAGTAATGATATGTAGTAATTACAGTAAAGTCTCGCTTATCCAATGTTGTGGATTATCCAACGCATTTTTGTAGTCAATGCTTTCAATATATCGTGATATTTTGGTGCTAAATTCATAAATACAGTAATTTCTACATAGAATTATTGTGTATTGAACTACTTTTTCTGTCAAATTTGTTGTCTAACATGATGTTTTGGTGCTTAATTTGTAAAATCATAACCTAATTTGATGTTTAATAGGCTTATCCTTAATCCTTCCTTATTATCCAACATATTCACTTATCCAACGTTCTGCTGGCCCATTTATGTAGGATAAGTGAGACTCTACTGTATTGTATTTACAAATTTACCACTAAAATATCACAATGAATTTAAAACACTGACTACAAAAAAATTGATTATGAAAAGGCAGACTGCGTAGGATAATCCAGAACATTGTATAAGCAAATGTTGGATAAGTGAGATTCTACTTTAATATGAAATAATTACTGGGATAGAATAATGCAGAACAATATAATCTCTAAAACCAGGACAGTAAATAAACAGGGGAATTCCACACAGGAAACAATCAGGGCCAGCTAACACCTCCCAACAAAGTATTCCCATCATCAAAGTCTGGCAAATCCTCTGTTTTCTCAGGGCCACAGACAGTAGAAGCACATAAAATCTCGCAAACAACACCACTCTGAAAACAAGGGAATTCCAGACAGGAAACAATCAGGGCCAGCTAACACCTCCCAACAAAAAATTCACTCAGGGAGGAAACAGCCAGGCTTTAAAGCTGCAAGGCTATTACATCCTAATCATTTTTCCTAATTGCAGCATTCATACTTGCCTCCAACAGACAAAAAAAACCAATCAGAAATATTGTATATTCACAACCTTTAGGAAATAATATCCCCTGATGGTGCAGCGTGTTACAGCGCTGAGCTGCTGAACTTCTGGACCGAAAGGCTGCAGGTTTGAATTGGGGGAGCGGAGAGAGCACCCACTGTTAGCCACAGCTTCTGCCAACCCAGAGGTTCAAAAACATGCAAATGTGAGTGCATCAATAGGTACTGCTCTGGCAGGAAGGTAACGCCGCTCCATGCAGTCATCCCACATGACCTTGGAGGAGTCTACGGACAACGCCGGCTTTTCAGCTTAGAAATTGAGATGAGCACCAACCCTCTGAGTTAGACATGACTGGACTTAACATCAGGGGAAAACGTTTACCCTTTACCTTAACTACCACCAATTCCTCAATACTTTATTTGCCATACCACCAGACTTCGCCACAGCAACGCGTGGCCGGGCACAGCTAGTATACATATAATATTGATAATATTATGTTATACAATGTAATACTAATAATAATACCATATAATAATATTAATTATATGTTATATATTACATAACATATAGTAGTATAGTGGTATAGTTTAATATAGAATTATATAATGCTAATATTGTGCTATGCTAATAATATAATATATTGTATGTATATATACCTGCTCTGAGTCCCCTTCGGGGTGAGAAGGGTGGGATATAAATGTAGTAAATAAATGCAGTAAATAATTAATTAATTTTAGACTTAGGCTCGGCCAAAGTCTGAAATGACTTGAAGTCACACAACAACAACAATCCTAATTAACTTGACTATTTCATTGGCCAGTAGCAGGCCCACACTTTCCATTGAAATCCCGATAGGTTTATGTTGGTTAAAATTGTTTTCATTTTTAAATATTGTGTTGTTCTTTCGTTGTTGTTGTTTCACTACAAATAAGACATGTGCAGTATGCATAGGAATTTTTATTTTTTTTCAAATGATAATTCGGCCCCACAACAGTCTGAAGGATTGTGGACCGGCCCTCTGCTTCAAAAGTTTGAGGACCCCTGCTCTACTGTATGTAATACATTTTTGACATGTATGTATGTATGCTTAAATTTCTTCTGAAAACATCTCATTCCTACAGCTATGGGCTAAAATGCAGGTTACAGCACAGTCTGGACTCCAGTTCAAAAATGCATTTCAGCCGCTGAATTACGGCAATCATATATTGGCTTAATAACAACTATGTTACCACCCTTCAGCCCCTTCACAGCACGAGTAATCAAACCAGCAGATCTCTAATTATCCAGCTCCCCATTTTATCAGTTCCAGGAAATTCTGATTATCAGCTTCAGAGCAACTTGATATTAAACCCACTTAAAACCATGAAGAAAAGACATGATGTGACAGTATCGCAGTTTAATGAAATTACTCATTACAAAGAGAAAAAGGAACCAACCATATCAGTCAACACATAATGAAAAGACCTGCTACATTCTTCTCCCTAAGGCCTACTCACATTCAAAGTGGAATAGAAAAAAATCTATACCGGCACCTTACCTTCTCATCATATCAAATTGTGTATCTAATCTATCCAGCGTGGAGAGCCATTCTAGGGAAGAACATTTCACAAGATCTTTCCAAAAGAAGACTTTGTAGAAAACTTATTTCACACAGAATTTTGGAACTAGGTACCTGGACATGTGGCAGAAGCTGACCGTGCAATTGCATTGGAAAACCTAGAGAGCTTTAGAGAGGAATTTCTGGGCCCTCCAGCATGATTATTACCATCACCCAAGTAAAAAAAGCACAGTCAAAGCCGTGACAGACCATGCACAAAGAATCTGCGAACCTCACCTCCTCCAAGGTGAATTAAACCACCTAACTGGGCTCTACAGGCCAATGGATACTCCACCACAGACATCAGAAGAGCTTAAGGTCAAGAACAAGCCAGAAGAGCAAAGACAAAAATCCACCCCAAGGAAAGTGTTCTTACCATACATCAAGGGAACCACTGACCGCATAAGCAAGCTGATGAAGAAATACAACCTACCAACTATTTACAGACCCATTAAGAAAATCCAACAAATGCTACGTTCAGCAAAGGACAAGAGGGATCCTCTCACCTCTGCAGGAGTCTACCGTATACCATGCAGCTGTGGATTTTACATAGGGACCACCAAACGCATCATTGCCCAAACACGAATCAAGGAACATGAAAGGCACTGCAGACTAAGTCAACCAGAGAAGTTAGCCATAGCAGAGCACTTGATGAACTAACCTGGACACAGTATATTATTTGATAACACAGAAATGCTGGACCACTCTAACAACTATTATGTCGGACTACACAGAGAAGCCACTAAATCCACAAGCATGTGGACAATTTCAACAGAAAGGAGGAAACCATGAAAACAAAAAAAAATCTGGCTACCAGTATTTAAAAACTCTAAAATCAGAACAGTAAACAAGGAACAACACTATGAAAACAGAGGAATTCCAGACATGAGTCAATCAGGGGCAGCTGATGCCTCCGAAATGAGGATTCCCCCAGGTAGGAAGAAGCCAGGACATGAAGTTTGCAAGGTCATTAATGCTAATCAAGGTGATTAATTACAACATTCACACTGGCC
This sequence comes from Anolis carolinensis, assembly GCF_035594765.1. Classification (NCBI taxonomy): domain Eukaryota; kingdom Metazoa; phylum Chordata; class Lepidosauria; order Squamata; family Anolidae; genus Anolis; species Anolis carolinensis. The sequence continues at coordinate 212,856,304 of NC_085841.1, read as the reverse complement.
TCCAACAGACAAGAGTTCTTTCTCCCACCCTGGACCTTCCACAGATATATAAACCTTCCTTGCTTAGTTTTTTCCAATATACCTCACAACCTCTGAGGATGCCTGCCATAGATATGGGTGAAACGTCAGGAGGGAATACTTCTGGAACATGGCCATACAGCCTGGAAAACACACAAACCCCACTAATTATATTCTAGCTAAGATAACTTTTGGATCTATAAAACCATCAAAAGTCCAAAATACTCGGAGGGCCGAAGTTTGCCAAACATGGTATAAACCAAACCGTGCAATTAATGCCACAGCGCAAATATTCTATAAGTATTTTCAGAACAAGGGCAGGTAGATTCTCTTCATGAACACCTTTTGCATGGACAACATACAAGTGCTTGAAGGCTGAGCATAAATTTTTTCAATTGGTCACTATACACTTTGAAATTCCATTAAATTATAATTTTAAATCTTCTCAGCTACCAGAATTTCTTAAGGTGAACTGTAATATGGACACAAGTCTACAGCCTTAAGAACAACCTGATCGATAGGAGGAATAGATGACAATTAAATTAAGCACTGAAAAACAGAAAACGAACATACAATTTATGCAATTTTTTTTAAAAAAAATGCACCACACCGCTATCTAATGCTACTAAGGAGACAGTGTTTATGAGTTTCACAAAAGGACACCCCCCCCCCATGTATTACATGGAAACCCACTTGGAACAGAAACATTAATCATATGTTTAATCTTACAATGTGCAAAAAACCGTATGCATATAGGCTCTGTAAACGTTGACATTTATTCAAAACCCAAGGAATTGAAAGACATAACAAACAGAAGTCAGAGATTATTACTGCATGTTTTTTTTCTTGTATCAGGAACGACTTGATATCTCCAACCAGGTTTCATCTCTAAATTATATCTTCCGTTCTTGTGTGTTTGTTTATATGAAGACTAAGCACAGTATCTGAAGACTTCCACAGGAGGAAGTAACCGGCATTAGTTAGTTTGATTATCTTTTATCTATTTGAATGTCCACTATAGATCCTATCAACAATTAAATGTAGCCATCCGCTCAGCAGGTAGTGTTAAGAGCTTTCTTAGCCCAGAAACTTGTGACAATTACCACCATAAATCCAAAGAGAATTCAGTTGTTTAAAAACATTGTGCTGACATCAATTCAATGTAGCACATTACAAAGCAAACCGCATTTCATGAGCATGGGTACAAAATAAAAGCAGGAAAGATACTGATCATAATTTCTGGAACAGTTAAACTTTAATGTGCTCTCAGGATTTGTTTGTGGCAAATGGATTTACTACTGCCTTTAAAAAACAAAACAAAAAAGAAAGACAAATCACATCATCTGTAAATTAAGCTATGAAGTACTACCATAGTTAGAACATTTCTCTTTAACTTATATAGAAGTAGCACAAACAAAATCCCTTATTTTGGACTACCATTGTAAATTTGGATGGTGTAGAAATACTGCCTGACCTTTCCTTCTAGAAGAATAATGTACACTGAGTTTTATAGAAACCAAGAATTTATAAGATCCACAAAGGAGTTATAGTAAAATTAAATCTCTTTCAGGCATAGCTCCCATAGTTTTATTCTGCGATGAGGAAAAAAGAGAATGAAACACAAAACCAACAAAGCACTCCAATACATATTTACTCAGAGGTAATGCTCACTAGGTTTAATGGCGCTTACAGCAACTAGGGTGTAAAAATGGGAAATAACCCCTAAGAACTATACTACAATGGAGAATCGAGTGGTGGATGTGAGTGTGGGCAAATTTAGGCTCAAATCCCCACTCTGCTTGCCACCATGAATAAAGCACAGCCTACCTCACAAAGATACCAAGATATCAAAGCACAGTTCTGAGCTCTTGGAATAAAGAATGGACAACAATATGCCAACTAACACATATGGACTATCTGCAGTCAATGCCCATCCATTTTCACATTTAGCAACGAGACTGTGAGATCATCATCACAATAATAGCTGCACTGGGTTCAAGACACTCTGGATCTTGTTATAACCAAAAGTCTTTAATCAACTTCAAAATCCTGTTCCTATTGCAAGCTACTTCCCTGCTCTTCACTCCACGAGGATAGGACTGCATTTTGCTAAGATGAGTAATGTTGTAGTGGATGCAAACCTTTTCACCTTGACCAGCCATGTAAGGAAGGGGGAGGATTGTGAAAAATGAATCAAAATCACAGCAACTCAGAAAATGTACTCCTAGCATGTGACAAAGTATTCTTCCAAGCACCAGGTAGAAGAGTCCTTAAGGCAGTGGTTCTCAACCTGTGGGTCCCACGATGTTTTGGCCTTCAACTCCCAGAAATCCTAACAGCTGGTAAACTGGCTGGGATTTCTGGGAGTTGTCGGCCAAAACACCTCGGGATCCAGTTTGAGAACCACTGCCATAAGGGATTGCACCAACTCAGCTAGTGCTAAGATTTCCTTGTGGAGGGAGAATGTGGTTTCAGTCAAGTCATTTTTGCATACACATTACATATGGCAAATTTACCCTTCTGCCCCCGAGTACTTGAACAGATAAATCAGATATAAAGGTTGTGCCACCATATGTACTTTTAAAAAACTGTCTTCTATCAAACTACTAATAACAACGAATTATATAAAAGTGCTAGAAGAACAGAGGAACTGTTGGATGCTAAAATATGAGAATACCACCCTCTATCCAGTTCAGGAATGAGACTGAGTAGCAGACAGAGTGTTACACTAAAAAAAGGGTGAAAAAATCTGTGGGACTGGTGTGACTAGACAAAGTCTTCCCATAGAACATTTTAGTATGTTGTCAAGTTATCAGTATATCATTATGGGCATGCTACAATGAGGCCTCCATTCTTATGGCGGTTGTGGAAGAATTCATGTCAGATGGAAAAAGAAGGACATTTTTTTTTTCCGTGTCAGGAGCAACTGGAGTTGCTTCTGGAGTGAGAGAATTGGCCGTCTGCAGGGACATTGCCCAGGGGACCCCCGGATGTTTTGATGTTTTACCATCCTTGTGGGAGGCTTCTCTCATGTCCCCGCATGGAGCTGGAGCTGATAGAGGGAGCTCATCCGCGCTCTCCCCGGGTGGGATTCGAACCTGGCAGCCTTCAGGTCAGCAACCCAACCTTCAAGTCACGAGGCTTTTATCCCCTAGGCCACCGGAAGCTCCTGGGAAGGACATTAAAAGCCTCCTATATGCCCTGTCTCCTTATCTCATAATTGCCTAGATAAGCATTTTTTTAAAAAAAAAATCATTTTCTCATAGTTCTTGATTTGCCTAAATCGCAAGATAAAGTACTACATGAAGTAGACTATATGGTGAAATACAGAAGCTATGAACATTCTTGGAACACTTTCATCTGCTCTGACAGGGATGAAAAACACTCTCAACTCCTTTGTTCACAAGGCTAGATGAGAATAACAAAAACAGTTCAAAACAAAACAAGCCCTTATCTTAGCACCTGCTAAATGAAATCAGATCCAATATGATGGAATGGTGTGAAAAACATAGCGAGTGAAACTAGAATTGGCTGCATTGAAGAGGTGTTGCTTTTGCACTCACAGAAAATCCCCTTTAAAGGTACAGGAGCCCTCTCCAGTTTTCAGTTTGAAAACCCTAAAAGCAAGAGAGGCGAGCCTACACACAACCTGCTTTTTGAAGCCTCTTACCCAAAGGGAAATGCACTGCATCCTTCCCTTACACTGTCTATGGAGCTTCTGTGAGTGAACGAATACAACTGGAGTCAGTCCTGAGCTGGATTCTAAGCATTTCTGCAGAGCCAAACTGCGCAACACATGAGAAACAAGGAAGGTCCTTGAATATGTTTTTAAAAGGTAGGCAGTTGCCTTTGTAGCGATCTACAATAAACCTCCAGTTCCAAGAAGAAACTCTTTTCATGATGTCAAGGGGGGAATAGTGCCACTTCTTTCCAATCAAAGAAGAAATCGACTCTGAAGATCAACTCTGAAGACTTTTTTCAATTTTCCAAGTCATTTTAGCTTAGGTCAGAGGAAAAACTAGAATAGAACTGCATGAGAAGCATGTTAAGTTGGCTCAGTGAAAATTAATTAGGCCGCCAAAAAAACTTTCTATTTAAGAAGCAATTAATAGGCTACAAACCCATTTCCTCAAAAATGGAAATGAACTCTTGTCTACTTCCAAAGAACTATGAAGCCTGACACTGCTATTTGTATCATTTTCTAAAAGGCTAAAAGTTCTTTGAAAATATATCAGTCATTTCCCCCCCTCATGTGGCTGATCAAACCTGCCCAGTAAAAATGCTCTGAGCAGGCAAGTTGTATTACAGCCATGGTTTATTTCCGTCAGAGGTTGACTGCTGAAGTGTGAAAGAAACTCATTAAAAATCTCTCACTGTGATTCTGCAACAGAATGAAAAAGGAGAGGAAAAAAGAAAATACTTAATGAAGGGTACCTTTAGCCTGAAGCTACATTCATATTCAGTATTCTTTTTCCCCCCTCTCCTCTATTCCTATTTTCCTAAGCAATTAAAAGGGAGCAATTAGTCATGGGAACACCATTCATATTGGTCATACTGGGAGAGTGACTATATTAACATTTATTTTTTGTTAATATTATAAAAGTTTAACAAGAAGAATAAGAGATAAGAGAACTGACCATATATTGGAGGGAAATATGAAAAATAAACAAAAGGAGCTTCCTACCTTAGTCTTAAAACGAGATTCACAGCACACGGAATTTCACCACATTCATTGCTAACAGCAGGTCGAGTCTGGTTTTTTAAGAGGGGAAAAAAGGGAGAGGGTACAGCACATTATTCCTAAAAACTGTTTCATATTATATAAATCAAAGCAGAATCCATTCTTAGGAGGTTACTCCATTTGACCATTAATGTTACAAATAAAAGCTTAATATAAAACTTATATTAATGATAGAATATTTAACCAAGAACAATCAATCTCAAAATATTGAAGTAATATAGATTAAGCAGACAGGCACAACCAATTTAAGTCTACCGCCCAGATTAGGCTGATAAATTGACTTTTTGTTTTGAAACATCCAGCTTTGTTGTTGCTGCTGTGTGCCTTCAAGCCATTTCTACCTTATGGAGACCCTAAGTGACCCTATCATGGGGTTTTCTTAGCGCAATTTGTTCAGAACAAATTGCCATTGCTTTCCTCTGAGCCACAGATTGTGACTTACTCAAGTTCGCCTTATGAGTTTCTATGGCGTGGGGATTCAAGTGTCATAACCCAACATTCACATAGCACGGCAGCTTAACATAGTCATATCTATCCTACTGAATGTTGGTTTAGCAAAGTATTATACCCCACCAAACACAAAAGAAAACAGTTTCTCCATCCTGTAAAATTTAAGATTAGCTGAAAAATTACTACAGCTATAGTAACTTATACAATAAGGACCCGAGTCTGCATTTTTTCTGAAAGACAATATTCACATCTAGTTTTGGTTGATATCAGAACTGATCATCCAGTAAACACTGGGAACAAAGTTGTCTTATTATATAACACTGGGATAAACTGCCTGGTGAGGATGTTATCCTGACCTCACCACATTACATCTGAATGTGCACAGCCCCACCAATTTGATTAGTTCTTAAATCCACTTATCTAACTTATATACATATATAGCTTTAATAGACAGAGTACCTGAGAACCCTTTATAGACAGATTCTGTATTTGATCAGGAATATTGCTGGAATTCATGGAAATCTGTTTTAAAAATTAGAATTTTTTTTTAAAAGCATGAAACATATACACACACTGATACACCAACAAGCACAAGAAATAATTTTTAAGCATGAAAAAGAACCAGTGGTTTATATCAAATTCTGCTCTTCCAGTCCAAGAAGGTTCTTTCATCTAGCAGAGATTTTCATAAGTGGAAAAGCAATGACAGCTATTTTTTGAAATCTCCCCTTTCTCCTAGCACCTCCCATAATTTATCCTTTAAACCCCTCTAGAGCAAAGGGTGCAGAGGGAAAGAAGATAAGTAAAAAAGCAATATTTTGATATGTTAAAAGAAGTTTTTACATTATGTCAACAAATTTTAAATTTGCAAATCATTCTGGGGACAGCTAGAATAAGTAAAATCTAAATAAATTTAATCTTAGTTTAAGCTAATAAAAGCATTGCATTAAGCATCAAGAAGAGTATGGCAACTTTTCTGTTTATCTACCATGTTAGTTTTTCAAACTATATTCATAAAGCAATGACTGTTTACTCAAATCTACATCTCATTCTTGTTTTATATATTCTGCTCCTGTGATGTAGATGAGCAAACCAAACCCAAAACTCTGAAGTACTGCTGAATATTTCCCTAACTTGAGCTTTATTACAGATAAATTATTAAAAGCTACCCACCCACTCAAAACTTAGGAGAAGTAAACACTTCTTTTTACCTCAGCATTTTCTTCTTCTTTAACCCTTCGTGACTAGAAGAGAAGTATCAGGCGTTACTAATTGCAGACTGTGTCATAATAAAGATTGATTACATTTGTTAGACATGATAGGCATTACTGAAACACTTATACTGCATATATCTGTGTATATGCTGACCTCATGTATAAGTCGAGGGGAGATCTGGATGTTAAAATTACGGATATTGATATGACCTGTGGATAAATCAAAGATCGTTCCACAAAGAAAGGAAAGACCCAGCCAGCACCAATCTCCTTTATTCTCTCTGTACTTTTGTTAGGGATTGTTGCCATTTTCTCACCAGATATTCAAAATGCCTAAAGTGGCATTACAGTGGAAAGAGGGGCAGTGAGGTCGGTGCTTCTTTTAAGTTTTACCAAAATAGACTAAGCTCTTGCTTTTGAGTTTCCTCAAAATAATTGGTTGCTGTGAGTCTTTCGGGCTGTATGGCCATGTTCCCCTGATGTTTTGCCCACATCTATGGCAGGCATCCTCAGAGGTTGTGAGGTCTGAGGATGCCTGCCATAGATGTGGGCAAAATGTCAAGAGATAATGCTTCTGGAACATGGCCATACAGCCCGGAAAACTCACAGCAATCCAGTGATTCAGGCCATGAAAGCATATCATCATCATCATTATCATCATCATCATCATCATCATCATATAAATTGAAGGAAAAGCTGATAAGGAGAAGACCTGGCTCTGGTTCACGAATGGGACACTGAAGAAGGAGACAGAAGGCCTAATCCTTGCAGCCCAGGAGCAAGCCATCAAAACAAATGCAATTAAGGCCAAGATCGAAAAATCAGCTGATGACCCAAAAATGCAGACTGTGCAAAGAAACCGACGAAACCGTTGATCATATCCTCAGCTGCTGTAAGAAAATCGCACAGACAGACTACAAACAGAGGCACAACTATGTGGCCCAAGTGATTCATTGGAACTTATGCCTCAATTACCACCTGCCAGCAGTAAAGAACTGGTGGGATCACAAACCTGCAAAAGTATTGGAAAATGAGCATGCAAAGATACTGTGGGACTTCCGAATCCAGACTGACAAAGTTCTGGAACACAACACACCAGACATCACAGTTGTGGAAAAGAAAAAGGTTTGGATCATTGATGTTGCCATCCCAGGTGACAGTTGCATTGACGAAAAACAACAGGAAAAACTCAGCCGCTGTCACGACCTCAAGAATGAACTTCAAAGACTCTGGCAGAAACCAGTGCAGGTGGTCCCGGTGGTGATCGGCACATTGGGTGCCGTGCCCAAAGATCTCAGCCGGCATTTGGAAACAATAGACATTGACAAAATTACGATCTGTCAACTGCAAAAAGCCACCCTACTGGGATCTGCACGCATCATTCGAAAATACATCACACAGTCCTAGACACTTGGGATGTGTTTGTCTTGTGATTTTGTGATATGAAATCCAGCATATCTATCTTGTTTGCTGTGTCATACAATGTTGTTGTGTCAATAATAAATGAACATATACAATAGTTTTCAATATTCACCTTTTCTTGGGAAAAAGCAGCTTTGCCCTCTTCACTTTTCTCATCCATCTCATCATCGCTCCACTCCCAGTCTCCATCTTCTGTCTTGTGCAGATGGCCACTGGAACCTGGCACTCTTCTGACCTAACAAAAACGTAAGAACACCATAATTTCCCCATTCCATTTTTCATTTGCAATCCTGCTGATTGATCAATACATGATTAGACTGTGAAAAACATAGATTCTGAATTGCCAGAACCATTATTTGGGGAAGGGGCGTCAGTTTCTGAACTGACATGCAAAATGATAAGTATTTCAGTTTCCAAACCTTTAGGCCTTCAAGTCTTACAACCAGTTTTTAAGGACTGAAACAGGGGTTGATGAGTCAAGCTTTTAAATTAGAGTATAATGATGGCTAATCCAGAATAATATGGCTTAAGTACAAGAATATGGCCAGTGCCTCTTTTCAAGTGTCTTCTCAGGCAGAAATAGTTGGATTTTTTGTTTCTACAGCTTTTTAGAGCCAAGAGAAATGAACCCTTGCTAAATATGCAACTATGACAGTGGAGAATACATTTCAGGCACATTAAAGTCAGCAATGATTTATTGTTGCCTAAGTTCTGGAAAGAAGCAAGGATGTCCCAAAATTGCTTTTTATTTCACTTTTTTCCAAATTACATTTCAGCTTTCCAAATAGACATATTAGCGCTGGTCTAAATCTCTGCCTGAGCAGAAATCCTGGCAAAGAAAAAATAGGAAAAACTACAAAGATGCTGGAGAAATAGAGTAATGGCTTGGCTTTCATTAATCTCCTCTCCATGAGTGGCAGATCATGGAGCAAATTCTGTAGCTGAGCTATCTGTGAATTGAATTTCATCATTATTTTAAAAGCTCTCTAATATATACAATTGTGTCTTTTAATCATATTTCAGAGCGAGATTATTTCTTCCTCCCTTTACACGCACATACGTGATTGCATGTGGGGTAAGGATAGAAAAAGAGAGACAAAAAATTCAGAGCAAAGCATTTAAGGCTGTCCTTTTACTCTCCAAACTATTCTTGTTTGCCTCTTCCACTAATAACAACAACAACAACAACAACAATAATAATAATAATAATAATAATAATAATGTGAAGTCCAGCATATCTGTCTTGTTTGCTGTGTCATAATAAAATAATAATAATAATAATAATAATAATAATAATAATAATAATAATAATACCAGTGCAGGTGGTCCCGGTGGTGATCGGCACATTGGGTGCTGTGCCAAAAGATCTCAGCCGGCATTTGAAAACAATAGACATTGACAAAATCACGATCTGCCAACTGCAAGAGGCCACCCTACTAGGATCTGCACGCATCATCCGAAAATACATCACACAGTCCTAGACACTTGGGAAGTGTTCGACTTGTGATTCTGTGATATGAAATCCAGCATATCTATCTTGTTTGCTGTGTCATAATAAAATAATAATAATAATAATAATAATAATACAGCAAATACGAAATCCAGCATGTCTATCTTGTTTGCTGTGTCATAAAATAAAATAAGAATAAGAATCTGCCAACTGCAAAAGGCCACCCTACTGGGATCTGCGCGTATCATCCGAAAATACATCACACAGTCCTAGACGGTTGGGAAGTGTTTGACTTGTGATTTTGTGATACGAAATCCAGCATATCTATCTTGTTTGCTGTGTCATACAATGTTGTTGTGTCAGTAATAATAATAAATAATAATAATATACTTTATTTATATTCCACTCTATCTCTCCGAGGGGACTCCGAGCGGTTTACTGGAACATATATGGCAAACATTCAATGCCGTTATACAATTGACATACACAGACAGTACATAAACAGAGGCAAGGCTTCCCTCTTTTCAAAACGAATTGCATCTCTGGTTACTTATAGATAACAGGAATGATGGAGATGGAAACATACTGAGAACGCAAGAGATTAACAAAAAGCCTGGTTAACAGTAAATTTTCCTTCCCTGTTAATTTTATATCTATATATATATAAAAGAGTGATGGAATCAGGCCACCGGACAAAACAGCAAAACTACAGGCCCCCCAACTTCGAAATTTGACAACACAACCCATCATCCACTGCTCTAGGTTGATACAACAAAAAGAAAAGAAAAATGAAGTCCTAATTAGAGGGAAAGGAATAATTGTTTTTATCCAATAGCTGCCAGTTAGAGGGCTAAGCTCCGCCCACTTGGTCTCCTAGCAACCCACTCAGCCCAGGGCTATTGATTACAGCAGCCTGGGGGAGGCGTCTTCCAATGAGCCCTGTCTTCTGCTGGTCCTTCTTCAACTCCCTGGACAGGAAGGGAGGGGGTTCAATCAGGGCCAGCTAGCACCTTCAAACAAAGGATTCCCCCAGGGAGGAGGCAGCCAGGCTTTGAATCTACAAGGCCATTACATGCTAATCAAGGTGACTAATAACAGCATGTATACCTGCCACACCGAGACTATTCAGTGTATTCCAACTCACCAAACTAGGATTACAATAGGAAGAAAACGGCCATACTTTGCGGCTGCAAGTCTATTCACTGCTAATCCACCTGGCCAACAAACAAATCCAAAAAGCCACAGCAATGCGTGGCTGGGCACAGCTAGTCTTAATATAAATATGTATGTTATAAAAGTATCTGAGCAACACACTTCTCTGGTTGGGCAAATTCATGAAAAGATGCTTCAGACCAATGTAATATACAGCGCTCCATAATTATTTAAACGAAATCTGAAAAAGTACCCATCAAAGTACACTTTCAGTATCCTATTCATTTTCCATTCATTATGAGTAAGTCTTACCTAATTAGAACAGTGGGAGGTGTAGAGTTAACCAATTCTCTTGACAAAAATGTTCTGAATGTTCAAAATGATGAAGAAAACTGCTCACTCAGAAATCAGCAGGCATATAAGGATATAATGTCTCCCCTACTCAACTAAAAAAAACTAAAATTGCCAAAGGCTAACTGAGAAACTTTTCAAGAAAGAAGTGGGATGAAATAAAGCATTGCATGGTAATAAAAAATGTTACATGGTACTACTGTATGCTAAATATTCTTGTTGTTCAGTGTCTTCAAGTAGCTTATGACTTGTGGTGACCCTAAGGCAAACCTATCATGGTTTTTTTTTCAGAAGGGTTCTTTCTTTTTTTCAGGCATAATAATTAAAAATAATGACAACTGTAGAAAGGGAATATCAGCATCCTAGTCCAAGTTATGGGCTATTTAATATGGGGATCCAATTTTTTTTGGTGTTAAGTACCATCTATGTATTATTTTGATCCAATTTTCTTTAAGATCTGTAGCGAGGCAGTATTTAATTTTTTTGTTCCAGATTTCCTCCCACTCGCTCATTAAAATTGACCTGCCCAAATCTCTTGACCACTTTAGCATTGAATCTTTTACAATTTCTGCCTCCGTGGCCCCATCTACTAATTTGTTGTATAATATCGTTACGACTTTTTTGCTTCTTTGAAGTGTAATATCCCAGAAATCATTATTAAGATTAAATCCCACTTTCTTATCTTTATTAAAACTCTCTTTAATTTGATAATACTGGAACCATGACACATTTCTATAATCAATTTGTATTTCTTCTAGTTCCTTGATTTTGGGTTCTTCTTTATTTGTATTTATTCTTTTTAAGAATCTCTTTATAAGTTGGCCAAGCAGACCAGCCTAATTCTCTCCTCTGGTTAGCTTCTAACGGCGAGAACCAGAGCGGTGTTTTTTCATGGAGAAATCTTTTATATTTAATCCAAACTTTTATTAGAGACGATCTAATAAAATGATTGCTGAAATTTCTCTCAATTCTAAATTTATCACACCTTTGGCTTAATGTATAAAAATAGGGATAATAAATGCTGGAGATGTAGGGAGCAGGTAGGGTCGTACCACCATATGTGGTGGAATTGTAAGGAAATTAAAAAAATATTGGAGTATAATTAATACTGAATGCAGAAAAAATTTAAAAATAAATTTGGAATGTAAACCGGATTACTATTTATTGGGATTATATAATATTCACGAAAAAGAGGGAGGAGCGAAATTGAAAAATAAAGAGAATATAGAAAAAAATACATACTTATTTAATTACGGCAGCGAGATTAGTAATTGCTAAACATTGGAAAAGTACAGTTATACCCACTAAAGAAATGTGGCTAGAAAAAATAATGGACATCAAAAATATGGACAAGCTAACATACTTGATCCAAAAGAATACGGGCAGAGCCATGAAGGAAACGGACTGGTCGAACTTTGAAGAATATATAGAGGAAGAACTAAGAAGATAACCCAAAGATGATGACGAACGGAAGATAGAAGAACGGAAGTCTATCCCCCAACCCCACCCCCGAGTAGGGTCTCTTTCCTTTCCCAATCCACTTTCCCTTAATGTTTTCCCTGCCCCTAACTCTCCAAACCTGCACTCTATCCTAGGACTCCATTCCTACTCCCAATCCCCATACTTTCCCTTAGATTAACTTTCCCCATACCCTCACTTCCTTCCCTCACCAGTTTTACCTTAGAATCCAATCCCCTCTTTTTTCCCTTTAGATTTAATTTATAAAAATTTTCAATAAAAATATATTTTTTAAAAAAATGGGGATCCAGCCATTGCTGTTTTCCAGTCTGCCAAGGAATGGCATTGACTACAATTCTTTCCTGGAAACCTGTCACAAACAAGCACCCAATGGTTCAAGGATTGGCACTGGTTCAGAGACTACCACTGGCCTACCCTTTTTTTTCCTCCTGAACTAGAACCCATAGGATTTTCCCATTTTGATATTTATACCCCATCTTTTGAACAAACCTAACTAGTCAAAATGAACAGATTATTAAACCTAAGCCAGCGTAAAGCCTGTGTCTGCTATGAAATGTAAGGCAAACATATATCAACACTAAGCAACATCCCTGAAGTGCCACCTACACTTACACTAATTTTTTTACCATTGTTACTCCTACTTTTGAGGTAAACTCACAAGCAGCAACAATAAGCATCTTCTCTATAATTTGCAATATCAGTGCTTGGAAAATGTTACCATCTTGGTCTGCAACACCCAGGTTTGATCATGCTGGCTTTAAGATTCTGGGAGCTACAATCCATAAATGTAACTTTTTCCAAGCCTTGAACATGGTAACAAGAACATGAGCATGTCAATTTGTAAGACAAATAGCATTTCTGTTTATATAAATATTATTTCATTTGTCCTGATGCATTTTTTCAGCACAAGGTCAGCTTTTCTTTACCTTTAGATATATCCATAAGAGAAACAAAAAGAAAAAAACACATTTTAATTGGGAGATCTGAAGAACAAAAGCTCATTTATTCTTTCAAAAGCCAACCTTAGGTCACATCTGGGGAGATTTGAGCTTCATGGAGGGAATGCACAATATTATTTATATGCACTAATGGGTTTACAGCTCATGTTTACAACAAAGATGTTCTTAAAATGTTATTCCACCAGTACTGTGTGTGTGGTTGCTATGTTTCCAGAAGGCTAGATTACACGAATAATGTGAGATGAAAACAACATCTGAAATATGTGATGGCATACAAGCAAAGATCAAAGGCTGGAATGACCATGACAGGCAATAGCTTTTAGATCAGAAATGGACCAAGTACACCTTCTCATTTATTGTGGGCCTAGAAGCCTTACCAGCCATAATCAGCATAGTCAATGTTAAAGAATTCTGGGAGTTGCAGTTGAATAACTTATTGAAGAGCCTCAGGCAGATCACCATTAAAGTAGGATGTTGACCAAGAAGATAGATTCAAATCCTTACAGAATCACAATGTCCATGGTTTTTGTTCATTTTCAACTAATTTCACCTCTAACTTGTTTTTTTATTTTATTTTATTTTATTTTATTTCAATTAATTTTATTATTTAAGCTTTTTAAATATTGTGGGAATTTCTTCCTCTCATACAAGCATAGCTTAAGATGAATTAAGAAACTGACAGATTTTAATGGAATTTAAAACCATTGGAAAATATTATAGAAGACCGAAGACAACTAATATATGGGGGTCATGAAGGTTATTTGCCATAACAGATTGTCTTCTTCATATTCACAGAAGTGAATCTCCCCTATGGTCTACATTGAAGAGTAGAAGTTAAAACAGCAACATCTGAGCTCTGGGAAACATGCACTTCTCCAGTTCTTCTCCCACTCATCTCCAGTCCAAAACTTCACAAAACACCATTAACTTTTTTTAAAGGTACACTATATATTGGTTCTCATGTTTTAAAATAAACAAGTTCTCCTTGTTTCACCACAGATTCCTCTTGTGAGGAAAGGCAAAATATTTTAAATGCAGTATGACACCACCCCCCCCCCCCCCCAAATATCCACAGGACCAATATCCATGGGTTTATTTACACATATTTGACAAAATATGACCTCTCTAGGAATTTTTTAGTTTTTCCAGCACAACTCCATGGAATTCATGGGCCAAAAGTTCTTTATTTCAAGAGATTCATTTTTGTCTGCAGTTTTGCATATTCACACGAAGTCTAGGAAAGTATGGCCTGTGGATACAGGGCCATACTGTAAGCAGAATCAAAATGCTGCTAGAATAGCACTTCCCATCATTTTCACTTTCTCTCTCATTCAAAATTCTTAAGCCTCAGGTTCCTTCTGTCCTGGATGTAAATAAAACTAGTAAATTCTTCAAATGTATACCGCATATTTGACAATCTGCACTATACAAATTCAGCTACTCTTTTACAGATGAGGAGCATATTGTTTTGTTTTGTTTTTTAAAAAAAGAAACAACATGGTTAATTCAGTGCTGACATGGTTGAATAAACAAAAATCCAACCACAAACTTTATAAAGTTAAGCAATCAAAACCATGGGTGAGACATATGTTTGTTTTAGTATTGCTCACATTTGATATCTCAAGTTCTTTTCACCCCAAAGAGGATGAAATTTGCAAATTCTTATCAAAACTGAACCGAACTTCTCCACTACTCTATTTCTAAATCAGGGATTCTCAAAACATTTCCAGTCATAGAGCCCTTTTTGAAGCAAAAGTTTCTCGTGGAGCCCCCCAATATGTATGTATGTATGTGTGTGTGTGTGTGTGTGTGTGTGTGTGTGTGTGTGTGTCTATATCTATATCTCAGGCATGGGCAAATGTTTTGACCAATATAAACTTAATACTATTTCAGTGGAAGACCCCAGTGGCTGTCCAGTCCATCCCTCTTGTGCCATGCACGAAAATCACAAACCTAGCACCTCCAACAGATAGCCACTCAGCCGTAATAATAATAATAATAATAATCATCATCATCATCATCCAGACTGACAAAGTTCTGGAACACAACACACCAGACATCACAGTTGTGGAAAAGAAAAAGGTTTGGATCATTGATGTTGCCATCCCAGGTGACAGTCGCATTGACGAAAAACAACAGGAAAAACTCAGCCGCTATCAGGACCTCAAGATTGAACTTCAAAGACTCTGGCAGAAACCAGTACAGGTGGTCCCGGTGGTGATGGGCACACTGGGTGCCATGGCAAGAGATCTCAGCCGGCATTTGGAAACAATAAAAGGGAACTGCAGCCCCCCCCCCCCCCAATATGCTTCATGGAGCCTCAAGGGTTCCACGGAGCACACTTTGAAAACTGCTGCTCTAAACTGTAAAACACTATTACAAATGTGTCATTTGTAACTAGCTGACAAATGATTTTCATTCTTCTCTCTTCCCTGGAAAGATACCTAGAGCTGCCATGGCCACGATAATAGCTGCCACAAGACTAAGGAAAGGGCAGCAATGATTGAGGATAGATAGACAACAGGAAGAAGGAGCAATAGCGTTATGGACTTGTTGAGGATGGTGTGACATAGAGCCTGAAAAACTGCAGAGCCACTTCTGAGAAGTCATTGCTCTTTCCGGTCTCTTGGTTTTAGAAATCTGTGGTTCCGGAAATAGTACTTGTGATACTATATATCATACCATGTAGCACAATTAGCAATACTATGGCAGAAGGCAGGAGAATGGCAAAGAAGGGAATAGAACTATTATTTTAGTCTTATTGACTCCTAAAAACAAAAACCTGCTGACAGCATGAAAAGCAGACTTATTTCTAACTTTAACAGAAAACAAAAAGAACCTGCACTCTTATAAAAGCCATATTTTCACATTTTAGAGGGCATCCACCAGATCACTGAAACAAAAAATAGGTAAATTAAAAAAAGTTTGAACGGCTGACATTTGGACAGTAATTAACACAAAAGCAATTTGGCATATCCAGAAAGCTGTTTATGTGAGGATGGCGGGAGGGGGAGAATGACCAAGCTGTTGCCAACACCATCACAGCTGTGGAGGAAGGAAATATGAATGTCAGCTGGACCAGAGAATGCTGGACAGATGAGGGATGGCTGGGGGGCTTCCATATGAGGTGTCAAAAAAGCAAGTTAAACCATACAATGAATACAAAAGTTGGATGTGTGGGAGCTTTCTCTCAAACCTCACTATGCTGTACTCTGGTTACAAGTCAAACAGATTGTATTTCAGAAGCTGCCAGGTATTTTGTACCCAAGATTAATGAACTCATAATTGGTTAATTCTGCTTATATGAAGGTAAGACGATATTTGGGGCAACAAATACAACTGCATATATTCAGATGTCTACAATCTCAGAAGAATCAATGTTAGGACCAAGTGGTTGATTGAAAACAGATCTTCTCTGAAAAGGGGCAAAACCCCAAGACAGCAGACTCTACAAAACACTAAAAATCCTAGAGATAACAAAATGCATATGAACATATGTTTGTTCACGTTAATTGCAAGTGTGCTTCTCAGTGCTCTACTGTTGTACTAATAGTTAGGGGTTTCAGCTTGGATGAGCCTCATTCTTCACCTTACTAGTGAAATAAACCTGCTGTAAATCTCCTGATATTTACACATAAAATATTGCTTCCTTCCTCCTCTCTCTCACATTTCTCACAAAGGGAAAGGAGGCTGAAAAGAAGGGTAGAGAAGAGCAATTTCTTTATTTGATATTGGGGCTTACGCTATCTCAGTTCAGCAAAATGTTATGAAATCTGAAGTCCAGCTTGCACCAGTACCACTACAAATGAACAGTCATTTTATCTCATAACATACTGTACTTCTTTACTCAATGTGTAGCATATTTCTTTTTCTCCCTTCCTTCCTTAGCCGATCCCTCATTGTCAGAGTATGATGGTCCTCCATGTGTAGTGTCTTGGTGGTGGGTACGTTGGTGACTGTGGAATCCTATTCTTGACCCGCATGTTCTTCCATAGTGAGGGCATCTGTTTCCAGGTGGAAGGTGGTCCCGATCAGGGTTGGCTTGACTCGCCTTCCTTTGGAAACATTTCTCCCTTTCGCACTCCATTCATGCCTCTTCGAATTCCACTGAACTGCTGGTCACAACTGAGGGAGGATGCCTGGCTCGACAGCAGTATGTGCGAAAAATACCTTGGAGTCCTCGTGGACAACAAGTTAAACATGAGCCGGACTCTGCCCCGGACTGTGGTGGAGGCTCCTTCTTTGGAGGCTTTTAAGCAGAGGCTGGATGGCCATATGTCAGGGGTGCTTTGAATGCGATTTCCTGCTTCTTAGCGGGGGGTTGGACTAGATGGCCCATGAGGTCTCTTTCAACTCTACTATTCTATGATTCTGTGACATCCAGTTAGAGTGCTCAAGGGCCAGGGCTTCTCAATTCTCAGTGTCTATGCCAGGATAGCTTTAAGCCCATCTTTAAATCTCTTTTCTTGTCCACCAACATTCCACTTTCCATTATTGAGTTGGAAGTACAATAACTGTTTTGGGAGACAGTGATCAGGCATTCAAACAAAGTGGCCAGTCCAGTGGAGTTGATGGCATAGGAGCATCGCTTCAATGCTGGTGGTCTTTGCTTCTTCCAACACACTGACATTTTCTGCCTGTTTCCCAAAAGTTTCGCAGGGTTTTTCAGAGGCAACACTGGTGGAATCATTCCAGGAGTTGAGAATGACGTCTGTAGATTGTCCACGTTTTACAGGCATATAACAATGTTGGGAGGACAATAGCTTTATAAACAAGCACCTTGGTATCCCTACGGATGTCCCGATCCTCAAACACTCTGTTTCACTCAGAAGAATGCTGCACTTGCAGAGTTCAGGTGGTGTTTTATTTCAGTGTCAATGTTGACTTTTGTGGAGAGGTAGCTGCCAAGGTAGAGGAAATGGTCAACATTTTCTAGTGTTACACCATTAAGTTGTATTTCTGGCATTGCAGAGGGATTTGCTGGTGCCTGTTGGAAGAGCACTTTGGTTTTCTTGATGTTCAATGAGAGGCCAAGCTTCTCGTATGCATCTGCAAAGGTGTTAGAGTGGCCTGTAGATATTCTTCTTGACTCAGTACATAGAATATTTATTTTTCTCTAACAGGCAGGTTAATAGAGTCTGGCAGAGTAAGAGAAGTAAACACGGAGCAACTTGGCTATTTATGATTTAGGTTCATCACAAATCGACAATATACAAAGCACGTGTGGGTCCTTTCACACTACTCAGTTTAAGCATTTATTCCACTTGAATTACTATGGCAACTTCCTATGGAATCCTAGGTTTTGACATTTAGGTAGGGGCATATAGAATTGCCCCTTCCTAAAACACTGAAAACACTAAAACCTTGTTTAAAGAAAGCTAACATATTTTAAAGCATTGATTATAATAAAAAGGGCTTTACTCGGCACAGAGAAGCAACAAAAGTGTAGATACTTGCAAGTCTCAACATGGAGACCATTTCACAATCTGGTGCTACTATATTTTATTTCATGTTTAAGACCCTCTCTTTGGTTGTCACACACCTTACCTCGTATGGCCTGGGTATTTCAAAGAAACCTTGAAGATGATGTTAGTAATAATATAACAGTTGCCTTTGTTTGAAAAGGTGAGTAGTTAGTTGTGTTTTTAATGTTGTTCTTTTGCCTTTGCTTGACGCGTTTGTTGTAGATGGTGAGGCAGGAATGGGGTACAATTGACGTTTGGGTTGTTGTTGGTTTTTTAAAAAGAGACGGTGTTAGAATCTGGGCAGATATGAATTAGAAATGGCAATTCTTCAAGCAACCTGGAACTAATAATTTGAGGGCTTTCAACCAGTCCCAGAAATAAGACTGGGAGTTAATAGATACTTGGGATACATTTTCTTATCAATATTGAATATTTTGCCACCTGATTTAGGGCCAGCTAAAGTTTTTGAACAATTTTCAGAGAATCAAACCTAGAAGAAACCAATGCAATCATGTGGCGGAAGACTATGGCCATGAAACAAAAAGCCACAAAACTATAAAGCATCAAAAGAAAAAACCCAAACTCCTAGGAAACTGGAAAATGACACACCACAGAATTTCTAATTCCTATTAAAAATGTAACCCCACTCAAAACAAAAACTCCAGAACCACTGAGAAAGAAAATTGTATTTTAATTAATTTTAAGACAAGAAAAAGACAATTTTTAAAAATACTGTACTCTACAATTTTAAACAGGTTTGAATTATGAAACATGGCTCATTCAGATTTAAAACACTGCAAATCAATTTAGAGTATAGTACTCAGAAACTGAAGCAATTGTTGCAATACAAGCAACTCATCAAATATTCATTTGTTCACTTATAATTAAATACATTTGAACTACCATAGAAGGTATTTATAAAAATGAGTATCATCCCATTTAATTAAACACTTAGAAGATTTATTTTTTAAAAAAGAGACCTTCTACTTTTAGTGAATATGCCACACTCCGCTACTTGTTATAAGCTGTAAAGGTATGAGAGAGAAGGTAATTTAAAAAAGAGAAAAATTTTAATTGTTATTTCTCTATACTTGGTAATTTTACTTTGGAAATGAATTGTGAAATGCTGGTTTCTTTCCCCTTATTAAATTAGAAAATTGAAATGATAAATGAAAGCCATATGAAGGGCTTCCCTTTCTATATTGTTCACATTTGACAATTATACAAAACGTGTCATTATGGTATGATTGTACAGACAGAAAATGGAAGCATACATATTATTCACACAATGGTCTTTGAGGGAAGTGGAATTAGAGCTTGGAAGTACAGTAAAGTCTCACTTATCCAACACTCGCTTATCCGATGTTCTGGATTATCCAATGCATTTTTGTAGTCAATGTTTTCAATACATCGTGATACTTTGGTGCTAAATTCGTAAATACAGTAATTACTACATAGCATTACTGTGTACTGAACTACTTTTTCTGTCAAATTTGTTGTATAACATGATGTTTTGGTGCTTAATTTGTAAAATCATAACCTAATTTAATGTTTAATAGGCTTTTCCTTAATCTCTCCTTATTATCCAACATATTCGCTTATCCAACGTTCTGCCAGCCCGTTTACGTTGGATAAGCGAGACTCTACTGTAATTAGTTACAAATGCTTTTATTAATCCTTTTCCTGTAGTAACAAAGATATAACTAAGCTTTTATTACAACTGTGGAGCCTCCAGTGGCCTAGGGGATAAAAGCCTTGTGACTTGAAGGCTGGGTTGCTGACCTGAAGGCTGCCAGGTTCGAATCCCACCCGGGGAGAGCGTGGATGAGCTCCCTCTATCAGCTCCAGCTCCATGCAGGGACATGAGAGAAGCCTCCCACAAGGATAGTAAAAACATCAAAACATCCGGGCATCCCCTGGGCAACATCCTTGCAGACGGCCAATTCTCTCACTTCAGAAGCAACTCCGGTTGCTCCTGACACGAAAAAAAAAAATTACAACTGTAACTCTGTGAGTTATCATTATGCTCTTTCATGGTATGATGATAACTTTAAAAATTACTTTGGCAGTTAGAGTTACTCATTGTTGCCTCACTAAATGGTATAGTGGCAGCAGGGAAATGTAAAGCCTACCAACCTATTTATCCAACTATCTATCTATCATTATTTTTATTAGCAATTTATATTGGTATTAAGGACAAATTGAAAGCTAATGGCATTGGCAATGGTGTAAGATCAAAGTACATCAACGGAGAACACACATCATATAACCTTCCAAACACAGAAGCCATGTAGATAGCATTTGTTCTCAAACAGGACCTTTTGGTCCTCTAAAAACTGGAGATCATGCTATTTTTTCGGTTCCTCATCCTGACCAGACAGCTTAGGGGACATACTATAAAGACAAATGATGTTGAAAGCTATGAGAATTTCAGGCAGACAAAATATGCATTCCCTTTGCCATGCATGTATATCTTTTCAAAACCAGACTGAATTACATTCATATTATTTGTGGTATCAGGGGGAAGCTGAACTACGGCCATATACCTGATCATAATTACCCAAATTGGTGGGACCTAATCAGAGCTCTTTTCAGCAAAGGTCTCACTAGAGCCTCCTTTATCACTGCTCCACCATCTTTTAATGAGACACTTATAACCTCTTTCCTTGGATTTTTCTAATTAGAAAGGACAATTAAAGCACAAGTGGTAGGACTCATTCTTCTCAGAACTTTGTCCACAATTTCAGGCTGCATGAGTGGAGAAAGGAACCATAATTATAATTATGGTATCCTGCAATTTACTGCAAGTATACAGAAATCTGCAAAACACTCAATAGATAGTAAGCAGGGATATGTAATTGACAAGTGTTTCTGTAGCCATTAAAAATGGCTGTAGTTTCGAAAAAGAAGTAATATTTATCCACAACCATTGTGTGTAAATAGATGCAACCTTAAGAGTCAATTGAAAATAAAGATTGTTTGTAATTTTAAACTGCATGTACCTCTCCCTGGCAGAGACTGCTAAAATGAAGGGTTTCCATTTTCCTGACCTTTTCGAGTCATTGGTTCAACCAGTTTTTACCAGCTGACTGAAAAGCCTTCCAATATCCAGAGAATGATCCATTATATCCAGATGTGTCGTACCAATGCTACAGGAGACACTGGATTAAATAGTATGCTCACACACAAAGGCCTTTACTGGAAAAAATAAGCAAGACATCTTTTTCACCTCTACTATTGAAATGCCAGATGCTGCAAGGTTACACATTCAAGTTTAATTAAAAATGTAAATTATTTTATAAAAAAAGGATGTAAAAATAATGGCAACCGGCTCTTCTGCACTGAATTGATATGTGATGCCCTAGTGCTTTTCATAGTTGAAGTAATAATATTGTAGGAACTATCATCAGTTATCTGAATAGAGATTTATATCTCTATTCACCTTGTGGACAGCGGGTCCCAGGCACCTTATGGTATTACCATGTAATATATATGCAGAAGAAACAATGCTCATTCAAGAGTTTGCAGGTAAGCCACTCCTGTTCATACCGTTAAGTAAAATAAAAATACTCTTAATGTTTTCCATCCACTTTATTGAGTTTATGTGCAAGCATGATTAATCACTCCAAGAGTAAAAAGTAAAAAGGTAATCTTAGGGCAGTGGTTCCCAACTTTTTTTTGACCAGGGACCACTTTGACCAGGAATCACTCTCCAACATTAGTACCAAAAGGGTTACAAATCAGTTTTGGTCAACTTTAGATTTTATTTGATTATTTGGGGTGCTGATTCAGAAAACTGCATTGGATAGATCACATCAGCTCTAGTTTCTGGTACAGAACATATGCCAGCCAGTAATCGCTATCTGCTCACCCACAGAAAACCATATTTAATCATCTAGAGTTGATGTGGTCTATCTAATGCAATGGTCAGCTCTGTGGAAAGGAGTGGAAATAAAATAAAATAAACAGGAAGGTGGTTCATGAACCGGATTTTCGTTCTTGTGGCCCACTGCTGGGCCGCAGCCCATGGATTGAGAACCACTGTCTTAGGGGAATTAAACTCCCTGTCTATACCAACAACTTCCAAACGGCTGAAAATAAGATCACACAGAATACTTAATGCTTAAAGCAGTTTCTGCCATTATCTGTTCTGATTGCTCCCTCTAGTGATGAATGTAAGTAAGTCCCTGTGACTTTTTCCATTGAAGAAGTTTCATAGCAAAGCTGGACTTACTCCAAAAGCTGTATTAACTTCCCTTAGAATTTCTAATTTCACTTTGCATTCAATCTAATAACCACAAGAAAAACAAAAATACTATTTAATATATTAAATCTGTACATCTAACCTAGGTTTATAACTTAAGCCACTCAAATGCCTGTCCTTAATCTTTAAAGGACATCTCAGCAAATTACCGACTGCAGAGCAATCCTATGTATTTACCATTGAAGTGCTTCTCTTTGCAGTGTGCCTTGAAGTCATTTCCAATTTATAGCAACCTTAAGGTGCATCTGTTACAGATATAATCAAAGGAGAACTGCCATAGTCTTCCTTTAAGGCTGAGAGAGTGTGACTTGCCCAGTGGCTTTCCATAACTAAACAGGGATTTGAATCCTGGTCTCCAGAATTACAGTCAAACACTCAAACCACTATACCACGGTGGCTCAGTATACCTTAAATAACCAATATTGTTGGTTAAGTCATAATATAAAACAGAGGGGAAACTGAGGAGGAGAAATAAGTTGTAGTACCTAATAATTTGTACTAGCAAAACAATATTGTTTAATTTACATTATCTCAGTCATTCTATAACATCCTAACATTAATACTGTAGTCGTTTAAATAAATAAAATAAATGGACTGCTGCCCTCTGCTGTTTGTTTCAGTACTAAAATATAAAGTGAGAAAACACTAACAATCACTTTGATCTGTGTAAGCTAAATGCGGTAGATATATTGTTAAATATGAATGAATGGTTAATTCACTCACATAATATATCACGGGATAAATGAAAATTGGTTTTTGTATTCTAAGATTAACTTAAATACTTTATATTATTTCATACATCAGACAATCTCAAGGTTTTCACTGTGGTAACCCATATTAGGTGAAGTTAAGCCACAGTCTTTAAATAAACCAGGACAAGAACAGAGTTTTAAAAAGCACACCTCTGGAACTCACTGTAGCTGCCAAGTATTTTGAATAATGTAATACACAGCGCAGCTTTACCCAATCTGTCTGTCTCTGGATGTTGTGGGAGAAATAGGAAGTATAGTCTAAAATCATGCTGGTAGGGGCAAAACCAATGTATGTCTAAAAACATGGAGAGATCTTAATTGAGAAAGGCTATTACTTATACTGATTATATTCATAATACTGATATTGATATGATTGTGAATTATACAGATACCCTACAGACTGTCTTAAACTAAAAATGATTATATAAAAACATATGACATTGAGCTATGCATGAAAATTAAGAACATTTCTTCCTCTATATTTTTGCCGTTCTACTAGGAGTGCCAAATTTTCAAACTTGCAGTAAAGGACACTCCAGACTCCTGACATGCAATAGCACAGCATTAATTGTGTCTTTAATATGCACTGCCAGCAATTGCCTACATATCTATTTTCTTAAATAAAAATCTGTCTGATAAAATTGTTTATCCTTTTAAACATAAGACTGTATTCCACCACCCCTTTTATGGAATCCTGCCTGTAATTACAATCCATGATCCTCCCCTAAGTAAATATAAATTTATATAAACACAAATCTGGATAATAACATAGAATGGTCTGCTGCCACTTAGATTAGTGTTTTGGTTTTTTTTCTGAGTAATACGTGTTTCAAAGACATTCATGGATTTTAAGTCAATTATAAAGGGGTTTCCTTTTAAGGAGGATAGTTGGCATTTAAAAACAAGAAACAAGTTGCTTACCTGTGCTTTAAACACTGCAGCTTACGATCCACATCCAACTAAATTTCAAATATTGGCCTAATATACGGACGGCAAGTCTAGATCTTCCCATTCCTGAGAGATGTCAGGGGGAAATCAACTTTTCTTTTTGCAGTTTCAAAACACCACAGAAGTACGAGTTTTTCCACTGTGATAGGAAACAATATAACTTTCTAAAGAAAGCTTCACAGACTCACGAAAAGCATTACAGTTTTCCTCCAAAATTATGGGGGTGAGAGAACAAAATGGTAGGTTGCAAAGCTTTCAATGTTGCACAAATTTAATGTTACAAAACTTTGAAGTTGCACAGCTTTAAAAGTTTTTCTCTCTCCTAAAACACAGGCGGGGAAGCACAACACAGAACAATGTGCAGCTTCAAAAGCTATGGAACTTTCCAAAAAGATGAAGAAAAAAACTCAATGTAACATTGTGCAACTTTAAATGCTGCACAGATTTAAAATGAAAACAGGAACTAAATACTAAATACTGCATACTAAAATGTATACACAGTTGATATATGTTATATTATGTACTAGCTGTGCCCAGCCACGCGTTGCTGTGGCGTTGTGTGGTGGTGTTGGTGAGAACTTGTTGAGGTAGTGATGGTATTGAATGTCTGTTGTATGGTTGTTTTTATGTTTAGTATGCATTTGGTTGTTTGTGTACCGTGAAAATGGTGAGGGTAGAGGGGGTCTATGTCCCTGTGTAGTATTGTATAGTATTTATATGTTGTGTGGAAGGGCCTTGAGTCTACACTGCCATATAATCCAGTTAAAATCTGATGATCTGTATCTTATAGGCAGTGTGGAAGAGGCCTGAGGCCTAACTCTGCCTGTCTCCTGGGCTGAGTGGGTTGCTAGGAGACCAAGTGGGCAGAGCTTAGCCTTCTAACTGGCAGCAATTGGATAAAAAAATAATTATTCCTCTCCCTCTAATTAGGACTTTATTTTTCTTTTCTTTTTGTTGTATGAACGTAGAGGCATGGATGAGGGGTTGTGTTGCCAAGTTTAGAGTTTCTGGAATGTGTAGTTTTGTTGTTTTGTCCTAGGCCGAAATTTTTTTATCCTTTTATATATATAGACTAGCTTTGCCTGGCCACGCGTTGCTGTGGCTTATGGGAATCCTTTGTTGGCCAGGTGGAATAGCAGTGAATAGCCTTGCAGTCTCAAAGCCTGGCCGTTTTCTGGAGTAGCTGGAGCTGTTTATTGTATGAACGTAGAGGCATGGATGAGGGGTTGTGCTGCCAAGTTTAGTGTTTCTGGGATGTGTAGTTTTGTTGTTTTGTCCTAGGCTGAAATTTCATTACCCTTTTATATATATAGATATATATAGATATGCTGGAATGGGGTAAAAGTTACAGATACATCATTATATAAAAACATATAGAAGAAGCACTAGAGTGTTTCTCTAAAATTCCCTAACATTACAGGAAAAAAAATCTCTTCATATCTTATTTGCCAAAAGCTTGGGGAAAAACCGTAAAGGTGAATAAATAAAACTGTAAGATGCCTGAGCACATATTATATGTTAGTAGCAACATGTTTTCGTTATCACAAGTTTGAAATAACTGCAATACATTCTACATGGGGTGCCTTTGAAGAGTGCTGAGAAGCCTCAATTGGGCCAAAAGGTTTCAGCCACATTATGAACCGAGAATGGTTACAGGGAGCACACAACACTTTTGTTACAACAGCTCCACTAGCTACTATGTTTCAAGACATAACTCACAGTATTGGTTATGACTTATAAAGCCCAATATGGTTTGGATCCAGATAATTTGAAGGAATGTATTTTCCCATATCTGACTGCCAGTATTTTGAGTTCTTCAAAGAACGCTGTCTCTCAATCCCATCATCCCAATAAGTGTATCCAGGGGAAACACAGAACAGAATTTTCTCAGTTGTGGCTTACAGATTTCCCTAGAGATGCTGGACTGCTCCTATTAAAACATTTCAAAGTCTTAATTTCCCAATACGTTACTTTGATTACTACTTGCTTTGACGTGACAAGTTAGTGTTGCTATTACATCAGGCATGGGCAAACATGGGCCCTCGAGGTGTTTTGGACTTCAACTACTATCAACTGTTAGGAATTGTGGGAGCTTTCAAGTCAACCCTGACTTATAGCACTCCTTAGGTAAAGGTTTTCCCCTGATGTTAAGTCCAGTTGTGACCAACTCTGGGGGGTTGGTGCTCATCTCCATTTCTAAGCCGAAGAGTCGTTGTTGTCCGTAGACACCTCCAAGGTCATGTGGCCGGCATGACTGCATGGAGCACCGTTACCTTCCCACCGGAGCGGTACCTATTGATCTACTCATATTTGCATGTTTTCGAACTGCTAGGTTGGCAGGAGCTGGGGCTAACAGCAGGCGCTCATTCCGCTCCCGGGATTTGAACCTGGCACCTTTTGGTCCGCAAGTTCAGCAGCTCAGCGCTTTAACACTCTGTGCCAACAGCACACCTTACAAAGAGCAAAATATAGCCCAAAGGATGTTTGCCATTCTCTTCCACTCAAAATAGCCCATAGCACCATATTTTCCTTGGCAGTCTCCCTTTCAAACACTAATTACAGCTAGCCTTGCTTAACTTCCAAAATCAGCCAAGATCTTGTGCCTTGGAACAGTTAGCTTTTTTTGCCTGTACCCGCCATAGCTGTCAATAATATTTTTTCACTGGACCCATGTCAGGTTGTTGGTCTGTACATATAGATGGGTATGTGTATTGACCCTGTCAGAGCAATAGGAAGAGGAAGAGTTACCTGGGTGGCAATCAGGAATGATTCCTTTAATTTGTTTTGCATTTCTCTCAGAATGCTCATTGTGCAATGTCTGAATTGGTGACTTGGGGAAATAGACTGATTTTTCTGAATTTTTCAATGTCAGAATAGTTAGCAGTAATCCTAATGTATTAACAATAGCTAACTTAGTGAGTTAACTTTCTATACTGGAGCAATGCTTCAGTGAACCATTTTTTAAAGTAGTAATCTAAGCTCAGCTCATTAAAATATGAAGCGCTTCCAAAGGCTTCTTATTGGATTCACCAGTTTCCATTGGCTTTTTTTCCAACAGTAAAAAAACAGCCCTTTTATTTCAAGAGGATAAACATTTTCAAGAACATGCAACAAGAGAAATGATACACAATAGGCAATGTTTACTTGCCCATGAAATCTTTCCTGCTTACACATGGGTGCAAAACTGTGGCCCTTCAGTTAATGATGTAAGTAGGAGTTATATTCAGATATTAATGAAGGATCATGGAAGTTGCCCGCCCCTGTGCTAACAGAAAAAGTATTGCCTGGTTTAAAGAAAGGAGAGAATGTAGATTGAACATTTAACAACTAGACTTGAAAAACTTGACTAATGAGAAATTCAGTATAAGAAGCTCGTATTCAATTGCAGCAACCTTTTTCAAATGTTTAGAACAAAAGCTGTTTGTTAAGGTATTTATTTTTACAAATACATGCAAACACTTGCCTTAGATTTTAAGAAGAAAAAAAGACTGTAGAGTTTTCAAAAACAAGGACTAATTATTGCAATAAACATTTCTGTTCATCCACTAAAGATAATAGGCCAATTGTCTGCCAGCATTTGAAAATCATTTGATGAGGAATTGCTACCCTAATCAGGAAATCCTTAATGAGAATGCTTATCCTGGCCTGCTTGGAAAGGGAACAACCGGTCCACAATCTCCATCTAGTGGCTGTCTGTGAATGAACATCTCATGCGTCTGAAATAAGCAACAGACTAATAGTAGCAGTTGGGAAAGCACTAGTAAAATTGGGACACTAGAAAATACCTGCTAGCAGCTCACTATGCACACTGTTTCAAGAGATGGCCATGACTCTCCATCATCACAGTCAAGCAACTTAAACACTGTGTAGCTAGAATAATCATATATGGCTTTTTCCAAAAACCAGAGCCACAATTATACAGCTTCATTAAAAAACTTAATAAAACCTACCTAGTTTTGTCTGTGTAGATGTTCATTATTACATTTACAATTCAAATGAAACAACATTTCATCTAGAATCAATTCATAAAATTATTTCACATCAATTTCAAAATGCAAAAAATCCACTTCACAGCATTTCCCAGATTTCTGGCCTGAGTTTTTAGAGCATATAAGAGCTGTGGGTGGGAGGAATCATCATCAATTCTGACAGAAGCAAAAGAATCCAGCTGAATTACACCACAAGATTCAGGTCATTATTTGCATGGCTGGTAATATATCCCATCTATTTTCATATCCTGGATTGTGAATACGTTCATGATGTAAATCCTAATGGTATGGCCAATCAATTCTTCATTCTCCATTGTGTTACTCAAAATGGTTATGAACCATGACTTATGTCAATTTACATGCCATCAGCTGCCAATCTATGCCAGGGCTTCTTAAACTTTTTCAACTCGTGACCCCTTTCTGCCCAAGAAATACTTACATGATCCTGGGTATATACCATAGGTGTGAAAATCAAACATTTACTGAGAATAAACCACATTTACAAGGCTTGCTAAACAGGCTGATTTTCCTTTTTGTGTGGAGTACAGCCAAAGCATTTTATGCAGAGTCCACTGCAAAGACTGCACATTGTTTATTGCTAACAGATTTCTGTAAATGTGTGGGTTTCAGAAACATTTCACTACTGCCAAATTTTTCACGTCAGCTTTCACCTAGAGTTAGGGCTGGGACCCACAGTTTAAGAAGAAGGTCTATGGCATGTTTTTAAGATATTTATGAATAACATGGTACAAATGTAATACAAGTCTCTTGTACATTGGGGAAAATGAGGGTCTACCATGTTAGACGTCTTGAGAAGCACTAGTCTATGCCAATAAATCCCCCCTCACCTGAGAGCCTCAAGAGCCTTACACTAAGGAACAAAGCTGTGAGGAACCTTACCCTTTTTGCTCTTTGTGCTATGTCAGGAGTCTTTGTAAGCAGCTTTTCAATCAAGTATTCTCTAGTCTGTAAAAACCAACATTGTTATAATTAAGTTAAATCCCAGTGAAGCAGAAAATTTTACTTTATAAAGCTGAACAAATTTATTTGTAGTATTTTACCTTTGCTTTCTGGAAGAATTTGCATTTTAAAAGTTCTGCAGCTGTAGGCCTAAAAGATAAATTGAAAAATTGAAAACAAAGCAGACACAAAAAGGCCTCTGCTAATACCTATAATTCAGGATATTTAATATTTATATATCTGGACTGAGTAGCTCTTCTTCAAAAAGTTTTAATATTGTATTTCTGCTGTATATTTTTCATAATAAAAACTTTCTAGAATTGGAAAAACCGCATAGAATTCTGTGATATAGAAACTACATACGTTTTTTTCAATTCCACAGAATTCCTTAAAAACAAACTTTTATTAACACATGAAATTAAAATAAGGCCACACATTTTCAAGTTTACATTTCAGATACCAAAAGTTACTTCAGTTTGCTTGTTGCGACTACATATGTGCCAGTCTTTCCGTAAAATGTACAAAACTGCTCACTGAAAGAGGGCCAAATTATTATCTTGAAACTAATACAAGTGTATTGTTTCAAGTAGGAAAGTACAATCAATTTTTGGAGGAGTTTTATTTTCAGACATATTTTGTATACTGAAACTATCTTGTTGTTGTAAATTACTGTCAAGTTGTCTTCAACATATGGCAACCCAATGAATTAGAGATCTCCAAATCACCCAGCCCTGCACAGACTCTGCTGTCTTACTGTATTTTAATTTTTTTTCTTGGTTTGACAAGTTATTGGGGAAATATGGGGAAACTGTCAAAGGCAGAAACACAAAATTCTTCACAAGCAATATGTACAGAAGGACCAGGACATGATACACGGCTCTGAACCATTTAGGGATGGTGTCAAGCTACTAATAAACCTTATATGGTTAACTTCACATTGTTCACATTGAAACCTAGAAATCCAAGCTGCTTCTCGGGATCCAGTTCAAATCAACTGGTAACTTCTCTGGTAGTGACTGCTATAGGTTATAAAAGACCATACACAGAAAAAACCAACACAGTAGAGACCATAACATCTTGGCAGCTAACAAGAAAATATTGCACTACGGAGATATTTGATAAGATTCACCCTTGCTTTAGGTCTTCCAACCTCCCACTACCTTTTATTTTCTTGTTGTACCAAGCAGAGCTTTATAGAAAAGGTGCCATCTGAAGAATCTGGATAGAGGATAGGGGAATAGCTCAATGTCTGCAGACACAGAAAAGACAAATACTGTAGAATGAGCTTGAAAGGAAGTGATACCTTCTTTCAGAAGACTTCAGCTGTTTTTTAAGGATACTTTAGTGGTCTTTCCAAACAGGACTCCTTAGCTCCCCTAACTCAGGGGTCCCTAAACTAAGGCCCGGGGGCCGGATGTGCCCTCCAAGGTCATTTACCTGGCCCCCACCCTCAGTTTTAGACTTAGGCTTGCCCAAAGTCTGAAATGACTTGAAGGCACACAACAACAACATTCCTAATTAACTTGACTATCTCATTGGCCAGAAGCAGGCCCACACTTCCCAATGAAATCCTGATAGGTTATGTTGGTTAATTTTTAAAAAAATATTGTAATGTTCTTTTGTTGTTGTTCTTGTTGTTGTTTTTGCACCACAAATAAGACATGTGCAGTGTGCATAGGAATTTGTTCGTATTTTTTTTCAAATGATAATTTGGCCCCTCAACAGTCTGAGGGCCATAAACCGGCCCTCCACTTAAAAAGTTTGAGGACCCCTGCCCTAACTCTTAGCAACGGTTTTGCCATCTCCTTCCTAACAGGGCACCCAAGACAAGAAATAGGACAGAAGCAGTGGCAGCACAGTTTTGGGGAGCTACAAACAAGATAAGAATATAAATCTTATTTGTTAGCCCTCAACTAGAGTAGACTCACTTTATTATGGTGAATAAACACTTAGATAAATCTGACTGATTCGAAGTGTTCCCTCTAGTTCAGACTATCATAGGATTAAGGGCACAATGTTTTTTAGACCTTTGTGAATAAGAAAAGACAATTGTAGGATAAAAGCCTTGTTTGGAAGTAGCTGCAGATCTGATTGTAGCAACTGGGCCAAGAAGCATGTACCATTTTACCCTGTCCAGCACAGGTGAAACCTCTTGGAAAATTCACTTCACAGCACATACATTTCACTTTGACACAGGGAGCAAGCTTGTTTTCTGCTGCCCTGCAGACTTGGACACGGAACAATGGCTTCAAACTACAGGAAAGGAGATTCCACCTGAACATCAGGAAAAACTTCCTGACTGTGAGAGCTGTTCAGCAGTGGAACTCTCTGCCCCGGACTGTGGTGGAGGCTCCTTCTTTGGAGGCTTTTAAGCAGAGGCTGAATAGCCATCTGTCGGGGGTGCTTTGAATGCGATTTCCTGCTTCTTGGCAGGGGGTTGGACTGGATGGCCCATGAGGTCTCTTCCAACTCTACTATTTTATGATTCTAACAATTATTCTTTCAGACTGTTCTGTACCTAAAGCAATATGGATAAGATGAAGCCGCTGGGGACAACAACAACACTTTTGGCACCAGGCAGGGAAGGAACTCCCAGGTTCTAGAACCGGAACAATGTAACCAATGTCTGCACAAAGACAATTGATCCCATTTTGTATGAAGTTGTTGAAGAGGGCCAGGAACATGAAAGAAGCCCTGTTTTTAATGGTGCTACTAATCTAAACAAAACTGGGCCATTTCACCACAAGGGATGGCATATTTATGTGCTGTTAGGTCTTTAAAATAAGACTGCAAATAACTTCATCCAGTTTACTAATATATACAGTCAGACAAGTATTCATTATGCTTTTTTGCAAGCTATAGAAATGACCATGTAATAAAATAAAGCAAAATTATGTATTACAAGCTGCACTATTTTTTTTAAAGAATAACTAGCTTTTACAGTGTTTCCCGAAAGATAATTGCTGATCGGCTTCATTTTAATCCAACCAACAGCACTGGTGCAGTTTTGCTGTTAAATAAAAATGGGTTCTCTAGAGCATTGCAGACTAAATAACGGCACATTTTTATCTGCTGCCAAATGGCAGACCTTTGCTTAAAGCTGGTGCCCAGGGGGTTGTGAGTTAATAAGAGACAGTAAAAAGAGCAAAGACATGGAAGACAGTATGCAAATAGTCCCCAGAGTTAAAGAGAAGAGAATCAGAGTCCTGAAGAATTCACAAGGGCTAGTTTGTGCATTATATTTACAACTCACCTTCATAACTGCATGTTTGAGGCTGGAAAAGTAAATAAATAAAAACACATGCATGTCTACTTTCCCAGTCCCTTTAACTGAGATGGCTGGTTTATTCAGACATTTACAATCAATTGGGGAGGGCCTTCTCTCTGTCCCACCATCCTGCTTTTGCACGTTTGGTGGGAACACAAGCCTTTTGGTTGGCTGCTTACTGACTGTGTTTTAAAAAATGTATTTG
The DNA here is from genome assembly GCF_035594765.1 of Anolis carolinensis. Lineage (NCBI taxonomy): Eukaryota > Metazoa > Chordata > Lepidosauria > Squamata > Anolidae > Anolis > Anolis carolinensis. The sequence continues at coordinate 212,823,217 of NC_085841.1, read as the reverse complement.
TGTTGTTTTAAACTGTGACCAGACTGTGTGATTGTTAGTCGCCTTAAGTCACCACAAGGAGAAAGGTAGGGTATAAATAAAGAAATAAAATAAATAATAAATAATCATCCCAATAAAGACTATAAGCAGACAACCTGTTGACTACTCATTGTGTACTGAGTAAAGCCTACACATTACAGATAATGAGTTAAATGGGGAAATGTAAGGAAGGAAGGGTGGCAAATTTGTTTTGTTTGTTTTTTGAACTTTCCACAATTTTCACACAAATTTCAGAAGAATGTGATGGAAAAATCTGTATTTATTATAATGCAAGAGAAAAAAATGTTATTTTACCCATAAGGAAAGTAGACTTTGAGTTATGTCTCTAAGCATAACTTTGAATAGTTAGTTTATATAATGCCATATGCCTACATAGTGCTTACATGATCAGTTTATTGCTTTAGTACAGTGATTCCCAAAGTGGGTGCTACCGACCCCTGGTAGGCGCTGCAGCGATCCAGAGGGGCGGTGATGGCCACAGGTAGAAACATTAATACATATATCTTTCTGTTTAATTGCTATTAAAAAAATTTAAAAATAATTTCCAGGGGGCATTGAGTAATATTTTTCTCTGAAAAGGGGGCAGTAGGTCAAATAAGTTTGGGAACCACTGCTTTAGCAGTTCCCTGCACTCATTCTTACAATCCAGAAATACACAAAACAAAGGCAGGTGGCAGTTGGGTAGGAGATTAAGTGCAGCAGATGCTGATTTCTAATTCCTCCCTCTGGGGACACTGTCAGTAGCAGTTGGGATGGAGGGAGGTATTTTCTCAGCATTTGTCCTCCCTCTCAATTTTGAAACACCCGGAATTCCTTTTGTTTACTTTTATTTGTACACCCTCGTTAAAACTATTATTCATCTTCAGAGTGCTAGGTATCTTATATAATTCCAAGCAATAAAGTAACAAAACATGAAAAAAGCAAGGGGGAGAGATGAACACTTCTGCAAAGCACTGTATTTAACTATGCATGTTGATAAATGAAATGCAAAGATACAGAATGGGTGACGCCTGGCTCGGCAATAGTCCATGTGAAAAAGATCTTGGAATCTTCGTGGACAACAAGTTGAACATGAGCCAACAGTGTGATACAGAAGCTAAAAAAGCCAATGGGATTTTGGGCTGCATCAAAAGGAGCATAGGAAAGCCATGGTGCCTCTCTATTCAGCTTTGGTTAGTCCTCATCTGGAATATTGTGTCCAATTCTGGGCACTACAGTTTAAAAGAGATATTGACAATGGAAGGTGTCCAGAGGAGGGCAACTAAAATGATCAAAGGTCTGGAGACCATGCCCTATGAGGAGTATCTTAAAGAGCTGGGTATGTTTAGCCTGCAGAAGAGAAGGTTGAGAGAAAGCAGACTTGTATTCTGCTGTCTTGGATACTAGGACTTGGAGCAATGGGCTCAAATTACAGGAAAGGAAATTCCACCTGAACATTCAGAAGAACTTCCTGATCATAAGAGCCATTCAGCATCTGTCAGAGATGCTTTGATTCTGCTTTTCCTGTATGGCATGGGGATGGACTAGATGGCCCATGTGGACTCATTATTCTATAATGCTATGATTCTATAATTTCTTAGCCAACTCAAGTTAAATTTCAGGTAGATTGCCTCTTCAGAAGATGTCCATTTGAAGAGGGGAAAAATCTAGCTTTCCTCAACAGGAGACATAAAGTCTCCATAGGAAGCACCAAATCTTATGTGTCTGTAGTCTAAATTATAATAAATGTAAGATATTTTCAGAATCAAATTCAGAAGTGTGTCTCCAAGGCCATTTCTGAAGTCTCTAGTACTAAAAAAAAATCAAGTGTGAATGAGTGTGTGCCTATACTAAAATTGTGTCCTTGCATCACAATTTCAAAATGTTTTCAGGGATACAGGATTTTTTACCCTCTGGGAGGGTATGGGATACCATTTTAAATGAATTAAATTCATAAGCAAAGTGATTAAAATAAAGGTGTGGGCATAGTGGAGGATGAAGAGAGATAGGGGAGATGAAGCCTCCAAATCACTGGCAGTTGTTCACTCTTGTGATTCAATATAATGTCCAATACTCAACATTTAGGAATGTAAAAAAACAGGAATGATCTTTTAGCAATACAGTTTAAAATTATTCCCAGAAAACTTTAATTCATCAGACCTTGCCCCCTTCTCAAAAAACACCCTACATTTCTTCTCAAGAAACCTACCTTTTAGAAGGGTCTTTTTGAAGACACAATGAAATTAATTTTCTAAAGGATTTGCCATACTTTTTTGTCATTTCTTTATCTTCTACACCCGTTTCCAATGTTGGAGGGTCATTTTGCAAGGTCAGCATTAATACCTAATTAAAACGAAAGTGACAAGGGAAAAAAAATGATTTCAGTCAAAGAAGCCAAACACTGTTTTAACTAATATCCAAGAAATTCCACCCAAAACAAAAATGTTGATACACATACTTCCTCACATTCACAATGCTGAAGTTGGGAAGCTGAGGGGACTCTGTAAGACAGACTTAGTACGCATTAATGATATTTCTGTCTACAAAGGGAAGTCTATGAGATCTAAAAGCATGGAAAACTACCTTATGCTGAATCAGACTATTGGCCCAATTTACTCCACTTTTGGCTGGCAACTACAATTTTTTAAATATTTCAGACCTAATTCTTTCTTAGTCCAGCCCAGAGATCACTATTATTCCCTTGTGGTCTCCCATCCAAGATTAACCAGACCAAACCATGTTATCAGATTAAATCAGTTTTGTTCAGGATACCACATTAAGGTTTATATTCCTTAATCGTACAGAACATATCAATTCATACATGCAGGCACCCACAAACACCAGAGGCCATTTGGAACAAGTATGTCCCACACATTCAATGTTGTGGACTGAAAGAGCCTTTTCTGTCCATACAATATCACAGGTGGAGCACAACAGACTGGAGTGGGGGAGATAGAAAGGAAAATGGGGAAAGATTAAAAGAGAAGGCTCTTGATGAATCAAGAAATTAGGAAACTAATTTGCATACAAAGTTAAAACAGTTGTTTGCCCATAGAACACATTATTTTTTAGATATAATAGTCTCTCAAAATTGTTCTATGCTCTGTGTATGTTTTCAATGGACTATTGGTGACCCCAGTGTTGAAATGCAGATCTCATACTTCACAGTCAAGATGTACTCAGAAAGGGTGGTGTTTTATTTGGTAGTTTGGCAAGATCCCTCCTCCGCACCCACAGAAGAGATTTAATACAGCCCAATGTTGCCCGTTATGATTGCATTCCTCTTCAGAAAATACGCTCATGTCGGACTGCTTTGAAAAAACAAGTTAAAGCATTCTCTAACTTCTCTTCTCACGCTTTTAAGTCAGCCACTCTTGGCCACAACATTTGACCTGTATGTGAACCGAACTTATAACAAATAAAATAAAGCTTCCTTCTAATAGCACATGTAAGTGGTTGAGTGCTGACTGGAACAAAGCCACAAACATGATCTCTGAGTAACAACAGGGAAGTATCTGCCTGCTCAGGTAAACACTGGAGACACACAGAAGACCAGAACATTTTTTCTCAACATCTCCTCCAAGTAGTTAAACATAGCTATCTCAGTGAACTACAGAAGGGCTGGGAATCTTCCATCATTCCTAACCACTGAATATGATTGCTAAGACTCATAGGAGATATACTGTATATACTCGAGTATAAGCTGCCCCGAATATAAGCTGAGGCACCTAATTTTACCAAAAAAAAACCCGGGAAAACACTGACTCCAGTATAAGCCGAGGGTGGTAAATTTCAGAAATAAAAATAGGGTGGTAAATTTCAGAAATAAAAATAGATACCAATAAAATTACATTAATTGGGGCATCGGTAGATTAAATGTTTTTGAATATTTACATAAAGCTCAAATTTAAGATAAGACTGTCCAACTCTGATCAAATCATTATCATCTTCTTCAATGTAAATGTGCTTATGTATCCTTTTAATAATAATAACAGAGTAAAATAATACATGTAATAATAATAATAATAATAATAATAATAATAATAATAATAAATGTCTCAAGTGCTGGTTCTTCAAATTCTTGCAAAGGCTCCACACTTTCTTCTGGTTCAATCTGTTCCACCATTCCAAGTGTTGTTGGAGTCTCTGCTGCTGTCTGTGTTGTGGTCTGATGGTAATTTACTTTGCAAATTTTCTGGATTTCTTCGAGTTCACCTTCACTGAACACTTTGTTTCTGATTATGAATCTTCGTTGGTCAGCCAGTCGGGGTTCTGTTATCTGTAAGTCAGGGTACTCTTGTTTCCACAGTTGATGGATCCTTTTTTGGTAGCCACGCCTTTGAGGTTCAGATTTGTAGTAGCTTTTCATAATTGTGCGGTTTTCTGGCATTGTATATTTTTGCCGCTTCTGTGATTGTTCATTTGTATTTTGATTCCGTAGCTCACTTGTCAATGGATGTCCAGAATCAGCAGCATCCACCACGGTCCTTTTTATCCTGGGCGACGACCGAGCCAGTATAGCCTTCATTTTGGTTTGATTCTCCATAATGCTAATGGGTTAGGTGCTCTTAGTTCCACTCCTCAGCTGAGGCCTCTCTGGCTTGGTTGGACCAGCCGGTAGTTACACTACCGCCAGCACAGCCCGCTATCCCAGGTGTCAGTCGCATTGACGAAAAACAACAGGAAAAACTCAGCCACTATCAGGACCTCAAGATTGAACTTCAAAGACTATGACAGAAACCAGTGCAGATGGTCCCGGTGGTGATCGGCACATTGGGTGCCGTGCCAAAAGATCTCAGCCGGCATTTGGAAACAATAGACATTGACAAAATTACGATCTGCCAACTGAAAAGGCCACCCTACTGGGATCTACACGCATCATCCGAAAATACATCACACAGTCCTAGACACTTGGGAAGTGTACGACTTGTGATTTTGTGATACGAAATCCAGCATATCTATCTTGTTTGCTGTGTCATAATAAAATAATAATAAATAAAGGAAAATAATACATGTAATAATAAATAGAGTAAAATAATAAATGCAATAATAATAATAAGATCAGAGTGAAATAATAAATGTATTAATAATAATAAAAAATAGAATAAAATAAATGTAATACAATAGTCTCTCACTTATCCAACATAAACGAGCCGGCAGAACGTTGGATAAGCGAATATGTTGGATAATAAGGAGAGATTAAGGAGTAGCCTATTAAACATCAAATTAGGTTATGATTTTACAAATTAAGCACCAAAACATCGTGCACCAAATATAAGCCAACCAGGACCCTCACCCGAGTATAAGCCAAGGGGGACATTTTCAGTCTTAAAAAAACGGCTGAAAAGCTAGGCTTATACTCGAGTATATACAGTAGTTCAACAACATCTGGAGGATCACAGTGTTTCCAAACCTGTTCAAAACAAAACCACTCCTGTTATGGGGTGATAATGTTCCATTACATTTGGCTGAAAATCCAGATTCTAGAACCTGGGTGACTTTAAAAAATACAAAAATGAGACTGCACAGTTATTTTCAGATGGTAATTACCTTCATTGGAGGGTATTTGTGGTAAGGTGCAGCTCCTGTGGCTAATTCAATGGCTGTTATTCCAAAGCTCCAAATATCAGCCTTGAAGTCGTAACCTCTCACCTGTTGCAGGAAAACACAGAAGAGAGAGGTTAAATGAGCAATGACATGCTTAATTCCAGATGTCACACATAATGTGTTAAACAGTATACGTACCTGTTCCATGACCTCAGGTGCCATCCAACATGGAGTACCAACAAAAGTCTTTCTTACTTTGTTACGAGTCACATCCCCTCCCGTGGCTAAAAATGCGCTAACACCAAAATCTAGGAATAGAAAAAAGAAAACCTTTTAATTCCAGATTTCCATAATGAGGTAGCCATACTATTTTAATTTGGATTCTGTTCTTTTAAATGTAACCGTGAAGCTCCTGTTTTCTCAGCAGGTGTTTACAGAGATGTTACAAATCATAAGACACCTCTCTTGCTTCTGAATAACAGCCTGAAGCAATATTTGTCTTCATGTATTAAAACACAAGATACCCATAGACATAAAACAAAAAGGCTATTTCTTTCAAAGCACCATTTTGGGTCAGTATTTTACATGCTCCACTAAGAATTTAAAGGGTGTTATTTTTAGACCAGCTTGCATCAAAGTTTCAACACAGCTGGATCAAAAAGGAGTAGCTTGCACAGCTTTGTATTCTGCTTTGAGTGACTTCTGAACTTCCAAGATCAGAGGAAGACAGTCAGTTCTCATGAGAAAAGAAGGAGAAATGGATTACAAAGTCAAGTGTGGCAAATCAAGTGTAGCAACGGATTCTGCAAATCAAGAGGCAATTAAGAAGACTCTAGCCTAGCTGGATCCTAAAGTATACAGACTATTTCTAGAGCAGCCAGACAGCAGCTTATGAGAAGGTAAGCCAACAGGGAAATGAGAAGATCGTTTTCGGCAGGAAAAACAACAGTCTTATGGTGCACTTTAAAGACCAACAGATTTATGATGCTTGTGTGGATCAGAGGCCATTTCATCAGGAGCATGAAGCACAACCAAAAACACGTGATTGTAGGGGGAATGAAGCAAAAGGCAGGAAGTGATATTTGGAAGAGCACAACCACTTTTTAAAACCAAATACTCAGGCAGAAAAAACAGTTAGGCTCACTAATATTTAAAATGTACTTTGGAGTTACAAGGCCTGAAGTTTCACAACTCTTTATTAAGACGCATTAAATATGAGCTGTGTATCTCAAATGCATCCTGCTGTTAAATTGGAGGCAAGGAAATAATAGAGCCAGCCTTCACAGCAAGCTTTTCAACTTGACATAAGCACTGCAAATGTTAAATACTTTACAAAGGCAATTATCTTTAAAATTAATTGAATGGATTACCTATATTCAAAGAGGATTTTGTGATGCAAAGCTCCTTATTGTGTCTTATTTTAAAGCTACAGGCATCTTTGGCCACGAAGCTGGCATCCACAATACCTTGGAACAAAACATGTATTTCCTACCGTGTTTCCCCAAAAATAAGACAGTGTCTTATATTAATTTTTGCTCTCAAAGATGTTCTAGGTCTTTATTTTCAGGGGATGTCTTATTTTTCCATGAAGAAGAATTCACATTTATTGTTGAACAAAAAAATGAACATTTATTATATACTGTACAGCATAACCAGAAACTGTGAATCCTATCCAGAATTTCTTGTTACTACCAATATTTCCATGTATAACACTTTATAGTACGTACATTTTCCGATCCTGCATGCTCTGGTGTTCTGTTCTGCAGGCATGCTTTCGAACAAACTTTTTGCTTGGTCTTACTTTCGGGGGAGGCCTTATATTTAGCAATTCAGCAAAAACTCTACTAGGTCTTATTTTCTGGGTATGTCTTATTTTAGGGGAAACAGGGTAAGAGTCCCCAAGTCACGCGAGAGGAAGAAGCCTTTTGATACAATGAGCCAGTCAGAAATAACTAAACACATTTCCTTTTTAATTCACCGTTTCCTAGCCTCATCTCCCAGACTAAACATTGGTAAGGGTTCTAAAACTGTAGAATTTCAGAAATGAAAGGGACCAACTTTTAGAAATACCTGCCTAAAGCACTCTTAAAAATGTGACGATTCAGTCTGTCCAGAGTCTGTGGGTCCTTCTGGATTCAACGGTGACACTTGATGCTCAGGTGTTGGCTGTGACCGGAAGGGCTTTTGCACAGTTAAAACTTGTGCACCAGCTGCAACGATACCTCGAGAAACCTGACTTGGCCATGGTGGTTCATGCCTTACTTACATCCAGATTGGATTACTGTAATGCACTGTACATGGGGCTGCCTTTGAAGACAGCCCAGAAATTGCAACTGGTGCAAAGATCAGCAGCCAGGTTATTAACTAACTTATAGGGAGCACACAATGCCCCTATTACAGCAGCTCCCCTGGCTGCCAATAAGTTTCCGGTCCCAATTCAAAGTGCAGGTTATGACCTATAAAGCCTATAAAGCCTTAAACAGTTCAGGTCCTTCTTATCTTCGAAACCGCATCTCCCCATGAACCGACACGGACTCTAAGACCTGCTGGGGAGGCCCGTCACAAGCGCGGTTGGTGGGGATGAGAGAGAGGGCCTTCTCAGTAGTGACCCCCCAGCTTTTCCTTCCACAGGAAATCAGACAAGCCCCAACATTGTCCAACTTTCGTAGGGAATTGAAAACTTGGTTGTTTCAGCTTGCTTTTGACAACGTCTAGTCCCTAGTCACAAATGCTCAGTCCCTAAGTTCTACAAAATATGCTACTCTCTTCATTTTATCCAATACCCAGCCCTATCTATGCTGCTTGCACTACCCCATGTCCAGCCCTGGTATTTCCCAATCAGGCCCATAGTACTACAGCAACTGTTTTAGCTAAGTATTGTTATATATTCTTATGTTTATATTCTTATGTTTTATTAAATTTGTGCTTTTCATTTTTTATTTGTTAACTATGTTTTTGCTTGATGAATTATTTGTATTTGTGTCTATGGGTACTTTGTCCCATATGTAATCCATCCCAAAACCTGTTTGAGAGATGGTGGTGGGAGAAGTTGTTGTTGTTGTTGTTGTTGTTGTTGTTGATAATAATAATAATAATAATAATAATAATAATAAGTGTTTAAAGACCTCCAAAGACAGAGGGTCCACTATCCACTGAAACAATCTATTCCATGGCCAGACTACTCTTACAGTGGAAAAAAAATTCTTCCTAATATTTCAATGGGATCTCTTTTCTTGCAATTGGAATCAATTACTTTGCATTCTAGTCTCACGAGCAGCAGAAAACAAGGTGGCACCACCTTCTAAATGATATCCCTTTAGATATAGTGATCATGATGCCTTTGTCTTCTCTTCTCCAAGCCAAATATGCCCAGCAACCTCAATCATTGTTCATAAGACATGGCCTCCACTTCTTTGATTATTTTGCTTGTCTTTCTCTGGATAAATTTCAGCTTGTTAGTAAACTACTGGGATTTTCCTCCATTCTTGTTCCAAGAATGCTAACATCATGTTGCTATCAATTAGAACAGGATTTATAAAATGCCTCTACAGAGTTCACATATCAAAAAAAACCAGTGTGGAGTATGCCAGATCAGGCGTGGAATGGTTCCGACAGCCGTACACATACACACACACACCCAAGCTGTTGTGGCAGCAGGAGTGAATCCTGAGAACTCAGTGGCACCACCAGATAGCCACCCCTGCCATCACTTTCCATTTTCCATGTCATGGCAATCTCTGGCCATGACATGGGTCCTATTGGTCGGCTTTTGCCAGGGTGACAAGGGAGAGGGAGGGACGAGGGGAGGACTCACCCCTGCCTGTCACACCTCCTTTCCCCACTTGCCCCATTTCCCCAGCCAATGTCACTGCAACAACTAACCAGTAGTACCCATTTTGCATCCAGAGACTGCCACGATACGGAGAATAGGAAAAGACGGGATGGTAAGTGTCATCCTGTGTACCCAGACAGCCTGTGCCTAAGATACATGAAATGGCAGTGAAAACAGTTGCGGTTAATTCCGCCCTGGTAGTAGGCAAACTGTTTACTCAGACCCAAAGTTAGGAATATGCTGATTTTTGTGTCAAAATTCAGATTATATCCTAACTATGATTAACACAGGATAAGGCCATGTTAAAATGACCTTTCCCTGCATTATACCGGATGAATTCCATGCGGCATTTGGCCCCCATAGACCTGACCCATAACCCTTCCACCTTACATGGTCAGTGTAGATATGCCTCAGGATTCCATAAAACTATAGTTTATCTGGGGAAAACAGTGTGTCAACACGCAGCTGCTGATCATTTATATTACAAGCGTTATACCTTTGGCCTGTGATATAGGCTGGAATCTTTTTGGCTATTCCCAAACATTGTTAAATGGTGAGTTAACATTTATGTAAATGCCATTCATTGAACAAGCCTACTCTACCATACCAATAGGATTCAGGTCTCAGCGTGATACCCATGGAAAGTAATGCTTTGTCTCTTTCCACACTCAGCCAAAGAAGAAACACATGACAAGAAGATTTCTCTACTTTGCCATAAACGATGCAAGCTAGAGAGATGAATTCTGCCAGATTTGGATGTCATGATAAACTATGGAGGGGGCCATCCAAGAAATGCACTAACACAAAGTTTCACAATGCTACTGAAAAGAAGTATTTTTTGAAAAAACAAATTTGTGCTACAATTCATCTTGCTGTAAAAAATAAAAATGCCTAATCAGCTTTGCACCTCCGCATGAATTTGTCTCTCTTAATTACTGTATTTGGAGGGGGAAGCCAGGCTTTAATTGAAGAAGCTCATTTATATTTTTTTCCAAAAGTGTTTTTTGAGCTACATCTCATCAAAGACTTTGCATGCCTCTCTCACTTTTTTTTTGGTCTGAATTGTCTTGATTTCTCCAGAGAGATTCTTATCAGGAAGTCAGGGAAGAGAACTGAAACTGTAGGAGAGCAAAGGAATTTCAGGCCTACGACTATGAAGGAAGAAAATGCAACCCGACCAATAGATAAAGAGCTGCTTTATCAAAAAGCCCTTTGTGAGATGTAGATTGGATGAACATAACTCATTTTTGACTGGAGGCAGTGAGTCCTTATCAGCATCTATCCTTTTTTAGATGCCACTATTGAAATATTCTGTTTATGGAATCATTTCAACTGGCTCAAACTCACTAGTACTTGAAACAAGATGATGGTAATTTAAGTAGCTGCAGTCTGTCTTCCTAAACCAAGTCCGCTCAGTTAGTGGTTTGCATATTAATAGTCTAAGTAATACAAAAACACATTGTGAGAAGAGGAGAAAAAGAATCAAAGAGTTTGGGATTTAAGAGATGGAGTATAGTCATATACCAGATTGTGATGGATCTCTGCTATTAAACATGCCTTTTCTGACAAGAGAGTGATAGACAATTTGAGATGGAGTCATCAGTTCAAAACTAGCTATGTTTAAGTATTTTATTTGAGTCGCAAGAATTAAATTTCCTCAACATTTTAAGGAACACATCATGATGTCATGTTGACCACTTACTTTTCTCATGAAGACCACTTACTTTTGCAAAACTAGCATTTTGTTTCATTGAAGCTTCAGTACTCTCATATCTGCTTCCCACAACCATAAATCCGTTAGTCTTTGAAGAACACCACAATATTTTTTGTTGCAACAAATAATCTTAACTACCTTTCTAGAAATATTCATACTTTGCTGTGGAAAACCCTAGGTACCAACTTCAAAGCAAGCCAGAATATTAAAGCAACTTCAAACTATGATTTAATCTTCTGCCTTAGTCTAAAATTGATTTTCTCACTTTGATCAAACAGGAAACTATTGTTCCAGAAGTATTCTCTCCTGACGTTTCGCCCACATCTATGGCAGGCATCCTCAGAGGTTGTGAGGTGTGGATAAACTAAGTAAGGAAAAGAAAGAATATATATCTGTGTAGAGTCCAGGATGTGGCAAGAGTCCTTTGTCACTGGGAAGCCAGCATTAATATTTCAGTTAATCACCCTAATTAGCATTGGAAAGGTTTTGTCTCTTGCCTGGGGGCATCCTTTGTTAGTCATTAGCTGTGCTCTGCCCTCAGAGTGTTGGTTCCCATCCACTGTTTTGATTTTAGAGTTTTTTAATACTGGTAGCCAGATTTTGTTCATTTTCATGCTTTCTTCCTTTCTGTTGAAGTTGTCCACATGCTTGTGGATTTCAATGGCTTCTCTGTATAGTCTGACATGATAGTTGTTGGAATGGTCCAGCATTTCTGTGTTCTCAAATAATATACTGTGTCCAGGCTGGTTCATCAAGTGCTCTGCTATGGCTGATTTCTCTGGTTGAATTAGTCACCCTGGACTCTACACAGATATATATTCTTTCCTTTCCTTACTTAGTTTATCCACACCTCACAACCTCTGAGGATGCCTGCCATAGATGTGGGCGAAACGTCAGGAGAGAATACTTCTGGAACATGGCCACACAGCCCGAAAGACATACAACAACCCTGTGATCCCGGCCATGAAAGCCTTCGACAACACAGGAAACTATTATTTATTAAAGGCTCTTGTTATTACTGTTCTTGCTGCAAAGGGGCTATTGGTGTGGACTAAAAACCTTGATCACATTATGGTTTCAGCCAAGATATTGTTCAAACCAGGACTCACCTGGTTTGAACACCACATGTATTTCAAGTTTTTCAGCCCTGTGATAAGATGGGAAAATGGTAAGGAAGATATATTTGAGGTTTCTTCACCTAAAAATGGCATTTTTAAAGTAATTCCAGGTCTCATGCCAATATTGGGTGTGAATTTTAGCTTCCTAAGAAAATCACGGTTTTCTTTCAACCAAACACGATCTCTTCCCCTCCCCATATGCATGTACCACAAAAGAACAAAACTGCTCCAAGTTTTTAATACTATAATAATCTTTTGAACTGCAGGAGAACACCTGGTGAAGACTTAGTGTGTAGGGGGGAGGGAGTGAGGGGAATGCAATGGAAGCCAACTTCCATTGTTCTAGAGGTAGAGTTTCAGTCATTGGCCAAATTCCTTACCGCTCTGCCTGTCTTGCAGAACAAAATTACACACACAGCTATGTACCTGGATTTAAGCAAGTCACGGAACACAGCTTTGCCAAGTGAAATACTAGCAAAAGTCCAAAGTTTGTGCCAAGTGGAAGTGTAAAATGTGTGTGTGATTGTATGTATGCAATCTTCCTTCAGCACAAGACACAGGACGTATAATGGATTGGAAGCCATACTGAATTAACCTGGCACATTTTTAGCACATGGCTTGTTAGTTCTGGGAGTTAATAACTGGCGAAGGAAAAGAGCATCCAATTCCTCTCTCCCAACAGAACACAGATAGGCAACCTAAGGTCTGCAGACCAAACACGACCACTCAGAAACCTTGTGAACCCCCCCCCCCCCCGCCATATCTCCCACACTGTCCTGCTCAGTAGTCAACAGCATGGAAAGATCTGCCATTTAGGGATGTAAAGATTCTTTGCAAATTTTCTCATGCTCCACAATAATTTTTGGCAAAAATAAAAAATATATGAAAAACAACTGTGAACGATTTTGAATTTTTTTAAATGTTCAGAGGGGAGGGATTAAAACTTTATCTCTCTACTACTGTCTAAACACTATTAACAAGGTTATGATGGGAGAGGAGGCAGCTGAAATTCTGATGCAAATAAGATGTGTTTTCTAATAGGATATCAGTGGGGGATCTGTATACCTTTCTGTGCCCCTACTTTCTGATCCCCCTGAAAATTGTTCCCTGCTTGTGTGCCAGATATGAACAGCTGCAGGAAGGATCACAAATATGTGAACTTATGCACATGCATGCATACTCTTGTATACAGCCTCCTCCAACCCTAACACATTTAGCCCTTAGGGCCAGAAACGTTATCCACTCTTGTGCTGGAACAAGGAATAAGAATGTAGTTTCCAATGCTGTGTGTTCATATTTCATTGTTTCCAATCTCGGAAAAAACCTTTGGACCAGTTTTAGGGGATGCACAGAAGGGAAGACCCACAGCAAAGGCAGAAGTCTGCCCACATTATTTGGAACCCCCCCCCCAAAAAATCTTGATTTTAAATAGAATTCTGATATTTAAAAAAGTATTTCACTATATTTTTGCAGTGATCATTTCGACGTATCTGTAAGGTCACTAAAGTCCTCACATGGCAAACAGAGGAAGGAGGAGGAAGCAGATTTTCTAAAGCCTTCAACTAAGTTCATTGCCAGCCCACTCCCTTAGCTATAACTCCTGCATAATCCTATACGCCTTGCAAGGTTAACCAAAATATTTTACAAAGTACACTGAATTCTTCAGTTTGTGGCTTGTCATCCAGTGAACACCTTGTTCTGAACCCTGATTAACTTCTACCTTTTAAAATTTTAATTGGATCTTTTTGCCCATTTCAGGTTTTTCCATGCACATTTCAAAGCGTTGATGATAATCATTATTACCTGCTATTTGTACAGAGCCATCTTCACCCAGAAGAATATTACCAGCTTTTAAATCCCTATAAAATGAACAAAAATAGGAAAGCATTTAATTCATGTTGAAGGAAGATATGATCACACCCTTGAGGGTTTGTTGAGAAACACAAGGATAAATTAAAAACTACTCAAAATGATTATTATTTAGCTCACTGAACATTGATACTTGGATCCCATGTGAAGCTACAATTCCTTGCAGAGCTACAGACTGAAGCACAGAGCTTCCTTGCAAATCTAGGGGTGAAAAAAAGGATTTCCTTAGATTCAATAGTCTTTATGAAAGTAATCTTTCTAGAATCCCCAAGATTCGCCTTAAGAAAATAACCTAAATCACTTCAAGAATTCAAGGGTTTAGGAAATATTTTGTGAAATAAATCACACACACAATAATATGCACATTTAAAAATGTATATGACTAAAAGATACTGTCACTGCTCTTGCTGTGTGCTCTGACATTATTTCCAATTACGGTGACACTTAGGCGAAACTATCAAGAGACTTTCTCAGCAAGATTTGATTAGAGGGTGTTTGTCATTGACTTCCTCACTGCTGAGAGTGACTTCCCCAAGATCACTCATTAGATTTCCATGGCTGAGAGGGGAGTTGAGCACTGGTTTTCCACTATCCTGGTTCGACACTCAAACCAGTATGTGATGCTGTCTCTCTAAAAATTGTTGAGATTTGGGGGGAAATATGGAAGTGTTTACTTTTCTTCAAATTAGGTAACACATTAGCACAACTGCATAAATGAATACATGGGAGGGAATAATTAAAAATACTATCTAAATTTAAATGGAGGGAGGGAAACATCACACATTCCAATAAAAAATAGGCCAAGAAGAAAAAACAGATAGAATTCATAGAACTATAACAAAATCAAGACTGATATATTCCCACAATAGTTGCAGATAGTTGTAGGTTTTTTCTTTGTTTAAACAGTAGGAGAGACTAGATAAAACTTCAACATGACAACATCACCAAAAATCTCCCAGTGAACACGGCCAGCATCCAAAAGCCTAACTTTTCCAAAAGAAAGATAGGCAAAGTGAGAACCAGAATGTAAAACATTACTCCTCCCTACTTCCCTGAACAATAGTCAGGTCATCAAATTATGAAGGCTATGAAAGAAACACTGTGCCATACTGACACATAAGACACACGCTTGTACCTATGAATTTGCCCGTTCCTGTGAAGATAATCTAGGCCTTCCAAAACCTCTTTAAGAATTGTTGCTATTATTGATTCTTCAAGAACACCACTCTTGTGCTCTCCTCTATTGACAACATACTTTATTATGTCCAGCATAGACCCTAAAATGGAAAAAAAGAAAGAAAAAACAAAGTTACAGAAGAGAACCTTAGGATTCATTTTGCAATACAAACTCTATTTATATTTTAAATTTTAACATAGAAGTAAGAAATATCAAGGTTGTGGTGAGTGTTCACCTATTAACATTTTTGACATGGAAAGTCAAGTGTCTCAAAATGTTTCTAACATATACACATATATGTACATAAACACACACATACACAGAAAAACATATTTTTCTATAATTTCAAAAGTTGTTTCATATTATTTCCCCTTTAAAAACCAGGGACATTTTTTACTGATCAAAGAACCCAGTAAAACTACACACTGAGGATGACAACATCATATCACACAACGTAATTAGATCCAGCAATGTCAAAAAATCACAAACCAAGTTGAGCAAAAGGATACCAGCACTGCCTTCACCACAGAGTGGAATTTTTTATTAAATTTTCTCAGTGCTCACCCCAGTTTCAACATCACCAGAACATAAGTGGTTTTCTGCAACTGACGAAAAACTATTTCTCCATCCTTTGCAACTGAATCATGGTCTTATGGATCAGACCATTTTCCTTAGAAACTGGCATAGATTTACAAAAGATCTATGTACCAAGATGATAATTTTATTGGGAAAAATGTTGGCTTGTTTTTACTCTACATTAATTTAGGAGCAATCTTAGAGGAAAATATAATCCAGCATTTTATTTAGTACCCAAAATTCATAGATTGCTTAAGTAAAACAATACAAATACAGTTACTCACATGGACTTACCTCCACTTAGCAGTTTCATAACCAACCAAAGTTCATCCTTGACCACAAAAGATGTATAATATGTAACTATGTTGGGATGGCTGCACTGACTCATGGCTTGAATTTCTTTCTATAAGTAATGCAAAACATGACTTAGTATCTTGTCACAGGAAACTATTCCATTAATGCTATAATGAGGAGGCCATACAGGTTGGGAAACTTCAGTGTGTTTCCAGAACAGACATCTCATAGCAGTTTGATTTTTCAGAAAGGAAAGATAGGGTTTAGATTATCTATGTACACACATTCTTCTGAAGAACAGAAAACTAAAAACAAGTTGAATACATTTTGGAACCTGGAGAAGATTTTACGAATAATATTTTCATTAAATTATAGGTTAAAAAACATAGAAGCCATATCAATTGGCTGTTCTTTTCATTATTCAGTAAAAGATTTTCAGTGGGCAACTTCTGTTATAGCAATATTGATGTGTGGCAAAATCTAAAATCATATAATTGTTTATGGAACAGGACTTCTCCTTTCCACCTCCTCATGCGCATCTTTAATTTCCTATGTTCTGTCCTTGTTAAGTAATTGGTATAAGAAAACTGCTGGTGTCCATTTCAATTGCTATGCAATTCTCATTTAATACAATCATTAAAACAACCATTAACATGATTCTAAACAAACATAAAAATAATCATGTATGTTCCAGACACATGCTTCAGATTTTTGTATTTTTTCCTCTAGAAAAGTGGAATGAATCACTTTTCTAATGAATCCTAGAGTCACTGAATCATAGTGTTGGATGGAGCCTCATGGACTAGCTAATGCACTTTCTGCTTAATGCAGGATTTTCCACATCAGGTATCTCTCCAGCATCTTTTTAGTAATTGCTTCCATTACCAAAATGAACGTACTGTCCTATTTTGTTTTTGGAGTAAATGTTTGTCTGTTTGTTGATGCTGTTCAAAGTATTTTCAAACAAGCGCTAGAGTACTATATTTCCCCTAGCAAGTGGAACTGCCTCCAAAATTAAAGTGACTCATAATATTTAAAAAGCACACAATATGCTTTACAGTGGTTCTACCATATTTCTTTCAATGTGTACTTAGTTACCTCTAGGATGATTAAGGCCTGAAAAAAATAGTCATGTCAGATTTCAGCAAAAAATTGTTATTATATACAACATATATATAACAAAGCCGCGAGTAGTGCAGCGGATTAAACTGCTGAAATGCTGAACTTGGTAGCTGAAACGTCAGTGGTTCAAATCCGGGAAGCGGGGTAAGTTCCTGCTGTTAGCCCCAGCTTCCACCAACCTAGCAGTTCAAAAACATGCAAATGTGAGTTGATCAGTAGGTACCACTCCGGCGGGAAGGTAATGGCACTCCATGCAGTCATGCCGGCCACATGACCTTAGCGGTGTCTACAGACAACGCCACCTCTTTGACTTAGAAATGGAGATGAGCACCAACCCCCAGAATTAGACACAACCCTCAGAGTCAGACATAACACAATGACAGGGGAAAACCTTTACTTTTACCTATCTATGACAAAGACATAACTTCACCCATACTTCCACTTCAATGCAGTGCAGGGTTGTTGTTACTGCTGTTATTGTTGTTACTTTATCTCTTCATAAAATAAGTGGAAGGTCACCAAATATTAAGAGAATTGTATGGGGTTTGTATGTTTTTTAAAAGAGGAACAGCATCTGAAGCATTTGGGTATCCTGCCACATAAGACATGTAGCATCACAACTGTGAACCAATTACATCATATCAAATGGACGTAATTGGTGAATTGGGCAAGACACTGATATGAAATGCTATACACAGAGAGAAACCAAAAGAGGAAAACTGGAAAAAACCTGACAATTTCTGGTTTAGTAAGTAAGTTGATACTGGAAAGAAACCAATGCATGGACTTAAATATCAGACTCCTGAAGCTTGGGGCATCATGCTATATGCAACAGAGATTTAGAAATGAGTAGTATATTTTAAAATCCATATAGTCAAAACAAATGTAGTTCTCAAAGGTCCCATGGTAACTCACTGAAATTAATATTTCAGGTTTGGTTCACTTCTAGAGCATTGGTGTTATCTTTAAAAGGGCCCTATGCCCACTTCCCACTATTGTATTAAACAGGACAGCTGAAGTGCTATTGAATAACAGTACATTACTTCAATCAATAGTGCTTATGGTCTCTTATTTCCCTTCGGTGAGCAAGAGGGTAAGAACCTCAAACAACACATTTCCAACTATATTATTCAAACTGACATCCGGCATTCACCTGCCAGGGTATCTGACCAGAAACTGGTTAACAAAATTGCTATTACTCCAGGAACCATCATGAATTCATATATAAAAATGACCAAAACACAGCTAAAGCTTTTAGGAATAGGAAGAGGCTTGCTGGGTCAACTAGAGGCCTTTCTCATCTGGCATGCTGTTTCCTATGGTAGTGTCCCATGAGATGTGATTGGAAAGCCTACAAGCATGGTCTCAGTATAATATCCTCTGCTATTTCATCTGCCAAACAAATGCCTTTCATAGTCATATGGCCTCTAATACTAGAGGCTGCATAGAAACACTTTGTCCAGTAGACATTCTTAGCGCTATCCTAAATCTGTTATAGGGAAAGCATAGCTCAGTACTCCACTTCTATTCTATCTTCACTGCAATGCAGAACATGAGAGTGCAAATTGTCCCCTACGACTCTAACAAATGCAGGTGTACACTGCTGTCCCACACATACACCTGTAGTAACAGTTAAAAATGCACTTCTAAGCAGAAGGACCAAAATTAAAATAAAGTTCAACCTCCAAACTATAGTTGGTGCAATTGGAACACTCAGGTCTTATTAAAAACAAATCCAGGGAGTACATCTGTGACAAGAATTAAGCACTTACGACAACTGGCAGCAATCTCTGTAGCATTTTCCTGACTGAGAAAATCTTTGAGTTTGGTTTTAGTGTATTTTTTTAAAAGTTTAGACACATTTTGCCTCTTTTCAAAATTGTTGCCAGCTCTGTGATGAAATTGGAGAAATTGAAAAGCTTTTCTCTCCAAAAAGGCCAGGACAAAGCCAAAGTTTTTTGTTCATACCTTTATTTTTATTTGCTCATAGAGCTATCCAGCACTTGTTTCTGTTATGTGAATGTTTTTAAAATGGTTTCATACGGAAGCAAATGCAAAACGGAAAAGAAATCCAGGAATCAACTTATAATTACTTTAAAGTAGGGGAAGAAAAAGCATAGTGGTCACATGAGTGATACTTCATTCTGCTTTGACTGCTTCCCCAATAACTGTTCTAAACCATAGCAGGATGCAGGTTCCTGTAATGCTAGTGCAACCACATCTCCGGAACAAAAAGAGGAAATAAAATGAAAAGAAAAAACCACATGGACATGAAAGAGAGTAAAAAAAGAGCCCTGTTTGCAATATTTAGATGCCATTCACCAAACGGATTTCTCTGCAAATACTGGGGCTTTGGAATCTTTCAACCAGATAAGAATCAACAAACGATGTATGGGTGGGAAATATGACATCTGAGAACATCCCTGAGTAGCACAATTCAGTTTTTGTGAGCTTGATTTATGGATGTGCGTCAAACTTCAGGATTTGGCACGCATATGCATAAAGACATCTTTGTCGGGTTGCTGTTTTCTGCACTGCTTACTTACAAGCAATTCATCCATACTGGTCTGGCATTTTTCTAAGTTGATTCTTTTTATTGCTACACGTTCTTGCCTGGGTTTGCATAGTGCTGCTTGGACTACAGCTGTGGCCCCACTACCTGAAGAAGACAAAAAAGAAAAGAAAAAAAATGTTAAAGCTATCAGTACAAACAATTTTGAATTGTATTCTACAAAACTCCAGGGTTCTTTAGAACTTTTATCAAGGTAAATGTCAGTAATACTCATCAAAGACAGTTCGGCCCTCAGTCTTTCTTTGCAAAGCATTGACATAGGAACCACTTCTAAGTAACCTAATTCTCAGGCTCGAAACCTCCAAATATTTGGACTGTAAGTTCTAAACGCCTCAGCTAGAATGGGCAATGGGGAGGAATTTTGGGAGCTGAAGTCCCAAACATTTGGAGACCTAAATACTAAAAACCAATACTGTAGACTACAAATGTTCATCCAATTCATTGGCAGTCCAAATGTGGTAAGCCTCAGTTATTTATTTCCAATATTTCTATCCCGCCCTTCTCACCCAAAGGGACTCAGGGCGGCATACAATTGGCAACAATTCGATGCCGACACATCATTAAAACAACAACATATAAAATGTATTACAACCAGTTAAATACTGTATAAAATATAAAACATAAAACATGCTTAAAATCCATTCATCCAATATCCTCCTACTTTATTGCCTTCTTGGAAATTTTGCCAAGTACGCTAGTTTTTTCCATCAAGGCAGATAGCTTGTAACACAATTTACATTTGGAATCATGCAACACAAATTAACTCATTGTCAAATTGTTAAGCAATTTTAAGGCACACTCTTATTTCTTAAAAATTAACGTAATTGTTGACCACAAGAAAGGAATAAAAGAAGAGCTAACCATACAAAACTAAAGTTATCTCCCTTCTGCCCACAACAGAATGCACTCCCAGTTTAGACAGAGCAATGTGGAAAAGCTACATGTATAAACATCATATCTCCCTACATGTATTAGATGAGAGCTATAAAAACTCTTTAATTTTTTTAATGATGGCTTCCAGAATCACCCAGACAATATGTATCTTTTCCAGTATCTCCTGGAATCCTGAGCAATATATGAATACATATATTGAGGCTCCCGAAAGCCAGAAAGTTTGAAATCCATCATAAACATGGACATCATCACAATATTCATTTCACCATTTTTTAAAATACTTCAAAAGCAGGCAGTCTAAAAGCAAAGAGAGATGCACTGACTTTCTTTAGTGAAACCCTTCTTCCTCTGCTGTTAAGGAAGTTTGGTCTCACTATTCTCCCACCCACCACTACAGAGAGCTATATTTATAATGAAACAGCAACTAAAACAGTTCAGCCAAAACATTCACACTGCATCAGCTTATTTTGGTAAGCTTTAATCTCTTTAGTAATTTTCCATATTCTTGGTGGAGAGAGTGAGGTTAAAACACAAGAGGGCTCCGTTTCAAGTTACACAACTTCTGTTTCTATGACCGCACATGCTAGATGCCCTTGTCCGTAGTTTTTACAAACATATGAATACCTACCCTATCTGACCGTTTGGAAAAAAAACCCTGAATGAATACAAACAAGCCTTGGGGGGGGGGGGGGGGGGGCATTTTAGATTTGCAGCCATCAAAAGTGATGATGATTAGACGAAGGATTAATTTGTTTAATAAGCACTAAATTACTGATGAGAACACAGATTTATTGAAATCCAAAAGCAATGCAGAAACAGTTATAACACATTAAATGGAGAATATATGGAAGTATATTAATGAAATTACCGAAGGATTTTCCATACGGAAATCAAAACCCATGACCTGTGACCAACAGAACACCATTTTTTGGTTGAATCTGCCCTAGAATGAGACATTCCTCATGGCAGTGTTCAAAGACACAGATCTTTGATCTAGTGCAGGATTCAGACCTTCCCTGGTGTTTTTGTTTTAACCCAAGCTCCAGCCACATTAAATGGCTCACCCCATGTTACACTGTATTAGCCTGTGTGAATTATATGAATGCACCAGGATAATGTGATTCCCACAATGCATTATATGGTGCAGCCTGAGTCTGGCTGCCAGAACTGCTATACACTTTGTAAAGACTCAAGATGTGGTAGAAAGAAACTTGAAACGGATAGGCCTTTTTCCTACAGTGAAACAAAGGAAGTGCCTGTGTGACAGTCAGATCCCAATATGAAAATAAGCATCTTTCAAATTCAGCATTGCAAACTAATCTCCTTATTTCAACAGAGGAAGGATGAAACATCCTGAATCACTTAAACTTGATGAAGAAATTGACATCTCAAAGGACCAAGATTAGATGATGTATCTCACTTTTCTTCAACATGATGAGGCAGCAAGAGAAACCTAATCTCACTACTGCTCTCATGGACAATAAGGAAATAAGAGTTTAAGTGGGAATCAGGCTGGTTACATGAACCTGGGGGGGGGCAGGTGCAGTGACCCATTTGTGTGAATCTCAGAGACCACAAAGAAGAAATTATTATTTTTTAATTAAAATTAAAAAGCAATGTAGTATCACGGTCAGACTGATGGATAATAAATTGGAAATCTTAGAACTTAGAATTAAAAGTGACCAAAAAGGGACATCGTATCTCCATTTCAGAAATATACAGCTAATGTACTCTTGAAAGCTGCTTATCCAACCTCGGTTTAAAGACCTCCAAAGATGGAGAGTCCATCCTTACACACATACACACACACGGCAATCTATTCCTGTGTTGAACATCTCTTACAGTAAAAATGTTCTTCCTAATGTTTATGTGGCATCTTTTTCTGATAATTTGATATATTAATTTGTATTCTTCTCTTTGGAGCAGCAGAAAACCAGCATGTTCCATCTTTTGTGCAATTAAATTGTCTGACAATTTGTTCAACTTTACAACGCTAACAGAGCGTAACATTGCTGTTGTAAGGAGGAAGAAAGTCATGTATGCCACCTGCAGTTCCCTGAAGAAAAAATACCATACAAATTTAACAAATAATTATTGCCTGATGCAATTCCTTTAAGCCACTCTTTTTTTGAAAGTTCTACCAAATCAGTGAACAGACAAACTTGTGAGATATTCTAGCAGCCCTTCTGAAACAGCAGGTTCCACTCTGCCTGTCAACCTGTCATGTCCCAGATGAATACAACAGAGAGAGAGAGAAAGAGAGAAAGCTTTTGTGACAAAGCTTTACAATGGGGACTGAGTTATAAGCCTAATCCAGGACAATGGGGCTCTCTTCCCTCCCATCCAACAACAGAACTGACACAATACCGCATGACTGGAAGTTATTGTCTGTGTTTTAATTGATGTTTGCTTACTTATTTAGAAATAGGATGTTTTGTATGCAATTTTCACTCTGACACGCTTTGAAGACAAAGCTTTTAACTCAGTATAGCCACTCAGTTATATTACCAAGATACGCAGACACTAAACCAACAGCATCACATAACAAAAAAACACTTTGATACACTCACATTAATTGCACTATTTTTCTCCCTAATAATATTTCCCCTAATATTCATTGAAGAAGACCAACAGACCTTGCTCTTTCAAAAAGCTTTGTTGCATACAGAATTGAAACACAAGTATCCTAGATCACCGATTGCCAACCTTTACCTTCCCAGATGTTATGAGACTACAAACCTCAAATCCTTCATCAGTGACCATGCTGTCTGAGGCTTCTGTATTTTGAAATCCAACAACAGCACCAAAAATATTAGTCAGTGAAGTGTAGAACTCTGAGTGCTGGACTAAAGTAGTAGGAGCCCAGGATTCAAATCCTTACTTGGACACGGAAAACTTTGGGCAGGACACACAGCCTCTGTCTCAGGGGAAGCCAATGCCAAACACCTTCAGAACCATGTGTTGTCGAAGGCTTTCATGGCCAGAATCACAGGGTTGTTGTATGTCTTTCGGGCTGTGTGGCCATGTTCCAGAAGCATTCTCTCCTGACGTTTCGCCCACATCTATGGCAGGCATCCTCAGAGGTTGCCTGCCATAGATGTGGGCGAAACGTCAGGAGAGAATGCTTCTGGAACATGGCCACACAGCCCGAAAGACATACAACAAACCTTCAGAACCACTTTTGCCAAGAAAATTCTATAGTGTTGGGAGCAACTTGAGAGAATGCAAGTCACTTCTGGTGTGCGAGAATTGGCCATCTGCAAGGACGTTGCCCAGGGACGCCCAGATGTTTCTGTGGGAGGTTTCTCTCATGTCCCTACATGGGAAACTGGAGCTGACAGGCAGGAGCTCACCCCACTCCCCAGATTTGAACCGCCGACCTTTTGGTCAGCAGATATAGGTCAGAAATGGCATAAAGACACACAACGTATAGTATCTGGGGATGCACAGGTTTAGACTGGATGACAATTCTACAACTAGGAGGTTATTAGCTTAATTACCAAACCTACAACTAGGATGTTACTGGTTCCACTAATATTTGCAGAATAGTTCCACATAAATGTGTTTAGGATCACAAGACTCACACAATACCTCAGGCAATTACAGAAAGGCTCTTCAGTAAGTATTTCATACTGTAGCACTTACAACCCTGAGTGAAGACCTTGAGCTCATTCTCCAAACTCTTTTTCTGGATTATTTTCCTGCACAGAATGGAGAATCACGACAAATTGAGGTGCCCACAAAGCTCAAACCAAATCAATATCACCAAGGATAGAAGACACAGCTATTGTATAGGATCTACTCAACATCATGAAACAGGATCACGTGGTATTTACAATTTTATGAGCGAACTCTATGCAAGCTTAAACTCTAATTGAGCCTATCCAATCTGGGTCATATATGACAGACCTTCTTTAATTCAGGCCTGTTATTTAAGAGCTTACCTTTACTGTTACTTACAGCTAAGGATTAAAGCTGTCTGTACCGGGCGGAGGACTGAGGTGTGCTGGAGAAAAAGCTCTCTAGCTCTCCAGCACTGGAGACCATTCACTGTGGTGAGATGAGAGGAAGGGCCTTTTCTTTGGTGACACCTCGGCTTTAGAATATCCTCCCATCAGAGACTCAACTGGCACACAGGTTGGCATGTTTCCAGTGCCAAGTAAAAGCATGGCATTTATTTTAAAATTTAGGCCAAATTCTTACTCCAATTTGCAGATACATCATTACACTTTTCCATTGTTTTTAGCTAATATTCTAACCATTTTGTTTTAACTTGTCTAATTGTTCCTTTCAATCTGTCTTTTAAGAAAATGTGTTACTGGTTTTTATGGTACACTACTTGACATTCCAAATTATTGGGTGGGACAAGCCGAGCAAGAAAGACACTCCATTCACAGCTACATACTTCCTTCCTGCACTTCCTTCCTTCCGTTTTCTAAGCAGAGGATTATCAGATACACATTAATCCCCCAAAGGTTCAAGGCTGCTGTAAGGGAGAGAATGAAGTTCTAACTGAAGTGAATCAGAGTAATTGCTGTTAATATATTTCAAAAGCTTAGCTACCATGGGGTAGGGATTTAGGCAGCGCTGACCTCTCTTGAACATCAGTGTCCCCAAATGGCATGTAGGAACGTTGATTTATCCCAACCTCTGAATGGTTCTTATCAGACAAAGTTGCCAAAGCCAATCTCAAATGAGGTGTCTAGTCATCTATCTCTAATTTATGTGTATACAATATTCTGCATAGTATAAACAATCACTGCTCAACATTTCAGCATAGTGCAGAGACATATTATTCAATGCAAGCACCCCATAAATTATAGCTTCCATTCAAATGTTGCAGCTGTATTAGGAGCTGGTTGCAATCTTGCCAGGGCTGATAAAGCAGACATCGACAAGGTGGCATCATATGGCAAAATTGGCTACCATGCAGTTGCTCTTAACATTAAATAACATGCATACACATAAAGAATTTTACAAATGCATTAAATATTTTGAAGTACAGTAGAGTCTCACTTATCCAACATAAACGGGTCGGCAGAACATTGGATAAGCGAATATGTTGGATAATAAGGAAGGATCAAGGAAAAGTATATTAAACATCAAATTAGGTTATGATTTTACAAATTAAGCACCAAAACATCATGTTATACAACAAATTTGACAGAAAAAGTAGTTCAATACACAGTAATGCTATGTAGTAATTACTGTATTTAGGAATTTAGCACCAAAATATCACAATGTATTGAAAACATTGACTACAAAAATGCGTTGGATAATCCAGAATGTTGGATAAGCGAGTGTTGGATAAGTGAGACTCTACTGTATTGTCATTACAAACAGAGATTCTTTGTTTCTGCCAGTTTATATGGAAAAGGCAACAAATAATTAAAAAAGGAGAAACCATCAACATTATTAATATAAACCAAAATATTTTATGTTAAGTCTTTCATAAAGCACTAATTCCTTTGAAAAGAACATTAAAGGACAACAAGATCCGGAATTTCAAAAATCTGATATTGTACATGGCCGTGCATCAAAGTTGTCCTGTTATACCATTTTAAAAATTACAGAGGAAGGAATAAATACAAGAACGAATGTCCTGTATTAAGCATTCTATTAATCATTCTAAAAGAAAATATTTCATTATCCCTTTTTTTCAATTTTTCAAATATTGGGGGGACAACGACAAAGACTTAAAAAAAATAGAAAAAGCAAGTAGGTTCCCTACCCAATTTTTTCCTGGGACCCTTTTTTAATCTACTGTGATAAGACTATGATTCCACTTTAACTGCCATGGCTACATACTATGAAGTCTTGAGATTGGCATTGAAACTCCTCTGCCAAGGAGCTCCCTTGGAGATTGTGATCCAACTACAAATCCCAGGATTCTATAGGATGTCGACACAACAATTGGAATGCAATCATGATGTGTAGTATCCCGAGGCTTGTAGTTTGATCAGAGGAAAAGAAGAAATTAGCAGTTTCTAAAGGTGTCTAAAGGATTTCGCATTTCAGAACCATAGCAGTTAAAGTAGAACAAAAGTTTTGCAACTGTGCAGTGCGAATGGGTCCCTGGAGAGCCAGTTTCTCTATCCCTGTTCTACCCAATCACCTTGTGTTCTCCTGCTAAATGCCAGATCACCAGATTACACCTGATACCAAATGAATGCAAGCAACATTCATTTTCATGGCAGTGAATTCCTCATCACTGAATGTGTTGTTGGAGCTTCCAAGAATTGAAGTCCAACATTTGGAAGGCCCACAGTTACTGGTTCTGACTTCAGAAAAGTGTCAGCTTAAATCTGAGTCAGGGAAAGTATAACTTGAATGAAAACAAGGCATCAGAATAAAGCCGAAAGAAAGCTGAAGAGGAAGTGGAGACAAGAACCTTTGATGGCAAAAGCTGAGAAGTTCTGGCAGACTTCAGTAACTGTTCTACAGGAATGTTTCTGGACAAATTGTCAGCTGAAGACAGCTGATCTCAGGAAGCTGTCAGTTCACAGTGAGAGATAACAGAGAGGTTTTAATATTGCATGCTTATCAGTAAGTTTCCAACCACAGATTAGACTTCTAGTTTTGACCTCCTGAGATACTTCATGAAGGCTACCTGGGGACAAGGAGAATTGGCAGTTAGTTCTAATTAAGGAAGTGAATTCATTTGAATTCATTTCAGTTGTCTAATAGTAACATTTTACAAAAGGAGCAATTATTAGTTAGTTTTTCTAGCATATCTGCTAAATAATGAAGTATTTTATAGTATAGATAGACATTAGGTTAAAATCTATTACACTCAAAAATATGTAGGTTTTCTTCTCTGTTTTCCCTAGGTCACTTAAGCCAAGTGTGTGTGTGATGTGGAAGGAGTTCTGAAGGAATTATGGGATTGTATATTCATTATGGTGTGACAATATCTGCCAAAAACATTTCTTTTATTGGAGAAGTGAAGTCATCTTGATACTGTATTACCAAATTTACATATTCTCTGAACTGGAAAAGCACTGAGAATTTCTTCTGTCTTTTGACAGTATCAGAGGCTGGAAAACTATATAAGAAAAGGTTTTAAGAGAAAGCCAAGGGAAATGGCCTCATAGCAGTTTGGTCTCCAGGATCTCCTGTCTTGCCCACACGTCTTGTCCTGTGTACTCCATAACATTTATTGGGTTGATATGTTCACCCTGAAGTAACTGCACAGCAACAAATACAGTAGAGTCTTGCTTATCCAACGTAAACGGGCCGGCACAACGTTGGATAAGCGAATATGTTGGATAATAAGGAGAGATTAAGGAAAAGCCTATTAAACATCAAATTAGGTTATGATTTTACAAATTAAGCACCAAGACATCATGTTATACAACAAATTTAACAGAAAAAGTAGTTTGATACGCAGTAATGCTATGTAGTAATTACTTTATTTACGAATTTAGCACCAAAATATCACGATATATTGAAAACATTGACTACAAAAATGCATTGGATAATCCAGAATGTTGGATAAGCGAGTGTTGGATAAGTGAGACTCTACTGTATTACCAAGGGAGTTGGACAGGGAAACACTCAAAGATGAACACTCAAAGATGTGGGCGAAACGTCAGGAGAGAATACTTCTAGAACATGGCCATACAGCCCGGAAAACATACCACAACCCCGATGAACACATTGTTTTATGAGGAGCAACTATGTACAGGAAAAGGCTGTACCAAGATGTGGAGGTAGGAAGAAGTCCATCACAAACAAACTGAAGAACATGAGTAAAGAAAGCTGTGCATTGTTGCAAGATTCACTATGCCACTTTCCATAGCCAGCATAACACAATCCATTCCATAATTACCTCAATAAAATAATGGGGGATAGATTAAGGGTTAAATAACTAGCATGTAACTAAAGATCATCTTTTTACCCCTAAATTCTCAAATTTGTATGATAACAGTACATATCAGAACCAGCACGCATGACCAATAGAGCTTTGCATCCCCACCTTGAATCACAGAATATGTGTTCATGTTTTCAACACTGCATATAATGTGAATACAGGTCACATGTGAGCATGTACATTAAACCCTCAAACCTAGTTCCATTTGCTATTAAGTCAACAAGCTAAACCAAGTATGTAATGTTAGTACTGAGTGGTTTGATAAACTTGTATGCAAAATAACCATGTTCTAAGGAACAGCGCGGTAATCAGTATCTCCCCACCTCTCAATATTACAGGGAGCAATACCACTGGCTACAACTGGAGAGCTTCCAGGAGCAGTTGTAGCCAGTGAGCTTCTAGAAGTTCTCCAGGACCAACTGGAGATATCTCATTGACCAACACTTGCCCACAGAACACTACTTTAAGTAGTTGGAGCCAAAACTGGAAAGAAAAGGAGAGCCAATCCTGCAGGTGTTAGGAATAATAATAATAATAATAATAATAATAATAATAATAATAATAATAAAACTTTCTTTATACCCCGCCACCATCTCCCCAACGGGGACTCGGGGCGGCTTACATGGGGCCATGCCCAGAACAATACAATATAAACAGCATATAAAAGAACAACACATCACAACACAGTGAACAATACAATAAATAATAATATCCATTACAATACAAATCAAGGAAACAATGAAAACAGGGGCGGACCACATGAACATTAAGTTAAAACTCGGATGTGAGAAAGACATAAGAATAAAAACCATAGCGAACAGGGTCATAAGGAAGTGGTGTAGTCTAGAGGATAGATATTAGAGGGAGCAACGGAAAAGAAATATAACATAGTTACTCTCCAAAGGCACAATGGAAGAGCCATGTTTTCAAGTCTTTTTTGAAGGCTACTAATGTGGGGGCTTGCCTAATCTCAATGGGCAGTGAATTCCACAATCGGGGGGCCACAGCAGAAAGGGCCCTCTCCCTTGTTCCCACAAGGCGGA
The DNA here is from genome assembly GCF_035594765.1 of Anolis carolinensis. Classification (NCBI taxonomy): domain Eukaryota; kingdom Metazoa; phylum Chordata; class Lepidosauria; order Squamata; family Anolidae; genus Anolis; species Anolis carolinensis. The sequence goes on along the minus strand of NC_085841.1, from coordinate 212,793,568 downwards.
TCTGGGATATCGGCAGTGGTGACAGGAGAGCTTCCCCTGATGATCGAAAGGATCGGGTAGGCTTATGATAGGAGATACGGTCACGAAAAGCTCTAACTGCCATGTACAGTGTTCCCTCACTATTTTATTTATTTATTTACAGCATTTATATTCCGCCCTTCTCACCCCGAAGGGGACTCAGGGCGGATCACATTACACATATAGGCAAACATTCAATGCCTTTTAACATAGAACAAAGACAAGACAAACATAGGCTCCGAGCGGGCCTCGAACTCATGACCTCCTGGTCAGAGTGATTCATTGCAGCTGGATTCAGCTGGCTTGCTCTCCAGCCTGCGCCACAGCCCAGCCTCGCAGTTCACTTTTCTCTCCCTCACTGTTTTGCGGGTTTTCAATTAAAATTAATGTACACATTTATCGCTGTATCTTCGCTGTTTTGCGCGTTTTTGCGGTGTGCAAATGGTTTTGTAAGGGGGGAAAGGGAGAAATAAAGGGAGGGGGGAAGGAAGGGTTTGAAAATTAAAAAAGGGTTATTTAGCTTCCATTCCTCTTCTCTGTAACTGCCAAAATAAAGTACAGACTGCATTGTAGTAAGTGGTCTGTGATTTGCTCTCCTCCACACATAGAATAAATATAGTGTCCCTACTTCGTGGATTTTCACTTATTGCGGATGGTCTTGGAACGTAACCCCTGCGATAGGTGAGGGAACACTGTAGTATACCTTGCTGGGTACTAAAGGACTGGCCTGGCACACTAACAGAAAGAGCAAGTCATGAGATCATTACATAAAACAATGGACCACAATGGGTTATTGTTCACAGAGCCTCATAAGCTCCTGTCAAGAAGCCTCACTCAACAAGGAAGCTTCTGGAGGAGAATGTTAGCTTAATTCCATAAGGCCATGTGTGTGTTATGGCTTACATTTCAGAAACAAGGAACATAGACACACATTTTACCACTGATGCCTGCTATGTGATAAATTTTGGGGGATATAGCAGTGGAAGAATTCACCATGTTACATTGCAGATGACCAGTGCAAACACTTCAACAAGGGTAGCCTTTTCTTCACTAAATTAAGTTCTGTGTATCTACAGTCTCTATGAATCTAATGAAAATGCAGACAGATAAATCTTCTCTTTATACATTTGTTCAAATACAGCATAAGGGTGGATTTATCTTTATAAATTTAACTTTGTTTAAATATACCCAGTTAAACCTCACCCTATCAGAAAGGATCTTTAAATATCCCAGTCATTTTTATTACAAAATTCACACAGAAATAGAATTACAAGGTAGATATTTTACATCATCATCACCTCATGAATCTTAAATAGCTTTCCCAAGTTTCAGCTACATGCAGTGCATCTCACAGGACAAAACCCCTACCAAATGCAAAGCACAGAAGTCACTCGGCATCACTGCAGGTCTATGCTTGTATAGTGTTCCTTCTTGAGTTTATAATGGGCATCACGAAGCTTTGAAGAAACTGTGACATTCAGTCTCAGGATGGTCTCACTTCAGAGCAACAATAAACCAGAAGAAACTGGCATGTTAAGGGGCGAGTCTGTTCCACATGACAAAAAACACCAGCCCCATAACATGGGGGGAAAGGCCACAGTTTTATTGGTCAAAGTTGTGAATCAGACACAGGCATTGACCCAACTACACCTTGATAAATGGGCTCAATACTCCTGCCAGCTTCAGGAACCCTGGGGATGGCAGGAGGGAAACCATGTGGATGTAAATCCCACCAAAGTCCCTCCTGCCACAGGCAGAAAGGCATCTGTCCCCCCTCCCTCTGAGCCAGGGCAGACCCACCTCCACTGCACACACACACACACACACCAGGTCCAGTTAAGGGAAGCCCTGTAAGTTATTGGTACTGGTAATTCATGTCTTGGCTCCAGGTCTGATGCCAACTGCACTGCCAAAGTAGTGGCAATAGTGAAACAGCCTACATCTTTCAGGATTTATGCCCATTTTTAGTTTCTTGGGCAAATGATAAGGTTTTTGTGGTAGTTTTCAGTTGGAGGGGATGAAAACGGTTAGTTGAAAAATTGTAGTATTATAAGACACTAGCTGTGCCCAGCCACGTGTTGCTGTGGCAAAGTGGTGGTGGTATTGGTTAAAAATTGTTGTGGAATTTTTATTTGACGTTATTTGTATTTTTAATTAATTTTATTGTAACTTATCTTTTTTATTCATTATATTTTATTATTTTGTTGTATTATTTTTAGTTATTTTGTTATTATAGTATTTTATTGTATTAATTTTTTAGTGTTTCTTATTTTTTTATTGTATTATTTGTATTTATTTTATTTTTTATTCTTTTATTAACACTGGGCTGAGTGGGTTGCTAGATCAAGTGGGCGGAGTTTAGCCTTCTAACTGGCAGCAATTGGATAAAAACAATTATTTCTCTCCCTCCACTTTATTTTTCTTTTCTTTTTGTTGTCGGAACCTAGGGGCAAGGATAGTGGGTTGTGTTGCCAAATTTCTAGGTTCTGGGGCTTGTACTTTTGTTGTTTAGTGGGAGGAACGGACACCATTACTCCTTTATATAGATAAATAAAATAAAGCTGATTACCTTTTTTGTATAGAAAGGAGGGTTAGTTACTCAAACAAATCTTCCACCTCAATTGGACATTTTTGGCGCTCTCAAGAACACCTTCTATTCTCACAGAAATCACTCTTATGCACAAGGCTATTTTAATTCTCTCAAATACACTGGGATTGTCTTGGGATCACACACAAATCATCGAAATGCTCATTTTTTATCCACGTAGATATAGGTTAACTGCAGCAAACTGTTCCCCTCCCCCGCCAAAAAACCTATAACAATATTGATTATAACAAGAATTCACTGATAGTGTTGAAGTATAGGAAATGTGCAAGGATCAAGATAATCACATTACAAAACACCGGGTACAAGTCCCAAATGTATGCCAAAAGCTAAGGCATTTTGAAATATCTGAACCAGCGAGTCATGTATATCTAAGTAATCTGAGTTAACATTATTTTGAACTGGTGGCCAATCAGTATATTGTAGTTACCTGACAACGGCTCATTTGCACAGGAAGGTTCAAAGAAGAGGGAAGTAAATCAACAATGTATCCGATCCATTCGCCATTCACATTTGCCGCCTGCAAATTTGTCCTGCCCTGTCCTATCACAAGGGCAAATGTATAAAAATGTAATCTGTATATCAAAAGGACTAATTTTAGGTTTTTTCTCTCTAACACTGTATAATTCTTCCTATTAACAGCAAAAAAGTATGGAAATTAAAAAGATGTAAGGAAATTTCTGAATTTGCAGATGAGTAGGATTGGCTGGAATCAAACACACTGAGTTTGGAAACCTGAACCAGTTATAAGCAGAATTAACCTCTGCTTAATTTGGGTTTGGTGCTGGTCAGTCCCTGTCTTTCTTCTCTCCCCCTTTACGCCTTTATACGGCAAGTCTGAGAAAGCATAAGGCAGAGGAGGAAGCACCACCAAGAAGGAAGAAAATAAGATCAACCTTAAAATCTGGGCACTTCACATTTTAACTGTGATGAAAACATCTTATCCAGTTTTGGGATCTGAAGTTTGGGGAGGGGCACCTACAATCCTCCTCCAGGGAATTTGGACCTCTAAGAATTAGCAATCCCATGTTTCCCATGCTGCCATGGAGGTTTACGCAGTGCTACAAAACATGTAGTATGATAGGGTCCTTAGCAACAAAATGGGGAAGCCTCCGAGAATACTATAAAAAAAAAACTTCCATCACCACTGGGAATATTGGGATATGTCATTAGTTCCCTTGAATCAACTCTCACTGAGTTCTGACTCTAGGTTCCCTTCCACACTGTTATATAAAATCCAGATTATCTGCTTTGAACGTAATTATATGGCAGTGTAGACTCATATAATCCAGTTCAAGGCAGACAATGTGGATTATTTGTTTTGATAATCTGGATTATATGGCAGTGTAGAAGAGGCCTATGTCTCACAAAACACTGAGAAAGATCAGTTTCAAGATAGCTGGCTTTTTGTCCATCTCTTATGATGGACAAGTGACCACCAGAAGAGGCAGATGTTTTTGTCCATTGCCATGAAAGGGGTTGGATAGTTACTTAAAGTAAATCATCCTATTATCTGTTATAGTGCTTAAAATGAAATGGGTTGCTCTTGCTCATGACAAACCTGCATTGCTTGTTATCTCATTTTTTAAAAACCTAGGAATGATGAGAATGGTATAGACGTTAAAATATTTGTCAAAATATCTCTAAAATGCTTTAAATGCCTTTTGAAGTCATTTTTTTAAGTAACGAAATTGTTACTTATAACTTCAATGGAGTGAGTTTTTCCCCATTCATCGTGCTACTTTTGAAATGTCACTGGTGTACAACCTTGATAACACAAATCCACCCACCCCCCAAAAGACAACAACATGTTTTATTGATTAGCCCATCGGTCGTATCAAAACATTTAACACATAGACATACAACATACAACCAGAAATTAAAATAAGCAGTTATTCAGAAGTAACTTGAATAACAACAACCACCCCCAAAAGAGAATAACTCATTATTTGTAATGTGTTATTCGCAAACTGCTAGAATCCACCGATGCAGCATCACTCATTCTGTATATGTTTCCATGGCTTAAAAGTTTATAGGAGGAAGTGACTTTTAAAGTACGACTTTAGAAATACAAACAGAAGTTAATCTATTTGCCAATAGATACAGGAAAATCTTGTTTAATAAGCAATGGAGCTATTCTTTCTTTTAAAGATACACATTTTTAAGAAACAAACTTGATTTTTAAAAATAGCTCTCATCTGTGTGTGAATGTGAGTGTGCATCTAGCTATAGATACAGTAGAGTCTCACTTATCCAACACTCACTTATCCAACGTTCTGGATTATCCAACGCATTTTTGTACTCAATGTTTTCAATATATCATGATATTTTGGTGCTAAATTCGTAAATACAGTAATTATTACATAGCATTACTGTGTATTGAACTACTTTTTCTGTCAAATTTGTTGTATAACATGATGTTTTGGTGCTTAATTTGTAAAATCTTAACCTAATTTGATGCTTAATAGGCTTTTCTTTAATCTCTCCTTATTATCCAACATATTCGCTTATCCAACATTCTGCCAGCCCGTTTACGTTGGATAAGTAAGGCTCCACTGTATATGAAACTGTGGAACAAGAGATAGGACTGTTTTCAAGGTGAAGGATTAAAATCTTATTACTGAACATCTCAGTCATGATATCTTGTGCATATGTAATTTGTATATTTGCTGCTATCACTCTTAATCTGTGATGCATGGGCATTCTAGGAGATTTGAAGAGTTTGTGGACTGAGTTCATGATCGGTTTTTCTTTCTTTTTCTTCGTTCCAGTTACTATGAGACATCTGAGAACTCTGGAGAAATAAAAAATATTGCCTGACTTTCTACTTACAGTAGAGTCTTACTTATCCAACATAAACAGGCCAGCAGAACGTTGGCTAAGCGAATATGTTGGATAATAAGGAGAGATTAAGAAAAAGCCTATTAAACATCAAATAGGTTATGATTTTACAAATTAAGCACCAAAACATCATGTTATACAACAAATTTGACAGAAAAAGTAGTTCAATACGCAGTAATGCTATGTAGTAATTACTGTATTTACAAATTTAGCACCAAAATATCACAATGCATTGAAAACATTGACTACAAAAATGCGTTGGATAATCCAGAACGTTGGATAAGTGAGTGTTGAATGAGACTCTACTATACTTGCTTATTTAAATGAGCTACCCGTAACACTATGTAACAAAATTTGAAAAATTTTCTGTTCCTGGTTTGAAAGTGTTGCTTCCTGTTTAATTGTGCGGTACATAGTTCTACTCCAGAAACTTTGCATTTGTGGCTGCAACAAATTACGGTATGTTGAATTAGTTGAGACTATGAGATAGTCATTGAAAAACTATGGCAAAATGTACTGCAGGATGTCCCACAAAAACAAAGTTTTTGCAGTTTAATAATTTTTTCTATGTTTTTATGATAGAACCAAGTAGGAAATGGCATTTATAACCCAGGAACAAAAAATGTTTTACATAGTGCAATTTAATGCTTTCAGACTAAAGCTTTGACTGGAACTATGTTATAATACTAGTATTCATCTCCAGATAGATCAGTGCATTAAGCTCCCACTAGGATGTCCATGAAATCCCTTCTGTTTGCAAAAGTCTCCAAATGACTGTCTGAATGGCATGGTTTAGCAACACTTAGTCAGTTATAGCTTTAATCCCATCAAGAATCTGGGATCTCCTGAGGGCTCCGACTCCCCAGGGCCCTTTTACACAGCCATATAACCAGAATATCAAGGCAGAAACCCCCACAACATCTGCTTTGAACTGTATTATATGCGTACACACTGCCATATATGCCAGTTCATAAAATGTGGGATTTTATTCAGCTGTGTGGATGGAGCCTCAGTCACACTTTTGATCTTTAACCACGAGCTGTAGTTGCTTCTTTGCTTTATTCTTGCGCCCACTAATTGATATGCATCCAACTATTCTTTCTGAGCATTCTTGGCACTCCTTAGATTACTCTGGAGGTTATTGGCTTGAGACCTTTCTCCAGAGAACCCAATCAAAACCAAGAGTCTTTGAAGGTGCACCTGGCAATCCACTCAATCCTCAATTCTGGCCATTCTTTTCTCTCTGAAGTCAAATTTATGTTGCCAGATGCACATCTTTCTCTTTTGTCGGACCACTTTGCTGACTTGTACATCCAAATAGATCTGCTACCTTGTGAATCAGGAAAAAGCATCACATCTTGTGAAACACCTATTGTTGGTTTTGGAAAACACCAAGTTCAGTAGTTACTGCAAACACCAAGTTCAGTAGTTACTGCCAAAGTTTAAGAAGAAAACACCTGTCATACACAACAGATCAAACCCCTATCACCTGAGATATTCTGGTCTTCCTGAACAAGTGAAAGCTCACCATGGCTGCTAGAAAGACAAAGCAGAAACAAAACAAGGTGATTGCTTGTTTTCAACACACATCTCTCTCTCTCACTCACCATCTCTACTGAATCTATGGTCGTTATAAACGTGTCTATCAAAGCCATGTGTTCCTACCATAAAGGAATCTATATACAAAAGTCTGTCTGTGATGAAAAATGAAAGGATCTTATTCTGAGCATTTTCCCTTCTAAGATAATTTCCTATGGCGCACACAGAACATGATCATTTCTATACATAGGCCCATCTTCATTGCATACAGTGTCTGTATGGGTTCCCAAATGATATACTGTATACTCCTTTGATTTCTCTCTGTTTGCTTGGCTTACTGGCAGCTGAATATGTGAGTAGACTCCAATATTTGAGATGAGGTAGAAATGCTGGATTATCTGTGGTATCTTATTCACATTTGCAAGCATGAATAGGCCTTCCTCTCCCAGTCAGGAAATACAGGACAGTAAAATACAGTCCAAGAGAATTCAATGTGAACATTTCAAATCAATTACTCAAGGAACACTCAAGTAAACTCAATGGCCATCATTTTTTTGCCCTATAGTGAAAGGAACAGGATGTTCCACACTCCTCTAGCTACCAGCAAAAATGTTTGCAGCTGTTTTGCTTCATGAGGAAGTGTGGAACAGACTCTTAAAGCCAGCCACTCATCACAATGTTCCTGTTCTGGAGATGCCAGCCAACTTCTGCAGCAGCTCTGCATATTCCTTTCGTGCTAACTGAAGGTAGTATTGACAGGGAGAACATATGATCCATTGGCAAAGATAATAGTGTTCTTCCTGTTCAATCCTAGAGGCGTTTACAGAGTAGATCTTCTAGATGTAAAAGGATACAACTGTGCTATGAAAGAGGCACGCAAGCTGCTTCTCATTTACCTGCATCAGCCAACTATCTGCCTCTGCCAGAGGCTGTTTTAATATTAATGGCCTGGGGGTAGCATTCAGAATTAGCTAGATTTGAAACAGTATTGTGGATTACATCTAGCAAAGAAGGCCAAGGCAACCATGTGAATTTTCCACCTTGTAAATAATTTTCCTTTTTCACTAGAGATGTGGATAACCAATCAAGGCCAGATGAACATGGGTAAAAAAAAATCATACACAAACACAAGATCAACTTAGGACCCTGACCCTCTCAGCTCTCAGGCCACCAAGGTCTGAAGGGTCGATCAAAGTGAAACCAAGTCACAGCTGCTTTGGTGATTATGGAAATATATGAAAAGGAATGTAGAAATAAAACTTAAAAGCAAGTACAGTAGAGTCTCGCTTATCCAAGCTAAACGGGCCAGCAGAAGCTTGGATAAGCGAATAACTTGGATAATAAGGAGGGATTAAAGAAAAGCCTATTAAACATCAAATTAGGTTATGATTTTACAAATTAAGCACCAAAACTTCATGTTATACAACAAATTTGACAGAAAAAGTAGTTCAATACGCAGTAATGTTATGTTGTAATTACTGTATTTACGAATTTAGCAGCAAAATATCATGATATATTAAAAACATTGACTACAAAAATGGCTTGGATTATTCAGAGGCTTGGATTAGTGAGACTCTACTGTACTAAAATAGCTTCAGTCCCTTCACCTGATCAATGCCGATCTTTGTCAAAGCTAATGTTCACTGAAGACTGTGTGATAAACTAGATCAGAACATTCTAAACATTTCGTGTTAGTGGCACACTTTTTAGACATGTATCATTTTGCGACACAATAATTCAGTTTTACTAGCAAGCCAGAGGTTAAACCAACCCCTTATAAGATATGCAGGCAAATACTTAAATTATAATAACGAAATGTGTGGGGACACAGTGTATCTCATGAAAACATTTCATGTATATATTTAAAAATACAGTAGAGTTTCACTTAGCCAACATAAATGGGCCGGCAGAACGTTGGATAAGCAAATATGTTGAATAATAAGGAGAGATCAAGAAAAAGCCTATTAAACATCAAAATAGGTTATGATTTTACAAATTAAGCACCAAAACATCATGTTTTACAACAAATTTGACAGAAAAAGTAGTTCACTGCACATTAATGCTATGTAGTAATTACTGTATTTACAAATTTAGCACCAAAATATCACGATATATTGAAAACATTGACTACAAAAATGCGTTGGATAATCCAGAACGTTGGATAAGTGAGTGTTGGATAAGTGAGACTCTACTGTATATGATTTATTGCTTATTTCACGTAGGCTCAAAGGTTTTTCATAATGTTCATACAACACACTTACGCCCTACAGCCAATACACTAATGTGTCGCGCCACACAGTTTGGAAAGCTCTGAACTAGATGGTGCCTCACCAACCAGGGTCCTGGGATGGATTACAGATAAAAACACCTCCTTGGGGACAGACAACTGGCATGGCATCCTCCAAACTCGTAAATACCCTAAAGGAACCAGAGATTGTCTAATCTTGGGAGCTAAGAAGAGTCAATCCTGGTTAGTACTTGGATAGGAGACCACCAAGGAATACCGAGTGCTTAGACTCTATTTTGGAGGAAGGAATGGGCAAACCATCTCTGCCTTGAAAAAACCTATGACATTCATGGGGTTGCCATCAGTCAACATGTGACACACACAAATAACCTCCCTCTCTTTTTCTGAAAAGTGCTGACACTTTCACAAAGAAAAAGATCACTCCTTCTAACAAAGGAACAGTTCTTTATGTGTTCCAGGATAGAAACATCCTTATCTCTCTTTCTTATATGGGTTGACCTTACTTGGCTTAAGCTCAAAGTTTTCAAAAGCATGATTCATGTTTTGTTAGAGGCCTAATTGGTTAACTAGGAAAGGCCAGTTTATTATTGATCTCTTCAGCACAAAAGCTGTGCATAGACTGAACGTGTCTGACCATCTACGTTGACTTCATGCATAGATCAAGAGCATGTTTGGGGGCTAAAAGTATAGCTTTTGATATGATCCATGGAGAAGTCGAGGATGACACTTAGGAACCTGAACCACTATGGATGTATAAACAGGTAAAGGTAAAGGTTTCCCCTGATGTTAAGTCCAGTTATGTCTGACTCTGGGGGCTGGTGCTCATCTCCATTTTTAAGCCGAAGAGCCAGCGTTGTCTGTAGACACCTCCAAGATCATGTGGTCGGCATGACTGCATGGAGCGCCATTACCTTCCCGCTGGAGCAGTACCTATTGATCTACTCACATTGGCACGTCTTCAAACTGCTCGGTTGGCAGAAGCTGGAGCTAACAGTGGCCGCTCACGCAGCTCCCAGGGTTTGAACCTGGGACCTTTCGGTCTGCAAGTTCAGCAGCCCAGTGCTTTAACACACTTCGCCACCGGGGCTCCTTATGGATGTATAGGACCAAGGAAAATGAAGCAAAGACTTCATAAAATTCTTATAGTTAATACTGCTTGTGCTCCCCCTAAAGGCTGGTTGGGAGAGTGGTTGTGTGATGTGTGGTAGAGGTGACCAAGTGCAAAAAAGGCTATGGAAATGCAGATCCATCCCACAAAGAGGCAACAGCACTAGCCTCCATTTCTCCACTCAAGCATTCAACAAGGCCACAAATGTCGCCATAGCAGAGAGAGTAGACTGGAGTTGGTGCTTCTTTTAGTTCTCCCAGGATAAACTCTTGCTTTTTGCCACTCTACTGAGAGAAGGAAATGGTTCCTTTTTTAAATACAAGAGTTAAGGTACAGTAGTCACATTGAGCAGTAGATAAGTCAAACCAGGATTTTGGGCTTTATTTTTTGAGTAAGATTTCTAAATGTATACATTCAGTGCCATTTCTCTTTGCCACTCTTCCAAAACCCATCTGGCTAAGAAACATAGAAACAATACAAGAAGTTAGTACCTGAGAGGGAGAAGGCAAGCACAAGGGCTAGCAAAAAGTATTCACAGAACTTTGAAACCTGTCCCGATAAAACTGATTCTGTTTCTTATAAATGAGCTGCAACTTTTTTTAAAAAAAGTTGGTTTGTTTGTTTTCTTCCAGATGAAATTCAAACACCACAATAAAGAACTACTGTAGTTAGAAACCCAAATCACTATATACACAAACATATTTTTTTGTCTCCTGCGGTGGAAGAAAACTCAGCTTTCACAAAGGTTTTGATTAAATTCTGCTTCTCAAATACTTCCAAGAAAAAGGGCAACTGAATTAATCCCTCAACACTGGCACCCTCTTCCTCCACAAGCCGGCCACACTGGATTCCACTGCTGTCAGTGTCTATAAACATCCATGAAGCGTGGCTGGAAACCGAGTACAAGCAAACCTAGGAATTTACTATTTTGCTAATTGTTTCAAAGCAATACAAACAACTGCCAGGCATGGAGAAGTTAGGCCAAGTGACAACCCAAAAAGACCAGTAAGGATGAAAAAAATCTACACAGTGGGGCAACGCTCACTGCACCCACCAAATATAGACAAAAACGGCTGCATCTCAAACTCTTAAATGGCCAGAAATGATCTTGAATAAATGTAATTGTCCAAGAATGAACTCAAACGATATTGTGCAATATCAGCTGAAGCAAGTGGCAAAGAGGTGTTGTACCATAGCAGCTAAAGGAATAAGAGTTCCCAATTTCAGTCCTCTAAACACACTTACTTACTTACTTGTTGATGGGAAGCTTCCCACCAGTGTGGAAATCATCTATCAGACAGATGGCAAGCTATTTAACCTCAGCAGACTGAGAGCCAAAACCAAGGTCACCACAACATCTGTTATAGAACTCCAATATGCCGATGACAACGTAGTCTGTGCGCACTCAGAAGACCTACAAGCCACTCTAAACACCTTCGCAGAAGCATACGAGAAGCTCGGCCTCTCACTGAACATCGAGAAAACCAAAGTGCCCTTCCAACAGGCACCAGCTAATCCCTCTGCAATGCCAGGAATACAGCTTAATGGTGTAACATTAGAAAACGTTGACCATTTCCGCTACCTTGGCAACCACTTCTCCACAAAAGTCTAAACAAGGTTTGAAACAGTTACTTTTTTCTGATTTCAACTCCCAGAATTCTCCAGCTAGTATAGTCATGCTTCCTGGAATATCTAGAAGCAGTTACCCAAACAGCAACTCTCTTCCAAGCTGTGTGTTTAATATGGCTGTGTGTTTAATAATGTTTAATGTTTTATTAGAGGAGGGTAAACTTTGATGTTTTATGCTGTTTTTATTGAGGGCATTGAATTGTTGCCAACACCGTGAACCGCCCTGAGTCCCCTTCAGGGCTGAGAAGCGCTGTATATAAATACTGCAAATAAATAAATAAATAAATAAATAAATAAATAAATAAGCGAGCTTGGTCATGGCAAACAAAGGTTGTCTCATAGGAAGCCAGTGCTTCAAACTCAGGCCAGAGCTGCAATAGTGCAATGGGTTAAACCAGGGGTCCTCAAACTAAGGCCCATGGGCCGGATGCAGTCCTCCAAGGTCATTTATCTGGCCCCCACCCTCGGTTTTAAACTTAGGCTTGCACTAAGTCTGAAATGACTTGAAGGCACACAACAACAACAACAACAACACTCCTAATTAATTTGACTATCTCATCAGCAAGAAGCAGGCCTACACTTTCCATTGAAATCCTGTTAGGTTTATGTGGGTTAAAATTGTTCTTATTTTTAAATATTGTATTTGTGCTTTCATGTTGTGGATTGTAGATGGTAAACGGAAGCTCTTATGTGTGCCCATGAGCCCAGAGTCACCCTGCAGAACAATGACGCACCATTCAAACTTGCAGAACAAATAATACAGAAACTTTACTAATTCCAAGAGATCAAAAGAACAATGGTATTCACAATGGTCCCTCTGATTGCTTACAGAAATCCAGCAGTCATAAACAGTCCTTTTTCAGTCCATAAATCTGCTTCAGTGAAGAATACAGTCCTGGTTCTTCATCCGCTTTTCCCAGCAGCAAACAAGGCCTCAGAAATAGCAAGGACTCTCTGAGTACAGAGCCATCTTCCCCAGGCAGTACTCAGTCAGCACACAGACTCACACTGAACAAAAACCTGTTCAAACCGGTTCTCCAGCAGCAGAACAGAAACAGTTTCAAATCAAATTCCCATGTCTTTGCAGGCTCAGCCAACCAGCATCATGCACTTCATTTTCCAGTTACCACACAAATATAGCACAGTGCCTTTGCAAACCATAACATTTCGTTGGCTTTTTTTCTTTTTGCACTTCAAATAAGACATATGCAGTGTGCATAGGAATTTGTTCATATTTGTTTTCAAACTATAGTCCGGCCCCCCAACACTCTGAGAGACCGTGGACTGGCCCTCTGCTTAAAAAGTTTGAGGACCCCTGGGTTAAACCCTTGTGCCGGCTGAACTGCTGACCTGAACGTTGGGTTGCTGACCTGAAGGTTGCCAGTTCGAACCTGCAGACAGGGTAAGCTCCTGTCTGCAACCTCTAGCTTGCAGGGACATGAAAGAAGCCTCACAGCTAACACATCCGGGCATCCGCTGGGCAATGTCTCTTTAGACAGCCAATTCTCTCACACCAAAAACAACTTACAGTACATTCTAAAGTTGCTTCTGACATAATAAAAAAACCACAGGCTATACAGTTACTTTCTTTTGCTCATTTTCAGTTTTATTATACATGTATGCATCCAAGAAGAACACAGAAACATTTGTAAAAAAAACCCTTGCCCCGGCTACCCATTTTGTCTTCATAATAATTCCATAAGGATGAATTATAATAGGGAATAATCCAATCCAACCCATAAAGTTCATGGATTTTGCCTTGGGTTTTTTCAAAACAAATCAACCATGGCACAACTATACACACTGCCTGCAAGAGTTCAACAATCTTCAGTCCTTACCATGTAATGGCTATTGCCCTGTATAATGCAATATAGCAATTCTGCATATGAACCTATGCTAAGATGAACCATATGTCACTCCTCTGGACTTCACCATACAGCTTCTGGAGTCCCCCATCTGTAACAATTCTGTACTGTATGAATGTAGGCAGGATTGGAAAAGTAGCTGACCATGTCCCCACAGCGAGATGCTAAATTATTACATCAGAACTCAGATTTGCGGCGGTCAGTGCTGCTGCAATGATTTCATGTCTGGCTATAGAGACATAAACAGCCTCCACAGTGGCTGAAAAGGGTCTTCCGCAGAGAAGCTGCCCCTGGCCACTTCGATCTTCATTTCCCCATCTAGGCATTAAAAATGCCGGTATGGTTCCTTTCTGAAAAAAGTTAAGGTACAGAACTCATACTGACTCGTGGACAAGTTGACCCAGTTGCTTTGGGTGGTTTTTTTACGGCAATGTCTAGAAGTATATATGAGTATAGGGTAGGTTTTAGATGCCCCCTTGAGACAATTTGTTTATGCATGCTTTCCCCTGAGGAAGGGCTATTTACTTATTCATTAAGCAATGTGGTTTTATATGAGCCTTTTAAATTATACATGGCTTCCTTTTACACTACTCACCCTCTTTGACCTTCGCATGTTCAAAATGTATATCTGAAAAATAAAATACAGAAACCCTTCAAGTGTTAAAGAGTTTCATTTATGGGAGGTTCATGATTGCAGAGATACGGTGATTTCAAATTGAGCCTATCTTTTTGTACCCTGTACATGCCATTTTTCTTCTTTAAATTATTATTCAATACATTCATTAGAAAAAACTGGGGGGAAAGGATTCATCTGTCCCCGTCCTGTCCCCTTCCTCAATCTTTATCACCTTCATTCAGTCAAACAAACAAGTTATGCAAGAGAGTGGTAAGGAAACAGAGGAGATAAAAAGAAGTTCAAAGCAAGCTAAAACAATTCTCTCCTGCTTAATGAAACCCAATTTATAGCCAGGGTAGCAAAAAGTTTTTTTAAAGGCATGCAAGAAACAGGATTTTTTCCACAGAAAGTTCTCATTTTAACAAGTTCAGTTATTAAGATAGTAAATAGATGTAACATCTTGGATTAACTACCATGTTATATTGCACAAGGGGTGAAGACTGCTCAGAACTTACAATTACAGTAGAGTCTCACTTATCCAACATTCGCTTATCCAACATTCTGGATTATCCAACACAGTCTGCCTTCCATCCAGATCCACAGCTGTTTCCCTAGGCATCAAGGACTGAACTTTTTACGCATTTCATTTCTGACAATGTTGTTACTGTAAGTTCATTGTATGCAATTCTATCTTTATTTGTAGTCAATTTGTTAGTAGCCAATGTTTTTGTAGTCAATGATTTCAATACAGTGCAATGTTTTGGTGCTAATTCTATAAATGCGATAATTACTACATAATGTTACCATGTATTGAACTGCTTTTTCTGTCGATTTGTTATAAATTTGATATTTTGGTGTTTAATTTGTAAAATCATAACATAATTTGATGTTTAACAGGCTTTTTCTTAATCCCTCCTTATTATCCAACATTTTCACTTATCCAAAGTTCTGCCAGTCCGTTTATGTTGGATAAGTGAGACTCTACTGTATTTCTAAGTATGTCTGCTAGGCTACTGTCTAAGATCAGTTGCTAGGAACACAACTTGTCACTGTAGAGTTTTATAGTATGTTTCTGAGCATATTCAAAGAGATGAAAGCAAGAAACAATATATT
This sequence comes from Anolis carolinensis, assembly GCF_035594765.1. Lineage (NCBI taxonomy): Eukaryota > Metazoa > Chordata > Lepidosauria > Squamata > Anolidae > Anolis > Anolis carolinensis. The sequence goes on along the minus strand of NC_085841.1, from coordinate 212,777,986 downwards.
AATTACATTTATACTCTGTGCTCAAGGCAAAATGCATAGCTCTCTCCTCAACATCCTGTTCTCAGAACAACCCTATGAGGTAGATCAGGAAGAGGGATCTCTAAGGTTACTTAGTGAGTTTCATAGGTCACTAACTGAAAGTATGCATGCTAAGATTAGAATGGTAATAATTTCCTTGTAATGTAATAAATTAAACCACGTTGACATTGTAATGCTACATCCATTTCCTGAGAATACATTCCACTGAATTGTGCTCTCAGACTGCAAATCTGTGAATGCTTGATAGTGACTTTCCACTGAACATATTGGTATTTTCATTTCAGAACCAAAATGTGGTTTGATTTTCCCTTTAATAATGTTCAGTGGGCCCTTGGAATGCTCTGGGATATGGTCAGGACCTCTAATGGATATCAAACTCCATGGATGCTCATGTACCTGGATATACAGGGTGTTTGAAAAAGAACTCACTAGTTTTAATGTGTTTTAACCTAAAACTAGGGAGTTCTTTTTCAAACACCCTGTATAATGGTGTAGCAAAATGGCATCCCTTTTATAAAATGGGAAAATCAGGCTTTGCTGTTTAGATTTTTAAAAATCATTTTCAAGCTGTGGATTAGGAATTCACGGATACTGATAGTTCAATACGCAGTAATGTTATTATTATTATTTTTTTCGTGTCAGGAGCAACCGGAGTTGCTTCTGGAGTGAGAGAATTGGCAGTCTGCAAGGACGTTGCCCAGGGGACGCCCGGATGTTTTGATGTTTTACCTTGTGGGAGGCTTCTCCCATGTCCCCGCATGGAGCTGGAGCTGATAGAGGGAATAATAATAATAATAATAATAAAACTTTATTTATATCCCGCCACCATCTCCCCACGGGGACTCGGAGCGGCTTACATGGGGCAGTGGCCCAAACAACATAAGAACAAAATATAAGCAACACAATACAATCACAATATAAAAAGATAAAACAATAATACAATATATCAATATAAACAACAATACAAGATAAAAATTCCATTTAAAACACATAAATGGAAAGACCGTAATAAAAACAGGATAAATTATTAAAAACCCACTGGGGCTGATTAATTAATGACTATCTCCGAAGGCCTGCCGAAACATCCAAGTCTTCAGTTGCTTCCTGAAGGAAGGTAGAGAGGGAGCCAACCTAATCTCCCTGGGGAGGGAGTTCCAGAGTCGGGGAGCCACGGCTGAGAAGGCCCTCTCTCTCGTCCCTACCAAACGCAGTTGTGAGGAGGGTGGAAGTGAGAGGAGGCCTCCCCGGAGGATCTCAGCGATCGGGTGGGTTCATAGGGGACGACGCGGTCACGAAGATAGGCAGGTCCCGAACCGTTTAGAGCTTAATAGGTAATAACCTGCACCTTGAATTGGGCCCGGAATATTATCGGCAGCCAGTGGAGCTGCTTGAACAGGGGGGTTGACCGCTCCCTGTAAGCAGCTCCAGTTAGTAACCTAGCTGCCGACCGTTGTACCAACTGCAGTTTCCGGACCGTCTTCAAGGGCAGCCCCACGTAGAGCGCATTACAGTAATCCATCCTTGAGGTAACCAGAGCATGGACCACCATGGTCAAGTCATCCGCACTCTCCCCAGGTGGGATTCGAACCTGGCAGCTTTCAGGTCAGCAACCCAACCTTCAAGTCACGAGGCTTTTATCCCCTAGGCCACCGGAGGCTGCAATGTTATGTTGTAATTACTGTATTTACGAATTTAGCACCAAAATATCATGATATATTGAAAACATTGACTACAAAAATGCATTGGATAATCCAGAACCCTGGATAAGCGAGTCTTGGATAAGTGAGACTCTACTGTATGTATATTCAAACACAAACATGCAAAATCAACTTTTATCTGTTTTCCGCTGCGCAGATTTTTCCCATTCAAAATTGCTCCCCACAAAAAAGTACATATCACAGTAAGACAGACACCATTCTATACTGCAAAATACTGTACTGAGAAAGCCACTGAAACACTGCACTTCTTTTGGGTCATATTTTAAAATTTCAAAAATAAGACACATTGTGTTACACCTGTATCATATCAGCAACCATTTTTGTTTATGTAATTGTGTGTGTGTGTGTGTGTGTGTGTGTGTGTGTGTGTGTGTGTGTGTGTGTCAGGAGCAACCTGAGTTTATGTAATTACAGCGAAGCATTTTTCCCCAGGGCATTTTGACAATAGACAATTATAGCACTTTGACTCTACTTTAGGTGCCTTGGCTGCATCCTATGGAGGTGCATTTAGAATCCTCAACCAAAGTGGCCTCTGACTGAACTACAAATCCCACAAGATACAATCACAGCGGCTAAAGTGGAATCACGGCATTATAATAACTCTGTATAAAGGGGGGGACGGAGGTTCTTAGGGGGAAAAAATACTCACTGGTGTTTTGCCAGTTCCTTCTTCTGAACTACTGTAATCTCTATAGCACAGGTATGGGCAAACTTTGGCCCTCCAGGTGTTTTGGACTTCAATTCAAGAAATCACAGCCAGCTTACTGCCTGTTAGGAATTGTGGGAATTGAAGTCCAAAACACCTGGAGAGCCTAAGTATGTCCATGTCTGCTATAGCACCTAGTGTTCATTGGCAGTCTCCTATCCAAGTACTAACCAAAGATGACTCTGCATAGCTTCCAAGATTAGATGAGATCTGATGCCTTTAGAATAGTTTCCTAGTGCAAAAGGGCCCCCAGGAGAAAAGTATGCAATTGATTTTACCTCCTGAAATAAAACTGGGGCTAGGGTCAACAGAAGGGACATCTTGCAGGGGTAGACCATCCAGGTAGAAACAACAAATCACCCAAACAAGACACAAAGCAGAATAATCTTAAAAGATTAAATTTGTCTTTCAACCATCCATCCCTCAAACACAGGGCTGGTTTCACTTAAATAAACATCCTGCCTACAGTGTTTACTTTCTACTGTTTGCTCACAAAATTAAGTTGCACAGGGTATTTTTTCCTTTTACAATAGATCATGGGAGAGAATGGAGTGAGAAGGAAGAATCATAACGGGTCCAAGAAAGGTAGCGTAGGAATACTGGCAAAAATGGCAAAAATTATGGGCATATAAAATTTCAGGAAAGACTCCAATGAAGAGTATGGGGCTCCCTGAAAGGTTGGCAAATACCTTAGAAGAAAAGGGATTAAGGAGGGTAGAAGATATGTGGAAACAAGACGGAGAGATAATTAATTGGCCAGAGCTTCTGGAAAAGGGGGAAAAGAAAATTGGTTAAAATTAAGAGGGATTTGGAGAAAAGTAAAAAAAAAGAGGGTGCACAGCCCTCTGAAGAATTAGAGGTAGATAAATTGCTAAATGCAAGAGAAAAAACAAGTAAAGGAACAGCAGCAAAAAATATACAATTTAATGGTAGAAGATAAGGAATTCATGATGCGAGCAACATGTAACAAATAGAATGGCGTTAAATCATTAAGAATACAAAAAACAGAGGAAATAATTAGGAACATGAATAAAATAAAAACAGAAAAATATAAAGAATTAGAAAAAAAAGATGGTATTAAGATGGTATAGAACTCCTGAACAACTAGTTTATATGATAAAAGGGAAGAATTCGAAGTGTTGGCATTATAATAAAGAAAAAAGGTACTTATTCACATATGTGGTGGGAATGTTCTAAATTTAAAATTGGCTAATGATACAAGGAAAAATTCAGGAGTTATTACAGATAAAAATACAAATTAATAATGATTTGCTACTTTTGGGGAGTGTTGGATCATCCGAGTATGAAAACCAACTGCCAAGAGTTATTTAAAGTAACAGTAAGAGCAGCACATGAGGTGTTCGCTAGAGGACGGAAAGACAAATCGAAATGGACGTTTATTTATTTATTTATTCCCATCATTTCTATCCCGTCCTTCTCACCCAAAGGGACTCAGGGCGGCTTATAAAACTGGCAGAATTCGATGCCAATACACAACAATACAAAAGAATAAAACATAAGTTAAAAACAGTTAAATAAATTAGCAATATGCAATATACAGATTTAAAAACAATACAAAATACTTGAGCCATTCATCCACAAAATGTTAAGTAGTTGGAATGATTATATGTATGATCAAGTGTTGTTAAACATTGCAGGAATTGTGACTGGGCAAGTAACAAGAATGAACAAACAAAAGGGCATTACAAATAGATGGAAGGACTACTTCAACTGGGTGAAAAATGGAGGAGCCAACGACTACATCAAAGAAAAAATACAAAGACTTTATCTGTGGCTGGACCTACAAGATTAGTAGAAATATACTGTGGTTGAGGAGGGAGGGGGAAGGAAGGAGGGAGGGAGGGAAGGAAAAAATAGGTTGATTTGGAAGGCAAATGTTGAAGAAAGGGAAGTACTACTGTTATGATTATGAATGTAAAATCCATATATAAAGAGTCATAGCTTCATTTCACCCATAAAAACACCACTTCCAATATCAAGAGCACAAACAGACAACCATAAAACCACTGTTGTTATTTCAATGGCAGAGAGGATTAAGTTGTATGCAAACTGGGCTGTGGCGCAGGCTGTTGAGCAGCTGCAATAAATCACTCTGACCATGAGGTCATGAGTTCGAGGCCAGCCCATGGCAGGGTGAGCACCCGTCAATTAAAAATAAAAAATAGCCCCTGCTCGTTGCTGACCTAGCAAGCCGAAAGATAGTTGCATCTATCAAGTAGGAAATAAGGTACCACTTATAAAAAAAATGTGGGGGGGGGGGGGGCAAGGTTAACTAATTTACAACCTGGAATGAGGAAGTGCCGCCAGAGTGGATGATGAAGCAACTGCTCCCCCCTGTGGCCAGAATCGAACATCCCCTCAGGAGAAGGTTAACTTGCCTCTGCGTCTGTCTGTCTCTGTCTCTGTTTGATGTGTTTATGGGCATTGAATGTTTGCCATATGTGTGTATAATGTGATCCACCCTGAGTCCCCTTCGGGGTGAGAAGGGCGGAATATAAATACTGTAAATAAATAAATAAATAAATAATCAGTAAACTGTACAGAGTGAGATGGGAATCAAGCGGCTGGTCAAATGCTGTTGAACTGCAACTCACAGCACTCCTCACCTTTGGCTATGCTAGTTAGGGTTACCAAGACCTGCAATTCTACAACATCTAAAAAGCTGCATGATTCCCATCCCACTTTAGACAAACTACAAGCAAGCATGCTAGAAATTGTAATGGGTTACATATGCAATTTGTCAACAAGGAAGTAAGTAAGCGGTTCCAAGCAAATCCATCCAAGAATCACAAAAATTATAATATGTAGAAATCAATACAGTGCAACAAATTAGCCTTCTCAATGACTGCTTTGAATTTTGATAGGAGTGTAATTTATGTTTATTTTCAAATTAATTGCATTATGCAGCACTGCCTGGAAATTCTTCCATGTTTTTGGAAGAACTGCTATATAGCTATCATTATTTCCAGTTGCTGAGCATTTATTCAATAAATGTTCTTAATATTATTGCAGAAAGGGGCATTTTCCCTTTCTCTCTTCCTTTCCCATCCCATCCTGTGCCAATGTGATTGCCACAACACTCCTTTTTGCTGTCAAGATGCTTTGTACTATAATTCTCCCACTCTATTATTGCACAGGCAGCATGGAGACAATAAAAATTACAGGCCAAACCATCTAGAGAACTGCTTCTTAAGCTGTGGGTCCTGTCCCCAAATGTTGGGGTCCCAACATTTTTGGTAACAGTAAAAGATTTCTGGGCATTGCATAGTGTCTGTTTTAGACATTTACACAAATCTATGTTCACAGAATCATAAAAGTTGGAGGAGACCTCATGGGCCATCCAGTCCAACCCCCTGCTGAGAAGCAGGAAATCATATTCAAAGCACATGTTACAGCGGACTCTGCAGAAGATGCTTCAGCTGTACTTCATAAAAAGGAAAACTGTTTAACAAGCCTTGCAAATGCTGTTTGTTATTTTATATAACTATAAACCTGGGGTCACATAAAAAAATCTTGAGCTAAAATGGGTTCTGAGTGCAAAAGTTTAAGATGCCCTGATCTAGAGCGCTATAGACTTCCTAATTATCTTAACCTTGTGGCTATCATGGCTTATAATGCACATCCATCCCACTTGTGTGCACCTACTCAAACTCTAACAAATCTTCTGCCCAGTCATTCCTATATTCCTCTTCTGCTCCACTCTCCTGCCCTCTCTATCATGTCACCACAAGAATATAGCCAGCTGATATGGCATCATAATCTGAGTCCTCACATGCAAATCACCCCTGTCTGATCTTAGGCAGCAGGGACTAATTGCAATAGACTAATTGCAATACTTGGCTAGAGTGGAGTTTGCAATTTATAGCTCTCCAGAATTTGCTGGGCTGCAACTTCCATGATCATTCAGCTATGACCATGGTGGAAAAAGTTGATGGAAGTTGGCCAACAAGAACATCTGGACTGAAGAATCTTTGTTGTCCGCCATTGAGCTAGATCAGATAACACAGCTCTCTAGAACAGTGGTTCTCAACCTGTGGGTCCCCAGGTGTTTTGGCCTACAAATCCCAGAAATCCCAGCCAATTTACCAGCTTTTAGGATTTCTGGGAGTTGAAGGCCAAAACATCTGAGGACCCACAGGTTGAGAACCATTGCTCTAGATATTGTTGCCCTGACAACCCTCGCTAATGGTAAGGAGTGTTGGGAGCTGTACTTCAATAATATCTGGAAAGCCTTGCAGTTCCCACTACCTGGTTAGAATGACCAGCAGTCTGCCTTAGTATGAAGAATTACTATAATCATATTCACACTATAACAATTCTGTCACAGTGTACATACATGTTATTTCCTCAATCTCAACACTGTGATGTTCATTACAAAGAACGCAGTTTTATTTAAAACAGTCCTCCATTTTCTCTCTCACTTGATAAAAAGATGCCTGCCCTCCATTCCTTTCTTTAGATATTCCTGTCTAAAACAATGTGTACTTCACTAGCAAGATCAAGAATATTTGAGGATATTCCTTTCGGACACGTATGAGTTTGGACAAAATGAACTGGGTCCAGGAATACAGAATGAAAATATTATGCACTTCTGTACTTAGAAGGTGTGTATAAAGTAAAGAAATAAGATGTGCCATTCTTAATCGAACCTAACATACTTTGCTCATGATGATGTCCAAGCAACCCAAAGCAAAACTCAATTTCAGGCAACTTAAAAGTCATCAGCATTGCCTAAAAGGCAAATATCAAAAGCTTTGAAGTTTTGGAGGAAAAGAGAGCTTGGTGCTCAAATTCCATCACATTCTGTTCTTTCAGTCCTAAAGCACACAAAGCCCATTTGTCTAACAGTTACTGCGCTTGCAAAAAAAAAATTAAAATCCTAAATAGGCTTCTTTATCAATCACCACAAGCAGGAGGGGCAGCAAACAGAGCTATGGCTTGTTTCAACCTCATTTTAGCCAGCCTGTTTACTGTAGTAATATCTCTTCTTGCCCTTCTTTCAGCCAAGGTCTCTCTTACTTGGTAAAAGAAAAGATTTTTTTAAAGGCAAAAAAGTACACTAGGTTAAGACTTAACATTGTTTATTCAAGTAACCAATGCAGCACAAGACCAGATTGAAGGACGACTACATATTAAAAGGAAACTTAGTGTTACCAGTTCAGAAAGGAATTTCTATATAATCTAGAAGTCTTCAAGTCCCCTATACTTTAGCCAGTCTAACCTACTTGGAAGAATAAAACAACCTAAGAAGTAGAGCACTCACTTTTAATGAGTTACAGCTGCTCCTCACATATTCTCCCTGCATGTGTGTATGTCACAGCAATATCTACACAGGTCTTTGGTGTCTTCGGCCTCTTCAAAGGCATCCACATGTAAAATGTATTACACTGATCCAAATGAGATGTACAGTACCTAAGACATGAATTACTGTGGCCAAGTCTGACATGCTGAGATCTTAAGTGTGTAAGTGCACTCCTTTACCGCTGGCATGATTTAAACCTCCAGGGTTCAGATCTGGAGATTTAGATCTTGGCAGTGGCTGAGGAGTGCAACGACAACCACAGCAAACCAACCGGCACTTTTGCTAAAGTCAACACCCTGTATTTCCTAACTCACTGGGAGAGCCTATTTGCAGATCATAGATGTGTGGAAAGTCAGGATGATGGCTATATTCCAGGTACTAAGGTTGTCTCTCTTTTTCAGAAGCCCATGCAGTTTCCAGGCTCCGTTATGGAGCAGAAATGCCATCAAAGCAGAGGTAGCCTGGTTGGTTGACGGGTGGCAAAGAGGAAAAGCAACTGAAGGCTTCACTCAGGTCTATTCCTGACTCATACAAACTGCTTCCCCGCACCATGCCAACCAGCCATCAAGAAAGCAACATCTCCAAGAAAGTTTGCCTGGTGCCAACATTCAGATACCAACAAAACATTTTTTTAAAATTATACAGGCATTTAAGGACTTTAAAACCCTATCTTGGCATTAAATTCTGATTTCCAACCATGTTTTCATTTGCTGCTTATTTGATATATACTGTATTTTTTCATTTTTAAGGCATACTTTTCCCCCTACGTATATATGTATCTCTAAAAATAGGGTGCATCCTAGTATCCCAGGTGAATGTTATGTATTTTTGTTGGTGGTGGTACTGAAAAGTTTCTTACAACCAAAGTGTCCTAAAGGTAAAGGTAAAGGTTTCCCCTGACGTTAAGTCCCGTCATGTCTGACTCTGGGGGTTGGTGCTCATCTCCATTTCTAAGCCGAAGAGCCGGCGTTGTCCGTAGACACCTCCAAGGTCATGTGGCCGGCATAACTGCATGGAGCACCGTTACCTTCCCGCTGGAGTAGACCTATTGATCTACTCACATTTGCATGTTTTCGAACTGCTAGGTTGGTAGGAGCTGGAGCTAACAGCGGCCGCTCACGCCACTCCTGTGGTTTGAACCTGGGACCTTTCGGTCTGCAAGTTCAGCAGAAAAATGCTGCTTCAACATCACTGAAGGCAATGGGACCGGTTGAAAAGGAAAGGGCCATTTCAACTGAGAAATCAGCTATTTGGCTGCAAGCTTTTGGTTTCCTGCATACTCACATGAAAAGGGTTTTCATTGCTGGTACACTGCACAGAGTAACTTCCCTTTAAATCCTATCTGTGAAATACATCAGTAAAACTAAGTACAAGCTATCTGATAGAAAATCTGAAGCAATCCTTTGAACCTTCTAACAGAGACAATATTTAAAGTATTCCTCATTTCACTATAAAGAAGCCAATGACATTTTTTAATTTGCAAACTGCCTCATAGTCTTTTGAGTCTGTGAAGTCCAATGCAACCAATTCAAGACCGTGCAGATGTCAAGGCACATTCCACCCAACCTCATCACCTTTGGAATTTAATTGTACATAAAATACAATGGATTTCTAAATATTGCAATCCTCATTTTTCATCCTTTAACCGTCCTGCTTCTGTCAGGAGCATTCATTTATCATCACATTTTCCCCATTATAATTCCTCTACAATGTTATAATGTCTAGACATTCTTATATCTTAGAAAATACACAGTCTTTTCTGGGTCTACCCGTGTAAACATCTTCCTTGCCATAAAATATCACATTGTACATCAGGTGTAAGGAATACATTAAAGGTCTCCATTCAAAGATCTTAACTTTGAAACTCAGGCATTAAGCAGGACATTTTTACTAGTGAATTACTGTTTCAACTGAGATTTGAGCTTGATGTGCATCTGAGTCATACAGTAGAAGAAGGAAGAGTCATCAAGTGAAGAGAAACAGGACTGTGCAAGTCTCCCTCAAAAGAAGCTTCCTCACTTCGAGTAAGACCATTGTCACCTAACCAAGAGCTGAGAAACATCTAGGGCAGTGGTTCTCAACCTATGGCTGCTCAGCTGTTTGGTCTACAACTCCTAGAAATCCCAGCCAATTTACCAGCTGTTAGGATTTCTGGGAGTTGAAGACCAAAATATCTGGGGACCCACAGGCTGAGAACCACTGATCTAGGGCTTGAGGAACATATGGTCACCCTCAAACCCACTGAGGGACACACTCTAACTACTGTATTTGTTGGGAGTGGCAATACAGAGCCTCTGTTTATTTAAGACAATCTAAGGATATCCATATAGTCTCTTCTTAAGCAGCAGTATTGATCTAGGTTTTTTACAAGAGCATTTACCAGCATTATCAGGAGACACCAAAGTTCAATCTGACGCCTTCAAAATGGAAAGCACTTCCTTCAATGAACTACATGCTCCCATCCTATAGTTCAGCACTCTCTTCCCCCTACTAGTGCAATTTACAGGTGGCAGTATTTCCTAAAAACTGATACATTTTTCTGCAGGTTAACTTGTAAAGTGGAGAACACATACTACTTTGAATTGATTGCATACCACATTTCATCACATAATAGTCACACTTTTCCCTCATTTATGGGGGGGAGGGGAAGAGGGTGTGACTATGATGTGATGGAGACTATTACACAGTGAAAAACCCATTTCAGGGACTTATTTTTCCACATAATAAGGGTGCAGTCACGCGGGCGGGTAATGGAGAAAACTGGAGCATCAAATTTCAGCAACAAACTGATAAAAGTCCTTAAAACAAGCAAGAAATGTTTGTTTTAAGGGTTTTCTAGTTAGATGACAAATTCTATTGACCAATCTTGTTCTGCTTCTTTTAAAATGGCTTTTAGCTAGGTGTGTAATGTATATAATATATATTATTACTTATATTATAAATCAATGTTACAACTCTCAATATGAAAAAAAAACCATAAACAAACTGCAGAAGAACAACAGGAGTAGTTTTTATTTTTTATTTTTTTAAAAACTACACAAAATGATCCTAAGACTTATTCATGAAAATACAGGCCCTTATTTAAAAGTTATATACAGCTCCTTGGAGCTGCTGAAAGCCTTGTAGTCAAACTGAAATATGGGCAGCTTTGATTAGCTGCTAAGTAAGAGAACAGGATGCCGCAAGGTTACTTGTTGAGGAAAAAATATTAGATGTCCTCCCGCATGTTATTTTATAATGCCTTCAGTTTCTGTAAATGTAAGTGTGTGTATACATGCATACGGATCAAAAAGAAAAACTTGAAATGCCTTTTCCAACATTTGCTTCTCCAAGTAATGGCACAGAAGTTATCACAGTTGAGCCACTTTGAGACCAAGAGGTTGCTTGCATCAGTATACAGAGTTGAAATCAGCTCTATCAAACACTCCTTTGAATTCATTTCTCACCTTATGCTTCTGCTGAAACAAAAACAGTTGGAAAAGTACAATTATTCTGGAAGGAGGAAAAACCTGCTTCTGAAGTGTTCAGTAGGAGCCAAATACGCCTTTTAAAATAAGTCCACTGTATAATTAGTTGTCTGCTGAGTCACTGTCTTCCTGCGCTTTCGGCAAGTAGGATGATAACATAGATAAAGCCATAACCATTTCACAGGAGACCAAAAAATCATTATTCCTTGGCACAGAAATACAAAGTTATCGGGCAAATACAGCCTGTTCTGAATGAAAATGAGAGATGCCTATTACATTAAACCACAGCCATGAACATCTGCACTTTACAGACCAAATAGGAGACTGTCTTTCAATTTCCAGACTTATCAGATCACCCACCCCTCTTTGTGAAGCTTCTTCCTGTTTAAGCCAGAGGACATGGAAATATTCCATTCTTCATCTGTCAGCCTTCCGAGGCTGTAGTCTCCTTCTCCAGGCCTCCAATCTCACACTAATTTCTGACATGCACTATCTGGCAAGTGATTACGTAAGTAGCCTTTGATGCAATAGGAAAATGATTCACTTGACAAATGTTACGGGAGAGAAAGTATGCAGAGTGGTTGGAACTGAGTATCTGCCATGCTCCAAAGGGATGCTAGACAAGAACTGATATAGATTAAAAGTTTGTTGCTCTGGTTGCAGACAAATCTTTCCATTTACAGTGGAAATGTTCCCATTTTCAGAACACAGAAAGGATATAAAACACAAGCTAAAACAAAGTGCTTAAACATATATCCTGAAGGCTGGGTGTTTAGAAGTCAAGCTACTCATAAATTCTCTCATTTATACAAATGAATTCCTAATCCTGCAACCATTTATCAAATAATCCAAACCTCTCAACTCACGACATAAAAAATGTCATTAAATATTATAATACCAGGCTGGAAAGACAAGAGACTGGTGCTCATCTCCATTTCTAAGCCAAAGAGCCAGCGTTGTCCGTAGACTCCTCCAAGGTCATGTGGGATGACTGCATGGAGCGGCATTACCTTCCCGCCGGAGCAGTACCTATTGATGCACTCACATTTGCATGTTTTTGAACTTCTGGGTTGGCAGAAGCTGGGGCTAATAGTGGGGGCTCTCTCCGCTCCCCCAATTCAAACCTGCGGCCTTTCGGTCCAGAAGTTCAGCAGCTCAGCGCTTTAACCATCAGGGGATATTATTTCCTAAAGGTTGTGAATATACAATATTTCTGACTGGTTTTTTTTTGTCTGTTGGAGGCAAGTATGAATGCTGCAATTAGGAAAAATGATTAGGATGTAATGGCCTTGCAGCTTTAAAGCCTGGCTGTTTTCTCCCTGAGTGAATTTTTTGTTGGGAGGTATTAGCTGGCCCTGATTGTTTCCTGTCTGGAATTCCCTTGTTTTCAGAGTGGTGTTGTTTGCGATATTTTATGTGCTTCTACTGTCTGTGGCCCTGAGAAAACAGAGGATTTGCCAGACTTTGATGATGGGAATACTTGGTTGGGAGGTGTTAGCTGGCCCTGATTGTTTCCTGTGTGGAATTCCCCTGTTTATTTACTGTCCTGGTTTTAGAGATTATATTGTTCTGCATTATTCTATCCCAGTAATTATTTCATATTAAAGTACAATCTCACTTATCCAACATTCGCTTATACAATGTTCTGGATTATCCATCGCAGCCTGCCTTTTCATAATCAATGTTTTTGTAGTCAGTGTTTTAAATTCATTGTGATATTGTAGTGGTAAATTTGTAAATACAGTACAGTAGAGTCTCACTTATCCAACATAAACGGGCCGGCAGAACGTTGGATAAGCGAATATGTTGCATAATAAGGAGGGATTAAGGATAAGCCTATTAAACATCAAATTAAGTTATAATTTTACAAATTAAGCACCAAAACATCATGTTAGACAACACATTTGGCAGAAAAAGTAGTTCAATCCACAGTAATGCTATGTAGTAATTACTGTATTTATGAATTTAGCACCAAAATATCACGATATATTGAAAGCATTGACTACAAAAATGCGTTGGATAATCCAGAACGTTGGATAAGCGAGTGTTGGATAAGTGAGACTCTACTGTAATTATTACATAGCATTACTTCGCATGGAACTACTTTTTCTGTCAAATTTGTTGTATAACATGATGTTTTGGTGCTTAATTTGTATAACGATTACCTAATTTGATGTTTAATCGGCTTTTCCTGAATCCCTTCTTATTATCCAACATATTCACTTATCCTGCCGGTTTTTTTATGTTGGATAAGTGAGAGTCTACTGTATATTAATAATCTTATATTATCTGCTTAGAACTGGATTATATGAGGCCCCTTCTTCACAGCTGTATAAAATGCACACTGAAGTGGATTATACGGCAGTGTGGAGTCAAGATAATCCAGTGCCAAGCAGATAATATAAGATTCTAAATGGGTTATATAGCTGTGTGGAAGGGCCTTGAGTCTACACTGCCATATAATCCAGTGCAAATTAGATAATCTGTGGAAGAAACCTAAGTGAGGCCTAAATCTGCCTGTCCCCGAACTGAAGCCTGGCTGTCCCTTGGTTGCTAGGCAACCAAGTGGGCAGAGATTAGCCCTCTAAACTGGCAGCAAATGGATAAAAACAATTATTGCTCTCCCTCTAATTAGGACTTTATTTTTCTTTTCTTTTTGTTGTATCAACCTGGAGGCATGGATGATGGGTTGTGTTGTCAAATTTCGAGATTGGGGGGCCTGTACTTTTGTTGTTTTTATATATATAGATGTGGAGCCCCGGTGGTAAAGTGCGTTAAAGCACTGAGCTGGAGACCGAAAGGTCCCAGGTTCAAACCCCGGGAGCGGCCACTGTTAGCCCCAGCTCCTGCCAACCTAGCAGTTCGAAAACATGCCAATGTGAGTAGATCAATGGGTACAGCTCCGGCGGGAAGGTAACGGCGCTCCATGCAGTCATGCCGGCCACATGACCTTGGAGATGTCTATGGACAATGCCTGCTCTTTGGCTTAGAAATGGAGATGAGCACCAACCCCCAGAGTCAGTCACGACTGGACTTAACGTCAGGGGAAACCTTTACTATATATTAATGTATAAGTCAAGGACAATTTTTGGAACCAAAATTATGGATTTTGGAATGACCTGTAAATAAGTCAAGGGCCATTCTGCAGAGAGGAAAACGCCAATGCCATCTCAGGGAGCCAGCCATCCCTTGCTGCCATGACCATTTTCCCACCAGGTAGCCAAAAATGGCAGAGCAAGGAGAGAAACTTGGCGCTTCTTTTTGGTTCTCCAGGGAAGGAAATTATTTCTTTTTTATAACAGTAAAGGTACAGTACTTATACTTGTCAATGGTTACGTTGATCTAGGTTTGCAGAGTTGTTTTTTTTTTACTAAAATGTCTAGACTTATACATAACTATATAGGGTACATTTGATTACTGGTTCCTGCTCTATTTGCCACATGAATCTTTCTTTTTTCAAACAAGCGCTACTAGTCTTGATGGGTAGACATGCCAGAATTCCAAAACCAAAAATACTTCGAAGGCCAAAACTGTTCACATGGTTGGCTAAGATAGTGACACCTTTGCTTTCCAATGGTTTAAAGCACCCACATTTTATTGAATACACAACATTATTTAAAATATCATATAAAATTACCTTCAGGTTATCTGTATAAGGTTTATAGGAAACATAAATGAATTCCATGTTTGGACATGGGTCCCATCTCCAGGGGTGAGAAAGGTGGTATATAAATATAGTAAATGAATGAAAATGCAGGCATTCCAAAATCTGAAAAAAATCTGAAATCCAAAATACTTTTGGTCCCAAGCATTTCAGATAAGGAATATTCAATGTACAGCAGAAGTGGCTTGCCTCTCTATAGCAGTTAGATGGGAATGGGAGTTGTGGTTTTTCACTGAGACTTGGTTCATTTCCTTCTCATAATCTTGTGCACTTCCCACAAATTTGGGATCTGAATGTTTGACTAGATGTGTATTTGGCTTGACCCAGGTGGATTCTTCTGTTCTTGTTAATTTGAGTATAGAAACATGAGTTTGATCAAGGGAGGAAGGATTCTAAAAAGGATTCTACCTGGTCCAGAAGGTAGAAGAGGCAACAAGGGGATCAGCAACTCTTGATCTAATCTTAACAAATGTGGAAGACCTGATCAATACAGTTGAAGTGGTTGGATCCTTAGGAGCAAGTGACCATGTGCTCCTGCAGTTTGCAATACAAAGGAATGCTGAAACTAAGACAAGTCAAACACGCATTCTGGACTTTAAGAGAGCTGACTTCCAAAAAATGAAGGAATTACTGAGCGGCATTCCATGGACGCCAATATTAAAAAACAAGGGAGTTAAGGATGGATGGGAGTTTTTCAAAAGTGAAATACTCAAGGCGCAAATGCAAACAGTGCCAACAAAGAAGAAAAATAAGACAAGTGCAAAGAAGCCAGAATGGATGTCCAAAGAACTTCTAACTGAGCTAAAGCTCAAAAGTGACATGCACAAGAAGTGGAAAAGGGGAGAAATCGCCAAAGAAGAATTCAAACGTATAGCCAACACCTGTAGGGAAAAGGTTCGCAAGGCTAAAGCGCAAAATGAGCTCAGGCTTGCCAGGGACATAAAAAACAACAAAAAAGGCTTTTTTGCTTACGTTGGTAGAAAAAGGAAGAAAAAGGAGGCGATAGAGCCATTGCAAGGAGAAGATGGGGTGATGGTGACAGGGGACAGGGAAAAGGCAGAACTACTTAATGCCTTCTTTGCCTCGGTCTTCTCAGAAAAAGAAAGCCATCTTCAACCTCAGCAACACGGAATGGACGAAGGATTGGGGGAAATCCAACCCCAAATAGGGAAACAAGTTGTCCAGGAACACTTGGGCTCTCTAAACGAATTCAAGTCCCCAGGGCCAGATCAGCTACACCCAAGAGTACTGAAGGAACTAGCGGAAGTTATTTCAGAACCACTGGCAATTATCTTCGAGAGTTCTTGGAGAACGGGAGAAGTCCCAGCAGATTGGAGGAGGGCGAATGTGGTCCCTATCTTCAAGAAGGGAAAAAAGAACGACCCAAACAATTACCGTCCGGTCAGCCTCACATCAATACCAGGCAAAATTCTGGAAAAGATCATTAAGGAAGTGGTCTGCGAACACTTAGAAACAAATGCGGTCATTGCTAATAGTCAACACGGATTTACCAAAAACAAGTCATGCCAGACTAATCTGATCTCTTTTTTCGATAGAGTTACGAGTTGGGTCGATACACGGAATGCTGTGGATGTAGCGTACCTGGATTTCAGTAAGGCCTTCGACAAAGTCCCCGACGATCTTCTGGCAAACAAACTAGTAAAATGTGGGCTAGACAAAACTACGGTTAGGTGGATCTGTAATTGGCTAAGCGAACGAACCCAAAGGGTGCTCACCAATGCGTCGTCTTCATCATGGAAAGAAGTGACAAGTGGAGTGCCGCAGGGCTCCGTCCTGGGCCCGGTTCTGTTCAACATCTTTATTAACGACTTAGACGAAGGGTTAGAAGGCACGATCATCAAGTTTGCAGACGACACAAAACTGGGAGGGATAGCTAACACTCCAGAAGACAGGAGCAGAATTCAAAACGATCTTGACAGACTAGAGAGATGGGCCAAAACTAACAAAATGAAGTTCAACAGGGACAAATGCAAGATACTTCACTTCGGCAGAAAAAATGGAAATCAAAGATACAGAATGGGGGACGCCTGGCTTGACAGCAGTGTGTGCGAAAAAGACCTTGGAGTCCTCGTGGACAACAAGTTAAACATGAGCCAACAATGTGATGCGGCTGCTAAAAAAGCCAATGGGATTCTGGCCTGCATCAATAGGGGAATAGCGTCTAGATCCAGGGAAGTTATGCTCCCCCTCTATTCTGCCTTGGTCAGACCACACCTGGAATACTGTGTCCAATTTTGGGCACCACAGTTGAAGGGAGATGTTGACAAGCTGGAAAGCGTCCAGAGGAGGGCGACTAAAATGATTAAGGGTCTAGAGAACAAGCCCTATGAGGAGCGGCTTAAAGAGCTGGGCATGTTTAGCCTGCAGAAGAGAAGGCTGAGAGGAGACATGATAGCCATGTACAAATACGTGAAGGGAAGTCATAGGGAAGAGGGAGCAAGCTTGTTTTCTGCTGCCCTGCAGACTAGGACACGGAACAATGGCTTCAAACTACAGGAAAGGAGATTCCACCTGAACATCAGGAAGAACTTCCTCACTGTGAGGGCTGTTCGACAGTGGAACTCTCTCCCCGGGGCCGTGGTGGAGGCTCCTTCCTTGGAGGCTTTTAAGCAGAGGCTGGATGGCCATCTGTCGGGGGTGCTTTGAATGCGATTTCCTGCTTCTTAGCAGGGGGTTGGACTAGATGGCCCATGTGGTCTCTTCCAACTCTACTATTCTATGATTCTATGATTCTATAAAAGCTAAAGGTTTTCCCCTGACATTAAGTCTAGCCATGTCCGACTCTGGGGGTTGGTGCTTATCTCTATTTCTAAACCGAAGAGCCGGCGTTGCCCGTAGATGCCTCCAATGTCATGTGGCCAGCATGACAGCATGGAGCGCCGTTACCTTCCCACTGGAGCAGTACCTATTGGTCAACTCATATTTGCATGTTTTTGAACTGCTAGGTTGGCAGAAGTTGGGGCTGACAGTGGGAGCTAACCCCGCTCCCTGGATTCGAACTGCTGACCTTTCAGTCAGCAAGTCCAGAAGCTCAGCGGTTTAGCCCACTGTGCCACCTACATCTGATCAAAATGTAAGAAGGATACTTCTGCAACAGATACACTGTTAAAGTTATAGCTATCTGGATGAGCTTTTCAAAAGAAGTTACTTGATAAATGGTAAATATTCTTTAGTCATCAATCATCTTCACCTCCTTGGTGGAGCCTCCAGTGGCTTCATGACTTGAAGATTGGGTTGCTGACCTGAAGGCTGCCAGGTTCGAATCTCACCCGGGGAGAGTGCGGATGAGCTCCCTCTATCAGCTCCAGCTCCATGCAGGGACATGAGAGAAGCCTCCCACAAGGATGGTAAAAACATCAAAACATCCGGGCGTACCCTGGGCAACGTCTTTGCAGAGGGCCAATTCTCTCACTCCAGAAGCAACTCTGGTTGCTCCTGACACGAAAAAAACCCTCCTTAGTCAGTTTAATATTAGAGATATTCAGTGACTCTAAATATGAAATGAAACTGGAAATAAATTTAAACTATTTTCCAAGCTATGTTCTAAGAGTAAATGATACAGCCATCTTATTGGGCACTAAACATGTCTGCCTAAAAGCTATGCTGCCTAGAGGTCTAATAGTGGAAGAAAACATAAGACTAAATCAAATAAGTAACATAAACAGTAGATGTGAATAATCATATTTTTCCCATTGGATGTCTTTTGAACTGTCATTACTAGCTGAGATAAAAGAGGTATCCTACTTGAACTCTCTGAGCAATCAAAGAGGTTGTCTCATTGTGTGATCCTCTGAGAAATCATCTCTTAAAGTTCTTCCCACTTGTTCCTCCTACTCATGCACTTGTTAACCTGAATAATCACCCCTGAACCTACTTCAGTCTCCCTTTATGATCATATTCAAAGAATGATTCATATGAAAAGATCATTAGAAAGACACCAGTCATCCAAAGACCAGATATTCTTGAATCATTCTACAATGAAAGACAGCAATTGTGTTCACATTTGCCCATTTTCCTTTGTCAGTGGAGCTCCATGTTTCAATGAGCCATATCATGATTACAAATGACTCAAGACAGTTAGCAGTGATGTAGTTAAAAATACTGAACTCTAGATAAGGATCTGTCACTTGGGATAACACGTTCTTGAACTTCCACTGTCAGACTGAAGTCTTTAGCCACATTTGTTAAGTTACACTTCAAATGATTCATAAAACCCAGCTTCATAAGCTCACATTTGAAAGTTTCAGCATAATTCCAGCCATTACAAATGGAATGTCTTTGTTTTTCCACTTGCAACGCTACTGATTCTTAATATATGTTGTTTTTTATGTTTTCATTTTGAACTCTAAGATAAGTTTG
Organism: Anolis carolinensis; assembly: GCF_035594765.1. Lineage (NCBI taxonomy): Eukaryota > Metazoa > Chordata > Lepidosauria > Squamata > Anolidae > Anolis > Anolis carolinensis. The sequence continues at coordinate 212,758,689 of NC_085841.1, read as the reverse complement.
GCATCTAAATAATTTGGTATGCAAGTTTCTAAATAATTTTTTTTTTCCTAAACACATCATTATGTAATCTGCCAAAGCATTAACTATTCGGTTATGTCTCACTCCAGCAGACTTGGGAAGTTAGTTTCCTACTATAGTTTGCAGATTCCCCAGTCAATATGGTTAGGTGATTCTAAAATGTTTAGTACTAGGCTGAAGAGCGACACAATGTACTGTGAAATGGTGGAAGGCACAGATCCTCGGGATATTTCATTATGTATATGCAAATATTCCAAAAGACAAAAAAATGTAAAATACTCCTGATTCCATGTATAAGAGATATTCAGTGTGTACTTCTCTTTCATTCTATTCATACTGTCCAGGTGGTGTTGTCATACTACCTTTGTAGGTTGCGGTCTTAGGCATGAATATATTGTATAAGCATAATGTATCTTTCAGTATGTTTTCAGCAACCTGTGGAAGTTTAACCCTGAAAGGTGGCCTAAAACTACAAAGCTGTCCTTCAGAAAGATGGTAAAGACCTGGCTGTGGGACCAAACCTTTGGGCAGTGCAATGAGGCAATAATAGGAAATCTACTCCACTGACTGGAGCCAGCATAGTATCTTGAGTTGGTTCAAACAGCTTATTTTAAACTGGATATAACTGATTTTAATGTTGTTTTATGTACATATATATGTTGTGCTCTGCCTTGAGTCTCCTTCGGGATGAGAAGGGCGGAATATAAATGCTATAAATAAATAAAAAAGGCTTCCTCAATTAACAATGCCTTGGGCAAAGAACTTCTTTTTTACAAAGCCTTATGACTATATAATCCCTTTATGTACAGTATCTCCACAAAATCAGAAAAAACCACTGATATAAGTAAAAACAAGCAATGGTGCAAGTTGTTGTCTGACTCATCTAGAAGGGGTGAAGTTAGAGAAACTTGGTTTATGGCTTTAAAGTCTTTGGATATTGTTGCAAATGCTTCTACTTGCTCCAACATCCTATACTGTGCTGTATTTCTGGACAGTAGATCCTCACCACTAAGGTCTGTTACACTTGAGACAACCAACTGTTCTCTAGGCACACATGTATAGAGAAGGTTGATGAGTATCTGACAAAATGAGCCTTAGTATCAGAAAGACATTAATGGGTTCCTAGAACTGGTATTATTCAGTTTCAAGAGGAAAAGACATTAGTAATGGTCTCCCCTAGAAGAGAGGGCTGTGCAGGTAAAATCATTTCCTTCCTTTAAAGCTTTTTACCACATCCTTTTGTGTAATTCAGAACAAAGACAGATTTATCTTCCAATACTTGAGAGAAAAATATACGTGTGATACCTATCTGGGATACATTTATTTAAAAATATGAAGTTCATCTCTCCTGGAAATTTAGCTTTTAAATTGAAATTTAAATGAAATAGCTTTTAATTGAATTGTAACAGAAGCCTAGGATTTTACCATACTTTATAATATTTTATCACCATATGGGAATTTTTAGACTGTTTTAATTTAATTTAATGGTAATTTTAATGTCCTACAAGGAAGCATACTTTGGCCACATAATGAGAAAACTGGACAGCTTAGAGAAGATAATGATGCTGGGGGGAAAGGAAGGAAAAAGGAAGAGGGGCCAACCAAGGGCAAGATAGATGGATATCATCCTTTAAGTGACTGGCTTAACCTTGAAAGAGCTGGGGGTGACATTGGTTGACAGAGAGCTCTGGTGTGGGCTGGTCCACGAGGTCACGAAGAGTCAGAAACAACTGAATGAATACACACACAAAAACAAGGAAGTAATTATGTAACCCATTTAGGTTATCTTATCAATGGTTTTCTATTATATTGTATGTTTTAATGAGGTTGTAAGCCGTCTTGAGTTTGTTGGAGAAAGACAGCATAGAAATTCCCTAAATAAATAAATGAACAAATAAATACAGTGTTCCCTCACTACTTCGTGTTTCACTTTTCGCGGATTCGCTGTTTCGCAGTTTTTCAATAAACTCTAAAAGACTATTATAAATCTTAAAAAATTACAATTTACAGCCTAAGGAAGGAAGGAAGGAGAAGCCAAAGGGAGAGAAAAAGAGCCCAAGCGGCAACGGGAGGAAAAGGAGGCGATTTATCAATACACAATTGGTTGATAAAGACTTAAAATAGTGTATAACTACTAAAATAATGTATAAATATTAAAATTAATATAGTGCCCCCACTTCGCGGATTTTCACTTATTGCGGGTGGTCCTTGAACCTAACCCCAGCGATAAGTGAGGGAACACTGTATTCTTACACACATAATTCTTCCTAAGAGTGGCTGCCCTATCACTTCTGATTCCTTCCTATAACAAACAATAGATATATCTTTACATCATTAAAGTAGAGAAACCCATATACAGGCAGTCCCCAAATTACAAATAGTTTGTTCTTAAGTTGCATTTGTATGTAAGACGGAACAGGTGCATTTTAAAGTGTAATTCCAGCCAAATATATAGCATGGAGAGGGTTAACACCCCTGTGGTGATTGTTTTGCAGTCTGTGCCCCTGTTCAGAAAATTTCACCTCACTTTCCCTGTGAGAATTGGATTTTGAAAAATTTAGATTACTGTGGAAACAAGGATTGGTAATAAAACTTCATTTGAGACCCCTTTTCCCCATGATAACACCCTTACCAGGGGTAGATTTCTCTCACTTCCTGTTGTCTCACTCCTGTTCTTAACTATAGGTTGTTAGTAAGTCGGATGTTTTTAACTCGGGGGCTGCCTGCAGATTCCAACTGTGGTGCCATTACATTCATGCATCCTTGTCCTGAAATAAAGCTTACTTAAGAAGAGAAGGGACGCTCACCTTTTTTTATCACTTTTACAGAACAAGTAGTGAGAGTTAAAATGCACTATGGATAAGAGATTACATTATCTTGAATATATTAGTCTGGTCAAAGAGTAAGGTTTTTCTCTACTGTTCTAGTGAATGTTTTGAGATAGAAGGTGGATATTCTAGTAGATTTTAACAATTAAAGCTATCAATTAATGTCATCTATTATTTCTGGATGTATCCTAATATGTTAGTTTTCGGTTTCCTTATAGACATATAGCAGATGAATGAAAACAAGTGCTCTACAATCACGAACTTGTAAAAGTTAAAAGAAGTATGGCTGAGTTCACCTTGGCAACGTTAGGATCCCATGTGATGGATGAAAAAAAAAAATAAAACTCACCCACACTGCCCATTTTTCATACCAGGAGCAAACAACTGCCACTTCTACCCTCCATCAGGCCTTTAATAGGCTGCAACACCCTACATGTCTCACATGGCAAAAGACAACTAGGCAAAGATGAAAATTTTAATGATAAATTTGGGTAGTTTGAGGGGACTATGTAACCCACACTCTGTCAATGCCTGTTCTAGACATAGCTCAGCATGTAGTTTATGACTTGTTTGCTTTTAAGGGAGTGTGTATGCATACATACATGCATGCATGCATGCCTATATTTGCACAGACTTGTACAGACTGGGATGCAATATACAAGAGACACTGCAGGAGGGGACAGAAGAGGCAATGTTTAAACTATCATAAAATTACAGGTGTGTTACCTGTTTGCCTCATAAGTGAGGAATGCAACCCTCCTGTTCCAGATTAATGACAAAGAGAGAGGTATTGAATCTAAACTTATATTTATTATTTACTTAATTTCTACCCCGCCTTTCTCATCCCGGAGGGGACTCAAGGCAGCTTACAAAATCTGGCAAAAATGCAATGCCGCACAGACAAAGAGAAAAAAAATACATCCATCAAAGTATAAAACAGTCTAAACATATAAACAATTAAAACACACATCAATAAAACAGATTAAAAATCACATAAAATGCCAAGTCATGATCTCATACTTATATACATGCCAACTCTCAGTTATGAACTATCCTAAGCTGGATACAGAGGCTGGCTTTAAAACATACTCCAACTAAATGTCAAAGCGTGTATTTTATTACATTGCATTTTTTAAAATCCTAATTCATAGAATCATAGAGTTGGAAGAGAGCACAAAGGCCAACCAGTTCAACCCTCTGCCATGTAGGATTATACAATCAAAGCACCCAGAACAGATGGCCATCGCACTGTTATTTTAAAAACTACAGAGAAGTAGACTACATCATACTCTGGAGCAACATATCCCATTGTCAAACAGCTCTTACTGTCAGGAAGTTATTCCTAACGTTTAGTGAAATCTCTCGTTATAGCCTGAATCCACTGCTCCATGTCCTAGAATGTGGAATGACAAAAAACCAAGCTTTCTCCATCTTCAACACTACATCTTTTGAAATGTTTTAGAATAGTTATCATGTCACCTTTTAGTCGTCTCTTCTCCAGACTAAACATACCAAGCTCCCTCGGTCACTCCTCATAGGTCATGGCTTCCAGAACATTTACTGTTTTGGTTGCCCACCTCTGGACATGTTACAGCTTGTCAATAGCCTTGTTGAGTTGGACACAGTATTCCAAGTGAAGTGAACCATAACTTCCCTTTGATTTAGACCAGGGGTCCCCAAACTAAGGTCCGTGAGCCAGATATGGCCCTTCAAGATCATTTGTCTAGCCCCCGCCCTAAATTTTATAGACTTAGGATCACCCTAAGTATGAAATGACTTGAAGGCATACAACAACAACAAACCTAATTAATTTGACTAACTCGTCAGCCAAAAGCAGGCCCATATTTCCTATTGAAATACTGGTAGGGTTAAAACTGTTATTCATTTTAAATATATTATTCTTTCATGGTTTTTTGTACTACAAATAAGATATGTGCAGTGTGCATAGAAATTAGTTTTTGTGTTTTTCAAACTATAATTCGAGCCCCCAACAGTCTGAGGGACCGAGAACTGGTCCTCTGTTTAAAAGGTTTGAGAACCCTGATCTAGATACTGTTGGCCCATGTTCTACTTGGGGTCCACTAAGTCTCCTCGATCCCCTTTCACATGTACTGTTTTCAATTCAGATGCCACCCATACTATAGATGTACATTTCATTTTTTTCTGCTTAATTGTAGTATCTTATATTCATTTTGATAGTTTTGGCCCAGCTCTCAAACCTGTAAAAGTTATTTTGAATTTTAAACCTATCCCCTGAGGTATTCATTTTCCTGCTTGGTCTATTTTTCTGAAATAGGTTATTTCCCTCTGTTACTACTTTCCAATCATGAGATTCATTGACTAGGTTTCAATGCTGCTTATCATATGATAAAGAGTTCATTTTCATCTTGTTTAATTTCCAAGTTTTATGCATTAGTGTAGAGACATTGTAAACTTGGGCCATTTCCTCCAACTCAGAGGTGTCAAACTTGTGGTCCTCCAGATATGTGGGTCTCCAACTCCCAAAAGCCCTATCCAGCTTGTCCAATGGCCAAAAATTCTGGGAGCTGAATTCCAAAGCACCTGGAGGGCCACAGGTTTGACACCACTGCTTAGTTGCTTATTTAAGATTTTTTGTCCTTCATACTGTTGACTTCCTGTACTATTCGCCCAGTTTTCTCTACAATAGTCAGGCTATGATCTCCAGTACTTGATGGAACTCCTACCCTAATTTGTCTCTGAAATAACTCGGTTTAAAGTCTTCCTATTAGTATGCAAGATTCTAGTCAAAAACATTCCTGCAACTACTATAAGGTGCAGCCCATTACTTTCCAGAAGTCCAGGTTTATGAAACAGGAGGTCAATAGTTCTGGGCAGCACCATCTGTGGAACCAGTTGTTCACCTCCACTATTCTTCTTTCCTTTTCTGGGCTGTGTCCTTTAATTGACAGGACAGACAAAATGACAACTTGTGCATCAAACTCCTTCAGATATCTACCCAGAGTATCATGACTCTCATGATCTCATGAAGGCTATGCATTGCAATGTCACTGATTCCCACATGAACCAAAAGGAAGGGGTAACAATTAGTGCGCTTGACAAGTCTTGACAGCCTCTTTGTCGCATCATGGAATTTTGCTCCAGGGGAGTGAGTACATTTGTCAAGACATCCTATCATGCCCACAAATCACTGCTTCTTCTGTTCTCCTCACCATAATCCCCTTCTACCACCAAACATCTCCATTGGGAATTGGCAGGGGCTATTCCATGTGCTAACTTTTCCAAGATCACCAGCATGTTCACTGAGAAATGACAGTGTTGCTCTTGTTCCTATTCCTTGTCATCCCCCTCGATGGATTGTCACCTTGCTGTGGTGAGGGGGCTTGCGTGTTTCGATGAAACTGTGGGCACAACCACTGGAGTCATGCACTCCCAGGAGTGGCCGAAGGGGAGGTTCCAGACCAAGCACAATCCAAAGACCCAAAGACCTCAACAGCGGAGCAGGCGGAGGATAACATGATACATGTTACAACGGCTGTGAAGGCGGAAGAAGGCTGCAACAGACTGAGAAGCCACTCTCGTTGTGTTAACCACACCACTGCTGGGACCTCATTCTGTGAAGACTGTGTGTTGACCGGCCGTGCACCGACCTCCACACATTAAAAAAAATCACGCACAGGCATCTTCTAAGAAAATAAAAACCTAAGTAAGTATTCCTTGTCATCACTGATAAGGGAGAGAGCTTCAAATCAATCCTGTAGCACAAACTCAAAGAATAATCTCTTCCTCTTCTACTTATATGTGACACCTTTCTCCAAAAATCCTGTGTTTGAAAACTAAGCACTACAGAGACATTTCTATGTGTTCCTCCTCTAGGGCCTTCTGCTCTGTTCTATCCAAGAAAATCTTATGTTCCTTAATTTGCTGAGGAGTAGATACATGGGTTATAGGCAGCTAGCTCCATCCCCAACAAAGTCTCTGACTCACTTCCTCTAGCATATGCCCCACCCCTCTGAGACCATGTACTCGGGCATAAGATATGGGGCTACACAAAATAGAACAGAACAGAGAGCTAGAAACATTAGCTCTGCTCACAAAACAGTCTTAACCCAACAGACACACGCTCCCCAAAACACAATAGAACAATAGAACACTAATGAGAACACCAACAGGCAGCTAGCTTCCACCCAAGGCACACAAACAAACAGCTTTACAACAGACTCAACAGCTTTAATTCAACAACGCTTCCAAAATACTCTCCAAGGCTGAGGATATTTAATCCAACAGACAAAAGCTCACCTTATGCCATCTCTCCCACCACACTCAAGCTAAACACCCCTGTTGGCCTCACCTGTTACCCAAGCACCGGGAATTGGAACAGCAGCTATATAGAGAGCTAGTTGCATAGCATAAGTTTCTCTGAGTGTGGGAGAGTTTTCAAATCCCATGTATTATCAGTGTTTCTGAAACTTTGCTCCTCCAGATGTTTTGGACTTTGGCTCCCAGAAATCCCAGTAATCTTGCCAGCTGTTAGGAATGGTGGAAGCTGAAGTCCAAAACATCTGGAATAGCAGTTTGAGGAACCTTACATCTGAGCTTCAACTTTTTAATTCACCACAATATATTTCTTAGTCCAGTGGTCCTCAACGTGTGGGTTCCCAGGTGCTTTGACCTACAATTCTCAGAAATCCCAGCCAGTTTACCAGCTGTTAGGATTTCTGAGAGTTGAAGGCCAAAACCTCTTGGGGACCCACAGGTTGAGAACCACCGTCTTAGTCTTTGACAATGACGATGGAACAGATTAAACCACCCTCAGCTCTGGGAGTTATTCCAAATGTATTTTTTCAGCTTCAACACTATTCTTTTCAAGCCATCAAGCATATTGTCAAAGCTGGTAATTTTCTCACAGTGATAACGGAGGGGGGAGATTGGATACACAACTAAGTAAGCACTTTGGGATAAAATGCACCAAAAATAGGAACACACAAAGCAAGTACTGATCCTAACGAGCAAATGAAATCCGAATAAATATCACATCACATTCAAGTTTACTAATCTCTTTAGGAGATTCAATATCCATTTCCCTTATTTGCTGTGAGGTTTATTCATTACATGCATGGAGGAAGAGGAGGAGCTTCACTGAGAAAACTATCATGGAATAATGTTTCATTTATAAAAATTGTATTAAATGTAGCTCTCTCTCTCCCTCCCTTCCCCTGAGAGAGGTACTGGAAAAATACTAGTCCCTCCTCTAGTTAATTAGCCTTCCAGGCTGACTGCCAGTAGAAACCTCCTGGCTTTTTTTTGCAGGCAAAGCTTACCAGACCTAAAATATAGTAAGGCAGCAAGGAATCATATTCTAGAAAGAAGCTGTTTTACCCTTTTCTCTTTATTCACCTATTAACTAAAAAAAAAGAGACAATAAATGAAGTTCTCATAGTCTTCAGTGGGAGCCACTGGCCAGGATGCGGACAAATTATATATGTATCTTGCAAGGTTTCTATATTAGAATTCACTGTAGTCAAAGGCTGTTAAAAGCTGCCATGCACAATGAATATCATAGAATAGGCTTTTGGACAGTAAAAAAGCAGACCAAACATTCTTGTTAAAAATTGTGTAATAAATAATTTAATACAGTAGTTATTCTGCCATCCCTGGAGATTACACCTTTCATATCAAATACACACTACAAGAAGCACATTTCTGAAGCAGGTATCAACAAGCATTTCTGAAGAACCCACATTGGTACACACGAATTGGCAGCCATGGCACAGGAAGTGAGACAGTTTTGACAATCTGAGCCCAATGCCTCGTGATGTGAAAAGAAAAGTGGTGTGGGATCAATTTTTAGTACTGGAACAGACTTTTAGGATACATAAAAAGTGATAAAGTAAAGTGCTTTGTAGAATTTCTTTTCCTCTGCATGGAAAGTAATACCAGTCTACTGGGGCTTAGAAAAGAAGTAGCAATCCTACAATAGAATACAAGTTGAGCATCTTTTATATGAAATTCTAAACTTCAAAATACTCAAAAAAAATCAAAATTGGCCACAGATGACTGAAATAATGACACTTCTGCTTTCTGATGATTGAATACACACTGGCCTTGTTTCAAGAACAAAATTGTTTAAAATATTATATAAAATTACTTTCAGACAACCTACATAAGGGTGTATAAGGACACACAAACGTTGTGTTTAGACCTGGGACCCATCTCCAGGATCTCATTATAGCAGAGTCTCACTTTTCCAACATAAACAGGCCAGCAGAATGTTGGATAAGCGAAAATGTTGGATAATAAGGAGGGATTAAGGAAAAGCCTATTAAACCTCAAATTACGTTATGATTTCACCAAAACATCATTTTTTACAAGTCTGTCACTTTTTTGGGAGTGTGGCTGAACTTGTGTTGTTGTTGGGCGTGTTGGCCCGCTGCAGGTTGCTGCCGAGAGTAACAGCTATTAATCCGGGTGGGAGGCAAACTGCGTTGGATAATAGACCACATTGGATAAGAAAAGGTTGGATAAATGAGACTCTATTGTATATATGTATAGGAAAATACAGATACCATGTATACTCGAGTATAAGCAGATTTTATTTCAGTCCCTTTTAGGGCTGAAAAAGCCCCGCTCAGCTTATACTCGATTGAGAGTCCTGGCTGGCTTATATTCAGATCAGCTTATACTCAAGTAGATGGATAATCAGAGTTGGACAGTCTTCTCTTACTGAAGTATTATCTTAAATTACAGTTTTATGTAAATATTCAAAAACGTTTAACCTACTGATGCCTCAATTAATGTAATTTTATTGGCATCTATTTTTATTTTTATATTTGAAATTTACCAGTAGCTGCTGCATTTCCCAGCCTTGTCCTATACTCGAGTCAATACGTTTTCCCAGTTTTTGTAGTAAAGTTAGGTACCTCAGCTTATATTCGGCTTGGCTTATACTCGAGTATATATGGAGATATTCCCAAAAAAAATTAAAAGCAAAACCAAAGGCACTTCTTCATTAGGGATACTTTTTTTTCATGTCAGGAGCGACTTGAGAAACTGCAAGTCGCTTCTGGTGTGAGAGAATTCGCCACCTGCAAGGACGTTGCCCAGGGGACATCCGGATGTTTTGATGTTTTACCATCCTTGTGGGAGGCTTCTCTCATATCCCCACATGGAGCTGGAGCTGATAGAGGGAGCTCATCCGCACTCTCCCTGGGTGGGATTCGAACCTGGCAGCCTTCAGGTCAGCAACCCAACCTTCAAGTCACAAGGCTTTAACCCACTATGCCACCGGGTGATACTAAATCTGTACCTAACACTAAATATGGATAGTGGCTTAGCATCTTTCATTGTAAGCATTATACACGAAGTGTAAACAGAGGTCCCTGAAACTACCTCCCTGTACAGCTGGCAAGCTTTCCTTCTAACATTCACATTCCTATCTCTTTGCTACAGACCTTTTCTGGTCCAGGTTTACACCAGTGAAAGGCCACTGACCTTATGGTAGCCTACTAATGCATTTCAAATTGCCACCAGCAAGTAGTCAACAGGGGCTTAAACAATCATCAAAACAATGGCATATGGGTTTCCCTTTGGAACAGCAGTGGAGCCCAGTTCTGTATCCTATCTTCTGTTGTCACTTCACAGTACAGCAGAAGAGAACCAAGACAGAGGTCCCAGCTACACTGCCATACAATGCAGTTTGAAACTGCATTATATGACAGTGAAGATGAAACCCCAGAAAAAGCAGAAAGAGCCTAAAGAGCCAATTCACCCCTTGTCTTTTCTAGGCATATTCCAGTTCCAAAGGTAAAAATAAACCCTAAAAACCCCAGAAAGATCCTTCCAAAACCAAGATATTTAAATACATTCAAACACTATATGTACATTATGTACCAGGGCCTGTGAACATAAACATGCCGTTTTGAAACTTCACTAGTTAGAAGGAAGACAGGGCATCTTTCTTTACAAGGAGGCAGGAAACCAAGGAACTGAAACCAATCACTGTTTAAACCCTTTCCAGCCTTAATTTAAAAGTTATAGATTACAGCAAAAAACTTTGTGACAACTAGGACTGCATGCTTCAAAACACTTACTAGGTACCTCGAGGTTAACTATTCCAAACTAACACAACTACATAGAGGTTGCTTAGAATTTAACTCCTCACAAGCTCAGTAATTCCAACTCCTAAATGGGCAGAGAACTAAAGTTTACATTCAACAGAAGTCACTTCCAACAATCTTGTGGGGCTTGAACTTAGCTTTTTCATTATTACCTGTTATGATACTGAAACAAGCAACAAAATTTTAACAACCAACAGATGGTGATGCTGCTGTTTCAGAGATTTAAAAACAATACTTTATACAAACTAAAATACTAAAAGGGAGGTAAAGATATAAATATAGTGTTTGTCTCTTTAAAAATCTATATCTGCAAATGTAGCTCTCTGTACCTATACATTAAGTCAGAAGAATCAGTTCTTCCTAATAATAAAGCAACATTAACAGGACACAAAAAGAAAGAAACAAAGAATCATTCAACATTTTAGCACAATTTTCATCACTACTCATGTTGTATTTCTACGCCTACTACTGAGTCATTGTGTGCAAGATCAAACTGTCAGTTTTTATAGTCTAGCTAGTAATATCTGTCTCTGTCATGCCTGCCTCTTTATGCTGATACATCTAGATGTGCCAGCATACCATCTCTATGGCATCATATTTCGATGAGCTAAAATGGGTGTGGCAGCTATATGTCTCAAGCAAGTTTTCATGATTATGACAGCAGAGTTGTCAGTGAGCTCTAAAATACCACAAACAATGCATACTGTATAGCATTCCCAAACTGGTAGCCTCCAGATGTGTAAGCCCCAGTGGCTGGAAAGGATGCCAAATTTAATCCAGAAAACCCAGAGAACACCAGACTGAGAAAGGCTGAAAGACTGTGACCAGAAGTCATATAAGTCTTATCTGCACTAAATGTCAAGGAGATATATCTGGACAAAGGCTAGTCAAATATAAGGAAAGACTTGAATGAAAAAATCCAAGTAACATCTCTAACTATTTGACATAAAAGGTTCTTCCCAGAACAGAGCTAGATGTCGGCAGTTCCCATTTATTTCAGTAAGACCTGTACAGAAGTGTCTCCCATTTTTCCAGCCACAAAAGCATTGAAGATGTGCCACTTTTTGCAGCTCCTTTCCACTCCACATCCATACACTTTATGACTTGGGATGGTGAACCACTGGTATCAACTAATGCTGGCTCCAGGAAAGACGGAGCATCCAACCAGTTTTGAGAAACAAGTTTCAATTAACATGGTTATAATAAAAATGCTAGTGTTATGAATATCACATGGAGCCCCGGTGGCGAAGTGCGTTAAAGCGCTGAGCTGCTGAACTTGCTGACCGAAAGGTCCCAGGTTCAAATCCCGGGAGCAGCTTGAGCACCCGCTGTTAGCTCCAGCTCCTGCCAACCTAGCAGTTTGAAAACATGCAAATGTGAGTAGATCAATAGGTACCGCTCCGGCGGGAAGGTAACGGCGCTCCATGCAGTCATGCCGGCCACATGTCCTTGGAGGTGTCTACGGACAATGCCGGAGAAATGGAGATGAGCACCAACCCCCAGAGTCAGACATGACTGGACTTAACGTCAGGGGAAACTTTTACCTGTTTTTACTATGAATATCATCATCATCATCATCATCATCATCATCATGAATATCAGTAGTTATCTAGCAATGCTCATGATAGTGATGAGTATTTACTTACTCTCTGCCATTTTAGAAACTTGCATTTTGAACAGAATTTAGGTAATGAAAAGAACCAAGTAGTAATGTGATACTTTTTCTTTAAAAAAAAATGTCACTGCAAAGGTAATTAATTACTGGGGAGATTTATTATGAGTCACATAATGCTTCGCTCACAAAAAACTCAGATGTGACTTATCTCACTAGACTAATTACAAGCTGATATTAATCACAGGACATAAATAAAGGTGATATTAATTCAGAGTACTCCATCTAGTTTAATCAGGTTAAATGTCCAGGGAATCAAATGAAAACATTAACCCCACAGATGCTACAGTGAACTATATGCCAGCCAATTCATGAGTGAATGAATATTAAAATATACACCAGGATCTTTCCAGGACATGATGAAAAACTAAAAGAAATGCACTTTCATCAAAGATGATTAAAAGGGAAGGGGAGAAAGAAATCGACTTCCTCTTTTTCAAATACTCCTGAAATCAAAGTGCTTATTTGCATTTTATAAGGTACAACAAAGGCTTGATGGCAGCACCTCGTAGCAGTGTTCAAAATAGGTCTCTACATGTGCATAAATAAGAGAAAACACACAAGCTATATTCATATCAATCATCTACAGATTTCTCCCTTCATGTGTAGATTCCCAGAATGAATGCTGTCCTCCATTAAACAGTAAAACCTACTGACATAACAATGAAGTCAGTCACACTACACAATTATAGTGTTGTGATTTTACTTTAAATGTCATGATTACATGCTTTGGAATTTTTGGATTTGTAATTTATGAAAGGCAAATTAAAATATGAGTGTAGTGGTCCAAATGCTGGACTAGAACACTGGAGATCATGTGTCAAATCCCCACTAGGCCATGGAAAGCCACTGAAGGGTATTGGATAAATCGCACTCTCAGGCTCTGATGGAAGCAAAGTAAATCCTCTCTGAACAAACTCTGCCACAAAAAATCATGATAGCTTCACCTTAGAGTTGCCATAAGATAGAAATCTCTAAGTCCTCAAATTTTAGTCTGTGGTCAGCTTCAAGTTGACCATAGAGTCATGCTGTAAAAAAGGTAAAGGTTTCCCCTGACGTTAAGTCTAGTCATGTCTGACTCTGGGGGTTGGTGCTCATCTCCATTTCTAAGCCGAAGAGTCGGCGTTGTCCGTAGACACCTCCAAGGTCATGTGGCCGGCATGACTGCATGGAGCGCCGTTACCTTCCCGCCAGAGCGGTACCTATTGATCTACTCACACTGGCATGTTTTCGAACTGCTAGGTTGGCAGGAGCTGGAGCCGCCCCCGTGGTTTGAACCTGGGACCTTTTGGTCTGCAAATTCAGCAGCTCAGTGCTTTAATGCACTTCGCCACCGGAGCGGTTTTTCACTTTCACTGGGTTTCTATGTCCTTAATGCAAGCAAATGTGGAAGACTGTGAACAAGTCTAATCCCCTTTTAACTAATTCCAAATGAGTGTCCATTACTCACATTTGAAAGTTTATGAGCACAAATAGCAGCCCTTCCCTGTCAAAGCATATAACTGGATAAGTGCTTTGTCTTTCCCGTGCCAGTTCCGTCCGGCTGTAGTTTCCTCAGACAATATAATTAGTAAGGAAACTGCAGATGACTACAGATGCAGCTGTCAAGAAAACAGAGGCAAACACATTATCCAGCACCCATTGTGGTAAAGCAAGCACTGTCCAAACCCATGATGGCAACAAATGCACAGGACAGAGGTTGAAGTTTTTGTTAAGCAGTGTTTTGATTTATTTCATGTAATGTATTGCTGCAAGGGAGAAAGTAAGTTGCAGCACTGATTCAGTTGAATCTGTAACTTCATTAGTAAAGTTCCTTTGGCAATTTAAAAATATATATACCCTAAACAAAAGCATTCTCCCAATCAGGTGAATCTAGTGAGTGTAGGAGAAGGCTTTGCCTTTCACACAATGATTTTAACTTGAATTGAGATCCACCTGTGATTGACCTGGGTACTCTTCATAATGAACCCCAATATTTAATGTCTAGCTCAGCAAAGCGGAATTCTACAACCCTTCAGCTATTGCTGGACTGCAACTCCCATGATCCTTCATCATTAGTTAAGTTGTTGCAGCGTCTGGTGGCGCGGTGAGTTAAACCACTGAGCTGCTGAACTTGCTGTCCAAAGGTTCAGCACTTCAAATCCAGGGAGCAGGGTTGGCTTTCGCTGTGAGCCCCAGCTTCTGCCAACCTAGCAGTTCCAAAACATGCAAATGTGAATAGATCAATAGATACCGCTCCAACGTGAAGGTAACATCACTCCATGCAGTCACGCCGACCACATGACCTTGGAGGTGTCTACAGACAACACCGGATCTTTGACCTAGAAATAGAGATGAGCATAACTCCCCAGAGTTGGACATAACTGGACTTGATGTCAAGGGGAAACCTTTACCTAGTCTTTCTCACGTTAATATTTTTCAAAATGGAAACTACAGCATGCAGCAGGAATGCCTGGCCCTCAGAAGAAAAGACAGGAGAAATTAATTCACATTGCCTGTGACAAAAAGAACAATTCCTAAGTGGCTACATTTTCCATACTATCTTCTTGCATCCATATTGTCAATTATTTTCTCTCAACAAGCTTTTGAATGCTTAGAAGCTTAAAACAAAGATAGCGAATTCTACACAAAGCTTCAATTAAACATCATGTGCACAATAATGGAAGACTATAAAGGAGGTAGGGAATAAATCAACAATTCAAACATTAATGGTTGAGGAGTGAGTAGTGGAGCTAGGCCATATTTTAAACAAGTACATTTCTTATTTTCTAATCTGGGGCAGGAAACCTTTCAAAATGATGGTGGGCAACTTCTCCCATCATGCATCGCCACTAGCCAAGTTGAGTACATCTGATGGAATTCTTCTAAAGAGCCCAATGCTCTTAATTTCCAATCTAATCCAAACTACCGATCTAACATCTGAGCTAGGTATCCAAAACCATTCTCCCTCATGTAAGCAGCTGACAATCTATGCTAGCACTTGTCCTGCCTTTAGCAACCACACTATCTCCATTGCACTTCCTGCCACACCAGTGCTTTGTTACAGCTAGAATCCTTAGAGGGCAGTACTATAGCAAAAGCACTTGTAGCTTTTCCAGTCAATACCTTGGCCTCAGCTGGCAGATAGGTACAATATTACAGGTGAATATAACAGAATTATATGCAAAATTACAAGAGTAAAACACATATGTATATGTGTACAAAACCAGATTGTATCAGAAGATCCTTATCTAAAGCTTAGACACCAAGGAGCTGGACTTTCAACAATACCACCGCAATCACAAGATTGATGGACTGTTGTTGTTACGTGCCTTCAAGTCAACTCTGTAATAAGGGGTTTGGAGAAACTTTATTCAGAAGAGGTTGGTCACTGTAAGGCTGAGATAGTATGACTTGTCCAAAATGCCCCATGAGGCTTCCAGTGTCTTGAGCGGGAATTCAAACTCTGGTCCTTTAGAATCCTAGTCCAGCACTGTAATCACGACATCACTCTGCCACTTTTAAGACAGGTGGCACATGTGAATATTCAACTATGTTTAAGCTTGAATTCAATAAGCCTATTGACCCAACAACAATATTGTCCATGTTGCTGAGAGTCACCTACAAATCAACCCTTCACAGCGAACATCTTGATGAGACTGTGGTCAGCACTGAACCATTATACTACAGTAGAGTCTCACTAATCCAAGCTAAACGGGCCGGCAGAAACTTGGATAAGCGAATATCTTGGATTATAAGGACTGATCAAGGAAAAGCCTATTAAACATCAAATTAGGTTATGATTTTACAAATGAAGCACCAAAACTTCATGTTATACAACAAATTTGACAGAAAAAGTAGTTCAATACGCAGTAATGTTATGTTGTAATTACTGTATTTACGAATTTAGCACCAAAATATCACGATATATTGGAAACATTGACTACAAAAATGGCTTGGATTATCCAGAGGCTTGGATAAGCGAGGCTTGGATTAGTGAGACTCTACTGTACTAGGTAGAGGAAATGGACATATACATATACCTGATGAACCTATCAGATCTCCTTGTGTTTACAACAGCTCAGCTGTTGGCTTTATTGAGTCTATGTTATTGACATTACAAGGGTGCCTTCCTCCTCCTTTTGAAATAGTTTTCCCCTTAATTTAGTGTTTGGCATTACTACTTTGTTTAGTGTTGCATTGTTGTTGCTGTTGTTTTGACGTGCCAATGTTAAAATTGGATTTTAGCTATACAGTGTTCCCTCCCTACTTTGCGGTTCGTTTTTCTCTCCCTCACTGCTTTGTGGATTTTTCTGAGTGGTGGCGCATGTGCAAAATGTGTCAGTTTCCCTTTTGCGTATGCGCCCTCCCTCTCGTCAGCGTGGATGCCGAGAGGGAGGCGCATGCGCAAAAGGGAAACTGGCAGGCACCGGAGAGGAGAACACTAAGAAGAAGCACAGGAAGAAGGCTTGTGAAGGGGAGAAAGGCCACCTAACTACTAATATAATGTGTAAATATTAAAATAAATATAGCGCCCCTACTTAGCAGATTTTCACTTATTGCGGGTGGTCCTGGAACGTAACCCCCACAATAAGTGAGGGAACACTGTATTCAAGTTGTAAGCAGACCCTATTTAGGTCCCGTTCTCTTTTTTCTCATCCTTTTTAAAGAAAAGACACACATTCTCTCAAATGTCCATATGATCATTACTGGTATAGCTCATACTCCATCCCAATGATGCCATTCTCAATTTCATAACGAACAAGAATTTCTGGGATATCTTTCTACAGTTTCATCACCAAACACAATTCCTTCTGGAGAAAACTGGGAGATATATTATTGTCCACATTCCAGAACACTGTAAATAGTGCAAGATTTAGGTAGGCTTCTTCACTAACTCTTGCAGGAGTCCAAAATATTGTCCCTTTTTATTCTCATATATATATGTCAACACCGCAGCAGAATAACATCATATGAAGTTTGCAGTGAATATAAAATGATATTAAGTTACAGTCATAGGTTTCTTCTTACAAACAAATTGACTATGTTTACTTGAACTGTACTCTTAAAAAATGTATGAAAACAGGCATTCGCTCAATTTCAAATTCATGACCAGAATAACTCAAATGAACCTCTGTGTTAAAATAAGATCTGCCTTGCAGGAGTAGATCCTTTTAAAAAGGGTAAACATATAGCTTGAGGGGAACATTAAATCATAACATAAAGGTCAAGACATAATGCTTTGACACACGTGGTCAGGAATAAACAGTCCCCCTCCTCTTCCAACAAAGTCACTCCTGTGTGTTTAACCAAAGCTGAAAATAGAGGAATGATGTTACCTTTCACTGAAGCTATAAGCTGCATACAAGTCTGCTAACTGTATTAACATACCCTAGGAAAGAGCACTTCAAAGCACAAGAGAAATCATTGTTTATTTATTAGGACGTTATTGTACAAAGCTGCTACTCCACGGTAGTCATGCAAGTACTGATCTCTCTTTGTTTCTGCCAAGTTTATGAGGAGCTAGCAAAACAAATCCAGTAACAGAGAAATCACTAACATTTACTGAACAATAAACATTATTTTGTCTCCTCTAGTACTATTAGGCCAGCTGCAACCATACCTTGAGAAGTCTGACTTGGCCAAGGTAGTCCATGCCTTAGTTAGCTCCAGATTGGACTACTGCAATGTGCATGAGGCTGCCTTTGAAGACGGCCCGGAAGTTCAATTGGTACAAAGGTGGGCGGCCAAGTTGCTAACTGGAGTGAATTATGGGGAGCGGAGTTTATATTTTTAGGATGTTTTATACATTTTATGTGATTAATTCATTGTAATGCAATGTATTTTATGGTGATATATTTCAATTTTGCTTTATTGGACTTGGTCCCCATGTAAGCCGCCCCGAGTCCCTTCAGGGTGTAAGAATAAAGTTATTATTGTTATATTATTACATAGTGCCAAGCAGACTGAAAACACTGATTCCCAGAAAAAGAAATCAAGACCAAGAACTGCAATGATGTGAATGGTAACATTCTCTTGAATAAAGGTTTACCCGCTACATAGCTTTTAGAAATAATGCCAACCTAAACAAATGAAATCTTTTCTGAAATATTTTATTTTTCATTCTAAAAAAAAATTATATAATGTGTTTTTCAGTTTTCACAGGCAAAAAAAGAACTTCAAATTTTTAATTTTTAAAAGTCAGTTGTGTTTTTAATTTATATATATATACACACACACACAGTATTTACTATTTCACTATTTTACTCTATTTTATTTTATTTTAAATAGGAAAGATAAAGGTTAGTTGTTAGTTTGTGTTGGCAGAGATGGGGAATATATAGGCCAGAATAGTATGTGATCTTTGTTTTAGAGGGTTTTTACTTTTAATTGATTATGGAAATGCAATAAAAATTAATGAAAAATGTTTTAAACTTCCAGTTTTTCTCTCAGGCTTCCACATTTCTAACCCAAGGCCAAAGTCATGTTAAACTGGAATATCACTATGCAAAGAGATCTTGCAGCACCTTTTAGACTGAAAGAAAGAAGCTGGTTGCATAAACTTTCATAACTCTTCATTCTTTCAGTCTCTAGAAGATGCAAGATCCCTTTGCATACATCTGTAATTGTCGTCTTCCTGACCACTGGAACGGAATACAATTCTGACATAAATCATCACAAGTTATTCTGTAAAGAAAACCACCACACACACACACACACACACACACACGCAACAACAAAAAACAAAACCATCTGGATTAGAACCGTGGAAATAAAATTCAACTCATCTGGCATTTGTATGTGTGAAACACAGTTCCACCACAGGTTGTGACTGCTTTAATAGGATCAAATAATTATTTTAAAGCAATCTTGCGGTTTAACTAATTATACCAAGACAAACAAGTTGCTAAACTTGGGTCACAATCATATCGCTAGTCCTGAACAGAGTATGACCATTAGAGCAATGGGATTTATCTCAATTGAATTTATCTATGTGTTGACTTGCTGCTCAACCATAGATTGCATTAATCTCTATTATCTGGGCCTAACCAACAAGATTCTAGCATTTCTCTAATTAGAGTCCACATGGCTTTGGAAGAGTGGGGATATTCAATAATCAGAAGCAAAAAATGATTCTAGCCTTTTATTTCATTTTCATTACTTTAAATTTTCCCTGTCATAAATTGTAAGTTTAAAAATTATACTTTGCAAGTATTCATTGTAAATTGTTCCCTATTAGGTTTTGAAAGAAAATAAGTTACTAATACAAAAAATAAAAGTATTCAAAATGTCGTGGTTATGGTTTTATGTCTTTTTTTCTGGGGAAAGGGTCTGTGGCTTTATCAGATTCCCAAAGAAGTAAAGATTGAAAATCAATTCGTCAATACTAAGCAAATGGTTTGTGACCTGATCAGGTTTTTCATTTATCTTCCCAGTTGATTCAGGCAACTTTCCCTTTGATTAAATTCAGATCCATCTGGAACATCCTTCCAAACACAGAGACCCCAAGAACTACTCACGATTCTTTATAACAACCAAGACATTGCTCAAATTAAAACCCAGATTAAGGATTCAACATATTTGATCTGGAATTAAGTAACTGATTAATCACACCATCTCTTGCTTTCAGATCTACTAATTATCATAAAGTTGGTATAGTATATAATGTAATTCATAGAACAACTCAAGAGTCTCAATCCTGAATGCGTTAAAATAAATCAGCTCATGTTGATCTTCATCTGCTTTGGATTCTCTGTAACAGAGCCCCAAGGAAATAAAATGCAACAGGGATTGATTTATTTTAACTGGTTTAAAACTGAAGAATTTATGTTTATCCTTTAATTTTAACATATTTAGTTTGGGGGGGGGGGGGAATCTATGCCAGAAGATGCCTTATTTTTTCCATTATTTGTTTACATTTCCACTTTCTGCTTAAAAAGTGTGTGGCCGGCTTAAAATTCCTTAAAAGAGATTACAATGAGCCATTGGTATCCACTCACGTTTACTTCCAGGACCTCCATGGATGCTCACATCACATACAATGGCATAATAAAATGATATCCCTTATATAAAATTGTAAAATTAAGGTTTGGTTTTGGGAGTTTTTTGGGGGAAAGAGAGCATTTTCAAGGTGTGGATGACTGAATTCACAGACAAAAAACCCATTGATATGAAGGGCCTACAGTAGATAAACCAACCTGTCCTCAGAATCTTCAAAACCAAATCCAAGGACCTTAATCAAACAGTTAAAGCCTTTATTTCCCCCTATTTAAGCACAACCCTGGGCAAAAATATATGACTCTTGGAGTCAAACCTTTATTGTATTTATGGTTGTGCAAATTGTGAATATTTAATCTGCCAAATAGCAAATCCTTTTAATTTTTCCAATTTATCCTCTTAACTACCAGTAAAGTTCAGTACACTTTTAGCACCATCTCATACACATATTCAATGAAGCTAACCCCCAAGTAAGCATGTTTAGGATTGCTGATTAACTGCTGCAATTCTGTCCATTTTATGTGGGAGTAACGGCACTGAAAGCCACAGAACGTACTACTGGGTTTGCAGAGCGATGTGATCTTGCAGAGTGT
This sequence comes from Anolis carolinensis, assembly GCF_035594765.1. Classification (NCBI taxonomy): domain Eukaryota; kingdom Metazoa; phylum Chordata; class Lepidosauria; order Squamata; family Anolidae; genus Anolis; species Anolis carolinensis. The sequence continues at coordinate 212,737,505 of NC_085841.1, read as the reverse complement.
CCATGTAGACATAACGAAAGCACTAATCAGAAATTAATGTCAAGACAGCTCCCTTAATTTCAAGGGTATTACTTTTGTAATGCAAGATGCCTATGGGATGAGAATGTTTATGTCACGCTCCAAAGTATTACAAAGGTTCTCTGTACAGCATGTATGGTTCAACTGTTATAACTACCAATTAATATGCATACAATTGTTCATGAATTAAAATGCATGTATGCTGTTCAGCAAATCTGATTCAGAAGCCTGAATTTAAATCAGTCTGGATTTAAATTAAGTCACCTTGATTTAAATAAATTCACGATGAAAGTCATTTAGTTGAATGTGACTTAGCTTCCTCTGGACTGAGTCCAAGGTTCTGGAAGGGAGTTTTGGAAGGAAGCATTATCATTAAATACTTGGCTCTACTCCTAAGCATGCTTACTAGGGAGCAAGAACTACTGAACTCAATGGAATTTCCTTCTAAGTAAATGTGATTGGTACTATCCTACAAGAAAGCAATTGGCTAATTCCCTCAATGATTTTGTTGTCATGGTTTGGAAATATATGCACAAGAAAAATAAAGAGCTCAACTCCTGCTACGCATGTTCTGCCTTTCAAAACACCTATAACTTCCTATTAGCTCACGATCAATTAAGTCAACCTTTAGATTTCCAAGGGAAGATCTTCCACTTGCTTGACTTAGCAGAAATGCATCTTTCTAAAGCAAGATCTTAGGTTATAGCTTGATGAGTCTATAGGTGTGCTGTCTACACTATATAATTAATGCACCACTTTAACTGGTCATGGCTCAATGCTATGTAAACATTGGAGTTGTAGTTTTATAAAGTCTTTAGCCTTCTCTACCAAAGAGTACTGGAACCTCACCAAACTAATACTCCCAGGACTACAGAGCATTGATCCATGGCAATTAAAGTGGTGTCAAACTGAAATAATTCTTCAGTGTAGATGTAACTTCCTCCGTGGCCACTATGAGACTAAAACCAAATCAGACAGGAGAGCAGCAATTCCATTTCTATCTTATTCCACTGCCTGTCCCCCAGCATTAAATTCCAGCCCGAGGAAAAGTTGCATAGTACTTTGAAGTTTGCATACCACATTATGTGCGCTGGCTGATCCCCCAAAAGCTATTATCTTATGGTCCCTGTAATGTTTTCTTTTGACATCTTGATCTTAAAATGCTCATGCTGATATAGAAATGTTTGTGAATATCTAATGAATAGTAAAATATTACATGTCTACTCAGAAGTAACTTCCACCAAGTTCAAGGGTACTTACTTCCAAAATTTCACATGTGTGGTAACAGCAACCCTTCAGATATTGTTGAATGCAACTTCAATATTCCCCACTGCTGGCTATTCAATTTCAGCTGACATGACTTGCAGTACAACACCATCTGAAGGGTGACATGATTACCAACCATGCTAGAGTCTAACAGTACCTTCAAACTTTCAAAAAAGGACATAAGTGGGGAAAATAAATTTTACAAAAATCTAGGCTGGGCAATACCATTCTAAGACCACCAAAATACTATTAAGAAGATGAACTTTTGAGCCCTCCAGGACTTTTTCATAAAGGTTGAGCACAACAAAACATACCTAGTTTTGTAGTGCTCCAAAACGCAAACAGATAAAGGAAACCACTTAAATGTCTTAATGTTTAATGTGTTATGGTTATGCTTATGGTTTTAGTTTTTAATGATTTAATTTATGGCTATATGTGAGTGCTTTTAGACTTGTAATGTTCTTTTTATATGGATGTGAGGCATTGAATCTCTGCCATTTACTATGTTGTGAACCGCTTTGAGTCCCCAGGGATGAGAAAAGTGGTATATAAATGAAATAAATAAATGAATAAATAAATAATTCTGTAGCACTAGACCTAAAACCTAAAAGGTTTGGAAAGCATGTCCTATAAGGAGCACCCTAAACAGCTGGGGATGTTTAACCTGCAGAAGAAGTGGCTGAAAGGAGACGTGTGAGCCATGTTTAAATATATGTGAAAGGATATCATAAGGAAAAGGGAGCAGGCTTGTTTTCTGCTGCCCTGGAATTTAGGAATCAAAGCAATGGATTCAAATTACAAGTAAAGGAGATTCCGCCTGAAGATTAGCTATTTTTATATAGATTTTTAATTCTTCAACTGTTCAATCACACTATTTATGATGTCTGACTGTTTGATGTCTACCTTCTTGCCAAAATCATTAAATTTGTTTTTATTGTATGTGTAAATGTTTTATTTTTATAATTGTATATAACATTGAATGTTTGCTATTCTTGTTCTTTGGAAGCTGCCCTGAGCTCCTTTGGGGATAAAGAGCAGGATAAAATTATTATTATTATTATTATTATTATTATTATTATCATCATCATCATCATCATTAGGAAGAACTTCCTGATCGTGAGAGCTGTTCAACAGGGGAACTCTCGGCCTTAGAGTATGATTGAGGCACCTACTTTGGAGGCTTTAAAACAAACAATCGGTGGCCATCAGTCAGGGGTCCTTTGATTGTGTTTTTTCCTTCATGGCAGGCGGTTGGAGTAGATGGCCCATGTGGTATCATCCAACTCTATGTTTCTATGATCCAAACTCCTCTTCTCAATAATCTTGTGGTCCCAATAGGGACCATGAAACGATTTTTTATTCTCTTCATGAACCATGCAGCTGTAGTAATTTTACAATTGTTCATAGAATCCTAGAGTTGGAAGAGACCACAAGTGCGATGCTGTACAACCCAACAACAAGCAGGAACCCCCCAGTAAAATCATAGATAGCCACCCAGCCTCTGTTTAAAGACCTCCAGAGAAAGAGACTTCACCGCACTTCAAGGCAGCATATATTCCTCTGTCGAACAGCTCTTACTGTCAGGAAGATGTTCCTAATATTTAGGTGAAATTTCTTTTCCTGCAATTTGAATCCACTGCACCATGCTCCAGTCTGTTGAGCAGCAGAAAACAATCCTGCTCCCTTCTCAATGTAACATCTGGCCCTTCCACATAGTCATAAAATCCAGAATATCAAGGTAGAAAATCCCACAATATCTGCTTTGAATGGGGTTATCTGAGTCCACACTGCCATATATTCCAGTTCTAAGGAGATAATGTGGGATTTTATTCAGATGTGTGGAAGGGGGCATCCTTTCAAAGGTTTGAACACGGGTATCATGTCCCCTCTTAACCTTCTTTTCTCCCATGAAATAATTATATGGGCATTTCTGCTGCTATTTTTCCTGCATGACCCACCACATCCTAGTTGGTAGGGTATTTAGAATTATCTTCTGTGAGAAAGGTCTCTAGTGCCTCACCAAAATATTGTATATATACTCATATATAATTTGACCTCATGCATAAGTCAAGGGCTGGTTTTGGGGTCAAAATTATGGATTTTGTTGTGACCTGTGGAAAAGTTGAGGGTCATTCTACAGAGAGAGGAAAATACCAATGTTGCCTCAGAGAGCCATCTACAACCATTCCCTCGCCAGGGATTCAAAAAGTCCAGAACGGGTGCCACTGTAGAGAAAATAAAAGTGAGTGTTTCTTTTACAAAACTCACTCTGCGCACTTTGACCCAGTTCATTTTTATGACTTTTATTCTGGTGCCTAAATTATGTTTTACTATGGTCACTATTTTGATTTTACTATGTTAAAGTGTATAATTTTATATTTGCATTTCTATTTTGATGTGTTTTATTCTGTGTATTGTAATTACCTGGGCTTGGCCCCATGTAAGCTACCCTGAGTCCCTTCGGGGAGATGGAGGCGAGGTACAAAAATAAAGTTATTATTATTAGTAGTAGTATTTCTTTTAGGTTCTTTCAGGACTTTTGCTACTCTACTCAGTGAAAGATCTGGTTCCTTTTATGATAAAGAGTTAAGCTACAGTACTCACACAGACTTGTGGATACATCAACCCAGTTTTTTTGGGTGGCTTTTGTTGACTAAAATTTACAGATTTATACCTGAGTGTATAGGGTATAAACTTGAGGATTCTATAGGACGGAGTCATAGCAATGAAAGTGGGAAGCAAAGTATGCAGGAAAATGGAACTAATGGACAAAAAGGAGAGCTAAGAAATACAATACAGAGAGAGAGAGAGAGAGAGAGAGAGAGAGAGAGAGAGAGAGAGAGAGGAGAGTTCTTAATTTCAAAGCGAGAACAGCTGCATCTTTCCAAAGACGATTCCATATCGTGGAATATATACATCTTGGCAAGTGTCCCAGGGGTCAAAGCAGCACTGAGACAGACAGCCTTTCAAGGCTCCCTTCTCCTTCCTTTCCAGCATTTCAGCAGTTGGTGGCCATCAATATTAAAGCAACTGCAAGGTGCACCAGAGGCAGTGCTACCCGACTGGAGTTATGGCTGCTTCTGGGCATGGGCCTAGCTCTCTCACATAGACACAGAAAGAGCAAAACGGTACCCCTGAATGTCGCCTAGAGTTTCTGCTGTATCTGCAGGTTTTTAGCTGAGTTATCGACAGGCCAGGGAGCAGCCGGCTAAAGCCCGACCAACATCATCCATGTAACTGCTTCCTCCCAAACCAGCCTTGCTTTAGGTGTCTCCCAGGAAGGCCAAAGCAGCCAGAAAAATGTGGTACCAAAATATATTTCCTCACATTTGGATAATATGCCCACAGCCCTACCTTTAACCTTCTGGCAAAGAGATTGAGGGGGGGGGGGGGTGAAATGAAAATGTTAAACTAAGGACAGCAACTAATGCCTTTAAAATGGAAAGAAGGAAGGATCTGAAGAAGAGATAAGAATTACAAAATTATGGCAAATCAAAGGGGTGGGGCAGGGATTCACAGATCTGAAGGAAGGGAAATGAATTGGGAGCCCCAAACCGAGAGTGCAACTACTGTACATTGCAAGTTAAATACAGTTTGGGTCGCTGTATGTTTTCCAAGCTCATGGCCATGTTCCAGAAGCATTCTCGCCTAATGTTTCACCCACATCTATAGCAGGCAACCTCTGAGGATGCCGGGCATAGATGTGGGCAAAATGTCAGGAGAAAATGATTCTGTAACATGGCCATACAGTCCAGAAAACTCACAGCATCCCAGTGATTCTGGCCATGGAAGCCTTCGACAGCACATTAAGTACAGTTTTTACATCACTTTCTCTGCCCTGGCTCAATGGTATAGACTCAGAGAAGTTGTGGTTTTGTGAGGCACCAACACTCTTAGCCACAGAAAACTAAAACTACAACTCCCATGACTCCATAGCATTGAGTCATGGCAGTAAAAGTGGTGTCAGACTGCATTCGTGTTCTGAGCCTGTCCGCAGGGAAAAACTTGTCAAAATCTGGAGAAAAAAAGCGAGCTAAAACAAATTTAGGTTTTGAGAAACCGGAGAAAACTCTGCAGGTTAGGATTAAAAAAAACTTTGTTTGGTGTGGCCTGGCATTAGTGATAAAGGGAGGCAATGAAGGATGGTGGGCGCCCACAGTGGCAGGGACCAAGGGGTGCACCTACTCTGTAGATTAAATACAGTTTGACATCACTTCATCTGCCCTGCTATAAAATCCTGGGAGTTGAGGTTTGGTGAGGCACCAGCACTCTTGGGAACAGAAAGGCTTGTAAAAACTACAGCTCCCATGACTCCATAGCATTGAGCCACGGCAGTAAAAGTAATGTCAGACTTCATTCCTTCTATAGTGAACACAGAGGGCCCTTCCTCACAGCCATATAAGCCAGAATATCAAGGCAGAAAATCCCACAATATCTGCTTTGAACTGGGTTATCTGAGTCCACACTGCCATATATCCCAGTTCAAAGCAGATAATGTAGGATTTTATTGAGCTGTGTGGAAGGGGCCAGAGCTTGTCAGCTGGGAGAAATATGTCAAAAACTGCAAAATAAAAAAGTGAGCTAAAACAGATGTAGGGAGAAAATACTGCAGGTTAGGACTGTTAGGATTTGTGGGACTTGAAGTCCAAAACACCTGGAGGGCCAAAGTTTGCCCATGTCTGGGATAAATCCTCCTTGTCTGGTGTGACCTGGCAATAAAGGCGATAAAGGGAGGCAATGAAGGATGGTTTGAGCCTACAATGGTAGGGACCAAGACAGCGAAACTGTAGAAAGAATGCAGTTTGACGAACTGGAGCTCTAAGAGATCCAGTCCGGGGAGAGCCCTTCCACACAGCCATATAAATCCAGAATATCTAGGCAGGAAATCCCCAGTATCTGCTTTGAACTGGATTATGTGGCAGCATGGATTCAGATAACCCAGTTCAAAGCTGGTATGGTGCGATTTCCTGCCTTGATATTCTGGGTTATATGGCTGTGTGGAAGGGCCCTGAGGCACCAACACGCTGGGGCACAGAAAGGCCTGGCCAAACTACAACTTCCATGACTCCACAGCATTGGCAATAAAAGTAATGTCCGACTGCATTCCTTATCGGGTGTGAGCCAGCATTATAGGCGTTAATAAGGGAGGCAATAAAGGATGATGGGTTGAGCCTACAGTGGCAAGGACCAAGGAAGCTATACTGTAGAAAGAATGCCGTTTGACACCACTTCATGATCTGTAACCTCATCACACTAGAGCATGAATCCACTTTAAATCCGGTTTCTGCCTCCTGCAGAATTCTGGGGTTTGTAGTTTGGTGAGGCCCAGGACATTTTCTGGCTGAGCTGTTTAAAACCCCCTCCCTGAAGTGGATCTAAGAGTGGATTCAAAGTGGATCTAAGTTCTAGTGTGATAAAGATACTGGAGCACTGAGGATTCCAGTTCGGTGAGGGCCCTTCCACAAGGCTATATAATCCAAAATATCAAGGCAGGAAATCCCACAAGATCTGCTTTGAACTGGAGCCATACACAGTAGAGTCTCACTTATCCGACATTCGCTTATCCAACGTTCTGGATTATCCAACGCAGTTTTCCTCCCGCCCTGACCCACAGCTGTTTCTCTAGGCAGCAAGGACTGAACTTTTTATGGATTTAAGTAGCAACAATGTTGCTACTGTAAGTTCATTTTATGTAATTCTATCTTTATTTGTAGTCCATTTGTCAGTAGCCAATGTTTTTATAGTCAATGTTTTCAATATATTGCTATGTTTGGTGCTAAATTCATAAATACAGTAATTACTACATAGCATTAATGCGTAATGAACTACTTTTTGTGTCAAATTTGTTGTATAACATGATGTTTTGGTGCTTAATTTGTAAAATCATCTAATTTAATGTTTAATAGGCTTTTCCTTAATCCCTCCTTATTATCCAACATATTCACTTATCCAACATATTCACTTATCCAACATTCTGCCGGCCCATTTATGTTGGATAAGTGAGACTCTACTGTACTACATAACGTTACAATGTTTTGGTAATTTGACATTTAATAGGCTTTTCCTTAATCCCTCCTAATTATCCAACATTTTTGCCCCGACGGCAAAGTGTGTTAAAGCACTGAGCTGCTGAATTTGCAGACCGAAAGGTCCCAGGTTCAAATCCCAGGAGCGGAGTGAGCACCCGCTATTAGCTCCAGATTCTGCCAACCTTGCAGTTCGAAAACATGCCAATGTGAGTAGATCAATAGGTACCGCTCCGGCGGGAAGGTAACGGCGTTCCATGCAGTCATGTCGGCCACATGACCTTGGAGGTGTCTACGGGCAACGCCGGCTCTTCGGCTTAGAAATGGAGATGAGCACCAACTTAATATCAGGGGAAACGTTTACCTTTACCTTGCTTATCCAACGTTCTGTTTGCCTGTTTATGTCAGATAAGTGAAACTCTACTGTAACTCAGAATATCAAGGCAGAAAATCTTACAATATGTGCTTTGAATTCAATTATGTGGCAGCATGGACTCAGATAACCCAGTTCAAAGTAGTTATGGTGGGATTTAAGCATCTGAGGGGGAAAAGGAAGGGGCCTGAGGCTGTTAGGAAAGGCAGGAGTTGGCCGTCAAAACACCTGGAGGGCCGAAGTTTGCCCATGCCTGTGATAAAGGGAGGCAATGAAGGATGGGTTAAGCCTACAATGGCAGGGACCAAGGCAGTTTTACTGTAGAAGGAATGCAGCTGGACACCACAAACCCTGGGGCACAAAAAGGCCTGACCAAACTACAACTCCCATGACTCCACAGCCTGGAAGCAGGACTAAACCCCCTTCCCTCACAGTTGAGTAAAATCCCTTACAGTAGAGTCTCACTTATCCAACATAAACGGGCTTGCAGAATGTTGGATAAGCGAATATGTTGGATAATAAGGAGAGATTAAGGAAAAGCCTATTAAACATCAAATTAGGTTATGACTTTACAAATTTAGCACCAAAACATGATGTCTTACAACAAATTTGACAGAAAAAGTAGTTCAATAGGCAGTAATGTTATGTCGTAATTACTGTATTTATGAATTTAGCACCAAAATATCACAATGTATTGAAAACATTGACTACAAAAATGAGTTGGATAATCCAGAACGTTGGATAAGCGAGTGTTGGATAAGTGAGACTCTACTGTATATTTATTGTATCTTGACTTATGATTTGCTTTATTGTTGATTGATTGTTTTATTGTTGTTTTTATATTGTTTGTGACCTGGGCTTGGCCCCATGTAAGCTGCCCCGAGTCCCTTCAGGGAGATGGGGCGAGGTATAAAAATAAAATTATTATTACAGTAGAGTCTCACTTATCCAACATAAACGGGCTTGCAGAATGTTGGATAAGTGAATATGTTGGATAATAAGGAGAGATTAAGGAAAAGCCTATTAAACATCAAATTAAGTTATGACTTTACAAATTAAGCACCAAAACATGATGTCTTACAACAAATTTGACAGAAAAAGTAGTTCAATAGGCAGTAATGTTATGTCGTAATTACTGTATTTATGAATTTAGCACCAAAATATCACAATGTATTGAAAACATTGACTACAAAAATGAGTTGGATAATCCAGAACGTTGGATAAGCGAGTGTTGGATAAGTGAGACTCTACTGTATATTTATTGTATCTTGACTTATGATTTGCTTTATTGTTGATTGATTGTTTTATTGTTATGTTTTTATATTGTTTGTGACCTGGGTTTGGCCCCATGTAAGCTGCCCCGAGTCCCTTCAGGGAGATGGGGCGAGGTATAAAAATAAAATTATTATTACAGTAGAGTCTCACTTATCCAACATAAACGGGCTTGCAGAATGTTGGATAAGTGAACATGTTGGATAATAAGGAGAGATTAAGGAAAAGCCTATTAAACATCAAATTAGGTTATGACTTTACAAATTAAGCACCAAAACATCATGTTTAACAACAAATTTGACTGAAAAAGTAGTTCAATACGCAGTAATGCTATGTAGTAATTACCGTATTTACGAATTTAGCACCAAAATATCATGATGTATTGAAAACATTGACTACAAAAATGAGTTGGATAATCCAGAACGTTGGATAAGCGAGTGTTGGATAAGTGAGACTCTACTGTATATTTATTGTATCTTGACTTATGATTTGCTTTATTGTTGATTGATTGTTTTATTGTTATGTTTTTATATTGTTTGTGACCTGGGTTTGGCCCCATGTAAGCTGCCCCGAGTCCCTTCAGGGAGATGGGGCGAGGTATAAAAATAAAATTATTATTACAGTAGAGTCTCACTTATCCAACATAAACGGGCTTGCAGAATGTTGGATAAGTGAATATGTTGGATAATAAGGAGAGATTAAGGAAAAGCCTATTAAACATCAAATTAGGTTATGACTTTACAAATTAAGCACCAAAACATCATGTTTAACAACAAATTTGACAGAAAAAGTAGTTCAATACGCAGTAATGCTATGTAGTAATTACCGTATTTACGAATTTAGCACCAAAATATCATGATGTATTGAAAACATTGACTACAAAAATGTGTTGGATAATCCAGAACGTTGGATAAGCGAGTGTTGGATAAGTGAGACTCTACTGTATATTTATTGTATCTTGACTTATGATTTGCTTTATTGTTGATTGATTGTTTTATTGTTATGTTTTTATATTGTTTGTGACCTGGGCTTGGCCCCATGTAAGCTGCCCCGAGTCCCTTCAGGGAGATGGGGCGAGGTATAAAAATAAAATTATTATTATATTAAAAAGGCCTAGCCAAACTACAACTCCCATGACTGGAAGCCTGGAAGCAGGACTAAGCCCTCTTCCGCACAGCTGAATAAAATCCCATTATTTTCTGAACTGGAATATATGGCAATGTGGACTCAGATAACCCAGTTCAAAGCAGATATTGTGTGGGGTTGATATTGTGTGTGGAAGGGCCCTAAGAGTTGAAAGGAGTGCCAAACTGCAGCGTAGGCATGCAAAGACCTTGGCTCCCAGGCTGCCCACAGACAGCGAAAAGGCGTGCCTTCCAAGCCTCCTTGAGAGGCAAAGGCTGTCAGACCTGCACCGCAGTGGCGGCGGGAGCAGGGCCACGAGGCCGCAAAGGAAACGCCGGTAGGCAGGCAGGCAGATAGGCCTCAAGGCCCGGAGAAGAGAAGAGGCACGACTCACCGATCACCTCCTGCAGCTCATAGGCGTCCCGCAGGATGGGCCAGGCGACAACAGCGGCGGCTGCAGGGGCCGGGCTCGCTGGAGGAACAGCAGCAGTAGCAGCAGCAACAGTCGGCTGAAGAGGCTCTGGCGCTGGCTGAGGCTCCGGCTCCTGCTCTTGCTGCTGGACGTGGAGAGGCGAGTCGCCCGGCTCCGCCATGATGCGGCAGCAAAGACGCCTCTAGTACCGGCAAGCGAGCGTCCTTCTTCCTCCTCCTCCTGCTTTAAACTTCCCTGCCGGCGGCACCACCTTTAACCCGCCTCATCTGCCGGCCTCCGCCGCGCATCCGCTAAGGGGCGGAGGCTGGGGCGCCATCAGCATCAGGAGGGGGAGGAGCCGCGTAGCTCTCCCACAGAGGCTCTGGAGGAGAGGAACCAATGCAGCAGGGCGCCGCTCTCCCTGCCGGCCAGGGCTCAAGGCTGTGCAACCCTGGGGGTCCGAGTTGGGTGGAGCACCAGCACCCGGGCAGAGGAGGCTCAGGCTGCATTCAGGCCTTCTCAAACCACAGCTCTCGCGTTTCCGTGAGCCTTGGCAGTTCAAGGCGTGCCAAAGTGCATCCATTCCAGGGGGTGCGCCCAAGCCCATAGCCAAGAGGGCGCTTTAGGGATTCAGCCTCGTGACTTGAAGGTTGGGTTGCTGACCTGAAGGCTGCCAGGTTCGAATCCCACCCGGGGAGAGCGCGGATGAGCTCCCTCTATCAGCTCCAGCTCCATGCGGGGACATGAGAGAAGCCTCCCACAAGGATGGTAAAAACATCAAAACATCCGGGCGTCCCCTGGGCAACGTCCTTGCAGACGGCCAATTCTCTCACTCCAGAAGCAACTCCGGTTGCTCCTGACACGAAGAAAAAAAACTAAAAAAAACACGTTTTACTCATTAATCTTGACTGGTTAACCAAATCCCCAGGGATCCCCGATGGCTCAGCAGTTTAAAGCGCTGAGGTGCTGAACTTGCTGACTGAAAGGCCAGCGGTTCGAATCCGGGGAGTGGGTTGAGCTCCCGCTGTTAGCCCCAGCTTCTGCCAACCTAGCAGTTCGAAAACATGCAAACGTGGGTAGATCAATAGGTACTAGTCTGGCAGGAAGGTCATAGTACCTTCTTTCGCAACCTATTTCCCCATAAGTACAGCTGAAACCAGAGCTCTTGGTGGTGCAGTGGGTTAAACTGCTGAATTTGCTGACCGAAAGTTTGGCGGTTTGAATCCGGGGAGTAGGTTGAGCTCCCGCTGTTAGCCCCAGCTTCTGCCAACCTAGCAGTTCGAAAACATGCAAATGTGAGTAGATCAATAGGTACCACTCCGGGGGTAAGGTCATAGTGCCTTCTTGCGCAACCTATTTTCCCCAGAAGTACAGCTGAAACCAGAGCCCTCTGTGGCGCAGTGGGTTAAACTGCTGAACTTGCTGACAGAAAGGTTGGCGGTTCGAATCTATTTATTATTATTACAGTAGAGTCTCACTGAGGAGCCCCGGTGGCGAAGTGCGTTAAAGCACTGAGCTGGAGACCGAAAGGTCCCAGGTTCAAACCCCGGGAGCGGAATGAGCACCTGCTGTTAGCTCCAGCTCCTACCAACCTAGCAGTTCGAAAACATGCCAATGTGAGTAGATCAATAGGTATCACTCCAGCAGGAAGGTAACAGCGCTCCATGCAGACATGCTGGCCACATGAACTTGGAGGTGTCTACGGACAACGCCGACTCTTCGGCTTAGAAATGGAGATGAGCACTAACCCTCAGAGTCAGTCACAACTGGACTTAACGTCAGGGGAAACCTTTACCTTTTACCTACAGTCTCACTTATCCAACATAAACGGGCCAGCAGAATGTTGGATAAGCAAATATGTTGGATAATAAGGAGGCATTAAGGAAAAGCCTATTACACATCAAATTAGGTTATGATTTTACAAATTAAGCACCAAAACATCATGTTTAACAACAAATTTGACAGAAAAAGTAGTTCAATACGAAGTAATGCTATGTACAATTACTGTATTTACGAATTTAGCACCAAAACATCACGATGTATTGAAATCATTGACTACAAAAATGCGTTGGATAATCCAGAACGTTGGATAAGTGAGTGTTGGATAAGTGAGACTCTACTGTTTTTATTTATTTCCATCATTTCTATCCCGCCCTTCTCACCCGAAGGGACTCAGGGCAGCTTACAAAACTGGCAGAATTCGATGCCAATATACAACAATACAAACGAATAAAACATAAGCAATTAAAAACAGATTTAAAATAATACAAAATACTTGAGCCATTCATCCACAAAACCTTTTACATAAACCTTAGTCCAGACCGAGTTGACGCCAACGAAACTTATTCTTTGAACGCTTGTTCACATAGCCAGGTCTTCACTTTCTTTCTAAAACTCAAAAGGGATGGAGCCTGCCAGATGTCACTAGGGAGGGAGTTCCACAGCCAAGGAGCCACCACTGATCTAGGGATCTCGTGTCCGACTCTGGGGGTTGGTGCTCATCTCCATTTCTAAGCCGAAGAGCTGGCGTTGTCCATAGACACCTCCAAGGTTATGTGGCCTGCATGACTGCATGGAGCGCCCTTACCTTCCCCCCGGAGCAGTACCTATTGATCTACTCACATTTGCATGTTTTCGAACTGCTAGGTTGGCAGGACCTGGGGCTAACAGTGGCCGCTCACTCCTCTCCTGGGATTTGAACCTGGGACCTTTTGGTCTGCAAGTTCAGCAGCTCAGCGCTTTAAAGCATTATGCCACCAGGGACCCCTGAAGTCTTCAATATACACCAAGAAACAATACCATCATAACAAGTTGTGCTTGGCTGAAAACTTGCTAATCCACAGTGGAAAACGTCTTGATGTAGCTCATCATCAGGGCCGTAGCAAAAAAAATGGGGAGGGGTGAAACTTTTTTTGCGAATCATGAAGAGTAGTTTCATAACGCGAAATAATTTAGAAATCAGGCTCCACAGATAAACTTCAGTGGACACTCATGAGGTTTTGGTTAACCAGTTAAAATTCATGAGTAAACCAGGCTTTAAAAAAAAAATTCTGAAAATTTTCAGGAGAGGGGGTTGAGCCCCTAACAACCCCCCCCCCCCTTGGCTACAGCCCTGCCCATCATTATGAAAAAAAAGAAAACAGACATTTCTGCTAATTGTGGAATATATTGCCCTTTGTGGACAACAAGAACTGACTTAAAGAGGGAGCAGTGATTCAAGACCTATTACCTATGAAGAACCTTTGCATAATTATGGTAATTTCAGGGCCTTGTTGAGATCTCGTACCAGATCAGGAGACACTGAACTGAAAAGTCATCTGGAGGCGGGGGTCAACCCCTCTTGAATTTTTTTTTTCTGGCTATGGGCCTGGCTCCTGTTATTTTACTTTATTTTTAAAATTATTTGATACATTCCAAAAATTAACAAAATTTTTGTGATGCATGTCTTATTTCAATGTACATAATACCAAAAGTAGGTAAAAGGTTTCCCCTGACGTTAAGTCCAGTCGTGACCGACTCTGGAGATTGGCGCTCATCTCCATTTCTAAGCCGAAGAGCCGGCGTTGTCAGTAGACACCTCCAAGGTCATGTGGCTGGCATAACTCCATGGAGCGCCGTTACCTTCCCACCGGAGCAGTACCTATTGATCTACTCACATTTGCATGTTACCGAACTGCTAGGTTGGCAGAAGATACCAAAAGTAACTAATGCTTAAATGACATTTTAAGTGATCCTTTGAAATGTATCACCCACCCCCTACCCTCCCCCGTTCCCCCTCCCGTCTGGAACAGCAATTCAATATATTATCGTTGTATCATTTTAACCGTGTGGAACGCCTGGTTCAAGGTGGTGTATCTTTCACCTCCATCTAGTTTGTCAATTAGGACTGACCATTTCCTGAACCAGTCTTGTTCTTTTAGGCTATTTGTATATTTTCTTTTCCTTTGATTAATGAAATAATTAATTATATATTCTGATATATAAGACCACCAAGTTTCTACGTCCCATTTTGTCTCATCCCTCCATCCTCGGGCTATCGTGACTTGTATTGTGGCTGTCATATATTTTAGGATCTCGGTCCAATTATTGTTATCGTCCCTTACCTTTATTGTGAGAGACATATATCTGGCTTTGTCCCATATTAATTATTTCCCTATTATTTCTTCCATTTCTTTTCTTATTTTACTATAAAAGATTTGAATTTTTCTACAGTCCCACCACATGTGGGGGAATGAACCTATTCCCCCACATTTGTGCCAACATTTGTTCGAGGTATTTCCCGTTATATGAGCCAATTGTAGGGGGGTTCTATACCATTTAGAGATTATTTTCCTTTGTCTTTCTTTGATCCTTATATGATTAATTTTATTAATATTATCGATCCAAGACCCGATTAGTTTCTCAGTAAAGTTTTTTTTCCTGTTTCCAGTTCTCTATAAGCGTTGCTTTTGTATTATAAGTTAAGGTAATTAGTTCATCATACCATAGGCCAGTCATTCCTTTATCTATTTCTAATTTCCTTCTAATTATTCTATCCAGAGTGGTTTCACCTGCTTCTCTTCTTTTCATGGCCTGAGCTTGTCATCCTATTATTAATCCCTAACATCCCAACCTGCATTCCACTGACTTCAAGGGTGCATCTACACTGTAGAATTAATGAAGTTTGGCACTACTTTAACTGCCATGGCCCTATGCTATGAGATCCAAGGAACTGTAGTTTGGTGATGTACCAGCACTATCTGGCAGAGAACGCTAAATGCCTTGTATAACTACAGCTTCCCTGGACTCTATTGCAATAAGCTATGGCAATTAAAAGCCATATCAAACTGCACTAATCTTATGCAGGAGATGTACCCCATGATATACTTTAAATTTTTTGTCATTTGCTTTGTAAAACACTAGCACATTCTTTCAAAGTTGAGATTTATGAATAAAGGAGAGTGTTTAATTCAAAATATTGACTAATACCAGCCATGAAGTGGCTGTTACTTTCTAAAACACAAGGGCCTTGATCTGGCACAGTATATGTGGATAGAGTTAAATGGCAGAAAGAAAGCAAAAAGCTTTGGTTGGTTTACCTGCACATATACAGATGCACGCCTAGAGCTATTTTAGATAATATTTTCTTTAGCAGATGGAGAAATAAGGAGACCTGCAACAGATCAAAGACATTCACACATTTTTATGGAGTGCTGTCCAGTCCAAGTCTGTAAAGTGTTATCTGGGATTCCAGGCATATAGAAACACTGTCTGGGTGGGCAAGTTGGAGTAAGTTCTGCCTTGGGGAATTCTGAGGTCTGTAGTCCAAGAAGTAAATATCAAGCTCTGCAATTACATTATTAGTATTGGCCATTCAAGAGAATCATACACATACATAAGCCAATTAACGCCATGTAGTGAAAATGTCATGGTGTATATGTGTGAAGCGGACTGAAGAGGTATGAGGCTAATGCTAATATGGCCCTGTAATGAGGAAAATAAGAGACAGCATGGTGTAGTGGTTTGAATGTTGGACTATGACTCTGGAGATCAGGGTCTGAATCCTAGCCATGGAAATCAGTTAGGTAGATAAGTCACAGTCTCTCAGCTTCAAAGAGGCTTTCTTGAATAAATCTTGGCAAGAAAATACTGATTGTATTTCCAGTGCAAAACAATAATAAATTAGAGTGATTTTGAGAATATACAAAATATATTCTCCACGGTGGAGTAACATTTGTCCATTGCCATAAATCTGGAATCCTTTGTTAGGATTCCTTGAACATCTTCTTCCTATTCAAGGAAAAATTCCATGCAGAGTTGATCTTTGTCTCTTCTCCTTCTTTTCAGATACTGCTCAGTGGTAGATAGCTACCATATACAGTAGAGTCTCACTTATCCAAGCCTCGCTTATCCAAGGTTCTGGATTATCCAAGCCATTTTTGTAGTCAATGTTTTCAATATATTGTGATATTTTGGTGCTAAATTCGTAAATACAGTAATTACAACATAACATTACTGCATATTGAACTACTTTTTCTGTCAAATTTGTTGTAAAACATGATGTTTTGGTGCTTAATTTGTAAAATCATAACCTAATTTGATGTTTAATAGGCTTTTCCTTAATCCCTCCTTATTATCCAAGATATTCACTTATCCAAGCTTCTGCCGGCCTGTTTAGCTTGGATAAGTGAGACTCTACTGTAATTGCACTAGAGGACAGATATTCCTAGAGATAATGTTTTAATCAAATATTGGAAAAATTAAACCCACAAACATGGAGGTCCATCTGCAATGATGGAAAACAATAGTATCAATTCTTTATTGGAGCCTCCTGTGGCCTAGGGGATAAAAGCCTCGTGACTTGAAGGTTGGGTTGCTGACCTGAAAGCTGCCAGGTTCGAATCCCACCCGGGGAGAGTGCGGATGAGCTCCCTCTATCAGCTCCAGCTCCATGCGGGGACATGAGAGAAGCCTCCCACAAGGGCATCCCCTGGGCAAACACATCCGGGCATCCCCTGGGCAACGTCCTTGCAGACAGCCAATTCTCTCACTCCAGAAGCAACTCGGGTTGCTTGTGACACGAAAAAAAATCTTTATTTGGTCAGGGTTTGCCAATTTTTTTAAAGAGGAGAAATTTAATACCAGCAATCACGGTAGCTGTAATCTGCTTCTAAAATGAAGAAGTAAAACTTGTGGAATTTTGCTGATCAGCTTTTGTTCTGCCAAGTGATGCATTTTGATCTTTGCACCATGTGTTCTGGTGTATGTATTTTATAATGATGTGTTTTGATATATTTTGTATGTGTTTTATGTTGATCTGTTTTGCCTGTGTTGTACTCTGCCTAGAGCTGTGAGGAGAGGAGGGCAACAAATAACATTTATTATTATTGGGAAAGGCCACAGGTTTCCATGTTTATGGTGCAGGGGACTCGCTCCTTAGAACTATCTAAGGTGCTGAAGCTATTTTGGAGTTAAAGTTCTGCACCATGGATAGCTCCCATCTGGGATAAAGCCAAAAACAGATACACTGTGCTCTTGACCTAGAAGCACTGGCTTTCCAAATTTGACATTTCCTCCCACCAATAAAACAGACATCACAGGCAAACAGGCTTCTCTCTTCAGCCCCACATGGCTATCTATTCCCAGCATAAGGATCATGGTGGGCTACAAGAAGAAAGAAAAGAAGGGGAGACTCATATTGTGCAGGGAAAAGCCAATTTGTATGATGCTAAATTTAGCCCATCATCTCCCACCATAATTACCAGCATAATTTCCAAAAGGGTATCAAGTACTAGAGTATGCACGTTTTCTAAAAATGTAGTTCTTTCCTAATTCCTTGCTCTCTGTCTCAGTTGAGTTGAGCTCTAGCACGCTGACATATTAAAGGTCTAACACAAACCACGTTATGAGAGACATGTTTTAATCCTGCTTATTACTGAAAGATATTTGAAGGTTGTGTCAAAATAATACTGGACGTTATCTAGGGATTATGAAACTCCACAGCAACACAGATGCACAGATGGGGACAAATGATAAAATCTTAGTTCCTAATAAAATAGACTCAGAACTTAGAAGGACGTGTTAAAGCCTCTTGGTGTATACCATATAAAAAGATATACAGGGCAGAAGAAAATAACATTACTTTGGAGATGTTTCAAGGATTTGTAAGTAGAAGGTCTTAAAATGAGTAAATCTTTATTGAGTTATTACAAGCAACAGAGATTTCATTCTAAGAAAACACACCAGTCTTCCTGATTGAAGACATATGTGGATTCTCTCCCAGCACTTCTGTTTTTCTATTTGTGGGGCGAGCATGGTGTAGTAATATGAGTGTCAGACTAGGAGTCTTTAATATTTAATATTTTCAGGGTTTGTTTTGAATATTTTAGTTAACTATAATTGTTTGTTTGTTTGTTTTTTGCAGATTTTACTTTGAAAAGAAAACTAAACTTCAACAATAGCAGCATGTCTTCATACCATCTGAGCACTGGCTACAAAGAATTCAAGTCAGTTAATGGTATAAATCCTAGTTTGATTTGTCATCATGTGGTTCATAAATAAATGAAAATGTTCTCCTTATCACTAGATTGCAAAATCAAACCTTTTAAGAAAATCTGTTTAAAAAAATGTGGCATTTCGCATGTTTTTGTACATTAAAAATAATATAAATATATATGAAATCTATCTGAATGATTTGCAATGTACTTTTACATGATTTTAATTTTAACACTTCATTTAACTTCTTACATCATTGAATATATATTTAGTCTTGTTCCATTGGAAGTGGACAAAATGTGGCCTGCAGGCTACCTATATTCCCCATAGACCATTCTGTTTTGGAAACCTGCTGTATGACCTTAAGCAAATCACAGCCTCATAGGAACTCAATGACCAACTTGTCTTGAATAAATCTGGCCAAAAAACTCTGTGATATGGATGCCTTAAGTCAGAAAGGATTTGAACTCACCCAGCAACAGTCCTAGTTTGAATTGAGCGCCACTCAATCTAGCCATATGAAAGACCTGCTGTTCCCAAGATTTAACTCAGCGCTAGCTCTCTTGAGTTGATGAGACTGTATCACAAGCATCTGTGAAACCCTTTAAGATCTGAGCTCCAGCTCAACACCCAGATGTTAAATTTGTGAAGCAGGTATGTTAATATATTTTTCCACGTTTGACAGAGATAAAATTCCTGAGCATTGACAGTAAGATGAAGAGAAGCAACAGGCTCTTAAAATATAATTTTGCGATGTTTCCATGGGTGACTCCAAAACTTGATATGCACAAAATATTTTTGCTTTGACCATATGGTAGTTGTTTAAATATTTATATCCTCTCCTTTATCACAAAAGCTCTTGAGGTAGCATACAAATCTAATCAACATAAAAGAGATCAACACAATAGAAAATGCAATGTAACCGGATAAACGAGGATGACAAAAGGAGGAGGATAGTAGGGCCTTGAGATGTTGGTCTTGGGACCCTATAAGTGGCCATTGCTGTCGCTTCTGCTGCCTCATCATCATCATCATTCTAGGGCAGCCAATGCCTTCCCTCTAAGCGGCTGCTAAACCTATGGCTCGCCACGGAGCCTTAGTTTGTTGGGGCAGGAGGAAGCATTTTTCATGCAAAACACCCAGGGACTATATGTGACACAGTGCGCCCCAACACACAGTTTGGAAAGCTCTACTTTAGAGTGTCTTGGGAGGCTCTAGATATGGTGGAAATACCCTCAGCTGCTAAAGGGCATTTTAAAAGCCAATAAATGGCCCCAAGGGGCCACAAAATGGACCTATGGGGAATATAGGCAGCCTGCAGGCCACATTTTGTCCACCTCTGATAGAACAAAACTAAATACAGTAGAGTCTCACTTATCCAACACTCGCTTATCCAACGTTCTGGATTATCCAACGTATTTTTGTAGTCAATGTTTTCAATACATAGTGATATTTTGGTGCTAAATTCGTAAATACAGTAATTACTACATAGCATTACTGTGTATTGAACTACTTTTTCTGTCAAATTTGTTGTATAACGTAATGTTTTGGTGCTTAATTTGTAAAATCATAACCTAATTTGATGTTTAATGGGCTTTTCCTTAATTTCTCCTTATTATCCAACATATTCGCTTATCCAACGTTCTGCTGGCCCGTTTACGTTGGATAAGCGAGACTCTACTGTATATATTCAACTATTTAAGAAGTTAAAACCAACTAAAATGTTAAAAATTAAAATCATGTACAAGTCCATTGCAAATCATTCAAATATATTTCATGTATATTTATATTATTTTTAATGTACAAAAACATGTGAAATGCCACATTTTTTGAAACAGATTTTCTTAAAAAGTCTGATTTTGTAATCTAGTGATAAGGAGAACATTTTCATTTTTTTATGAACCACATGATGACAAATCAAACTAGGATTTATACCATTAACTGACTTGAATCCTTTGTAGCCAGTGCTCAAATGGTATGAAGAGATGCTGCTCTTGTTGAAGTTTAGTTTTCTTTTCAGAGTAAAACCTGCAAAAAAAACCCAAAACAATTATAGTTAACTAAAATATTCAAAACAAACCTTGAAAATATTAAATACAGAAACACTTTAAGTTACAAAAAGGATATAACATTGCTAGTTGAAATAGCAGCAAATGATGTTTTTAACAGAAGCATAGTAGAAGTGCAGTTGCCGGTCTTTTTCTTGGCATAGACTTGTTCTGTGATTTGCTGTAGTAGGGTGGAAATGATCTTAAGGAACAGGCCATTAAATGTGAGTAAAATGTGGGTGCTAAAGAGTCAGGTGGCAATTCCTAACAGCTGCAAAAGAGGAATTTCTGGCTAGCTGGCAGTTATTAAAACCACAGAATTCCTATCAGAAAGAATCAGTTCATTCCTTTCCTTCCCCCTTTTCACTCTCTCTCCAAATATACCAGCTGTTCTGTATATCTATTCCAAGGGTGGGAATCATATAGCCCTTCAAGTCTTGTTGGACTGCTCCTGTAGACTATAGTAAGAAATCCTAGGAATTGCAGCCTGACAGCAGCTGGAGGGCCACATATTTTCCACCCTGTGTATGCTTGTCTCTCTGTGTGTATTTTTACATAGACACACATATAGACTAGCATACACAGGGTGGGAAATATGTGACCTCCGACTGCTTTTACAATGGGGAAAATTTAAAAAATTGAAAGAAAAATTAAGTATTAACAATGCTGAAAATAAACATTTTTAAGAATATGATAGAATCTCCCTGCTCAAGATTCCACCTCAAATCTCCTCCTCCCCTTCTCCACCTGCATTAGTGCTCAACTTCTCATTCATGCCACTGTTTCTTTTTCAGAGATTTTCAGTCTGTAAGATTTGTCAATCAAGTACAGTAGAGTCTCACTTATCCAACGTTCTGGATTATCCAATGCATTTTTGTAGTCAATGTTTTCAATGCATCGTGATATTTTGGTGCTAAATTTGTAAATACAGTAATTACTACACAGCATTACTCCGTATTGAACTACCTTTTCTGTCAAATTTGTTGTATAACATGATGTTTTGGTGCTTAATTTGTAAAATCATAACCTAATTTGATGTTTAATAGGCTTTTTCTTAATCCCTCATTATCCAACATATTCGCTTATCCAACGTTCTGCCGGCCCGTTTATGTTGGATACGTGAGACTCTACTGTATATTATAGCAGCATTCTTCTCCCATCAGCACTTTCCGAAATAATAAGATATATAAGTGCAGTTTCAAAGCCAATTTGAGCCTGGCATTTCAGAATAATGTTGTTAAGAGTCCACTCAGGATTAATAAGGATTACTCCAGGTAAGTATACATAATGGTCCCCAAACTTTGATCCTTTTGGTTTTAACCCTTCAACTTCTACTAGCCCCAGCCAGCTTGGTTAATAGGAAGTCTGGGAGCGGAAGTCAAAAACAGCTGGAAGACCAGAGTTTGGGAACCACAGAATTTATAAGGTAAAGGTAAAGGTTTCCCCTGAAGTTAAGTCCAGTCATATCTGACTCTGTGGGTTGGTGCTCCTCTCCATTTCTAAGCCGAAGAGCCGCCGTTGTCTGTAGACACCTCCAAGGTCATGTGGCCGGCATGACTGCATGGAGCGCCGTTACCTTCCCGCCGGAGCGGTACCTATTGATCTACTCACATTGGCATGTTTTTGAGCTGCTAGGTTGGCAGAAGCTGGAGCTAACAGCAGCCGCTCCCGCCGCTCCCGGGGTTTGAACCTGGGACCTTTTGGTCTGCAAGTTCAGCAGCTCAGTGCTTTAACACACTTCGCCACCGGGGTTCCGTTTTTATATACAGAATTTATAGGACTGCAATATGAAAGTACTATCCTTGTCCTATAAAAATGCTTAACTACCTGCCAGAAAGTAGAATCCCCACAGAATTCAACAGCGTTTCCTTCAAATCAATTGCACCTTATTGGATTGTTTTGTATGAATTTGAACTCCCACTGTTGATACTATGTCATTTAAGTGCCTCTCAAAGCTACACACAAAGTCATTGTTAGTGAATGCTGTCGCCCTACCAAGGTGTGCCAAGGAAAACACACGTCTTCAGAATGGTACAGTCAATCAACACAGGAAAAATTGTTTGCTCTTTATTTGATGGATACCAGCCAACTCTTCCATCTTCATTCAGATCTTGAAAAAAAACTCTATAGAACAGTGTTTCTCAAACTGTGCTCTTCCAATTGTTTAGGACTTCAACTCCCAGAAATCCCAGCCACCTTACCAGATATTAGAAATTGTGGGAACTTAAGTCAAAAACATCTGAAGGATCACAGTTGGAGATACTCTGCTATAGAATACTGCTGTGTTGCATATGGGCATGGCTGATCAGTTCTGCTTGTGCATGTATATACTATAATGTTCTATTCCCATTAAAATGTTGCCCAGAATCTCCTGATATATTTAACAGTATATCCTTAGCTCCTCAAATTGGTTTTAGTGAAACTCAGTGTAGGATCAGCTTTGGCTATCTTGGTAGAACTGTGCATGGTATGACATAGGCTCCTCTGTTCCCCAAATTAAGGTACAGTAAAGTCTCACTTATCCAACATCCGCTTATCCAAGCTTCTGGGTTATCCAAGCCATTTTTGTAGTCAATGTTTTCAATATATCATGATATTTTGGTACTAAATTCGTAAATACAGTAATTACAACATAACATTACTGCATATTGAACTACTTTTTCTGTCAAATTTGTTGTATAACATGATGTTTTGGTACTTAATTTGTAAAATCATAACCTAATTTGATGTTTAATAGGCTTTTCCTTAATTCCTCCTTTTTATCCAAGATATTCGCTTATCCAAGCTTCTGCTGGCCCGTTTAGCTTGGATAAGTGAGACTCTACTGTACATAGTACTCAAAGTCAGGTCAGTTATTTTGGCATAAGAAGCAGAAAATCCCCCAAGCTCCCTCCCCACTTTACAAGTCAAAATACAATGATAGTCAATTAAATAGTTAGCAATTTTCTGTCTGTCATATAACAGCATAAATCTGCAGCCTAAGGTACCTGTTCCAATCTACCTAATGGCAGATCTGGCTCAGAGCCCAGCTTAAAGGTATTAGATCATGTGATTATAATAATAAACAAAAGCCCTTAACTAACTTAAAGTTTACCCAAAATGGGAACATTGGTGGAAAAAAACCTAACTGATTAATTAAATATTGGTGAGTTCAATATTTGTCTCAGTAAAAATTCACTAACAGTTTAATTTTCCCAATTTCTGCACTTGAGTTCCTTCCTGTTATTGATTCATAGATGTTGTGTGTTAGTTCATAGATGCCCTCTGAAAAAATCTTGCCAAGTAAACAATATGGCAGTACTTTTCCTACTCAAGTGAACAACATGACAGGTTTTTCTAAGGAAACAACTTGAAGGCACACAGCAACAAACCACCTTTAACTTTCAGCTCCCCCAGGCATGACATTCACAATGACTTTGTTACATGAAGGAGGATCGAATGAAAAGTAATGCCTCCACCTTTGTTACTTAGGTTTGGATGGGAATATTTTAATAAATCAAACGCAGAAATAATCCTTAGAATGTGCTCGTTAACTACCACTATTCACTTTTCCACATAATCACCAGACAATTGGATACATTTCTGCAAAAGATGAACTAGTTTTCTGAAGCCATCATGGAAGAAGTCAACACTCTGTTTCTGCAACCAGTGTTTCACAGTACCCATAGTGCACAGATCTTCTGATAGTCAAGCAAAGCAATAATGTGACCCACACGTTGTTGTGAAATGCCGATTATGCTTGAAATTTCTCTCTGAGTGATACGACGATCGTCCTGAATCAGTCTGTCAACCTTTTGCTTGAGAAACTTGTTTGTCATGCAAGTCAGATGTTCCCACCTCAACATCTTTAAACTTACTCGCCCAACGATGCACAGTATTCACATCAACACATTCACCATAAACAGCTTGTATTCTCTGATGAATCTCCTTTGGGGTGACACCTTCTGCTTTCAAGAATTCAATGACTGCACGTTGCTTAAGTCGCATTGACCGACCGTCTGCAGGGTTCCATACTTCTCACTTTAACAACACAACCGTTCAATGCTAAGACTTCCTGCCAAATGGAACTGTAGAGAAGAGTCTACTGAGCAAGCCAGTACCTGCCTCATACCAGTACTACCATCTATTGAGAAGTTACGAAGCTGGAGGCATTATTTTTCATTCAACCCTCGTATATGTGTGCATTTAACATCTAACATCGTCTCTGTCTAGTTCTTTAATTTTCTTTATATAAAAACCTTTTCCAACTATGAGATCCAAAGCAACTTGCAAGTTCAAACAAAAGAGTTAAAATAAGTCATAGCACAAATATTTTAAAACCATTGAACAATCAGCATGACTGAGGTATTAATTTAGGAAGGTTAAATACATGTCAAAATACCATGGAAGGTATAGCATACACCTTAAACGCATTTCTTCCCCAACCAGTTGAAATTTGAAACCCTGTTTAAAAATTACTGAATAGGAACAAGATGATTTCTTACCGACAGTCCTATCACAAGTGTGTAGGTCTTTCAAATGTATTGGACTCTGCTGTTTACTGTGAATCTGGAATCATCTTTATTCTTTTTTTGCTGACAACAGATATGACAAAGGAGCCATTGCGATAAATGACACAGCTCTCTACAACCTGTACCTTAGGGGAAACCAGATGTGAGGGATCCATGTCTAACTCTCCTGAAATTTTCATTATTAAAAAAATAACATCGATTGAAACTGAATCCGAGCTATGGTGCTAGGAGAGCAGAGATACCGTAAATACTCGAGTATAAGCCGACCCTAATATAAACCGAGGCACCTAATTTTACCATAAAATAGTTGGGAAACTTATTGACTCGAGTATAAGCCGAGGGTGGAAAATGCAGCAGCTAGTGGTAAATTTCAAAATGAAAATAGATCCCAATGAAATTATATTTAGGCATCAGTGGTTAAAGGTTTTTCAATATTTACCGTATTTCAAAGAAAAACAGTAAACTAGCTCTGCAAGTGGAAAAGTAGGGTC
This sequence comes from Anolis carolinensis, assembly GCF_035594765.1. Classification (NCBI taxonomy): domain Eukaryota; kingdom Metazoa; phylum Chordata; class Lepidosauria; order Squamata; family Anolidae; genus Anolis; species Anolis carolinensis. The sequence goes on along the minus strand of NC_085841.1, from coordinate 212,711,989 downwards.
AACAAAAACAATATGGTATTAACAATAACATAATAATAATAATAATAATAATAATAATAATAATAATAATACAGTAGAGTCTCACTTATCGAAGCTAAACGGGCTGGCAGAAGCTTGGATAAGCAAATATCTTGGATAATAAGGAGGGATTAAGGAAAAGTCTATTAAACATCAAATTAGGTTATGATTTTACAAATTAAGCACCAAAACATCATGTTTGACAGAAAAAGTAGTTCAATACGAAGTAATGTTATGTTGTAATTACTGTATTTATGATTTTAGCACCAAAATATCATGATATATTGAAAACATTGACTACAAAAATGTTTTGGATGATCCAGAATCTTAGATAAGTGAGGCTTGGATAAGTGAGACTCTTCTGTAATAATAACTTCATTTGTACCCTGCCCTATCTCCCTGTGGGGACTCAGGCCAGCTTCCAACATAGTAATAGGCAAACGTTCAGTGCCTATATAAACAATGCAGAGCTAGATATAGATCTATAATTATATATACTAATTTCACATATGCATTTCCCCCTGAAACGTTTGCAAATCCTCTCTCTATATATGTGCATTTCCCTCCAGCAAGATTTGCAAGCCTGATATATTTATGATTATATTTATCTAGAAATCTGTGTGTGTGTGTACGCATTTCCCCTGCAATATTTGCAAGCCCTACATATCTATCTATCTATCTATCTATCTATCTATCTATCTATCTATATATACATACACATATACATTTCTCTATATATAGATAATTTGCAAAGACTTGCAAACATATGAAGTGAAAATTCATATATAAAATAAGGTATACACACAGATATAGATATACAGGTACATTGAAATCTCTAGATAGCTATATGTTTATAGGATTTGCAAAGACTTGCAAACATATGAGGGGGAAATTCATATATAAAATTAATGTATATAGATAGATAGATAGATAGATAGATAAAGGTACATAGAGGGATTGCAAAGGCTTGCAGGGGAAATGCCTATATATCTGTAGCAGAGATTAACAAATATTTCAGGGGAAAATGCTTCTATAAGATTAATGGGTGTGTGTGTGTGTGTGTGTGTGTGTGTGTGTGTGTATATATATATATTTCCTGACTTGCAAGGTCTTCATTCCCTTTTCAAAATATTCCCTTGGTTAAGAGCGAGGGAGGTTTTGGAAAAGAAAAGGGAGGGTAAGATGAGAGATAAATCTATAATATATTGCAAGCAACAGCCTCCAGTCTCTGCTGCTGGCTTGACCTTGACCCGATTATAAGGGGGGGGAGGCTTTTTCAGCTCATAAATAAGGGCTGAAAAACTCGGCTTACCTTCGAGTATTTATGGTAATTAGAATTACATTGTTCTCATCAAAAGTTATTTGCCTAAACCAATTTGCTCTTTTGAAGAAAACCATTACTGGAACCATTAGTTTTCCCCTCCAGTGTTGTGGAAAAAGAAAAGAAAAATTTCTCCCAGTGTTATGGCTCTAATTCAGTTCAGTGGGATGCAGTAGCTGTTTGTTTTCTTGAATATCATGCAATTCATTCATAGACTTCTTGCATCTCATCTATTTTTGTCCTTACTTGACACATTCTGAGCAAGGTCAAACTGTCTTGTAACAAACGGTTGTTATCAAAATGATGCTTTGTCATGCTTCCTTTTTAAAAAGAAATATTCTCTGATTTCCATATGCTGTACTGTAGTTTGGCATTGTTTATGTTCTGGGTATTTTTACTAAACTTTTAGCATACAAGTGCTTTTAGCATACAACTACTTTTGAGGAACAAATGTCATAACTTTTAGTGATGGTATACTTGGCACAGGTAGAATTCAGGAATTGTCTTATTTCACAATAAATTCGTGGAAGCAGCTTAGTAGGGAGTGATGGAAATACACAAAACGCTGACCAAAAAGAAAGGTTTCCAAACTTAAAGAAGAGATTATGGGAGTGAGGGTTTAAGAACAGTAAAAATAAACATAGCAAGGTGATATATTTAGAAAACCTCTAAGATTAAGAAAGTGCAGTGCAGTTTTTTTTACATGAGATCATTAAATGGGATTTCTTCTATTCTATATTATAATTTATCAGTACAGATATCTTTCAATTGAAAAGGTAACTCTGTTTAATTTACATTGTTAAAAAGATATACATTATCATTCCTTCCTCCTTGGTTCTAAAGATTATGGCGGTAGAAAGGATTTTATACAGCTCATCTCAAATCCTCCTCCAGAACAAGATCATCATTATGTTTACAAGCAGACAATGGGGAATTCCCATCACATATTACATTTCACATTTTTACATATCTCTACATGGGAAATTTTAAAAGAAATCGATTGCCAAGTGTAGGGAAAAATGCACTTTAGAAATGACAAAATACCTGGAACCCATGATACGAGCTTATGTAATGTCATATGCTCCATACATAACTGTTTCTTAAATGTGTAGAAACACTGATTTTATTGTGTGGAATAAAGTCCATAGTTACCATAAATATAAGCTGAGTTTTTCAGCCCTTTTTAGGGCTCAGCTTATACTCGACTGAGGGTCCTGGCTGGCTTATATTTGGGTTGGCTTATACTTAAGTAGATAGGTAAACAGAGTTGGACAGTTTTATTTTAAACTATAGTTTTATGTAAATATTCAAAAACATTTAACCTACTGATGTCTCAATTAATGTAATTTTATTGATATCTATTTTTATTTTTATTTCTGAAATTTACCAGTAGCTGCTGCATTTCCCACCCTCGTCTTATACTCGAGCCAATAAGTTTTCCAAGTTTTTTGTGGTAAAATTGGGTGCCTCGGCTTATATTCGAGTATATAGGATATTCGAGTATATATGGTACTCGCTGCAAGGATATTTATTGTAGCTCCCTTGTGGTCAGTTTGATATAGGGAACAATAATATTGCTGAAATTGTATTATTTTTGCCATTTCTGTGTGCTGTGAAATAGACATAGGCAACTAGCATGGCTTTTTCTCCCTAAAGAAAGGTATAATTTGTGCAGGAAAAAATCACAGCAGAAGCTGTCTTAAGTTATATATTAGACTTTATGCATTTTAAAAACATCCAGCATGTTATTTAACTATTCTTCAAACTAGCAGCATCATTCCAATTATTGTCTATGGTGGGCTGTTCTATACTGCACTGTGTTTGTTTTGAATCTTGCTGATATGTCTGTTATTGAAAAGTGCAGGGATCAGTAAATTGGTTATTGATAGGTTTAAGAGCATAACTGTATGCAAATCTTTGTGATTGTTATGTGCCTTCAACTTGACTCCAGGCTTTGGAGACACAATCATAGGTTTACTTGGAAATATACATTCAATTGAGGATTTCCATTGCCTGCTTTTAAGGCTGAAAGGGCCCCTGGTGGCACAGTGTGTTAAAGCGCTGAGCTGCTGAACTTGCGGACCAAAAGCTCCCAAGTTCAAATCCCGGGAGCGGAATGAGTGCCCGCTGTTAGCCCCAGCTCCTGCCAACCTAGCAGTTCGAAAACATGCAAATGTGAGTAGATCAATAGGCACTGCTCCGGCGGGAAGGTAACGGCACTCCATGCAGTCATGCCGGCCATATGACCTGTGGCTTAGAAATGGAGATGAGGACCAACCCGCAGAGTCGGTCACGACTGGACTTAACGTCAGAGGAAAACCTCTACCTTTACTAAGGCTGAAAAGATTTGAACCCTAGTCTCTTGTAGTCCTAGTCCAATTCTGGACTTATTCTGAGATATGTCTGCACAGAGTTGCAAGCTAAAACTGAAATTTTAAAATTGAATTTGCACATTTAGGCAACATTCAGCACCAGAGATACAGTACAGGCTTCTACTTTGTGAATGCTTGTATTTAATTAATGAAAAAAAATATATCCCAGCTTTTGACACCAAAGGTTTTGCACAGAGCCCATAAATCAAGAGAGACAGTTATATTGATTTATAGCTCTCCTGGCATTTTTCAGCCAGTTCTAGGTGGCATTTCCTTTGACAACACATTTCACATTTCAATCCTTTGTGTGGGTGGACTCAACAATCAGTTTCTTTGAAATCACCCTCTTGTCCTAAGGATGTAAGGTCTGGCTATGCCAAGTCAACAGTGTTATTCATGGAAGAAGTTAAATAAGCTGTTGTGAAAAATGAAGGCCTTTTATTTTGTAAGCTCAGTTTGCTTCCTTATCCAAGTCAAATTTGCTTTACACCTGGCTGGGAAAATTGCCTCAAAGTAGTAACCTCCTTTAATCAATCATCATAACAGGAGCAAAAGGTTTCAGTTTATCTGACTATAGTGAAAATGAAAAATCAGTGTTGGAGGATAGTATGGGGAAATGGAGGTAGCAGAGCTTGGGAGATACAGAGCTTGGGAAATGTACTTTTCTGGACTAGCTTCTAGAAGCCCTTTGCCAATACAGCTACCCTGTTTCCCCGAAAATAAGACATCCCCAGAAAATAAGACCTAGTAGAGGTTTTGCTGAATTGCTAAATATAAGGCCTCCCCTGAAAGTAAGACCTAGTAAAGTTTTTGTATGGAAGCATGCCCACCAAACAGAACACCAGAGCTTGCAGGATCAGTAAATACACGTACCATAGATTGTTGTACATGTAAATAATGGTAGTAACAAGAAATTCTTGATAGGATTCACAGTTTGTCTGGTTATGCTGGTTTGTGATGACAACTACTGTACAGTATATAATGTTCATTTTTTTGTTCAACAATAAATGTGAATTCTTCTTCATGGAAAAATAAGACATCCCCTGAAAATAACACCTAGCACATCTTTGGGAGCAAAAATTAATATAAGACACTGTCTTACTTTCGGGGAAACACGGTAGTGCCAGTGTTGTCTGGGGCTCTTAGGAACCATACTTCAAAGCAGTACTTTTTCCGAGCTAAGTGAATATGTAATCATGAGGATAAATACACAAATCTCACTACAGAGTTCATTTTTTTATTTCTGGACAACCATTTTATGCTCTTTCCTGACCTTGAGATTAATGTGCTTTGACCTCCTTTTGACCAGCCATAGAAATAGGACTTAGGTTATGGCTGTGAGATACAAAGCCCCACAGCTCTTGTTGGACTACAAATCCCAATTTAGCATAGGCCAGGGATTCTGCAAGTTGTAGGCTGGCATGTTTCTTAGCCCTGCATTAGTTTCTCCAGTATTGAGTAGCTCCTAGAGAAAAACATTCCTCTTATGACCTCATCACACTCACCAAATTCAGCATCTTAGGATGTTTCCAGCCTCTTTTGGGAACTGAGTCCCCAAACAACGTCTTGTGACTTCCAGCGGAGGCCTCACCTCCAAACAGGGTGGAAGCAATGCAGATAATGTAATATAATGTTTCTCATGCTGTCGGATATGGGGGATTGACAGGCCTTTTTTGAATGTGCCAGGAATCAGCATAATATTTGTGCCCATTGACTACAGCTGTCTTTGGCGACCAGCACCAGTCCAAATGCCACCAGCTTGAGTTATACCCAGGGCTTCACATCTCTATCATATCTTTAAAGCTATTTGCCTCCTCTCCTCTCCTTCGTCCCTCTGAGTACCTTCTCTAATTTGCATCAAAATTATCTAAAGCTAGTTAGAATAGAATGTGTGATATATTTTTGTATTATCAATTTTGGATGTGCCTTGTGTTGCCACTCTGATAACATTTAGGAGCATGTACATTTGTAAAAGAAAGTCTCTGATATTTTATGCCTTATTGGACTATTCCTCCCAAATTATCTGGTGGGAAACATGATGTGTGACTTAGAAAATAATTATTGTTAGCAGTTTTCACTTACAAAAATGTTTTTTTTAAAAGTACAGTAAGCTGTTGGTATTCACTGGGATATGGTTCCAGGCTCTCTGTGGATACCAAAATCTATGAATATTGAAGTCTCATTATATACAATGACATAAGTAAAATGTATATATAAAATGACAAAATCAAGCTTTGCTTTTTGGAATACAGTAGAGTCTCACTTATCCAACATAAACAGGCCGGCAGAACGTTGGATAAGGAAATATGTTGGATAACAAGGAGGGATTAAGGAGAAGCCTATTAAACATCAAATTAGGTTATGATTTTACAAATTAAGCACCAAAACATCATGTTTTACAACAAATTTGACAGAAAAAGTAGTTCAATGCGCAGTAATGTTATGTAGCAAATAAATAAATAAATAAATAAATAAATAGTAATTACTGTATTTACGAATTTAGCACCAAAATATCACGATGTATTGAAAACATTGACTACAAAAATGCATTGGATAATCCAGAATGTTGGATAAGTGAGACTCTACTGTATATATATATTTATACTAGTTGTGCCTTGCCATGCGTTGCTGTGGCAAAGTGTGGTGGTATGGAAAATAAAGTATTGAGGAATTGGTGATAGTTAGTATATGTTATTTCCTAAAACTTGTGAATATACAATATTTCTGGTTGTTCCTTTTTTTTCCTGTGGGAGACAAGTATGAATGCTGCAATTAGTCAGAATGATTAGCATGTAATGGCCTTTCAGCCTCAAAGCCTGGCTGATTCCTGCTTGGGAGAATCCTTTGTTGGGAGGTGTTAGCTGACCCTGATTGTTTCCTGTTTTGTAGCTTCGAACCCTGGCTGCTTCCTGCCTGGGGGAATGCGGGTGCTCAGTGGCCGGGCCCAGCTCTCAGCGCAGAACAGCAGCGCCACCTCCCCCCTGTCATCCTCCTCCTCCTTCCTCTGCCTCCTCCTCCTCCACACTCTCGTTCCAGGCCGGGCACTAGATAACTTGCCTGTCCTGGCCGAGTATGCCTCCATCAACCAGACCCTGCCGGAGATGCCCACAGGCATAGAGAAGGAAGAGAGTAGGTATATGAGAGAAAATCAAACCCCTCCCTGCACCATTGCCTCCTCTGCGCAGGTGCAATATGGCCACCATCCCCCCCCCCAAGTAGTATGTCTTTGTTGTTTTTTCCTTTTCTCAGTGCACTGGAGGGGGGTGGGGTAAGTGGGATATTTCTTCTTTCTTTTTTTGATGGCCACTTTTGGGGTGATTTGGCCCAGTGGTTTTGTTGTTAACTCAGTCCTACAAATGAACAGTACATTGGGTTGTTGTGTGTTTTCAGGGCTGTATAGCCATACAGCCCGAAAAACATACAACAACCCTGTGATCCCGGCCATGAAAGCCTTCAACAACACATTGAACAGTACATTTGTATGTATATAGATATATAAGCTGTGTATTGTTTAATTTGTGGATACAGACTCCATGGATAAGAAGGGTCAACTGTATGTACAATGCCTGTCATATGGGAGAAAATCATTGTGCTCACTGTGAAATCATAACTAGCTGCATGCTCTCTGTATATGCATAGGAGGGTCAGGAGGTTTCATAATGTTCAACTGACGTGTATTATACCAACCTCCCATGTGTACATCCAAAGGAATATCTGGGGACACAGTTCCTAAGGCTGAAAACACATCTTCTCCTAGTGCAGTGGTTCTCAACCTGGGGTCCCCAGATGTTTTTGACCTTCAACTCCCAGAAATCCCAACAGCTGGTAAACTAGCTGGAATTTCTGGTAGTTGTGGGCCAAAAACATCTGGGGTCCCTGGATTGAGAACCACTTTCTTAGTGGTTTATTGCAGACCTGGCTTACCATTTTTGAAGGAAATTGATCAAGATATATTGAAAGGTAAAAGCCTCCTGTACTAAGACCATCAAGCCTAAAAGGTCTGTAGTATAGAGCCCAGTGACATATCTTCCAACCTTGCATAGACACTACATTTACTGTCATTGCTCAATGCCATAGAATCAAGTTGGAGTCACGGGGAAAACAGGGGACGAAGGACAGTAACTGGAGCAGTTCCTCTGTTGCTACAGCACATACCAGCAAGATCAATGGTCCTCGATGTTGCCACTTGCCGAATATTGCATTAATAATTCGGATCACGCGTCCACTGGGGTCTCTCCGTTTAAAGTTGTGAACGGTAGAGATTTTCCGCCATTCCCCGCACTGCAAAAGGACTTGCCTTCCGACGCAAAGCCGGGGGATTGGGGCAAGAGGATCGCTGCCGCTTGGCCTTTGGTTCAGGAGGCCTTGCGCTCAGCCAAACTGGATTACAAGAAATATGCAGATAGAAAGAGAACAGCACCCCCGGACTACAAAGTGGGGGAGTTAGTGTACTTGTCAACAAAGCACCTGAAATCCACACAACCATCACGTAAGCTGAGCCCACGATATGTTGGTCCCTTTCCCATTTCAGCCATTGTGAACCCAGTGACAGTACGGTTACAACTGCCTCATAGATGGCGCAAGGTGCACCCAGTGTTTCACGTTAGCCTGCTGAAATCGGCATCTAACACCCACAGATGGAGGAAACCGGGTTCAGATCCGGTCCCTATTATGGTGGGAGCACACACCCATTTTGAAATCAAGGATATTCTAGACTCCAAGAAGTCTCAGGGGAAACTATCCTACTTGGTCCAATGGTCTTCAAAAACCCTACACCCGGAATGGGTAGCAGCGGAGCATGTTAAAGCCCCAAAGTTGATAAAACAGTTTCACACTCAGTTTCCCCATAAACCTGGACCATGAACTCGAAGGGGGGGTTGGGTTCTCTCTCTCCTTTTTCTTTCCTTCTCCTGACTTCTGGTGCTGCTGTTGTTATTATCTTGTTGGAACTTTGTCTCTCCCCACAGGGTTGTCGTCCGAAGGGGGGAGTCATGTCAGGATGCAAAAAAGATCAGCATTCTCCAAGCTGCTCTTTTCACACCTGACCAGAACAAGCTGGATAAGGAAGACCATTTCGTTGGGAAGGCTGATTTATGACCTGATCTGGTTTTCAAAAGTGGGAAAGGACAATTGAAGGGGAGGTGTGAAGGGGGAAGAAGAGACATGAGGGGGGGGGGGGGAAGCAACAACTTGATATACCGGGGAAAGAGCGGAAGAGAGGCAGTAGAAGCTTTGCGGTCATCTTGGCAAGGCGGATTCAATAAAGTTTTCCATAGCTCCGAGCTGAGTGAGCCTATCTTTGTCTCCTACACCTTCCAGGAACTGACACTCAATGCAGCTGACAAAGTGGGGCAACAGAAGATTACCCAGGGCTATACCTACCAACAAGACAGTTGGAAAGTATGTAGTAGTATGGCATCGTTTAGGCAATTCAGTTCTGATCCAAAAAGACTTAGGCAGACGTAGAGACAGGGATATACAGTAGCACATCCAGGTCCCACATGGCACCCAATCTATTCCAAATCCAAGTTCAAACAACCTGAAAAAAGGAAGGTGGCAGATAAATAACAGCATTGGACAAGGATAATCATATAGCAAGGCAAAAGCACCATCTCGGCCAGTGACAGCCAGACAGCCAAAAGGAATGAAGATATGCAAATGGCTGCCAAATGTCCACTGAGGTAAACTGTTGTTGTCAGCAGCAAAGCTCGCACAAACTGGAGCTTATATTCTGCTTATGTTGCTTATACTGCTGCTCCCATTAGCAAAATCAGCACCCAACACACAGTTGTTTAATCTTAGGTCTCCCTGTAAAAAGTGGCTCACTTCCAAAGACATCTCCACTCATAAACAGACCTTCTTTGGGGTCAGGAACACCTTCTGATGGTCTCACTTCAAGTCTTAGTGTTTTCTTTATTTCTCCATTATGGAGTCAGATTCACCATCCTTTTCAGAGGCTACAGCTAGACATTTTCCCTCGGGAGTTGTAGCTTCCTTCAGCTGTAAAGGTTTGTGAATTTTATAGTCTCCATAGTCCCCTGGGCTTGGCTCCATCTTTGCTTTAAAAAAAAAACTCCAGCATGAGCAGGACACCCAGCCAAAAACACACACACACACACACACACACACACACACACATTGGTGCTTAATTCATTCATCATTGCTGAGGACAGCATTCAGACTGTCCAGTTTGTGCCAAGCATTACTAATCAGTCCCAAGACATCCTTTTGAGCCAGGCATTATTGATCAGAGCAGGACTGTGATTAGGCTTCTCAGATTTCACCTACATTCCCCTAGCAAACCAATCAGTCCAATTAGTATTAGTCATGGTATCATCTGCTTTGAAGATATGACTTCATAATAGCCTCCTCCATCTGCCAGCAGAAATTACTGACTTGCTACATGCCAACATGATAACAACCTGAATTGCTTCAGGATTCACTGGCAACTGTAATGCTTTCACTGTAATGCTTTCACTGTAATGAGACACCAGCCTTAGGAATGTGTCTGCTTCACAGCATTTCTTCTTAAGGTATAATTTAAAATAACCACAGACCTTAAGTCAGGATCTTAAACAGTATAACCATTCTAAACTATGGAGATGGGAAGGACACTGGAAGTAAAGCCGCTGGCATGGGGCATAGTTTAGATCACAGTCCCACAAAATTGGTCCTAACTCCAACTTGGAAGAGACTAAAAGATAACTAAAAGGATATAGAGGTTTATTAAAAGAAGAGATGAACAATAGACTTATAGAATGACAAGATCCCATTTTTATACAGAAAAAAAACATTGGTTTTTCAAAAACTTTAGTAGTTTAAATAAAGGATGTCAAGATAATATAGACTAAAAACTTGGATGTAACATAAAATAATGTTATACAATGGAGCCTCCAGTGGCCTAGGGGATAAAAGCCTTGTGACTTGAAGGTTGGGTTGCTGACCTGAAAGCTGCCATGTTCGAATCCCACCCGGGGAGAGTTTGGATGAGCTCCCTCTATCAGCTCCAGCTCCAAGCGGGGACATGAGAGAAGCCTCCCACAAGGATGGTAAAACATCAAAACATCCGGGCGTCCCCTGGGCAACATCCTTGCAGACGGCCAATTCTCTCACTCCAGAAGCAACTCCGGTTGCTCCTGACATGAAAAAAAAAGTTATACAATGCATTGTTTACTTGCCCTCCACAACATTTTCTCTTTCCATGATGGTTCATTAAATATATGCTAAAATTTATTAAACTAGTAACAATAACTTGAGTAAGTTTTACCCCTCCCTCCCACTCCCCAATGTACATTGTGGAAAATGATAAAAAAAAAGTTAATGTGCGGGACAAGGGGGGTGGCTAAATGACATTTAGCCTAAGTGCAGGAGGAATCAGGTTAACGCCTGGAAAACACATGTCTAAAAGGTGCCCTTTAAACTCGATTCTTCCTAAAAAAAAAATGCACCTTTCCATTCCTGTGTATCCCTGCAGTCATGGAAAATATGTGCTTCCCCTCCCCCCCAGTGTGGACTCCTCCAGAACACATGCGTTTCTGTAAAGTTTGAAACAGCTGATCAGCTGATCGGCAGTCAAATGGAAACACAGATGACTCATGGTAGCACAAGTCGAAAGCAAATACAACTCTCTCATAGTCTGACTTTTACACTTTGTAATGTTAAACAGAGCCTGAATTAACAATTTATTTATTTATTTATTATTCAAATTTATATGCCACTACTCCCCTAGGGCTCGGGGCGGCTTACAAGAACAGGCTAAAATCTAGCAATTTAAAAACATCTTAAAAACATCTTTAAAAACATCTAAAAGCATCTTTTAAAAACATCAATAACAGAAATCAAAGCCTGCCGAAACAGGTGTGTTTTACATGCCCTGCGAAGGGCTGATAAGTCCCGTAAGGCATGAACTTCAGGTGGCAGAGTGTTCCAGAGAGATGGCGCCACTGCTGAAAAGGCTCTGCGTCTGGATGTTGTTAGACGCAAGGTCTTAAAACTGGGAACTTCCAGTAGATTTTGGTCGTCAGAACGGAGGGATCTCTGGGGTTGGTGGGGGGTGAGGCGGTCCCTCAGGTACATCGGCCCCAGACCATGCAAGGCCTTGAAGGTAAGTACCATCACTTTGAAAGTGATCCAGTGCTCAATTGGTAACCAGTGCAGCTGCAGCAAGATTGGTGTTATGTGGCATCTCATCGGGACTCCCTCAAGGAGCCGGGCAGCTGCATTTTGCACCAATTTGAGCTTCCGGATCACCGACACAGGAAAGCCAATGTAAAGGGTGTTATAGTAGTCCAGTCTTGAGATGACCGTAGCCTGGATCACCGTAGCTAGGTTGTCCCTAGACAGATAGGGGGCCAGCCGTCTAGCCTGCCGAAGATGAGAAAAGGCGGTTTTGCTAACGGCAGAGACCTGGGCTTCCATCATCAGTAAAGGAAGACAATTGGGGAAGACAGTGATCTGAGGGAAGTTTTTTAAAAAATTGCTCCATTATGTGCTGGAGCTCATATGTGCATATGCACATCTCTGGAGTAATTTTTTTTTCTTTTTTCCCCCTTTATTTTTTTATGATTTTCCAAGTACATAAAAAAAGGTGAGAACATATAATAATATATTTCCGGAATGATCGTGAAGGGTTGTAAGGAAAAATAGAAAAAGAGAAGAAGAAAAAAGAAAAGGAAAAAAAGAAAAGAAAAAAAACCACATGTCTATACGGATATATATATATGCATATGAATATGTGAACCAGTGCCCACCCCTACCCTTCCAGATCTCCTGCATTACAAAACCAAATTCCTTTGTTTCTGGGCATTTTCCCTCCAAATGCTCATAAAGTTCTTATGAGCCAATGATTGCTTTTAGACAAGTCCAGTCCGTTTTTTTCCTTGGCGGATGGATCTGCAAAACTGCCCGTGTGAGTAAGTCCATATTCCTTATGTCTAATATTTTCAGCATCCATTTTTCCACAGTAGGAATTTCTTGTGTCTTCCCATTTTTGCTAGGCATATACTAGCTGCTGTATATATGTAAAAAGCCTATCTGTGTTGGAGTGCATCTGGAAGTCCGTTATTCGTAACAAAAAGTATTCCGGTTTTATATCAAACTTGTTCTTTAAAAGTTTCACCATTTCTTTATGGATTCCTTGCCAATATTTTTTTAACCTTTTTACACCTCCACCACATATGAAAGAAATCACCCTTATGTTTCCCACATTTCCAACATTTCCCGTCACCTTTCCCCTTGCTGAATTTTGCTATTCAAAAAAAAAAACCTTCCACCAGATATCCTCCGTCTGCCCTCCATCTTGTTCTGATATGAAGGAAGCCTGTGAGAATGGCAGAGGATCCAATCCCAAAACTAACTGGTCTATGTGGGGACCTGCAGTCAGGTCCCAGGATTTCCCCCACCCATTAAAAACCCAGATTTTGGTGCTGTCTGGAAACGCCTAAGCACAAACTACTTCTGCATTCTGAACTCAGTTCGTAGCAACCAAAGTGAGCTGAGGACCAAGGGGAAAAGTGGGAGGAGAGAGAGAAACCTGAGATATTTTAGGAGTAGCTTTAAAAAGTGGGGAGCCACAGTGGCGAAGTGTGTTAAAGCACTGAGCTGCTGAACTTGCAGACCGAAAGGTCCCAGGTTCAAATCCCGGGAGCAGCGTGAGCGACCGCTGTTAGCTCCAGCATCTGGCAAACTAGCAGTTCGAAAACATGCCAATGTGAGTAGATCAATAGGTACCGCTCCAGCGGGAAGGTAACGGCACTCCATGCCATCATGCCGGCCACATGACCTTGGAGGTGTCTATGGACAACGTCGGCTCTTGGGCTTAGAAATGGAAATGAGCACCAACTCCCAGAGTCAGACATGACTGGACTTAACGTCAGGGGAAACTTTTACTTTTACCTTAAAAAGTGGACCAACGAGATTTATGTAAACAGTAGAGGGGCTGAGTCTGGGGGATTGGAAGGAATGGGGTTGTTAAAGGGTGAGCCACTTCTTTGTGGGACCTTTTATGCTGCTCAGATGTTTCACTAAGACTGTAATTTCATCTTAGGTTGGGGAGGGACATTCAGAATCCTTAATCTGTCTCCTCTAATGCAATCCACCAGACATCAAATCTGGATTTCATTGGATGTGCAAATACAGTAGAGTCTCACTTATCCAACATAAACGGGCCAGCAGAACGTTGGATAAGCGAATATGTTGGATAATAAGGAGAGATTAAGAGAAGCCTGTTAAACATCAAATTAGGTTATGATTTTACAAATTAAGCACCAAAACATCATGTTATACAACAAATTTGGCAGAAAAAGTAGTTCAATATGCAATAATGCTACCTAGTAATTACTGTATTTACGAATTTAGCACCAAAATATCACGATGTATTGAAAACATTGACTACAAAAATGCGTTGGATAATCCAGAACGTTGGATAAGCGAATGTTGGATAAGTGAGACTCTACTGTAGCAGTTAAAGTGGAAATATAGTGTATGGTGAGAAAGGAGCCCAACCAGAAGTAGTCATTTAGGCTTTTTTGTTTCAATTGGTGGGAATTTGGGGGAGGGTGTTAAGTCAAGTCTATGGGCCCTTCTACACACCTGTATAAAATACAGATTATCTGCTTTGAACTGGATTAACTGGCCATGTAGACTCATTTTGAATCTTGTCCAAAACAGATAATGTAGATTATATGCCTTGATATTCTGGATTATATGGCAGTGTAGAAGGGTCTTAAGAGTCTGCATTCCACTCACTCTCTCCCTGTCTGCTTGGCTTGGCACTAACCCATGAATTTTGCAAGTCTCACAGTTGCTTGTGTCAGCTCCCTGAAATGATCACACGGCATTTTGAAGTGATGAAAAGTGATAAGGTGAAGGATGCTTCATATGATCTATTTCATACTTGGAGCGAAATCAAAACCTCTGCATGTTGCATTCATTATGAAAGGTGCCTGCCTACATCTTTAAATTGCAGTTCATCCCTTCCAAATCAGTAGAAAGGCACTGGACCACCACTTGTGCATTTTGAAGAGGGGGAAAAATGAATTATGCATGTAGGAGCATCTATTTTACATTTGGTTTTCTGAATGCCTAAGGCATCAATTTAAAATCCTTTTCGACTAGATGTTGTTTTCTGCTCTTCCCAGTACTTTGGGAGTTTTCTCCTGAAATCAGTCTTGTATCTTTGGAACTTCACCTTCTTAACATACTCACCTCTCAAAAGAGATGGGAGCAAAAGTATTCAACAAAAGAGAAATTCCAAAATATGTATTGGCTTCCATGTGGTTGCATGGACTGATTCAAGCATTCTGTCTTCACTATGAGACCACCAAAACAAAAACTGAATCCCAAAAATCTGATCGGGGAGCTTTCATCCTAGGCAATTAGTAAAGGTTAAGGTTTCCCCTGACATTAAGACTAGACTCTGGGGGTTGGTGCTCATCTCCATTTCTAAGCCAAAGAACCAACGTTGTCCAAAGACAACTCCAAGGTCATGTGGCCGACATGACTGCACAGAACACTGTTACCTTCCTGCCGGAGCAGTACCTATTGATCTACTCACATTTGCACGTTTTGAACTGCTAGGTTGGCAGAAGCTGGGGCTAACAGTGGGAGCTCATCCTACTCTCTGGATTCGAACTGCTAACCTTTCAGTCAGCAAGTTCAGCAGCTCAGTGGTTTAACCCACTGCACCACCACTATAATTCCACTTTGATTCTCATCGCTTCCGGGTAACTTGTGATTGATAGTTTACGGAGAGATACTTAAGAGGCCTTGACCAGAGGTCACTAATGCCTCAGCAGACTCCCAGGATCTTACGGGATGGAGCCATGTCAGTTTCAATGGAATCATAGTGCTATAATTACAGTAGAGTCTCACTTATCCAACATAAACGGGCCGGCAGAATGTTGGATAAGCGAATATGTTGGATAATAAGGAGGCACTAAGGAAAAGTCTATTAAACATCAAATTAGGTTATGATTTTACAAATTAGGCACCAAAACATCATGCTATACAACAGATTTGACAGAAAAAGTAGTTCAATATGCAGTAATGCTATGTAGTAATTACTGTATTTACGAATTTAGCACCAAAATATCACGATGTATTGAAAACATTGACTACAAAAATGCGTTGGATAATCCAGAACGTTGGATAAGCAAGTGTTGGATAAGTGAGACTCTACTGTATGTGGTCTGACAGAGCACTGACATTTCCCCAGTTCTTGTTACAACTGTGGTATGAAGTTCCTTAGTGAATATGAATTCTCCTTGAGCCGCTCTTCTTTGGATTTTAGAATTCTGAATAAAGGATGTTCAACCTTTATTTATTTAAGCCATTTTAAATCCATTTACTTTTTTTAAAAAAAACCCCTCAGGGTAGTTGAAAATCCAATTGGACATTACTACGTAGCATTACTGCATGCTGAACTACTTTTTCTGTCAAATTTGTTGTATAACATGATGTTTTGGTGCTTAATTTGTAAAATCATAACCTAATTTGATGTTTAATAGGCTTCTACTTAATCTCTCCTTATTATCCAACATATTCGCTTATCCAACATTCTGCTGGCCCGTTTATGTAGGATAAGTGAGACTCTACTGCATTTATATTCTGCCCTTCTCACCCTGAAGGGGACTCAGGGTGGATCAAAATTTACATATACATGGCAAACATTCAATGCCATAGACATATGACATACAGACAGAGACACTGAGGCAATTTAACATTTTCCAGTTTCTGGCTTCATGAGGGTATGCTCGATTCCGGCCACAGGGGGAGCTGCTACTTCATCATCCACTGTGACACCGAGTCCTTGAGGGGGTACTTCCTCATTCTTCCGCACGCTGCTGGATATTTTTATGGTGATGTAAATTAGTTAAATTAGCTTTTCTGCATGAAGCGATACCTAAATTTCCTACTCAACAGATGCAACTGTCTTTCAGGTTACTTAGGTAAACAACAAGCTAGGCTATTTAATGGTCGGGCACTCAATCCGACCCGGGCTGGTTTCAAACTCATGACCTCTTGGTCAATAATGATTTATTGCAGCTGGCTACTAACCAGCTGCACCACAGTTGAATAAAATCCCACATTATCTGCTTTGATCTGGAATATATGGCACTGTGGACTCAGATAACCCAGTTCAAAGCAGATATTCTGTGATTTTCTGTCTTGATATTCTGGGTTATATGGCTGTGTGGCTGTGTGGAAGCTTGCTTTTCCAACAAGAACCTAGTTAAAAGTAGTTTGGTGAGGCACCAGCACTCTTTGGCAGAGATGGCTAAAGATCTTGTGAACTGCAGTGCCCATGATTCCATAACATTGAACCATGAGAGTTAAGTGGTATCAAACAGAAATAATTTTTCAATGTAGACGTACCCCGTGTCAATTTAACAATACAGTAGAGTCTCACTTATCCAAGCTAAACGGGCCAGCAGAAGCTTGGATAAGCGAATATCTTGGATAATAAGGAGAGATTAAGGAAAAGCCTATTAAACATCAAATTAGGTTATGATTTTACAAATTAAGCACCAAAACATCATGTTATACAAAAAATTTGACAGAAAAAGTAGTTCAATACGAAGTAATGTTATGTTGTAATTACTGTATTTACGAATTTAGCCCCAAAATATCACGATATATTGAAAACATTGACTACAAAAATGGCTTGGATAATCCAGAAGCTTGGATAAGTGAAGCTTGGATAAGTGAGACTCTACTGTATAACAGATATTGACAGGGGTGTTAAAATGGCAATCCTGAATTAAGCATGATCAACATGTTACTCTTGTGATCTGTAGGATTACACAGGAGGATGAAAAACACTCAGTGCTACCATCTTTTTCCTTCCTGTTCTTCAAATAACCTTAGTTTGATCATGGCTTAAAAACAACCAGTTATAAATAATCAGTTGTAATTGCATTTTTGCAATAACTATGACCTATTAAAGTTATATTATGATTGTAATTTTATGAAGAATAATTTCATCCCTTTGCAGTGCAATTGTAATTTTTAAAGTTTTATAGTTTTAATAGCTATAGTTTTATAGCTACACTATAACACTTTTATAGTTATGAAAGTCTGAGCTCACCAAATGGTAGAGGGGAACCATCACATGGTTCAAGTGCTGAGTTGTGCACTTGCATCATATCATATTTAGTGTGTGAAGAAGATAATTGGTAGATGGGAGTCTTCTGACATACCCATTTTTAAATAGTTAAAAATCTTGCCTGTTTTTTGCAAAATTCTCTCTCTTTATAAATTGTAACCTTGGTGGTAACAAATGACTTTGGGGGCACTGGAATTATAACAAAAGCTATTTCACTTTAAAAGTAACATTCAAAGCTTTGTTCTTGCTCATCAATTCTCCTCTTTCTTACTTTATCATTTAAAGTCATTCCCATGATCCTTCCTGAACCTTTTAAAATTGTTAATGAAACAAGTATTCACTTCATGCTCCAGTCCACAATACAGAAAATAGTCTTTCTCGTTGTATTACAATACTTATTTTCTTGACTCACCATGCCCTATATAACTCATGTTTTTTTCCAGAGATGTTAAGGATCTATAAATGATTTTTTCTTCACCTTTAGACAGTTGTAGCATTTAACATTGCAACTTTGGGCCCTTGCAGACAGCCTAATAATCCGGGACAAAAAACAGGTGTAAAAAACATGGTACCTAAAAGTCCAAACATGGAGTTGTCAGTCCCAGCAAATACATTAGAGTCTCACTTATCCAACATAAACGGGCCAGCAGAACATTGGATAAGCAAATATGTTGGATAATAAGGAGAAATTAAGGAAAAACCTATTAAACATTAAATTAGGTTATGATTTTACAAATTAAGCACCAAAACATCATGTTATACAACAAATTTGACAGAAAAAGTAGTCCAATACACAGTAATGCTATGTAGCAATTACTGTATTTATGAATTTAGCACCAAAATATCATGATGTATTGAAAACATTGACTACAAAAATGTGTTGGATAATCCAGAACTTTGGATAAGCGAGTGTTGGATAAGTGAAACTCTACTGTACCTAAAAGTCCAAACATGGAGCTGTCAGTCCCAGCAAATACAGTAGAGTCTCACTTATCCAACATAAACAGGCCAGCAGAACATTGGATAAGCGAATATGTTGGATAATAAAGAGGGATTAATAAAAAGCCTATTAAACATCAAGTTAGGTTATTATTTTACAAATTAAGCACCAAAAGATCATGTTATACAACAAATTTGACAGAAAAAGTAGTTCATTACACATTAATGCTATGTAGTAATTACTGTATTTACGAATTTAGCACCAAAATATCACAATGCATTGAAAACATTGACTACAAAAATGCGTTGGATAATCCAGAATGTTGGATAAGTGAGACTCTATTGTAGTCCCCTAGCATCCCAAAAATTTTTTTTGGTAGGGGATTTTATGAATCCACAAGGTGGACATGGGACATCCAACAGAAGTTTTATTTTTATTATTATTTTAATTGATTCTCCAAGATGCGCTGGATCTCATAAGTGCTGATGCGGATATATGAATGTGCACATAAGCAGATTTCTTGTCATTATCTCTCCTCACCCTCCTGCTGCCCTTACGTTTTTTCTCTTGAACCCCATTTCCCTTTGGGGTCACTTGCCTGCCATGCTAGTGCCCACTGTGTAAATTCAATCTCTGTTTAATTTCATAAATATTAGAACAAAGGAATGGTTGCAGAGTTATCTTTGCAGAGTTATCCTATTGTGCTTCCATCTAGCCACCTGTGTGTCTGTGGCTCCATCTGTTTACAGCCCTCATCCGCTGTTTTGGGTTTTTCAAACGTGCACATGCATGAGAGCAATCCACACCGCATTTCACAATAAAGTCCCATGTTTTTCTTGATACATACAGGTTTTTTTTCGTGTCAGGAGCAACCGTAGTTGCTTCTGGAGTGAGAGAATTGGCCATCTGCAAGGACATTGCCCAGGGGACACCCAGATGTTTTGATGTTTTTACCATCCTTGTGGGAGGCTTCTCTCGTGTCCCCGCATGGAGCTGGAGCTGATAGAGGGAGCTCATCCGCGCTCTCCCCGGGTGGGATTCGAACCTGGCAGCCTTCAGGTCAGCAACCCAACCTTCAAGTCACAAGGCTTTTATCCCCTAGGCCACCGGAGGCTCCGATACATACAGTGATGGGAATATATGCATTTTTTAGCTGATCTTAAGCACACATTTTACCCCACATTTTTCAGCCGATAATGCAAGTCTGTGCTAGTTTTCAGCAAACATCATGTAGCCACAGACACCCTTTTTATCCCGGTTTCTCTTGGATTTTAGGGCCTGTGTAGAAGAGCCCTTAAGCTGTCAAAAGACAATGGGCAAGGAAAATAAAACTAGTGCTCAACAACCCTTTAAGTGCTAATCCTAACCTGAGCCTAACTGTAACCCTAAATATAACTCTTATCTTGAACCCACAATGTAAAAAACTGTAGCCAAATGTAACCCTAACCCTATACTTTGTTCTTAACCCTCATTCCAACAATGACTATAAATTTATCTTAATAATTAATTTAACAGTTTCTAACTTTAATCTTCACTTTAACCCTAATCCCTAGCTCATAACATAGTAAAACAGCCCTAGGGATTGGCACTTTAATCCCTTCCTACCTTACCTTATCCCATATTATCCCAGTTGACTCTCTGACACTTGTTTATGCACTTTATTAAAGCTTTGGATATTGTGTTTTATATGCCCGACCCTTTTTATCTCCAGTGGCTGATGCTGTATTATTACACATTTGTTCTGATTTTATGTGTTTTATTGTATTTTTAAAATGTTTAAATTGTTTATTTTATTGATTTATGTCATTACTGTTTTTGTTTTGATATTCATTGTAATTGCTTTATTCTGTTTTGTTTTGGGCATTGCCCCATGTTAGCCACCCCGAGTCCCTTCAGGGAGATGGTGGCGGGATAGAAAAATAAAATATTATTATTATTATTATTATTATTATTATTATTATTATTATTATTATTATTATTATAGGTAACACAGACAAAGGTACTGGACATTCATGGTAATGATTATATAGCCCTTAAATAGGAGAAGAGGAATGTAGAGATCCCTTGATATCAGGAATCATTCAATGTATTAAATTATATCTGTGCCATTGGAATGTCTTTAATTAGTGTAATATGTAAGTCATTGTTGTCATTTTTATTTATACCCTGCTTTTTCGCTCCACAAAAGCGGCTTACAATAAAAGCATTTCAATACAATTTAATATCCAAAAACATACAAACATTAAAATAGAATTAAACCTCAATGATATTAATAAAATCATAGAGTTGGAAGAGACCTCATGGGCCATCCAGTCCAAACCCCTGCCAAGAAGCAGGAAATCGCATTTAAAGGACCTCCGACAGAAATTAAAAACAAACAGTTAAAATGTGTTGTTGAAGGCTTTCATGGCCGGAATCACAGGGTTGTTGTATGTTTTCCGGGCTGTATGGCCATGCTCCAGAAGCATTCTCTCCTGACGTTTCGCCCACATCTGAGGATGCCTACCATAGATGTGGGCGAAACGTCAGGAGAGAATGCTTCTGGAGCATGGCCATACAGCCTGGAAAACATACAACAACCCTGAACAGTTAAAATCCTTAAACTGATTAAAAACTGATTCAAAGCTAAAATCACTATTGTCTGTATTTGAGAGACTCTTGAAAAGAATGTCTAAGTGTGGACCTATTTCAGCTGCCAAAGTTATGATGAGTATGAATGTCTGCATCAGTCTTGATACCCTGCAACGATGTTGGACTATAACCCCCATCAGCCCCAGTCAGCATGTCGGATCTATATGATCACTGAGCCTATTTCTTGCATGTGGGACAGTGCAAAACGGTGTGTTCAATGTGCATGTATGTGTGTATGGATGTTTTCAATAGGTATTGTGCAATTTGTAGCAGCAATTGCCTGCTCTTGTCAGTTCTGATGCATAGATTCAGTAAGGTAAAGGTAAAGGTTTCCCCTGACGTTAAGTTCAGTCATGTCTGACTCTGGGGGTTGGTGCTCATCTCCAATTCTAAGCCAAAGAGCCGGCGTTGTCCGTAGACACCTCCAAGGTCATGTAGCCGGCATGACTGCATGGAGCGCTGTTATTATACTGCTATGTCTTTGCTATGTTTTCGAATCACAGCTCTGCTTTTATAACAGTCCTCTATTTTCCAACTGGTTGTTCCTTTCAGGAACTGCAGAACTAATGCCTGGTTTTTGAGATGGTGGGACCTGATTGCTAAACAGGCATTCTTCGCCTTTGCCCATTGTGATGATCATACATACACTTTGTCAGCAGAAAAGGTTAGCTCAGTCCAAGGTACATTGGCTAATTTCCATGCAAAAGACAAAAAGGCTGCAGATAAGGTTGTCCTCTGGATGCAAGATGCCATATGACTCAGGGAACATTGAGATTTCACCATCTGAGCAGCCGGCTAATAAAAAAAGAACCCTACCTCGGAATGGAAATGCACACTGGAGTCGAAACATATTGACTTGTGTCAGATGTCTTGTATATTCATTAATAGCATGCACCAACCCAAACCATAATGAGTGGGGAAATATTACTTGCATCTTAACCCAGGACCAGCTTTATCATTAAATAGAGTGAAACAGTCATTTCTGGCAGAAGATATTAGGATTTAAATTCAAAAGTGATGGAGGAGAGAACTATGGACTAGACAACATACCCTATTCCAGTGCTTCTTAAAAATTTCCCACTTTTGACTCCTTTCTACTTGAGGAATGTTTATGTGACCTCAGGTATATAGGTACAGTAGAGTCTCACTTATCCAACATTCGCTTATCCAACGTTCTGGATTATCCAACACATTTTTGTAGTCAATGTTTTCAATACATCGTGATATTTTGGTGCTAAATTCGTAAATACAGTAATTACTACATAGCATTACTGCGTACTGAACTACTTTTTCTGTCAAATTTGTTGTATAACATGATGTTTTGGTGCTTAATTTGTAAAATCATAATTTAATTTGGTGTTTAATAAGCTTCTCCTTAATCTCTCCTTATTATCCAACATATTCGCTTATCCAATGTTCTGCCGGCCCGTTTATGTTGGATAAGTGAGACTCTACTGTATGTAAAATAGGAATAAAAATCAAACATTTACTGATAATAAATCAGCATTTGCAAAGCTTGCTAAACAGGCTGAAGCATTTTCTGCAGAGTCCACTGTATACATTGAATGCTGTTGCCAACAGATTTGTGTAAATGAGTGGAGTTCAGAAACATTTTACTGTTGCAGAATTTTTAGTGATCCCAACATTGAGCTAAGGTGGAGTTGGGACCCATAGCTTAAGAAGCTAAATCCTGCATCCTAAAATAATTGTTTTGTTTTGATTTTATGAGAAGATAGTTACAAAGAAATGGTGCATTAACAAAGTTCATCTAGACTTATACACAGTATTGCAATGTTAAAAAGGTAAAGGTTTCCCCTGACATTAAGTCCAGTCGTGACTGACTCTGGGGGTTGGTGCTCATCTCCATTTCTAAGCCAAAGAGCCGGCATTGTCCATAGACATCTCCAAGGTCATGTGGCTGGCATGACTGCATGGAGCGCCGTTATTTTCCCGCCGGAGCAGTACCTATTGATCTACTCACATTGGCATGTTTTCGAACTGCTAGGTTGGCAGAAGCTGGAGCAACAGTGGGCTCTTACTCCGCTCCTGGGATTTGAACCTGGGACCTTTCGGTCTGCAAGTTAGGGTTGCAATGTTAGGTAACCTTTTTGTCACAATGTCAATAATTGTATTCACTTGAGAATAATTTAGTGCTGTTACCTGCCGACTAAAGTTACTGTATGTTTTTGGCACCACTCTAGCATCAAACAGAGATTTCACTGAATTCAGTGGAAAGATTTTGATCCATATAGCTAACTGCTGCAGCACACATGCCTGTGGAAATTATAATTAGTTTACCAGAGTGACCTCTTGTGGCAGGACACTAGACTAGATTTGATTATATTGTATTTTAGGAAAGTGCTAGCTTTTGAAAAAGCAAGCTGAAAGATTTAATTCGAAATCATATACAGTAAAGCCTTATTCAGACAAGATGAAAATGATTGGGATTGAAGTCCAACCTATCTAGAGAGTACAGACTTGAGAAGGCTGCTCCTCATATTTTATAATAACTTTAGAAGTATTTGTAAATTACTCAGTGCACTACAACTTTATCTTACTGGTATTATAGAACATGGAAATATGGCACCAATAATAAGACATATCGTAGACTGTGCTTAAAATCCTAAATGCATTGACTAGGCCAGAGCTTTCCAAACTGTGTGTCGTGACATGTTAGTGTGATATGTAGTCACATGAATGTATTTAGAAACCTCTCAGTTTATGTGAAATAAGCAACAAATAAGGAGCCATTGTGATGCAATGGGTTAAACCCTTGTGCCGGCTGGACTGCTGACTTGAACGTTGGGTTGCTGACATGATGGTTGCCGGTTCGAATCCACAAGACGGAATGAGCTCCTTTCTGTCAGCTCTAGCTTGTGGGGACATGAGAGAAGTCTCCTAGCAGGATGATAACACATCCGGGCATCCCCTGGGCAACGTCTCTGTAGATGGCCAATTCTCTCACACCAGAAGCAACTTGCAGTATGTTCTCAAGTTGCTTCTGACAGAATTTTCAAAAAGCAACAAATCATCATATACAATAGTCTCACTTATCCAAGCTAAACGGGCCGGCAGAAGCTTAGATAAGCGAATGTCTTGGATAATAAGGAGGGATTAAGGAAAAGCCTATTAAACATCAAATTAGGTTATGATTTTACAAATGAAGCACCAAAACATCATGTTATACACCAAATTTGACAGAAAAAATAGTTCAATATGCAGTAATGTTATGTTGTAATTACTGTATTTACGAATTTAGCACCAAAATATCACGATACATTGAAAACATTGATTACAAAAATGGCTTGGATAATCCAGAGGCTTGAATAAGCGAGGCTTGGATAAGTGAGACTCTACTATATTTAAAAAATATAAATGAAAGCTTTTCATGAGATATATTGTATCCCCATAAATTTCGTTATTCCAATTTATGTATGTGTCATTATCTCTTATAAAGGGTTGGCTCAACCTCCTGTTTGCTAGTAAAACTGAATTACTGTGTCACAAAATGGTGCATGTCTAAAAAGTGTGTCACTAACATGAAATGTTTAGGAAGCTCTGGACTAGATAAGTGAGCTCCATTGAGACTGAAGAGCCTCATGTCTGAGCAAACATGCATAGGACTGTCAAATAAATCAAGAAGAAGGTTGTTATTCACTGAGAATGGTATATCAACTAGAACAGGACATATTTATGCCTATTACTCTAGCTAAAAATCTGTCAAGGTTATTCTTACATATTTAGCTTGGAATTAGATCTGATATTTAAGAGTAAGAAATCATCTCTCATCTTTTACATATCTACTAAAGTTTTACTGGCTTCAGGATTTTCAGCCATAATATCCTTCAATTTTCTTACTGTATGCATTTCAATATGTCTAACATTGTATCGAAGGTGGAGTCGCTGGAGTTCTTTTTAATCCACCACCTTTACCCCCACCAATAAAAATCCTTATGAGTTTTTTGTACTGTGGGTTTTTTAGTCTTTTTAAAAACATTTTGTTAGCTCGTATACAGTTGGAAGTAGTACATTGGATGCTTGCAACATTTATGTACTTAACACAAGCAGTGCAGCAAATAAGAAGGAGAGGGACTGTGTTTTATAGGAACAGTAAACAATAATTTTATTGATTTCATCATCAACCATGATGGGCGACATCGATCTTTCAAAGCTCTTGAAAAGACAAGTCTTTAAACCAAAGTTTGTGGTTGCCTACACAACTTCAACAATAACTACTACGGGAGGGAAAAGCAGTTAAGGCTGAGTCAAAGGAGTCACCAATTAGCAAGGTCATCTGGCCGTTTGCTTAGGTTGAGCAAAGGTCAAATGCCTTTTGTACTATGTAAAGTCAAGATCAAAGATTTGGGGGTCTCATTAGAAGCGGAGACAAGCACACAACCTCAAAAGGAGGGTTGTACAACACCTGGCGAGCTCCTGAGAAGCAAAATAAAGATTTTCCTATTTCCCAATATAAGTCTCACCAAGTTTGAAGCAGAGGCCACCGAGTTTAATTCTGGTCTAGCTGGAGAGGATGAACCGGCATACCCACATACAACAGAATCAAATTTTTATACACTTTTTAGTTTGAATTTCCCGCTCCCACCCACTCGACCAGTTTCATGATGATTGGAGCCTCCGGTGGCCTAGGGGATAAAAGCCTCATGACTTGAAGGTTGGGTTACTGACCTGAAGGCTGCCAGATTTGAATCCCACCTGGGGAGAGTGCGGATGTGCTCCCTGTTAATGTGGGATTTGTGTATTGATAGTGTTTAAATGAAATTTGTGTCTTCCCTGTATTGCATACTGATTGCATCGTCCAGAGTGTACTATAGTCTGGAAAGAGTTAATTACTAAGAAGCTGTGATGACCTTGATGTGTGGCTGGAGCCAGGGAGTATTCAGACACAAGTGTTCCCAACGGGGTTCCCAACGGGGTCACTTGCTTCACTTTATAAGAAATCATTAAAATATAATAATAAAAATATAATAAAATTGATAGAAGATACACATATAGGGTTCCCTAATTATAAAGTATCTTTTACGGGAGGGGGGGGGGGTTGTCACTTTCAATAACAGTTTCTGTTGACTAAATGGGTCCAGTCTAGTTGAGACCAATAAACGTAGACTTGAAAATACAATTGTAATAGAACCGATAAAATACAGATCTTTAAATGTAGTTAACAAATCACTCAAAAAATGCAAAAAGATATTCAGAGAAGTCAATTATTATTAGCTTATCTGAATGCTCTTAGAACAAGGAGAGGCAGAAAGCAAAATTTTGTTAGTCACATTTATTCATTTCAGTAGACATGCACGCACGAACACACACATATACATTCTCCTGAAAAGCTGCTTGAGAAGACCTAGAGGCAGTCCCCAAGTCACAAACATCCGACTTACAAACAACTCAACTGGGGAGAGACAATGGAAGTGAGAGAAATCTCTCTCTAGGAAGGGAAATTCACTTCTGAAGGAGTTATCATAGGGAAAAGGTGTCTCCACTGAAGCTTTATCACCAATCGTTGTTTCCACAAGCCAAATCATCCAAAATCCAATTATCACAGGGACAGAAAGTGCGGTGAAATCTTCTGAACAGGGACACAGACAGCAAAACAAACACCACAGGGGTGTTCATTCTTCTCTAAGCAATCCAAAGCTAATAGATAGTTGGATGGAGTTACACTTAGAATCGAGCCCCGGTGGCGAAGTGCGTTAAAGCGCTGAGCTGCTGAACTTGCAGACTGAAAGGTCCCAGGTTCAAATCCCGGGAGCGGCTTGAGCGCCCACTGTTAGCTCCAGCTCCTGCCAACCTAGCAGTTCGAAAACATGCAAATGTGAGTAGATCAATAGGTACCACTCTGGTGGGAATTTAACGTCGCTCCATGCAGTCATGCCGGCCACATGACCTTGGAGATGTCTATTTATTTACAGCATTTATATTCCGCCCTTCTCACCCCGAAGGGGACTCAGGGCGGATCACATTACACATATAGGCAAACATTCAATGCCTTTTAACATAGAACAAAGACAAGACAAATATAGGCTCTGAGCGGGCCTCGAACTCATGACCTCCTGGTCAGAGTGATTCATTGCAGTCATTCATTGCAGCTGCTCTCCAGCCTGCGCCACAGCCCGAGCCCGAGATAGGGTTGTTGTATGTATTCTGGACTGCACGGCCATGCCCCAGAAGCACTCCCCCCCGACGCCTCGCCCACATCCATGGCAGGCATATACCATCTACCTCACAACCTCTGAGGATGCCTGCCATAGATGTGGGAGAAACGTCAGGAGAGAACACCCCTGGAACACAGCCACACAGCCCGGAATACGCTCTTCGGCTTAGAAATGGAGATAAGCACCAACCCCCAGAGTCAGACATGACTGGACTTAACGTCCTTTACCTTTTACACTTAGAAAATGTACCTGTTCCGATTTACAAACAAGTTTACTTTAAGAACAAACCTACAGAACATATCTTGCTTGTAGCTTGGGGACTGCCTGTACTTGGTCAGAATGGGACAAGGCAAGCAGAAATACATTAAAATAGATGGAGGTAGAAAAAACAGAGTGCTCCACATGCAAATGCAGAGCCTCTCTTAGAACCTAACTAAGGCAGAATACTATTTTATATACAGTAGAGTCTCACTTATCCAACATTCGCTTATCCAACATTCTGGATTATCCAACGCATTTTTGTAGTCAATGTTTTCAATACATCGTGATATTTTGATGCTAAATTCGTAAATACAGTAATTACTACATAGCATTACTGCATATTGAACTACTTTTTCTGTTAAATTTGTTGTCTAACATGATGTTTTGGCGCTTAATTTGTAAAATCATAACTTAATTTGGTGTTTAATAGGCTTCTCCTTAATCTCTCCTTATTATCCAACGTATTCGCTTATCCAACGTTCTGCCGGCCCGTTTATGTTGGATAAGTGAGATTCTACTGTACTATTTTAATAGTATGCAGCCTGGAGGAAAAAGTAAGCCGTTTTTCCATAAACCATAGTAATTTCACAGGTTGTCCAGCAGTGGGCATACTTCTCAAGCATAAACATTCCTCCCCTAAGATTTTCTTTAAAAGTATCCCAATACTGAGTTTGTATCAGCAAACTCTTGTTGATGTTGTGCGCCTTCAAGAAATTTTCAACTTATGATTATCTTAAAGTAAACCTAGCACCTGTTGATAAGAATTATCCAGAGGCCATTATAGCCTTTGCCTTCCTCTGAGAAACATGACTTGCCCAAAATCAACCCGTGGGTTTCCATGACTGAGCAGGGATTCGAACCCTGGCTTCTAGAACTGTGGTCCAACACTCAAATTCCTGTACTATTCTGGCTCTCCTGCAAGCTGTATCCATCACTATTGCATGGCTATCAGCTGTATTTAGGAAGATGCTGAGAATGCAGCTTCTTTTTCATAACAGTTTCTTGGATGGTGACAGCTGCCAGAGGAGCTCTAGCTTTTGAGATACAGTAGAGCCTCACTTATCCAAGCTAAATGGGCCGAACCTTGGATAAGCGAATATCTTGGATAATAAGGAGGGATTAAGAAAAAGCCTATCAAACATCAAATTAGGTGATGATTTTACAAATTAAGCACCAAAACATCATGTTATACAACAAATTTGACAGAAAAAGTAGTTCAATATGCAGTAATGTTATGTTGTAATTATTGTATTTACGAATTTAGCACCAAAATATCATGATATATTGAAAACATTGACAAAAATACCTTGGATAATCCAGAACCTTGGATAAGCGAGTCTTGGATAAGTGAGACTCTACTGTAATTTTATTTTGGAATAAGGAAAGTAGTCATTTGTTTTACAGCTGTTAACAAGGAAGAAAAAACCAACAAAATTGCACTGAATTACACTTAGGGGCCTTCCACACAGCCATATATCAAGGCAGATAATCCACAATAACTGTCTAGATAGATATAAACATTGATAAATAGGGCTTGCAAATATTGCAGGAGGAAAAGGCACATAAAGGATTTGCAAAGGTTTCAGGGGGAAATACAAATGTGAAATTAGTATATATAATTATAGATCTATATCCAGCTTTGCATTGTTTATATAAGCATTGAATGTTTGCCTGTTACTATGTTGGAAGCCGGCCTAATTCCCCATGGGGAGATAGATAGAGTGGGATACAAAGGAAGCTGTTGTTGATGATGATAATGATGATGATTATTATAAAGTTATTGTTTTTGTTGACCCTATTTTTCCACTTATAGATTTAGTTTACTGTTTTTCTTTGAAATACAGTAAATATTCAAAACATTTAATCCACTGATGCCTCAATTAACGTAATTTTATTAGTATCTATTTTTATTTGAAATTTACCAGTAGCTGCTACATTTCCCACCCTCGGCTTATATTTGAGTCAATAAGTTTTCCCAATTTTTTGTGGTAAAATTAGGTGCCTTGGTTTATATTCGGGTCGGCTTATACTCGTATTTATTTACAAAAACTATAAAACTTGATTATGTACATCCGGACCATATTTTAAAGGCTTAGTAGGCACAATTACTTTGGCTAGAGAAGCTACATCTGTTACTTTGCTCACTGCTTCCTGATTGTTACAATACAGTATCCAGCAATCATCCACTATCATATTCACAATTCACTAACCCTGATATCTCTGTTCCATCTGGAAATATTCCCATTTACTGTCCACATATTTTCTGGGGAAAAGTCTAAGTGTACATTAAGAAATACATCTTAATATTCACTGAGCTTTCAAAAGCTTTGAATTTTTCCAACATGCTTTCAACAATGAATGCATAGTCAGAGTTCTTCTAATTCCCCTGAAACCAGTAATGACACTTTTGAAGGAATCCCAAGCATCTTTTTTCTGCTTCAGTCATTGCAGAGAAGTAGCTTTTGTCTGACAGCAGACTTTTAGCATGAGGGCCAGCATAAACACCTTTTTAAAAAATTTGCTTCCGGTTTGTTAAGGAAATTATTGAAGAGGTACTACACGTATTCTCAGTTATAGAAGCATACTTGTTTCCATTGTGCAAATGAACAACATTCATTTTTAAAAATCAGTGAAAATTCTCAATGCCAAATTTGTACCCAATGCCAAATTTTGGAATCAAAACGCCAATATATTTACTATCAATGTTCTAGCTGTTGGTATTTTTCCCTTTTAACCTAGAGCCTAAGAGTGTGGCAGAATCATTGGGTAATCCCAACTCTCTCACTTAATTTTTAATTTTTTTTAAAAAAATAATTTTATTAGGTAGTTTTAAACACTGAAAGAGTGAGAACAATCATGGATATAGAAAAGAAAGTGAAAAGGGAAGGGGAGGTGGTAAAGGAAGAAGGGGGGAAAGGGGAAGAGGAGAAAGAAAAAAGAGAAAAAATATATGTACAGTAGAGTCTCACTTATGCAAGACTCGCTTATCCAAGGTTCTGGATTATCCAAGGCATTTTTGTAGTCAATGTTTTCAATATATCATGATATTTTGGTGCTAAATTCGTAAATACAGTAATTACAAAATAACATTACTGCATATTTAACAGTAATGGGGCCCACCACTGAATATTTGATTTTATAAATTCTTCTGGAATAAAATCATTTCCTGGGGCTTTGCCATTTTTGAGTTGTGAGATGACTTCAGCCATCTCCGCTGGTGTAACTGACCACCACTTTGGGGCACCTACGAGTGGGAGCTTTGAGGGGTTGAAGTGATGCAGGATGGTTGGGCTATTTCCAAAGAAGATGCCTCTGAAATTTATGAAGCTCCATGCATATGCACATTTACGTTATTACTTAACATTCGGCACTTTGCAATTTAAATACTTTTCCTATCATTTTATTCTGAACTTTTGTTATAGAGAAATAATAACTATACATTTATAACATTTTCACGAGCTTGGCTGGGTCACAGCTAAGCTCAGCCACAGCCCAACCACAAACATTCCTGGGAGGATTAATCTGATCAACTCTTCTTTTGTGATTTTGTGATTCAGAGTAAACCACTAAAGCCCAAAATATCAAGATTTACCTTTCCCTCACCTCCCAAGCCCCACCCTCTCAGCCTCAAGGTAAATAAAAATAGAAGAATAAAATTCTCTTAATCCTGTCACCTCAAGAAACACTTACAGACACTCTCACACACGAAATTATACAAAACAGACCTAGCTCTTTTCCACTTTCCTTTTTTTTCTAACTTCTTCATTATTGCAAAACTTTGCATAATCAAACTGCCGGTTCCAATATGTTACTCTTTTTGTTTCTACAATTGAGCCTCAGTTGTACAGTGGACCAACAACCTAAGGTTGCCAAATATGATAAGGTATATTATATAATACTTATGTGACTTTGGACTATGTGGCTGTCTTGAGGAACAACACAGATTCTTCCAGTGGATTACCTGCTGAGAAACTCAGGATTCATCAAGGACTTTGTTTATCCACTTGATTGACTTTCCAGTTTACTAAGTCTCATTCTTGTGTAGGGATTATTTCAAGCTTCCAAAGTCTATTCTTTCTAGTGTGGACAATGGGGCCCACTCCCTCAGAGGCAGGCACAGCAAGAAACCTTTAATTTTAAACCCCACCAATCCCAGCTGTTCTTGTTTCCTCTCTGCCTTGGTCTTGGTCTATGATGTCAGGAGAAAGTCTCAGGCAACGAGACGGGGATTCTAGGAAGCACATTTCCTGACCTACCAGGGGTAGGAGTGGGAGATTTGAATAGCTGCCAAATGTGCTGCACTTTTCTGTATGTCAGTTCTTTTGGTGATTACGCTGTTTTGTCATCCATCTGACCAGGTGAATACCTCTGTTGTTGCCTTCAAACCCAGTCATGTTTTTCCTGGCTTTCAAACTAGCATGGCGTGCTGGGCAATGGACCTACACCGCCCTCCGGTGGCAGATAGATGATTTCTGTAACACTTTTATAGCTTTGGTAATGAAGCAAAAGTATACATGAGTGGAGAGTTTTGCAAAATACTATTGCCTTGCAAAAAAAAATTAGGAAGTTGAATTAACAGGGAAAATTTATATGGTGCAGCCATGGAGCTCCGCAGTTGCTTCATTATTAGTATTATTATTTTACAAAAAGGAAACGATAGGGGACAATGAGGGAGAAAGGGTTAACTTTTTGGTTTGCAACTGAGATAAGGACAATTTACTACACTTTCACAATACAGTAGAGTCTCACTTATCCAAGCTAAACGGGCCGGCAGAAGCTTGGATAAGCGAATATCTTGGATAATAAGGAGGGATTAAGGAAAAGCCTATTAAACATCAAATTAGGTTATGATTTTACAAATTAAGCACCAAAACATCATGTTATACAACAAATTTGACAGAAAAAGCAGTTCAATACGCAGTAATGTTATGTTGTAATTACTGTATTTACGACTTTAGCACCAAAATATCATGATTTATTGAAAACATTGACTAGAAAAATGGCTTGGATTATCCAGAGGCTTGGATAAGCGAGACTTGGATGAGACTCTACTGTATATGTCAGAGACTCCAAAACTCACTGCAAAAGAAGATTCACAGTACTATATAGCAGGAACCATTTTCTAAAGCTCTTTGAAGGCACATTTGGATGTCTTAAGACAGGGAAACACCATTTTTATTTATTTATTATAACTTTAACATACCTTGAAGATTGGCTTATGATTGATTTAGGATGAAGTCATGTGATTTTAAGGGTTTTTTTTATTTGTGTCTAGGAAGCCTGAAATGCAGTTTATAGCCTCACTAGCTTTGCCCGGCCACGCATTGCTGTGGCTTATGCTTTCAGAGTGTTGTTCTTTATTTACTGTTCTGATTTTAGAGATTATATTGTTCTGTATTATTATATCACAGTAATTATTACATATTATATTTATAATATTATATTATCTGCTTAGAACTGGATTATATGGCAGTGTGGACTCAAGATAATCCAGTTCAAAGCAGATAATATAAGATTATAAATGGGTTATATAGCTGCGTGGAAGGGCCTTGAGTCTACACTGCCAAATACTGTAATCCAGTTAAAATCTGATAATCTGTATTTTATAGGCAGTGTGGAAGAGGCCTAAGTGAGGCCTAACTCTGCCTGTCCCCTGGGCTGAGTGGGTTGCTAGGAGACCAAGTGGGCAGAGCTTAGCCTTCTAACTGGCAGCAATTGGATAAAAACAATTATTCTTCTCCCTCTAATTAGGACTTTATTTTTCTTTTCTTTTTGTTGTATGAACGTAGAGGCATGGATGAGAGGTTGTGCTGCCAAGTTTAGTGTTTCTGGGATGTGTAGTTTTGTTGTTTTGTTCTAGGCCAAAATTTCATTACCCTTTTATATATATAGATGTGGCAATCTTGTGAAGAAACTCATTAGGGACTGAGCATTTTTAGGAGCCTAAACTTAAAGATCAAATAATTGCAGTGTTATAGGAAACTCATTGGTCATCCAGTCAAACCCTGTCAATGCAAAAATTGTCAGCTAAAGCATCCATGCCAGACAAATAACCATACAACTTCAATTTAAAAGCCTCCAAAGAAGGAGAATCCACTATCCTCTGAGACATTATGTTCTAAAACCCTTAGCATCATGAAGTTCTTCCTAATGTTAACCCAACTGATGCATTTATTGAGGCCCAAAAGGAGCCAGACCAGGTGGGCATGGATGAGAAAGACTGCAAACGGTCCATCAAGACTGAAAGTATATGTTTGCATTTATCAGCTTGAACCTACATTTACAAGGAATATCAAGACTGTGTCAGATTTAGTGGACAGAAAGACAAGTAAAACAGAATGAGCAGCATTCTGAGGAAGATATAAATCCATGCTTCCAGATTAGTGGTGAGCCTCACTGATGACTGAAATAAGATAGGAAAAACCAACCAACCTGACAGCAATCATTTTACAAACTTCCCACAGTTTGCCTTCTTAGCAAGAGAAATCCCATCCCAAGCAGAACAATGAGACAGCCTTTGCTTGCATCATGGCCTGACACAGCCACTCGGAAGCTCAATACCCAATCTATATGTTAAGTGGCTATAAAATGTTATACAATGAGATCTGTAAGTTAGAAACTGATCATTTCTCCTTCTCTCCCACTCAACCCCTTGAGCTAATATTCTTTAGGTTGTAAGTTTGGCACTATAAACATTTATAACAATTTAATCTCGGCTTCACTTTCACTGAGAAATAAAGACTTATTGGAAATGTTAAAAATCATGGCTAAAGAACAGTGCAAAAGGCAATGGAACAGAATACAAGCCAAGGCAATAAGAACAAAAAAGCGTTTAAATGATAGCAATTAACAGCAGGCAGTTCACTATCTGTATCATACACTAACTGTGAAATGGGAGACCACACACCAACTTCTGAAACATTGGTCAGGATCTCAGCAAACAGCAAGCAAAGTATTTCTATTATTTTCTCCTCACAATGCATGTTCTTTCAACAGAACTGATTTGTTGACAATATGAGTCATTTGCAGCTCACTGTACTGTTCAAAATAGAATCACCTTGCCAAGAGAGCCTCTTTCTGGACTTCCAAAGGCTTAAAGCCACTCAATTACTTTGGACCAGCAATCCACGCTGTCCAGTATTTGGGAGATTACCACATGAAGTTCTAAAACAGATCCTGTCATTGCACTCATCTTGCTGAGAGCCATTCTTCTTACTGTTGTGTGATTTCAGCTCTGTTGAACCACAGGTTTGAGTTCTCTGGATGCCTGAGCTCCAACCTGAAATAAAACATGGCAGGGTGAAGGCAAGGACCAGAGATTTTATTAACTTCAGCCCAAAATGGATGTCGGAGACACAGCGCTCTCAAATCAGACATAAAGCAGTGGATACATACAGAGAAAATTATAGAAACTTGACAGCTATTCAAACAACGGATGTTGCCTGCCCTGGACACTGATTGGTGCAAGTTACAATCTGCACACTGATTGGTTGAGGCTTGTCGCCTGCCACTTCAGCTGATTGGTTTCCTGGTCTGACAGGAATTTTCATAAACTGCCATTGCTCACTGCAGATACAGACAGCAGCCAGGAAATCAGAAGACGTCTACTTCTTGGGAGGAGAGCAATGGCCAACCTCAATAAAATACTGAAAAGCAGAGACATCACACTGGCGACAAAGGTCCGCATAGTGAAAGCAATGGTATTCCCCATAGAAACCTATATATGCTAGAGCTGGACCATAAGGAAGGCTGAGCGAAGGAAGGCTGAGCTTTTGAACTCTGGTGCTGGAGGAAAATCCTGAGAGTGCCTTGGACCTCAAGAAGATCCAACCAGTCCATCCTCCAGGAAATAATGCCTGGCTGCTCCCTGGAGGGAAGGATATTAGAGGCAAAGTTGAAGTATTTTGGTCACATCATGAGAAGACAGGAAAGCTTGGAGAAGATCATGATGCTGGGGAAAATGGAAGGAAAAAAGGAAGAGAGGCCGACCAAGGGCGAGATGGATGGACGGTATCCTTGAAGTGACTGACTCGACCTTGAAGGAACTGGGGGCGGCGACAGCCGACAGGGAGCTCTGGCATGGACTGGTCCATGAGGTCACGAAGAGTCGAAAACGACTGAACAAGTGAGATGACGACAACGCCATTGCTCAGTTTGAAGCTTGTGGCTGTTTTCTGGGACTGCCTTCTGTGAATGCGAGGGGGAAAGGAATGTGGGTAGGGTTCAGAGCTGGTGGTGTTGATGGCTTTAATTCTTCCAGCTGGAATCTGGCACTGGGTCCAGGCTGGGGAAACAATGGGACCCATGGAGTCTCAGGAAAACTCTGCAAACTTTCCAGCTGGCCAGGGATTAATTCATTGTTGGGTGTAAGGATTAATTGTTAGCCAGGAAAAATGGTCACTAAGTGGTTATGCCAACCGCCCAGAGGAATAATGGGATTATCCCTGTGTTCCTCCCCAATGAGTGCTTGTGCAACTATGGACCTTATCAGATGCAGTCTTCTCTGTGTTTTCTCCCCGTTTCTCTAAGCTGCCAAAACTGAGTCCCACAAAGCCCATCACATGATGCAGGACAACTTCTGGTGGGATTCCGTAGGGCTCTGTTTTGGCAATGTGAAGAAACAGAGCCCAGAGTGCCTTTGGAGGCATAGGGTGTTACCCGACTCCTAATGACACAAAGTGAAGAAACACGGGGAAAAGAAAGGATGTGGAAGGCAACAGAAGGACCTGGACAGGAGGAAAAGGAGTCAGACAATTCCTTCCGCTGTCCCACGTTTCCCCCCTACCTATCTGTTGAGGTCCTATGCATCTAGAGCAAAGGTCGCCTTTGGATGTTAGCCAGTCTGTGTTTCTCGGGGAAAGATTGAGAAACAGTTCTTTGGGGGAGTTCACTGGGGGTCCCAGGTTTTGATAACATAACCACACCAATTCTTCCTGCCCCTGCTTTCAGTAAGCTGAAAGCGCTTTTAGCTTACTGCGTCAACTTCAATGGAACTCCTTCCAACCGCACTTTATTAAAAATATATTCCAGAAGAATTGCACAATTCTGAGAGTTCTGGAATTTTATCTCTGTGTGAGTTTGCAGTTATGCAGTTAATTTCCAAGTTCAGAAGCACTGTCCCTTAAAAAAAATAAAAAATTAATATGCAAATAAAGATATATTTTGGAGTTCCCAGCCTTTTCTTATTTTGGATATTCTAAAAGTCTTGCAAACTAATGAAATCAAGAAGGAAGATCCCTTGTAAAACCTTGAAATACAGTAGAGTCTCACTTATCCAACATAAACGGGCTGGCAGAACGTTGGATAAGTGAATATGTTGGATAATAAGGAGAGATTAAGAAAAAGCCTATTAAACATCAAATTAGGTTATGATTTTACAAATTAAGCACCAAAACATCATGTTATACAACAAATTTGACAGAAAAAGTAGTTCATTACACATTAATGCTATGTAGTAATTACTGTATTTACGAATTTAGCACCAAAATATCACAATGCATTGAAAACATTGACTACAAAAATACATTGGATAATCCAGAACGTTGGATAAGTGAGACTCTACTGTACTCACAAAATGTTCAATTACTGGAATGAAATAAACTTTTTTAAAGAAAGGAAGTGAACTGGGAGAAAAATGAAAGTTCCTCTTATGCTGCTTGCCAGAAAAGGAATAACCTGGGAATATGGATGTGAAATGGTTGAAAGTGATGTTCACAACATGCTCCCAAAATATGTGCATGTTCTAAACTTGCTGCAGCAGCGCTTCTGACTTATCACATCACCCAAACTCACTTTGATAGCACTTTCAGCAGCCTAAAAATTGGACTTTTGCCATTTATTGAAAAGTACAGCCTGAGAATGCTTTATGGTGATTGTAGAACAGCATCGGGATATTGTGAGCATCTTTATTCATGGCTGGAGAGCTCCTAACAAATTCTAGAACTTTTGGGAAGTAATCTTCCAAGTCCCTGTTGCTGATGTCTTTGTGCTTATTATATAAACTTTCACCAAGTTCTGTTCATAGGTTATTGTACAACTTCAGCAATATAAAAGAATACAATAGGACAAAGTACAAAGTGTTGGTTTCGAACTTTAAAGTCCTACATGGTTTGGGTCCAGGTTACCTACCTTCTCCCACACAAGCCAGCTAATTCAGCCTGCCAGAACCTGACTGGTGACTGTCACCCAGGCGACCTTTTCATCGGCTGCCCCAAGACTGTGGAATGACCTCCCAGAAGAGCTCTGTCAGCTAAATGAGCTGTCGGAATTTAAAACCCATCTGAAGACCTATCTCTTCCGGCAGGCCTACCCAGCCAGTTTTAATCATGAATTAAAACTGTCTTGTGTTCACTATATTATTTCAGTCTGTCTTGTGTTCACTATATTTTAATCATTTTTTGGTGTATTTTAATATGTGTATTTTATATAATGATTATGTGTTTCAGCTTTGTTGTAACCTACCTCA
The DNA here is from genome assembly GCF_035594765.1 of Anolis carolinensis. Lineage (NCBI taxonomy): Eukaryota > Metazoa > Chordata > Lepidosauria > Squamata > Anolidae > Anolis > Anolis carolinensis. Next base: position 212,673,704 of record NC_085841.1, on the reverse strand, counting down.
AGCCACGAGAAGGTAATTTGTTATAAATATGTACACATATTTCTGTGCTTATCAAACATGGTGGCAGCAGTTTTGGATCCATGTTACAACACTGTTTTTGATATTTGTTGCATAATAAATAAGACTTTCTTAACCTTCTTATCCTAGATCTAAAATCCTGAATATAAATAATTGTAATTACAGTTGACTTTATTTCCCAGCCACAATCTCTCTTAGAATCCTAGGATGCCAGGGGATCCTGGCTGTAATAAATCCTGCTCTTGAGTTGCGGTGCCTTACAGCAAGCATTGGGTTAGAAAGGAGGCATTGGGTTAGAAAGGAGGATAATGTAGCTTATCTCTCTATTTGAAGAACAAGAAATTCTAGAAGTATCTCCTGGCAGAACATCTAAAGTAAAGCAGGATGGGGGTCAGCAGATTACATTGCAATGCACTGCAACTCCGAGGTGTGTTATGGGGTGATGTACCATGAAGCTGGTACAAGTCCATAGTAACCCACCCCCAATTTTCAAGTTAAAAAAACTTGGTTTGGTTTACTCATGAATTTTAACTAGTTAACAAAATCCCCATACTGTCTATGAGAAGTAAAAATTAGAGTTCCTCCAGATAATATAATATATGTGGGTCATAGAACTTGGTATTCCAATTTAAAGTGAAAATATATGTATAAGAGATCTTTTTAAATGCTGTATCACTGACTCAAATAAAATTTTTGTGAAATTTGAACTCAATTATAAGTTTTATTAGGTAGTTTGTTTTTTACCCCATGTAATTATCTTTGATCATTTTAAAAATATTATTTTAAAAAACACCTAAAAGTAGTCAGGTCATTGCTCTCTTCCTCTTCCCCCTTTGTGGCTCAAGGAACTGGCTATAAAAGGGTGCAACGATTCAGGAGTTATTACCTGTGCAGAACCTTTGCACAATGATAGTAATTTCAGGGCCTTGTTGAGCTCTCGTGCCAGATCAGGAGACACTGAACTGAAAAGTCATCTCAAAACTGCAGCTATGAATGTCCAGTATACCAATCCTCAAATACAGAATGGACTAATAGACATTTGTGGTGACAAGATAATAATAAAAATAGTTGAAAGATGCAATACATCACAGTGTTTCTGTTTTGGCAGATGAAATTTTGAATGTGAGTAGTTCAAAACATTTATCACTCTTGCTAAGGTATGCTGATGTTGAAGTTGCAGGAATAAGAGAAGACTTTACAGACTTTGCAAAGATAAGTGATATGACAACACTGGAAAAAAAACTGGACTGAGCAATACTTGTGTGGGCAGGGTTATGATGGAACCGCTAATATGAGTGGTCATATTAGTGGTGCACAGACACAGTAGAGTTTCACTTATCCAACACTCGCTTATCCAACGTTCTGGATTATCCAAGCCATTTTTGTAGTCAATGTTTTCAATATATCGTGATATTTTGGTGCTAAATTCGTAAACACAGTAATTACTACATAGCATTACTGCGTATTGAACTACTTTTTCTGTCAAATTTGTTGTATAACATGATGTTTTGTTGCTTAATTTGTAAAATCATAACCTAATTTGATGTCTAATAGGCGTTTCCTTAATCTCTCCTTATTATCCAAGGTATTCTCTTATCCAAGGTTCTGCCGGCCCGTTTAGCTTGGATAAGTGAGACTCTACTGTATATTCCAAAAAGCAAAGCTTGATTTTGTCATTTTATACATTTTACTTATGTCATTGTATATAATGAGACTTCAATATTCATGGATTTTGGTATCCACAGAGAGCCTGGAACCATACCCCAGTGAATATCAACTGTACTTTAAAAAAAATTGTGTAAGTGAAAACTGCTAACAATATAAAGGTAAAGGTTTCCCCTGATGTTAAGTCCAGTCGTGTCCGACTCTGGGGGTTGGTGCTCATCTCCATTTCTAAGCCGAAGAGCCAGCGTTGTCCATAGACATCTCCAAGGTCATGTGGCTGGCATGACTGCATGGAGCGCCGTTACCTTCCTGCTGGAGCGGTACATATTGATCTACTCACATTGGCATGTTTTCGAACTGCTAGGTTGGCAGGAGCTGGAGCCAACAGCGGCCGCTCCCGCCGCTCCCGAGGTTTGAACCTGGGACCTTTCGGTCTGCAAGTTCAGCAGCTCAGTGCTTTAACACACTTTGCCACTGGGGTGTAATATAGAAATCAGGCACCAGTGACAAACTTCAATGGACACTCATGGGGATTTGGTTAATTTTGGTTAAAATTCATGAGTAAACCAGGTTTTTTAAAAAACGTGACAAATTTGGGGGGGGGGGTTGAACCCCTAAACCTCCCCCCTCCCTCAGCTACAGCCTTGATCTACACTGTACAAATAATGCAATTACATACCAGGGTTGTTGTATGTCTTTCGGGCTGTGTGACCATGTTCCAGAAGTATTCTCTCCTGACGTTTCGCCCACATCTATGGCAGGCATCCTCAGAGGCTGTGAGGCATGGATAAACTAGGCAAGGAAAGGAAAAATATATACAGTATATCTGTGGAGAGTCCAGGGTGTGGCAAGAGTCCTTTGTCATTGGGAAGCCAGCATTAATGTTTCAGTTAATCACCCTAATTAGCATTGGAAAGGTTTTTGTCTCTTGCCTGGGGGATCCTTTGTTCAGTCAATAGCCGTCCTTGGGGCTCCTCTTCCTTCCAGATACAGTAGAGTCTCACTTATCCAATGTTCTGGGTTATCCAACACATTTTTGTAGTCATTGTTTTCAATGCATTGTGATATTTTGGTGCCAAATTCGTAAATACAGTAATTACTACATAGCATTAATGTGTAATGAACTACTTTTTCTGTCAAATTTGTTGTATAACATGATGTTTTGGTGCTTAAATTGTAAAATCATAACCTATTTTGATGTTTAATAGGCTTTTTCTTTATCTCTCCTTATTATCCAACATATTCACTTATCCAACGTTCTGCCGGCCCGTTTATGTTGGATAAGTGAGACTCTACTGCAGGGGTCCCCAAACTAAGGCCCGGGGGCCGGATGCGGCCCATCGAAGCTATTTATCCGGCCCCCACAGCACAAGGGCAGAAGGGGGTCGGGCTAAATGACCCAAGGGGTCTCTTCTTCTCTTACAACCCTTATTATTATTATTATTATTATTATTATTATTATTATTATTAACATTGAGGCTGGGTGGCCATCTGTCAGGGATGCTTTGCTTGTGCTTTTGGTGCACAGAGGCAGAAGAGGGTTGGACTAAATGGCCCAAGGGTTCTCTTCCAACCCTCTTTATTATTTATTATTATTATTATTATTATTAACATTGAGGTTGGGTGGTCATCTGTCAGGGATGCTTTGCTTGTGCTTTTGGTGCACAAAAGCAAAAGGGGACTGGACTCAATGGCCAAAGGGTCTCTTCCAACCCTCTTTTTTTATTGTTGTTGTTGTTGTTATTCATTATTATTGCTCGATGGCCAACTATAGTCCGGCCCTCCAACAGTTTGAAGGATTGTGAACTGGCCCCCTGTTTAAAAAGTTTGGGGACCCCTACTCTACTGTATATATATTTTCCTTTCCTAGTTTATCCATACCTCACAACCTCTGAGGATGCCTGCCAGATGTGGGCGAAACGTCAGGAGAGAATACTTCTGGAACATGGTCACACAGCCCGAAAGACATACAACAACCCTGTGATCCCGGCCATGAAAGCCTTCGACAACACAATTTCATACCACTTTAACTGCCATGCCTCAATGCTATGGAATCTTGGGAGTTGTAGTTGTAAAGCTCTTATCTGGTGCCTCCCCCAAACTACAAACCCATGGCAGTTCGAAGTGATGCCGAACTGCGTTCATTCGACAGCGAGAGAGAGGGGAGAAGGTTCTCACTGAGCCTTGAAACCCGCAACTTGGCCGACACGTGTCCATTCTGAATAGCAGCAGACACGCGTTGAGTTCCTGTAGGGCAGAGCGAGCGGGAAAGCGAACCCTCGGGCTAGGGAGCGTGAGGCGGCACCACCCAGCGGGCTGACACTCCCGGGAGCCAATGAGGAGCGTCGGGGTGACAGAAAGGGCGGGGCCTCCCGCGCCCCGCCCCTCCGCGCTTGTGCAGCCGGCAGAGCCCCCAGGGAGGGGGAAAGAGGGCGGGGGCCGGGAGTGAGGGGAGCATCCGTAGTGGAGGTGCTGCCGAGCGCGCGCACATAAATATCTGACACAGCGAGCGCGAGAGGCAGCGCCGAGCATCTTCCCTCCCTCCCCTCACCGCAGGATCCGGAGAGGCAGCGCGAGCGAGCGGGCGGGCGCCCCAAACAAAGCAAAAAAGATGGCAGGGATCCTGGCGTGGTTCTGGAACGAGCGCTTCTGGCTGCCCCACAATGTCACCTGGGCGGACCTGAAGAGCACCGAGGAGGCCACCTTCCCTCAGGCGGAGGACCTCTACCTCGCCTTCCCCTTGGCCTTCGCTGTCTTCATGGTCCGCCTGGTCTTCGAAAGGTGAGGCAGGCGGACGGGCGCGAGAAAGGAGACACATTTCGCCGTTGCCCTCCCCGGATGTGCCCTCCTCCTTTCCTCCCCCCCCCCAAGGGAATAGATAAATAGGCGGCCTCTGGGCTGGGGTTCATGCTTCTTCCCTGGTGGGGCGGGGGTATATTATATTGTGCCTTTGTCTGGTTTATTTCTGAGAGGTTGTGGGGGTGGGGGAGATGTTCTCAGCCTCAAAATAACAACAACACAGGTTGCTGCCTCTGCTTCATAATAATCATAATAATGTAATAGTAGCTCCATCTGCTTAATAATAACAACAATAATAAAACAAATGGATAAGTGCCTCTGCTTCATATTATCATCATTATTAATACTACAGGTTGCTGCTTCTTAATAGTAATAATGTCATCATCATCAAATAGGTAGGTGCCTCTGCTTCATAATAGTCCAGATAGCTGCTTCACCTTCATAGTAATAATAATACTTCGCCTTCATATTAGTATAATACTATACCGGGGAGAGCGTGAATGAGCTCCCTCTTTCAGCTCCAGCTCCATGCAGGAACATGAGAGAAGCCTCCCACAAGGATGGTAAAACATCAAAAAAATCCGGGCATCCCCTGGGCAACGTCCTTGCAGACGGCCAATTCTCTCACTCCGGAAGCAACTCCGGTTGCTCCTGACACGAAAAAAAAAATATTTTATTTGCGACATTTATATACCGCCCTTCTCACCCCGAAGGGGACTCAGGGCGGTTTACAAGTATATATACATATATTATATTATACAACTATATCGCAATATTATTAGTAATATTGCATGTAATATAAATATACAATTATAATAGTGAATTATAATTATTATTACATTGTATTACATCATATAAATAGTATTATTAATACTACAGGTTTGCTGCCCCTGCTTTATAACATAATGTTATTAAGTTTATTAAAAGATATTTTAAAGATGTTTTTAAATTGTTAGATTTTAGCTTTTCTTGTAAGCCGCCCCGAGCCCTAGGGAGTGGCGGCATATAAGTTTAAATAATAAATAAATAAATAAATAACAATAATAGTAATAATAAACAGGTGCCTGCTTTATAATAATCCAGATAGCTGCCTCTACTTCATATTATTATTATTATTATTATTATTATTATTATTATTATTATTATTCCTATTAATACTACAGGTTGCTGCCTATGCTTCTTTAAAACAACAATAATAATGATCAAATAGGTATATGTCTCTGCTTCATAATAATAATGTAATAGTACCTGCCTCTGCTCAATAATATCATCATCTAATTAGGTGCCTCTGCTTCATAATAGTCTAGATAGCTGCCTCTATTTCATATTAATATTAATAATAATAATAATACAGACTGTTGCCTCTACATAATAATAATAATAATAATAATAATAAATAGGTAGATGCATCTGCTTCATAATAGTCTAGATAGCTGCCCCTATTTCATATTAATAATAATAGTAATACAGTCGAGTTTCGCTTATCCAACGTAAATGGGCCGGCAGAAAGTTGGATAAGCGAATATGTTGGATAGTAAGGAGAGATTAAGGAAAAGCCTATTAAACATTAAATTAGGTTATGATTTTACAAATTAAGCACCAAAACATCATGTTATACAACAAATTTGACAGAAAAAGTAGTCCAAAACAGTAATGCTATGTAGTAATTACTTTATTTACGAATTTAGCACCAATATATCACGATGTATTGAAAACATTGACTACAAAAATGCATTGGATAATCCAGAACATTGGATAAGTGAGTGTTGGATAAGTGAGACTCTACTGTATTAATAATAATAATAATAATAGTACAGACTGTTGCCTCTACTTCATAATAATAATAATAATAATAATAGGTAGATGCATCTGCTTCATAATAGTCCAGATAGCTTCGTCATCATCATCATCTTCTTCCTATTAATACTACAGGTTGCTGTTTCTGCTTCATAGTAACAGTAATAATGATGGTGATCAGATAGGTTGGTGCCTCTGCTTCATAATAATCCAGAGAGTTGCCTCTCTCACACAATATTATTAATAATAATACTACAGGTTGCTACCTCTGCTTAATAGTAATAATAATAATGAAACAATTGGATGCTTCTGTTTCATGATAATGGTAATAATGATACAGGCTGCTGCCCTTGCTTCATAATTATAATAAAAAATAATATAGTTTGCTGCCTCTGCTGCTGTTTATTTTATTATTAATAACAGAGGCAGCTGCCTCTACTTCATAATATTGTTAATAATAATCATAGTAACAATATTACAGGATTTTAGGAAAAACTTCCAAACTGTGATAGCAGTGGAATTCTGTTCCCTCGGACAGTGGTGTAGGCTCTTTCTCTGGAGGCTTTTAAACAGGGGCTGGATGGCCAGCTGTTGGGGCTGCTTTGAATATGATTTTCCGGCTTCTTGGCAGGGGGTTGGACTGGATGACCCACAAGGTCTCGTCCAAATCAATGATTCTACTGCTTCTGCTTTATAATAATGATGATGGTGATGGTAGTATTAATAATATTAATAGTAGTAGTAATAATACAGGTTGCTCCCTCTGCTTAATAATCATGCAGATTGAGCATCTCATCCAGAAATCCGAACTTGTCCGGATGAGTGTGTGAGAGAGTGACATCTTTGCTTTGTGATGGTTCACTGTACGCAAACTTTGTCTCAGGCACAAAATTATTAAAAACCAGTATGGCAGAGAGAGTGACACCTTTCATCTCTGATGGTTCAATGTACACAATTTTTAACAATTTCATCTTGGATTAGGATTTCATATCCAAGATATCTCATCATTCTAAAATTTCCACATATCATCCAGCCACATCGCAATAACTACGAGAGTGACACCTTTGCTTTCCTGCACAATATTTAAAATTACCATGCTACCTATATAAGGCAATCTCTTTTGTTCTTCACTGATAAAGAGTAAATACTTGATTATTGTGGCATATTTAGGACACTGAACAATTGTATTGCTTCATGCTCTGCATATATTCACGAACATGACTGAGTCGAGCATTTGAACATAGATGACTATTTCATAATGTATGTATGTGCAAATGCAGGCATTCCGAAATCTGAAATGCTTCTGGTCACAAGCATTTCAAATAAGGGATGTTCAACATGTAATACTCATGCAGCGTTCTAAGTGGGGATTGTGAGGTGTACAAATTCAACTTCCCTGAATAATAGGTGTGGATGCAATGTGATTTCCATATTAATAACAGCCTTAGCACTGAACAGGTATTTATTTACTTATTTATTGTGTCAGAAGCAAATTGAGGGTACAGTTAAAATGTATTTTAAAAAACACAAACAAAGTTAAGAACTTGACATTATACTAGATTTTCTTTGACCAGAAGGTGCCTCTGTGTCGCAGTGAGAAGGTCCTTCATTGTGCATGTGGCAGGGCTCAGGCTGCATTGTAATAAGTAGTCTGTGGTTTTCTCTTCTCCACACTCGCATGTTGTGGACTCCACTTTGTGGCCCCATTTCTTAAGATTAGCTCTGTGTCTCGTGGTGCCAGAACGCAATCTGTTCAGTGCCTTCCAAGTTGCCCAACCCAGGAGGGAGTTTCTCATCCAGTATCAGCCATGGATTGAGGTTCAGGGTTTTAATCTGCCACAACCAAACAGGTGTCTCGAGGGATGTGGGTGTAGAGACCAGTGTTCCCAGCAAAGGTGAGAAACCTCCTTGTTTTGGCTCGAGAGGTGGCTTGTAGGTCTCTTTGCATCACCTTCCTTTCCATTCCTTCCCTGACTGGTGCTGTCAATACAGGCAATTTTACTGACCGTAGTCTGCATGAGGGCATTTGGGACAAAGTTTGCTGACAAATGACTATGAGCTTTGCTAATATCAGATGGATGGTGCTGGATTTTGGTTGCTTGATCCAGTAGATGAAGTGATATTTTTAAAATTTAAAGTGTCTTTCTTGCTGATTTTACCAACTTTCTTCAAATGATCCCATTGTTTGATTTGAAAAATGAAGTTGGCAAGGTTTAGTCCAGTCTGCTTGGAACCTAGACCCTCATACTAAAATAAGGAACACTGACTAATAATGCAGGCGTGAAATTTAGATCCTCAGTGCTGAAACTGGAAACTCCGAACATGCCCAGAAACATACATTTAATCTCAAATTCTAGGCTTGAGCTGTTGTATTTGGAGCAGGCAGCATTGCTGAGCTGAGTGATCCTTAAATCAAAATGTGTCTTAAATCATCTTCCATGTGTTGTTCATTATGTACTGACTCACTTTTATAAAGGCATATTTTTAAAAAGAAGGCAACTGATTTACCATTAATACCAGAGAGAACCAGAGCTTTGAAATACAATTATAATATGCTTCTGTTTAATATATTCCATAAGTGAGATCTTACTGTTAATTAAGCTGATTAGTTTTTAGCTTTTCAGATCCACTATAGTATTTATAACAGGAAAAGTCAGTTGGATTGGCAATCTTTAGGCAAATTATAAACACATTGAATTAAAGTCCTTTCTGGAGAATTGTTATTGTTATTCTTGCTAACTGTTCTGCTAATTAACTGAAAGTGTATTTGGAATCTGATATATCTATGTAGCAACTACTGCTTTGTTTAGTAAACCTTGTAAACATCAGCAAACAATCAAAGTGAAGGAGTCTTGTAGTGAGAATGACTGTTGACAACTTGTATTCAGTTGTAATATTTTTCTTTCAGCCTCAATATGATTGAGATCATAGGTTTGTTTATGATAAACAGGTGACGTTCTGGCCAAACCATTGCCTTACCTCTTGTAGCTGCGTTTATTAATGTATTGTTTTATAGTGTTTATTTGAAGCTCACATCACAGTAGTTGCTCAGAGCTTTTAGAAGTAGCACAATGCAACTGTCTCATTTGGTTTAAGAGACATAGTATGGGACACATACATTTATTCTCCTTTCTTTAAAGATACCTCAATTGGCTCTTCTTTTCTTTTATTATCCTCTGCTACCAGTATGGAGTTTTTGATAGATATGAAGCTTTTGGGGTGTGTGGTCCTAGAAGGTGAGAAATTGACAAACCTATGTATCCCAGGGGATATTTCACTTTCACCTGTCCTTCCTCAGAATCGGGCCCCATCTACACTGCCATATAAAATCCAGATTATCTGCTTTGAACTCGAGTATATGGCAGTGTAGACTAATATAATTCAGATCAAAGTAGATATTGTGGATTATCTGCTTTGATGATCTGGATTATGAGGCAGTGTAGAAGGGGCCTCCTTCTCTGTGGATAAAGTCTACAATTGGTTTCTCTGTATGTCAGCCCCCAGACCTGAGGTAGTTTTTTTTCCATTTTACTGGATTGAGCCAGAAGATAAAAGTTTAAAGAGGAAAGAAAATGGCAAAATTCAAAGGAAGAAAAGCCACCAACATTTATCTTCTTTGATAGTGCAAGCTGACAGGACTTTGGAAAAGATACTTCTTTGTTTCGCTGCATAATGGGATTTCTCAGCCTGGGCATTGAGGGGAAAAGGAGGAACAACCTGCTAATTAGCTTCAGTGTTCCCTCACTACTTCGCGGTTCACCTTTCGCGGATTCGCTGTTTTGCGGTTATTAATAAACACTAAAATAATAGAATAAATCATAAAATATTATAAATCCCTCTTTCTACTTCCTTCCTAAGGAGAAGCCTAAGGAAGGGAGAGAAAAGGAGGCTGAAGGAGCTTTGTTTTCGGCTCACAAGGCAGCGGCGGGAGTGCTTGAGAGGCAAGGAGGGGAAAGAGATACTATTTGCAAACAACACAAATATAGTGTCCCTACTTTGCGGATTTTCACTTTTTGCGGGTGGTCCTGGAATATAACTCCCTCAATAAGTGAGGGAACACTGTACCGTGTTTCCCTGAAAATAAGATCTAGTAGAGGTTTTGCTATATTGCCAAATATAAGACATCCCCCAAAAGTAAGACCTAGGAGGAGGGAGCTGCCGCCGCTGAGGAAGGCGCATGCGGCGCGAAGGAGAAGGAGGGAAAAGCGCATGCCTTTCCCTCTTTCACGCTGTATACGCCTTCCTCGGCAGAGGAGGAGGAGCTGTCGAGTACAAGAAAGGAATCACAAAAAAATGAGACATCCCCTGAAAATGAGACCTAGCACATATTTGGGAACAAAAATTAATATAAGACAATGTCTTATTTTCAGAGAAACAGTATAAAGGAGCCTATTGGTAACCTCAGTAGTTCAGCCATCATTTTGGTAGCCAGAATGGGCATGTAGGGTATATTTTCTAAGCAATTAAAAGGCATGGAGGGCATTGTGATTTTGATAATCCTGCCAATTCTCACTTGTTTTTTGTTGTCTCAGCATTGTCAGTTTCTCTGGAAGTGGAAAATTGGCAGCAGGGTTTCCTACCAACCCAACTCGTGTATGGAGCATCTTTGCAAGTTGTTATGTCAGTGCTTGGAAATCTCACTAGTTTCGTCAGTGGTGGATTCTGGGAATTATATTCTACTCCAGCGGTTTCCAAACTGAGTGTTGTGACTTGTTAGTGTGTCGACTGCAGGATGTAGGTTTGTCACATGAATGTAAGTCGAAACCTCAGAGTTTCTGAATGTGTTTGGATGTCCTATAAGGGGTTGGTTTAACAACCACTTTGCTAGTAAAATTGTATCGTGAAATGATGCGTGTCTAAAAATTGTGTCACCAACATAAAATGTTTGGAAAGCTGTAGCCTAAGCTCTGTCACAGATTCCCTTTGCTCCTTCTCATTTTTTGGAGGGGGGTGGGCTTGTAGTAAATGCTCTTCTTTTCAGCCCTGCTTGTAACCAGTTATCAAAACATATTACAGTACTTCTTTACATAATTTACCCCATATATATTCACTATATATAAAAGCCAAAAATCAATCCCAAACACTGGGTCGTTATTTATTAGTTAGTGTGAGCACTATACCTTAACTCGTTCTTTTAAAAAGGGCCACCCTCTCCTCTGTATAGACTGCTGAAAACTGAAAGCTTATTCTACCTCAGGAGAACTTCAAAGAAGCACTGGTTTCCTCTTTTCCCTTTGTCATTTCTCCACTTCTGGCCTTTTGAATGCCTGGGTGGGAAAATGATGGCGGCAGCTAGGAGTTCCTGGCACCATGGGTCTGCATTAATGCTTTTTCTCTCTGAAGTATTACCCTCAATTAATGTATCCCCGGAGTCCCAGTGGCGAAGTGCGTTAAAGCGCTGATCTGCTGAACTTGCAGACCGAAAGGTCCCAGGTTCAAATCCCGGGAGCGGCTTGAGCGACCGCTGTTACCTCCAGCTCCTGCCAACCTAGCAGTTCGAAAACATGCCAATGTGAGTAGATCAATAGGTACCGCTCCAGCGGGAAGGGAAGGTCGCTCCATGCAGTCATGCCGGCCACATGACCTTGGAGTTGTCTACGGACAACGCCGGCTCTTCGGCTTAGAAATGGGTATGAACACCAACTCCCAGAGTCAGACACGACTAGACTTAATGTCAGGGGAAAACCTTTACCTTTACTGGCCCTTGACATTGACATGTAGTCAACTTTTATGTTTTCCCCTGACATTAAGTATATACGGTACTTGCATGGTTCTGTCCACGTACTGCCTTTTTCAGGAGGGGGGGGGGGTCATAACAGAAGGATTTTTAAAATGCGGAAATCTGATAACATCCAACTACTAGTTAATTCATATAGTATAAGAATAATAAAAAAAACTGGCCCATATGCCTAAGACAGGCCTACACAGGCCTGCAACTGTCCAGATGTTTTGGACTTCTCTCAGAATTCCTGACCATTGGACAAGCTAGGTCTTCTGGGAGTCCGGGTCCCAAACACCAGGAAGGCCACAGGTTTTGCAGGCTTGGTCGAAGACAAGAAACAGCCCTGTCAGGTTGCACATTATTTTCCATTCTATCCAAACAGTCTGTTGCTTTTTTATTGCTCATGGCTATTCCCTATCTTGAACAGAGGAATTCACTTACTGTTCCCTTGCTAATTTGAACTTCCTATCATTTCTCTTTTGTTCTTTACTGATAAAAACAAATACTTTTGTTCTTTACTGATAAAAACAAATACTTTATCGATCTGGCATATTTAAGAGCTAAGGACACTGAACAATTGTATTATTTGATGCTCTGCATATATTCGCAGAGATGACTGGGCCAGATATCTTCTGAATATCAGTGCAGTGTCAATATTTGAATTTTACTCCATTACTAGTATTGCTTTTTATAAGAAGATAGCAAGCTCAATTTCCCCTTTCATGTGCCTAGAATGATGTTTGCGAATCTCTCATCCTCATGGGCAACTGCTCTAGAGACAAAATATACTGCAGAAATTATTTGTGATGGATCAGCCCCAGACCTTTTTCAGAATTAAGGTTAAGGATGTTCCATGCTGCACTGTATAATAGCAAGATGGCTCGCTATGAGACTACGTTTGGAGAGGCATCAGGTATTGTTGAGGGACTGATGCTGGGTTTTACAACTCTAAATGTATATTAACTCTAATTTTTTTAGGAACAGTGAAAGAATGCAGGCAGTACCTGAGTTACAAACATTCAACTTAAAAACGACTCATAATTAAGAACAGGGTTGAGACAACAGGAAGTGAGAGAAATCTACCCCAAGGAAGGGAAGTTCAGTCCTGGAAGAGTTATCATGGGGAAAAAGTGTTTCCATTGAAGCTTTATCACCAGTCCTTGTTTCCACAACAAGGTAAAATTTTCAAAATCCAATAATCACAGGGACATAACGTAAGGGGCACAGACAGCAAAACAAATATCGCATGGCTGGTAACCCTTCCCTGTGCTATCTAAACGTTTGGATAGAGTTACACTTAAAATGTTCCTGTTCCAACTTACATACACATTCAACTTAACAAACCTACAGAACGTATCTTGTTTGTAACTTTGAGACTGCCTGTAAAGTTCATCTTGTTGTAGCTTGTATCTGAGAACTATGTAGAGGAGAGAGTGCTTCTCTCAGGCCTAATAGGCAACAGACTGAAAGACATAAGAATGCAAAGAAAACATATGGAATGAGTGTTTAGAGAAGAGAGCACTCAATTGTTTTTAAAGTGTATAAGAACGAGAGACTGCTTGAGATTGGGTGGAGAAGTGCTCTAATAGCTTGTCAAGAAATGGGATAAAAATGTTGGTTGATGTATTTTTATAATGTTATTACTCTGCGGTTTTTAATTATTTTAATTAGATTGTTTATGTGTTATTATGTTTTTAATTGTGTTTTAGCTTGTAATCTTTGTTTATGTTGGGCTTGGTCCCCATGTAAGCCGCTCCGAGCCCCTTTGGGGAGATGGTGGCAGAATATAAAAATAAAGTTGTTGTTGTTATAAAGGGAGTGGAACAAAGTAGGCCACATATTTTAAAACAGGAACCTGTGAGAGAATAATTTTTGGTAGGACTGTGGCAGCATATTCTGTCTTGTTGCCAGGAAGAAAAGTGGTAGTTGAAGGCAGGGGTATGTAAAAATACTAGTCTTGAAGGGAAATTGTCACAGTGGCAGAGTGACTTGGCCATCTCTGATGACCAAGGAGGGTCAGAAAGCAGTAGATGGTCTGTTGTTGTGGGCCTTCAATTCGTTTCCAACTTCTGGCAACCCTAAGATGAGCCTATCACAGGGTCTTCTGGGGCTAATATGAAATTCAGTGGTTTTCAGAGTCATAGTCCTGTGCTTCATAATATAATAATTTCACATTCAGGTTTGAATTGACTAGCCACACTCTTGAGTGATAAAGTTCTAGGAATGATGCTGAAAAAAGGGAGCCAGATACAAATGTGATACCAAAGAATCCACTGTCCAGCCGTAGGGTTTTACTTTCATGGTTTGTGCTTCCAAAAGTGAGCATATTTAAGGTAGGTCTGGACCCCGTAACAGATCACTCAATTCTCAGATTTTCTTGAGTTAAACCATATCATTTAAGATTAAGCTAGATTACTAGTGTAGAATTAACTGACATTTGTTTACTTGCTGCTGTGTTACATGTGAAAGGGTTTGGCTGGGCCTATGATCAGTATTCTTGATATTGTGGGGTTTCTTTCCAGAAAAAAAATAACACTGTTGGTTGGTGAGGGCAAATTTAATTGCAACTATGGAACGACGGGGCGGGGGTTGCTTAATCATTCTCACCTACTCAGTATTTATTATCAAAGCTGGATTTTTTGTTAATTAAAAAAACTACAATACCCATTAGTGTTATCTGTGAATTTCTTGAAGTTAATGGTTAGTTTTGACTCTACTTGCTTATTTTTTTTTTTTACAAAGAACATACAATGTGGTTTTCTGTTTAGTATCTAATCATGCCTGCTTTTGTATTCTTGTGCACAGAGGGATAATATTAAACATTTGGTTACAGTTTGGTAAGAAGCGATGGTTTGACATTTTACCTCAAATCAGCAAACTATAGTTGGTTCAATCTGCAGCATTACTCTGATCATTAAAAGAGAGATTTGAATCCTTGTTCATAGCCCTTAAAAACTGTAGTTTGCTAAATTCTGCAAATAGTGATTTGTCTTACCACTTGGGAAGTTTTGTTCAAAAACGTAATGTTTTCAAGTGCTGGAAACTTCTAATTCATGACCCTCCACCTAGTTTGAAAGGTGAATGGGGAATGCACAGTTTCACTCTTTCTATCTTTCCTTTCAATGTATGTAATGGATTCATTCTTGACAAAGGAAGAATATGTTTGGTACAGTGCCATATAGACAATGGTACAGTAAATGGGACAGTTTTGATTCACAGTGGAAAAATAAAGAAGCAATGGTTAAACTTCAGCATAAAGTTTAATTTGTCTTGTTGGTTGAAGGGATGACATCTAAAAACATCTAATTAGAACTGTGTTCTTTTTAACTAAGTGCCTTTAAAATGAAGGCTTTTAATGCAGGACGTTCCCATGTCTATTTTATCATCTTCAATCTACCTCAAAAAATGCTTTCTTTCACATTATCTGAGTGTCCCCACCTCATCTTTGATTATTTTTTCTTGTTGCATTTGTTTTGCATTTTCTGGTTAGAACCTGGTTAGGATATATTGGTGGGGGAACCTTTCTAGCTCCCATTCCCTATATACTTTCCCACAGCATTGAAAATGTCAAAGTGATACAGTCCTGGTGGGTTTTATTAGTGGTCATTATTTATTTTTTTCATTAGGAAGAGCATATTTCTCATGGGGCAAAAATTGATTATTTTCAATGCAAGAAAGCAAAAAGTTGGATATCACACAGAATTAAGTGGACTGGCAACTAGCTGACATTGTGAAAAAACAACCAGTGATATTCAGCAGTAAATAATTCAGTCTTAAAATCTAGTATGAAAGGGCCCTAATTCAGAAAGTGCATTTAAATAATTATTATTTTAAAATAGTCTATAAAATAATTCTTCTAAAATAAGTGAATAAGCGAACAGTTGAATGTATGCCTTTCCAATGTGATATATGTTACATGGGAGCCCCAGTGAGGGTTCCCCACCAACAAAGGCAGGGGCACAAAAGGATTCGAAGTGGTCTGTACAGTGTTCCCTTGCTACTTCACGGTTCACTTTTTGCTCCCTCGCTGTTTCGTGGGTTTTCAATAAATATTGATGTAACCATTTATCGCAGTATTTTCACTTTTTTGCGAGTTTTTGCGATGTGCGGTTTTGCGGTTTTGGTAGGGGAGAAAGGGAAAAATAAAGGACGAGGGGGAGGGTAGGGAAGGGTTGGAAATAAAAAAAAAGATTACAGTGTTCCCTCACTACTTCGTGGTTTGCTTTTCACAGACTGGTTGTTTTGCGGTTTTGAATAAACACTAAACTATTATAAATAA
Source organism: Anolis carolinensis (assembly GCF_035594765.1). Taxonomy (NCBI): domain Eukaryota; kingdom Metazoa; phylum Chordata; class Lepidosauria; order Squamata; family Anolidae; genus Anolis; species Anolis carolinensis. The sequence continues at coordinate 212,657,424 of NC_085841.1, read as the reverse complement.
TAAAAAGTTATGATTTACAGTGACGCTGGTCTCAGTCAGGTGGGGGGGCGGGGGCGGCGGAGAAGGAGCCCAAAAGGCAGCGGGAAGACAAGGAGGCGGCGTCATGATCCCCTGCCTCTTTCTTCCCTTCTTCCCTTCCTTCCTCCCTCCCTCTTTCTACTTCCTTCCTAAGGAGAACCCTGACGTCCCTAATTTGTGGATTTTCACTTATTGCTGGTGGTCCTGGAACGTAACATAAGTGAGGGAACATTGTATTTAGCTTCCATTCTTCTTCTCTGCCGGTATACTGCATATTGTAACTGCTAAAATAAAGTACAGACTACATAGTAGTAAGTGATCTGTGGTTTGCTCTCCTCCACACATAGAATAAATATAGTGTCCCTACTTTACGGATTTTCACTTATTGTGGGTGGTCCTGGAATGTAACCCCCGCGATAAGTGAGGGAACACTGTATAGCCATTGTGGTCCCTTCCAAGTCTATGATTCTGGATCTCAGATAAGTTTATCAGTTGGGTTCATAGGGAAGAAAGTGGTTCCCAAGCACTTTTCAGGACTTTATACATTAAAGCTAGCACTGAGAATTGTACTGTTAAAGTGGCAGCCCAGTAAGTTCTTGTAAGTGATAGTGAAATAGGACCATTATAGATGGTCCAGATCAGCTGCCATTTTCTGGAACAGGAAAACATTTCTTAACGTTTTTCAGGGGCAGCTTCTTATAAACAGAGAGCCGTTTGTCACATGTCTTAGTATACATCTGAATATATATGCTTCTAACCTTGATAGTGGGTAAGTCCAAAATGCAACATCAAAAAAGAAGCTAGATTACTTTCAAAAGTTATAGCATAGCTTTAACTTTAGTTAGAAATGGGAAAGCAATGTGTATAACTCACAATTTTGTTTCCTCTGCATTCCCCAGCTGGATGGTGACCCCCATCATCTAAAGTGCAGCTTGAAGGGCTTCTATATTTGAAACTGTTATCCGACTACTTTATGAAGCCATTAGGCTGGCTCACCATATTCCATAACTTCCATGTTCTACATCCAAGTCAAAGTTATTTTTCAGTTAAGCTTGTTTATTTTGAACCTTTAAGCTCAGTCTTTCTTTGAATATGATGGTGGTTTACAATAGGGTTATATTTAGCTGTAAAAAGAATTTCATAAATCAAATGGTACATGCTTGAATGTATGAAAACCAGGTGAGAACTGCAAGGCTTTTTCAGGAGAAGAGTTTATTTCATACTAAACAAGTATAGCTGTTTATTTGCTTTCTCCAACTAGTGAAAGCCCTTCCAGAATCAAATTGATAGAACAACCATGGCACCCTTTTTTATTGTAATCTATATATATAAAAGAGTGATGGCATCAGGGCAGCGGACAAAACAACAAAACTACAAGCCCCCCAACCTCGAAATTTGACAATACAACCCATCATCCACGGCTCTAGGTTGATACAACAAAAAGAAAAGAAAAATAAAGTCCTAATTAGAGGGAGAGGAATAACTGTTTTTATCCAATTGCTGCCAGTTACAAGGCTAAGCTCCGCCCACTTGGTTGCTAGGAGACCAAGGGGACAGCCCAGGGGACAGGCAGAGTTAGGCTTCACTTGGGCCTCTTCCATAGGTTATCTAAAGCCCCAGCTTCTGCCAACCCAAAAGTTCGAAAACATGCAAATGAGAGTAGATGAGTAGGTACTGCTCCGGCAAGAAGGTAACGGCGCTCCATGTAGTCATGCCGGCCACATGACCGTGGAGGAGTCTACAGACAACGCCGGCTCTTCAGCTTAGAAATGGAGGTGAGCACCAACCCCCAGAGTCAGACATGACTGGACTTCATGTCAGGGGAAAACCTTTACCCTTTACCTTAACTACCACCAATTCTTCAATACTTTATTTCCCATACCACCATACTTCGCCACAGCAACGCGTGGCCGGGCACAGCTAGTGCATAATAAAGGATTGCATGTTTCATCTTCAGTCTTCATTTGTAAATCCCTTTTGTCATTGTTACAGCACCTACTGAGGATCATCTTACTTTGCTATTTCGTGGGCTTGCCTTCATGGCCAGTTCGAATTTCATTTGTCCAGCTTTGCACTCTCCATTTGTGCTCAATGGCAGTTCCTATCATCCAAGATGAATACCAGCCAGTCTTGGTGGAAATTACAAGATTACTGTAGTCTAACAAGGCTGAGGTAATCTGACTCACAGTATTCCATTGTAATAGTCTATATATCCATTCACCATGTATCAGAATAGGTAGAAATGCAAAATTGCAAACGTGACTCATCGCGTTCAGCAAAGGTTCTTTGTCTATGCTTATTCAGAAGAAAATTTCACAAGAGGCTTTCTCCTAAGGCTTTCTCCTGTGGAAAAGAATGGTAGCCATAAGTCATTTTACCTTTCCTTTCTGGTATGGAAATGCCATTCTAAATATATTGCTTTAATATGATTACTTTCTTGCAAGCACCTAATTAGGCATACAAATTGTATAGTGGCAAATTGCTTAGCAATTTCCTTGTTTGCTTTTATGCAGCAGGGAGGAGATGCTAAGCGAAGTGCTTGATGTTCTACTACTGGACTTTCTTGTTCATGTATTACTTTAAAGTGTTTAGTATTAGCATCAAACTGAGAGCCAGTACAATGCAGTGGTTACAGTGCTAGTCTGGAGACCCAAGTTAAAATTCCTTCTCAATAGCGAAGCTTATAGGATTACCTAAGCTGCTTAGTAGGTCTTTCAACCTGTTCTACAGCACCAACATATACTGTATACAGGTAGTTGTAAAGATAAGTTATTTATTTATTTACTTACTATATTTATATCCTGCTCTGTCTCAGATAAGTTACAAACCACCTTCCTTCCTAGGTCAGGGCAGGAACAAAGAACAGTATGGCCCCCAAATCAACCTGTGGTTTTACTTCCTGCATCTCACAAAATATTTCATCTATAGGAATTTTCTGGATCCCCTAGGCAATCCTCTCTAGGAATTTGCTAAGTTCTCCAGCCTGATTCATTGATAATTTCCTGTGAAGTTCATTGGTTTCCATGGTTTCCTTTTCCCACAGTAAATTCAAGGATATATATTCTGCATATCTGGGGCTCATACTTTAATTCAGATTTCTAGCTGCTGGCATCAAATTCCCATTAACTAGTTGTATTCTAAAGTTTTGTGGTTGACATTTTTTTCAAAATCGGAAAATAATTCCATAATCAGTTAAATTTCCTTCAAGGTGAGCGTGATAATGTGTCATCTTTCTTTCTTTCTTTTTTGTGAAAAGATTAACTTTTTGTGAAAAAATGAATGTCAACAATAGTGGTTAGCTTTAAAAATATCTGTACGAATGAGCACGGCTCCTAAACTATTGCTTTTCCCAACCCATTACCTTTTGAACTACAAAAATCGAATCCAGCAAAGCTACCGTGTTTCCCCGAAAATAAGACAGTGTCTTATATTATTTTTTACTCCCAAAGATGCGCTAGGTCTTATTTTCAGAGGATGTCTTATTTTTCCATGAAGAAGAATTCACATTTATTGTTGAACAAAAAATGAACATTTATTTTATACTGTACAGTAGTTGTCATCACAAACCAACATAACTAAACCAGACAAACTGAATCCTATCAAGAATTTCTTGTTACTACCATTATTTCCATATACAACTACATATACATTTACCAATCCTGCATGCTCTGGTGTTTTGTTTGGCAGGCGCTGGGCATGCTTCCAAACAAAAGCTTTGCTAGGTCTTACTTTCGGGGGAGGCCTTATATTTAGCAATTCAGCAACACCTCTACTAGGTCTTATTTTTTGGGGATGTCTTATTTTCAGGAAAACAGGGTAGATGTAAAGGCCTCCTGTCAACGGAAATATAGTCTCATGTATGCCTTTCAATACAAAGGGTGCAACGGCTAAGAGTTACTCATAAAAATATTAGTAATAGTAGAAGGAACAATAGAATAAGTAGAATAAGAAAACAAAGTTCTTCTTAATGAACAAGTCTTTGCATATCTGTGTCCTGAATGTCTGCCTTTCTTAGTGTATCTCACCTTTGCCAGGTGCTTTTGGGGGATTTTTTAGTCTGATCCACCTTTACTTAGACACTGTTGTAGGATGGGAATAAAGTTCATCTGTCATATACTTCTGGTTTCTTTAGGAAGCAGAGGCTATATCATCTCACTCAAGATTTAAGGAGTCATCAGCTGTAAGTGGAATATTCTGGCTTGGTCTTGTGACTAAGTCTAGAAACTTTTTCTCTCTTTTTTCCTCTGAGATTGTCTTTTCAAGGCCCTGGAGTCAATTTTGGCAGAAGGGATTGGTTTGTCTTGGTAGATGATACAGGTGGGAGGAGAACAACCACTATATGATTTTTGTTGTTGTTGCATCCTCCCCCCCACCCCCCCCACCCCATTCCCGTATTTCTTGTCTTAAAATCAAACATAAAATGTCAAGACGATAAGCTGACATGTCCAACCTAGGCCATTGAACTTGTAAAGATAGTTAGGGAATTCTGAAAGCTATTGTCCAATGATGTAACTTTTTCAAACTTCAAAAGTATAGCTAATTAGTAGGTAGTTTATTGTACCTGGTGACATGTCAGGCAATATAGTAGCCCTCACCTTGCTTCCAGTCTGCAACATTGACTACACTAGCCAACACACATTTTGGTGCCCTGTTCCTGGGTATATTTGGACTGCTTATTCCAAAAATGGTACCAATTTTTCCCTATGAGCTCTACTTTTTGAGATACAGAACATATGCCATCTTCCAGTTGTCATCTGCTTGGTTGTTGTATGTCTTTCGGGCTGTGTGGCCATGTTCCAGAAGTATTCTCTCCTGATGTTTTGCCCACATCTATGGCTGGCATCCTCAGAGGTTGTGAGGTATGGATAAACTAAGTAAGGAAAGGAAAGAATATATATCTGTAGAGAGTCCAGGGTGTGGCATCTGCTTGCCCGTAACAAAATCATGATAACTATATCTAAGAAACTAGAACAGATGCATTTTATCCAATGCAATTTTCTGAATCAGTGTCCCAAATAACCAGAAACCAAGACACTTAAGACTTTTTTTTCGTTGGGCTGTAAAGAATACAGTAGCTTCCTTGTATAAGGAGAAAGCCTGAGTTCTTAATGGCAATAGATAAGCCACACTTTATTGTATAATTCTGTGCCCATAGTACTAGTTATGCTGGAGGAAGAAGGGGAATTCTCTGTTGTAGTTCTTCCCAAAAGTGACCTTTCCAAACTGGCAAAAATATCTGACTTTCTGACAAACTTGAAACGTCAGGTAGGTAAATTTATAAGTATGAGCGTTTTCCAACCTTCATTTGCAGCAGGCAAATGAAATATTCAAATAAGTTGTAATTCTACTCGTGTCGGTTCTAGCTCTTAAATTATTGTCTGTAGCTTCATATGGTAGCTTCATATCAACACTAATGTACCTTCAAACCACTACACTGGCTTTCAGCTCTTAAATACCACAAAAAGGGCATACATCTCTGCAATATTTGTCAGAGCCTCTCTTGTACAACATTATAAGCCAATTCTTTTCCTTTTTTTCTTGTACACTTAGCTAATTGGCATTGGCAGTTTTTGGATTTTCATTTGTCACCAACATTTTTTAAAAAAATCTCTTTTCACATGTCCCTCCCCCCCACCCCGGCTTTCCTTTAAGTGGTGTTCTCATTGATCAGTTAAGAAAAACCCTCTAATGCAAAGAGAACAGATTTGATAGGAGAAGAATTTGTGAATTTAAAAAAGTAGTTTCCTATCTCCTTTTACATGAGACAGTGGTCTTTGTGACCTGAAGATATGAACCATGAGATCTGAAATTTGTACTTTAAAAAGAGGTGCAGCAAATTGACTGAGATTGGCTCGAGCCACTATAGAAAGGTTTGACCTAGTTCTGTCAATCTGTTTGGCAGGGCAGGCTGAGTTGCTGTTCATCTGTGAGGTTTTTAAAATCAAACACAGGCAATGAACTCATGCTTCAATTAGGAACATTAATATTTTACTTTTTGGATGTGCATCAATGGGTTAAAGCAATTTTTAAAAAAATTATTACCGAAAGTTGATTGGGCACACTGTCAACCTGCGAAACTGCTTGTTACATTTTCTTCCAACATGGCAACATAATCTCCATGCATGCTCATTGTGAACAGTCTGTTAGGGTGCATCCACACTGCATTTTTAATACTGTTTGACACCCCTTTAACTACCATGGCTCAGTGCAATGGAATTCTGATATTTGTGGTTCGGAGGATAACCAGCACTCTTTGGCGGAGAAGGCTAATGATCTCACAAAACTGCAACTCCCATGATTCCATAGTGTTGAGTGAGTCATGGCAGTTAAAGTGGTGTGAACCACATTTATTTTATCGTATAGAGGCACCCTTTGAAAGCCTTATATGTGCTTCAATAGCATATGTTTATCTTCAGTAATGTATAATAAAGCTTTGTTATTGTTGTGTGCCTTCAAATTGTTTCTGACTTTAAGGCAAACATATCACAGGGTTTTCTTTGCAGAATCTGTTCAGAGAGGATTTGATTGTCTTTCTCTGAGGCCAAGAGAGTGTGACTTGCCCAAGGCCGCCAAGGGAAAATCCATAACTAAGCAGGAATTTGACTCTGATCTCCTAGTCCAGTGCTGGCTCTCGTGCAGCTTTAATCTCTTTCTTTTTCTCTGTACTTTTTGCCCTTTTTTGTTGTTTTGGGATCTACTTTGTCCTTGTGATTTTTCTTCTATAAACTTAAATATTAATCCATTGTTTCCTATATGACTGCCTGACAGTTTACTTATTTATTTATTTACAGTATTTATATTCCGCCCTTCTTACCCCAAAGGGGACTCAGGGCGGATCACAATGTGCACATATAATGGCAAACATTCAATGCCATATAAACATAGAGACAGAAAGAGAGACAGAGATGCAGAGGCAATTTAACATTCTCCAGATTCTAGCTTCCTGAGGGTATGCTCGATTCCGGCCACAAGGGGGAGCAGCTGCTTCATCATCCATTGTGGCATCTTGATGGATACGTCCTCATTCCAAATGGGAGCTGGACGAGTTTTAGGGTGTCGTAAATTAGTTAAATGTGCCTCCCCGCAGAGCAGTACCTAAATTCCGACTTGATAAATGCAACTATCTTTCGGTTGCTTAGGTCAACAATGAGCAGGGGCTATTTTTTATTTTATTTTAATTATCGGGTGCTCACCCCGACATGGGCTGGCCTCGAACTCACGACCTCTTAGTCAGAGTGATTTATTGCAGCTGGCTACTTAGCTGCGCCACAGATCATCAATTGGATGATCCCCCTTTTCTGTGTAGGGAGAAGACATTGACAAAGTATTTTTTAAAACACTGAATGATCAAAATATTTATTTATTTTATTTATATACCACTCTTCTTCTCCGGGGGAAAATATGATTAAGTATGATTTAAGTCTTTTTGGGTTCACTGCCTCTCTGTGAGTCTCTTCTTCATATATAGATCCTTGATAATCAAATCTGAAAATAGGCATCTAACACAATAAACTCATAGAATCATAGAATCATAGAATAGTAGAGTTGGAAGAGACCTCATGGGCCATCTAGTCCAACCCCCTGCCAAGAAGCAGGAAATCGCATTCAAAGCACCCCCGACAGATGGCCATCCAGCCTCTGCTTAAAAGCCTCCAAGGAGGGAGCCTCCACCACAGTCTGGGGCAGAGAGTTCCACTGCCGAACAGCCCTCACAGTGAGGAAGTTCTTCCTGATGTTCAGGTGGAATCTCCTTTCCTGTAGTTTGAAGCCATTGTTCCGCGTCCTAGTCTGCAGGGCAGCAGAAAACAAGCTTGCTCCCTCCTCCCTATGACTTCCCCTCACATATTTGTACATGCCATGGCTATCATGTCTCCTCTTAGCCTTCTCTTCTGCAGGCTAAACATGCCCAGTTCTTTATGTAGGGCAGAGAAGGAATGTTTCTGAGTAGTTATATATTTTTATGGCCCATTTCTCAATTTGTACAGGTTCATAGTTGCCCCAAAATGTGGAGTGCATCAAAGAGCAGGAGGCAGGACTAGAAGATTAAAGTTTCATGTGGCAAATAACATATCCACATGACAGGTTTAATTCTAACCATTTACATTCAAAAGAATTTTGACATTATGGTACTTACAAATATATAAACTGTGAAATCTAAGGTTATGTGAAAACCTTATATTTGTATAAAATCATTAAGTCCTGAGCCAGGAATGAAAGAAGAAATGTCATCAGTTCATGACAAAGTGCATATTTGAAAAAGGAGCTTGATCAATTACTTTTTAAAGTAACTATATTCTTAATACTATAAATTATTCAATATAAACATGAAAGAGTAAACTTTATTAATAGTGAGAGAAGTCAGGTTCTTGACATTGATTAAGGAGAAATCTTTGACAATTTTAAAGAAAAACTAGGACTTATTTGTTAGTTTTTTACATCAAAAATGAGGACAAACTTCTATTATTGGTTTTCTGATTTGAAGAGTGTCATTAAAAGTATAGAGTGGTTGTACAGTGATATTTCAAGGGAGCAAAAATTAAGAAGTTAAAATAATCAGAATGAGTGTGAGGCATATGGTACATTAATTTTTGTCGTATTTGTAGGATGGGGTTGTAGTGTTTAGGACAGTGGTTCTCAACCTGGGGTCCCCGGATGTTTTGGCCTTCGACTCCCAGAAATCCTAACAGCTGGTAAACTGGCTGGGATTTCTGGGAGTTGTTGACCAAAGCATCTGGGGACCCCAGGTTGAGAACCACTGGTTTAGGATGATTGTTTTAGATTGAGTTCTGTTAGTTGTTTTAGTCTAGTTTTATATATTAAGATTTTTTTAATGTTTTGTTTCTGGAAGTATGCCACTTTAATATGTGTTTCTGTATATTTTTCTGTTTGTATGTTTGTAGATTTGTTTGCTTGAATAAAAATTAATGAAAAAAAATTCCAAGAAAACCCAATTCGTTGATTTGTCTTAGGGTTCCCATATGTCATAAATTATTTGAAGGCACACAACAGAAACGAAGTAGACTCACCTTTTGGCTGATATATATTATTTCATTAAAAGAAGCAAGGCTCCACTTATTTCTGGTCTAGAAATTAAATTTGAAATGATTAAGGACTTTTAGAATCCTTCTCCCCTTCCCACCCCACTGAGTTCAAATCAACTAAGCTGGTTCTTCAGTATGTTGTTACCACTTTCCTATTTTAAATGTACATAAAAGATATTTTATGTATGTACCTTAAAATATAAAGTATGAATGCAACAACTGCACACTTGTTAACTGTGCTAGTATGCAGGAAACTGCTTTCATTCAGGTCCCTGAGTTAATGCTTGGAGTTGTGGTAAAGACCCACTTGGCTCTTCACAATAAAGTAACTTAAAATAAAGAAAGTTTTGGAAAATACAGGTCTCTTCTCTTAGTTGTTTACATAACTGAGATATAATTTTTTAGATTTTGAAAATCATGTATTTTTTGAAGGAGCATGCACACAGGTTGTTTTAGCAAACTTTAACTGGTTGTATGATTTTAAAGCATAACCAACTCACAGTCTTGTGCTATTTTGACTATATACACTAGGGAATAAATACTGTATTGAAATAATTATTTGTTCGTTCTCTTTATACTATTTATACTATTTGCCTGAATAATACTCCTAAACAGTTTTGGGTTCATGCTATTAAATTTACTTTCATTGCTGTCAAATACATTAGTGTGAACCTGGTTTGGCTTATGGGGAAGTCTTTTGGAGTACCAGAATCCAAAGCATTAGTATACCTTTGAACTGAACAGTAGAACACACAAAAAGGGCAGAGTTTGGTTTGAATAGTACAGGCAGTCCCTGAGTTACAAACATCTGACTTATATATGACTCCTAGTAACAAACGGGGATGAGACAACAGGAAGTGATTATCATGGGGTTGTTCCTTGGAATAGGGAAGTTTTGCTTAAATTATTCATTCCTGCAGGGCGAAATTAATGATCGTTTTCTCCTTGCTGCAGGAACATCTTTGAAATGTGCAGTTTGTAAAGACTTTCTCATAAAGGAGAAAAAAACCTTCCTTTCTCGGCCTTTTCCTGTTCCTCTGACACAGCATGACATGGTCAGGACAGCCAAGGATCAGTCTGATATCAGCTGTAGTCTTATACCGATCATGATGACATCATCATACTCAGGATAGTCCTTGAGGAACCTGCATGTCATGCAATTCAGAACATATATTGCAACAATCTTCATTTAGTGTTAGAAATAATATACTCTACACAGACATGTTGAGGAATTGGTGGGGTGGGGTGGGGGGCACCCATTTGAGGATCTTTGTTGCCAGCTATGTCTCTGGGAGTCCTCTGGAAATCCCAAAGGAATCCATCATAACCTGGACGGATAGGGAAGAAAATGAAAAAATTGTGTTAGTAGGATTCTCCTTCTTTGGATGTCCTGATGCTCAAGAAGCTCTTTCTCTATCCCCCAGCTCCCATCTTCAGGTGTAGTAGTAATATTTTAATTTCTATTTCATATGTTGATATATTTTCTCCTGTCTTTTTAAAAAAAGTGGTTACCTTGCCATAGTCCATATTCATTCATGTCTCTTTTTTCATCTATCTTTATTGAAAGAAAATATTTTTATATTATTTAAAAGACAGATCTAGGCCAGGTGAGTTGGGAAATAGAAGGTGGAGGAAAATAAAAAAGAAATAATAATAATAATAATAATAATAATAATAATAATAATAATAATGGCTCACGAATGGGACACTGAAGGAGACAGAGGGCCTGATGCTTGCAGCCCAGGAGCAGGCCATCAGAACAAATGCAATTAAGGCCAAGATCGAAAAGTCAGCCAGTGACAAGAAAATCACACAGACAGACTACAAACAGAGGCACAACTATGTGGCCCAATAATTCATTGGAACTTATGCCACCACCTCCCAGCAGTAAAGAATTGGTGGGATCACAAACCTGCCAAGGTAATGGAAAATGAACACACAAAAATACTGTGGGATTTTCAAATCCAGGCTGACAAAGTTTTGGAACACAACACACCAGACCTCACAGTTGTGGAAAAGAAAAAGGTTTGGATTATTGATGTCACCATACCAGGTGACAGTCGAATTGACAAAAAACAACAGGAAAAACTCAGCCGTTATCAGGACCTCAAGATCGAACTGTAAAGGCTCTGGCATAAACCAGAACAGGTGGTCCCAGTGGTAATCGGCGCACTGGGTACCTTGCCAAAAGATCTCAGCAGGCATTTGGAAAACAATACACATTGACAAAATTACGATCTGTCAACTGCCAAAGGCCACCTTACTGGGATCTGCACTCATCATCCAAAAATACATCACACAGTCCTAAACACTTGGGAAGTGTTCGACTTGTGATTTTGTGATGCGAAATCCAGTATATATCGCTCGCTTGCTGTGTCATACTATGTCTTTGTGTCAATAATAATAATAATAATAATAATAATAAAGAATAAAATAAAATGTACAAAATGTTATATATACAATATAGTAAAGAAGTAGAATAGATACAATAGGGGAAGGGTATTGTTGACTTCCAGTCTCCTTCATCCGGGTTTTTAGTCCTCTTATATTGTTTCATATCTGTTTCTTCTTTTCTCATATCAATCTCTGATTTAAATACAGTATCTATATCTTCTCCTAATAGTATAAAATCATCATTTTTTCTTGTTTCAAATATTCTTTAAATAAAGTCCAATCTGTTGCTTTAATAGTCGTGTCTTGATATTTCTTCAGATACTGTGTAAAACAGTCTATATTAATTATATCTGCCATTTTCATTAACCATTCTTCTTTCGTTCGTATTTCCTTATTTTTCTTGTGTAAGTTATTCTCACTGCAATAGCTAAGTACGATTTGGAACAATAAATTAAAAAATGCATATTCCTATGACCTCAAAGAAAACTGGTACAAAATGATGTACCAGTGGTATATTACTCCCAAGAAACTGTCAATGTTGCACCCCAACAAGGGTCCATCTTGCTCTCAACACACACCACTGAGACAGACTTGATATAAACAGTTTATTGACAAAAAGGTAACAAAAAATAAGGCAAAAAGCAATAAGGAAATGCAGTAATCCAAATAGAATTCAGTGTCCCAAAAACAGCAAGTAAATCCTTAAAAGACGAGACTTAAAACAGGAACATGTTCTTCAAAGCAAAATCCATAGTAAAGGATACAAACAGGAGCATGAAGACAAGAATATTTCCCAGAAACCATAGGTAAGGCCTGAACGAGGACGTGAAGCTTGGAAACAGGAACAAACAGGAGATCTTGCTCTGAAAGCAAAGTTGCTTGATCTGAAATGTGTCCCCACATTTCCCCCTATTTGCCCATTCTTACAAGACATGAAGGCATTCCGTTGACCTTGGGTTCACAGCCTTTTGGCAGCAATCCTTAGCAAACGTCTAGGGAGTTTGGTTCTCAGACTCAGCCTTGCTTCTCTGTCTAATTGGACTTCCTCATTATCACTTTCAGAACCACCTGGTTGTTGTTGACTTTCCCTGCCCTCCTCCTGTTCTGAGAGCTGTGAAAGGTCACTCTGATCTAAAGCCTCATTTTGGCCTGCTAACTCATCTTGGCTGCCTGCCTGTGGCCTTCTCAATCTCTGGCTGCTCAGACTGTCTAACATTTTCAGTTTCAGACTGTGCAAACTCAAATCCCCCTTCATCATCAGACTGAACCACAACAGTCAAAAAGTTATAAAAATGTCCCGGATAAATACTATAAGTGCGATACACCAACAGGTTCATTCTACCATATGTGGTGGAACAGTAAAACAGCAAAACAATTTTGGAGACTTATACATGCTATAACACAGAATATACGGAATATAAAATATATACTGAATATAAAATTTGTAGTGAAACCAGAATATTTTCTGCTAGGAATGACTGATATGAAACTAAATAAAAATCAAGAAGTTTTATTTTAATTACTCATTTATGTCTCTTGATACATAATACATAACTTTTTTAACCAATTGATCATCATCCATCCCCGATTCTTTTCCTTTACGTGTTTGCATTTCTACATGAAAATTGGTGGAACTGTATGGTGAAAAAACAGTCTGCATCTTGGAGAAGCCTTAAATGGTTGTACTATAACTAATCATTATGTATTTGTTTCCATCTTTAAACTGAGTCATAAAGCTAGAGTTTTCTATGTACCCATTCTACCCTAAAGGTCTTATTCCAAATTACCTTAGTCTGTGATGACTACTTTGCTTTTAACATTTGGAAGTGTTTGTTTCTTCTGTCAGGGTTGTCATTATTGGGGAGATACGGAAATTAGTTCAATATGTTTTATGTTAAGCTGTGAGGGTGGAATGGGAGATAAGACGCCAAATTGGGATCAGCGTTCGTGAAGTTTTCCTAAGAAATATGAGTCTCTTCATTGACAAACATCTGTATGAAAAACACTATATGCCTTTCACTTAAGAAAAGCTAAGGGTAACTATTCGAAATGCATACTATAGCATACTGATTCATAACACATATGGCATACAATGCACTGTACATGTGCAAATGTTTTCTCTCCACCTTATTGTTTTGGAAAGCTTACATTTCAAGAACTGTTTATTTTTAGATACTGCATCAGATGTTAACCAGCTGGCTGTGAAGTACTTCATTTGCTATACATCTGTATTTTTTGTTTTCAGATTCTTGCTCAAACTCAAATGCTATTTTAAGATGTGTTGTTTTACCTTAATAGAAAAATGTGAGCTAACAACACAGTATATCTGAATACGGAGAGGATAAATTAGGTGATAAGGACTTCCATGGAATATTTGTAGCATATGAGTGAGGTGTCCTTGTTTATAGAATGCTGCATAGATTAGCGAACCTGACTTGTAAAAACCTGAAGCTTAAAAGAAGTGACTTAAAGTGTTTTTTCATGCTGCAGAATAAACAAGGTGGAAGGGGAAAATATGGAGGGTCCCACAGCCCCCCTTCCCTGCCATGGAAAATGTCACCCTCAGAAAAAGCAATGGCAAACCACTTCTGAACAAGTATTGCCAAGAATATCCTATAATAAGTTCATCTTAGGATCATTTTAGTTGGAAACAATCAGAAGGCATACAACACGCAGGGAGTGGAAAGACAAGATTTGGCTACCTGTCTAATTGCTGCTTTCAGCATCAGACCATTTGGCTACATTTCTCCTTATGAAACCCGGATTTGGCAAACTGAAATCAATATCTGTCTTTCCTGATAAGTGACAGTCACCAATTACAGTCATATCTCTAGTAACTCAGAAAAGGGCTACTTTGGATGACTATTTCCAACAAATCTTACATGAAGTAGTTTGATGTACAATTTTGATGTAATTCAATTGTCAGTAAAGTAGCCATATAGATGTAGTGTTAATCACTTGTAGCCACCCGTTCATAATGAATACTGATTTCATTATATTTCATCCTACTGTTTCTCCAGAAAACTCAGGGGTATGTCCCCTCTCGCCCTGGCCACAATTACGCAGTTCAGTTATTAAACAATCCTCTGATATAGTGAAATATTTAGTCTAATATTCTATTATCCACTGCAGAGGGAATTAGAGTATAGTTCATTGGTCATAGGCAACTCCCAAAGCTATTTTTGACATTCCTGAGATTCCCTGTTGTTGGTGACATGGATGAAAAAAGTGTCATTTTTCAGTCACAGAGGACACTAAGAACAACCAATTTTGCTATGAAATGCCCATCAAACCAAAAGGATTAGAAATCTACACAAGCAGACACAACTCCCTCCCCCTAATTTATTGTATGTGGTAGATTTGTCCCCATACCTTCTAAAGAAGTCTATCGCTGCATTATGCTTAGAACCTCAACCAAGGCTGATTGCCTGCTCTCCTCTGGTTACTGTGCGTTTATAGAAAAGGCTGGAGAATGTGTAGCTAATATTTAGGAATGTGAGAATGTGAGGGACTGGAATAGTAATTTGGGGGACTTTAAAAGTACATGTGTCCATGTTACAACCATCTGTTGAGTTCTAATTACAGTAGAGTCTCACTTATCCAAGCCTCGCTTATCCAAGCCTCTGGATAATCCAAGCCATTTTTGTAGTCAATGTTTTCAATATCATGATATTTTGGTGCTAAATTCGTAAATACATTAATTACAGCATAACATTACTGTGTATTGAACTACTTTTTCTGTCAAATTTGTTGTCTAACATGATGTTTTGGTGCTTAATTTGTAAAATCATGACCTAATTTGATGTTTAATAGGCTTTTCCTTAATCCCTCCTTATTATCCAAGATATTCACTTATCCAAGCTTCTGCTGGCCCGTTTAGCTTGGATAAGTGAGACTCTACTGTACTTGGTTCTTTTTATGATGTTTTTATGTATTTGTTGTTGTATGTCTTCAAATCAACTACACCTTACAGTACCCCTATCATAAGGTTTTCTAGCCAGGTATGCTTTGGCCTTCCTTTTAGACTGAGATACTGTAATGTGATTTGCCCAAGATCGCAGAAGGCATTTCTGTGGCTGAGTGGAAATTCAATCCCTGGTCTTCCAAGGGACCTAGTTCAATGCTCAGCATGTTTGTGTGTGTAGTGGAATTGGTGATTCACAATAGTTTTATCTAACTGTTTTGTGAATAAATGTCATGGGATTTTTTTTTAAAAGCTTATTTGTCCAGATACTAACAGTTACACATCTCTAACAGAAGCCTGCCCTTTAAAGAGTGTAATATAAGTGATCTGAAAAAATCTTCTGTGAAACTGTTGGAAAAGAACAGTGTGTCTTTTTCAAAATGCCAGTAAAATTGCAACTTGTCTTTCTGCTCTATTCTGGATCTGGTGTCTTTGGCTTATGATACAGATTTGAAAACTGGCTTGAATTACCATGTTTAATTAAAATTCTGTTGCAAATACCATACCGTTAATGGTTTTCATTGGAAATGAAATTATATGTGTGTGGGAGGGAGAGGAAACCAGCTCACAAAAACAAAGGAAGAATGTGGAAGACCCCTTGTGTAGTGTGTCTCCTGACTACAAGTGCAATAAAGTTGTGGTTTATCTGCATACTTCTGACAATAATTAAAGTTATTTGGAGGATGTAACACCCTCTGTAGAATATTTTACACGAATGACTTTCTGTTACCAGTTTTACGTTGTCACAGGACTTACCTAGAAATGTAAAATACAGTTAGTGATATAGCTAGACCTTTTTCTCTGTTTGAAGGAGGGGTTTAAAGTAAAGGAGAGACTTGATCCAAGCTTTTAAAAAGATCTCATGTCAGAAAGGGAACTGCTGCTGCTGGGTTTCTAATAAGCATGTAGGGAAGGATTGTATATCTCAAGTCTTAAGTTTAAATTTAAAGCGAACATTCAGACTGCTCCCTACTATCAGTATCAGTGGTCAAGGACTGCGGCTTTGTTAACTATTGGGAGTAATCTGAAGGACAAATGACTTTTTAAAAGTATTTCTTAGTTCTGGTATATAGTTAGCCCTTCATATCCACAAACTTCGTATCCATGGATTCAAGCATTCACAGATTGAAAATCCCCCTTCACACCTCTCAAAAAAGATTCTAAAAATCAAATCTTTACTTTTATATAAGGGAGCCATTCTACTACATCATTGCATACAATGGGACTTCAATACAAGAGGGCCTGGAACCAAACCCTATCAGATACCAAAAGTCCTTTGTATTTGTTGCTCAAACTGGTTATGCTGGTTGTTTGATATTTTCAGATTCTTTCAAACAAAAGCACTGCGGCTGGAATGCAGAAAAAACAGGATTGTTCCTTAGTGTGGGAAGTGTTTGACAAGTCCTGTTGGGGTGGGAGGGATTTCATAGTGAATTAGTTCACATACATTCACTGGGAGATCCTGGCATCCTGGAAAGAGAGAGTAGTGTCCAATTTTAGCAGATAATTTTGTGGAATTTGCATGCTAATGTGGGAACGGAGTGACTGTTTCTTGGTACATGGTGTCATGGGGCAATGGCAATAGCTGCAATTCAGAACATATATTAGCATGATTTCTCCAAATCTTCTTTTGGGAAGTAACCCTGGCATTCTGCCAGGAATTAGGGCTGAAGACTAGGTGTTATGGACCTGGGGTGTATTTATGTTCAAGGTTTCTCCTGCGTAATATAATCCCTAATGGCAGGGATTGTGATTTCTTGTTTTTTTTCTGGGGATTCCATACTGAGTTGGCAAATATGCCTGGAAAGTGCTACATATGACCCTCTAGAAGCTGGTCTGCATCTCCCATCAGTCCTTACAACTGATTACCATATATGTTACATATGTATGAGTTGATTTCATGTTTAAATCAAGGGCATGTTTTGGGCCAACATTTATTTATTTATTTATTTTATATATTTTATATATTTTATATACCGCTCTTCTCCCCCAGGGGGACCCAGAGTGGTCTTACACAATGGCAGAATAAATGCCACACATAATACAACATGTAATAAAAACCAAACATAAAACACAAATAAAAGCCGGTATCCAAATCAAATTAAAACAATTAAAACCATGTGACCATTTAAACGGGAAGTTTCGAGCCAAAGTCAGAGCCAACCTGTGTTCGACTTAATATTAATCACAGAATTCATCAGGTCATATCAACTCATATCTTAGGATGGGCCAAAAGCTTGGTCCCACAGCCAGGTCTTCAGCTGCTTCCTGAAAGACATGAGTGAAGGGGCTTCCCTAATCTCCCTTGGCAAGGAGTTCCACAGCCACAGAGCCACCACCGAAAAAGCCCTGTCTCTTGTCCCCACCAACCGCACCTGTGACGGCGGGACAGAGAGCAGGGTCTCACTCAAAGATCTTGTCGGGGAGAGGTAAGTTGGACCAGAGCCGTTTAAGGTTTTGTAGGCCAAAGCCAGCACTTTGAATTGTGCCCGTAAGTTAACAGGCAGCCAGTGGAGCTGCTTCAACAGAGGAGTTGTATGCTCCCTGAATGGTGCTCCAGTTAGTAACCTGGCTGCAGAACGTTGGACTAGTTCCAGCTTCCGAACAGTCTTCAAAGGCAACCCCATGTAGAGTGCGTTGCAATAATCCAAACTAGATGTAACAAGAGCATGGACCACAGTGGCCAAGTCAGGTTTCCCAAGGTATGGGCGCAGTTGGCACACAATTTTGAGTTGTGCGAAGCCCCCCCTGGCCACCGCTGAAACCTGGGGTTCCAGACTCAGCGATGAGTCCAGGAGGAGTCCCAAACTTTGAACCTGTGCCTTTAGAGGGAGTGCGACCCCATCCAGCACTGGCTGTAACCCTGTGAATTATGAATGTTAATGTTACTTGTGGATAATTATTTCACAGAAAGGAGAAAGCACCAGTACTACCTAGAGGGCCTGATGCCCCTGGCAGCTGCCACCAGCAATTTCCTGCCCAGACATTCAAAAAGGCCAGGAATTGCACTGTGGTGGAGAGAATAAGGGTGCTTCTTTTAGGTTCTTCTGAGAGTAGAGGGTGTTTCTTTAGGTACTTCTCTG
This sequence comes from Anolis carolinensis, assembly GCF_035594765.1. Lineage (NCBI taxonomy): Eukaryota > Metazoa > Chordata > Lepidosauria > Squamata > Anolidae > Anolis > Anolis carolinensis. The sequence continues at coordinate 212,638,924 of NC_085841.1, read as the reverse complement.
ATGGACAAAGCTATTTCCTTTTGCCACTGCACTCAGAGAAGGGGATAGTTCCTTTTTTGGTTTTTTTACTAAAAGGTTTAGACTTACAGGCCATCTCCAAGTTACGAACAATATAGGTTCTGGAGGCTTGTTCTTAAGTTGAAGTTGTAAGTAAGTCAGAACAGGTAAATGTTTAAGTTTAGCCATATCTATATCGCGAGAGATAGAGAGAACTTTCGATAGCACAGGGAAGGGTTAACAGCTCTGTGGTGTTTTCCCCGTTCAGAAAACTTCATCTCACTTTCTGTTCATGTGATCATTGGATTTGGAAAAAAATGACTTCTTGTGGAAGCAGGGAGAAAGATTCACCTTTTCCCCATGATAGCTCTTATAAGAGTGAATTTCCCTTCTGAGGGGTAGATTTCCCCTTACTTCCTGTTGTCTCACCCCCTTCTTAACTATGAGTCGTTTGTAAGTCAGATTTTTGTTACTTGGGGACTGCCTGGTATATATGGGTATATAGGATATGTTAGTCCTGATAGCAGTTGCAACCCAACACCTTCTGGAAGTCCAGATGTGCCTCAACTCTGGTATACACAAACTCCTGTTTTCCTTCATTCTCCTCATTTATTATTGTTGCATCTTGCAGAATCTATTAGTCTCTCATCCCAACTTTTAGATACTCTGAGTCAGTGGTTCTCAACCTGTGGATCCCTAGATGTTTTGGCTTTCAACTTCCAGGAATCCTAACCACTGGTAAACTAGCTAGGATTTCTGGGAGTTGTAGGCCAAAACACCTGGGGACCCACGAGTTGAGAACCACTGCTCTGAGTTATGCCACCCATATTACACACATCCTCCTTGTTCCACCCACTTTCAGGCTTTAAGTTTATATATTTGCTGTACATATCCAGCCACCATTACTGATCAACATGACTCAGAACAGTTCCCTTCAATATTTAATTTTGTTTGTTGGCTCTTACTCATTAATTTCATGATTAAAAGTTGCCAGACTTGTCCTGTGCCTGAGTTTCAGATGTACCATCATGGGCAACTTGTGGTCCTCTAATGCTGCTGTACTTCAACATCTGTCTGCCCTAGCCAACAAAGCCAATAGTGAGTGATGAGAGGTGTTGCGCTCCAAAATCTTCTGGAGGGACATGCAATTTGCTGAAAATAAAAAATGAGAATTGTATCAGCTCACTCTACCCTGGCAGCACTCTCTTCCCTTTAATAGTAGTTTTCAACCTGAAGCTCTTAAGGGCAACATTGGAACCCTTCCTATCAAATCCCCTAGAAGTTCTGCAGCTGAGTAACCAAAGGTTTTTCTCTCTTGCCTAGTTTACTCCAATATATTGAGCCTGAGTGTGTATGTTTGTGTGTGTGTATGAGGGAGAAAGAATATCTCATCAGCCAAGAGACTGCTAATGCAGTGATAAACATGCAGCCAAAATGACCTAACACAATCTTGTTTGAGTATTTATCTATCATGTGGTATGCATATGCTGCCTGTCTGGAATAAGGCTGGAATTCTTTTCTCTTTCTAAATTCAACAAGCCGGCGAGAAAAGCTCCTGTGATTCTTCCCCATCTCACCTGCAATTTATTGTCTCTCTCAACTCAGCTTCTAGTGAATTTCTAAAATGACTTTAAATACTCATTGTTTATTATGGAGTTTTTTTTTCTTTAACTCTATTATTAGTTTGTCTCTCTTTCTGTCAGACATCTCAGCTAACTCCTCTCTCATTGCAAATGTATATTTTTGAATCACAACAGGAGGGGCTAATATTTTTGATAAGAGGAAACTGGGGGAAATGGTTTTACTCCTTCGCCCATAAATTGGACTATCCTTCTCTGTCTAGGTCCCCTTTTGGGCTCTGCCCAGATAATGGAACAGCACCACTCATAGATATGCAAGTCTGATTGTATTCCATCAGCTCAGGCAGAACTTATCTGCTTTGCCCCCTCAACAATTCTGACAACAGGGCACTGGTTCAGATGTAACGGGAAATCCTGCTTCCTTGCAGTATGAATCTGTCATAGTGAGGGTTTTTTTGTAAATCAGATTACTTAGTTCTTAACATACTCTCTTATCTTTTTCTCTCTTTTATGCTGTAGGTTTATAGCAAAGCCATGTGCCTTAGGCCTAAAGGTTCAGGCCAATGGACCACAAAAGGCTCAGCCTAATGCTATTCTTGAAAAAGTCTTCACTGCGATTACAAAGGTAAAGTATGTACAATACCTTTACATTATTTTGGAAAAATGAAAAGAGATTCTTCATTCACTGTGAGATATAATTCTCATTTAGAAGAAATGCTTAGTAAAATGCCATCTGGATTGGAAACTTCCCCTTTTTGGGACTTGGAGTGATGCCAGATTGGCAGTATTGTAAGATACGTGAGTGATTTCTCAGGCTCAGTTATTCAACATTTACTGGGATGGTAACAAGGAGCTCACAGCATACCATGTGGGGTCTTAAAAGGACATTGCAATATCATAATGTTTTCTAGAAGCAGGGCCAGTTAAGTTAAATGGCTCTTATTTCCAGATAGGTGTGGACAGGTTTATAATCCTTCAAAAGTTAAGAAAGAATCTGTTGAAAACACTCTCCTGGTCTACAGGTTTGCAAAGTAATTTCTTTTGCCCTCTTTAACTAACTTGTGGAAGCCATACCCTCTGAAACTTGAGTAAGTAGCTGCCAGCTTACTTTCACCATGCCAGGAAGACAGTCTGTGTGATAGGCTTATCCACTTAAGCTTTAGCACTCTTAATGATATAGAAGATAATTAAGTAGACTGAGGCAATGTTTTTTGCACCTGTGGATTATCCTTGGGTGTTTCCCATCTGAAGATGCATATACTACACAGTTGCATATACCACACCTCTCTTGTTGCCTCACATATTGAGGAGGTTCTCAGTCTATCACTGGCATTGAAACAATATTGCCGCACCACCCCCGCAAATGAAGAGCCACACACATGATTGGATTAACTAAGGGCAACTTTTATTATTGTTGCCTAATTAATTAACTGAATCTCTATGAACCCAGTCACTGTGCAGACTGTGAACATATCAATACAATTTTCCCGTACATTGGCTGCACCCGCAATGTGAAAGGCTTTGAAAAGTATGTCATGCTTTAAGCAAAGCAGGGTGAAATGTCGCACCGCCCCCATAACCCTGACTGATCTGGATGTAAGGGAATTAATGACTTGCACTGTGGCTGCATTATCGCACCAAAAGTGCACTGTGGAATTTGTGAATTGCTCTCCCCATAAGCTGATACAAGAATGGGGAAAAACTCTAAGAATGTCACGTCAACAGTAATACCCCCATTGTGCCAATCCCTTGGCCAGGGCTCAGCACACCAATGGCCGTCAAAAGACACTCCAAAACTCAGGGATCCCGCTGCATCTGAAGCTACTTGTTACGCGTCCTGCAACATCAGGTCCTGTCGCCAAAATCTGAAAGGCGACTAGAAGTAGGCAGTCCAACTAAGTTACATATGTAAAATGGGAAGGTGCACAAGCTTTCTTGTTAGCTCAGACATGAACATGTCTTGGTATAGCCTTAATATGTAATGAAAGTAAACAAAATAATTGTTAAATTGTTATTAGTAGGCATGTTTTAATTAATTGCTATTAATGTATATGGCTATTCATTTTTATTTGTGAGTTTTTAATGAAACAAGATCACTAGTGTATAGTTGAAAAGGCCAGCTGCAACTCTAGTAGCATAACAACAACAACAACAACACCAACAACAACAAAGGATTCCCTCAGTCAAGAAGCAGCCAGGCTTTGAATTCGCAAGGCCATTAAATGCTAATCAAGTTGGCCATTTGCAACATTCACACTTGCCTCAAAAACAGACAAGAGTTCTTTCTCCCAACCTGGACTTTCCACAGATGTATAAATCCCAATCCACTAGTTTCCTATAGACCTTCCGACCTCTGAAGATGCCTGCCATAGATGTGGGTGAAATGTCAGGAAAGAATGCTTCTGGAACATGGTCATACAGCCCGGAAAACTCACAGCAACTCAATAATACTTTTATTTCTTCTTTGCCTCTCCTCACAGCTCAAGGTGGATTACAACACTGCTAAAACACATAAACAAAACACATAATTATTTTAAAATACTTTGTAGAATACACATATTAATATTAAAACATATTTCCACAAAATACACTTTAAAATTAGACATGAAGTGGAAGTTTAAAATTTGTCATTAAAACTATTTGGGTAGGCCTGCTGGAAGAGATAGGTCTTCACTTATATCCTAAATTGCAACAGCCGATCTATCTGTTGGAGCTCTACCGGCAGGTCGTCGTGGAACAGCCGATGAAAAGGCCCATAAAACCCCACGGTTAAATTTAACTGAGGTTTGTTGAATCAAACCAGGATTGTCTTGTCATTATAAAATCCTCTTTTTGCATCCTTTTAGTAGTATAAAATTATTCACATTAATCTACTCCCTACTGTCTTAGTTTGGACAATGGAAGGGGATTGTGAATGTGAAGAATCTAAAATAAGGAGCCATAGTGGCCCAATGGATTGAACCCTTGGATTAAACCCTTGACTTGACGGTCACCGTCCCCTGGCCAACATCTTTGCAGACAGCCAATTCTCTCACACCAGAAGCTACTTGCAATATGTTCTGAAGCCGCTTCTGACATGATAAAAAGATCTGGGCAATCACCCCTGTGATTCTCACCCCTGTATTCCCACCCCTGTTCTAAACCTTGCATTCAGTTGCAGTACTATACAAGGCTTATATTGTTGTATATTCTGCACCTTTCAAAAGGAAAGCCATGTGACTTTTCATCTTGGGATTGTTTGCAATGTGGTTTGCACTGTTTCTTCTTATATAGAGCACATGTGTTCTTGTAGCAGCCTTTCTTCTTGTCTAAGCTTCTTGATCAGACAGTGATTGTAGGGCTGGTAGTGCCGTTTCGTTTCTGATAAAAAGCTTAGCAAGGAGTATACTCAGTGTCTGAGAGTATTCTCTCAAAACCACTTTATTTCTTCTTTAGGGAGGGGGATGATTGGATGTGCTAGTGTCTGTTCTTTATTGCTCTTTGTTTCCATTCACACTGGTCTGCAATTGCTCGTGTCCTTTGTATGCAGGTTAGCCTTGTATTTTACAAGTTGTATCCTCCATGCAAATGATTGCCATGTGATTCAGTACATACTTGACTTACATGCAGCCTACAAAACAACTGTTCTGCCCCCCTCCCAAATACTCACTTCAGAGTTTTTACTGCCCACCCGGGTATAGGTATAATTTGAAACAAAACTTAGAAGAGTTATTTCTTGATTGCAAAGATAGTATAAGACTTCTGCTGTTGGATAACAGGTGTGAGAATAAAGGGTTGTTTCTTTTTCTGCACCCACATAACATTTTGGGGCACTTGCTCATGAGTAGCCTTTTAAAGATTGCAGGCTCTGTTGCCAAGGTAACTTGTATTTGTGGAGACACACTCAAACTGATGACTCTTCTGGTCTCCTCTTTCCACCCCCATTTTGAAGTGGTGCAGCTGTTACATATGATTTTTTTTTGGATTTAAACACTTTTTCCCTGCCTGGCAGTTGAATATTTATCATGTTCACATAACATGGAGAATATCTGCTAAATTTGACTTCTATTCCCATCCAGTCCTACCTGTTTCTTTAGTTTGCTATACTCGAATATAAAGTAGCTTGTGCAAGCAATGGGTCGAATCCAATTACTAGTCCCACTTAGAATAGACCCACTGAATTAATGGAAAATTTACAAGTCAAAACTTATATAAATCCCACTGATACTGTGGGTCAACTCTAGTTGGGCTAGCAGTTTAATTAAAATCAGTTTCTAGCCTCTGTCATTTTTCGGTGACATTTACTTTAATCTAGTGGTTCCCAACTTGTGGACCGTGGCCCAACAGTGGGCCACGAGAACGAAAATCCGGTCCGTGAACATCCTTCCTCTTTATTTCTTTATTTTATTCCATAGAGTTTACCATTGCATTGGATAGACCACATCGGCTCTAGATTATGAAATATGGTTTTCTGTGCATGAGCAGATGGTGACTACTGGATGGCATATGTTCTGTATGAGAAACTAGAGCTGATGTGGTCTATCCAATGCATTTTTCTGAATCAGCAGCCCAAATAACCAAACCAAATGTAAAGTTGACCAAAAACTGATTTGTAACCCTTTTGGTACTAATGTTGGAGAGTGGTCCTTGTTCAAAGTGATCCCCGGTTGAGTGGTCCCTGGTAAAAGGGTTCCTGTTCAAGTGGTCCCTGGTCAAAAAAAAGGTTGGGAGCCTCTGCTTTAAGCACTCCAATTTTTATAAAGTCTTATCTAATTCACATTTTCTTCACTCTTTTATTTTCAGGTGCATTTTGTTGCCCAAGCTGAAAGAGAAAAATAGTGCTCAATGCATACATAAGTCCCGCTGATTCACTGAGTCGCTGTTATCTGTATTTACTCCAAATCAGTGTATTTATATTTACAGTAAACAACATTAAAAAGTATTATTACAAACTGAAAACAAAGGCTAGAGTTGGTTCAAGAAAGCCAAACTATATGTTTTAAAAATAAATATGATCTCTATTGACTGAATCTATATTATTAATATTGGTGATTATTAATATTGGTTCTGAAATGTCAGTGCAAGAATAATTTCTTGTTCCTTTAAAAATTTGATAGCATCCAGATGAGAAGAGGCTTGAAGGGTTGTCCAAGCAGCTGGACTGGGATGTTCGCAGTATTCAGCGTTGGTTTCGGCAAAGACGTAATCAAGAAAAGCCAAGCACTCTTCGAAGGTTCTGCGAAAGCTCGTAAGAAACTTCTTTTATCATTTACTTCCTAAATTTGAACACTGCTGATAAAAGTAGCTGTAATTACTGCTATTTGGGGGGGGGGGGAAACCCCACAGAGTGATGTAGGACATATTAGTCATACAGCTTGTTTCTCATTTCCAACCCAGCTGCAACAATTGTTCAAGACTGGCTCTGAAGTTAACAAAGTGATCTTATGGGAAGGGAATAGCAGAATGTATTTTGCAAAGTGAGAATGACCTGCATGCAGATGAAAGGCATCATATGATAGAAACATGAAGGCCTGTGGGTCTAATTGATCCAGTGGATTGGTTGCCATTTGGATACCTTCTTTCTTAAACTGCCTTAGCATCTAAAATGAACTTTATGGTTCCAGACCAGAGTTGGACCAGATAAAAAAAAATTGTGGCTTAAAACGTTTGGACATTCTAGCAAGTTCATTGCTAAGAGCATTTTTTGCACTGTCTAAAAAGCCCAGAGGCTTATCATTGTGCTCTCAGCTGTGTGTATTTTTTAAAAAGGTTTTAAAAAGCAAATTAAATGCTCATCTAATGGGATTTCATTGTTTTGGTTGTTATTGTAGTACAGCCTGATATGGGCAGGAGGGGGTGCTTAAAGCAAAACCTGCTTATAATATTAGAGCAAGACTGAACTGCAATTCATCCAGAAAATATAGGATTCACTGCAAAGTTACATTTGCCTGCAGCTTGACCAGGAGAAGCCTTCTGATGATTTGGAAGGAATTAACTTTCCTGTAAGCACGGTTCAAATAAGAAGGCAGTCATTTGTAAAAAGCCCAATTCATGATTCAGTTTTAATATGTATGTGAAAGACATCTTTCTGTTTCAAGTGCCCACAGGGGTCTAATAATAAGATACTTGTCTTAGTGAAGTATTTGCCACTTCTTCCAGCCACTGTGGAGCACATCTTAAAAGACAGAATGAGTAGTGCTCAAAGAAGAAGAAAGAGGGAAATGAGATGGTCAGGTCAGGCTTAGCTACATTTGTCTATAAGTTTGATCATTATACTTCTGTCTAAATAATAAGATGGCACTCCATTCCATGCTGAAAACAAGCATGGATTATCTCATGAAAATTTCATTGGAGTTCTTTATGTGATCAAAACTGTTGTTGGAGGGTTGTATTTGAGTGTTCAGGAAACGAATGTTCTATTAGACCTGTGTTTCCCAAACTCTAGTCCTCTAGGTGCTTGGACTTCATCTCTCAAAATCCCTTCGAATTGGTCAAAGTAGCTGGAACTTCTGGGAGTTGAAGTCCAAAACACCTGGAGTATTAGAATTTGGGAATCTCTGTATTAGACAAATCAGAGACAACAACACATACATCTGTAAATGTGAAGATAAGATCGAGGTTGCGATCCTATGAATAATTACCAGAATCAGTTCCAAACTTAGTGATGGGAATTGATAGGATATGTATAAAATTGCAGTATGATGCCTTTAGAAGACATCATGGTTTCTGATTTTTGAATCTTCATAATGTTAGCCTTGAGGATTACTGCCTTAGAGAAACAGTAAGCAGATTTTCAATAAGACCACTAAAACAATGTAAAATCTTTTTGTTTTAGTTGTTCTTGTTTTATGACAGCCAGATGCAGTGAATAAAACCGCTGATGTGACAAATGTGTATTTGTTAGAGCATTCCTTTTGAAATGAAGGGAGCTTAACTTTGATTTCCACAGTGCTCCAGACTCTCAGCAGAGCTTCTCCTAATGCCAAAGGCTTCCTATATCTTTTGGTGGCTCAATGCCTGGGTCAGGACACCATGCTTTGGGGCTATGTGAATTAGAACCCCCTAATTATGAAAATATTAATAGTTACTAAGACTTATATTAATTCTAAATTTTTCTGAAAACAATACTTAAACACTGGGACTGATAATATCCAGTATTCAGAAGTGCTTTGAATGCTTTTTGTAGCTGCAAAAACCTATATATTGTAACCTGTGCAGCAATCCAATGAGGTAAACTTTGTTCTGGGTTGTCAGAGGAGAAGGTGATATGAAAGAGCTGCTTGAATAAGGCTATTTAGTATATTTGTGGGAGAGGCAAGATTCAAACTTGAGTACCTTGGGATAAAATTGGGCCACAGGATTTTGTGAACAGTCCTAGAATGACTAGGGGCCTTTGGAAGTTGTCCCCAGAAAGTAAGTTTTCAAGCCATGTTTCTGATTTATAGCTCAGTTTCTTAACTACTGTACTGCATGGAACAGATCTAGATGAGTTATTCCAAGAATTATGATAGAAAGCTGTGAAGCACTTTGGGAAATGTTCAGTATATAATGCTGTCTCCACAAAGTATGCATAGAGTAGCATACATTTTTGCTATGTTACTTTAACAGAAGACTCAAATGGCAGATTAGTAAGATGTCTGCTGAAGGTGCCCTTCGATTGCTATGATTTTGGCCTTGCTGCCTTTTCAGCTGATCGTTATTTCTAAATCAGGGCTTTTGCAATATTCATGTCCTATGTTTTTGCTTCCTGCTCATTGACCTGTGAGACAACAGAAGTAAGCATATTGTGGGAGTTTAGGAAAATGAATTTTGTTTATGAGCAGCAAAACAGAAGGAAACATAGTCAAATAATCATTTAATTTGATATGTAAGTGGAAGCTTTGAGCTTAAAACTTTTGCTGCTTGTAAACTGTTAACTAGTTGCCGCAGAAGTGTCTCTTGAATGGGGCTACTATACTTTTATTCTTATTTTAAATGTTTTAAATCAGTGCTAAATTTTAATAGTATAGACGATGATTGCCCTATTGCTAATCCTAACTAGAGTAAATCTATATATATTTATTATTTACTATGAATTGACTTACCATTAAACAATTGATTAAATGTGTAGTGGGAACTAACCAACAGGATTCCAGCCATTGCTTTTTAGCTGTATTTTGCTTTTATCTACTATATATATATTCAAGTATAAATCTAGAAATTTTAAGGAACAAATCAACCCAAAAGTCTTGGAACAACTAATAACAGGTTAGTGTATGTACTATATCCTAATTCTTATTAAGAAGCCTTTCCCATCTCTTAATAGTGGTGGAAGGCGAGAGCTTAGTCCCTTTCCAGAAAACCTAAAAGAAGTACCGACCTTTTTTACTCATTACACCATGGCACCTCTTCTGGCCTTTTCAAATGTCTGAACAAGAAAGCACATTCCCTAAGGTGATCCTGGCACTTTTGCGTCTTTCTGGAATGGCCTTTAACTTATCAATGGGTCACATCAAAATCCATAATTTTGGCCCCAAAACCTGCCCTCAACTTATATGGGAGGTCAACTTATGCATAACTATATACCGTATGTTGAGAGCTGCTATGAGATCCACATTGAGAGAAGATTGAGGCATTAAAAAAACAAACAACCTGTAACAAAAGATAAAGTGGTTTTGGGAAGATTGGCCTGCAGCAAGAGAAGCTACTGTAGTTTAATACTTTTTGCCATCTGTTTTCTCACTAACTTTACCTGCTCTGCTGGTAGAGCTATCTTTTTGCCCAGCTATCTTTTTGTAAGGTAGATAAATATTTTAAATTCCTTTCAGGGAGGGATAGTTGCAGAGAAATGATGACATCCTGGCTGTTACCCCACACAACTTGTTTTCTGCTAAGAGAGAAACCATCTTTTCTTGAAGCAGGCCTGGAAGCAGCTGCAGAGGTTCATTTGCATATATTTGCATAGAATAGCTAGGAAGATTTCCATGGTTTTGAAGCTATCCATGAGGAATGTGTTTGAACATTTTGTCTTTTGACCTGCTGAATCCAAATATGTCTACATAACCAAAATGCTTGAGTAATTTACCCTAAAATACAGTGATTCTCAAAAATCTGGTCTTCCCAGAAACCTCAGCTGCCTTAGCTAATCATCAGGGATCCTAGAAGCTGATGTCCAAGACACCTTAAAGACCAGAGTTTGGGAAGCACCATTAAAATGAAGATTGAGAGGCAAGATGGCCCATGTATGTCCTTAATACACATACTTGCTCTTAGAGTCACACACTTCATTGTTGTTGTAGGCAAGCTAACAGTGGATCTAAATTGGGAAAAATCATATAAAATTGCAGGAAAATGGAATTTATTCTGGGCAATAGCAACACAAACTCTGAATAAAATGAGTCACAGAGCCAATTATGCTAATTGTAGACTTGCGAACCTTCAACTCATTATTCTCATGAAAAAGCAATCTTGAAACTGCCATATTATACCCATTTCTTAGTTGCGTGTTGTAAAATGTGGCCATCTTACAAGGTGTCATGAAGTTGGAGCATATATATGCTTTGAGTGTTGAGTCATTATCAGATGCTTCAACAATTGTAAAGAACTTCACATTTTACAACTTTGGAAACATCACTTGCAGCTAATCATTCATTTAAATCTACAATTATATGTAAAACTCTACAATTAAAATTCTACTGTCTCTTCTGAGAAAAGCTCTTTCCTAAGTCTTGGAACATTGCATTTACTGTAGTTACCTTTTTACAGTTTTCTCCAGAGTAGGGAAAACAACAGGTATATCTCTGGCTTTTGTGCTCATATTTATGAGATTAATCTGTTAATGGAAGAACATGAGGGTAGAAGATTCTGTATGTTATTTTTCAAGTATTCTGACATTTCAAGTGTTTCACACCATGAGGAATTGAGGGTGGGTGGGGGTGGGAATGAGTTCATAATAATTTAGAGCAGATGACACACTACCTAACAACTCATTATTCTCTTATTAGGAGAAAAGCAATTTCAAAAATTGTCAATTTGACTATTTGGATGTTGGAATTTGGTAGTTACAGCTGTCAATATTTACTCGAATCTAATGCTCACCTTTTTGGGTTAAATTACTTCACCAAAATTAGGGTTCACTTTAGATTTATGCAATGCAGTAATTGTAGTGCTGAATCAAAGCAAATAGAGAGCTGCTTCATAGGCTCCTGAAGCTCCTATTTAGGGATGTCATGTCAAATTTAATTGCCATGGATCAATGCTATGAAATTCCTGGGGTTTGTAGTTTGTAGCATTCTTTGGCAAGGAAAGCTCAAGAAATCGTAATACTACATGATTTCATAACATTGAGGCAGGGAAATCAAAGTAGAATCATTGTATAGCACAGATGCATCCCAAGGTTTTCAATCACTGGAAACTTTGGTATTCCAACACTTTTGTGTTTAAAGAAGAAATTCTAAGCATGTAGCAACTGTAATGTGTATCCATTGTGGCCAAGTTACATTCGTCATAAAAAAAAATTTGGTTTCAGGGTTTTAAAAATTGAGGTGCGCATTAGATTTGATGGTGTATTAGACTCGAGTAAATATGGGTAATATAGCCCCTGTGGCTCAGTATAGCCTCTGACACTGTAAAACAGCAGTTTCTGAACTCTGTTGCACAAAAATCTAGAGTTCAACAAATGCAGCATAGAGGTTCCACAATAAAGTCTTTAAAATCAAATTTAAAATGCATTTAAAAATAAAACCACACAAAGCCGCTGTTTGATTGTCTTGAATGTGAAGAAACGGGGAGCGCAGTCAGAGAGATGTGACACAGAATTGTGGGAGAAGAATTGAGTGGAGATACAACAAGCAAATTAATGAAATATGGGAACTCACAAACTGGGTAGCAGCCTTAGGTCTTTTTCTAAAGGTTGAACAAATGCAATCGTGAGAGCTGTACTTTAATACAGTTTCACAAATTCTGCTTTTGTGCATAGAGGCTATGAAAATATCTACCCTTGAAGGCAACTCTTGGTTAAGAAATGTTGTCACTGATATGGTAGCAACTGATAATGTTAAAACAAAGGATGTTGGTAGCAGAAACTGTAAGGGGTAAGTCCATTAATATTTTCATTAATTTGGACTATGAAAATGGCCTTCTAGTCAAGCCCACACATGAAATATGGTGTGGCAAGAAGGAAAGCATTTTGCTAATAGGCATACAGTTGAAAACTGGAAGAAAAATAACTGGCTAGTCAGTATGATGTAGCGGTTTGAACATTGGACTGTGATTCTGTAGACCACGGTTGAGTCCCCACTCAGTTGTGGAGGCACTGGGTGACCTTGGGCAACTCATACCCCTCAGCCTTAAGAGGAAGGCAAAGGCAAACCCCTCTGAACAAATTCCTCCCAAGAAAACCCTTGGCATCACCATAATTTGGAAACCACATACATTCCATTTTGTGGCTGACTGTTTTAAAACATACAATGCTTTTTAAAACTTACATACTTTGCAATGTGGCTGATATTCATATCCTTGTGCTTGTTCCATATATGTTGTTTCATTCAAGTCAGCATTTAAATAGACAGTTTCGAAATCAAAATGTCTCATTTTGTATCCCCTTTGTTCTTCTAAAGCCACAATTAATCTTGATTCTGCTTTGGCAGTTGGTGCAAATGTATATTATGTGTCTCAAATACTTTTTGTGAAAAGCCCTGTGCCACTAATCTTGCTTTGTATTTACAAATACCATCAGGCATATGCTTTTTTCTGTGCACCCCTCTTGAACCTATTACAGATTGGTCTTTTGGCTTATTCACTACTTCAGGCATATGTAACTATTTTTGGCTCAATTTTAACTGGAGTCTCAAAACTAATTGGTGGTAAGAAAACCCCATAGTTCTGATGTATATGTTCCCACTCTGCATGCTTTTCAAAATTAGCACTTCTAGAAACTACCACTTTTCCATTTCGAATATCAAATCAGTATCCCTTGGATTTTTCCTCGTATCCAAGAATCTTTTGCCATTTTCTTTGCCCCTTTCTCCTGGACTGCCTTGGAATTAGTACATTGACAAGACTACCAAAAACCCTTAGATATTTTAGGCATAGCTTTTTATTATATATCATGTAAAATGGAGTCTTGTTTACAAGAACTCCAACTCCTGTTAAGTACATGAGTAACTGTATAGCCTCAACCCACAGCCTGCTAGGAGTTTAGAATCATCTAACATGATCTCCTTCATTGCTTTCAGTATACCTATTTTCCTCTCAGCAATTCTATTCTCTTCTGGAGAGTAAGGTTTTTTTTCTGATGAACAATCCCAATTCTTTCAACCAATTCTGAGATTGATTTCTCATAAATTCTCCTCTTCTGTCTGTCCTCAGACATCCGAATTTGTAGGGGAACTTTCTTTGTACCATGGCCACTCATTTTTTAACTTAGCAAAAACTTGAAACTTAGATTTCAAAATAATGCTATACATAAACCTATAATAATTATAATAATAATTTTATTTTTTCTACCCCGCCCTATCTCCCCAAAGGGACTTGGGGCGGCTTACATGGGGCCAAGCCCAGATCACAATAATATAAAAACATAACAATAAAACAATCAATCAACAATAAAACAAGTCATAGGTCAAGATACAATAAATATACTATGATAAAATCCTGGGTCGGCTCTAAAAAGAGAACTGGGCCAAAAAAGTGCAATTAGTGTCAGATTCAATCAGGATGAGGTAGATCCCAGACCTTCTGTCCTGTTAAAGTGCTGGCGAAGTCATACACTATGGCCTGCTAAAGGAATAGGGTATAATAAATGAGATAAGCAACAGGTCAATCCGTTACTATGGAGACCTAGTGTAGTCATCAACTGATACCAAAAAGGGCCTTTCTCGCCTCAGCACAGCTGGGGCGAGGGAGGAATTTGCCGCCTCCACCACGGAAGAGGCATCCTTGAAAGTAGTCCCTAGGGACTTCTTTCAGGAGGAGGGCGAAGCCAGTTGAGGTGCTCTGCCCTCCACAGAGCTGTTTCGAGCGGCATCCCGACCCTCCCGCCCATTAACAATACAGCTGAGGTGGTCGCCCTAGGGGGGCCAGGTAGGAATTTTTTCCATCCATTATAGGAGGTTTTTTTGCCTACCCTGTACTGTTCTAGCAGGGCAGATTGGGAGAAGAGGGGCCAATAAATAGGCATTTCCGTAAACGGGATAGATGGGCGTGAACATGATAGATGTTGAATTCGGAGCACAAACTAGCTGCCCATTTGGACAGGCCAGAAAATATAAATTGGCCACATGATGTAAATAAAAGGGGGAGCCGGGCATTAACAGGGGGCCAAGGATTGGGGGACAGAAATTATGATTTGGGAAGATTATACTCACCATGTTCAATTGCCAAGTTCACTGTTAAGTTCAATGCCAAGTTCATAATAATAATAATAATAATAATAATAATAATAATAATAATAATAATAATAATAATAATAATAATAATAATACAACAACAACAACAACAACAACAACTTTATTCTTATACCCCGCCCCATCTCCCCAAAGGGACTCGGGGCGGCTTACATGGGGCCTTGCCCAGACACAACAATATAAAAGCAAAAGCAAATTACTCAACAATAAAACAATCAACATCAATAAAAACAATCATAAAAGGTCAATATACAAAATAAAGTGTTAAAAACATGAATTGAATTCACGGATCTGGGCCAAAGTGTAAAATATGTCAAAGTCATCAGGAAGGGATAGTTACGCAGCTGACGTAGTCAATAAAGTGCTAAGTATAATACTGAGAAGGCATACCTGTGGGTCTATTGCTAAGTAGGCAGACAAGTCAAATCTACAAGGATCAATCATCAAAGGCCTTTTGGAAGAGCCAGGTTTTCAGGCTCCTCCGGAAGGAGAGGAGGGTGGGGGCCTGCCTAATATCCCTGGGGAGCAAGTTCCAAAGCTGGGGGGCCACGACGGAGAAAGCCCTGCAAGGGTGGTGGAAGCGAGAGGAGGCCTCCCCCGATGAGCGAAGAGATCATGCGGGTTCATAGGGGGAAATGCGGTCTCGAAGGTAGGTGGGTCCCAAACCGTTTAGGGCTTTGTAGGTGATAACCTGCACCTTGAATTGGGCTCGGAAAATAAACGGCAGCCAATGGAGCTCCTTAAACAGTGGCGTTGAACGCGCCCTGTGATTTGCTCCAGTTAGAAACCTGGCTGCCGAACGTTGTACTAATTGTAATTTCCGGGCCATCTTCAAAGGCAGCCCCACGTAGAGCGCATTGCAATAATCCAGTCTAGAGGTAACTAAGGCATGGACCACCATGGTCAGATCTGACTTCTCGAGGTATGGTCGCAGCTGGCGCACAAGTTTTCATTGTGCAAAGGCCCTCCCGGCCACGGCCGACACCTGGGCCTCAAGCGTCAGCCCCGAATCCAGGAGGACCCCCAAGCTGCGGACCTGCGCCTTCAGGGGGAGTGCGACCCCGTTAAGCACCGGTTGCCACCCAATACCCCGATCAGACGTACAACTGACCTGGAGGACCTCTGTCTTGTCAGGATTAAGTCTCATCTTGTTCGCCCTCATCCAGGCCAATACAGCGGCCAGACACTGGTCCAGTATCCGAGGGGCTTCCTTGGATTTTGGTGGAAAAGAGTAGTAGAGTTGGGTGTCATCCGCGTAGAGATGGCACCGAACTCCAAAACTCCGGATGACCTCACCCAGCCGTTTCATGTAGATATTAAAAAGCATTAAAAAGTTCATGGCCTGATGTATTTGATATGCTCATACTCTACTCAGGGATTGGGATCAAATAGATCCAGTTAATTAATTAGGTAACAATAATAAAAGTTGCCCTTAGTTAATCCAACCATGTGTGTGGTCTCTTCATTTGCGGGGGTGGCGCAGCAATGCATTGCTCCTTCTTGACTTGATGAAAGTGGCCCGGCAAGATCTACATGCACTAATTCAAATGGCCTGTTTGTAGTCCTACAATTTTTCCTTGTCATTGGAAAGGCTTTTAATTTTGATCTAGAACAGACTGCACAGTCTAAATAAATCTGACACTGTTTTAAATTTAAGTTTGTAACCTTAACCAATTTTTGCAAATATGGAAAACTTAAGTGACCTAACACTTTATTCATATAGTGAACACAGTCCCTCACTATGCAAAGAACTATGTGCCTGACACATTTAGCACACATTGTTTGTCAGACAAAACATAAACCTTATTAATCAGTTTCCCGCTAGCACACAACTTGTGATTCCCATATATCTAGGCACACTTTGTATCCTTGTAAACACAAACTTGCCACATCAACTAAACAAAATTTGAAACAAAAATAATGTTTTTCAAGCTTTTCCCCAAACTTGGGACATAAGCACTCTTCTAATACCCCATTAGCAAGAGTTATATTTCTAACTTTAGACTTTTGTGTTTGGCTTAACCAATTAATATAATTAACACAATGTTCAGCCCTGCCTGAATCAAATAGCCAAATTCTTTTCTTTTCTTTGATACTCTGGCTTAAAGCCATTACACTTGACTCTGCTCCTTTTCCAGTTTGTGCTTTCTCTGTTGTTTAAAGAGCCATATCTTCTCATCTTCTTTCTACTTTCTACTGTAATTAATTGGTTTGTGTTACCACACCCAAAACACCGTCTTATGTGGCACACAGCTGGGAACTTTACTGCACTGTCTCTAACCGCTTTGTTGGGCTTACTTTGCTCAGCAGAACACTCTTGAACATATTCAAGGCGTTTTTCTTGCTCCAACAATCTAGCAGAGACATAATCCAAAATTAATTCAGCTTCGGTTATAGTCTGCATTGTGAACACAAAATTATCCCAGTTCTCATCCAGAGAAATAAGTAAAATAAAGGATTTATGAATCTCTATGAATGTCATCTGTCTGTCCTCCAGCTCCATAAACAAAGTCCTTAGTTTCTGCAAGTGTTCTAACACACTTTTGGCCCCTTTTAACTTTAAATTATGAAGGTGTTGTGTCAAAATAATTGTAATACCACCAGTCTCAGTCTGGTAAACGTTATGCAGTTTCTTTTACTGACATCGCATTTCTGAGATAAACCAGCTGTGCATCCTCACTTACAAAATAATAGTAGTTTTGGCTTTTTTGTCCGCCCTCAGCTCCGGTGCACTTAGAATCATAGAGTTGGAAGAGGACTTTGGGTCATCCAGTCCAACCCCCTGCCAAGAAGCTGGAAAATCACATTCAAAGCACCCCCGACAGATGGCCACCCAGCCTCTGTTTAAAAGTCCTGGCTGCTGGTGGATTCTCCAGCACATTTCATTAATCTTCCTTTACTAGGAAGAATCTCAGCTTCACAGTCCACACTGGTTAATTAGTAGCATTCATTCTTTCAAAAGGCAAACTGCTACACACAGAGAGACATTTTTGATGCACTGCTTTCCAGCCTTCACCACCACTCACATGGATTCTGGTATTTAGAGTCTTTTCACTGATTGCACTGCTCACACTAGTTACACTGTGTATTCTGGGCCCATAATCAATGTCAGGAGTTCATATCGGCATGAAATTCTCTGTTGTATAGCAAACTGGATTCTTCACTTATGTTATGAAGCCAAATATCTTATTGCAGTGTACTACTTGGGAACAAAAACAACATGCAGACAAAAAACTATTCATTCCAACTGGAAGGCTTTTCTTTCTTAAGTTGCAGCAATAGTACAAATACTGACATAGTAATTACAGTATGTAGAAACTTTCTCTCTCTCCTGTCTTCATACACCAACATCCAACCCTCATCAAATTACCACAAGGTTACTATAAACGTATAGGCAACAGTCTCAGCACTCAGCTACCTCATCCCAATTACAGTGAACCTGTGATTAATCCTGAGACACTGATCTCATTATCACTTAAAGAAATGCTGTGTAACAAATTCTGACAATATGCTCTAATGGTCTTCTTAGTGGGCTATATAAAAACCATACAAGAACAACACATAAATACATGGTATTCTCTTGCCCAGTTTAGTGAAGGGCCTACAAATCAGCCAAATTCAGTAGCTCTAAAAGATGTTAATTTTTGCTTCCTGGCTAAGTGGGGATTTGAATTCTAGTTTAGCCCATGGTTTTCCCATTCACTGTCCAAGACAAGTACCGCAGACATACTAGAGTGGGAGGCAAGACTATTAGGTTTAAGCTATGTTTTATATGAATAGGTAGCTGTGTAGGTTTTTGAGTGGCTGTACTAACAACTTGGAGAGGGGAGGTATTGTGTTGGCCTGGCCCTTTTGTTGACATAACAGCAATAGTAGCAGCAGCTACTTTGCAGAAGTACTCTAGCTTTGTGGCATTCAGTCACAGACCATTGTAATAAAATAAGAGGAGCAGATTGCAAACACTTTGTGGTTCTAGCAATCAGGATTGTAGTGGAAATAATAAAAAGTTGATCATTGTAGATATTCTACAGTAATATCCAAAGATGACTTTTGAGAACCATGGGTAATAAATAACTCATGAGAGGATGGTTCTGGATTCAAAAGACAGGGTAGGATGGAATCCATGAAATTGTTGGCCTGATTATTACAATTATAAACACAAGATGCTCCCAGAAATAGTACACCTAGATAGATTTTCTACAAATGAGCAGAGTACATAACATGACACTTTAGTTCATCGAAAGCCCCAAAAATACAAGAATGAGTCACTGTATGAAAAAAACTTGCCCTAGAGTGATTGTTTTTGATCTTGACATAACTAAAGTGAGAAACAAGTACTGTTGGTGTTTCTTCTTTCTTCACTTTGCATCCTGATCAAAGGCACAGTTTCTCAGAAGCTCATGACATTCAGAAGACGACAAGTTTTCCATTGACAGATTATTTTTCTTTGCTGGATCTTGACAGTTTTATGCCCACCTGAGCTTTGTATGGAATCTGATGTATGTTTCAACAAGAGCAGGCTATTAGGCAGTGTGGCCATTTGCTTTCCTATTGCAAGCTTGTTACATGGATTTGAACAGGTATTGACAGCCCCGTAACATCTTCCAAAAGTGCTTTTTCCCAAGGCAGATCCAGCACATTTCAGTTTAAATCAACAAGATGACGTTAGGATGTTTAAAAAATTGTAACTGTCTAACTGTTGTCTTGGTATAACTAAAGCAAAATTATATTTGTGTCAAGCATCTACTTTCAAAGTTTGTCCTACATATGCTTCCACATGCTGATCCAGAGCCCTTATTGGTTGGCCTCTCTTGTGAGGTGATTTTATATTAAATTTGTTATCTTTGTCATTGAAACCAAGTAGAGTTGAGTCATATTCTAGCATGATGGAAGTAGGCAACTTCAGGTCTTTCAGATGTTTTGGACCACAGGTCTCCTAATCATTGACTGAACTGATATGAAACGGTGAGTGCTGTAATCCAAAATATCTAGAGCACATCAGGTTGCTTACTTGGGACAAAAAAACCCTTTTAATTTACTTATGTGTGGGGCCAAGTAGATGCCAAGTTCATTTGTTTTTCTGATTTAAATTTTACTTTCTCCACTTCTGTCCTATTTTTGTGGGCTTAAAGAGGCAATTTAATTATGAAATTCTGAAGACTATCTGAATATTAGTATCCTGTAATTTTTCTTCTACAAGTCTTGCTGAATGTGCCAGGATTCAAGCATGCTGGGAGTAAAAAGAAATGTGCTGCCTCTCCTGTCCAAGGTTTCATAGCAAGAATCTGTGAGAATTTTCCAATTCTTGGGAAATAGCCTGAAAGAACTATTTAACTGTTATCTGACTGCCAGTCAAGTTTCAGTGTGCAGTGAGATCTTTCTACAATGAGAAGAAGGGAAATACTGTAAGTGGATATTCCTGAATCTCTGGAAGGTCAAGTAATCCATAGCTAAAGTCTTAGCAAAAATTCCATTGAGGACACCAAGAAAAAGCTTCTTTTCCTCCTCTCTGCACTGTAGTGTTAAATAGGATTGCTAAATGTTTAAGCAGACAAAATAAGTGTGAACCATTACACATGACTGGCTATAGAGTGTCTTCTTTTCAATAATTAGCTTGCCTTGAAAACTCCATACAATTGAAGTCTTATAGAAGCAATTCTATGGTTTAAGCATAAACTTTTGGAAGTGTGTTGTGCAGGGAAGATAACATCTTTCACTCATTCAAGGTTTGAGACTGAAGTCCGTTGGTTGTCCACTAATTTCTTTCACACTGGATGGGGTCAGCAAAGAGTGCATGCTAAGACAAGTAAAGTCAGGATAAAGTTCCTTACTCATGAGCCCATTGGCATAATTTCTTGTCAATAACTAGCCGAAGGAGATTAAAGACTGAGGAACTAGACTGTCTACAGCTTGCTGGAAGGTATGCTTATTTCATCTTGCATATGAGGAATACTGTACCTCTTTTCTTTTTTGGAAGGGGATTACCACCAACCTCGTGTGCATAGACCCTTTATCTTAGAAACACTGCAATGGTGAGAGACGGTTAACATTGAGCAGGACTTCATTGAAGAATGCTTTGAGGTATTAAAAAATAATAAAGTCTGTGTTTCTCCAACCCTCTTTTAAATGAAGAAATGACTGAATTATGATTTCTTCCCTTCATAAACAGGATTGTCTCTCATGGGTTGGATGACTACACTTGTATTTCACTGTTGTCCTGCTCTCTGTCTCCACAATTAAAATGTGCTATGCACTACCCTTAAGAGTGGCACTGTTGAAAAGTTTTAATGCCAGTGTATATTCTTTCTCAACCACAGCATCATTATATTAAAATTCTGTATTGGGATGCGTTGTGACTCGTTGTCCTCCTCTCTCCGCTGCAATAAGGCTTGAATTGTATGCCAAAAATGTGTTGGAATAGGGACATCCTGAGAAACAAAGAGGAGTAATCTGTAGGCTTACATTAATTAAAAGTCCTCATTTGCAAGTTTTTTCAGTGTGGGGAGGGGAATTCTGCAAGAGATCCTCATGTGAGAGGCTCTCTGATAGCAGTAGTTTAACTTAGAAATGTCATGTTTGCTGTTGCCATTAGCAGTGTATACTTTGGGCAGCCTAAACACCATTTGTATCCTCCACAACATTCAGACTCTTAAGGGTGGTATGGTATCTTGCTTGAGCACACAGAAGTTGGTAGATTATAGTTGCAGAAAATTGTACAACGTAGCTTTGTTTTTCTGGACATGAAGGAGAAACAACAATTCCAGAAATCCTCTGAGGAAAATGGATTCCAAGAAATATTTACTATACTTTCATTTACAATGCCATAGAAATCATCTTTACCTTTATTCAAAAGGTAACTTAATTCGCAAGGACTGTAAATACTGATTTAGATGCCTGTTAAATTACAGTGGCTTTTGGTGGTCACAAAGCAAACATAGCAATGCCTTACTAGTATTAATTTGAACATTGGCAAGGGAGAAGTTGCAGGAAGCCCCAAAAAAGCAATTTGTACTGGTTCATCGTAGTTTGTTGCCCTGATTAACTGCAGAGCTTTCTTTGACCTAGTTGTGTTTCTCCTAGTAAGGGTGAAAATTTGTTTCTCCTAGTAAGGGTGAAGTCATGCTATCAGTCATTCTTAGCTGCAAGATGATGTCATAAGTCAAGCTGCTAATTCGTAGGAACAGAGGAATGCTGTGTTTCAGGAGTAAAAAAAAGAGCTCATCTTGAAGGCCAGGTTGAGGTGCCTTGTTGGAAAAAACCAGGAGGAAGTATGGAGTGAAAATCCTTATCCTCCTTTAAAAAGGAGAATGGAAGGGAGGAAGAGAGAAAAATATGAGCACCTTTAACACTAACTGGTTTATTTTAGCCTGAGCTTTTGGGGATACAAATTAGATGCAGTACAGAGCAATATTAAGATCTCGGGCATAAATCATATTTATACATTTATGGGAATGGGATAGAATGTAACAGGATCCAGAAAGATGCAGATCACGTTCCTTGGCCTAAGTTTTCAGAGGGCTGGGCAAGGTGATGCAGGCCTTTGAGATATGTACAGTGGTCAGTTAGTGTAGATGAGTTTTTTGGTTAGACATAGACCTGCCAGAATTCAAAACTCTTTCTAAAAAAAAATCCTTTGTGTAGTATTTGATGCAGCAAAGGCCTCAAAACCATTGCCTTTGTTCATACTTGTGGATACTGTATAATTCAGTATAATTTTACTGTATAATTTTGCTGTTTCACCTTCTAGGGCTCATCCAGACAGCCCCTTTAATACGGGAGTGCCTGCAATTAAAAGGGGGCCGTCCAGATGACGTCCTAGGAAAACACGAATTAATTCATCAAAAACCAAGAAACCCCTGATTTGTGGCAAATTAATTTGTTTGTGGGTTTATTCCACGCCTTCTTGGAAGACGTGGGATAAACCCATTACTTCCGCTGTCTGGACTGTTCCCTCAAAAGTTCTGGGCTTTTGAGGGGATGGTCCAGATAGTCTCGTGGTTCTTCGGGTTAAATTAGCCCAGAAAACCGCGAGGGCACCAACCCCCTCCCCAAACCCCTTTAAAAAGTAAAAGAACCTAGTCGGCCTCCATTCGCATAGTGCCGGAGCTCTCAGCATGTAGGAATGACGTGTCAGGAGAGCGGGGAGGGGGAAGCAGGAGCGATTTTCCTCCCCCCCCCCCCCATGGAGATGGAATGGCGGCCGGGTAAATTCTTTTACTTTTAAAAGGGGTTTTGAGGAGTTTTGGTGAGGGGGTTAGAGTGTCCGGGTATTCTCCAGGAAATTCCGAGAGCACATCTGGACACCTACCCCAGAAAGCATGGATGAGGACCTGGGAACATGCACGTTTTAAAACCATGCATGTTCTCGGATTAATGGGCTATTTGGGTGCTCCCCTAGTCTTCCTTGGTGATGTTCTTCTTCAGGAACCACAGCTTCTGAATCCCTTACTGTGTGCTCTGTACTGTTTGCCTAATGTAGAGTATAGAGGGGCATAGGTGGCATAGACTGGCATGTATTACATTAAAGGAAGAGCAGGTAAATGAACTTCCGATGTTGTGAGTTATGTTATTAGCCCATGTAATATTTCTCCCAGAGTGGTTGTGGGAAAAGAGATGGCATCTGGGTTTGTGGCAGGGTCTTGTTCTTTATTAAAATCCATATTCTGTATCCTGTCCTAAGCGAGTAAGGCTTGAAGACTGACTGTAGGCTGATAATGTTGGAAACGTCAACCTTCATCAAGCCTTCTCTAGCAACCTGTTTGTCTGTGATCTTACTGATTACTGTTTCCTGTATGGATGTTCTGGTGTGCAGCTTCATTTACTCTATGGTTTCCGAAAAGTTATAAAAGGGGCTGCAGACCACATTCTCTCTCTGTCTCTCTCCTTTTGACTATGTGACCTGTTGATAGCTGTTTTGTTACAAGAGAGATGTCCTGGCCGGCTGGCACAAGGAACCATCTCAAAGATATTTGAAACAGGACTAAGTTTTTGTACCTGTGTATGCTGAACACATGAAAGTTGTGAGTAAACCAAATAGGTTATTTCCATCGAAGTCTACTTCATTTTGTCTCTAGCGTGCAAGTTGTTTTATGTGAGAGTACCATTTTTTGAACACTGAAATTAAAACACTTCTAAAGCTCTGCTCTTTTTTATGCACTGGCAAATTTTTGTTTTCCTGACAGATTGGAGATTGCAGATTATTCAGTCTAACAATGGAAATCATTGCCTAGCATAATTATATTTGGTTGTATACTACAAGGGGAGATTCTGTTCTAAAGGGTTTTTTGACTATTCTCTAAAAGGTTATGTTCTCTAATAAATAAAGGCCTTTCTCCAGAGCTTGTGAGATGCTGTGTTATTCTCCAGAACCGGTTGTTGCTCATTGATGATGTGTTTGAGTGGTCTCAGTTGAGGATTGCAGATGACTTCTAGATTATAATGCTGTCTCGTTTTGTGTTTTCGATCTTTCCTGTAATAGATGGTTCCTGAATATTGATCTTATCTAGTTGATTTGTTTTCTCTTTAGGTGGGTATTGTAGTTTGACAAATACCTGTTGTAAAATCAAGAGGTTTGTATTACTATCTTGTGGGTCTGAGCAGATACAGTTATACTGGAAGGCTGGCTGTAAACAAAAGATTTGTTTTGTGTTCCAGATGGAAGCTGGAGTCATGTAAGTATTTGTAGTGATCAGTGAGTTTTTGATATAGTGTGATGCCTACAAGTCCATTCTGCAGTTGCAAAGTGGTATCACGAATTTTAATTTATTGTGTAGAGTGCTTCAGGCTCAGGTTGATGCTAGGATGGAAGTTGTTGAAATCCTGGTGGAATTTCTCAAGGGATTGCTTTCCATTTGGCCAAATTACAATAATGCCATCAAGGAATTATAGATAGAAGAGGTTTCTGTGTTCATGTGCTGATAAAGCTTTGTTCCAGATCAGTTATGAAGATGTTTGAAGGCTGTGTTGCCATGCAGGTACCATGGCAATGTCATTGACCTGAAGGTATATATTATTCCCAAATGAGAAGGAATTATGAATAAGTCCAAAGCCACAAAGTTTAGTGGCTTGATCTGTTGTAGCCTCTTTCAAGACGGTTTTCTGTGAAACTTGTAGTCTATCTTGGTGTGAAATGTTGGTGTATACTAGGAATTCTACATCAATAGCAGATACTCTTCTTATAGTACACTTGTTTTAGCGTAGGAAATGTCTTGCAATAACAGGTTAAATACTGTGTATCTTTGTGTGCCTTAAGAACGTTTCCTGGAACTTTGTTATCCTTTTCCCTTTTTTAGTTATGCCTATATTTATTCCTATATTTGTAGGCATACTTCCCTAAAATTTTCTCCCAGATGTGTCCTAAACTTGGATGTAATATTCACTGAAGCTGATGAAAATGTCTAGATCTGGGGGGGAAGGAATATTTTTTGGACTAGATCTTCTGTTTGTTGACAAATTCTGAGAGTTGTCGCACAAAAAAGTAACTTATACAAATATATTTGCAAGGGTTTATACTGCTGTAATCCTAAAGGTAGTGCTGTAAGCATAGGAATAGGAGGCAACAATATCACTGGGAATAGAAACCAGTCACTGTCAGATCATCCAAGGCTTCCTGAAGGTCTGAAGGTTATTTTTAAGGTCTGTTAAATGTATAGTGCATCTTTTCTCAGCCTTTCTGCCCTGGAGATACGTGGTGGGATAGAAATATTTTCATTCATGTGTACAGACTGTAAGGCTGGCTG
Organism: Anolis carolinensis; assembly: GCF_035594765.1. Taxonomy (NCBI): domain Eukaryota; kingdom Metazoa; phylum Chordata; class Lepidosauria; order Squamata; family Anolidae; genus Anolis; species Anolis carolinensis. Next base: position 212,613,244 of record NC_085841.1, on the reverse strand, counting down.
ATTTGTGGCAAAGTTCTTTCTAGCTAAGACTGCTTTTGTGTGTTCACTGAATGAAATACATCAATAGTACCAGCACAGTCCTTCAATTACACATACTTTCTTGCATGGTCAGTTGTACATCTTTGTTGCTGGCCTACTTACCCAGTTATGTTATATTTATAGCAGATTGCTGCAGAAAAGTAGCACATTTTACATATCTCTCTTTACCCTCCACTGGCATTTTGGTGTAGCTGAGTTTTGCTCTGATATTCCTATAGTGTGCATGTGGTGAACATACAGATTTAAGGTAATATTGGTCTCAAATACTTCTGCTCACATTAAATATTAAATAGTTGCTTATAACTGCAGCCAAGAGGAAGATTGAGAGTCTGCCCAACTTCCACCTATAAAACTGAATAGGAAAGAAGTGAAAATTCCCACACTATATAAATTCTTTGCATAGTTCAGCAAGAGTCATCTTTCTGCAGGAGTGCTCCTCCTTTTCTGCCAAGCAAACTTGCTTATTCAAACTTGTTTAAGCTTCTAGTAATGCTGACATGGTGTAAAATCACTCCTATATCTGGAGCAAAGAATGCAACCCCTTCCAGATGTGCAACGAAGCAGGAGCAAAAGGGCTAATGGGCTCTAGATAGAAAAGCAGTAGTGAAAGGAAATGTAGCTGTATATGTGGAAATAATGTGCCCTTCCCAATCTTATTGAGCTATAATTCCCAGCAGACCAAGCAAGAAAAGCAAGTAATGAAGAATACTAAAAATGGCAGTTCAGCAACATCTAGACAGCCTCACAGTTCGCATTTCTACTCTGAATTCATGCCACAGTGCTACTAGTAGTCCATGGCCATAGAGTACTCCAGTCTTTTGGGGGTTGTTTTAGGAGAGATACTCACCATCCCCACCCACTCCAACCAGTAATTGTTCTATTTCTGAAGACTGTCCACGCCACACACCAGATTTTTTGTTGTTCTCCAGATTTTGTTATTATTGTTGTAGTTGTTGTTATAATATAAAAATTCTTTAGATCTTGTGCAGTCCCTTAATTGACTCAGTGGAATTGTCCATCTCCAAAGCTTATTACTATTGTTAATAGGAACCTTGATCATGGGAGAGTGCTAGTTATATAGGACAATTTCATCTAGGGAAATACGTTTTTTAACAAGATAGGGGAACTCCAGATCTTTAATCTTTTTTTATTCTGTTAAATAGGCATTCAAATGTTATGACTGTGACAACAGTTCAGGCTATTTTTTCTTAGTGAACTCACCAAAACCTTTCCCCCTACCTACAGTGTACCAATACATGGTGATAGAGCTGAAAGACATGTTAGTCTGGAATATTGCTATACAAAGGTATCTCGCCACACCACTGAAACTAGCTGAGAAAAGGAAGTTGGTAACATAAGCTTTCATATACTTCAGTGTGTGAATAGCAGCATATTGCTATTGACTCCCCCCACTACATATATTATAACACCAGCTAACATCCCTGCCTCATGAGGACTTTGTTGGCCAATTTACCTCATCTTCCTTCTAGTTCCTATGCAACATCACACTCTGGACCTCATCATATCGATGGGGGCCCCAGTTTCGTTTTAAGAGGAATTCAGGGTTCTTAGCTATGAGAAGGTTGCTCATTAGTTCACTTCAAAAGCAAATGTCTGCTCCTTCGAACATACTATTTTTCTTTCTGTTGCTGAATTATCACCCTCCTCCTGTCAAGCTCATTATCCCTCTCCATTTTATCAGCTCCTACATCCAAACTAGAATGTCCATCTGGCACCTGGAGATCTGACCTTGACTGCTGTGAGGAATGTGATTCAAACTACCTGCTTGCAACCACTCTGTCTCTGGTCCCAGAATCCACTGTGACAAACTGTGGCTGCATCTCAGTCCCAAAACCAGAGTCCTCTGGCAAGGAAGGTGCAGGGACAATCACAGGCTAAATGGAGCCAATTTCAGGCTCACCTGACAGCTCAGATGGAGGCTGGGCTACAACACAAATCATTTCCGACTTATGGTAACCCTAAGGTGAACCTGTCACAAGGTTTTCTTGGCAGAGGACATTTGCCACTGGCTTCCTCGGTGGCTGAAATAATGTAATTTGCCCAAGGTCACCCAGTGGATTTCCATGGTCAAGCAAAGATTGAAACCCTGGTCTCCAGAGTTGTAGTTCAATACTCAACCCACTACACCACACAGGTTCTCTTTGCATACTTGAACTTATATTTCTGTCCCCCTATTTTCCATTGCAATCTAAACCCGCCCTCAGACTAATAACACTGAGGGCGGGTTTACATTGCAATGAATAGAAAAGTTCAAAGCTCTTACCACAAAGCTCTTAATACTCTTTTCTCCCACTCACGCTTACCCCCATCCTGCCACCCCACCCCCCTTGGCAGTTCTTTAAAGTATTAATCATATTAAAAATCATACATCTTTTGTGTGGTGTGCATATTGCTTATTTTCTATTCATTTCCTGCTCATATTAGCATTTGTCTTTTTAGAGAGGTCTTGCTTAAGAGTCGTTCTACAGGTAGCTCAAGTATTGGCAGGTGAAACTTGGTCTGTGAGCAGATAATAGGGCGAGGGCTTATTTCCTTTTCGTGAGAGCATTAGAGATTCCTTGATAAAGGCATGATTACTCAATGTGTGTTTACTCAGCCTCCTGTCTTTGCAGAGTGTGCTAGTCTCTTCATAAAATAAACTAAGAAAGTAATGACCATGTTGCTCTGAAGAACTATTCTTCTTTATCATACCACCTTCAGTTGTCACAATCCATTTCTATGTTTCTTCAGAGTCAGCACCAATCTTAAGTCCCATTCAATCTTAGGCATGTCATAGAAAATTTAGAAAATTTACCTTTTCCAGTTCCTAGTACTGTATATCTACTTAGAAATTAGCTCCAGTGGAGTTTGGGGACAAAAGGAAGTTTTCAGAGTCCTTTGCTATTGCTCTTCTTTAGTCCAGCATTTTTCATGAAGTACAGCTGGTGTTCTAGTTAGGCTGGAAAGGAGAATATGCAACATGGTTATATTCTAGTTCTCATTGTTATGGGTACCCTTTGTTCAATTTCATTGTCCATATCTTAAGGATTCTCTATTGCCAGATAGAAAAAGGTTATGTTGTAAGTCAGATACACAAAACGGTGGGGTTTTTTTTTTGTTTTTGTTTTCACTAATCTGACTGTACACAAAGCTAGATTGGGGCCTTGGAGACTGACTTATTCACAGTGTATTTTTTTTAGGAACAGTTGTATAAAGATAACTTCTTTGGTAGGACCAATCTCCATCCCCTGCTGTGGATACCAAAATCCTCAAGTCCTATTATATACAGTGGTGTACTAAAATAGTGTCAGTTTTATTACAGTTGAAAGTCACACATTCTTCAATAGATGCAGCTGTACAATTTCTACATGGAACTTCAAGGAAATGTTTGAGTGAATAGAAGGGCAATGATTTCCAGCTACTGTAAAGAAATCCTATAACCAGCCACTGGTAGTGTCTATAAGCTGTTAAAAAAGGAATAAATCCATATACATTCTGACAAAATTCCCATTCAATTGAACTTCTATGTGCATACACATACTAATCTGGGTCACTTATCCAAGGTTTGCCTGACCCATATTACCAAAGGAAATATAAAAATATTTCATAAATCAGAACGGCTTTACATGAATACAGCTGCTTTGGGCAAAAGTGTTTCAAAACTAAAACAGTTTGGCATGAATTATTATACATACAAATGTAAAGGGATCTTGTAGCACCTTAGAGATCAACTAAGATAAAGATGATGCATGGAAGAAATAGAATTAGTCCGTGAAAGCTTCTGCTACCAACCTCTTTCTCTCAGTCTCAAAGGTGCTACAAGATTGCTTTGCATACTGATATTCCAGACTTACATGACTATGTCTTTGAATTCTATATATACAGATGTTTCATACACTCCAAGCAACTTGGCATATTTAGTATCCATCAATGGATGGTAAGAGTAAACCATTCCTTTTCAGGTGGCATAAATAAAGAGGCTTCTACTACACCAAAGGTGATTTTACACTGCTAATTGCTGCATAGAGTGCAGTTTGCTGCAATTAAATTGTATTGTACTGGTCTACACTGACCATATACGTAATACAGTTTAAAACTGAATTAGATGGCAGTAAAAATCCACCTATAGTCTTTTTTCTGCCTGTAGGTATTACATTTTAAAATCTTAAATACACACATCCCTTTTCAAATGTCTTAATTTTTTTAAAAAATTGTCATCAAACCATAAGGCTGTATTCTCCAGAGAAACCTCCCACTTTTTAATGGCCTACACTATAAATAACCATTAAGATATGTCACAAATATTGTAATTTTCTAAATGAGATAGAATGATGTGATAATATATGAATACGTATATGTATATATGTATTCATATTTACCAGTGGCATACTTGCCTGGGAATCATATGGCACTCGAAATGCTGTTGGACTGTGTATCCGATCAACCATAGGCAGCAAAGCCAGCAGTGAAGAGGTTTCTGTTCACCAACATCTTGAAGTCAACATGATTCTATCTCTGCTGTATTCATTCAGAAATGACAGTGCAAATGGAGGTTGGCCTTGTTTGTGTCATAACCTCAAACTACAACATCTGCAAATTACACGCCATCAATTAAGTCATTGAGATCCCAAATAGTCTGCTAGTAAATAATCTAACAAGGCCCATTAATCTCATATTATATAGCTGAAAGTCCTACCATTAAACATTACTTGCTGATGGCAAACAATGGTAGACAAGCATGCCTATCTTAAACAACATGTCTGTAATAGCAGTAATAAAAGTCATAACAAGGAATGTTTCCACAGAGACAGAGAGACGAAAAGTCAAAATTAAAATGCAACTACTATCATTGGCCATCTTGGCCATAACTTTGGTGGAATCTCAGGCCCCTTCCACACTGCCCTATAACCTAGGATCTGATCCTAGATTATCTATTTTTTTATTTATTTCATACATTTGTATCCCGTCCTTCTCACCCCCGGGAAGGGGGGGCTCAGGACGGCTTCACAACGGGGAGTCATTAGATGCCAAAAACAAACAGTTATCAAAAATTACAATTAAAACAGATAATTAAAACATCAATTATAAAAACATCATTTAAAAATTGCACAAGTCTAAGTCATAGCCCAGGGTCTGTCCATTATCAGTTACATGATTATCTGGCAGTGTAGACTCATATAATCGAGTTCTAAGCAGGATTAGATCTTGGTGATGACCATCACCCCAGCTTTCAAATTGATTTAAAAACGCAGCGGAGAGTTCCGCCGGTCACCCACCAAAAGAACGGAGCGGGGCCGCAACAGACTATTATTAAAAGACCTTTTTTTCTTCATTTTCCTCTTCCCTGAACTATGTAACAAACCCCCCCAATAAAAGTAACATTTATTTTAACAGTAACACTCTCTATCTGGTTATTTTGTATCTTTTCTCTGACTCCTTCCCTTGCATGAAACCTCTCTCTCTCGCGTCCCTTTTATCTCCGGCAGAGGTTCTCCGCCATAGATTAACATGGCGGACGATATAAATTGGCTCATATCTCTATCAAAATTACCCCTAGAACGCTCCTCTTTTAGTCCTAACCCTTTCTAAGGCTCCTGACTCGAAGACAACCAGCAGACCCGGAATCGGTCCAGTTTTCAGCACCTCAACAGCTGACTGTCAAACGGGACGGACGGCTCCTTTCAAGCCAAGCTGCTGTTTTATCCCGGGTTTTCCTCTCCCCGCGACTCGCGGAATGGTTTTCCCTAGCCCCTTTCTGTGAATTGGGGATGGGGGGGATCGCTCTCTCGCGGGGGAGGCATAGTTCTCCAAGGACCCTCACCCTCTACAGCTGCCAAGGGGTGCCCGGACGGGTACCCTCCACGTTTCATTCATACTTTCCATGAATTTATGAAAGAGAAGAACACTCTTCCCCAAACCTACCCCTGGACTTATGAAATCCTATACTTCCAAAGACTGCAACCCACATGTGCCCCTTCCCTATGCCACCTCTACGAATTCCTCCCATCACAGATGAACTCTTTTTCCTCATGTATTTATGAATTTTCATATTCTATGTACTTGGACACTCTCATGACTCACTGCTGTATGAACTTCTAATCGTTGGGCTAACCTCATGAATTGTGAAAGTATGCTGCTAGAACTCCACTCTTATGAATCTCCATATCGGGTTCCCCAGATGTTGTGAACTTCGTCCTTATCAAATGTTTTCTATTGTTTATACCATTCATGATTCCCCTTTATGCAATGTCACCCACCTTTATGGATTCTCCTTTATTTCTTTGAAACCTATCTATCTGCCTATATGTATTTATACTCTTTGGGATCCCCGGAAAATATGTATTCTTCCCAGCAGGGTTTATGTTCCAACTTTATTTTTATTTTCATTTTATCCCATATAATTGTCAGATCATGAAATCAAATGGGAAATATTATGACCCCAACATGAACTCTAGCCCTATGACCCAGACCTCCCTTCCCAAAAACAAAAGGATAATCTGCCACAGTTTAATCCAATCTCATTCCGATCGCATGGACAATATAGGGTGAGCCACCAAATTCCTAAAGGTGACTCACCCCCAGGGCAAACCTTGTCATATCCCAGGCCAGGACGCCGCAGGAAGGCACCCTGTGGGGCTGTCAATGACGGCCCATCAACAACCATCACCACTTCCCGTCTGATGCCCCAAAAGACATATCTAAAATCTGTGAACGTGACAGGACCCCGGACATCCTTGATGGGTGTCATAAATTCCTTTAGAAATTGGCTGGGCCAGAATTAATCCGATGTTTCCTGTCCGGTCACCTCATTGTTTCAATAGCTCCCGCCTCCTCCTCTCTGATTGGCCCGAGGGAGGACAAAAAACGGCTCCCCATTGGGCCAGCAGAGCAAGGCGGAAAATGAAAGCCCGCCTCGTTCCAACTCTCAGCCTATCCGCGATCAGATGGGCAGGGAAGCGGGGCGGGAAATTCAAAGGGCTGTCAGACCGAAACATTGTATAAATATGACTTTATTTGAAACATATGTTACGCTAGTAGATTGAATGATCACTATTAGCGTCCTTTTCAGCTGAATTGCTCAATAAAAACTCCTTGGCGGATTTTCCTTCAACTTGGCGGACCTTCTTCATTTCAGGCTTCAGGTTGTATTTCGGCTTATATTCTCCTTTTGGCTTCGCCAAGGTCCGTTCCCTCAGGACCGGGTCGGGTCTCTCTTTAAGGGCCCGATCCCCCAAAGTGCGGTCGACAACATTGGGATATAGGACAATGTAGAAGGGGCCTCAGACATCTAGGAGGCTACAGTTGTTTTCTACCCATGCTATAATATCACCTATTTTGAAAGGCAATTCTCTGCCCCCACCCAATTTATCCTCTGAATTTGTAACTCATAAACACATAGCAACAAGGAATTTGGCCCCTCCGTCTCTCCAGCATATGACGTCAAAGACTGGAGGATCCTTGGCTCATTGTCTGCTAAGTACAGCAAGGAAAGGCCTAAGAGAACTCATGTGTTTCTGATTTTCAAGATAAATATCAGTCTTGAGATCTTGCCTGCAATTTAGTGAGATAGTTATATGATTACAATTTTTAAACACTTGTATAGCGAATTTCAATTCCCATCAGTTTTTCTCACCCTTTTCTTCAAGTCACCTATGAAACTTATAAATAACTTGAGTTACAGAAGCTGTAACTCCCTAAAATTGCCTTTCACTGTGACATTTCTGGCCTTTCAAGCAATCTGGAGATAAATCAACATACAGTGAAGATTATTATTTCCATTTTACTGTTGTTGTTTGCTCTTCTGAAGGTTTTTCAGACTTAGCATTGTTGTTTTCAGATGGGTCTAAGGACTGTGAGTGCTAAGAAAAGAAAAAGATGGCCCATGAGGTCTCTTCCAACTCTATTATTCTATGATTCTGTGATTCTATAAAATCAATCACAGTGATCATTCAGAACGTTTATGTGCAGTGAAGGCTCTTTGCCTGCATACTTTAAATTCATAATTGAAGGAGCACCATTGCTTTATCATTATGCTTTCATTGTTTTAAGAAGGTTACTGCAGTCACAAATATTACAACAGAGGCAAATATATCGACATTATCAGCGATAGAAGCAAGCAATTCTGCAGTGAAATGACAAGCATTTGGTCCTATTGTTGCCTCTAAAGCTGTGCTGAGTCTGAAATACAAGGCAGTTGGAGTAATTTCACACTTGAATGAGCTGGATTTTTACATCCGGAAATGTATGAGGCAGACCAAGCTTTATTACCGTTAAACTGAACAATTAAAAGCTGTATCCACCCCCACCCCAGTGTCTCTTAGTTTATTCTTAATAAACTCCCTCTTGCCCCTTTTTGCTTGAAATGACCCACACAACATTTGACATGGATCAAAGAGAAAAACAAGTAATATTACACAGAAGTTTTAGTGTCATGACAATGTGTTACGATCGGTGTGTAATTTCATTCATGCTGCTACAGTTATAGTAATTACAGATTTAAAAGATTGAGAGTGTTTCCTTTGGTTGGAAGCAATGGGAGCTCCATGTCAAACTATGAAACACTCCATGAATCCCCAGGGATCCTTTATAAAAATTCCTGGTTAGTTCTGAATGATCTGTGTATGTTATTATATGCACTTCAAATCCCAGCAAGTGTGCCAATGATACCATAGCTGCTGCTCATCTCCTCATCTCCTCAGCCCACAACCTCTTTTCTGACATCCTTGGAATAGCCCAATTCCCAGTTCAAATCTCTTTCTCTATATTTGTTCTAGACATCTCATTTTAATGGGTATTTTGCACTGAATTTCTTCTGTGAATGTGTAGTGTATTTCATGATATGTTTTAGTGACACGACATCAAACGACTGATAACTTTTGCCTGAAATGTTATTCATAAATATCCACTGCATTCAAAACTTAGATATGAGAATCATTTTGGGACAAGTAGTTGACATGTCGTAGATGTATAGATACAGGCTCTTGCTGACCACTTGACAGGTTTTCAAATCAGCTTACAACCAGGTTAATAAGATGTTCTGTTTAACTTTATTTGCAGGTGGAGATTTACATTTTATCTTTATATATTCACTTATGGATCCCGACTTTTGAAAAAGGTAAGGTTCTTTGTTTTTTTCATGAATCTTAATTTCACTAGATTTTGGTTTTAACCAGCTGTTTTTTCATACAACTAGTTCATAAAAACATTTCTGAATGTACTGTTACAGTCTTTTTGGTACTTTTAGTAAGAGACTAAATGCAGAAGTGTTCAATAAATGTTCCCATAGGTTCTATGGATATGGGATTGATGTTAATGTCTCTGGTGCTTTTACTTAGCTACTTATTTCACCTTCCTCAATCTCTTAGTCAGTGATCGGATTTCCTGAAAGAACCCTTCAAGTGAGGAGGAAAAAGTTGTTATCAAATTCAGTGGCTTCTGAATATGGAGATGACTTTTTAATGCAATTATAACATGCTCCTTTCTTTGTTTTGATGATGATATTTGGCTTATGAAACTTCTGGGATAGACTGAATGAAGTCTGCCCACCAGTGGTCTGTTCACAGCATATCTGTGCAAACCAGAAAGGTTCTATAGAGGATCCATGCACCATCCTTATTTGCTCTATTTGGAAGACGCTGCAATTCTGAAAGGAGGGTTAGCAGGGGATTGTTGTGTGTTTTCCGAGCTGTATAACCATGTTCCAGAAGCATTCTGTCTTGACATTTCGCCCACATCTATGGCAGGCATCCTCAGAGGTTGAGAGGATAAATGAGAGGGTAAATGTTCTTGAATATTTACCATATTTCAAATAAAAACTCTCTAAGTGGAAAAGTAGAGTTAACAAAAACAATATGGTATCAACAATAACTTTATAATAATAATCATCGTCATCATCAACAACAACATCCTTTGTATCCCCTCTATCTATCTCCCCTTAAGGACTCAGGCCTGCTTCCAACATAATAACAAGCAAGCATTCAATGCCTATATAAACAATGCAGAACTAGATACAGATCTATAATTATATATACTAATTTCGCATATGCATTTCTCCCAGAAACATTTGCAAATCCACTGGGATTTACTGGGAGGGATAGTCAACACTCCAGAAGAAAGGAGCAGAATTCAAAACGATCTTGACAGACTAGAGAGATGGGCCGAAACTAACAAAATGAAGTTCAACAGGGACAAATGCAAGATACTTCACTTTGGCAGAAAAAATGGAATGCAAAGATACAGAATGGGGGACACCTGGCTAGACAGCAGTACATATGAAAAAGATCTTGGAGTCCTCGTGGACAACAAGTTAAACATGAGCCAGCAATGTGATGCAGCTGCTAAGAAAGCCAACGGGATTTTGGCCTGCATCAATAGGGGTAAAGCATCTAGATCCAGGGAAGTCATGCTCCCCCTCTATTCTGCCTTGGTCAGACCACATCTGGAATGCTGCGTCCAATTCTGGGCACCGCAGCTGAAGGGAGATGTTGACAAGCTGGAAAGCGTCCAGAGGAGGGCAACTAAAATGATCAAAGGTCTGGAGAACAAGCCCTATGAGGAGAGGCTTAAAGAACTGGGCATGTTTAGCCTGCAGAAGAGAAGGCTGAGAGGAGACATGATAGCCATGTACAAACATGTGAGGGGAAGTCATAGGGAGGAGGGAGCAAGCTTGTTTTCTGCTGCCCTGCAGACTAGGACACGGAACAATGGCTTCAAACTACAGGAAAGGAGATTCCACCTGAATATCAGGAAGAACTTCCTCACAGTGAGGGCTGTTCGGCAGTGGAACTCTCTTCCCCGGACTGTGGTGGAGGCTCCTTCTTTGGAGGCTTTTAAACAGAGGCTGGATGGCCATCTGTCGGGGGTGCTATGAATGCGATTTCCTGCTTCTGGGGAGGGGGTTGGACTGGATGGCCCATGAGGTCTCTTCCAACTCTACTATTCTATGATTCTATGATTCTCTCTCTATATATGTGCATTTCCCTCCTACAATATTTGCAAGCTCCATTTACCTATGTTTACATCTATCTAGACATCTCTCTCTCTCTCTATGTATGTGTGTGTGCATATTTGCAAGCTCTATATATCTATATTAATATATATCTATCTAGACATCTCTCTATATATAATTATATCTAAATAGGACTTGCAGAGACTTGCAAACATGTGAGGGGAAATTCTTACATAAAATTAATGTTTACATATAGATACAGATATACAGGTATATGGAAATCTCTATATATCTATATGTATATAGGATTTGCAAAGACCTGCAAACATATGAGGGGAAATTCATATATTAAATTAATGTATTTGTAGGGGGGGAAATCTATATATTATTTAAAAGCTTTGGGGCATGCATTTGCCCAAGGAAAAAATGCAAGCAAAGTCCCCCTAAAAGCAACTTTGGCCTCTTTTCTCCTGCCCTTTCCCACCTCTTTTCTTTCTCCCTTTTTCAAATTCTAAAACTAGCCAGAAAAGGTTTTTTAAAACTCCCCCCTCCCAAAAAAAACCCCACCCCATTTTTGCTTCCTTAGGAATAAAAAGAAATACACACTTTCTGTTGTTCTGGTTTCCCTCCTTCCCTCCCTTTTGACTCAAACATTCTTGCAATAATAGTAATAATAATAATAAATCCTGCAAATTTGCAAGACTCTCTTTTTCTTCCCCTTCCACCCATGCAATGTTTTTCTTCTTCCTAGCTTGCAAGAGGCTGTCACTCACTCTTCTTTCGCTTTTGAAAGCATTCCCTTCTTGTCTCTCTTTTCTTAAAAAATAAGATAACTTTAGCCTGAGAGGAGAAGTGGGGAAGGGAGGTTTTGGAAAAGAAAACATACTTTAGCCTCCAGGCTCCTTGACCCCATTATAAGCCAAAGGAGGCTTTTTCAGCTCCCAAAAAGAGATTAAAAACTCGGCTATTCTTCGAGTATATACGGTATATTATAATTATATTTTTATTGTATTTTTTCCATGTCAGGAGCGGCTTGAGAAACTGCAAGTCGCTTCTGGTGTCTGGCCGTCTGCAAGGATGTTGCCCTGGGGATGCCCAGATGTTTTACCATCCTGTGGGAGGCTTCTCTTTATATATCTGTGCAAGATCCAGGGTGGGAGAAATAACTCTTTTCTGCTTGAGGCAAGTGTGAATATTGCAATTGGCCAGTTTGATTAGCATTGAATAGGCTTGCAGCTTCAAATCCTGGCTTCTTCCTTCCTGGGGGAATCCTTTGTTGGGCGGTGGTAGCTGGCCCTGATTGTTTCATGTCTGGAATCCCTGTTTTCTGAGGGGTGTTCTTTATTTACTGCCCTGATTTTAGAGTTTTTCAATACCGGTAGCCAGATTATTAATAATAGGGGGAGGAGGCACTAGGGTCGCTCCCTGGATGGGGCCTATGGCCTCTCCCAGCAGGAAAATAAAAAAGGGGCATGGTCAATGAGGAAGCCATGCCCCCTGTCATTTTCCCCAAGGAGAGAGCAGAGATAGGAAGAGATCTATATCCATCAATCCATCTATCTATGTTTACACTCAGAGGCAATCTTTAGAATTCTACGGTTTACAACAGGACACAGAATGCTTATCATATGAACATTAATATGTTCCGTGTTCCAGTTACCAAACCAGACAATCTCCATACGGTATCTGCACTGACAATGGAACCACCACAAACATTGCCTACCGACAAGCATTGTGAATTCACATATATCTGAAACCTGCTCTTTCTTTCCCATTGAACCAGACTGGGCCACAGCAACGCGTGGCCAGGTACAGCTAGTTATATATAAAATGTTTCCAAAATTCTTTGTCCAGTCATGTGGGCAAGTGTGGCATTTTTTTTCAAGAGCTAAAGTTTTGTGTAGAGAACACAACAAAAGGCAACCAGTTTGACTCTGAAAATTCCTATTTCAACTCTCCATATATAATTGACAGGTTAAACCACTTTTATTCCATTTATATCACTCAGTTTGCTCTGATGGACGCCTGTGATATAAGAAAGGCTATAACAGTCACATCTATTAGTCATGTTGCCAATATCTTATTAACAGAGAAGCCACAACCTTGAGGAATGATTCCTAAACAAGGTTTATTTAATGGCTTAGTAAACTTCTTGCAATATGGTATGAATTTATTCAGATTGTGCATATTTAAAGCTCATGGCACAATTAAAGCGTAGGCTAATCTGTTTGCAGTATTGAGGCTTAGCCTCAGAGCATCTGGAGTAGTACTCATTGGCACCTCTGAGTCCTCTTCCCTCTTGGCACTGAATTAATCATAGACATCTGGATTGAGAGAAGTGGATTTCACAAATAGAAGCTGTTGCTTCTCTCTGATTCCCTGTGTGCTAAAAATTAGCTGCTGCCGAGAGAATCTGAGGGTTTCATTTATGATTTGCTGTGGGAAGCACAGAGCTGTCTTTGCAATGAGTAGGAAAACAGGTACTCGTGTGCAACTGGGAAACTTGGACCAATCAGTTTCCCCAAATTTACATGAGTTAGCAATTTGTTCATATTATATAGTAAGGCTTTGTTTGTCAGTTTATATTGACACTATGGGATTACGGAGACAGGACCAGTGGGGAGTCTTCCTTTTGGCTCCCCAGGGGTCCAGGATGGGATTGTGGTCAACATTACCATATGAGACCTTATCACCCGTGGGGCTGCTCCGATCTGAGTGACTCAGTCTCTCGCTATGGGCCATGCAGATACAACATAGATTAAATTTTTATGGTGACAGTTTACCTTCTTATATGTGTGAAGCCCAGAATTTCAGGGTGAGGGAAGGCAGGGATTTCCAGGGTCAGCTAGAGTTCAGACTGTGCCTTCCTTGATTAAAATATACTAGGGAATATAGAAAATCATATCTTATCAATTTCCACCCAAAATTGCCAAAAAAATATACTAAATATTAGCGTTTATAGCTTATTTTCCCTTCCTGCGCTAATAACGCACGGCGGGAGGCGATTTAGGCAAAGAACGCTGTTTGACAATCAGCTGATGATCGGAGAGGGAATGGTAAAAAATGATCTCTGTTGGTTGTCTTTTAAAGGTTAGGCAATTTAGACATAAATATGAATTAGTGTGATTCTTGGTGCGAAATTGAGTGAGTTCTGAGTGGAAGTATAGGCTGGGGTGTGTGTGGGTAAACAATCTGGCGGGTTGCCTGAGGACCGGAAGGAGATTCAGATTCCCTCCGGTTTTAAAGGGGAAAGAAAACCTGGTTTCCTTTTTTTGTAATATATTACTTTTAAAGGGGAAATACATGAATTTGGGGGTTTTCCAGGGAGCCCACAGATCAAGTTACATTTGGCTAATCAGCTAATAAAGAATTGATCCCAATATTTCATATGGAGCCCCCAGATGGCGTAGTGGACTAAGTGACTTGAAGGTTGGGTTGCTGACCTGAAAGCTGCCAGGTTCGAATCCCACCTGGGGAGAGTGTGGATGAGCTCCCTCTATCAGCTCCAGCTCCATGCGGGGACATGAGAGAAGCCTCCCACAAGGATGGTAAAAACATCAAAACATCCGGGCGTCCCCTGGGCAACGTCCTTGCAGATGGCCAATTCTCTCACTCCAGAAGCAACTCCGGTTGCTCCTGACATGAAAAAAAAAATTCATAAACATATAAGCATGCAATTCATGGAAAGTTCATAAGCAGTTCAAGCAATAATAATGCGAAGGGATTCATGTTGATTCCAGTTCTTGGTAGCCCGGCGATTCATAGAACTGAAGGCAAACATGTGAATGAGAAGTCCGGTCATTCATAAAAATGAAGATGAATGGATGAACGGAGGAGGATTGCGGCTGGTCCTTGAGGAAACTACATTTCTCTCCCAGGGAATGGCAGTCTGCCACCAGCAGCTCTGGGGAGAGCTTATGTCCCTGCAAAGGAAATCTGCAGCCGCGGGAGCCGAGGAGCGGCAGTTGCAAGAGAGCCATCAGGAGCCGGCTTTTTCTCTTTTTTGACAGTCAGCTGTTTCAATGCTTTAAAATGGACGAATTTCAGCGCTGTTGGTTGTATTTGAACCAGGGGCCTCAAAGAGTGTTAAATATAAAAGATAGGCATGCTGGGAATGTTTTTGATAAAGTTATGGGTTAAATTGTTCCGTCTGCCATTCCATTCAATGGTGGTTAGGTTAGTGGAAGAAAGGAGAGAGGTTTTTCCATGCAGGAGTCAGAGAAAGGGATACAAAGTAGCCACTGGAGAGAGTTTCAAGACAAAAGAGGATACTTTTATTGGGGGATTAGTTACAATGTTAGGGTTGGGGGAAAAGTGATAAAAGAAATCAATAATAATTCGATGTGGTCCGTGCACTCTCCCGCTCCGTTGGTGATCCGGATCTGTGGAACTCCCCGCAGCAGGTCAAATGAATTTCAAGAAAAAAAGGGGGGGGGGTCCGCGCTATCAAGTGGACTTCCTTGTGTTGTTTCTTGTTGTCTGTTTAGTTTCTTTTCTAGAAATTTGACTTTGGTAGAAGTTTTGTTTGCAAGGCAACAGCCTTGTTGCAGTTTAAACACAGTGTGGCTTGTGGCTTTTCCAGGGTCCCCCTCCAACAGTATGTGTACCACGCAAATTAGTATACAAAACCGTTTCTGGGGGCTTAAGCTGGTGCAACTCCCCTATACCAAGGGAAGATTTCCCGCTGTTTAGCAGTTGTTGCTTTGCAGCAACTACTGTGCTTCTTCTTCTCAGAGAGCTGTGAGGACAGGATCCCGCTCCTCCCCAGCCAAATTGGAAGTCTTGTGCTATAATAAATATTAGTAGCCTGAGTAATCTTGGGGGTGTTTATTCTTGAATTGGGTTATATAGTTTTAGGTAATGACACTGGAACAGCAGAGAAAACTTTCATGATCTCCATAAAAATATGCCCTGCTGGCTGCCAAGTATTTTAATGTCAGCTTACTCCTGCTGCTGTGCTATCCATGTCTAGTCAACAAGTTGCCTTCATGTCGCCTGTTTACCCTCCAAAGTATTTCACAGAATTTTCTTAGGCAATTAATACTCAGGGGTGGTTTTGCCAGTTCCTTTCTTGCCAACAGTGCCTGGTATTCATTGATGTTTTCCCATTGAAGTACTAGCTAGGGCTTCGAAAAACAAATGGAATCTGATGCCAACAAGACAGAGACCTAACTTTGCTTCAAAAGAGAGAGGGCTTAGCAATGTTTGGATAGCTATAAAGAGCTGGTAAGAGAGATGAGAGGACTTGCAAAATGCACAGCATTCAGGTAAGACAAAATGAGCAGACAAAATCTCACACCTATTCGTCTTACATTCTCAGGTCTCACCTTAGCTAAAGCTAAGAGGACTAGAATATTATGGGTGAACTACCTGCACAAACAAACTCAAATCCATTAAAATAATGAACTCTTTTTAAAATGAGTTTCTAACTGTAGCAAAAGTCAGCCCACTTAGCAGAATACCTAAAACGACATCAAATGGTGTACAAAGGCAGCATTGAGCACGTCTATATTAATTGGATGTAATCTTTCTACATGTTTGAACTAGATGATGCCAGGTATACTTCATTATTTTTTAATGTTCAGTATACAGATTCTTTCTAGACTGGTAGGAAGTGGAAGACTCCATGAAGTAATTAATAGACTTGAAGGGGTTTTGACCATTAAGAGAGACTTTTGAATGACTTGCCTGCTTCGTAGTTTGCATTTCAGCTTAATTTCTCTAACAGTATGAATTGTGTTTCTGTAAATTACTTTCTATCCCATAGTCCTCTATCTGAATAATGTAATTCTTTTTTCACCACAGTGTTTCACGGATTCCCACAGTCACATAGTAAGATGCTACAGTCTCTGAACTCAACATCTCTCGGTTGACCTATGCATTTTGCAGCAATGCCATCCAATCCCTGTGCATTTTAAAAAGGATTGCAGTTGTTCTGTTTTCAGTGTCCCAAAATGGTTTCTGTATTTGTACCTTGAGGCACAAATTCCAGACTCTGCAGTTTTGAATCTCTTCCTAATCATGCTCTTGGGGCAGGACTAATTCCAGGAAACCCATTCCCCCTGCCATAACTTTCAAGGCTCATTTCCATTGTGCCCAAAGAGGACATTTGAGAAATTAGCAAAAATGCTCATTACCATTGTGTGGTTAATAGCTTCTTTTTATTTTGGTTCTTTTAGTAGCAGCTTGTATCCTGCAGAGCTGTTCACTCCTATTCAGTGGATTGCTTGGGGGCTTTCAGTGGTTGTTCTAAATACATTTTGGAGATTTACAAAATTAATAGATTATATGAAGTTTACACTAATTACAAAGAAGTAGGCCTTGGATCGGAGCAGAACTGTTTCTTCATTTTCTCTTGTCTGTCTAGGATTTTGCAGTATAGAGTTTGCAAGTTATGAGTGTAAGCACTATAGTGGGAGCTTTGTTTCTGTGGTAGATTTGTTGCTCTAAGAAATAGGAAAGAAAAAGAAATCAATTTTTAGAGTTCAAATTATATGGGACCCCATGAAGGTTATCAGGAGCAACAAGAGAAAAATCCAATTGTTCTCTCCTCCACTACATACACATCCAAAAGGTGAGCTATATATCCATCCATAGAAATTTGCATGTTCTTTGATGTTGCACAGAATATTTGTTTCCTTATGAGATTATATTTGTTTCTTCCTGTCAAATGTTGTAAGAAAGTGGAGCAAGTTGCTCCTGTTTCTTCTCATTGCTGCTGGTGAACACTGGAAAGAGACCTCAGAACACTGGAAGCAGCTTGTCAGAATTGGAGGTTCAGAACATTCAGTGATTTTCAGTGGCTGCTTCCTCCCATATGGACATAAATATCCATGGAGGATTGAGAATTACTGCTTTAAAGGTTGAAGAGATGTCTTTCATGCTCCTTTTTTCTGCCTATTATTTCACTCAACTGCTTTTGAAGCCACACTCTCTCAGCTGCGGAGGAAGGCCTAGGCAACTCTCCCTGAGTAGGGTTGTTGTATGTCTTTCGGGCTGAGTAAATCTTGCCATGAAAACCTGGGATAGGGTTGCCTTAAGTCAAACATGACTCAAAGGTACTTAACAACAAAAAGTTAGTGAGATTCCCTTTTGAGAATGGACTGGGATAAAATACAGCTGTATTATTTATTTGTAATCCTGGCCAGGGAATTTCTACTCATTTTGTTAAAAGCATGAGCTATTGTAGGCACCATACAAGTGTGTGCATCATGCAGATTACCTTAGAGGTCATCTTGGCCTATGCCAGGAGTTGTCAAACTGCAAATGATTGGCCACATGCAGCCTTTTTGTGACCTCCAAGGACTCTGCAAGGATCAAAAAGAACCCCACTGCTCCAAAAAAAGGACTCCTAAATGACATCTAGGTGTTTAGAGTGCATTTCCACATTATTTGGCACCCTCCCCAGGTTTCAAAACAAAGTTACACAAAAAAATCCCATTTTTATTTTTGTCTCTAAATGACACAGAACGCCCTCTTCACTTTGTGCTTCATGCTTCCTTGTTATAACTTTGTGCTTCTACCATTTAAAAGTTGATATTTCTTTATTGTTCCATGGAAATCCATATTTATACATTTTTTGTTATTTATAACATACATTTTCTTATTTAAAAACACATAAAAAATTTTTTGGGGGGGGTCAGGCCCTCGGAATGGATTAATAGCATTTCAATAGGAAAATTTGCTTTGAGAGAAGAGCATTTTGAGTTAAGAGCTAAGTCACTGAACAAATCAAACTCTTAAGTCAAGGTATCACTATATAAACAAAAAGAATTTTGCCTACCAGCAAAAGAAGAGACAGGACACTTGCCTAGCCTGTTATGTAAGAGGATTTCATAATCTGGGAATAGTCACTGGCAAGGCCCACTCCCATGCCTTTGCCAGACGGACCTATGATGGCAATGAGGCTGATCACAGAAACACTGAGTTGTAAGGGACCCCCTGAGTCATCAGGTCCAACTATCTGCTCTCCCTTCTCTCTTTCACAGCCATTTTGATATTTAAACAGTGCAATCATGTCACTCATGTGTATTCTTTTTACAGGCTGAAAATACCTCCACTTTCCCTCATATGATTTGTCTTCTATGCCTATGATCATCCTCACTGTCCTTCTCTGAACCTGATTAAAAATGAGATACCAAGAACTGAACACAGTACTGGGATGATCTTGAAAATGGACTAGGTTCATTTAGAGCACGGGTGGGCAACTGCAAAAACACTCTTTAGAGACATTTGCACCATACTCTGGGGACCTCCTGACCTCCAAGAGTGCCGTGTCATTTAGAGACCAAAATAAAAATGGGATTTTTTTTTTTGTAAAACATTGTTTTGAAACTTAGTTGAAGTTCCCTCCTGTAATTTATTTATTTTTATTTCTTTTAGATGCAGAAGATAATCTTATAAAGTAATTACATTTCTGAGTAGGCTGTCATCATGGAGATGGCACAGAAAAGAAAGGAAAATACCCTATAGGTATATTAGAAGTAGATAGTTTTTCTTATGCCTTTTTATTTACATAGAACTTAGTTGCAGAATAATTCTATTTCTTCTGTGCTGCTATGGTAATTTCACTAAAGAAAAAGTTATTCATACTGGTAAAGTCCAAGAGAGTAGTACAAATATAGCAGGTGAGGTGGCACTTAGACTCCATTATAAGGATTTATAGGCAACAGTCTATAAGCTACAGATACAGGAGATGTTAGTTACTACAAATGGGTCTTGCACATACAGTAGAGTCTCACTTATCCAAGCTAAACAGGCCAGCAGAAGCTTGGATAAGCGAATATCTTGGATAATAAGGAGGGATTAAGGAAAAGCCTATTAAACATCAAATTAAAGGGTAAAGGTTTCCCCTGACGTTAAGTCTAGTCATGTCTGACTCTGATGGTTGGTGCTCATCTCAATTTCTAAGCCGAAGAGCCGGCGTTGTCCATAGACACCTCCAAGATCATCTGGCCGGCATGACTGCATGGAGCGCCATTACCTTCCCGCCGGAGCGGAACCTATTGATCTACTCACATTGGCATGTTTTCGAACTGCTAGGTTGGCAGGAGCTGGAGCTAACAGCGGCTGCTCACGCCGCTCCCGGGGTTTGAAACTGGGACCTTTCGGTCTCCAGCTCAGTGCTTTAACGCACTTCGCCACCGGGGCTCAAAAAACATCAAATTAGGTTATGATTTTACAAATTAAGCACCAAAACATTATGTTTTACAACAAATTTGACAGAAAAGCAGTTCAATACGCAGTAATCTTATGTTGTAATTACTGTATTTACGAATTTAGCACCAAAATATCACAATATATTGGAAACATTGACTATAAAAATGGCTTCGATAATCCAGAAACTTGGATAAGAGAAGATTGGATAAGTGAGAGACTACTGTATTGTACAACCTGCTTATCCACGAATTTGATATCTATGCCCGAGGCTGTGGCGCAGACGGGAGAGCAAGCCAGTGCAATTAACTGCGATGAATCACTGACCAGGAGGTCATAAGTTCGAGGCCCGCTCGGAGCTATGTTGTTGTTTGTCTTTGTCCTATGTTAAAAGGCATTGAATGTTTGCCTAATATGTGTAATGTGATCCGCCCTGAGCCCCCTTCGGGGTGAGAAGGGCGGAATATAAATGCTGTAAATAAATAAATAAATAAATATGGTTTCACTTATCTATGTGCCAAAAGAATTACCCCCAAAAAGTATTTGTGGGCCTTTCTAGGTCCTCGAGTGTGATTGTGTAATGTGCTTCTGACCCCAGTATAGGAAAAAAATTATAGCATTCTGTATTATTCACTGTCTCAGGTATCCATGCAAGGTCTTGGAATATATCCCCTACAGATATGGGTATCCTACTGTCTTACAAAATACAAAGTTGGTAGAGATAAAGCAGAAATAAAAGGAATTCATCATAGGTAAAGTTAAGGAGTTTATCCAAGTAGAAATCTCTTGGGAAACAATAATGGAATAATGGACATGTGGTTCCTGAAACAAATGTTGCAATGTGGAGTGTTTCTAATCACAATGCAAATCACTTAGCTGGAGATAACTTTTTCCAAGATGCTTTGTTCACCTCCTCTCCCATTGCTCCCTTACTCATTATTTTATGAATGTTTTCAATTCCCATTAAGCCATGAAAACCCTCCTAGATGACCTTGCACAAGTCACACTTTCTCAGCTTCACAGGAAGGCACCCCCCTTAGAAAAATCCTGCCAAGAAAACCCCATCTTAGGGTCACTATGAGTTGTCAACAGTTTTACAGCATGCAACAGCACAACAACAACAAGAACCACAACAAGAACAATTGCTCTAGGGATCTTGATGGGAAATTGGAGATGTTGACAAGCTGGAAAGTGTCCAGAGGAGGGCAACTAAAATGATCAAGGGTCTGGAGAACAAGCCCTATGAGGAGCGGCTTAAAGAACTGGGCATGTTTAGCCTGCAAAAGAGAAGGCAGAGGGGAGACATGATAGCTATGTATAAATATGTGAGGAGAAGTCATAAGGAGGAGGGAGCAAGCTTGTTTTCTCCAGCCCTGCAGACTAGGACGAGGAACAACGGCTTCAAACTACAGGAAAGGAGATTCCACCTGAATATCAGGAAGAACTTCCTCACTGTGAGAGCTGTTTGGTAGTGGAACTCTCTCCCCCGGACTGTGGTGGAGGCTACTTCTTTGGAGGCTTTCAAGCAGAGGCTGGATGGCCATCTGTTGGGGGTGCTTTGAATGTGATTTCCTGCTTCTTGGCAGGGGGTTGGACTGGATGGCCCATGAGGTCTCTTCCAACTCTACTATTCTATGGTTCTATGATTCTAGGAGTTCCGTCCTCCTTTAGGCTCTCTTTCTTTCAAAGGAGATAAGTCAGCAGAAGTCATTCTCCTTTTGATAAAAGCCCTTAGACCTAAAACAGGTGGAGAGGGGGGAAATTCTCCCCACAATAATAAAAGCACAATGGTGCTTTTAGCTTCATGGTTTTTAATGCAGGGACGAATGGGAATGCTGGAGGGGGAGTTTGTGTAAAGAAAGCTTTTAATCCTAATAGGTTATTAATTGCCTAAACTTTGACCTGCTTCTGTTTCCTTCTTTCTTTTTCTCTCCTTTTACATACTTAGAAAGGATTCCACATACCCAGAAAGGATGCAGACATTAAGAATTGACCCCTTATTAAAGACTTTTCTAGCGTTGAGAACCCTTAGAGCCAGTTTAAAAGATTTCTGAATACTAGCTCTCTCTGAAGAGCTGTCTGAATTTTTTCTTTTATATTTAATATGTTAGATATAAACCAAAAATGATGTTTTCTGCTGACAAACTGTCAATATTCTTATTGTTGTGGAAGCAAAGAGAAAAAGAATTAGACAAAAGCTTGTTGAACAGAAAGCAAATTGCATTCATAAAGCAAAGATGGATGGTTTTGAGCTTAGTCATCAGGCAAAGTAACAAAGTAAAAAAAATTGGAATTGGTTTATTTAAGTTTAAGTATCTTCAGGCTCCACCTAGAATTTCAAATCTCAGTTTCCACAGACATAGACTCCCTATTCTGGCACGAGATCAAAGGGAATATGACCTCACTACATGAAAAATCCTCAGAGGTTTGAGAGGTCTGAGGATGCCTGCCATAGATGTGGGCGAAACGTCAGGAGGGAATGCTTCTGGAACATGGCTATACAGCCCAGAAAACTCACGGCAACTCAGTGATTCTGGCTATGAAAACCTTCAACAACACATTGTTTCAATATGCTTTAGGCTGCATTGCATCTCAACATAGAATGGTGAGGAATGAATTAACAAATGAAAATAGCATGGGACACTGTAGCTGAGTTCATTCTTTTCCCTTCATACTATTTTTTTCTTGTTTTGTGTGCCCTTTCATGTAGCAATTATGTGTCCCATCCCTACAAATACTGGTAAGAGTAGTGGCCAGCTTATAAAGGAGCTGTCCAACACACATACCTTCTGGGAGAGAAAACTAGCGTAGCAAGTTAATGTTCATTGTGTGGTAGGTGTTTCATTTAAAAAATTGTCAGAGTTCCAAATATTTCTGGTTTAAAAGTAGAAATCCTTTTGGCAAATATTATGTCCATTGCAGTTGTATAAAAATGCTGCCAAGGTTGAGTAGCTGTTACTGTTTCTGCTTTTTCTGGAATTAAAATAAAAAATTTGGGGGGAAACTTGCCAGGAACTCAGTAAAAATAAGAATCAAAAAGGTACAACCAAACAACCCTCTAAAAACATTCTTGTTATAGAATTGCAAATAAGCTGATGTATAATTCAAAACTCCAAGGGAAGTAAGAAGGCAACAAGAATGGGCTGGGCAGGATCAAATAGTGACTGTTTCCAGAAAAGGGCCCTGTTGTATTCCCGTGCTCTCATTTGATTTCAGTATGACGATGCTCTTACCTCTAATTAAAAATGCCTTTGAAGAAGGTAGTTGAAAACATTTCCAGGAAGCCATGTCAATGGCTGCTTGCAAGTGGTTATGTACAACTTAAATGTTATGTTTTGAATTTAACAACAGCAAATATTGACCCTCATTGAGGGATAACCTTTTATGAATGTGAAGACTTACTGCAAGGATGTTCTTTATTTTATCATGCTTTTTATGTGTAACATTTAAAGTTCAAGGTAGCCTTCCCTATTTTACTTCGTTCCTGTTTTTATCTTTATGGTAACTCCATGTTGTAGGTTAGTCAGAGATATTGATCGACCCAAGATCACTGGACCCAAGTGAGTTACATAGCTCAGTGGGAAACTGATACCTGGGTCTTCCCTGTCTTAGGATTTGACGCTAACTGCCACACCACTGCAAGTTGTGATTGTTAGACTACAGCTCCCAGCATTCCACCCCACTGGCAATGTTGGCAAGTTGGATTGCTGGGACCCGTAATACAACAGTATCTGGAATGCAACATTATTCCCACAGCTGTTTAAAACTTAAATTCTATCCACTCAATAGGTTTTCTGTAGTTGGGATTGACAATTAGGTTTAGATATTAATGTTCTAGCAGATATTTGTTCATTTAGGTCTTTGGCAATACTATAGACTCCTTAAAGTGGATGGAGTTTCTGCCAATAGAGCATTCAGAGGAAATCCAGCCTAAGACTGCATCCTGGGAACACCTAGCATCCTTGCGTCAGTGGTTGCTAAAGCAGTTGTGTTATCTCAGTAAACAAATAAATCATGCAAATTGCCATCAATCTTAAGATAAAATCTTAAGATATTCATCTTCCTGAGAAAGTGAACAGCTGGCTAATTTTGGGTTCTTCACTGAATAATTTCCTGTGCTAGAACCCTTCAAAGATGTCATTTTGAGACTTTGTATGTTTTGATTCTAATCTTTTTAATGTAGAGGCTTGCCTTGATTCCCGATCTTGGTGAAAAGCTGAGGTATAAATAAGGATTGATAAGGAAGAAGATAAAGTGGAAGCTCCTTGTGAACCAGGAGCTACATTTGTGTTGTAATATCAGGATAACTGGGAATTTCCCCTCCTCCCAAAAATATGTAAGAGATTCTGTTTGAAGGAGAAATGCTAAAGGTGATGGTACCAGAAGTCACAGTGGTGTGGGAAAGCTTATGCACTATAATTTGCTTACTATTCAAATGTGTGTCCTAAGCATTTTGCTGCTCTTCCTTCAGGCTAGAATCTTTGTAATCTCCCCCTTTCCAAACAGGAGTGCTTTTCTGACAGTTATTTGCCTGGACTTGGGAAATCGTACATTTCTCTCCCCTCGCCTTCATTCAGGAGAAAGGAGTGCTAGATTAAAATGCACCTAATTGACTGTACTTGCACCCTCCTGTTTCTGTAGGAACAATCTTCCCATGGGGTTCCTTGCCATTAACCATTTTAACACTGGAAAACAATCATTTCAGAAAAAAAGATTTGGTTTGAACTCAGGTCTCTTGAGAAATACTGACTGCAGACATGATCAAAATTGCCAAGGAATATCTTTGAAGATGAAAATATAAAATTTGTATTGTTAAAATGAATTGAAAACAAAACTGTTTATGAAATGTACTATTATCATTTTAGCGCAGTAGTTCTCAAACTGTGGATCCCCACGTATTTTGGCCTCCAGAAATAGTATACCGGCTGTTAGGATTTCTGGGAGTTGAATGCCAAAACATCTGGGGACCCACAGTTTGAGAACCACTGTTTTAGAGTATAGAAGTGACAAGGCCATGATTCATGTAACATGAATAAATTGCAGTTCAAGTGTTGTCATGAAAGGGAAGGCAATAGCAAAAGAAAATGTGCAACAAATGATAAAGGGAAATGGTCAAAAGGATGCA
Organism: Anolis carolinensis; assembly: GCF_035594765.1. NCBI lineage: Eukaryota > Metazoa > Chordata > Lepidosauria > Squamata > Anolidae > Anolis > Anolis carolinensis. The sequence goes on along the minus strand of NC_085841.1, from coordinate 212,587,976 downwards.
GGTATTATGCCAGTTGAGCCAGCTTGGTCTAGTGGTTTGAACAATAGACTTCGACTTTGGAGAACAAAGTTTAAATCCCCACTCAGACATAGCATCTCACTCAGTGACATTTGACAAGTCACACTTTCTCAGATGATGACAATAGCAAACATCTTCTGAATAAATCTTTCCAAGAAACAATGTGGTAAGTTCACCTAAGGGTCTCCATTAGAAACAACTTGAAGACACACAACAACAATAAATTGTGATAGATACTCAGCAGAGTCCCTTTTTGTAATACAGGAGATGGCAAAATGAAATACAACATGTGTCTCCATTGTGTCCAGCTGGTGAGACAGTTGCAGAAGGCAGTGTCTTTTAGATTTGCTTCTGCCAAAACATGAAGAAGCTAGAACCATGCTGACTTGGGAATATGAGGAGTTCTCATCCAAAAGATAATTTTTCCAAGCACTGGATATTGCTTTGAAAGGTTACACATCACATTCTCTTCTCAAAACACCACTCTATTGGAAGATGGTTTTATGTTACTAGAAACTAATGGCACATTTTTATTTTCTACCAAAGACCTGGAGACTATATGATTTTATGTTGCATGTTGTGATGAAATGAGATGGCTGCACATTCTGTGTATCTTCACAGCAGTAGCCCAAAATTTCCCCATATTTCTGTCTCTTCCTTTAGGTACTCCATTTCTTGCTGTTCTGTCTCAGACAGTGATCTGGTTATAGAATCTTTTTCCTCCAAAGTTAGACTGGGGCCATTTCTCAATTACGTAGCTTCTGGCAGTTATTTGTGATTGGCCCTTTGTTGGGCTAATACATTAGAGCAGAGTGATTTGAAGAGTAGTGTCGTATTCTAACATCAACTGGCCTGTGTGTTATTACTGGTTTTACTAGTGTTGTACATGTGTGTTTTAAGGCAGCTTGAAAATAGTAATACACATGTGTAGACAATCATTTCATATCAAAGAACAGGAAATAAATATATTGAATTTTTGTGGATAGTCCAGTGTGAATGAAGTTTCTTATCATTTTAAAATGATGTCGTTCAGGTTATTTCATCAAGTATTTTTTTGATTTTTCTGGAAAGACTTATTTAAGGATGGAGGCTTTGCCCATGGAATATAACCAAGACTCAGCTGTGGATTACAAAACAAATTCGTTTTCAGAATAAAGCAGAATACGATTTTATATTTAGCTATATTTGGCTTTGTTGCCAGGACTATCTCTTTCTGCACATTAATGTTGATAGATCGTCCTAGTTTTTGGTTTCAACAGAACAGCTATGCTGCTGAGAGCTGAGCCTCAGAAAGTTATGAATATTTCAATCCCTCACACAGAGTGAGAGAGAGTAATATAAAGAGAATGTTAGTGAGCTGGCAGAACATTACATTCCACTTATTCTAACTAGGATTTTGGGCCTAAATGAGCAATCAGGTAGATGGAGATAAAAGAAAAAAGCATAAAACATTTTCAGGCATATGGTAAAACAAAGTGGTAACACAGAGAATAGCCAATAGATGTCTGTGCTCATCTTATAATTGCAACTACAATTTATTACAGGTTGCACAACCTGTAAGCAGAGATGATAGCGTGTTGTTTTAGTGCTGGAATAATATGATTTCATCATTAACCAAAACTCTAGCTAAGTAGGTTTCCCCACAGTGGATGTGTATTTGAAGGACATTTTCTCATGCACACATTCAAAGTGTGGAAATTGTTGTATGTGTCTCTCTGTTTCAGAGATAGATGGAGATTTAAACACAAAACATAAACATTGGGCACCTTCTGTAATGTAGATTGTACATCCCAAGTACAATTACAATATGGGAGACTAGTGTGCATCGTGTGCTCTGTCTCAGAACATGACCGTTATTTCTGAACATTAAGCTTGCCCAAAGGCCCCATAATGAAAAATAACTACCATTTTTAAAAGTCATTTCCTTTGTTCTGATACATCACAATGCTATAAAGTATAATGGATGTCTGATATTTCCACACTTGACAATACTCAGACTCGGGGTTATTTGAGAAGGATAGTTATCTGTGATTGGTTTAAGCCAAACTTGATAGCCCTTTTTTCATTTATCATTTGAAAGAGGAATGTCGGCTGCATTTGGAAACAGCTTAGGTAATGGAAGTCATTTTCAGAGTAGATAGTTTTTAACCCAAGGTCATTCAGAGATTTAGGACACAACATGGTCCCACTGATTTTTATCAGAAATACATGGCTCTGAGAGGCGTTTATACCTTTCTAAAACAATCTAGAAGCAGTGTGGGAGAGCTTACATTGGAGATTGTATTACGTTCTGGCTGCCTGACCAGCAAAGTATCATATATACTTTGCTTGTCAGAAGTTTAAAAAAATGACCAAAAAAACCCCCTGAACTTATGCATGCTCTGTGCTCCCCACCATTTTGGGGACTTGAGGTAGAGTGGAGCAGTGGTGTCCATTTTGAATAGGTACTTACTATATAAGCCTCGTAAAGCTTTTCATTCCGTCTGCAAATCTCAAGTGAGAGAGAGATTACAGTAAGCTCATATTCAAAATGGTCACTCTCACTCAGCTCCACCTCAGATAGCCAAAAGGGCATCAGGATCATAGTATTTGGGCTCTTTCACATGACTACTGAACATTGTTCAGGCCACAAAAGGAGGGGGAATGGATTGAGAGCTCAGCTTCTAGTCTCTCCATGCCAGGAGGGACTTCTTGCATCTGCTTCTTGTAATTGCCTTCATGCATAGCCACTATTAGAGATAGGTTGCTTTCCTTGCTGTTCTATTTTTTTCCAGGCTACATTCTCATTCTTTTTCCTCATTTACATTCATTTCCCTATCTGTATTTGTATAGATGTCAGCATTTTAAAATCACTGAGGCAGTTTGCAGTTTCTGCATTGTAGCCCCTCAAGTAAACAGATCCTCTCCTTCCGTTCGGTTCTTCCTTAGTACGTTCCCTCCGTGTAATTTGAAAAGGAAAGGAAAATACTTGTTTGTTACATACACTTACGTTTTATCCAAATCAACCCTCAATTTCTGCATGAGGTGACTTACACACAAGTGTATACCATAGATTTAACTTAAAAGTTGTCTGTACTAAGATGTTCTGCATCTTGGGAAAAAGCGTTGTGCATGTGTGCTATGGACACTACAACAGACTACTGTTTGACAGCAGTCTTTGTAGGCAATCTTCACTGGGTACATTGCAGCTTTTTGGAACCAGGAATTTAGAGCATATAACACTAATGTTAAAGCAACTATTCGAGATGCGATTTTTGATGTTAGTGTCGATATTTTAAGAGTTAAATGGTTTGGAAATTGATCAAATGGAATTCATCTTGCAGCCATAAAATTAGCTTGGGTAATCATAGTTGCACAGAACAAGCAGACTTACATTCACACATTTGTTCTTTCTGTTGAAAATAGTTTAGTTTCCTATTTGTAAATAGCATGCAATTGATTTTGAAATGTATTAATCATCTTTTTTGGTGGCTGGATAGTTTTATTCCTATTTTAAAATTAGTTTGATAGATTAAAATATGTTCTATAAGTGATCATGGGGACTATCAGTCTATAACAAGGGGCAGAAAGTGAATGACTCTTTGTGAATTGAGATAGTCCTAAAAGGTAAAGGTAAACTCTGGGGGTTGGTGCTCATCTCCATTTCTAAGCCGAAGAGCCGGCATTGTCCGTAGACACCTCCAAGGTCATGTGGCTGGCATGACTGCATGGAGCGCTGTTACCTTCCCGCCGGAGCGGTACCTATTGATCTACTCACATTGGCATGTTTTCGAACTGTTAGGTTGGCAGAAGCTGGAGCTAACAGCGACCGCTCATGCTGCTCCCGGGGTTTGAACCTGGGACCTTTCGGTCTGCAAGTTCAGCAGCTCAGCGCTTTAACACACTGCGCCATCGGGGCTCCTTTTATAGTCCTGGGACCCCCAAAATCTGCCCCCCAAATCTCTAGTACGGCATAGATTTCACAATGCTGTTTCAAAGCTTTTTACTCAAAAAAGGAATCCCTCAAAAGCCCCAAAAGGCAAATAGGAGTGATGCAGTTTCACTTCTAGTTGCCCAGAATGGTAAATGCAGAGCTACAGATCAGCCTCAAATTGAAAACTGTGCCCTCTGGGCTCTAGAGTGTACTCACCACTAATATATAATGTGACATATAAGCGCACCTATGAAACACAGACAGAATTTGGATTATGAATGTTTAAGTTGCCATACACAACACTAAGGCTAAACTTGAAAATGCTCTATTACGTAAGCTGTGCACTCTAGAAGGACAGCTTGTGTGCTACCATGGTAATTTGATGTCTTCAGTGCTTCAGCATTAGTATGTCAAGGAGACGCAGGTGCTAAGTGGAGAGAGCGGGAAGCAGATTGAAGTTCTTCCAATCAGAATATTTGCATGCATTCATGGGCAGAATGCATCTTTAATTTATGATTAGAGTCAGTGAAGCTTGTCAACATATATAGATGTGCTGACAAAAAGTACTGATTGAAAAAAATGCATCATGTGCAGTAAATGGACAAAAATGTTTTTTTAATTAGAAAATACATTCGACCCTCCATATGTATACGTTTAATCTCCACAAATTTAATTAACTGTAGATTATTTTCAGCCACCTCCACTGCTGCTGTATATCATTTTTAGTAGGGACTGCAAGCCTCACAAAACCAAGAGGGACTACGAACAAACAAGTCTTGGAAGTCCGAATTAAAAATGGCATAGAGCAGCAGTGAAGGCAGTGAATGGAGAAGGTAAGTGAAGACTATATGACCCAGTCCATTTTGCTCAGTACTGTTGTCTAGCCAAGAAAAGACAGGGGAAGGGGCCATTTGAGCAAAGACAGTTGGAAGAGGTGTTATAGCCAGCAGTCTGTTTGGCCTGGCTCGGTTGCTCCTGGGGACAGGTCTCCAGCAGAGGAGGACTCTTCCCAATATTTCCAGCAAGTGTTAATCAGTCTTTGAAATATGGCTAATTAATTAAGCCTCAGCCCTGATACTGGGACTTCTTGGAACATGCCAGGAGGCATTGGCAGAGCAGGAGAAGGGAGGTGAGGCTGCACTTCCTTTGTCTTTTCAGCTGCACAAAAAAAAGGAAAGTAGGGCAGGACTGGCAGGGAAAGGAGCCATCTCCTCAGTGGAGAACTAACCTCCTGTAGGTCTCCCTCCTGTTGCCAGTCTTCTTGGCCTTACCCAAACAAGTGATCAAGAAAGACTGCCAGCAAGTGCATTAAAATAATTGGGGCTTGGTCAGGAAGTTAAAGGTATTTACAGTTTTTCTACTCTTCTGCAGATCTTGCACCCCTAACCTCTGCAAAAATTGAGGACTGAGTGTCATTGTTTTTAAAGAGGCTTTAACAAATTCACTCTTCTATCACAAAGCATAGAAATTGTAAACAAAGCCTCCCAGGTTTAACATTCATGCCATTTATGTGCTTACAGAAATATTTATCCCACACATCTCTTTTTACTATTCACATTTTGTTTTGTTACAAATCAAAATTGAAATGAATTCAATTGGCATTGTTACCATTTGATGTACCAAAGCAATTGAAGGCACAATATATTTTTATGGTACAAAAGCTATGGAAACAAACAAGCAAACCCCAGTGATTGGTTGCATAAATATTCATATACAGCATGATGATATACCTACAACACAGAGAAGTAATTTAAGTTGTTAAATAAAATTCACCTGTTTGCAATTCCAGTGCCACATGATCTCAAAGTGCTCCAGAGTTGTTTGTTTATTTTTTTTTTTGAGAACATGACTCAAAAAATAGCATCACAAAAAACCAAGAAACTATCAAAACAAAGTCAGGATAAGGTTACTCAAAAGCACCAGTCAGGGTTGGATTATAAAAGATTCTCCAGATGTGAACATCCCCTGGACCATCATTAAACCTATTATTATAAAAATTGAAAGAAAATGACGTTTCCATGATTCTGCCTAGAAAAGAATATCCATGAATACTCAATTAACAGTTAAAAGGGGAGTTAAAGAAGCAACCCAAAAGCTAATCTATGCTAAAGCTAAAGGAGACAGATCTGCAGCTGAGATGGGAGAAGCTTTCCATGGACAAAATATTGCTGAGATATTCCACAAAGCTGAGCTTTGGGGGAGAGTTGTAAAGAGAAAACCACAGCTGAAATAAATTCAGATCAAAGCTCATTTTGAGTTTGTAAACAGGCATATGATAGACCAGGGGTCCCCAAACTAAGGCCCATGGGCCAGATGTGGCCCACCAAGGTCATTTACCTGGCCTCCGCCCTCAGTTTCAGACTTAGGCTCGCCCAAAGTCTGAAATGACTTGAAGGCACACAACAACAATCCTAATTAACTTGACTATCTCATTGGCCAGAAGCAGGCTCACACTTCCCATTGAAATCCTGATAGGTTTATGTTGGTTAAAATTATTTTTATTTTTAAATGTTGTATTGTTCTTTCAATGTTGTTGTTGTTTTTTTGCACTGCAAATAAGACATGTGAAGCGGTGCATAGGAATTTATTCATATTTTTTCCAAATGATAATTTGGCCCCTCAACAGTCTGAAGGATTATGGACGAGCCCTCTGCTTAAAAAGTTTGAGGAACCCTGTGATAGACAGACACAGCAAACATGTGGGGGGAAAGTACCCAAGTCTGATAAGACCTGAATTGAACTTTTTTGCATGAATGCAAAGCACAATGTGTAGTATAAAGTTAGCAGCCCTCATTCTTTTTGAGAATTATATCCTCATGCTGAAACATTACGGTAGCATGCTGTATGGACATTTGTCCTCAACAGCGACTGAGGAACTGGTCAGTGTTGAGAGCGAATATATATGGAACTGAATCCAAAGCAATTATAAAGGAACCCCCATTTTAGTCTGCATGGGACCTGGGACTGAGACAAGCATCCTAAACATGTAGCTTAAAAACAAGACCTAAATGTTTTAGAATGGCCCAGGCTCAATCTAGTTAAGATTCTATAACAATATCTGAAAGTGGCTGTTAAAGCAACTGTCCTGTACATCCTGAAAGGCAGAATGATTTTGCCAAGAAGAATGGACAAAACCTACAGGATCCAGCTGTACAAAACTGATAAGAGACTTACCCAAGAAAACCTGCAGCTTTAATTGTAGCCAAAAGTGTTTCTACAAAGGATTTACTTCAGAATGGATACTTGTGCAACCAACAATTGTCAGTTTGTATTTTGTTTAGCCAGCTTACGTACCACAAAGAAAAATTCGTATACCTTCAGTGTTGTGTATCTTGTTTATATCAATTTAAAGTCATTCTGGTTCCAGGTTGTAACAAACAAAAATGAAGTCAGTTGGGGTTGTGAATACTTCCAGAAAGCACTGTAAGTAATGAACTTGTTGGTTCTATGTACAGTGCATGTGTCCTCATTCTTTCTTTTGGTGTTTCTTCTTCAATTACTCATCCACAGCTTAGAGAACACTAAACCTCCTCAAGGACCAAAAAAAAGTGAATTACAACATCATAGGATGTCAACACACCACACACCTAGAGACCAGTCTCCCTAGTATGCACACTTAACAGCTACACTCTTGAAGTATTTTCTTTTGAAACGTAGAAAGATTGTACTTTTGATGGATCATTTAATTCATACAGATAACTTTTGAAAACAACATTTTAAAAAGCATGTGCTATTAAGTGCTCTCTCCCAAAAGCCCCCAGAGTCCTGAGGAAAAAGATTTTCAGACAGTTTTGGGCAATTTCAGGTAAAAACATATTGCCCCCCCCAATCGAAAATTTCACTGCAAAATGGCTGAAAAGGGTATTGGAAGTGACATCATGTTATTTCTACACTGGTGCATCCTCCCAGTAGATGTGGTGGTGCAAAGTTACCCTGTCTTGTCCAAGAACTTGCCCATCTCTGTTCTAATTTATTCTTTCATTTTGCCTGATAATGCTTTTCAGCAAAATATGTAATGAGATTTTATACAGTGTTGCTGCTCTCCCTCTTCCTTCTTTCCCCACCCCAAACAATTAAGCCTGACTTTTCTTTCTGTGAGATAAAAGGAGCATTTTGAGTCGGCTATGAGGATCTCATTATTCTGAGCTTCTAGAAGCTTGAGCTTAATTAGCCTTCCTAAGGATAATGAGAGAAGACAATGGATACAAAATGCCCCTGGCACCTGGCTAATGTGGAGACTTCCCCTGTTATTTCTCTAGCAAATTTAATTCTTCACCATTCTCCAATCCTAAGAGAATATTAAGGAAGCTTTATGCCGTTTTGTTCTTTTCACATTAATCAAGAGACAAGAGGCACAGGCTTCTGACATTTGTATTAAGGAATACATGAGCTATGATTATTCCTTAACAAATGGAAATTTATCACTTGTTGATCATGAATGCTACAGCTATTAGACATAATATCAAGATGGCACCCAAGCTTGATACATTTGAGTCTTAGGGCTGGATCCAGGCCTTTTCATACTTTGAGCAGATCTGTTGAAATCAGTGAGACTAACTGAATCAGAATCCATCCCTTGATATTATACAAAGTTTTCCAACAAAGGAAATAAAAATCACTTTATGCCTTAACATACGAGGAAACAGCTGACTCTTAAAAATATACTTCATTTAGAGTGCCACATATCTGGCATTCTGCATTTTTAAAAGCTCTCTAGCCTATCCTTTTCTGCTTTCTGTGATACTATGGGCAGTTTAATAAATGTCTCAATATTGGGAAAAATGGGATGGAATTTTTCTCTTTCTCTCAATGGAATTGACAGTAATACAGACAAAAGGCACAAACCATTTTTTTACAGTACAGTGCAGAATTAATGTAGGAAGTATACTGCTACAAGATGTGGTGAAGGTCATTGGCTTGTATAGCCTTTTTAATGGCCTGTAACCACATAGTAAGAACATACATAGAGGGAGACTAGACAAATTCACAGCTATTATGTTGACCTTCTTTTGAGAGGCATAGAACTTGTAAAGTTACTTTAAGAAGTAATTAGTCATAGTCTTGAAGGGCAAATGCAATCACTTTTATAGTTAATTTTTAAGGGAATTGTTTCCTTTCCCACTTTTCAGTTAATTCTTGTAAAATCTGTTTGTGGGTTTCATTTGGCAGCAGAAGTGCAAGGCAGTAGTTTGCTTGTGGTAGTCTTCTAGCATTTAGAAAGACCCCGCAATTTTAAAAAATTAATTAGGTTTTTATGGTTACACCAAAGAAAACATTTAAGTTATCATTAATTATACTGTAATCATAGTGTAATGTATTTATATCTTTATTATGGAGAAGTTAATTACAGATAATAAACTCAGGAGAAGCAGCGTGCCATGGAGAAAGAACTTACTACTGGCAGTAAACAACATAGTCTGCATCAGCACTGCCCTACATCTCAGGATCTGATCCCAGATTATCTGCTTTGAATTGAATTATTTGAGTCTACACTGCCAGATAATCTGGGATAATCCAATAATCTGAGATCAGATCCTGGGATGTAGGGCAGTGTGGAAGCAGCTGACTCTTAAAAATAAACTTTTTCAGAAGGAGAAATTGCTTTTATCTCAGGTGGACTTTCTGAAGGGTTCTAGTTAGCCACTCTGGGGAACAGGGAGCTGAACTAACTAGCCCTTTGGTCTGATCCCGTAAACCCTAGATTGATGGTTTGATGTGCTTTAGACAGGGTTTATTAAACCGTGGGTCCAACGCCAAATACATTCCCTTAGCTCAATGTTGAGGTCCCAGTTTTTTTCTGCACGTAGCTGTTTTAGACATATAGAGTGTGCAGTGGTCTCTGCAGAAGATGCTTCAGCTATACTTCATAAAAATTGATATCAGCCTGTTTAGCAAGCTTTGCAAATGCTGATTTTGTTAGGGAAATTTTGCAAAAAGAAAAAGCATTTAAAAACAAAGTACAACAGAAGGAGCATTGATCTTAAGCAATTGAGGAGAGAGTGCATGTTAAAGTTTCAATAAGATTTATTAAAACGAAATACATTTCTAGATGGAAGGTTAGATGGAAGGTCTATCTAACGCTCTGTGGATAAGTGCCATGATATCTCCATCTTCCATCTAAAAGGAACAAAAGGGAAGGCTCAAACTACAGCATGCTGCACACACTGATCACAAGGTAGGAAAAAACCTTTTAAACAAATAGGTGAAACCTAAGAGTATCAGTCTATGTCATAATGAGTTAGGAGGAGAGAATAGAGAAGCAGGCAACAGGCAAACACAGTGGTCAATGGGGGAATGGCTTCCCTAAAAACTAGCCTCAAATCTGTCTATCTGTTTCCTTGATGAGGACTATAAATATGTTCAGGATGTGGTTGATTTCCCACAGATTTGTTATCAGTAAATGTTTGATTTTTGTACCTATTTTATATACCTATATACCTGGAATCACATAAAAAATTATAGGTCCAAAAGAGATCTGAGTGGACAAGTTTAAGAAGCCCTGCTTTAGGAGATGAGATATACAAAGCAGCCAGCATCAAGCTTGCTATCAACTTGCTGTGCCTTGCTTTGGTTGTCTTCTGAAGTGAGCATGGTTTGCCAGAGAGCATTCACTTGCACAGCATGTACAGAATCCCTGGAGAAAAACCCCTCAGCTGTATCTCTACTTGTGAAGCAACATGGCCCATCCCAGCACTTGGAAATGATATATTGCAAGCACTCAACGTGCACTTGCATGCACACACCCAGGAAGCCAGAAAAATGGTTTCTGATTCCCTCACTACTTCGCAATTCACTTTTCGTGGATTCGCTGTTTTGCAGTTTTTCATTAAACTCTAAAAGAATATTATAAACCATAATTTACAGCCTAAGGAAAGGAGGAAGGAAAAGCTGAACAGAGAGAAAAGGAGGCCAAACAGCAACAGGAAGAGAAGGAGGCGATTTATCAATACACGATTGGTTGATGAAGACTTAAAATAGTGTATAACTGCTAAAATAATGTATAAATATTAAAATAAATATATAATAGTGTCCCTACTTCACAGATTTTCACTTATTGCGGGTGGTCCTGGAACGTAACCCACACAATAAATGAGGGAATACTGTATACATATTGAGCAGCAGTTCAACACAGAACTGGGAAAGATTTCAATGCCCTAATGACAGGGTATAAGATTGAAGTGCTTGGAATATCTATCTTTTTCTGCATAATTGTCTGCAGATGCAGTGTCCTTTGGGGGAAAGTTGTGATTTTTAAACATTTTTCTCCTTTACAGATTGCATTAGTGTTTGCCCTCTGAGGATTCCTTTATACTCCCAACTGTTGCAGATTTATTGGAGTATAATGCACCATCAAATGTAATCCACACCTCAATTTTGAAGGTGTGCATTTGAAAAAAGGATTTGCTGCCAAATGTAATGTATTAGACTTATGTCTGAACAGGAAGCCAGTTTGCAGCCTCATTCACAAGGCCTTCATAGCAGAATGGCCAACAGGCAAGGGCAAAGGGAAGTCATACCCTTCTGTCAGACTAAGTTCTGAGGGTGAAGCGAGGATGTGGGGCTGGGCAAGGTGGAGTGGCCACTGAACAAGTACCCAACCCAAAGGGAGAGGAGGAGGCAACAGCAGCAGCTGCAAGGCACGTTTCTCTTGACAGCAGCAGGGACCTCCCAATTGGATTCATTCATGAGGCCTTCAAAACTTCCTGCTCACTTTTGAAGGCCTTGTGCAGGCATTGGTAATTTTTTTGCCTTGGGGCCTCATTGTGGGCCCGACCAAGACGGTTGGGCAAGAGGGAAAGAGGGCCTGTGAGAGGGTGGGGCAGGGCTGGGCCCAGGTGATCCTCAGATTGTCCTCCTGGCATAAGGATGGGGCTGGTTGCCCCATCCTTATGCCTGAAGGAAAATGAGACATGCGGCAACTGCCCTAGTCCTCCTCCCCAATCCTCCTCCTCGATCTTTGGGCTCTCCTTTCGTCATTATGCTGGGAGGAGGACGAGACAGGTGACAGCCAAAAGCACTCTGGAGGGCTTTTGGCTGCTGTGTGCTTTCTTCGGGCCGTCCTCTCGGCATAAGGACGGTACCACTCGTGAGACATGCTGTGTCTGAGAGTGCTCCAGAGGGCTTTCAGCTGCTGTGTGCCTTTTCCCCTTGTCCTTTCTGCATAAGGATGCTGAGAGGACAGAGAAAATTAGGAGGGCCTGTAGTAATTGCCCTAGGGGCCGCATCCGGCCCTTAGGCCTTAGTTTGCCCATGCCCGGCCTTGTGAATGAGGCCAGTTGGAAGCCACACAAGGGTGGTGAGTTTGCCAGCCTTGGCCTGATGGAAGTGCCAGGCTTCCTCTTGGCTGTTAACTGCTCTGCATCCTGCTTCCCTGACAACAGGCCTAATGGCACCGTTGTATAAACGTGCGAAATTCGAACACACAATTGAATCTAATATGCACATCAGTTTCGGCAATGTAATTCAGACAAAAAGGTGCACATTAGAATTGAGTAAATATAGTATTTCCTTTTCTTTCTTTGTTTGAACTTCACTTTCATTCTCTTCCCTCCTTCCTTTTGCTTTTGCTCCCCCCCCCCCCACACCCCTGGTTTATTGTAGACTACAATGCAGAGTGTTAAGAACTTATTTCCAACAAGGTGACATTAATATTTGCTACGTAACAATAGGAGCATTTCCTTTTGCTGTTGGAGCATTTTCCGCACACATAAAGAATTATTGTGATCTCTTCATAGCTGAATACATGAATTCACTTCCTGAAAACCACTACATGTCAGACAATGTGGACATTTTGCAGTGCTTCTTTCATGCAAGAATATCTTCACTAGGGCTGATAGTAGAGTTGTGAGTCTTCACGCACAAAGGCAGTAAATTGTCATTTTATTGCTTTCTTGTAAAAACAGTTTTCAAAAACTGTATAGTCTTCCTTTGCCCAAGGACTCACCCAGTTCCTGCTTGTCCATCCCAACACAGAACCTTATTGAATAAGGCAGATAAATTGCAATTGCTTCAGGAGAATAGCACTTTGTCACGTGGTACATGGAACATATCATGTGACATCATCACTCTTGTGTTGTTGTCTCATAGAATTCCCATTAATGATCTTCTTTCTCACTTCTGCTACACTGTGATTTCCCATGTGAAAATTCAGTTATGCATTTACACTGATTTTGGGTGGCCATTGGAATGTAGTTTGGAAGGTCCAGCCCTTTTCTATAGTCTCTTTTGATGCAATGATACAGCACCATGGTGTAGTAGCACCTCATTCTCTCCTCCCCCTTCTCTCTCTCTCTCTCTCTCTCTCTCTCTCTCTCTCTCTCACGCACACACACACACATGTGCATCCACGTTGCTGTAGGATCGGGGTGCATATGATCAGGATGGAAGAGAAACACAAGAGGGAGGACAGGCGTTCTTGGGTCAACCATATAATCAAGACGAGGGCAGAATGGCAAACCACAGCCACAGATCATTTAACTCTATTCTGATAGCCAAATACGCAGTGACAACACCATCCTCTGGAACCCCTGAAGGATTCCCAAGAGACTGCAGAGGATGCCTGAATCATTGTGTATCTCAGATCAGAACATAGCCAGATTATCCTTGGCTGCCTTCCCACCAGCTGAGGATATGGCTGTGGCAGTGTGAGGAAAGAGGGGCCAGTTGACAATGATCCAGTTGTGTTCTGACAGCTGGACAATCTTCAGCCACCTCCCTCCCCAAACACAGAGCTATATAGTGGTAGGAGAGGGAAATGTCCAGCTTTTGGAACATAGTTGGATAATTCAGAACTGCCTTGCGACCTGATGACACATCCATATAATTGCCAGGGCTTGGCTAGGGGAAGCCAAAGATCATCTGGCTACTTTCAGATAACCAGATGCACAATAATGCAGGGGCATTCCAAACATCCTCCAGAGGCCCAGGAGGTAGATGTGGCTATTTGGCTCTGGCTATCAGATTGTTTTCTGATGATCCTCCACTGCATTTGCCCCTGATCAATATGACAAGTTTGGGGAGACTTGCCTACTTTGCCTCAATTTTGGACCTTGAGGTTAAAATTGTTCATGACTATGATGGCGGGGTGTGCTTTATATGGTGATCCTTGTTGGCTTCCCTAGCCCTTGAGAAGCCACTTTTTTTCATTTTTCTCCTCTTCCTGTCTTGAGGAATTCTGTCTGTCCCAGATTTATGTGTATCACACTTTTCTGTAAACCAGCCTTTGGTCTGAGCAGCAGCCTCATAAATACATGGCGTATGTCATAGTAATCCTACGGGATGAAAGACATATGCACATCTATTTCATTCTGTTTAATTATTAATTTTATTCACAGTTCTTTAGCTTTCAAAGATCCACCCTAATAGCTTTATTCCCCTGGCTTCTGTAAGTGAGTTTGCAGGTTAATAACATTTGATTTGAGGTTTGGTTGAACAGATCATTCATCTAAAACAACTGTTACTCATATTGTTTTAAATGATGTACTGAGCTATTCTCCTTATTGCTGTTTCCTTCTTTACAAAGCTATTTTAATTTATGAAGCAAAAATTTGGACAATTCTCACCTCTGATTAGAAACTGATTTTTGTTTTCAAGCTAGTCCTGATTTTAGGGAGTTGTCATGTATGATCAATTTTAAAATGTATTACTATCTTCAGTTATGTAAACGAATTAGGACAGACCTATGCTATACAAAACCTGGCATTTATTTATTTATTTATTTATTTATGGAGAGAAATAGAAAACTACACCAACACAAATTCACCTATTATGAGGTTTTGTATTGTATTTTTATTATGGTGCTTTGAGTCTAGCTTTGGAGAAAAAGTAGGGCGTAAAAAAGAATGTTTATTAATTCATTCATTTTGGGTGCATGGCTACTCAGGGCATTAGGGATAATATAATATCACCAACTTAATTTGTGACTGAAAACCTTTGCTAGTTCAAAGGATCTTTTTCCTCTACCTCACCAACCCGTTATGCTACCTGAAACATAGAATCATAGAATAGTAGAGTTGGAAGAGACCTCATGGGCCATCCAGTCCAACCCCCTGCTAAGAAGCAGGAAATCGCATTCAAAGCACCCCCGACAGATGGCCATCCAGCCTCTGCTTAAAAGCCTCCAAAGAAGGGGTCTCCACCACACTCCACGGCAGAGAGTGTCACTGCCGAACAGCTCTCACAGTGAGGAAGTTCTTCCTGATGGAATCCAGGTGGATTCTCCTTTCCTGTAGTTTGAAGCCATTGTTCCGTGTCCTAGTCTGCAGGGCAGCAGAAAACAAGCTTGCTCCCTCCTCCCTATGACTTCCCTTCACGTATTTGTACATGGCTATCATGTCTCCTCTCAGCCTTCTCTTCTGCAGGCTAAACATGCCCAGCTCTTTAAGCCGCTCCTCATAGGGCTTGTTCTCCAGACCCTTGATCATTTTAGTCGCCCTCCTCTGGATGCTTTCCAGCTTGTCAACATCTCCCTTCAACTGCGGTGCCCAAAATTGGACACAGTATTCCAGGTGTGGTCTGACCAAGGCAGAATAGAGGGGGAGCATGACTTCCCTGGATCTAGACGCTATACCCCTATTGATGCAGGCCAGAATCCCGTTGGCTTTTTTAGCTGCCGCATCACATTGTTGGCTCATGTTTAACTTGTTGTCCACGAGGACTCCAAGGTCTTTTTCGCACACACTGCTGTCAAGCCAGGCGTCCCCCATTCTGTATCTTTGATTTCCATTTTTTCTGCCGAAGTGAAGTATCTTGCATGTTCAATGTTGGTTTCTCGGCCTCCTAGAGCAGATTTTGAGACCATAGCAAATAAGTTGGTGTGATGAGGGTGAAGTCACCCATATTTCATTGAAATAAATGGTGCCACCCATAGAAGTAATGACACCAGAGCCAGCATAATTTCTTAAGCATGCAACCTCCCCAAGGAAAGGGTTATTTAAATGAAGACTCGTCTGTTCTTCCAAACATGTTCTGTGTTTTCTCTGAAATGATAAATATGTGGATTAAGAAGTCTCCAAAATACATAAAACAGGTTCCACCTGGATCATTGCACTTGACTTAAGGGGGTCTATTGTTAAGGGTAACTGCTGGAGGAGAAAGATGTCTTCTCCTTACATAGCCCTGCAAACCTCAATCTCTGCGCAATGTGACTGGGGGCAATATGGAAGGATAGGAAAGAGAAAAGGACAATGTTCTGTTGCAGCTGAGCTACCTGTATATAAAGATTTAATGAAAAGGAACAATTTGTTGTCATTGTATGCCTTCAAGTCATTTCCAACTACAGCAACCACCTCCTGGCTTTTTACTTTAGTTAAAGATCCAGTTGGATTGTGGCTGTAGATGCAAAAGCATGTGAGAGCTTCAAGGTCTGTTTCCTTCATGCAAGTCATCACAGTGTTCCATAATCAAAGCCTGCTAGACTACCAGCTCTTGCCATTTTGTTCCTTTCCTTCCTCCACAGAGCTTAGAGCAGCATCAGAGCTTGGAAAATATTAGTGTCGGTTCTTTGGGTAACATTAAAATGAAGAAATGTTAGTATTAGTGCTTGTGTGTTAACATTAAATCTCTGAAGAATTTTAACCGCTACCATTAAAGCATTGATTCAGAAAGGATATTGATTTTAACTTTTAGTCACCTCTTATTGAAATCTATAATCTCCTCCCCTATTCCTTCACTTCTATTTTAATGATTTTTCCCTATTATGGTATACACCTTTCTTTTGTTTCTTTTTTGTTTGTTTCCTTGCTTTTTTCCTTAGTATTTTCTTTATAATTATATGCTTTTTCCACATAAACAAAAGTGGAAAATGTAGAGCACTGAACTCACAGACAAATTGCTATTAAATTAACCTTTGTTTTTAATAATGTGTTAAATCAGTAGCATTTCAGGTTATTAAAGTGGACAGTAACCATGAGAGAGAATAATTATAACTCAAAAGTAAAGCATTAACATTTAATGAACAGGCATAAAGAAAACATAAATTGCTATTAAAATACCCCATTTAACAATTACGTCATTTGAAAAGCATTGTTGAAAATGTTAACAAATTTTAGTGGTAAAAAATTCATGAATTATCCCCAAAGTTTGGACCCCCTTCATTTTTTTTTTCATCACACACTGTGCCATCAGTATTTTATCTTTGCGACAATCCTGTGCCAAATGCGTACAGTCTGTTGTAAAGGAAGGAGAAATATGGACAGATTAACACCCAATAATAAGAAATAGGTACATACCTACAGAGAAGACTAAGATTTGCTAATAACTGGTACAGCTCCATTTTGAAGTGAGTGCTCCATGTTTCTGCGGTGTTTTTGTAAATATTGGCTGAAACACAATGTTGTTTTGGTGTTGTATTGTTGAGCACTGAGGACAGGAACTCAAGAACAATTAATCCACTCTGCTTAATTTTTTCTTCTACTTGGATATGTAGAAGAACAAGCATTTGAAAGGTGAGATTGGGAATGGGAAATTTCTGATGGTTGAGACCATTTTTTACCCACTTTTGCATGCTGTTCCTTTCCACCCTCAAGACATGTGTTGACTGCTCAGAATGGCCCATGGGTGTCCCCTGTGCTATTTTGGGCGAAAAGAGGAGAGTGGAGTCACTTCCACAACATAAATAAGTAAAATAAACCCAACAGAGGGAAGAATTGCATTTAGAAACTAAATTGTATTTCCCAGAAGCTCATAGAGGTACATTTTGCCACTTAGGAGACTCAAATATTTTTTTCAGAAAAAGTCTGTAGGACTTTGGAAGCCCAAGGGGAATCCTGAATGTGTGGACTTACACCCCACACTTTGCCTGTATTGAAGTATAAATCATTTTCCGACAAAGAAATTTAGTTTTCAAATACATACCCCCCACTTCCTGATAAGTGGGAGTCAAGCAACAGTGAAAAAATTAATAAATGTGGGGTGGCTTCCATAATTTCAACATCACCTCTTCTTTTTATTGATTGCATTACGCAGTTGCCTGCTTGCGTGCTGTTCAACAACAGTGCTTGCAGCCCTTGCTGAGCGGAATACTTTAGATGCCTACTAAGATACAGTTCCTGCAAGTTAGATAACCTAATAAATTGCTCAAGGTTGCTTCAAGTTTGCTTTCACAGGATTATTGTGCATGTATAGCTTTCACTTAAAGAAAACAAGGCCTTCTTTCTCAGTGTGTTAATATTCTGTGCTTACACTATACAAGAAGTCATTACTCTGTGCATTCTAAATCTTATTAGTGAATGTCAATCATTTTGACTAATGGGGTGGACAGTGGCCCTTTATGTTACTGGAATCTCTGCAGAAAACAGCAAGAGGGATCCTCTCTCTTCTGCAGGAGTCTACCGGATACCATGCAGCTGTGGACAAGTCTACATAGGGACCACCAAACGCAGCGCCCAAACAAGAGTCAAAGAACATGAAAGGCACTGCAGACTAATTCAACCAGAGAAATCAGCCATAGCAGAGCATTTGATGAACCAGCCTGGACACAGAATACTATTTGAGAACACAAAAATGCTGGACCATTCTAACAACTATCATGTCAGACTACACAGAGAAGCCATTGAAATCCACAAGCATGTGGACAACTTCAACAGAAAGGAAGAAACCATGAAAATGAACAAAATCTGGCTACCAGTATTAAAAAACTCAAAAATCAGAACAGTAAATAAAAAGCAATACTCTGAAAACAGAGGATTTCCAGACATGAATCAACCTAGGGCAGTTAACGACTCTAAACAAAGGATGCCCCAGAGGCAGGAAGAAGACAGCAGATAAGCTTTTCAATGCTAATTAAAGTGATTAACTACACAACATTCACACTGACCTCTCTCACCCTAGACTTTCCACAGATATATATTAACCTCTTTGCTTAGTTTTCTCCATACCTCACAACCTCTGAGGATGCCTGCCATAGATGTGGGCGAAACGTCAGGAGAGAATGCTTCTTGAACATGGCCACACAGCCCGAAAGACACACAACAACCCTGTGATCCTGGCCATGAAAGCCTTCGACAACACATTAAACAGCACTTCATTCCAGAATTCTACTTAAGTGCGACTTATGCGAGTGGAAAGGACAAACTTAGGGCTGAGCTGCTTTCCCTTTCCTATTTTCCGATTTTGGCACTGTTTCTCTTTTAGTCTGAATGCTCTTCATAGTCCCAAGTAGAGTAGAGCTGTTCAACATGTTGACTCATTACTTACAAAAATCATTGATTCAGTGGACCTACTCAAGCTGGGACTAACATTAGCACTGAAGCATTTGTCTCCTAGCATTCAGTGGGGAGCCATTGGAAACTGCACCAGCTTTTTTCTTTCATGGAGGATTCCACTCTTTAGATTGGAGGTGGGCAAACATGAAAGGCTGTGGGGCTCCATTAACCTCTACCCTGGAGAGCACACCTTCAAATGTACCTTCTCCCATACACATACTTTAAAAAAAGAAATCATTTACCCCCAAATGCCTTAAGAGACATTCTTGGGCTTGCCTGGACAACTAGTGGGCATTTGGGGGGCAATTTGAGATGTTTTGTTTTGATCCCTGGGGCATTGAGGGGGGCTCCAAATGTGGTGGAAATGCTCTCCATGCCCCTAAAAGATTTTGGGGGTATTTTTGAGAAAAAACATTTTTGTGGAAAACAGTTGATCCCATTGGGGCTACGAAAAGGACCAGGAGGTGGGGATGGGGTCACATGCCACCCATAGGCTGCATTTTGCCCACAGAGCATGATCTTACAGCTTGCTATTGGAGTCTGACTGCACCTTGACTTCCCATTGTATCTGAACAAGACTATCAACTGTTACACATTATTCATTAGAATTATCTTTATAATGTTACATGTTTGTACAGCTCCTGGGGGGTTTACAACAGCACCATGAGCCAATGAATCACAAAAACACAGTCATCTATACACATAATAAAAGTGAAAATATGTGAGTGTGTGCATGTGGCAGGGGTGTCTGCTTACACAGACATCCACAAACAGCTTTAACCCACTGTGCTGGGGAGCTACCAAAGCCCTCCCTCCAAGTACATTGCAGGTTACAGCGAGCACCACATCCCTGGGTTTCTTTCTGTCTCAATTGCTGTGGAATTTGCATGACCTCTCCTACTGCCTTTCCCTTAACGCTTTTCTGTTCTTTTCTATGGAACACAGCAGCTGAACATACTAAAGAGAGAGGTTTGAGGAGAATTCACCATGAATTATAGAAGTTGTAGGGACTGAAATATGTAGTTCACCTGCAATCTAAGTGCACTCTGAACTCTATCAATGATGGACATGGAATTAACTTGGCACATAGACCCAACATGCCCAACTGTGAATACTGGTAGGCTTTGTGGGTGGTTGATTTTGGCATCAAAGACTTACAGTTCCCCCATATTCAGAGAATACTGAATCCAGCAGATGGGGGATTTCGAGCAAACATGGCAACAGACCCAACATGGCCAAGTTTTCAAATTGGCGGGGTTCGAAGAGAGTTGATTTGGGAATATGGGAGTTGTAGTTCACCCTTATGCAGAGAGCACTGAGCCCAGCAAATGATGGATCTAGACCACACTTGGCACACAGACCTAACATAGCCAACTTTGAATATTGTCAGGGTTTGGGATGATTGGCGTACAATTTTGGGAATTGCAGTTCACCCACATCCTTGTGCATTTTCTAATGGGAGCATTCATTAAAAAACAACAGGAAAGAGTAGCTTTTTCTAATAACACCCCCCCCCCCCCCCCCGCAATAAAACAATGCCTTTTTCAAATAACTCAGGCATTGCCAGAGCCCCAAGCTAGTTCAACATATAACGGAGTTTCAAATAGTATGTGCTACGAGAAAGCCAAGGGAAAGGATACATTTTCAGGGCAAGTGCCTTAAACATCCTGGCTTTGAGGACTTTTTTTCGTGTCAGGAACAACTTGCGAAACTGCAAGTTGCTTCTGGTGTGAGAGAATTGGCCATCTGCAAGGATATTGCCCAGGGGATGCCAGATGTTTTTACCATCCTTGTGGGAGGTTTCTCTCATGTCCTCGCATGGAGCTAGAGCTGATAGAGGGAGCTCATCCGCACTCTCCCCGGGCTGGATTTGAACCGGCAACCTTCAGGTCAGCAACCCAACCTTCAAGTCACCAGTCCTGCCATCACAAGGGTTTAACCCACTGTGCCAACGGGGGTTCCTGCTTTGAGGACTGATGGGGGCAAGAGCATTCCACAGGAGCAGAAGGTCATCCCAATTTTGATTTTCTGTGAAAATAACCTCCTTTAAAAAAAACAAAATATACTCGTTTTAAAACAAATATTGAATGTTATTTTTAGCTTTCATTATTCTACTTTGAAATAATACTGGCAGTTCTCAAGTTACGAACAAGTTAGGTTCTTTTTTGGGAGGTGTTAGATGGCCCTGATTGTTTCCTGTCTGGAATTCCCCAGTTTTCTGAGTGTTTTTATTTATTTACTGTCCTGATTTTAGAGTTTTTCAATACTGGTAGCCAGATTTTCAATAATAGGGAGGGGAAGGCACTGGGGCCGCTCCCTGGGCAGGGCCTTTGGCTGGTATAGGTAGCCAGATTTTGTTCATTTTCATGGTTTCCTCCTTTCTGTTGAAATTATCCATATGCTTGTGGATTTCAATGGCTTCTCTGTGTAGTCTGACATGGTGGTTGTTAGAGTGGTCCAGCGTTTCTGTGTTCTCAAATAATATGCTGTGTCCAGGTTGGTTCATCAAGTGCTCTGCTGTGGCTGACTTCTCTGGTTGAGTTAGTCTGCAGTGCCTTTCATGGTCATTGATTCGTGTTTGGGCAATGCTGCTGTGTTTGGTGGTCCATATGTAGACCTTTCCATAGCTGCATGGTATACAGTGACTCCTGCAGAGGTGAGAGGATCCCTCTTGTCCTTTGCTGAATGTAGCATTTGTTGAATTTTCTTAGTGGGTCTGTAGATAGTTTGTAGGTTGTGTTTCTTCATCAGTTTGCCTGTGCGGTCAGTGGTTCCCCTGATGTATGGTAAGAACACCTTTCCTCTGGGTGGATCTTTGTCTTGACTCTCATGGCTTGTTCTTGGCCTTACAGCTTTCTGATGTCTGTGGTGGAGTATCCATTGGCCTGTAGAGCACATTTTAGATGGTTCAGTTCACCTTGGAGGAGGTGAGGTTCGCAGATTCTTTTTTGCATGGTCTGCCTGGGCTTTAATTGTGCTTCTTTTTTGACTTGGGTAATGGTTAGAGTTTTTATGTAGATTTTATGTAAACTGGCCCAATTGTTGATTTGGTTTGTGGATAACTAGGAAATCTAGAAATAGCAGTTTTCCTTTATTTTCCTTTTCTATGGTGAATTGGATGTTTAGGTGGAAGAATTAAACAAGTCCCTGGACCACCTCAACAGCGTCCACCCAAATATCCAATTCATTGTGGATCTGGTTTGTTCATAATTCATAATTTGGATAAACCTAATTTTCTTGAATTTGGCTGTTACAAAAATTTGAACTTAAATATTTCCTTTAGTAACATGAAAGAGGGAGAAATCAGTACACCATGGTTTCTTGCTCATACATTTCAACTAGGCATGTTAATACTGTAGGTACTTGTATGTATCAGAGGCATAAGTAAATATCAATCTTTATGTCAGCAGATACTTTGCAAAGATTCGAGATATTCCGTGTTTTTGCATTTTGGGAATAAATAATATGAAGGCTTGTGCAAGTAGTCAAGAAACCTGTATGATCCTTCATGTTCTTGCATTTTGAAGGAGGAATAGGTCTTGTGCAAATAATCAGAAGGATCTTTTCTATTAGTTCTCTTAAAGGTTGGGTGATAGATTTTGCTTGAGTTTTGTTCCCTTGTGTGTGTGTATGTGTGTGTGTGTTTCTTTTGCAGTGTGTCATAACTCACCTTGGAGTAACTGCTAGTGTTCTTGATTATATGTATTTGGCTAGCTG
This sequence comes from Anolis carolinensis, assembly GCF_035594765.1. NCBI lineage: Eukaryota > Metazoa > Chordata > Lepidosauria > Squamata > Anolidae > Anolis > Anolis carolinensis. Next base: position 212,565,125 of record NC_085841.1, on the reverse strand, counting down.
TTTAAAAATGAATTTGGTATCAAAACATATTTTTAAATAATCTTTATTGTTTCTTTTAAGTAGAAATAGATAAAAAAGAGGTGATAAACTGGGGTGGGAGGGAAGGGGAGAAAAGGAGAAGAAAGAAAAAAAAGAAAAAAGGTAGGGAGGTAGGGAAAGACAGAAAAGGGGAAAGAAGAGAGTAGTAACATTAACAAGCAAGCTGAAGTATTACAGTTATGCTTGAGATTTGAAATTCAAAGACCTCCAGTCCGTTCCACAGGGAAGTTTGCTTTTGTTCTTCCTTCCTTGTGTGTGTGTGTATACATACAGTATATACACACACACACACACACACACACACACACACACACACATTGCTGTGGCCAACACCTTCCTCGTTCATTCCTTTGTTTATTTTCTCCTTTTTAAAGCACCTTGAATTGTGCCTCAAAAAAACTGACGACTTGAGACCTCTTACAATTCAGAAATGTTAGCTGACATCAGTGTCAGAATGGTAACAGGAATATTATTTTTCCACAGGATGGGCATTATATGTAAATCTAAAAATGACTGGATGTAATCTGTTTTCACATGCACATGCTTCAAGATGACAATAATGTTCAATATCTATTCAGAGTGGGCATTTCCCAAGATTTAACTTGCTTTGCTTGTTTGTTTGTAGAGTCCATGGCTGTGGAACACAAGGCAGTGCTGGATTGGGTACCCAACTCAGGTAAAAAGAAAGCAAAGAATTGCTGTTATGTTGTATGTAAATGAGAAAACTGTTGAAACTAAAATTGCAGGATCCCAGAAAGAGCTCTAGCTACCATAGTCCAACATCATGCTTTTAGTATTTGGGCAATAATGGGGTAGGAGGATGGAAAAACTCCCTGTTTTGATACACACTCCCAGTGCTGCCTCCATGCACGAGGATGCAAAGGGGGAAGCGTATTTGAGGCAAGGAGATAGAAACAAATCCTGGAAGTGTGAAATTCCTCACCTACTAAGGTGACATTCATAACTTGTAAATGTAGAATTTTATTTAACTCCTCTTGACCCACCCTTGTGGTAATGCACAACCAATAAAAGCACTTTGAAAACATCCAAGGAAATAGCTAAAAACCTCTCTTTAAAAATAATTCTAAAACTAGACAAACAGTTTGAAAACAGCCAGAACACCTACCCCTGAATTTAGGATCAATTGGCCAAGCAAAATACAAGTTTTCACTTCCTGCTGAAAACCCAAAAGGATAACATCTGTCTGACCAACCTGCAGAGGGAGCTCCTCATTCAAGGTTCTGCTGCGGAGAAGCCCTTATAAGTTTGTATGGCCTTTGTTGAGGATCCTTTTATAAAATGGCTTCTTGATACTGAAAAAGAAAGGTGAACTTGAGTTCTGTAACACTGCATCCAAGCCCTGGAGCTAAAGTGGCAATCAGTAGTGCCAAAATCTCCTGTGCAGACAAACTATAATTGGTGACACCAGTTGGTGTACATTCTACTAGGGAATTTGAATAGTGAATTCTAATAGTGCTTTAGCCAAAGCAGAGCACTGGGAAATGAGACAGGTTATCAGTATGCTCTAAGGAAAAATGAGGTTGCATTTCAAAGAAAGTACTATAATGGGGTCTGAGCCTTGCCCATTAGTGAACAAATGTTGATTATTGGTTGAAACGTGAGAAAAATTAGGGAAGAAGAGCTGTCTGGAGGCCAAGGTGAGAACAGAGAGCAGAAGCATTCCTACCTAGAGATGAAAATATAATTCATCATTTAGCTGTTTCCTAACTCTACTATTGAGAGCCAAACTGAAAAGTGTTGGAATTACACATTTTGAATACAACCTGCCCACCCTGGATGTGTCATTATTCAGGAATATATTAGAACTGTATGCTTATGCTGCAGTAAATACAGTTTTCAGGTATATATTATCTATAACCTAAAGGCACCAGATCTTGTGTGTTCCTGGAGGCTAAGCAGGGTCTGCTGAGGTTAGTACTTAAATGGGGTGCCACCAACAAATACCAGCTGCTTTAGCCTATATTTCAGAGGAAGGAACTGGGAGAATGACCACTGAGTATTTCTTGCCCCAAAAAATCCAAATAAATTGATGGGGTTGCCATAATTCAACAAGTATTTATTTGTTTATTTTAAATTTATTTGTTTATTTATTTCCAGTATTTATATCCCGCCCTTCTCACCCGAAGGGACTCCGGGTGGCTTACAACACTGGCACGATTAGATGCCTATACAAATCAAGTTATAAAATCAGTTAAAAACTATTAAATACAGTATAAAATTACAGTATATAAATTTAAAGCACACATACATATACATAAAAGATAAAATGTTATCAAGGGCTATAAGAAAATTTATCTGCTATACAAACCTCATTCAAATCCCAGCCAAATCATAATCAAATGTGGGTTATATAAATTATAAATAAATAAAATCCAATTGCACTGTCAGTTCTAAGGCAAATGCAACTTTTTAATTAGAATAAGAGTTTGTGCATAATTAAAACCACATTAAATTCTCTGTGCAGAAGTCATGGCTGTTTATTTTTAGCAATTCATGTAAAGAAGCATGTTCAACACCTAGATAGTATAAATTTGACATCAAAGCTCCTATTTAGTAATTATAATGAAGATACTTAAGAAAACAGAATTAAAAGACAGGAGTAGAAAACACTTCCTTGAGAAGATACCTGTGTCACTTTTACAAGTTTTCTGAATTTTTTAATGATTTTCTGTTGTCAGGAGTAACTTTGAGATATCCAGATGTGAATGAACATTTAAAATGTGAATAAACTGTCCAGCTAAGCTAGCCTTAACTGTATAATGAATGAATTAATGGCATAGTAGATTCCTTTTTGAATCACAGAAAAGCATAATAAAGGATCATGCTTTCCTACAAAAAAGGCCAGAAAATCTAACATATTTGCACTCTCACAAGAATTAAATGGCTAGATTGGTTGAGTTGCTTTCTTGCTGGAGAGCCCCTCTAGAAAAAATGAAGATGATGCTGAAGAGCACAGTGGGAGAAGGAATTGTCAACAGAAATGTGGAGATAGGCTTGTAGCGGGGTTGGATCCAGGCCTCTTAGGGTTCCTCTTACACTGTTCCAGAACCAAAAGGTCTGAATACAAATGTACACACTATAGAATAGATGTCTTCAGAATAGGTAGGTGAGTCATAAAATTTTCAAGCACAAGATGTCTTCTGTAGATCAATTAGGAAACATCATTTTCATCCAAGACCATACTTGCTTTATGGATAAAACAGTGAGGACAATCCAGATTTCCCATGAGCGAGATCCTAATTATGAGATGTTCCTGCAATGGGTTCAAATTGCAGGACAGGAGAGTCCAACTGAACAGTAGGAAGAACATCCTGACTGTAAGAGCTGTTGAACAGTGGAACTCTGCCTTGGAGTGTGGTGGAGGCTCCTTCCTTGAAGGATTTTAAACAGAGACTGGATGGCCATCTGTCAGGAGTACTTTAATTGTGTTTTTCATGTGTGGCAGGGGTGGACTAGATGAGCTAGATGGCCCATGGGGTCTCTTCCAAGTCTATGATTCTATGGTTCTAAGTAAAAGGGAAACTAACATTCACTTGTTCTTCCTTGATTTGTCTGTAACTTAAGTTTTCTGCTTTTAATCTCCATTGCCTTTATCATTTCTTTCAGCCACTAATGCCCGAGGTTCATTACTACTATATAGTTGAACTGTCATACTATTGGTCCGTAATGTTTTCTCAGTTCATTGACATCAAAAGAAAGGTAAGAACCACCAGCTCTACTGTAGCAGAGTTCTGTAAGCATTTTCTGGTTAATGTTTTTATGTTGAAATAATATCTTCTATTTCCAGTTGTGACGTAGTATTGGAATAAGAGCGAATGATGACTGTAGTCAACCAGAAATCTATCACAGAGTCATGGTGAAGGACCTAGAGATTTCTAGGGAGAACAAGTCTTGGAATCTCCTGGTCCTCCAGTGATAGTCTGTGGTCAATGTCTGGTGAAAGTTGACCCATTAAGGCATGCTGGGCAAACTAGACATTCATAGAGATGCCTTCACTCAGATAAAAAAAATAGCATTTTCATTTGTGTTTTTTTCATTTTCAGAGATGTCCTGTGACTCTAATCCCAGTGAATGTGGAGGGCTGACTGTACTGCATTTTCAGGCAGCAAGAGAATGTACAAAATGTGCTGGCATTGCTAGACTAGCTTTAATTTCAATTGCATGTGGCAGTATTGGCCTCTAGTTAATACCTGTACTCACATTCTTATTCAGATTAGAACAAAACATCTCGGGAAGCATTCATCTGTGATACGGTTTCATGCTTGTTGTTGTTGTTGTTGTTGTTGTTGTTATTATTATTATTATTATTATTATTATTATTATTATTATTATTATTATTTATACCCTGCTCCCTCTCCCCGAAGGGACTTGAACAGCTTACAACAATTCATAGATACAAAAAATAATATAAACAATAAAAAGTAAACAATGTTGACTACATAAAATATGGAGTCCCCGGTGGTGCAGTGGGTTAAACCCTTGTGCTGGCAGGACTGATGAAGAAGGTTGGGTTGCTGACCTGAAGGTTGCTGGTTTGAATCCAACCCAGGGAGTGTGTGGATGAGCTCCCTCTGTCAACTCCAGCTCTATGCGGAGACATGAGAGAAGTTTCCCACAAGGATGGTAAAAACATCAAAACATCCAGGCGTCCACTGGGAAACGTCCTTACAGACAGCCAATTCTCTTACACCAGAAGCAACTTGCAGTTTCTGAAGTCACACCTGACACAGAAAAAAAAACTACATAAAATTAAAATTACATACTAATAAAACATTAATACGCTATTTGCTATCTAAAAACAATTTAAATATAAATGTTGTTAAAACCAGTCTGTTCCTATTGTCAGAATAAGTTAACTTATTAAAACAATAACTGAAGCAATATGCCTGTCACAAATATTACTGTTTCCTAGACGTCTGTGGGGATATCTCTAGGATTGTGATAGTGATCAGTTATTATTACGTGATAGCATTAAAACCTGGTTCAAGTATGAAATTACAAAAACACTGTAAGTGGCAGCCTGTGTTTCCTGTTGAGGCCAGCTAAATAGAAGCAGCAGGAGGGATGCATGAGATCATTCTCTTCCTACTAAATAAGCCTCACACAAGCATGGACTCTACATTTGGGAGCCAGATTAAAGCCCACAAAATTTATTTTTTGATCACAACTCCTAGAATCCTCTCGTTAGCATGGCAAGAGGATGTTACATCCTGGAAAAGTAATGTTTCCAAGCTGAACCAGGCACAATATATTTTCACGGTTCATAGCAACTTTACAGTTTTCTGCCTTAACTAATTAATAAATCATCCACATCTTGTGTATCTCCAGATATTTGTGAACATAGATATTTGCAGCAAATGTCTACCTAGCATTCTCCAAGCACTATTCCTATACAGTAATGCTACATAATTATAGCACTATAATTTCACTTTAATGACCATGATTATTTCCAGAATTGTGGGATTTTCAATTTAGGGGGTGGAACACTTAAAATCCTCTGCCAGGCTCCTCTGGGGCCTCTGACCAAACAACAAATCTCAGGATTCTACAGGACGTTGCCATGCCAGTTAAAATGGGATGTTGGTGCTATGATTTTGCAGTGTGAAAAGACCCAACATCTTTTGTCATTTCGGCAAAAGTTGCAAAAACTCTGGAATAAATCCATGTCATTTGCCAATAAAGAGGAGGGACTTCTATTTATTCCGTTGTAGCATTTGCTTCATTGGATCATTGAAATCACAGGACGTTGCCAGAGCTCCATTACGTTTCTTTTTGTGAGTTTATTAGGGAATGAGGAGTCTTCTCCCTCTAGGAGAGGAAAAATGAATGTGTTTTCCCCTTCTAAAGGTAAGAAAATAGATGAGTGACGTAAAGAAAGAGCCCAGATCCAGAGTCTGTCCATTTGTCAGTTATAGGGGAGGCGAACAGAAGAACAAGGCTTTGAAGGTCCCAAGCAGTTGCTGGTGTCCTTCAAAAATCCTGCCTATTAGAGCTAATAATGATGGCTTCACTCATTGTCTGGGCGGGGAGCATTTATGTTTAGCAATAGTGTCATCCTAAAATGGGAATGATTCATCATGTAAAAATGAAGGACTAACAAAGATGTCCTTACACTAGTATTTAATAGCAAATTCCTGGCTGGAAAACAGCTTCCATTACAACTGACTGCTGATCCCGAAAAGCCCCTTTTAGTTATTGGTGGGGTATACATTCCACTAGATTATCTCTGCCTGGTTGAAGATTAATGAGGAATATTTGCAGTCCAGTGCATCTTATCAACTCAGCATTTGGGGAAAATAACCTGACTGATGAACTTTAAAAAAAAAGAACCAGTTCATAGTCTGGCATGAGAGGACAATTTATTATCAGTTTGTATTCTGATATGCACACATACTTGTGTGTGATTTGTTCTGTTTGTTTTTACACATCCCTATACATTTGCAGAGCATGGAAAGAGCTAAGCAGAGGCAATGGGCCACTAAGAAGCTTATGCTTGTCCTGGAATATCATTACTCTAACATCAGTCAAATTTATGTATTTGTCTTCTGAGTTTTGGTAGGATGACAGATGGCCTTTTTAAAGTGTGATGTTATTTTGAGGTCAGTGTTTAAAGGATTGTAGAGAATGGCTACCTGAATGAAATGAATTGTTGCTTTATTTACATTGCTAATATTATAGAGCCATGTGTATCCTTGGCAGTTTCTAGGCCCTTTCCCTTTGCCATAACTTCCAATCAATCCTGTACAGTGTGTGTGTGTGTTCTGCAAAAGTAATCTGCTCAGAGTTCTAACTGGGGACCATGTCATTATTGAAGAAGATACAATCAGAGTGATTCAATTGTCCATGGAGGAAAACAGTTTTTTGCTGTGCTAATCCTGCTTAATACACAGTTGGAGAAATTTTCAAGATACCCACCACTGCAAGTATAATGAGAATCCATCGCCCTGATCTCTCTGTGACCTGTAGTATGTGGCAGAACAGAATGTGTCCCCCTTTTTTATTACTTAAAATTATATTTTAAAATTATATTTTTAAATTAAAAGGTGACGGTCTTAATTCATGCACCTAGATTTCCTAGAACAATATTAGGTAAGCAGACTGCTTCCATTGGGGGCAATGGTGTGCCCAAATATTTTTTTAATGATTAATTTTACTAAAATGAAAACACATGGTGTTCTAAGTCCCTGCTTCTTAAATTGTGTGTCCTGACCCCAAAAGGGATGCACAACTCAGTGTTGGGGTCAAGAAAGAAGTGACAACAGTAAAGTGGCCTAGTTGGCTGTTTTAGGCATAACACAAACCTGTTGACAACAATGGACAGTGTTTACAGTATTTATTTATTTCTCATGTCAAAAGCGAGCCAAGGTGCATGTTGCATGTTGCACCTCACTTCTGGTTCTGAGAGAATCTGCCATCTACAACGACTTGCTCAGGGGACACCAAATGTGTCACAATCCTGTGTGGAGGCTTCTCTTATGCCTCCCAGTATTTACAGTGAACTCTGTGGAAAATGCTTCAGCTGTACTTCATAAAAAATATAAAATTAGCCAGTTTAGCAAACCTTGCAAATGCAGATTAATAATCATTAAATGTTTGATTTTATACTTACTATATATATTTATATACCCGGAATCGCATAAAAATGTCTCAAATGAGGTCAAGTGGAAAAGGTTTAAGAAGCCCTGCTCAAGGTTTACACTTGGCTATGGTCTGTACTACTATATAGCCTTACTCCTTTCTTAGAGTATTCTGAACAATATAAAAGGCCGAAATACATAGCAGACTTTATCTGCTATATATCATTTCAGAAGACTCACAGCAACCTCTGTTTTGTTTTTGTGTAATAAAATATTGTGCCTTCTGCCTACCGGCCATGTTGCCTAATGGGCTAGATAAAGAACTGAACATTAGAGGAAAACAGCTACTCGTTCTTTTGCATAAAATCTTGTGCCACGCATTGGGCTAAAGTTTGCACAATTCTAGACATGTCAATTTTAACCATGGGTAGAAGATGACATAATCTTCTGTCCATAATCTTTTGACATGATCCATTGTTTCTGTAACAGGTTGAAACCTGAAGGACCTGATTTGATCATCAAGCAAGGGGAGTATGTGTATGTTTGCACACAGAGAGATATGCATGAAAGAGGAAAGAGGAACAGAAATACAAACTCAAAATCAGTAGTTTCCAGTTAACTTAGAAAATTTCTAAAACAGAACCAGTAGATACATTACATTTCCAAAACTAAAGTGATTGACTTGTTAGAATTTCAACATTAACTTACTTCTAGAATGAAATTACAAATTACATTATTCATTACTTACATGCCTTGAGGTTAGGAAGTCAGAAGGCTTAGAACACAAGATCTTAACCACTTACTTGTTGTATTCTTCCTGTGTGTTATAGTGAACACTACATAATGAGTTTATATCTCTCCCAAGAAACTGAGTTTTAAAAAACATTTACTTAGGACTTTTACTGGGATCCAAATGAAAACCACTAAGTGAAAATTTGGAGTGGAGTGAAGATGACATTATAAAGGAGAGAGAAAAGGAAAGTAAGGGAACCGTTTTTGGTGAGGCAGATGAAAAAATGTTTTTTAAAAAATGCATGCGGCTTCCAAATTCATAACAGGGACAAAGCAGGGGTAGTAAAGTTATGAATAGCATTTTAAGAATGCAAACTGGTAGGATATTTAGTGCAGGTATTTCATGCAAATGTAAGTGACAATTTAACATAACCCAGCAGTTAAATTTCCACTTTCTAACATAAATGAAATTGAATTAAATTTCTATCCTATTAATATTAGTTTTTACCTTTAGTTAATTAGGATTATTTTAATGTATTAATTATTGCCTGCATATATTAATATTCTACTGACTGCTTTCTCTGAATAAGATAACAAATGTGCCCTCTACTAAAGCACTATATTATTTATGTTTAGTTCTGTAGTATCATTCCATACTTGGATGTTACTTTTTCCACCAGTGAAGTTAGGACAGGTGGTATAAGATTCTAAAATTATACATGATGACCCATTATTAATTCACCCAAAATCCTGTGGCTCAATCAAGATTCCAGGGATCTCAGGGAGCATTTAAACCTAAAAATACACAGAGGCATTGGTGTACAAGCCAATATTGGCAAAATGTTAATGAGTTAGTTGTTAGATCTACAGAGTAAGCATTGGCCAGTGGTAAAATTTCAATGTATGACTTAAAAATGATGTTTGTAAACAGAAGAATACTATATATCCATGGGTTCCTGGACTCGCATGAATATGTGAAAATGTGACTAAGAAGGAACCTTAAAGAAATGAAGAACTTCTGGAGGACCTAGAAAGTGCCTAGAGATATCATGTTTTGTTGGACGTTAATAAATGAAACCATAGAAACTAGTCTTGTGTACACAGGAGTCATATTATAATTACTGCAGACCAGCCCGTATCCAGGATTTTGATTCGGGGGGAGGGGCTGAGTCTGAGTGAGAGAGGATCTATCATAGCAAACCTTTTGTATCGTTATCCCAATACCCCAATGCATATGGGATATAGTGAGCATGGTGATTAGATCATGATATGAATAAATATAACAGTTTAAATAATAAATGTAAGAACTTCTCATGGACCACCCTGAGAATTTTTTTTTGGGGGGGGGGGGAGGTCCCCCCCCCCCCAACTACATGCCTGACTGCTGCAGAGGTAATTATAACAATTATAAGTAGAAGTTACAGAGGCAGGCATGCAATAAGTATTGAATGGGAAGACAGACTTGAAAGTCCCTTTCACCCATTCAGAGTTGTGTCCAGTTCAACTTGAGTCCTGGTTCAACTTATAATGAGAAATCATCTCATCATCTTACTATCTTGTTGCTTTCTAAACACATACACAAGGAGGAGAGGAAGAATATATATGTTTTATCTTTGCTAGCTGGCTAAAAGTGGGGAGTTAAACCAGCTAGAGCAGCTCGTATCATTCACTTCTGAAATTTCTACATGAATTGCAGTATGGTTGGTGTTTATTTCATGACGAAATTATGCAGACATTGCATTTACTGTTATCTGAATCTAAATGTTGAAAACCGCAAATACTTACCTCTCTCCTTGTCTCCTCCCACTCTCTTCTGTCTCCAACAGGACTTTGGCATCATGTTTACGCATCACATTGTAACAGTCATTTTGCTAACCATCTCCTACACAGTTAATTTCACACGGGTGGGGACCCTGACTCTTTGTCTTCACGATGCGGTGGATGTTGTGCTGGAGGTGAGTGTTGTCTATAATTAGTCTTTGCCTGCCTTCAGAGTATCTTCCCAAAACAGACTGTTCTAAAGAAAAGGAATACACTCCCATGTCAGCTGTACTGAAATTGAATGCTCTGTTGAGTGCTGTATTGAAATTGGTCTCCAAAGTTGCAATTCTGTACCTGCTTTCTTAGCAGTAAGACCTATGAACAGGTTGCTTTTTAGTAAATGCTTCACATTGGGCTTAGGTTATACGTGTTTATGGAATACAGCTTTTCAGTTTGGAAAATAGCTTTTTAATCATAAGTCCCACAATCCCCCAGCTAGGATGACTGTGCATGGAGCTGTATTGGTCCTACATACAGTGACCCCTTCGTATCTGTTGGGGTTTGGTTCCAGGACCGCGTGGATACCAAAAACTGTGGATGCTCAAGTCCCACTATATACAATGGTATTTTAAAATATTATCTCTTATATAAAACAGCAAAATCAAGGTTTGTTCTTTAGACATTTTTTGAGGGGGGGAGGAGTATTTTCAAGCTTTGAATGGTTGAATATGTGGATAAAGAATCCATGGGTGCAAGTAGGCTCCTCAGAAGGAACAGATATGAAGTCTGTGTAGTCTCTGGCCCAACACTTTCCTTTTTTATCCAAGCATTTTTGGCTGGTTTGCCAGCTATGGCCTGTTTTGGAGAAGACAGACCTTGCCTTTATTATTCAAGATATAGTTTCTTCCAACATGATCTGCAGTGCTTCCTGTAAGGCTGTCTTTAAATGTAACTATTGGTTCAGAATGCAATGAAGGCACATTCTTGTCAGGAGCTCCAAAATGTGAGTTTCTTCATACAATCCTGTCTTCATCATTGCCTATTTTGCAGGGTGTTCAAAGTGCTACTCTTTTAGTTTAAGATACTTTGTGATTTTGGGCAAAATTTCTATAAAAGCTACCATTCTCAAATGTCTGATATGATTGATGTAAGAGAAAGCTACATAGCAGGCACATGACATAATATGCCCTCCCTGTTAAAATTTGGACATGTTCCTTTTCTTATTGTTTCAGACAATTAAAATTATAGGATTGTAGATTGCTTTTAACATGTGAGCTTTCAATATAATGCTTTGATTATTTTACATTACTTTACAGCACAATCTTCTGCATGACAAGTTTACTCAGAATTATGTCCTGCACTATTTTATGGGATTTACTCCCTTGTAAGCATGCATAGAATTGCAGCCTTAGTTTCTAGTATTTTATTCACACTTTTAATATTTGTATTTGATATAGCTCCTTGTTTGATGAAAACATTTATAAGCAGTTTTGAATGTTATTGTACTTTTTACCACACTTTATTGCTCATCGACAGAATTCCCAAACTGTGGACACATGGTGCTATTTGAATTTCAAGTATGAAAACACAATGCAAAGCAAGCTGTAATGTCTGTTTATGGAAAATGACAAGTTTTTTTCTGGAGTTATTCCTCTTTTTTGTAAACTTGGGAGATTGATGTTTGCAGTGGTGGCTCTAAAAAGATTCCCCTGTTTTTATCTGCCATTGCTCCATTCTGTGGACTGCTGGGGGTTGTAATGAGAAAGGGACATTATACAGTATTCTCAGTCAGAGAGCTCTAGTGCTTCATCAAACTACAAGCCCCAGCATTACACAGAATGGGATGGCACTTAACGTTTATCCAGTTGCTATAATGAAGTCATATGAAAAGGCCACAGGTGTAACATGCTTGAAGCATAGTCTGAAGAAAGATTTCAGCATGTATTATGGTGCACAAGGAGGAATGGCAGAGAGGAATGCATATGTTGAAACTGCATATATAGGCCAAATTGGCAACGTAGATTAGAAAGCAAAAGGAAGAAAAACCCAGCAAAGGTAGAAGAAAGCTTTTCTTTTAAAGCTTATTTCCTTAAAAGATTTGAGCTACAATCTAGTATTCACTAACCAAATAAGTGCCTGGAAGTAATTTATCTCTAATAAGCATATTTAGGTTTGGACATAATAGGAATAATATCAGAAACTCACACCTTATATCATTATTATAACTGAGAATTTTAAAAATGGTATGTTGTAGTGGTTCTTAACCTTCTTAATGCAGCAGTTCCTCATGTTGTGGTGACCCCCAACCATAAAATTATTTTTGTTGCTACTTCATAACGGTAATTTTGGTACTGTTATGAATCGTAATGTAAATATCTGATATGAAGGCTGTATTTTCATGGTTACTTCTCTTTCTCCTTGGGATTCGGCCATGGGGGGGCACTCCACCCCTCTCTAAGCCCTGACCTTGCCCCGGACCCCCCCCCCCTTCTTCCTCCTCCTCCTCCTCCTCCTCCTCCTCCTCCTCCTCCTCCTCCTCCTCCTCCTCCTCCTCCTGGCTCCAAAGCAAACCTCACCTCCGGCACTCCTATCTCTTCCTCCTAAAATGGCAGAGGAGGTGGGGCTGAGTGACGTTACAACCTCTGGAGAAGAAGAGGTCTCTGGGAAGCAAAAGCGGGGGGAAGTTAGTGGTATCTCAGCTCCTAAGACCATTGGAAATATGTGTTTTCCGATGGTCTTAGGCAATTCCTGTGAAAGGTTTGTTCAACCCCTAAAGGGATCGCAACCCACAGATTGAGAACCACTGTTCTAGAGAGTATCAACTTTTGTTCATCATGCTATATGAGATGCTTCATGGATCCTGGGAAGAATCACAGTTCTGTGTCATGTGTATTTCAGTATCAATTGCCTGGTATACTTTGTGTAAAAAACAACCAAACAGCAAATAATATTTTATAGAGATTATAACACTTGTTTTGTTTAATGTTAACAGGCAGCAAAAATGGCAAACTACTGCAAGTTTCAAAAACTGTGTGACTTCCTCTTCCTCATGTTTGCTGTTGTTTTCATCATTACAAGGCTTGGAATATATCCTTTGTGGTGAGTGGATTTACTTATTTCATCGAGTGGCTAGTGCTAAAATGGGATAAAAGGTTTTACTCTGAGGTTCACGGTGCGACACTCAAGACCTTCTCAGACTGGGAAATCAAAGGGGGTTGTAGAACCTCAGTTTTCAGGTGAATCCTAGATGAACTTTCTTAAGGTAGCCGGGAAGAAGAAATTGATTGGAAACAGAATGACTGTTAATGTGTGTCCAGATCCATTAGGCAAGTGCTATTCGAATAGATGCTCCCTGGATTGGTGCCCATCTCTCATGGGAAGAAAATAATTGCTAATTTCTTATATCAAATAGTCTAGAAATTACTAGTTTGCACTAGAAATATAGTCCAGATAAGTCAACATAGTAAGGAGCCCTCAGGTTTGGAACTAGAGTGGTCTCCCTTTGTTGTTGTTGTTGTTGTTGTTGTTGTTGTTGTTGTTGTTGTTGTTGTTGTTGTTGGCCAGTGTACTTCTTGAATCTGATTATAGTTAGTGTGAAGCCTTTTGGTGTATGAACATGTATGAATTGAAACATTTACTAGATTTTCAGTGTTGTTTCCACATCCCTCTAGTGGCAGGAGAACAGATGTTTTGTCACCTCAAATTATATGGTATGTCACTTTCCACAGTGATTTCATTTCCTATAAACAGTTCTGGGTGGACATGACCCTGAAGTCCCTACCTAATCGTGCATTTGCATTCTCTTGAGATTGTTCCTAAGATGTTTCAGAAGAAGAAAAAACTATAAGTAATGCAAACTGCCTGATAAATATTGCAACTCTGTGTTCTTAGATATTTTGTTTTAATGGTTTTTGCTGCTTTTTTAAATCAGCCTGTTGTCATCCAGTAAAAGCATTTACCCCATGCTATATACAATGTCAGTTTAGAAGTGGTAGCCATCACATCCTGTGATGTACAGTTTAGGTAAACTGAAGGGCAAATTTGTGGTGTCTGGCTTTGTGTGCACTTCTTTACAATTGTGGTGTGTGGTGAGGGTTCGTTCAGTGCCTGTGCAAAATACAAGCAGAAGGGAGAGTAGCATTTCTCAAAGAGTTACAGAGTTTAGATTTATAACCTAATAGGGTGGGAAATACTTGTGGATATTGCCATTATTTGTTGTCATTTTCCTCATGTAACTTTTACTAAAGAGAAGAAGGCTAAGACAAAAGTATATCTCCGTCATATGTAAATGATCATATATGAGTATGTCAAGGAGCTGAGCAGCAGCAGCCTCCTTTTCCTGGCAGGGAGTTGAACTGGATGACCCACATGGTCCCTTCCAACTCTATTATTCTATGATGCTATGGTTCCTGCCTTGTAATCTTCATGACTGATTACATATCTAAAATGTGATATTTGAAGTAGCCCTTGCTTGAAACTGGTGACTGTAGTTTTCATACTATTAACTGGTCTTAGATAATTGAAACCTTACCTATATTTTCCTCATTGCCCTCCTGTTCTGTTTCCTTTGTACCTTGCTGTTCATTGGCCAGTTGATAGAAGAGTTAGATTAGTTGATAGAATAATTCGCCACCTCTAAACAGATATGAAGAATTGTTGGCCTTCCAAATGTTTTTGATTTTAACTTCCCAGCTGATATATTCAGTGGACAAGGAATACTTTTATTTGTTTTCCAAGAACATATGAAGGGCCAGTGTTTTCTTCTCTACCTCTAAAGGGCAAGTTGTATTGCTGAGAGGTGATGGTCTTTTTCTTAGAAAATTGTTTTTTGAGACTATAATCTGTTTCCCAGGGGCACGGTGTCTGAACAGGAGCTGGCTTATTTGCCTGTTGGGCGAACGTTTTTTGCCTTGGGGCCGTATTGTGTGCCCAACAAGGAGCGCTGGGCCAGGAGGGAGGTGAGCCAGGCACACACTGGGTGGGTAGGGCCCGGGTCATCCTCAGGTTGTCCTACCATCCTTATGCTGGGAGGAAGGCGGGACACAGTGACTGCCCCGATCCTCCTTCCCATCCTCCTCTCCTGATCCACAGGCTGCCCTCTTGGCAGCCTGTGGATGGCTGAGTATGCTCCGAAGCAGCTGATGGCCTCTCAGCAGCTGCGTGCATTCCTCGAGCCATCCTCCCAGCATAAGGATGGCATTGTTCGCGCTGTCCTTATGCTGGTGGGAGGGTGAGACACACAGTGGCTGAAGTGCTCCAGAGGGCTCTCAGCTACTACTTGCCTTCCTCCCCCATCTTTTTGGCATCAGGACACAGTGGGCCACTGTGTCCTTATGCCAAGGTGACAGAGAAAATGAGGAATCATAGAATCATAGAGTTGGAAGAGACCCCATGGGCCATCCAGTCCAACCCCCTGCAAGAAGCAGGAAAATCTCATTCAAAGCACCCCCGACAGATGGCTATCCAGCCTCTGCTTAAAAGCCTCCAAAGAAGGAGCCTCCACCACAGTCCGGGGCAGAGAGCTCCACTGCCGAACAGCTCTCACAGTAAGGAAGTTCTTCTTGATGTTCAGGTGGAATCTCCTTTCCTGTAGTTTGAAGCCAGGGTAGCAGATGACAAGCTTGCTCCCTCCTCCGTATGACTTCCCCTCACATATTTACACATGGCTATCATGTCTCCTCTCAGCCTTCTCTTCTGCAGGCTAAACATGTCCAGCTGTTTAAGCCGCCCCTCATAGGTCTTGTTCTCCAGACCCTTGATAATTTTAGTTGCCCTCCTCTGGACACATTCCAGCTTGTCAACATCACCCTTCAATTGCAGTGCCCAGAATTGGACACAGTATTCCAGGTGTGGTCTGACCAAGGCAGAATAGGGGGTTGCATGACTTCCCTGGATCTAAACACTAGACTCTTGCCTTTTATGCCCTTCGGGGAAGGAGACGGGTTACCGCCAAAATTTAAAAGATTCAGCTTGGAAGATTTTCCTTTGTAGCCTGCACTAGTGTGAATTCACAGAGTACTACTCGAAGAAACATGGTTACAGGTAAGCAACCTGTCCTTCTCCGCCCCCCCCCCCCCCCCCCCCACACACACACACTCAGAGTGCCTTGTAAAATCAGGCATCTGTTTCATTTTCCTGGTGCAATTCAGAGATTTTATTTATTTATTTATTTATTTATTTACAGTATTTATATTCCGCCCTTCTCACCCCGAAGGGGACTCAGGGTGGATTACAATGAACACATATATGGCAAACATTCAATGCCAACAGATAAACAACATACAATATAGACAGACACAGAGGCATTTTTTCCAGCTTCACGATTCCGGCCACAGGGGGAGCTGTTGCTTCACCGTCCACTAGTGGCTGTACTTCCTCATTCCTTTCCTCGTGTTTTGCTGGCAGTTTTATGATGTTGTAAATTAGTTAAATTAGCCTCCCGCATAAAGCATACCTAAATTTCCCTACTTGACAAATGCAACTGTCTTTCGGGGCTGCATAGGTCAACAGCAAGCCAGGCTATTTAATGGTCGGGGGCTTAACCCGACCCGGGCTTCGAACTCATGACCTCTTGGTCAGTAGTGATTTATTGCAGCTGGTTACTAGCCAGCTGCGCCACAGCCCAGCCCTTATGATCAGTTGGCTCTTTTACAATGTCATTGTAAATAACCATGACTTTCCATTGTGAGTCAAAAGGGTTAAGAGGTAAATGTGCTGAATGTCCTCATGTTTAATCAGCTGGGAGTCCTTATGCATGCTGTCAGATGAAATGGACTTAATTGACAGGTCTACTGCTGTCAAATTATCTTGCAATGTAAGCTAGCCAAAGAAATATACCTTAATATAGCTGCTCAGTGATGAAGAGAAAGATTGGCACATCTTCCAACATCAGTTTGCTTTTGCCAAGACTGTTTCTTTTGCACAGCAGCAGAGAGGAATTATATGTCTAGTCAATTTTCCCATTCTGTTAAATATTGTGTTTCTTTTTTACCAGTCATATGGGGTGGTGAATTCTGGGAACCGTAGTCCCAGGAAAAAAAAAACCTGTCAAACTCTTCCTGCATGATGTTTAATTCCAGCCAATTTTTTTGTATCCAGAAACTAGGTTGTGAGCTGTTTTTAAATTCCGTAATTGATCTTTCCAAATCAGTGAGTGAGTGTGTGTCTGCCTTCAAGTCACCTGCCAACTTTTACAGAGTTTTCTTAGGAGAGGAATACTTGGGGGGGGGGGGGGGGGGGGGGGCAGTTCATGAATTGCTAGAGTTCAAGTATGGTATGACCAAGTCAAGTTCATTGGCTAAATATGCCATCTGGTGGCTATATTTGGTCTTCTGCATGTGAGCCTTCATCCATACAGGATTTTGCATCCTTTTAATCAAGCATGTGACTGGACTTACTATTAAATCTTAGCCACAATAAATAAGTATTGCAAGAACCTACATTGACCATGGATTGCTATATTTATTACTGGCAATTTTTTCACTTGTTGGTAACAAAATAGTAGACAAAAAAAGGACTTAGGGTACTCTTTTTAATATGCAACAGACTTATTTCCTGAAGAGAAAGTCAGAGAACCTAAAAATCAACAAAAAAAAGCTTCAGAAAGTATGTGTAACAGGTTCATGTTCAGTTCTATTAATGTATACCACATCTTTCCAAACTGTGTAGTGACATTGTTAGTGTGTTGGCTGCAGTATGTGTGTCACACGAACATAATGAGAAACTTCAGTGAAATAAGCAATAAATCATATGTTGTAGTTTCAAAAATATGAATGAAAGGTTTTTGTGAGATGTTTTGTGTCCTCTTACATTTTGTTATTACAGTTTATGTATGTGTGCCCATATCTCTTATAAGGGGTTGGTTTCACCTCCAGTTTGCTAGTAAAACTGTATTACTGTTTAGCAAAATGATGCACGTATAAAGAGTTTGTCACCAACATGAAATGTTTCGAAAGCTCTGATGCATACATTAATTCTATTGACCTGTGTCAGCCAGGAAGTTATAGATACTTCTTATAAACAAGCAGAAATAAATACTCTTAGAGGTCTCATGGGGAAGAGTGCCTTAAAAGACAACATGCATTACATAATTATAAGTGTAATATATGAGGGTGAGGAAAATGGGTGAAAAGTAACATACAAACCTGTATTGCTTTGGAAGCTCATTTTCTTGAATTCATCTTGAAGACCACAGAAGGTAGTGTAAATGTGGTCTTGTGAGTTACCAGCTCGCATGCTGCCCTACTTCCACAACTAAATGGATTGGGGTGGAGTAAGGAAGCAGCTCGGATAAATGCAGCCTCTTTCATTAATTCTGTATTGACGACTCTTTTTTCTTTTAGGATATTGAACACAACAATGTTTGAACTTCCTGAAATTGTCGGTGGCTTTCCTGCCTTATCAATCTTTATAATTTTACTACTGATACTTCAAGTTCTTCACTGTTTTTGGTCCTACCTAATAGTAAAGGCTGCTTATAAAGCTATTTCGAAAGGCAAGGTAAGAATCATTGCAATATTTTCTTCACATTTATGTCTTCTTGCTTTCCACTCTACGCATCTGATTAACTTTCTTTTTCATACAAATTGGTCAGAATAGCACCCCTAAGATCTCTGGCATTTATGATCCATGGCAAAGTCTTACCACTAACTTGCAACTTACATTGGATTGATATTACAATATAGGTAATACTACAATATAGGTAACCTGAACCTTCCCTTGCTTTATACCTGAAACCTGTTTACTATGAATCCTAACATTCTGTTTCTCAGAATCAGAAAACAATATGTGATAGGAAATCTAGATCTGCCATTAAGCATACACTTGTTTTGAGGCTGCTGCCTACTCAGTTCCATTGGGAAAGTACCTGTGTGATTACATCAGTGTTTGCTTCCATGTGTTGCATTAAAAACAGTGTACAAAATATGTTAAAACTGCATTGTGCACAACAGTTCTAAGCATTTACCACAACATATGCCAGAAAACTAGAATTCGAAGATGTAGTTTTAGGGCTGAAAGTTGTGACTTCAATGGGCCCTGATCCTTCAGTATCTTCTATTTCAACACTTATGGAAAGCACTGCAGTTGTGTCAGATCTGCAGTTGTGTTCTCTTCTCCTGGTAGGAAGCTACTTGTTTCATATCAAATCATATGTGACTTATCTTATCCTTCTTAATTATCTTCTTTCTGCTGCCTTTGAAGGCTGGGAGGTGGAACCCTTTGCATGTAAGTTTCTCCTCAGAGAAAACGAACATGGTCAAAAATACACATATTCATGCATCCACATGTACACTCTCTCACACACACTTGTACACAAGCCTGTAAACTGCCAGCCTACTGTCTTGCTTTGCTTTGCATCTTCACTCATTTTCTTGCCTTGTTTCTTCAGTGGCTGTCATTCTGCATGTACGCTTTCTTTAAGATTGCATGTTTTTCTTGTTAGTTAGCAGGTCCCAAAGCATTAAAATACCAGTTTTAAATCCTGTGTTCTGAAACCAGTTTGGCTCTAAATGAAACAGTTCAACAGGGAGAATACAGAAATGTCATGGCATTCTCCACAGCTGTCTAAACATTCACAAGTTGAACCTGTTCAAAAAAGTTGAAGAAAGTATTTGAAACTATGTACCTATGGAGCTATTTTGCCTCTTTAGTCATGTTGTCACAGGAATGTTCCCTTGAGTAAAAGTAAGCAGAGAATTTTAGTCATGGAAAAACTTTCTCAGTTATATGTGCCCAGCCATTTGAATTCTCTCTATACATATTTTGATAAACTAATAATTCCCTAACTTAAATTGCTCAACTGGGCCTTGGGTAGTTCTGGAAGATACCTCCAGCTAAACCTAACTTAGAATCCCATATTGAATGCCCAGTCATCAAAATGGTTCAAGCCACATCTCAGTTATCTTCAGCGTTCTTTGGCGTTGTCATGGGCTACCTTTCTTTCTCTTTTCTTTTTCCTCATGAATTTACTGGTGGTGATTGTGCAAAATGATGCAGATTGTTATTTTACACATTTCACTGCTCCAAGGTATTTTGGGCATCTTTTGGGGCCTTGTTGATTTGCCCATTGTATTGCCAGTTAAAATAGTTTTCTCTCTTGCGTCTTTGCTGCTGCTGCTTCTTAATTGCTCGACTTTTTTCTCTCACCTTAATTGCCACAGAATGTCTTTCTGCGCAGTGTACACTGCCTCTTCATGACAGTGTTTCTACAGTTCCTCAAATAATCATTCCCAAAATTACCTTTATCTTTTACATTTTTCTGAAAAGCAGAAGGTTTGTAATGGCAGGGATAGATGAAGGAGGACTGGGGTAGACTGGGACTAGCCTAGTGCCAGCATGGGGTCATTTTGATGATAAAACTGGGGGAAATTGAGTAGAAATTGAGTAGATAGATAGATGAATTTGCCTGGCCACAATCATGCTTAGTAAGAACATGAGAAAAAGTCATCTCAATGGCTACTCCCCAATTTTATAAAACTTTTCTAAGAGAAGTTAATGTGCCTCCTTTTCTGTTGACCTTTTACCAGCAGGCAATAACCTCTTTCTTTAGGCATATTTTTTCAGCTGACTAGCTATTGAGGGGAAGAGTTTTAATAGGGTGGGAAATGCTTTCTTTTTTCTTTTATGCTTCTAATGTAGGTCTTTTTAATGATTTGTGAAACTCTGTTTTAATCTTATAACGTACTATATTTCTTATTCTATTTGTTTTAATCATGATATAAGTTGCCTTGGATCTCAGTAGTAGGAGAAAAGTGGTATCTAAATAAAGTAGTACAGTTGGCCCCTTGTAATGTAGGGGGAGGGAATTTTCCAAGCACTTACCAACCACTTTATGGCCATGATCTTTCATAGTCACACTTAACATAAGGGTTCTACCATATCACTTCAGTAACACTCTTCCAACAGCTACTCTGTGGCTGATGGAATGTCTGGGGATCAGAAAGGCATCTGACTGAGGACTGAGGACATCTTCTGCCAAGGTTCTCTACAGGTTTCAACATATCATTAGTCTGAGTCTGGCGATAGGAAATTAGCCAGACAATTCTCCAATCCCTTCCACTTTCCACTAGCACCAGAATTGAAGTGATACGGTGAGTTTGGTAGTCAGCTGAGGAGGCTTCGGTCATTGCGGAAAGAGGAAGGAAATGCCAATCTCTGTAACAATTATATAAAACCCTATATAGGTAACTAGCTGTGCCTGGCCACGCGTTGCTGTGGCGAAGTCTGGTGGTATGGGAAATAAAGTATTGAGGAATTGGTGGTAGTTAAGGTAAAGGGTAAAGGTTTTCTCCTGACATTAAGTCCAGTTGTGTCCGACTGCACACTGAAGTGGATCATATGGCAGTGTGGAGTCAAGATAATCCAGTTCAAAGCAGATAATATAAGATTATAAATGGGTTATATAGCTGTGTGGAAGGGCCTTGAGTCTACACTGCCATATAATCCAGTGCAAATTAGATAATCTGTGGAAGAGGCCTAAGTGAGGCCTAAGTCTGCCTGTCCCCTAACTGAACCCTGGCTCTCCCTTGGCTGAGTCGGTTGCTAGGAGACCAAGTGGGCAGAGATTAGCCCTCTAAACTGGCAGCAATTGAATAAAAACAATTATTGCTCTCCCTCTAATTAGGACTTTATTTTTCTTTTCTTTTTGTTGTATTAACCTAGAGGCGTGGATGATGGGTTGTGTTGTCAAATTTCAAGGTTGGGGGGCCTGTAGTTTTGTTGTTTTGTGGGTTGCCGTGATGCCATCACACATTTATATATATAGAAGGTAATGGTTTCCTCTGACGTTAAGTCTAGTCATGTCTGACTCTGGGGGTTGGTGCTCATCTTCATTTCTAAGTCGAAGAGCCGGCGTTGTCCATAGACACTTCCAAGGTCATGTGGCCAGCATGACTGCATGGAGCGGCGTTACCTTCCCGCCGGAGCGGTACCTATTGATCTACTCACATTGGCATGTTTTCGAACTGCTAGGTTGGCAGGAGCTGGAGCTAACAGCGGCCGCTCCCGGGGTTTGAACCTGGGACCTTTAGGTCAGCAAGTTCAGCAGCTCAGTGCTTTAAACACTTCGCCACCAGGGCTCCAAAACCCTATATACACAAGCATAATGTGAAGTTACACTTGCATATATCAGTAACAAAATACTGGCCTATGTGTTGAGTAGGCTAGGTGCAGCTGTCTCAAGTGTAGTGTCTCTGGTTTGGCATTCACGCAAAAATAGATGAGAAGCCTTCAAAGTAGAGGCTCGTAATTTGATGCTCTTCTGTCAGCCAGGAGGTGGGCAGGGAGTGCATAAATAAATTAATTGTTTTGTCTCATTCCTCTCATGCCAGAGATACCAATGCATTTCCTTCTCATTTTCTTGCACCCTTTACAGGCGAGGGATGACCGGAGTGACGTCGAGTCTAGTTCAGATGAAGAAACCTCAGTCCCTCATTCAAAGAATCCCCATAATTCTGCTACTACCAATGGGACAAGTGGAACGAACGGAACAAACGGGTACCTCACCGGTGGCAATTCTGCAGAGGAACACTAGTTCCTGGGCCACACACTGAGACACGAACAAAATGAACTGTTTGCTACTGAAAGTAAATAAGTTGTGAATGCTGGGTTTTGATTTTTTTCCACCTCTTTCTTCCTTTCTTCCTTCTTTTTCTCAAAATCAGAGAAAAAAAAACACACACACGCACTTGGAGTATTTAAAAGCTTCTGATAGCGCACTGCCGTATTTCCTGTTTGTGAATGACAGCGCCACACCATTTTATGTATGTAGGCATGCTGTATGTATATATACATGACTAGATGGGAGCAGTATTTTTTTCTGTAATCCTTGGACATTATTTTATATCTTGTTGGGCGGGGACTTGGAAGATGAAATTAACTTCTTCTAGGTCTCTTTGGACTTCATCAGTTCAAGATACTATCAAATAAAAGATACGTATATTTTCTGTGCTTGATTTCTACCACCAGAATGTAATATTATAGGCACCTGCCTAATTTCTCTTACAACAAAGGTAGAAAAGTTTCACCTCCCATTCTAGATCTGTTTTTCCCTTCCTTTTTTTCTTTTTTGCTGGACCTCTTTTTTCTTGCCTATTTGCTGAAGGATCCTGACTTTAGAAATTGCCAGCACAATCACAGTGATAATTTCTTCCCCTGGTGTGAAACTTTAAAATGGTGCATTTGTTTTTTAAATTGCTACTGGTGGGGTCAAATCGATTATACAAATTAAACCACAGATACTGTAAAAGAAGATATGTTAGCATTGTTTTAAACACCAAAATTGGTGGCAAGTCGGATTAGAACCTGCTGTTTGTACAAATGTCCAAACTATGTTTACACCAAACGTGATGACCTCAATTTGTAGACGGGTCCTGCCTTTCAGATTTAACCTCTGTTTAATTTAAACTTCTTGTGTAGATTTCATTTTGATGCCTTTTTATTTTATGTATCAGAAAAATATGTTTACTTGACCCCCATAGTCATGTATGCAAAAGTTGATATAGAAGAAGTGTCAAGAAAACAATTGCTCACTAAAAATAGGATTGCCCAGAAAGGATTGGAAAAAGACTGGAATGTTTGAGGCCTAATTCTTTCAGATAGTGTTTTCAAACCTGCATAACTTCAGACTTAAATGTGGGGATTCAGTTGGTTTAATACTGTGCCATACAAAAAATATTCCATGTACATAGGAGTCATAGTAGGATGTTCTAGCCTAGGACTGTCTCCTGACATATTAGTTTATGTCCAGGGTCTTTTTGGTATCATGTGTCTCTTCCAAACACATGAGTGTGGTAGAATACAGACTCTCATGACATTTGTGAGAATTTGGCCTCTTTCTGCTGCCTGATGTGTATTTCAAGTTTATGCAACGCTCTCCTGACTTCCAAAGAGCCAGAAGTTGGAAAGTTAACTCCTGGCATAGTACATACAGTATAGGGTTACAAAAGGCTCCTGTGCCTTTAATTGTCATGTACAAGAGGGAATTTCAGCTAGCTTGTTACCTGGTTGTTTGAGAAGTAACACCTGTTGAATTCTTTCTTCTACACAACTATTAAAGATACAAGCACCCTCCCCAGTCTGGAACCCTAAGCCAGTATGTCTGTTGTCCAATCTTAGGCAATGGCACAGCCCAATAAGCAACCCACTTATGCTTTTGCTTTTGATATTTTGTGTACATGGGGTAACCTGGGTGGCTCATGTTCATGGGGTTTAAGGTGCAGTCTTAGTTCTTCTGCATAACATACTATTGTTCCTGCATCATTCCACGCATTCTGATAGACGCACCCATAGGCCTCATAGCAGTCTCTTCACATAGTTTTTGTGGGAGGCAAGCCACATTCATTAACCCACAACATTGCCACTTTTGGTATCATTCAGCCCAGGCTAGGAACATGAAAACCTACTGGATACATGTACTACAGGATGGATCAATAACAAGCATCCAGCCCTATTAATGACTAGTAAAACGAGCACTAGCAGTAACCTAGGTTGTTTCCATATTGCAGAATTATAGTAATGTTGACACCACATTGACTGCCATGGCTCCGTGCTACGGAATTCTGGAATTTGTAGTTTTGTGAGATATTTACCTTTCTCTGTCAGAGAGCTCCAGTGCCACAAAAACCTACAAATCCCGGGATTCCTTAGGATGAGATGGCAGTTCAAGTGGTGCTGAACTTTTATAATTCTGCAGTGTGAACAATCTTATCAGACTTCTTTACTTTTCTAAAGGAAATCCGCTCAAATAACATGCAGCAAAAAGAGCATTCAGGATTTTTAAAAATTACTTGTCTTGAGATTGATTTTCCCTGAAGATACTTGCAAACTACTATTCTTAATACAGAAGGAACTTCTGTCCTTACCAAAGCAAATGTCAGAAGAAGAGAAAATTCATCTAATAATTTGAAATTGTTGCTTTTCACACTACAGCTTCCAGACTCCAACCAGCCTGGCCAACAGCCAAGATAGCTGGGGAATCTTGGGAGCTGTAATCTAAAGATAATGTTTGCTAGCCCTGGTATCTTTGCCCAGTAGTATTCTGTTACTACTAGGTAGTGATGTAATATATATGCCAGGTAATACACTGGAAAGATGGTAATACACACAGAGTAGAACAGCCTGCTCACAATCTGAAGAAATTGTTTTCAACCACAAATCTCTTTTGCTACTGGACATCTGCTATAATTCAGATGTCCTTAAAATGGTTAAATCTAATACAGTATTTTGTCAATGTATACAAAAGAGACTTTAGAAATGGAAATAAAGTATCTCTGAGTTCCATTTCAGCCATCCATTCTACTGACTGTTTTTGAAGCTAACATACCCCTCCCATATTGGGTTTTTGGTTTTGGTAACGTGCATACAAGTTCCCATTTCAATTTGCCGTGTTTTCAAAAACATTCAAAAATTTTAGAACCAGAATGCGTTGAGTCAAGATTTCATATGTTAACACTTATTACTTTAATATATGGAAATTCACTGGATCAATTGCTTATTTAGTAAAGTTTAAAACAAAACAGCACAGTTGTGCAAATCAGCTCTGTAGAAATGCCATTGTGGAAAAATAGAATGAAAGGTACTCATGGAATAAGGGGAATAAAAGTCATTAGGCCTTTCAGTTCTTTTGCGCTGTTAATTGTACTTTGGTGGGAAAGGGAAGTATAAAGCAATACTAACACTTATTATTGCCAAATTCTAATCATCCAGGTGTTTTGGACTTCAGCTTCCAGAATTCTCAGCTGCCTTGGCTGAGGGATTCTGGAAGCTGATATCTAATATACCTGGAAGTCTAGAGTTTGGGAAACACTGAGTTAGAGATAACTATGCTATCATTCAGGATTTAGTTCATGCTTCTATGGCTATGGGTGTGCTACAGGTGTAGAAGACAGGTGGAAATCCATCCACTCCATCTTTGAATTTCGTGTTAATAGGCAAGCTCTGCAGTGAGGATATGGAGGTACAGCTATAGTTGAGTGCCAAATTCTCAGTTCCTGAGCTGATGGAAATGATAATAATGTCCTCCCAACTACAGTGACATCCTCACTTAAGTATTTTCCTATCAGCAAAGTATAATTGTGATGGGTGGTTGGAAATTATCTACACTCACTTTTGTCTTAACGTACACCAAACATTTTGGTCATGATTAAGCATCTGGAGCTAGTCTGGAGTCCCTTATGCATCAGGAAACCTGACTGAATTGGGGTCTCTGCACTGGCATGAATTAAGGTATTCTATGTGAGTTGTAATTTCAAAAAAAGGGGGGACACACCAGCAGCTTATATTTAATTATCTTTTGACAAAAAGGGCAGGATTTCCAAATTGCTTTGAGGTGTTGTGTAGGGAGGATTTCTGAAACAGGTTTGGTTTTCCCAATATTATTGTAAAGGGACTGTGTATCTATTAGTTGTGCTCATGCCGATGCAGTCAGAGCTTAGAAAATAGACTTAGTGGGAGGAAGGCTCCCAAGTGTTGCTTTGGGTAATACAGAAAATAGTTACAAAGCATACTGTGATGTAACCCAATATATGGAGCTTAATGTAAGAGATTTATGCTTCTTATGTCATAGCCATTCTGCAGGTGGATTCCTTCTTCAGGGAAGGTTTGTCCACTCTTTCCAGTGATCTGAAGTAAACAGAGGTGGGCATGTGAGTGCATAAGATCAGACTTTGCCTCCCAGAGTAGTATGTATTCTAGGAACTGAATCTTCTAGATACAGTTTGCATTTCCTATATTAGTATTTTCAGCCTTTTGTGTGTGTGTGTGTTAAGATCTTAGTAAAAAGCTCTTTGGTTCCTTTTTAGCACTAGAGTAAGAGATGCAGTGGCTGGAATGTGTAGAATAGGGAAAATAAGAAATGCAGTGTGTGGAAGGTAGTAGCTAGACTGAATGTTTTATTACTCAGCCATGAGATAGTGAAGTAAGATCCATAGTCGTGTGCATTTATTCTCTTTTAAGTATTGACATGAGACACACTAAAAGAAGACAATGTGTGTGTTTGTATAAAAAAATAGATATAGCCACTTGAGGATGGGAATGTGGGATATATTTGCAATCTCCATCCAAACTGGTGTGCCAGATTGAAAATGCCAAAAAGAGACAAATATAAGTTTGTCTTTGTTGCCACTTTGAGGTTGTTCAACATATTGCATTCATTTCTTGTCCATAGCACAGTTTTCAGTTTCTGTATGTTTGCATCAGAGGGCTGGTTCACATAAGCTGTAGTGTGGAGAGACAATCCCACATGCCTTGGGGTTCATGTATACTCCTCCACTACAGTCACAATATTTAAAATGATCAGTGTGACCCAGGACCCATAAGCATATGTAAGTAGGATTAGTTTGCACTATCCATGAATCAGACCTCTACAGGTTGCCTTACCCAGGCTGCCTGTCCACCATAACTATTTTGGTGTTTTGTTTTGTTTTTGCGATGCACTTAGGTGAAACTTCCTTGTATGCTTGGTTCACATTGAAGGTCCTACATGCAATGACATATAAGGAGCAGGACTCCAAAATTATCTTTCTATCCCATCACTTGGGGAGTGTAAATCAGAGATGAGGCACAAGTGACTTGTCAGATGATGGATTGCAACTCCCAACAGTCCTAGCCAGCATATCCAAAGGTAAAGCCTGACAGGCGATGCAGTCCAACAATATCTAACAGACACAAGCACATAGAGGCCGGTGTTTTTTATGAACTAAGAAGTTATTTTCTCATGAACATGCTGACTGAAAGTTAGTTGCTAATGATATTAAGCTACATGCACAAATAGCTTCTCTTACAGAACATTTGCAACTTTCCCCTGTGCTATCCTGGGTTCAAAATGGTTTCCTTAGAGCTGGCATCTGTTGTAATGGATCTGCAGGGAACTAATGAACATCTAACCCCAGAAAGGTAAGTTTAGTATTATAGCCAAAGTGAGCAAAGTGCAGCCTATTAGATGTTTCTGAACTGAATCTCCCAACATTCCTCCCCATGGTTGATACTGGCAAGGACTGGTGGGATTTCCAATCTTAACTAATTATAGAGGAGCCCACTTATCAACTCTCAGATTTAGAGGACAAGTGGGATAATCACGTCTTAACATATCACCAGTATGTGACAATATATAGCCACAGAATGATTATGAAGGTCCTTCATGAGGCATATGTCAAAGAGATGTCTCTCCTTTCGGATCATTCCACAGTGGAGCTGAGCATGTTCTAATAAGCAGGAAACTGTCTTATTTGTGGTTGGATGTACCTGTGTGTTGCTGTATTTTGCAATAAACTTTGGGCAGATTGTTGTGTAACCCAATGCAAACGTGTTCCGAATGTCTTACATTGAACACAGGAAAGCATTGGTTGCTCAGCAGTCTAATAGTTTCAGGTTGATCATCCTTTCTGCCATTCACTTGGGCAGTTGGTTTGGAATATAGGGCTAAATATATTCACAATTCTCGTCTCAAAAATGCATAACACAACATTAACTTGAGCTCTCTGGAATTCCCATAGATGTGTGGATTTCTTTCATCACCCTCTCCACATTGTTAATATTATGTATTTATTTTTATTTAAAGAGTGCCTGGTAATATATTTACTCTTGTATTTCTTGACTATTTCCAATAATAAACAACAGCAGTTCTATATAATATTGTGACCAAATCTGCAGCATTCAACATTGAGTTGCTTTGACATCACAGACCAGAACTTCAGAGACTCTTATTATAAACCAGTGGTGTGTTACTTGGACATGCTGTTGACTGCACTTTGATTTGCTTTTGATTCAACCAGGATGTAGCTGAAAATGCCGCTTTCTGCTTCTCCTTTTTTTAAAATAGCTATATTGAGATTTTGATAAAGTTACCTAGTCCATTTTTAATTGCAAGAAGTTAGGGTTATAATGACAAGGAAAACTGGAATTCTTGACTCTACTTGCATAAGTTAGAAATGGCCTCCACAAATTTTAATGGAGGAAAATGGGTGTCAGTATTTTGATAGTGTTATTTATTGTAACCTTCATTCTAAGCCTATGCTTTAGTGATAAAATATATCAACTTGAAGCATTAATGATCGTCTCAAAAGGAAGTAGGGTATACACCAAATTGGTAAGTTTGATGGGGTTGTGCAACGTTCTCAATCGCATCCATCATCCCCAGCTCTGTATGGTGGTTAGCTTTAGCAGGTCAGGTCAGGACAAAATGGTGCAATTTTTCACCTGTGTTTTTTCAAGACAATCCAGCAGTTTGAGCAACTCTTGGAACTATGTTAACTATACTGATATATTCCACTGTCAGAAATACCGCTATGTGTTTAGCCTTGGATTTTGCTTCTGTTACTATTGTTTTCTCTTTTTTCTTTCCTGAAATACAGAAATTACAGTTCTTCCTGGAATATTTGGAACCAATCAATATTGTGAATTTTGATTTGAAAACACTTTCATAATAAACACTAAGTATTAGGAAAAGTGTGTTTCCCTTGCCTTCTTTATAGTTGAATGGCAACAGAAAAAATACCAAGATTGCGTCATACTTTGTTCCACTGCTATCCATGTGCAGTTATACTAACAGTCTCTATCATAGTTTCGGGTCACTACAAGTAAGGCAGCAACATCACCCACTTTGAAATTCATAGGGTGTTGTCAATCCCTTTTGGCCCTTCCTATCTTTACGCCTACAGCCTTTGCTCAGCTCACATAATAGTAGGCTTAAAATCAACCCAAAGGTTGCAGCCTTCATTTAAGCAAAAAACAAAGACCATTTTAGTTACCAACCAAAGCAATCAAATTACATTTGAGTTGCTTAGTAATCACTCTGTAATATTCTAGAGGGCAATAGGAAGAAATGCTATTGCTTTGTGCCTTCAAATAGTTTAATGACTTACAGCAATGAACCTATCATGAGATTTTCTGAGAGTAACTTGCCCTAGGTCACCCATACTGCCATGTAAACGTGTATTATAGTGCTTTGTGGGACCAACTGGACATCAAGTTCTGGCTTTTGACATAGTCGTTTCCGACTCTTTGTGACCTCATGGACCAGTCCACGCCAGATCTCCCTGTCAGCCGTCGCTGCCCCCAGTTCCTTCAAGTTCATGCCAGTCACTTCAAGGATATCATCCATCCATCATGCCCTTGATCGGCCTCTCTTCCTTTTTCCTTCCATTTTACCCAGCATCATGATCTTTTCCAAGCTTTCCTGGATTCTCGTGATGTGGCCAAAATACTTCATCTTTGCCTCTAGTATCCTTCCCTGCAGTGAGCAGTCGGGCATTATTTCCTGGAGGATGGACTGGTTGGATCTTCTTGCGGTCCAAGGCATTCTCAGGATTTTCCTCCAGCACCAAAGTTCAAAAGCGTCTGTGTTCCTTCGCTTAGCCTTCCTTATGGTCCAGTTCTCGCATCCATAGGTTACTATGGGGAATACCATTGCTTTCACTATGCGGACCTTCGTTGCCAGTGTGATCTCTCTGCTCTTCACTATTTTATCAAGGTTGGCCATGCTATTGAATCCATGACATCTAATTTCCACATCTGTGTAAATGCCCTCTGCAAGTTACTGCTAACAAAGTAAAAACAATTCATAAAAAATACTTTTGCAAACCTAAATTAGTTGTATTTTTAACCAATTTGATCTTTGTGAGAAACTGTAGGGATTTTAGCCACTTTAAGCCTCCTTCAGGAGAGATAAAGCAGGGTATAAATACATATAATAATGGGTTGTGCATTTTTCTGGGCTGTATGGCCATGATCCTGAAGCATTCTCTCCTGACATTTCGCCCACATCTAGATGTGGGCGAAACGTCAGAAGCGAATGCTTCTGGAACATGGCCATACAGCCCAGAAAATGCACACCAGCCCAGTGATTCCGTCCATGAAAGCCTTCGACAACACAAATATTGTAATTTTTATTATTACAGTATTGAGGTATTTTCTGATAGCAGCTAAGAAAATGAACATTGCTGGAATATTGACACATGTAAAATGTGGCCGGCTAGGTATTTGCTGCTCCTTTTAATACAAAAATACAGTAGAGTCTCACTTATCCAACACTCGCTTATGCAACGTTCTGGATTATCCAACGCATTTTTGTAGTCAATGTTTTCAATACATCATGATATTTTGGTGCTAAATTTATAAATACAGTAATTACTACATAGCATTACTGTGTATTGAACTACTTTTTCTGTCAAATTTGTTGTATAACATGTTTTGGTGCTTAATTTGTAAAATCATAACCTAATTTGATGTTTAATAGGCTTTTCCTTAATGCCTCCTTATTATCCAACATATTTGCTTATCCAACATTCTGCCTGCCCGTTTATGTTGGATAAGTGAGACTCTACTGTACCTCACTTTCAACAAAATCTGAGTATCAGGATTCACATACTTCTTGAATATGAGAATGGACGTCCAATGCCAATGTCTTTTAAAATGTCTTGTCTGGTACCAAAGCTAAACAATCTGGTACCAGGATATTTAAGAATATGCCTTTCTTCTTATCCTTCTTGCTCACAGAAGTCTTCTGTAGAGGTACTCCTGGTAAGTCCACATGCATCAGAGAACCTTTTGGAGTCTGCTGATAGCAAGGTCTTTAGCATATTCACTTTTATCAAATGCAAGGCATTTCCAAGTGTGACTTGACCATTACTTCATTGATGATTCAGTTCTTTCTTTTAGATCTTCAGGATAAATTAGAACTTTATCCTTAATGCAATGAATCTGTTAATTTGTTTTAATCTAGTCCATTTTGAATTGTTGTTACAACTCTGTCTATAAATTTATTCCCTTTGTGCACCCTTCCTGCCCTCACTTCTATAGCCTACTGTAACTCCCAGTATTCCTCACCATTAGTTGTGCTGGCTAGAGCTGAAGAGATTTGCAGTCCAACATCACCTGGAGGTTGCATAATTCTCCCTATTGATTTATGCACATAGAGAGGTGTTTTGCTCCCTCCCTTCCTTTGTCCAAGGCATTGGTGCAGAGACTGAAAACATCCAGAACAGATGTCTCATTTCTATGGAACATCCCAAGATACCTCTTTCTAAACTAATACTGATTCATTATCTCTCTGACATAAGTGCGACTTGCATAGGTAATGTGTGCTGCCTGTTTCTTCTTAGGATCATGTCTTCGTGTTGTAAATATGTAATAAAATATTGGTTTAAAAAAATAAAACCTTGGGTTAAATCTGAACATCTTAATAGATATTTAGGTTCATGTAACATGAATTATGTTGGGCTGAAGGAGTCCCTTTTGGGCCCATATTGCATTAAGAAGAAACAATGCTGCCGAAGTATCTCCACATTATCAGACCTTTTTGGAAACTAGGCCCACTTTGAAGACTAGAATCTCGATGAGAAGAAGAAAATTCATGGTATAGGTTAACAAAGTACATGTGTCCCTGGTCTTTACCTCTTTAACAGAAAGTGTGGTTCTAGAGACAAAAAAAATATGAAAAGCATAGAGATAGAGTTCCAACATATTTCAGCAAACAATATGAACATGTTACCCTTGCAAAAGTAACAAAAACACATTTTGAACCTTCTAGATACCACTTGAAGGTTTCTTCCAAAATGTATCCAGGAATAACGTTCTTTCGCCAGCCCGCACTTTATTTACTACTAGTTTGGGGACCCGGTGGTGCCCGGGTCATTTGAGAAAGGCATTGTTTGCCTGTGTTCCAAGTGTAGTCTAGATCCAATATCAGCTGGGTTCAGTGGGTGCGGGTGAACTACAACTCCCATATGCAATTGCCATAATCCATGGTCCATCCCTTCCAAAGAGCGCCGGGGTGTAGAGTAAGTCATGGTAGCTCTAGGTGGAAAGTTTTGGTCTTGATCAGTCATTGGTTGTAGTTGCAGTGGTGTCGGGAAGTGTGTGAAGGTATTGCAAGTCCCATCACCCTTGATCTGACCTCTCCCAAACTGCACCAGGATGTAAAGTGGGTAATGGGGGGTATGTGTGCCAAGGCTGATCTTGTGTTGTCATTGGTGGGAGTCACAGTGCTCTGAGGAAGTGAGTGTAGGTATTGCAAGTCCCATTGTCCATGGTCCATCCTACTCCAAACAGCGCCAAGATGTGTAGTGGGTCATGAGGGCTTTGTGTGCCAAGGCTGATCTTGTGTTGTCATTGGTGGGAGTCGCAGTGCTCTGAGGAAGTGAGTGTAGGTATTGCAAGTCCCATCATCCATGGTCCATTCTCCTCCAAACAGTGCCAGAATGTAGAGTGGGTCATGGTGACCCTACAGTATGTGCAAAGTTTAGTCTTGATCAGTCATTGGTGGTGGTTGCAGTGGTGTTGGGAAGAGAGTGAAGGTACTGCAAGTCCCATCACCCTTGGTCTGACCTCTCCCAAACTGCACCAGGATGTAAAGTGGGTCATGGGAGGGAATATGTGCTAAGTGTGGTCCTGATCCGTCATGGGTTAGAGTAACAGTGATCTGTGGGAGTCGAAGCTGTTGAAAGTACTGTAAATACCATCATCCATGGTCCAGTCTCCCCCAAACCGCACCAGGATGTAAATGCGGCAGGGGGGTTAAGTTTGCCAAGTTTGGGCCAGGTCCGTCATTTGTGGGGGTCGTAGTTGTCTGAGGAAGTGGCAGCCAATCAGAAAGTTGCCACATACATACACACATATAAAAATTCACTTTCATTATATATACAGAAGATACCGATATAGATATAGATATAGATATAGATATTCATTTTAGTTATCTTATTTACATTTACAGATCTATCATTTATTAACATGTTGGAGGTTGCTGGTGCGGCAGTCTCGTCTGCTTTACCATTTTCTCTCTATGTTGCTGTTCATGCATACAGACAGCTCCAGGGGGTGCTGCTGTTTGCCTTGCCTATTATAAGTAGGTACAGTAGAGTCTCACTTATCCAACGTAAACAGGCCGGCAGAATGTTGGATAAGCGAATATGTTGGATAATAAGGAGAGATTAAGGAAAACATCAAATTAGGTTATGATTTTACAAATTAAGCACCAAAACATCATGTTATACAACAAATTTGACAGAAAAAATAGTTCAATACACAGTAATGCTATGTAGTAATTAGTGTATTTACTAATTTAGCACCAAAATATCACGATATATTGAAAAAATTGACTACAAAAATGCGTTGGATAATCCAGAATGTTGGATAAGTGAGACTCTACTGTATACACAGTTTTCCCAGCTGAAGTTTTATTGCACTGTTTACTATAGATGTGCCAGCAGAGGACAAAGACAAGAAAGAGGATCTGAAGGGCATAAAATACTACAAAAGGAGCTGCTTTGTTAAGTAAAATATGCACACTGACATTATGTTCTTATTTGTTGCTTGTCTTCATTTCTGATTTACAGCAAGCCTAAAGTGATCCTAGGAGCCTCCGGTGGCACAGTGGATTAAACGGTTGAGCTGCTGAACTTGCTGTCTGAAAGGTCGGCAGTTCAAATCTAGGGGGCAGGGTGAGCTCCTGCTA
This sequence comes from Anolis carolinensis, assembly GCF_035594765.1. NCBI lineage: Eukaryota > Metazoa > Chordata > Lepidosauria > Squamata > Anolidae > Anolis > Anolis carolinensis. The sequence continues at coordinate 212,530,547 of NC_085841.1, read as the reverse complement.
TTAGCCCCAGCTTCTGCCAACCTAGCAGTTCGAAAACATGCGAATGTAAGTAGCTCAACAGTTACCACTTTGGTGGGAAGGTAACGGTGCTCCATGCAGTCATGCCGGCCACATGACCTTGGAGGTGTCTACGGACAACGCCAGCTCTTCGGCTTAGAAATGGAGATGAGCACCAACCCCCAGAGTTGGACACGACTAGATTTAATGTGAGGAGAAAGCCCTCACCTTTACCAAAGTAATCCTATCATGACTTTTCTTGACAAGATCGATTTGGAATGGGCTTGCCATTGCCGCCTTCTGAGACAGAGAGATTGAGACTTGATCAAAGTCACCCAGTGGATTACCATAGCTGAGCAGGGGTTCACACTCTAATCTCTCCGAGTCCTAGTCCAACCCATGAACTGCTAAGTTATGTTGGCTTTTGATGCTCTTATTATGCCAACCCAAATTTTCAAAGCTCACTAGCTTTCTCACAAGGCAAAATCTTTAAAAAACTGTGCAAGAGAAATGATAATGTTAAGAGTCACAGGTCTGCATATTGCTTGAGATAGTATAAGGCATTACTACTCAGGTAGTCTCCTGGACCAGCACTAGTCCCTGAGCCAATGACTGCCAGTCCTTGGGAAGGAAAGGAAGAAGCAATTACAGTGAATTGCTCACAAATTTAGTGCTGATCCCTGCCATATTAGGGGGAAAAATAATTGCTGCTTCTCCAAATCTCATCACTTGAGAAATGTACTGTTGTAGAACAAGGGGCTGTGCAGACAAACATCAAGCCACATACCTCAAGATCATTAATTGGGAACAAACCCAATTCATGAAAAAAAAATATGCTCACGGGGTTGTTGTATGTCTTTCGGGCTGTGTGACCATGTTCCAGAAGTATTCTCTCCTGACGTTTCGTCCACATCTATGGCAGGCATCCTCAGAGGTTGTGAGGACCTCTGAGGATGCCTGCCATAGATGTGGGCAACCTCTGAGGATGCCTGCCATAGATGTGGGCGAAATGTCAGGAGAGAATACTTCTGGAACATGGTCACACAGCCCGAAAGACATACAACAACCCTGTGATCCCGGCCATGAAAGCCTTCAACAACACAATAATATGTTCCTCTCCCTTTGAAACCATAAAGTGTATTCTTTTGAGACCTTGGCCTGGCTTTAACCTGCAGGAGACACTAGGTCCATTTGTAGACAGAAAGCAGTGGAAAGAGGAAAATGCTCTCTAAACTAGCTTTACATGAAAATGATATATGTTTAATCCAAACTATACTGAAGATGAAGACATGCATCAAGTTTAAAGTATATCTGTCCAAGGAACTACAACACCATTCCTATCATTCTTGACTTAATGAGTCAATGCTTTCTTCCTCCCATGCACAGTTAGTTGGACAAGAGGTGTTATCACAAACATCTTCTCAATCCTGTTTCCATTCTGTTGCACCCTAGATGAAAAGTGTTTAAGCAATCCTAAGTATGCTCTGCCCATATCTTGTGTCATTTCAGCCGTCCCAAAAACAGGACACACCTTGAGTTGCTTAGAATGGTCTTAATCTTAGATGCATCAAAACTGGAACCCGTTCACACTACATATTTATAGTACTGTAACTGTCTTGGTTCCATCTTAAGGAATCCTGGGATAGACAGCTAGAAGCCACATTTAATGCTTCCAACAAACTACAAATTCCAGGATTCCACAAGGGCTTACACACTCCTGGACAGCCATGTGTTGTCCATCCCTGGTACTTACTTAGGCGATCCCTCGTAGCTCGAGGACGATTGTCTTCATCCTTGGTGTCTTGGGGGTGGGTTCTTAGGTGGCTGAAGAGACCTATTCTTGACCCGCATATTCTCCCGCAGTGAGGACATTGGTTTCCAGGTGGAAGGCGGTCCTGGTCAGGGTTAGCTTGACGCTCCTTCCTCTTGGCACGTTTCTCCCTTAAGCCCTCCATTCGTGCCTCTTCGAACTCCGCAGCACTGCTGGTTACAGCTGACCTCCAATTAGAGTGCTCAAGGGCCAGGGCTTCCCAGTTCTCAGTGTCTATGCCACAGTTTTTAAGGTTGGCTTTAAGTCCATCTTTAAATCTCTTTTCCTGCCCACCAACATTCTGTTTCCCATTCTTGAGTTCGGAGTAGAGTAACTGCTTTGGGAGACAGTGATCGGGCATTCAGACAACGTGGCCAGTCCAGCGGAGTTGATGGCGTAGGAGCATCGCTTCAATGCTGGTGGTCTTTGCTTCTTCCAGCACGCTGACATTTGTCCACCTGTCTTCCCAAGAGATTTGCAGGATTTTCCTGAGTCAACGCTGAGTTTGGTGTGACGTCTGTAGACAGTCCACATTTTGCAGGCGTAGAGCAGGGTTGGGAGGATAATGGCTTTGTAAACAAGCACCTTGGTATCTCTGTGGGTGTCCCGGTCATCAAACACTCTCTGCTTCATACGGAAAAATGCTGCACTCGCAGAGCTCCGGCGGTGTTGTATTTCAGTGTCGATGTTGACTTTTGTGGAGAGGTGGCTGCCAAGGTAGCGGAAATGGTCAACATTTTCTAATGTTACACCGTTAAGCTGTATTCCTGGCATTGCAGAGGGATTAGCTGGTGCCTGTTGGAAGAGCACTTTGGTTTTCCCAATGTTCAGTGAGAGGCCGAGCTTCTCGTATGCTTCTGCAAAGATGTTTAGAGTGGCTTGTAGGTCTTCTTCTGAATGCGCATAGACTACGTTGTCATCGGCATATTGGACTTCTATAACAGATGTTGTGGTGACCTTGGTTTTGGCTCTCAGTCTGCTGAGGTTAAATAGCTTGTCATCTGTCCGATAGATGATTTCCACTCCGGTGGGAAGCTTCCCATCAACAAGGTGAAGTATCATAGCGATGATGATGGAAAATAAGGTGGGGGCAATAACACATCCCTGCTTGACACCTGATTCCCCCTTAAATGGGTCACTTTGGGAGCCATTGCTGTCCAAGACTGTTGCCATCATGTCATCATGGAGGAGCCGGTGTACACTGACTAACCTTATTTTAAGGTTTGAATAAATGGGAACGTTTATGCTAGCAGTATCTTCCAATCTCACTTTGTTTAATTGGCTCTCACAGTAGATTTCCACATGGATACAAACTACACACACAATTGGAAGCCCTAAAAATATGGCCTGGATACATGGTATGTATGTATGTATGTATGTATGTATGTATTTATTTATTTACTTATTTACAGTATTTATATTCCACCCTTCTCACCCCGAAGGGGACTCAGGACAGATCACATTACACATATAAGGCAAACATTCAATGCCTTGACATAGAACAAAGACAAAGACAAACGCAGGCTCCGAGCTGGCCTCGAACTCATGACCTCTTGGTCAGAGTGATTGGTCTCAGCTGGCTGCAGCTGGCTGCTCACCAGCTTGCACCACAGCCTGTACATACAAACTGTATTTGATTAGGATCAGTCCAAATAGTATGGTGAATGTGTACCAAGCAAAGTCTTCTGCAGCACCCTCCTGTTCTACCAATCCAGAGACTTTGACATTACAAAGAGGTTCAAGGGCAGTATCATCACAGCTGTGGTGGAACAAAAGGGAGAGAAGCTGTGCTACAAAGACATAAGGAACTGTTAACAGTCAAGCATAGAAATAACATTTTAAAATGTTTTGGAAACTCACTGGCAAATTGGACACCATCCCAATGCCTGGAGAGACTTCGAAGAGCATAATCATCAACTGCCCTGCTCAGATTTTGAAAATCCAGAGCCATTGCATCTTGACTGAATCATTGCACCTGTAATGTGGGCTTTCCCCTTTCCTACACTCTTTCACTTTCCCAACTATGATAATTTTTTTCTAGTGGATCACGTCTCATGACATGTCCGAAATACAACTGATTCAGTTTAGTCATTTTGATTTTTATTGAGAGTTCAGGCCTAAATTGCTCTAGGATACATTTACCGTATTCGTCTTTGTGTCACTCTTTGGAACTCTCCTCCAGCTCATGTTGAGTGCATTTATTTTCTTCCTAACAGCTTTCTTCACGCATGTGGACAACTTCAAAAGAAAGGAGGAAACCATGAAAATGAACAAAATCTGGCTACCAGTACTAAAAAAACTCAAAAATCAGAACAGTAAATAAGAAGCAACACTCTGAAAACAGAGGAGTTCCAGACATGAATCAACCAGGGGCAGCTAACGACTCTGAACAAAGGATGCCCCCAGGCAGGAAGAAGCCAGGAAATGAAGCTATTCAATGCTAATTAAGGTGATTAACTACAACATTCACGCTGGCCTCCAACTGACAAGAGTTCTTCTCTCCACAGATATATATAAACCTTCCTTGCTTAGTTTCTCCATACCTCCATACCATACCTCTGAGGATGCCTGCCATAGATGTGGGCGAAACGTCAGGAGAGAATATTTCTGGAACATGGCCATACAGCCCGGAAAACATACAACAACCCCAGCTTTCTTCACTGTCCAGGTTTCACATCCATACATAGTATTTACTAGAAACACCGTAAAACGTTGTACAATGTGTTCCAGAGTTACATAAAAGTTATATAAACTCTTGTAGGGAACCAAAAGCTGCATGGAATTTTCCAGAGTTTAAACTATAACTCCTACAATCCCCAAGCCAGCAAGGGCTACATCTGCATTAGCCAAGGCTGCAGGGATTAAAGAGAATTTGAATTCATAAACAACCAAGAGGAAGAAGGGGAAATCACAAGCTCAGGCTTGCTGGGACTTGTATGATCATATACCTATTTCACAGAAAGGTTTGTTGAATCATTTGTTTAAGAAGACAACAAGCTTTTCAGTGTGCACCATGTGATTCTCATATCTATTTTCGCAATACAGTTTTTGCCTTGGGGATTAAGGAGTACAAAATATTTATTACACTTACGTTGCAACTTCCTTGGAAGAAACTCAGTGTGGCTTACAAGGCTATCCATCCATCCATTTTTATCTTTAGAACAATCCTGTGAGATAGTTCAAGCTGCTACATGTAACTGGCCCAAGATCATTTAGCAGATGTCACAGGAAAACCCAGATTTTACCAGTCTTATGTGGCACCAAGACAGGTTTCTATATGTATGCTTCTAACATATTATACACATTGTATGGTCTGTAGTGTCTGGAATCAGATTCACCTATGAAACTAGTCACTGCCATGCTTTTAAGTATATTTTCAACATACTGACTTGCTTGCTTATGTAGCAGGAACTGCAAAGGATAAAATCAGATGTGGGAGAGCTAAACCCTGAATTACCTGTTGTTTTGCTTTGCTGACTTCATCTTATTAATTGCCATGGATCTTGTATCCTAGTGGAACTCCCAGTTTTAGACCAGAGGAGGAAATGTTCCAGCAGGAAGAAGCCACAGTCCAGAATGAAGAATCCTCTGGCAGGCTGCGTGGTGAGTAACTTCAGACTTCTATTTATCTCTGCCTCTCCTTTAGATTAGAAAAAATGGTGGGTTTTTTGTTATTTAGTGTACCACCTAAACTTACTGTCCAACTCAGCTGCCATAAAGAAAGTCATATTTCTTGGTGCTTTTAAAGTACTCTAAATTATCATTTCTCGGCTTAGTGAGGATAGAGGCTCACTATTAGCTGCATATCCCTGTAGGATTCCTAGTTGAAATAAGGGATAGAGTTGCTGTACCTTTATAAGCTACTAGCATGGGGACCCGGCGATGCCCGGGTCATTTGAGAATGGTATTATTTGTCTTTTAATGTTATGCATTCTGTTTGGAGTTGGTGAACTACAATTCCCAGAATCATGTGGTGCAGTACTCTGTGGATGGGGGTGAACTACTGCAATTTCCAGATTCCTGGGGCAATTGTCCCGAAATATCTATCAGTATTCACAGCAGGCAATATTCAGTCTGTGTGCCAAGTTCAGTCTGTGTGCCAAGTCTAGATTCGTCATTGGCTGGGTTCAGTGGTCTTTGGATGGAGGTGAACTACAACTCCCAAAATCAAGGCCCCTTCCCACAAATACCTGCAGTATGTTCAGTAGGTCATGAGGCTTCTCTGTGTGAAATGTGGTCTTAGTGCATTGTCGGTGGGGGTCAGTGTTTATCTGGTTGCAGGTGAACTATAACTCCCTTTTTCCTAAACTTGTCCAATATGTTGTATTGGTTATGGGGGCTCTGTGTACCAAGTGTGATGCTCATTCATTGTAGGTGAACTATAAATCCCAGTACCTACTACTCCTCAACTTCCAGTCCAGTTTCCCTCCAAACCCACCAGTAGTCAAATCTGGGCATATCGGGTCTGCATGGCAAGTTTGGCCCTGAGCCATCATTATTTGGATTCATAGCGTTCTGGATGTAGGTGAACTATAACTCCTCTATATTCAGGACCGGCCTGAGGAAATTCAAAGGGGTATGCAAATATTTTTTTGCGCCCCCTCCCCTGCGCCGAAGGAGGCGTGGCCAGGAATGGCCCCACCTCCCGTGCCCTAACCTCGCCTCCCACACCGGGCGGCCATGCCTCCTGCGGCGCGGGCGGCGTGGGAGGCCGGGCCAGGGTGCGCGGCGTGGGAGGCGGGGCCAGAAAGGACTCCCGCTGCAGCGGGCGCGCGCCGTGGGAGGCGTGGCCGGTCCCGCCTCCCGCGGGGTGCGCCCTGGCCTGGTTGCGCCATGGCGCGCCCCGTGGGAGGCGGGGCCAGACCTGGCCACGCCTCCGCGTCACATGGCCCCGCCTCCGCCAGGTGTGGCCCCGCCTCCCAGGGGCTCAATAGCGCCCCTGGGAAGGTGGCGCCCAACGCGGGGGCGTGGCCAGCGTGCCGTGTTGGGCCGGGCCTGTCTATATTCCCCAGTAGGAGTCACAGTGCTCTGACTTGATGCAGGGTGAACGACAACTTCCACCATGTGGAGTTAATCCCAAAACTCCTCCAGTAAGTTTAGTTCCTGCTCAGTTCTGCTCTGTTTGTTATGCGGAGAGATTGGAAAGGAAAGGGCAGTGGGCGGGGCCATGCAAATTCCAGAGCAATGGAGAACCCTGGGATGCCTGCCTGTGGTGGAAGAAAAAGCAAAATCTAGGATGAAATGGTCCCCAAACGAAAGCATTCCTTGGGTGGTGGGCCGTAGTGTTTGGGAAGGACATTGGCAGGGGCTGGGCTGCATGTTCATGGCACTCGCTGTAACTGCAAAGTCAGTGGAAAAGAGTGACTTGCTAGATTCTTAAGCCTGGGAAGTATAGCCTGTTTGTGGAGGCTGGAGGCTGTCTGTGTGAGTGGACATCTGTGCCACATACACACATACGGGTTTTTGCTTTTATTATGGATTTCGATAGATTTAGATTTAGATTTAGATTTAGATTAGATTTAGATTTAGATTAGATAAGGAAGCGGGGATTCCTGTAGTTGTGGCTTGTGTTAAAATTCTCTCTTCTATGTAATTATTAAAGGGACAGGAGACTTATCTCTTATCTCACCTGGCAACCCTAAAGTCGAGCAAGTAGAAAGCTGACCCTTGAACAACTGTCCTGTTCACCGAACCTGTGCATCCCTCTTGCAGCTGCAGAGGCAGACACAGTGGCCAGATTTTGGGACTTTTCTCTTCTAGGTAAAGGTAAAGGTTTTTCCCTGACATTAAGTCCAGTCGTGACCGACTCTGGGGGTTGGTGCTCATCTCCATTTCTAAGCCAAAGAGCCGGCGTTGTCCATAGACACCTCCAAGGTCATGTGGCCAGCATGACTGCATGGAGCGCCGTTAGGGTCACACCAATTTTTAAAAAATTGTAAGCTTATTTTTCCTTTTCTACCTTTTGCTAATGGCTTCTTTGTTTTTTATCTTCAAACTCTAAAAGTAGCCAGAAAAGGCTTTTTAAAACTTCCCTCCCTCTCCCAAAAAAACCCACTCCATTTTTGTTTCCTTAGGAATAAAAAGAAATACACACCTTCTGTTGCTCTCCTTTCCCTCCCTTTTGACTCAAATGTTCTTGCAATAATAGTAATAGTAATAATAAATCCTGCAAATTTGCAAGAGTCTCTCTTTTTCTTCCCCTTCCACCATGCAATCTTTTTCTTCTTCCTGGCTTGCAAGAGGTTCTGTCACTCACTCTCATTTCGCTTTTAAAAACATTCCCTCCTTGTCTCTCTCTCTCTTAAAAAATAAGATAACTTCAGCCTGGGAGGAGAAGCGGAGAAGAGAGGTTTTGGAAAAGAAAACATACTGTGGCCTCCAGGCTCCGCTGCTGGCTTGACCTTGACCCGATTATAAGCCGGGGGAGGCTTTTTCAGCCCCCAAAAATAGATTTTAAAAACTCGACTTATCTTCAAGTATATATGGTCCTTATATCCAACTTTATCTTTTCATACGGAAACTCAAAGCAGCTCACAATCAAAAACATTACAATTTAAAATATACAAGTATGCAACAATAAAACGGTATGTCAACAACAACAAAACTTTATTACTGTCCATAGCCAACACAAAGAACAGTATATAATTATATATTATCGGTAGTAGAGTCTCACTTATCCAACATAAACAGGCCAGCAGAATGTTGGATAAGCGAATATGTTGGATAATAAGGAGGGATTAAGGAAAAGCCTATTAAACATCAAATTAGGTTATGATTTTACAAATTAAGCACCAAAGCATCATGTTATACAACAAATTTGACAGAAAAAGTAGTTCAATACACAGTAATGCTACTGTATTTATGAATTTAGCACCAAAATATCACAATGTATTGAAAACATTGACTACAAAAACATTGACTACTAAAAGGCAGACTGTGTTGGATAAGCGAATGTTGGATAAGTGAGACTCTACTGTATTACATTTAATATATTTGTATTATTATATTACAATATTATTGTGAGAGTTGAAGTCCAAAACGCCTGGAGGGAAGACAAAGTTTGCCCGTGTTTGTTATAAAGCTATAGCTCCCACCATTCCACATTATGAGCAGTCCAAAGGATGTCAAGCTGGATCAATGCTATAGTGTATGGAATGCTATGGAACCCAAAAGTTGTAGTTTGACAAAGTTTTTGCCTTCTCTGCCAAGGCCTCACCAAACTACAACTCCCAGGAAGCCATAGGATGGGGTTATGGCAATTTAAAGTGCCTCAGTTTGTCATAGATGGGGCCCTGCCATTCCTCCGGACTGGGAAAACGTTGGGGGACAGAGAAGGGGCTCAGAGAAAGCCTAGCAAGGCTCAAGAACTGTCAAAAGTAGCTGGGAGGCAGAAAACTGCAAGTGTTACAGAAGCTATGTTAAGAAAAGATTGGAGCCAGAGGGGTGTGTGCTGCATTCATCTCTGTCATTAGAGAATGAATCCCACCCCCACCTACACCCCCACGGTGGTGCAGAGGATGTTTTTCCAGTTTCAACTGGTATCCCAGACATCCACAACTTCCTTTGAAGCTGCATAATTTGGCATAAATCCAATTGCTCGTTTTATCTAAGAGTAAACCATGGGAAACCCTAACTGAGTAAACCCTAACTGGAGTAAACCCTAATGAGTAAACCCTAACTGGAGCCCCAGTGGCAAAGTGCATTAAAGCACTGAGCTGGAGACTGAAAGGTCCCAGGTTCAAACCCCAGGAGCAGTGTGAGCGCCCGCTGTAAGCTCCAGCTCCTGCCAACCTAGCAGTTCGAAAACATGCCAATGTGGGTAGATCAATAAGTACCACTCCGGTGGGAAGGTAACGGCGCTCCATGCAGTCATGCCGGCCACATGATCAAGAGACAAAAATTGTGTGATCATGTTACACTGGTCCTTGCTTGTCTTCCTTGGTTTCTAGCTCATATCTGGGGCCAATTCAAAATGCTGGATTTGATCTCTATAAGCTCTATTTGGCATGCCGCCCTCTTTCCAGAAAAAATATGACTCAGCGCCCCCTGGTAAAGGGGGCGTGGCTTAGAGGGGTGGGAGTGGCTCCTGCTCAAGAGGGTGGGGCTGAGCCTCTCCCCTAGTTCAAGATGCACAGCTGCAAGGGAGAGGTGGGCAAGGCCACAAATGGGCGGCCAGGACTAGGATGGGTGGAGTTACGAGCTCTGAGGCAGGGCTGAGCTTCTATCCCTGTCCTGCGGCGCCTGACAGGACACAGGAGGCGGGGCTAGAGGAGGGGGCGGGGCCTCTTCCCAAGTGCCTGACAGGGCTAAACCTCTATACCCCCCCCCATGTTCTAACAAGCGCCTCCAGGCAGCGAGAGCACCGAAAACCAACACTGAGGCCAATAATCTTTTAATATCTTTATTAAAGCAAATAGTAATCTAAAAATGAATTGGTGGAAAAGTTGAGCAAGCAATAGCCCTTTAAGAAAAGGTATAAGATACTCCAGAAATGTCAAGAAATATGTCCAGTATTAGAGTCCAAAGTCCAGATACCGAAACACACTCAAACCGAAACAGCGTTTGAGTGGGGAATCAATTCGACAAGCAAGGAACACAAACAGGGTTCAAATGTTCATGAATAGTTCTTAGAAGTAAGACAGGAACTTGAGAGCGTAGAAATAAAACTTGGTACATGAAACAACAGAGAAGTAGACTCAATCCCAGTCTAATCGTGAGTAACAGCGACTGCTGGCTGCCCGAGTTAAGAGGCTGGGAACATGAGGCGATGAACCTTCTTAACGTTGGGTAACATTGACACCGCAGGGAAACTACTGTGAGCAAAAGTGTTATAAGAACACTAGCTGTGCCCAGCCACGCGTTGCTGTGGCATTTTCTGGTGGTGTTGGTGAGAAATTGTTGAGGTAGTGGTGGTATTGAATGTCTGTTGTATGGTAGTCTTTATGTTTAGTATGCAAACTGAAGTGGATTATATGGCAGTGTGGAGTCAAGATAATCCAGTTCAAAGCAGATAATATAAGATTCTAAATGGGTTATATAGCTGTGTGGAAGGGCCTTGAGTCTACACTGCCATATAATCCAGTTAAAATCTGATAATCTGTGGAAGAGGCCTAAGTGAGGCCTAACTGTGCCTGTCCCCTGGGCTGAGTAGGTTGCTAGGAGACCAAGTGGGCGGAGCTTAGCCTTCTAACTGGCAGCAATTGGATAAAAACTATTATTCCTCTCCCTGTAATTAGGACTTTATTTTTCTTTTCTTTTTGTTGTATCAACCTAGAGCCGTGAATGATGGGTTGCGTTGTCAAATTTCGAGGTTGGGGGGCCTGTAGTTTTGTTGTTTTGTCCGCTGCCCTGATGCCATCACTCTTTTATATATATAGATGGGGGAGAGGCTCAGCCCTGTCTTGTGTTCTTGGGAAGAGGCCCCGCCCACACACCTAGCCCCACCCTTTAGTCCTAAAAGGCCTCTCAGGAGAGGTATTGAGGCTCAGTCCTGTCTCGGGCTCTTGGAAGGACGCCCCGCCCCCTTCCCTAGCTCCACCCTCTGTGTCCCAACAAGCGCCTCAGGAGAAGTATAGATTCTCAGCCTTGTCTCAGGTTCTTGGGAAGAAGCCATGCACACTCCTCTAGCTCCACCCCGTGTGTCCTAACAGGCACCTCAGGTGCTCAGCCCTGTTTCCGGCACTTGGGAAGAGGCCCCGCCCCTCCTCTGGCCCCACCCCCGTGTCCTAATAGGTGCCATCACCGCCCCCCTGGATCGCTCCAGAGTCCACTGCAGGGCGGTAGCGCCCACTTTGGGAATCACTGCCTTAGCACATGATGGAACTATTATTGGTCCTGAAGGTCATCTATGGAATCAACCCTGCAGGTTTCCCTGAATCCAAGGCAAGGAACATGGCAATGCAAAGACTTGAGGGCTCGCTTGGCTCTCACAACACTATCTTTTCAGCAACCTCCGATGGCCTAGGGGATAAAAGCCTTGTGACTTGAAGGTTGGGTTGCTGACCTGAAGGCTGCCAGGTTCGAATCCTACCTGAGGAGAGTGTGGATGAGCTCCCTCTATCAGCTCCAGCTCCATGTGGGGACATGAGAGAAGCCTCCCACAAGGATGGTAAAACATCAAAAACATCCGGGCGTCCCCTGGGCAATGTCCTTGCAGACTGCCAATTCTCTCACTCCAGAAGCAACTTCGGTTGTTCCTGACACGAAAAAAATATCTTTTCAGCAGCTGTTTTTGTTGTTGTCCAAAGCATGAAAGTTTACTTCTCCTTTGTATTTTGCATATTATTTTGCTGTGCTCTGTTGATACATACTTGCTGGATTTTAAGATGTGATTAATTTAAATTATTTACAGTAAAATTTTAATATATGTGTATGTGTGTGTGTGTGTGTGTGTGTGTACAGGCATGTGTTTATAAATAAATATGTTGTAGGTTGCATTTAGGAGCCCCCAGTGGCACAGTGTGTTAAAGCGCTGAGCTGCTAAACTTGTGGACTGAAAGGTCAGCGATTTGAATCAGGGGAGCGGAGTGAGCGCCCGCTATTTGCCCCAGCTTCTGCCAACCTAACAATTCGAAAACATGCAAATGTGAGTAGATCAATAGATACCGCTCCGGCGGGAAGGTAACAGCACTCCATGCAGTCATGCCAGCCACATGACCTTGGAGGTGTCTACGGACAGTGCTGGCTGTTCGACTTAGAAATGGAGATGAGCACCAACCCGCAGAGTCGGACATGACTAGTCTTAACATCAGGGGAAACCTTTACCTTTACTCTAGGTTGCATTTTTATTTGTGATGAGTTACTTCCCAGATCTATTGCTAAGCAAACTTTCCTGGGAATGCTGTGAGGCAGAAATCAAACTTTTTTTTCTTTTCAAAACACCATTGTGCAGAAATTGTTGAGTTGTGCAAAGAAAGCTCAGGCTTCAGCCCTCCTTCTCCTTGCTTTATGATTGGATGGCCCAAATAGTGGCCAGTGCATGATTTATGGCGTTTATTTTTTATTTTGCTTGAAATGCTCACATGCCCATATTTAGGGAACAGGAAATGGTGTGATCAAGCAAAACCATGTCCTCCTGGCCAGCACTGGCTAAAAGGGTCATGCAATGATGATGTTGGCTGGTAGATATAAGGTGAACTATAAAAATGTGTTGTCGAAGGCTTTCATGGCCGGGGTCACAGGGTTGTTGTATGTTTTCTGGGCTGTATGGCCATGTTCCAGAAGTATTCTCTCCTGACGTTTCACCCACATCTATGGCAGGCATCCTCAGAGGTTGTGAGGTATGGAGAAACTATAAAATATTGCTCTAAAACACTCCCCGAGCCCTTCCTTTATAAGATAGGATGGTACCCACATACATGTGTTCTTTTTTTCTTTTTTCTTTTCTGTAAGATTAAAATAAACCTTACTACTGATCCAAGAAACATTGGGTCATTTTTGCCTATCCTTGAAATTTCCGAAGCTGTTCATCCTGGTCTGGCATGACAATACGATCCATTAAGTCAGTGGTTCTCAACTGTGGGTCCGCAGATGTTTTGGCCTACAACTCCCAGAAATCCCAGCCAGTTTACCAGCTGTTAGGATTTCTGGGAATTGAAAGCCAAAACATCAGGGGCCCCACAGGTTGAGAACCACTGAATTAAATGCACTGAGATTTATTTCCAACTAAGCATGCAGAAGATTGTGGTGAAAAAGCAACTGAGAGAGGAAGGGAAAAGATGAACACACTTTTCCAACTCCACCCCAAGATCCAGATTTCTGTATTATCTGAAGCTGCATCTTGGGAATAACATCTACATAACTGGGCCCCATGTGAAGCTAGGCTCTTAGATGTTTATCAAAGAGTTGTTGAAGAAAGTGTTCTTCAGCAGACATGGCAGAAGCAGCTTGCTTTTCTCTGTTTAACCTGCATCCATTATACATGCCTGTGCAAATTGCATCAACTGCCCCTGCTGTGTTACTTGATACAGTTTCACCTTGTCAGTGTGGGCAATGCATTACAAAAACTGAACATCCACCATAAAATATTAATACAGTGTGTTTTCCCTAGAAAGCTGCATCACCCGCTGGTGTCACATAACAGAAGAAACGCAGATGAGCTGGTGGATGCTGATGTAGCAAAGTTTCTACCTTTCAGTTTGATGCTATATATTATTACAATAATAACTAGCACAGCGTAGTGGACTAGGGTTCAGGGAAGTAAGGTTTAGAATCCTTACTCAAACAGGGAAATTCATGGGGCGAGCTTAGGCAAGTTACATCTATCTATCTATATATATAAAAGAGTGATGGAATCCTGGCACCGAGCAAAACAACAAAACTAAACACCCCCCAACCTCGAAATTTCATGACACAACCCATCATTCACGGCTCTAGGTTGATACAACAAAAAGAAAAGAAAAATAAAGTCCTAATTACAGGGAAAGGAATAATAGTTTTTATCCAATTTCTGCCAGTTTGAAGGCTAAGCTCCACCCACTTGGTCTCCCAGCAACCTACTCAGCCCAGGGAACAGGCACAGATAGGCCTCACTTAGGCCTCTTCCACAGATTATCAGATTTTAACTGGATTATATGGCAGTGTAGACTCAAGGCCCTTCCACACAGCTATATAACCCATTTATAATCTTATATTATCTTCTTTGAACTGGATTATCTTGAGTCCACACTGCCATATAATCCACTTCAGTGTGCATACTAAACATAAAGACAACCATACAACAGACATTCAATACCACCACTACCTCGACAATTTCTCACCAACACCACCAGACAACGCCACAGCAACGTGTGGCCGGGCGCAGCTAGTTTCTCATAGAATAGCAATGGCAAATAAACCTTATCTGAAACATTACAAAACAAATCTCCCTAGGATAGGGTTTTTTTCTTTTCTGTAGTCAGGAGTGATTTGAGAAATTGCAAATTGCTTCTGGTGTGAGAGAATTAGCCGTCTGCAAGGATGTTGCCCAGGGGATGCCCAGAAGCTTTTGATGTTTTACCATTCTCTCATGTCCCTGCATGGAGCTGGAGCTGATAATGGGAGCTCATCCACGTTTGTCCCAGGTTGGATTCGAACCGGCAACCTTCAGGTCAGCAATCAAATCTTCAAGTCAGCAGTCCTGCTGGCACAAGAGTTTAATCCACTGCACCACCAAGGATAGGGTCATCATCAGCTGGAAAGTACATAAATGAAAACCAGGGGTGGAATTCCTTATCAGCTACTTAGCTATGTAAGCACTTAAACAGTTATGAAGTGTGTCCTAGCCCACCCACCACAATTCTCACTTAGTGGCTAGCAGCTGCTGCAAGCAATGAGGAATTACCCTCATGTTGATCTAGAAACACCTGGCTGACATTCCCACTTGCAATCTCAAAAGCTGCAGCTCAGTAAAGAAAGACTTTTATGGTCCTGATATATTCCCTAGGCAATAGTAAAGAAAAAAGTAAAGGTAAAAGTTGACATTATAACTCTATCCTGAATTTTATTAGGTCCCTTATATTCTGGTATTTTAACTGATGATATTATTTTTATATTGTTGCTGCAGTCCCCCCCACCAATGAAGTCGACTGAATTGTACTTGGTGGTTGATTGATATTATTACTGCTGTATTAACTCTTGTTTTATTGTCTTACTGTGTTTTATTTTTTTTATATTGTTCAGTGTATTTATGCTGTTGTTTTTGTAAATTGTGCTAGTCGGGCCTTGCCCCATGTGAGCCGCCCCGAGTCCCCGTGGGGAGATGGTGGCGGGGTATAAATAAAGTATTATTATCATTATTATTATTATTATTATTATTATTATTATTTTCCCTGACATTAAGTCTAGTTGTGTCTGACTCTGAGGGTTGGTGCTAATCTCAATTTCTAAGCCAAAGGGCTGGCGTTGTCTGTAGACACCTCCAAGATCATGTGGCTGGCATAACTGCATAGAGCGCTGTTATCTTCCCGCCGGAGCGGTAAACCTATTGATTTACTCACATTTGCATGTTTTCGAACTGCTAGGTTGGCGGAAGCTGGGGCTAACAGTGGGAGCTCACCCCACTCCACGGATTGGAACCACCGACCTTTCAGTTAGCAAGTTTCAGCAGCTCAGCAGTTTAACCCAATGCACCACCCTGGGCTCCCAATCAGAGCCAGCCCTAGGTATTTTCCAAGTGTAGGCGAACAGAATTTTGGCGCTCCCCCCCCAAAAAAAACTAATCACTGAAAAATTAAAGCTTTGGATAAGCGAAAGTGTTGGATAATAAGGAGGGATTAAGGAAAAGCCTAAACATCAAATTACATTAAGATTTTACAAATTAAGCACCAAAACATCATGTTTTACAAGAAATCAACAGAAAAAGCAGTCTCAACTGCGCTCCCATATGTTTTGTGCCCCAAGCAACCACTTAATTCACCTCATTGTTGGACCGGCTCTGCTCCCAATGGTAAAGAACCTGGTAAAGAACCAGGGAATAAAATACAAGGATCATGAACACAACTGGGGGACTTTCACAGTCTCCAAATAGCCCTTAAATTAGTGAAAACATAAAGATCATGAATGCAAACCACCTTATAGAATTTTTGTAATCTAACATTGGAGACTACTTTGCTTTTGTTATATTACTGTTATTTGCAGTGAGTTTCCTTGAGTGTTTTTAGTGGAAAGCTGGGCTAAATGTTTCTATTACAGATAAATAGGTAGACACATATTAATATATAAAAAATAACAACCCAAGCTGTCTAGAGAGATGGGGATGTTTGATATTTTAACACTAATGATTTTAATAATTGTTTTAATTGCTTGCTACCAAATGATTGCAAAATTCAGATTTTCCAGCAGTAAAGCCCCCAACATTTTAGAAAACCAAAATGTCTTATCCCATGAAATACTATATTCAGCACATAAGGAGCCTCCGGTGGCCTAGGGGATACAAGCCTTGTGACTTGAAGGTTGGGTTGCTGACCTGAAGGCTGCCAGGTTCGAATCCCACCCGGGGAGAGTGTGGATGAGCTTCCTCTATCAGCTCCAGCTCCATACGGGGACATGAGAGAAACCTCCCACAAGGATGGTAAAACATCAAAACATCTGGCGTCCTCTGGGCAACGTCCTTGCAGACAGCCAATTCTCTCACTCCAGAAGCAACTCTGGTTGCTCCTGACACAGAAAGAAAAAGCACATAGTAGTCGCCCTCGCATAATAGTCGCTCCCCTTTTTTAGGTCCCCATTCTGTTTTTTTAGGATTCCTCGCATAATAGTTGCACTCTTAGTTTATGAGTGTGACTGTTATGTGAAGAGGGCAGGCTTGTAGGCAGGTGAAGCTTCACCCACCCGGGCACTCGGCTGCCAGCTTCAATGGGGAGAGGCAGATGGGTGAGTTCACCCACTTGATTTCCTCTCCCCTCCAAGCTACAGAAAGTTGCCTTGGCCAAGGCAAGCCTTCATAGCTCAGAGTGGAAACATACAGTCAGTGGACTCATATAATGCATTCTACACTAACCATATAATGCAGTTTCAAGTGGCCTAGAAGATGGGGAGCACTTTGAAATGGTTTTGATCTGTGATCTTACTTTCACAAGGAGATGGAAATTCTGCATCCTGACATACAGATAAAAGAACTGATAACCTTATTTTAAAATGTACATGCCAAACGAAGCTTATGTACAAATGATGAAGAAGGGTGTGTATGTTTATGTGGGTGCTAGTTTGGTGAAAGGCCTCCTCAGTATCGTTTCTGTTGGGTGGAGATCCTGGACAGATTTCAGGGAGAAGTGCAATCCATGCATCCAAAACTTTGACCTAGATTAAAATATCACATGGGAATGGCGAAATCAGGCACCTTCTCACCAGAGGGTCTCTTTAAAAATGTACCATCAATTTGTTTGTCTTATTCAGAAGCACTGGCTTTAGGTTTTCTGCTATAAAAAATTATTCTCCAGCCAGCAAGTCACCCACTTCCTCTCCTGTTCAAGATTCTTTCACCAGAACCATGTATCAGCCCATTCTATAATTGCCCCATTTTTGATGTGTTGCCATTATTATACTGTACTTTATTGCCCATTTTAACTGTGAAATTACCTTTCCCCATTTCGGAACATTCTGCACTTTGCCCGGGATCTATGAATTAGTCTCCTGTTTTTAACATTGTATACTGCATGTTGATTTTAATGATTTTTTTAAAACTGATGCTGATGTTTTTATTGGGATAATTGTGTTATTGCTCTGTTATTGTTATTTGATTGTTGTATCGGGCAAGGCCCCATGTAAGCTGCCCCGAGTCCCTTTGGGGAGATGGGGCGGGGTATAAAAATAAAGTTATTATTATATTATTATTTAAACATGGAAAGTGTCTCAATCTGTATATTGTTTTTTAGTATGACAGGGCGTATCAAGAACTGAAAGGATTCTCCAAAAATGGAGACAATTTCTGCAAGCAACTCTTGTCTATTCTTCAACAGAGGTGGGTAGAGACATATGTTGATTATACATATTAGTCACATTTATTTATTTGCTACATTTATATGCCGCCCTCCTCACCCCGAAGAGGACTCAGAGCGGCTTACAAATTAAATTTACATACAATATTATATTAGCATAGTACAATACTGGTAATAAATTACTATATTGTACTGTATCAATATATTGTAATATTATTAGCAATATTTCATGTAAAATATAATATATAATATTATTATATTGTATTATTAGTATTGTAGCCCCGGTGGCGAAGTGCGTTAAAGCACTGAGCTGGAGACCAAAAGGTTCCAGGTTCAAACTCCAGGAGTGGCGGGAGCGGCTGCTGTTAGCTCCAGCTCCTGCCAACCTAGAAGTTCGAAAACATGCAAATGTGAGTAGATCAATAGGTACCGCTCCGGCGGGAAGGTAACGGCACTCCATGCAGTCATGCTGGCCACATGACCTTGGAGGTGTCTATGGACAACGCCGGCTCTTCGGCTTAGAAATGGAGATGAGCACCAACCCCCAGAGTCAGACATGACTGGACTTAACGTCAGGGGAAACCTTTACCTTTTATCATATTAGAAACTTAAAACTGCATTAAAATGCATTTAAAACTGCATTCCTCTCATAAGCTCAAGGATCAGAACACATGGTTTCCTACTTCTCCTCATGTTTTCCTTGTCTGAGGTAGTCCAGGCAGAAACAGAAGAGAAGGAAGATCTTCTAGTTATTGCATGATTTAGGGCTTTAATATTGGATCTTCCAAGCCACTCCAAAGCTATGCTATGCTGTGCGTCATCACCTTGAAATAATTCAAGATTGTTCTTTGCTAAGAAGCTGAAGTATTTTCTCAAAATTTTGGAGATGAGGTTCATTGTCTTTAGGAATAGATTTGTGGCATAGAATATATCATTTGTTTGACTGAATGGAATGCTCAAGGCTTGGTCTCATATTGCTACAAGAAAATGAACTTACTCAGTAATTACTCTTGGTATGAGAAGCACTTGAATTTAGAAAAATTTCATAGCAAATATAAGCTTCACACCCACAAACATCTATGTTTCTTTTGCATAACAACATGCTGGCTGAGTTGTAACTGCTTCATCACGCTAGAGCAGTGATTCCCAAAGTGAGCGCTACCGCCCCCTGGTGGGCGCTGCAGTGATCTAGGGGGGCGGTGATGGCCATAGGTGCATTTGGGGGGCAATGAATAACTGTATTACCTTTCTATTCTGAATTCAAAAAATAGTTTCATAATTTCAAACTTCAATGTTTCTAATTTACACCACGAAAAATATAGAAACATTAATACATATATATTTCTGTTTAATTTCTATTTGAAAGTTTAAAAAAATTAATTTTCAGGGGTCACTGAGTAATATTTTTTCTGAGAAGGGGGCGGTAGGCCAAATAAATTTGGGAACCACTGCACTAGAGCATGGGTCCACTTTACATCTGGTTTCTTCCTCCTGCAGAATTCAGCGAAGCCCAGGAGCTGCCTGGCTGAGCAGTTTAAACTACAAGCCCCAGAATTGTGCAGGAGACAACAATTTTGTATCCTGTGGATTTAAATTGAATATTACTTTCCAATTTCCAATTTAGGCAACTGGATATTAATCCCTCGGTTTCATCTGGATCATACCCAAAATTAGCAGATATGTTTTTTTCTGCAGTTACTGTTGATATTATAGTCACAAACAAAATTCTGAAAGATTTATGAAGATTTAGTTTACCTAAAACTTTTTACCAAAAAAAAGGTGCAAGGGAGAGAGCGAGAAGCATCTAACTGTGACTCATTTCATCTTAAAAACCTAATTAATTTTTCTGTCAGATGGTTTGAGCAGACAGCAAGGGTTTCATTAGCTGCACACTCCAAATAAAAATTGTCACTCTGCAAAAGATGTGACTTGCTCAGGAAACCTGAGGACTTCCTTTATGTGAGGTGCGTTTATGAAATTTTTGAAATGGCCCCACCATCTGTGCAATAAGGCAAGGGAGAAAGTCAGTATCACAGAAGAAGAAGAAACTCTCTTCATTTTATATAACCTGGGATGCCATTATTGCTCACCCCCTGATTAGGTTGCTGCCATTAATTTTGATAGTCTTCAAAATCTATGTGTGTAGGGTTATTACAGATTACATACCACCCCAGATATGATGTTCATTTCCTCCCAAATACTACTTTTAGAAGAACCAGTTCAGACATTCAACAGCAAGTCATTCAAAGAAGAGTAACCACGATTCAATTGAGTCTTGTTCTATTGATGATAACCTTTCCTATCACATTTTTGGGCAGTACGGAAGGAGGCAGACCTTAGAGAAGTTTTTTTGGAAGGCATAGTAGTGATACTGCATGGTTGTTGTTGTTGTTTATTCTTTGGTTGCTTCCAACTCTTCGTGACCTCATGGACCAGCTCACACCAGAGCTCCCTATCTGCTGTCACCACCCCCAGCTCCTTCAAAGTCAAGCCAGTTACTTCAAGGATACCATCCATCCATCTTGTCCTTGGTTGGCCCCTCTTCCATTTTCCTTCCATTTTCCCCAGCATCATTATCTTCTCCAAGCTTTCCTGTCTTCTCAGGATGTGGCCAAAGTACTTAATCTTTGCCTCTAATATCCTTTCCTCCAGTGAGCAGTTGGGCATTATTTCGTGGAGTATGGACTGGTTCGATCTTCTTGCGGTCCAAGACACTCTCAGAATTTTCCTCCAACACTGTTGGAGACTAGCCCGGAGGTGAAATAAAGGAGAGAATTCTAGGACAGCAATAAAACAAGCCTTTTATTGTTATCACAGCTGATGATAAGGCAAAACAGCCGTAGGTACCCACTCTAATGGGTCCGTACCATGCAAATGGCCGTCGCAACATGTGCGTAGCAAACAAAGGATTTTATATCTCGGCTTATCTAAAATTGACCAATGGCTGAGGGTCTTCCTCACCTTCCACACCCACTTTGGCATAAGTGATACCTGTGATCTCACTTGTTGATTTCAAGCTAACTTTTGGTCTTGGAACATTCTGGAGAAAGGCACCAGCTCACAGGAAAGGAGGGGTATATGCATAGGCAAAGCTACATAGGCAATAGTTTACTATTTTCTGGCTTATGGTCCCTACAACACCACAGTTCAAAAGAGTCTATCTTCCTTTGCTCAGCCTTCCTTATGGTTCATAGGTACTACTGCATGGTAGGGTTCTGAAAATTCAGTTGAAAAAGTAACTTTTCCAAACTCTATGCAGATGGGAAGAAAGTCTAGTCACACAAATGGATGGCTGCTAGTGGAATGTTGGATTTTGGTGAAGAGGTCAAGTTTAGTCTGCATCAATGCATAAATAGGGATTGTAATTTTTGTATCCAAGAGATCTTTTTGTATTGCATACCTTTCAGCATGTTGCAATATTTCTATGCTAGAGCATCTGCCAAGTGTTTTTCAGCTTATGCACATTGTTTTTGTTCATGTGGCCAACCTTGATAACCGTTCTCTGGATTTCTGGTGTCCCTGTCGTGACCTATGCTGCATTTCCAGAGCATCCTTGTGATAACTCCCGTTTTAGTAAAAGCTTGTGGGTATGGATGCAAGATGTAAATCAGTTTTCTCATGTAAATTGCATGAACACTGAGGGCAAATAGGGCATAACTGATTCATGATAGAGCATTAGGAGAACACTTGGGAGAGGTGATGTCTGTTTTAATACAACACAGGCTGAGTGACATGAATTATGGAGGGAGGCATGGGGGAGGACTATAGCTCCAACATGACAAGATAATTGCTGTTAAGGTACAGGGAGCTGCCTGCTAATACATGTAGTAGGAGAGGATTTCTCAGACTCTATTGCTTTGGAGAGAAATATTAAGACCCACTTTTCTTTGGCAAGAAATATAGTCTGCACAAAAATAATGAGTGGTTTTCTTTTAAATAGATGGTACAAAATATTAATAATGCAATTATTATCTGTGCAATTCTGGATACGATTCCATGAACAGCTTTACGCGGAGAGAGGCACACATTTTTACTGTTGGCATTAGAATATCCGTATATGTTTTGCAAGGTTTACAAGAATCAACAGGTTTTTGAGTGGCAGGCTGCAATGATCTCCTTTTAAAATATATTACATCACTGTTACCTAATAGTTTTTGCTTTGTTTAGTGCCAGGTTGTTCTAGAACAAAGTAGTCTAAAAATACCAAGCAATCACATTTCAAAATTATTGTAGCCTGCTAGTTTCAGTTGGCTTGGAAAAACAGAAGCTATATCTGTTTCCTTACAGCTGTTGCCCTATTTTTTTTTGTTATGGGTAAGTTTTAAGAGATTTCATGTTGGGATTCATTTATGTGGCATGAGAATGGGCAGAGTTTTTAATCAAGTCTTGACAACACAGGTTGTCTGACTTTGAATTAAGAATTTATGTTGTTTAAAATGTGAATACAAAAGCCTTTAGGACTTTTGTTAAGGCTAGGTTATGATCCCATTATGTCCAGTGTCATTGAGTAGTGTTTTAATTATTGAATTAAGGGAATAAGTCTGTTTTTGGAACTGCTGCAAGCCCATTTGAGACAACAGGTTCTGATGTAGTCACACCACAAAATCTCCCATGTAGATGTGTAGTTTTTCAATCATACATCTAACAAGCTTCGTGTGTTCTATTTCTTGTGTAACTACTGTATATATAGATTTCTTTTTTCTGAATAAAAATTATTTTTAAATTTCACAACACACAAATGGTTTTTAAAAACTTTTTAATTGTATTGTGCATTTAAAATGTTATATTTTACCTTGGATGATGTGTAGAAAAAAGGGGATATAAATTAAGCAAATTCATTAAAATACATATTTCAAAAGCTGCATGTATTATATGAGAAAGCGTACCAAGAGAAGAAAGCTACTTCAATTTCCAAGCTGGATTGTCTTCCCATTCTGAATTATAATAATACTTAATTATTAAAAACACAAAAATCTGGGAGAAGCAGAAAGAAGAAAGTAAAGAAGTACATAGGATATAATAATACTTAATATTTATAGAACACTTTGGGGTATCCAGTACACCTAACACCATTTTTCCAATTTGTAAAATGTCCATGTAAGTCAGATAGTAAAATTACCCCTCTACAGTACTGCAGACACAGGGCATAGAATAATTACAAGTTAACAAGTTTCTGACTGTGATGAGATTGAAACCAAAGCCTTCCTGATAAGGTTGTGCATTTGTATCAAATTACAGTAGAGTCTCACTTATCCAACATAAACGGGCTGGCAGAACGTTGGATAAGCAAATATGTTGGATAACAAGGAGAGATAAAGGAGAAGCCTATTAAACGTCAAATTAGGTTATGATTTTACAAATTAAGCACCAAAACATCATGTTATACAACAAATTTGGCAGAAAAAGTAGTTCAATATGCAGTAATGCTACATAGTAATTACTGTATTTACGAATTTAGCACCAAAATATCACGATGTATTGAAAACATTGACTACAAAAATGCGTTGGATAATCCAGAACGTTGGATAAGCGAATGTTGGATAAGTGAGACTCTACTGTACTTACCGTTTCTGTTTGTTCCATTCGTATTGTAAGAAAATACGAAAGGGCTGTGGTGCAGTCTGGAGAGCAGCTGCAATGAATCACTGCAATGAATCACTCTGACCAGGAGGTCATGAGTTCGAGGCCCGCTCGGAGCCTATGTTTGTTTGTCTTTGTTCTATGTTAAAAGGCATTGAATGTTTGCCTATATGTGTAATGTGATCCACCCTGAGTCCCCTTCGTGGTGAGAAGGGTGGAATATAAATGCTGTAAATAAATAAAATAATAAACAAAATTACCTTCAAAGGGTCCTGGTTCAAGAGGGAAATCAGGCAGAAAACCCAGTCTCGTGAGAGATGCAAAAAGCAAAGTTTATTATCACAGCTATGATAAGGCAGAACACCCGTACACACCCACTTCAATGGGTCCGTACCATGCAAATGGCCATCACAAAAGTATGTCGCAGCAAACAAAGAATATATATCTTGGCTTATCTAAACTTGACCAATGGCTGAGGGTCTTCCTCACCTTCCACACCTACTTTGGAACAAGTGATACCAATGACCTACAGTAAGTTGTTTACTCTGAGCTTTCTTCTCTCCTTAGAACTTTCTGGAGAAAGGCACCAGCTCACAGGGAGGGAGGGGCATATGCAGAGGCAAAGCCACATAGGCAAAGGTTTACTATTTTCTGGTTTTATGGTCCCTTTGATGAAGGTGTATTGGGAAAATATAATACTTGTATTGGAAACTATATATTGAATGTAATCATGTTAAGAAATAGAAATAGGAAAATATGCAATCACCAGCAGATTGTGTGCATATAGCCTTAAAATACATTCTGCCCTAGCAAATAGATATCTTCCCATAACAAAGACTAAAGTTCACTTAAAGAGGCCTCAAACATGCAGAAACATCTGTTAAGTGTCAACAGACCAGATAAGCCCGTACCCGTGAACTGAAGACAATAGAGGTTGAGGGGGAGCCCTAAAAGCCGAGATAGGAAATTCCAGAGATAAGGCCTAATGGAGGGTCAGAGGTCTTGAAAGAGTTTATATTTTAGGAAAATGCAAAAGTAGCTTTTTAGTTAAGTGCCGAGTAAGACTTTTTTGACATCAATTGGTGATGGATAATGCCTCTATGACGTAAATAGATGAATGCAAAATAGTATATAAGAACCTGTGTTTCTTTGTTCAGTACCCTTTTTTCCTGGAGACAGGAGGGTCTATATTGCTTATTCTCTCTGGCCACTGAGAATAAACGTCTTTTTTTCTACAGCCACCGGAACTCCCTTTGTCTCATTGCCTCAGACCTTTGTTTGCCATTTCACCTTCAGTATGGCCCCATTTCCTTTTCTGTCTGCCGCTGGTGTAAATGGGTGCCTATACAAATGGGCTTTTCCGTCCTAGGTCTGAAAAAAAATCTGATAGAATTTCATCTGATGTCTTGCATAGGAGAGAAATGCTTGCTATATTTTTTTCTGGATCAGCTTTCCAAAGCAAGTAGAATTTTAAGACATTTGACTGATTGCACGATGACTTTGGAATCTTTTGTTGACAGGGCTCATCTGGAGATTACATATGGTAAAGGACTAGAAAAATTGGCCACCAAGCTCAGCAAAGTGTTGAAGAAAATGAAGACGAAGTAAGTGACATCACTTCTCAATTGCCCCTGCAATTGTGATGTCCAAACCCGAGCTGAACCCTATGGATGTGTATGCGGGCTTCTCTACCTACTTCGGCAAAATGGAGCTAATAGAAATGTACCAGATCCTTTACTCTATAATGTCCTTTTGACCTGTTGCGGGGAATCTGCTTTGTATTATTTATATTATCAGAATGCATTCTGTTTGAGCAATGGAGTAGGACCTTCCCAATGTCTAAGGGAGCCTAACTCATATGGAGCTTCAACTGCATATCAGGACCATATGGAACTTTGCCTCACAGCCCATTCACTTTTCCTGAAAATTTTAGAGCATATATTAAATTTACTATTGGTAAAAATGTCACACTGAGCAAATTCTTGGCAGGCAGAACACTGATGTCAGAAGTTGAATTTTAAAATGTGTGTTTTCTTTCTTCCTCCCGTTATTCTTCAGTTATATTTGCAGCACCTGGCTTTGTGTTTCTGAGGGGATGAAATCTGCATCAGATTTGCACAGGTAAGCAAGGCCTGGTATATTATTTAATGTTTTCTGTGAGCTTTTAAAGCCTATACAATTAACGCCTTGTTCTGCAGTTGCATAGAGAATATTTATAACTACTTTCTCTGGTAAAGATTGCCTGGCAACATTTCCCACAACAGGTGTATTTTTTTTTAATGTTGTGTGCCCAGGAAACTTGGCAAGGACATTCAGATGGAAGCATTAAGCCCGACAAATCACATTCTGGTGGAACATGAAAAGAGGAAAAAAGCAGTGAGTTCAAAGTATCTTGTTTTGGTTTTGGGGTAGTGTTTTTTTTAAAAAAACGTTTACAATTTAATCAGTATGTTTTATCAGTTTGTTTCTATATTTTATGATGGTGGTTAAGTCATACAAAATTGTGCTGTCGTACACTTTCATGGCCGGAATCACTGGATTGCTTTGAGTTTTCCGGACTGTATGGCCATGTTCCAGAAGCATTTTCTCCTGATGTTTCACCCACATCTATGGCAAGCATCATCAAAGGTTGTGAGACATCCTCAAAGATTGTGACCTCACTGTTATGATATGTAAGCAATCATTTAATGTATGTGTGCCAACTGCAAAATAAGATGCATGAAGCTGATTGGTTGAGCCATGTCTGGAGAGCTGTTAAGCCTGGGAGGTCTTGATATAGCTGTAATTTTGTTCAGGTTTGAGCTAAACAGGTGCAGAGACAGTTGAAAGAGTGAAAGAGAGAGAGAGAAGGAGAGGGAGAGAGGGAGTTTAAATTGTACACTTCATGAGCTGCTGGAAGGAATTTATCCACATGGACATAAGAAAGACTATTTTAAATCTCTCATAAAAGGACATTATGTGAGTTGGTGCAACTGATCACATTGTACATATGTTGTTCTGGGTTTAAGAAGAATGAATTACTTGTTCTTTATTGTTCACCTGCATGGCACAATAGGAGGAGGAAGCGCCCCAGAAGCACCCTATGTGGGGTGCTTCCCAAGGGGCGAGGGATCACTGAGGGACGTATCCCCGGACCTCCCTCGGCCAGGCCCTTTCTGGAGGAAAGAGTTTCCTCCAGCAAGGGCCTGGCCAGGGAGATCCAGGACACGCCTCGCAGTTCTCGGAGGGACAGCTGGAGCAAGGGCTTGTCCCTCTGAGAAATGAGGAGGTGCCCCCTCCCAGCAGGGAGAGGAAAAAAGGAAAAAAAGACAAAAATGAAGCTGCTCATTAACCTTAGGGCACCTGGAGGCGCCTCAACTGCGCCCCCCATAGGATAGCGCCTTCAGCAACTGCGTAGTTTGCCTACCGGTTGAAATGCCCCTGCGTTTAGGACTTTCATAATCACACTTGAACAGCAGTTATATAACTGACTACACAATTTCTTTCACCAACATACATTTCTAATTACATGTAAATCCAAAATACAAACATATACAGTAGAGTCTCACTTATCCAACGTTCTGGATTATCCAACGCATTTTTGTAGTCAATGTTTTCAAAACATTGTGATATTTTGGTGCTAAATTCATAAATACAGTAATTACTACATAGCATTACTGCATATTGAACTACCTTTTCTGTCAAATTTGTTGTATAACATGTTGTTTTGGTGCTTAATTGGTAAAATCATAACGTAATTTGATGTTTAATAGGCTTTTCCTTAATCCCTCCTTATTATCTAACATATTCAATTATCCAACGTTTATGTTGGATAAGTGAGACTCTACTGTATACATAAATTAGTTTTAAAAGAGGATTTCCTGCTTGCCTTGGTACCTTTAAATGCTAGAAAATAAAGCCTGATTGTTAAAAAAAACATATCCTTCACATATCATGGTGTTTTTCTTTTATAAGCTAGATAACAAAGTTGAGAAGGCAGCTGGCATGGTCCTTGACAACTGGCGTCAACAAATAAAGGCAAGTTCATATCTTTAGTTATGACTAAAGAGGTGAAAGTATAGTCTAATCCAGGAGTTGTGGCAGGTAGTATCTGGGGCTTTTTTGCAAGATCCAGAACATATCTAGCCCATTCCACAACACCCCCGGATACTCTGATCCCAGGTTCAAATCCCGGGCACGGAATGAGCGCCCATTGTTAGCCGGCTCTTCAGCTTAGAAATGGAGATGAGCACCAACCCCCAGAGTCGGTCACGACTAGACTTAATGTCAAGGGAAAACATTTACCTTTAAGTACTCTGATTAAGGTCTTTTTATTTTGAGGCAGACTAAGAAGAAATTAAAAGAATTTACCAAGGACCATGAAGCACTATTCCGTGAAACAGAGAGCTCCCAACCATTGGCTTCACCAAAGACAAAAAGAAAGGTAAGTCTTTAGCTTTTAAAAGGAGCATAGATCTGCTTACAGAATTACTTGATAATCTTGCAGACCTCATGGAAAAATCTTGGCCTGTTGGTAATACAATCCTTGAATCCCCAAAAACAGTGGAATTAGAAGAATGGATGAAGATCTACAAGGATGAGAAACTATTTTTTTTTCCTGTCAAAAAGTAATTTTGCTGGGGAGGAATGGTAGGGCTATGGTTGGCAATTTATTTTATTTATTTATTACAATATTTATATCCCTCCCTTCACACCCAATAGGGGACTCAGGGCGGCTTACAATAAAACACATATATAAAATTGTACAATACATTGTGAATCAATTAAAAAGTTATTAAATTACATCAGACATTCATAAAAACACTTATAAAATACAGATGGGCATGTTCCGAGTCTAAAAGACTGGGTCTGTCAATTGAGTTCAAGCATATTGGCAAAGTGAAGAGGCACAAAGTAAATGAAGCCACCACTTCTCTCTCTCTTTATTTTTTATTAAAAGACTGGCATGCATATTTTCTTTTTAGATGCTGAAAAACCTGGAAAAATCTGCAAAAAAACTAGTGAAGGATGATGATGACTATTATAAAAAGAATTTAGCTGCCTGTGAAACAAGGTTGAAATGGGAAACCACTTTAGAAAACTGCCACCAGGTAAGTCCTTCTGAGATTCTTCTTTTTTCTATTGATAAACTGGTTCTTTCCTGCACTTTCTCCAGAATATAAACAAGCCACATTACATTCTCTCGTCCATATTTTTATTTTTATTTGCAGTTTGGGGAGTCCAGGGATTTATGGCTGTGTGTTCAAGACTAACTGCAACTGATCTATAACTCTTCAAAACCTGAAAAAAAATCCCTAGAAATGTAAACATATATATACATTTTGTTTAATGTGCAAACATTAAAGGGTGGGACCATAGTCCAGTGCTAAAGTTTATATTCTGTAGCCAGGTTCACATTTTAGGATTTTCATCTCAGAGGGACTAAAACTAGAGCTACTATCAGAGTAGAGTAGTCTAGTGGATTACAATGACTCCTGATCTTTTAAAGGGCTTTTCCAAGGTACTGATCCTTATCTTCAACATACCGTATATACTCAAGTATAAGCCGACCTGAATATAAGTCAAGGCATCTAATTTTACCACAAACAACTGGGAAAACATTGACTCAAGTATAAACCGAGAGTGGTACATTTCAGAAACAAAAATAGATACCAATAAAATTAAATGAATTGAGGCATCAGTAGATTAAATGTTTTTAAATATTTGCATAAAACTGTAATTTAAGATAAGATGTCCAACTCTGATTAAATCATTATTCTCATCTTCTTCAATGTAAATGTTCTTATGTAGCCTTTCAATAATAATAGAGTAAAATAATTAATGTAAGAACGATAATAAATACAGTAAAATAATAAATGTAATAATAATATCAGTGAAATAATAATAATAAATGTACAGTAGAGTCTCACTTATCCAACACTCTCTTATCCAACGTTCTGGATTACCCAACGCATTTTTGTAGTCAATGTTTTCAATGCATTGCGATATTTTGGTGCTAAATTCGTAAATACAGGAATTACTACATAGCATTAATCTGTAATGAACTGCTTTTTCTGTCAAATTTGTTGTATAACATGATGTTTTGGTGCTTAATTTGTAAAATTATAACCTATTTTGATGTTTAATAGGCTTTTTCTTAATCTCTCCTTATTATCCAACATATTTGCTTATCCAACATTCTGCCGGCCCGTTTATGTTGGATAAGTGAGACTCTACTGTATCAATAATAAGGAAAATAGAGTAAAATAAATGTAATAGTAACAATAATAATAGAGTAAAATAATAAATGTAATGATAATAATAGCGTAGAAGAATAAATGTAATAATACCAATAATAATAGAGAAAAATAATAAATGTAACATATATACACAAGTATAAGCCAACCCATGGAGCCCCGGTGGCGAAGTGTGTTAAAGCACTGAGCTGCTAAACTTGCAGACCGAAAGGTCCCAAGTTCAAATCCCGGGAGCGGAGTGAGCACCCGCTGTTAGCTCCAGCTTCTGGCAACCTAGCAGTTCGAAAACATGCCAATCTGAGTAGATCAATAGGTACCGCTCCGGCGGGAAGGTAAGGGCGCTCCATGCAGTCATGCCGGCCACATGACCTTGGAGGTGTCTACGGACAACGCCGGCTCTTCGGCTTAGAAATGGAGATGAGCACCAACCCCCAGAGTCAGACATGACTGGACTTAACATCAGGGGAAACCTTTACCTTTACCTGTAAACTGACCCAAATATAAGCCAACCAG
This sequence comes from Anolis carolinensis, assembly GCF_035594765.1. Classification (NCBI taxonomy): domain Eukaryota; kingdom Metazoa; phylum Chordata; class Lepidosauria; order Squamata; family Anolidae; genus Anolis; species Anolis carolinensis. The sequence goes on along the minus strand of NC_085841.1, from coordinate 212,499,996 downwards.
GACCTTCACCCCGAGTATAAGCCGAGGGGAACTTTTTCAGTCCTAAAAAAGGGCTGAAAAACTCGGCTTATACTTAGCACTAAAATCTCCAACATGAAACATGGCCTAGTTTCTATTATTCCATGGTGCAAAAGCCCTGTTTAACTTAATTTTGGTCCACAGAAGAGGATGAAAGTCCATGACTCCCAAACTCAATCCAATTCACTGCTGCCCTCCAGTTGTCACACATTCTTCTCAAACTCAGAAGGGAGAAAATAAAAAGGATGGGGTAGAAATTATGTATAACTTTGTCTTGGGAAAATATTGGTGACATTGAGCTGAGGCATAGGAGAGTCAATTGTGTTTATGTTATGGGCATACCCCCAGTATCTGGGGCCTGAATATACACCTCAACATCCAGTTGGTGGGATGGCATCGGGGCTGCGCAACTTCGTCATATTGGTTCCCCACCTCTAGTCTGCCAGGTTCATATCTACTAGGCTTTTTATAATCTCTCTATTTCTCCCGCTTCACAAGAGTAGTCCCACAGTTTTTCATAAACTGCCCTTCTTTATGTCAACAACAATCCTGGTAATTTATTTACAGTATTTATATTCCGCCCTTCTCACCCCGAAGGGGACTCAGGGCAGATTACAATGAACACATATGTGGCAAACATTCAATGCCAACACACAAACAACATATATAGACAGACACAGAAGCATTTAACATTTTTTTCCAGCTTCACGATTCCGGCCACAGGGGGAGCTGTTGCTTCACTGTCCACTAGTGGCTGTACTTCCTCATTCCTTTCCTCGTGTTTTGCTGGCAATTTTATGATGTTGTAAATTAGTTAAATTAGCCTCCCGCATAAAGCGTACCTAAATTTCCCTACTTGACAGATGCAACTGTCTTTCGGGGCTGCATAGGTCAACAGCAAGCCGGGCTATTTAATGGTCGGGGGCTTAACCCGACCCGGGCTTCGAACTCATGACCTCTCGGTCAGTAGTGATTTATTGCAGTTGGTTACTAGCCAGCTGCGCCACAGCCCGGCCCTGGTAAAGGTCATTATACTTACTTGCACATTATTTAGGCATGGCAGATCCTCAGTAATGGAAAGGAACACTAATGTTCCTAAGATTTCCTTGCATTGCTCCTTTGCTTTTAGACCCATGTTCTGGAATTTGAAAGGGATCATTTTTGTACTCCAAGAGAAACTGGTTAGGTGAAAAGATATTGATCAGCATGCAAAGAAGAAATGTTAAAAGGTGAAATGTTGGCTATTTGCAATGAAAATGACTGAAGCAAAATAAAATAAAAGTTCATTAGAAATGTTTAAAGAAACCCAACAGCATCAACAAATGGATTTTCCACTCAATCATCTTTCTTGAAGCAGAAGTTTAATTAAATGCAGTTAAGCATCACCACCTCCATTCAGAGCTGCTGTATTTTTAATTACCTGCTTAGACCTATTCCTGTCCTTTTAGCTTTCTTCACATCTACGTGAAAGGAAAAAAGGCCATGATCCAGCCAAAGGCTAAGCACTTTTAAGCCCCATTGGTTTTTACCAGATTGGTTTAGCAATACAGTTAACAAACCTGCCATGAGCTATTGGAGTCTCAACTGGAGATTTCTTTGTAAAACAGTAGTTTATAGATTTCTGCAGCTAACCACCAGTTAATCTCCTTTATAGTATGTAGAGCTTCAATGTGGAAGATAGAAACTGCTGCAAAGTGACATTTTGTGAACAATTGGCAACATCTAAACCAGTGGTGGCCAACCTTTTTGCTTCCAGGGCCACACTGGAAGAAGATTTGTCTTTGGCCACACATAAAATGCATAAACTCTAACAATAACTGATGAGCAAAGAAAAAAGTATGTGCATAATTTTCAAGATATAAGCAAAATAAGTCCTTCTATCATAAGCCAAATAACCCTAAGTATGCAGTGCCTTGTTTAGAGGATCTTTTAAAATAGTTGAGCTGATCTTCTGACTGAACCGTTTGCAATTATAATATTTATATATTTATAGACATAACGTACTCTGATTATTCCATTCCATCGTTTACAATTTTGTGTTGGAGCACATTCATAGGCATCCTGAGCTGAACGCAGCCCACAAGCCATAGGTTGGCAAGCCTAATCTAAACACTGTCTAGTCAAATTGGACATACAGACGCAGTATGACGTCACACCCGAGCATCTATGATAAACTAAGATGTGCTGCTTTCTTTGCCCGGGAGAACTGTGGGGGCCTTACTTAGAAGCTCAGGAATCCCAGTAACCAAGGCCACTTCAAGTTGAACATCAAATAAGATTTTTATTTTCTCAAAGTCCTTGACAGACTTGGCACACGTAGCCCTAGCTGCTTTATTTGAAAGAGCATGTCTTTCCCAATCTAAGCTCAAAGCTAGCTTGGAGACGAAGTAGTTGGAGCTTCTTCCAATTGCAGAGAAATCCTGAGATATTCTCTGCCCCAGTGCTGAGTTGCTATATTAGAAAGAGCAGGTCTTTCCCTATCTGAGCTCAGCACCAGTTTCAAAGGCAAGAGATCAGTACTTATAATGGCTTGTCTGAGCTGGTCTGGCTTGGCCACACAAGCACATCTGAGTTCTTTTCTCTTCTGTGAAAAGGCAAAAGAGGCTTCTCAAAATGAAGATTTCATCCCCAGGAAAAGGGGTGGTCTCAAGAACAAAAATATACTTTGCAAGCTTTCAGCAGCAAAGGCCTTGCAGAATGGTTACAAATCTCTGCTAATGGTTAACTCTCAGAGTGCTGCTGAGTCTGCAGCAACCCTGGAAAAAAATGCAAACAGGTGCTATTTCCTACAACCATAGGAAAATGCAAATCAAACCCCTGGGAGACGGAACACACAGAGTGGTCAAATCCTAATATATGTATGAACAAGCTCACAGGCTCAACAGGGAAATGATTTTCCCCTTAATATAAACAATTTTTGTAATGTAAAACAACATATAGGTAAAGATTAAGGTTTTCCCCTGACATTAAGTCTAGTCATGTCCCTCTCTAGGAGTTGGTGTTCATCTCCACTTCTAAGCAAAAGAGCTGGCGTTGTCCGTACACACCTCCAAAGTCATGTGGCCGGCATGACTGCATGAAGCGTCATTACCTTTCAGCCAGAGCGGTACCTATTGATCTGTTCACACTTGCATGTTTTTTAACTGCTAGGTTGGCAGAAGCTGGGAGTTTACCCCGCTCCCCGGATTCGAACTTCAGTCAGCAAGTTCAGCAGCTCAGCGGTTTAACCCACTGCACCACAGGGGGTTTTAATGCACATATAGGAATATTCAAATTAACACAACTAGTACTAATAGTAACTACATTCCACTGTTAAAGACTAAAATACAAAAAAAAGGGGGGGGAGACACAGAAAAACACATGGCTTCTAATTATTCAGTTGATGGTAATAACTGTTCTCATATTCTACTTCCACTATTTCATTACATACTTTTTTGTTGGTTAGCATCTGTTTAATCTTCAAATCCTAGTATTGATGGTTTTCCCAGTGGTTTCTCAAAAATAAAGTAATTGATTGGCTATCCTGTTTACAATTAGTCAGAGTTCTTTCTTTGGACAAAAGCATCAATTTAGCCATTTCTGTCAAGTCTCAGAACTTCATCAGCCAATCTTCTTGCAATGGAAGAGTATCTTTCCACTTCTGTGCGTCAAACAGCCTGACTGCTGTAGCCATGTATTGAACGATTCTTTGATACCTTTTATCATATTGGCTATCCATCAGTCCCAACAGGAAGACCTCTGGTTTCAGCTGAATTTTACTTTTCAGACTGTCCTCCATTAAACAATTCAAAATTGTCTTGCTTTATCACATGTCTACCACATGTGATTAAATAGTCCCTCTTTGCTGTTATACTTCCAAAAATGTTAGCATAACCTTTAGGAATTTTAGTCAATATTTTTGGTGTTAAATAGCATCTGCACATCATCTTATGTGGGGTTGAGGCTTCCTGTGAATACCAAAATTTCTGGATGCTCAGATCCCATTATGTACTACAATGACATAGGAAAAGGGTGGCCCTTATATAAAATGACAAAATCAAGATTTTTTGATCTTTTAAAATATTTTCATTGTGTGGATGGTTGAATCTGCGGATACAGAGGGCTGCCTGTAATTTAAAGTAAACTTTAAACCTTTGGACAGCGTTTCCCCCAGGGTTCTATCTAAACTGTATGTCCAATATGCTGATCGTAACTGATCACACCATCCTTTACTTCATCATCAATTACCATTTTATAAATGTTCCTCATCGATATACTGATTAAGTGACTTCAAAACCATGCAGTTTCTTTTCTATTTTAAACCTCTCAGCAACTGTCAATATGCTTACCAATGTAAATTTTACCCCCATTTGCAATTCTGTTTTCATTCTATGTTGCCCTTCTTCCATCAAATACAATTTTATATGCAATTCATTTGTTTTTAACCTTAATTTCTGTTTTGAACAAAGTGATATTATGATATTATATCTATCCCAAATCCTTAACAAAATTTCTAATAAAATGATAATTAAAATCTGCATTAACCTTGAGTTTGTCATACCCAGAGAAACTCATGTGTTTTTTTTTTTTTTACGGATTGATGATGATAAATGGAAGCTCCTATGTGTGCCCGCGATACAGAGTCACCCGCAGAACAATACCATGCCACTCAGGTTTGCAGAACAAAAATACAGGAACTTTACTGATTCCAAGAGATAAAAAAACCCCCCAAAAAACCAGTAGTATTTACAATAGTCCTTCTGATCACTTACAAAAGTTCACATTCATTAACAGTCCACAAATTTGCTTCAGAGAAGAATACAGTCCTGGTTCTTCACCCTCTTTTCTCAGCAGCAAACAGGCCTCAAAATAGCAAGGCCTCTGTGAGTACACAGAGTACTCTACACCAGTAGTACTCGGTCAGCATTGAAAAACTTGTCCAAACTGGTTCTGCAGCAGCAGAACAGAAACAGTATCAAATCAATTCCCAGGTCTTTCCAGGCTCAGCCAATTGGCTTCATGCACTTCATTTTCCAGTTAAACCAACACAGCACAGTGCTTTTGTTTGCCCTTCCATTTGCTATTCTTTGTTTGTTTTCCTTCTATATTGCCCTTCTTCCATCACCAATACAATTTAATATGCAATTCATTTATTTTTAATCTTAATTTCTGTTTTGAACAAAGTGATATCCATGAAGGCAAGTTTGGACAAATTATATTATATCTATCCCAAATCCTTAACAAACAATTTCTAATAAAATGATAATTAAAATCTGCATTAACCTTGAGTTTGTCATACCAGAGAAACTCTTGTGTTTGTGTGTATCTACCTTCAGTTTATGGAAACCTCGTGGATTTCCTGAGTAAGGAACACTCAGAGGTGGTTTTGCCAGTGCCTTCTTCTAAAGTATTTGTTGGTGGTCCCCTACTCAAGTAATAACCAGGGCTGACTTCTGTCTAGCTTCCAAGATGGCAAGATCTGGTGCTTTTATAGAGTCTTTATTCTGCCATTTCATAATATACAAAGTCAATGGCTTGGAAGGCGGGATGCTTCCCCTCAGTGTTAAATGAGTCTATTTTCATGTACAGAGACATATCTAGCTTGTCAACAAGTAATTCAAAGTCCTGAGATCACTTTCTTTGCATGTCTGGCCACCAAACTAAGGTTTCTCTGGACAAGAAACTCCCCAAACCAGCAGACAGATCTGACAAATGCTCATTCTGGTGTAATAATCTAATGATGCTATCTCTGTATTTTTTCCCAAGGTTTACAGTACTAATATAAACTGAGAGTGATTAAAAAATGCATAAATAAGAAGCTAGTCATTATATAAAACCCATCATTATGATACTCATCACAGGAAGCAGAATTGTGGCTGAAATATGATTGTGCAAGCCCAACAAAGTAACCCAATGTTATTATAGGCATGTTGTTGTGGGAAGTTATGACATTCCTAGGACAAAGCAATGTTGTATTCAGTTCCTTGTGTTGATTTTTTGTAGAAAAATTGAGTCTATAGGGATATGAAGCTGACTGAAACAGTAATCGAGTTTATCAAGGGACAGAGAGAAGGATAGAAAGAAACCAAGGGGAAAAATGAGGATATCAAATGCAGGAGATAACTATTTAAGACATGTATACTTACTGGAAAACATCAGAAACAATACAGTACATATTTTCAAGTGCAGGTCTTCCTGTCTTGGAAGACCTAGGCCCCTTCTACACTGCCGTATAAAATCCAGATTATCTGCTTTGAATTGGATTATATGGCAGTGTAGATTCATATAATCCAGTTCAAAGCAGAGAATGTGGACTATCTGCTTTGATAATCTGGATTATATGGCAGCGTAGAAAGGGCCCTAGTGTCCAGATTATTTGATCTATCAGAAATGCAAGAGCTGTTCTCTGAATTAATCAGGACTTTTTCCCCAAAGAATCTGCAATTTTTTAAAAGCAAAAAATGACTTGATGTTAGCTAATCTATCATTAAACCATCCTGATTCCTCTACAACCTCTACAACCTGATTAGAGTCATTTTTCTCAGCCAAGAAAATATCTCTACAGACCCCACTGCTACTCTTCAGTACAGACCATTCATTAGTGTTTTCAAGATAAAGAAAATAGTTGTATATGAGAAAGACCCAATTCCTAAGAGGCTTCCTGAAGTTGTCAGTCTTATGACCAATGAGGACAGAAAGCACCCAATATGTTAATTATTGTGTTTTTAATTAATCTCCCAAGCCCTTCAATGTTTTTGAAAAATATCCCTTGCTCCACAGGATTTTCATTGACATTTGTGACGCCTCTTGCCTCTCATGCTGTCACAATCCAGATCCTGAGGATTATATTTTTTGCAGTGTTTGTATGCTTCTAAATGTCATTGATTGGGACATTGAGGATTAAAGGATGGCAAATGCACAGTTCTGTCATACTGGGATATACCTATTGCTGTGTAGCTATAAATACACACACACACACACACACACACACACACACACACAAACACACACCAGAAAGATATCTGTGTATAATGCTATGTTAATTCCACTTCTACTTCTTAACAGGATTATTTGACTTTTGTGGGGAAGATCAGTCCATAAACCTGGACAAGGACTGGCAACCTTACCGTTTAACTCTTGTAAATAGGAGAGCACATTTTCCTCTAATACTTGCTGCAGTCCGTAGTTAACTACTCATACTACTGAATTCACAATGAGCTGTTAGGGAGGTGAATCTCGCTTTCCAGTTTCTTTCAGGGCTTCCACTTTGTGAAAAAGAGTGTAACCTTGGAAGGAAAGGTCTCAGTAGAGCTTCAGATCTTGACAAAGTAAGATCTGAAGCTCTTGCAGGACTTCTTGAAGTCATGCAGGACTTCCCCACATTCCCCATTATAAGTTAGAGTTCGTCTTCTGTATCCATGGATTATGCATTTATTTATTTATTTATTTATTTACAGTATTTATATTCCGCCCTTCTCACCCCGAAGGGGACTCAGGGCGGATTACGATGAACACATATATGGCAAACATTCAATGCCAACAGACAAACAACATATATAGACAGACACAGAGGCATTTAACATTTTTTTCCCAGCTTCACGATTCCGGCCACAGGGGGAGCTGTTGCTTCATTGTCCACTAGTGGCTGTACTTCCTCATTCCTTTCCTCGTGTTTTGCTGGCAGTTTTTATGATGTTGTAAATTAGTTAAATTAGCCTCCCGCATAAAGCGTACCTAAATTTCCCTACTTGACAGATGCAACTGTCTTTCGGGGCTGCATAGGTCAACAGCAAGCTGGGCTATTTAATGGTCGGGGGCTTAACCCGACCCTGACCTCAGTCAGTAGTGATTTATTGCAGCAGGTTACTAGCCAGCTGCACCACAGCCCGGCCCCATGCATGGACTCCACCATGTATAACTTGAATCCTAAAAAAAAAAAATCCCAAAAGCAAACTTTTATTTTGTCAAGGATTACTGTACTGTCCACTGACCATTCATTCTGGCAGAAATAGTAACAAGGAGTCTAGATTAAAGAGATGTGGATTTTTGCTAAATGTTAAACCTTGCAAATATTGACAGCTCTTTAGTAGTGGAGTAGTGAGCTGGTGAATGCCCACTTTCTTTAAAATAACTGACCAGAAGCTGGATGCTGTAGTTCCATCCTGCATTGTAGATCTGGTTTGGAACAGGATCTAAATTGGGGTGAACCAACATAAGACTAGCAAGATAGGCTTTGCTTTTTACTAGAACCCTGTGACCCATGAAAAGCAGCCTGGTGCAAAAGACACACCCTTGGGCTGGGATGAGTTACGGTTTGTACATGTTTTGGCACTTCTACAATTTCATTGTGTAATAATTAGAAATGTGTATGTTAGTAACACAAGTTCTACTTCCAAAATATATCTTTTAAAGGCATTCTTGGTTCGGAGGATATTAATCAAGCAAAATTGGTGATTGTATCATTTTAGCATCCCTGAAATGATTTACAGAACTATTCCAACGGGGTTGTGTAAGGGTTGTATATTCTTGCAACCAGCAGAAAAGCCTGATGGTTACAAACTGACTTTTCTATTTATTCAAATTATGTTTTTCTTTTAAACAGAGTGTTCTAGATCTTGAAAAGGAGAGACTGTATCTTCTGTACAGTATGTTAAATCGTTATAGCCAGCAGCTTACCAGTTTTGGAGAAAACCTAATTGCAGTAGGTATATTTACAATCTTTACCACTTTCAGTTAAACACAATGGGAGTTTAATTTGCGATCTAACTATATTTATTACTATTCAAGTGCCACACAACAACTCATAATGCTGTCTGCAAGACCGACGCTGACAAGGATGTGCAGACGTTAGTGAGAGAACTGTCCATCCCCAATGAAGACACCAAAGTGGAATTCTTGCTAACTGACTATTATGTAAGTATCCTCTAATGTTCCTGCAATCTTGAATGAAATTACATATACAGTAGAGTCTCACTTATCCAAGACTCGCTTATCCAAGGTTCTGGATTATCCAATGCATTTTTGTAGTCAATGTTTTCAATATATTGTGATATTTTGGTGCTAAATTCGTAAATACAGTAATTACAACATAACATTACTGCGTATTGAGCTACTTTTTCTGTCAAATTTGTTGTATAACATGATGTTTTGGTGCTTAATTTGTAAAATCATAACCTAATTTGATGTTTAATAGGTTTTTCCTTAATCCCTCCTTATTATCCAAGATATTCGCTTATCCAAGGTTCTGCCGGCCCGTTTAGCTTGGATAAGTGAGACTCTACTGTATGAATTTTACAGGAGTCCTTGGAAGCATATAGTGTCTCAGTATACACTGTGGGTGTGGGATCATGTTGTAGTGAACCACATCACTCAGTGGAAGGCTACTATTCTTAACAGGGACCAAGAGCAGTGCTGTACTTTTACTTTCAGTAGGGATTGGCTGACATTCACTTACAAAATAGAACCTGATATACAGTAGAGTCTCACTTATCCAACATAAACGGGCCGGCAGAACGTTGGATAAGCAAATATGTTGGATAATAAGGAGAGATGAAGGAGAAGCCTATTAAACATCAAATTAGGTTATGATTTTACAAATTAAGCACCAAAACATCATGTTATACAACAAATTTGACAGAAAAGGTAGCTCAATATGCAGCAATGCTACGTAGTAATTACTGTATTTATGAATTTAGCACCCAAAAATCACGATATATTGAAAACATTGACTACAAAAATGTGTTGGATAATCCAGAACGTTGGATAAGCAAATGCTGGATAAGTGAGACTCTACTGTATTATGGAGAAACTAGAGATTGGTAAAGTTACTTCTCTGACTACAGCTCTCAGAATTATCCTGGCATAATCATTGTTATACAATTTGTATTATGCAGAGCAGGAAATATTTTTTAGTTCCCATAGTTTCCTCCAAAACTCAAAAAAGTTGTTTTTTGGATTATTCTGGTGTTTATGCTGCTTGAAGGATTTGGAGACTTACAAGCCAAAACAATAACCTGCTCAATCTCTAGATAAAACTGCATATAGAGACTAAATATACAGTGAGCCCTGCACATTTGCAGTTTTGTCTGTTGTGGATTTGATTATTTGCAGATTTGATGAAAATGTTAACTCTAGAAAACTCTAGGTACTTCAGTGTAACTCTAATATCAATTTCCATTGGAAGTAGAATATAGTCACACTGGAAAATATAGAGATTTCTAGAGAGGTGATCTCTCAGGTTGAAATACTATCAATTTTGTATTTGTAGTTTTTCACTTTCTGTCTGGCCTTGGAAGATCTCGGATACAAAAGCAGGCTCACAAAGATAACTCCTTGGAAACAACTTTATTGATCCTTCTTACAAAGTTGAAAAGGAAGCTAGTTCTGACTAAATCCCGCTATCAAACAACTAACCCATGGCCCCCCGTCTACTCCTAATGGCTAACATTCAATTCCCAGACAGCAAGCAACAAAGCATGGTCCAGATGGCTGTTATCAGTAGCCAGTTCCTTTACTCCCATTCCAATTAACTGGCATGGTGTGAACGGGTCAGCTTGTTGGGAATACCTGAGATGGGTACATCCTAACCCCAGAAAATGTGGAAGGCTGACTGTATTTTCTCCTCTGGATAACACCAAGGACCAAGGACTAAGTTTTCTGTATCTATATATTCAGCCTCTCTCTCTGTCTTTTTCTTCTTTGGGCATAATTCATAGAAAATGCAAGCTCTTAGACATGGAACTATTCCATGTGTCCATTTCAGATTTACATGTCCGTAACTTGTGTGCTTGTCTATTCATATGTAAGATTAGCAGAACATTGCTCAGTAATATAACATATAAATTGATTGATACACACTGTAATTGAATTTAATCATGAAGAAACACCAAAAGAGTATTTATATGCACAGAGCTTCATCCATGGTTCATATTCATGGCCAGAGACATAAGATAAAAGTCTGAAAAAGTGGGTCAAAACACTGAGGATTGTATTGATAGGTATGTACCATGAGATTGCTAAGACTTGAGGTTGCGGATGTTTTAATTAGCTAGGTATGTTTTGTTTTGTTCTTTTTCATTAAAAAAAACCCTCTTGCAATCACGTTTAGATGGATAATAAAGAATGCAAGTTCAATTAGTCCCCAAAGTAAAAACATTTTAATCAATAACTGAGCCATAGACCACATCTTCAAAGGGTTTGCAGTTATTTCAATATCAATGTTGTGTTTGTTTCATAAAGGATTAGTCATAAATCAATGCATGATGCCATGCAGGAAACAAAGCGATAAATCAAACAAAAGTCCATGGAGAGAGAAGATACGGTGGAATTGGTTTTCTGATTGTTCTCTTCTGTGCCTCCCTATACATTGCAATCCAGTGTCATGGCTATAAAAATACAACAGCAACAGAGAACAGTTTGTTCAGCATTGTAACTTTTCATTCTACTTAACCATGGTGTTGCACTCATAATGTGTTTCATCTTTCCTTCCCCCAATAGAATTGCCTTATCTGTGGAATCTATTTTCATTCAGAAACAAAACGGGGAGGGGTATATAGGTGTTGATCTTGTTTTGGGTAGGTGTCATACTTCTTTAGGGGGAATGGGAATCTCTAGTCTAGCAAAAGTTAATACTTCTACTCTGCCAGTTCTAATTGAAGAAGTGCACTTCTCCAATTAGAGATAAGAATGAGATTTTCCCCATCTGTTCACTGACTGGGAAAAAAAATCTCCAGTCCTGGGACAGAGAAAGCTCCTTCTAGTCACAGTTCATCAATATGGTTCAAGTGATGACTGATTATATACATTATCTATATAATGTAAATCAATGGTAGGTGAAATCATGAGTGGACCACGTTTCCTTTAGCCTCAGAAATACCTGATGTCCCCGGAAAGCTTCCATGATGATCAGAGCCCTTTAACACTACAGTTATAGCACTATGATCCCCCTGTAACTGCTATGGTGATGTCCAGTAGAATCCTTGGTGTAAAGGAGTTGCTATTGAATAACTAAAGGTTCTTTTAGGCAGGGGGGAAAATTTTTAATCCTACCGCTTGCCACCAATTGTAAAGGATCTAATAACGCTGCCACCACTTTGTAAAGATACAGCCACCAAAGACTCAGGGAGGAGACCTTTTACTTTCTTTTCTTTCTTCTTATTTCCTTTAGATGGTAATGTAATTTGGTTTATAATATATATATATGACAGAGGCTTCGATGTTGGAAAAACAAGAACAAGTTTATTCAGGCACAAAGCTTAGTGATTACAATATAGTTTTTTCTTCGTGTACTCTGTGAACGCACACTAATGGAGAACGCTGCGCCTGCGCAGGCTCCAGCGGATACTCTTCCAAGCTAAAGTTTGAAATTTGGCGGTAACCCCGCCCCTCTCCCCAGAGGGTATAAAGGGCGCCCTCCGCGCCCGCTCTCCAGTTCCTTTTTTTCCGCTGCAAAGCTCACTTCGGACTCTTCGTTCTTATGTCGACCACACGTTTTAAGCGGTGCACTCAGTGTGCCGCTAAGATTCCAGATTCCGACGGTCACGCTAAGTGCCTTTTCTGTCTCGGCGAAAGCTACGTCGTCGGTACCTGCCGCTTTTGCCTGGCCTTTACAGCTCAGGCCCGAAGAAATAGAGCTGCGAGACTCCGCGCAGCTCTTTACGAAAAAACTCTTGCTCCTTAGGCTTCTACTTCCACCTTGGCCTCGATGGCGTCCAGGCCTGCTCCGTCGGTATCATCCAAAACCTCGAAAACTTCGAGACCAAAACCGGCCAAACCGCCCTGTACGGTGACCACCGCTACGGTTTCCACCCGGTCGGGCAAAATGGGCCCTTCATCGACTTCGAGTTCGGTGGCTTCGGCCATTTCCACTCGATCCCGCCTGGCTTCGCCGCCATCTTCTTCCGCCATGAAGATTGCCTTCAAGAGGGCTCAGGAGGAATCCAGACGGGCCCAATCTGACTCGGCAGCTGTGTGCCCGATCCCCCCGACGCCGGGAAAATCGCTGAGGGTCGCGTCGAAGCAACCTCCAGCAAAGAAATGAATGATCCAGAGGTCGTCCTCCTCAGCGTCTTCGAAGAAGGACGTCCCCTCCTCTGTGGCTTCCTCTAGGAGATCCTCTCCTATCCAACCAGCACAACGCCTCCGCTCCTCTTCCTCTCCTCATGGTCAGTCCTCGGATGCGGACGCTCAAGCCTCCCCCGACCGGTCGGTCAGGACAGTTATTAAGGCTCCCCAGCCGGCACCATCTCATCTTCCGGCTCGACAAGAACTTTTTCCCCCGGCTCAAACACCTGAGAGGGGTAGACAGATGACGCGTTTAGCCCGTGCTGCCCAGGCTTCCGCGTCCAAGGGCGTTCGTCCATAGCCGGCTCCCACTGCTCCTGAGGTGATACCTCATCAGGACTCTGTGCTTGTTTCTCCTCCCCGGTCCCCTCAAGGGCCTGAGGAGGATGACCCCGATATCGAACACCCCGAGTCGATCCTCTCCGCCTCCGTTGTCTCTCTCGGTCTCGACCTCTCCCCGCCTCACGACGCCTACGAGGTCGACCCACCTTCCCCGACGGATAATATCCGGGCTTTCTCTGACCAGATGGTCAGAATGGCAGACGCTCTGGGGATGGAAATTAAGCAAACCTCAAAGGCTGTTACCGACCCCGTTTTCAAGAGGGTCCAAGCCCAAGCCCCGCCAGCCACCTTGCTGCTTTTTCTTCCATACCTCCTGGACGTAATCCAGGCATCTTCGATACCTCCAACCTCTAAGAAAATAGAGGCCTGGTACCGAACCGATGACGAAGCCTTGGAATGGCTCAAGCATCACCCTGACCCAAACTCCATGGTGGTAAAGGCCTCCCAATCGTCGGGTCGACAGTCCAACTCCCCTGCCGACAGGGAAAGTAAACGATTCGATGCGGTAGGCCGCAAGCTGTACTCCGGCGCTCTCCTCCTTTGCCGCATGGCGAACTACGGGGCCTGCATGGGCGCTTATCAACAGATCCTCTGAGAAAAAGCCCAACCTTTCTTCGCCAAACTTTATGACGAAGACCGGTCAGTCCTTTCGACCCTCCAACAGGAGGCGGACTCCCTCGCACACCACCAAATTCAAATGGCTAAACATACCGGTGATACCGCCGGAAAAATGATTGCCCACGCAGTCGCGATCAGACGGCATGCATGGCTTTGGTCCTCAGGACTCTCTTCTTCCTCTCGACAAGTGATCGAAGACCTTCCTTTCGACACCCAGGGCCTTTTCAATTCTGGTACTGATGACAAACTGAAGTCCAATCACGACTTCAAGATTCTCGCAACAAAGTGCGGGACCGATCAACCTCAGGCTCAGCGGACCCGATGGTTCCCGCAACGGTACCGTCGCTACCCTCAGCCTTTTCGTCACCAGCCGTTTCGACGCTCGTCGAGCTCGAGTCACCACAGTCATCAGCAACAACCTCGCCGTCAGCACCAGGTCCCGAAAGGTCGGGGCAAGGGTGCTGCAGCTATGCCACAACCCCAACGACGGGCCTGACGCCCACTCTCTCGGAGACTTTTCTACCTTCACTACTACTGCCACTGCCATGCCGTTCCTAGGCCCCGACCAGATCCTTCCTCTCTGCTCTTTCCTCGATCGCCTAGCTCCTTTCTACCGCGAATGGGAGTCTATCACCTCAGATGCCTGGGTTCTTCGCATTGTCAGAGACGGCTATGCCTTGGAATTCGAAACTTTGCCCCCCACGGGTCACATCCTCCACACCGACCCTTCACCGGAAATATGCTCCGAGGTCGACTCCCTTCTGGCGAAGGGCGCAATCCAGCCTTCTCCTTCCGAGCAGGACACTCGAGGTTTCTTCTCGAGATACTTTACGGTTCCCAAACGGGGCGGAGGTCTTCGGCCTATCCTCGACCTGCGAGCCCTAAACCTCTTCATTCTGCCTTCAAAATTTCGAATGGTCTCGGTGGCCTCCATTCTCCCGATGCTCTGACACGGAGACTACTTTGCCTCTATAGACTTACGCGATGCGTATTTCCACGTCTCGGTGCGTCGAACCCACAGACGCTTCCTTTCCTTCAAGCTCCTGGGACAGTCTTACCAGTTCACAGTTCTCCCTTTCGGCCTCGTCACGGCCCCAAGGGTCTTTACGAAGGTGGTCGCCGTGGTGGCAGCGCACCTCAGAAAACAGGGCATAATGGTCTTTCCTTATTTGGACGATTGGATGATTGTCGCGTCCGACCCCTCATCCCTTCAAAACCACGTCTCTCAAGCTCTTTCTCTTCTACAACGGCTGGGCCTTCAGTTGAATGTCTCAAAGTCCCAACTCCTCCCGGCCACAGAGATCCGCTTCATCGGAGCTCTCTTCAACTCCATCGCGGAAACCGCCTCCCTACCGAAGGACAGGTTCCTAGCCCTTCAACAACACCTTTCTCTCCTCCTCCGCAACCGCAGGATCCGAGCCCACTCTGTCCAAGTTCTTCTGGGTCACATGGCCTCCACGGTCATGGTTACTCCTTTCGCCAGACTACGTCTCAGACCTCTCCAAAGATGGTTTATAGACTCTTTCAAACCCCATCGGCATCTGAGCTCAATGTTTCTCACGGTACCGAACCAGGTTCGCCTCTCCCTTCGTTGGTGGCAGGACCCAGCGAACGTTTGTGTGGGACTTCCCTTCCATCCCTCCCTCCCGTCAGTCACCATCACGACCGACGCCTCCAATTTTGCGTGGGGAGCCCACATGTCAAACCTCACCGTCAGGGACCTTTGGTCCATCCAAGAGAAGTCTCACCACATAAACTTTCTAGAACTGTTATCAATCTTCAAAGCCCTCTGGGCGTTTGCTCGCTTTCTTCCCCACAAGACTGTTCTGATACAAACGGACAACGTAGTAGCTATGTCCTACATCAACAAACAAGGGGGTATGGGCTCGAGAAAACTGATGACTCTCTCGATGGACATTTGGCTATGGTGCATAGCGAGACACATAACCCTGTCGGCGGTTCACCTTCCGGGGGCTCAAAACACGCTAGCAGACTCTCTAAGCAGAATAACAACCTCCCCCCATGAGTGGCGTCTCGATCCCGAAATCCTGAAATCCGTCTTCGACGATTGGGGCTGGCCAGCTCTGGACTTTTTTGCCTCCCCCTCAAATGCTCAACTTCCTCGCTTCGGAGCGAGACTACCTCCAAACTCGACTCCGGGCTGTCTCGGAGACGCGTTTCTCCTCGACTGGACCCTCGAGCCCGTCTATCTTTTTCCTCCCTTCCCTCTCATCTCGAGGGTAATAGAGAGACTCTATCTAACGCCAACATTGGCCATCCTGATCGCCCCTGCATGGCCACGCCAGCCGTGGTACCCAAATCTACTCCGGATGTGTGCGGATCCTCCCCGCACTCTCCCAACTCTCCCTCATCTACTATCTTCACAGAAGGGACAGGTCCTCCACCCCGACGTCCCGTCCCTACACATGACTGCCTGGAGGATACTTCCTTAAATTCTCTCCACCCAGACCTGCAGGCGATCCTTCGTGCCGCCCATAAGCCGGCCACGTCAAGGGCCTATGCTTACAAGCTTGCAAAATTCCAAACTTTCCTTCGGGACCGACACGTCAATCCCGCCTCTACTTCGATCCCGCTGGTCCTGGACTTCCTACTTTCTCTTGCGGATCGTCAACTCTCTCTGGCCTCGATAAAATCCTATCTCGCTGCTCTCTCCTGGCATTTCCAACGTCAGGGACAACCCTCTCTCTTTTCTAACAACCTCATTAAGACCTTTCTTCGAGGTTACAACAACCTGCACCCTCAAGTTCAACCTCCGACTCCCGGATGGAGCCTCGAACTCGTCCTTTCTCAACTAGCTTCAGCTCCCTTTGAACCTATGGCCTCTGCAGACCTTCACCTTCTCTCTTGGAAGACTGCCTTCCTAATCGCTATCACCTCTGCGCGCAGGCCTTCGGAACTGGCTGCTCTTCGGGTGGACGAACCCTACCTCCGTTTCCACCACGACAGGGCTGTTCTTCGCCCGGACATCACCTTCCTACCTAAGGTGGTCTCTGCTTTTCACCTTAACCAGGACATAATACTTCCTGCTTTCTTTCCTAATCCTTCTTCTTCTTTGGAGCGGAGACTTCATCTCCTGGATGTCAGGAGAGCCCTCCTTTTCTACAAAGACAGGACTAAGGACATACGTAAGTCACCTAGACTGTTTGTGGCTTACGCTACCCATAAGCTGGGCAAACCACTTTCTTCTCAAAGACTCTCACACTGGATTGCTCAGACTATCGAACTCGCTTACCAGCTGGCTAAACGCCAACCCCCCCCCTTCGATCCGCCCTAGATCAACGAGGGGCCTTTCCACCTCTACTGCCTTCCTGAGGGGCGTCCCTCTCAACTCCATCTGTCGAGCGGCTATCTGGTCCACTCCATCCACCTTTGTTTCACACTACAGGATGGACTCAAAGAACCTCAAGGACTCGGCCTTTGCCAGGTCTATCCTTTCCTCCTGCCTTGCCTAACGTTGTTGCCTTACTCAAAACCAGTTTTTCTGGTTATCCTTCTTACAAGCTGACCGCTGTCATTCAGCCTTTATGTACACGATATGTTCATGGGTTCATTAACGTAGTGCTTGTGTACTATACTTACCCACTGCACTGAAATGTATTTCATGAATACCTCTACCTCTGTTTTCAGGAAATGGGTCTATACTTACCTCTGTATTTTCTTACAGACTATCACTCTCATACAATGTTGTGATTGTGTTCTGGGTCCTAATAACAAGGATCGGGTTTTTGTTTTTGTTTTTTGCACTATATGCTGTTGCATTGTATTCTTTGACTGTTGCACTTGCTTGTTTTTGCACCTTGTGCTCAATAAATGTGTTGTTTGGACACTAGACTGGTTATCGGGTTTGCTATCCCACCTACCTACACCTCAGCTTGCTAGTCTCCATTAGTGTGCATTCACAGAGTACACAAAGAAAAAGGACAGGTTGCTTACCTGTAACCGTGTTTCTTCGAGTGTACTCTGTGAATTCACACAATCCCGCCCTTCCTTCCCCACATGCAAACCTCTCCCTTTCTCGCTGCCTTTGCGGCGTAGGAACTGGAGAGCGGGCACGGAGGGCGCCCTTTATACCCTCTGGGGAGAGAGGCGGGGTTACCGCCAAATTTCAAACTTTAGCTTGGAAGAGTATCCGTTGGAGCCTGCGCAGGCGCAGCGTTCTCCATTAGTGTGAATTCACAGAGTACACTCGAAGAAACACGGTTACAGGTAAGCAACCTGTCCTTCTCCTTGGAGGTATTTTATTTAACAGTTAGAATGTTAGAATAAGATGATTCAAACTCTCTAAAGTGTCACTTCTTTCTCTGTATCTTTAAAACCACAGTCACCCCTGTGATATGCAATCACAGATACTCTGTTCCTTACTAGGACACAGACTACATTAAATAATTCACCAGACTTATTTTAATCTGACTCAAAATGACTAAACGAGTCTCCCTTGATCCCCTCAACCTAGGATCAAGTCTTTTCTGTACCTCCTCAGGGCACAGACTGACTGACTTTTTTAAACTCTGTACTTCTTCAGCAAAATGGCAGTTAGCTCCACCTACTTCTCCATGGCAACCAGCCTCTGAGTGCAGAGAAGCTATAACTATCATACTTACCCTTTTAAAAAACACAAACACACAATTAAACATAAGATTTGTAAACCAAAAATTCGTACTTCATTACACTTGGGTTTGTAGTTTGATTGAAGTACTAGAGCTGCTCTCTTGTACTGATAATTTTAAGTGGCCCGCAGGCTGCAAATCCCAAGATTGAGCAATAATTATAGTGTTATAACTGTGTAGTGTGAAAGAACGCCTCGTTATCAGACCAAAAATGTTCTCCATCCTTGTCCTACAGAGTTGTGGGGAAATGACTTAACAAACATGTACAAAACTTACAAGCAAGTTCAGTACAATTTCTGAGCCTGATAGAATTAGGTGTCTCCATAAATGCAGGTTCAGCATTTCATAGCTTCTGAATCAATTTTTCTGTCCCATTGAGTACCTGCAGGGATTTTTTTAAAAAACCCTTTATGCTTTTGAATCTTTTTATTGGATGCCTGCTTCTTTTAAAAAATCTCATAATGATGAATTTCTAGCAGAACTGGTGGTCCTCTTGGGAATTTTTTATATTTCTATCTTGATCATAAACCTTGCGTCACATTCTTTTATACTGATAATAGCAATTTAACACCATGCAGGTTGGTTAGGGGCCAACATTGTATAATAGTCTGACTGTGGACTAAGAGACCAGAATTCGAATCCCTGTTCTGACCTTGTGCAAATCACACTTCTATTAATAAGCCTTGCTAAGAAAACCATGATAGATTTTCCATAAATCAGCTGACTTGAGGATACATATGTGTGAGATAAATAGTAGCATACTTACTCTGTTATAGCTTCTATGTCTAGATACTTTGAAATGGAATTGGTAATAAGGTTGTTGTATGTTTTCCAGGCTGTATGGCCATGTTCCAGAAGTATTCTCTCCTGACGTTTTGCCCACATCTATGGTAGGCATCCTCAGAGTTGTGAGGTATGGAGAAACTAAGCAAGGAAGGTTTACAGTGTTCCCTCACTTATTGCGCGGGTTAGGTTCCAGGACCACCCGCAATAAGTGAAAGTCCGCAAAGTAGGGACACGATATTTATTTTAATATTTATACATTCTTTTAGTAGTCATACACTATTTTAAGTCTTTATCAACCAATCGTGTGTTGATAAATCCCCTTCTTCTCCTCCCGTTGCCGCTTGGGCTCCTTTTCTCTCCTTTTAGCTTCTCATCCCTCCCTTCCTTGGGCTGTAAATTGTAATTTTTATGATTTGTAATAGTCTTTTAGTGTTTATTGAAAAACCGCAAAAGAGCGAATCCACGAAAGGTGAACAGCGAAGTAGTGAGGGAACACTGTATATATATTTATGGAAAGTAAAGGGTGAGAGAAGAACTCTTGTCAGTTGGAGGCCAGTGTGAATGTTGTAGTTAATCACCTTAATTAGCATTGAATAGATTCATCTCCTGGCTTCTTTCTGTCTGGGGGCATCCTTTGTTTAGAGTCGTTAGCTGCCCCTGGTTGATTTATGTCTGGAACTCCTCTGTTTTCAGAGTGTTGCTTCTTATTTACTGTTCTCATTTTTGAGTTTTTTAATACTGGTAGCCAGATTTTGTTCATTTTCATGGTTTCCTCCTTTCTGTTGAAGTTGAGTTTTCTGTTGAGTTCTTCTCTCACCCTGGACTTTCCACAGATATCTATATAAACCTTCCTTGCTTAGCTTCGCCATACCTCACAACCTCTGAGGATGCCTACCATAGATGTGGGCGAAACATCAGGAGAGAATACTTCTAGAACATGGCCATACAGCCCAGAAAACATACAACAACCCTGTGATCCTGGCCATGAAAGCCTTCGAAAACACACGGAATTGGTATTGTTTAGGTCGTAGGGTGGATGGCAAACAGATTTGTCATGGTTCCCATTTGCCAGCTATGTTAGACACCAGATTGGGGACAGGTGGTCTAAGTCATATCAGCTTGTCCCCTTTATGCCAATCTGGAGACAGAAGGATTTACGGACAGGAGAGTTGATGCTTGTAGCAGTGGATCTGCTGCCAGATCACTTTAGAAGAGTTCAGATGGAACTTGGTTTGACATTTTGCTGCCCTACAATAATAATAATGATGATGATGATGATAATAATAATAATAATAATAATAATAATAATAATAATAATAATAATAATTTATTCTTGTACCCTGCCCCATCTCCCCGAAGGGACTCGGGGCGGCTCACATGGGGCCTTGCCCAACATCACAATATAAAATCAAAACAAAAACACAAATTTACAACAATAAATCAACAAGCTTTCAAGAATGCAGTCCACATAGGAAATGAACAATTAAAATCACTACTGTCCACATCAGTTGAAAGGATATGGTTTCATTTCTTTAATCTGTAGAAAATCATGATGAGTATTGCTGAGGAACCTACTCTACCTGACAGTTCTTTTGTAATCCAGAGCAACAACTGAAATGTTTTGTAATGCATTAAGAAACCACTGACTGAAACACAGTCAACACACGTCACTTTGTGCCAGTGATGTCAACACTTCAAGTACTCACTGAGTGCTGACACTTTGACTAGAGATCTATTTTTGCACCCACATATCCTTTCCCCTCTAAATTGAATTTCTAAATCTTCCTTCCTATGAAAGGAGGAAGATGCTACAAGCCTTATTGAAAAAGAGAGGAGACAAGCTTCCATCAAAGCAAAAGTACTCCGCCTGCAGAAGGACTTGGAAAAGGCCGTACAAGACAAAACAGGTTATCGTACTTTCACAGTATGTCTCGTTACACTGAATGGTGATCAAAGATTTTCTGTCTTCAGGAATCACTTGAGAGACTTGAAACTCTCCAAGGCCCTCCAGTCACAAAGTGGTGATAGGCACAAGTTGAATCAGGACCGCTAATTTCATAGCCCAGGCAGACAATGCCAATGATGTGATAGATGCCTGAACTGTCTCTGGCCTTAGAGCTGGCAAAGGAGACATAATGATCAAGGAATGCCATCAAGAGATTTGTGACTCAGTGCTATTCTATGTAGGTCTATTTAGAAGCAAGGCACGTCGAATTTATTTCCCTATAAGTACTTGACAGCGGATTAAACTGCTGAGCTGATGAACCTGCTGACCGAACGGTTGGTGGATTGAATCTGGGGGTCGGGGTGAGCTCCTGCTGTTAGCCCCAGCTTCTGCTGATGAAGGTGTATTGGGAAAATATAATACTTGTATTGGAAACTATACATTGAATGTAATCATATTAGAAATAGGAAAAGGAAAAATGTAATCACAAGCAGATTGTGTGCATATAGCCCCAAAATACACTCTGCTCAGCAAATAACTGTCTCCCCAGAAGCAGAGACCAAAGTTCACCCTAAGTGCCAGAGACATATGTTAAGTGTCAACAAGAATAGATAAGCTAATGGACAAAAGACAAATTAAGGCTTTTTGGGATGTCAAGATAAGACCTGGCGCCATGTAGGAGTACTAATGTCTCTCTGACAAGCTAAGGTAGGGGGGAATTCCTTAATTAATGGATCCCTGACAGCCTAGATGGGAATTCCTTAGATAAGGCCTAATGGAGGGTCAGAGGTCTTGAAAGTAGTCTATATTTTAGGAAAATGCAAAAGTAGCTTTTAGTAAAGTGCAAAGTAAGACTTTTTTGACACTAATTGGTGATGGATAATGCCTATATGATGTAAATAGATGAAGTCAAAAATAGTATATAAGAACCTGTGTTTCTTTGTTCTGTACCCTTTTTTCCTGGAGACAGGAGGGTCTATATTCTCTCTGGCTACTGAGAATAAACGTCTTTTTTTCTACAGTCACCGGAACTCTGTCTCATTACCTCAAACCTTTGTCTGCCATTTCACCGCCAACCTAACAGTTCAAAAACATGCAAATGTGAGATCAATATGTACTGCTTCGGTGGGAAGGTAACAGCGCTCCATGTAGTCATGCTGGCCACATGACCTTGTGGGTGTCTATGGACAACGTTGACTCTTTGGCTTAGAAATGGGGATGAGCACCAACTCCCAGAGTCAGACACAACTAGACTTAATGTCAGGGGAAACCTTTACCTAGTCTAAATCTGTCCAGAACAATGCTATCTTATTTATCTCCATATTGTTTAGGGGGGACATGATCTGCATGATAACATCTGGTCAGCTCATGTTGGATGAAGTATTTCTGGTAAAAAGTAGTGAGGGTACAGCCATCCCTTCACATTTGGGGAATTGATTAAAAATGTTTTATGATCTCCAATATGAATCTGTGGTCAACTTTCTCTCATGGAATCTCTAGGTCCTCCAAAGCAATTCTATGTCCAGTTTCCAAAGGATAATGACCATAAAGTCATGCTGAAAGACCAATAAATTCCTAGAAATGTGTTTTCTCAGATTAAAAAAATAGCAATGTATTTCGTTTTTCACGTTCACAGGAGTCCTGTGCCCTTACCACCACCAAATATGGAGGGCTGACTGCATTAGCCAGTCTGGACCTACCCTTATTTTAATTTAAGAGAGGATGGGGGCCTATGGTAGAGTAATAATTCCAGAAAGAATTCTCCATGTCTTTCCTTTATTAATAAAAGAAGAGGAACAAGCAATAAATCAATTTCCATGTTTAGAAATTGAATTTATATACATAAACTGCATATCAAGGAATCCCCTAGGTTTTAAGCATTTTTCAAAAAACTGCTGACTGTGTTTAGCCTTTTTTCCATCTAAGAATGCTCAGGAATCCATGTAATTGGACATTTTAAAAATAATTCAATTCCAGCTTGTATTTGGGAAAAGGAACAAACCTAGTTTCTCCTTCCTTAAACTCTCAAATGTGAGCAAATGCTAACTTTTAAAGACAGGCCTTTACATCAGGCTGATTTATTCCTCTTAAAATAGCACCTTTTATTGAACATGCCTTGTAAAATTGCATTGTTATTATTACTGCTGTCCCTTTTTATAGTAGTGTTGACGGCTTTGTACATTGGAGCATACATAGTTTTGGGTGGTAAAAGCAGCAGCTACTTTTTAATACATCTAAATATCTTGGCAATATTCAAAAGGTACTATAACTCATTATAGTTGATTTCCAGAAAAATAATTGATGTAGTAAATAATCTGCACGGAAAACATTGTCCTGTAAGCTTTTTACAAACATTTAAAAATGTTTCACTGATGCTTATATATGTGATGTTTTTTTCTAAAGGCTTGGAACGGATGCTTGAGGCTTACACCAAGACTCCACAATTCTCAGACGCAAAAAATCAAAATGATATCACTGAACAGCTTTATGAGGTACAGCTGAACTATGCAAGTTAATTTTTCCACTGGATTTTAAGTACTGTATTTGACTGGGCTCCATCTAGATTTTTTTTAAAAAGGTCTAAGCAGTCTTCCATAAACACTAGCTGATCCAATGTGCAGGGTTGGAATAGCATGACAAACTGGCTGGTAGTTTGATTTAAATTTTACTTTTGGCACAAGAAACCATAAGAAAACATGAACTTTTTTTTTACATTTTTATTTATGCTTTTAAGAATACATAAAACATAAGAGCACAATGGAATAAATCTAGGAACAGATTAAATTGAAGAAGCCGAGAAGAAAAAACAGAGAGAGAGAGAAAACACCCAATACCATACCCCAAACATCATTGGTTTATCCTTCCAGATCCTCTGCACCTCAAAGCGTTTTATTCATTTCTACACATTTTCAGCTAAATTTCTGAACATATTTTGAAGCCTAGGAAATTTCCTACCATATTTTACAAGTGTACCATATTTTCTTTATGCATATAATCTAACAATTTGGACCAATTTGTCTCTTGCCTTGAGGCACTATCCTGTGACATTATTTGTGTTAGTAAGTCCATATTTTTAATATCTAATAATCTTAGAAGCCATTGATCTTTGGAAGGGATTTCTTGTGTCTTCCATAGTTTTGCTAAACATATCCTAGCTGATGTCACTATATATGTAAAAAGCTTATCCGTATTTAGATCTGTCTGAAAATGTTGGAAGTGTGGGAAGCATACGGGAGATTTTATACACATGTGGCGGGGTTGTAAAAAGGTAACAAAGTTTTGGCAGACCATTCATAAAGAAATGGATAAAATAATCCAAGAAAAATTTGATTTGAAACCGGAGTACTTCCTCTTAGGAATGATGGATTTTCAGACAGTTCAGAAAACATGAACATTTTGAACTTGACCCTGGTTGGCTACCTCAATCCTACCTTTGGTGGAAAGGTGGGAGGGGAGTACAAAGCATAGAGCACTTTCAACTGTTTTTGAGTCCTCTCGGAGTCACTCAGCATTCCAAATAATATTTTTAAAGGGGGAAGGAAGCTGGGATTTGGATATTATACTAAATCAGGTTTTATGGGAAACGTGGTGTACTGGAGTCTAATATACGCTGCCTCGCTGTTCATTTGCAGTGAGACCAGCTAAATAAATCAGGAACCTTCTTTCTCTGGTCTGTTTAAGCTGATGCCTCAGTCCAGTAAGGAATCAGTGTCCTGCTTGTTGTTCTCCAGCGCCCTAGATCAGTCTATATATATAAAAGGGTAATGAAATTTCGGACTAGGACAAAACAACAAAACTACACATCCCAGAAACACTAAACTTGGCAGCACAACCCCTCATCCATGTCTCTATGTTCATACAACAAAAAGAAAAGAAAAATAAAGTCCTAATTAGAGGGAGAGGAATAATTGTTTTTATCCGATTGCTGCCAGTTAGAAGGCTAAGCTCCGCCCACTTGGTCTCCTAGCAACCTGCTCAGCCCAGGGGACAGGCAGGATTAGGCCTCACTTAGGCCTCTTCCACACTGCCTATAAGATACAGATTATCTGATTTTAACTGGATTATATGGCAATGTAGACTCAAGGCCCTTCCACACCCATTTATAATCTTATTTTTTCTGCTTTGAACTGGATTATCTTGACTATTTCTCATACCACCATACTTCTCCACAGCAACCCGTGGCTGGGCACAGCTAGTTATTCCTAAAGTTATTCCTTTGGCTTGTTAAAAGAGAGACAAGATAGTGTTGAGGCTTGCTAGGCTCAGACATCATGTTCAGCAGGAGATACCTTGTGCATTTTCTGGCACATAGGCTGTTATGCAAGATGCAATGGCTTAAAGTTTAAATCAGTGTGTGGCAAAATCTTCCTGTACGAATACAATAACTTTTCAATGCTTGTATTATTCAAGACCACACTGAAAGCTACCCTTCTCCAAGCAAACCACTTCAAGTTGGCCAGTGTGCTAGCAGAAATTGAACAGAGGCCTAAACCAACAAATCCCTGGAATAACTGCATTTCAAAATGGAAAGAAAAGGTAATATTTAAAAATGGCAGTAACCAGCAGAACACATCTAAGGTGATTATTTGGAGAGATGCTTTTAATTGCTCAGTTTCACAGTCAACTAAAGCCCCTTGTTTTCTTCTCAACATCCATATGTCTAATGGAAACAAGAAGGTCATTGCTACCAATAGGCTACGCTTCTGTTGGTCAATTATTCTATGGCTTAAACTTTTAGGAGCCCAACAGCCATGGACTTTAGTTGTCACTTATTTACAGTATGTATATTCCGCCCTTCTCACCCCGAAGGGGATTCAGGGCGGTTCACAATATACACATACATGGCAAACATTAAATGCCATATGAACATAGAGACATAGACAAAGACAAGAGACAGAGAGGTAATTTAATATTCTTCAGCTTCCTGAAAGGATACTCGATTCCGGCCACAGGGGGACCAGCTGCTTCATCATCCACTGTGACATCTTGATGGATACTTCCTCATTCCAAAGGGGTGCTGGATGATTTTTATGGTGTCGTAAATTAGTTAAATTAGCCTCCCCCAAGCAGTACCTAAATTCCTACTTGATAGATGCAACTATCTTTCGGTTGCTTAGGTCAACAATGAGCAGGGGCTATTTTTTTTATTAATGGTCGGGTGCTTACTCTGACATGGGCTGGCAGCTGGCTACTTAACCAGCTGCGCCACAGCCCGGCCCCAACTTCAGGAAAACATTTGAATAACTGGATCCAGTACTATGGTATTGAATAATCACAAACTGATTCTTCAGGCTTAAACATTTGTAAGTTCTAAGTTGCTGAGCTGAACACCTAAGAAAAACAATGACAAGTTAACATTTAGTATTGGTAAGTGATGTTGTATTACTTCTATATCTGATCCCATAACAGAGCAATTGTCTATTAATGCTGTTTCACATGTTACAAGATAAACAAGTTATCTCTTCTGTGAGCACTGCAATGCATAAATGCAGAGAAATCATTTACAGCCCATGCATAGGAGTCTCAGCCAATTACAGCTTCCAGTCAAGGTTTCCCTATTCGCTACTTCACTGCAATTGCAGTCATATATTGAAAAAACAGATTTTTTTTCCTAGCAGCACATGATCAAACAAACTCTGAATATCTTCCTCCTCTAGAAGATTTCCAATAGCCACAAATACCAAGAGGTATCATTTAAATGCAGGGTGTTTGAAAAAGAACTCCCTAGTTTTAAGTATAAGGTAAAGGTAAAGGTTTTCCCCCGACATTAAGTCCAGTCGTGACCGACTTTGGGGGTTGGTGCTCATCTCCATTTCTAAGCCAAAGAGCCGGCGTTGTCCGTAGACACCTGCAAGGTCATGTGGCCGGCATGACTGCATGGAGCGCCGTTACCTTCCCGCTGGAGCGGTACCTATTTATCTACTCACATTTGTATGTTTTCGAACTGCTAGGATGGCACAAGATGGGGCTAACAGCGGGAGCTCATTCCGCTCCTGGGATTTGAACCTGGGACCTTTCAGTCTGCAAGTTCAGCAGCTCAGCGCTTTAACACACTGCGCCACCACCAGGGCCCAGTTTTAAGTATAAATACATTAAAACTAGGGAATTCTTTTTCAAACACCCTGTATTTTAAATTTAAATATAAACTAATACCAGTTTTAGACAGCAGTTATGCATAATGTTCCATAATTATGCATATTACCGCCCCCGCCCCCCCCCCCCCCCCCCCCCAGTGCTAAGATCTTTTGGTGGGACTTTTAGCATTTCAGTCATAGGCCGTGATAAATAATTATGGCATTTTCTTTTCCCTAATAATGACAGGATTGTGTGCATAGTTCTGTCGTCATCACTTGCCCCGTGAAAGGGGGTCACTTTAAGCGCACTATGAGCGTCAGGAGTGCTGCCGAAGGACAAACTCACTCAAGTGGCCTTCCAGGTAAGAGCCTTTTTTTACTTTGTATTATACCAGCATCTATGGCCTTGGTTTTCTTCTCATAATCACCAAGGTGGCAAAATGATGACTGTTCTGATAATACAAGCAAGCTACATACTGAGTGAAAATAAGTTAGTAAAAAGTTTTATAGGTTGGGTTGGATGCAATTATATAAGGGGCAGCTAGCCTGCTGATTGACACATCAGGTCCTAGCACTTCTCAAACCATCACCAATTTAAGTGTACTCAACTCAATGGTCAGCAGCACTACTACTGATTAAAGGTAAAGGTTTCCCTTGACGTTAAGTCCAGTCTACTGATTAGGATTGTGCAAAACAGCTCGATTATTTCTTCTTTTATGGAAAGAAGGCAATTTGAAATGCCCCCTCTTTCCTCGTTGGAATACCTATACAGGAAGTTAGAGCTCTGTTATCTATCCATATGTAATGCCGAGGGATGAGAACTGAGGAGCATAGGAAACCATTATAAAATTTCTCATAACTCTTCTTCCATTTCATTGTTTTCATTTGTTAAGCAACTTTCATACTAATCAGAGATGATAGAATTATGGTTGAATAGTGTGTGTGTGTGTGTATATATATGTATATATATGTGTGTGTGTGTGTGTGTGTGTGTATATATACATATACATACACATATATATACATACACACACACACACACACACACACATACATACACATACTAGCTTGGGGACCCGGCGGTGCCCAGGTCATTTGAGAAAGACATTGTTTGCCTGTGTTCGAAGTTTAGTGTAGATCCAGTGTCAGCTGGGTTCAGTTGGTGCAGGGAACTACAACTCCCATATGCAAGTTCCTTCATACACAGTCCATCCCCCTCCCAACACCGCCCGGATGTAAAGTAAGTCATGGGGGCTCTATTTCTGTGGATGCAGGTGAACTATAACTCCCTTTCCCCCAAACTGTGCAATATGTTTTATTGGTTATAGGGGTTCAGTGTGCCAAGTGTGGTCCTGGTGTATCATCGGTAGGGTTAGAAGTGCTCATTCATTGCAGGTGAACTATAGATCGCAGTACCTACTACTCCCAAATGTTTAGGGCAATTCTTCTCCAAAACCCACTAGTATTCAAATCTGGGCATATCAGGTATGCATGGCCAGTTTGGCCCAGACCCATCATTGTTTGGGTTCATAGTGTTCTGGGTGTAGGTGAACTACAACTCCTCTAAATTTCCCAGTAGGAGTCACAGTGGTGTGACTTGATGCAGGGTGAACTACAACTTCCACCATGTGCAGTCAATCTCCCAACTCCTTCAGCAAGTTTAGTTGCTGCTCGGTTCTGTTGTGTTTGTTATGCAGACAGATTTGAAAGGGAAGGGCAGTGGGCGGGGCCATGCAAATTCCACAGCAATGGAGAACCCTGGGATGCCTGCCTGTGGTGGAAGAAAAAGCAAAATCTAGGATGAAATGGTCCCCAAATGAAAGCATTCCTTGGGTGGTGGGTCGTAGTGTTTGGGAAGGACATTGGCAGGGGCTGGGCTACATGTTCATGGAGCTCGCTGTAACCGCAATGTCAGTGCAAAGGGGTGAGTTGCTGGATTCTGAGCCCTGGGAACTGTAGCCTGTCTGTGGAGGCTGGAGACTGTCTGTGTGAGCGGACACCTCTACCACATACACACATATGGGTTTTCGCTTTTATTATGGATTTAGATTAGATTAGACTAGATTAGATTTAGATTAGATTAGACACACACACACACACACAGATAGATCCCTTGCTCTATACACACACACTAGCAGTGCCTGGCCACGCATTGCTATGGTGTTGCCCTAAGTGGGTTTTTGTTTGTGGAGGCAAGTATGAATGTTGTAATTAGTCACGTTGATTAGCATTGAATGGGCTTGCAGCTTCAAAGCATGGTTATTTCCTCCCTTTGTTGTGTGTGTTTTGTCTCGGAGCCATTTGGGGCTCTATTCCCCTCTTTCACTGGCTATCCGCCGCCTTCCCATGCTGGGGAGGCCTTCCAAGGCCTTTGGCCCTCTTCCTCTCGCTGCGGGTGCGAGGAAGCCTCGCCATCGGTGCGCATAGGCTGTTGAACCCCGCCCATTTGGCTAACGTCACCAAGTTGCCTCTGCACATGCGTGATCAGCGATTTTTGGTTTTGGGAGTTTTTCTGTAATTTGGACCTAATTTTATAGGGGTTTTTTGATGGAAAGACATAGATTGGATGACTATGTCTTCTGTGGACAAATTTGGTGTGATTTGGTCCAGTGGTTTTGTTGTTTACTCCATGGGTATTATGCACATTATATATATATATTCAACCTATATATTATGCAAGGGCTCTATTCCAGTAACACAATTTTAGTAACATAGAACTTTATTTTATTTTTTTACCTGAAATGAAATGTCTTGGGCTTCCAGCTGAAGCATACAATAGAATAGTGGTGGAGGACCTAGAAAATTCCTCCAGCAGGATTCTAGACTCAAATTCTAGCAGAACTTGAGCATAGAATTGGGCCGGAGACCCTCAGAGAATACTTTTCTAGGCATTGCTAAGTCCTCCAGAGCATGTATATGGTATTCAAAGCTCGTGTGTGTATAAATAAAAAAATTATCAATGAGCTCACGTAAGTGGGCCTACTGTATACATATAGGACTATATAGCCGCAAGCACTCTTCCTGAAAGACAGGTAACAGTTCAGGGGGGAAAGGAGCAGAATTGATAGTCCCAAAGTGAATCAACCACCAAATTTCCATTTTCTTAAATGATTATAGAGGAGCCAACATAAAAAATGAGTGGAAAAATACTTCTGGCTTTTAAAAAATTAATTCAAGAGCTAGAAAAGTGGATGCTCAAGAATAATTCTGCCAGTATATGCAGAGGCTGTTATTATTTCCTGCTGTAAGTTGCATAACTCCATTGTTCTACCTTACAGCTCCTGCCAGCAATTCAATGCCAGCAACCTTTTTGCACCCACAAAATGGTGACTCAGTATGCGGAACTTGTACAGCTTTATATGACTATTGCACAGAAAGGGAAGATGAACTTTGCTTGAACAAAGGTAACATTTATATTGGATCATGCTGGTTATGGTATTCTGAAGGTAGTGATCCCCACAAAGTAAAACTTCAGTCTCTGATAAACATGCTAGCATACTGTATCCAGGTGAACTGAATTTCCCAGGTAGAGGGTACGAATCTTAGTATTTACATCAGTCAACATTAAGGGATGTAAGTATTCTTATAGAAGGATACTTCAAGTCATCAGCCCAGGGTTTGCCCTTCTTAAATACTGAAGAGAGAAAAAAGATAGGTAAAGGTTTTCCCCTCACGTTAAGTCCAGTCATGTCTGACTCTGGGGGTTGGTGCTCATCTCCATTTCTAAACCGAAGAGCCGGCGTTGTCCGTAGACACCTCCAAGGTCATGTGGCCAGCATGACTGTATGGAGCGCTGTTACCTTCCCGCCGGAGTGGTACCTATTAATCTACTCACATTGGCATGTTTTTGAACTGCTAGGTTGGCAGAAGCTGGAGCAACAGCGGGCGCTCACTCCGCTCCCGGGATTTGAATCTGGGACCTTTCGGTCTGCAAGTTCAGCAGCTCAGTGTTTTAACACACTTTGCCACTGGGGCTCCACTGAAGAGAAAGGCTTCCAAAATTACCGTTACTGGATGTCCTTTATTACAGAGGAAGTCCTTCACATGAGCACTGCAGAAACTGTCCTAATATAATCTAAAGCAGCAGCCAAAAATCCAATATTTGGGTATGGGGACGTTTAGAGATAATATGAGGCTATGTTCCAGGAGCTCCCTGCCAATATGAATAATTATGAGATGATTCATGACTGTTGATGCATACCTAAAGAGAAGCCAAGTATGGATTTTTCTAAATACAGAAAATTGTCAGCCTTGCATCTCTCATGGCATTTGACTGTCCCTTACTGATATTTTGAAAATCTGCCTACCCTACTCTCTGCGAGTATATAAAAGTAGTTAGATAGGTTTGTGTGCCATTTGTATTTTAGAATCATTAACATATCAACCTCCCTGAAAAGTACATTTTTTAAAATGCAAACAAGGATGTTTTATCATAAGAATCATCCCTCTCAACTAACCCTGCCACAGGATAGACAAGGATACATTTATTAGGAGGGACTAGCACAGGCAAAGTCCTGTGGCCTATGTTAGAACATCTGTCAAATGTAAAAAATGTGTTTTAAAAATTCTTTTTAGTTATTTATTTACTTTTATATAATATCATTTTTATTGTAAGGTTTGTAAGCAACTTTGATACAGTTCTTGTAACAACAAAGATAGTCCTTTCTGAATACAATAAAAATATTGTACATTATATACAGACTATGTGGAAGTGGAAAGGAGTGGGGGGCATGGGGAGGGTAAATGAACAGGGAAAAATGGGGGCAATGAGGACAGGTAAAAAAAAGACATAGAAAAAAGAAGAGAAAAAAAGAAAAATATATAATATACATATACACAGTTGCTATACTATTTGTTACTTCCAGAGGCCGTGGCATGTTTTAAAAAATTCTTAATACAAAAAGCCATCTGTTAGAGCAGTGGTTCCCAACCTGTGGTCCGTAGTCTCATCGTTACTATTAAAAATAATAGCACAGCCCAACCAAAAAAAAATTATCTTGGTGTCTTTGTTTTTAGGCCTGTTCCTGGGGTTATTTGGGGTGTTGATTCAGAAAATTGCATTGGATAGACCACATCAGCTCTAGATTATTATAGTTTTCTGTGGGTGAGCAGATTGCGACTACAGGATGGCATATGTTCTGTATCAGAAACTAGAGCTGATGTAGTCTAGCCAATGCAGTTTTCTGAATCATCACCCCAAATAACCAAACCAAATCTAAATTTGACCAAAAACAGATTCATAACCCTTATGGTACTAATGCTGGAGAGTGGCCCCTGGTCAAAAAAGGTTGTTTTAAAGGCAATTTTTTATCCTGTATTTTTGTTTTAATTGATTTATTGTATTACTGTTTTATCTTTTTATAGTGTGATTTGTATTATGTTGCCTGTGTTTTGTCCTATGTTGTTTGGGCCTCTGCCCCTTGTAAGCCGCCCCGAGTCCCCGTGGGGAGATGGTGGCGGGGTATAAATAAAGTTATTATTATTATTATTATTATTAGGAACCAGAGTGTTAGAGGAATACAAAATTAAAACACAACCAAAAGGGGAGAGATGTGGGTTTTTTTTAAAGTAGATTTGATGTAATCCTAAAGGTATAGCAAAAACTATGGCAATTTTAAGAGAACTTTTAATTATTAAAACAAATGCATAACCTTTTAAAAATTCTAAGCAAGTAGTTCCAAAAGGAATATGAGTGCCTAAAACTCAACTATAAGGCATGGGTAAAGTTTGGCTTTTTATACCAAATTACCATAGGTAAAGGTAAAGATTTCCCCTGATATTAAGTGCAGCCCCAAAACTTCCCCTCGACATATACATAAGAAAATTAAAACCAACCTCTTGACCATCAGTCATTTCTCACCATACTATACTGCTTCAAGCTCTCCAACCCAGCTACCAATACTAGGAGTCTAGTTAGTTTATCTTAAACCTAAGCATAGACATATAAAATAAGATGTACAGTAGAGTCTCACTTATCCAAGCCTCGCTTATCCAAGCTTCTGAATAATCCAAGCCATTTTTGGTTGGCTTATACTCAAGTATATATGGTATATATTATTTTTCTCTATTATTATTGGTACTGTCACATTTATTATTTTACTCTATTATTATTACATTTATTATTTTACTCTATTATTGTTGTTACTTTTACATTAATTTTACTCTATTCTACTATTATTAATATACAGTAGTCTCACTTATCCAATACTCACTTATCCAACGTTCTGGATTATCCAACACATTTTTGTAGTCAATGTTTTCAAAACATCATGATATTTTGGTGCTAAATTCGTAAATACAGTAATTACTACATAGCAATACTGCATATTGAACTACTTTTTCTGTCAAATTTGTTGCATAACATGATGTTTTGGTGCTTAATTTGTAAAACCATAACCTAATTTGATGTTTAATAGGCTTTTCCTTAATCCCTCCTTATTATCCAAGATATTCGCTTATCCAAGCTTCTGCCAGCCCGTTTAACTTGGATAAGTGACCTGAAGAGAGAGGGTTCTCTATATATCCAGTCAGATATCTGTATAAAGGATTAGGTACAGACAGGCCATGACCAAGGAGACTGACATATCTATGTGTATATTACTGTTAGGTGATGTGATTGTAATCCACCACAAGGAAGAGGATGGATGGTGGTACGGATCTGTCAAAGGGAAAAGAGGTATATTCCCAGCTACTTATGTGGAAGAAGAACCTCCCTCTTCTGGCATGGACCTCAATGGAGATGAGGAAAGCTTTTCAAGCTGAGATGGTGGGGTCACATCTGGAATGGATCGCAAGTTCATCATGTAATATTGTTTATACACTGGTTCAGGTTTTTCCCCCCTAAATATCCTTCCTATGCTCGGATCTAAAATCCAAGTGTTGCCAATAGTTTCCTGTATGCATCGGAAGCTCCAAACCTTCCTTTGGTGAATTATTGTAGTATCATGAAGATTAAAACTGACTATCAAACCACATGTATTTTGGTCTTACTTATGCACTTACAGAGGTAGCTTACTGTTTTTCTTGAAATACGGTAAATATTAAAAAAAAAAACATTTACCCCACTTATGCCTCAGTTAGTGTAATTTTATTGGTATCTATTTTTATTTTGAAATTTACCAGTAGCTGCTGCATTTCCCACCCTCGACTTATACTCAAGTCAATAAGTTTTTCCAGTTTTTTGAGGTAAAATTAGGTGCCTCGGCTTATATTCGGGTCGGCTTATACTCGAGTATATACGGTACATTGAGACATCAGTACCGTTTCCCCAAAAATAAGACATCCCCTGAAAATAAGACCTAGTAGAGGTTTTGCTGAATTGCTAAATATAAGGCCTCCCCCGACAGTAAGACCTAGCAAGGTTTTTGTTTGGAAGCATGCCGGTTGAACAGAACATGCAGGATTGGTAAATGTACATACCATAGATTGTTGTATACGGAAATAATGGTAGTAACAAGAAATTCTTGATAGGATTCAGTTTGTCTACTTATGCTGGTTTGTGATGACAAATACTGTACAGTATATAAGAAATGTTCAACAATTTTGTTTTGTTCAACAATAAATGTGAATTCTTCTTCATGAAAAAATAAGACATCCCCTGAAAATAAGATCTAGTGCATCTTTGGGAGCAAAAAAATAATATAAGTCACTGTCTTATTTTTGGGGAAACACGGTAGGTCTTACTTTCGAGGGAGGCCTTATATTTAGCAATTCAGCAAAACCTTTACTGGGTCTTACTTTCAGGGGATGTCCTATTTTCAGGGATACACAGTAGATTAAATGTTTTTGAATATTTACATAAAACTGTAACTTAAGACTATCCAACTCTGATTAAATTATTATTCTAACCTTCTTCAATGTAAATGAGTTTACAAATGTGGCCTTCCAATAATGGAGTAAAATAATAAAAGTAATAATACTACATAGAGTAAAATATAAATGTAACAACAATAATCCAATCATCTCCATAGTTTATTTTACCTATACATTTTGGAGGAAGTGTGTATTAGAATAAAGAAAAGTGGGAAAGACTGGCTTGGGAATGGGGTGGGAAAGAAGGACTGGAAATGCGAAAAGGTTGGAATGGGAACGGTTGGTTGAAAAAGTGGGAAAATGAGGTGGAAAGGGGGTAACTGGAAATGTAGGACAGGTGAGGGATCTGGTGGGAAGGTGTGGGGCTGAAAAAATGCCTTTCCACCAGAACCCTCACCTGACTATGAAGTGTTCAGAAAGCAGGATTGATTCTTGCAGATTGTGTGCAGCCTTTGTTCAGTCTCTTCTGTATTGAAGATCAAGTCACTAACTGTTCGAACATTTTCTAAATACAGCATATATAACAAAATAGAAATACAGGCAGATTTACAAATAAAGGAACATTTCATTTATAAGTCAAGGTAACGAAGGCTTTCCTAACATTAGCAATAAATGCGGAAAAATTGTTGGTTTCTCGTACTTTAGCCTGCAGCTCTTTTATACAGTCCAGGGGAGGAAAACAAGAGATCACTACAAAAGAAAAAAAAGAGATTTAAAATAATTTCTGAGTTGAAAATAACTATTCTTAATATGACAATTTTGACTTACTTTATAGCATACAAATCCTAAAATGACTTCACAATAGGTGTGTTGTATTTTTCAATTCTACTAATACCTGGTTGGTATTAGTAACTTTACTGTCCTACACAATCAGACCTGAAGTACTACAGTAGAGTCTCACTTATCCAACGTTCTGGATTATCCAACGCATTTTGTAGTCAATATATCGTGATATTTTGGTGCTAAATTGGTAAATACAGTAATTACTACATAGCATTACTGTGTATTGAACTACTTTTTCTGTCAAATCTGTTGTATAACATGATGTTATACCGGGCTGTGGCGCAGGCTGGAAAGCAAGCCAGCTGCAACAAATCAACAAATCACTCTGACCAAGAAGTCATGAGTTCAAGGCCAGCCTGGTGCCTGGTCTTGTCTCTGTCTCTGTTCTGTGTCATGGTATTGAATGTTTGCCTTTATGTGTGCAATGCGATCCGCCCTGAGTCCCCTTCGGGGTGAGAAGGGCGGAATATAAACGCTGTAAATAAATAAATAAATAAATAAATAAATAAATGCTTTGGTGCTTAATTTGTAAGATCATAACCTAATTTGATGTTTAATAGGCTTTTCTTTAATGCCTCCTTATTATCCAACATATTCGCTTATCCAACGTTCTGCCGGCCCGTTTATGTTGGATACGTGAGACTCTACTGTACTTTGCATCATTATTTCTAGTAGCAGCAGTTTAGATAAAGGTAAAGGTTTTCCCCAGACATTAAGTCTAGTTGTGTCTGACTCTGGGGGTTGGTGCTCATTTCCATTTCTAAGCCAAAGAGCCGGCGTTGTCCGTAAACACCTCCAAGGTCATGTGGCTGGCATGACTGCGTGGAGCGCCATTACCTTCCCGCCAGAGCAGTAGCTATTGATCTACTCACATTTCCATGTTTTCAAACTGCTAGATTGGCAGAAGCTGGAGCTAACAGTGGGAGCTCACCGGCTCCCCTGATTAAATCCGCTGACCTTTTGGTCAGCAAGTTCAGCAGCTCAGCACTTTAATCTGCTACACCACCAGGGCTCCAGCAGCAGTTTATTAAATCTCAATATTAGTAATTACAATTTGGACAAAAACATTAGAGGTCCAACTTGAATTGGGTAGTTCTTGAACTAGAAGATACAAGTGACATAAGGAAGCAATACAACAAACTACAGGCAGTCCCTGAGTTACGAACATCTGACTTATGAACTCAGTTATGAACAAGCTTCTCTTCTCCTTCCCTATCATGAAATTTGAGCCAAAGCACGTCTGTATTTCTCCACCCACTTTCTTTTTTCTCTTTCGATATCTCTCCAAATCCCATTTCCCTGTTCTTGCTACATATCTTTCCAAACCTCGTTCCCGTTTTCTTCCTATCGGTCCCTCCAAACCCTTCTTCTTTCTTCCTATTCATTTCTCCAAACCACTTTTCCGTCCTTCTTATCCATCTCTCCAAACCACTTTTCCGTCCTTCTTATCCATCTCTCCAAACCACTTTTCCGTCCTTCTTATCCATCTCTCCAAACCCCCTTTCCTTGTTCTTCCTATAGGTTTTTCTAAACCCCTTTCCCTGTTCTTCCTATCAATTTCTCCAAACCTTTTCCTCATTCTTCCTATCAAAATCTCCAAACCCCTTTTCTTTCCATTGCTTGGAAGCTGTGTTTTTAAAAGGGGATTCTAATCACACAGGAACTATAATGTACACCTTTTTTGACCAAGTTACAAAAAGTGCACTTTTTGCTGAATCTGTTCTGACTTACAAATGCAATTTAAGAACAAACCTACAGAACCTATCTTGTTTGTAACTTGGGGACTGTCTGTATAAAGTAAGGATGGCAACATGTGCCCTTCAGATATCCTTGAATTACAACTTGGGCATGCTTGCTGGGAAGAAGTAAGAGTCCAAAAACAACTGGCCACTGCTTTTCCATCTGCTAATATTGAGATTCTGCTTAGGAAGTTTACACATACCTTCATAAGTTCCCTCTTCATTAAGGGAAAGGGTAAGTGTGTATGGCTCGTCAAAATCTTTGCGGGAAATACAGCGGAATATAAATTGCAGCTGATTTTCTAGATGAAAAAATGTGAATATATTAAGACATCCAAGTAAATTAGATAAATCTGAATATCCGGCATGATCCAGCAGTATACCATGCTGGAAATAATCACTGACAGGACCACAAAATTACTCTGCATTTTATTGCTACACTCTCAGCACCCACTCCAACTGGCATAGTAGTTTTGTCAATGCCGGACCCTTTGTTGGCCACAGCAGCTCTCTGGTCCAACCTGAAACATCTACAGGAGTACTGCATATACTCGAGTATAAGCCTAGTTTTTCAGCCCTTTTTTTAAGACTGAAAAAGCCCCCCTCGGCTTGGGTGAGGGTCCTGGTTGGGTTATATTTGGTCAGCTTATACTCGAGAATATATAGTACATTTATTATTTTTCTCTATTATTATTGGTGTTATTACATTTATTATTTTTCTCTATTACTGTTGCTACTAATACATTTATTTTACGCTATTTTGATTATTATTAATAATAATACATTTATTATTTCACTCTGATATTATTATTGTTGCATTTATTATTTTACTCTATAATTACATGCATTATTTTCCTGTATTATTTATTATTATTATTATTATTATTATTATTATTATTACATGTATTATTTTACTCTATTATTATTAAAAGGATACATAAGCACATTTACATTAAAGAAGCTGAGAATATGATTTAATCAGAGTTGGACAATCTTATCTTAAATTTGAGCTTTATGTAAATATTCAAAAACATTTAGCCTACTGATGCCTCAATTAATGTAATTTTATTGGTATCTATTTTTATTTCTGAAATTTGCCACCCTCGGCTTATACTGGAGTCAAATGTTTTCCCAGGTTTTTTGTGGTAAAATTAGGCGCCTCGGCTTATATTCGGGTCGGCTTATACTTGAGTATATACGGTAACCTGAAGTGGCTTTGTTGGACCCAAGCATACATTGTATTACTTTGGTGACTCTAAACTACTACTTTCAATGTCAAGAGGAACTACATTGGAAAAAATGGAAATAATGTCTTTCATTGCTGGGAGAGACGATATAAATAAAATACATACATGACTCCACACAAAATAAAAATGCTTGTTTCGGATGTACCGTATATACTCAAATATAAGCCGACCCGAATATAAGCTGAGGCACCTAATTTTACCACAAAAACTAGGAAAACTTATTGACTCGAGGCATCAGTAGGTTAAATGTTTTTGAATATTTATATAAAACGGTAATTTAAGGTAATAATAATAAGACTTTAATAAGAAGACTGTCCAACTCTGAATAACTATATACTCAAGTAGAAGCTGACCTGAATAGAAGCCGGCCAGGTCCCTCACTCGAGTATAAGCCGAGAGGAGCTTTTTCAGCCCTAAAAAAAAAATCTAGGCTTATACTCGAGTATATACAATAAGTGAAACTATCTATGGCCCCTTCTACACTGCCATATAATCCAGTTTAAAACAGATAATTTGGATTTTATATGGCAGTGTAGAAGGCGCCTATAAGGCTACAAACAAATGAAAGGAAAGCTTCACAAGAAAAATGGCAAAACGTATTCTAAGACAGAAAAAAACTAAAGGCACACTTATTTGTGATGTGATACCCAACTATAGCTGCAGCTCCACATAGGTCAGCATGTGGACTTACGCTAGGCTGAGCCATATACTGACCCTCTGAATTTAGTCAACAGGAACAACTGGTTTAATGGCAAGGGGACAGGACCTCAGAATCAGCCACAGCTGAAACAGTGGTAATCAGATGTTTATTTTGCCCATTCTAAAAAAACCCCACAAGGAATGACTGA
Source organism: Anolis carolinensis (assembly GCF_035594765.1). Classification (NCBI taxonomy): domain Eukaryota; kingdom Metazoa; phylum Chordata; class Lepidosauria; order Squamata; family Anolidae; genus Anolis; species Anolis carolinensis. The sequence continues at coordinate 212,460,115 of NC_085841.1, read as the reverse complement.
TGGGATGGCTTTAGAGGTTGTTCAATAAATCCAAGGTGGGCATTGGATATTTCAGAGGGAATAAAGGAGTAACCCAAAGAGAATATACATAATGTTATGTTCCTAACAGGATGCCAGCTCATGTAACTAAAGTAAATACATCTCAAATTTGTTCTGCAAACAAAATCCATTACTAAATGACAAAGGTGAACCAGACCGTGGCAAAATGTTGCATGTTTGCCGTTGCCATTAAAGGGACTGATTAGCTTAGGTAAGAAGACTAGAACTACCCACACTCAAAATCTGAGAATTCTCCCCTAAAACAGCCCTTTGTATTGGTGACATGACAGACCTGCATCCAAAATGGTACTTTTCAAATGTGCTCTTTTTTTGCACCAGGATAACAATTGTCAGCAATCAGGAGAAAGCAAATTGATTGATATTACTACAGAAAAATCATGTGAGTACATATCTTACCACTGGTTCTGCGTATTTCTAGTCCAAGGCCTTCTTTAAACAGATTTTCAGCATTACGTAGCTTTTCCGTCACTTCTTCAGTGGCTTTGTTTTCAGCTGAAACTGAAACAAACAAGACCTCAATTTTTTTAACCATACCTTTGAACCTGAGCCAGTTTCATGAGAAGAGGGTTTGTGGTTCTTGAAGCAAGAAAAATTGCCCCAGAGCTTGTCTACTCCAAACTGAAGTAACAACTGATTCCATTTAGTTTGGAGAAAGGACCCGTGCAAGAGCTGCCAGATTGATATAAATAGCAAAATGGGACACAACTGCAGCATACATGATAACATCTTAATACATTTAACTGCAGCCACACAATCAGTGTGGAAAAAGGGAATGTTGAGTGGCTTTAGGCTGCACATTTTTCATGTCCCAATGTTCCTAAAATGCATTTTCATGATCAACTTTCTCCTTGCAACTTACTTTTATTTTTTCTGATCAATTCTTCCTTGAGCGCTTGAATATTTTCCTTCAACTCTTTCTCTTGTTTTTTCTCATCCTCAATAATAGCAAGAATTTCTGATAATTTCTGCTGTTTTTCCTCGGCTAACTTGTTCTTCTGACAACACTCTATGCGGAACAGAGAAAAATGAATGGTCACTGTTATTGCAAGACCCAGTCACAAATCTGGTTTCATCCCGAGCAATTCTGGTGACAAACTTAAACAGATGAATAAAAAAGTTATAAGCAGGCCAGATGCTCCTTTAAATGTTATGCCTTTGAAATGCCAGATGTTAAATGCTATCCCTTCCAGCAAAATTCAGGACTATAAAAATAATTGTGGTGTGCGTGTATTACAAGTGGAGTTTGTTTCCAAAAGGTACCAATCCATCTGACAAAGTTGACAGGTATTGGAAAAAAGAGCTGAGGTTATGACTTCTTTTGCTATAAAATGCAATTTTCCAAGAAGTGGTTTGATACATTTTGATAGTTTTTATCTGTGCATAATATCCTACTCCTAGCCAACAACATGCTACCATCTATAACTCATTTTTCAATCTTTTAGGATTTGGTATCTTTTGGAAATAATCTACACACACACACACACACACACACACGAACACAAAATATTTCACTGATTCTAAGATGCACTTTATTAAGGTACTACCATGTATAGATTAAAAAGGAAAAAAATCACCTTGGTTGATCCTCAGGTTGTATAACTGGACTAATAAGGCCAACTAGTCTGGGCCACTCCCTAAGGGGTATAACTGCAGAATGTCTGAAATGTAATACTGGTCTTACTGAATGTTTGCTCCTGGGTGGAAGTTCTTGACTTGAAGCCCACCTGATACTGCAAGTGTTGTCTTGTCTGCTTGTCCACATGAAGAAGAAATGAAGCAAGGAAGAATATAAACTTTGTGATGGACGGCATTGCATGAAAGAATGCAAAGGACTATGTGTGAGTGTCTACATGAAGACTGTGACTGTTTATGTTGAAGTTGCTGTGTTAGTATTTGTTGAACTTTGATAGGCATGAGTAAATTTTGAGTTCATGCATTCTGTGTTGCTCATTTTTTTTAATATAAAAGGATTCTTTCTGCTAGTCTGCTTGCTGGCCTGAGCGCATACACAAACCACAACACACTTTCCCTGAAAAACGGCAGGCTTTTAAAAAGGAGTGTCTTGGAATCACCCCGGTAGCACAGCGAGTTAAACTGCTGAGCTGCTGACCGAAAGGTTGCCAGGTTCAAATCCAGGGAGCAGGTTGAGCTCCCACTATTAGCCCCAGCTTCTGCCAATCTAGCAGTTCTAAAAAATGCCAGTGTACCGCTCTGGAAGGAAGGTAACGGCGCTCCATGCAGTCATGCCGGTCACATGATCTTGGCGGTGTCTACAGACAACGCCGGCTCTTCAGCTTAGAAATTGAGATGAGCACCAACCCCGAGTCAAACATGACTGGAATTACAGGGAAACCTTTACCTTTTACCCTAAAATCACAGATGTCCCAGATTTGCTTTAAAATACAAAAAGGTTCACTTTCCTCCCAGCAATATCTTATCCAGGTAAGATATGGAAGTCTATGATTTCTTTAAAGAACAAAAATCCCCCTAAAATTGAAACTTCCATAAAGGGAAAGTGATGGCATCCTAGATTCGATGAAATATGGTATATATGTGATATGTGCATAGTGAAAGAAAGAAAAAGTCCCTTTGGCTTACTTAGCAACACAGCATATGGATATGTTATAATGTAAGACATTGCAAGTAGATCTGCTTATTATGTGCACTTATTGAACATAGTATCATTTTATACACAAAAACCTTTGAATGCTATTTTCAAACATTTTATTTAGGCAGTTTCTAGGTCCTCTGGAGTGATTATGCTTCAACCAGAAGCTCAAAACATTGTTCATTACAGGTAAGAAAAACTAAATTTCACATCGCCAGAAAAATCTATTACATGTGTGGTCCTGAAATGGATCCCTTGCATGATACATAGTGAGTAAGTAAAACTGTATTTCTATCCTGCCCTATCTCCCCATAGGGACTCAGGGCGGCTCACAACATAAAAAACAAACATTCAATGCTGTAAAATACCACAATAAGCTAAACAATTCAAGTACAGTAAAGAACATTGGACAAAAAACAAATCACATAAAAACAATAGCAAAGGTAAAGGTTTTCCCCTGACATTAAGTCTAGTTGTGTCTAACTAGTGTTCATCTCCATTTCTAAGCTGAAGAGCCAGCGTTGTCCATAGACACCTCCAAGATCATGTAGCCACCATGACTGCATGGAGAGGCGTTACCTTCCTGCCGAAGTGGTACCTATTAATCTACTCAGATTTCCATGTTCTCGAATTGCTAAGTTGGCAGAAGCTGGGACTAACAGCAGAAGCTCACCCCGCTCTCCAGATTCGAATCACTGACCTTTCAGTCAGCCGCTGCACCAACAGGGGCTCCGATATAAAAACAATAGCGACAAGTTATATATGGGCCTACTGTATATCTAAATTCTAGATAAAAACCATGACCAAAGGGAAAAGATGAAATGAATTCAGTGTCAATTGTCTGGAGAATATTTAGTTGACCACTCCTGGTCTAAGTCATGATGCACATGATTTGGCTTACGTATTTCATTTTAAGGCATTTTCATTCATAGGACAGGAAACGTGTAACAAAGCCACTTACATTTTACAATCTATTTGTGGAGCACATATATTTTCACTGTATTTTGAAGAACACTATGCATATTGAAAAAGCTTGTTGACTTCAATGAGCTTAAGAATGCAAATTGTAGCTATTACTAAAAATAAATTTGAAGGAAATGAAATTGCTAGAGCAATGGTAATGTTACAGATAATTTAGGCAAAAAACCCCAAACCTCTTCCACGGTGTTTCTCAATATGGAGGTTGCGAGGAGGATTTCAGAGGGGTTGCCAAAGACCATCAGGAAACACACATTTCTGTTGGTCATGGGGATTCTCTGCGGGAAGTTTGGCCCAATTCTATCATTGGTGGGGTTCAAGGGACTCTTTGATTGCAGGTGAACTACAAATCCCAGCAACTAAAAATCCCAAATGTCAAGGTCTATTTCCCCCAAACTTCACCAGTGTTCAAATTTGGACGTATCAGGTATTTGTGCCAAATTTGGTGAATGAAAATACATCCTGCATATCAGATATTTACATTATGATTCATAACAGTAGCAAAATTAGTTATGAAGTAGCAACAAAAATAATTTTATGGTTGGGGGGCCACCACAACATGAGGAACTGTATTAGGAAGGTTGAGAACCACTGCTCTACATCTAAGAGACTTTGCTACAAAAAAGGATAACTACTTCAGCTTGCAATTAAATCTTGCAAAATTCTACCCATCTTTGGACAAATTGGGGGATGGGACTGGGGGAACAATGTCACTATAAACCTACAAAAGATATGTCCTATTTTAGCAGCTTGATTAAGACTTGTGTAGAAACATGAAAAACTGTTTCAGGCGCAGAAGAGAAACTCCATATAACAATGGCATTTAAGGCTTTTTGCCTTGTTCCTGGTTTAGGCATAACAATATCCATGCTTCATAAGGAGTAAGAATCAACTCATACGATACCATTTGTATACTGGTGAACTTTCCTGATGATCTCATCCCCTTCAGCCAATTTCTTGGACCAGTTATCTGTAAGTAAAACAAAATATATGCCACTCCAAACCTGAAATGCTTGTCGAATAATTTACAAACCAAAGATTTAAATACCGCTTTAATACATATGTTCAAAATAACCTGAATTTTTGTTTGCTGTGAGTTTCCAGAAGCATTCTCTCCTGACGTTTCACCCACATCTATAGCAGGCATCCTCAGAGGTTGTGAGGTCTGTTAGAAACTAGACAAATGTCCAGGGTGGAAGAAAGAACTCTTGTATGTTGCATGTTGGAGGCAAGGGTAAATGTTGCAATAGGCCACCTTGATTAGCATTGAATAGCCTTGTAGCTTGAAAGCCTGGCTGCTTCCTGCCTGGGGGAATCCCTTTCTGGGAGGTGTAAGCTGGCCCTGATAGTTTCCTGTCTGGAATTCCCCTGCTTTCAGAAAATTGTTCTTTATTTACTGTCATGATTTTAGAGTTTTTTAAAATACTGGTGGCCAGATTTGGTTCATTTGCATGGTTTCCTCCTTTCTGTTGAAATTGTCCACATGCTTGTGGATTTCAATGGCTTCTCTGTGTCGTCTGACATAGTGGTTGTCAGAGTGGTTCAGCATTTCTGTGTTATCAGATAATATGCTATGTCCAGGTTGGATCATCAAGTGTTCTGCTATGGCTGACTTCTCTGGTTGAGTTAGTCTGCAGTGCCTTTCATGTTTCTTGATTCATGTTTGGGCAATGCTTGTGGTCCCTATGTAGACTTGTCCACAGCTGCATGGTATACGGTAGACTCCTGCAGAGGTGAGAGGATCCCTCTTGTCCTTTGCTGAACATGTTTTCTTTACACACACCTTTCCTCAAAAGCTGAGGAATCCTAATGGAACAATGCACATCACCGTAACAAACAGCACAAATGAAATTTAAGCTTGACATTCCTTTTTGGGTAGCAAATTTTGTTTCATCAGACAACTCTGTATTATTTCATCAAATTATCGGCAGCAAGCCTGTCCTTGAACGAGGAAATTCAGAAAAAGAAAAACCTAAATTGAATCATATTCACAAATTCCAATCTATTAACACAGATACAAACTAAGACAACATCACACTACATTGCCGCCCTGCTGTATCCACGAATCATGCATCCACAGATTCCACCATCTATGGTTTGGGAATATCCAAAAAATATTATTCCTCAAAAGTAAAGTTTGATTTTCTGATTTTACATAATGGGGCACCATCTTATCATGCCATTGAGTGTAATGGGAATTGAGCATCCATGGATTTTGATGTCCTGGAATCTAATCCCAGTGGGGGCCCAATTTACTGCATATATAAAAGGAATCTTTTTGGAAAATGATTTGAACTATGGGAAACTAACTTCTGGTAAACAGATTCATGGCTTTCACTCACTAACCACTGTAAAAATCTAAAAAAAAAAGAAAAGAACTTGTGTCTCTTTGCACAGTCTTTTGAAAATTTAGAGGAAACATCCTTTTGTATCCTACTACATACTACCTCACTCCCACAATTGTATAAATGTGGAGCTTGTTTCCAAAAGGTACCAAATCCATCTCAACAAATGTTACAGGAATCGGGGGGGGGGGGGGGGGGGAACCTGCTGAGGTTATGCATTCTTTTACTATAAAATGCAATTCCCCAAGCCCTGAAACAAAGTGATTTGATACATTTTGATCTGTACATAATATTCTGCTCTGAGCCAACAATGTGCTGCCACCTATAACTCATTTTTTTTAAATTTTGGGGAATTTGGTACTTTTTGGAAGCAATCTCCAAAAGGATGTTTTGCCTTAATACCGCTCAGTACTGCATCTGAGGACGTAGGTTTATATCCACAAAGCTCCTTCAAAAATAAAACTCTTTGTCTTGTAGATTCTGCCATGCTTTTTCTTCCCTGCCCCTTCCTCCTTTTAATGCCACAATAAAACATAATAAATCGTGTGCAACTTCACCTTTAAGTGAGGTTATGTACTTGTAGCACTTATTCCTTGGTCCCGAAGTCTTTTCGAGGGATTGATGGCAATAAGTTGTTTCAATTTGCGTACACAATTCCTCTATCCCTTTTTCAAGCATGGCTAGTTCATCTTCCTCTTTCGCTTTCGCCATTGTTCTAAAAATAAAAGCAAAAGAATGCTCAAGGAAGGTCAGAACGAAGGCAGCCTTGATAAATAAAGAACAGTTTCAAAATCCTAGACTTGGAAGAGGCCAGAAGGGCCCAGTCCAATCACCTTCTGCTCACTCTGGAAGACATAACCAAAGCACATAATCCTGACAGATGGCCATCCTGCTTAAAAACCTTCAGAGGAGACTCCGCTGGATATTCCACTGCTGTTAAGAAGTTAGGAATACAATATATATAAAAATTAAAATATAACGTAAGTGATCACTTAACATTCTTGGATATCTTATGCTATTTACAACTCATGAAAAATTAAAAAAAAACAGTTCATCATTTAGGGATAAAATTAATGAAACAGAGTGGTCACAATTATGGTGACAAAGACATTTGAAAAATTTATCAATAAGGGTTAAAGAAAATTACTATAAGTTAATATGGATATGGTATCTAACACCATTTTTTTGTGTCAGGAGCGATTTGAGAAATTGCAAGTCGGTTCTGGTGTGAGAGAATTGGCCGTCTGCAAGGATGTTGCCCAGGGGATGCCCGGATATTTGATGTGGGAGGCTTCTCTCATGTCCCTGCATGGGAAGCTGGAGCTGACAGACGGAAGCTCACCCACTCTCCACAAATTCGAACCACTGACCTGTTGGTCAACAGTCCTGCTAGCACAGGTTTAATCCATTGCACCATCGGGGGCTCCTATCCAACACCAATAAGAATAGCAAATATAAATATTCAAAAAATTGCTGGAGAGGATGCCAAGAATCGGGAACACATATACACATGTGGTGGCCGTGTAAATATTTAAATAATTTTGGGGGGGAAAGTATTTAGAGATAGAGGATATAATGAACATTAAAATAGAAAGAAGTCCTAGTATTGCTTCATTATCATTATACAATAATAAAGAGTTGAAAAAAGGAGGATAAAGATGTAACAACAAATTCATTAACCATAGCAAGACTGCTTATAGCAAGAAATTGGAAAAGAAAAATAAATATACAAATAGAAGAATGGTTAAGGAAGTATGGAAATTGACAATAAATGATAAGCTGACATTTAAATTAAAAATTGAAAGAGGGATATGGAAACAAAGTGATTTTGATGGTGTATGGAGAATTATTTTAAAAACCTTCAAAAAGAAAGATGGAAAGTTATCTCCACAAGAGAAAATGAAATTTTGGACAGATGATATATTAAAGGAGTGACTCAGGGAGGGGGACACGGTGGCGAAGGATAGAAAATATGTGTAAGCATAAAAAATAACAGCAGATGCCAAAAGTTAATGTATTGTAGATTGTATTGAATATTATGTGTCTGCTGTAAAACAAATGAATAACAAATGTATTGAATTATGATAAAATAAATAAAAATATATTTTAAAAAAACTATTGGATATCTTATGCTATTTAGTAAAGGTAAAGGTTTCTCCTGACGTTAAGTCCAGTCATGTCTGACTCTGGGGGTTGGTGCTCATGTCCATTTCTAAGCCGAAGAGCCGGCGTTGTCTGTAGACACCTCCGAGGTCATGTGGCCGGCATGACTGCATGGAGCGCCATTTATGCTATTTACAACTCATGTAAAATTAAAAAACAGTTTTAACCAGTCTCCCTTATGCATCCAGGCCATGGAAACTTCGAAATAATTTCAGCATTAATAATGGACAAAAAAGGTCAGAAAAGGCTTTAGATCTGTACAGAGTTAAAAGTTAACTTTTCCAAAGAAGTAACAAGGTAGTAAATAAAAGTAATAAAACCGTCCTACTCTGTTTTCAAAACTCCTATTTTCACAATAGGATTCTTTTATTTAAAAATAAAAGTCTGCATTTCATGGAAGACTTAAGGATGCATCTGCACTGTAAGAATTGGGTTGCTGTGAGTTCTCCGGTCTGTATGGCCATGTTCCAGAAGCATTCTCTCCTGATGTTTTGCCCACGTCTATGGCAAGCATCTACAGAGGTTGTGAGGTCTGTTGGAAACTAGGTCAGTGAGGTTTATATATCTGTGGAAGGTCCAGGGTGGGAGAAAGAATTCTTGTTTGTTTGAGGCAAGTGTAAATGTTGCAATTGGCCACCTTGATTAGCATTGAATGGCCTTGCAGCTTCAAAGCTGGGCTGCTTCCCAGCAAAGGATTCCCCATAGGCAGGAAGCAGTCAGACTTTGAAGCTGCAAGGTTATTCAATGCTAATCAAGGTGATCAATTGCAACATTCACACTTTCCTTCAGCAGATGAGTTCTTTCTCCTAACCTGACCTTTCCAGATAAATAAACCCCACTTGCCTAGTTTCCAACAGATCTCACCACCTCTGAAGATGCCTGCCATAGATGCGGGCGAAACGTCAGGAGAGAATGCTTCTGGAACATGGTCAAACACACCGGAAAACTCAAAGCAACCCAGTGATTCTGGCCATGAAAGCCTTCGACAACTGTAAGAATTACAGTAGAGTCTCACTTATCCAAGCCTCTGGATTATCCAAGCCATTTTTGCAGTCAATGTTTTCAATATATCGTGATATTCTGGTGCTAAATTCGTAAATACAGTAATTACAAGATAACATTACTGCGTATTGAACTACTTTTTCTGTCAAATTTGTTGCATAACATGATGTTTTGGTGCTTAATTTGTAAAATCATAACCTAATTTGATGTTTAATAGACTTTTCCTTAATCCCTCCTTATTATCCAAGATATTCGCTTATCCAAGCTTCCGCTGGCCCATTTAGCTTGGATAAGTGAGACTCTACTGTAATACAGTTTGACATCGCTTTAGCTGCCATGGCTCGATAGTCAGGAATGTTGTCGTTTTACTAGGCCTTTCACCTTCTCTGCCAAAGAGAATCCCAGGAGTTGTAGTTTGGTGAGGCTGCAGCCTTCTTTGGCAAAGAAGGCTGAGGAACCTGTAAAACTACAACTCCCAGGACCCCGTTGCATTGAGCCAAGGCAGTTAAAGCGGTGTCAAAGTCCATGAAACCTAGTGTTGCACGCACTTTAGATAGAGGGTTGTTGTATGTCTTTCGGGCTTTTAAATATCTTTAGATAGACTTTTAAAAATGTATTTTGTTAATATATACAGTAGAATCTCACTTATCCAACATTCTGGATTATCCAACACATTTTTGTAGTCAATGTTTTCAATACATCGTGATATTTTGGTGCTAAATTCGTAAATACAGTAATTACTACGTGGCATTACTGCATATTGAACTACTTTTTCTGTCAAATTTGTTGTATAACATGATGTTTTGGTGCTTAATTTGTAAAATCATAACCTAATTTGATGTTTAATAGACTTCTCCTTAATCTTTCCTTGTTATCCAACGTTCTGCCGGCCCGTTTATGTTGGATAAGTGAGACTCTACTGTATTGCTAATTTTTCCAGAAATGTAGCAGCTGGGAGTCCCACTCTGCGAGAAAGGCGGCGCATATATTAATTAATAGATTGAATAAAACAAGATTAAAAGGGAAATAATAATTACTAATGACTGGGCTGAGTTAAACACGAATTACAAGCAAATGTCTCTCACCCCTACAGGTAAAGAAAGTCGCCCCTGCAGAGGCTGTTGCAAACTCACCAAAGCCACCGACACCCGATTCAAAACCTCCATCGATTTCGCGCCCAGTGACAAACGGCTCCTCTCCTCCTATTGGCTCCGCTTGGGCGCCGCCCCTTCCCAAACGCAGGTAGTGATTGGCTGGCCTCGCGTTGATGGGCAGGAGAACGCTACGTTCGGAAGGTTCTTCTTCTCAGCTATTGGACACCCGGGGCGGTTGAGCGATGTGCATGATGGGAATTGTAGTTTAAGGCCTGTATTTGGGTGGCTTCCTATGATCAAAGAGCCCTTCTTTCAGGGAGGAAAGAAGATATAATCCACTGCCATCTAGTGGTCATTGAAATTACTAGCATAAGCAGTCCTTTACAGGCAAAATAGGTTCTACAAATCCAACAAACGCCACGTTCAGCAAAGGACAAGAGGGATCCTCCCACCTCTGCAGGAGTCTACCGTATACCATGCAGGTATGGACAAGTCTATATAGGGACCACCAAACGCAGCATTGCCCAGACATGTTCAAGGAACATGAAAGGCATTGCAGACTCACTCAACTAGAGAAATCAGCCATAGCAGAACACTTGATGAATCAACCTGGACACAGTATATTACAGCAGAGTCTCACTTATCCAACGTTCTGGATTATCCAACGCATTTTTGTAGTCAGTGTTTTCAAAGCATTGTGATATTTTGGTGCTAAATTCGTAAATACAGTAATTACTACATAGCATTAATGCGTAATGAACTACTTTTTCTGTCAAATTTGTTGTGTAACATGATGTTTGGGTGCTAAAATCATAACCTATTTTGATGTTTAATAGGCTTTTTCTTAATCTCTCCTTATTATCCAACATATTCGCTTAACCAACGTTCTGCCGACCCGTTTATGTTGGATAAGTGAGACTCTACTGTATTTGAGAACACAGAAATGCTCGACCACTTTCACAACCACCATGTCTGACTACACAGAGAAGCCACTGAAATTCACAAGCATGTGGACAATTTCAACAGAAAGGAGGAAACCATGAAAATGAACAAAATCTGGCTGCCAGGACTAAAAACAACCTCTAAATCAGAACAGTAAAATTTGAGCTATAAAACAATCTGGGCCAGCTAACACCTCGCAGTAAAGGAATCCCCCCAGGCAGGAAACAGCCCGGCTTTGAAGCTGGAAGGCCATTCAATGTTAATCAAGCTGACCAAGTGCAACATTCACACAGGCCCCCAACAGACAAGAGTTCTTTCTCTAACCCTGGACCTTCCATAGATATATAAACCTCCCTTGCCTAGTTTCCAATATACCTCACAACCTCTGAGAATGCCTGACATAGATGTGGATGAAATGTCAGGAGAGAATGCTTCTGGAATATGGCCATACAACCCGGAAAACTCACAGCAATCCATAGTTGAAAGTTGTTTGTTTTTATTCAAGTTCATAATGAAGGTGGTTTGTTCACATGTGCAGGAACTCCCAAATACAGTAGAGTCTCACTTATCCAACACTCGCTTATCCAACATTCTGGATTATCCAACGCATTTTTGTAGTCAATGTTTTCAATACATCATGATATTTTGGTGCTAAATTTGTAAATACAGTAATTACTACATAGCATTACTGCGTATTGAACTACTTTTTCTGTCAAATTTGTTGTATAACATGATGTTTTGTGCTTAATTTGTAAAATCATAACCTAATTTGATGTTTAATAAGCTTTTCCTTAATGCCTCCTTATTATCCAACATATTCGCTTATCCAACATTCTGCCGGCCCGTTTATGTTGGATAAGTGAGACTCTACTGTATGCTTTTTTTCATGCCAGGAGCAATTTGAAAAATTGCAAGTCACTTCCAGTGTGAGAGAATGGGCCATCTGCAAGGATGTTGCCCAGGAGACGCCCGGATGCTTGATGTTTTGCCATCCTGTGGGAAACTCATCTCATGTCCCCGCATGGGAAGCTAGAGCTGACAGACGGGAGCTCACCCCGCTCCACAGGTTCAAACTCATTTGGTCGGCAGTCCTGCCAGCACAAGGGTTTATCTCATCTTTACTGTTCAAATACAAATAAACAACAACTTCTTGTTTTTCCTTACATAAAGTGTCTCGTGTGATTCTCTAAACATCCTAACACAGAGGAGGCTTCTGAATATATTATTGGTGGCAGTGTTAGTAGTGGTAACGAGTTCACATCCTCCATATATTGGTGTCAATGAGTGGCAATCCTCTATATTTTTGGTGGCAGCTGAAACCAATCCTCTGCACACTGGGCTAGACAGCTGTTGAGAATACCAACGGAACTATTGCATTTCGAATCTATGATAATTCATGGGATTCTGATGTTTGAAAATAGGCAGAATCTTCTCTGTTATTATGCTCTGGACAGAAAAAGTATTACTTTCAGAAGGGAGAAAACCCACTGTGTGCTGTTATGATATCTTGAAGGTCACGTTGCTGCTGCCTTGAATGAAAAACACAATGTACTGAAGGTAAATGGACTCGAGTTAATGCTTCTGGAGACATTGTTTGCATTGCTAGCTTTTCTTTCTCTTTGCTTGGCAACACCTGACCTTAGTTATCACATAATGTTTACTTTGATCCTTATGTGTACAGTAATGATGAATGCTTTTGCCTTTTTGCTTTAATTCAGTGGCCTTTTTAAAACGAGGTGTTGGGCAACCTCAGATGCCTTGGCCCTTCTCAAGAGCTTCAGAAGATCAGTAATGATGAACAAACATCCTCACCACTACCAGTCTATTGCTGCCATGAACACCTGCAACAAAGCATTAGTTGCATTTTGCAGCAGATTTAAATGGTCGTCAAGCTTATGGGGTCTACTTTTTTTTTTTTACTAGAAACCAAGGATCCATCAATTGGAGACAAGGAGAAATGATTCTCATGGGGCAGATAGCAAAATGGTAACTTGGAGGCAGAGCCAGTTTTGTTTTGCTTTGCATGATCTGTATACTGGTGTAGCCTGTAAAAGTGAACACAAAGGTACAGTAGAGTCTCACTTATCTAACATAAACAGGCAGGCAGAACGTTGGATAAGCAAATATGTTGGATAATAAGGAGGGATTAAGGAAAAGCCTATGAAACATCAAATTAGGTTATGATTTTACAAATTAAGCACCCAAAACATCATGTTATACAACAAATTTGACAGAAAAAGCAGTTCAGTACGAAATAATGCTATGTAGTAATTACTGTATTTATGAATTTAGCACCAAAATATCACGATTTATTGAAGACATCGACAACAAAAATTCGTTGGATAATCCAGAATGTTGGATAAGCGAGTGTTGGATAAGTGAGACTCTACTGTATATATAAGATCCTAACCAAATAATTTAAAGTGGTAGGGAAGTCAATGCTTACACAATTCAGAGTGAGAAATCCTTCCAAAACATCCAGCAATTAACCAATATATCCTAGCCTTATACAAAGGTATATATAAGATCCTAACCAAATAAGATTTAAAAATTTCTCGTGGTTTCATTATATTCAGTTAAAAGAACAATACAACATAGACAAGAAGTTTGGCTTTATAGATAAAGACATTTTCTGGGATAAAGTGATGAACACGGAGAAAAAGATGATCACAAGAATATATAACAAGCTTCTGGAATGGTCTACAGAAACAGAACTGGTAAAAAGCTGTATGATAAAATGGGCCAGCAATATAGAGAGATCAACCAGTTTAAAAGAATGGGAACAGATGTGGAGCATGAAACTAAAGTACTCCTATGCAATAGATTTAAAAGAAAATTGGTACAAAATGATGTACCGATGGTATATGACACCATTAGAGACAATGTATAAAAATTTGCAAAATAACTTCTGGAAATGTGGAGATCAAGAAGGTACGTTCTACCACATGTGGTGGACGTGCAAAAAGGCTAACAATTATTGGAAAATGGTTCATGCAACAGTTCAAGAGATTTTAAAAATTAAAATTCAACTGAGACCTGAATATTTCCTATTGAGTATGATAGGGGAGGAAGAAAAATTGGACAGAAATAAGGACATCTTATTGGTATACATCACTACAGCAGCAAGAATGGTTTATGCTAAAAAAATGGAAACAGGAAGAAGTGCCAACAAAAGAGGACTTATTAATTAAAATAATGGACATCATGGATATAGATAAATTAACGTTTTTACTGAAAAAGTCACAGGAAACAATGTTAGAAGCACAGTCTCTTTAAAGAATACATGAAATTCTAATGAAATAGAATTATAAATACAGCTATTTATGTGTGTATATATACATATAAAAGAAATGAAGACCCAATAGAAAAGAACACAGAATAGGGGTGAAGAAGGGTAGAAAATGGGGAAAAAATGATAGACAATGTTTGGAACTACTGCAAAGAATGAAGAATGGAAGTACAAGTTTCCCCCTATATATACAATTTTTTTTGGTCTTTTTTTTTTCTTCTACCTATTTTTAGATACATAGGTATATATATAGATATCGAGTTTTTTTTTCTATACATACTTTATCTTCTTCTCTTTTTCCTACTTTTCTATAACACATAATGTTCCCCCACTTTTTATATATTCAAAAAATATTTTCTTTCAATAAAAATTATTAAAAAGAAAGAAAGATCCTAACCAAATAATTTAAGGTGGTAGGGAAGTCAATGCTTACACAATTCAGAGTGAGAAATCCTTCCAAAACATCCAGCAATTAACCAATATATTCTAGCCTAAACTCTCCCCATATTTGAGAAATGCAGTGTAAAATATCAATCCCTTGCTCCCAAAGTGTTAAAATTCTCAGCAGAGATCTAAAAAAAATTGGAACATCAACCACATTGAAATACATTATTTATGTCATTTTTGTACTTTTCAACATCAAATTTGTTTTCATTGGTGTTAGTGAATTTATATCCTATTTCCATGTTGCTCGTATGGCAAATCTGTAAATGGATGATTTTGGGAGAAAAGGCAAGAAAGAACAACATGAGATAAGGAATGACAATTTATTTTTTTATTTACTATATTTCTACCCTGCTCTATCTCACTCCAAAGGGGACTCAGAGCGGCTTAGAGTTTTGGCAATCATTTAATGCCACTTTATTTATTTATAGTACAGTAGAGTTTCACTTATCCAACATAAACGGGCCGGCAGAATGTTGGATAAGTGAAAATGTTGGACAATAAGGATAATAATTGCTCTCTAATGGAGCAGTGAATTAAGGAAAAGCCTATTAAACATCAAATTATGTTATGATTTTACAAATTAAGCACCAAAACATCACGTTTTACAACAAATCAACAAAAAAAGTAGTCCAAAAGACAGTAACGTTATGTAGTAATTACTGTATTTATAAATTTAGCACCAAAACATTGCAATGTATTGAAAACATTGTTTTAAAACAATTGGCTACTATCAAATTGACTACAAATAAAGATAGAATTGCATAAAATAAACTTAAAGTAAGAACATGGTTGGAAATTAAATCCATAAAAAGTTCAATCTTTGCTGCCTAGAGAAACAGCTGTGGCGGGAGGCAAACTGCGTTGGATAATCCAGAACGTTGGATAAGAGGATGTTGGATAAGTGAGACTCTACTGTACTTATATTCTGCCCTTCTTACTCAAAGGTTACTCAGGGCGGATCACAATGCGCGTATACATGGCAAACATTCAATGCCATTATTAGACATACAACACATGCAAACAAAAATAGAGGTAATTCAACATTTTTTTCCAATTTGCATTACAATAACAAATGGGACAGGAGCCCCGGTAGCGAAGTGTGTTAAAGCACTGAGCTGCTGAACTTGCAGACCGAAAGGTCTCAGGTTCAAACCCCGGGAGCGGCCGCTGTTAGCTCCAGCTTCTGCCAACCTAGCAGTTCGAAAACATGCCAATGTGAGTAGATCAATAGGTACTGCTCCGGCAGGAAGGTAACGGCGCTCCATGCAGTCATGCTGGCCACATGACTTTGGAGGTGTCTACGGACAATGCCAGCTCTTCGGCTTAGAAATGATCACCAACCCCCAGAGTCAGACATGACTAGACATCTGTTAAAAGAACAAAAGATCTGCTTACAATGCTTTAATTCCTAGAAATTAAACACTATTCAGTTGTTGATGGCATTATAATACTAGACCCAATCTCTTCAACCAATGCTCATTCAGTGGAAGGAACTGGAAAAAACGCCTCTGAATATTTCTCGCCCAAGAAGGCATATATACGCACATTTCTTTCTCTAATGGAGCAGTGGATTATTATAGCTAATATTATTTGAGAAAAAACAGTTGATATGTTATCATGTGAAACACATTTGAATTGGTGACTTCACTTAGCCAGGAAGGGTGAAATGGGGAGAAGGAAAATAAGGGAAAAGTGAACCATGTGAGTTTATGCTGACACCATTAATTTCATAGGGCTTTCTTAGGCAAGGAATATTACAAGGTGGTTTTGGCAGTACTTTCCTTCGAAATTTGTGCCTTTGGCACCTGGAATTTATTGGAAGCTAAGCAGGGCTGATCCTGCTTAGCTTCTAAGATCAGGTGAGATCTGGTTCCTTTCGGGTATTTAGGCCCAAAGGCAACTAAAGGAACCTTTCTCAATTACATAACATTGATGTTTCTCAGAAACAAAGCATTAGAAAAGCAAATAGCTGCTCTCTTGCCTTTCCATGTGACTTTGTCGGACTGATAGGATATGACTGCATCTGCTAAAATGCTTCTTCAAACACATTTATTTTCTACGAAAGTAAATGATAAATAGCTACCCATTGAGGAGGTCCTTTCAGTTCACCTATCGAGGCTTTCCATTAGGTAGCTTTGTACGGTTTTGTTAAACACACTCAGTTTGTATTTCTGATACAACTCTACCCAAACCTTTATATTTTAATGGAAGGACAACAAAAGGCTCTTCAACTGGAATCTCCATATAATACTGTATCTTGCATTGTATTGTTTCCTGGATTCAACTCTTACTTATTGTCCACCATCTCCTTCTTCATATTTTCTTCTGAAAACTCTAAGCACTATGCACAAAAGTCACACCAAAGAAATAGTAAATACAATAGAGTCTCACTTATCCAAGCTAAACGGTTCGGCAGAACTTTGGATAAGCAAATATCTTGGATAATAAGGAGGGATTAAGGAAAAGCCTATTAAACATCAAATTAGGTTATGATTTTACAAATTAAGCACCAAAACATCATGTTATACAACAAATTTGACAGAAAAAGTAGTTCAATACACAGTAATGTTATGTTGTAATTACTGTATTTACGAATTTAGCACCAAAATATCATGATATATTGAAAACATTGACTACAAAAATGCCCTGGATAATCCAGAACCTTGGATAAGCGAGGCTTGGATAAGTGAGACTCTATTGTAGTTACATTTGCACAAAACAGTAAGGCTGAATTTCTGGGGAATTAAAATTTTTGGTAACGTGGATATGCATGGAGCCAGGGAGGTGTAGTTGTTGGTCCCATCACTACTGCCAGAAAATACAGTGTAGATAACGCATTAGACTGGAGCGTCCAAATAACACACCCGGGCTAATGCAGAGTAACGTGGGGTAAACCATTTAATGCGGTTTACACACAGGTTTAAAATGTTTACACCCAGGATAAAAAAATTAATTCTGAGTGATCGTAGGCAAGTCATGTTCTCAAAGGCCCCTTCCACACAGCTGTATAAAATCCACATTGAACTGGATTATATGGCAGTGTGGACTCAGATAACCCAGTTCAAAGCAGATATTGTGGATTTATTTTTTCGTGTCAGGAGCAACTTGAGTCGCTTCTGGAGTGAGAGAATTGGCCATCTGCAAGGACGTTGCCCAGGGGACGCCCGGATGTTTTTGCCATCTCTATGTACCTTTATATGTGTATCTATCTATAGACATTAATTTTATATATGAATTTCCCCTCAAATGTTTGCAGGTCTTTGCAAATCCTTTATATATATATATAGATCCATGAACCTGAGTATCTGTAGCCATACATATACATTATTTTTATATATGAATTTATCCTCATATGTTTGCAAGTCTCTGCAAATATCTATGTAAAGAGAGATGTCTGGATAAATATGAATATATTCATACCTACCTATATATAGGGCTTGCCAATATTACAGGGGGGAAATGAACACACAAATATATATAGACATGTCTAGATAGATATAGGGCTTGCAAATATTGTAGGGGGAATGCACACATACACACACACACACACAGAGGGGATTTGTAAACGTTTCAGGGGGAAATGCATATGTGAAATTAGTATCTATCATTATAGATCTATATCTAGCTCTGCATTGTTTATATAAGCATTGAATGTTTGCCTGTTACTATGTTGGAAGCTGGCCTGAGTCCCCATGGGAAGATAGGGTGAGATCCAAATGAAGTTTATTATTATTATTATTATTATTATTATTATTATTATTATTAGGTTATTGTTGATAGATACCATATTGTTTTTGTTGCCCCTACTTTTCCAGCTAGTTTATTGTTTTTCTTTGAAATACGGTAAATATAAGGGGCCGGGCTGGGCGCAGGCTGGAGAGCAGCCTGCTGCAATAAATGACTCTGACCATGAGGTCATGAGTTCGAGGCCAGCCCGTGGTGGAGTGAGCACCCGTCAATTAAAAATAAAAAGTAGCTCCTGCTCGTTGCTGACCTAGCAACCCGAAAGATAGTTGCATCTATCAAGTAGGAAATAAGGTACCACTTATAAAAGTGGGGAGGCAAGTTTAACTAATTTCCGACATTGGAATGAGGAAGTGCCGTCACAGTGGATGATGAAGCAGCTGCTCCACCCTGTGGCCAGAATCGAACATCCCCTCAAGAGAAGGTTAAATTGCCTCTGCGTCTGTCTGTCTGTTGTCTCGGTCTCTGTTCGATGTGTTTATGGGCATTGAATGTTTGCCCTATATGTATATAATGTGATCCGCCCTGAGTCTCCTTTGCGGGTGAGAAGGGCGGAATATAAATACTGTAAATAAATAAATAAATACGGTAAATATTCAAAAACATTTAACCTACTGATGCCTCGATTAATGAAATTTTATTGGTATCTATTTTTATTTTGAAATTTACCCGTAGCTGCTGCATTTCCCACCCTCATCTTATACTCGAATTAATAAGTTATCCCACTTTTTTGTGGTAAAATTAGGTGCCTCGGCTTATATTCGGGTCGGCTTATACTCGAGTATATCCGGTAGTTGAAAAAACATGAACATGAGCAAATTCCTATGCACGCTGCACATATCTTATGTGTAGTTCAAAAACAGATGCAAGAACAATACATGAATAATAATTTTAACCAACATGAACCTATCAGTATATCAAGGGAAGTGTGACCCTGCTTTTAGCTGATAAGATAGTCAAGTTAATTAGGATTGTTGTTGTTGTGTGCCTTCAAGTGGTTTTAGACTTAGGGTGACTCTAAGTCTAAAGATTAGGTTGGGGAGTGAGTAAATGACCTTGGAGGTTTGAGGACCCCTGGTGTAGGCTCATTTGATTTATGTATTTATTTATTTACAGCATTTATATTCTGCCCTTCTCACCCCAAAGGGGACTCAGGGCAGATCACATTACACATATAGGCAAACATTCAATGCCTTTTAACATAGAACAAAGACAAGACAAACATAGGCTCCGAGTGGGCCTCGAACTCATGACCTCCTGGTCAGAGTGATTCATTGCAGTGGTTACAGCTGGCTTGCTCTCCAGCCTGCACCACAGCCCGAGCCCAACTGCATTTGATGCAGTTGAATTGCATTATATAGCAGTGTAGATGGTGACCAATTCCTCGTTCACAGCATCTTTGTGACTTATGCAAAGGATTGTTGTTGTTGTTGTGTGCCTCCAAGTCATTTCAGACTTAATCTACAGTTTAGGGTGGGAAGCAGATAAATGACCTTGCAGGGCCATATCTGGCTCACGGGCCTTAGTTTGGGGACCCCTGGTGTAGGCTCATTTGATGCAGTTGAATTGCATTATATAGCAACTAGCTGTGCCCGGCCACGCATTGCTGTGGCAAAGTGGTGGTGGTATTGGTTAAAAATTGTGTAATTTTTATTTGACGTTATTTGTATTTTTTTTATCAATTTTATTGTAAGTTATCTTTTTATTCTATTTTATTATTTTCTTGTATTATTTTTAGTTATTTTCTGTTATAGTATTTTATTGTATTAATTTTTTAGTGTTTCTAATTATTTTTTAGTGTTTTTAATTATTTTTTAGTGTTTTTTTATTATTTTTATTGGGTTGCTAGGAGACCAAGTTGGAAGAGCTTAGCCTTCTAACTGGCAGCAATTGGATAAAAGCAATTATTCCTCTCTCTCTAATTAGGACTTTATTTTTCTTTTCTTTTTGTTGTATCAACCTAGAGCCGTGGATGATAGGTTGTGTTGTCAAATTTAGAGGTTGGGGGGCCTGTAGTTTTGTTGTTTTGTGGGTCGCCGTGATGCCATTACTCTTTTATATATATAGATGTAGATGGTGACCAATTCCTCACTCATGGCATTTTTGTGACTTATGCAAAGGAAATAACTTGTTTTGGAACAACTCTCTTTTAAAAGCTCTTTACTCTTACAATTTAAAAAGGTAATATAAAAGCAGACGGTGTGCTAAGACAAAAGGGTGGGCAGAGAAGCAAGTTTTAATTTCCCATTCAAATGTAAAACTTTTATGACTTCTGAAATCAGTTATTCCTATATTTTTCTTGGTCTATATAGTAGCAACAGTTAATCAAGTGCATAAATTACTAATGCCCAGTCTTGGACGAAATGAGCTGTGCAAAAAAGTGAAGGCAAACATGGCCCAACTGTTCATACAATGGTTACATAAGATATGTATTGAACATTACACAGTTTTGCTCACAATTTACTGCAGATCAGCATGTCCTCTAGTCCTCTTCCCTCCAATTAAAATGACAAACAAAACAAAAAAACCCTCCTGTTTTCCTTACCAAGAGGGCTATGGAAAGAGTCACATGCTTCAGGAACGGACAATATAAAAGCAAAAACAAACCATCACGCACCACTCTTGTGGTCTTAAACACCCCCTTCCATGGTTTATTTCTTCCCCTTCAGATAAAGAGCAAAAGTTTTTTTTATAGTACTTCATTTGAGGGACTCAAGTCTCAGTAAAGGTTTTAACCTGTGGGAATGGATCTCCTCCATAGCAATGGAGTGCTCATAATTCAGCATTTGCAGAAGGATTACAGGTCTTATCAGAGCTTTCTCAATTTCATGTCACATGTTGGAGATCCTCGGAATATTTTCTCAATTTATTTTCCTCTCTGGTTCCAGCTTAACCGAGTGGTTGGGACAAAAATGATCTGGGTGGCAGTGATTGGTGATTGGTTCAATCTTATATTTAAATGGTAAGGCTACTTTTGATGCTACTCTTGAACTTCCACAATGTCTGGAATACATGCCCATTAGAGATAAGAAAGCTTTCAATAGCTGTGGTTTGCTTGTTCACATTATTTAATACCTAGAGTTCGAAGGGTTGACATTTTCCCCAGTGAAATAGAAAAAAAAGGAAATGTTTAAGAATCCAGCTTTAGCAAAATGATTGCTCTGTTTTAGTGAACAAACAAGTACAATCGATTTAAGAGAAATTGTATACTACTACATAATGTCTTGAGTTTGTGTGTTTACTGAATATACTGTTTTCTTTTCTGGCAGGATTCTATTTGGTCATCGGCCGTATTGGTGGGTCCAAGAAACTATGATCTATCCTAACCAAACTAGCCCATGTCTTGAGCAGTTTCCCATAACATGTGAAACAGGACCAGGTAAGCAATTAGTATTGAACGGATGTGCTCAGTCCAGGAATTTACCATTTGGGGACTGAGTCATGAAAAGTTCCTTTCAGAATATTGAGTTGGTCTTGAGTGGAAAGTAAAATTAAAGAAATTAAAGCGCAGGAGACTTGCTGTATATACTTGAGTATAAACCGACTCAAATGTAAGCTAAGGCACCTAATTTTACCACAAAAAAACTGGGAAAACATTGACTCCAATATAAGCCGAGATACCAATAAAATTACATTAATTGAGGAATCAGTAGTTTAAATGTTTTTGAATCTTTACATCAAACTAATTTAAGATATGACTGTTCAACTCTGATTAAATCATTATTTTCATCTTCTTCAATGTAAATGTGCTTATGTATCCTTTTAATAATAATAGAGTGAAATAATAAATGTAATAATAATAAATGCAGTAAAATAATAAATGTAATAATAATAGAGTAATATAATAAATGTAATAATAATAATAGAGTGAAATAATAAATGTAACAATACCAATAATAATAGAGGAAAATAATAAATATACCATATATAGTAGAGTCTCACTTATCCAACATAAACGGGCCGGCAGAACGTTGGATAAACTAATATGTTGGATAATAAGGAGAGATTAAAGAGAAGCCTATTAAACATCAAATTAGGTTATGATTTTAAAAATTAAGCACCAAAACATCATGTTATACAACAAATTTGACAGAAAAAGTAGTTCAATACGCAGTAATGCTATGTAGTAATTACTGTATTTATGAATTTAGCACTAAAATATCACGATATATTGAAAACATTGACTACAAAAATGTGTTGGATAATCCAGAATGTTGGATAAGTGAATGTTGGATAAGTGAGACTCTACTGTACCAGTATCTCAGTGGAGTTGCTAAGGGACACAACCCCACACTATCACTTAAGTGATAAGTGAGACTCTACTGTATATTTGAGTATAAGCCGACCTGAATATAAGCCCACCAGGACCCTCACCCGAGTATAAGCCGAAGAGGGTGTTTTTTAGTCCTAAAAAAGGGCTGAAAAACTAGGCTTATACTCGAGTATATACAGTACATTCAAAGATGGGTTAACAGTTTTATTATAATTTTTAATACGAAAAGAAGGTTTTTTAGCACTTCAGTCAATAGCTTGGATGCCTTCAACAGCTTGGATACATAAGGAGGGACTGGGTATTCTGTATAATTTAATCTTGCATTTAGTGGATTCAATCATCTTTTCCCTTCAGAGTTCCCTTGCAATGTAGCCTTTCATCTTATGGTTTGTTTCATCCTAATTATGAAAGGATCACTATCAGGCTGCTGACGGAAAACAAGCTAATGTTTGAACTGAGAAAAAAATATTTTTTTCTTTTGTCTGTTAAAATAAAAAGAAGGGGGAAATAAACAGCAAGAAACTTATATCAAAGTGCCTTTAAAAATAAGATCATATTTTACTTGAAAATTCCCTGACTTTCACTAATAATTGTCTTTCTCCCCCACCCCCATTTAAGTGTTCAGTGTCACAGACTTCAATAACTCAAATCCAAAAGTGTTTCACTAACTTTATGGCTTGCAGAAATGTAGATGATGGAAGCAGAGCCGGCCCTAGGTATTTTTCAAGTGTAGGTGAACAGAATTTTGCCCCCCCCCCCCCCCCCGAAACCAATCACTGAAAAATAAAAGCGTTGGATAAGCGAAAATGTTGGATAATAAGGAGGGATAAAGGAAAAGCCTATTAAACATCAAATTACATTAAGATTTTACAAATTAAGCACCAAAACATCATGTTTTACAACAAATCAACAGAAAAAGCAGTCTCGACTGCGCCCCCATATGTTTTGCGCCCAAAGCGACCGCTTAATTCGCCTCATTGTTGGACTGGCTCTGAATGGAAGTTAAGCTGTTCATAGTGAGATTCTTCCTTAATGTATTTCACAAAGTTTCAATAGGGTTTTTAGAAAGTTGGATGTGCAGCCGGGCACATTGTTCCTTACCTAGTCCCCTTCATTCCACCCGACCTGGCAACATCAACTCATATTGCTTGGATGCAAGGAATGGGAATCGGACTCATAGGGCACATCCAGACAGCACCTAAAGTGTGCGCCCTCTTGTGTTTTTCTCTGGGGCATCCTTTGGAACAAAACAGGAAAACCCTGCTTTGTGCCAAAGTAATTTGTCAGCTGGAAAGATCCAGGTCTTCTTGAAAGCTGCAGGTTGTGTGGATGGGGACCAGGGATCGCATCACATGACTTATGGTGCCCACCCACACATCTGTCTTGAGTATCTTGGGCTCCTGGAGTCCAAGAAGTCCAAGACAAATACTACCCCTCCTAAAACCCCTTTAAAAAACCTTCAGAAAAGAAAAGTTACTTGGCCGCAATTCCCCTTTCTCCGGAGCTCTCCTGGTGCTTCATTTCTACATGCCAGGAGAGCTCTGGAGCAGGGGGAATGGTGGCCAGGTAACTTATTTTCAGGGTTGTTGTATGTCTTTCGGGCTGTGTGGCCATGTTCCAGAAGTATTCTCTCCTGACGTTTCGCCCACATCTATGGCAGGCATCCTCAAAGGTTGTGAGGCATGGACAACCTTTAAAGGCTTTTCGGGGGGCGGGATGGGATTTGTTTTGTGTCCCAGTGCCCTGCTGGAAAGTCCGGCAGGGCATCTGGACACCTTCCCGAGAAAAGCACGAGCTTTCTGGAGCATGTGTGGATTTCAATGTGAGTCCAATCAGGTTTTTAAAACCCAGTTGGACTCGCATGAAAATGCTGTATGGAACTGCTCATAGATGCGATTCTCCAAACCTTCCGTGGCAAAGGCGTAGTTTTCTCCAGTTAGTGTTTCCCAGCTCGCCAATCACAATTTCTAGTACCAGTATCTCAGTGGAGTTGCTAAGGGACACAACCACACACCATCACTTAAACCAAAAGGTTGCTCTATCTCTTTCGTGAGGAACAAAGGATCCCTAAAAATGTTCGGGTGGGCATATTTGGTTCATCTGATGGGATTCATTACTAGATTTATTAGAGTGGAATGAAACTCCCACATTCCAAAATGTGTATCACAGTATAAATTAGTGAAGAAATAAAGAGTTTAGCATGGAGAGTGCATAAAATGTTCCTGAAAAACTGGGGCATCAAAGTAGCAGCTATGTGTGTTAGAGTCTCCCTACACAGAGAACTGGGTTTTAGGTATGGAAGCTAATTAAAGAGCTTAGGACAGACCAAAAGTATAAACATTCTTGAAAGGTGAAGGCCTACATTATTTATATTTATTATTTATTTATTACAATATTTATATCCCGCCCTTCTCACCCAACAGGGGACTCAGGGCAGCTTACAGTAAAACACACATATAAAACCTGTACAATACACTATAAATCAGTTTAAAAAATTAACTTACATAAGACATTCATAAAACGCATTATAAAATACAGATAGCTGCTTGAAGAGTGAGAAGCATCCAGTCTCTCATGTAACTCAGCTTTACCAGTGGGCTGCATTAGATGTAGGCTGGCAGTGACATGATGAAAGCTCTCTGTGAGCAGCTTGCTCCAGGCAAACAATTTATCATGCATAAACAGATGACAGATACCAACGCAGGGTACCAAGGATGGCTGGAAGGCACATGATGCTGTTCCAACAGTGAAGCAAAGCAGATTTCAACCTGTAAATTATCTGGTTAGTAAACTCGCCCCACCCAACTGGAAGAATGTGTAAGCCACTCTGAACAACTTAAATACAAAATTGGGGGGGAGGGATGAGTGAAATACAACTTGGATGTACACTATGTCTAGCATCTCTCTCTAACTTTGTCTGGATATTAAAACACTACATTTGCTTTCTGGAGAGTCTTTTTGAGACAAGCAGTTGGATTTAGGCTGTAGCTTTAGTTGATGTTCTCATGGCTTTTGGTATTCTGCCACTATCTTGTTTTATTATTTCCATAGGAAGCCCCTCTGGTCATGCCATGGGATCTTCATGTGTTTGGTACATAATGGTGTCAGCAGCCCTTAGCTATACAGTGAGACTGAAAGATGAGACAGCTATCAACCTCCACAGGTCAGTCTCTTCCCAAAATTCATAGTTTCCGCTTGAGTGACTATTCATTTCCCATATAACAGTCATGGTTCAAATACAAACAAGGTACTGTTGTTACTGTGCCCAGGCTGTGGCACAGGCTGCTGAGCAGCCAGGTGCAACAAATCACTCTGACCAAGAGGTCATGAGTTCGAGGCCAGCTCAGAGCCTGCGTTTGTCTCTGTCTTTGTTCTATGTTAAGGCATTGAATGTTTGCCTTATACTGTATGTGTAATGTGATCCGCCCTGAGTCCCCTTCGGGGTGAGAAGGGCGGAATATAAATACTGTAAATAAATAATAAATTTGTTCCAACAGCAAAGTATATGGAAGATACCTGGTGATTTGCATAGCATATCACTTGTATATAAATGAAAATTGTATAATAGAAAGCCTGCAAGCAAACGGACTTTCTATCTGTCCATTTGGAGACTTTGAGTAGAATTCCAGTTATGCAGCACCAGTGTTTTTTCTGTATTTGTCAGAACTTTTGATTCCTTCTCTCAGGTCCAAAAAGTAATGGGATAAAGAGTGGAAAAGATGATATAGGAAATAATAGAATGGGATGAAAATGAAAGATGAAGATGGCAAAGGAAGGAAAAAAGAAACAAGCTGGGCTATGAGACAGTGGTGGCCAGTGGTTTCTATATTATTGGGGCTGTGGATCTAGACTCTAAAGAACTCTCCATGGTCCTGAACCTAAAGTAAGAGCAGCTCCCGGGTTAGTTCTTTTAAAGCAGGCATGGGAAAACTCTCGGCTCTCCAGGTGTTTTGGAGTTCAACTCCCACCATTCCTAATAGCCAGTAAGCGGGCTGGGATTTCTGGGAGTCGAAGTCCAAAACACATGGAGGGCCAAAGTTTGCCCATGCCTGTCAAAACAAGGGGTGGAGTTTCTGTCCCATTGATAGCAGAGTCACCAGCTGCCACGGAAGCTGCAGAGAACAATTCAGAACTGGGTGGATTTCTCATTTGGACTACAACTTGCAGAACTTATCTTAAGCCAGCATAGAAAATAGTAGCTTTCTAAGCTCTGGGAAAATGAGAAAGGATCTTTATAATCTATTGCCTAGCAAATGTTTTAAAAAGAAAATTGCCCTATCTTTTCTTTTACAGACTCACCTGGTCTTTCTTGTGGAGCATGTTCTGGATTATACAGATCAGTGTGTGTGTGTCAAGAGTATTCATAGCGACACATTTTCCCCATCAAGTTATCCTTGGAGTAATTGCTGGTAATAAGAGTGGCTTTCTTTTTCTTGATTAAAGTATAGATTTGGAAAACAATGGAAAATGTTTCCGATATAAAAGATAGGATTTGAAGCAGGGAAATAAGAAATACCTAATCTGGAATTTAATTTGGCAATTGATCCATGCCAGGAAGCTTGTTTTCAAAATCTGAAGCATGTTCTACTCTATGACTATTTTATAGTGTGCTGTGGATAGTAAGCTCTTACATTATGGCATGTTTGAAGTCATGAAGTTCTTTGAGGTAGAATAAGTATAAAATCTATTTTAAATGAGATTTGAACTTGTTGGAACTGTGCAGACAGCCTGCTAGAAAGTTATAGAGAAATAATCAAACAATGTTTGGAAAATTACTTTTTGGACTGCTGTTCCACAAAACCCCACCTAGCATGGGCAATTGTAAACTAAAAATAGTAATCATTCAAGGAGGCAATGAAACAAAATTAGGATAGCTAAAGGTTGGGATCAGAATAGACTGCATACTGTTGATTCTCCTCTGAATTTGAGAAAAGGGACAGATGGAAGAGATAGACAGTAGCAATCTTCATGTAGTCCAGTATCTCCTGTCCAACATTGCTTAACCAGATACCACTGGATGGGCATTACAGTAGAGTCTCACTTATCCAACATAAACGGGCCAGCAGAACATTGAATAAGCGAAAATGTTGGATAATAAGGAGGGATTAAGAAAAAGCCTATTAAACGTCAAATTACTTTATGATTATACAAATTAAGCAACGAAAACATCGTGTTTTACAACAAATTGACAGAAAAAGCAGTCTAAAACATGGTAACATTATGTAGTAATTACTGTATTTATGAATTTAGCACCAAAACATCGCAATGTATTGAAAACATTGACTACACAAACATTGGCTACTAACAAATTGACTACAAATAAAGATAGAATTAGGAGCCCCGGTGGCGAAGTTAAAGCACTGAGCTGCTGAACTTGCAGACCAGAAGGTCCCAGGTTCAAATCCCGGGAGCGGGGTGAGCGGCCGCTGTTAGCTCCAGCTTCTGCCAACCTAGCAGTTTGAAAACATGCAAATGTGAGTAGATCAATAGGTACCGCTCCAGCGGGAAGGTAACAGCCCTCCATGCAGTCATGCCGGCCATATGACCTTGGAGGTGTCCACGGACAACGCCGGCTCTTCGGCTTATAAATGGAGATGAGCACCAACCCCTAGAGTCAGACATGACTGGACTTAACGTCAGGGGAAACCTTTACCTTTATCTAAAGATAGAATTGCATAAAATGAAGTTATAGTAGCAACATTGTCAGAAATTAAATCCATAAAACGTTCAATCCTTGCTGCCTAGAGAAACAGCTGTAGATCGGGGCAGGAGACAAACTGCATTGGATAATCCAGAATGTTGGATAAGCGGATGTTGGATAAGTGAGACTCTACTGTAATAGCCCTGTCTGCTGTTGTTCCCCAGCATCCAGTAGGTTAAGCTGGCTGGAAATTGTGACATACTGAAATGCAAAAAACTGCAAATTGTGGTCATAAAGCTAAAGCAAGGAAGATCAAGGAAATACAAGACTGTGATGCTACCTCCGATGGGCCTTTAAAGGGAACTTTTACTTCGTATTTCCTTCTTGACAATTGCACAAAGACTTTTGGAGGATCAAACTGTGATCCAAGGTGCTATGGTTGGTAGATCCTGGGTATGCTTCTGTGGCTGTATTCACACACATTGATAGCACTGTTATTCAGATGGCTTCATCTTGTGACATTCTGGGATTTGTAGTTTGCTGTGGGATTTAGAACTCTCTAGTACAGTACTCTGAACTACAGCCTCACAAAACAACAAATCCCAGGATTCCATAGGATATAGTCAATGCACTTAAAGTGCTATCAAAGTGCTGCAATTGCATAGTATTGATATAACCTGTAGGATTATCAGCCTGGATATGGGACTGGACACTTTTAACTGGAAGCCTGGATAGATTGAGAAACAGGATGAGTTAGCATAACACTCTGAAGCCTGGCAAAGGTGCCCACATTCCTTATCTTTCAACCTCAAACTTTTATTTGCAGTCATTCTCTTCCAACAGAGCACTTGCTTCTCCAAGGGAAAGTGGAAACAGAATGCACAGAAGTGCTGGTAACAAAAACAAAGCTTGACACATTTCTGTTCCCTTCTCTCCACTGAGAAGGCAACAGGCCTGTTGGGATGGGATGGCTTTGGCCAAAAGGTAAGGACCTGCAGGTACCTTTGCCTAGCTTCACAGAGTTTCACGGTACACCTTGGTACCCACTGAGGGTTGTTTCTGGGGCCCTGTGTGAATATCAGACTCAGTAGATGCTCAAGTCCCATAAGATACAATGATGTAGTGAAACAGCATAAAATGGCAAAATTAAGGTTTGCTTTTTGGATTTTTTTTCTCAAGCCATGGTTGGTTGAATCTATCAATGCAGAGACCACAGATATGGAGGACTGAATGTAATTCATCCTGTTTTTCTGTCAAAGTCTTGCCATCTGTCAATTTCCATTTTGCCTGTATCCAAATTATCTTACTCTCAAGTTCTTTCCATTTTGACTGTGATTAAAATTTTAAATTCTAGGAAATTCTGATAAACAACTAAGTGAAATAATTCCCCATCTCTATACTGATCTGTATAAATCCCAAAATCATACACAGTCAAGTCTGTGTCAAAGTAATAGAAACAATTCTTTAAATATGACCTTTGGATTCTGTCATATTAATTTCCAGTTAAGCAGGAATACATTTTACAGTCAAGCCAACACCTTCTGCTGTTTTAAAGTTAAGTCCGGAAATCGATACAGCTTGTGTAAATTAATCTCTCCTAATGCCTCATTTCTAATTCACAGGTATGCTAGTTGCAGAAGCATTTGAATATGCTCCAGCCATTCAGACAGCAAGCTTAAAAACATACATCCAGACCAATGTGTTTCTCTTTGCTTCTGCTCTTGGCTTGTATCTGGTTCTCAAGTTGATTGACATTGACCTTCTGTGGTCTGTACCGAAGGCAAAGAAATGGTGTGCCAACCCAGAGTGGATCAATATTGACACAACTCCCTTTGCTGGATTGGTGAGAAACTTGGGTGCTCTCTTTGGGCTCGGACTCGGCATTAATTCTGACATGTTTATCATAAGCTGTAATGGTAAACATGGCTATAAGCCCAGTTTCAGGATACTGTGCATAGCCACATCTTTGGCTACCCTGCAGCTCTATGATTTTATCAAAATACCTACCCACACTGAGTATTTGTTTTACATCCTTTCTTTCTGCAAAAGTGCTGCCATACCGCTTACAGTAGTGGCTTTGATTCCATACTGCATACATTTGCTAATGAAGCCAATAGAAAAGAAGCTTCCATAACAGATTGCATTTGGTATGGAAGAACCTGGGACACACAAAAGGCCAAGAATGTCCCATCTCTGAAGGCTTGTGTTGTCGAAGGCTTTCATGGCTGGAATCACTGGGTTGCTGTGAGTTTTCTGGGCTGTATGGCCATGATCCAGAAGCATTCTTTCCTGACGTTTCACCCACATCTATGGCAGGTATCCTCAGAGGTTGTGAGGCATATTAGAAACTAGGCAAGAGAGGTTTATATATCTGTGGAAGGCCCAGGGTGGGAGAAAGAACAGATATACAAACCTCCCTTGCCTACTTTCCAATATACCTCACAACTTCTGAGGATGCTTTCCATAGATGTGGGTTAAATGTCAGGAGAGAATGCTTCTGGAACATGGCCATAGAGATCGGAAAACTCACAGCAACCCTCTGAAGGCTTGCTTTCTTCTGTTCTGAACAACCATGTGTACACGTCTACGTAGAAAATCAAAATTGATCGTTACATCCCTGGAGGCCTTATCATTCAAAAAAAGAAATTGTTTGGCCAGGCGTTTGATTTAATTTCCCAAATATTGCAAAATGTAAATGAAACAGTGTAATATGTCAGAACTTCCATTGGTTTTGGAAGATTTTGTGAATATTATTGGTAGTTAAGGCTTGATGGGGATGCCCATCTGTAATATTAAAGGTGCTTTCCCACCTAGTCCTCCTTTCCAACCTAAGAAAAGTATTGGTTTTATTCAATACTGCTTCATATATATGTGTGTGTACAGATTGGTGTATGTATAAATAGACAGTTAGATATAGAAGTATGTACAGTTACTAATGGAGGAAATACACATCCACAAGCATAGATCTCTGCTTTTCCCTATAGTTGGGTTCTCCCTGTCATCTAGATATTCAGCAATGTATATGGGTTGCTCTGTATACTGACCTCTGTTCTGAGGTCTACTTTGTGACTCTGCTTTCTCTTGATTAATGCAAGAATGTCAATTTTTCAGACTTTTCTATTAGGAACCAAATTTTAGACTTCCAGGTATCCTAGAATTAGCATGAGCTGTGTGAAGTGCACCTTTCTCTCACTCCCATTTCTAAGGCAAGACATAGGCTGCAGTCTTGAACTCACTTAGCCAAGCCTCATTAAACTCAATTGGATGTAATTTTGAAAGGCATGCATCGCATTGTGTTATAATTCACCTGGAAACTGAGTAATGAACATACAATAAAATTCGGTTAGCGTTGTAAGATCCAGCCATCTGGATCAAATACTTTAAGACGTAATTATTAATAAAAACATCTGTCAGGACTTTTTTTCTGGGAAGATAAAGCAAAAGTAATTACTTACCTATATATATATGTGTGTGTGTGTGTATAATTAATTAGATAGATAGATAGATAGATATAGATAGATAGATAGATAGATAGATAGATAGATAGATAGATAGATAGATAGATATATCAGGGCAAAATGTGTGACCTATGCGTCTGTCTTGAGAAAAATAGTTTCTGGGTAGGTTTTGCTTTATCTTCCCAGAAAAAAACTGACAGTATATGAATGCTGCCTTTCCCATTTGGACATGTACAATCTTGGGATGAAAAGAGAAATAATGAAAATGTCTTGAACACCTCTCTCAAATCAGAAAGTATTGAAGTTATCCATTTGAAGCTCTTTAGTGCAAATGGATCAATAGTAGATGGGTACAAAGAGAGAAGAAAAGCTAGTTATAATGGTAGACATGGCCTCCATTCTCTCTACAGAGTACACTGAATAACCACATTCCTGAGTCTTTTCAATGGTTACAACAGGCTTACTAGGACAGTTGCTTGTATTATTGTTCTGTCTTTATAGACAAAGCTATTTGATGTCTGAAAAGGATAAAACCAGCAAATACTGATGTCAGACGCTGTACAGCTAAAAGGAATGTGGCCAGTTTTGCTCACTTCTGGACTTTTACACTCATAGGCTTGTCTAGGAAGACCTTTGTAATATTGCTTTGTGAAAACAGAAGATATACATCCTGATCAAGGGAGTATGCAATCTATTTTGAATCTGCATTTATAGTATGCTTTTAAAGAACCCGAACTTCTGTACTAGATTGCTGGTTTCTATGTTATCTTGTAATTGAATGCTCACACATTTATATACATATACAGTAGAGTCTCACTTATACAACGTTCTGGATTATCCAATGCAGTCTGCCTTTTAGTAGTTAATGTTTTTGTAGTCAATGTTTTCAATACATTGTGATGTTTTGGTGCTAAATTCGTAAATACAGTAATTACTACATAGTGTTACCGTGTATTAAACTGCTTTTTCTGTCAATTTGTTGTAAAACATGATATTTTGGTGGTTCATAGAATCATAGAATAGTAGAGTTGGAAGAGACCTCATGGGCCATCCAATCCAACCCAACACTAAGAAGCAGGAAATCGCATTCAAAGCACCCCCGACAGATGGCCATCCAGCCTCTGCTTAAAAGCTTCATTTGTAAAATCATAACATAATTTGATATTTAATAGGCTTTTCCTTAATCCCTCATTATCCAACAATTTCACTTATCCAACGTTCTGCCGGCCCGTTTATGTTGAATAAGTGAGACTCTACTGTAAAACATTAGTTCTGAAGGGACACACTTTTTGCTTTTAGTTGATCCTACATGTGTTTAGCAGGCATTGTTTTTGAAGAAGCTTTCTGTCTTGTGTGTGGAAGGATGAACATCTCTTCTCAGATGGTGTCGACCTCTTGTGGTCTTCATAAACATTTGTAAAAAAATAAAATACTATAACCAGGTTTGAGTTTTTTTTTTTACAAGTGTGGTGTTTTTATCAGGTCATATTTCAAATAGATCAAATTTAATCAACCAAGGGTGCAGAATTAATGCAGTTTAACACCACTTTAACTTCCAAAGCTCAATTCTATGGAATCATTGGAATTGTAGTTTGAGAAGGCACTAGCACTCTTTTTCAGAGAAGGCAAAGACATTATAGTATTGAGCCCATGGTATTGAGCTATGGTAGTTAAAATGGTGTCAAACTGCATTAATTCTACAGTGTAGATGCACTCTAAGTTGAGTCAAGAACAAAAGGTTTTACCGACATACCTCTGTTGGTGTAAGAAGGGAGAGCCAGCATGATATTGTAGTTTAATCATTGTTCTGTGACTTTAAAGACCAGGGCTCAATCCCTTTTCAGACATGTTACACCCTCTCAGCTTCAGATATCGGTAAACCCTCTCTGAATAAATCTTGTCCACTTTAGGATTCAAATATGTCAGCAACAGCTTGAAGGCACACAACTATACCAACCTGTGACCAGGAGCCTCTTCCAATCTGTTCCTTCATTATTTAACTCTGGGATTCAGTTACCTACCTTAACCCCCTTTCCTAAATTATTTCATGCATTACTAAGTGTCCCAAGTGGCTCCAAATATGGATGTGTATTTTTAAGGTTCCTGGCGATGGACGGTGAGACTCAGACTTTTTTTTCAAAGATATAAATTAACAACAAAGAACATTATCAGTTTTAAAAAGCTTTTGTCTTACAGCAGGTACCAAGTTGCCTCTTTACATTTTCCTAGGATTACACTAGGCAAGCAAGGTCAGCTCTGATTTGTTCTTGAATGGAAGACTACCAGTGAATAGCAGATACTGTAGGCTTTATTTTAGAGGCAGAAACTTGCAAAGCCACCTGTGACTATTCCTTGCCTATGAAAACCCTATGGACACACACACACAATTCTCATTTTCCTTGCACTCCAATCTGTTCCTTCACTTCCAGCTCCCACATTAAACACTGATCTAGTGCTGACATTTGGGACCTATTCACACTACACTGCTATTGTATTCTATTTATACTCTGGTTTCTCTTCAGATCGTGTATTTATTGCACTTTAACTACCATTGTCCATCCTATGAAAACCCTGAGACCGGCAATTTGGAAGGGAATATTTAGAATTTTTAACCAGAGAGCTCCAGTGCTTAACCAAACTCTAAGATTCAGGGGTCCATAAGATTGAACCATGGCAATTAAAGTAAGTGGAATAATAGTGCTGTAAATAGGTATAGTGTGAATGAGCCCCAAACATTGTGTGTGTGTGGGTTCTATTTGCCTGTAGGAGCCCCCAGTGGCACAGCGGGTTAAACCACTGAGCTGCTGAACTTGCTGACTGAAAGGTTGGCAGTTCGAATCCGGGGTAGATTGAGTTCCTGCTGTTAGCCTCAGCTTCTGTCAACCTAGCAGTTCGAAAACATGCAAATGTGAGTACTACCGCTCCAGGAGGAAGGCAACAGTGCTCCATGCAGTCATGCCGGCCACATGATCTTGGAGACGTCTGTAGACAACACTGGCTATTCAGCCTAGAAATGGAGATGAGCACCAACCCCCATAGTCAGACACATCTAGACTAAATGTCAGGGGAAAACCTTTACCCTTAACCTGTATTTGTCTGTAATTTTTGTAAACATTTCTAATATGTTCCTGTTAGGAGAACAGCATCCAATCCAAGAACTGACAGTGAACTTAAGTTGCAAGGCATGATGAATTCCAGCACAGAATAAGAGCTCCAGAGAATATTGCTCACTTCATACCCATTGCCACCCCAATCATTCTTTCCCTTTTAGCAGTGCTCTCTGAAAACTGCTAATAGCTACACAAGGGAATTCTCGGTTTTAATTTAATATAATTAAAATATTGCCAGCATGGATGTTTCCAAATAAAACCATGCATAATTAACAGATTCTGTTTACAAAGTGATCCCTACCCTTAAGTCCTATTTAAAATTTAGAGTTATGAAATTATAATTTTATTCAAAGGAAGAGAACACTTCTTGCAGAATATCATATTCCTATAATTAATAATCCTTATTTAGGATTCATTTTGTTATTATTTGATTTTTTTAGAGGGGGTTGCCTTTGTTTTCCTCTGAGATTGAGGAACCATAGCATACGCAGGGTCGCCCAATGGGTTTCCATGGCCACATAGGGATTTGAACTCTGGTCTCAAGGGTGATGGTTGAATGCTCAAACCACACTATGCTGGCTTTCATATCCATCAGTTTAATGCGCTACACAACTGTCACCAATATTCAACTGAAATCACATTAATGAACTCACTCATAATAAAGTGCTAAGTTGAAAAGCTGGGACCTATGGATATGGCTCTAGTTCCTCTTCCTCAAGATGGCTGTAAATTCTACAGAGCTGGAATGGATCTTGGAGACTATCCAGCCCACCTCTTTGTTTGTTGCAGACTTGGTAATGCAGGGTTTGGCACATTATTCCTGAGAGGGGATTCTTGAGCTGAAATATCTCCATCAAAGAAGAACTCACTGCTATTCACGGCAATCTTCTTTGCTGCTGAACAGCTCTATGAAAGGGAATGTTTACTAATGCTTAGCTGAAATCTGCTTTCTGTAATTTCCACACATAGCTTCATCCTGTTTTTTTGGAACAACAGAAAACTAATCTGCAGGATAGCCTTTCAGATACTTGACAAATGTTGTCATATTCCCCCTTATTCATTCCCTCTCCAGATTAAACATAGCTTATCAGCAGTTCCTGATTTCCAGTTGGTGTCCAAAATTTTTATCAGTTGAGCTTATTTGGATGTGCTCTAATTTCTTAAAGTACTTGTTGAAATGTGGTAAGCAGGATTAGATCCATTACCCCAAATGTACATTGACTGAAATGTAGTAAAACTGCTGCCTCACTTGATTTTTTTGTTAATGCAGCTGAACATTGCATTTACTTTTTACTCAAGGAGGCAGTCTGTCTCATCCATTGCCTTTTGCAATGTTTTTCAAACACAGTGTCAAGGGTCTGGGCATAAGTCATATCCCAATGAACGGTGTCTTTCACAGAAACAAATATTTAATATATTTATAGCCCTAGAAGCTTGTAGTTGGGCATACATGATTACATTGTTTTCTTCACAATAAACCTATGAGGTAGGCTAGACTCAAAGAGTGGAGGAGCTTATTAATTTACAATATAGAGGTGCTTATGGTGTTTTCTCTACACATAGAAAGATTTTGATCTCAATACAGTAGAGTCTCACTTATCCAACATAAACGGGCCGGCAGAATGTTGGATAACCGAATATGTTGGATAATAAGGAGAGATTAAGAAAAAGCCTATTAAGCATCAAATTAGGTTATGATTTTACCAATTAAGCATCAAAACATCATGTTATACAACAAACTTGACAGAAAAAGCAGTTCAATACACAGTAATGTTATGTTGTAATTACTGTATTTACAAATTTAGCACCAAAATATCATGATATATTGAAAACATTGACTACAAAATGCTTTGGATAATCCAGAATGTTGGATAAGCGAGTGTTGGATAAGTGAGACTCTACTGTATTTCCATAATTAAAGCAATTCAGTTCAGCAACATTAAAACATGTGGATGGGTGCTTCACCCTGGGTCCAAGACTGTCTTGCTCTATTTTTTACTATCTTTCATGTTGAGAAATCAATAATCTAGCCATAATCTATTTTCATGGAGATGACACTAAGCTGATTTTCCTGCAGTATCATCATAATTTTCTAGTGATATTGCCATTTTTCATAAAATGCAGTGCCAGAGCCATCAGGCTGCACCTCATGCATACAATATTTTCACCTGCATATGTATATTATTGAAACAGCACAGCTGTCTTTTCCTAAAATAAAGAGTGCTGATATGCTTATACTGGTCTTTGTACACCCACAAAGAAAAGTATGTCTGCCATGTAATACTGTGAGTATGGAGGCTCAACTAATTGGTGCACCAGTTGTAACAAGTTTGTAGTATGCCCCTTCCTGGGCCATCAGTTCTTCATGTGTGCCCTTTTCAATGATGACTCCTTGTGACATCACAGCTATAATATCGGAATTCTGAATAGTGGACAACCGGTGGGCTATGACGATGCAGGTACGGCCTTCTCGAGCTTTATCAAGAGCAGCTTGCACTGTCTAAAGGCAAAGGAGACAAAAATAAATCTACAGTCAATAAAGACTGAGTTGCTAGAGGGTGACATTTTTTGAGATAGTGACTTGTCAACTGCCTTTCAATATAACAACCATGATTAATAGACAGAACTGTTATGTTGCCAAAGACATGAATTACAAATTCAAAAGGGGAACAGGGCCATACCTGATGCATATACACTCGAACCTCCATGAGTTGAGCTTAGGGTTGAATATTTTGCTGCCCAAGACAGAACAGCAAATGCTCCCCTCTCTAAGTCAAGGTTGCACTGTACTTTAGGCTGCTGCTGCTCAGTCGTTTAGTCGTCTCCGACTCTTTGTGACATCATGGACCAGTCCACGCCAGAGCTCCCTGTCGGCCGTCACCGCTCCCAGTTCCTTCAAGGTCAAGCCAGTCACTTCAAGGATACTGTCCATCCATCTTGCCCTTGATCGGCCTCTCTTCCTTTTTCCTTCCATTTTCCCTAGCATCGTGATCTTTTCCAAGCTTTCCTGTCTCCTCATGATGTGGCCAAAATACTTCATCTTTGCCTCTAATATCCTTCCCTCCAGTGAGCAGCCGGGCATTATTTCCTGGAGGATGGACTGGTTGGATCTTCTTGCGGTCCAAGGCACTCTCAGGATTTTCCTCCAGCACCAGAGTTTAA
This sequence comes from Anolis carolinensis, assembly GCF_035594765.1. Taxonomy (NCBI): domain Eukaryota; kingdom Metazoa; phylum Chordata; class Lepidosauria; order Squamata; family Anolidae; genus Anolis; species Anolis carolinensis. Next base: position 212,421,799 of record NC_085841.1, on the reverse strand, counting down.
AAGTGTCTATCTTCCTTTGCTCAGCCTTCCTTATGGTCCAGCTCTCGCATCCATAGGTTACTATGGGGAATACCATGGCTTTGACTATGCGGACCTTTGTTGCCAGTGTGATGTCTCTGCTCTTCACTATTTTGTCAAGGTTGGCCATTGCTCTCCTCCCAAGAAGTAAACATCTTCTGATTTCCTGTCTGCAGTCTGCATTTGCAGTGATCTTCGCGCCTAGAAATATAAAGTCTGTCACTGCCTCCGCATTTTCTCCTTCTATTTGCCAGTTATCAATAGATGTAGTTGCCATGATCTTGGTTTTCTTGACGTTTAACTGCAACCCGGCTTTTGCACTTTCTTCTTACACCTTGGTGATAAGGCTCCTCAGCTCTTCCCCACTTTCGGCCATCAGAGTGGTATCATCTGCATACCTAAGGTTGTTAATGTTTCTTCCAGCAATTTTAACTCCGACCTTGGATTCCTCAGGCCCTGCATGTCGCATGATGTGTTCTGCGTGCAAGTTGAATAGGGAGGGTGAAAGTATGCAGCCCTGCCGCACTCCTTTCCCAATCTTGAACCAGTCTGCTGTTCCGTGAACTGTTCTTACTGTGGCTACTTGGTCTTTATACAGATTTCTCAGGAGACAGACAAGGCTAACAAGTACCAAATATTTTGGCAGCTGTGGGAAAAATATCCCACATGTTTGCTACTTGACAGTAAAAACGTAACTAACAACCTAATAATTCCAATAGCAGGGATGAAACATCTATCTACAAATCCTTGAAGTCTTCTCCTGGTACATAGAGAAAAGAAGAGACATAGGGACAAAGACTTCCAAGTCCAGTGATGCACATAACCTTTTTGTTTAAATTCAGTTTATATGTTGACTCTACGGCCTTGCTGCTGCAGAACTGTTTCTGTAGGATTGCCTCAAGTGATACAATGGAAGTATAGAATGGGAGACAATAACAGATAAATGGCTTTGATTCAGCAATCAGAGAGGAAGATAATGTTTAAATTTGACTTTTTTGGATAGGGAAAGTACTCAGATTTTTGCATTCCCTTATAAGATATGTTGAGATGCAATCCTGTTCAAAGTTACTTCAAGATAGTTATTTGCTCTATCATTCTATCAGCCTCCCTTGTCATCTGAAAGTTTCCTCTGCCTAGTGGGAAAATAGAAGACTTTAAGAGACCACAAGTTTTAAATGCATCAAAACATGAATCAACTTAGTGTGTGAGAAGTGATTTAGAGGAAACAGGATAGAAATAAAGTTGTTCATTCCAGCAAACCAAATGCGGATACCTCTGCACTGAGCTTGCCATCTCTATTTGCAAAGACAGTCTCCATCTTGAAGCTAAAGAGACAATGCCCAATCCATGTTTCTTTTCTGTCCTATATCCTATTTTCTTCCTTACCATGTATCTTTTCTGTACCTTTTTGTGGTTCTGATAAAATATATTACAAATCTACATTCTGTTTCTATTTGTAGACAGCTACTTTGGTTTTGTTTCGTATACAAGTTTGTTGATTAACATTTAAGAATGAACTCAGAAGTATAAAATCAACGCTCTGATACTAACACGGTGTTCTTGGGCTAGATTATTAAAAATATAATTTTAGTACTGAGTTTTTTACACTGATGAAAGAAAGATGTGCTTTGTAGCAATCCACATGTGATGGGCTGATACTGCAAATATTCAAGGCAGAGCATGCGAATGTGAACCAAGTCTGGGTTGCCTTTAGAAAATACATTATCAATCCACAAACAATTTACTTCCAGTCCTATTTACCTGTTCACTTTCAGTATCAAGGGCAGATGTTGCTTCATCCAATAATAAGATCTTGGGATCTCGAACAATGGCTCGTGCTATAGCAATCCGTTGCTTTTGCCCACGAGAAAGCAGTGCTCCCTGAGCTCCAACATTTGTTTCATATTTCTGGAAGACATAAAATGTCTGAATTTTAAGTGACACTCTTTATCATCAGAACAGTGAAAAGCAAAGTAAAGATTCTGTCACTTGTAAGGGAAATGAAGCATGAACCATTTTATTGCTGTTTTATTGGTAGTATGACCTACTTCTGGGCTTAAGAAGTAGTCCTTTATTTCTTACTGGGGCAGGGAGATTGTCAATGGCTTAGGTTAATGGAGAAGAAACTTTGGATAATTGGAACAGGAAACATTTATTACTAGTAGGATTTGAAAGCCGGATTATAGTTGAATGCTAAAATTATACTCATTAAGGCTAAAAACCAAAAAAGTGCCTATTTCTGAGAAAACATGTGCAAAGCTGGTCAGGAAGTGCTTTCAAATATGAATGCATTTAAACAGATGAACTTTGGGGATCATAAATAACCTCACCACCCAATGTCATCTAGTTCAGTGCCTCTCAACCATTGGTACTTATATCACCTGTCATAAAATTTTGAAAAACAATTAGTTCAACTTCCTGATTGTTAGGGTTTGCAGCCTTTCTTCCAATGTGGCAATCCAAGAGTCAAGCTGTAGTCTGTCCAAAGAAAAGGGGCAACCAAAGCAAATTCCAATGTCTGTTCCAGAAGATCAAATACACAGAGTCTCATCAAAAGGTCCAAGTCTGAAATCCCAAGAGTATGGTTCGAGGTATATGGCACGGGGATCATCAGTAAAATTACGGCCTGTAGCACCATTGCAAGGACTGCTTCCAACAAAGAGCTGTTACAAACACTTTATGCTGCTGGTAAAAAGTCCTTACAGCAATGAGATCCTCTTTTGAACCAGCCAATTGGACCTTCACAGCTGGATGGTATCAACCATAAGCTGAAGCTGGGCAGGGAGACTTAGCTCCTGTTCTTTCTCCTGAACAGCCTCATCCTGTCCAGACTCAGATGCTTCCATTCTTGGATGGTCCTGCTCCTCTACAGGCTGCTCATTCACCTTGGGCTCAGATACTGCTGCTGGGAGGAAACTCTTCTCCCTATCATCCTTATCTTGACCCAAGGTCCTGACACCGATGAAAACAGGTGACCAGGCCTGCACAATTCAATCTGCAATCAGATGGAAGCTAGGTGGAAACCCATGTGTCTGACAGTAGGGATCTGCAGCCAAGAGCACTTGGACCAAGACTGGCCCCTGAAACTCACTTTGCTGCTGCTGCTCAGTCGTTTAGTTGTCTCCGACTCTTCGTGACCGCATGGACCAGTCCACGCAAGAGTTCCCTGTTGGCCGTCACCGCCCCCAGTTCCTTCAAGGACAAGCCAGTCACTTCAAGGATACCGTCCATCCATCTTGCCCTTGGTCGACCTCTCTTCCTTTTTCCTTCCATTTTCCCCAGCATCGTGATCTTTTCCAAGCTTTCCTGTCTTCTCATGATGTGGCCAAAATACTTCAACTTTGCCTCTAATATCCTTCCCTCCAGTGAGCAGCCGGGCATTATTTCCTGGAGGATGGACTGGTTGGATCTTCTTGCGGTCCAAGGCACTCTCAGGATTTTCCTCCAGCACCAGAGTTCAAAAGCGTCTATCTTCCTTTGCTCAGCCTTCCTTATGGTCCAGCTCTCGCAGCCATAGGTTACTATGGGGAATACCATTGCTTTGACTATGCGGATCTTCGTTGCCAGTGTGATGTCTCTGCTCTTCACTATTTTGTCAAGGTTGGCCATTGCTCTCCTCCCAAGAAGTAGACGTTTTCTGATTTCCTGGCTGCAGTCTGCATCTCCAGTGATCTTTGCGCCTAGAAATATAAAGTCTGTCACTGCCTCCACGTTTTCTCCCTCTATTTGCCAGTTATCAATAGGTGTAGTTGCCATGATCTTGGTTTTCTTGACGTTTAACTGCAACCCAGCTTCTGCACTTTCTTCTTTCACCTTGGTGATAAGGCTCCTCAGCTCCTCCTCGCTTTCAGCCATCAGGGTGGTATCATCTGCATACCTAAGGTTGTCAATGTTTTTTCCAGCAATTTTAACTCCGGCCTTGGATTCCTCAGGCCCCGCATGTCGCACGATGTGTTCTGTGTGCAAGTTGAATAGGGAGGGTGAAAGTATGCAGCCCTGCCACACTCCTTTCGCAATCTTGAACAAGTCTGTTGTTCCGTGATCTGTTCTGACTGTGGCTACTTGGTCTTTATACAGATTTCTCAGGAGACAGACAACGTGACTTGGTATTCCCATACCACCAAGCACATGCCATAGTTTATTATGATCCATACAGTCGAAGGCTTTAGAATAGTCAATAAAGCAGAAGTAGATGTTTTTCTGAAACTCCCTGGCTTCCTCCATTATCCAGCAGATATTGGCAATTTGGTCTCTCGTTCCTCTGCCTTTTCTGAACCCAGCTTGGACATCTGGCAACTCTCGCTCCATGTATTGCTGGAGTCTGCCTTGCAGGTCTTGAGCAGGCACTTTGTGGCCCTCTAATTGTCAAGTCAGAAGTAAAATGGAAATAATGGAGGGACCAGAGGCTGTCGTGGTATCTTCAAACAGACTGCCTTTAGGGAACATGTGGCTATTCCAATGTTGTCACAATCAAGTTCCCATCAATTGGCATAGCTGGTAGATAGGTGGGATTTAGGGCTTTGGCTCACTGACACTGGAGTCATTTCTCCAAATAACCCACAAAATTGCTTTTTATCATGTACCTACTTGTCCCATATTTCCCATGAGCAGGTTTGGTTAGATTACACAAAACCAATTACCATTTTATACTCACAATTGCCCTTTTTGTCTCAAAGGTAGTGACTAAAGTGACTAAAGTTACCCAATTAACAAGGAATTGAATTTGAGTCTTCACATTCTCAGTTCAACACTCTAAATGTCACAAAACTCTCTCTAACAACCAGGTGATGGTCAAGTTGCTGAAACACAAAAAAATCTATAACATATTTCAACATATGCTGGACTGTTCTTGGGTTTGTAGCCCTGTTTACCTTTTCTGAACATTGCTATGATTAAGAAAAAAGTTGCTTACATCAGGGAGTGACATGACAAAGTCATGCAGCTGGGCTTTCTTGGCTGCTGCTATCACTTTATCCATAGAAACATCTCTAGTATTATCACCATATTGAATATTTTCAGCAATGCTACAGTCAAACAACACAGGTTCTTGAGATACTATTCCAATTTTGGATCTCAGAAAGCAGATGTTGACTTTCCTGGTGTCGTGTCCATCTATCAACTGTATATCCAAAACAGAAAGCATATAAATCATATTTATTTCAGGATGAAAAGTAGCAGGTGGGGGAGTCCCAATTTTATCATTTAAACAAAGTCCATGTTATACTGATGGACTTGAAATATGAGGGTTATCCAGAAAGCAGATTACGTTTTGGAATTAAAAATGAACAAAGTATAGGAGAAAACATTTACCATATGCAGTTGAAAGCCACACCCAAATACCACTTCTCAACATAGTCGCCATTCAAATCTAGGCACTTACCATAGCGATGAATGAGCTTGGCAACTCCTTCCCCACAAAACTCTGCGTCCTCAACGCAGCATTTTGGCGACGATGCGCAGCTGTGGCAAGGGGTGACCGGCTGTTTGAGGACACAAGTGGCAGAGTTTTGTGGGGAAGGAGTTGCCAAGCTCATTCATCGCTATGGTAAGTGCCTAGATTTGAATGGCGACTATGTTGAGAAGTGGTATTTGGGTGTGGCTTTCAACTGCATAAGGTAAATGTTTTCTCCTATACTTTGTTCATTTTTAATTCCAAAACGTAATCTACTTTCTGGATAACCCTCGTAATTGTGATAAAAATAACCTTTGCTAAACACAACCTTGTGTAATTATAGTTCAAGCACACAGTTTCACTGAGCTTACATGAGTAGCATATAGCAAACACTGAACTCCTACTCTGAACCTTAGAAGTAAATGGACTATTGATACATTCAAACAAACAATTTATTTTTGTAGATTCTGGGTAACTAACTTGTATCCACAGTGATTCAGATATAAAATAAGAGTATTACATGGAATTTCTGCAATTGTTCATTTGAATTTATTTGGGTTATGTCTTCAGTGGAGTTCAATGTAACCATGCTTACTTTATTGACAAATGTGTTTGTGGTACAGTAGAATCTCACTTATCCAAGCTTCACTTAGCCAATGTTCTGTATTATCCAACGCAGTCTGCCTTTTAGTAGTCAATGTTTTTATAGTAAATGTTGCAATGTTTTGGTGCTAAATTCGTAAATACAGGAATTACTACATAACATTACTGTGTATTGAACTGCTTTTTCTGTCAATTTGTTGTAAAACATGTTGTTTTGATGCTTAATTTGTAAAATCATAATGTAATTTTATGTTTAATAGGCTTTTTTCTTAATCCCTCTTTATTATCCAACATTTTCGCTTATCCAATGTTCTGCCAGCCCGTTTATCTTGGATAAGTGAGACTCTGCTGTAGTAATTTGCAACAATGATTTCATATGGATCGCTTTAAAAATATATGAGTTCATGGGCCCCGTTTAAGTGTTGCTTATTTCACCTGTTTCAACACAGGAGCAACTCCATAGTTACTTTCTTCATGTGTAAAGAAAGGCAACTGAATAGCAAAGGTTCATATGTGTGTGGAGGTAATTCACACAAACAAGAACTCTAGAAAATCAAGGACTTTTCTCACATGGAAACCTTCTAAATGAACAGCAACTTCTCCTATCACATGTATTGCCATGTGAAAAATATGGCGATAGAAGGTGATGGGACTATGCATTACCACTGCTCCTATGCTAAAGAAGCCAGGTTAACAACTAAGCAGGAGAAGAGTTTCCATGACCAAAAAGAACCCCCCCCCCCCGTCTCTACTACTATCAATAGTATTGTAGGTGTGTGTGTGTGTGTCAGGATTGTTGTAGGATAGTAAAGGTAAAGGTTTTCCTCTGAAGTTGAGTCCAGTCGTGACCGACTCTGGGGGTTGGTGCTCATCTCCATTTCTAAGCCGAAGAGCCGGCGTTGTCCATAGACACCTCCAAGGTCATGTGGCCGGCATGACTGCATGGAGCGCCGTTACCTTCCCGCTGGAGCGGTACCTATTGATCTACTCACACTGGCATGTTTTCAAACTGCTAGGTTGGCAGGAGCTGGGGCTAACAGCGGGCACTCATTCTGCTCCCAGGATTTGAACCTGGGACCTTTTGGTCCGCAAGTTCAGCAGCTCAGCGCTTTAACACACTGTGCCACCAAGGACCCCTGTTGTAGGATAGCGGAGGGTTAATCCTCCCCTGTTTATATGTTGTGATCTCAATTCAATTCACACACCATTTACAATTATTTTTTTCAATAGCTGCACACAAATTTGAATTTGTAGTTAGATAATTGATCTGGAAAAATGGTGAAGAAACATGATCAAGGTATGAGAAATTCTGCCCCTGGGGGAGGAAGTGGAGGGAGAGATTTCCCCTTCTCATAACATTGAGAAACCCAGTGAAGTTTTTCAGAAGGAGATTCAAAAGATACAAAAGGAAATAATTCTTCAGTGCAACATACAGTTAAACCTAGAGAAGTTGCCTCACATGGTGATGGTGAAGAACTTGGATGATGACTAAATTCAAGAAGAACAGGTCTATCAATATTTATTACTAGCTGTGCCCGGCCACGCGTTGCTGTGGCGTTGTCTGGTGGTGTTGGTGATAACTTGTTGAGGTAGTGGCGGTATTGAAAGTCTGTTGTATGGTTGTCTTTATGTTTATGTATAGTATGCATTTGGTTGTTTGTGTACTATGAAAGTGGTAAGGGTAGAGGGGGTCTATGTCCCTGTGTAGTATTGTATAGTATTTATACGTTGTCTATGTGTTGTGAATGCTTGGATTGTGTCCTGCTGCATAGTAGAAAGGGTTGGGCTGGATGGCCCTTAGGGGTCTCTCCAAACTCTTGGATTCTATGCTTCTATTATTATTATTATTATTATTATTATTATTATTATTATTATTATCATTATTATTATTATTATCATCTTCTTCATCATTATTATGTAGAGGCTGGATGGCCATCTGTCAGGATAATATAAGATTATAAATGGGTAATATAGCTGTGTGGAAGGGCCTTGAGTCTACATTGCCATATAATCCAGTGCAAATTAGATAATCTGTGGAAGAGGCCTAAGTGAGGCCTAACTGTGCCTGTCCCCTGGGCTGAGTAGGTTGCTAGGAGACCAAGTGGGCGGAACTTAGCCTTGTAACTGGCAGCAATTGGATAAAAACAATTATTCCTATCTCTCTAATTAGGACTTTATTTTTCTTTTCTTTTTTGTTGTATCAACCTAGAGCCATGGATGATGGGTTGTGTTGTCAAATTTCGAGGTTGGGGGGCCTGTAGTTTTGTTGTTTTGTCCGCTGCCCTGATGCCATCACTCTTTTATATATATAGATAGATGACAGGTAAATACAAGGGTGAGTCAAAATGATCTGCACTCTAGTTATAATAAAACTCCTGCTGGCTGCACTATCTTACCAGCGCTTTCCGTACAAAGTCGCCATCTCCCCAGCCACTGCTGTGGAGTTTTGAAAGTGTTATGGCAATTTATTTGCAATTACAGTGAAAGAAAAAATGGCATCCTCCTTGTAAACCCCACTAAAGAAGAGCAGCGTACAATGATCTGTTCAACAATCAACAGTACTCATTACAATGAGATTCTTGCTGAAGCCTAAAATTTGGACTAAATGCAGACGACTGCTATAAAAAGGTGTTGTGTTGTTGCATGACATACTGTTGCATGCCTATACTGTTGACACTCTCCAAAAACTTTGTTTTGAAGTGTTAAAGCACCCTCACTATAGTCCTGATCTTGCCCCATTGGACTGTTACCTGTTTGCATCCCTGAAAGAAACCCTATGAGGATGAAGATTCATGTCTGATGGAGAGGCGAAGATACTGGTACATATGTGGCACGCACACAACTCAACCTAAAACATTTTTAAATAAGGGACTATGAAAGCTTGTTGACAGATGGACAACGTGTATTTAAAAGCAGGGAGAATGTGTCAAAAATTGCGTATTTGTCTTTTATGAAAATTGATTAAAATAAATTCTACAGAGTGAGAATCATTCTTGACTCCGCCTCATATTATCAATTCAGAGACATGATGGCTCCCAATTCTGGTTGCTAGAGGGCAAAGAATGGGAGACAACTTTATCTCCAAATTCTGATGGTCATTGTGTCAAACAATCACCTGAATTAGATAGACATTTGGTCTGATTGAGCATGACATTTTTATGTTCTTCTGATTATTTGCTATGGGATATGTACATGGACCGGATTTAGGCCATCGTGTCCATGTGCCAACAGGCTAGATGCGAGACTTTTCACTTGAGGAAAAGCTCTTTTATGTGTGGCACAAGAGTTCAAACAGCGCTCACTTATACAAAGTTTGCTGCTTTGGCTTCCAAATTACCCTTCCTGGATAAAGACGCTTACTGGGAATGTTAAACAATGGGAAGTTACAGAGCCTGTTTTTTGTTTTAGTAATATGAAGCATCCTATTATTTTACAGTTGAACATTATATATTGTATATTTTCTTATAAAATCAACGAAGAATTCAAGATTCACTGTATTCATCAGTATCATTTTACTACCAAAACAAGAAGGGCTGCTTACCACGTTTCCTTCATCGGGATCGTAAAACCGTTCCAGGAGTTGGACACTTGTACTTTTGCCGCATCCACTGCTTCCCACAAAAGCAAGGGTCTGTCCAGATTTTACCGACACCGAAAGACTCTTTAGCACTTTAACATCAGGACGGGTGGGATATGTGAATGTACATTTCAGAAATTCAATACTTCCCTTGAAATTATCCTGATTAGACAAAAAATGGTGTTGTGTCTGATTGCGTTCACAAATGAGTCTTGAGATGCTAATACCAAAATCCACGAATGCTCAAGTCCCATTATATACAATGACATACTGAAATGGAGTTCCTTATATAAAATGGCAAAATTAAGGTTTGCATTTTGGAATAATTAAAAATATATATTCAAGCTGTGAATGGTTAAATTTGTGGATACAGAATCTGTGAATACAAAGGGCCAACTGTACTTGGAAATGTGTTTTTAAAAGAGTTGGGAAACATTAATGCAGAGCTTGTAAAAGTGAATTTCTAACTGGAGATATATTTTATATTACACTTGATGCTGGTATATTATATGAAAGATATGTGCTGCACAACGTGGAGGATGCTTGATGTATCACACCAAAAGACATTATCAGGGCTCCAGTATACCCTGGCATGACCCAAAGGCCATGTCTAAAACTTATGCTCTGAACTGGTCTCAGATTGACCATAATGGCAGCCACACGCACCAGGATCAAACCTCCATGATGCCGCATTAGTATCCAGATGTTCCAGCTGGCCTGAGACTGTATCAGTCGCAGGATCTAACCCCTTATGAGAGCTTAGTCATGCTGGTTGCATCTGCTAAGTGATCCTCTCCTTCCTGTTGATTGTGTGGGTTCCCGTTATGCAGATGCAACTGTGATGACTAGGCTCTTGCAGAACTCTCTATAGCCAGTGAGGAATGGCTACACAAGCACAAGATGGTCTATGTACTAAGAAAATATGTCCAAATAGCATATAATATTATTAAAGTTCCCTGTACAAAGCTCAATTTGGCAGTACCAGACAAAATGAAAAAGAGCAACAGCTCTAACACAAAAGTCTCCAAGTCTGATATTTGGTTCCAATGTATATAGGCTTCAGGGATACATAGTCAATGAAAATATCTTCCAAACAAAGTAAACAAATGGTTGGTCATGTTGCTGTATACTGAAATGAAGAAAATAATAATGGAGCACCGATCTCAAAAAAGTCTTGCAAGTAAAGTCCAAATAGTCCCAAGTCTACAGGGGTTTCCGGGTATTTTTGTACCCTGTTTCAGGATTCTGGGATTTTGTATAGTAGTATAGCCTATTCTCTCACACCAGAAGCATTTTGAAGTATTTTCTCAGTTTGCTTCTGACACAATAAAAAATGAACTTGGGGGGGGGGGAATTGAGAGCGGTGCTCCATCATTATTTTCTTCATTTCAGTATACAGCAACATGACCAACTGTTTGTTTACTTTGTTTGGAAGATATTTTCATTGACTATGTATCCCTGAAGCCTATATACATTGGAACCAAATATCAGACTAGGATACTTTTGTGTTAGAGCTATTGCTCTTTTTCATTTTGTCTGGTACTGCCAAATTGAGCTTTGTACGGGGAACTTTAATAATATTATATGCTATTTGGACTTATTTTCTTTGTACATAGACCATCTTGTGTTTGTGTAGATACTTTACAAGTATTCTGGGATTTTGTATAGCAGTGAGGAATGGCAACATGAAAGCAAGGCATTTTTTTTCTTGCGCTGATCAGTGCAGAGAAAGAGTAACATTGGCACTCTGTATATGGACAATGGAGTGGGCAGAATAAAACTTGTCCCTGCTATCCAGACGAGGAGAAGAATCCCCTAATGTACTGGTTAGTAAGTTGGATTACGGCTTTTAAAACTCTTAAAATCTCTGGATTCTTACCAGAAGTTATTATGTCATGCATTATAAAGTCATGAATTATGAAGACTGTCCAGCCCCGATGTCTCAATTAAAGTCCTGATATTCCAGGGCCTTGGATCCGCCTAACTTGGCAATCCCTAGTTAGAAAAAGGATTTTGCCAAAATGCTAGATGAAAGATTCTCAATGCATCTGGAAAAAACTAAACAGCAATACAGTATATCCTGAAATAGTATGTGATGCAGGTGGAGGTGAGCTGAACCTTCAGTTATTTAAGTCTACAGTAAAGTGTGAAATACAGTATTGCAGAATTATGCAGCTGAAACATAACAGAAGAAAGAAGGATGTCTATTGCAGAAGAGTAATGTACATTGATGACCAGATGGTTTTCACCACTTGAGGGAGCACACCTTCCAAATAACAGTTCAGCATTTCTTTTGGCCCCAATATTCAAGGATTCCGAGGCCTCTTCCACACAGCTGAATAAAATCCCACATTATCTCCTTAATAATAATAAAATAATAAAACTTTATTTATATACCGCCCTATCTCCCGGATGGGACTCAGGGCGGTTTCCAGTCATAAAAACAACACAAACATTACATAACAGCGTAATAACACATTATTAAACGAAGTAAAATAATACAATTATAACAATAAATAACACTTACATAACCAGATCAAGGGGACGGGAACCATCTCCTTTGAACTGGAATATAGGGCAGCGTGGACTCAGATAACCCAGTTCAAAGCAGATATTGTGGGATTTTCTGCCTTGATATTTTGAGTTATATGGCTTTGTGTAAGGGCTCTGAGATTTGTAAGCCAGCAGTAACCTCTGGACCCAGGTCTGCTGTAGTCTGTTGGTCTTTCAAATGCCACAAGACCCATTATTAGTTTTGCTATGACAAGCTTTAGATATTAGTCTTAGGTGCTCATTCCCTTAATTTTTTAGTAGATATAGGAATGTCAGTATATTTCTGAATAGTTTTAAATAATAATAATAAGAATTTATTTTCTTGATCTAAGCTGCCCAGAAAGGCTAACACACATTAGTAGCAGATGAAAATCAAAAGAAAGGTATCAAAGGCAATGTTGTCCAGTTGCTGTCTTTTCTATTTGTCCTTAAAAAGCCCCATGATGGGGTTTGTCCTATCCATGATATATCTTACTTGAAAGGGGATTAAATGTCCAATGGAGCTTGCTTTCTAAGTAAACATATTACACTGTTAAGTATGTCATTTAACAAGTCAGCTTTTCCCTTTCCTTAAATGACACGCAACATTCAATAAAGAAAGAAAATGCTGTGGGATTTCTAAAATATTTCTATTGTAAGTACTTTCTGACTTCCTCATATTTCCATCATTACAAAAAGAAGTAAAGATACACGTAAAAACGTGGATATTTGCCTTTCATTACTCATAAAGGCGCAAATTACGTTTGTATCATTTACCACTATAGTTTCCGGGTTGTTGCAGCACACTACTGCTAGTTACAAGGCAAAATCAACATTCATTGTTGAGATGACAGAGCTATCAAACAAAGTTCACAGACGGATACATTTGCATTCAATACAAGATACTATATTCATGCTTAAAAGGGATGGAAATTTGCCTTGCATTACTCATAAAGGTGTACATGACATTTGTATCATTTATCACTATAACTTCCGAGTTGTAGCACACTGCTGTTAGTTATAAGGAAAAATCAACATCCATTGCTGAGATGACAGAGCTATCAAACAATAAAAAGTTCACAAATGGCTAAATTTGCATCTAATACTAAATATAGTGTTCCCTCCCTACTTTGCGGTTTGCTTTTCGCTCCCTCACTGCTTCATGGTTTTTTTCTGAGAGGTGCCATGCATCTCAAGACATCCCAAGATGAGAACCTCGGCTATTTATGGAGGCTCTTCCCATGACCTGGAGTTTGAAAAATCAGGATTCCAGAGAGCTTCCCTGATAGCTAAAGCTCTCTATCTCCACATATAGGAAGGTGGAAAAGCTGGATACAGTATGTATGTGTGGTTGACATGCTCCAGTCATTAGTTCAACATGATTTCTGAATTTTACACTGTTGATAGTTACAGTTATCAGGCAAAAAAGTTTTTTGATAACCATTCTACCACCCACCCAGCTAGAGACAAGATATTGCAGGATACAGTGTTCCCTCACTACTTCGCGGTTCACTTTTTGCAGATTCGCTGTTTCATGGTTTTTCAATAAACTCTAAAAGGCTATTAGTATAAATCATAAAAAATTACAGTTTACAGCCTCAGGAAGGGAGGAAGAAGAAGCCAAAAGGAGAGAAAAGGAGCCCAAGTGGCAACGGGAGGAGAAGGAGGTGATTTATCAACACATGATTGGTTGATAAAGACTTAAAATAGTGTATAACTACTAAAATAATGTATAAATATTAAAATTAATATAGCGTCCCTACTTTGCGGATTTTCACTTATTGTGGGTGGTCCTGGAACCTAACCCTAGCGATAAGTGAGGGAACACTGTATTTCAAAATGATGGACTCAGTTTCAAAGCAGAAGAAATGATGGCATGAGGCAAATAATTTGCATAAGCAAAAAGTTACAATTTACTGAATTATCCATTTATCACGTTTTACAAACCATTTTGAGGTGAAAACATATCTAAAAAATTACTGCAAATGGAGATAAGTATCTCATTAGGCTTTCATGTTATGGAGTTTGTGAATGACTGGAACTAGGGGCTATTTGTGTATTCGAGAGGCATCTAGCAGTCATCACTTGGAACTGTATGCCTCATTCTTTCAGGTGGTAAGAGCTTCATTCATGGTTACAAAGATATAGCGATTTCAAATTGGGTCAATCTTTTTGAAACACCCTGTAGCTAAGTTTAAATATACACTAGCGAGCTATCATGAGAAGGGAGATAATCACGAAAGAACAGCTGGATGGATTTCTGCCAAATAGAGGTGGTACATTTAGCATGATCTGGTTTACAATCTAGACTGCATGTCATGTGAAATGACTGGAAAGTGTGTTAAGAATGGTCTGAATCAAAACATAGTATACTTTCAAAACTATTTCCGAGTGCCTCTTGAAGTGCACCCATCTGATTTTCTCAAACATGGCAGGATAGATTTACATCAATTTTTGGAGTGGGTGTTTGGAATGGTCTGACTTGAAATTCACATGATGTTATATATGTGAATACTGCTTTAAAGGAGGGTCACTAATGAGTTATTCCATTATTGTTACTACAATAGTAATAACAGTAATACCTGCAATGGAGTGGGGCATAGAAGTGGGTGGGTGAGAATTTGTCTTCATTTATGGTTTTGCTATAAATGAAAAATTTTCACAAGTGCCTGAAGCATTGGTTCTTTACATTCCTCAACCTGTGCGCATGTGCCTTCAGGTTGCCTGTCAATGAATGTTGGCTTCATGCATTTCATGGGGTTTTCCATATCAATGATGTGGCCATGATTGTAGGTGCTGGGCTGACATCCATACTGAAAGCAAGGTTGACATCTGATCTTCCTGGGAATGCTTTCATAGCAGTCTACATTGAGAAAGCAAAGTATGTTCCTTCAGGTAACCTGTCAAATTTTGTACCTGGTGGTTGTTTCCTATTGTTTTCCACTCAATGCAGCCTAACAGGACTTGGTATTCTTTGGAGATCTCCCTTCTAAGTACTAATCAGATTCTACTCCATCTAACTTCTGAGAGCAGATACATCTAGAGTCTTCTGGATATTTAGGTGGCATGACAGACTTCATTACTGTTGACTAAACAAAAAGAAGTCACCAAGCTTTTCCATTAAACCAGGAGTTTCATTGCAACTCTCTGTATTTATTTGTCATTTTTCATTGATTTTTGGTACCTAGCAGTGCAATTGTGTGTGTGTCTACTCAAAAGAAAATTTCTTGGACGTTATCAGAATGTACTTCTGAGTAAGTGTACTAGGATTGCAGACTCATTGGTTTTAAATTCAATACCATTGATTTTTTACAACATACCTGAGAATAAATTTGGTTGAAAAAATGATCAAGAAATGTAACTGGATTAGGAGCATCACTCACTCATAGAGAACTAAAAAAACATAGCATTTTAGGAAATAAAATGGGGATAATATTCACTTTGCCTAAGCCTGTTTTTCCTCTTTGCTGAGTGAATTTAGTGCAAACTGCTCTTACAATCTGAGCTTAGCTTCCTGCAACTGAAGTAACTTGAGGAAAAAGAGGGAAATTAGGGGGAGGAGACAGAAAGCAAGGGCATTTCAAAAGCACCTGAAAAAGTTGGATGACAGAGAATTAATCATGATTGTCCCTGATAAACAGAGACAGCTAGAAGTATGAAAAAAGAGATATGGAGTAAAGGAGAATTTTTAATCATATAATTACTGATCATATGCTTTCATTTGAGAGGCTGACAGCAAAATAACAGGTTATGCCACATGCAAAATCCATTCAACCTACCAACAAGCATCAGTGTGCCCTACTTTCACACCAAACACACATTATTCCTTCAAATCAAAAGTGCTTGTTTTACCAAAACACATTGTGCTTTCAGCACACTTTGTTTCCTCCCTCTTTTATGTTCCTAGAGCACTAATCTAGTTTGAAGCAAGAACAGACTGTTACTTTTTTCATCTCCCCAATATGACTTTTTTCATCTCCCCAATATGACAAATATATGCTTTTGATAATATTAATCTTTGTTCTTACCCATTTCTCTCCAATGTCACTGTAAACACTTATTTGGGGAATCCGATCCACCAGCTGAAAAAAACGTGCTGCAGCTATTTTTGCTTTGGCGTAATTCGGTGTATAGGAAGACGCTCTTCCTAAAGCAGTTCCACTGGTGACAATGGAGGAGATCACTCTGAAAAAAATGGAAAAAGCCTTTAGTTGATGAGATGATTAAGAAAAGCCATTTATAACAGACCACAATCCTGGTTCCAGCAGCAACCAGCCAGTAGTGCCTAGGAAGACCACAGGAAGGTATTAAGCCAAAGGTTCTCAATCTCTGTTAGTCTCCACTAACTGGAATTCAGTAGGAGCCCCCGATGGCATAGTGGACTAAAGCCTCATGACTTGAAGGTTGGGTTGCTGACCTGAAAGCTGCCAGGTTCGAATCCCACCCGGGGAGAGCGTGGATGAGCTCCCTCTATCAGCTCCAGCTCCATGCGGGGACATGAGAGAAGCCTCCCACAAGGATGGTAAAAACATCCAAACATCCGGCCATCCCCTGGGCAACGTCCTTGCAGACGGCCAATTCTCTCACTCCAGAAGCGACTCAAGTTGCTCCTAACACACACAAAAAAACTGGAATTCAAAAGAACATTGCCTCTTAATATAGTGGACTCTATTCTTGGGGTTCTCTTTAAGCATGTGTGGGCAATACATTGCTTGCACACATGTGGGCATCCCTGCCCATTTTTCAAGCCAACTCTGCTGCTGAATTTGCCACCACAAAACTTTCTAAAATTGTGATTATTGCTTAATATAGAGGCACAGACCTTCAGATGCTCTTGGACTGCAAATCTATCAATCCTAGTCAATATAGCCAATATTGCTGAGAAACACAGTCTAGCAACATCTGGAGGAACATGTGATTCCCACCCTGCTTTAAAACAAAGTAGACGAAAAACACATTGTTTTCAAGCTAAAGTACCTTCAGATTCAAAATAAGATGCACGCTACTCATGAATGTTGTTTTAAAGAGAAATTCTGAGAGGAAGGAATTGCTGCTGCCGCTGCTACTACCTGAGGGCCCACTTATCCCCCTACCAACCCCAGAGATTACTTTGGTCCGAAGACCAAAATTTGCTTGAAGTCCCTAATATACGGTCTTATCATTTGTCTTCTACTAGGCAGAGAGCCTTCTCGATTGTAGCCCCTCATTTATGGAATGCCTTGCCAGTTGAAACTCGAACTATCCGAGACCTACTTGCCTTTCGAAAAGCCTGCAAAACCTTGCTCTTCCGACAAGCTTTCAATGGGTGAAAAACTCGAGGCTATGTCTGTTTTTATTGTTGTTTTTATTGTTATTTTTATTGTTTTTATTGTTATTTTAAAGCTAATTGTATTCTTTTAATCTATTTCTGTAAACCGCTCCGAGCCAAACTGGGAGTAGCGGTATACAAGTCTAATAAATAAATAAATAAATAAATAAATTTAGAGAAATGGCAGAAGGCCCTATTCAAACTCCCAGAATCTGTCCACCTGTGGTTCATAAGGAAATTATTTTTTTTCCTGTGCATCTATTTCTTCTTACCCAAACTGCACATCTGTATTTCTTTCTGTATCATCTTACCTGAATACAAAGCTGTAGTGAAGTCCTTCCTGGTCAACCAAATACCCCCCGTAACGATATGAGACAGAGTTGGCTATAAACAAGACACACTGTGCAAAGCCAAAACAAACTCCATAAACATTTGCTTTTTTTATCGCTGCTTGGTATGGAATTTCCAGCTTTCTCTCATAGGCTTCAATAAAGGTCTTCTCCTTCCCAATTCCAGCTACAGTCCTGATATTTGTGAGAGCTTCATTGGAAATCTGTTCAAAAAGTAGGGGGTGGAGGGTGGTGTGAGTAAGGTAAGATAATATGTTAGATTTCTGAAAGGTATGGGCCATCCATCTATCTGGATGGCTTTAGGCCCATGATTCTAGCCTTTCTGGGCAACCGAAGGACTCAGCCATTATCTCATGTCCCCTCACACCAAGTAAGAACTGTTATCTCTCGAAGAGTGGCTCATACAAAAGGCCCTCTATATTTGCCAATCTGACACTTATGAACTTGATGCATCATGGAATTGGTTAACATGTCCTCTCTAGTAATCTCTAGGTTCCCCAGTATAATTTTATTGCCAGCTTCCAGCAGAAGCTGACCATAGAATCATGCTGGGGTGCCAGTGATGAACACAGTGGGTTACCAGATTTTAAGTGTAGGACTTGGTGGAATTTAGTAAATGTGATGAAGTGGTGAGCTTTGCTCTATCAAACACTTGACCTGGCTCAATGTGATTAAGTGAATGCCCTGGAGAGGTATTCCTTCAGATTAAAAATATAGCTTATTTTATTTGTGTCTTTTCACTTTGATGGGCTCCTGTGACCCTAACCCCAGTAAATGTGGAGGACTGACTGTACATTACTGGGCAGGACTGCTATCATAATTCCTAGAATGGGTTCTCCTATCTGAGTAAATATCATAATGAATAGCCACATTTTGTCACCAGAGAGCAACAACTTCCTGTGCATGCCCAAACATGCTGTCTCCTTAATCTTCATTACGTTCTCCAATTGTTGGTATTAACCATGAACACGTTCTCTCCCTTCTTCCCCCCCCCCCCCTTTTTACTATGCAGTCAGAATATTGTTTTTACATCATTTATGCTGAGTAGGGTAGATAATATTTTGTCACTCTGAATAGTACACGCATGTGCTTGTGACTCAGAATAGCATTTTCAGTTGCATCTTAAAAGCAACTGAAAAAGTAAGACTATATGGACATTGGGAAAGTTAGAGGGTAAAATGGGCTTGGATCTACGTATAATGTAAAAGTGCATAAAATCAAATTTAAAACCCTGACTATATCCTACACCAGTGATGGCCAACCTATGACACGCGTGTCAGCACTGACACACCTAGACATTTTTGCTGACACGCTGCCACATGCAGATTGATTGGATGACTATGTCTTTTGTGGCCAAATCTGGTGTGATTTGGTCCAGTTGTTTTGTTGTTTACTCCATGGGAATTATACACATTACATTTATATATATATATATATATATATATATATATATATATATATATATATATAAAATATCATTCTATTATTATTCTATTATTATTGTAGTATATTATCATATTATTACCATTATATTATTATTATATTTCCATTATTCATGACTACATTAAAACTAGAATAGAGAGAAATTAGTGTGGAAACTGCAAGAGGTACCATAGATTGTTGTACATGGAAATAATGGTAGTAAATAGTTTTTGATTTATTAAATACAGTTATATATTACAATTATACATTTTTGTTATTTAAACTATACATATTGTGAAATTATGTTTTTTTTTCTCAAAGTGACACACCACACAAGTCATGCTAGGTTTTTTGGTGAATTTTGACACACCAAGCGCAAAAGGTTGCCCATCATTGTCCTACACACAGGGAAGAGAGTTCAAAGAACATGTGACATTCATGAATCAATATGCATAGATATTGCCTAGATGAGCTACAAATTAAGCACCAGAAGCATAAAGAAGTGAAATAAGGGTAACAAAAGAATCAAAAGGTAATTAATCAATCCTCCAGCTTTCAACACAGAAAGGTTTTTGAAGGGTAGAGGGGAACAATGGAAGGAGGCAGCCCATGATCCAAATTTGGAATATGGCCTGTGAAATTTGCTTTGGCCCTGGGGCGAAGGTCTGAATGGAGTAGTGGTTTGAGTGTTGGACTATGACTCTGGAGACCAAGTTCTGAACTTCATTCAACCATGGAAACCCACTGGTTGACGTAGGGCAAGCCATGTTTTCTCAACCTCAAAGGAAGCCAACATATTCTCTTGGCAAAATATATTTTGCCAAGAAAACTGTGATCAGTTCATCTTCAAGTCACCTTGAAGGAACGCAACAACAATTGTTAATGTGGTTGCCATTCAAAGTATTGTCCTCTGCTTAATGTCTTGTATGTACTATTTTTTTAAGGTAAAAGGTAAAGGTTTCCCCTGATGTTAAGTCCAGTCGTGACCGACTCTGGGGGTTGGTGCTCATCTCCATTTCTAAGTGGAAGAGCCGGTGCTGTCCATAGACATCTCCAGGTCATGTGGCCAGCATGACTGCATGGAGCGCCATTACCTTCCCGCCGGAGTGGTACCTATTGATCTACTCACATTTGCATGTTTTTGAACTGCTAGGTTGGTAGGAGCTGGGGCTAACAGTGGGCGTTCATTCCGCTCCCGGGATTTGAACCTGGGACGTTTTGGTCCACAAGTTCAGCAGCTCAGCGCTTTAACACACTGTGCCACCAGGGGCCACCTATTTTTTTTTTTTACATAGCGTTAAAGCTCTCCTTAATCCTGCTAAGTTGGAGACTTGGTTTACAATTCTTAAACTATATGATACATTAAGTAAATTTAAGATTGTTCGGCTTTTTCCCTCACAAGGAAATATATATAGGGCCAGTATGGGCTTTTACGTATTATATATCAACCTTTGTGACCTTTGTCAGGTCTGAAACACCTGTTAATACTGGCTGCTTGAGTTATTACTCAACATCTCATTGAAGCTTAAATTAGGCTTTAAAAACAGAAAGAAAGAAGAAAGAATCATTACCCTCCCAGAAGCATCCATTGCTTCCTTGTCCTGAGAGGCAAACCCTGTCAACATCCGAGACTGCACCATTCCAGATAAAGCCAAGAATGGCAAAAAGCTGGTGATGACTAAGCTGAGCTTCCAGCTGAAGTAGAAAGCAATAATAATGGCCACTCCGATGCTGGTGAGGGAGTTCACAATCATTCCTATCTGGGTTCCAGTTGCCTTCAAGGGAAGCACAACAACAACAACAATAATAACAATAAACCTTATTTATACCCCGCCACCATCTCCCCAACGGGGACTCGGGGCGGCTTACATGGGGCCATTCCCAGAACAATACAATATAACAAAATATAATAGAACAACAAATCATAGCACATTAAACAACAATAAAACAACAACAATAAAAGAAAATATAAACTACATTAAACAAGATCAAAAGAACAATAAAACCAAGGGCAGGCCACATGAACACTAAGTTAAAACTCGAGGTGAGAAAGGAAGTAGGAGTAAAAACCACAGAGGGATTCACAGGCAGGTTCACCCACATGAAATACTACTTAGGGGCCTTTTCCTCGAAACGGTGGGAGCAGAAAACCTTTTTGTACAGTAGGGGTCACAGCTTCCATCTTACCTCTTTGCCAGCTTTCTATAGATCCAAGAAGATAGAACAAAGATATTTGTATCTCTGTAATATTGTACCACTAAAGAGATATTTTGTACCTCTGCAAACAGGATAAAGATTGATATCCTTCTGTGAAAACTGGGCCATTGGTGACATAGATGAGAGGGGCTGATATGTCTGAACCAGCCTTTTTGGCCCATTTCTCCTGACTTCTACAAATTGGGGTAACCACCGCAGACATGGTGGCCATGTATCCCATTTCACCAAGAATTTTCTTCCATTTTATATGTTTTCTATTGGAAGGCTCTCCAGTTCATGCCCATTTTGAAGAAGAATCATATTAAAAACGTAAGCTGGACTCTTGAAGTTGGCTATCAACTGTTAGCCCCTGGGCAACTGACTAAACAAGGTACACTTGTTACCATCTTCTGGTTTATATTTTTGTTCAAATGAGAGTGGTGATTTATAATTTACAGTTATGCACATAAAGGAAAGGGTTCCTGTGTTTCAATGTCATGTAGAAAAGGAAATTTCAAATGCTGCTTGTTATCTGTAATTTCAGACGACAGGTGAGGGCTCTAATGAAACAAAGGGACAACACAATAGACACAAATGACATTCTACACAAAAGAGAAGACAGGAGCAGAATTCAAAACGATCTTGACAGACTAGAGAGATGGGCCAAAACTAACAAAATAAAGTTCAACAGGGACAAATGCAAGATACTTCACTTCGGCAGAAAAAATGGGAATCAAAGATACAGAATGGGGGACGCCTGGCTTGACAGCAGTGTGTGCGAAAAAGACCTTGGAGTCCTCGTGGACAACAAGTTAAACATGAGCCAACAATGTGATGCGGCTGCTAAAAAAGCCAACGAGATTCTGGCCTGCATCAATAAGGGTATAGCGTCTAGATCCAGGGAAGTCATGCTGCCCCTCTATTCTGCCTTGGTCAGACCACACCTGGAATACTGTGTCCAATTTTGGGCACCACAGTTGAAGGGAGATGTTGACAAGCTGGAAAGCGTCCAGAGGAGGGCGACTAAAATGATTAAGGGTCTGGAGAACAAGCCCTATGAGGAGCGGCTTAAAGAGCTGGGCATGTTTAGCCTGCAGAAGAGAAGGCTGAGAGGAGACATGATAGCTATGTACAAATACGTGAAGGGAAGTCATAGGGAGGAGGGAGCAAGCTTGTTTTCTGCTGCCCTGCAGACTAGGACACGGAACAATGGCTTCAAACTACAGGAAAGGAGATTCCACCTGAACATCAGGAAGAACTTCCTCACTGTGAGAGCTGTTCGACAGTGGAACTCTCTCCCCCGGGCCGTGGTGGAGGCTCCTTCTTTGGAGGCTTTTAAGCAGAGGCTGGATGGCCATCTGTCAGGGGTGCTTTGAATGCGATTTCCTGCTTCTTAGCAGGGGGTTGGACTGGCCCATGAGGTCTCTTCCAACTCTACTATTCTATGATTCTATGAGAAAGTAAACATCAGGGAAAAAAGTTCTTCAGTTGTCTCCTTAATGGGCTTGGTTTTTACATATAGAGAGTTTAGAATTATTTTCCCTGGAACATTTCAACTTCCTATCTGTTGGAAATTTGTAAAATAATGTCTTCCTTAAAATATAAACACCTTCTTTGTGGCTACGCCCAGATTATAGAAATTATTGTTCCGTGAAATGTCATTTATCCTTTTTTTGCTATTTTTCATTGGTTACTGAAAACATTTTATTACAACAGAAGTTGGTTATATATGACATGACACATGACAGGCAGTATTTTAACTGTCAACTTTGTTTTATACTATTCACAAGAAGTGGCCATTTTAAAGTATATCAGGCGATGCACTTCCCAACCTTTTTTTTGACCTGGTCCCACTTGACCAGGAACTACTTTCCAACATTAGTACCAAAAGAGTTTTGAATCAGTTTTTGGTCAACTTTAGATTTGGTTTGGTTATTTGGGCTGCTGATTCAGAAAATGGCATTGGATAGACCACAACAGCTCTAGTTTCTGATTCAGAACATATGCCATCCAGTAGTCGCCATCTGCTTGCTTAAACCATATTTAATAATCTAGAACTGATGTGGTCTATCCAATGCAATAGTCAGCTCTGTGGAAAGGAGCAAAAATAAAATTAATAAAATTAAATAAATAAAGTGGAAGGAGGTTCACGGACCAGATTTTCATTCTCATGGCCCACAGGTTGAGAACCACTGCACTAGAAGAACTGAATAAACATTAAAAAATATATAAGATAACATATTTGAAAACAGATACAGTAGAGTCTCGCTTATCCAATGTAAACAGGCCAGCAGAACGTTGGATAAGGGAATATGTTGGATAATAAGGAGAGATTAAGGAAAAGCCTATTAAACATCAAATTAGGTTATGATTTTACAAATTAAGCACCAAAATATCATGTTATACAACAAATTTGACAGAAAAAGTAGTTCAATACACAGTAATGCTATGTAGTAATTACTGTATTTACGAATTTAGCACCAAAATATCACGATATATTGAAAAGATTGACTACAAAAATGCGTTGGATAATCCAGAACATTGAATAACCGAGTGTTGGATAAGTGAGACTCTACTGTAATCTCAACCAACCATCCACAGATGGCAACAGTATAAGCCACAGGTTTTGCAACATAGCGGAAATTGTTTCTTATACTCTTGAATACTATATATTCAATGTTAATGAATGTACTACCACCCCAGTGTCAGTTTAAAAAAAAAATAGATTAGAAAAAAAAATAGAGAAGAGAAGAAAGTATGTTATCCTTTCTCTCAAACTATATCTTTTCTTCTGAAAATGCACACCTCAGGCGTTTAGTCTTTTCCAGAGTTTATGTTTGTTTGTTTTTTTTTAAAAAAAACCTGATAATTCCTGATGCATGAAATCACCATTATATAGAATCTCTTACCCCTTGAACCTGAGATGCATCAGTAGCAAGTCTTATAGTCAAGGCCCCTGGGCTGTTCCTATGATCATCAAACCAACCAATTTCTTGGCCTAGCATAGCCTGGAAGCCGATTTTCCTTAACCGCCTCGTAAGCAGCTCCCCAGACTTTGCAAACGTGTATCCCTGAAAAAACACATATATTAAGTATTAATGTAATCACCTGGATCAATAAAGCTAGATGTAAGAAATGTGGAAGTGGAAGAAATGGAGTGACGGCTCAGGTACCTGCAAAAACTGTGTTACGAATGATATGATTCCAACAACAACAAAGAGCAAGCAGATGCTGTTGATTTGCGACCTTTGTTCTTCTTCATCAAGGACAGAGAAAGTCTTTGGGGAAAGAAAAGAAAATGCTTTAATATTAGAGAATCTCTTCACACAAGGAAAATGGAAGTTTATTGTGAGCCTCTTGCCTGGTATTTGTGGAACATGATTGCAATTATATGTAAGCCCAACCACAGGCATAGTCTAGTATCCTATGATGGTTTTGCAGCTGGCCTGCACATTGTTAATAAGATCTTTCAGGATGTTCTTTTCCCATGTGTTTTACTGATAAATGGCGGAAGAACAGGGATGAACATGCTAAACCCCTTTGCAACACATTTCTCCCAGCTTTTCCAACTGCTTTTACATGTTGAAAGCCAAAATCCAGGATTCTGAGAGCATTCAGCTGCTAAACACAGTCAAGCAAGGATCCAATTGCATAAGTCATTCTAAGCTCATTCAAATGAATTAACAAAGCCTCTCTTCAAGTCTTTGGTCTCTTTGATAAAAGATGATTGTGGAGAAGAGCGTGCAAATTGGGAGGGAGCTAACATATAAGATCTATTTTCCTCTTGATGTATCTTTTGAACCCATGCAGGAAAGGGGGCTCAACTAAGACCCCCACGGATTCTCAAATGGTTTGGCCATAGGTTTGGATTTGTGCTGATTTATTGATCTTAGGGAGACTGGTATTGAATTTTACTGGTGTCATACAGTATTTTTCATAAGTATTTTCTCCTTAACTAATTTTTAAAAAAGGAAACAAATGTGAGGCATGAAGTTGAAATGGCAGACAAAGGTTTGAGGAAATGAGACAAAAAGAGTTCCAGTGGCTGTAGAAAAAATAATGTTTATTCTCAGTGGCTAGAGAGAATAAGCAAATAAGAAAAGACCTTCTCCTATAATCAGGAAAGCAAAGGTGCCAGACAAAGAAACACAGATCCTTATATACTATTTTGGCCTACCTCTATCTACGTCACATAGGTATTATCCATCACCAATTAGTGTCAAAAAAGTCTTACTCGGCACTTAACTAAAAAGCTACCTTTGCATTTTCCTAAAATATAGACTACTTCAAGACCTCTGACCCTCCATTAGGCGTTATCTCTGGAATTTCCTATCTAGGCTCTCAGGGGTTCTCATTAATTAAGGAGTTCCCCCCTATCTTAGCTTTTAGGGAGCCATTAGCACTCCTACATGGCGCCAGATCTTATCTTGACATCCCAAAGCCTTAATTTGTCTTTTGTCCATTAGCTTATCTATTCTTGTTGACACTTAACATATGTCCCTGGTACTCAGAGTGAACTTTGGTCTTGCTTATGGGAAGACAATTATTTGCTGAGCAGAGTGTATTTTTGGGCTATAGGCATACAATTCTGCTTGTGATTACATTTTTCCTATTTCTATTTCTTAACATGATTACATTCAATATATAGTTTCCAATACAAGTATTATATTTGCCCAATACACCTTTATCAAAGTCTTTCAAGAAAGCGAAACCAGACTCTCTGACCTGAAATTATAAGCCCAACCCAAATTCCTTACACATATCAAAGTATGTAACAACAAAAAACTTGAGATCATAAGAGAAAAAAGTAAATGAAAAGTCAACGTGCAAAACAAAACTCCCTTACTACTAGGAATCTGTATTATTTAAATCAAGAATACACCATTTTATGAATGTCAAGGATCAATTCCCTCCAGGCCTGTTTGGTTCTGTTGTCTTGAATAGATATCTTTAAATATAAATGTTTTCATCTTAAACATATTGTCCTTTAATCTTGACTGATGGAACGTCAGAGAGGAAGTTTTTGCCCTTGGCCATAGACAGGCCTTCTGGTGTTTGAAGAAAGCCATCTTGCCTTTGCATAGTCTTCTATTTCCCAGGCTACATACAGTACTCGGTTCTTTCTCTAGTTTCTTTTGATCTCATATTTCATATTTCTGATACTACTGACTTGCAATGTGTCTATATGTTCCTTAAAATGTGTATCCAGAAATAAAGAGTATTAATTGTCACTTAAGATACTGATGACACTAAACTACACTAAAATCTGGAAAAGACCAGTAGACGTATGCAGCTACTAAGATAGGAGCAATCAAAGTATTATTAATAATTTCTTTTAAAATAATAATCTATGCAGCTTTGAAGCTGAATAAGGAAGCAATTATTAGAGAAAAGAAATAACAAGTAATGAGACTTTGAACAGTCAGCTTTGGAAAGGCCCACTAAGATACTAATGACTTTTCTCTCTGATATGGACATTTGTTTGACATTTTCTCTTAGCCTTAGAAAGTCAAATTTAATTATTTCCTCATTAGGAAATGTGAAATTAAATATGCATATCGAAGACATATCCAAAAGCAAAGCAGGAATATTTCAAACTTTCTAAAACATGCATAATGTCTCACTACCTTTGACATTCCTCAAAGGAAGATCATGGCTCCTACCTACCACAGTATCAAACATACTTTCCAGTAAAACAAGGCAGAATGGGGAAAGTGGCCAATTAATCACAGTGGCAAATGCAGTTGCCACTCCACTGACTTAACAGCATTTGCATTCAGTAAAGGCAAAAATGTATCAATATTTCTCATTATTGGATTCTCAGAAATACAAGTTGTGAGAGTCTCAGATAATATTTTTAAAACTTAGCTAGCTCCATAAAATCAAATTAATAGATTAGCATTCATAATTCCAAATCACTTGCTAAAAGGTTAGCACTTGGGTTTGAGTCATTATTTTGTCTGGGACAGTCAAGAAAAAAAAGATAAAATCAGTAACAAAAAGGAATATTTTCTGGCCCCAAGGAGGAGGATGGAAAAAGGAAGAAGAAAGTAACAGAAGTCTGATGGTGATCATAAATGTTGGAAACAGTGGCTACATAATATCTGATTGATAGATAACCAATGAGTAATGAAGTCTTTATTTTTAATGAAGTATAACAAGAGCTCTTGGTATAACAATGAACTTGGTGAGTGTAAGAAGGGGTTATGAGAAACTGGCTCTAACCAGTTTCTAAGAGAAACTGGTTCTAACCAATTCCACTATCCTACTCACCTGAGAAAGATCTGTTTGTTGTCTGTCTGTAGTCGTGGTTTCGACTTTCATGGATTTGATTATTCAGATATTAGATTAAAATGTCTTTTCTAGTAATCTCTAGGTCCTAAGGTGTGACTCTTTGGTCAACTTCCTCTGGTCACACTGGAGGACCTAGAGATTCCTAGAGAGAATATCTCCTTAAGAATCTCCTTGTCCTTCAGTGTGGTTCTATTCTCAACTCCCAGTGGAAATTGACTATAGAGTCATGCGGAAAGAAGTAGAAATACTTAGATGTTCTCTCAGGTAAAAAAAAATAGCAATGTTGTTATTTGCAATTTTTCACTTTCATGGCGGTCTTGTGCCCCTAATCCCAACATATGTTAAGGGCTGACTATATATACCGTATATACTTGAAGATAAGCTGAGTTTTATTTAAAAGCAATGTTTTTAAAAGCAAAAGGAGAGTTGAGTGACAGAACCTCTTGCAAGCCCGGAAGAAGAAAAAGATTGCATGGTGGAAGTGGAAGAAAAAGAGAGACTCTTGCAAATTTGCAGGCATCATCATCATCATCATCATCATTATTGCAAGAACGTTTGAGTCAAAAGGGCAGGAAAGGAGAGCAACAGAAGGTGTGTATTTCTTTTTATTCCTAAGAAAACAAAAACGGAGTGGGTTTTTTTTTTTTGGGAGAGTGAGGGAAGTTTTAAAAAGCCTTTTCTGGCTACTTTTAGAGTTTGAAAGAGGGAGAAATAAGAGGTGGGAAAGGGGAGGAGAAAAGAGACCAAAGTTGTTTTTAAGAAGGCTTTGCTTGCATTTCTTCCTTGGGCAAATGCATACCCCAAAGCTTGTAAATAATATGTAGATTTCCCCCTACAAATACATTAATTTAATATATGAATTTTCCCCTCTTATGTTTGCAGGTCTTTGCAAATCCTATATAGATATAGATATCTAGAAATTTCCATGTACCTGTATATCTCTACCTATATATATACATTAATTTTATATAATTTCCCCGCACATGTTTGCAAGTCTCTGCAAGTCCTATAAAGATATAATTCTCTATATAGAGAGCAATGTCTAGATAGATAGATATTAATATAGATATAGGCCTTTTAAATATGCACACACAGAGAGAGATGTCTAGATAGATGTAAACATAGATAAATGGGACTTGCAAATATTGCAGGAGGGAAATGCATATATATAGATTTGCAAACTTTTCAGGGGGAAAATGCAAATGTGAAATTAGTATATATAATTATAGAGCTATATCTAGCCCTGCATTGTTTATATAGGCATTGAATGTTTGCCTGTTACTATGTTGGAAGCCAGCCTGAGTCCCCATGGGGAGATAGATAGAGCAGGATACAAAGGAAGTTGTTATTGTTGATGATGATGATAATGATGATGATTATAAAGTTATTGTTGATACCATATTTTTTTATTGACCCTACTTATGCACTTACAGAGTTAGCTTACTGTTTTTCTTTGAAATACGGTAAATATTCAAAAAACATTTATCCCACTTATACCTCAGTTAATGTAATTTTATTGGTATCTATTTTTATTTTGAAATTTACCAGTAGCTGCTGCATTTCCTACCCTTGGCTTATACTCGAGTCAATACGTTTTCCCAGTTTTTGTGGTAAAATTAGGTGCCTCGGCTTATATTCGGGTCGGCTTATACTCGAGTATATACATTATATTTGTTTGCTAAATTGTGATTCATAGGGAAGGGACACTGATTGGCCAGGGTTCTGTCTCATATGCACATGCAGTGATCTTCCAGAGATGGGCATGAACCCTGGTCAAACAGGGACTTTTCTCATGTGTGGAAGCTCTGAACTACTGTATGGCAAAAACAGGGGTAGTTGCAAAAGTATTACAGCAGTGCAAAATTCCAACCCTGTTCTCACTTTCCATTTTCACTCAATACATAGTAGTGCAGTGGTTCTCAACCTGTGGGTCCCCAAATGTTTTGGCCTTCAACTCCGAGAAATCCTAACAGCTGGTAAACTGGCTGGGATTTCTCGGACTTGAAGGCCAAAACATCTGGGGACCCAAAGGTTGAGAACCACTGTAGTAGAGACACGGGAAAAATCTTGAACATATTGAAATTCAAGTCAATTCATGCAGTTGCTCAAGCAGATTTTCTTTTAGCACAAATGCAGCGCACAGCTTGTTTGGGTAAAGAACAGTACAGTCTAGCATGGTGATATGATTTCCATACAATTAAAAACATTTGTGCAGCATGTCCATAGCTATTCACTGCTTGCTCTATCCGGTTTAAGAAGGTACAGTTGGGTGAATTCTGCATATATTTTCAAACGCTGTACAGAACAGCTGGATGTATTCCATATGTCCTGGCATATGTATGCTACATTCAAGATCTCTTGTTGGGCATTGGAGATGGAAACAGCTTCTGTGAATAGCTATGGACATGCTGACTGGAGAATTCTGGAAGCTATAATCTAAAAAGTAAAATTTCCAGTCTTTCGCTAGGATCCCAATGGCTCTATTTGTTGGTTCAGTATGTGCACTCTTTTTATTTTTCTTCTCAAAAGTTGCTGCTGTTATATATTTACAACATGTTATTACACTGCCTTGAATTCCTTGGAGGAAAAGTAGGAAGTCAATCAATCAGTCACTCAATAAAACATTGTTGTGTGTACACATTTATCATCTCAGTTTCTCTAGTTCTACAGAGAGAAACCATATGCAAAGAGTATTTGTGCATTTGTGTATTTTTGACTTGGGCATGAGGTGAGAATGCCTGTGATTCTTACAGACTCACCTGCTGAGTTTTTGAAATGAAGTTTCTTCTGGGAAACAAATATTGTATGATGGATATCAGAATTAAAGCTATGAGTGCCACCAAATCCCAAGACTTTGGTGGCAGATGTCCTCAGCAAAAAAACAAAAAAAAAACATTTGTGCACAGGGCATTTTGGATACCCTTTGAGATAACATCTGCCCAGAGTTCCACTCAGACCTCTGAGCAGAAATAAAATGATTCAATGCAAAGCAAAAAAAATTGGTCATGTCCTACCCCAAGAATCTGACTGAACAACAAGGCATAAAGTGGATTGACTGCTCCATTGACAGCAGCTCCCAGTGATCCAACCACCATATAAGGCCATTCAGGAGCATTGTACTTCAAAATCCTGGCAACATTAGCAGGTTCTACTTCCTCCTGTACAGTAAGTAGTTCCTTAAAAAAGAAGAAGAAGAGGTGAGCTGGGATAGTCATGCTGAAATTAAAAAAAGGTTTATTTTATCAACATATCAACATATAATAGCAGTCTCAGATATTTCTGAGAAATACCGAACTTCCTCTTACACTCTACTATGGTGAGGGGGACTTCCATGTGTACTGACAGTGATGTAATTAGATTTTATTCATCTAGAATCTAGATTTTTTTTCTCTTTTGAAGAGCTCAGTAGAAGCAAAGCACTTGCAAATCTATTGACCTGTGTATTTGATGATATCTTGACTCATTGGGAATTTTATATATGGAGTTTTTCAGAGCACTTTTGAGAATATTTTCACTGTTCTTTTTAGCAGAATTTTTGTAAGCCGCCCTGAGTCCCCTCGGGTGAGAAGGGCGGGGTATAAATGTTGTAAATAAATAATAAATATGATCAGTGGTAACATAATATTCCAACCCTTTGAAAAGTGGTAGCACGAGCAGAGACAAAAATGGCTATCACTTCCCCTCTTAAAAGTCCCAGATCCTTTTCACTCCTCTCAGAATTCAGAGACTTTATACCTTACAAAGAGAGAAAGCTGTCTGATCACACATCAGACTATCGGTCCATTCAACCCAAGATTGCCAGCTCCACCAACTGGGAAAGGCTTTGAGGAATTTAGATAGGACTGTTTCCCAACCCTATCCGGAAGTAACAAATACTGAATTTAGAACTGTTTGCATGCAAAGTTCTAACTGTGAGCTATGGGTTCTTCTCAGATTTATCCCACTATATAGATATAACACTTCTTTAATTGCTATCTCCATGCTCCGCTTCTTCAATTTTGCTTTCCCATACTATCTTCCCATCTATGCTACGTATCCAAATATTTCATCCAAAAACCTTGATTTTTTAAAACACTAATGGGAATGAGATTTTATAGCTCACTCCTAAAAATAGACTAGATCTAGCCTATAGCCACAATAATCTCTATGATTCTATGAAAGGTAAATAGAATTACATTGCATCCGCATGGGTAATTTCTCTATATAGCCTCAGGGTTCAACTCACTTTTGGGTTCTCCACCATGTTCTTATAGCACTTTTAACTTCCTCCATGTTTATAAGTCTCACTTAGTGCACTTTGATCAGCCCATCCTTATGTTTTTATTGATGTGTTTTAACTTTGTCTTATTAATGGTTTGATTTTAATCGTATGTTTTAATTTTTCATTTGTGCGTTTTCGGTATTTGATGTTTTTGTATGTATACTCTTTTGCATTTGTAAGCCGCCCTGAGTCCCTGCGGGGAGATAGAGGCAGGGTACAAGAATAAAATTATTATTATTATTATTATTATTATTATTATTATTATTATTATTATTATTATTATTAATTACATAAATAAATAAATAAAAATGAATAAATCCTGCCCATAGAAACCAAAATACCAGCAGAATTAGCTCTGTTCTTGACTTTTTTGCGACATGCTACATTTCCATTTGTAAGAGGGTTTTTTTAAAATCCTTGTTCAGCATTCAGCAATAAAATCCCCTTTCCATAAAGTGCAGAAGCAGTTTTCTTTACCCATTCTAATATAAGCTTATATGAAATTATAATTAAAGTACATGAAGTTATATGTTGCAGGTGAGCAACATGTGGTCTGCCACGTGTTGTTGGACTGCAACTCCCATCTGCCTTAATGGTACAACCAATAATGTAGGATTCTAGATTATGCAGTCCAACAATATCTGGGAACAGGGTTGTTGTATGTCTTTCGGGCTGTGTGGCCATGTTCCAGAAGTATTCTCTCCTGACGTTTCGCCCACATCTATGGCAGGCATCCTCAGAGGTTGTGAGGTATGGATAAACTAAGTAAGGAAAGGAAAGAATATATATATCTGTGGAGACTCCAGGGTGTGATGAACCAGCCCGGACACAGTATATTATTTGAGAACACAGAAATGCTGGACCATTCCAACAACTATCATGTCAGACTACACAGAGAAGCCATTGAAATCCACAAGCATGTGGACAACTTCAACAGAAAGGAAGAAACCATGAAAATGAACAAAATCTGGCTACCAGTATTAAAAAATTCTAAAATCAAAACAGAAGATGGGAACCAACACTCTGAGGGCAGAGGGCAGCTAATGACTGAACAAAGGATGCCCCCCAGGCAAGAGACAAAACCTTTCCAATGCTAATTAGGGTGATTAACTGAAACATTAATGCTGGCTTCCCAGTGACAAAGGACTCTTGCCACACCCTGGACTCTCCACAGATATATATATTATTTCCTTTCCTTACTTAGTTTATCCATACCTCACAACCTCTGAGGATGCCTGCCATAGATGTGGGCGAAATGTCAGGAGAGAATACTTCTGGAACATGGCCACACAACCCGAAAGACATACAACAACCCTGTGATCCCGGCCATGAAAGCCTTCAACAACACAATATCTGGGAAGTCCATATATTCCCCAACCCTGACATACAGTACATAACCAGTAATAGAAACTGGAATGGATGATCACAAGAAAAATATGAGGAGGACCAAAAGTTGCAAGAATACTCAAGAAACACTAGATTTCAATTCAAAATCTTATTAACATGTTATTTAACAGAGTCAAATGAGCTGTTCATAATTAGATTTCAACAGGAATTTTACTATATTATTCTCCAGTAGTACACAGTCAATTGTAAATCTAACATGTGCTAAAAACCATTCCAGTACTCATATTTACTGGAAACAGTTCTTGTCTAGTCATATGTTCAGTGTTATGTACCCATTCAAATAACCTTACTGACAATGTATTACAAAATTAATTTTGATAATTAATATTATCTATAACACTCACTGCATCTGCATTTTAATATTTTACTTTTTATGATGCACAAAAAACACATGGAAGAATTAATGTGCAGATTTTTATAGGAAATAAAGCCTGGTAATTGGACACTTGTCTCTCCTTGTTAAGGAATATTACCAACCTGTTTCAGTGGCCTAGCGTTTTCTTCATATTGAGGAGTTGGGCTGTAGTTATGCTCTGAATAGTCTCCCACCATTGATACTGGATGGTCTGGGACTAGGTTTGATAACTGAGATCTGGTACGCTGTCGAAGAGAAGCCCTATAAAGAGAAAAAGAATAAAGAGAAATGCCTACATTTTAAAAAGATCAGTATAAAGAGTTTATATCATCATGTGGAATCCAGTTAAAATAAAATGGCACCATATAGGAAAGGTTTTCTCCTGTTCATTCTTTTCTTGTTGTGATTCTTATTAAAACACATGCACTATTTTTTACTTTTGCCTATATTCAAGTGTAAACACCAATGGTTGTCTGGCCAATCTGGTACTACACATGCACAAGAATGAGGTATTATTAGATTCATTAAAATCCCAGGATTTGCCATGTGGACAATGGGGTGGGGAAGGGTTTCAAGCTCTATCCTAATATTTGGCTGGGTCACCCCTCCTGAAATGATCAGGCAAATCTGGAGCATCAAGACACTCAAGAAATCTAATTCTAAGTACCGTATATACTAGAGTATAAGCCAACCCAACTATAAGCCGAGGCACCTAATTTTACCACAAAAAACTGGGAAAACATTGACTCAAGTATAAGCTGAGAGCGGTAAATCTCAGAAATAAAAATAGATAATAATAAAATTACATTTTTGAATATTTACATAAAACTGTAATTTAAGATAACACTGTCCAACTCTGATTAAATCATTATTCTCAACTTCTTCAATGTAAATGTGCTTATTTATCCTAATAATAATAATAGAGTAAAATAATAAATGTAATAATAGAGTAAATTAATAAATGTATTAACAATAATAGAGTAAGATAATAAATACAATAACAATAATATCAGAATGAAATAATAAATCTATTAATAATAATAATAAAAATAGATTAAAATAAATTCAATAGTAGCAATAATAACAAGAGTAAAATGGTAAATGTAATAATAATAATAATAATAATAAGTAGAGGAAAATAATAAATGTAACAATGCCAATAATAGAGGAAAATAATAAATGTGCCATATATACTTGAGTATAAGCTGACCCGAATATAAGCCAACCAGGACCCTCACCCGAGTATAAGCCGAGGGGGGCTTTTTCAGTTCTAAAAAAGGACTGAAAAACCTAGCTATACTCTTGCATATACAGTAAATTATATTTCTCTTGCTTTCATGATACTCAGATAATTACCACTTTTTGTTGAATGACAATGATTACAAAGACAAATGATGTTTTTTTTATTTTGAAACATGCCAGTGAGTAGTGAAAATTAACAATGGTCTGCCTGCAAATGTCAGATCCTCACATGTTAAAAATAATTCTTGGATCCCTGATCTACAAATACAAAACATCTTTAGGAAGAATAGAAAAAAATGAAGTTGAGGGAGAATGCCAAGAAACTGCCTACTGAAGACTGGGCAGGCTCAGTGAACACAGAATGATATCTTCATTTCTATAGGAGGGAATAGGAAAACCAGGTGGAAAGATGAATAGAAAGCATTGGCTGAAATCCTGAATTATCACATTGCTCTGTTAAAGGTAAAGGTTCCCCCTGACGTTAAGTCCAGTCATGTCTGACTGGAGGGTTGGTGCTCATCTCCATTTCTAAGCCGAAGAGCCGGCGTTGTCCGTAGACACCTCCAAAGTCATGTGGCCGGTATGACTGCATGGAGCGCTGTTACCTTCCCGCCAGAGCAGTACCTATTGATCTACTCGCATTGGCATGTTTTCGAACTGCTAGGTTGGCAGGAGCTGGAGCTAACAGCAGCCGCTCATGTCGCTCCTGGGGTTTGAACCTGGGACCTTTCGGTCTGCAAGTTCAGCAGCTCAGCGCTTTAACACACTTCGCCACCGGGGCTCTGTTACAGTCCTACAAATCAGTGCCACTCAATGTTGTGGTCTGTGAACCAGTGCCAGTCCCAACTGTAAGAAATGGGCACAAATATGGTGCCAGTCTGTGGCACACTGGGGAGTGGGGATTGCCAGTGCCCCTCATTAGATAGATTAAGCATCACTGCTATAGATGGAATAATGGAGAATTAATGTTCCTTAAATGCAATGAGGTTTACTTGCAAACAGCTGTGCATATCATTGCTGTCTTTGTTGTGACTTGTACTAATTCCAAAGACACTTTTGTTGGGCACATTCCTGCAAACTTCATGAGCAAATGGTTGGATATAATCTTGATGATGACATACTTGGGTTATGTCAGCACAAGTCATTCTACAAAGAAGGCGAAAGCGGCGATTTACTGTGTCCTTTCAAAACTACCGCACTGAAAGGAAGACAGCATCTCCAGCAAGAGAATGCCTTGCATGGTCATTCAGGAGTTGGAGAATTGGGGGTACCCAAGCAGTAGCTGGCAGCAGTTTTGCAGCTGGGCAATGAAAGAAGAGATTGTATTTCTGGATCTTTATTAAGAGTTAGACCTGCAGGATCAGGAGGCAAACTGGTAGAACAGAACTGGCAAAACAGTATGCTGGCAGATCTCAGTCAAGGGCTGAATTGACCCCTGGATCAAATATACAATTTTATGTGACAGATTTGCATCTGGTTGTTCAGCTATTGCAAAGATGCCTCTGTATATTCCTCTCCTTTCTACCAGCTTGAAAGCAAGGGAAGGAAACAACTTCTCAACTAGCCTATTTAAAAAATTCATAGATGGAGACATATATAACACAGAATAATAGAGGAGGAAAGATCAGGAGCTTGCTCATCAAACATACAAGACTAGTGTGGTTAGGCCCCTGTCAATGTATTTCTAAACAGTGTGAGTTTCAAGATTATTTTTGCATTTGTGGAATAGTTGTTCATACTTTTATCTCAGAACAAAGCTTACAAACTGAGATGCTAAGAGGATGCTCATTTCACAATAACAATCTTGTTTCAAAGCCTTTAGTGAAAATAATCAGGTTCCAGACAAGCACTTTAGCCCCGCTGGTGAACTATATTTAAAATTCTTCTCTATACAAAGCAGATTTATGAGACAAGCTTGTCTCTCCTGGTGAATACTAATTGTCTGTGGTAAACTGATTCCCATTTAAAAGGATCTAAACCCTTAGAGGTTGCCCATTGAAAGTTAATGTTGTATGCAGTTTTTTTCAATAGAATATGTCTTGCATTTAGAATATGTCTTGCATTTCTAAGTCCGAAACACACACACATTTATACACACTCGTATAGATATCACAATGGACATTCTATAACAAAACTGTCCTTATTGCATCAATTCCTACATTATTTTAAAGTGATATCTCACGGGTTGGACATTGATCTGCAAAATCATATATGCACTTTCCACAAGAAAAGGATTTTTCAAATTATTTTTCTACGTGTTTTTTCACCAGCTAACACTACGTTGTGCAATGTTCCATATTTAACAGTACGAAGACCTGATCTTACCTCAGGCTGGAACGGTAACTTCCCCTGCTGAAGGACTGTACTTTCTCAAGTCTTGGTTCTGATACTGCAAAACATAGAGGCTCATTAGAAGAAAAGTCAAATTGCTATTAGTTACCATTTTAAAAATGGTTGTTTAGTTTTACACTGCATGAAACAAATCTATTAGGAGGCCAAAAGTGTGATGCAAATCTAAGTGGACTTTTATGTTACGGGTCTGAAGTGTGCTTATTTGGCAAGCTCCTCTTCATGGATTAATGTTCTGCCATGATTTTATGTCTGGCTACCAGGGAGTGGTGTCAATCTCTACCAAGTCAAAAAAGGAGCACAATCAAAGCCCTGACAGACCATGCACAAAGAATCTGTGATCCTCACCTCCTCCAAGGTGAACTAAACCACCTAAACTGGGCTCTACAGGCCAATGGATAGTCCACCACACACATCAGAAGAGCTGCAAGGCCAAGAACAAGCCATGAGAGTCAAGACAAAGATCCACACAGAGGAAAGGTGTTCTTTCCATACATCAAGGGAACCACTGACCGCGTAGGCAAACTGATGAAGAAGCACAACCTACAAACTATCTACAGACCCACAAAGAAAATCCAACAAATGCTACGGTCAGCGAAAGACAAGAGGGATCCTCTCTCCTCTGCAGGAGTCTACCGGATACCATGCAGCTTTGGACAAGTCTACATAGGGACCTCCAAATGCAGCGCCCAAACAAGAGTCAAAGAACATGAAAGGCACTGCAGACTAATTCAACCAGAGAAATCAGCCATAGCAGAGCACTTGATGAACCAGCCTGGACACAGTATATTATTTGAGAACACATAAATGCTTGACCACTCCAACAACTATCATGTCAGACTACACAGAGAAGCCATTGAAATCCACAAGCATGTGGACAACTTCAACAGAAAGGAAGAAACCATGAAAATGAACAAAATCTGGCTACCAGTATTAAAAAAAACTCTAAAATCAAAACAGTAGATGGGAACCAACACTCTGAGGGCAGAGGACAGCTAATGACTGAACAAAGGATGCCCCCCAGGCAAGAGACAAAACCTTTCCAATGCTAATTAGGGTGATTAACTGAAACATTAATACTGGCTTCCCAGTGACAAAGGACTCTTGCCACACCCTGGACTCTCCACAGATATATATTCTTTCCTTTCCTTACTTAGCTTATCCATACCTCACAACCTCTGAGGATGCCTGCCATAGATGTTGGCGAAACGTCAGGAGAGAATACTTCTGGAACATGGCCACACAGCCCGAAAGACATACAACAACCCTGTGATCCCGGCCATGAAAGCCTTCAACAACTCATCTACCTATTCTGTTCACAGGAAAAATGTGTTATGTGGCCCTTCACACTTCAGCAGGGAATCCTCAAGCAGATTTTTCACCAAGAGTAGAATCCCACAGAGTAGTCACTTGGGGCAGGTTTTGTTGGATTGTATAGCAGGTGGCATGTGGGAGAGTTACCTACGGTAGTAAAACTTCCCTTCAAAGCAAAATGTCATGGCAAATACATAACTGGAATGTCAGAACAAAAGTGAAACTAGAACCAGTTATACTAACATATTAATTTAGTACATTACACGCCATTTTTTTTACAAGAGAAGAACACTTAAGTAAGTGAGCCTCTGCCTCAGTCTGAAATGCTACATTTCAGCACATGACTAGCTCTGTTGTCTCTTCTGACATGGTGAAAGCAAGACAAAATTAGATGCAATAAATGAAGAAGCACCTCTGACTGTTGGCTGGCCACAATGGCATACACTAGAAAAGGATGCACACTTGAAGCAATTTACATTCTGTTTCTGATATTTTGTAATACTGTTTCAGGAAGATGAGGAACTCTTTTAGAAAAATATCGAGATTGACATAGTCATATCAATTTTAGCAAGACATTCCTAAAATGAACTGCAACAAAGGAACCAGCTCGCCCAGGCATATGTGTAAAAATATGTGTATTATTGTTTTTATCTTTTATATTGTGATTCGTATTATGTTGTTGTTTATTTTGTCCTTATGTTGTTTGGGCCTCTGCCTCATGTAAGCTGCCCTGAGTCCCCGCGGGGAGATGATGGTGGGGTATAAATATATTATTATTATTATTATTATTATTATTATTATTATTATTATTATTATTATTATTATTATTAAAGAACTCTGGTATGAACATCACTGACAAAGCACATGTATCTTATTCCCACCAGCAAACCTTTGATTCCCCCACCCCAAAGGTTTCAGCAGCAGCTCCCAGAATATCTCACCATTGAGCATGCTGGATGGGACTTTGGGGAGATGAATAACATGCATCTGGACAGCCAGTCTCCTCACTTATGTTCCAAGACTGAAATTCAATGTTTAATTGTTCAATGTTTAATTGTTGCTGGATTGATCTATCTGTCCATTCCATAATAGTCCCATTGTTGTTGTCTTGTCATTTTATACCGCACTTTATTGTCCATTCAACTGTGAAATTTCCTTTCCCCATTTCGTAACACTCTGCACTTTGCCTGGGATCTACGACTTAGTCTCCTGTTTTTAATACTGTATCCTGCTTGTTGATTTTAATGAATGTTTTTATTGATGTTGATGTTTTTTACTGGGATAATTGTTTTATTACTTTGTTACTGTTATTGGGATAATTGTGTTATTGCTCTGTTATTGTTATTTGATTGTTTTATCGGGCCAGGCCCCATGTAAGCTGCCCCGAGTCCCTTTGGGGAGATGGGGCGGGGTATAAAAATAAAGTTATTGTTGTTGTTGTTGTTGTTGTTGTTAGACTCAACTAAACTGAATAAATTGAACTTGCATAAGTGTTGACTTATCAAGTTCGTATTAATCCAACAGATCTATTTTAATTGTGACTAACAAATGAGTTTTAAAGCAAAGATTATAGTTTAGTAGGTGTGATGGCACGAGTGGCGCTATCTATATGTCGAACTGTAAGTTGCAAGATTTTAATTGTATCATGCCTGATTTTGCTTTTACCCTGTAAATGTAGTTGGACTGATTGGTTATTTATAGCTGTCAATCAATGTTGTTTGTACCAGTTATATTGCTCCCTCAGCTCAATTGTTTGACTCCACCTCTTCCTGGAGTAGGACAGTGTTTCCTTTTTCATTCCACCATCAAGCTTTCTAACAGATGGACGCAAGAGAGAGACTTGGCTCTAAAAGCCCTTGATTAAGTCACCTCTCAGTACCAATTCTGAGGTTCTTACCCTTGAGACTTATGCTTCATGTTCAGGGTCAACCTGGACGACGTTGAGGAGTCTCAAGCGCCTTCAAATCAGTTCTTTGGCATTAGAGGAAGACTGTGTCTTCAAACATAGGCCATTTGGACTGAGGCTGAGGATTGCTCCAGCATTCACAGCCATTGAGAAAGAGGGACCTGGAAAAGCTTCTCAGCTACAAATCTCATTGGACTTAAGACAACCAAAGACTGTAATGTATACTTTCCTTTGCCCTTTTGAAACCTCCAGCTTATTGGGATAACCTTTTGTGAACAATAAAACCAGTTTTGAGTTATCTACAGTATTTTGGTCCTTGGAAGTTCCAGTTTCCCTAAAGGAGGGCAAGAAGCAATCCCCTGGGGAAAGATGTCACGTCCATGCCTCTTTCGCTAAGAGTTATAGCCCCAGGTGCGACAGCACAGTAGGAAAGCAATTCTTGCCATCTCCAGTTAGAAAGATCAGAAAGTAGATGACGGGAAAGATTCTTATCTTGGAGAGTGGGTACAAGTAGAGTAGTATCTGAGGTGAGCCTGACCTTCTGCAAAGCAGGCTCTTTGATTCTTATTATGCATGCGACTACAGCCTGAATCTTCACGGACCCATAGTAATAAAAGGTTCACACTCTATTAAACTGGAATTCACTCATCAACATGTTTAAAATGTGCACAAATAAGATACTTGCTTTGTGCTGATGTTTCTGTGAGTGCCTTGTCTCCTTGGCTTTGCAAAGTCACTAGGGTAAAATAAACCCCTTTCCGTTCCATCAGTTCCTCGTGTTTTCCCCTTTCCACAGCTCTGCCATGTTCAAAACCAATTATGACATCAGCAGTTTTGACTGTGGATAAGCGATGTGCAATGGAGATCGCAGTGCGTCCAAGGCGTACCTAAGGCAGGGAAAATATTCTCAGAGTAGAGCAATGGCATGAAGGAAAGTATATAGATTTGCCATTTTTATCACAAGGAATGAATCCTACTTGAATTGGCCGTCTGCAAGGACGTTGCCCAGGGGACGCCCGGATGTTTTGATGTTTTACCATCCTTGTGGGAGACTTTTCTCATGTCCCTGCATGGAGCTGGAACTGATAGAGGGAGCTCATCCACGTTCTCCCCGGTGGGATTCGAACCTGGCACCTTTCACGTCAGCAACCCAACCTTCAAGTCACAAGGCTTTTATCCCCTAGGCCATCGCAGGCTCTGTTAGCCTCACGATAGACCTAAAAGGAAATGACTAGCTGAGTGGGTTATTTCCTGTTCCTCAGAAGAGATTCTACTTGCTATGCCACACTTGCTCTACTAACTGTTTTCAAATGTTTTATCTTGGAATCTTAGCATAAAAACATTTAATGCTAACCTCAAAGATTAAAAGATCAGAGATAAGTGGGCGTTTGTTTCCACACCTAGTTCTGTCATCTTGAAACAATATTGAAACATGGCAAACCTTATGAAGTGCCTCTTGAACTATAGCTTCACTTTCATTGTCCAGTGCTGAGGTAGCCATGTCCAGAAGCAGGATTTTAGGTTTCCGAACTAAGGCTCGAGCAATAGCAATTCTCTGCTTCTGACCTCCGCTCATTTGGCCACCTCCTTCTCCAACCAGAGTCTCAAATTGCTGAAATACACAGAGAGAATAGTAATGGAGCAGCTCTTGAATATTTTATTTAAAGACCCTAAAAATCCCTTACCTAGATGACCCTTACTCAAAAATCTTGTTTTTCCATGAAAGTGTTGACAGGACATGTTCTGCCTGACATTTGCTCTTTGCTCACAATATAAGGTCATGCAAACTGCAGTAATGATTTGGTTGCTGGATGATGCATACGTGAAATGAACTATGAACATGTCACCTGAGGATAGTGCATACGTGGAGCAAACTATGGACACTTCACCTGATGTGATGAGTAATGAGTTATATAAGTTACAAGGCAACTACGCATGTCCAAAAGAATTATAATAGCAAATTCCATTGTCAGTTAGCTTTCTGTGCATGCTTCTGTAAAATTGTATAAATTGGAAAGCCACTACAGGCAAGGTGTGGCACTGCGTTTTCTGGGCATTAGCTAACATTGCCACCTGCTCTTGGCCAAAAGTAAACTATCTTGAAAACAACTTCTGCTGTCACTCTGCTTTCTTCACCCGCGTCCAAACGAAATTCCACAACAATAGGACACAAGTAGTCAAAGGTCTTTCACATGTTCCCCTTGGGTACATTACATGAATCAAAGAAGTCAAAGAATAACGTGTTTCTTGTTTTCACTTTCATTTACAGAATTAAGATAAAAATGTGTGTTTCTCCTTCCAGTGGGAAGGTACATCTAACCTATCACATGCCCATTTGCTCATTAGAGAAATAACAAGTTTCCCACCCCCTTTGCATAATAACAAAAACATGGAAAGGGAAGTGTAGAAGCAAATGCTTACAGATAGTTGTTGCCAATTCTTTGGAATGTAAAAGGAGAGAAAAACTTTGTGGGTTTTTGTGTGTGTGTTTTCTGTTAAAATCTTGAAAAAAATTGAGAAAAAGAACTCAGACATCTCTTTAAGTACAAGCCAATATAGAGATGGCGTATTTCTGCATTGCCTGGATCTCAACTGTAATTACCTTTCCCCATTTCGGAACATTCTGCACTTTGCCCGGGATCTATGAATTAGTCTCCTGTTTTTAACATTGTACGCTGCATATTGATTTTAATTTATTGTTGTTGTTTTTTTACTGATGCTGATGTTTTTATTGGGATAATTGTGTTACTGCGCTGTTATTGTTATTTGATTGTTGTATCGGGCAAGGCCCCATGTAAGCCGCCCCGAGTCCCTTCAGGGAGATGAGGCGGGGTATAAAAATAAAGTTGTTGTTGTTATTATTATTATTATTATTATTATTATTATTATTATTATTATTATTATAAATATCTAGCATCAAGCACTTTACCTAGGCTTATTTAACTTCCTGCTTCTTTTGCCTGTCTACTGTGCTGGATTTATAGATGAGTCATGTAAACAACAGTTAAAGGCCTGAGATTATGAAGAGTCTTTAAAAGAAAAAGTCTCTTAAACTTATATATTAGGGCCTCAGTGTGCCCTATTTTCTCTCTTCCTCCCCGAAACTGCAAAAACAGAGAAACTCTCAAGCGTTTTGGCAGGTCATTATATAAGGCTGATGAAGCACAGGATTTGGTGAGCCTCAACCTACAACAGGCCTGTTGAAAGCATACAGTTCCATCAGAATGTCATGTTTGTACATATTTTGTTAATTTAAAAGTCATCAAAAGTATTAAAGATCAAAACTTGTTTCTTGAAGTGTGGTATCTGTTTATTGTCCATGTATTTATTTATTTACAGTATTTATTTT
Organism: Anolis carolinensis; assembly: GCF_035594765.1. NCBI lineage: Eukaryota > Metazoa > Chordata > Lepidosauria > Squamata > Anolidae > Anolis > Anolis carolinensis. The sequence goes on along the minus strand of NC_085841.1, from coordinate 212,377,924 downwards.
CTGCCCTTCTCACCCCGAATGGGACTCAGGGCGGATCACATTGCACACATATAAGGCAAACATTCAATGCCATAACATAGAACAGAGACAGAGACAGACGCAGGCTTGGGTTGGCCTCAAACTCATGACCTCTTGGTCAGAGTGATTTGTTGCAGCTGGCTGCTAACCAGCCTGCGCCACCGCCCAACCTCACTGCAAGCAAGGTTCCCTCACTGGGATGAGCATTGGAAGAGATGCTTTTACGACCTGATTGGCCATGAACTTAGTGAAACAGACTTTTCAAACATTGTGGAAAGCCTGTCCAACTGAGTGTACTCATTTCTTCCTTTACATGTGTGGTTTGTCTTTTTTACCTTTTTAGACATTAAAGCAAAATAGAAGCCCACCCTTTGTAAAAAAAAAAAAAAGAAGAAGCATCTTTTAAAATCCAACATTCACTTTACCAAAGGCAAGTCCATGATAAAGTTGTAGGCATTGGCTTCTTTGGCTGCTCTAACAATATCCTCCATAGTTGCATCTTCTCGACCGTAGCGAATGTTCTCAGCAATGGTTGTAGAGAAGAGGACAGGCTCCTGCTCAACAATGCCAATTAACGAACGGAGCCACTGGATGTTCAGCGAACGAAGATCATGCCCATCCAGAGTAACCTATACAATGACAGTAATCAGTAGAAAGAAATAACTAGTCATAGTACATTTCTCCAATTGTTCAGTTAGGTATGAAGGAGGAATATGTTCAGTCTGGAAACTTCTCAAAAGAAAAAATAGGGCTGGGACCATAATAAAGTGAACAACAACAACAACAACGATGATGATGTTGGGTTGCTGTGAGTTTTCCAGGCTGTATGGCCATGTTTCAGAAGCATCTTCTCCTGACGTTTCACCTGCATCTATGGCAGGCATCCTCAGAGGTTGTGAGGTATGCTGGAAACAAGGCCAGTGGGGTTTATATATCTGTGGAATGTTCAGGGTGAGAGAAAGAACCCTTGTCTGATTGAGGTACATGTGAATGTTGCAAATGGCTAGCTTGATTAGCATTGAATAGCCTTTCAGTTTCAAAGCCTGGGTGTTTGCTGCCTGGGGAGTCCTTTGTTGGGAGGTGTTAGCTGGCCCTGATTGTTTCCTGTCTGGAATTCCCCAGTTTTCTGAGTGTTGTTCTTTATTTACAGTTCTGATTTTAGAGTTTTAAAATACTGGTAGCCAGATTTTGTTCATTTTCATGGTTTCCTCCTTTCTGTTGAAATTGTCCACATGCTTGTGGATTTCAGTGGCTTCTCTGTGTAGTCTGGCATGGTGGTTGTTAGAGTGGTTCAACATTTCTGTGTTCTCAAATAATATGCTATGTCCAGGTTGGTTTTATAAAGTGCTCTGCTATGGCTGACTTCTCTGGTTGAGTGAATCTACAGTGCCTTTCATATTCCTTGATTCGTGCCTGGGCAATGCTGCTGTGTTTGGTGGTTCCTATGTAGACTTGTCCACAGCTGCATGAGATACAGTAGACTCCTTCAGAGGTGAGATGATCCCTCTTGTCCTTTGCTGAACGTAGCATTTGTTGGATTTTCTTAGTGGGTCTGTAGATAGCTTGCACATTGTGTTTCTTCAGCAGCTTTCCTATGTGGTCACTGGTTCCCTTGATGTATGGTAAGAACATTTTTCCTCTGGGTGGATCTTTGTCTTTACTCTCATGACTTGTTCTTGGTCTTGCAGCTCTTCTGATGAAGTATCTATTGGCCTGTAGAGTCCAGTTTAGATGGTTCAGCTCCCCTTGGAGGAGGAGGTGCCATGGGGGAAAATATGATATATGGTTTGAATGGAACTATATGGAAGATGTATGAATGAGAGGTAAATGTTGAAGACACTATTCTAAAATATTAAGGTCTGCAATAACCACCTGCTTTTGATGAAGGTGTATTGGGAAAATATAATACTTGTATTGGAAACTATATATTGAATGTAATCATGTTAAGAAATAGAAATAGGAAAAATGTAATCACAAGCAGAATTGTATGCCTATAGCCAAAAAATACACTCTGCTCAGCAAATAATTGTCTTCCCATAAGCAAGACCAAAGTTCACTCTGAGTACCAGGGACATATGTCAAGTGTCAACAAGAGTAGATAAGCTAATGGACAAAAGACAAATTAAGGCTTTTTGGGATGTCAAGATAAGACCTGGTGCCCTGGAGGAGTGCTAATGACTCTCTGACAGCTGAGATAGGGGGAAATTCCTTAATTAATGAATCCTGAGAGCTTAGATGGAAATTCCAGAGATAACGCCTAATGGAGGGTCAGAAGTCTTGAAGTAGTCTATATTTTAGGAAAATGCAAAGGTAGCTTTTTAGTTAAGTGCCAAGTAAGACTTTTTTGACACTAATTGGTGATGGATAATACCTATGTGACATAGATAGAGGTAGGCCAAAATAGTATATAAGGATCTGTGTTTCTTTGTCTTGTACCCTTTTTTCCTGGAGACAGGGGGGTCTATATTGGTTATTCTCTCTGGCCACTGAGAATAAACGTCTTTTTTTTCTACAGCCACCAGAACTCCCTTTGTCTCATTACCTCAAACCTTTGTCTGCCATTTCACTTTCAGGAACTGTAATTAAAACTTTCTAATGAGAACTGAAATAGTTGACCTGCCTGGTGAACTGTGATAAGAACTGTGACAGTGATAAGAAATATTTATAACAAGCTAAAGAAATGTTTACAACGGTTAAGAAAGAAGTCAACACAAGGCTTATCTTTGCCAACACTATTCAACAAGAATCAACATCTGGCCAGGCAACTGAGATGGAGCCAGGATATTCCAGGATGGAAGACATCTATCATTAATTTGCAACTTGGGACAACATCAGCAAAATATTGCTATATAAGTGACCTTATGACAATCCAGAAACTGTGGCAGACCAGAGGAGTCTAGCCCACCTGACATGCTCTGTGGAGATGGTGTATGGGAGTGTCAGATTTGCAAGGAATCTGATTTGCTGGTCACTTTGGGCCTCTTTTTCTCAAAGGAAGAGAAAATAATGCATTTTGGAGTCATGATACATTAACAGGGAGTCAGTTCTACTGTAGGGAAAGCAGGATTCTGATCCTTTGCATTATTTTTAGGAAAAAAGAATGCATTTTGGAGTTTTGAAGTTTTGGCGTTTTGATGTTTTGGAACTATGTGTTAGCAAGCTGCAGGGGAAGCAGGGCCTGGCTTGAGCATGTGCTTCTCCAAGGAGAGAGAAAGGATATGGTAATCTTTGAATGCATGAGGATGAATGCATGAACATATGTGTGAATGCTGAGTAATAATGTAAAACCTCCTCCTTTGTTTGTTAGACAATGCAATAGGTTGTTGTGGAATCCAATGTAGTTACATAGAATCTGTATGTCTAATGTTATCCTTTGTGTAAAAGTTCTGTAAAAGTTCAGATATACTCTCTCACACTGAAAACTGCAATAAAAAGAGCCCATGCTTTAAAAGTTATTTAAAGTTATTCATAACAGTGGGGTTCGTAGATTCTTTTTGCATAGTTTGCCAAGGATTCCTTTTTTGACTTGGGTGATGGTTGGAGTTTTTAAGTAGGTATCTATCCATATGTGTAAGTATGCCGTCACACCCAGGCATCTTTTAGAGCTTTAAGATGTGCTTCTTCCTTTGCCCGGGTGAATTGCGGGGGCCTTACTTAGAAGCTCTGGAATCCCAGTAACCAAAGGCACTTCAAGTTGAACAATCAAACAAAATTTTATTTTCTCATAGTCCTTGGCAGACTTGGCACACGTAGTTAAGGTTGCAAATATAAACAGTCAACTTATAAAGCCTTGCAGATGTTCCTTTCTTGCTTTTCCCCTTTAGTTGCTGGGTTAACTTCCTCCAAAGGCGAAGAGATCCTGAGATCCTCTTTACCCTAGTCCTGAGCTGCTATCAGAAAGAGAAGGTCTATCACTATCTAAGCTCAAAGCTAGTTTTTGAGGCGAAGTAGGTAAAGCTTCTTCCAATGGCAGAGAAATCCTGAGATATTCTCTGCCCCAATGCTAAACTACTATTTTTAGAAAGAACAGGTCTTTCCCTATTTATGCTCAGCACTAGTTTTAAAGGCAGAAGGTCAGTACTTATGATGGCTTTGTCAGAGCTGGCCTGACTTGGCCACACAAGCACATCTGAGTTCTTTTTTCTTCATTCTAGAAGGCAGAAGAGGCATCTGAAAATGGAGCCTTCTTTCCCCAGGAAAAGGGGCGGTCTCAATAACAAAAGGATACTTTTGCAAGCTGCAAGCAGCAAAGACTTTGCTGAGCTGGCTACAAACTCTGCTAATGGCTAACTATCAGAGTGCTGCAGAATCTGCAGCAACCCTGGAACAAATGCAAAAAAGGGTGCTATTCCCTACAACCATGGGAGAATGCAAATCAAACTCCTGGGAGACGGAACAGTAAGTTTTCTGTAAACTGTGTGGCCCAATTGTTGCAGTAAACAGCCAGACCTTGAAACTGAAAGGCTATTCAATGCTAATCAACGTGACCAATTGAAACATTCACACCTGTCTCCAACAGACAAGAGTTTTGAACATTCCACAGATATATAAACCCCACTGGCCTTGTTTCTAACATACCTCACAACCTCTGAGGATGCGTTCCATAGATACAGGTGAAACGTCAGGAGAAAATGCTTCTGGAACATGACCATACAGCCCAGAAAACTCACAGCAACCCAGTAATTCTGGCCATGAAAGACTTCAATAACACGATGATGATGTTGTTCACCATAGTCATAGATTATGCTTCCAGATTCTTTAGCTTAAGGAAAATGACAACCTGCTTTTGAAGAAAGGAGGATCAACACTCACCATGCCTTCGCTAGGATCATAGAAGCGCTGAATAAGCTGTATGGTGGTACTCTTCCCAGCTCCACTGGGGCCAACAAAAGCTGTTGTTTCCCCTGATTTGATAACCATATTGAGTTTATCTAAAATCTGTAAATTAAGAGAGAGATTGAGGGAGATGTCATATTTGAGAAATGTTAGTTTAGTTTTCAAAGCAACATTTGGAAGCTGTTGGAACACCAAACAAGAAAGGGATAAGCCTTTACCTTCACTTCAGGTCTAGATGGATAATAGAACGTCACATTGTGGAACTCAATTTCCCCTCGGACTTTATCCAGTTTGTAGCCGTCTTCTGACATACAGTCAATGGCAGGTTTCTAGAGCAAAGTTGACCAATGTTACTCATTTATTTTTTTCTAAAGAAAACAATCTCCATCTCTCTCTATAATCATATTGTGATTCAGCATAGTATGTATAAACAAAGCAACCATATCTTCTCAAGTATATCACAACTCCCTTCCGTTTCCTCTTGCTTATGTTGCTTTCAAGATTGTAAACCTATCAGACTTAGCTTCTCATAATCTGTAAAAGCACCACGTGCATAGGTGTCACTTGCAATTTATAAATATTGATATTGCTGCTTCTGTCAGTACTAATATTCTAAATGCTAGCATCATAGGCCCCTCCTACACTGCCATATAAAATCCAAATTATCTGCTTTGAATTGGATTACATGGCAGTGTAGACTCATATAACCCAGTTCAAAGAAGATAATGTGGATTATCTGATTTGATAATCTGAATTGTATGGCAGTGTAGAAAGGGCATTATTCTATAGAAATATATTCTATAGTCAGGTATAAAGGTGTGGTGCAAACACCTGAAATGCAAAATAATGATGTGACTAAAGAGGTAAAGGTTTCCCCTGACGTTAAGTCCAGTCATGTCTGACTCTGGGGGTTGGTGCTCATCTCCATTTCTAAGCCGAAGAGCCGGCGTTGTCCGTAGACACCGCCAAGGTCAGGTGGCCGGCATGACTGCATGGAGCGCCGTTACCTTCCCGCTGGAGCGGTACCTATTGATCTACTCACATTTGCATGTTTTCGAACTGCTAGGCTGGCAGGAGCTGGAGCTAACAGCAGGTGCTCAAGACGCTCCCGGGATTTGAACCTGGGACCTTTCGGTCTATAAGTTCAGCAGCTCAGCGCTTTAACGCACTTCGCCATCGGGGCTCCTATATAATACTATTGAGTCTTATATAGTTTTATTACCCCGTTTGACTGCATTGACATGATTTCTTTCAGTCACAAAGAACTGTCATAATTTGTTTGTTACAAAGAAATATTTTGAGCACCTTCTTCAGTGAGGAGAAAAGAGCCCTTCTTTTGTGACACTATTAACATTCAGGATATTTTTTCTGGCAATTTGCACTTATTTCAGATACAATGGTGGCCACTGAGGGCAATAGAGGAACACAACAATAACTTGGATGCCCTATGCAGTCTAGTTTTGACCTATTTGGTCCATAGTTCACCACTGGCACATTTCTGGCTTGAATAGACATCTAGTCCAACTGGGTTTTCAGAGCAGTCCTTATTGATGGGTCAAGATTATACAGTGGAGAAAAGCCTATTGTGATACAAGCAATGCAAACATGTTTCTCCTACCCTGTTTCCCTGAAAATAAGACATCCCCGAAAAATAAGACCTAGTAGAAGTTTTGCTGAATTGCTAAATATAAGGCCTCCCCCAAAAGTAAGACTAGCAAAGTTTTTGTTTGGAAACATGCCCAGCGCCTGCCAAACAGAACACCAGAGCATGCAGGATTGGTACCAGTTGTACATGGAAATAATGGTCGTAACAAGAAATTCTTGATAGGATTCATAGTTTGTCTGGTTATGCTGATTTGTGATGACAACTACTGTACAGTATATAATAAATGTTCATTTTTTTGTTCAACAATACATGTGAATTCTTCTTCATGGAAAAATAAGACATCCCCTGAAAATAAGACCTAGCACATCTTTGGGAGCAAAAATTTATATAAGTCACTGTCTTATTTTTGGGGAAACACGGTATGCATGCTTCTGGAGCTTTTTATACACAATAGAATCCAGTTGAGCTGGATGTCCATTCAAGCCTGAAGTGTGCCAGTTATGGGCCATTAGAAGCTGAACTTAGAACTACATTGGAGGGCATAGAGATTCCTAAAGGTAAAGGTTTCCCCTGACGTTAAGTCCAGTCATGTCTGACTCTGGGGGTTGGTGCTCATCTCCATTTCTAAGCCGAAGAGCCGCCGTTGTCCATAGACACCTCCCAGGTCATGTGGCCGGCATGACTGCATGGAGCGCCGTTACCTTCCCGCCGGAGCGGTACCTATTGATCTACTCACCTTGGCATGTTTTCGAACTGCTAGGTTGGCAGAAGCTGGAGCTAACAGCGGGCGCTCACTCCGCTCCCAGAATTTGAACCTGGGGCCTTTTGGTCTGCAAGTTCAGCAGCTCAGTGCTTTAACACACTTCGCCACAGGGGCTCCTGATATAGAGATTCCTAGAGGTCTGTTTTTGCTAGAAATCTCTAGATTTTCCATTATGACTGGATGAAGTTGACTACAGGGTGACGAACATGATGAAATGTTTCATTAGGACATTGCCAAGATGGAGAAGTGGTATCAGGGCAAGTTGAATCTGTTTGTGTTAAGTGACTATTGTTGGACTTCATCCGCAAAGCGTTGGACAGTGATTACAAACAAAACTCTGTGGCAAAACATTTTTAGTTTTGTTTCCTGGTGACACCATTATTGTCATAGTACATGCCTCTATACAGTGTTCCCTCACTGTTATGTTCCAGGACCACCCGCAATAAGTGAAAATCCGTCAAGTAGGGACACTATATTAATGTCAATATTTATACATTATTTTAGTAGTAATACACTAATTTAAGGCTTTATGAACCAATTGTGTGTTGATAAATCGCCTCCTCCTCCCGTTGCCGCTTGGGCTCCTTTTCTCTCCCTTTGGTTTCTCCTTCCTCCCTTCCTTAGGATGTAAATTGTAAATTTTTATGATTTATAATATTCTTTTAGAGTTTACTGAAAAACCGCGAAACCGCGAAACCGCGAAACAGCGAAACAGCGAAAAGTGAACTGCAAAGTAGTGAGGGAACACTGTAGTCATATAGCAATGCTTAGGATGTGTCACCTTTTTCTGGCAAACTGTACGTGATACAGACATAATAAATACATAGTTGTGTTCAGCATGTAAAAATCTACTTCGTTCACCCAAACTTGTGGAGGAACATTCCCAAAAACTTTCCCAAAAACATGCTGACCAGTGTAATAATATATATTTCCAAAGTTTTTGTCATTTATGAATACCTTCACGCCAAACACCCACATACTGCAGCTAACATGTTGCAACACAGAGTTTGGAAAGCTCTGCTGTATATAGAAGATAGCTGGTTTCTATGAACAAAATCCCATTGGCACCACTAGAATTTGGTTAGACCAGGGGTCCCCAAACTAAGGCCCGGGGGCCGGATGGGGCTCTCCAAGGTCATTGACCTGGCCCCTGTCCTAAACTTTAGACTTAGGGTTGACCTAAGTCTACTTGGTCTTTGGAGGTCTCTTTGCTTAGCTATGGCCTTATGAGACCATCTAGATGGCTTTTTGGGGTCACTTTCCTTACCTGTGGTCATATGAGACCATCTAGATGGCCTTTGAGGGTCCCTTTACTAATGTATGGTTTTATGAGACCATCTTGATGGCCTGTGGGGGCCCCTTTCCTTACCTATGGTCTTATGAAACCATCTTGATGGTCTTTGAAGTCCCTTTCCTTATCTATGGTCTTCTGATGGCCTTATGTGATCATCTAGATGGTCTTTGAGGGTCTCTTTCCTTACCTATGGTCTTATGAAACCATTTCAATGGTCTTTGAGGTCCCTTTCCTTATCTATAGTCTTCTGATGGCCTTATGAGATCATCTAGATGGTCTTTGAAGGTCCCTTTCCTTACTGATGGTCTTATGAGACCATCTAGATGGTTTTTGGAGGTCTCATTGCTTACCTATGGTCTTGAGATCATCTAGATCAGGGGTCTCCAAACTAAGGCCTCATTTACCTGGCCCCTGTCCTAAACTTTAGACTTAGGGTTGACCTAAGTCTGAAATGACTTGAAGGTACTCAACAACAACAATCCTAATTTTGGACTGTTTCATAGTCCGGCCCCCCAACAGTCTGAGGGACTGTGAATCGGCCCTCCACTTAAAAAGTTTGAGGACCCCTGGGTTAGACCAATATTTTATCCTTACTGTTCCTTGAAGCTTCAGAAACACTATACATATTATTATCCTTCTCTGTCCCTTTGGATTAACTTCATTTCTGATAACCATCAGAGAGGAACATTCCCAGAAACTTTCCCAAAAATGTGTTGACCAGTGTAATAATATACATTTCCAAGGTTTTTGTCATTTATGAATATCTTTACGCCAAACACCCACATACTGCAGCTAACATGTTGCAACACAGAGTTTGGAAAGCTCTGCTGTATATAGAAGATAGCTGGCTTCTATGAACAAAATCCCATTGGCACCACTAGAATTTGGTTGGACCAATATTTTATCCTTACTGTTCCTTGAAGCTTCAGAGACACTATACATATTAATATCCTTCTCTGTCCCTTTGGATTAATTTCATTTCTGATAACCATCAGAGAGGCGAGGCTATAGATGTGTAGTTTCTGAAACTACTTAATAGTGAGCAGCCTTCTTGCCTTCCAGTGCAATTTCTTGATGATCTGGCAGCTTGTAGCATGTGGTCCTAATAGACAAATATTCAGGCTCAGTAATTGCCTGAATATTCATAAGCAAATCACTTAGAAATGTCACTTGGTGAAATTTACTCCTGGCAAATTCACAGGCATAGTGCTGTTTTGCTTTAATCTGCCATCAATTTTGTCTTAAGAACTAAAATATTTCTTTTCGAGTAGTAAACCCCCATGCTACTCAAGGCTTACGTGATATATATTTCCTCCTCAAAAGCAATAACACTGAAGCAAGTGTTACTCACCTTATCTATTGTCTCAAAAATATTTGTTGCAGCCCCCCGGCCAGTTGCAAAAGCTTCTAGACAAGGAGCAGCTTGGCCAAGATTTAAGGCTGCTATCAGGACTCCAAAGAAAACCTGAAGAGCACAAAAAGAAAGATAATTATGTTTCCTGAAATATCTATATGGTTTCAGGGCAGATACTGAATCACAATTGAATATGTTGAAGCCATTAAACAATATTTCTACCAGAACACAAAGGCTTTCATTTTTTTAAAAAGAACATAAAAAGATGCAATTTCTGAACTCAGGAATATAATTTAAAAGAGACAATGATTTCCCACTACATTTAAGTTTCACCATAGCAAGATGAAGCTGATCCCATATGCCAATAGGAAACTCATTTTCAGAGTGGTGTTCCTTAAATTTACCCATTATGTTTCCCAATTAATCCTTTCCTATCCCATATTTTCAATTGTCTTTAAAATGTTCTATTTGCTCTCTTCTCCTTCCACTTTCCACATTGGTCTTCAGCTTATTTATATGGTTGCAAACTAAGTCAAAGAACAAAAGTAGTTTACAACTCAATTAACTCAGCAGGAGAATGTGGGGTGTATCCTGGCTTTTCCTGTAGGCTTGGGTCCTTTCCACACAGCCATACAACCCAGAATATCAAGACAGATAAAACACAATATCTGCTTTGAACTGGTTTATCTGAGTCCAAACTGCTTGTGACGGTGCGAGTGGCGCCATCTATATGTGGAACTGTAAGTTGCAAGATTTGAATTGTTATATCATGCCTGATTTTGCTTTTACCCTGTAAATGTAGTTGGATTGGTTATTTATATCTGTCAATCAATGTTGTTTGCACCAGTTATATTGCTTCCTCAGCTCAATTGTTTGGCTCCACCTCTTCCTGGAGTAGGACAGTGTTTCCTTTCATTCCACCATCAAGCTTTCTACCTGATGGACGTGAGAGAAAGATTTGGCTCTAAAAGCCCTTGATTAAGTTACCTCTCAGCACCAATTCTGAGTGCTCTTACCCTTGAGACTTACGCTTCATGTTCAGAGCCAACCTGAACGACGTTGAGGAGTCTCAAGCGCCTTCAAATCAGTCCTTTGGCAACAGAGGAAGACTGTGTCTTCAAACATAGGCCATTTGGACTGAGGCTGAGTTTGCTCCGGCATTCACAGTCATTGAGAAAGAGGGACCTGGAAAAGCTTCTCAGCTTCAGAGCTTCTTGGACTTAAAACAACCAAAGACTGCAATGTATATTTTCTTTTACCCCTTTGAAATTTCCAGCTTATTGGGATAACCCTTTGTGAACAGTAAAACCAGTTTTTGAGTTATCTACAGTGTTTTGGTCCTTGGGAGTTCCAGTTTCCTTAAAGGAGGGCAAGAAGCAATCCCCTGGGGAACGATGTCACATCCATGCCTCTTTCGCTAAGAGTTATAGCCTCAGGTGCGACAGCACACTGCCATATATTCCAGTTCAAAGTAGAAAATGTGGCTTTTTATCCAGCTATGTGAAAGGGGCTTAAGAAAGTAAACTGTTGCAGCTTCCCCTATCTTGAATTTTCCATCAATAATAATTTACCATCTTGATTACACTCTGATGTTACTTGACCCAGTTTAATCTGAAATGCTGGAGGATCTGCTGTGTAGCCAAAAGGACACACTCCATGCAACAAGAGGAGAGTGACACAAGGTTTTGAGAAAACTGAAAATCTTTACCCAAAAATAATTATAGAGAAGCAGACTCTTCCCACTTAATATGGCCCATTGGAATACTAAATGACAATGAAGAGGCGGAGAAAGTAAAAGCAAGTGAAATGGACTATCCTGGAGAAAGCCATGTGTGTTCGACTGGAATCTTGCTGCAGCCTTCTGATGGAGGCTCTACTTGTGGAAATTTAAACTCCAACCAATGTAATCACAAATCCTCAATATGTATTTACTGTCACTTTCTATCTGCGATAGCAGCATAAACGCAAAAACTTGAACAGAAAATAATTTTAATTCACCAATGATGCCCCAAATTCCACATTCAAGATGAAACTGCTTACACCAAACTACGCACCATTCTGGAGTTCTCTCAACCTTGAGAACACTATACCAGGATATAGGAAACTGAAAAGCCCTTTTGTGTATGTGAATGGACTTTGCATCTCCAATTTTTAGGTTACAAGTCGGTAAAGGTAAAGGTTTCCCCCTAACATTAAGTATAGTCGTATCCAACTCTGGGGGTTGGTGCTCATCTCAATTTCTAAGCCGAAGAACCAGTGTTGTCCGTAAACACCTCCAAGGTCACATGGCCAGCATGACTGCATGGAGCGCCATTACCTTCCCGCCAGAGTGGTACTTATTGATCTACTCACATTTGCATGTTTTCAAACTGCTAGGTTGGCAGAAGCTGGGGCTAACAGTGGGAGCTCACCCCGCACCCTGGATTTGAACTGCTGACCTTTCAGTCAGCAAGTGAATTGAAGGTTGGATTGCTGACTTGAAAGCTGCCAGGTTCGAATCCCACCCAGGGAGAGTGCGGATGAGCTCCCTCTATCAGCTCCAGCTCCATGCGGGGACATGAGAGAAGCCTCCCACAAGGATGGTAAAACATCAAAACATCCGGGTGTCCCCTGGGCAACGTCCTTGCAGACGGCCAATTCTCTCACTCCAGAGGCAACTCAAGTTGCTCCTGACACGAAGAAGAAGTCAGCAAGTTCAGCAGCTCAGCAGTATAACCCACTGCATCACCAGGGGTTCGCTACAAGTCAGTTACTATTGCATATTATCAACACAGGTCAACCATCATTTTAATTGCAAAAATAACCAATAAGGAAACACTCACTCAAAGCAACACATTGACCAACACATAAACCTGTATAGCCTTCAGCAATCAATTTCTTTTAAAAACTTTTTCATTTTATAGAAATTATTTTATTTTATTTAACTTTTTATTAAAATTGTAAATACAATCAAAAACAAGTTAACAACACAGGTTAAGCCTTCCTTATTGGAAATTCCAAAATTCAAAATACAGTGTTCCCTCACTTTTCGTGGGAGTTACATTTCAGGACCACCCGCAAAAAGTGAAAATCCGCAAAGTAGGGACACTGTATTTATTTTAATATTTATACATTATTTTATTAGTTATACACTATTTTAAGTCTTTATCAACCAATTGTGTGTTGATAAATCGCCTCCTTCCCCTCCCGTTGCCACTTGACTCATTTTCTCTCCATTTGGCTTCTCCTTCCTCCCTTCCTTAGGCTGTAAATTGTAATTTTTTATGATTTATAATAGTCTTTTTGAATTTATTGAAAAACTGCGAAATAGTGAATCCGCAATAAGTGAACCGTAAAGTAGCAAGGGAACACTGTACTCCAAAATCAGAAATAATTCACAGGGGTGGATGAAATAGTGGCATCTTTGCTTTCTGATGGTTCTATGTATACAAACTGTTTAACGCATTTTTTTAAAACATTGTATAAAATTGTCTTCAGGCAATATGTACAAGATGAATATGAAACATAAATAAATTTTGTGTCTAGATTTAGGTTCCATCTCTATCTCAGTATATACATATATGCAAACACAGAGCCAAAAGTCAACACCCCAAACACTTTTGATAAGGAATACAGAACCTGTACAAGCTGTTAACACCATTATAGAATCCTGAGATAATTATTTTTTGACTTCCTGAATAAGGTTAGGATGTTTAGTTTAAGTTAATCATTATGCATATTTATAGTGAGAGATAAGGTGAATGAGGAAAGCTTTTACATTACCTGTAAAAGTGTGCCAGGTGAATACTCCTCTTCTTCAAGGACAAGTTTTGAGCCATACCAGAAGGCTAGCGCATAGCACAGGAAAATGATACACCAGATGTAACCAGTGAAAAACCCCATTATTATCCCTTTTCTAATTCCCCAGTTCTGAGCAAACACTAGGTTTTTGTCATATCTGGAGAAAAAGGAAAAAAGGTGCATTAAAAACACTTGTTTGAAATAAAAACAAAATAAAGATATAATAAAAGTAAGGTCTACTTGAAGGGCTAGAAAATCTATACCATTTATAACTGAAAGTGTAAGCATAAATACCAAAGGCATTGAATTGTCAAAGAAAATTAACTTTAAAGTTGTAAGAGAAAAACATACAGTAGAGTCTCACTTATCCAACACTCGCTTATCCAACGTTCTGGATTATCCAACGCATTTTTGTAGTCAATGTTTTCAATACATCATGATATTTTGGTGCTAAATTCGTAAATACAGTAATTACTACATAGCATTACTGTGTATTGAACTACTTTTTCTGTCAAATTTGTTGTAAAACATGATGTTTTGGTGCTTAATGTGAAATCATAACCTAATTTGATGTTTAATAGGCTTTTCCTTAATGCCTCCTTATTATCCAACATATTCGCTTATCCAACATTCTGCTGGCCTGTTTATGTTGGATAAGTGAGACTCAATAAACTGTTTAAATTTAAAATGAACAGATGCATCACAGCTAATGCAATGGAATAATTGTACAGTAAACAGTTTATTAAAGTTCTCCAAAATGGATAGTCTTCTAAAACATCTTCAACATAATGAATTCAAGGAATGTAAAATATTACATTTTACTAAAAGTAAACATTAATGTTATTGGCAGCTAATCATGAAGATGTCCCCCAAAAAAACCACCATTAAAATGACACAATATAATGTATAATGGAAATATTTGAGAGAAGCACCTCCTATTCCTTGTTTCCAAACCTCCTGGTCTGGCCCTGAATCTCCAGGGAAAGGGACTCATAGTAGGAGTGTTGCCTTGAGATTGTGCTAAGATTGATTTATATGCTTGGGTTTTCCAAACTGATTTCCATTACAGTAGAGTCTCACTTATCCAACATAAATGGGCCAGCAGAACGTTGGATAAGCGAATATGTTGGATAATATGGAGGGATTAAGGAAAAGCCTATTAAACATCAAATTAGGTTATGATTTTACAAATTAAGCACCAAAACATCATGTTATACAACAAATTAGACAGAAAAAGTATTTCAATACGCAGTAATGCTATGTAGTAATTACTGTATTTATGAATTTAGCACCAAAATACCACGATGTATTGAAAATATTGACTACAAAAATGTGTTGGATAATCCAGAACATTGGATAAGCAAGTGTTGGATAAGTGAGACTCTACCGTATTCCTTTTCTCTTCTAAACCCCAATCTGATTCCCATCTCTATCAATTCAATGCTCTAAATTTTGCTTCCGGAATTATTTGCTATACTTTTGAATTATCATCACAAATGGATTCAAATAATGCATACACTCTTGGGAGGAGGGGCTTCTTTTCTGATTATATTTATCTGAAATGTGTTTATTGTACCAGTTGCCACCGAGATGGATTAATTTTTCAGTTGTTCCATTTGAATAGGTTTTCTTGATTAAAATAAATTGTTCCTTATATAAACCCCTTTCTTCTCCCACCCCTTATTTTGACAATATTTATCTTTATGCTTAAAAATGAGTGTTCTAAGAATGGACAGAGGGATGATGGAAATGGAGCAAGTACTTTCATATCCAAACCAAAAGACAACCTTGTAAGATGGCACTACCTGGAGGAATCTTCCATCTTGTGTGACTGTGGAGCTGAACAAACAACTCCTCATATGTATGCTTGCCTACAATGCCCTGCCTCATGCACAGAGGAGGAGTTGTTTAAAGCTACAGACAATGCGATTGCTGTTGCCCGCTTTTGGTCCAAAACTATTTAGCTGTTTGTGATTTCCTTTATTTTATCACTTTTAAACTTATTTATTATGCAATGCTTTTGACACGAAATAAATAAATCTGAAACATATATTAATCAAGCTCTCAGTTAAAGGGTTGTCTAGTTTTTCTTTTCTTTCTTTTCTTTTCTTTGTCTACAAACAAACTTGCCATAATATCTTCTAATACTCTGCTTCTTTTGATTTGCACCCAAGCAATAGAGTTGTTATTCTTGACAAATTTCTCTAGTTGAAATGTAGTGTAATAATTTGGAATTACTGTATATACTCGAGTATAAGCCTAGTTTTTCTCCTGCACTTTCCCACCTCTTTTCTTTCTCCCTTTTTCAAACTTTAAAAGTAGCCAGAAAAGGTTTTTTAAAACTTCTTTCCCCCTCCCAAAAAACCCACCTCGTTTTTATTTCCTTAGGAATAAAAAGAAATACACACCTTCTGTTGCTCTCTTTTCCCCCCTTCCCTCCCTTTTGACTCAAATGTTCTTGCAATAGTAGTAGTAGTAGTAGTAGTAGTAATGATAATAATATTAATAGTAACGAATCCTGCAAATTTGCAAGAATCTCTCTTTTTCTTCCCCTTCCCCCCATGCAATCTTTTTCTTCTTCCTAGCTTGCAAGGGTTTCTCTCACACTCTCCTTTCACTTTTGAAAGCATTCCCTTCTCTCTCTCTCTCTCTCTTAAAAAAAATAAGATAACTCCAGCCTGGGAAGAGAAGTGGAGGGGGGAATTTTTGGAAAAGAAAACATACTGTGGCCTCCAGGCTCCGCTGCTGGCTTGACCTTGACTCCATTATAAGCCGAGGGAGGCTTTTTCAGCCCCCAAAAAGAGATTTAAAAAACTCGGCTTATCTTCGAGTATATATGGTATCTTCCTTGATGAAGTCTCTCTACCAGCCTTCACAAATGAACCAACCTTTCAACCTCTTTTCTTTCTCCTCCAAATGCAGCCACTGTTCTGATGGATGAAAGCACTTCATCGGCCACAGCACCAGCTTTTGCATAAGCCTTTAATTCCAGACCGGTCATCTTTGCTACAGTCTAAAAGAAACCATCAGAGGAGTCAGTGAGGCAAGAAAGAGTTTTACACTCTGCAGATCTATGTTTATATTAGATTACATACATTTTAAAAGAAAGATTTCTATATCTTATTATCACTACTACAACTCTTACTATCACTGTTATCAGCTTACATAACCAATTTCTAATCTTATATGCTAGCCGGTTCAAATAAGACAGCACAAATTTCAAGCGATGTACTTTGGAAGGTAATTTTAGCCTGTTCAGCAACAGAAGTTTTGGGTTGGGAGATATAGATGAGATGTTGGAAAGCAGAGCTATTGTAAACCACTGTGGCCTGCCCCTTCCTAAGCTACTCTACTGGCTCCTGAAATGGCAGAATCTTCCCCAAAATAGAAGCAAGATAAAACTGTCAGACTAGAGGTGCTTCTACACTATGGCATTATGCAGTTTGAAACCATTTTTAACTGGAATGGCTCAATGGTATGGAATCCTGGAACTTGTAGTTTGGTGAGGCGCCAGCTGGGAAGGCCAAAATTACAACTCTCAGGAGTCCATACCAGTAGCATTTAGCAGCTAAAGTGGTGCCAAACTGCAGTGTAAATACCCTCTAAATCATTTGAGTTCTTATACATTTATTTATTTATTTTATTAGTGACATTTATATCCTGCCCTTCTCACCCCGAAGGAGACTCAGGGCAGCTTACAAGCCATGTGTACATACAATATATTATATTATTCGTATAGCCCAATATAAGCATTATGTATTACTATATTGTACTATAACCCTATATTGTAATGTTATTAGTAATATTACATATAATATAAATCCACCATTATAATAGTGTATTATTATTATATTGTTTTACATTATAATATTATTAATATTATATGCATATACAATATATTATATTAGTATAGCATAATATGATTATTATATATTATTATATTGTTATAGTGACACATGTAACAAGGAAGACAGAACTGCCACTTTGTTCTTTGACTCAGGCAACTAAATGTCTCGAGGCAATTCTTATCGATCTACATTGCTAAAGGACAAGACATTTAAAATGTTAGTGTTGTATAAATACACAAGTCAAATCTGTTGTCGTGTCTCTTCAAGTCATTTCCAGTTTCAGTAAATGTAAAGGTTTTCCCCTGACATTAATTCCAGTCATGTTCGATTCTGGGGATTGGTTCTCATCTACATTTCTAAGCCGAAGAGCTGGAATTGTCTATAGGTCATGTGGCCGGCATGACTACATAGAGTGCTGTTACCTTCCCGCCAAAGCGGGTACTTATTGATCTTTTCACATTTGCATGTTTTTGAACTGCTAGGTTGGCAGAAACTGGGGCTAACAGTGGGAGCTCAGCCTGTCCCGTGGATTCAAACCACCGACCTTCCAGTCAGTAAATTCTGCAGCTTAGTGGTTTAACCTGCTGCACCACAAAATGTCAGTTTACAAAATGCTGGACATGGCGTTAGTGTGCCTGCTCTAGTAGTAGTAGTAGTAGTAGTAGTAGTAGTAGTAGTAGTAGCAGTCCTGCCCTATTTTCTTCTCTTAAATGAGACTCAAAGTGTCTCACAGAATTAAAACTAGTGAATGGAAAAATTAATTGCTGTCCCTGAGGTCCAGTTATCAGCTTGATTAAAGAACTATAGGGAGCACTGTTGAGAAATGCTGGAAAATGGTTGTGAATATATTTCTTTTAATCTTGTATTAAGTAGCTTGGGAGGGCTCCATGGAGTCATTTTCTGAACCTTGGAAATTTTCCCCTCATGCTCAGTGTCAAAATCACTTCTACCCCAGGCAACCTTGCTTAGACATGAATGGCATTGTTCCTCACCAGACCCATGAAGGCAGCTCCAATCCCAAGCAGTGGACTCACTGCAATTATAACCAAGGTCAGCTTCCAGCCTCTGACAAATCCTAACAGGAACCCACAAACAAAGGTGGTAAAGCGCTGGATAAAGATTGCTACTTGATCAGCAATAGCATCATTTATTTTATTAACGTCACTGTGGAGAACAAGAAAAGTTGAAGCAGAAGATACATTTTCTTCATGTACAAGCAAGATCTTGATGAGAGTAATTTGTCTCTCATTTTCATTTTTAATGCAACCATTTCATAAGTTCAGATAAGTTTTCCTGCTTAGAAGAGCTTGGAAACATTTGTTTTTCGGACTACAGTTCCCAGAACCCCTTAGCAAACATGATTATTGGACATATAGGCTGAAGGATGCTGAGCTGTAGTCCAAAATGTGTATTTTCCAAGCTGTCTCTAAGAGGCAAAGATTTTTCTGACATCAAATCTGTGTTTACATTTCTCCTTCACTACCATCCCATTTTCCAATTTTCTCTTTAGGACTAGTTGCATCACATTTTGGCCACGGTGCTTGATGAGCAAACAGAGAGGGAAAAGTACATGCATGGATTCTTAGCATCAACAAGACATGCTGATCAGACACCACCCATTTGTGAAAAAAGGCTGGCCACTGGCCAGGTACATAATTTCCAATTGGCCTAATCTGGAAATTCAGATGCCCCAGTTTCTGTCCCCTGCCCTCTATCATCATCTTACTTCAGCTACTGGAACTCTCAAAGTGCCAGAGTAGTTTAACTCAATTAACTTAGCAGAGGTAGGAAAAAAGAATGGTGTTGAAGATTTGCCCTTCCCAGAAGGCTAAGGTCAAGGCAAACTGCTGTATCCAACCTTAGCATGTGTGTTTGTGGTGAAGTGTAAATTTTGGTTTACAGTTGTTACGTTTAATTATAGGTATATGTTTGGAATGGGTAAGTATTAGAGCTATCAGTGCATGGGGGATGGTAGTTAGCTCAGCATTCTGAGGCAGGTTGCCATAGAAAAGTAGGCAGAGCCAACTGCCATTTGGTAAGAGAGAGCAGATATTGAAAATAGAGTCAGTCTGTGATCAGGGAATCACAGGGAAGACTGGTTCTAAGATAGTGAGAACCAGGGAAGTTCAGATTTCTAGTTTGAGTCATTTTAAACAGGTCAAGTGACTTATTTGAGTGATAAAGGGAAAGAAATCCCAGTTGGATCTGTAGTGATCAATTGAATTAAGAACATCAGTTGGAAGAAAAAAAAAGTTTAAACTGCTCAAGGGAAGAAATAATTCTTTTGAGAGTTGTATTGTCACGTTATCATTGTAATTGTTGAAGAAGTGTACCTCTAAGTGAGAAGCAACATTGAAACCGCTAACGTATGTACCTGAATAATCTTGTTACTGTTTTTCAACATCCAAGCCTCTGTTAAATACATTCTAAGCCAAGTTACGCTACCCTTTAAAGCAAAAGTAAACATCTCCCTGCGTCTTTGGTGGTTGCATCGCCCCAGTGTTCTTCCTCATTAATATCTTTTGCCTCATTCAGATATTGCTTGGCTCCATATGTCTAGTGTTCATCATTTAAAAAATAGCAGGGTATGTCAGTGGCAATTTAGTCTGAGAAAGCTAGATGGAGAAAATCCAAACAACATGCCTATATTATGATCTGTGAGATTCTGGCCTGCCTTACCAGAATGGTGTCAGCGTTTATCATGTTTATGAACCTATTATGCCACTGATTTTGTTCTCTCTGTCAGTCTCTAAGGTACTACAAGATCTCTTTGCATACTGATGAGTCTATTATGGTGTTTTCATGACCTCTTGAGCCTACATGCAAAGTAATGCAGGCATCAGGAACCAGGAGGCCTTAAAGAGAGACAACCAAGGCAATCCCAAGATGTTTTGCTGTCTGAAGACGAGAGCAAATAGCACTCCACACCTACCCCCAACCCCAACGTGTTTAGTAAAAGCCTATTAAACATCAAAGTACATTATGATTTTACAAATTAAGCAGCAAAACATCATTGACAGAAAAAGCAGTTCAATACACGATAACGTTAGGTAAAAAAGTTAAAGGTTTCCCCTGACGTTAAGTCCAGTCAAATCTCCCTCTGAACAAATCTTGCCAAGAAAATATCATGATAGAGTTGCCTTAAAGGTAAAGGTTTTCCCCTGATGTTAAGTCCAGTCAGCGTTGTCCGTAGACACCTCCAAGGTCATGTGGCTGGCATGACTGCATGGAGCACCGTTACCTTCCCGCCGGAGCGGTACCTATTGATCTACTCACATTGGCATGTTTTCGAACTGCTAGGTTGGCAGGAGCTGGAGCTAACAGCGGCTGCTCACGCCGCTCCCGGGGTTTGAACCTGGGACCTTTCAGTCTCCAGCTCAGTGCTTTAACGCACTTCGCCACTGGGGCTCCAAATTACATTATGATTTTACAAATTAAGCAGCAAAACATCATGTTTTTCAACAAACTGACAGAAAAAGCAGTTCAATACACGGTAACATTAGGTAGTAATGCATCTACTGAATGTTTCCTTGATGGCATTGTTAGTCTTACTAGCAGAAGCTACACAATGCCATCTTCAGTAGTACTATGAACAAACTCCCAGCTGTCTAGCAGCCAATTTGGCAATGCATTTGGCAGAGTCAAAAACTGACTAAGTCCCCGCCGCCCCTACCTTACAAAGGCTACTCATTAGCATATGAAGCCTTAAAAATATGCTGGCACACACTTATACCCACAGATTACCAGGTTACTCACTCAGAAATTCGTGTATTGAGTTCTCCCACTGATGTACAATCAAACCAGCCTATATCCATCCTCATTACTTTCCTGAAATAGGTTTTTCTGATTTGTTGTGTCTGTCGAGCAGCCGACATTACCCAAAAGCAGATCTGGTTAAAAAGCAAGCATAGGAAATGACTGTTTGTGTACATGTATCATGAATGCATGAAAAACAATCTTCTAGACATTATGCTAGACTATAATGTAAAGTATGGCAACACAGCCAGCTAAATGGAACATGTTCTAGTTTCCAAGAATACTTGGCCCTATTTCATGTCTTCCTTTATTATCATGCTTGATGAATTGAGCTTTGGTAATATTACATTGGCAAAAACAGTTATACTCAAGACATTGCCTAGCTATAATGAGGAATATGGAAATTCAAACAGCTAACTGATACTGAAGCCTTGTCTTCATTGCCCCAAAAACCCAGACTCAAAGTGAATCCATTGCTTTAGGGCTCTTCCACACAGCCATAACCCAGAATATTAAAGCAGATAATCCACAATATCTGCTTTGAACTCGGTTATCTGAGTCCACATTGCCATATAATCCAGTTCAGTGTGGAAGGGGCCTCAGTTTCTACAATGCACAGCAACTTCTGGTGAGTTTTCCAAAATTTCTGAGTTTAATCTGACTTTGCCCAATTTAAGGCAAAGTCAGGCATATGTTGGTATTGGCTGGAAACATGAAAAGTGCCTTAATTGTATATTTAAATGTATAGTTATGTATATTTTTTAATGTATACTCTTAATTTTATTGTAATTTTTAATCTCAATGGATTTTAAAATCTGATGTAAACTGTTTTTTGATGTGTATGTTTATATTGTAAGCCGCCCTGAGACCCCTGATGGGTGAGAAGGGCAGGGTAGAAGCGATGTAATAATAATAATAATAATAATAATAATAATAATAATAATAATAATAATAATAGTGTGGTTTTCTGGCATTGTATATTTTTGCCGCTTCTGTGACTGTTTATTTGGGTTTTGATGATTCCGTAGCTCACTTGTCGATGGATGTCCAGAATCAGCAGCATCCACCGCGGTCCTTTTTATCCTGGGTGACGACCGAGCCAGTATAGACTTTGTTTTGGTTTGATTCTCCATAATGCTAATGGGTTAGGTGCTCTTGGTTGTGCTCCTCAGCTGAGGCCTCTCTGGCTTGGTTGGACCTGCCGGTAGTTACACTACCGCCAGCACAGCCCTCAGCGTCCTCGGAATGGTTAAGCCCCCACCACCACGTCAAGGATCATATCCTCAGCTGCTGTAAGAAAATTGCACAGACAGACTACAAACAGAGGCACAACTATGTGGCCAAAATGATTCATTGGAACTTATGCCTCAAGTACCACCTCCCAGCAGCAAAGAACTGGTGGGATCACAAACCTGCAAAAGTATTGGAAAATGAGCACGCAAAGATACTGTGGGACTTCCGAATCCAGACTGACAAAGTTCTGGAACACCACACACCAGACATCACAGTTGTGGAAAAGAAAAAGGTTTGGATCATTGATGTTGCCATCCCAGGTGACAGTTGCATTGACGAAAAACAACAGGAAAAATTCAGCTGCTATCAGGACCTCAAGATTGAACTTCAAAGACTCTGGCAGAAACCAGTGCAGGTGGTGATCGGCGCATTGGGTGCTGTGCCAAAAGATCTCAGCCGGCATTTGGAAACAATAGACATTGACAAAATCACGATCTACCAACTGCAAAAGGCCACCCTACTGGGATCTGCACGCATCATCCGAAAATACATCACACAGTCCTAGACACTTGGGAAGTGTTCGACTTGTGATTTTGTGATATGAAATCCAGCATGTCTATCTTGTTTGCTGTGTCATAATAAAATAATAATAATAATAATAATAATAATAATAATAATAATAATAATAACTACAGAGTATCCCAGGACTTTATGGCCATCTAGGGCCCCTTCTTCACTGCCAGATAATCCAAGTTAACATATCAGATAATCCACATTATCTGATTTGAACGGGATTATCTTAATCTACACTGCCATATAATCCAGTTGCAGATAATGTGATTTTATACAGCTGTGTAGAAGAGTTAGGTCTGTTTTGGCCTGGTCCCATGTCCAGATGGACAGTGTTACCGTTACCCTTTACTGTGATTATAAGTGCAGGGAAATTGGATGATTCTTCCTCCATGTCACCTGCCATATGCAAGGCAGGGCAAAATGAACGGTCAAAGAATGAATGGTCATTATGGCAACATATGCTGATTTACAACGTTGGAATGTGAGGAAGTGCCGTCAGAGTGGATGATGAAGCAGCTGCTCCCCCCTGTGGCCAAGAATCAAACATCCCCTCAGGAGAAGGTTAAATTGCCTCTGCGTCTGTCTCTGTCTCGGTTCTATGTGTATATGTGCATTGAATGTTCGCCCTATATGTATATAATGTGATCTGCCCTGAGTCCCCTTCGGGGTGAGAAGGACGGAATATAAATACTGTAAATAAATAAATAATAAATATGTTGATGTCCGAACATGATATCCCATGGCCCGCAAGAAGGAAGCCATTGATTGTGATGTAGATGTCGCCTGCATCAGATGCTTGGTCCACCTTGTTCAGCATTCCAGTGCTATCACCTCTAGCAGCAGCCATAGCTGTACAGAGTTTATAGAAAGGATTGTTTTATATAGCTCTACCTGAAGATGCCTGTGGTTGCCTGGTTGTCTCAAATCCAAATTCTAAGTAGACCTGATCTTGCTTAACCGAGCATTCAAAATCAGATGAGATTGGAGGGATTCAGAGTTATATTATGGGGCTCAGGATGTTATATTGGAATTAAATAGAACGTATATGGTAAAAAAGGTAAAGGTTTCCCCTGACGTTAAGTCCAGTCGTGTCTGACTCTGGGGGTTGGTGCTCATCTCCATTTCTAAGCCGAAGAGCCGCCGTTGTCCATAGACACCTCCAAGGTCATGTGGCCAGCATGACTGCATGGAGCGCCGTATGGTACAGAGAACATTATGTGCTGAAATGGTTGTCAGGTAATCTATTACCTTAGTTACTTTAGTCTTCTATTCTATTAGATTGTGGTTTCCAGGTTTTTCTGCCTCAAAGGAACAACTTTCACATCAGATTACTGGTGCTGGAAGTACTGCATTTAGCAGGGGACTCTGAAGCAAATTCAGTTTGAGCATAGTGCTCCCCAGGACACCACAACATGCCCTGGCTTTTGTGTATTGCAAAGGATGCTGAACACTGGGAGGTAAATTGTTTTTCAGGTATTCTTGAGCGCCATTAATAAAACTGATATTAGTATACCAGCAGGCATCCAGTTTGGAAATCTCTCCTGTGTATGTATGATTAAAGGGAGATTCACACAAATTGCCTGTTTGTATGTTTCACACATCATGAGGCATGGGAGCAAAACATCAGTTACGCAAGGATACTAAGAAAGAGAAAGAGAGAGACTCATATATAGTATGCCACTATGAGACAGCAGCACAAAAATTATGGGATCCAATTCAGTAAGCACATCATGATTTCAGACCCTATTAATAGAAGATTCTCATAGATTCCACAGAGCCCTGCCTTTCCTACCTTCTACTGGCTTCATAGATCTGGAAGAATTTAGAAGAAATGAGAAGAACATAAGATCCCAAGACAAGGCCATTCAGATGGCAGGACTTCTATTGTGGAACCCTTCTCTTGTAGAGATTAAAATGGACCCATTTTTGTTTCTCTTTACGCAATTAGCTTTAAGTAACAAACTTTGTGATAGTTTTATTAGATTTGTTTCATTTTGGCTTACTTTAATGTTTTTTTAACTGGTAGTATCACCTTCACTCCCTAGGTGGCAGAATTCTCTGACCTGCACATAGATTTACAGTCATTATCATCTGAAGCCAGCAGGGAGGTGACTGTGATGTCTCAGACACCTTTGGCCCCTGACCCCTCAGCCATTGCTGACCAAACTGAAGAGGACTTGGGTTTTTTCCCAAGTGAGCAAGATTCAATTCCTTTCCAGATGCCTCCTGTTGACATTTCCGTGCCAGAGCCAATTAGGGACGCCCTTGAGAAGGTGCAGGCTCTTCCCGGCTCTCTGGAGGGGTTACTGTTTGATAGAAGGGCTTTCTTGAAAGCAGATCGCTCTCAAAGGCAAAGTTTACGAAGAAGTGCCAGATTAGCAGAGCGAGGCAATTGTGGCTGAACCCAGTTCTCTTGGGAAGAATTAGGGAGGCAGGCACCTGGCATGATGTTTTGGAGGCTCAGTTCTCTTGGGAAGTTTTGGGGAGTTTAACACCTGTTTTGGGGAGCTATGAATTTCATTAAAAGTTGTGCGCTGAGAATCTTCTGTGTGGTGTCAACTTAACTTTTGATGAAAAAGCATCGTGGTCTCTTGTTCCTGATTTTCCAAGCGGCCTGATGGTGCACTTACTCTGGAGTAGACCGGGTGTTGGTTTACCTTCTTGCCATGCTGGGACTGCGTTTTAGCTCCTGAACTTCCAGTTTGCCTTGCCTTGAATCCCTGTTTGGAACATTTCTCTAAAGGACTCTTCTTGCTCCTTGCTCTTTTCCCCACTCAAAACTCAGATGGAGTTTGAGTGTGTTTCGGATTTGGATTACTGAACTCTAATACTGGACATACGACTTTATATTATTAGACTAAAATTGATCTTTCCTGGAAGGTCAATTGCTACTTCTACCTTACTGCTTATTTTCATTTGGAACTTTAATTGCTTTAATAAAGAATTTATATTGTTATTGGCTTCTGTGTTGGTTCCCAGTGTTCGTGCCGCTTAGGAGTGTTACAGCGACTAAGAGTGTACACTGTAAAATTAATGCGGTTTAACACCATTTTAACTGCCATGGCTCAATGCTAGTAAATTCTGGTAGTTGTAGTTTAGCAAGGTCTTTTGCCTTCTCTGTCAAATAGTCCTGATGTCTCACTAAACTACAGCTCATATGATTCCATAGTATTGAGCCATGACAGTTAAAATGATGTTAAACTGCATTATTTCTATAGTGTAGACCAGGCATAGGCAAACTTCAGCCCTCCAGGTGTTTTGGACTTCAACTCCCACAATTCCTAACAGTTGGTAGTTTGCCCATGCCTGGTGTAGCTGCACACTAAGAGACAGAGTTATTGAGTTGCACTTCCCACCTGCTTATGGAATGGCTAGACATCTTTCTCATGGGGCTACATGATTGAATTGCATCAGTTGGGGATGTAAGTAGCCATGGCTTCACTAAGGACACTTCCTCACAGCCATTTAATCTGAGTCAGAATGTGGATCTAAAAAATCTAGTTCACTTTAGAGTGCCTATGCAGGTATCTCACAAACCGGCAAGAAGATGAAAGAGAGTCCACATTAACTTTGCATCAGTGAAACCCAGGGTGATTTTTTTTACTGCCTTACAAAAGCAGTTTCCCAATGCTTGCCTCACAGCTCAGCCAAGGCAGTAAAATCGAGTGTTGCCAGCTTTCCTTGTTGAGTTTGTGTGTGTGTGTGCGTGGGGGGGGGGGGGAGCATTTATTTTACCTTCTGGCTGGACTGTGTAGCTGCTTTTTTTTTACTTTGAACTGGTTTCTTACTTTTGTTTAAATGAGTGCTCTACATTTGGCATTTGTTTTATATCCAGGAGGGATTCAGCTGATTATATGGCTTGAATTGGAATTTCTGGTGCGTTTTTTTAATCACGCTGTTTGTGGTTGGATTCACTTTGGAGTTTGCATTGGGAAAAATGTTTTCTAGTCACTCAGACCTCAAGCTGACTTCAAGCTGAATTTAAGCGCCTCTGTCAGGATGGGCATAATGTGTTCAACCCTGAGAGCTGTGTAATTTTCTTGAAGGCTTTGGAATACTACATTAAACCTTTTATGAACTTGTGTGAAGCCAAGAACTTTTGCTAGTTAATAACTTACTAAATGTTGGTTTAATCCCCCTCTCCACCTAGTACATATTGATCAACCTCCATGGGCATGTCATTGCACATAGCTTGCATGAAGGCATGGAGTGGAGCTGAATAACAACAGAGGAGGCACTAATAATAGATCTCTTGTTTCCTTTAATTGTTTTCTGGGGCGTTGTTTATTTTTACTGCTATATCCATTTGTCTAGAAAGGGAAGGAGGAAAGCACAGCTCTGCTAAATCTATGAGAATGCTTTATACACGTGTGCCCTGTTTGTGGCCAGGACAGGCTTGTAAATCTACTGCCAAAAAGGTTCTATTATTTTAGTTAAGCGAATCAAACATTGTTTTGACATGAATACCTACTTATCTTCTAAGCCAAATGCGGAGATAATGATTTGTATATTGCAAAAATTAGCTGTGATTTGTAAATCAATTTTAACTGATCATATAATATACAGGAAAAATGGCTGCTAAATAATTTAAATACTAACTTGAAGATATCCAAGCACAAGGACGGTACAGCCGATTCCTGCATAGTAACTTGCAAAATAGGTCATTTCTGTTTCAATATCCAGCAACCTATTTAAAAGGAAAGGGAAATTAATAGTATTGTAAAATCTTCCCAAATGAGTTAACAACACTAGAAAATGCTAAATCTCTAGACTAAAAAGCTCAGGATTCCAGAGGAGCCACTGTGATTAAAAGTGATATAACAGTACAGTATGGATTGAACCATTGACCCTCTGTAACAAGCTACAATTATAGTAGAGTCTCACTTATCCAACGTTCTGGATTATCCAACGCATTATTGTAGTCAATGTTTTCAATGCATTGTGATATTTTGGTGCTAAATTCATAAATACAGTAATTACTACATAGCAGTAATGTGTAATGAACTACTTTTTCTGTCAAATTTGTTGTATAACATGATGTTTTGGTTCTTAATTTGTAAAATCATAACCTATTTTGATGTTTAATAGGCTTATTGTTAATCTCTCCTTATTATCCAACATATTCGCTTATCCAACGTTCTGCTGGCCCGTTTATGTTGGGTAAGTGAGACTCTACTGTACCGCAAGTCTGATTGGTTTTAGTGTAACGAAATAACAATTTTACTTGGACTGGAGTCACAGCTTTTAAAAACCACCCAATAATAATAATAACAACAACAACTACTACTACTACTACTACTACTTTATTTTTGTATCCTGCCTCCATCTCCCCAAAGAGACTCGGTGCGGCTCACATGGTGACAAGCCCGATCAATATGGGTTAAAACACAATCAGCAAATTAAAACATCATATCCACATCACACCACAAAAAGCAACATTAAAAAACATCAACAGCAATTTAAAACCTGAGTAATAATAATTACTGGAATTAAATTAAGGATAGCTTGCTTATGTGGATAAGAGGCCCGTGTTAAAAAAACTTTGGCAAGGTTTACAAGGTTCCAAAATAACTTCTGCAGAGGGATAGGGAAGCCCATTATGAACCCCAGAGATCACAAAGAAGTAAATGTATCAGTCCATTTTACATTTAGTTCAATTGTCTACAGCCATCAAATTCTACCATTAGTAGTTGAAAGTGGGCATAATTGTTTCAGCTGCCAAAAGTCAATATTTATCATCATTACCCCAAGAACAAAAAAGACTACAGTAGATCGAGACAAATTGGGGGGAAGTAAAGGAAGTATTTTATTTTGACACTTTCTGATATGACCTGAGAACTGGCTATGCTTGACTGGACTCAGTGGTAACGTTTGCTTTTGAGAAAAGTGATTGACGTTGAATGGACAAGTAGCAACAGCTCCAGTTCTGGACAGGACATCAATTAATGTATTACCGTATATACTCAAATATAAGCCGAGTTTTCAGCCCTTATTTATGAACTGAAAAAGCCTCCCCCGGCTTATAATCGGGTCAAGGCCGGCAAGGGAGCCTGCAGGCTATTGCTTGCAATATGTGATCTATTTCTCTCTTCTCCTCCCTTATCAGTGTTTTCTTTTGCAAAGCCTCCCTCGCTCTTAATCAAGGGAATGTTTTGAAAAGAGAGACACCCTTGCAAGTCAGGAAGAAGAAAAATATATATTCATTAATCTTATGAAAGCATTTTCCCCTGAAATATTTGTTAAATTCTCCTACAGATATATAGGCATTAACCCTTTGCAAGCTTTTGCAATCTCTAAGTACCCTTATATGTGTATATATGTAACCCTATATACATTAATTTTATATATGAATTTTCCCCTCATATGTTTGCAGGTCTTTGCAAATCTTTTATACATAGAGATCCATGTACCTGTGCATCAGTAGCCATACATATACATTATTTTTATATATGAATTTACCCTCATATGTTTGCAAGTATCTTCAAATATCTATATAAAGAGAGATGTCTGGATAGATATGAATATATTATTACCTACCTATATATAGGGCTTAATATATTGTAGGGGAAATGCACACACACATACATAGAGAGAGGGGTGGATTTGCAAACGTTTCAGGGGGAAATGCATATGTGAAATTAGTATCTATAATTATAGATCTATATCTAGCTCTGCATTGTTTATATAAGCATTGAATGTTTGCCTGTTACTATGTTGGAAGCTGGCCTGAGTCCCCATGGGAAGATAGGGTGAGATCCAAATGAAGTTTTGTTGTTGTTGTTGTTGTTGTTGTTGTTGTTGTTGTTGTTGTTGTTATAAGGTTATTGTTGATACCATATTGTTTTTGTTGCACCTACCTTTCCACTTATAGAGCTAGTTTATTGTTTTTCTTTGAAATACGGTAAATATTCAAAAACATTTAACCTACTGATGCCTCAGTCAATGAAATTTTATTGCTATCTATTTTTATTTTGAAATTTACCCGTAGTTGCTGCATTTCCCACCCTCGGCTTATACTCGAGTCAATAAGTTATCCCAGTTTTTATGGTAAAATTAGGTTCCTCGGCTTATATTCAGGTTGGCTTATACTCGAGTATATACGGTAATTTATTGTAATAATAAAGGCTGCAGATCCAATGCCAAGTTACACAAGCTGAAGCCTACCAACCCCGGTGGGACAATCACAACTAGCTGGAAGCAAGAACATAATCTTATCAATCAGATTAGCTCCTAAGTACAGTAGAGTCCTGGTTATTCGACATAAACGGGTGGGCCAAATGTCGAATAACTGGATCTGACGGATAATAGGGAGGTCCTATTATCCAGCAAGCCAGTTGAAGGAAGTGTCCCGTGCACTTTGCTAGGTAGATAGCAAGCTACCTAGCAACGTGCAGGAGCGCTTCTGCTCCGCCTCTTGGGAGGTGCCCTGCGCGTTGCTAGGTAGATAACAAGCTACCTAACAACGCTCAGGGGTGCTTCCTAAGCCGAGTGCTCACCGCTCCGCCCCTTGGGAAGCGCCTGTGCGCGTTGCTAGGTAGCTTGCTATCTACATAGCAACGCGCACGGGCGCTTCTCTGCTCGCCGCCCTGCCTCTTGGGAGGTGCCTGTGCGCGTTGCTAGGTAGATAGCAAGCTACCTAGCAACGTGCATGAGCGCCTTCCAAGGGGCCTGGGACGTCGGATAATACAGAGTGTCGGTTAACCGGAAGTCGGTTAACCGGAACTCTACTGTAGCTGTGTGGCAGACAACTTTAACCAATGTCCTTTAATAACACAAGAGAAAGAAAACATTTGTCTCACTTACCCACAACTTATTGATGCATTACTGTCATTCTGATGACGGGAACTGTTGATCCACACTATTGTATTATTCACACAGGCTTTATTGGGGTCTGCAAGCTCCTGTCTCTCAATATCATATTGAATGAAGGCGTCTGTCATTAAGCCAAAGACCAGCAACATGGCTGGCTGGGCTACTCCATGAAGAATAGCACAAATGCTACCCAAGACCATCATCAGTATCTCGGTTGAGGAAGCAAATCTAAACTATTTGGAACAACAGAGAGAAAGTATTCACAAATATTATTTGCTTCATTTCTTGCCTGTCCATTCTTTATCCACTGTTAACAATGGAGTAACAGATTACAGTGATGCATTGTTTGACAAGCATTATGTTTCTATGTACAGTAGAGTCTCGCTTATCCAACGTAAACGGGCCAACAGAACGTTGGATAAGCGAATATGTTGGATAATAAGGAGAGATTAAGAAAAAACCTATTAAACATCAAATTAGGTTACTGTATTTAAACAACTGGACTTCTATATTATTTTAATTTTCCCCAAAGAGATGATTTTAAAGGGGGGGATTTTAGTCAATACAGTAGAGTCTCACTTATCCAACATTCGCTTATCCAACGTTCTGTATTATCCAATGCAGTCTGCCTCCTGCATCCACAACTGTTTCTCTATGCAGGCAAAGATCACAGATTTAAAAAAAAATCTTCACAGGACTGAGTTTTTTACGAATTTAACTTTTGACAATGTTGTTACCATAAGTTCATTTCAAGCAATTCTATCTTTATTTGTAATTTTTTTTAGTAGTCAATGTTTTTTTAGTCAGTGTTTTCAATACATTGTGATGTTTTGGTGCTAAATTCGTAAGTACAGTATTACAGTAGAGTCTCACTTATCCAACATTCACTTATCCAACGTTCTGGATTATCCAACGCATTTTTGTAGTCAATGTTTTCAATATATCGTGATATTTTGGTGCTAAATTCATAAATACAGTAATTAAACATAGCATTACTGTGTATTGAACTACTTTTTCTGTTAAATTTGTTGTATAACATGATGTTTTGGTGCTTAATTTGTAAAATCATAACCTAATTTGATGCTTTTCCTTAATCCCTCCTTATTATCCAATATATTCACTTATCCAACGTTCTGCTGGCCCGTTTATGTTGGATAAGTGAGACTCTACTGTACTACATAACGTTACTGTGTATTGAACTGCTTTTTCTGTTGATTTGTTGTAAGACATGATGTTTTGGTGCTTAATTTGCAAAATCATAACGTAATTTGATGTTTAATAGGCTTTTCCTTAATCCCTCCTTATTATCCAACATTTTCGCTTATCCAACGTTCTGCCAGCCCGTTTATGTTGAATAAGTAAGACTCTACTGTATGTGGAAATTGAAATCCATTGAAATCCATTAAAATCCACAAGCACGTAGACAATTTCAACAGAAAGGAGAAAACCATGAAAATGAACAAAATTTTGCTACCAGTATTTAAAAACTCTAAAATAAGGACAGTAAATCAAGAACAACACTCTGAAAACAGGGTCCCTCAGGCAGGAAGCAGCCAGGTTTTGAATCTGCAAGGCCATTAAAAGCTGATCAAGGTGATCAACTGAAACATTTACACTTGCCTCAAACAGACAGGAATCTTTCTCCCAACCTGGACTTTCCAGAGATATATAAACCTCACTTTCCTAGTTTCCAACAGACCTCACACCTCTGAGGACTCTTGCCATAGATGTGGGCAAAACGTCAGGAGAGAATGCTTCTGGAACATGGCCATATAGCCTGGAAAACTCACAGCAACTCAGTGATTCCGGCTGTGAAAGCCTTCAATGTGAAAATATTATTTTAACATTTGGTTATTTGCATGAATGAGAAACAAAAAGAGAAAGAAAGTCCCATGATGAGGGTAATAGTTTATTGGTCATCATGGGATTTAATTTCTCTTTTTGGTGGCTACTTCCCAGTTTTGCTTCCTCCCACCATTTTATAAAATGGTAGTAAATTTTCCAGAACTGTTCACAACCATAATTTCAAATTATAATGCACAGAAAGTACATTGGGAATCACTAGGTAGATTTGGAAGATGAGCAAGGGTTTATGGCTTTCCCAAGTGTCTAACAACAATAAGAATAATAATCGGGTTGTTGTATGTCTTTCGGGCTGTGTGGCCATGTTCCAGAAGTATTCTCTCCTGACGTTTCGCCCACATCTATGGCAGGCATCCTCAGAGGTTGTGAGGTATGCCTGCCATAGATGTGGGCAAAACGTCAGGAGAGAATACTTCTGGAACATGGCCACACAGCCCGAAAGACATACAACAACCCTGTTATCCCGGCCATGAAAGCCTTCAACAACAGAATAATAATCATTTTTTAAAAAATAGAAGAATGCTACTGACAGAAAGAAAGTTTTTGGGAACACACATGAATTTTTGTGTGAAAGGACTGTGCCACAAATTCCTTGGCTGAGTGAGCTTGTGCTCAGAAGCAACCAGAAGTCTCTCCCAATATCTGGAAATCCATCCATCCTTAGTCTAACAAATTACATCATTTCTGAGAAATATAAAAATCAAGAATTGTATTACCAGCTGAAAGAAGCCAACTCGAATGATATCCTTTTTCTTCTCTTTCCTTTTAAAAAAAATAAAAGGCTTAATATCACAAGATTGCATTTTAGTTGTCACTACCACTTCGGATATACTTGAACCCTTTTGCTGGAATAGTTGTAAAAAAATAAAGGATTGGCTAGGATTCCTGGCCTAATGGTCAATATTATTTATT
The DNA here is from genome assembly GCF_035594765.1 of Anolis carolinensis. Classification (NCBI taxonomy): domain Eukaryota; kingdom Metazoa; phylum Chordata; class Lepidosauria; order Squamata; family Anolidae; genus Anolis; species Anolis carolinensis. The sequence goes on along the minus strand of NC_085841.1, from coordinate 212,344,276 downwards.
TTATTTTATTTTATTTATATACCACTCTTTGCCCCCAAGGGGACCTGCTCCCTGCATATTACCATAATCCACTCAATCTAATCTGTGGCTAACACATTTCTAGGATTTTGAGACACTCATTGGTACTCAGGTTTTCATGGTTGGTCAACTGGACTACTGGATAGTTGGAATAGTATGTAAAAATATTACTAGGGCATTTTTTTAAAGGAATGAGTGGATTGGGTCAGCACTAAGCTGCTAAAAGAGAAAACAAAATCCAACATCCATGAAGCAGTGATACAATTATTGGCCAACCAATCCAATCCAATAAGACTTTATTGTCATATATAACAAAGCAGTGTAAAATACAGTATACATTATACAAGAGAAAGCTTCACTTTTGTCATACATTCAATTTGCAGACATTATTCAGAAACCTTGTCACTGTGAGGAAACAGTTAAAATCTTGGGAGTTTAAAAACACGATTACTTTGTCTGGCCCTATTTGATGTTTCATAAAATATAGAACTTGCAATAGCAAGCTTGATCTTAGTTCCTGGGAGAGTGGGCAGTGGAGAAGAATATGTAGAATGGAGTCCAACTTCCTGAACTGCAAGGACAGAGCCTCTTGTTGCTTAAAGAGCTGGGCATGTTTAGCCTGCAGAAGAGAAGGCTGAGAGGAGACATGATAGCCATGTACAAATATGTGAGGGGAAGTCGTAGGGAGGAGGGAGCAAGCTTGTTTTCTGCTGCCCTGAAGACTAGGACACGGAACAATGGCTTCAAACTACAGGAAAGGAGATTCCACCTGAACATCAGGAAGAACTTCCTCACTGTGAGAGCTGTTCGGCAGTGGAACTCTCTCCCCCGGGCTGTGGTGGAGGCTCCTTCTTTGGAGGCTTTTAAGCAGAGGCTGGATGGCCATCTGTTGGGGGTGCTTTGAATGAGATTTTCCTGCTTCTTGCAGGGGGTTGGACTGAATGGCCCATGAGATCTCTTCCAACTCTACTATTCTATGATTCTAGGAATAACAAAAACCAGGATCCCCAATGATATCCAAGGGATGCTGGAAAGTTAATCTACCAGAGATAAGAAGTCTTATAACAAAAATAATAGATTATTTGATTATGAAGAAGACAGCAGAGACAGGGTAGGAAGCGTTGAGGCTTTCTATTTTCTCTTTCTCAATTTTTCTATTTCTTTTCAAAGCATTGTGCACCTGCTTTTCTATCTTGCGTTTTAGATTAGAAATGTTTTCTTCCCCTTTTCTTTTTCAACATCATATAAACTTTTTTGTATTATATAGCAATGGAAGAAGACTAAGATGTTAAAAATGCCCCTGTTCTATATCCACTCTTGTACCTTTCACTATTCTTCATAGATTTGGAATAAAACTTACGTGGGGGGGGGGGGGGGGGAGGGAAAAGATGGTCTACTGCAGTGTTTTCCAGCCTTTGGTTCTCCAGATGTTTGACATCCAAGAAACCGCAGCAAATGTGGCCATCTGTCAGGAATTCTGCGAGCTGAAATCCAAAACACATGGAAGGCCAAAGACTGGGAACAACTGGCCTAGAGAGATCTCAGTGCACGAAGAGGCCACCTTCTTTATTGCCAACTAGCATTGCCCGGCCACGCATTGCTGTGGCGAAGTATGGTGGTATGGGAAATAAAGTATTGAGGAATTGGTGGTAGTTAAGGTAAAGGGTAAGGTTTTCTCCTGACATTAAGTCCATTATAAATGGGTTATATAGCTGTGTGGAAGGACCTTGAGTCTACACTGCCATATAATCCAGTTAAAATCAGATAATCAGCATTTTATAGGCAGTGTGGAAGAGGCCTAAGTGAGGCCTAACTCTGCCTGTCCCCTGGGCTAAGTGGGTTGCTAGGAGATCAAGTAGGCGGAGCTTAGCCTTCTAACTGGCAGCAATTGGGTAAAAACAATTATTCCTCTCCCTCTAATTAGGACTTTATTTTCCTTTTCTTTTTGTTGTATGAACGTAGAGGCATGGATGAGGGATTGTGCTGCCAAGTTTATTGTTTCTGGGATGTGTAGTTTTGTTGTTTTGTCCTAGGCCGAAATTTCATTACCCTTTTATATATATAGATGTAGGGAACAGGGGAAACTTTAACAAGAGGGAACTAATTGGCTCTGGCTTAATTCTTCAATATTGTACCTTCAGCAATGGTAAAATTCATTCATTTAGACTACAGTTGACGAGTTTTATCTATACAGTACCTACACATTTTCCCCAGATATAATAGTGCAGAAGCTTCCTTAGAAATTAAATATCTTTCACTTCAAAAAGGCTTGCATAGAAGATAAAAGAGTTTAACCTACTTGGTCCCCTTTGCATTGTTCTCTGAAGTCTCCTTTCTTTTATGGAAATACCTGTAGAAGGGAAGAATGACATAAGATGAGCCATGTTGGATTGGACCAAAGATGTATTTAGTTTGCTGACCCAATGTTTAATGCAGTGGTTCTTAACCTGTGTGTCCCTGGGTGTTTTGGCTTTCAACTCCCAGAAATCCTAACAGCTGGTAAACTGGCTGGGATTTCTGGGAGTTGTAGGCCAAAACATTTGGGGACCCACAGGTTGAGAACCACTGGTCTAATGGAATACTGATGGGAAACATGTTAGTGGGACATCAGGACAAAAGAACATGTAAGAGACTTCTCACATGAGACCAGCTCCATAATGTTCATCACTTTTATTTTAACCATAACCATTACCATGTTATCATATTGGCATTTTGTGACATTTCATTGAGGACATCATTAAACTATACTAGGATTTATTGGAGAGTGGGAAATGCTGCAACAAGTGTTTATTTCAGATAGACATTATATGTTATCAAAAAAAGATTTAATCCATATTCTTACCAAAAAGATTTCCCCAGAACCAGTCCTAGCACTAGAGCATCCTAGGCAAGACCCATTGTTTCAACTCACTCCCATGAGCCCCAAATGCCAGCTGTCATGATCCAGTGACTTACCGTATATACTCGAAGATAAGCCGAGTTTTTCAGCCTTTATTTATGAGCTGAAAAAGCCTCCCTCGGCTTAAAATCGGGTCAAGGTAGGCAATGGAGCCTGCAGGCTATTGCTTGCAATATGTGATCTATTTCTCTCTTCTCCACTTATCAGTGTGTTTACTTTTCCAAAGCCTCCCGCTCTTAATGAAGGGAATGTTTTGAAAAGGGAAACACTCTTGCAAGTCAGGAAGAAGAAAAATATATATTCATTAATCTTATGTAAGCATTTCCCCCTGAAATATTTGTAAAACTCTCCTACAGATATATAGGCATTAACCCCTTTCAAGCTTTTGCCATCTCTATGTACTTTTATATGTGTATCTATCTATATACATTAATTTTATATATAAAGAGAGATGCCTGGATAAATATGAATATATTCTTACCTACCTATATTACAGGAGGGAAATGCACACACACACACACACACACAGAGATGGGGGATTTGCAAACATTTCAGGGGGAAATGCATATGTGAAAATAGTATATATAATTATAGATCTATATCTAGCTCTGCATTGTTTATATAAGCATTGAATGTTTGCCTGTTATTATGTTGGAAGCCGGCCTGAGTCCCCATGGGGAGATAGGGTGAGATCCAAATGAAGTTTTTGTTGTTGTTGTTGTTATTGTTATTGTTGATATCATATTGTTTTTATTGCCCCTACTTTTCCACTTATAGAGCTAGTTTATTGTTTTTCTTTGAAATACGGTAAATATTCAAAAACATTTAACCTACTGATGCCTCAATTAATGAATTTTTATTGATATCTATTTTTATTTTGAAATTTACCCATAGCTGCTGCATTTCCCATCCTCGACTTATACTCAAATCAATAAGTTATCCCAGTTTTTTGTGGTAAAATTAGGTGCCTCGGCTTATATTTGAGTCGGCTTATACTCGAGTATATACGGTAATTGCTGATGCCGTTTTCACCAAGCAGTTTATTGGCTTCAGTGGAACATCTTCTGAACAAGCCCAGCCATTTGGCCAAACTCCAGGAGAATGAAGCATATTTTTCATCAACATAATCTGAATTAGTCACTTTCCCATACTCAAAGACAGAATATTCTTATATGAGACCAAGGGCCACAGTTTGGCTGAATTATTACTCTGTAGTAATAATTTCCAGCACAATCAACACAATGCAGGATCAGGCAGACTGACATTTCCAGATTGACACTGTGGCATATTTCTCTTGAATTATCCTGTCATTTATTGTTTGTTGTGGTCTGGCTTTTTCCTTGACTGACATCCGTTGTGCAATAATACAGTTTAGCCAAGTCAGATTAATGACTGCTTTTTAACTGTTGAAAATTTATTCAGTTGATTAATTTCTATTCCTCTTTCTCGCAAAACCCAAAATCAAACATAACTCTCAAAATAATTTAATGTGATAGAATAAAAAAAGCAGCACATTACACTATCAAAACAGAATTAAACAACCAACATTATAAAACTTGAATTAAAAGCAATTTCAAAAGCATATTGCTTTTAAAAGTAAAAGGCTTTTGAATAAGTACTACCCTCTTGAATGTTAAATTATTGTACAAATTGTTATTCTTGATCGGTTGCATCCTCATGGGTAATTTTTCTATATAGCCTCAGGGTTCAACTCACTTTTGGGTTCTCCCCCATGTTCTTATAGCACTTTTAACTTCCTCCATGTTTACAAGTCTCACTTAGTGTACTTTGATCAGCCCATCCTTATGTTTTTTGCTGCGTTTTAACTTTGTCTTATTAATGGTTTGATTTTAATCGTATGTTTTAATTTTTCATTCATGCGTTTTCGGTATTTGATGTTTTATGTATGTTTGTTTTGCATTTGTAAGCCACCCTGAGTCCCTGCGGGGAGATAGAGGCGGGGTACAAGAATAAAATTATTATTATTATTATTATTATTATTATTATTATTGTTATTTTAATATTTTTTATTATTATTAAAAGTATAACGCCCTAATCCTTTCTCAGTAGCCATGCAGTTTCCAAAGGAAAAGGAAAGGAAAACGAACTCAACTGAGCAAAAAGATCTTTGCTTGACATTATCAATGGATTAAGAAATATAGTTTCTACGAACCCATCTAAAAGCAAATTTAATTCTCCACATGTGCATCCTTATATAGATAAAAGTTCACCACTCACAAATAAGAGAGGAACCAGTAGGTTAAAGGGAAAACCCAATTTTTGCAGAAGTATTTTGATAATTTTATTTATTTATTTAGGTAGGAGAGAAAAAAGTTTAAAGGACTGGAAACTAGAGATGTGTGCGATATTTGTTTCATCCATTTCATTCGTCTTAAGTTTCTCTTATAACACTTAATACTTCATCTATAAAGATTTGCATTACTTACTCTGATTTAATGATGCCATTATCTGTTGGGAAACAAAAAAAACCTATAATTAAAATTTATTGAAAATGCAATCACCGCTCATGCAAAATTATGTCATTATGAATACAGTACTTTATGAAATATCCACATGTTAAATAGTCTGGATCAAGCTGGGATAATGTGAAACTAATGTATAAAACAGGTCAATAAAATTGAAATGGATATACAGTAGAGTCTCACTTATCCAACATAAACAGGCCGGCAGAATGTTGGATAAGCGAATATGTTGGATAATAAGGAGGCATTAAGGAAAAGCCTATTAAACATCAAGTTAAATTATGATTTTACAAATGAAGCACTAAAACATCATGTTAGACAACAAATTTGACAGAAAAAGTAGTTCAATACACAGTAATGCTATGTAATAATTACTGTATTTACAAATGTAGCACCAAAATATCATGATGTATTAAAAACATTGACTACAAAAATGCATTGGATAATCCAGAACATTTGATAAGTGAATGTTGGATAAGTGAGACCCTACTGTAGTTTAGTTTCCAATAGGTAAAGGGCCATAGTTTAATGACAGAGCAGAAGAGGTCCCAGATCCAGGCAATACTAACTCCTGTCAAACACAAAATTCAATATAAGTGGGATGAGAAGGCAAATGTTTTGACTTAGCAAAAGGCAGGTCCCTTCACCATATATTTGTCTAATTGAAACATATACTTGTCTTTCCATGTCCAACCTTTAGAGTTTCATTTGTTTTCAGTTCATTTACCAGTACAGTAGAGTCTCACTTATCCAACATTCACTTATCCAACGTTCTGGATTATCCAACGCATTTTTGTAGTCAATGTTTGCAATGCATTGTGATATTTTGGTGCTAAATTTGTAAATACAGTAATTACTACATAGCATTAATGTGTAATGAACTACTTTTTCTGTCAAATTTGTTGTGTAACATGATGTTTTGGTGCTTAATTTATAAAATCATAACCTATTTTGATGTTTAATAGACTTTTTCTTAATTTCTCCTTATTATCCAACATATCAGCTTATCCAACGTTCTGACGGCCCGTTTAGGTTGGATAAGTGAGACTTTACTGTACTAATCAAACATTTGACTATATTCCTAAAAAGCATAAGAACACTGCTATGTTATGTGTTTTCCGGGCTTTATGGCCATGTTCCAGAAGTATTCTTTCCTGACGTTTCGCCCACATCTATGGCAGGCATCCTCAGAGGTTGTGGGGTGTATATCTCACAACCTCTGAGGATGCCTGACATAGATGTGGGTGAAAGGTCAGGAGAGAATACTTCTGAAACATGGCTATACAGCCCAGAAAACACACAACAACCCTGTGATTCCGGCCATGAAATCCTTTGACAACACAATTAACTATTACAGTAGAGTCTCACTTATCCAACATAAACGGACCAGCAGAACATTGGATAAATGAATATGTTGGATAATAAGGAGGCATTAAGGAAAAGCCTATTGAACATCAAATTAGGTTACGATTTTACAAATTAAGCACCAAAACATCATGTTATCCAACACATTTGACAGAAAAAGTAGTTCAATATGCAGTAATGCTACGTAGTAATTACTGTATTTACGAATTTAGCACCAAAATATCACGATGTATTGAAAACATTGACTACAAAAATGTGTTGGATAATCCAGAATGTTGGATAAGCGAGTGTTGGATAAGTGAGACTCTACTGTATCTATACATTACTGTTATGTTGGAGCCCTCGGTGGCACAATGGGTTAAACCCTTGTGCCTACAGAACTGCTTACCGAAAGGTCAGTGGTTCGAATCTGGGGAGAGTGGGTTGAGTTCCTGTCTGTCAGGTCCAGCTCCCCATGCGGGGACATGAGAGAAGCTTCCAAAAGGATGGCAAAACATCGAACATCCAGGTATCCCCTGGGCAACATCCTTGCAGATGGCCAATTCTCTCACACCAGAAGTGACTTGCAGTTTCTCAAGTCACTCCTGATATGAAAACTTTAATTATTCACGTTGATCTTGTTATCCTGCTATTCCATTTATACTCTCTCAAAAACATCTAACAAGAGGTTTATCAAATGCCTTCTAAAGCAGCATTATACCATAACAATATGGCAGAAAAAACAATACAAAATTTTAGAGATAATATCAAGTCAAGGACAGGATAGTACAAAACTGAAAAAGGTAATACAGGTACAGTAGAGTCTCACTTATGCAACATAAATGGGCCGGCAGAACGCTGGATAAGCGAATATGTTGGATAATAAGGAGAGATTAAGGAGAAGCCTATTAAACACCAAATTAGGTTATGATTTTACAAATTAAACACCAAAACATCATATTATACAACAAATTTGACAGAAAGGTAGTTCAATATGCAGTAATGCTACGTAGTAATTACTGTATTTACGAATTTAGCACCAAAATATCATGATGTATTGAAAACATTGACTACAAAATGTGTTGGATAATCCAGAAAGTTGGATAAGTGAATGTTGGATAAGTGAGACTCTACTGTACGTAGTGATCCCCCCCCCCCAAAAAATAATTCTGAGAAATAATCCCATGTCCATGTATACAATCAAGCCCTCCAAAAACAATTATTAAATTTAATATTATTTGTTCCTGCCTTTTAACTGGTTTGGTTCCCAAAGAAACAAATGTGTACAGCCACAATATTATCACTAATATGTCAGTTCTACGTCTCTCGCCCACTTTTCCCTCTTATTGCTGCTGGACTCCTTCTTCCTCTTTCTTAGAACCTCGTCAGATGGAGACCCAGAAGCCGGGGTGAAACGGGGGAAACCACAGGGCAGTGGAGGAAACCCCTGTCTGATGAAGTCCTTAAGTTAGGACGAGTCAGCATTCTTTAATGTAAGCATTACTTACCATCTTTTTAAAAAGCATGTAACAATTCCTTGTCATCACTCGTGAGTAACTTTGCTTCTAATGGCTAATGACTGCCTAATGTTTTGTAACATTGCTCAAAAATCTAAAATGCTGACCTCGCTGACATTAAAATGCTTCAAAATAAAGTCTTGGGTTCGTATTACTTTTTAACAAATGTCTACGTGAAATACAAGAAGTAGACACATGGAGGAATGTGAAAAAGAACCAGGGATCATTCTGGGCATTTACAACCACAGAATCAATGTGAAGCTCTCTCTTTTATTAGTGATGATGAGGAACAGTAAGAAGGGCAACAATGTGTGTCCTCAGGGAATGTGCAAGTGCCCTTGGGAGATTCAGAATAGAGAAGGGCATCTATGAATTCCCAGACATTTGTCGGGTGCCCTGACAAATTGTGAACATCCTGCGGCTCCTCCATGATGACATGATGGCAACAGTCTTGGACAGCAACGGCTCCCAAAGTGACCCATTTAAGGTGGAATCAGGTGTCAAGCAGGGATGTATTATTGCCCCTACCTTATTTTCCATCTTCATCGCTATGATACTTCACCTTGATGGGAAGCTTCCTACCGGAGTGGAAATCATCTATCGGACAGATGGCAAGCTATTTAACCTCAGCAGACTGAGAGCCAAAACCAAGGTCACCACAACATCTGTTATAGAACTCCAATATGCTGATGACAACGTAGTCTGTGCGCATTCAGAAGAAGACCTACAAGCCACTCTAAACACCTTTGCAGAAGCATACGAGAAGCTCGGCCTCTCACTGAACATTGAGAAAACCAAAGTGCTCTTCCAACAGGCACCAGCTGATCCCTCTGCAAAGCCAGGAATACAGCTTAACAGTGTAACATTAGAAAATGTTGACCATTTCCGCTACCTTGGCAGCCACCTTTCCACAAAAGTCAACATTGACACTGAAATACAATGCCGTCTGAGCTCCGCGAGTGCAGCAGAATGCAGCAGAGAGTGTTTGATGACCGGGACATCCGTAGAGATACCAAGGTGCTTGTTTACAAAGCCATTATCCTCCCAACCCTGCTCTACGCCTGCGAAACGTGGACGGTCTACAGACATCACACCCAACTCCTGGAGCATTTCCATAACCATTGTCTCAGAAAAATCCTGCAAATCTTTTAGGAAGACAGGCGGACAAATGTCAGCGTGCTGGAAGAAGCAAAGACCACCAGCATTGAAGTGATGCTCCTACGCTATCAACTCCGCTGGACTGGCCACATTGTCCGAATGCCTGATCACCGTCTCCCAAAGCAGTTGCTCTACTCCGAATTCAAGAATGGGAAACGTATTGTTGGTGGGCAGGAAAAGAGATTTAAAGATGGGCTTAAAGCCAACCTTCAAAACTGTGGCATAGACACTGAGAACTGGGAAGCCCTGGCCCTTGAGCGCTCTAATTGGAAGTCAGCTGTGACCAGCAGTGCTGCGGAGTTCGAAGAGGCACAAATGGAGGGCTTAAGGGAGAAACGTGCCAAGAGGAAGGAGAGTCAAGCTAACCCTGACCGGGACCGCCTTCCACCTGGAAACCGATGTCCTCACTGCGGGAGAATATGCAGATCAAGAATAGGTCTCTTCAGCCATCTACGGACACACCCCCAAGGTGGAAGACAATCATCCTCGAACTATGAGGGATCACCTAAGTAAGTAAGTAAGTAAGTAAGGTGGTAGGAGACTCCCTGCTGAGAGGAATATAAATAGTGGTTTATGAAAATGACAGAATGACTTGAGAGGTATGTGGTCACACATATCCTTCCCTTTTGGTCTACATGAAAACTAATGACACCGTAAGACATAACCTTCGATATCACAAGGGATTAAAAGGCAAGACGCCAATGGACCTAGATGCACAGATTGTCATTCTGTCTCTTTTCCCAGTTGAAGGATATGGCCTAGGAAGGAAGAGAAGAATAGTGGAGGTGAGCAACTGGCTCTGCTGATGGTGCTATCAGGGACAGTTTTTGGACCATGGTCTTCAGTTTCAAGAAGATAGATGTCTAGTAAGTGATGGATTGCACCTCACAGTAGTTGGCAGGAATGTTTTTACTAAGAGTCTCACCTGGATCAGGGGGACTTTAAACTGAAAGAGATAGTATTCTTGAGGGCAGGATCTCATCAAGAACTAGAGATAATGGACTGAGTATTACATAGAGAATGGGGCAAATCGCACAAGAACCCAAAACGGAGAAGAAAAAACCTTATATAAGCAGCTAGGGGGAATGTCCCTTGGTCTTAGATATAGCTATATTGATGCACATAGCATGAGAAATAAACAGGATGAAATTGAACCTTTGACATAGCAAAACACATATGATGTAGACATCACTGAAACCTGGTGGGATGAGTCTCATGATTGGAATGAAGTAACAGAGGAGTATAACCTGTTTCAGAGAACTAGAAAGAAGGAGTAGCAGCATTATATTATATGTCAAGCAGCAGCTGCTTCCTGGTAAATGGGGATTGGGGGAGTTGGGACAGAATTTATTGCATAGTTACATAACCTGGTAAATAAAGAAATCTACATTTCCAGGTATGCTTTCCAGAAAAAAAAAACAATTGTCAGAACTTTCCACTGGCAATACTTTAATTAATCTTAAAGTATACAGTGTTCCCTCACTACTTCGTGGTTCACTTTTCGTGGATTCATTGTTTTGCAGTTTTTCAATAAACTCTAAAAGACTATTATGAAACATTAAAAATTACAATTTTCAGCCTAAGGAAGGGAGGAAGGAGAAGCCAAAGGGAAAGAAAAGGAGCCCAAGTGGCAACGGGAGGAGAAAGAGGCAATTTATCAACATACAATTGGTTGATAAAAACTTAAAATAATGTATAACTACTAAATAATGTGTAAATATTAAAATAAATATAGCATCCCTACTTTGTGGATTTTCACTTATTGCGGGTGGTCCTGGAACCTAACTCCAGCGATAAGTGAGGGAACACTGTACTCCAAATATCTTGATGTGTTTTTGATCTGTTCTTTTTCTTGATCTTGCCTTTGTCATTTTGATTCTGAATAAATCAGATAAACAGGGTTGTTGTATGTCTTTCGGGCTGTGTGGCCATGTTCCAGAAGTATTCTCTCCTGACGTTTCGCCCACATCTATGGCAGGCATCCTCAGAGGTTGTGAGGTATGGATCTGATAAACTTTGTAGCTTGATCATTTATGGGTTGCAGGTCAGCAACTATTGGTCCCATATTTAAGAATAGTGAAATGCAGTCTTTTCACTGTCATTTTATAGAGGTGTTGTGCACCTTCAAGTCATTTTCATCTTAAGGCAATCCTAAGGCAACTCTATCAGCGTTAAAGCGCTGAGCTGCTGAACTTGGGACCAAAAGGTCCCAGGTTCAAATCCTGGAGCGGAATGAGCGCCCACTGCTAGCTCCAGCTCCTGCCAACCTAGCAGTTCGAAAATATGCCAATGTGAGTAGATCAATAGGTACCGATTCAGCGGGAAGGTAAAGGCGCTCCACGCAGTCATGCCGGCCACATGACCTTGGAGGTGTCTACGGACAACGCCGGCTCTTCGGCTTAGAAATGGAGTTAAGCACCAACCCCCAGAGTCGGTCACGACTGGACTTAACGTCAGGGGAAAACCTTTACCTTTAAGGCAACTCTATCATGATATTTTCTTGGCAAGATTTGTTCAGAGGGAGATTTGCTGTTGCCTTCGTTTGAGGCTGAAGGAGTGTGGCTTGCCCAGGTTCACCTGGTGAGTTTCTATCACTGAAAAGGAATTCGAACCCTTGTCTATTGAGTTATAGTTAAAGTCTCAAATGACTTCTGCAATGGCCCCTTATAGTGATCCTTTCATGGAAAGAATTATAAGCATTTGATTAAACCCAAAACATCCCCAGCCCTTGGAATGAATCCTGGTTTTCACAGATTCCTCAGAAGTGGGAATGGCTCACTTAGCTCTCCATGGCAGATTGTATGCTATTGCCGTGTCTGGAATTCATTGCCTACAGCTGTTTAGAAATAGCATTAGCGTCATCATGCTTCCCACTCCTTTTCCTGTCTCTGCTTGTTATCTAGGCACATATGGTATATCCCTTTAGGAAAAAAGAACTTGTCTAAGGATAAAGACACTTTCAAAGCATTCCAAGAATAAATATTATTTCCCTGGCAGGAGGATTGCTTTGGAATTCAGGACATGTGTATGTATACCATTGGTGCAGCTATAGGGTAAGCGGAATGAAAGCATCCTTCCCATGAACATTTTCCTTCAGTCCCCACATTTCTAGTATTGAAAAGAGAAAAATTGTTCACACCAAGAAATCTCATATTTGCTGTGGTTACATTCACCATAGATTTGCCTGCCCCTTTTCTTTGGGTGCCTTAACTGTGCATATTAATCTATCATTAACATTTAAGTTACTGCAACACTAGAAATTTGGGAACAAAAGGAAAATTTTGGGTGGGGGCAGAATTCTTATTGGGGACAACATCCCCATTTTGTTAGCCACATGCCTGATTCAAACTATTTGTACCATTTCACTTTATTTGAAATAAAGTGAATACTTTCCCAAAAACATAGCCAGGGAAGGATGTGAACAAGCATATCCAGAACTCCATTACACATGTTTGAAGTCTAAAATGTGAAATATCTTACGTGATTCATCTGATTCAAAGGCATAGTTGTCTTCTCCAATTTTTTTAATGCTGCACAAGGTGACTGGTTCAGGCATGGTCTGCTTCTTCAGTTTTCTATTAATAAATTAATAATAATAATATATATAATAATAACTTTATTTTTATACCCTGCCCCATCTCCCCGGAGGGACTCGGAGCGGCTTACATGGGGCCATGCCCGACATAAAAATACAATAACAGCGATAAAACAATAAAAACAATTTTTCATATGACAGTTTTCTCTAGCCTTGGCACTTTCCTAAGCCAAATGGCTTTTCCAGTAGAACTCAGGAAATCCTGTGTGTTTACGTTTCATTTAATGATTTACTTATTTGTTTTCTTGTGTTAAAAATCCCCCAGTCTTAATTTTGTCAGTGTCGAACATCACGTCCAATCAATACAGTAGAGTCTCACTTATCCAAGCCTCGGTTGTCCAAGCTTCTGGATTATCCAAGCCATTTTTGTAGTCAATGTTTTCAATATATCGTGATATTTTGGAGCTAAATTCATAAATACAGTAATTGCAACATAACATTATTGTGTATTGAACTACTTTTTCTATCAAATTTGTTGTATAACATGATGTTTTGGTGCTTAATTTTTAAAATCATAACCTAATTTGATGTTTAATAGGCTTTTCCTTAATCCCTCCTTATTTTCCAACATATTCGCTTATCCAATGTTCTGCCAGCTCGTTTATGTTGGATAAGTGAGACTCTACTGTATATGCAAACACAGGTATTCCAATCCCAACCCCAATGTCAAAATCCAAAAAATCTCTAGTCTCAAGCATCCCCAATAAGGAAAATTAACCTGTTTGGGGATTTTCTGCAACAGAAAGTAATAAAAGACATACACGTCAAGTGTCTAAATATGCCCATATTTACTCAAGTCTAATGTGCCATCAAATCTAAATGTGCACCTCAATTTTCAAAACCCTGAAACCAAAAAAAAAAAAAAGAATATTTGCTGGCAAATGCAATGCTCAGCAGCAAAATGCGCACTCTTTGTAATTTGGCCAAAAAAGATGCTCATAACAGTGGCTGCCTGCTTATAATTCTTTCTTTAAAAACAAAACTCCAAAGCTTACAGCAATGGAAAAGAAAACCTTGGAATATACCTATACTGAAGAATGAATCCACTTTAACTGCCCTGGTTCATTGCAATGGGTCCATGAAGGCTATAGTCCAGGATCATGGGATCCTCCGGTGGCCTAGGGGATAAAAGCCTTGTGACTTGAAGGTTGGGTTGCTGACCTGAAGGCTGCCAGGTTCGAATCCCACCCGGGGAGAGCGCGGATGAGCTCCCTCTATCAGCTCCAGCTCCATGCGGGGACATGAGAGAAGCCTCCCACAAGGATGGTAAAACATCAAAACATCCGGGCGTCCCCTGGGCAACGTCCTTGCAGACGGCCAGTTCTCTCACTCCAGAAGCAACTCCCATTGCACCTGACACACACACACACACACACACACAAAGGGAGCTGCCAAAAACTACCGATGCCTCATCAAATTACAAATCCCAGGATTGCATAGCATTGAGTCATGGCAAATAAATTAGAGATAGCATCCCTCATGCAGACCTCCATCTGCTCCTGAAGCAGCTTCCCCTTTTGCTTTGGCTCAGCACTAAGATTAATGTATTATGTGAATCTAATGTGGACCCTAATTTTGGGAAGGTAATTTAGCCAAGGAGTCCCGGTAACGAAGTGTGTTAAAGCGCTGAGCTGCTGAACTTGCAGACCGAAAGGTCCCAGGTTCAAACCCCGGGAGGGGCATGAGCGGCCGCTGTTAGCTCCAGCTTCTGCCAACCTAGCAGTTCGAAAACATGCCAATGTGAGTAGATCAATAGGTACCGCTCCGGTGGGAAGGTAACTGCGCTCCATGCAGTCATGCCAGCCACATGACCTTGGAGGTGTCTACGGACAACACCGGCTCTTCGGTTTAGAAATGGAGATGAGCACCAACCCCCAGAGTCAGACATGACTGGACTTAACGTCAGGGGAATACCTTTACCTTTACCCAGTTTAGCCAAAAAAGTTGCACATTAGATTTGAGTTAATACAGTGTGTCCATTTGCAGGCTGTATCAATAAACCACTCTTTCAAATGTTGCAGGCATTGTTGGGTCTTCTATCTGTTGAGTCATGGGTAGGGGAGAATTACAGTACCCTTCCAAAACTGGAGTATCAGTCTTTTGACATTCAAAGTGCATGAAAGACACTGGAAATACTTACACTTTTAAAATTGCCTGCTTTTATTGATATTTATGAATAAAGAATGCTTCTTTCCCTCTTTTTTCAGTTATAATTTATAACTGGTATCTTTATGGCCTATCATTATATTATTTGTTACATAAAAAGGTGATATAACACATTGCTATTATTATTACAATAATTTATAATTTATTTATTTATTTATTTATTTATTTATTTACAGTTTTTATATTCCGCCCTTCTCACCCCGAAGGGGTTCAGGGCGGATCACATTATATACATATAGGGCAAACATTCAATGCCCATATACACATAGAACCGAGACAGACACAGAGGCAATTTAACCTTCTCCTGAGGGGATGTTCGATTCTGGCCACAGGGGGGGAGCAGCTGCTTCATCATCCACTCTGACCGCACTTCCTCATTCCAATGTCGTAAATTAGTTAATCTTGCCTCCCCACTTTTATAAGTGGTACCTTATTTCCTACTTGATAGATGCAACTATCTTTCGGGTTGCTAGGTCAACAACGAGCAGGGGCTATCTTTTATTTTTAATTGACGGGTGCTCACCCCGCCACGGGCTGGCCTCGAACTCATGACCTCATGGTCAGAGTGATTTATTGCAGCAGGTTGCTCACCAGCCTGCGCCATAGCCCGACCCCAATTTCAACTGAGTATTAAGAAATAGAATTTTGATGAAGGGGCTGGCAAACTTACTGGGGGACCGGGAACACAATAAATATCAGAATACTAGATGCAAATAAATTTTGTTTTCCCACCCTCTGTAGTATGAGAAAAGTGGGGCCTCAAGGAAGATTTCACGGAAGGAAGATAGGGGAATTTGTATTTGGCAATGCGTTAATTTATCTCCTCCCCATAGCTACAGGCTTAGGAAGGTGCCTGGGGAAATAAATTGGCCACTGGATCCACCGTAGTGCCCTCATTTTAGGAATATAGCTAATTGACTTTAGGGGTCTAGAATTTTTTAAAAAACACTTTATTTTACAGCTTCAGCTATAGTGTCTGACAGAAATGTTTCCAGTTTCTGCTAGATATGATGTAGCAGATGCCGGTCTTAAAAACAGGCTAATATTTACACTGCAGCTCTCAAAGTAGAGAATTAAGATGGAGCAGGGTGGACATAAAAGAAAGAATTTCCACAGGACAAAATGTTTGCCCCTTTGTCCCACCTCATCTTATCTTTACCCACATCCACTTCTACAATCCAGCTCAGAGCTCCCTTTCCCACTCACACTCAATTGCATTACAATAAAAACCTAAGGCAATATAGACCTTCCACATCATGTATAATTTTCTGTAATGTAACCTGTGCTCCATGCAGTCATGCCGGCCACATGACCTTGGAGGTGTCTACAGACAACGCTGGCTCTTCGGCTTAGAAATGGAGATGAGCACCAACCCCTAGAGTCGGTCACGACTGGACTTAACATCAGGGGAAAACCTTTACCTTTACCTTTACCTGTCCTAAAATGATAAGTGAATGATTTCTTAAATAAATAAAGCGATTTCATCTTCCTCCTGGTGTTTTAAAAGAAACATCTTAAGCTATTGGTTTTTTTTTTATATGGTTTTGACTCTATGCAACAGAACAATATGAAGAACGTACTTCACAAAACACAGATTATTCTTTTCAATAATAGTGGCTTTTTTCTCATAAGGACAACAGCAACACAAGAAAATGACAAGACATTTTGAATGAAACATTTTAAATTACTTATTACTACTAGTAGGAATTCTTATTCTGAAGATATACTCACCAGTTGAAGGAAATAAAGGAAGAGACAAGAAAACAACATCCAAGGATTCAGTCGAGTGAAATTAGCCAGTAGCTTGCATATTGATTTTTAAAATATACCAGTTCATAGTATAGCAACCCATGTAACAGGATTTAAGCTGTCCAGTTGTCATGGAGTGTTTGCACATAGGTCAGTACCCTTGTGGTTATCAAAGTTCAGTGACATTCAATGTAGAATTTTAACCTAACTTAGCAGAAAAAGAGGGGAGATACTCCTGAAATACTACCCTCGAAGATGTGAAAGAGAAATTAACTCACCTACCTTTACCATTTTAGTGAGGAAACAATATATTTTAGACAGTGTAAGGAATACAATGGGTTGGGTTAGAAAGACTTCTGCTTGCTTTGATCTCAGTACAATGTTTGTGTTTGAAAATGGTGCAGTGTTCCATCTTGAAAACTGGAGTTTAATGCCCTATACCTTTCCCACTTGGCAGTTCAACAAAGAAAATGGTTTTCAATGCAGCACTCTTCTTTTATTTGACCTAGCACCGAAAAGTTATGTAAAGCTATCTATGGGCTTGTCTCTATGGGTGTTAGAACCCAGACTTATCCTGAGTTGGCTACTGGCTGTCCCCGTATTGTTTCTCCCCTTCCAGTAAATATTGTGAGTTAAACCGGGTTCATCTGGTTTAGTCCCATGTTAGTAAAATCTGGGGGATGGTTCAGGGTTTGCTTAAAACTCTGGAGTAACCTGCGGCTTTGACGGCAGTGCAGACAATAGGAACAGGTCTGATTCAGGTTGGGCTACTATCTGCATGGGGCACTGTTGCCATCCCTCTTTCCCTATGGTCATCCGTGCAGGAAAAAGAGGCTGGATTATGCTCATGTTACCACTATCACTGCTCCTAGCCAGTGGCAGAGTTCCTGACCATCACAATGTAACCAGCTAGCCCCCAGAAACAGCAGGTGAGAATAACTACCCTGTGCCGTCGCACCTGGGGCTATAACTCTTAGCGAAAGAGGCATGGACGTGACATCTTTCCCCAGGGGATTGCTTCTTGCCCTCCTTTAAGGAAACTGGAACTCCCAAGGACCAAAACACTGTAGATAACTCAAAACTGGTTTTATTGTTCACAAAAGGTTATCCCAATAAGCTGGAAGTTTCAAAGGGGTAAAGGAAAATATACATTACAGGCTTTGGTTGTCTTAAGTCCAAGGAGCTCTGTAGCTGAGAACCTTTTCCAGGTCCCTCTTTCTCAATGGCTGTGAATGCCGGAGCGATCCTCAGCCTCAGTCCAAATGGCCTATGTTTGAAGACACAGTCTTCCTCTGATGCCAAAGAACTGATCTGAAGGTGCTTGAGACTTCTCAACGTCGTCCAGGTTGGCCCTGAACATGAAACAATAAGTCTCAAAGGTAAGAACCTCAGAATTGGTGCTGAGAGGTAACTTAATCAAGGGCTTTTAGAGCCAAGTCTCTCTCTCACGCCCATCTGGTAGAAAGCTTGATGGTGGAATGAAAAACGGAAACACTGTCCTACTCCAGGAAGAGGTGGAGCCAAACAATTGAGCTGAGGAAGCAATATAACTGGTGCAAACAACATTGATTGACAGCTATAAATAAGCAATCAATCCAACTACATTTACAGGGTAAAGGCAAAATCAGGCATGATACAACAATTAAAATCTTGCTACTTGTTGCCATTATTATACCGCTCTTTATTGTCCATTCAACTGTGAAATTACCTTTCCCCATTTCGGAACATTCTGCACTTTGCCCAGGATCTATGAATTAGTCTCCTGTTTTTAACACTGTATGCTGCATGTTGATTTTAATTATTGTTTTTTACTGATGCTGATGTTTTTATTGGGATAATTGTGTTATTGCTCTGTTATTGTTATTTGATTGTTGTATCGGGCAAGGCCCCATGTAAGCCGCCCTGAGTCCCTTCGGGGAGATGGGGCGGGGTATAAAAATAAAGTTATTATTAAAGTTATTATTATTAACTTACAGTTCGACATATAGATGGCGCCACTCCTGCTGTCACAACCCAGTGTGTGCCGCTAATCTGAAATCAGGATCAAGGAGACGTTCTGGGTGAAGGCAGCAGAAACAGAGGTATATTCAACTGGCCAGATGGATGTCAGAACAGCATAATCGCTCAAAGAACTGACATGACTCAGACAGAAAAGCACAACACATTTTATACAGGTATTCAAACCTCCCGCTGCCTCCCCTGATTGGTCAGGAGACGTGTCTCCTGGGATCTGTCCTGTCATTAGCTGAGACTTCATCCTGATGTCATCTGGCCTGCGGTCTGTATGTTGTGCAGGCCTGATCTGTAATATCAAATGTTTTGTTATAATCTTTAAACAGGTAGGTTTTCTTTTGAAATTCTTTAGTGCAATCCATCATCAAATATATGTTTTGATATGATCTCTAGTGCTTCTTCCTTTCTTCAACTTGGCTTGGCATTTCTCACTCCATATATGATAAAAGTCTTTATTGTAGAATTTTGAGCATCACTTCTCCTGCATAGGGAATTAATGCAATGATCCTGTAGTTACAGCAATCCCTTGTGTCCATTTTTTTTGGAGGGGGGTGGTGAAATGTATGTTGAGAGCTTCCAATTTGTCGTCTGTTGTTTTGTTTTTCATATTTGCTGACAGGTTTTAGTTCTAACCAGAATAAATTCCATCTCTGTAGCTTGAAGCAGTTCTATTAGTATGCGAACCATTCACGGTGATTTATTTATCCCAAGTCCTGTGAAAGTAGCTCCCAGTTAACTTTCTAAAACTGTCCATTTATCTTCATGTGGTTCTTCCTCAAATGAATCTTTGCTATCTTATATAATTCTTCTATTTATTATAGTACCTCATGCTACAGTTATGACTTAGTAGATATAAAAACCACATTGAAAGGTATTGCTGAGGAAGGGAGTGGTATTAAGTTGAGAGAACGATTCATCATTCTTTCTGTCAGTCTCTGGAATATATTGCATCAAACAAAGAGGTTACTTCTAGGTGCAAGTCAGTGCTTGGTCACTTCAGGTGTATCGAGATGACACAGCACCTTGTGCCTCCTTCAGCTCTCTAGAAGGAACTTCTAAGCTGTAAAATCTAGTTGACATAATTACATTTAGCAGATGACATTTCCCCCATCTTTGCTTTCTGATGGTTCAATGTCCACAAACTTTGATTCATGTACAAAATTAATAAAAAAAATTATATGGAATTACTTTCAGGTTATGGGTATAAGGTGTATACAAAACATAAGTGATCTTTGTGTTTAGACTTGGGTCCCATCTCTAAGGGTGCATGTACACTGTAAAATTAATGCAGTTTGACACCACTTTAACTGTCAACAAACCAACATAAAAAATCCCATATTTTCTCAGTGTAGGGACATACAGAGATTTGAATATGTGCATATTCTTGCACCTGAAAATCTCATATATTTTTTTGCCCTTTGTAGTGATTGCTCCTGTGTTTTCAGGGGACATTGATGGCCACCCTCCATTTTCAAGCAGCTCCTGAGGTAAAGGTACTGTCTGGACGGGCTCTTATTGTCTATGTTTTAAGTTATTTTTAAGTTTTGTGAGAAGTGTTATTATATTGTGATTTTATTGTGTTACTGTTTTTATTGATGTAATACTGTTTTGGGCTTGTAAGCTGCCCCGAGTCCTTCGGGAGATGGAACGGAGTATAAATAAAGTTTTTTTAAAAAATTATTATTGTTATTATTGTTATTATTATTATTATTAAATAACTTTAGTTCTATTTATAATTTAATTATAATTTAACTTCCTTGTTCTTCAATGATGGGGAATTTTACTTGTGCTCTCTTTCATTTTGTGAGTCCCAAGGCTGAGGAAAAGGTGTGACAGACACAAATAAGCAAAAAAAATCATCTAAAATAATTGTTTGTTTGGGTTTTTTTTTTAAAAAAAAAAATCTCTTTGTGTGAGTGTTATGTATTCACGGCAAGGCTGAATACAACTCCTTGCCTCTGGGTGTTTCCTAGAGAAGGAAACACGTTTGACTCATTGCCTCAGCAAAGAACACACATGTGAAAAAGCAGCTCCTCCAGTAATGTGACTCATTAATACGGACTAAACATGCCATTTGTTTATGCCATGAGTCACACTCCATTCAGTCATAGCATAATTTAAAAAGGCTGCCCAATAGAGAAATCATAGGTTAACATTTCCACCTCAAAGAAGGAGAGCGACAACCAAACAGAGGTCTAGACAAGCCACTCTTTTAACAGCATTTTGCCACAACAATCTTCTTCCATTGGGTGAGTGCTAATTCCAACTTTGATGTAACTTTTTGGTGTGGTGTCATGACTAAAACTGTACCTAACTGAACTAACATGCAATATTTAATGTAATCCATACATAACATAAAGTACTGTGAAATGTTATTAACAGTTAGTTTGGTTATCCATTCACAACAAATAGTAGAAAGGCAATCTTGAAATATTTTTAAAATAATATTGTTATTCATTGTTCCAATGAGCCTTTCACACTATGGATTACTTCATTTAATATGGCAGAAACTTTAGCAGTTGAAGATAACAATAACAATATATTCAGATTACAGGAAATACGTTTGTAATTTGGTGATGGAAGAAGGAGTTTTCCCATACCTCTATATCTAGACTACTGATTTGGCATATTGTCTATATTTCTTTTAAACTTCACATAAGTTTTAGAATTGCATGGCAGATAGATGTTCAGTAGATGGGGCGATGTCCATCTGTAAATAAGTAGTGACAGAAAGTACTTCCGATGTTGAATATGACAGTGTGTCTTTGATAGTGGCAGGAAGAAAAGGTTTGCTGGCAGATAGACTTTAGATAGACTTTAGATAGACTCTAAAGCCTTTGACTGTGTGGATCATAATAAACTATGGCATGTTCTTGGTGGTATGGGAATACTAAGTCACCTTGTCTGTCTCCTGAGAAATCTGTATAAAGACCAAGTAGCCACAGTAAGAACAGACCACGGAACAACAGACTGGTTCAAGATTGGGAAAGGAGTGTGGCAGGGCTGCATACTTTCACCCTCCCTATTCAACTTGTACGCAGAACACATCATGCGACATGCGGGGCTTGAGGAATCCAAGGCCGGAGTTAAAATAGCCGGAAGAAACATTAACAACCTTAGGTATGCAGATGATACCACTCTGATGGCTGAAAGTGGGGAAGAGCTGAGGAGCCTTATCACCAAGGTGTAAGAAGAAAGTGCAAAAGCCGGGTTGCAGTTAAACGTCAAGAAAACCAAGATCATGGCAACTACACCTATTGATAACTGGCAAATAGAGGGAGAAAACATGGAGGCAGTGACAGACTTTATATTTCTAGGCGTGAAGATCACTGCAGATGCAGACTGTAGCCAGGAAATCAGAAGACTTTGACTTCTTGGGAGGAGAGCAATGGCCAACCTTGACAAAATAGTGAAGAGCAGAGACATCACACTGACAACAAAGGTCCACATAGTCAAAGCAATGGTATTCCCCATAGTAACCTATGGATGCGAGAGCTGGACCATAAGGAAGGCTGAGTGAAGGAAGATAGATGGTTTTGATCTTTGGTGCTGGAGGAAAATCCTGAGAGTGCCTTGGACCGCAAGAAGATCCAGCCAGTCCATCTTCGAGGAAATAATGCTCACTGGAGGGAAGGATATTAGAGGCAAAGTTGAAGTATTTTGGCCATAGAATCATAGAATCATAGAATCATAGAATAGTAGAGTTGGAAGAGACCTCATGGGCCATCCAGTCCAACCCCCTGCCAAGAAGCAGGAAATCGCATTCAAAGCACCCCCGACAGATGGCCATCCAGCCTCTGCTTAAAAGCCTCCAAGGAAGGAGCCTCCACCACAGCCCGGGGGAGAGAGTTCCACTGTCGAACAGCCCTCACAGTGAGGAAGTTCTTCCTGATGTTCAGGTGGAATCTCCTTTCCTGTAGTTTGAAGCCATTGTTCCATGTCCTAGTCTGCAGGGCAGCAGAAAACAAGCTTGCTCCCTCCTCCCTATGACTTCCCTTCACGTATTTGTACATGGCTATCATGTCTCCTCTCAGCCTTCTCTTCTGCAGGCTAAACATGCCCAGCTCTTTAAGCCGCTCCTCATAGGGCTTGTTCTCCAGACCCTTAATCATTTTAGTCGCCCTCCTCTGGACGCTTTCCAGCTTGTCCACATCTCCCTTCAACTGTGGTGCCCAGAATTGGACACAGTATTCCAGGTGTGGCCTGACCAAGGCAGAATAGAGGGGGAGCAGGACTTCCCTGGATCTAGACGCTATACCCCTATTGATGCAGGCCAGAATCCCGTTGGCTTTTTTAGCTGCTGCATCACATTGTTGGCTCATGTTTAACTTGTTGTCCACGAGGACTCCAAGGTCTTTTTCGCACACACTGCTGTCAAGCCAGGCGTCCCCCATTCTGTATCTTTGATTTCCATTTTTTCTGCCGAAATGAAGTATCTTGCATTTGTCCCTGTTGAACTTCATTTTGTTAGTTTCGGCCCATCTCTCTAGTCTGTCAAGATCGTTTTGAATTCTGCTCCTGTCTTCTGGAGTGTTAGCTATCCCTCCCAGTTTTGTGTCATCTGCAAACTTGATGATCGTGCCTTCTAACCCTTCGTCTAAGTCGTTAATAAAGATGTTGAACAGAACCGGGCCCAGGACGGAGCCCTGCGGCACTCCACTTGTCACTTCTTTCCATGATGAAGATAACGCATTAGTGAGCACCCTTTGGGTTCGTTCGCTTAGCCAATTGCAGATCCACCTAACCGTAGTTTTGTCTAGCCCACATTTTACTCACATCATGAGAAGACGGGAAAGCTTGGAAAAGATCATGATGCTGGGGAAAATGGAAGAAAAAAGGAAGAGAGGCCGACCAAGGGCAAGATGGATGGACGGTATCCTTGAAGTGACTGGCTTGACCTTGAAGGAACTGAGGGCAGCGACAGCCGACAGAGAGCTCTGGCGTGGACTGGTCCATGAGGTAACTAAATGTCGGAAAGGACTATATGACTGAGAGAGAGAGAGAGACTTTAGCCACCAGGGGCCTTTTCATACCATGCACTGTGGTTCTACTCTAGCTGTTATGGCAACAGTTTATGGGATCCTAGGATTGACAGATTGGGAAGGGAACCTCTGAACCCCCAATTAGAATCATAGAATTATAGAATCATAGAGTTGGAAGAGACCTCACAGGCCATCCAGTCTAACCTCGCGTCATAGAAACCACATTTCAGCAAACTGACACTGCGAACCTATATACTGAAGCAGAGCCAACAATATACAAATTGAACAGAGCCAACAATATACAAATTGAAAACTATTTGCTGCTTATCCATTGCTGCTTACCAGAAGAAGGACAACCGAAACTGGAGTAAACCCGGGAACCAGTAGTAAACGGACTATTGCAATCTACACCAGCTACTTAGATACAGCATTGTGTTCTCCTAGCTGGGGAGCTATAAACGGCTCTTTTTGACAACTACTCAGAATCAACATCAATGCAAAGTTTGTTCCCCAGACTTGGGATCTTACTCTTGAGAAACGGAACATACTTCCAATAGACTGTAATTTCAAGAAATATTCTATACACTTGATGTCATCAACACAGGATCTCAAAGAATCAAAGGAACTTTTGGTCAAGGTTTTTTCTAGAATAAGCTTTTCAATACCTGTGTAGTCTTAAAAGATATATTAACCAATATTATTTTGTAAAGGTTGAATGTGTTTATATTATGTTGGTTGCCAAATCCAATTGGAGTGTTCAGAAACTGTTTAAATAGTGGAGACTACTTGATATGTTTTTACTTTAGTCCACATTTAAGCCTTGATAATTACAGTTTCCTTTAAACATTACAATCTGGAAGATACTACTGTGGATTACAACAGTTGATTGTACTTATTATTTTTATTATTGTTGTTAACTCTCAGGTAATAATGTATATACATGATGCTCTAATTACATAGTACATTTTATGTTTTGAACTTTTATAGTATTTGCTTATCTTTTTTACATAGAAAGAAGATAGCTCTATACTCAGAGAGGCCTGACTATTTCTGTGGCCTTTACATGTCACATCTCTTTTTATGTTTTGAACCTTTATAGTGTCTGCTTATGTCTTCGACATCATCCAGTCTAACCTCCTGCCAAGAAGCAGGAGTCCATACAATGCAGCCACACCATTAAAGTGTCATCATAAGGAGCATTTACACTATGGAATTAATGCAGTTTGACACAACTTTAACTGCCATGTCTCAATGCTATGGTGAGCCACCCATCTTCAAATTTGCCAAAAAAAAGTCTAGACCGCTCTTTGGCAGAAAAGGCTATAAACCTGCTGTTACCATTTTGTTTGCTCCAAGCTGCCCCTCTGCCCTTTCCCCCCTATCTGTTCTGCCTCCCCCTTCCAGTTTTAAAACAAGGATCCACTGCTGTCACATTGTTTTGTGTGGTTGCACTTCCTGTTCTATCAGGTTAATTATGCACATGGACTTGAAACCAAGGATTGACTTGAGCCGCCAGTAGTAACAGCAACTGTGGAAAGGAAGTGGTAGAGATGGTGGCTTAGTAGGATGTGACATTTGTTTTACTGCTGCAATAAACATTTCTCTCCATATGAATTTTAGGTACTCATTTGTTGTCTGAACCCTGTCCTGAAATCTCTTGAACTATGGGTCAAGAGCCTACATCACATGTATTACTAAGTATTGTCTCCTAGTCTTCTAGTCTGACTTGCTCATCAATACTTTGGTAATAATCAACAGTTCTCTTCGCATCTTACAAACTCAGGTTTGTAATATGGCCTTCCTAATGCCTTCTACCTTATCAATAATTATAGACTGAGGTCCTAAAGCAGTGATTTAGTTATGAGGTAAAGGTAAAGGTTTTCCCCTGATGTTAAGTCCAGTCGTGACCGACTCTGGGGGTTGGTGCTCATCTCCATTTCTAAGCCGAAGTGCCGGCGTTGTCCATAGACATCTCCAAGGTCATGTGGCCGGCATGACTACATTAGTTATGAATGTGTAGCTAAATATCATCTCCTGACCAGACATCTAGACCAGGGGTCCCCAAACTACGGCCCGCGGGCCACATGCGGGCCATCAATGCCATTTATCCAGCCCCCACAGCACGAAGGCAGAAGGGGCTTGGGCTAAATGGTCCAAGGGGTCTCTTCCAACCCTCTTTGTTGTTGTTGTTGTTGTTGTTGTTGTTGTTATTATTATTATTATTATTATTATTATTATTATTATTATTGAGGCTGGGAGACCATCTGTCAGGGGTGCTTTGCTTGTGCTTTTGGTCCACAAAGGCAGAGGGGGTTGGGCTAAATATATTATTATTATTATTATTATTATTATTATTATTATTATTACTATTATTATTATTGCTTGGTGGCCAACTATAGTCTGGCTCTCCAACGGTCTGGGGGGATCGTGAACTGGCCTCCAGTTTTTAAAGTTTGGGGACCCCTGATCTAGACCTATCTTAACAACAAGCATCTGTTATGAACAATGACATTGAAGCAGAGGTCCTGGTTCTGGTTGTCATAGGCTCCATCCACACAGCTGAATAAAATCCCACATTATCTGGTTTGAACTGGGATAGATGACAGTGTGGACTCAGATAACCCAGTTCAAAGCAGATATTGTAGATTATTTTGCCTTGATTGATTATATGGCTGTGTGGAAATATCCTAAGTTTGGTGGATATGTCATCCTAAACACCAGCAGAACAGAATTTCGTTGTTTGGAGTGGCTCCTTGGAATTTAAGATAGAGTTCAGAGGACATTTATGATCATATTAACAGTGCATGGATTGTGAATATGTAGTACATACAGTAAGATTACCGTATCCATGGGGGATACAATCCCACCAGGACCATAGTTACCTGAAACTGCAGATATGTCCTAATATTATTGAATTACCTTATTTCTGATCCCAGGGTACCTTCTGTTGGAGGACATGGAGATTATTAGAGAAGTATTCTCTCTGGGAATTTACTAGCTCCTCCAACCCAAATTTATGGTTATTTCTGGGGGGAGCAGCTATAAAATTGCCTAAATAATCTAACAAACTCCCAAATATGATTTTTTTCCCCTAGCATAAGTAAGTAAAATCACAGTTGTAGAGGTCTTACTCTGTAATTGAATATGGTACATTTATAGATCCGTAATTCTTTGCTGTGAATGTTTAACTGCATTACAGGATGTCAGCCACTGAATATAAACATTTCTGTCAAATAAAGGAATCATAGTGTAGGTTAAATATGCTTTATCGGAAATGCTTGTAGCCAGGAGTGTTTGAATTTCACATTTCTTTATTTTTATAATACCTATATTTTTATACATGTATATAAAGACACATCTAGATCATGTGCCCCAGGTCGAAACACAAACTTTTTCACATACACTTTATAGGTAAAGGTAAAGGTTTCCCATGACATTAAGTCCAGTCGTGACCGACTCTGGGGATTGGTGCTCATCTCCATTTCTAAGCTGAAGAGCCGGCGTTGTCCCTAGACACCTCCAAGGTCATGTGGCCAGCATGACTGCATGAAACACCGTTACCTTCTCGCCGGAGCGGTACCTATTGATCTACTCACATTTGTATGTTTTCAAACTGCTAGGTTGGCAGAAGCTGGAGCTAACAGCGGGCTCTCACTCCGCTCCCCGGATTTGAACCTGGGACCTTTCAGGATACCTGAGGCAAAAAAGTATTTCTCTTTCCTCTCCTTATTAATAAAAGTACTATATATACTAATGTCTAAGTCGTCCTTATGTCTAAGGGCAGATTATGTGACTCAAATTATGGATATGGATATGACCGGTGGATGAGTTGGGGATCATTCTGTGACGAGGTGAAAGCATCAATGCCACTTTGTGTGACCAGCTTTCCCTGGCCACTATTGCCATTTCCCTATCCAGATATTCAAAAAGACCAGAAGTGGTACCACAGAGGAAAGATATACTAAGCTTTCATCTTTCATCGCTCTACTCAGAGAAGAGGATGATTCCTTGCTTGTTGTTTGGTTGTTCTTGGGCACTGAATGTCTGCCATTTTTGTTATTTTTTGGAAACTGCCCTGAGTCTCTTCAGGGAGAGAGGGCAGGTTATAAATAAATAAATATATTATTATTATTATTATTATTATTATTATTATTATTATTATTATTATTATTGTATGACACAGCAAACAGAATAGATATGCTGGATTTTGTATCACTTCCCACTGTGTGATGTATTTTCGGATGATGTGTGCAGATCCCAGTAGGGTGGCCTTTTGCAGTTGGCAGATCGTAATTTTGTCAATGTCTATTGTTTCCAAATGCCGGCTGAGATCTTTTGGCACGGCACCCAGTGTTCCCATCACCACCGGGACCACCTGCACTGGTTTCTGCCAGAGTCTTTGAAGTTCAATCTTAAGGTCCTGATAGCGGCTGAGTTTTTCCTGTTGTTTTTCGTCAATGCGACTGTCACCTGGGATGGCAACATCAATGATCCAAACCTTTTTCCTTTCCACAACTGTGATGTCTGGTGTGTTGTGTTCCAGAACTTTGTCAGTCTGGATTTGGAAGTCCCACAGTATATTTGCGTGATCATTTTCCAATACTTTTGCAGGTTTGTGATCCCACCAGTTCTTTTCTGCTGGGAGGTGGTACTTGAGGCATAAGTTCCAATGAATCATTTGGGCCACATAATTGTGCCTCTGATTGTAGTCTGTCTGTGTGATTTTCTTACAACAGCTGAGGATATGATCAATCGTTTCGTCGGTTTCCTTGCACAGTCTGCATTTTGGGTCATCAGCTGATTTTTTGATCTTGGCCTTAATTGCATTTGTTCTGATGGCTTGCTCCTGGGCTGGAAGGATCAGGCCTTCATAACTGTGTGGTTTTCTGGCATTGTATATTTCTGCTGCTTCTGTGACTGTTCATTTGTATTTTGATTCCGTAGCCCACTTGTCGATGATGTCCAGAATCAGCAGCATCCACCGCGGTCCTTTTTATCCTGGGCGACGACCGAGCCAGTATAGACTTCGTTTTGGTTTGATTCTCCATAATGCTAATGGGTTACGTGCTCTTAGTTCTACTTTTCAGCTGAGACCTCTCTGGCTTGGTTGGACCTGCCGGTAGTTACACTACTGCCAGCACAGCTCTCAGTCATCATTGGAGTAGTTAAGCCCCCCCACCACAGCAAGGTGGCACCTACAGGGGGGAATTATTATTATTATTATTATTATTATTATTATTATTATTATTATTATTATTATTTTATTATGACACAGCAAACAAGATAGATATGCTGGATTTCATAGCACAAAATCACAAGTCGAACACTTCCCAAGTGTCTAGGACTGTGTGATGTATTTTCGGATGATGCGTGCAGATCCAGTAGGGTGGCCTTTTGCAGTTGGCAGATCGTAATTTTGTCAATGTCTATGGTTTCCAAATGCCGGCTGAGATCTTTTGGCACGGCACCCAGTGTGCCCATCACCACTGGGACCACCTGCACTGGTTTCTGCCAGAGTCTTTGAAGTTCAATCTTGAGGTCCTGATAGCGGCTGAGTTTTTCCTGTTGTTTTTCGTCTATTATTATTATTATTATTATTATTATTATTATTATTATTATTATTATTATTTATAAGAGTTAAACTATTGACCTGTGGATGAGTTGACCCGAGGTTTTAGGGTTGATTTTTTGTCTAAAATTTAGACAAATTTTTATCAAAAATTTCAAGAGTACAGTAGATTCTCACTTATCCAACATTCTGGATTATCCAACGCATTTTTGTAGTCAATGTTTTCAATACATCATGATATTTTGGTTCTAAATTCGTAAATACAGTAATTACTGCATAGCATTACTGCTTATTGAACTACTGTCAAATTTGTTGTAAAACATGATGTTTTGGTGCATAATTTGTAAAATCATAACGCAATTTGATGTGTAATAGGCTTTTTCTTAATACCTCCTTATTATCCAACATATTCGCTTATCCAACATTCTGCCGGCCCGTTTATGTTGGATAAGTGAGACTCTACTGTATATATTTGACAAATTTTAGACAAAAGATACATTGTAGAAATTG
The DNA here is from genome assembly GCF_035594765.1 of Anolis carolinensis. NCBI lineage: Eukaryota > Metazoa > Chordata > Lepidosauria > Squamata > Anolidae > Anolis > Anolis carolinensis. Next base: position 212,314,273 of record NC_085841.1, on the reverse strand, counting down.
TAGCCCTTTCATGACCCTGAGATCCTCAGCCTGAAGCAACTGCCTCACTCTGCAAATAACTAAATGTTTGCTTCAATAAAAAAAAGAAAAGAACACCGGAGACATAGAATAAGATAAAAATGAGAATTCGGGGGGGGGGGGGGGGGTTAAGAAAAGAGTACAATCTAGAAGGCAAAGAAGGCAGCGCATTGACATTTAGTGAGTAAGATAAGAGAAAGCAGGAAGGTGGCAGGCATGGGTACGATTGGCAGGGTGTGTTAAGTGTGCTGTGCTATGAAGTTATCTCACTTCCTTGAGTGACCTGGTACACAATGGTTTTGAATGCTTCTCTCCGTGGATACACAGGCATTGTGACATCACCAGGCCTGTTCTTATGACATCAGCACATCCTGTCCTGTGGTTCAGGCTTTTGAGTACTGGTGTGTACATAATTCCAGCAGCAGTAAGATTGGCTTCACCAACCACCACCACCCTACTTGCCAAGCAACATGGGAGCTGCACCAGCCACGGGCTAAATCCAACAATCGGTTCCTTATAATTGAAATACTTGCTGCTATTTTATCTTCATGACCGAAACAGCCCATTTCCTAGAGGACGTAGATTGTCTCCCAATCTACTTTTCCCCCCTTAGATCAGGATAACCTCGTGAAACAAACCGAGCATGGCATGAAAACTCTCAGTGGTGGGTTGAAAACCTAATTGTTGAAGTCTACCAGATGATATCGTTAGATTGAAAGTTAATGATCCAAGGGAAGGGAATTGACTTTAAAGAGAGAAAATAGAGATCTTTTTGTTTTAATTATTTGGACATTGTAAACTGAGCTGAACCAAATCAGATCTATTAATTTTGTAACCTATGAACAAAGCTTACTTTTGTCATTAATGTTTGGTATAAAGTTGGGACATTATTTGCCCTTGGCAGTTACTGTATATACTCAAAGATAAGCCGAGTTTTTCAACCCTTATTTATGAGCTAAAAAAGCCTCCCTGGCTTATATTCGGGTCAAGGTCAAGGAAGCAGCGGAGCCTGGAGGCCACAGTATATTTTCTTTTCCAAAACCTCCCTTCTTCGCTTCTTCTCTTATTTATTTTTTTGAGAGAGAGACAGAGACAAGAAGTGAATGTTTTCAAAAGCAAAAGGAGACTGAGAGAAACCATTGCAAGCCAGATTGCATGGGTAGAAGGGGGAGAAAAAAGATATTCTTGCAAATTTGTACGATTCATTACTATTACTATTATTATTATTACTACTACTACTATTATTGCAAGAGCATTTGAGTCCAAAGGGAGGGAAGGAGAGAAAAGAGAGCAACAGAAGGTGTGTATTTCTTTTTATTCCTAAGGAAACAAAAATGGGGTGGGTTTTTTTTGGGGAAGGGAAGAGAAGTTTTAAAAAGCCTTTTCTGGCTACTTTTAGAGTTTGAAAAAGGGAGAAAGAAAAGAGGTGGGAAAGGGCAGGAGAAAAGAGGACAAAGTTGTTTTTAGGGGGGCTTTGCTTGCATTTCTTCCTTGGGTAAATGCATGCCCCAAAGCTTCTAAATATTTTTATATATGTTCCCCCTACAAATACATTAATATATGAATTTTCCTCTCATATGTTTACAGGTCTTTGGAAATCCTATGTAAATATAGATAACTAGAGATTTCCATGTACCTGTATATCTGTTCCTATATGTATGAGTGGGGGCGCTCATTCCCCTCCCGGGATTTGAACCTGGGACCTTTTGGTCCACAAGTTCAGCAGCCCAGCACTTTAACACACTGTGCCACCAGGGGCCCCCAACTAGAGTGTCTTGTTGCATCAAAAGGAGCTCAAAACTTTGCCCCTTCAGATGTTATTGGACAGTGCCCATCATCTGTAGACTACACAGCTAACAGAGGTCATGGGATTTACAGTTCAGCAACATCTGTTGGCCACATGTTGTCCGCCTCAAAGTTGCAAAAATCTTTCACATTCCTACAAGCTTACAAAAATTAACTGTACTGTTATGTAATTCTTGCACCATTAGGTTAAAGGAGTTCACCAGCCTGCGTGAAAATAGAGGAAGTTAAAACCACTGCCTCTACCTATTGTCTTCTTTATTGTTACGTGGGCAACTTCCTGCTTTTAAAATGGGCCCTTCACTAGAAAAGGAACTAAAATAAGAAGACCAGCAAACAGCATTTTGTTCCAGGTAGATCCCATAAGAGAGGCATCGCTGAGTCTAAATCGCATTCCAGGATGACCACAGTGAGTGTCAAATGTTTTGCAATGAGTTTGCGTCCAGCTGTGTCACAGGGTCCAGCCCTACCATTAGGCAACTGATGTAGTATGTCAGCGGAGGACAGGAAATTGTTATTTAAGGTGCTCCTATTATTGGATATGGCCCTTGTGATCTCTTCTAATGCTATGATTCCATGATAAGTCCATTTTTCAACAGTCACTCAGTTGCCAAAAACCTGCCTGGATAAAAAGGATGAAATGGATGATAGGGAAAAGGACAGCTCCACTAATTGTAAGCTGGTTTCACATCCTAAGGGCAGCCCAGAAAAATGACAATCTCTGTTATCCTCCTCAGAATAGGGCTTTGACTTTAGGAGCATATACAGTGTTCCCACACTTATCGCTGGGGTTAGGTTCCAGGACCACCCGCAATAAGTGAAAATCCACAAAGTAGGGACACTATATTTATTTTAATATTTACACATTATTTTAGTAGTTAGACACTATTTTAAGTCTTTATCAACCAATTGTGTGTTGATAAATTGCCTCCTTCCCCTCCCGTTGCTGCTTGGGCTCCCTTTCTCTCCCTTCGGCTTCTCCTTCCTCCCTTCCTTAGACTGTAAATTTTATTTTTTTATAATTTATAATAGTCTTTTAGAGTTTATTGAAAAACTGCGAAATTGTGAATCCACGAAAAGTGAACCGCGAAGTAGTGAGGGAACACTGTACACTGTAGAATTAATGTTTTTGGATACCACTTTAACTGTCATGGTTAAATACAATGGAATCACGGGAGTCATGCTTTGAAAAGGTCTTTTGTCTTCTCTGCCAAAGAGGCTGGTGCCTCACCGAACTACAGCACCCAAGATTCCATAGCATTGAGCCATGGAAGTTAAAGTGGTATCAAGTTGCATTAATTTTGTGGTATGAATGTACTCTTCCTGTCTGAGATGTGGTGTTATTCAAAGTAAGATAATAGTTATGAAATCGTTTCTTCATAACAACAACCAGGACTGGCTCTAAAATTAGGCACAGTCAGACAGTTGTTTCAAGAGAACAGCAGTGAGTTGTTGGAGCTTTAGGTGCCATATAGCCCTCTTTGTGCTTCCTACACCGTAATAATCTTCAAAATATGTGAAGTTCTCATTGAGAACCCTCTCTGGCATCAGGGTTGAAGCAACATGGAACTGCTAGTCTGCACACAGAATGGAAGTTGGAGTACAGTAGAGTCTCACTTATCCAACATAAACGGGCTGGCAGAATGTTGGATAAGCAAATATGTTGGATAATAAGAAGAGATTAAGGAGAAGCCTATTAAACATCAAATTAGGTTATGATTTTACAAATTAAGCACCAAAACATCATGTTATACAACAAATCTGGCAGAAAATGTAGTTCAATACACAGTAATGCTACGTAGTAATTACTATATTTACGAATTTCACACCAAAATATCATGATATATTGAAAACATTGACTACAGAAATGCGTTGGATAATCCAGAACGTTGGATAAGTGAGACTCTACTGTACTTTGTGACTAACCTCAGAGAACCAAATGCCTTGGATCTTCCCCAGCTGAAACAGCTTACACTGTGGTGAACACAGAATGGCTCCTTGATTCCTTTGCTCACTGAAGGTGCACCTACACAGTAGAATTAATGCACTTTGATGCCACGTTAACTGCCAAACTCTATGCTATGGAATCATAGAAATTGCAGTTTTACCAAGTCTTTAGTCTTCTCTGCCAAAGAGTGCAATGGCTTTACCAAATTACAACTTCCAGGATTCCATAGTGCTGAGCCATGGCAGTTAAAGTCAAACTGCATTAATTATACAGTGTAGATGCATTTGTAGGTAAAGGTAAATGTTTTCCCTGACATTAAGTCCAGTCATGTCCGACTCTGGGCGTTGGTGCTCATCTCCATTTATAAGCCGAAGAGCCGGCGTTGTCTGTAGACACCTCCAAAGTCATGACTGCATGGAGCACCGTTACCTTCCCGCCAGAGCGGTATCTATTAATCTACTCACATTTGCATGTTTTCAAACTGCTAGGTTGGCAGAAGCTGGAGCTAACAGCGGGTGCTCACTCCGCTCCCGGGATTTGAACCTGGGACCGTTCGGTCGGCAAGTTCAGCAGCTCAGTGCTTTAACACACTGCACCACCGGGGCTCCCAGATGCATTTTGTAGTCATTCTTAAAGGCCTGCACAGGAATCTGTATCCAACTTCTACAGCTAGTTCCATGGTTGTTGTTTTTTTCCCTTTTGTACGTATATTCAGCACCACTGGAGAGAGAAAAATATGATCTTCACTGTGTTTCTTAATATCTAATTGCATATGTTTCTATGCTATTCTGATGCTTGTACATTTTATGTTGCTGGTCATCGACCGTAATAAATAAATATATATAATATGATCGTAATGCCATTTTTGTTTTTTCCCTGTTTCTTTTAGGGATCAAATTATGACAATAACAATAGCTTGGGAATGTTGTATTACGTGCTGCTATGGCTAGTCATCTGCTTTTTCTGGTGGAAATGGAGAGCAGGAGAAACCTTAAATAAGTTGCAACTTGAAGGGAAGTATGTCGTCATCACCGGCTGTGACTCTGGCTTTGGAAAGCTGGCGGCGAAGGCTTTGGATGAGAAAGGGTTTTATGTTATTGCCACCTGCCTGACAGAAAAGGGAGAAGAAGAACTAAAAGCAAGTACTTCTGAGAATTTAAAAACCATGCTGCTGAATGTGACAGATGCAGAAAACGTTAAACAGGTGGCAGAAAAAGTTAAGACAGAAGTAGGAGGAAAGGGTAAGTGAAAGAAAACCATCCCTAAGTCTAGTAAATGCAGAGTTGCAAAGCCTTATCTTGAAGGCTTCTGTACTATTAAGAGATGTGTGGTTTCCATGCCAAGAGACAGATGGGATATAACACTTTAAGGCTTCACTCCATAGTTTTTTTTTTGCAGGTAACCAAATATAACCATTGAAATATACTCGAGTATAAGCCGACCTGAATATAAGCCGAGGCACTTAATTTTACCACAAAAATCCTGGGAAAACATTGACTCCAGTATAAACCGAAGGTGGTAAATTTCAGAAATAAAAATAGATACCAACAAAATTACATTAATTGAGGCATCAGTACGTTAAATGTTTTTGAATATTTACATAAAGCTCAAATTTAAGATAAGACTGTCCAACTCTGATCAAATCATTATTCTCATCTTCTTCAATGTAAATGTGCTTATGTATCCTTTTAATAACAACAGAGTGAAATAATACATGTAATAATAGAGTAAAATAATACATGTAATAATAGAGTGAAATAATAAATGCAATAATAATAATAAGATCAGTGACATAATAAATGTATTATTAATAATAATAAAAATAGAGTAAAATAAACATAATAATAGCAACAATAATAGCGAAAAATAATAAATGTAATACAGTAGAGTCTCACTTATCCAAGCTAAACGGGCCGGCAGAAGCTTGGATAAGTGAATATCTTGGATAATAAGGAGGGATTAAGGAAAAGCCTATTAAACATCAAATTAGGTTATGGTTTTATAAATTAAGCACCAAAACATCATGTTATACAACAAATTTGACAGAAAAAGTAGTTCAACATGCAGGAATGTTATGTTGTAATTAATGTATTTACGAATTTAGCACCAAAATATCACGATGTATTGAAAACATTGACTACAAAAATGCGTTGGATAATCCAAAACGTTGGATAAGCGAATGTTGGATAAGTGAGACTCTACTGTAATACCAATAATAATAGAGAAAAATAATAAATATACCATATATTCTCGAGTATAAGTTGACCCAAATATAAGCCAACCAGGACCCTTACCCAAGTGTAAGCCGAGGGGGGCTTTTCAGTCTTAAAAAAAGGGCTGAAAAACTAGGCTTATACTCAAGTATATACAGTACTTTTGAAGTGTGGAAAGCACATTTACTTTTTAAAATTGGCATTATAACAGTAACCATATACATTTTGCAGCACAGCTGTAACTGTAACTAATTACTTTAAAAAGTAAATTTCATTTACCACACTTTGTAGTTCTGGCAACTAGGAATCACTTCTGAGTTATATTTAACTACATGCTTAAAAGTCTAAGCTAGAAATCAAGGAAGAACAGTGTAATGATAAAACCCAAGAGACTGCCTTAAAAAGAGAGAGATCAAGGAGCCTGTGTGTAAGTTCTGTGCATTCAATTTCATGCATATCAGAGTCACCCACTACTTCAAGTTTATCCAAGATATTTTATTATATTATTTCTCCCGTTCTCTATTTTCCTCTTGATCTTCAGAGAAAGGAAACATCAAGGAGATGACATAATTATGTGATATAGTCTGAGCCTACAAGCTCTAAGCAAACCTATAGGGAGCAAAGCCCATTAGGCACAGAAGGGCATATTTTGGAATAGGCATGCCTATCATTGTACTGTGAGAGTAATCAAATAAGGCTCAATGAAAAGTGAGGGTTTGGGGTTAATAACAAAACAGAACAAAATTAAATACAGGCTCCTGTCAGGGTGTGGATTTCTTCAAAAACCATCATCGATCATCAATCAGGTCCGCATCACCCTGATTGATTAATTAGTGATTTATTTATTTATTTATTTATGTACAGTATTTATATTCCGCCCTTCTCACCCCAAAGGGAACTCAGGGTGGATCACATTATACACACATAGGGCAAACATTCAATGCCCATAAACACATCAAACAGAGACAGACAGACACAGAGGCAATTTAACCTTCTCCTGAGGGGATGTTCGATTCTGGCCACAGGGGGAATCAGCTGCTTCATCATCCACTCTGACGGCACTTCCTCATTCCAAGTCGTAAATTAGTTAAACTTGCCTCTCCACTTTTTTATAATTGGTACCTTATTTCCTACTTGATAGATGCAACTATCTTTCGGGTTGCTAGGTCAGCAACGAGCAGGGGCTATTTTTAATTTTTAATTGACGGGCGCTCACCCCGCCACGGGCTGGCCTCGAACTCATGACCTCATGGTCAGAGAGATTTATTGCAGCAGGCTGCTCAACAGCCTGCGCCACAGCCCTTCTGACCAATTCAGGGTCAAATCTTTGCTTATTTTAGGAATGAACTATCTCAATTTTGTTGTTGACCCTGGACCTTCACTTTTCAACTGTGCTGTTTTAATCCCAACTTTTGTATGTTTTTAATTATACAAGTTTTATTAGGAAGTTTCTGACTTTTGTTAGCTGCTTTGAGTTTTAATCTGATAAAAGGAAGGGTATATAGATAATCGAGATGGGAGGATTGTTTGACACAAAAACAATTACTTGCACAAAAACTTCCAGGTTTCAGGGTACAGTTCCAAATGATGAAAAATCTCTTATTGGTTAGCCATTTTTTCAGTGGGTTGCCCTTCTATCTCAAATAATCCTTTATCATCAAGGTTGAGAAAATCTAAGAACATTCTTTGCATCCCTAATTGCAGCTGAGCATTTCTATCTCCTAACCATTTCCCTCTAAGCCTTGAATCAGATGGTCTGTGTCAGCTCTGGACCCGAAGATGAGTGACTCTGAAAGCACCTTCAGATCTTGGTGGCCTCAGGTTTCTCCCAAACATCAATATAACTGATGTTCCTAGGTAAAGGTAAAGGTTTTCCCCTGACGTTAAGTCCAGTCGTGTCCGACTCTGGGGGTTGGTGCTCATCTCCATTTCTAAGCCGAAGAGCCGGCGTTGTCCGTAGACACCTCCAATGTCATGTGACCGGCATGACTGCATGACGCACCGTTGCCTTCCCGCCGGAGCGGTACCTATTGATCTACTCAAATTGGCATGTTTTCGAACTGCTAGGTTGGCAGGAGCTGGGGCTAACAGCGGGTGCTCATTCCGCTCCCGGGATTTGAACCTGGACCTTTCAGTCTGAAAGTTCAGCAGCTCAGCGCTTTAACACACTGCGCCACCACCAGGGGCCCAACTGATGTTCCTACTTTCATGCATTCTCCTCTCCATGGAAATAGCTCGTTTACAAATCCTCCAATGTATCCAACCATAACTCTGTATCATAGGGACTGGGTTGGGAAGTGAAACATGTTCTTCTACCACACCCCTTTTGTGCCCGTGTAACCAGATTGGAATAACTGTTGACAGTTTGCTCATAGACAGCAGGTTGCCTGACCAGTTCACCTGCCATATGTCAGCTTGTCTCCTCAGCGTGAGTAAAATGATGACAGGCCCATTTACTTTAAGCCATCAACTGCTGTCATTCAGCAATAAATGCTGTAAGTAAGATGACTACAGTTCCCAAGGCTCTTATTTTCTTCTTATGCAGGATTCACACCCAAGCCCTATCTTACTACACTGTAATAGTGCTATTATTCCACTTTAACTGCCATGACAACATTGCATGAAATACAGTAGAGTCTCACTTATCCAAGCCTCGCTTATCCAAGCTGCCTGATTATCCAAGCCATTTTTGAGGTCAATGTTTTCAATATGTCGTGATATTTTGGTGCTAAATTTGTAAATACAGTAATTACTACATAACATTACTGCGTATTGAACTACTTTTTCTGTCAAATTTATAGTATAACATGATGTTTTGGTGCTTAATTTGTAAAATCATAACCTAATTTGATGTTTAATAGACCTTTCCTTAATCCCTCCTTATTATCCAAGATATTCGCTTATCCAAGCTTCTGCTGGCCCGTTTAGCTTGGATAAGTGAGACTCTACTGTACTAGAAGGGGCATATAGAGTTCTCAGCCAGAGAGGTCTTGGGCCTCACTGAACTACAAACTCCAGAATTCCACAATACAGTAGAGTCTCACTTATCCAACATAAACAGGCCGGCAGAACGTTGGATAAGCGAATATGTTGGATAATAAGGAGGGATTAAGGAAAAGCCTATTAAACATCAAATTAGGTTATGATTTTACAAATTAAGCACCAAAATATCATGTTTGACAGAAAAAGTAGTTCAATGAGCAGTAATGCTATGTAGTAATTACTGTATTTACGAATTTAGCACCAAAACATCATGATATATTGAAAAAATTGACTACAAAAATGCATTAGATAATCCAGAATGTTGGATAAGCGAATGTTGGATAAGTGAGACTCTACTGCAGGGGTCCCCAAACTTTTAAAATGGGGGGCCAGTTCACGATCCTTCGGACCGTTAGAGGGCCGGACTATAGTTGGCAATAATAAGAACAACAACAACAATAAAAAAGAGGGTTGGAAGAGACCCTTTGGGCCATTGAGTCTAATCCCCTTTTCCCCTTGTGCACCAAAAGCACAAGCAAAGCACCCCTGACAGATGGCCACCCAGCCTCAATGTTAATAATAATAATAATAATAATAATAATAATAATAATAATAATAATAATAATAATAATAATGGTTGTAAGAGAAGAAGAGACCCCTTGGGTCATTTAGCCCAACCCTCTTCTGCCCTTGTGCCGTGGGGGCCGGATAAATGGTTTTGATGGGCCGCATGTGGTCCCCGGGCCTTAGTTTGGGGACCCCTGCTCTACTGTATATTGCAATGGCAGTGAAATAATAGTTGTATAACAGTGTGGTCTGATAGGGTCCTTAGACACAATTTACTTGGAAATAAAGCTCTGTGAATGCAGGATAATTGCCTGAAACTCATAGTGTAGAACTATGAATACTTTTGTAGCCTTGTAGTGTGTAGGAACACATATACCACTGGAGTTGTCATGGTGCTCTGTGTTTCTTTTCCCTTATATCACATCATGGGGCCCCTGGTGGCACAGTGTGTTAAAGCGCTGAGCTGCTGAACTTGCAGACCAAAAGGTCCCAGGTTAAAATCCTGGGAGCGGAATGAGTGCGTGCTGTTAGCCCCAGCTCCTGCCAACCTAGCAGTTCGAAAACATGCAAATGTGAGTAGATCAATAGGTACCGCTCCAGCGGGAAGGCAACGGCGCGCCATGCAGTCATGCCGGTCACATGACCTTGGAGGTGTCTATGGACAATGCCGGGTCTTCGGCTTAGAAATGGAGATGAGCACCAACCCCCAGAGTCAGCCACAACTGGACTTAACATCAGGGGAAACCTTTACCTTTTACTATATCACATCATGGTAGCTGCTGTTGGAAGTTGAGAAATTTCCAGGGTATTTGATACCAAATCAGGGATAGGAATCCTGCTATGAGTGAGGAGAGTTGAGAGCTGCAGCTCAGCAACATTTGAAAGGTTGCATGTTTCTCCCCTTCCCATGCTATCTCTTATGGGGTGGGAAAGAAATCAGCATGAAACTGCCATTTGGGGTTCCCATTCTGTACCAATTCTAACATTTAGTTAGTGGAACCGAGAGGAGGGTCTCTACCTAGGACCTCAGGGCTTGGTCAGGTTCTTATCAAGAGATACAATCTGCCAAATCTGCCAAATAACTTGGACCTGAGCTTTCCAAGGTTCTGAACCCTAACTCCCCACCCGGCAGACAACATTCAGCACCATGGATAGCTCCTTTGAAATCCAGATTAGCCATTTATTCCACTAAAAAGAAAATCAATAAGCCAAAAAATGGACACACACCCCTCCATCTCCCAAAAATTGAATCACTCAACTTCTTTCTCTTCTAGGAAGTGAGCCCAGAGGTCATTGCCTCATCCTGCAGTCTCAGGTGCCTGTAAACTGCTTGAAAGCAGGGATGATTATCCTCCTCATTTCAAAACCTTTTAGTTAAATTAATTCATATTTTGCTGTTAGATTTGATTTTTCTTTTGTATTTTAAATAGTTGCCACATTATTATAATGTTTTGTAGTCTGTATAAAGCTATAAAGGGGCCTTATTCTAAGATGAAATACAGGATACAAATTAAATTGTAGCTTTACTCATGAAAGAGTGAGCAATTACTCTGAAAGAGCCATTGCCGACTAATTGCCATATTGAGAGCGCTCACATCACCTTGCAGTACAATGCATTTCATCAGCTGCAAATCCAATCCATTGAGCAGCAGGTTGTCAAATGATTAAATGTCAAGTGATTCTATCAGCTCTCATGCAAACAGAGGGAGGAAACTGATTTTTTTGAACGGCACCCAATTCCAAACCCCTACTTAATGCAGAGTTTGAAGTGTGCAGTTATGACAGCATTATGTAGGAAAATATGCTTTTTGTGGACAACAATTTCTATGAAAAATCTTGTTGGTCACTAGCTCTGTCTGCCTAGCAATCATGGCAAACAAACACCCAACCTCTGCTTTAAGTACTTCCAGTGAAGTCGTTGTCTGTGATATTTCTTAGGAAGAAATATCTTAGGATATTTCTTAGGCTCGGGCTGTGGCGCAGGCTGGAGAGCAGCTGCAATGAATCACTGCAATGAATCACTCTGACCAGGAGGTCATGAGTTCGAGGCCCGCTCGGAGCCATGTTTGTCTTGTCTTTGTTCTATGTTAAAAGGCATTGAATGTTTGCCTATATGTGTAATGTGATCCGCCGTGAGTCCCCTTCGGGGTGAGAAGGGCGGAATATAAATGCTATAAATAAATAAATAAATAAATAAGAATGACACTGCTTGACACTTTTGCTTCTTTTTGACATTTTCTCCTTCAGACAACATTTATTTCTTAAAGTATACACTTTGGGTCTAACCTGTCTTCGAGACCACATCTCTTTCTATGAACCGGCACAGGCTTTAAGATCTACTGGGCAGGCCCTCTTCTCGGTCCCACCTCCGTCTCAAGTGCGGTTGGTGGGGACGAGAGAAAGGGCCTTCTTGGTGGTGACTTTGGAATGTCCTCCCAAGGGAGATCAGGCTAATGCCCACCCTCCAAACCTTCCAAACACAATTAAAGACCTGGCTTTTCCGACAAGCCTTTGATCATGTTTAAACTCTCTAATAATACATATGAGGACCTTTAGATTCTTTATTTGCACTTCAGAATTCTGAGATTGAATACTCCTGTTTTATCTACAGCAATTACTGTATTTTATTGTTTTTACCAGGGGGTACAATGAATTTATGATGTTGTGTTTGACTGTTTATTTCTATGTTTTGTTTTGCACTTGTTGTATTTTGTATGTCACACCTTGAGTGTTCTGTGAGCCGCCCCAAGTCCCTCTGGGAGATGGTGGTGGAATATAAATAAAGTTGTTTGTTATTATTATTATTATTATTATTATTATTATTATTATTATTATTATTATTGTATGACACAGCAGACAAAATAAATATGCTAGATTTCGTATCACAAAATCACAAGTCGAACACTTCCCAAGTATCTAGGACTGTGTGATTATTTTCGGATGATGCGTGCAGATCCCAGTAGGGTGGCCTTTTGCAGTTGGCAAAATATTTTATTTATTTATTTATTTATTTACAGTATTTATATTCCGCCCTTCTCACCCCGAAGGGGACTCAGGGCGGATCACATTATGTACATATAGGGCAAACATTCAATGCCCCTAAACACATCGAACCGAGACAGAGACAACAGACAGACAGACACAGAGGCAATTTAACCTTCTCCTGAGGGGATGTTCAATTCTGGCCACAGGGGGGAGCAGCTGCTTCATCATCCACTCTGATGGCACTTTCCTCACTTCCTCATTCCAACACTGTAAATTAGTTAAACTTGCCTCCCCACTTTTATAAGTGGTACCTTATTTCCTACTTGATAGATGCAACTATCTTTTGGGTTGCTAGGTCAGCAACGAGCAGGGGCTATATTTTATATTTAATTGACGGGTGCTCACCCTGCCACAGGCTGGCCTCGAACTCATGACCTCATGGTCAGAGTGATTTATTGCAGCAGCTGTTTACCAGCCTGCACCACAGCCCGGCCCCAATTATTATTTATTATTATTATTATTATTATTATTATTATTATTATTATTATTACTATTAAAGTTATATCCACTGACTCTACTACTGCCTTCTAGATCAACAAAAACCAATTCTGCCCCATCCTTTGCATACTGGCTCTTCTAATAGTTGAATTCCTGTGCCATGCCTCTCTTTTTATTTTTCCTTTCTGCCATTCCTGGTAGGATTTTATTCCCAATCCCCTCATTCTCCCAGTCACTGTTCCCTGTACACAATCCAGTTTGTCAACATCCTTCCTCAGTCCTTCTCAAAGCAAGTGCTCAGAGTGATTATGAATTGCTCATCAACCAGTATTTCTCAGGACTGTTTTGATCTTTGATATGTTGTTGTCATATTCTTTTCATTGCTAAAATAAGTTTAATATCAAATTTTACAATGGAATTTGTCCCCAAAGAAGGGCTCTGTTTCCACTGACAACAACCAAACCTTTTTAAAAAAAACAAACAAGCTTTATTTCTTTGCAGGTTTGTGGGGCCTGATCAATAATGCAGGAATCATGGGACCATCGGCGCCAACTGACTGGTTGAAGATTGAGCACTACAAAGCACCAATTGAAGTTAATTTAATCGGTCTCATAAACGTTACACTACACCTCCTGCCACTGGTGAAGAAAGCCAAGGGAAGAATAATAAATGTAACTAGTGTTGGTGGCGTTGTGGCAATATGTTCAGGTGGTTACTGCCCATCCAAATTTGGGGCAGAAGCATTCACTGACAGCTTAAGGTAAAATGATAATTAACAAATTTGTTTGATCATATACATAAGGATTATTCCAATCTGAGTATGAAAACAGTCTTTGCACACGCAAGACTCAATGGGATGCAGTATAATTTTTTCTTGCAGCATTTCCTTTAGTACAGATTCTGTGTCTATCCAGCATTCATAGTGTATCTATACAAACTTCTCAGCAGTTTGATACCATTTTAACTGTCATGGTTCCAGGTTCAATCCTAAGGAATATTGGGATTTCTAATTTGGTAGGGAACTTAGCTTCTAGTGCTGTAGTTGAGCAAATGATGTTTTCTCAGATTGCTGTGTGTGGTATATATACACTCATGTTCTCTGCTTTCTATGTTATTTATCCTCTTAGTGCATGAATGATGTTTACAGCATACACCTGGGGGACTGGATAAGGAAATAGAGTGGCACTTTGACGGACAGTTGGGAGACTCCTCTTTATGTGAGGCATTACGACTGCACTCCTACAACAGCAGAGCTTAGAATCAGAGAGAGTGCTGGTAGCTTCTATATCAGAGCTATCCAGTCCAACCTCCTGGATATATAGGTCTTCATATAGGTCCTCAGAGCCCCCAGATGGCGTAGTGGACTAAGTGACTTGAAGGTTGGGTTGCTGACCTGAAAGCTGCCAGGTTTGAATCCCACCCGGGGAGAGTGCGGATGAGCTCCCTCTATCAGCTCCAGCTCCATGCAGGGACATGAGAGAAGCCTCCCACAAGGATGGTAAAAAAATCAAAAAAACATCCCGGCGTCCCCTGGGCAAGGTCCTTGCGGACGGCCAATTATCTCACTCCAGAAGTGACTCAAGTTGATCCTGACACGATCTATATATATATACCGTGTTTCCCCAAAAATAAGACAGTGTCTTATATTATTTTTTGCTCCCAAAGATGCGCTAGGTCTTATTTTCAGGGAATGTCTTATTTTTCCATGAAGAAGAATTCACATTTATTGTTGAACAAAAAAAATGAACATTTATTATATACTGTACAGTAGTTTTCATCACAAACCAACATAACCAAACCAGACAAACTGTGACTCCTGTCAAGAATTTTTTGTTATTACCATTATTTCCATGTACAACTCGTATGTACATTTAACAATCCTGCATGCTCTGGTGTTCTGTTTGGCGGGCATGCTTCCAAACAAAAACTTTGCTAGGTCTTACTTTAGGGGGAGGCCTTATATTTAGCAATTCAGCAAAACCTCTGCTAGGTCTTATTTTTTGGGGATGTCTTATTTTCAGGGAAACAGGATATGTGTGTGTGTGTGTGTGTGTGTGTGTGTGTGTGTGTGTGTATATATATATATCCTCAAGCAAATAATTAATGGAAAATATTGATCTTACAGGCAGATAGTCTCTTCAATAGAGGGTGTATAGGTGTGCTTATGTGTGTTTCAAACGTGTTTCTTCGTGACACATCATTCTCTAGATTGCCTTTGCCTACTTTGCTTGTGTTGCAAAACACTTGCTTTTGAGTTTACAAGAAATCAATAATGGGGAGGGAACACAAGACAGGCCAGTAATAGTTCAAATATAGCTATTCCAAGCAATATTTTTCCTTCTCTCCTGAATCAGTCCAAAAGTGGCATGTCCTCTGACAGCAATGATAGGATTTTGAAGGACCATGCTAACCATATGAACTACACACAATGGAAGGAAGGAACTATTAAGTCATTCCCATAAATGTAAGCAACATTATGTGGTTACACAGAAGGTCTTCTTGTGTATGACTCCATGTGAGAATATATATATTTTAAAAAACTCAATTTTTTTATTTTGCTATTTTTGCAAAGAGTCTGGAGCAACACACATCGTCTTCCCCCTTCCATTTGATCTCCATACTTCATGAGCATTGCTGATGGAAGCTTCTATCTCAGTAGAAATTACTCTGAGCTTTCAAGGAGCTATCCAAGGTGCTGAACATATTTGGGGGCTAGGTGTCAGCACTTTGCACAGCTTTATTAATAACTGGATTAAAACCCAAAGTAGATTTACAATCCTTCTGATATGAGGCTACGAGCTTTCTCTGGTTATGTGGTTAGGCTCATTAATGGTGATCCTCTTATTCCAAATCCAGCACTTTAAAGTGTTGCATTTTACTGGCTCTTTGTATTGTGTGGGCAAAATTGTAGGTGTGGATTCTGTTTTAAAATCTATACTAAATGAATTGTTGAAATAATGAATTATCTTTTAATTGTTTTTCAGGCATGACATGAAGCCCTTTGGTGTTAAGGTGTCTTGCATTGAGCCTGGGCTGTTCAGTACAGGGCTCTCTGACAGAGTCAAAGTCATAAAAGAAAAGCGGGTCATTTGGAATGCTCTCCCTTCTGATATCCAAAAGCAGTATGGAGAAGGTTATTTGAGGGATGGTACGTCATGCTTTGATTTGTTCAGTATTGGTGGATTGGTTTATTTCCCATAGTGCTAGATGGATCATCATTACAGCTAGAGGAGTCTAAAATGGTCAGAAAGAGTGATGCCATGGAAGTTGGCCAAGCTCAGCTGAAAAATGAGCTTTTAGTTTCTCAAAAGAGCTTAAAAATAAGTGAACATTGATTAGGATCCCAGAAATAATTCATTAACATTAATTTGCTGCCTCTAATTCAGAGACATCTGTTTTCATAAACAATATAATGTTAATGCCTTAGTACTGGCATTAATGCCATTAGACCAGGCTTTAGATTGATGTCTTCATGCCAATCTGTATGCCAGCTGGAATCGATATATTTATTTGTATTAGTATCTGGGCCAATAAAAGTTCCCAACTTCTTTTCTTCCCATTCCTTCTAGTCCCCAAACTGCCTTTTCAATTCTTCCCTTAGTGGTGCTGGACAGCCACTAGAGAGATGGAAGATGTTTCAAAAATCTCAAAATATTGTACAGTCCAGTGGGAATAAAAATACCAACTCCTACGGCCCATCTCTCATCGGGATAATATAGAGAAAGGAAAAGGAAGGAGGAGATACAGTATGACCATGTATCTGTGAGCGATATGTTCCTAAATAGGAACATATTGAAAAGGCTATTTCCACCACAAGTTACAATAAACTCTTAAACCTACAGATAGCAGTCCCGGTACAGATACCAGAGGTGGTACTGTACTGCTATTTCCATGTAGTATCCATGATCTTTGTGTCCATAATCCTTGCACAGTCCACACTGATTTTTCTCAGCCCTACTCCAATACACCGATAGAAATTATGAAGAAAAGTATAAGCAAATTTGTCAGGTCATGGTAGTCAAGTTTGGAATAAGGTTTTTGGGATCCCTGAAGCAATTCTTCAAATGGGATCTCATTTGTGCATGTATGTTAACTATTCCATGAGTAGTGGCATGAAAATTAGATATTGTAAGAAATGACAACTCAGAAATCATCCTGTATAAACCCATTTTCAGGTCTGCAATTTCATTGAGACTAACAGCCTGATTCTATGTTGTTTTAGTCAAGTTGTCAAAGGCTTTCATGGCCGGGATCTAAGATTTGTTGTGTGTTTTCTGGGCAGTATAGCCATGTTCCAGAAGTATTCTCTCCTGACATTTTTCCCACATTCGCCTCATAAACCTTCCTTACTTAGTTTCTCCATATACCTCACAACCTCTGAGGATGCCTGCCATAGATGTGGGTGAAACGTCAGGAGAGAATGCTTCTGGAACATGGCCATACTGCCCAGAAAACACACAACAGCCTTTTACTCAAGTTGCTCAACTAACATACAAAATAATGATAATAGAAGTATTCAGGATTCAGGACTTATCTGGAAAAAAATTACAAATCAAGCTTCACCTTTTCCCATTAGCATTGGCCCCCAAGCCCATGAGGGGCCTGGAGATATTGTACTGCCAAACTATTGCTAATCCAACCCTGCTGGTGCCATTGTTTTTATGCAACAAGTCTTATAATGTCACCATTTGTACTATCCTTTAAAATTAGATGTAAATATTTAATAATTCAATAAATAATGAGTGTAATTTTATAAGATCGGCCCTCCTTAGAATTTGGATAAAATACAAAAGATTTTTCTACGAAAAAAACTCCCCTATGGCTGTCTCCCTTAGAGGCAAGTCAACGAAGACTACTATGGATGCCTGCCATAGATGTGGGCGAAACGTTAGGAGAGAATACTTCTGGAACATGGCCACACAGCCCAAAAGACATACAACAACCCGAAGACTACTTGGTTGGAAAAAATGGCCAACGTATAGGGGATTAATTAAGAAAGAAATTAATCCCTCAGATACACCCCCAATTAAAAACTTGGAGGAAATCCAGAAAGACTATACGAATATGTCGTGGTTTCAATACCATCAATTAAAAGAAATTTACAAAAAAGATAAAATTAGGGGATTTAATATGAATAGTAATTTCTGGGACAACTTACTTACTAGAAACAAGAAAATTATAACATTACTATATAAAAAATTATTAGAATGGAACACCGAAAGTGAAATAATTAAAAACTCTATGTTGCAATGGTCCAGAAATATGGGTAGATCAATAACAATGGAAGAGTGGGAAAATACTTGGAATAAAAAAATAAAATATTGTTACTCGACAAATTTGAAAGAAAACTGGCTTAAGACCATACATAGATGGTACTTAACTCCCAAAAAACTTGGCCAAATGTATAGTAATCTCGATAATAAATGCTGGTGGTGTAAAGAACATGGGGGCTCCTACATGAGTGTAATAATTTAATAAATTTGATTAATTTAACAGATGTTGAATTAAGCATATGGAGTTCTCTTATTGCATCTCTTTAATTCTTTCCAATTCCTTCTCTCCACAGATGCAGTGAAGAAAGAACGGTTGGTTAAGATGTGTGAGAACGCAGATCCCTCTCTGGTTGTGAACTGTATGAAACATGCTTTAATGAGTAAACACCCACAGGCACGATATGTTGTCGGCAAGGATGCAAAGTTCCTTTGGATCCCTCTCTCACTCATGCCAACCTTTTTGCAGGACTACGTACTCATGAAGAACAAAGTTAAGCTAGTTGAGCCAAATCTAGGCTAAAATCCCTTTGTTTGTTTTCATCAAGTCTCAACTGGTTGGCTCAGGATAAGAACTGGACATATCTTGGCTGCTACTGTTTCTCTAGCCACAACCTATGAGCACCCATTTGTATCTTAGATGCTGTGCATATTTACACAATGAAGATAAAATACACCAGTATTCACAGGTGAGCAAGTATCTAGTGATCTTGGCAATAATTTCTTATTGGGTCTTGTTTGTATTAATATTACTTCTCCTAGGGATTTTGCTTACCAGATAGTATGGCCACAGTACAATATCCCCTCCATTTAGCATACTTATCTGCATACAGGTCTATGCTACACTGAGCCCAACTTACTGAAGTGCCCTCAAAGCCACCTCACACAGCCAATCCATTCTTTGTGGTGAGCAGGCAAGATTGAAGGAGCATCTGGCTATGCCCCTGTAGCTTGAAGCAAAATGATTACAACAATGGCAGGATCCCTTGAAGACCTGGCAGACCTCATCATTTTGCCTCTGGCTATGGGGATGTAGCCGGACACTTGTCCAGTCCAATATGCATGAACATGGAATAATCAATTGAACACCTTCAGGAGCTTTTCCCATAAATGGACAGGACACATTGGGTTGGTGGGGAGAGGAAGGGAATGGCAAGCCGTAGAGTACCCCCAAAAAATGTCGTTCACAGGTATAAGGGACATGAATGCATCCTTAATCATAATAATAAGTTTATTTATATCCCGTTTCCATCTCCCCGGAAGGGGACTCCGGGCAGCTTACAGCAAAATCAAAATGCAAGCAATAATAAAATATAAAACATCAAAGGACAAAAACAAAAACCAATACTAAAATATACACAATAGGTGAAAAAAACCCCACAATTACAACCATTTTGTTGTAAATATATATATGAGTACCCTACGCTCTTTTGGGCACTGTCGAACATTATGTATGCCAGAGATGGAATCTGATTAGTTAAAAGGTAAAAGGTAAAGGTTTCCCCTGATGTTAAGTCCAGTCATGTTTGACTCTGGGGGTTGGTGCTCATCTCCATTTCTAAGCTGAAGAGCCGGCGTTGTCTGTAGACACCTCCAAGGTCATGTGGCTGGCATGACTGCATGGAGCACCCTTACCTTCCCGCCGGAGCGGTACCTATTGATCTATTCATATTGGCATGTTTTCGAACTGCTAGGTTGGCAGAAGCTGGAGCTAACAGCGGGCGCTCACTCTGCTCCCGGGATTTGAACCTGGGACCTTTCGGTCTGCAAGTTCAGCAGCTCGGTGCTTTAACACACTTCGCCACCGGGGCTCCAACTAGTTAAAACCAACTAGAAAAGACTAATTGAATCAGCAGGTGAATGGTCAGTCAACATACAGCTACATCCTATTGATCAAGGAATCAGTTCTAGTTGGGACTAACAATAGGATTTTAGTTTATGGGAGGTCATTGCTCAGATCAGGAGTGTCAAACTCATTTCATAGTAGTTTTCAAAAGACTTTGAATCCATGGATATAGAATCCATGGATACACAAGGCCAGCTATAATTATTTTAGATAGTGGTCAATGCTCTTTGGTTCTGAACCAATTTGGTCCTCCAGATATTTCAGAATGACAATTCCCATCTGTTGTCAGTTCTAGCTTGTGGGGACATGAAATAAACCTCCCAGCTAACACATCCGGGCGTCCCCCTGGGCAACGTCTCTGTAGACAGCAATTCTTTCACACCAGAAGCAATTTGCAGTATGTTCTTAAGTTGCTTCTGACATGATAAAAAAATAATCTGCTATGTGGACTGGGAATAATGGGAATTGCAACCCAACAGCACTTGTGGGTCTGAGGTTGGAGAAAGATTAAAGGACATTATAAAGTCAGACATCCACGAGCCTTGTATCTAAATCCTTAATAAATAGGCAGTCCGCTGGCATTGTGAGATAGGTCAGCAACCACATTTATTGTGCAAGAACACAAAGGGCATCTGGATAGAAGGGTAGCATGGAACAGTGATATGTAGAAAGAACTTTGTCATCATACAGTCATATCCTAATAAGAAGGATGAAATGCTGTTTTGCCATGGTTACCATTTTTACCTTGCTCTTACCTCTGCAAGTTCACCAGAAGGCAGAGGCAGTTCAACCGCCAGGCCAACTAGGCCATTGCCTGTGGCGCCATCTTGTGGGGGGCGCCATCAAGGCACCTCCTGTCTCCTGCGGCCTGCCTCCGCAAGGTATTGAACTGCTTTTTCTGTTGATTTGTTGTAAAACATGATGTTTTGGTGCTTAATTTGTAAAATCTTAATGTAATTTGATGTTTAATAGGCTTTTCCTTAATCCCTCCTTATTATCCAACATTTTCGCTTATCCAACGTTTTTATTTTTCAGTGATTGTTTTTTTTTGGGGGGGGGGGGCAGCAAAATTCTGTTCGCTTACACTTGAAAAATACCTAGGACCGGCTCTGCCAGAAGGCATTAAAAATAAATGAAGAACAATAAAAGGGATGAAGGTTCTGGTGCAAGATAACCAGACATTCTCAGTCTCTCAAGTCTTCAGTCTAACTTTCTGTAAAACAATGAATAAAGCATTCTAGCGCTGCACTATAATTTAAAAGCCGGTTTCTCCTGGCTAATAACATTTAGTGGCTGCTTGACTCGAAAAAGACAACTTTAAAGAACTATATTTCTCTATCTGTGGGGCAATGTTTGAGGTTGTGTGGCTTCTTGAAGCTTTTTTCCAGAGAAGGTAATAAGGAGGAGGTCTTGAGGGAGGAGGTTCCTTCACCCCCAATACCAGACAAGATCTGGGAATGCCACCAGAAAGGAAGATTTATTGGTCCCCATTGCTCTGGTCTCTGGCATCACTCCTCAAATATGTGTTGCATTTTTTCATGCATAAACCATGCATTGTGTGGTAGAAAAGATAACTGTATTGTATTTTAATATTACCTTCTTTTATGGTGGAGACCAGTGCATCGCAAGCTAACTGAAGTGGGGAACTCATAACTTTATTTCATCATTGTGCCAGGGAACAGTCCCATATGTACTCCATTTGGCTTTTCTGGAAACACTCCAGGAATCAGAGGTCGATTTTAAACTGCACTGATAAAACAATAAACTGCTCAGCCAGGTTTCTCCCAATGAAGTGATATTTTGCTATCTACTGTCTTTCATTTCAATTAACTTAAGGGCATTCACAAACCAAATACTCGCAGGATGACATGCTAACATGCCTAAAAACACCAGGAACTATATAATAGGTAATGCAGCATTATTGCTATTGTGTTGGAAAGTGACATGTTAATCCTGTTAATATTTCTACCTCCATTCAGGCCTGGCAAAGGCTCTGAATCTGTATTTGTCTTTTGTTCCCTTTTGATCAGGGCTCTATAGTTGACAGGCATCTGACTGCTTCTTTCTTATTTTCTGAAGTTTTTCCTGTGTTTAAAAATGGAAGGATTTTGACTGTTGTTTGAATGAGTATGTGTTGTTTTGTTTTCTTTTTGTTGTATTTATAGCTTTATATTGATTTTCAATTTAGATAAAAAGTTGTGTACATTTGTAAGCATGGATATGGCACATATGGTAAAGGAGGTTTATTTCTTAAATGTAATTTCTCTTCTAATGTGTCCACGCTATTATTATTATTAATATGAGAGGAGTGATGGAAATGGGCATCTAGGCAAAACAGCCAGCTGCCATCATATAGAGGAGAACTATACACTTCACTGTTTCAGTATAAAAAATGAGGCAGGAGGAAGTAAATAATCTTGAGATACCTTTATTGTAGTACAGGTTTCTGTGGACTGAATGTGCTTTAAGTCCCTCTATACTGTATAGTATCAATCTATCTTTCCCCAATCCCATTTTTTTAGGCTGGGAAGGAAATGTGGAGATCTATGCACACTTTGGCTCCATGTTTCCTTTCCCCATGTTTTAATACCGTGTTTTTCCAAAAATAAGACAGTGTCTTATATTAATTTTTGCACCCAAAGTTGCGCTAGGTCTTATTTTCAGCGGATGTCTTATTTTTTCCATGAAGAAAAATTCGCATTTTTTGTTGAACAAAAAAAATGAACATTTATCATATATTGTACAGTAGTTGTCATCACAAACCAGCATAACTAAACAAACTGAATCCTATCAAGAATTTCTTGTTACCACCATTATTTCCATGCTCAATAATCTATGGTATGTACATTTACCGATCCTGCATGCTCTGGTGTACTGTTCAGTGGGCATGCTTTCAAGCAAAAACTTTGCAAGGCCTTACTTTCGGGGGAGGCCTTACATTTAGAAATTCAACAAAACCTCTACTAGGTCTTATTTTTAGGGATGTCTTTTCGGGGAAACAGGCTTTATCACTTATCATACATATAGTTATACATTTCTATTATTATTATTATTATTATTATTATTATTATTATTATTATTATTATTATTTTATGACACAGCAAACAAGATAGATATGCTGGCACCATCCAGCATATTATTATTATTATTATTATTATTATTATTATTATTATTATTATTATTATTACTACTACTACTACTACTGTAGTTATTATTTCAAATACCCAATGTCTATGTTTGTAATTTGTATTTCTGTTGAATAAACATCTTGTTTAACTAAATATTTTAGAATTCTGCCTGGGCTCATTCTGCAACTATTGACCTACAACACAGATTGGTTTTTAAAGGGAATGGAATGGTGCATGGGGGGAAAATGATGTGTGCCTCTGCTAGATGAATAAAAAGGTAAAGATTTCCCCTGATGTTAAGTCCAGTCATGTCTGACTCTGGGGGTTGGTGCTCATCTCCATTTCTAAGCCGAAGAGCCGGTGTTGTCTGTAGACACCTCCAAGGTCATGTGGCTGGCATGACTGCATCGAGCGCCGTTACCTTCCCGCCGGAGCGGTACCTATTGATCTACTCACATTGGCATGTTTTCGAACTGCTAGGTTGGCAGGAGCTGGAGCTAACAGCAGCCGTTCCCGCCGCTCCCAGGGTTTGAACCTGGGACCTTTCGGTCTGCAAGTTCAGCAGGTCAGTGCTTTAACACACTTCGCCACCATAAATGCAGCAGATCTCATTTGACTTCACAAGCCAAGAAGCATTGGACCTGGTTAGAACTTGGATGGAAGACAACCACCAAGGAATATCAGGGATCTCCAAGTAAACCTAGAAGAAGAAGCTCTTAGAAGGCAGCAGCATCTCAGAGTGGCCAATATTGAATTAAGTGGACTAAGGGTCTGACTCAGTATAAGATAGTTTCTTATGTTGCCATCCCTGTTTCAAAACCTGATGGGAATCCCCTTTGATCTTAAAATATGGGCTTCTGTTTTTGAGCAAACTCTAAGGAAGTTAGATAACCCAATACAAAGTGCATGTGCATGCATGGGTGTGTGCATATGGGTGTGTTGGTGTTCTTTCCAAGAGTTATGACATTGTTCTGGTATATGTTAGTCACCACCCTGATTTTAATTGCTGTCAGATGGTGACCATAGTTTCATTGAATTGCACAAAGCCGTGGGTGTCATCCGTTTGAAGGCTGTAGTAAGTCACTTTAGGACTAGCTAGAATGACAACAGTATTAATTCTACCAGAATCTAATTGTACTTGCACAATTTCTTCACATTTTACTCTATTCCAGTTGAATGGCTGTGGTTTTTTTTGGGGGGGGGGGTCATGTCAGGAGCAACTGGAGTTGCTTCTGGAGTGAGAGAATTGGCAGTCTGCAAGGACGTTGCCCAGGTGACGTCCGGATGTTTTTGATGTTTTACCATCCTTGTGGGAGGCTTCTCTCATGTCCCCGCATGGAGCTGGAGCTGATAGAGGGAGCTCATCCACACTCTCCCCGGGTGGGATTCGAACCTGGCAGCTTTCAGGTCAGCAACCCAACCTTCAAGTCATGAGGCTTTTATCCCCTTGGCTGTGTTTATAAATACTTAATCTCAAACAACTGTGGGATGAATATAAAATCTGCCTCTTGTGGACAGGAAATTATTTCCAGATTTATGAGTTTTCTGGTCCAAAAGAAAGGGCCTGCTGGTGCCATGGAGCTGATGGTGTTGCCTTCAAAACTGCTATGGAAAACTGGGGACATCCTCTCACCCCACTTCAGAAACAGTGGTGAAGGTGTGTAACTGGGGGCTGTTTTGAAAGCCCCCAAAATCCAATGGGATTTTTACCTGCATCAATAGGGGTATAGCGTCTAGAACCAGGGAAGTCATGCTCCCCCTCTATTCTGCCTTGGTCAGACCACACCTGGAATACTGTGTCCAATTCTGGGTACCGCAGTTGAAGGGAGATGTTGACAAACTGGAAAGCGTCCAGAGGAGGACAACTAAAATGATCAAGGGTCTGGAGAACAAGCCCTATGAGAAGCGGCTTAAAGAACTGGGCATGTTTAGCCTGCAGAAGAGAAGGCTGAGAGGAGGCATGATAGCCATGTACAAATACGTGAAGGGAAGTCATAGGGAGGAGGGAGCAAACTTGTTTTCTGCTGCCCTGCAGACTAGGACAAGGAAAAATGGCTTCAAACTACAGGAAAGGAGATTCCACCTGAACATCAGGAAGAACTTCCTCACTGTGAGGGCTGTTTGGCAGTGGAACTCTCTCCCCCGGACTGTGGTGGAGGCTCCTTCTTTAGAGGCTTTTAAGCAGAGGCTGGATGGCCATCTGTCGGGGGTGCTTTGAATGAGATTTCCTGCTTCTTAGCGGGGGGTTGGACTGGATGGCCCATGAGGTCTATTCCAACTCTACTATTCTATGATTCTATGAAAGGATGTCAGTGAAAATCACCTTCTTCCTTTTCTTCTGACAAGGGGCCCTCTAAGGACCTCATCATGTGGAGTTCCAAAAACCAGGGGACAGAGGGGGAAACTGTGGGGCAGCATCCCACTTCGTCCCCTTACCATCGTGGGTTGCCATCTCATGAGGTTTCCCCACTGTCCCCAGCTTCTTCTCTGCATGCTGCTGGCACACTGCATCATTTTATGGGCTCCAGCGGACTCCATCCCGGCAGCATGCAGAGATGGGAAAATCACCCATTTGATGAGGTCCTAAGTGAGTGGAACTCTGGTCAGAAACTGCTATTGTTGCTACCAGAAAAGTTGGATTTAACCCTGTAACCAAAGTATGCATATATTTCTCAATATGTTGTCGAAGGCTTTCATGGCCGGGATCACAGGGTTATTGTATGTCTTTTGGGCTGTGTGGCCATGTTCCAGAAGTATTCTCTCCTGACGTTTCGCCCACATCTATGGCAGGCATCCTCAGAGGTTGTGAGGTACCTCACAACCTCTGAGGATGCCTGCCATAGATGTGGGCGAAACGTCAGGAGAGAATACTTCTGGAACATGGCCACACAGCCCGAAAGACATACAACCCCATTTCTCAATACTTTGGACACCCAACTGACGGCCATGGCAGCACCAGAGGCTGGTTTTTCTTCTTCTATGACTTGGTTTTAAACAGTGGGAAGGAAGAAAAGGGCTGAAGACTTATGAGAGGAAGGAGTTTTTCTTTGGCTTGTTTCTATCAAAATATAAGCAAAAGAACATCTGCGCTGAAATGTTTGCCACATGATTGAAATTATCACTGGTAATCAGAATACAGTAGAGTCTCACTCATCCAACGTAAATGGGCAAAACGTTGGATAAGCGAATATGTTGGATAATAAGGAGAGATTAAGGAAAAGCCTATTAAACATCAAATTAGGTTATGATTTTACAAATTAAGCACCAAAACATCATGTTGTACAACAAATTTGACAGAAAACGTAGTTCAATACACAGTGATGCTATGTAGTAATTACTGTATTTACGAATTTAGCACCAAAATATACGATGCATTGAAAACATTGAATGCGTTGGATAATCCAGAACGTTGGATAAGCGAGTGTTGGATAAGTGAGACTCTACTGTACTTTGTAATCTAAGCTGGAATCTCTGATAAGGTAGCAATGCGTTTTCACTGGGAACTGTTAATATTTCCCCTGGTGCATGTGACACAACCTATTTTTCCCCCACACAAACACGTGTCAGTTTCTAAAGTGGCTACAATCTGACAAGTACAAATCTTCCTGCAATTGATGTCAGCAAACTCTTTCACTAGCTCTCTTCCTTGTTATTTCCCTTTACTTGTCCCTTTCTGCTTTCCTAGGAACTGGCTTCTTCCGCATTTCTCTTCCTGAAAACAATATCCTTGTACCAAACCCTACACAAACCTCCACCTGCCAACTTACCCACCCACCCTGAGCAGGAATGTGACATATCACTGTTTGGCTGAGATCCTAGATTGCCTGGTTTTATGGCTAAATACTCTACAGTTACAACAAGCAAACATTGAAGAACATGATCTTACAGTGTCAGGATAGGGAAGTGATTAAAAGGTAAAGGTTTCCCCTGACGTTAAGTCTGACTCTGGGGGTTGGTGCTCATCTCCATTTCTAAGCCGAAGAGACGGCGTTGTCCGTAGACACCTCCAAGGTCATGTGGCTGGCATGACTGCATCGAGCGCCGTTACCTTCCCACCGGAGCGGTACCTATTGATCTACTCACATTGGTATGTTTTCAAACTGCTAGGTTGGCAGGAGCTGGAGCTAACAGCGGGCGCTCATTCCGCTCCTGGGATTTGAACCTGGGACCTTTCAGTCTGCAAGTTCAGCAGCTCAGCGCTTTAACGCACTTCGCCACCGGGGCTTCGCCACAGATATGGTCAGACTAGAATTCCTACCCTCTCTCAACACTGGCCATTCTGGCTGGTAATGGGAGTTGATGCAAAAAACATGGAGAAACAACTTCTGATTTACTAAAAGTCTAATATCTTTTGTCAAGTATTAGGTCACTGGCATTATGTCAAACAAAGAATTCACATTTGTCAGCTTATGTTAAATAGCGTTTACAACAGCACCTGTTTGTAATTTCTTATTTGCAATTAGTGTTCTCCCAAGAGGAAAATATAAGCTGAGAACCTGTGTTGAGTAATGTATATCTGGCACATAGCTTTATCTCTCACGGTTACCTCCCTTCCAAAACCAGCATTTAAGTGATGCACCTTCTAACTGAGTATCCATTTATTGTATACATAAAATCTGAAACCACATTATTTAAACTTCTGCATGAATAGTTTGAACTTTTGGACTAGCCCATTTTAATTATCTAAAATTGAGATATGGACATGAAACAGCATACTCAAGCCTGCAAAAAAAACTAAATCAATGTGAATTTTAATTATTAATTTAAGTACTGATCTACCCCCCTTCTGACCACATTCAACGTTGACATTAAGCTAATGTATTCAAACAAACAAACAAAACGTGATAGATACACCCCATTCTATAGCCATTTCAGTGTTGTTGGAAAAACCCCTGTTCTCTATCCAGCTATTTTCCAGTAACTTGATGGAAAAGAGGCCACCTGAGAACTCATAGAGAGGTCTTCCCGATGCCTGTTGCAGCATGTCCAACTACAGGAAAATAGTTGGATGGGTCACCATCATAACCCTGCTCTCCTGCAACACAAAAATGGCTGTATCACTTTAAAAGTGAGCTGTGAATAATCTGGTTTGTTGTACAGTTGGTATGGAATTTCAACCACCAGAAAAACAAAATAGTGGACTATGTAGCATATTTCAGATTTACACTAACCTAATATATCACACGGGGGCCCTGGTGGCACAGTGTGTTAAAGCGCTGAGCTGCTGAACTTGCAGACCGAAAGGTCCCAGGTTCAAATCCCGGGAGCAGAATGAGCGCCCGCTGTTAGCCCCAGCTCCTGTCAACCTAGCAGTTTGAAAACATGCAAATGTGAGTAGATCAATAGGTACCAGCGGGAAGGTAAGGGCGCTCCATGCAGTCATGCCGGCCACATGACCTTGGAGGTGTCTATGGACAATACCAGCTCTTCGGCTTAGAAATCATAGAATCATAGAATCATAGAATAGTAGAGTTGGAAGAGACCTCATGGCCCATCCAGTCCAACCCCCCGCTAAGAAGCAGGAAATCGCATTCAAAGCACCCCCGACAGATGGCCATCCAGCCTCTGCTTAAAAGCCTCCAAAGAAGGAGCCTCCACCACAGTCCAGGGGAGAGAGTTCCACTGCCGAACAGCCCTCACAGTGAGGAAGTTCTTCCTGATGTTCAGGTGGAATCTCCTTTCCTGTAGTTTGAAGCCATTGTTCCGTGTCCTAGTCTGCAGGGCCGCAGAAAACAAGCTTGCTCCCTCCTCCCTGTGACTTCCCTTCACGTATTTGTACATGGCTATCATGTCTCCTCTCAGCCTTCTCTTCTGCAGGCTAAACATGCCCAGCTCTTTAAGCCGCTCCTCATAGGGCTTGTTCTCCAGACCCTTAATCATTTTAGTTGCCCTTGAGCACCAACCCCCAGAGTCAGACATGACTGGACTTAACGTCAGGGGAAACTTTTACCTTTACCTTAATATATCAGCCAAAATTTCTAGACAGAAAAGAAGAAATGAGTATGTTTGGGGAAAATGAGATAAAATATTGTAATATGTTAAATTTTTAAAAGAACTGGTTTATTACTTGGAGCCTACTGTGTTTCCCCAAAAATAAGACAGTGTGTTATTTTAATTTTTGTTCCCAAAGATGTGTTAGGTCTTATTTTCAGGAGATGTCTTAATTTTTCATGAAGAAGAATTCACATTTATTGTTGAACAAAAAATGAACATTTATTATATACTGTACAGTAGTTGTCATCACAAACCAGCATAACCAGACAAACTATGAATCTTATCAAGCATTTCTTGTTACTACCATTATTTCCATGTACAACACTCTATGGTACGGACATTTACTGATCCTGCATGCTCTGGTGTTCTGTTCGTTGGGCATGCTTCCAAACAAAAACTTTGCTAGGTCTTACTTTCGGGGAAGACCTTATGTTTAGCAATTCAGCAAAACCTCTACTAGGTCTTATTTTCTGGGGATGTCTTATTTTAGGGGAAACAGGGTAGGTCCCTTTCAATACATTGTATTTTCCCACCTATGTTTAAGCATTGGTGTAGGGTAGGCAATCCATGCTACATCTTTTGATCATGATAATTGGAAGAGACAAACATTTTTTTGCTGATTACATACTAACAGAAACTACCAACACATAGATTTGGATTATAATCTCATCAAAACAGAAAACAGTCACAGAATAGTAGTTTTAAATCCCTATTAAAAGAAAATATAGCTGTATTGCACATAAGATAAATTCCCAAACTGATACTACACAGCACTTTTAAGTTTCCCACAATCATGCAAAATAGTGTCTAAACATTTGTGTTATTGAGAAGGTGTTCATTGGGATGAATTATACACTTTAGCTGTGAAGAATTTGTACCAAATTCTTTCATTCTCAATAAGACAGGCTGCTTTGACTGGCTTACCCAGCTTGGCAAGGAATCACTGACTCCTGTGAGATTTCTAAGCTCCAGAGTAAGAACAACATCACACTAGAATAAAAGGTAAAGGTTTCCCCTGACGTTACGTCCAGTCATGTCTGACTCTGGGGGTTGGTGCTCATCTCCATTTCTAAGCCGAAGAGCCGGCGTTGTCCGTAGACAGCTCCAAGGTCGGCATGACTGCATGGAGCGCCGTTACCTTCCCGCCGGAGCGGTACCTATTGATCTACTCACATTGGCATGTTTTCGAACTGCTAGGTTGGCAGGAGCTGGAGCTAACAGCGGCCGCTCATGCCGCTCCCGGGGTTTGAACCTGGGACCTTTCGGTCTGCAGCATGGGCAAACTTCTGCCCTCCAGGTGATTTGGACTCCAACTCCCAAAATTCTTAATAGCCAGTAGGCTGTTAGGAATTGTGGAAATTGAATTCCAAAATGCCTGGGCGGTCTTCAGTAGAACATGGATCCACTTTAAATCCAGTGTCTGCCTCCTGCAGAATTCTGCAGCTTGTAGTTTTGGGAGGTGCTTTTAAACAGTCCCTGGGCCTCACTTAACTACAAACCCCAGAATTCTGCAGGAGGCAGAAACTGGATCTATGTTCTGGTGTGAAGTTTGGAGCACTTTTAGCGGGCCGTGGTTTCTGCAATTCACACAAAATGACAATGCTTCTTATCCAACATCCCCTTTGCATAACATAAAAATCGGCATGTGAAGATAGACTTCTTTACACAATCACCATGTAGAATATCAGTAATAAACAACACAAGTCAATGACTGGTTACTATTGTGTAATGCACAACTATAATGTGCAAAGCACAACTGCAATGCACCATTACAATCATAATGTGCAGTGTTCCTGTATGCACAACTGCTTTTCAGCCACTGTCAGCAGGATATGTCTATTGTGCTACGGTGAATAATTTGCATGTATAATACAAGTTATGCAAAATAAGTCAGCAGAATATGCCTGTTGTACTGTGGTAAATAATTTGCAGTAAGGTAATGCTCAAGATCCTGCAAGGCAGACTCCAGCAATACATGGATCGAGAGTTGCCAGATGTCCAAGCTGGGTTCAGAAAAGGCAGAGGAACAAGAGACCAGATTGCCAATATCCGCTGGATAATGGAGAAAGCCAGGGAGTTTCAGAAAAATATCTACTTCAGCTTTATTGACTATTCTAAAGCCTTTGACTGTATGGATCATAATAAATTATGGCAGGTTCTTGGTGATATGGGGATATCAAGTCACCTTGTGTGTCTCCTGAGAAATCTGTATAAAGCCCAATTAGCCACAGTAAGAACAGATCACGGAACAACAGACTGATTCAAGATTGGGAAAGGAGTACGGCAGGGCCACATACTTTCACCCTCCCTATTCAATTTGTATGCAGAACACATCATGCAACATGCGGTGCTTGATGAATCCACGGCTGGAGTTAAAATTGCTGGAAGGAACATTAACTATCTTAGATATGCAGATGATACCACTTTGATGTCTGAAAGTGAGGAGGAGCTGAGGAGCCTTATAACCAAGGTGAAAGAAGAAAGTGTAAAAATTGGGTTGCAGTTAAACATCAAAAATTGAGATTATGCCAACCAGACTGATTGATAACTGGCAAACAGAGGGAGAAAAAATGGAGGCAATGACAGACTTTATATTTATAGGCACAAAGATTACTGCAGACACAGACTGCAGCCAGGAAATCAAAAGGCATTTACTTCTTGGGAGGAGAACAATGGCCAACCTCGATAAAATAGTGAGAGTAGAGACATCACACTGGCAATGAAGGTCCACATAGTCAAAGCAATAGTATTCCCCGTAGTAACCTATGGATGCAAGAGCTGGACCATAAGGAAGGCTGAGCAAAGGAAGATAGATGCTTTTGAACTTTGGTGCTGGAGGAAAATCCTGAGAGTGCCTTGGACCGCAAGAAGATCCAACCAGTCCATCCTCCAGGAAATAATGCCCGGCTGCTCACTGGAGGGAAGGATATTAGAGGCAAAGTTGAAGTATTTTGGCCACATCATGAGAAGACAGGAAAGCTTGGAGAAGATACTGATGCTGGGGGAAATGGAAGGAAAAAGGAAGAGAAGCCGACCAAGGGCAAGATGGATGGACGGTATCCTTGAAGTGACTGACTTGACCTTGAAGGAACTGGGAGTGGCCACAGCCGACAGGGAGCTCTGGCGTGGGCTGGTCCATGAGGTCATGAAGAGTCGGAAGTGATTGAACAAATAACTACAACAAAAGGAAGTTTCAGGGTTACAAAAATAGCCAATGAACCACAGTTTGCTCATGTCTTCTTACACAGTTCCTATCATTTCCTCCCATTTCAGGAGCAAAATCTCAAGCCATTGTATACAATAGAAGAGGGCAGCAATCCTTTTATGGTGATATCATCAAAAGATGCCTGCTGCGTAAATCCCTCTATAATTATTGCTGTTTCTATGTCCTAACATTGGAGCCCCAGTGGCCTAGGGGATAAAAGCCTCGTGACTTGAAGGTTGGGTTGCTGACCTGAAGACTGCCAGGTTCGAATCCCACCCGGGGAGAGCGTGGATGAGCTCCCTCTTTCAGCTCCAGCTCCATGCGGGGACATGAGAGAAGCCTCCCACAAGGATGGTAAAACATCAAAACATCCAGGCGTCCCCTGGGCAACGTCCTTGCAGACGGCCAATTCTCTCACTCCAGAAGCAACTCCAGTTGCTCCTGACACGAAAAAAAATGTCCTAACATGATGTCACAATGTAATAGATTATTTGACTAGTTAGGAATGCTGGTTGATGAAGATGACTCTTTAATTCTGCAGAAGCACAGTTACTTCAGCTGGAAATAGTTTGTTTCTTGGAAAGCAAGAAGACTAAGAGGATAAAACTATGAACATAAAAGAAACAGATGTAAGAAAGCTCAACCAAATAATTTGAAAAAGGAACAAATGAAGAATTATAGAAAAGTGAGCTAGAAGAATTTTTTTTTTCGTGTCAGGAGCAACCGGAGTTGCTTCTGGAGTGAGAGAATTGGCTCTCTGCAAGGACGTTGCCCAGGGGATGCCCGGATGTTTTGATGTTTTACCATCCTTGTGGGAGGCTTCTCTCATGTCCCCGCATGGAGCTGGAGCTGATAGAGGGAGCTCATCCGCGCTCTCCCCGGGTGGGATTCGAACCTGGCAGCCTTCAGGTCAGCAACCCAACCTTCAAGTCACAAGGCTTTTTATCCCCTAGGCCATCGGAGGCTAGAAGAAATGGCAGCTTGAGTAAACATGGCATTCTGTTCAGACTTTGGCCAACATCTTGATGATTAAATTTACTGGCATTGACTTCTTTCCCCAGCATATGTACTTTTAAGATTGTGGCAGATGTAGGCATCAAGTTGCTCTTTGTATTTCATTCCCTCAGCTGTTGTGAGGTTCATCCACAAAGCTGGAAATTGCCTTGTGAGATCAAGGACACCTTGGCAATATTTATTGAGAAGAGATTTGCCATTGCCTTTACCTGAGACAGAAAGAGTGTGATTTGCCTAAGGTCAATGGGTTTCATGGCTGAGTAGGGATTCACATTTGTGACTCTCGAGTCATAGTCCAATGCTCAACTACTACACCATGCTGGCTCCAGCCATCATAATCCCCACAGAATAGCTGTATATATTCACTACAACTCCCCCTTCTTCTCATCTACTACATCTTCCTCATTTGCAACATTTCTTTGTTCCAAATTATATCATGAATCAGAGTTGTATGGACTCTCATGGCAGAGTTGATATTCTTAAATATGATGAATGATGAATGGGCTCATCTATTGTTATGGATTTCCAAGTGTGGAATATGAAGAGGACAAGTTGCGACACAGACAAATTTCTTTATGTCTTTGTGGTGACTATAGATGTTTATTTTTATTTTTTGCATAATATTTTTATTTATTTCTTGTAAATGTAGATACAGTGAAAGTGGGAGAACAAAAAGCAAGTAGTAAAGAATGGTGAGAAGAGAGACAGGGAGTGAAACAAAGAGAAGAAGAAAAAAATGAAGTGCTGTTTGACTTCCCATCTGTGCTTCAGAGACTCTTTTTTCGTTTAACTTTTGTCATTTTCTCTAGCCTCCTTTCCATTAGCTCACTTCTATATACAAGACAGATCTATTGTAAGATCCATTTTTCTTTTTCTCAGGAATTTTATAACATTTGTCCAATCAGTCTTATTTTTCCCTTCTCTTATTTTTTGTGTCAAAATGTCCATTTGCATAATGTCCAATCTTTTGAATTCGGAGGTTCTTTTCTTTTCCAAGAAAAGTCTAGCCGCAGTGCTAGTGTAAAATAGTATTCTATCATCATTTTTCTTGAATATTGAGTTTGAGAATCTAGTAGGTACGTTTCTGGTTTAAATTTGAATTTGGTTCCTATCATCGTTTGTGTCATTTGGTGAATTGTCTTCCAAAATTCTTTGATTTTCCCACATGTCCACCATTGGTGAAAAAAGGTTCCTATATTTTTCCCCCCATATTTCCAGCATAATTTAGAGTTCTTTTTGTTGAATTTTGCTAATCTGTCCGGGGTATAATACCAACTATAGATGTTTATTGACTGATGATCATTAATTTGAACATATGTGTAAAGAAGTGTGTTTTTATTTTGATTTATAGATGTCATGTTTAATTGCATTTTAAAAGTCATGTTTAACTGTGTTTTAAAATAGTAAGTATTAGAGTCACCAGCGCATGGGGGATGGTAGCCAGCTCAGCATTCTGAGGCAGATTGCCATAGTAACGAGGGCAGAGCCAACCGCCATTTGGAGAAAAAGGAGGGAATGTTTTAAAAAGCAGTTAGTCTGGGCTCTGTTGAAGCTCAGGGAAGGCTGATCCTAAGTTAGGGGATCAGGGAGACTCGATTGGTCATTTTGAGTCAGTTTAAAATAAGTTTGGTGGCTTATTTTAAGGTAACCTGTTTCCAGAAAAGGAACAGATAGGCTGTGATTGTAATTCACAGGGTGACTGCAGGTTAAAGCAGAAGAAAGAAGTGGCATTTTAAAATTTGAAACACCTCAATATAGCTTTGCAACTGTTAGTCAACGTGCCTTGAAGAAGAAAAGTTATTGTAACCATTAAGCTTGTGCCTGAATAAACGTATTATTGTTCTTTTTAACATCTCAGTCTCTGTCATACATATTTTACCATCTAAGAAAAAGGAAGAAAAACCAAAATTTGAAAGTCTCCTCTCTAAGTAGCTATTGGCTACATATTCCTATAGTGGTGGTAAGAATTGATGATCCCCTTGACATCTGGTGGCCGCATTATAAACATCTTTACCTCTGGTGGCAGCGTAAATAAACATCTTTAATAACTGGTGGCAGCGGATATAACAATAACAATAATATAATATATAATTAAAACCAACCTCCATCTCCACATCTCCGCAATTTGGTGGCAGAGGTGGGATTAAAAAGTTTCCCCCCCTGTCTGAAAGAACCTCAGTCGTTCTTAGATCATTACAATATTTATTTACCTTTATGGATTAATCCTTTGTCATCAATATTCAATCAACTGAACAAGTACATGGCAGTTCTATCCAAAATTCAAAGGCTTACCTGATGCATTAGAAATATTGGCTTAAATTTATGTTTGTAACTAAAATGTCAACCTAAATTTTCTGATATGCCATTGTGTCACTTAAAAGAACAGACCTTCCAGTAGAATTACGGGCTTTCTTTGGGTCAGTTTTCGAATTTGGGGTCAGCCAGTCCTCATGTTAGCAAGATCCCTGAAATTCTTCAACACTGAAAGTTCAGCATGTGGAACATAAGCACGGGATTACCCTTTGAACCTAATTGCCCTGGGCTGATTTGCATGACCTGACAGCGGTCAGGCAGAGCTTAATAAAACACTGATCTCTTTCAGTTTAGCTGACAGGCTCACTTACTCCTGTTCCCTTTCAACATATCCCTTCATGTCACTATTTACTTTAATGAGCTACTTTGTCCATTGGCTACTCCAAAGATATTACTGAGGAACTGGGATCTGAGGAAATATGCAATTTCAAACATTATGCAAGAATTTAACCTGCCTGGCTTTCTCTTGTGTGCATTTAAAGTCCTACATTTGCACTAAATTCTTTCAGAATTTGAAAAACAGATTTCAGAATCTAAGTGTTGTGTAAACAAACACAAGGTTTAATTCAGGTTTGGGCAACCTTTTCCTAGTTTTTGGGGACAACTCCCACCCATCTCAGCCAGTAGGATGATAAGAGTTGTAGCCAAACAAGGGCTCAATCCAACAACATTTGAGAGGACACTTTAGATTCTCTGTGTGGTCTATTTTGTACACCTAATTTGGAAAGATGAACTAGAATCCCATAAGGTAAAGATAAACATTTCCCCTGATGTTAAGTCCACTCATGTCTGACTCTGGGAGTCGGTGCTCATCTCCATTTCTAAGCTGAAGAGCCGGCGTTGTCCGTAGACACCTCCAAGGTCATGTGGCCGGCATGACTGCATGGAGTACTGTTACCTTCCCGCCGGAGCGGTACCTATTGATCTACTCACCTTGGCATGTTTTTGAACTGCTAGGTTGGCAGGAGCTGGAGCTAACAGCAGCCACTCAGGCCGCTCCTGGGGCTTGAACCTGGGACCTTTCAGTCTGCAGCTCAGTGCTTTAAAGCACTTTGCCACCGGGACTCCAGAATCCCATATGTTAGTCCAAATTAAAGTAGAGCTGGTGTTGAATGGTTTGTCAACAGTAGGTAAATATATTTATTTATTTATTTATTTATTTAGAGTATTTATATTCCACCCTTCTCACCCCGAAGGGGACTCAGGGCGGATCACATTATACACATACAGGGCAAACATTCAATGCCCATAAACACATTGAACCGAGACAGAGACAGGCAGACAGACAGACGCAGAGGCAATTTAACCTTCTCCTGAGGGGAGGTTCGATTCTGGCCACTGGGGGGAGCAGCTGCTTCATCATCCACTCTGATGGCACTTCCTCACTTCCTCATTCCAGTTGTAAATTAGTTAAACTTGCCTCCCCACTTTTTATAAGCGGTACTTTACTTCCTACTTGATAGATACAACTATCTTTCAGGTTGCTAGGTTAGCAACGAGCAGGGGCTATATTTTATTTTTAATTGACGGGTGCTCACCCCACCACGGGCTGGCTTCGAACTCATGACCTCATGGTCAGAGTGATTTATTGCAGCAGCTGCTCAACAGCCTGCGCCACAGCCCGGCCCCTATATATATACATATATACAATATAATTTACAATAATATATAATATTATAATATATTGTATATGCATATAATAATAATAATATTTTGTAATAAAATATAATACTAATAATACAATATAATAATATTAATTACATATTATATATTACATTATATAGATATAATACAATATGGAAATTTATTGCCAGTATTGTGCTATGCTAATAATATAATATTGTGTGTAAATTTAATTTGTAAGCTGCTCTGAGTCCCCTTCGGGGTGAGAAGGGCGGGATATAAATGTATTAAATTAATTAAATAAATAAATTAATCCCATTGATTCAATGGGTCTGCTCTAGTTAGGAGTAGCAATGCAACTGAGGCCATAATTTAATGAATAATAAAGTTTCTGAAATTAAAAAAAATCTGACAAGCCTCGTGTTTCTTATCCCTGGCTAAACACCATTGGTCATACAGATAAGGTCAGATGAAAGATAACACCCTTTCCTACAATTAATAAGTAACAAGCATCCAATACCCTGTCCAAGGACCAAGAAACGCTGGTACACCAGCCTCTGTGTGTGCTGCCTAGGCAAAACAAACAAACTCAAACAGGAACTGGAGACTGATGGCACAGCACAAAAGCCCTTCAATTTTAAGAACTCTGGATTCTGACCCTAATCTATTGCTCATAGAGTGTTAGTGGTTACTCTAAGAGGAGATAATGGAAGAGAGTACCTAATTCTAAATATCTTTCAAAAGACTGACAGCTGGCCAGATCTGTCAGATATGATTTTTTCCCCTAATTAACTGAAAAAGCAAGAGCACTATTGGCCAGAATTCACTAAGACAGTTACATAATTACAGTAGAGTCTCACTTATCCAAGCTAAATGGGCCGGCAGAACCTTGGATAAGCGAGTATCTTCGATAATAAGGAGGGATTAAAGAAAAGCCTATTAAACATCAAATTAGGTTATGGTTTTACAAATTACGCACCAAAACATCAGGTTATGCAACAAATTTGACAGAAAAAGTAGTTCAATACACAGTAATGTTATGTTGTAATTATTGTATTTACGAATTTAGCACCGAAATATCACGATATATTGAAAACATTGACTACAAAAATTCATTGGATAATCCAGAACCTTGGATAAGCGAGTCTTGGATAAGTGAGACTCTACTGTATAACTAAATGATGCATTTGTGACTATTTCATATTCATGATCCTTCCATGCTTTTAGGCAGTGGTTCCCTGCCCATGGATTGCGACCCAAAATGAAGTCGTAAAATGTTTTCTGTGGAGCTGACGGGCAGTGGTGAGCTATGAAAATGTTGAAAGGGGAAAACAAAAAATCACGTCATCGCGTCCTGAACAGAGATTTGTTTGTGTAAACGTATAACCATCTTTTGTTTGTCGGGTTAGCTTGTTGGGAGGCCCAGGTTCATGCGCAGTTTGGTGACTGGCTCTACGGAATGTGGGCAATGCTTGGCTTGTGATTGGTCGATTCATAGTGATACATGTGCATTATGTGCCTAGCCTTGTTTCTTGCAGGTGGTGACGTTTTTTCTTTAATACCAACAAATTCTGCAAAGTATAATAAATCATATGTTGACACAAATTGAATGATCCTATGTGTTGTCGAAGGCTTTCATGGCCGGGATCACAGGGTTGTTGTATGTCTTTCGGGCTGTGTGGCCATGTTCCAGAAGTATTCTCTCCTGACGTTTCGCCCACATCTATGGCAGGCATCCTCAGAGGTTGTGAGGTATGGATAAACTAAATAAGGAAAGGAAAGAATATATATCTGTGGAGAGTCCAGGGTGTGGCAAGAGTCCTTTGTCACTGGGAAGCCAGCATTAATGTTTCAGTTAATCACCCTAATTAGCATTGGAAAGGTTTTGTCTCTTGCCTGGGGGCATCCTTTGTTCAGTCATTAGCTGCCCTCTGCCCTCAGAGTGTTGGTTCCCACAAGAGACAAAACCTTTCCAATACTAATTAGGGTGATTAACTGAAACATTAATGCTGGCTTCCCAGTGACAAAGGACTCTTGCCACACCCTGGACTCTCCACAGATATATATTCTTTCCTTTCCTTATTTAGTTTATCCATACCTCACAACCTCTGAGGATGCCTGCCATAGATGTGGGCGAAACGTCAGGAGAGAATACTTCTGGAACATGGCCACACAGCCCGAAAGACATAAAACAACCCTGTGAATTATCCTACTTCCAGAAATCTGCACATCATATAATTTCCCTTCTTTGGCCAGCTGAGCAGCCAGCCAAGAGCAATCAACCATACTGTAAGGTCCAGATACCACAATCATCACTGTAGTAGCACCAGCAGCTTTAATTTTTAATGTATCAGGCTCACGGGTCACTTTGCCTCTATAAAATGGGGTCATGATCCCCCCCAAAAAAGTTGGGAATCACTGTTTCAGGGAATACATGGAAACGGTGTGAGTCCCCACTTACTGGGCAGCAGCCACTACAGTCAATGGGGATCTGTTCCCCTGACCATCAGGATGCAACTGTGAAATAGAGCAATTTGAATCGGCCATAGATAGTGAGATCCGGGCCGCAGATAGCGAATCCCAAAGCGCAGATACTGAGTTCCGTTAAGTGGGTGCCCAGTACCAGCAGCAGGCCACCTGTGGATCTGTGTGCCTAGCAAGACGAAGAAGCTAACCCAATGTTCCCAAATCAGGAAATCTCTCCAAGTTGAAGAAGTCCCGAGGTATTTTATTCAAGTCAGCTGAAGTGATGCCAGCTTGCAATAAACTGCCAAAGTAAGCTGAGATGCCATGACATTGAAAAACAGACATTTTTTATATAGTACAATCTTTTGTCCTTTTTACTTTGGCCACATAATGCGAAGACAGGAAAGCTTGAAGAAAATAATGATGCTGGGGAAAGTTGAAGGAGAAAGGAAGAGGGGCCGACGAAGGGCAAGATGGATGGAAGGCATCTTTGAAGTGACTGGGGGTGGTGATGTCCAACAGGGAGCTCTGCTGTGGCCCATGAGGTCATGAAGAGTCGGAAGCGACTGAACAAATAAACAACAACAATCCTTTGAAATTCTTGCTCCCGCCCCAACTGGAGCCAGCTTCGCCATGATTGGCTGAGCTCTGTTGACATCAGGGAGGATTCCCTGCAGAGGCGAGACTGCCGCGTCTTCCAGCCAATGGGAGAGCATTCCTGTCCGCCAATGGTGGACAAGGGACAGGAGAGTCTGGGAAACAAAGGAAGAATGGATTATTGGGTCCCAACTGAGGGACAAACAAAGGGCGCCATCAGGTGCTATGGGTTTTATTGGGCCGTGCTTTGGCGCAGCTGGCTAGTAACCAGCTGCAATAAATCACTACTGACCGAGAGGTCATGAGTTCGAAGCCCGGGTCGGGTTAAGCCCCCGACCATTAAATAGCCTGGCTTGCTGTTGACCTATGCAGCCCCGAAATACAGTTGCATCTGTCAAGTAGGGAAATTTAGGTACACTTTATGCGGGAGGCCAATTTAACTAATTTACAACATCACAAAACTGCCAGCAAAACACGAGGAAAGGAATGAGGAAGTACAGCCACTAGTGGACAGTGAAGCAACAGCTCCCCCTGTGGCCGGAATCGTGAAGCTGGAAAAAAATGTTAAATGCCTCTGTGTCTGTCTATATATGTTGTTTGTCTGTTGGCACTGAATGTTTGCCATATATGTGTTCATTGTAATCCGCCCTGAGTCCCCTTCGGGGTGAGAAGGGCGGAATATAAATACTGTAAATAAATAAATATTGACAAGGTAATAGCGATATGAATCCGCAGCAAATGGGTCCAGCGCCTCTGACACTGTTGTCCAATGAGTCCAAAAGCAGAAATATTGTCCATGCTGATAGAATCTGTTCTTGGAAAAGGGGAAATGTCATTGTTGGAGAAAGGTGCATGACCTTCTGGCGTACTAGTAGTCATGGTGGATGATGATTGGCATTGTAATGTCCAGGTGACTGATACAAAGGATGGCAGCCTTGCGAATGGATCCTGTTGTCCTCTGCACAGTCAGGGGTCTATTGGACCAGTAGAGATGGACTGGCCCAAAGGTGATGACATTCCTACTCTCCTTTACATACACAATCTTCAGTATGAGGGGGAATTTTGACAGGTGCCCTGTTTATGCCTGTTGCATGGATACCACTCATAAGAAAAGGTGGGAAGGTCAATCAACTGCTTCTTGACTGACAGGGGAGCAGACTCCCATCGATAGCAATAGCTGCTGCCTGGTAAGTAAGAATTGAGGAGTCAGTCTGGGAGACACTATATAGCTACATCGCTAGTACATCTGATAGAGAATTCAGGCCACTCTTTGGCTGCAATCACTTTGCTTAGATCATGGCTTGCTTAGATCATGGAGAAAATGTTGTGTTTGGAATTTATCACTCCTTTGGATTCTTTAAGTTTTAAATTATTCCACTTGAAAATAAACACTAGGATAGCACAGTCCCATGTATGTCTACTTAGAAGTAAAACAACTGAATTCTATGGATTTACCCCAAGTAAGGGTGGATATAGGATAACCATTTGTTTATCATTTCCAGCAAACCCTAATGGAATATTCTGAATTTTTCCCAATGTAAATAAAATGTTGGAATGAAAGGCAAGGTTAAGTTTCCTTTGCCTAGTTACAAATTAGTGACATTTGTCTCTTTCTACAATGAAAAGAAAATAGTAAAGGAACATAAGAGCCTTGTGACTTGAAGGTTGGGTTGCTGACCTGAAGGCTGCCAGGTTCGAATCCCACCCGGGGAGAGTGTGGATGAGCTCCCTCTATCAGCTCCAGCTCCATGCGGGGACATGAGAGAAGCCTCCCACAAGGATGGTAAAAACATCAAAACATCTGGGCGTACCCTGGGCAATGTCCTTGCAGATGGCCAATTCTCTCAATCCAGAAGCAACTCAGGTTGCTCCTGTCACGAAAAAAAAAATAATTTATTTTATTTCTGTGTGATGGATAGCGTCACAGTGACCTCTTGTGACAATTTGCAGGGATTATGAAGCAACACGATTTTTAAATGCTAGCAGGAAAAAAGAGAGAAGGAAGATAGTTCCTGTTCAAATTGCAGCATGGCCCCCATAACTGTGGGACCAGTATCCACAGTTTTATTTATCTACTTCTGACAAAATATATCTAGACATTTTCTATATATATAGGCATTTCTAGGTCCAGTGTGACTGTGGCCCCTTCTACACTGTCCTTATATCCCAAGATCTCCTCCCAAGTTATCTGCTTTGAACTGAATTATATGAGTCTCCACTACCATATAATCTGAGATAAGAAGATAATCTGGGATCAGATCCTGGGATATAAAACAGTGTAGAAGGGACCATAAACTAGAAAATAGTAAACTTTTGCCATTGTGGCTTTGCCTCTGCACATGCCCCTCCCTTCCTGTGAGCTGGTGCCTTTCTCCAGAAGGTTCCAAGACCAAAAGTTAGTTTGAAATCAACAAGTGAGGTCACAGGTATCACTTATGCCAAGTAGGTGTGGAAAGGGAGGAAGACCCTCAGCAATTGGTCAATTTTAGATAAGCCAAGGTATATATTCTTTGTTTGCTATGACATGCTTTGCGGCAGCCATTTTCATGGGTCGGACCCATTGAAGTGGGTGTGTACAGCTGTTCTGCCTTCTCATAGCTATGGTGAAAATAAACTTTACTTTTTGCATCTCTCACGAGACTGGGTTTTCTGCCTGATTTTCCTCCTGAGCCAGGACCCATTGAAGGTAATTGTCTTACAGAAGGGGCTTCTATGATATTCTCAGGCCAGAAGTTCTTCATTTCAATAGGCTTTTTCATGATCTGAGATTTCACGTATCCACTCAAAGTCCAGAAACATATCCTGGACAGATAGAGAGTTGTACTGTACTGTATGGGCTGTGGCACAGGCTGGTAAACAGCTGCTGCAATAAATCACTCTGACCATGAGGTCATGAGTTCGAGGCCAGCCCGTTGTGGGGTGAGCACCCGTCAATTAAAAATAAAATATAGCCCCTGCTCGTTGCTGACCTAGCAACCCGAAAGATAGTTGCATCTATTAAGTAGGAAATAAGGTACCACTTATAAAAAAAAGTGGGGAGGCAAGTTTAACTAATTTACAAGGTTGGAATGAGGAAGTGCCATCAGAGTGGATGATGAAGCAGCTGCTCCCCCCTGTGGCCAGAACCGAACATCCCCTCAGGAGAAGGTTAAATTGCCTCTGTGTCTGTCTGTGTG
Organism: Anolis carolinensis; assembly: GCF_035594765.1. NCBI lineage: Eukaryota > Metazoa > Chordata > Lepidosauria > Squamata > Anolidae > Anolis > Anolis carolinensis. The sequence goes on along the minus strand of NC_085841.1, from coordinate 212,270,627 downwards.
TTGTCTCTGTCTCGGTTCGATGTGTTTATGGGCACTGAATGTTTGCCCTATATGTACATAATGTGATCCGCCCTGAGTCCCCTTCGGGGTGAGAAGGGCGGAATATAAATACTGTAAATAAATAAATAAATAAATAAATAAATTGTCTGACAACTTATGACAACCTCATATATTTCATAAGGTTTTCTTAGGTGAAGAATACTCAAACCTGGTTCATAATTTTCTTCATCTGAAATGTAGCCTACAGCACATGGTATTACTTCGCAGTTTCCCATCTAAGTGCTAACCAGGCCTCATCTTGCTTAGCTTCTAAGATCAGACAGAAACTGGTACTCTCAGAGTACTAGGAATAATTTATATCCTGCTTTTCCATAATAACATCCATTTAACAGATTGGTTGCTAATGCCACCCCAAGCGAAACAAGAAACACTTCATAATTTCACAGGAACCGCATGTTGAGCCACAAGACGACATAAAGCAATTTCAGAAAATATATCTCATAGAATGAGACCAAGTCATCAGTATATCATATCATCCATAGATAGAACATGAATAATTACAGGATACAGTCAGTTGGACTTCAGACAACTAATCTTATAAATCCAAGCTCCAATCGGCATAGGATGCAGTTGTAAATAAACAAACAGGGACACAAATACTTTGTTATATGGTTAAAAGCAATAAAATAGTAACATTATACCAAAAAGTCTAAGTAACAATATGATTCCCTGTTTCCTATTCAAGTGGTTCATGATCATGGATCTGTAGCCAAATGTGTGTCACTTACAAACAATGTGGGAGCCCCAGTGGCGAAGTGTGTTAAAGCACTGAGCTGCTGAACTTGCACACCAAAAGGTCCCAGGTTCAAACCCCGGGAGCGGCGTGAGCAGCTGCTGTTAGCTCCAGCTTCTGCCAACCTAGCAGTTCAAAAACATGCCAAGGTGAGTAGATCAATAGGTACTGCACCGGCGGGAAAGTTACAGCGCTCCATGCAGTCATGCCAGCCACATGACCTTGGAGGTGTCTATGGACAATGCTGGCTCTTCGGCTTAGAAATGGAGATGAGCACCAACCCCCAGAGTCAGACATGACTGGACTTAACGTCAGGGGAAAACCTTTACCTTTACCTTTACCTTTATATTCCTCTCTAATCTGCCAATACTGAAGCCAGTTGATATTTGGGACTATTTTTTAAATTTCTTCATGTGTTTTTAGTTTTGTCTCTTGATTAGTAAGTATTAACATTTGTTTATATGTTAACCATTTCTCACTGTGTGTTTCTCTTCTGTGGTTTGCTTCTATTGGAGAATACCACATTGGGGTTTTGGAGTGGAATCTGGTTTTATATTTGTCCCAAGAGGAGAAGAAGATTTTGAAGAGACCATAAGGTCTGTCCAGTCCAACCCTCCTGCCATGCAAGAATAAAGAGGGCAAAAAGAAGACCATTTTATTGTCCGAGTCGATCATTTCCTACTTTATTCTACTTCTGTATGGTCTTTATGGATGCGTATGCCTACATAGTGTTTTAACAAGGGAAGTGAAATCTAGCCCTAAATTTATCTTGAGAAATCCATTATCATGATGTAGCTAGGACTAGGTCTACTCCATTGCTTTTTAAAGAAAGGACAAGGGATCAAAGTAAGCCAGTAAGAATGGTATATGTGTTAGAATCATAGAGTTGGCCATCTAGTCCAACCCCCTGCCAAGCAGGAAAAGCACATTGAAAGTATCCCTGACAGATGGCCATCCAGCCTCTGTTTAAAAGTCTCCAAAGAAGGAGCTTCCTCCACACTCCAAGGCAGAAAGTTCCACTGCTGAACAGCTCTCACAATCATGAAGTTCTTCCTAATGTTCAGGTGGAATCTCCTTGCTTGTAAATTGAACCCATTGCTCTGAATCTACTCTCAAGGGCAGCAGAAAGCAAGCTTGAGCCCTACTCCTTATGACATCCTTTCACATATTTATACATGGCTACCATGTCTCCTCTCAACCTTCTCTTCTGCAGACTAAACATACCTAGCTCTTTAAGATGCTCCTCATAGGGCATGGTTTTTGATCATTTTAGTTGCCCTTCTCTGGATGCCTTCCAGCTTGTCAATATCTCTTTAAAACTGTGGTGCCCAGAATTGGACACAGTATTCAACAAATATCAGAGTAGTTGAAATCTCCCATTATTTCAATATTTCTTCTTTCTGTGTGATTTGTCAGCTGGTTAAAGAAGGCTTCATCTAGTTCTTCTGTCTGTCTTGGTGGTCTGTAGTAGATACCTACAACTACAGTAGAGTCTCACTTATCCAACATAAACGGGCCGGCAGAATGTTGGATAAGCGAATATGTTGGATAATAAGGAGGCATTAAGGAAAAGCCTATTAAACATCAAATTAGGTTATGATTTTACAAATTAAGCACCAAAACATCAGATTATACAACAAATTTGACAGAAAAAGTAGTTCAATACGCAGTAATGCTATGCAGTAATTACTGTATTTACGAATTTAGCACCAAAATATCACGACGTATTGAAAACATTGACTACAAAAATGCGTTGGATAATCCAGAACGTTGGATAAGTGAGTGTTGGATAAGTGAGACTCTACTGTACATCTTTTTTCAGTCCTTGTTCCCTTAATTCTTATCCAGATGCTCTCAATCTGGTTTCCAGGCTTTTCACAGGTGTAAACGTTTTTGACATATAATGCTAATCCACCCCTTTCTCTGTTTGGTCTATTTCTCTGAAGTAGGTTATACTCCTCCATTGATACACCCCTTTTATAAGATTTGTCCCACCAAATTTCGGTTATACCTATTGCATTGTAACTGTCTTATTGTACAAAAAGTTACAGTTTGAACTCTGAACAGGAGCTCTCCCACATAGCAACATTTTACTCGAGGACTCCAACCATTAATAATTACAGGCACTTTGAATAATGTAAGGAATGTGCATAAACTGTGTTGACAAAAAAACAATGTATATTGTTATATATTGTATATTGTATATTGTTAGCCCCAGCTCCTGCCAACCTAGCAGTTTGAAAACATGCAAAAGTGAGTAGATCAATAGGTATCGCTCCGGCGGGAAGGTAAGGCGCTCCATGCAGTCATGCCGGCCACATGACCTTGGAGGTGTCTATGGACAACACCGTTCTTCGGCTTAGAAATGGAGATGAGCACCAACCCCCAAAATCGAACACGACTGGACTTAATGTCAGGGGAAACCTTTACCTTTACCTATTGTGTTCTTGTATATGTCATCTGCAGTTCACTTCGATATGAATCAGTCACCTTTTTGTCCAATGTCTTTCCTAGGAAAGTGTTTCATCTTCCCATGGTTCCTTTTGATTTGTAGGTACTGGAATGCCTTAAATGTTTTTATTTACCCATGAAGTAAACAGAATAGCAAAACCAGGGGTTATCATGGCATAGGTCATTGTGGCATCTTGGAATTTCTAGCATTGGCTAGAAATTTGATAAAATGGACTGTTCGCATGAAAGCTAATGCTAGAAATTTCTTCTTCCCAGTTAGTCTCAAGGGGGCTACTGGATTCCCCCTTTACTAAAATAGACCAACACAGCTATCACTTTGGATATTGTACTGGATCTTGGTCACATTTAAAAAATCATGTTGCTTATGAAACAAATAAAAATTATTTTTTCAGTATTTGCATTCTGTAGTTGAAATACTATGAGCTATATTATCCTAGCTGAATAAATGTTGCAAGAGTGTGCATACTCTGCTTAAGCAACTTGCATTCTGCTTTAAGTAATTTCTGTTATTTTGTAATTTCTGGTGCTTCTCTGTTTTAGTCTAGAGGAAACCAGACTGATCTCAGGCATAACAATCCTCTTTCAGAGGATATTATAGCTGAGCTCCCATACCAATAAAAAATAGCTAGACATTGTTTGAGAGCTTGTTCCTACCGTTTCTACAGTTGCTTTCATGTCTTCCATTTCTTCGGTAGCATGAAATGGGAAGCCCACTCCCCACATGAAAATCTGCTTGACATGGAAGTCTGCTTTCATCTGCAACCAAACTTGCCTTGCCTTGGAAAGATAGTGTGTGTGTGGTGGGGTGTGTAGGCAGGCTCTGAAAGTGCCTGCAGCTGAGAGCCTCTTACTCTTGTGAGCACCTTGGACTCCCTTATTGTATAACTGATGCAAAATTGGTATCCATGATTTATTCCAATGTTATAATAAAGGTTTAGATTTCCAAGCAAGGATCTGATCACAATCAATTGCATGCATATTGAATATTAAATGGGCTAGAATAGGAATTTTACTACAGTAGAGTCTCACTTATCCAACATAAACGGGCCGGCAGAACGTTGGATAAGCAAATATGTTGGATAATAAGGAGAGATTAAGGAGAAGCCTATTAAACATCAAATTGGGTTATGATTTTACAAATTAAGCACCAAAACATCGTGTTATACAACAAATTTGACAGAAAAGGTAGTTCAGTATGCAGTAATGCTACGTAGTAATTACTGTATTTATGAATTTAGCACCAAAATATCATGATATTGAAAACATTGACTACAAAAATGCATTGGATAATCCAGAACGATGGATAAGCGAATGTTGGATAAGTGAGACTCTACTGTATTTGCAAGCAAGGATCTGATCACAATCAATTGTATGCATCCTGAATATCAAATGGGCTAGAATAGGAATTTACTAAATAGAAAATCCCTGGTTTAGTGCTTGCCTCTGCCCTTAAGCCACTAAGTGAGCTCAGGCATGCTACTCAAAAAGGACACAAAAAGAATTTTCCTCAGTCATGTGTGTCTCAATAATCTTTCCAAAGACAATCACAAAATAAGGCACACTATATCCAATATGTGCAGGTAAGTAAAACATGTCATGATAAACAGACATATTCGCCACCAGAGGGAGGATTTTTTCTAAACCAATGTTAAATGCCTAGTTTGACCTCCTTTACAAGTGGAGCCTCCGGTGGCCTAGGGGATAAAAACCTTGTGACTTGAAGGTTGGGTTGCTGACCTGAAGGCTGCCAGGTTTGAATCCCACCCGGGGAGAACGCGGATGAGCTCCCTCTATCAGCTCCAGCTCCATGCGGGGACATGAGAGAAGCCTCCCATAAGGATGGTAAAACATCAAAACATCCAGGCGTCCCCTGGGCAATATCCTTGCAGACAGCCAATTCTCTCACTCCAGAAGCAACTCAGGTTGCTACTGACACAAAAAAAAAACCCTCCTTTACAAGAAACTACAGCATTTGTAGCTTTAAGGATGTAGATTTGGGGGGAAACTCCACTCATTGCCATGTGTTCTTGTTACTAAAATTTTAAAAAGTTTTCTTGTGGTCTTATGTATTATATTTTGTGGCTTTTTTAAAAAAAATAACACATATTTGGATGGCAATATTGGCTTTCTTGCAAGATTATGATAAGGGTTATGACTAAATGCAGATGAAGAGATAAACAGTAAAACAAATATTAAGTATTGTTACTAAGCTCTCACACCTGAATTACAAATACAGTGTTCAGCCTGCGGGAGAGGGAAATATTAAACCTGACATGAAAATATTTATTTCTGATTTTGAAATGATTTCTGTGCTATAAATGTGTCTTACTGATTTTTTTTCCACCAAGGGTAAGAAACTTTAGACTCCACCAAAATTTTGGACTTTGAGTCTCAGAAGCTTGATACAGTACAACCAAAGGTCAGGGCTTGCGGCAGTTTGAGTCCAAAGGATATCAGGACTCAAGACCAACTAGGACAGTGATGAGCAACCTTTTGAACGTGGTGTGTCAAAATTCGCCAAAGAACCGAGCATAACTCAGGTACTGTGTCACTTCACTATTTCCAATGGCAGGAAACAGCACCCATAGCACAGGCCCTTGCCTCTCCCAGTCTCCCCTTCACTTATCTCAGTAATGATGGTCAATTAGAAATCCACGACACCCCAGAACAGTAGATTGGATGATGGTTGCTGTAGTTATGTGGTTGCTGGTAATGGCGATCACAGAGCCCTCAGAAATACATCCCTCGCGCCATTCCATTGCTCCCTGCTCCTCCAACCGGGCGTGAGGTCAAAGATCTCCTGAAGGCCTAACGGGGCAGGGCTGTGGCGCAGCTGGTTAGTAGCCAGCTGCAATAAATCACTACTGAGTTCGAAGCCAACCCGGGTCCGAGTGAGCTCCCAACCATTAATAGTCTAGCTCGCTGTTGATCTATACAGCTCAAAAGTCAGCTGCATCTGTCGAGTAGAAAATCTAGGTACCGCTTTATGTGGGGAGGCTAATTTAACTAATTTACAACACCATAAAACCTTCCAGCAGCATGTAGAAAGGAATGAGGAAGTAATACCATCAAGGACTCGGGTGTCACAAGTGGACGATGAAGCGGCAGCTCCCTCTGTGGCCGGAATCGAGCATATCCTCATGAAGCCGGAAGCTGGAAAATGTTAAATTGCCTCTGTGTCTAGTCTATATATGTTGCATGTCGTATGGCATTGAATGTTTGCCATGTATATGTGCATTGTGATCCGCCCTGAGTCCCCTTCGGGGTGAGAAAGAAGGGTGGAATATAAATACTGTAAATAAATAAATTAATTAATTTATTTATTTATTTACAGTATTTATATTCCGCCCTTCTCACCCCGAAGGGGACTCAAGGCGGACCACATTATACACACGTAGGGCAAACATTCAATGCCCATATACACATAGAACCGAGACAGAGACAGACAGACGCAGAGACAATTTAACCTTCTCCTGAGGGGATGTTTGATTCTGGCCACAGGGGGGAGCAGCTGCTTCATCATCCACTCTGACCGCACTTCCTCATTCCAACGTCGTAAATTAGTTAAGCTTGCCTCCCCACTTTATAGGTGGTACCTTATTTCCTACTTGATAGATGCAACTATCTTTCGGGTTGCTAGGTCAGCAACGAGCAGGGGTTATTTTTAATTTTTAATTGACGGGTGCTCACCCCGCCACGGGCTGGCCTCGAACCCATGATCTCATGGTCAGAGTGATTTATTGCAGCTGCTCAACAGCCTGAGCCACAGCCCGGCCCCAGAAGTCCCAGATAAATAAATAACCAGAAGTCCCAGAACTAGATGCTCTGTGCCAGAATTCTGATGTTTTGGTCTATAGACCTCCAGCACAGGGTGTCAACACTACAGCAAATGTTTTATCCTTGGCTATGACACCTGGCCATGCAGGAGCTGAGGATGAAACATATTTCTTGGTATGCGGCCCCATACTCCTCTGTATGTGGCCACATGCGGCCACGTGTCATTGAAAATGGCTATGTGTGTCAGTGCTGACACGCGTGTCATAGGTTCACCATCACTGAACTAGGAAATGGCCAACAGGTCTTAGGACAGTGATGGCCAACCTATGACACGCGTGTCAGCACTGACACGCCTAGCCATTTTTGCTGACACGCTGCCGCATGCAGATTGATTGGATGACTAATGTCTTTTGTGGCCAAATTTGGTGTGATTTGGTCCAGTGGTTTTGTTGTTTACTCCATGGGAATTATGCACATTACACACACACACACACACACACACACACACGTGTGTGTGTGTGTGTGTGTGTATATATATATATATATATAATCATTCTATTATTCTATTATTATTGTAGCATATTATTATATTATTACTATTATATTATTATTATATTATTCATTATTCATGACTACATTGAAACTACAATAGAGAGAAATCAGTTTTTATCTTTGTGTTTACGCGGCCTGCCCTTGTTTTATTGTTTTCTGATTTCTTGATGTAATGCCTATTATCATTTATTGTATTTTTTAATGGTGCTATGATATGTTGTTTTTATATCTTATTATATCTTATATCTTATTATGTTGTATTGCTCTGGGCATGGCCCCATGTTAGCCGGCCCGAGTCCCTGTTGGGGAGATGGTGGCGGGGTATAAATAAAGTTTTATTATTATTATTATTATTATTATTATTATCATCATCATCAGTGTGGAAATTGCAAGAGGTACCATAGATTGTTGTACATGGAAATAATGGTAGTAAATAGTTTTTGATTTATTGAATACAGTTATATATTACAACTAGCTGTGCCTGGCCACGCGTTGCTGTGGCTTTTTTTAGGTGGTTCCTTGTCTTAGAGGGGGGGGGTCATTTGTTGGGAGGTGTTAGGTGGCCCTGATTGTTTCCTGGATGGAATTCCTTTGTTTTCAGGGTGTTGCTCTTTATTTTGTGTTTTGAGATGAAAGAGTGATGATTACCGAATGGGTTTGGCCCTTCAAAGAGTGGATGTTTCCCTGTTTGAGAGGGGGGGGAATCCTTTGTTGAGCATAAGAACGTAGAGACGTGGATGAGGGGTTGTGTTGTCAATTTTCTAGGTTGGGGGGCCTTTAGTTTTGTTGTTTTGCCCAGTGGAGCGACACCATTATCCTTTTATATATATAGACTAGCTGTGCCCGGCCACACGTTGCTGTGGCGAAGTATGGTGGTATGGGAAATAAAGTATCTTATATTATGTGCTTAGAACTGGATTATATGAGGCCCCTTCTACACAGCTGTATAAAATGCACACTGAAGTGGATTATATGGCAGTGTGGAGTCAAGATAATCCAGTGCAAAGCAGATAATATAAGATTATAAATGGGTTATATAGCTGTGTGGAAGGACCTTGAGTATGCACTGCCATATAATCCAGTTAAAATCAGATAATCTGTATTTTATAGGCAGTGGGGAAGAGGCCTAAGTGAGGCCTAACTCTGCCTGTCCCCTGGGCTGAGTGGGTTGCCAGGAGACCAAGTGGGCGGAGCTTAGCCTTCTAACTGGCAGCAATTGGATAAAAACAATTATTCTTCTCCCTCTAATTAGGACTTTATTTTTCTTTTCTTTTTGTTGTATGAACGTAGCGGCATGGATGAGGGGCTGTGCTGCCAAGTTTAGTGTTTCTGGGATGTGTAGTTTTGTTGTTTTGTCCTAGGCCGAAATTTCATTGCCATTTTATATACATAGATTATATATTTTTGTTATTTAAACTATATATATTGTGAAATTATGGTTTTTTCTCTCGAAGTGACACACCACCCAAGTCAGGCTAGGTTTTTTGGTGAATTTTGACACACCAAGCGCAAAAGGTTGCCCATCCTTGTCTTAGGAACTCTGTGCAAGGAACAATCTCAATGTGGGGACCAAGTTGAATCTTTTCAAGTATTTCCACAAACAGATGTCAGGAGGGAGGGAACAGATGAGGGATACAGAGAGAAAGTTCTGAATGTAAGATCCAAATTTCTAGAGCTTATTCTAACTTGAGCTGCCTAGGCTCCTGTTGGCAACAGATGAAGGAGATACCAGCATTCAAAGTAGAAACCAGACTAATCCTCACTAAAGAGGTTAGCTGGGATCATCAGTACTGAGATGTGCTATACCTGGACACTGCCAGCAAATGCCAGTGTAATCGCTATACTGAGATTGCTGGAGAAACAGAAAGCTACAGACTATGCTACTAAGAAGCCCCACGAAATGAAACTCCAGCTAGAATCTATTCTGAAAACAGAATAAACCCATCAATCGTACAATGAGCTGGAGCGACACCTGTTTAAAGTGTAAGTACAAGCATCAGGGGGGAAAACATCTGGAGTCATGAATGCATTCGAAAAAATATATTTTACGCACATTGTAAATTGATTGTCACAGTGACTGTCGAAAATGGACTAAGGAAATAAACAGATGGGCTTCTACAAGGAGCTTGATAATATCACAGCCTGCACTAACAAAAGGAGATGGTATGATGAAAAGTTTTCACCAAATCATAATAAATGACTGTTGTGAGTGTACAACAGGGCCAGTCCTGCTATTAGATATAGTGAAGCATGGCTGCCTCGGGAAGATTTTTAATATCATAAAAAGATAGCAAACTGTTCATTTTAAATTCATCACAAAATAGTTTTACAGCTGATGATATGAGAGATGTACCATATTTTGGCTGGCTTCGGCTATTATTTAAAGGAGATATTTGTTTCTTTGCCTTAGCCAAATGCCTTGGCTGGACACTGGTGTGCTATGCATAGCTTGGCGCTTTGCAAAATGGGTTGGACTGATTAAAAATCTTTCCTATTTTTGTTTTAATTGTAATCTGCACTTTCCCCTAGGCAGCAGGATATTCTTGGTTTTTTTTTTAGTGGATTTGGAATTAAGCAATTAAAAGATCACCCAGAGAACTAGAGTTGCTTACTTGAACTGTGCTATAATGGATGCTGATAACATTTCAAAGGAATTACCTGCTCCTCTAGAACTTGGTGATTTCTTTGGGTAATTGGGCAAAACAGAAAGGTCATTTTAAAGGTAAAATTGGAAAGGATTATGCTTCTGTGTAGTATATACAAATGCCTTTAAGAAATCTCTTGAAACAGGTGTATGAAATGGCTTTGAATTTTAAAATAGTATTTATTCTACAGTACATGTATATGCAAACGAGACCCGGTGGTGAAGTGTGTTCAATGGAGATGAGCACCAACCCCCAGAGTCGGACACGACTGGACTTAACGTCAGGGGAAAACCTTTACCTTAACCTATATATATTTGATAATGGGCCAGAGGCTGGTCAAGTCCAGGATTCTGCTGCCGCAATGGCTAACCAATTGCCACTGGGAAGCTGACAAGCAGTACAGGATTACTGTGGTGTATCCCCACCTACCAACTGATATTTACAACTTTGCTTTTTCTGATATTGGGGTACGACCTAGTTGCTGTCATACTAGTAGCCATGCAGAAGGCCTTTCTCCCCGTATTAATCGGTACATGTGCAAAATACATAGTTAACTGTTGCTGGGAAGGTAAAATTTATTCCTCTGAAGTTATGATCCAATGTATCTTGTGAAATTTGGGATGAAGAAGTAAATGCTTTCCATCATCCTTGCCCTCTTCATCTCCAATGGGCCTTCAGTATCTTCTGGAGTTTGGTTTCAGGACTCCTCATGGATACCAACAATTTAGCTTGTAAATCGCCTAGAGCATCTTGGATAGAGGGTGATTAATAAGTAATTAGATGATGATAATGATGATGATGATGATGATGATGATTTGTGGATGCTCAAGTCCCATTATTCACAATTGAAGTCCAGCTAGAATTTGGAGGATCTCGCCCAAAGGAAAAGAGCCCACAGACGCACCAAATAAGGGTCCGATACTATGGCGAGAAAAAGAGAGCCTCTAGATAAAGAATTCCCCTTGAATTTTCCAAATAAATCTCACCAGAGCTGAAGAAAATGCCACCGAGTTGTTTATTGTGATCCAGCTGGAAAGGATGTCAAACCGTGATAATTCATCAAGCAGACATACCACACAAAGCATTACAGTACAATTTATAGCAGAAGAACAGGCGGTCAATTTCGAATTTCCCGTTCCCGCCCCCCTCTGCCGGCTTCGCACTGATTGGCTCTTGTTGTCACCTGGAGAGAAGGCGTGGACGCCTCAGCCAATCAGAAAGCCAGCGCCGCTTCGGCCTCTCAGCCAATCGGGAGTGAGGAGGCAGTCCGAGCAAGAAACAAAGGACCGAGAATGGAATTTGAGAGGATTATAATGACTCATGGAGCCCCGGTGGCAAAGTGCGTTAAAGCACTGAGCTGCAGACAGAAAGGTCCCAGGTTCAAATCCCAGGAGCGGAATGAGCTCCCGCTGTTAGCCCCAGCTCCTGCCAATCTAGCAGTTCAAAAACATGCAAATGTGAGTAGATCAATAGGTACAGCTCCGGCAGGAAGGTAACAGCGCTCCATGCAGTCATGCCGGCCACATGACTTTGGAGGTGTCTACGGACAACGCCGGCTCTTCACCTTAGAAATGGAGATGAGCACCACACCCCAGAGTCAGACATGACTGGACTTAACGTCAGGGGAAACCTTTACCTTTACTTATAATGACTCAGTGGGTGTCCGGCAGTTGGTGATAACCCCTGGGGATCCTCCAGCCATCTAGGCATTATTTCAAGTAGTTAGAATATACATCTGAGTCTGATGTGGATGTCAGGATCCAGATTTTCCAGGAACTGGATATGGAAGCAAATAGGCGGGATTATGATAGTAGTTTCGGCCAGGGTGCAGAGACAAAGAAAGAGGCAGTTTGGGACAATCTCAGCTTTTCAAAGGCAGATTGTCCCTCATTGGAATATGACAGGATTACTCCTGTCCGAAGCCTGGAGAGGATGTCTATTGTTCTTATCCATGCAAAGAGTCTTTTGGTTGAGTCCTTTTGTCAAGGGATTATTCACCCTTGGAAATGCGAAAGTTTCCCTGGGGGCTAGGGGACTGGGGTCACACAGGGGTGGCACTTCATATTTTATAGTTCATATATGGGGCATTGGGGAAAGGGAGACATGCAAGGGATATTCATGGAGAAGAAAGATATCATATTGACCCATTGGGGCCGGGCTGTGGCGCAGGCTTGTGAGCAGCCTGCTGCAATAAATTAATCTGACCATGAGGTCATGAGTTCGAGGCCAGCCCGTGGCAGGGTGAGCACCCGTCAATAATAATAGTAATAAAATAGCCCTTGCTGGTTGCTGACCTAGCAACCCGAAAAATAGTTGCATCTATCAAGTAGGAAATAAGGTACCACTTATAAAGTGGGAAGGCAAATTTAACTAATTTATGAGGTTGGAATGAGGAAGTGCCATCACAGTGGATGATGAAGCAGCTGCTCCCCCCTGTGGCCAGAATCGAACATCCCCTCAGGAGAAGGTTAAATTGTGTCTGCGTCTGTTTCTGTCTCGGTTCTATGTGTATATGGGCATTGAATGTTTGCCCTATATGTATATAATGTGATCCGCCCTGAGTCCCCTTCGGGGTGAGAAGGGTGGAATATAAATACTGTAAATAAATAAATAAATAAATAAATCCCACCCACCAAAGAGTCCAAGATAAGTTCATATATCACAAGGGAAAACATGGGATCCAGGGGAGAAAAGGTTAGTTTTCCCTATCCCCAATAAATCTAATAATAAAATGATAAAGTGATAGTGTATAAAAGTTTATAAAAAGCCCCAAAAAAGGGTTGATTTGGAGCCCATGGAGCTGGTTAAAAGGAAAAGCAGGGTGGAGGGTAAGTTATAGTTTCCCAAGGGTTAGGGGGAGAGAGATAGAGCCTTTTGGGGCTCAAAGGGGGGGGAGGAGAATCCCAAACCCCAGAATCAGAAAAGAGAAATACATACCAGTAATACATGCAACAGTGAAAGGGAGAAAAAGGTGACACAACACTTGTTTTTCTGGTTTTTCTTCTTCTACGACCCTAGAGATGATTATATCAACCCAGATGTATAGGGATGCAAATTTTCTTCTGCCAGCTCAGACAATAGCTGGGTCATTAGAGTTTTGGCCAAGTCAAAAAGTCACTTTGTCGCATGCAACCTGGATCCCAACCTATTTTACTGGTCTACCTCATATTTATATGTGAACCTTATTATAAATCATCTTTTTGTGCAAAAGGGGGGGATCCTTGTTCAGCATCACAATGACATAGTAAAATGGTGACCCTTTTAAAAAGGGAAGCAGGTTCACTTCCTTTTTACACCCTCTCAGAACCTCCAGACTTATTATTTACAGTATTTATATTCCGCCCTTCTCACCCCGAAGGGGACTTAGGGCGGATCACATTGTACACATATAAGGTAAACATTCAATGCTATATAACATAGAACAGAGACAGAGAAAGACACAGAGGCAATTTAAACCTCCTCCAGTTTTCCAGCTTCCTGAGGGTATGCTTGATTCCGGCCACAGGGGAAGCAGCTGCTTCATTATCCACTGTGACGGCAACTTCCTCATTCCAACGGCAGCTGGATGATTTTTATGGTGTTGTAAATTAGCCTTCCCACATATAAGGGCCGGGCTGTGGCGCAGCTGGCTAGTAACCAGCTGCAATAAATCACTACTGACCAAGAGGTCATGAGTTCGAAGTCCGGGTCGGGTTAAGCCCCCGACCATTAAATAGCCCAGCTTGCTGTTGACCTATGCAGCCCCGAAAGACAGTTGCATCTGTCAAGTAGGGAAATTTAGGTACGCTTTATGCGGGAGGCTAATTTTACAACATCATAAAACTGCCAGCAAAACACGAGGAAATGAATGAGGAAGTACAGCCACTAGTGGACAGTGAAGCAACAGCTCCCCCTGTGGCCGGAATCGTGAAGCTGGAAAAAAATGTTAAATACCTCTGTGTCTGTCTATATATGTTGTTTGTCTGTTGGCATTGAATGTTTGCCATATATGTGTTCATTGTAATCCGCCCTGAGTCCCCTTCGGGGTGAGAAGGGCAGAATATAAATACTGTAAATAAATAAGTAAATAAAATAAGTGGTACCTAAATTTCCTACTTGATAGATGCAACTATCTTTCGGGTTGCTTAGGTCAGCAACAAGCAGGGGCTATATTTTATTTTTAATTGTCGGGTGCTCACCCCAACATGGGCTGGCCTCGAACTCATGACCTCTTGGTCAGAGTGATTTATCGCAGCTGGCTGCTAACCAGTCTGCGCCACAGCCCAACTTGAGTGAATTCATGGAGTCATTGATTTTAAGATGAGACAGGGGGGTTGTGGGAACCCCTACCACCACCACTACTACTAACAATTCCTCCCCGTTGCTCTGTTTCGCCGGCAATCACCCATCACAAGGAGGGAATGGAACACAACACATTGGCGCCCTGTCCTTGCCCCTATTAGATGGGTAAGAGGCAGAAAAAAAAGATGTCACCAGAGCACGTCCTAGGTATTTTTCAAGTGTAGGCAAACAGAATTTTGGCACCCCCCCCCCAACCAATCACTGAAAAATAAAAGCGTTGGATAAGCGAAAATGTTGGATAATAAGGAGAAATTAAGGAAAAGCCTATTAAACATCAAATTACATTAAGATTTTACAAATTAAGCACCAAAACATCATGTTTTACAAGAAATCAACAGAAAAAGCAGTCCCGACGGCGCTCCCATATGTTTTGCGCCTGAAGCGACCACTTAAATCGCCTCATTGTTGGACCGGCTCTGGATGTCACCAGCAGCAGGCAAATGGAATATTTAAAAAGAATTGTGACTCACCATAAGAACTCCAAGTTTGCTGTTTGTTCAAAGATATGAAGTTCCACAGCAAAAGAGTGTTATGTGTAAAAAATACACAAATAATTTGCTCTTCAACAGCACTTGAAAACTGTGTTTCCCCCCTTCTTTCTGCCCTTCTGCTTGTCATCCCCTGCTTTCCCCCTTCCCTCTCCCTTCAGCCTCATTGTCCTGAATAATAATGTTTCCTCTCTCCTAACATGAATACATTTCCCTTTCCATGCTGAAGGATTTTTGAGACTGGAGGAAGTAACCAAGGCAAAGTAGATGGATCTTGAAAACAAGCCATTGAGAAGAAGCTCTTAAGAGAGCTCATGCAAAGCATCTTATTCCTGAATATCATTGCTTGTGTGCCAGAATCTTTAGGTGCCAATTTTTTGAATTTAAAAGAGGACCTAGTGAAGCTGAAATAGAGGAACAATTGCCTCCTTTGAAGACTAAGATTGGTTCAAGTTTTGGGTCAGTAACAGCTACTGCTGTCTTTCTTTTGCTGGCTGCCTTTGCTTTCAGATGGAGATTGGGCAGGCATTCTGGTGCTATCCGTCATGATTTGCTGG
Source organism: Anolis carolinensis (assembly GCF_035594765.1). Classification (NCBI taxonomy): domain Eukaryota; kingdom Metazoa; phylum Chordata; class Lepidosauria; order Squamata; family Anolidae; genus Anolis; species Anolis carolinensis. The sequence goes on along the minus strand of NC_085841.1, from coordinate 212,255,002 downwards.
CTCATCAGAGACCGACTGAAAGAAAAGAACCTGAGCGGGAAGTATGTCTTCATAACTGGATGTGACAGTGGCTTTGGCCGTGCTTTGGCTAAACACCTTGACAGGAATGGGTTCCGCATCATTGCTGCTTGTCTCTCAGAGAAGGGATGTCAGGAGCTGATGGCCAGCACCTCTCAGTCCTTGAAAACAGTATTACTCAATCTGACTGACCCTTCCAGTATTGATGACGCAGTGAAGTTTGTGAGAAAAGAGACTGAGGATATAGGTAAGTGCATACACTTAAACTTTCCCAGTTTGGCAGAAACTATCATGATGATCTGGGCCTGAATATATTGCACAAGATTTCCCTAGCCTAAAATGATACATTTTAATATATTGGTTTTATGGTTCCCGTTCCCTTGATCTGGTCATGTAAGTGTGATTTATTGTTATAATTGTATTATTTTACTTTGTTTAATAATGTGTATTATGTTGTTATGTAATGTTTGTGTTTGCTTTTATGACTGTAAACCGCCCTGAGTCCCATCCGGGAGATAGGGCGGTATATAAATAAAGTTTTATTATTATTATTATATGATTCATCCACAATCAGAGCCTTAAAATGTCCCTGCTTCTCTTTTCTCCTCCCTATTGTCCTCAGCTTATTTCAATTGCTGCAAATTGAGTTCAAGGTGCAAAAGTAATCTGAAATCAGTTTACTTGATAGGAGGAGAAGAATCTTTCCCTTCTACATAGGCTCAAGAAAAAGTAAATGGCTGTAGCCTCACCAAGCTTGTGTGTTATAGTCTCGCCAAGCTTTTTTTTTCATACCTCATTGTCTCATTAATAACCTTTTCCATTTTTATCATAGTCTGATGTTGTTTGGCTGCACATGTCTTGGTATTCAACTATTTATTTATTATTTATTTATTTACAGTATTTATATTCCGCCCTTCTCACCCCGAAGGGGACTCAGGGCTGATCACATTACACATATAAGGCAAACATTCAATGCCTTTAACATAGAACAAAGACAAGGCAAACATAGGCTCCGAGCTGGCCTCGAACTCATGACCTCTTGGTCAGAGTGATTTGTTCAGTTCAGCTATTTATTACGGTCTATGACCAGAATATATAGAAATTGGCACAGGTGCCCGAAAAGGGGAATCGCAGTTCCCATAAAAGTCAGATAAAAGAACAAGTTAAAAACATGCTATAATAAAAACAAATTAAAAGCAGACTATTAGCAGGGTCAGCTAATAGTAAATATTGATCCACTAAGTGGCTCTGGAAGGGGATAGAGGGAACATTTGCAATCTTTCAGTTATAACAGATTGCTCTGGCTACAGGCCCTGTGGGGTCAGTCATCGTCCGTCTGATGGAAATTGCTGCTGCACAGAACCTGGCGACACTATAGGTTATTGCAGAACAGGAGTCTGAGAGCAGCAGAGAGGTGTAGTATCTTTCAGTGCGGCCTGGATGTTTTAAAAGCCAAGGAGTGATGAAATTGATTCTAATATCTCTATAAAACATACACTGGAGGAGCACATGCTCAATAGTTTCGATATGGCCAGACTCACAAGGGCATAGTCTCTCCGGAGCAGGGGTCGGAGCAGGGGTCTTCCGGTACCTCCCCTCCAGTACTGCCGATGGGAGGGCATGACATCTTGCAAGAGTGAAGGCTTTACGATGATTAGGCATCTCCAGGTTTGTTAAATAAGCCATGGGAGCAATGGTATATCTGTTGTCTGCACTAATGTTAAAGACTGGAGAGCAAGCTAAATCAGATTGTCGCTCTGTGTCCAGGATCTGTTGTCTGATGTGGACCTTAGCTTGGTCCCATCCCATGCTTAATAGAGTGATTTGTTGCAGTTGGCTGCAGCTGGCTGGCTGCTCACCAGCCTGCGCCACAGCCCGGGCCTATACTATGAAGTACTGGAGGATGCAACATGATCACCAAACCTACAGGACTGGCACCTGTGGTTACACCTCTACAAAATATGTCCCCTCTAAGAATTTTCCAGCTTCACAAAGTGATAACGTATATTTCTGCCAGAGGTTACTATAGAACCATAGCACCCTAGGGGACCAAGCAAATTTGTAAAGAGAATAACACTCTAGGAATTTCCCAGGTTCCCCAGTGTAAATCTATGGTAACTTCCAGAGGAAATTGTTCATTTCAGTAGGGTTTACTGTTATACATATTTCCGATTTCCATGTTAATTTTAGGGATATATCATCTGCAAATATGGGGGCCGACTTGTACCTAAGTGTCATCACATTTCTCTATCAACTCCAGAACCTATCAACACTCTCATTTCTATAACGCTCCAAAGACAAAGCAATCATATATTAGGACTATAGGACATCACATATTTCTATAAAATATGTACTGTTTTCACATTATATACAAAATTCTTTTTGTTGTTAAATGCTAATGATAACAGTGTAATTAGAATGCTAATTATAACAGCATTCTGGGACAGGTTTCTGACCTGATATTACTCATTCCTTCAGTTTATGTGCTGACAAAATTATCCTTTCTAAAATTATCTGCAGGATTGTATGGTTTAGTCAATAATGCTGGGAGATCCATGCCCATGGCCCCCACTGACTGGATGCAGCTGGAAGATTTCCGCACCACTTTGGATGTCAATCTAATGGGTCTTATTGGGGTCACTTTGAAGCTCCTCCCACTTCTGAAAAAATCTAGAGGAAGAATAGTTAATGTGTCAAGTGTTTTGGGCCGTTTGGCATGCATCGGCGGTGGCTATTGTGTGTCAAAGTGTGGAGTGGAGGCCTTCTCTGATAGTCTGCGGTGAGTCCCTGTAGATTTGAGGATAATAGATTTTGGGTGAAAGGCCTCTGTGTTCAAACCTTTGAACATCTAGCAACTCACACTAAGATGATCTATAGTATAATTTGAATTAAAACACAAGCAAATGTCATTTCTAAGTACAACTGTTTATATGATACCCTAGATCTCAACTAAGTATCCTACAGGGATGCTGGAACTATCTTCTCTCTCTCTCTCTCCCTCTCTCTCTCTCTCTCTCTCTCTCTCTCTCTCTCTCTCTCTCTCTCTCTCTAGTGATGGTATCAAGGCAGCAGACAAAACAACAAAAGTAAACACCCCACAACCTCGAAAATTGACAGCACAACCCCTCATCCATGCCTCTAGGTTGATACAACAAAAAGAAAAGAAAAAATAAAGTTCTAATTAGAGGGAGAGGAATAATTTTTTTTATCCAATTGCTGCCAGTTAGAAGGCTAAGCTCCGCTCACTTGGTCTCCTAGCAACCCACTCAGCCCAGGGGACCCTTTACCTTAACTACCACCAATTCCTCAATACTTTATTTCCCATACCACCATACTTCGCCACAGCAAAGCATGGCCGGGCACAGCTAGTATCTATATATATAAAAGAGTGATGGCATCACGGCAATTCACAAAACAACAAAAGTACAGGCCCCCCAACCGCAAAATTTGACAACACAACCCATCATCCATGCCTCAAGGTTGATACAACAAAAAGAAAAGAAAAATAAAGTCCTAATTAGAGGGAGAGCAATATTTTTTTTTATCCAATTGCTGCCAGTTTAGAGGGCTAATCTCTGCCCACTTGGTTGCCTAGCAACCAAGGGACAGCCAGGTTTCAGTTAGGGGACAGGCAGATTTAGGCCTCACTTAGACTTCTTCCAAAGATTATCTAATTTGCACTGGATTATATGGCAGTGTAGACTCAAGGCCCTTCCACACACTATATAACCCATTTATAATCTTATATTATCTGCTTTGCACTGGATTATCTTGACTCCACACTGCCATATAATCCACTTTAGTGTGCATTTTATACAGCTGTGAAGAAGGGGCCTCAGATAACCCAGTTATGAGCAGATAATATAAGATTAGAAATATACAGTAGAGTCTCACTTATCCAACGTAAACAGGCCGGCAGGATAAGTGAATATGTTGGATAATAAGAAGGGATTCAGGAAAAGCCAATTAAACATCAAATTAGGTAATCGTTATACAAATTAAGCACCAAAACATCATATTATACAACAAATTTGACAGAAAAAGTAGTTCCATGCGCAGTAATGCTATGTAGTATTTACAGTAGAGTCTCACTTATCCAACACTCGCTTATCCAACGTTCTGGATTATCCAACGCATTTTTGTAGTCAATGCTTTCAATATATCGTGATATTTTGGTGCTAAATTCATAAATACAGAAATTACTATATAGCATTACTGTGTACTGAACTACCTTTTCTGACAAATTTGTTGTCTAACATGATGTTTTGGTGCTTAATTTGTAAAATCATAACTTAATTTGATGTTTAATAGGGTTATCCTTAATTCCTCATTATCCAACATATTCGCTTATCCAACGTTCTGCCAGCCCGTTTATGTTGGATAAGTGAGACTCTACTGTACTGTATTTACAAATTTACCACTAAAATATCACAATGAATTTAAAACACTGACTACAAAAGCATTGATTATGAAAAGGCAGACTGCGTTGGATAATCCAGAACATTGTATAAGCGAATGTTGGATAAGTGAGATTCTTCTTTAATATGAAATAATTACTGGGATAGAATAATGCAGAACAATATAATCTCTAAAACCAGGACAGTAAATGAACAGGGGAATTCCACACAGGAAACAATCGGGGCCAGCTGACACCTCCCAACAAAGTATTCCCATCATCAAAGTCTGGCAAATCCTGTTTTCTCAGGGCCACAGACAGTAGAAGCACATAAAATATCGCAAACAACACCACTCTGAAAACAAGGGAATTCCAGACAGGAAACAATCAGGGCCAGCTAACACCTCCCAACAAAAAATTCACTCAGGGAGGAAACAGCCAGGCTTTAAAGCTGCAAGGCCATTACATCCTAATCATTTTTCCTAATTGGAGCATTCATACTTGCCTCCAACAAACAAAAAAACCCAATCAGAAATATTGTATATTCACAACCTTTAGGAAATAATATCCCCTGATGGCGCAGCGTGTTAAAGTGCTGAGCTGCTGAACTTCTGGACCGAAAGGCCGCATGTTTGAATTGGGGATCAGAGTGAGCCCTCACTGTTAGCCCCAGCTTCTGCCAACCCAGAAGTTCGAAAACATGCAAATGTGAGTGCATCAATAGGTACTGCTCCGGTGGGAAGGTAACGCCGCTCCATGTAGTCATCCCACATGACCTTGGAGGAGTCTACGGACAACGCCGGCTCTTCGGCTTAGAAATGGAAAAGAGCACCAACCTCCAGAGTCAGACACGACTGGACTTAATGTCTGGGGAAAACCTTTACCCTTGACCTTAACTACCACCAATTCCTCAATACTTTATTTCCCATACCACCAGACTTCGCCACAGCAACGCGTGGCCGGGCACAGCTAGTATATATATAAAAATGTTCTGACCGTTTTCCCCTTAACTTAAACAACAAAACTACATGAGCAAATAACACCAAATTTGGCCACAAAAGACATAGTCACCCAGTCTGTGTTTTTACATCAAAAAAACCAAGAAAAATAAAGTCCTAATTAGAGGGAGAGGAATAACTGTTTTTTTCCCATTGCTGCCAGTGAGAAGGGTAAGCTCACCCACTTTGTCTCCTAGCAACCCACTCAGCCATTTAATGGCGCCCAGGGCCTCTTCAATCAGGCCTCTTCCACGCTGCCTATAAAATACAGATTAAGGTAAAGGTAAAGGTTTTCCCCTGACATTGAGTCCAGTCGTAACCGACTCTGGGGGTTGGTGCTCATCTCCATTTCTAAGCCGAAGAGCCGGCGTTGTCCATAGACACCTCCAAGGTCATGTGGCCGGCATGACTGCATGGAGCGCCCTTACCTTCTCGCTGGAGCGGTACCTATACAGATTATCTGATTTGAACTGGATTATATATGGCAGTGTAGACTCAAGGCCCTTCCACACAGCTTTATTGCCCATTTATAATCTTATATTATCTGCTTTGAGCTGGATTATCTAGAAAGGATGCCCTGTGTAGAAAGTGGCCAGGCTTTTAAGCTGCAAGACTATTCAATGCAGTTCAAGCTGGCCAAACAAGGATTCCCCTACAAAGGAAGTAGCCAGGATTCAAAGCGGCTCTTTGATTGAGGGTGCCACTCCGGCTACTCCAGAAAATGGCCAGACTCTGAGGCTGCAAGGCTATTCACTGCTATTCCACCTGGCCAACAAATTATTCCCATAAGCCACAGCAACGCGTGGCCGGGCAACGCTAGTATTTCCTATAATCCCTGGTTGAATAATTATGATCCATTTACCCCCAACTTAGTATGGAGGATGCTAAATTGGGGGATGTTGTAATAGTCAACTGTTCAGTAGTTTTGGGATTTGAATCCTTAAGAAATACAGGACAAACCAGTCAAAGTCATGAGCATTTAAACTATTTTTAAGGAATGTCCTTCACAAGTTGTGTCTTCTTGAATGTGGAGGAGTTTCTGAAAGAGAACTGAGGTTTTAACTTCACATAACTATACAGTAGAGTCTCGCTTATCCAACGTAAACAGGCTGGCAGAATGCTGGATAAGTGAATCTGTTGGATAATAAGGAGAGATTAAGGAAAAGCCTATTAAACATCAAATTAGGTTATGATTTTACAAGCACCAAAACATCATGTTATACAACAAATTTGAGAGAAAACATAGTTCAATACGCAGTAATGCTATGTAGTAATTACTGTATTTATGAATTTAGCACCAAAATATCACAATGTATTGAAAACATTGACTACAAAAATGCGTTGGATAATCCAGAATGTTGGACAAGCGAGTGTTGGATAAGTGAGACTACTGTATCTGCTTTTTTTTTAAAACTGAACCATTGCAAGTGAATTGTTTATTTGGTAGCTGATGGTGGTTAAACAAGTGAGACAGAAGCTAGAACGTCAATAGCGGAAAACTCAGAGTAAATCTGATCTAACACAAGCTGAAGCCCAGTGCAGTGGCATCACTAGAACACAAATTGGTTGAAAGAAACTGGCTAGATATCAGTTTGTTTCCAGACATGGTTCAGAGTGCCCTATATAACTTTGACACAGACTTTCTGAAAGAGCAGATAGCACAGGCTAGTATAATCTCCCAGATGGTCTTTTCCAGTTCCTCCTTGCATAGTGGCACTTCTCCATGCAATCCCAGCTGATGGCTCTTGTTCCTTCCCCTGGCCAATCTGTGTCTAGGAGGGGAGGGATGTTGGTAACAGTCTGGATCCAGTTCTGCTGCTTTGAGGGAAAATGTCACCTCTTAGACCTCCTCCAGTACATGGCAGATGGGAGAGAAAACCTCGGAGAAGAATAAGGTAAAGGTAAAGGTTTCCTCTGACATTAAGTCTAGTCGTGTCTGACTCTGGGGGTTGGTGCTCATCTCCATTTCTAAGCTGAAGCATTGTCTGTAGACACCGCCAAGGTCATGTGGCCAGCTTGACTGCATGGAGCACCCTTACCTTCCCGCCAGAGCAGTACTTATTGATCTACTCACATAGGCATGTTTTCGAACTGCTAGGTTGGCAGAAGCTGAAGCTAAAAGCGGGCGCTCACTCCACTCCCGGGATTTGAACCTGGGACCTTTCAGTCCACTTGGAGACACCTTGGAGGTGTCTACGGACAACGCCGGCTATTCAGCTTAGAAATGGAGATGAGCACCAACCCCCAGAGTCGGTCACGACTAGACTTAACGTCAGGGGAAACCTTTACCTTTACTTTTACCTAATGTTTTCAATGTCTCTGTTTTTAAAATGTTAATCTTTAAGTATTTTAAATTTATATTTTATATGTGTTTTAAGACATTGAATTGTTGCCATATGTAAACCGCCTTGAGTCCCCTTCGGGGTGAGAAAGGCGGGGTATAAAGAGGGTAAATATATAAATAAATAAATAAACTCTCCCAGACTGTAGAAACCCTTTCCACAGGAGGCTAAGCAAGTTACCTTCTCTGCTTTCTGCAGTAAACCAACAAAGCCGCCATTTAAACTTCTCTATTACTGAACTTCTCTATTTCTTTGTGACTGTTAAAGGTTGTAATAATTCCATTTTATTCTACATTATTCAGACTTCTTCTGTAGAACATAGGGGCCGGGCTGTGGCGCAGGCTGGAGAACTGCAATAAATCACTCTGACCATGAGGTCATGAGTTTGAGGCCAGCACGTGGCGGGGTGATCACCCGTTAATTAAAAATAAAAAATAGCCCCTGCTCGTTGCTGACATAGCAACCCGAAAGATAGTTGCATCTATCAAGTAGGAAATAAGGTACCACTTATAAAAGTGGAGAGGCAAGTTTAACTAATTTCCGACATTGGAATGAGGAAGTGCCGTCAGAGTGGATGATGAAGCAGCTGCTCCCCCCTGTGGCCAGAATCGAACATCCCCTCAGGAGAAGGTTAAATTGCCTCTGCGTCTGTCTGTCTCTGTCTCGGTTCGATGTGTATATGGGCATTGAATGTTTGCCCTATATGTATATAATGTGATCCGCCCTGAGTCCCCTTCGGGGTGAGAAGGGCGAAATATAAATACTGTAAATAAATAAATAAACTTTTTGATCTGGGAAAGAAAAGACAGGAAATATCACACGAAGAAGTTTACAGAGTTGGAGCCTGAAACCTATTGATTAATTCCAACAAGAGTAGATGCACCAAATCAGTTCTTGAATGTTGGGTCAACCCAGATAAATTCCACTAACAGTATAAGTCTACTCTTGTTGGAACTAACAAGAGGACTCAATTTGATGGGCTTATGTTAGAGGATCTTAGATTTCAGTTGAACATTAAGAGAAAGGTACAGTAGTCTCTCACTTATCCAACATCCTGGATTATCCAACGCATTTTTGTAGTCAATGTTTTCAAAACATTGTGATATTTTGGTGCTAAATTCGTAAATACAGCATTACTGTGTATTGAATTATTTTTTTCTGTCAAATTTGTTGTATAACATTATGTTTTGGTGCTTAATTTGTAAAATCATAACCTAATTGGATGTTTAATAGGCTTTTCCCTAATCCCTCCTTATTATCCAACATATTCACTTATCCAACGTTCTGCTGGCCCGTTTCTGTTGGATAAGTGAGACTCTACTGTACTGACAGTAAACGGGCATAAATACCCCAAAGCACCAGATCCCATCTGATCTTGGAAGCTAAGCAAGGTCAGCCTTGGGAAGTATTTGGATGGATGGCCACCAAAGAAAACCAGGTACTACAGGCTATATTTCAGAGAAAGGTACTTGCAAAACCACATCTGAGAATTGGTTGCCTAAGAAAACCCATTGAAATTCATTGGGTTGTGTTATACACACATATAGGTAAAGGTTTCCCCTGATGTTAAGTCCAGTCATGTCTGACTCTGGGGGTTGGTGCTCATCTCCATTTCTAAGCCAAAGAGCTGGCATTGTCCGTAGACACCTCCAAGGTCATGTGGCCGGCATGACTCCATGGAGTGCCGTTACCTTCCCGCCGGAGCGGTACCTATTGATCTACTCACATTGGCATGTTTTCGAACTGCTAGGTTGGCAGGAGCTGGAGCTAACAGTGGCTGCTCACTCCGCTCCCGGGGTTTGAACCTGGGACCTTTCGGTCTCCAGCTCAGTGCTTTAACGCACTTCGCCACCGGGCTCCTATACACACACATACATTGACTGTAAAAACAGAAGCATTTCCTAGACGGCTGGCAAGCTCTTCCTCACTTTGTCACTACTAGGGACAAAGCTACAAGACTTACTTGAACTCTATGAGTGAGTAAAATATAATCCAAAAAGTAACACAATATGTCCCAAATATTCAGTTAGTGTTTTTTTTTCTTCCTTCATCCACTTCTAAACTGTACATTTTCCTTTCCATACATTTGTTTTAATTCATTTGATGAGGAGCCATGTTCTGGGAGAAGGCAGTCATTTCTAGATTTTTATTATCTTAATATCGAGTTTTCTCTTAACGATAGCTTGAAAGATTTTTTTATGAGTGCTTGAATTGAGAAAAACTATCCTATAGGATCATCATTTTCTGTTTTCCTCCTAGGAGAGACATGCATCATTTTGGAGTACAAGTGAGCATTATTGAGCCAGGATTCTTTAAGACTGGAGTAACTCATTTAGAATCCATTGAGAGAGAATTATTCAGGCTGTGGAACCAATTGACTCCAGAAGTCAGAGATTCATATGGGGAGAAATACTTCATTAAGTGTAAGTGCTAAGTAACAATGTTTGAGCCACACCCCAAGCTGTATACCCATTTTTAAAGAATTTGTTATAATATTCAGATGCATATGAAACCTGTGGTTTTGCGGAATTAGTTTGTAACAAATCTCTCCCTTTCATTCACCCAGTTCCCCTGCATCTTCTTTTCTAGAAATATTATATCTTACAGCTATGCATCTGTAGGGCTCTAGTTTCCATTTCTAAGCATGTTCCAGGCTAGGTTGTACAGTAGAGTCTCACTTATCTAACACTCGCTTATCCAACGTTCTGGATTATCCAACGCATTTTTGTAGTCAATGTTTTCAATACATTGTGATATTTCGGTGCTAAATTCATAAATACAGTGATTACTACATAGCATTGCTGCGTATTGAACTACTTTTTCTGTCAAATTTGTTGTTAAACATGATGTTTTGGTGCTTAATTTGTAAAATCATAACCTAATTTGATGTGTAATAGGCTTTTCCTTAATCCCTCCTTATTATCCAACATATTCGCTTATCCAACATTCTACCGGCCCGTTTATGTTGGATAAGTGAGACTCTACTGTACTTCTAAAATGTTAATTCTGGTTGCAATTTTGATTAGTTAGTTTGAATTTCCCACTATGGAAAACCCCCAAGAAAGATCTTTGCCTGTGTTTTATAATAGCCTGGTGGTTGCTCAATAAATTATGAAAGTCTTAAGTTTGGCAAAGAGGAAACAAAATAAATCATAGAATCATAGAATCATAGTAGAGTTGGAAGAGACCTCATGGGCCATCTAGTCCAACCCCCCGCTAAGAAGATATGATGGGGGAAAGCATAATGAAAGTGGTTTGTATTTTTATTTAAGGGCAAAATCCTTGTATCCTTTCTTCTTAACTTTTAAACCTTTTTTAAAAAAATAAGGAGCCTCCGATGGCCTAGGGGATAAAAGCCTTGTGACTTGAAAGTTGGGTTGCTGACCTGAAGGCTGCCAGGTTCGAATCCCACCCGGGGAGAGCACGGATGAGCTCCCTCTATCAGCTCCAGCTCCAAGCCTCCCACAAGGATGGTAAAACATCAAAACATCCGGGCGTCCCCTGGGCAACGTCCTTGCAGACGGCCAATTCTCTCACTCCAGAAGCAACTCAGGTTGCTCCTGACATGAAAAAAAGAAACCTTTTGAAATCTGAAGTTTTACTTTGTTGTCTGTTTTTGTTCTAGCAGATTTAAGGATGCAAAGATTATCGATGAACAAGCTTTGCGATGCTGATCTTTCAAAGGTCACACGATGTATGGAGCATGCCTTGATCGCAAAGTATCCGAGGACACGATATGGAGTTGGATGGGATGCAAAGCTTTTGTGGCTTCCACTCTCCTATGCCCCCACATTTTTGTCAGATATGATGCTGAGAATGCTTCTTCCATTGCCAAGAGACGGGAAGAATCAAGCATCTAGGTTTCAAATTGATGTTTGACCCCCAATCTACCAGTGTTTTGAAGCAGATGGATATTCATATGATCTTATCCAAGTTCTGTTTATACCATCTCATCACAATTATCTGATGGCAACATAGGAGAGAAACCTGTTTGGTCACCACATAAGTGGAAGTATGCTGGCAAGGAGTGAACCGGCCAAGGGTGCTGTGACCACAAAAGGAATAAATCAAGGCATTGGCACATAAACTACTTGAATGACATGCACATTTTCTGTCTTTTCTCACTCCCACAATCCTGGGGCAAGTGCAAGTGTTAGCACAGTGAGTCTACAGGATTCTACCCATACATCTTCTCATATGGCATAGTGTGTATATCTTGTAAAGCAGTGCTGGGAAACCTTTTGGATGACTCTTATAAACCCTCACTCTTGACTGCTGGCCTGGGGTTGTAGGGCATTAAAAGTCTAAACTATCAGGAGAATCAGTTTCTTTGTTCCTGCTGTATGCATTTGAAATGTGAATAGATATGTCATGAGTTGTACCTCTCATATTTTATTGACACACAATTCTCATTGTACAATGCTTCTCTTCCCCATAGATGGATATTGAATAACACTCTGTTCATCTGGCAGGGCTGCTGGACCTTGCGTTCTTGTATCTGGAATAATGCCTAATTCTACCCCATAAATCTGAGAAACCACTCAGATCTTAGAAGGCATACATTTCTTAGTCCCTGTGATAATTTTTAATTTTTAACTGATTTATAGTGTATTGTACAGGTTTCATATGTGTGTTTTATTGTAAGCCGCCATGAGTCCCCTGTTGGGTGAGAAGGGCGGGATATAAATGTTGTAATAATAATAATAATAATAATAATAATAATAATAATAATAATAATAATAGCCAAGATCCTGCATTGGATTAGCTATGCCTCTGTAGCTACAATGCGATCCCCAAAACCTGTACCTGAAGGAAAAAGACTGGATGTGTCTGTGCTAGCTACCACTTGCTAGCAACACAGAAAGGGACATATGTTGTGGGGTTGAACTGCTGAAAAGGCAGATTTGGGGAGGTTTTTACTGATTGCATATACAGTAAAGTCTCACTTATCCAACATAAACAGGCCAGCAGAACGTTGGATAAGTGAATATGTTGGATAATAAGGAGAGATTAAGACAAAGTCTATTAAACATCAAAATAGGTTATGATTTTACAAATTAAGCACCAAAACATCATGTTATACAACAAATTTGAGAGAAAAAGTAGTTCATTACACATTAATGCTATGTAGTAATTACTGTATTTACGAATTTAGCATCAAAATATCATGATATACAGTTAGAGTCTCACTTACCCAACATAAACGGGCCAGCAGAATGTTGGATAAGTGAATATGTTGGATAATAAGGAGAGATTAAGAAAAAGTCTATTAAACATCAAAATAGATTATGATTTTACAAATTAAGCACCAAAACATCATGTTATACAACAAATTTGAAAGAAAAAGTAGTTCATTACACATTAATGCTATGTAGTAATTACTGTATTTATGAATTTAGCACCAAAATATCATGATATATTGAAAACATTGACTACAAAAATGCGTTGGATAATCCAGAACGTTGGATAAGTGAGTGTTGGATAAGTGAGACTCTACTGTACTGTAGTCCACTTATTATGCAAGCTCACTGCATGCAGCTTCATTTATGCGCAAAGAGTTTTGAATACCATGGTATCATTCAGGAGAACCTAAAAATGCCTAGAGAAATGTTCCCTCTAGACTTCCAGAGGAACTCTATGGTCAGCCATCAGAACTGCCTGTGCAGGAAACCCAGAGAACAGTTCTCTGGGTATTTTCAAGGTCCTCCAAAGCAAGTACAGTAGAGTCTCACTTATCCAAGCCTCACTTATCCAAGCTTCTGGATAATCCAAGCCATTTTTGTAGTCAATGTTTTCAATACATCATGATATTTTGGTGCTAAATTTGTAAATACAGTAATTACTACATAGCATTACTGCGTATTGAACTACTTTTTCTGTCAAATTTGTTGTAAAACATGATGTTTTGGTGCTCAATTTGTAAAATCATAACCTAATTTGATGTTTAATAGACTTTTCCTTAAACTCTCCTTATTATCCGAGATATTCGCTTATCCAAGCTTCTGCCGGCCCGTTTAGCTTGAATAAGTGAGACTCTACTGTATATGGGATCCTTCAGCTGGAAGCTGTTGTTCATCTCACATATGAAGAATTTCCAGATTATGTGAAAATTGAATTACAGGAAAGGTGCTGGAATGGATCCCTCATTTAACACGTGGTCCTACTTGATAGTGAGTGTACAAGCAAGCAGCGTTGTAACCTCACCATCACTAAACAGGCTGTCATTCTCTATTGTTGCCAGAATTCTACAGGAGATATTTAGATATGTTGTCGAAGGCTTTCATGGCCAGGATCACAGGGTTGTTGTATGTTTTCCGGGCTAAACGTCAGGAGAGAATACTTCTGGAACATGGCCATACAGCCCGGAAAACATACAACAACCCTGATATTTACATACATTGTACTAATGGCTGGTCAGACTTCCCTCCCATTGGTTGTACCAAGAGAAGAAGGTCCATTGTATCGGTGATTGGGATAAGGATGGATGCAGTTTTCACACACACCCCTCCACCCAGAGAATGAAGCTGCAACAATCAGAATCAAGATCCCTCTACCAAGTCCTTACTATAGAGCCACTTGCTAATAAAAGAGGGTGAAAACATCCATTTGCCCATATCACCAGCAGAATGGACCTCTTTTCTTGGCATGGCTGATGTCAGGATTTACCACCGGGGGGGGGGGGGGGTAGTTGCAATCATGACAATCGCATTATTGTGACTATATAGCATCCTGTCCAACCCCATTAGAAATGCAGGAACAAACAACCAAAATACTCCCAACATCATGTAAAAGGTAAAGGTTTCCCCTGATGTTAAGTCCAGTCATGTCTGACTCTGGGGGTTGGTGCTCATCTCCATTTCTAAGCCGAAGAGCCGGCGTTGTCCGTAGACATCTCCAAGGTCATGTGGCCAGCATGACTGCATGGAGCGCTGTTACCTTCCCGCCGGAGCGGTACCTATTGATCTACTCACATTGGCATGTTTTCGAACTGCTAGGTTGGCAGGAGAACATCATGTAGCCTCTGTGAAAAACCTACAAAGAAGGAGATGCCACCACACTGAGGCAGATCAAGTGTAGGAAAAGAGAGCAAAAGACTAAACATATAGTCACTCTGTTATGAAGGAAATGCACTCTGTGGCTTCCTAGGGACACCTTTGACCAATCATATTTTACATATTTCATAGTTTAGCCCTGCATTAAAAATGGTTGTTGGCACTGAATCTTGGCCGAAAACAGTGTTGAATACAAATGTTTTTCTGTTAGAGAATTTTCGGTCACGATCTGATTTGATACACACAGTGGTTTTAAATAGAGAGTGGATAAAGGTTCTGTTTGCTCAAGGTTCATTGATAAATCATTAATAGTTGGTTTAACAGTATGCCCTAAATATTCTGGAAGAGAGCTTTGCAGTTGCAGTGAAAGGATGCAGTGGGGAAACAGATGCCATTTTTAACATGTTCTGGCCACATTTGGCATCCTAAGAGCCACCATGCAATTTCACAGGCTGTGGAAAATAGCAGAAGTGGTCCATTGGGGACATCTGGGTGGCTGGATCTCTTCACTGCTGAATAGGAATGGAGGATATGTTCCAACCCACTCCCAGTACGTAAGGCATCCAATGGTCTGCTTCTGGGTTTTAGCCCCAGTTATGCATCAACCCACACCTGTGGTATCTTAAAATTTCAACATTTTGTCACATCATTGGCCAGTTTTAGCATTGGGCCCTGATCTAGTTAGGAACTGAGAGGGTGGCAGATGTTGGGAGCCCTTCTGTGATCTCAGGGGGAGAAGAAGCCACAGAGCAGTGTGGTTCTCAACCTGTGGGTCCCCAGGTGTTTTGGCCTACAACTCTCAGAAATCCCAGCCAGTTTACCAGCTGTTAGGATTTCTGGGAGATGAAGGACAAAACATCTGGCGACCCACAGGTTGAGAACCACTGCCATAGAGAGTTAAGCCCCAGCTCAGGGGCTGGTGATTTTGCCCTTCAAAGTAACCACAGGTCTGTATTATTTAGGTGGCATGGGACTTATTCACCCAACAGTTCATAGAATCATAGAATAGTAGAGTTGGAAAAGACCTCACAGGCCATCCAGTCCAACCCCCTGCTAAGAAGCAGGAAATCGCATTCAAAGCACCCCCGACAGATGTCCATCCAGCCTCTGTTTAAAAGCCTCCAAAGAAGGAGCCTCTACCACGGCCCCGGGGAGAGAGTTCCACTGCCGAACAGCCCTCACAGTGAGGAAGTTCTTCCTGATGTTCAGGTGGAACCTCCTTCCCTGTAGTTTGAAGCCATTGTTCCGTGTCCTAGTCTCCAGGGCAGCAGAAAACAAGCTTGCTCCCTCCTCCCTATGACTTCCCCTCACATATTTGTACATGGCTATCATGTCTCCTCTCAGCCTTCTCTTTTGCAGGCTAAACATGCCCAGTTTAAGCCGCTTCTCATAGGGCTTGTTCTCCAGACCCTTAATCATTTTAGTCACCCTCCTCTGGACACTTTCCAGCTTGTCAACATCTCCCTTCAACTGCGGTGCCCAAAATTGGACACAGTATTCCAGGTGTGGTCTGACCAAGGCAGAATAGAGGGGGAGCATGACTTCCCTGGATCTAGATGCTATACCCCTATTGACGCAGGCCAGAATCCCATTGGCTTTTTTAGCTGCCGCATCACATTGTTGGCTCATGTTTAACTTGTTGTCCACGAGGACTCCAAGGTCTTTTTCGCACACACTGCTGTCAAGCCAGGCGTCCCCCATTCTGTATCTTTGATTTCCATTTTTTCTGCCAAAGTGAAGTATCTTGTATTTGTCCCTGTTGAACTTCATTTTGTTAGTTTCGGCCCATCTCTCTAGTCTGTTCAAGATCGTTTTGAATTCTGCTCCTGTCTTCTGAAGTGTTAGCTATCCCTCCCAGTTTGGTGTCGTCTGCAAACTTGATGGTCGTACCTTCTAACCCTTCATCTAAGTCGTTAATAAAGATGTTGAACAGAACTGGGCCCAGGACAGAGCCCTGCAGCACTCCACTTGTCACTTCTTTCCATGATGAAGACAACGCATTGGTGAGCACCCTTTGGGTTCGTTCGCTTAGCCAATTACAGATCCATTATAAACACTATAATTCTACTTTAACTGCCATGGTTCCATCCTATGGAATTCTGGGGTATGTAGTTTGGCAAAGCACTAACGAGTTATAAATTTCCTGCAATTAATCCATTTTTCTATCCACAGTGTGATTCTCTCAAAGATAGGAGCATCAGGAATTAGATCTAAACATTAAGTCTCTTTTCCTTCCAATGGCCAATCACAAAACAAAGCAGACCTAATATAAGACACAGTTGAAGAAAATCATGTTATATCAGACATCTTTCACCACTTGAGGAAGCCTGTTGTAAAGGTAATTTGGCTTGAAGAAAATGCTCATAAAACAGCAGCCACAGGTCCAACTGGGTGTTGTGGCAAATCTCTTCCTAGCGACATCTCATGATAATAAAGACCCTGGCAAGCCTCACACCTCACAGATAAAAGCACAATATCCAATTTATTTCTAAAGTGCATCCTAAATCATCACATTCTGAATATCTTGACCAAAATTCTGTTGGGAATTTACAATCTTGTATTGTATTGAATCCTGTCCCAGTCTCCCTAATCTACACTCAGTGGAAAAAAGCTGCTGAGATTGATGGTCTGTTATTATTATTGATGTATTTGGTCTGTTGTCTGTATGATTTTAAGACATTGTAAGCTGCTTTGGGTCCCATGAGGGAGAAAAGCAGGGTATAAATATTTATTGTTTTCATCATTGGTGTCATCATCATCATCATCATCACTTGTAAGCAATGTTGTTGCCTGCAACTAGGACAATGAGCCTCATTCAAGTACAATGCACTACATTCAATCAGTTACAAAACACAGAAAATGATAAAACACATCAAATTTATTCAGCAGCATCATGTTCCAAGTTTTTTTTCCTAATCAAATTATAAGGTAACAAACTCATATTAAAAGAAGGATAGCACTTAGCATTGAGAATTCAAGTATGTGTATATATACACATACACACATACATACATACACACCTTAGGCTGAATTATATAAAACACCCAACAGCAGAGTTATGTGAGTAGCTAGGCCAGGAACACTAAACATAAGCTTAAAACTAGAAATTCCTGGAGTGGCACACAATACTTTCCTTAGAGGGTTAAAATGCTTATTTTACCAGCTAATCCTGAGTAAAACTAACAAGATGCATAGTACAAGGCTGTATCAGTAAAAATGGTTCCCTTTCTGTTATTGCCCACCTCAGGAAATAAATAGTCAGCAAATATCAAAAATGTTCACATGAAAAATAAAGAGCGAAGGGTGGCTTGTTTGAAAGTGTACCAGCACCATTTGCATGCTGCGGCACAGAAACCATGTATCTTGGGCCACTGGATACTATCGATTTAACATTAAACAAAACACTTGTAAAGACTGCTACAGAGAACAGAAATATCTCACTGATGATTGACTGGGTTGGGGGCATGCTATGATTTCAAAAGGCGAAAGCAGGGAAAATGCAAAGCATCGTATCTTTCCAAGGACAGCAGCAATGACATTTCAAAACCGGCCCTTTGGGAAAAACAGGATGATTGAGGGAAAGAATCATTCTGTTTCCAACAGGAAAAATATTTGTACAAGAAAAACATGTTGTGCCATTTGTTTTGCTCTGTTCCCCACAAGAGTTATGGATATTCTGTGCAGAATCATACAAAGAGGCACCTATTTTTCACATATTCTTGTATAGAAAACAGAGAGGAGAAATGCACCAAAGCACCAGTACCCACTTAGCAGAGTGCTGCCTATAAATATACTTTCCAAAGGACTTAGCAACTCAGTAGATGGCCGCTACATTCCCCTCCACATTATTCAATATAATCATTTATACAGAGGGTATATTCCTAACAATACAATTTCAGAATAGTCATACTAATACATCCAAGAACCAGATAATCTTTCAGAAATTTACAAATGTACAGTATATTTATAACATTACTTTCAGAGAGTGTCAGTGCAAAGATATACATATAGTACACAGTGATAATTGCTCATAAAAATAGGCATTGGCATTGTAAAAACAACAACAAGGCATGGTTTCAACAGGTGTCTCCAGCTAAAGGCTAAATATATTTCTTTATAAAGAGATGTGAACCATTTTTTCCTTCTGTTTATAAAAATATATGTGCAAATGGTTGTGCCTAAAGATTCCCAGTTTGAATTAGTTATACAACAGAGTCTTCTTTGACAAGATTGGCGGTGTCTTTGAATGAATCCTCAGTTGCTGTAAAGGCTAATGGCTGATCTCTTCGGAGAATAATCTTCTGAGGCAGTGATGGAGATGGAGGAGGGACACTCACTGCTTCTCCTTGCTGCTCCTTTTCCATCTGAAACAATAAATACATTGCCTAATTATCAATGACTGAATTTCATAGGAACTTGGGCACCCACTTAGAATGATAAATGAAAGCCCCTCTTAGAGACTGAGGGCCTTTCCACACAGCCATATAGCCCAGAATATCAAGGCAGAAAAACCTGGTCTGGCATCTGTTACAGCAGTGGTTCTCAACCTGTGGGTCCCCAGTTGTTTTGGCCTACAACTCCCAGAAATCCCAGCCAGTTTACCAGTGGTTAGGATTTCTGGGAGTTGAAGGTCAAAAACATCTGGGGACCCCAGGTTGAGAACCACTGTTTCACAGGATTCAAGCCAATTTCATGTTTAATGGGACAACCTCATTGTCCCTAGAACAGCACATAGTTTACAAGGCACAGGATCATATATGAACCACCTCTCAACAGGCAGCATAAGCTTTCAAAGACAAGTCTCTTCTTAAAATGCATGGATCTTTTATAACAAAAAGCTGTAAACAATCTGTTCTCAGACACTTTACTCCATGCCATTAAATTAAAAGAAATGTTAAAGCAGCCCTAGGTATGTATGCAATGGGTGAATTTTTGAACCTCACAAAATGGAGTGTGCGAATGAGTGAGCCTTCCTCTTCCTCTTTTCCTCCTCTCTAGGGTTTCTCCACCATCAATTTTCAGCCGCCCACCCCCCATTCTTTCAACACTACTGCTCTTTGAGTCACAACCATAATTGCTATGATAGATACAGCCAAGATTAAACTTTCCTTCTGCTGAGAATGAGTCTTAGACATTACCTCTGAGTAGGTAGGATTTTCGAAGTTAGTACTCTGTTTCAATTTTCTTTTAAAGATGCTCCACTTTGACTCCTGAAGTTTCGAAAAAACAGAAACTGCACTCATTAGTATTGTTGTAGTAGGGGTAATTCAGTGACAATCAATCAACTGAGGGGTTTTTTTTTAAAAGGATGCTTCTATAAATAGAAAAGTCTGACAAATGCCCTGCCTGATTTAACCAATGAGTAGAGACCAAGGTAATGGCAGAGAGAAAGGAAAGACCAGAGCAGGTGCACTACTGAATTAAGTAATTTCAGATAAACAGCTTCACAGAAAGGGCAAGAACCTTGGTGTTTTTCACAACTTGACCGATGACTCTATCAGTCTGTTTGCTAGGGAGGCATTTGGAAAGGAAGGATACCTTAAAGTAAGCCAAATCTGTGTATGATGCCACCACCCAGATAATCCAGCCAGAGCTCATGTCCCCAGGAGTTACCAGAGTGGGGAAATGGGGGAGGCCCCAACTTGGCTGTACGTTAGTGGCATATAGATGTGACGCATAGGCTGAGCAAATAAAGAAGAAGTAATCAGAGGAAAAATAAACTGAATCCTGCTTGCTATGAAGAAGGTGAATGGCCTCAAAACCAGTCCTTAATAAATAGGGCAGAGGAATGCATCAAAGGGAAGAACTTCCATTTTCAGTTTTTTTTCCTAGTTGCAATGGACAAGATTGAGGTAGGAGTCTCACTGCAGTCTGGTTTGCCTTGGAAACAAAATATAGCGAGTAACTAAAGGATCATTTCTACCTCTCGATCTTGGCCACAAAACAAAGAGGGTGTCTTCACTTGGCCCCACACCTCTCCTGGCACACATACAGGATTCTAGGTCAACCAGATGTTTTAAAAAGTCACTTTTAGGTCTGTTCAGCTAAACACTAGTATCTAAATCAGGGATAGTCACGCATGGGAACTATATGCCTTATTACAAAGGCCAGGTGAAGCATCTCGCTTCATCTGGCTTCACTGAGAAAGGAGAGAGGCAACGGGGTGAATCTGAAACATTTTTAATAATCTATCCTGTATTTATTATGGTCTTACCATGTATTTGTTTTAAATGCAATTTTTTTATCCTTGTATTGTTGTTTTAATTGATTGGTTTTAACTGTTGTAATACTTTTGTTTCATATTATATTACTGTTCTATCTTTTTTATATTGTGATTTGTATTACGTTGCTTTTATTTTGTCCTTATGTTGTTGGGGCCTCTGCCCCATGTAAGCCACCCTGAGTCCCCGCGGGGAGATGGTGGCAGGGTATAAATAAAGTTTTATTATTTTATTATTATTATTATCTCCCTCTTGACAACGCTTTCCCCATCACATAGGGAAAGTGTTGCCCTCCCAGTAAGGTCTCATGCTGGCTCTACTGAAGCCAGCCCAACATGGGAAGCCTCCTATGTCATGGGGAAAGCATCCAGCAATGCTTATAAAACAGTTGGGGGTGGGGCCTCCACCAGAAGTCACACAATGACATGTGATGTCCAGCAACGATCTCTGTCCATTAGATGGGGGAAAGCATCCTAGGACACTAAAATCCCCTTGTCTGATGAGGTCCTTAAGTTTGGGATCCTTCAAGACAGTTTCGGTTTCCCTCCAGATTCCCTGTCATTTTTCTCACCAAAAAGTAGGCATTCTTTATTTTGGAAATCTCCAGGAATAGCAGTTCACTTTTTTAAGAGGTTGCAGGGATCTCTACACTGTCTGATGAAGACTTAAATGCTACTTGTGGTTTTGTATTCTTCTGTCATCTTTCTCTCCCATTCTCCCTTTTTGAATTTCTGACAGTGTGAGGAACAACTGGAGAGTTTCACAAATGGGAAATTAGCTCCTAGACCCACTCTAGTTGCCAACCTTCATAGAAGGCATGCATAGTCATGAAACCAAGTTCATGACACAGCATGGGAGAGATGTGATACACATTATAAAATACATAAATCTCATCCCGTGCAAGCACTTGACACTCTCTCTCACACATTTGGCAAAACAGCATCCTATTACCTGTGCAATTTCTGTACTTGCAGGAGGCTGTGTGGCACTAGCAGATAGAGGTGTAGAATAGACTGGATTCTCAAAACTTTCATTTCCTTCACTGCTGGAAGCCGCTACCTGTTGCCATAGAAAATTGGCAAGGAGAGAACAACAAAATATATTAAAACATGTACATATCAGAAGGGAAATGTACCAAGGAGAGGAGAAACAACAAAATGTTGTGCTGCATCTTAAAGAATGGATTTTCATCTTGGACATGCTTAAAATTTTATATAATGTGATTTTATTTTGTACTGGTATCTGTTTTATATGAATTGTTGTTTTGTAGATTGTTTTATATGAATTGTTGTTTTTACATTGTTTTTAGGCTTTGTAAGCTGCTTTGAGTCCCCTCGGGGAGAAAGGCGGGGTAAAAGTGATGCAAATAAATAAATAAATAAGAATGATCTGCCTTTCATGTTACACAATTAAAGCACTATGGTCCCATTTTTATTTATTATTTATTAATTGAAAACATTTATATTCCACCCTTCTCACCCCGAAGGGATGGAGCACAACATATATACGGCAAGCAATCCATGCTGAGACATAATAATTATAAATAAACACAAAAATTAAAATCAGTTATATCTATTTTAAAATCAGCTGTTTAAACCAATTTAGTTCACCATGCTGGCTCCAATCAGCGGAGTAGGTTTTCTATTATTGCCTCATTGCACTACCCCAAAGGCTTGGTCCCACAGTCAAGTTTTTACCATCTTTCTGAAGGACAGGAGGTAGTGGGCCGATCTAATCTCACCAGGGAGGGAATTCCATAACCGAGGGGCAATCACCGAGAAGGCCTTTTCTCTCATCCCTGCCAAACATGCCTGTGACGGTAGCGGGACTGAGAGCAGGGCCTCCCCAGAAGATCTTAGTCTTTGTGGTCATTTGTAAAGGGAGATGCATTCAGACAAGTAAACTGAGTTTTTTCTGGTACCATTTCATGTGCCATCTTATGGAATCCCTGGATTGGTAGTTTAGGAAGGGGTATATATCTACCAAGGAGCCCCAGTGGCAAAGTGGTTAAAGCACTAAGCTGCTGAACTTGCAGACTGAAAGGTCCCAGGTTCAAATCCCGGGAGCGGAGTGAGCACCCGCTGTTGCTCCAGCTTCTGCCAACCTAGCAGTTCGAAGACATGCCAATGTGAGTAGATCAATAGGTACCGCTCCAGCGGGAAGGTAACGGCACTCCATGCAGTCATGCTGGCCACATGACCTTGGAGGTGTCTATGGACAACGCTGGCTCTTCGGCTTAGAAATGGAGATGAGCACCAACCCCCAGAGTCAGACATGACTGGGCTTAACGTCAGGGGAAACCTTTACCTTTACCTACCCTGTTTCCCCTAAAATAAAACATCCCCAGAAAATAAGACCTAGTAGAGGTTTTGCTGAATTGCTAAATATAAGGCCTCCCCTGAAAGTAAGACCTAGCAAAGTTTTTGTTTGGAAGCATGCCCGCCAAACAGAACACCAGAGCATGCAGGATCAGTAAATGTCCGTACCGTAGAGTGTTGTACATGGAAATAATGGTAGTAACAAGAAATTCTTGATAGGATTCACAGTTTGTCTGGTTATGCTGGTTTGTGATGAAAACTACTGTATAGTATATAATAAATGTTCTCTTTTTTTCAACAATAAATGTGAATTCTTCTTCATGGAAAAATAAGACATCCCCTGAAAATAAGACCTAATGAATCTTTGGGAGCAAAAATTAATATAAGACACTGTCTTATTTTCGGGGAAACACGGTATATATCTACCAGAGAATTTTGAACAACTCATGGAACTACAATTCCATGAGTTGGTACCAAAGTGCTACAACTGTAATGTGGAAGAAAGCTGACAATATTTTTGGCAGAATCTTTCACATACTGCAACCCCAATTTATCCAACTGTTTCCAGAAAAAAACTTTAAACATGTGTCAAGACTTAGTTTTGCTGCAAAGAACTGACATGGCTAATCCAGTGGAACAATCTAATGAAAATAGAACATGGATATAGAAATCTGACGCATGTCAAGCTATGAAGGGAGAAATGAGAAAAGGGAAAAGGTGTGTTTGCTTACCTGTGTGGGAGGAGCTGTATTCACATCCCCAGTTCCACCATCTTTTGTTGTATACATAGGGTTTTCAAAGGTGATTGGCTGTTTCCCACTCTCCACAGCAAAGTTTTCATTCTGAGAACAGCAATATAATATTTCATTGTTGATA
Organism: Anolis carolinensis; assembly: GCF_035594765.1. Classification (NCBI taxonomy): domain Eukaryota; kingdom Metazoa; phylum Chordata; class Lepidosauria; order Squamata; family Anolidae; genus Anolis; species Anolis carolinensis. Next base: position 212,230,781 of record NC_085841.1, on the reverse strand, counting down.
TGAATCGCATACTGCCTTAAAGTAAAGCATGGCTATAACACATAGCACAGAAAGCCATTCTTTTCTAAAACTATGGATTTTCTCAGAACCTATTCAACCTGGCAAGAACCTGACTACTTCCTATGTTGTCTAACATCATCAGGACGGGTGTTTGAGATCATCAACTTAAGCCAGCCCTCCAAAACGCTCCACAAATCACTTCAGAATTAGGAAAAATCAACACATCTCCCTACCATTACCTCAAAAATACCCTGAGATAGCAAGCAAGTCCATATACAACCATTACAGGGCAAAGAAACATCAGCATCAAGATATTAATGCAGATTTCCCTTCTGCCTAGAGCAACTTGTGCTGAAAAAAATCAAAAGGTGTTCTTGTGTATTTATGAAAGAAAACATTACTGGAAAATATGAAGGCTTTCATATTTTTTTTTCAATTCAGGTAGTGCTTCGTTGTTAGTTGTTAAACCACTGTGTTTAGGATAACAGTTCCTGCAGTTTTAATTATGTGAACGCCTTTTGTAAAATTTTAATACGTTCATAATCCTCACACTCCTTCAAGTGAACATGCAAACCAAAATTATAGGTAATAATGTGGTAAAAACCTAGATCATAATTACCTTTACAAATATGCACCTCAAAATGGTGAATGAGATCTATCAAATTGTTTCTACCATTCATATAATGGTTGAAAATGAATCATTTAAAAAGGAACACGCACAATTGAAGATTCCAGCAGGCACTGACATTTATTTTAAGATATTAATATGCAAAATGTTTCTCCCAAAGTGCACCCACCAGATATTATTCTTTTGCAGGAAAAAAACCCTTTACCATTTGCATTGCTCTGTCAATAGCAGTTTCAGCTCCAAAGCCAGACACGCTTATGTCCATGGTCACATCAGCTCCAGATCGGAATGTCACCCCGTTGCCATTTTCCGTGGATTTTACAAGACTGCTTAGACTTTGTAAATAAGAATATTTGAATTAAGCAACAGAAGATAGCTTAATGATCTTTATCTTTATTTTGCCTCCCACTCTTTGTGATTAATTTCATAATAATTTCCCATGGAAAAATAAAACTCTTTAAAAGGTAAAGGTTTTCCCCGGACATTAAGTCTAGTTGTATCCAACTCTAGGGATTGGTGCTCATCTCCATTTCTAAGCCGAAGAGCTGGTGTTGTCAGTAGACACCTTCAAGGTTGTAGCTGGCATGACTGCATGGAGCGCCATTACCTTCCTGCCAGATCTATGAATCTACTCACATTTGCATGTTTTTGAGTTTCTAGGTTGTCAGAAACTGGGGCTAACAGCAGGAGCTTACCCCACTACCTGGATTCAAACCACAAACCTTTCAGTCAGCAAGTTCAGCAGCTCAGCGGTTTAGCCCGCTGCACCACTGGGGCTCTTTAGGCAAATTAAAATAAGAGCACTACTTGGAGAAATTTTTAATGATGTCTAATACTGTGGCTAAGAATCTACATAGAGATATGTGTGTCTGCAATTGTGGCAATCATCCACATATGCTTCTTTTTGGATAGTGCAAGGAATTATTCTGTAATCTCTTGCACAATATCCCAAGCTCCTTTCCTTTCCAGCAGTAAGGTCCCAGGAAGAGGTTTCATATGATACAGCTCTGAGAGGAAGGGATAAGAAGGTGCACTCAATTTGTGAGCGTACTTCCGTTTCCTTTCCTATTACAGCCAAGACAAGCCAGTTCACTGATATCTAACCCCCTCTTTTATTTCTCCCCTGTCCTCACTGGTAAATAAAAGTGATAGCAGCATCCCCTCTTGATGATTGGCAGTTGATGGGAGGGAGGTTTTGGATGGGAGACAAAGTGCAGAAGATAGCCTCTTGCACCTTCCAAAAATACACAAGAGACTGGATGCGAAATCACAAGCGTGGACCATTATGCTCAGTTTGCTTGGTTTAAGATCTCAATCTATCTCTCTTGTTATTCAAATGTTTTTGGGAATGTGGTTGTTGCTACTATTCGTAGTAGTACTAGTACTACCGTGTTTCCCCGAAAATAAGACAGTGTCTTATATTAATTTTTGCTCCCAAAGATGGGCTAGGTCTTATTTTCAGGGTATGTCTTATCTTTCCATGAAGAAGAATTCACATTTATTGAATTTATTTATTGAATTTATTTATTTATTTATTTATTTATTGAATTGCATTTTATATTTTATATTGCTGTTGCAGTCCTCCCCACCAATGAAGTCGAGTGAATTGTACTTGGTGGTTGATTGATATTATTACTGCTGTATTAACTCTTGTTTTATTGTCTTACTGTGTTTTATATTTTTTGTATATTGTTCAATGTATTTATGCTATTGTTTTTGTAAATTGTGCTGGTCGGGCCTTGCCCCATGTGAGCCGCCCCGAGTCCCCGTGGGGAGATGGTGGCGGGGTATAAATACAGTTTTATTATTTATTATTTTTATTGTTGAACAAAAATGAACATTATATGTTGTACAGTAGTTGTCATCATAAACCAGCATAACTAGACAAACTGTGAATCCTATCAAGAATTTCTTGTTATTACCATTATTTCCATGTACAACACTCTATGGTATGTACATTTACCAATCCCGCATACTCTGGTGTTCTGTTTGGCGGGCATGCTTCCAAACAAAAACTTTGCTAGGTCTTACTTTCAGGGGAGGCCTTATATTTAGCAATTCAGCAAAACCTCTACTAGGTTTTATTCTCCAGGGATGTCTTATTTTCGGGGAAACTGGGTAGTTATGATAATACAGTAAACTCTTGGTATCCACAGGGGTTTGATTCCAAGATTCCCATAGATACCAAAATCGATGGATACTCGTCCCATTATATACAACTAGCTGTACTCGGCCATGCGTTGCTGTGGCCCAATCTGGTTCAATGAAAAAAAAACTCAGAAAAGAGTTCTTTCTCCTACCCTGGACCTTCCACAGATATATAAAGAGAAGCCTCCCACAGGATGGTAAAACATGCGGGTGTCCCCTGGGCAACATCCTTGGTAATGGCCAGTTTCCTCACATCAGAAGTGGCAAGGCTATTCCATGCTAATCAAGTTGGCCAATTGCAACATTTCTTGCAGTTAATAAATAACACCACTCAGAAAATGGTGGAATACCAGACATGAAACAATGAGAGCCAGCTAACACTTCCCAACACAGGATTCTCCCAAGTAGTAAATAGCCAGGGTTTGAAGCAGCAAGGCTATTGAATGCTAATCAAGTTGGTCAATTGCAACATTCACAACTGCCTGTAGCAGAAAAGAGATATATAAAGAGAAGCCTCCCACAGGATGGTTAAACATCTGGGGGTCCCCTGGGTAACATCCTAGCAGACAGCCAATTTTCTCACACTAGAAGCGGCTTTCTGTTTTTGAAGTCGCTCCTGACACCCTTTCCATGGCTAGGCCTCAGAGCTGCGGCCTCATGTAACTCCTCATGAGTGGCGAGGAGGCGAGGCTTCCCGTCCTTTGCGACCACATCGATTGCTAAGGGAGGAGGGGAGTGTTTGGCAATTGCTTGTGTTGTTGCTAAGGGGAGGAGCCATCTGTTAGGACGGTAGCTAAGGGAGGAGAAGGTTGATTGGCCATTGCTTAGGGTTTTGATTTTACCTTTCTCGGGTGTGTCAAGTTTGTGACAGTAGGCTTAAAACCCATTGCAGTTCGATTGCTATGCTGAGTCCAAATTCCATAGTGATCGCTGGAGTAGTTTGGGAGATATGAAGTCCCTCACTGACAGACATTACATTTTTATTTATATAGATAACATAGTAAAATAGCATCCCTTATATAAAATGGCAAAATCATGATTTGCTCTTTGGAATTTTTAAAAATATGTATTTTCAAGCTGTGGATGATGGAATCTATGGAGCGAAGAGCTGAATGTATTTATTTATTTATTTATTTATTTATTTCCATCATTTCTATCCCGCTCTTCTCACCCAAAGGGACTCAGGGCAGCTCACAATCCGGCAGACTATAGAAAGGGTTAATGGAAATACTAAGAGCTGTGCAGTCTTAAAACATTTTAACTGTCATAATTGATAATTATTCCACTGTAGCTATATATGGGCAAGGAGCTGCAACATATACTATTACCGTCCTAAATGGTCACAGTGGCTTCAGATATGGTGGAATATGCAATATCCTGCTGCATGTATATGCAACATTTTGTAATATTCCTTAGAGTGCTCTTTCATAAGACCACTTCCACAGGAAGTTTGGGTACATAATGATGCAAAACAGAGAATAAACATCTGTTCTCTGTTTGAATGGATAAATGAATGTATTTGAGCAATAGCTGATCAAGACATTTAGCTGTCAGAACAAAATAGTGTCCCTCCTATTTTCAATTGACTGGCAGCTGAACATTTTAATGCTAGCAATAGGACACAGCCTTGCTTCCTACCTATATTTGCACCCTGTGTTTCTTTTTTCTATTCCCAGTAGAGCCAAGTGGAGGAAAGTTACACAAAAATGTCAAAACTGCATGATTGTGCAGATGTGACAAATTGAGGGGGTGGGAATCATTAACACAAGACCTTCTGCTGCTTGGCTGGAAATACTGGGAAAGAAATTAGCACACAAAGAACAACAGCAATATTGGATTTCAATGAAAAGAGACAATCCAATCATGATTCAAGTGCAATGCAATTACAGGAGAGCCATGAAGTCACCTGGGAGGCCACATAAAAGGGTTCTTTTATCCTGCCATAATTGCACTTTAGCAGCCTTATGTGATAAAGTCCTTAATGGTAACCCAAAGGTGATCTTATCCTAGGGATTTCTTGGCAAGACTATTCAGAGCAAATTTGTCATTGCCTTCCTCTGAGGTTGACTCAAAGTGTGTTTCCATGGCTGAGCAGAAATTTGAACCTGGTCTTGCTCTTTAATGCTTTTTATCATCATATTTATTTCAAGTCATATCTGAACTGTTCTATTATGATGCTTCTTGACTGCACCAACAACTTTCATTCAAATACAAGTCAAACCACATTCAAAGCAAATAAAAAAATTCACTGAATAATTTGGATAGTCGTAACACACAGCTCTGGTTTACTGACTGGGGGGTGAAAGCATCAAATCCAGAGCCTGGCAAAATTATTTTGGACTACACTCTCAGAAACTTCACATAGCCAAAATAGCTTCAAGCACTATTTTTGTTCTCTTGGAATTTTGGGGTTACTATTTCTGTGCAAGCTTTCCTGGAAAAGGGAGACATTGATCACACTGGGAGCAAATATATATGGAACTAGCTTTGCCCGGCCACGCGTTGCTGTGACTTAAGGGAATCCTTTGTTGGCCAGGTGGAATAGCAGTGAATAGCCTTGCAGTCTCAAAGCCTGGCCGTTTTCTGGAGTAGCTGGAGCTTTTTATTGTATGAACATAGAGGCATGGATGTGGGGTTGTGCTACCAAGTTTAGTGTTTCTGGGATGTGTAGTTTTGTTTTGTCCTAGGCCGAAATTTCATTATCCTTTTATATATATAGATTATATAGTAAAGCATTTACCTTTATGAGGAAAATCACAAAAACATGAAGGACTCTATTTTTAATGATCAGCAGACTTTGTCATGGAGTACTATATATACTTGTGTATAAGTCAAGGTTTTGAGGTCAAAATTGTGGATTTTGATATGACTTGTGTGTAAGTTGGGGGTCATTCTGCAGACAGTGCTGTCTGAGGGCCAACTACCTTTGGCTGCCATTGCTGCCATTTTCCCATCCAGACACTTAAAAAGGCCAGAAGTTTGCCACAATACATGGAGAGGGTTGGGGCTTCCTTTAGGTTCCCCTGGAGTGGAGTAAGTTCTTGGCTTTCATGACTCTACACATAGTAGGAGATGGTTTCATTTCTGATAAGAGATAAGGAATAGCATTTACATTGACATGGAAAAGACTACCCAGGTATTTGGGGTTGATTTTTTGGTTAAAATTTCTAGACTTATATCTGAGCATATAGTATTTTTTTACTACTAATTCCTTTACAGTTTCTAGAACATAGTTGCACTGAAAAGTTAATTTCTGAGATCCAATTTCTGTACCTTGCGATACATACCTTGGAAGTTTGGGAAGCGAAGGAAGGAGGGAGCCTGTCCGTCGGTAATTGAAAAAGCCTCCCACACCCAGAGCTCCAATGACAATGATCAGAATGACCGTCAGCAACACTGCCACTGCTGCTATCAGAGACGAAAAGGGGTAAGAGAACAATATGGTAAACAGCTGCTTCTATAGGATGCTTCTTATTCCAAAGGCTTCAGGCCCTTGAGTGGCTATTTATTCAGTGTGTAAAGGACACTTCAAAGCTTACTTGTTGCAGGAGGCACTCCCTTTGACAGTCCTGCTTCACAGTAATTTCCCATATAGCCATATGCACACCTGTAATAATTAATAATAATTAATAATAATAATAATAATAATAATAATTTTATTTCTTGCCCACCTCTTCTCGTAGCTTGAGGTGGGTTACAACCTAGCTAAAATGCATAATCATTATATAAAATAAATATATTAAAATATATTTCTACAAAATACATATATTAAAATACACAGAACAATGCTTAAAAAGTTAGTGTACGCAAGACATGAATATAAATTTTATAATTAAAACTGGCTGGCTAGGCCTGCCAGAAGAAATAGGTCTTCAGTTGTGTTTTAAATTCAGACAGCTAATTTAGCTGTTGAATCTCTTCCGGTAGGTCATTCCACAGTTGTGGGGCGGCCGATAAAAAGGTTCTCTGGGTGACGATTGACAGTCGGGTTCTGGCTGGATGAAGTAGGCCCCCCCCCCCCCGCCTGCCCCGAGGGTGGATGGTACGGGAGAGGCAATCCTGTAGGTAACCTGGACCTAAACCATGTAGTAAGAAGGACACTGGACTGAAACTGACAACAGAAATATTAGCTGTATTTATTGCATTCTGGAAGGTGTACCTGCCTTGATGATTTTATTTTTTAAAATTCTCATAATTTAGTAATTGCATGGGAGCACACACATACACAGAATCAGCTTGTTTACTAGAAAATTAGTGTGTAGGAATGCTGAGTCACAAATGATATTTCTGGTTTTTAAACAATGGAGGAAATGTTTTCTTTCTGTGGATCATTAGTGTCCCCTACAGGTTCAAAATGAGCATAAACAGGTTTTTTGGTTTTTTTTGCTAAATTCTCATAGGTATCCCCACAGACATGGTCATGCTCTCTGACCACCTCCCTTCCACATATATATATATATATATATATATATATATATATATATATATATTTCAAAGGACACACTTTTCAAGAACATTTTCCGTTTGCTAAACAGCCTGCTACTTTACCATTTCAGTGATAGCAGATACTCAATGCTACAAATGAATACCTTTGGAATAGAGTCTTAAAAGCCACAATAAAGGAAAAGGATCCTCACAGATGCTTGGCTCTAAAATTTCATATTTATAGGAACTGAATGCTTTAATGCTTCTTCTTAAAGTATTTGAAAACTTTCCTTTTTGAAGTGTAACTTCCAAAATCCACTAAAATATGAATACAATATCTTGAGAATTGTAGTCCAAGAAGGTAAATTTCCCACACTCTGACTTTGTCTTTTCCTGTTGCTGTGTTGGATTTCCATGTGTGAAAAATATTTAATGTGACAATTCAGTGTGATCTTGCTTGCTTGGCTCATTCCCAATAGACTTACTTGCATTTAGGAAGTCCACTTTCATCAAAATAGCATGTTCCTCCATACATACACCTACAGGCTGGTGGCATTGTAGGGGGAGATTCAATAGCTAAAAAGAAGTAGAAAGAAAAAAAGAAAATCCACACATGTTTAAAAGCTATACATACCCCATAAGGCACAAACTAATCAATCGATGTTCAATTACTCTTGGGATGGAATTTCAAGAAAGACCTTCATGCCTGGCCTGTATACGTTTATAAAACCTATATGATCCTTTGGTTTTCCTTACACAAGATCCAAAGTGGTGAATAGTTTTTTTTTAATCATGTCAGAAGTGACTTGAGAAGAAACTGCAAGTCGTTTCTGTCTGAGATAATTGCCGTCAACAGAGACATTGCCCAGGGGATGCCCTGATGTGATAGCTGCGAGGCTTCTCTCATGTTCTCATAAGCTAGAGCTGATAGACAGGAGCTCACCCCATCTCGCTGATCTGAACCAGCAACCTTCAGGTCAGCAACCCAACCTTCAGGTCAGCAGTTCAGTTGGCACAAGGGTTTAAGCCATTGCGCCATCGCAGCAGTTATATTAGAATATACTGCCTCCCCCCCCCCACACACACACACTCTCTCTCTCTCACAAGTCACAAACACAAAATCTTTATCTATGTATCTGTAACTAATAGCAGGAGATCCGTATTCAAAGATCTTAGGCACTGTACCAAGACCTGGTTTCAGGGGAAACAAAGATGAAAACAAAAACAACATTGTTCTACTCTTATGAAATCTAGTGGTTATGTGTGATATACCAGACTTAATGTTAATGGTTTGATGGCTGAAAATGGGGAGGAGTTGAGGAACCTTATAACCAATGTGAAAGAAGAAAGTGAAATAGCTGGATTGCAATTAAACATAAAAAAACAAGATTATGGCAACCAGACTGATTGATAACTGGCAAAGAGTGGGAGAAAACGTGGAGGCAGTGACAGACTTTGTATTTCTAGGTGCAAAGATTACTGTAGACGCAGACTGCAGCCTTGAAATCAGAAGACATTTACTACTTGGGACCAATAAAATAGTGAAGAGTAGAGACATCGCACTGGCAACGAAGGTCCGGATAGTTAAAGCAATGGTATTCCCTGTACTATAACCTATGGATGCGAGAGCTTGATTCTATGATTCTATGAGCTGGACCATAAGGAAGGCTGAGCGAAGGAAGACAGACACTTTTGAACTGTGTTGGAGGAAAATCCTGAGAGTGCCTTGGACCGCAAAAAGATCAAACTAATCCATACTCCAGGAAAGAATGCCCAACTGCTCACTGGAGGGAAGGATATTAGAGCAAAGATGAAATATTTTGGCCACATAATGACAGTAAAGTTTGAAGAAAAGAATGATGCTAGGGAAAATGGAAGGAAAAAGGAAGAAGGGCCGACCAAGGGCAAGATGGATGGATGGTATCCTTGAAGTGACTGGCTTGACCTTGAAGGAGATGGGGGTAGTGACGGCCGACAGAGAGCTCTGGCATGGGCTGGTCCATGTGGTCACAAAGAGTCAGAGTCACTGAATGAATAAACAACAACACCATACTTATTTGCATATGAGTTGGCCTGATGCATAAGTCAAGGGCAGGTTTGGGGGTTCGAATTGTGGTTTTTGATATGACACATGGAGAAGTTGCATATCATTTCACAGAGAACAGAAAGTGTCACCTCTACCTCGGGACCAGTCACCCTTTGTTGTCGCTGCCACCATTTTCTCTCCCAGGCATTCAAAAAGTCTTTTCATCACTTTATTCAGATGGTTCCTTTTTTGGATAAAATTCCTGTATTAACTCTCACAAAGAAGGAACTATTCCCTTCTCTTTGTGGCAAAAGTCTGTCCTAGGAAAACCTCAAAAAGAGCTACTGCAACGATTTGCTGTGACAGCAAAAGACATCTCTCTATAAAGATTTTGGGATGCCTACAACACAATGCTTAACTCTTTTTTTTTAAAAGAAAGACTCAATGTTTTCCCATGTTCATATGGTAAGCTTTATCCAGTTAAAACCCTTTTTCATCAAATAAGTAATTACCAACGATACAAGATTTTAATTATATTATGCAAGGGGAATTTTGAACAATTATTTTTATCTGCCATACAAGAAATAGTTACTATTAAGTGTTGTACATGAGCCAGAGGGAAACATGGTAATTTATGAAGGGATTTTATGGCACCTGACAGGATTTGATTAATATAGAAAGCTATGCTCTGATGATGAGGACTATTATACTCTAAAACTGAATTTTATGGAAGCATGAGCAGCGTCAACATTATTACAACCATCAAAAACACCTGTCAACCACCACCAGAACAATACAATAGTATCCACATGTGAGAGAACAAATCCTTCCCCAAAGAGGTGACAATCTAGAAATTGAAACAGTACTGAAATTAAAGGAACATTAATTTATGGACTGCGGAGTTATGTCAACAATTTCAGAGAAAAACAAGTACAGGTATCTTATAAGTAAGTAAGTTTTCATAAGTAAGTTGAACTTTAGGAAGATCCTCAAGTAACATAAATTAAAAGTGCTGAACTTTTTACACACAGGGCTATGCTTTACAGTTTAAAAGTTTCAAATTTGTGCAGGGTTTTATTTAATGATTTCTAAAATACTTTTTTTAAAACTGTTATGATTGCTTTTTAGCTGTATTGTATCCCCCGTGCTTTTAAACATCTACATGAAACCATTGGGTGAGGTCATTTGTAGTTTTGGAGTTGGATGTCATCTCTACACAGATGACACACAACTCTACTACTCTTCTTCACACCATTCCAAGGAAGCTCCCTGGATCCTGGACCAGTGTCTGGAAGCTGTGATGGACTGGATGAAGTCCAGCAAGCTGAGGCTTAATCCAAAAAAGACAGAGGTCCTCCTGGTCAGTCACAAGGTCTATTGAGGTATAGGGTGGCAACCTGTGCTCGACGGGGTTACATTCCCCCTGAGGACACAGGTCCGCAGCCTGGGGATTCTCATAGATTCAGTGCTGACACTTGAAGCTCAGGTGTCAGTGGTGGCTGGGAGGGCCTTCGCACAGTTAAAGCTGGTGTGCCAGCTGCAACCATACCCCAAAAAGCCTGACTTGGCCACGGTGGTCCATAACTTAGTAACATCTAGAGTGGACTACTACAAACACCTGAAAACATGGCAAACCTTTGACCATATTTAGTGATTATGGTCTTAATCTCTACATTTAAGGATTTAGTGATTCCACTTCTGCACTTTATGGGGACTGATATTGTATACAGCCACTATTCTCGTAGCTTGCTGGGTTTTATCATATTTTTTAATAAATTGTGGTTTATTGTTGTTTATTGTTATTCATTTATACTTTTCTGCATTTTGTTGTACAGTACAGTCTCACTTATCCAACCTCCGCTCATCCAACGTTCTATATTGTCCAACGCAATCTGCCTCCTGCCCAGATCCACAGCTGTTTCTCTAGGCAGCAATTCTATATTTATTTGTAGTCAATTTTTGTTGTCAATGTTTTTGTAGTCAATGTTTTCAATACACTGTGTATTGAACTGCTTTTTCTGTCAATTTGTTGTAAAACATGAAGTTTTGGTGCTTAATTTGTAAAATCATAACGAAATTTGACATTTAATAGGTTCTTCCTTAATCCCTCCTTATTATCCAACATTTTTGCTTATCAAACGTTCTGCCGGCCAGTTTATGTTGGATAAGCGAGACTCTACTGTATTTGTATATTGTTGCACTATTGAGTGCTTTTTGTGAGCTGCCCGGGTCCCTTCGGGGAGATGGTGGTGAGATACAAATAAAGCTTTATATTATTATTATTATTATTATTATTATTATTATTATTATTATTATTATTATTATTGTGTTACCAGATGAAAACCAGACAGGATTCCTGTACCATTAATGGCTGTGAAAAAGAGATTTCAGCAAAAGGAGCTTATGTGGCATTCCCTCTTTTGCAGAACTGTTAAAAGATGCAGAATCTGAGTACCTAAGCTAGTAAATAATAAAAGTGAATGTATGTGTGTGTGTATGTGGGCAAAAATGCATGTTTGCGGCACTTTCCTATTGGCTCCCACTTCCAGAGGCCACTGTGACCCCCACCAATGATGGATCTGGATCACACTTGTTGCACAGATTCACTCACGTTTTAGATAGAATAGGATAAAACTATGTAGCCCCAATGGCGAAGTGCGTTACAACACTGATCTGGAGACCGAAAGGTCCCAGGTTCAAACCCTGGGAGTGGCGGGAGTGGCCACTGTTAGCTCCAGCTTCTGCCAACCTAGCAGTTCGAAAACATGCCAATGTGAGTAGATCAATAGGTACCGCTCCGGCAGGAAGGTAACAGCGCTCCATGCAGTCATGCCGGCCACATGACCTTGGAGGTATCTACGGACAACGCCGGCTCTTCGGCTTAGAAATAGAGATGAGCACCAACCCTCAGAGTCAGACATGACTGGACTTAACATCAGGGGAAAACCTTTACCTTTTACCTTAGGATAAAACTAGATAGGATAAAACTAACTTCCACCTATTATAGACTTTTTTGATTCTTCTAGATAAAACTCAAAAATTGTGCTTTACAAATCATTATTGAGAAATGCAATGTAAAATTAAATGTGTTTTTCCTCCTCTGATATGGTATTTGGTTGGTTTGCTGAACTGAGTTCTTTCAACACTTTTTAGTAAATATTTACAGGATTGTGTATAATTGACTTGAATACAGTGGAAAGTATTCGGGTCACAATATAGTGGAAGATCCCATTTTTATAATGTATCTCTATAAAAGAAATTCCTTGTAAACATAAAATCTTAGTCTGTCACTAAACTATTAGACAAGAAGTTTTTTCCTTTCTGTATTACTTTCCAGGGACCTCATTATTTGGGTAAGCACCCAAAAACAATATTATTTGTCTGCAGTCTGCTGCATGTGGTACACCAGGAACAACATGTTAAAAGGGAAACATTGGCTGAAGTCTTCTCTGAAGAGTTCTTTACCTGCATCACATTCTGTTGTACTTCCTTCTACAAAGCGAGCCCCTTGTGGGCAAGCACAGCTATAGCCTCCAGGTCTCAACAAGCAGAGGTGGCTGCAAACATCTTTGCATGGATTGGACACTGTCAAGATAAAAAAGAGAAGCAACTCAGCATGTTTTATGAGAATGAACACAGTCTTTCAAAGGCCTTATACATTCCTCTTCCCTTACACAGACACTGCATCCCTCTCTTTCAGTTTTAGAGCTGATGATAGTTAGGTCTTAATCTATATTGATATTTTCACCACACATGGTGACTGCCAACATAATAATTTCAACTATATATGGAAAACGCTTTGCTAAATACCAGTAGCGAAAATAGGGATGTGAGCACAATGCTAACAATTCCCATTTTGCTACTACTATTTAGTAAAGTTATTTCCAATGTCATTTCACTCACTGAGAAAAGGGTTCGTACAGGGGAAAAAAAACCAAAAAAAAAACAGAAGAGCAAAGGGGAACAGGTAGCCCTACAAAGCAGTGTCATTTTTCAAACTGACTCCTAACATTCTCCGAACGAACTTTCACCAAGTGTCCAATGGTACAGGAACAGGCACTATAAGAGAAATGCCTCTGAATCACATTATGTTTGGCTTCATTTTTATTTTTAGTATGTGCTCTAGGCAGTGAGTTGGTATTCTAACAAAATTTTATGATGTACGTTTATTTCCTGTCATTTAAGCAAAACTGCCTAGATCTACAGAGAACAAAAGTCAGCTGCAAAACAGCCAGGGATTTTAACCAACAACAGAGATAGCAAGGGAATGTCATTACTCTCTCTCCTATGAGATGAATGTGAAATGCAAATGACTTAAAATAGTCATTTATTTATCTATTTATTTCAAGTATTTTTACCCTGCCTTTCTCCAGTTGGACCCAAGGTGGCTTACAATGGCACAATAGGCTTCCTCTCCAGCTCAAAACTAGTCTTCTTGCACAGTTTAAGATACCATCTTTCCTTCTTGTCTTTTGTCAAATGAGAAGCTCAGTCTCATGGCAACCAAAAGCCATTCATATGCAGAATTGCTAGTCTAGATACAGCCCCTCAAACACATGGCAATGCATAAGGAAATAATGCCTACACTCAGCACACTGGACTGATTGTTCAAAACTCCTGCACAAAACGCACAACTGCTAAACATGGTGTGGTCAGATCACCTGACAGTCAATTTTGTGAGATAATTCCCAGGATGTTCCCTTTCTCCAGAAATGTAATCAGTAGGTTTAAATGGATAGTAAAAAAAATTCAGTTTGCCAGAAAGAGCAAACAAAATATGTTTCTGTGACCAAGGATATTATGTTGTCCAAGTGAAAGTATGCACCCTTCTATTCCAGTGGAAGCCAGCTATAAATTCCGACTGGGCTGATAGCTGAAACATTTTTCAATATGAGAAATGAGGCCACTACTTCCATAACACTTGGGTACATTGCATAACATACAGTTCTTTCCCCCAGCATTTTGGTGCTGCCTCCCACCAATCAGCTGCCGAAGGCCTAGTAGGAAGGGATAGCCCTATTGTGCCTCTTGTCCAAACCTGAGATGAACCTGACAGAGTGGCTGATCATGATTTGGTTTACAGTGTATTAAAGGATTTGGAGCAGGGCTTTACTTTGATTTTGCCTCTCTTATTCCTTGTAAATGCTATAATTGCAACCCATTGTGTCTTTGAAGTGGAAGGGAGATAATTACATACAAATCCATTGTGTACAATGAAACGTAAATGAAAGCATGATTATTACAGATAAAAACAAAGTTGAATGGGGATTGTTTGTCAAGCCTTATTAAACAGGATAAGGGTCCTAGGCAGCATCAGTATGTGTTTTCAGAAACAACAATATCATGCATGGAGAGATCTGCTCATAAGCAGATTATTAGAATTTTTTTGAAAATGCTGCCATTTGATCTTCTGGAAGAGGGTGACAATACTGATAGTAATAATGAATAAGCAGAGCCAGCATAGTTTGAGTGATGGACTAGGACTGTATGAGATTAGGGTTTGATGCCTCGATTAGCCATGGGAGCCCAATGAGTGACCTTGGACAAATCACATGCTCTCATCCTCAAAGGGAGGCAAAGGCAAAGCCTCTTTGAACAAATCTTGCCAAGAAAACCCCATGAGATAGACAACAACAATTGGGACACACAACAACTTGAGACACGCCACAACAATTCACAGTACTACTTTCCAAGACTTCCTGTTACCTGATTGATTGCATCGGTGTTGGTGATAGATGCGGACTTGAGTAAGCCAAGGGTTTATGGTCAGCACTTTTACTTTCTCTCCTTTTCCAAATTTGTCTTCTTTCCAGACTTCCCCTCTTTCCTTTGAGATCCAATACAGGTGGCCTTCAAAGACATCTAGGCTGTAGGGGCTGCTAACTTCTCAGATAATCAAAGCAAGCAAGTAAGTTAGAATCCAAAGGACTAGCAAAGATTCCCAGTGCAATTATCATACTTGACGCAAAAGTGCTGTGATGTTGTCATATTTTGGTGCATTTTCACATGCTGAAATCAACACATATTTCAGAAACAAAATATCAGAAGCCTGGAAGAAAGAAAACCAAAAATTCTTCCAAATATATTTTGGCTTTGCCCTCAGACATCACAAGGGCACAGGAAGAGACCATCTGGGCTTAGGTATAACACAGATGATGAGCCTTACCAAATCTTTAATTTTAACATTCATATTGATGGATGAAGAGTCCACTAATGAAAGTGTGCTATTTTTTTACATAAAAAAACCTTCCCATCTGCCACTATATAAGTATCACTTATGCAAGTCCCAAGTACAGCTTGAGAAATACTTTGAAAAAATAGCTGTGATCCACATTAATTTCCATACCTCCATGCAAAATTGTCTTCCTGTCTGCTCCATCGAATTTCATTGATTCCACTAGATTTTCCTTCTGGTCACTCCAGTAAATCCTATCACCATTCAAATAGTCAATAGAAAGGCCAGTTGGCCAGCCAAGGTCTTCAGAGACCAGTATTTGCCTCTGCTGCCCGTCCATCCAAGCACTTTCGATCTTTGGTTGCCGTCCCCAGTCAGTCCAGTACATTAGCCTAAGGAAAGCAGGACAGAGTAGACACATAGAATCAACTGAACATGTGCTCCGCCTGTGCCTGTTTTACAGAGGCATTTGAACTAATCTCATCTCACAATTGCTATATAAATACCCAGGGCACTAAGGACAATTTTAGCACATCCTATTGCTGTGAGATATTAACTCTGTTACAACCTACAATCTTGATAAGTTCTGCGTGGCATCACTTAAAATTCACCAGGTGATGAATGGTACAAGTCATCATTCTAACTTATCAGAGATTTATAACTATAGATATATTTAATGCTCCCACTCCCCAGTTTCCTAGACCTGTGCCTGACTGTACCCCCCACCTCCTTATGTTCCCGCATATTCCCTGAATGCTCCGATCCCTCCCTCCGGATTTTTTATTTCTTTCCTTTAAAAAAAATAGTATCTTGTATTTTAACTTTTAAATATACCTTTACATTTTAGCTTTTAGCCTAGATTTTAATGTATGATGTTATATCAGAGTGTATCCCACTCTCCTTATGATTGTTTATGACCGCAATAAAGAAAGATTTGATTCAGAACAGAGTAGGGAGCAAGATGATCAGACAAAGAGAGATTATAGTGTGTGCAAAATAACTTTCTTCAAAATGCTTACCCAAGTTTAGGATTAACTGCAATAGCTGCTGGTTGGTCCAGCTGAGAATAGATGAGCCACTTCCGGTATCTGCCATCAAGCTTTGCCACCTCCACACGATTTGTCCCAGCATCGGTCCAGTAAAGGTGCCTAGTTCAGTTCAGATGCAACAGGACAGAGAGAAAATATAACTCTTTAGTCACCAGTTGCCACAGTATATAAGAAAACAATGTCTTTGTTACTATGTAAAGATAAGCAGAATTCTTCAGTATTATGATGTATTGTTTATTGTGTCTACTGCCCAACTGTCCTCACCTGAATCTTTCCCCCAGTGTAAACAGCTAAAGTAAATAAAAACCAACATTATGGTCTGCAAAACTCTGGACTATAAGCTAACGGGAAGTTATTACCCATTACATTATTGCCAAAAATTTTGTTGTTTCTCTGACAAATCAGAATTTGAAGCCAAGGTTTGAAAATGGTTTTCCATTCTTGGCTTGTTATAGGACGGACAAGCTAGAATCAACAAACATAATGGGAAACCTTTGTCTCCTTGTTATTTTATTTGTTTATAATGGGAATAGAAGACAGCTAGAAAGTACTGGATAGCATTCACAAGTGTGATGCTTGTAAACAATACAACAGAATATCTAGGAATTCTGATTACTGTACATCCAACAATTCCTACTATCAAGAAAGAGTTTCTAATGCAATGTTTTTAGATTTGCCACATATGTAGCCCACAGACTAGACTTTTGTGCCACAGGATTCATGCAGATATTCCCGTAACTGTAAATCTGTCAATCAACACTAAATCCTGGCAGTGAAAAGTCATTCAAATACTGAGTCCCATTTTGGGAGAAATGCAGAATATAATTAAAATATATAAATATATCCTTTGTATCTATGAAGAGTGTTGAGATCTTGGATCTTCTCAAACTAGCTAGACTAAATCCAAAGCACCACTAGGAAAAGAAACCCACACAATTCTAAGCAGTAAAAGGTTAGATCAACACACTTCTAGAGCAGGGCTTGTTAAACCTTTCCACCCGCAACCCCTTTTTACCCTTGAAGTGTTTACATGACCCCATATATATAAAAAGGTAAAGGTTTTCCCCTGACATTAAGTCCAGTCATGTCTGACTCTGGGGGCTGGTGCTCATCTACATTTCTAAGCCGAAGAGCCAGCGTTGTCCGTAGACACCTCCAAGGTCATGTGGCCGTCATGATTGCATGCAGTGCCGTTACCTTCCCGCCGGAGCGGTACCTATTGATCTACTCACATTGACATGTTTTCGAACTGCTAGGTTGGCAGAAGCTGGAGCTAACAGCGGACGCTCACTCTGCTCCCTGGGACCTTTCAGTCTGCAAGTTCAGCAGCTCAGTGCTTTAACATACTTTGCCACCAGGGCCCCAGATATATAGGTATATAAAAATGCCATTCTATGGTCTCTCAAGAACTGTAAGTTTCTCCTAGTTCCAGCTGGCATTGTCGAAATCGAAAACCATCACAAAGCATATGGTAGCCAACTAGCAGCAGAAGTAAATTGATAATTGACAACAATATTCAAACTTTTCAATACAATATACAGTAAGCAAATTAAGTCTTCACAGCTCAGCTGTTTATGAAAAAACTTGCTCAATTAGTCAATGCTTAAAGGACCTTATTTACTTACATACTATTCATATATATACAGATGCCTACAATGTCAGGAATCTAAAAAGTTTTTAAAAATAAAACGTTTATCCAACACAAGAATTTGAAAATCCAGGTAAAAGATCCCATGTAGGATGGTTTTCCAGATTTCTAAACCACCTTTTAGGATGGAAAGTTCTCACAACATGGGAAACAACAATAAATGAAACATTAGGGTTTATGATTTGTTCATGTTTTGTGCTTACCTCCCAACCCAGTCCACAGCTAAGCCAACAGGACTGACCAGATATCTCAGATTCAGATCAACCTCCTTCACGGGATTATTTCCACTACTTTCAAATGTGGGGATGTAGGCACGTTTGATTGAACCAAATTCTGAACCACGTCCCAGGATGCTGTAATATACGACACCTGCAGAAAATCCAGAGTTTCATTGTGCTTTCAGCCGAAATAAGAACTTTCGTCTACAACAATCCAAGGCCAAGACTATAATGTCATTTCATGTTTCTTGCCAAAGTAATAAAACCAGAGACCACTCTTCCAAGTTTGAACAATGAGAAAAAACTAATAACAACCAACAGATGCTCTGTCTTCTTCATAAAGAGAGTAATTGAAAATTACACATGCAACCTCTCCACATAATCAGAAACTAACTTTTCAGAGTTCTAAATTATATAAAGGGCATCCACATAAAGGGCAGATTCTCCTTTCCAGACTCTCACCCTCTATAGAAAGAGACCGATAACAAAGGGGCAAATCCAGCTAGTATAATTTCCTCATGCATTCTATTGGCTTCTGTTTTGAAAACTCAAGTAGTGCTAGAGTGAATTGATGAAAGAATCTCACAGGAGTGCCAGAATCTTCAGTTGCCAGCCTTTGCATTAGCAAGGCTGCCATACTTTAGTATACAGGTAGGCAAACGCAGAAGACAAATAGGTCACATGAGCCCTTCCCACAGGAAACTTTGAAGAGCTGCACACCATATTTTTCTTCAAATTATCTCCAACCCCCTCAGATCAAGAGACCTCCAATTAGCTATGAAAACTGGAGTAAATAAATATACATAAATACTCACTGAGGCCTATGCCCTCAGGATCCCAATGATAGTCTATGGCTTGGATGTGTTCCTCATTTTCAATATAGTCAGAGTATTGCTCAGATGACATATTATACCTTCGAATACGGACATTGTCAGGCAGCAGTAAGATTGGTGGGTTTCCTGGAAAGATAGCAATACATATTTCATTGACATATTAAGTAGGTCTTTCCATCAAGGAATACAAAGTGGTCACTTGAAACATCAATTGTCTCAAACACCTAATCAATTTTTGGAAGTTTCTACTTGTATTTGAAAAAAAAATAAAGAACTATAGTCATTATGGTTTACAGGCTATTCTTGCAAATGCATTACAATGGCATTTCTACATTATTCTTGAAGGTGCTTAAATTCATCCTATCTCTAGTTACACTCAGTGATAACTTTCTACAGAATTGGATTGAGAAGGTTGTGGGCTTTCTTGAGTTTTTTTGCTTATACAGTAGAGTCTCACTAATCCAAGCCTCGCTTATCCAAGCCTCTGGATAATCCAAGCCATTTTTGTAGTCAATGTTTTCAATATATCGTGATATTTTGGTGCTAAATTCGTAAATACAGTAATTACAACATAACATTACTGCGCATTGAACTACTTTTTCTGTCAAGTTTGGTGTATAACATGAAGTTTTGGTGCTTAATTTGTAAAATCATAACCTAATTTGATGTTTAATAGGCTTTTTCTTAATCCCTCCTTATTATCTAAGATATTCGCTTATCCAAGCTTCTGCCGGGCAGTTTAGCTTGGATAAGTGAGACTCTACTGTACTTCTAGCAAAGTAACTTCTTAAAACACAAACAAAGATGCATTTTACCATAGACATCATCATCTGGAATTGTTTATGATAGTTGTTAATTTTCTGCCACATGCCAAGCAATTTTAGTTTCCCTTTGTTTTCATTGCTCAAAGCAAAACTTTATCTACTCAGATCTATCAGGTGTAAAAGTCATGGGCATTAACTAAGAATACCCTGACCCTCCTGTACGACAAGAGTCCACAGGCACATATTATAAATTGGATATATTCTTCTATTTATGCTCATTAGTCCATGAACTATAAATGTCAATCTGTCAGCAAAATGTCTTTGATTTATATCGATCTAATCTCTCTTCAGATAAATTATTACAGTTAATTTTCTTCTGTTGACAACCAAATGAACAGCCCTCTTTGTTTTCTGGAAACTTGCAAAGATATCAGGGAAATGAAATGAAGTGGTGTGGGGGGTAGGTTGGTGGGAGAAGGACACATTAACAAGATGGTAATGCCTTTTTTTCAGATACTGTAGCCTAGAAATTGGCAGTATTTTTCATGAGCCTTATAGCTATAATTTTGCACACAACTAGGATGGACACACAGATGAAAAAGTTGACATTGACATGGGTATAATGAAACCTGCCATGGTTTCAACTGGATAACTGCAATACACTCAGTGTGGGGCTGCCCTTGAAATGTGATAAGAATCTTCAGCTGGTCCAGAATGATACAACCAGAACCGATTCAAACTACACAGTTATAGTGGTATTATTGCAATGTACCCTAGGGAATTTTGGGGTTTGAAGTTTGACGAGACATCGAAGAACCTTGCTTGCTGAGAATTCAAAACATTTCTTCTTAAACTGCTATTATCAGGATTCAACAGAACAGAAACATGGGAGTTAGAGTGCAATACCAGCACTGTAATTCTGTAGTATGGATGGGCCTAGATCAGGGGTTCTCAAGGTGTGCTCCGTGAAGCATACTAATGGCCTCCGCGGTTCCCCCGCTCCTCCTCCAAGCTTTCCTTCCTCTTTCCTGCTTCTCCCCCTCCCTCCCCCCCTCTTGCCCCCTAAAGCCTTCCCTCCTTGCTTCCAAAACCCTATATTCCTCCCACCACTCAGGGGGTGCTTTGACTGTGATTTCCTGCATGGCAGAAAGGAGTTGAACTGGATGGCCACTGGGATTTCTGTTATTGTTGTTGTTATTGTTATTATTATCATCATCATTATCATCATTATTATTACAAAGTCTGGGTGGCTATCTGTTGGGGTGGTTTGATTGTGCTTTTTCTGCATGACAGAAGAGGGTTTAACTGGATGGCCCCTGGGGCTGCTCCTAATAAGGGCTGTTGCAAGTTCTTCTCCTGGGCACAAGATACAAGTGGGCTACAGGAACCAGGACCCACTGCTGAGCAACCAGGGCATGGGCCTGTAGGGCAACTCGAAGAAAAACAACTATAGAAGCAGCAGAAATTTATTATTATTATTATTATTATTATTATTATTATTATTATTATTATTATTATTATTATTATTATTATGGCTGGATGGTTATCTGTTGGGGATGCTTTGATTGTGCTTTTCCTAAATGATATAATACAATATATAAACATTAATTGAGACTCCACAAGAAACCTTTGCTTCAAAAAGGTCTCTGCGGCTGAAAAAGTTTGAGAACTCCTATTCTAGATAATTAGAGCTGGTTGTAGACCATGTATTATTCTCTTGCAGCAATTCAGTTCCACCAGATATCAGTCTGATATCAAGCTCTGTTCAGGTTATGACCTATAATACCTTATATGATGTGAGAAGGTTATCTGGGAAATTATGTTCTCTTCTATAAGCTTTCCCAAGGTGTTACAAGGTTTTCAGAGGAAGACATTCTCTCAGCCCTGCTCCTACTGGAAGCATGTTTGGTGAACATGTAGGTTTTCTCAAGGGTTGCTTTCAGGCCCTGGAGTTCCCCGATAAAGGCCAGACTGGCTCTGCTTCTGCCATCTTTTCTCTGGCTAGCAAAGACCTTTGTGTTCAGACAGGCCTTTAATACCTAACCTGTATAGTTGCTGAAAGAGAGGAATTGACTGTCTGGATGATACCGATGGTATTGATTGATGTGCTTCTAATGAACTTTTTAATCCAGTTCAAAGTTTTAATGGCATTTGGTTTTACTCTATTTGACCAATGTCAACTACCCATTTATTGCTAAGAAAACAAACACAGACTGAAAAAATCACATTGTAAGGCACTGGATCCAAGCAGAAAAAAGAATGACTTGTTCCACAAGAAAGTCCACAGTACCAGATTTTAATATAATTCCCTGTATAGAAATGCTGACTGAGCTTACCATTGGCAGCACACTGCTTGCCCTGCTGATCCCCAACAGATCTAAACCCCTCGGCACAGAAACATTCGTAACTTCCTTTGGTATTCTGACAAACCTGAGGGCAAGTTCCGAAGATATCACACTCATTAATGTCTGAAAGCAGAGAGGAAAAGAGGGAAATACCAGTGAAGATTTTTTTTAAAGAACAGAATGTTTATTTTCTAGATCACATCAAAGCTCCTAGAATCTGGTATTCCAATATTCTCACAACAATCAACTCAATATTTTTAAAATGTGCCTATTGGGCTTTCTCCGTCACTTCAATTTCATTTTAAATCCTAAGCAGATGTTTTCTTTCATTTCATCACCTCATATTTCTATGTGTGCATATCCCCCTAATTCTGGAAATTTCTACCCCTGTCCTCCAATTTGTTGTTGTTTATTCAATCGCTTCCGACTCTTTGTGACCTCATGGAGCAGCCCACACCAGAGCTCCCTGTTGGCAGTGACCACCCCTAGTTCCTTCAAGGTCAAGCCAGTTACTTCAAGAATACCATCCATCCATCCTGCCCTTGGTCGGCACCCCTTCCTTTTTCCTTCAATTTTCCCCAGCATCATTGTCTTCTTCAAGTTTTCCTGTCTTCGCGTTATGTGGCCAAAGTGCTTCATCTTTGCCTCTAATATCCTTCCCTCCAGTGAGCAGCCGGGCATTATTTCCTGGAGGATGGACTAGTTTGATCTTCTGGTGGTCCAAGGCACTCTCAGGATTTTCCTCCAACACTATAGTTCAAAAGCGTCTATCTTCCTTCGCTCAGCATTCCTTATGGTCCAGCGCTCGCATCTATAGGTTACTATGGGGAATATCATAATATTCCCTCCAATGGTCATTCCAATTTAACTCTTCTTTTTTGTAAATTATTTTTTTAGACTGTAGTTCAAACGTTTTCACCCCCCCCCCCCCCTTTTCTTCCCTTTTTCTCTAATTTTATAAACTGACTGCATTCACATGGTGAGCCTTGGTTTACTGTTAACAATAGATGCACATATAAGCAGCACACTCACAATATACCATGGTCAATCAGAAGCCTATCTTACTAATTTATTCAAATGTAGTTGTTAATTTACAGGAATGAAACAGTTTTATTCACTTTACTGAATACTTGATGGTATAATGAAAATGACTAAAAGGAGGCAACACATAATTGAAAATGGCTAAAGCAGAAAAGAATCTGAATATGAAAAATACCTTCACAATTGTTTCTGTTCAGGTCATTGGGACGGTATCCAGGCCGACAGGTACATATAAAGCCACCTTCAGTTAAATTGGTACAGTTGTGTTCACAAATATTTTCAGCACATGTTCTACCCGTCCCGGAATCTGGAAAAAAAAAACAGAACATAAAATTATAATTTTAAACAATTTGAAGCAACTTTTAAATAAACAGTTAAAAATGGCAATGGTCAATGTGAATTCAATTCTTTCCCAGCATGCATAGGAAATGTATGTTGGCAACATAGGGATACTTCTCTTGGATTGTGGGAGTTACAATAGCCTTACTCTGTGAAGTATGCAATGGAGGAAAGATTGCTCAACAGCCTCCCACTACATGGGAAGCACTAATGCCACCAGTAAAACAGGAGGGAGATAGGTGACAAAAGAAAGAATAAGAGACCTGTACTCCAGTTAGAGTGGACTTGGTAGTGGGGCAGGATCTCTGGATTGATTTTATTTCAGTGGATTTTATACCAACTCCCAGTACCCAAATGGAGATTTCCAAGTGCTCAATCAAAAGCACTGCACAACTATTACCTCTTTTCCTCCTGAACTTTTTTTGTTAATGTAAACCAAAATGGTGGAAAAAATGGTATGAAAACATAGAAGAGTTACAAATGTAAGATGGCACTGACTGGGCCATTCTGTATATGTAGAATGTTTTCTACCTTACCTAGAAATACCCTATGATGTATAGGAATATCCAAAATTCCCATGTCACTACCATTTTCCTTCCCATTGTGATGCATTTGTAGTTAGACTTGAATGTCCTTTCTGCAATACTTACTGCATCCAAGTTCATCAAAGTGGTCTCCACAGTCATCATAATTATCGCACACATAATGCAGAGGGATGCAGTTTCCATTGCCACACTTGAATTCTTCAGTAGTGCAAGGCTTAGGAGTAGGTTCTCTACCTACATGAAGATGAAATGAACGCACACATTCCTCAGATGTTGTTGAGTGAATGCTACAGACCTTGCTATCTTAGGGCAATTATTTTGGTAACGATAACTGCATTTAATCCCATTTATAAAGAAATGTGTACACTGTCTCCCTTGAATGTACAGAATTGATTTAATAAGTTTCTATCTCCAAACTTTATTCTAGTCTTGTCCTAGATCACATTTCGACTGAAGTTGTAAGCCATATAGCCTAAAGTTACTATTAAGAAATAATAAGGAAAAGATGATGGGGACCAAATCTTTAGATTGAGAATTATAGAATTCAATTAAAGTTTCAAAGGGTATGAGGACAATGAACACTTTACTTCTTTATTTCTTAAAAATGTAATACTTGATAAATTTGAAACCATGGCCCTTGTACCAAATGAAATAGTCGCAAAGCTTGCTAAATTACTAATTTTTGTATTTTATGCACATGGATAGACCTACAGTGCTCTTCTTTCTCATCACTTCCATCTCCACAGTCATCTTTCTGGTTGCACAGTTCATGGCTGTAGATGCAGCGATTATTCCCACAGCGAAAGCGAAATGGTGGTTCACAGGCAATATCCACTGAAATTAAATAAGTCAGTGAGATTTTAGTTTTGAGTAT
Organism: Anolis carolinensis; assembly: GCF_035594765.1. Classification (NCBI taxonomy): domain Eukaryota; kingdom Metazoa; phylum Chordata; class Lepidosauria; order Squamata; family Anolidae; genus Anolis; species Anolis carolinensis. The sequence goes on along the minus strand of NC_085841.1, from coordinate 212,205,723 downwards.
TGGGCACCAACATAAAAGTTTATTTTAAAATGAGTTCTAAGTAAGCATTAGGCAGTTTGGAGGATGTGAGTGACAAATCTTCCACTATTCTTGATCACATCACTTATCCTCAACAAAACCAGAAGTGGCTAAAAATCTTCCTTCAAGTATATTTTAATATAAATCTGTAAACTCCCATTTTAAGCAAAACAAAGCATGTAGAGTTCTTCTTCCTGGGACACGATTCTTTATTTCCCAGCATTCCTGACAATTGCCCATGATATGTAGGGCAATTGTACGTATAAAGAAAGCTGCATAATTCCCACCTCTGGTTTATACTGATATTCCTACTACCACCAAAAATTGCTATGTGTGTGCAAAAGCTCTAGGGGCTACCGAGTTGTATGTGAGAAAACATACAGTGCACATGTGCTGCCCAGCCATGGTCTCAATTTCTCTGTCAAACTCTTAGGGAAATCATATATGCCAAGCATATGCTTTTGATAACTACACAATAGTGCTGATATAATGCAATATTGACAATAATCAGGGTCAAGGAACAGAAAACAGATGAAAAGACTAAGCTAGCTCTTCCCATCTCACTTCCCACCACCCTCATCCCTGAATTCCTGTTAAAAAGTCAACATTATATTACATTCACAGGGGTCCTTAAAGAGCCTAGCCCAGACAGAGATAATTTCAAACAACTTTCTGTAGCTTACAGCAGAAGTGAAGTTCTTCATCTGAGCCATCTCCACAATCATCATCTCCATCACATTTCCAATATGGCTGAATACAGACATGGTTCTTGCATTCAAACATTGTGCGTGGACAATAAGTACCATTGGGATAGCGAGTAGCTGGTAAAAGGAAATTGAGCTTTTATTCTTTCCCTTATTTTTGTGCATAATATCGTGCAGACACAATTTCTAAATCCAAAGTATTCCAAAATAAGTACTTTAGGTGGCTATGATAGTGACATCTTTGCTTTCTAATGATTCCATGTACACAACCTTTGTTTCATGCCAAAAATTATTAAAATATTGTATATAAAAGTACCTTCAGATTATTTGTACAGGTGTATATAAACCATACATCAATTCCATGCCTTAGCACTGTTCCCATTTCCAAGATATTTCATTATGTATATGCAAGTATTCCAAAATCCCCCAAAATTCAAAATATGTATGTATTTCCAAATACAGTAGAGTCTCACTTATTCAACATAAACTGGCCGGCAGAACGTTGGATAAGCGAATATGTTGGATAATAAGGAGGGATTAAGGAAAAGCCTATTAAACATCAAATTAGGTTATGATTTTACAAATTAAGCACCAAAACATCATGTTATACAACAAATTTGACAGAAAAAGTAGTTCAATACGCAGTAATGTTATGTTGTAATTACTGTATTTACAAATTTAGCACCAAAATATCAAGATATATTGAAAACATTGACTACAAAAATGTGTTGGATAATCCAGAACGTTGGATAAGCAAGTGTTGGATAAGTGAGACTCTACTGTACAAGTTTTCCAAAATCCAAAAAAACTACAATTTAGGATACTCACGACAAGCTGCTTCATCAGAGAAATCCAGACAGTCTGCACTTCCATCACATCGAAACCTTTCTGCAACACAATGCCCACTGTCACACTGGAAATAACCTGGGTGGCAGGTCCTTAGCTCTAAAAAGAATAAATGAGTGTTGAAACATTCTAAAATATAAATATATAGAGGGAAAGGAGCCACTGGTCTCCAACAATGGAAGAATGGAAGTCCTAAACCAGACCATTGAAGGTTGGAGGTTTTTCCACTCATGTTCTACTCCTGTGGGAGGAGAGAAGAGGAAGCTCAGCAATGTTTGCAATGAGTGATCAGAGACAACATTGGGGATAGTTCTAATTGCTCCTTGCAATCTCTCTCAGGATACTGAAAGCCTGTTCTGTACAGCAACACTCACCACAGTCCCGTTCATCTGAGTTATCTTCACAATCATTGTCATGGTCACATATCCACCGAGAAGGAATGCAACGCAGATTATCACACCGATATTCACTTTCTGTGCACTCACGAGGACCTTGGAATAAAGAGAGGCATTAGAGATATAACAAGGTAAATCAGGGTCGGGTCCTCACAACCACTTACACTCTTCCAATTTTTCAACTTTTCCACTCCCAAAAGAATTTCCCAATGGAAAAAATTTATGTAGACAAGATGTCATGATTTGGAAATTACATGGCATTTTCTAAGTGATAGCAGAATTGATACCTCTGGCCTAACCACCTATAAAAGAATTAAGTCACTGTAGTTAGAATGTGGTGGTTAATGCAATGAGAGTCATATATAGATTGTAGTTATACTGAGTAAGATTGATGAGGGTTGGATGGTGGTTTGGAGAATTACTGCTGTGAGTACTGAAGAAGCAGCAGCAATAAAGTTTGTATACTTTGTATATACAAATTATTCTCCTTTGTATATTCTCCTTTGCTGCAACAAAGGAGAAAGAAAAGTTCTCCTGCTTATTTGGGAAAGAACAAAATCTCTGAGTAGAAAATCACTACAACTGTGTTTGTTGACACCTGGTTCCTTAACCGGAACTAATAGAGCCATTTCCTCAAGAACAGGAGTTTTCTGACTGCATAGAATCCCTGGCAGTTGACCACATTGAAACAAAAAACAAGGTACTGTGTATGCCGAGGAAGTTCTAAAAATGTATTCTAAGAAAATTCTTAGAATTTGATGGCACCGTAGGTTTAGTGAAATATGGTATTTATCTATTTTTAAATTACAAAATAGCAGAAATATCTATCAGTTGAAATAAATTTTATGGGTTAATTCTAAATGTTGTCAATAAATAATACAGCCTAACAACAACAAAAATCCTGGTGTCTTGATTTTCAGGCCTGTTCCTGGGGTTATGGGGGCACTGATTCAGAAAATTGCATTGAATAGGCTGCATTTTCTTTGGGTTAGCAGCTGGCAACTGGTAGATGCCATATGTTCTGTATCTCAAAAACTAGAGCTGATAGGGGAAAACTGATGCCATTTTTTTAAATCAGTGGGTCAAATATACCCAGAAACAGGGATAACATTTGAGGCACCAAAATGTGTGTTGGCCAGTGTAGCTTTTTGGCGCGCTCTGTTGGGCAGCCAATCGGGTTTGCTCCAGCTTGCGCCCGGATCAGCTGCATGCAGGCCCTGCTTTGTTCTGCCAGTGCAGACAAAGCAGGAGTAGATCAGCACTGGGCACCTCTCAGCTTTCCCATTGCTCACTCCCTGAAATTGTATAATTGTATGCATCTATTGTTCGATTGCTCAGCATTTGCTTTCATCACAAGTTGGGGGCGTGTGGCATGGGCCCTGGATCGGGCTGGGGAATTTCCCCCCTTTATCGGTGAGGGGGGAATGTCCTCGTGGTGTAGAGGTGCGGCAGTACCAGTGTCCCAGGCCGGAACCAGTCGACTCACTGCCAGGGAACCCTACTGTTGTGAAGTGGCATCGGTCAACATCAGGCTGTCCGATTCTTGATCCAGGACCCATGCATGGCTGCCAACCCTGTTTCTCATTGTAACCGATAAACAAGTTGTGGCCTTTGGTTATCCCAAACCTATTGTATCTGTCTTTCCTTGTGGATTCCTGGTGGGGGGAGGTTGGTTGCCACTGGCCACGCAATATATCACTTCATACCTTTGTACTTTTATAAATATGCAACAATTACATTTTTATAATGTTTTAGTTTGTATCTTATCTGATAATATAATATAGCATCAAATTATTCCTCTCAAGACAAAATGTATAATATAGCCCATTAATACATATTTCATATACAAGACCAAAGTAATCTACAACTTTTGGATTTGTCAGTAGTTGTTTTGCCTACACCAAAGAGCTGCTTTAATAAAAGCTTTTTCAATTATGTGGGTTAAAAACAAAAGATCTGTAAAACATATGTGACTAGTTAACAAGGGTGAAAAGCTCCATTTATAAAGGAAAATTGAACAATATTTCATTGCTAGGTTAACATTACAAGAACTACAAAGTAAGGAAAGAAAGAACATACTGCAGTTTTGTTCATCAGACTCATCTCCGCAGTCATTATCTCCATCACATTTCCACCGCAGTGGGATACAGCGGTGATTATCACAGCGGAAATCGCCCAAAGGATCACAAGTCCGTGTCTCTGCAACACACACAATTCATAGAGTAGTAAATAGGGAAGCACATACTGATATGCTGTTCTCAAATATAATTTGGAAAGAACAGGATTATGGTGTACATACATAATACAACAGCAAGATGTCAAGCTACTGGAAGTGTGTTTTGAATGAATGTCTTTGACACAAACTTTGTAGATTGGAAGGGAAATAATTCCAGCAAGGCAAGTATTCTGTTTATGTTTTGCATACAGGTTTGGCAGAAAAGTAACACTAGTGTTTGCTGTGATTCCTAATAGCATCACGACAAAGTGCAAAGTCTCCTTTATCATCTGAGCAAACCAGCCAATAATATCTTCTACAGAAAGACCCTATGTGAGCTTTACTAGAGTCAGTAATCAAACCAGTCAACTGCACATCTGGTCATGACATCAAATTAAAATAACTTGTTACTGAAGTTCAAATAATGTTTTGGGGGCAGAACTCTTCTCCAACCTCCACAGCATCCACACAGAATTCAACAACCGTATAATTTAGAGGCCCACCTAACAATAACTAAATTATAGTGATACACGACTATTTCTCACTGTGAATTCTTGAACACACAAATCCTAACTCACACATATTCTGTTGCTTTGCACCTTAGAGTACATAAGTTAATACATGTCCATTTTAAATACATTTTTTCGGCCCTTAAACATACCGCAGCCTTGTTCATCACTGTTGTCTCTGCAATCATTGTGACCATTACACACAGCCCAAAGCGGGACACACCGATAATTAGTTCTGCAGCTGAATTCTGTGTGGTTATCACATCGATAGGAAGGGCCCACTGAAAGAAAAGGAAGAGTTTAAATTTATTCTTTAAAGGATTGAATTCTTTTTTCTTCTAAATATAGAGTCCTGCTGTCAAAACTACTTCCAAAAGAACGTTGTACAATGTTGATAAATTACAGTTCCCACGGCCTGTCCTAGATGTGTTTATATTTGTATGTCTAATAGGCTTCTCCACCTTCATGTGTTTAAGTCCGATTATACAACAGAGAAGTACAATACTCTAAACATGTTCTGGTACCTGAGTTAGAAGTTAGCATTTGAAGACCTACATGGAAGACCTAGTAATCTGTATGTTCAAATAAAATCAGAGGTGGACAAAGCATATGCTCCTTGATAATGGATCTGTAATTAGCTAAGTGAACGAACCCAAAGGGTGCTCACCAATGCGTCGTCTTCATCATGGAAAGAAGTGACAAGTGGAGTGCCGCAGGGCTCCGTCCTGGGCCCGGTTCTGTTTAACATCTTTATTAACAACTTAGACGAAGGGTTAGAAGGCACGATCATCAAGTTTGCAAATGACACCAAACTGGGAGGGATAGCTAATACTCCAGAAGACAGGAGCAGAATTCAAAACGATCTTGACAGACTAGAGAGATGGGCCAAAACTAACAAAATGAAGTTCAACAGGGACAAATGAAAGATACTTCACTTCGGCAGAAAAAATGGAATGCAAAGATACAGAATGGGGGACGCCTGGCTTGACAGCAGTGTGTGCGAAAAAGACCTTGGAGTCCTCGTGGACAACAAGTGATGCGGCTGCTAAGAAAGCCAACGGGATTCTGGCCTGCATCAATAGGGGTATAGCATCTAGATCCAGGGAAGTCATGCTCCCCCTCTATTCTGCCTTGGTCAGACCACACCTGGAATACTGTGTCCAATTTTGGACACCGCAATTAAAGTGAGACGTTGAAAAGCTGGAAAGCGTCCAGAGGAGGGTGACTAAAATGATCAAGGGTCTGGAGAACAAGCCCTATGAGGAGCAGCTTAAAGAACTAGGCATGTTTAGCCTGCAAAAGAGAAGGCTGAGAGGAGACATGATAGCCATGTACAAATATGTGAGAAGAAGTCATAGGGAGGAGGGAGCAAGCTTGTTTTCTGCTGCCCTGCAGACTTAGAACAATGGCTTCAAACTACAGGAAAGGAGATTCCACCTGAACATCAGGAAGAACTTCCTCACTGTGAGGGCTATGATTCTATAATTTTCTGGAGTGCTTTACTTCTCCTGGAACTGCTACTGTATTAATTTTTGCAACAGACTGCTGCCCCACTGTCCAAAAAAAGCTTCAATTCTGTTTATAAAATAAAAATCTTGCAAGATGGCATTATTGGCAGTCTGTGAATGCTGTGAAACATCCTAGAGCAGAAAATTGGCCAAAAGTGCCTCACCTGATTCCGGTATGAATAACGGAACCACTGAGAATTTGGTCTTTTTAAACATTGCATCACATGTTCTGGCCATATTGCTCCCAGTCTTACCTAATCCCAATCTATCCTACCTCACCATTTCAGTAGTCCTCTAAAGATATAAAAGCAAACATCTTCCACGCATGTTCCCTTCTTTAATTTCCTTTTCTAAACAGCATTACTGTTGTATGTGACATGGGGGAGAAAGATGTGTAGGAAATTGCAGTAACAATGTCTGATTGCTAGATGGAGCAGAATTTCCCTCATATAGTTGTTTAAAAGTTTAAAAGTTCTCCATGCAAGACTGAGCATGTGAAAAATGTTTTTCCAAAGTGAACCTATAAGTCTTTTATCAACTGCACCCATAGTTTGGTTTGTTAAAGACTGATCAAGGAGTGAATTCTCCTCACATATTTTCAATACAGTAGTAAAGATTCTCACTGAATTGGCAGAAGTGGCGGATGGCTTCCACGTCAGTAGAGCTTTTGAGTTTCAGTCTAAGCGTCAAAGAATCTACACCTGTTTCAGAGGCAAAGCTCAGTTTCTTGTGGCTTGATAAATCCAGATCAAAGGACTAATCTGGATTGATTAAGGAGGTGTGACATTTTTGAACAATATGCCCACATTTTTCCTCTATTCTCTGCAATTTTTATAACTAACTCCTGAAGCATTATTTCAATGTCCTCCACTGGAGATTAGATTCTGCTGTGTTTATTGTGTGTGCCTAGCATATTACTATAATCACTAGAAGCAAAGTCAATTAATTGTGTTCCAAGTTCTTCAATAAATAAAAGTCAATAAAAGCTGTGTGTAACTTACTGCATTCATGAACTGGTTCATCAGAGTTATCTCCACAGTCATCATCCACATCACATTTCCAGGACTGGGGGATGCAGCGGCCATTATCACATTTAAATTGTCCCGGAGGACAGGTTCTGCTGGCACAATGAGAACTGTCTTCATCTGAGTTATCACCACAATCATCCTCTCGGTCACACTGCCAGGCTTCTGGGATGCATCGTTTGTTGTCACACTGCCACTGGTGAGACTCACACTGGTGGTTGGCTAAGAGGAACCAGAACTGTGTTATCTTGACATTGCTATAAAAAGAAAAGTCAGTGCTGCAGAACCTTGCTTATCTGAACTGATCTATAATTGATGATAGTAATCCTCAGTGTGGATCCATGGGAGTGCTAATTGTGCAGAGAGATGCAGCCACATCTAGATGATATCCTAACTGATCATAAGGCTGAAGATAATTATTAGAGGAGCTTTATTTGGCGAAATGTGATGCCATGTTGAGTCCTAGCTAACTGTGGACAAACCCATATTATGGCTTCCACTTTCATGCTTGCTATCAGAGGAAGCATCAAAACAAACAATCTACTTGATTTCCCATAATGCCTGCCATAAAACCAGCTTTTTGAGGATTAAAGCAGACTCTGGTTCCATCACTAACATTACAGATAAATAGTTTGTTATCAGCAAAACTGTTTTGACTTTGTCTGAAAATTCCAAAGCAAAAGCAATTTAGTCCGAGTTGTGGAAAGTTACTGATGTGTAAACACTAAAACACTCCAAATTTCTAGCCTCTTGGTTGCCTAATGAAGCCCTATATGCTTGCTTCAGACAAATGGTGTAGTTCATGTTTCTCACTACACGTTTGTTAAAATGTATGCTACTGTTCTCATGTCTTAGTAAAGGGAAAGTCTTGCACTCTATTTGTTTAGTTCCTGCAGTCAGAGGTCCTGTCTCATCTTTTGGTATATGTATCTAGATAACTAGGCCTCTGATATTTTCTGCCTGTTGTAACTTATTTTTCAACAATATCTTGGTCTAGCGATAGTGTTAAATTGGTGCTGGGTGTGTTTATTCTGCAGCTACCTTTGCACCAAATCCAATCCTAATCATTTGGTCATGTTTTACTTTTTCTGATTATTGGTCTAAGACTCTAGTGGGTACTGCTTGTTTTCCTTCCTTCTTGGAAACCTGAGGATTCTCTTGGCTGAAATTGTGTGGTCAGGAAAGGTATAGTGGCAATCTATCACGTTTCTGGTAGTTGACTGGCAAGAGATAGGTGGCCAAAAGACTCCAGTTGGTTGGGTGAAACATGAACATCTTGGCCACCTGTTCATCAGTGCCTCATCCGATGACAATACCTCAGGATGGCAGCAATAAGGACTATTTCCCCTGTTGCCCTTCTACACTGCCATATAAAATGCAAATTATCTGCTTTGAACTGGATTATATGGCAGGGTAGTCTCATATAATCTAGTTCAAACCAGATAATGTGGGTTATCTGATTTGATAATCTGGATTATATGGTAGTGTAGAAGGGGCCTAGGACTAAGCAAAAAAAATTAAAAGCAAATCCTGGATATTTCTGCAAAAAATCCCTTCTGCAAGTAGGAGTGATTGAGAATGAGAAACCAGGTACTAGTTCATTCCCCACAAAGAAAATTTCTACTGAATTCTGGATTGCCATGATGTATAAACCTGGCCACAGTGTCAACTCTTGAGAAGAGGTTTTGTCTCTTTTTCTTTTCCTGTAATGCTGGTGGTTCTTAGATCTTCAAACTCCTGAGCTTACTTGTGATTAATAAGTGGTTAATATATTGACATAATATTAAGAACAAAGCACTTGTCACATACCACAAAGCACATGATCTTCATCTGCTCCATCTGGGCAGTCTGACAGGCCATTACACAAGTAGTGAGAGCTAGTACAATTGCCATCGTTACACTGGAACTGCCCAACAGGACAGTATCTATGTGGGCAGGTGGAAGGTTCATCAGAACCATCACGGCAATCTCTTTGTCCATCACATTTCCACCAGATGGGAATACATCTGTGTAAAAGATAAGTGGGGATGGAATATCAGGAACAATATTTATGTTGAGTAAGCAATGGCTCTGGATATCTCTGCACTACAGATGAATAATAATATAATAATAAAGCTTTATTTATATACTGTCCTATCTCCCCAAAAGGACTCAGGGCAGTGAACAACAAAGCTAGCCAACATTCAATGCCATACAAAAGAAAAACACATAGACAAATAACAATCCCACCCAAAACTCTCACAGATCCATATTTAAACCAAAAATAAGACTAATAATAATAATAATAATAATAATAATAATAATAATAATATGTAATATTTGCAATTCATCAAGAAAACAGAGAAGTCAGACCAGCAGAATATGTTAAAAATTTAAAATTATAAATTATAAAATTAACTACCTCCGGCAGCCACAGTGAGTAGTCCATATAACATATTAAGCCTCTGGGTTGCTATGAGTTTTCCGGGCTGTATGGCCATGTTCCAGAAGCATTCTCTCCTAATATTTCACTCATATCTATGGCAGACATTCTCAGAGGTTGTGAGATATATTGGAAACTAGGCAAGGGAGGTTTATATATCTGTGGAAGGTCCAGGGTGGGAGAAAGAACTATTGTGGAGGCAAGTATTAATGTTGCAATTCATCACCTTTATTAGCATTGAAAAGCCTTGCAGCTTCAATGCCTGGCTGATTTCTGCCTGGGAAAATCCTTTGTTGGGAGGTGTTAGCAGGTCCTGATTGTTTTGTGTCTGGAATTCCCCTGTTTTCAGAGTGTTGTTCTTTATTTACTGTCCTGATTTTAGAGTTTTTAAAATACTAGTAGCCAGATTTTGTTCATTTTCACGGCTGCCTCCTTTCTGGTGAAATTGCCCACATACTTGTGGATTTCAATAGCTTCTCTTTGAAGTCAGACATTGTGGTTATTAGGGTGTTCCAGCATTTCTGTGTTCTCAAATAATATGCTGTGTTTGGACACTGTGTTTTGTGGTCCCTATGTAGACTTGTCCACAGCTTCATGGTATACAGTAGACTCCTGCAGAGGTGAGAGGATCATGGCCATACAACTCGGAAAACTCTCAGTAATTTCAGCCATGAAAGTCTTTGATAACACATACTAAACCTCCTCATCTTTATATGTTTGAGTGCATCAGAAAGTTTTTAGTTGTTTTTTAAAGGAGGTTAAAGAGAGAGCTGTTTTAATCTCTTTGGGGAGTTCCAGAGACGGGTGGCGATCACAGAGAAGGCCCTCTCTCTCATTCCCACCAACTGTGCTTGTGATGTGGGTGGGACTGAGAGCAGGGCTTCCTCTGCTGATGTGGAGATGTATGTGGAGATGCAGTTTGCTAAATAGCCTGGGCCCGAACCATTTAGGGCTTTAAAGGGAATAACCAGCACTTTGTATTTTGCCCAGAAGCAGATTGGCAGTCAGTAGTGTTGCTGCAACATGGGGGTGGTTCTCTCCATGAATGGAACCCCAGTTAGTCATCTGTCTGCCAATCTCTTCCCCTGAAGACACAGGTTCGCAGTTTGGGGGTGATGCTGGATTCAGTGCTGACCCTGGAGCCTCCGGTGTCTGTGGTGGCCAGGAGTGCCTTCACACAATTAAAACTTGTGTGTTAACTGCGCCCATACCTTGAGACACCTGATTTGGCCATGGTAGTCCATGCCTTAGTCACATCCCAATTGGACTACTGCAATGCTCTCTACGTGGGGCTGCCTTGAAGCTTCCAGACTATCTTCAAAGGTCAGTTCCAAGGCCGATCAGGGTATAGGGTTACAGCCTGTATTGGATAGGGTTACACTCCCGTGTCTTCAGGGGGCGTGTAACCCTATCCAATACAGGCTGTAACCCTATACCCTGATCGGCCATGCAACTGACCAGGAGCATCTCTGTCTTGACTGGATTCAATTTCCACTTGTTAGCTTTCATGCATTCAATTACTGATGACAGGTACCAGATTAGGACCAGGATGGCATCCTTGGCTTTTGGTGGAGAGGAATAATAGAGCTGGGTGTGGTCTACATAAATTTGACACTGAACTCTAAAACTCCAGAACATCTCTCCCAGTGGTTTCATGTATTATAGATGTTTAACAACATGTGGGACAGATCAAGGGCTGCATCACATGCAAAGTGGAATTTCAGCAGGTTAACAGAGTATTTGGCCATTCTTATCACACAATACTGTGTCCATCCTACTGCTGTTTTGTATTCCACTCATTAGAGTAGTGTACCTTTTCACTGAGGGACAAAACCTATCAATGGTTCTGGATATTGCTGCCTTTCCAATACTGACTTCTGTGAGATAGGTCCTTCCTCTGAAGTTCCAACATTCTGGCAGCAATTACATCGCATGATTCTCCTCCACTCCTCGCTTCCTCTCAATATTCCCAATATTTCCTTTGCTTTCTATTTCCTTTCTTTTTTATCATATTTTTATAATTTAGAAATTGTAGTAAAGTTAAAAAAATTAATTATAAAAACCAAAAGTCACGCTGGCTAAGGCATTGATTAGGAAGGCAGGATTATGAAGGCAGTGAGGAAGACCAAAGCATGAGAACATAGGTTGCCAAAGCAATGCCAATGCACGAATGCAAAGAAATACAATAATGCATGGTATAAAATCAGTACGCTTCAATTCCCTTCACAAACACAAATGCAATGAGGACCAGGATCAGCCCTGCTTAGCACTTGGAAGGGAGAATGCCAAAGAATACCAGGTGGTGAGCTATATGGAAAATTGCAAAATCAAGTTTTGCTTTTTGAATTTTAAAAAAAAAATCCAAGCAGTGAATGGCTGAATTCATGGATGCAGAACCTGTGGATATGGATGGTCAATTGTACAAGAACAAAATATGAGGGAGGAACTATAAATTTCACTTCTACTCCTGGTGGAAAAGAGCCTGTGGATATGGATAGTTGAATGTAAAAGAACAAAATATGAGGGATGAACTATAAATGTCACTTCTGGTGGAAAAGCGAGTTATATACATAGCAATTTAGCAACATAGAAAACAATCACGTGTATTATGCATACCTTTCACTGTCTGCACAAAGGAACTGGGTGCTGGAACACATTGGGAGGCAGTGAGCTAAATCACCGAACTGAACCACCATAAAGTTATCTGGACATTCACAGGAATAACCATTACCACCATTTTTTATTAGACATAGATGGGAACAGCCACCGTTGTTGGTCCCACAGGGGTTCCTCACTAGTGAGAGAGAACAGGGAAAAATCTAATTATTTCCCACAAAGGAAACAGTCACAAATAGAACTTAAATAGTAGTAGTTTCCTACTATTAGGATGATATTTTAATATTTAATGAAAATATGGAAGTTACTCAACTTTGAAAAGAATCCCACAAGGTGTATGTATCCTAGTTTACTGAACAGGTGCAAGTGAACAAATCATCTATATTATCTCAGGATAAACTGTGGATTATTAAAGATAAACGTTTTCCCGTGACATAAAGTTTAGTTGTGTCTGACCCTGGAAGTTGGTGTTCATCTCCATGTCTAAGCCGAAGAGTCAGTGTTAGCCAGAGGTCATGTGAGTGGTTGTACTATGAGTTTATTTAAAATTAGCAGCTGTATGTAGCACAAAAACTACTACTTGAACAATTATTTATCAGAAGAACATATATTGGTAGCCCAAATCCAGGATCAAGCAAGAAGTCAAGCCTAGAATGCATACTATGTAGATGGAAGAACACACATCCACAGAGATGTAACAACACATCTACCCTAGAGCAACAGGTCACAGGAAGGCAATAATGACATTCATGACATTGATCACACGCAACAAACATAATGGTTAAACTTAAGCCTTCACTGGAATACATGTGCTGTTATTGGTGGAGTGGAGGTTGTTTCATCTTCTCTATTTCCTCTCTGAGTGTGCCAAAGTAAGTGGGGTTACCTAAGGGTGAGACTGCATTGTCTTAGTTGCTGGGGTGCACTTGAAAATGATCTGTCTGGCCTTGTGAACCCAGGAAAGAAGAAGCAACCTTTTCCTCCAGCACAAGGCTGTTCCTTCTTCCCAGGGGTGTGAGCACAGTCCGGATGCATCTGTCTTCAACAAATCAGTCACAGAAGAGATGGCACTGCAACCATGAACTTTTCCCCAGTTGCTGTTGAGCACCTAAGGAGAGCAGCACTGAGCAGAGAGGTACAGGATACTCCTCCCGCAATATTTATTTATTTATTTATTTATTTATTTATTTATTTATTTATTTATTTATTTATGGCTCTTTTATCCTGCCTTTCTCAACCCCGGAGGGGACTCAAGGCGGCTTCACAACATAGGCAATGCGTTTAAAAACATAGTACAATAAAAATAACGGTATCAATTAAATTTAAAGCATTTAAATCCATACAACAAGTTAAAATCACGTGATCCAGTGGCATAGTCCTGGGCCATTCCATAGGTCAATTACACATCTTTCATATCTAATTATTGCCCTAGATTTTCGAAGGCTTGGTCAAAAAGCCTTGTCTTCACTTTTTTGCGGAAGGTCAGAAAGGAGGGAGCTGATCTAATCTCTTTGGGGAGCAAGTTCCATAGCCAAGGGGCCACCACCATGAAGGCTCTGTCTCTTGTCTCTGGCAATCGCACCTCCAAAGAAGGTGGAGCCGAGAGCAGGGCCTCTCCAGATGATCCCAAAATATGTACAAGGACTGTTCTACTGTATGTACCTCCATGAAAATGCTTCCCTAAAGCTCTTTGCATGGGAGCAAAATATTTAAATAAGAAGTAGGCCTCTGCAAGATGCCTATGTCCTCTCAGTTTTTATTTCGACCACTTAGTTGCAAGCAGAATTCAAACTTCAAATATCAGTGTAAAAGAAAAAATCAGGCATCGAAAATACACAGAATGAATATCTTACCCACTGGCTGCCTGTAAGGGTGATAGACATGGATATCAAAGGGTCTGTGAGTGGTGTTCACCAGAACGGTCCTTCCTGATCCATTGTACTTATTTCCTTTTTCAACTGTTCTCGTATTCCAGTCAGTCCAGTAGATTGTGTCCTCAAAAATTGTAATTGCAAAGGGATGAGGCAACGTTCCATCATACACAGTGTGGCGGTGCTGACCATCTAAATTCGAGTACCTGAAGAAGAAGAAAAGAAAAAGAAAAAATGTGTTACATTTAAGGGAAGGAGGAATGGCAACAATATATGAAACTTTAATTTCTTTGACTGTGATTTCAGAGAGTGAAAAATAAGGCATAAACTGCTTTGTTTTCAAGGTGCTAAAATAAAATAGCAGACATTCTGTTACAATAACAAGTGACTGTTATCTCTTTTTTATTCTAGCTGTTCTGAGAATAGTAGGGGTGCAATAAATAGAGGGATGGAGAGGGAATCATTCATAGTTGTAAACTGTAACTCCATAACTATAGCTGCAAACCCTAACTAATGTTGTCAATGAGTACTAGTAGTCATAGCAACTGTATATAAAACCTCCAAGAGCAGTAAACGTATTCTGAATTAAATTCACATAAATGTGAATCACAAGGGAACTTGAGCAGCCAGGATTTACTTATAATACTGTCACTTCTAGAGGCATCAGAATGTTGCATTTTCGTCTGATCTAGCACAATTTTCTTATATCGTTGTGAAAGGTAGTTGTTTCAGAAATCATTCAACTATGTGACTGCACATAAATATGCTCTACAAACAAGCAAAATATGCATGTTATCGATTCTACTTTTAATAAATTACCAGCTGTGGTAGCATCATGACAAATATCCTGATCAGAGTCAACCAATTACGCATCCCTTTAATTGTCAAAGAAGGAATCACTGCCATCCTAATATAAATACCTATTATTAGTATCAATTGAACGTTAATATATCTTCCTAGAGCTGATATTATAATGCATTATCAACCATTTCAACCATGATAAATTAGTACATTAATTATTACATGATCACAATGCTTGATAAAAGAATTTAGACTACAAGGAAGTGTGACTGAGAGAATCTTTGGAAGACACCATGAGTCAGCAAATATCCCAGAGCAGTATGTGCTCTGCATACTTACCATATATACTCATGTATAAGACAAGGGCAAATTTTGGGGTAAAGATTATTTATTTTGATATGATCCATGAATATGTCAATGACCATTACGAAGAGAGGAGAAATCACCAGCACTACATCTGGGGCCAGGCATTCAGAGAGAGCTTTCACCACTTTCTTCAGAGAAGGGGATAGCTCCTTTTTTGATAAAAGCTAAATTACAGTATTAACTCTTATCGAAAAAGGAACAATCCCCTTATTTGAGTAGAGTGGTGAAAGGCGAGAGTTTAGTTCATCCCAGGAGAACCCATGGCACTGCTTCTGGTCTTTATTTTTTAATGCTGAGACACAAAAAATGATTGTGACTCTTTAGCAATTCCCCTCAAAGGAGAGTAGAGGGTGTTGGTGCTTCTTTTAGGTTGTCTTGGGATGGACTAAGTTCTTGCCTTTCACTCGACTATTCAGAGAAGGGGTGGTATTTTTTAAAATAAAAATGGATAAATCGACCCAGGTCTTTGGGTTAATTCATTGACTAAACATATACATGATCATATATAGTAATCTTGCAGTCCTCCTGAGCAACATATCCTGACAGACCTAGCACAGTCAATGGAAGAAATTCTGAACGGCCACAAAATTTCCACCAATGCACTGGAAGTATTTGTAATAGCTGCTATGAGTCCCTCAACGAGGGAGAGAGGGTGGAATATAAAACAAAGTAAATAAATAAATACTTTCACTAGAATGAGTATGGGATCATTTTAATGTATCTCCATTAATTAGCTTAATTTCCCTGGCAGTACAAATTGTTTTTATATGCTTGAACTGCTGTCCCTTCAAAGCAATGAGACATGCTTTCCTCCTTTCATATGAACACTGATGTGACAGTTCAACAAAAAGGAGGAAACCATGAAAATGAACAAAATCTGTTTACCAGTATTTTAAAAATTCTAAAATCAGGACAGTAACACTCTGAAAACAGGGGAATTCCAGATAAGAATCATTCAGGGCCAGCTAACACCTCCCAACAAAGGATTCCCCTAGGTAGCAACCAGCCAGGCTTTGAAGCTGCAGGGCCATTAAATGCTAATTAAGGTGAGCAATTGCAACATTCACATGTGCCTCAAGCAGACAAGAGTTCTTTCTCTCACCCTGGACATTCCACAGATATATAAACCTCACTGGCTTTGTTCCCAACAGACCCCTCAACCTCTGAGAATTTTTTTTTTTTTAGTGTCAGGAGCAACTTGAGAAACTGCAAGTCGCCTCTGAGAATGCGTGCCATAGATGTGGGCAAAACGTCAGGAGAGAATGTTTCTGGAACATGGCTAGACAGCCTACAAAACTCACAGCAACCCATCAATATTATACTTGTCTACATATTACTACAGTGTGTCTTATTTATTTATTTATTTATTTATTTATTTATTTGCATCATTTCTACCCCGCCCTTCTCACCCGTAGGGACTCAGGGTGTCTTCCAAAAATTCGGCAGCAAGTTTATACGGAAAGGAAACGGAGAAGCATACTCCAAGGTACAGTATGCATGCTTGTAGTATGATGTTAAGTCACTTCCAACTTGTAGGGCCCAAATACAACCATATCAATACTTTCTTGACAAACATGTTCAGAAAAGTGTTGCCACTGCCATTTTCTGAGGCTGAATGTGACTTGCCCAAGGTCTTCCAGTCAGTCTCAATGGCTGAGCGGGGACTCAAACTCTGGTCTCCTAGCAGTCTAGTTCCATGCTCTAAATCACTATATCATGCTGAGTCTCATGCATATTTCTTAATCTATTCGTAGAGACAATTTTTTTTAAAAAAAAGAGCAAAATAGGAAATGCTAATGAAAAAATCAGGAACCATTATGCTGTCTCCATCTCCCTAATTTTTTTGATATTTTAAAATATCAGTGACAAACACTAGTAGTGTTCATCAATGCTACGAAACAAATGTATACACTACATGGTAACTTCTGATATTATACGAATGCTGTAATACTGATTTAAAGCTGCAGGAAGCTAGTTTGGTAACCCCCAAAATTTGGTATGAAGAGTTACCCAGTTGCTTTATTCTTCTCTATGTACGTACTCAATGTAGTTCAGATGGGCATCTGCCCAGTAGAGCTTGTCATTGGTGTAATCTATGGTGAGTCCATTAGGCCACTCTAACTTGGCAGAGATAATCACCGTCTTGTTCTTGCCATCCATTCCCACACGTCCAATATATGCTCGCTCAGCCCAATCTGTCCAGAAGACTTGCCTGTTTTCGAAAAGACAGCATACATTTATTTAGGATCTATGCAGTGGCTATTACTTGTTGAAATAATATACTGAATAAAATGATAATACAAAAGAGTTGCTTCAGAAGAAAATAGTTTTTGAAAACTTACCCATATTTGGGGTGAACAACAACAGCTCGAGGATATTGGAAACAGAAAGTACTATTGGGATCCAAACACCAATCAATTAATTTTTTCCGGAACCGGCCATCAAGCTCAGAAACATAGAGGCAATCCTTAGAGTCATCTACCCAGTATAGTTTCCTGAAATATTTGACATGAATATTACATCAGCTTCTTTTTAATATATCTATTTTATGTATCAGTGGCTATTTTATTTTATTCCTTTACAAAACAATAGGATCCATACAACCCTAAAAGGCTGACAAAATTAATTGGGCAGGATCTTACAGGGCCTGGATAATGTGATATCCTGAAGTAAGAACGAGCAAAAGATAGATCAGAGATCTAACGAAAAGCCTCTTGATAATTTGCAAGGATATCTGCTTTTCATTTTGTCAGCAGCTGCCACACTGTACCATTTCCTATGCAGGCTGCTAAAATGAAAAGAAATGCTTGGGATGTGGACTTCTATGCAACTGGATTATGAGCTCAATTCAATTCTGGTAGGGAAAACAAATCTTCATGTTCAATTTGAACCCAAAGGTGCCCTGTTATTTATACTGTTTCCACTGGGTCCTGATTTGTGAAGCTTGGACAAAGAAACTCAAAAACAGATTGGACAAGACTGAAGTCTGCCCACATATCTGTAATATTTACCATAAGTTAAATTAGTTTAGCTCCAACTTGGGAGCATTTATCACCAAATAACACAAAATTAAGATTGCGTTTAGACAAAAAAAGAAGAAATTCAGCCAAAATATTCATTAATTAATTTTTAAAATGTAGTAATTTGCTGCATTAAATTACCTTTAATGTAGTAGTTTTCAAGTTTTATCCTCCAAACATTTTAGACTTCATCTCCCAGACAACCACAGCACTGGCCAGAACTTCTGGGAAATGAAGTCCAAAACATCTGGGAGACCACAAACTGAAAACGACTGCTTTAGTAGGATAGGAAAATATAATTTCAACCCTTAAGAATTCTTTCTAAGGCTGGGCACTACAAAACGTTGAGTGAGTGGGAAGAAACATATATATAGTCCATGTGAAGCTCTCTGAATGCAATGCAAACACACATAAATGTGAATTGCTCTATTACAATTGCTTATTAGGTTTCGGAGAATGTAAACTAAACCACATATAGTTCACATAATGAAACACTTCAGCTTTTAAACAAAGAGACTCACCTGCCAACCCAGTCAACTGCAATTCCTTCTCCACTGGGCACGCCATCACTAATTATTGTTTCCTTGCTAGTCCCATTGAAGAACATCCTTTCAATGACTTTCCTGCCCACATCAATCCAATATAGCCTTTTCTCCACTCTGTCAAAGTCCAGCGCAACCACATTTCTGAGCCCTTGCAAAATGAGAGAGTAAGACTGGCCATCTGTAGTAAGATTTCTCAGATAGTAACGGTTGCTAAAAATCAGATACGGTGAGATATTACTATTTTGACGGCAGCTTTTCCCATCTGGCTCCCGGATGTAGCCTGGGGCACACTTACAAATGTAGGAGCCTACACTATTCTCACAGATCTGGC
Organism: Anolis carolinensis; assembly: GCF_035594765.1. NCBI lineage: Eukaryota > Metazoa > Chordata > Lepidosauria > Squamata > Anolidae > Anolis > Anolis carolinensis. The sequence continues at coordinate 212,186,531 of NC_085841.1, read as the reverse complement.
TACACACTGACGGGGTTTCACTGCATTCATCAACATCATCACAAGACCTTTTATTGGACATGAGTCTGTAGCCAGGATGACATGAACAGTAGAAACTAGTTAAGGTGTCTGTACAGACATGGTCACAGCCACTGATGGAAGAGTCATTGCATTCATTGATGCCTAGTGCAAAAAAGAAAAAGAAACAAACACACAAAAAGTGAACAAACATTCAGTCTTATAACTGGCTGTTTTAACTGTTTCAAAATGAGCCTAGGATTGATTTTAGGAATTTTAAAAATGTTTTTGTATTTGCATTATTTTAATATTCTAATTGGTTTTTATTTGGTCATCAGCATACATTCATACAACATAGGCCACCATTTCTATTTTTACATCATTTGTGTGTGTGAGAGAGACAGACAGACAGATAAACATAGATTCTTTCAAGGTGTCTCTTATTGTAAAGGATGTCCCTTAATCGAGGGCCAGAAAGCTAGTCCCTTATAGTACTGTTATTGTCCCATAGTTAAAGACTGAAAAGTTTTTTCCCCTTTCATATGAGATTCCCCCAAATCTTTTTATTCTGGGGTCTCAAAGATAAGTTTGTGGATTTTATAAAAGTGGAAAGTGTGCTAATAGGCAGAAATACATGGATAAGTTAACTGAAATCAATGCTCTTATTTGTCATTAGGTAAAAAAGAGCATGTTAATACAGCCTTTCTGGTTGTCAACCCTAAATATCATGAATTTTTACTGTCTCTTACTGCTATTTGCAAATTGGATTGTCAAATGCATTTTATTTCAGCACTAGTGGTGGGACAGCATTTATTTTATTTTATTTCAGCACTAGTGGTGGGACAGCATCCTTCACTATATGTGAAAACATAGACTAAATTTAGGAGTTCATGGATAGACTATAGCTCTAATCTTCCATTAGAAAGGATGGTTGCAAGTGAAAACCTAAAAACCTTCCACTGGTATTTTCCAACCAATGGCAGGGCCCTAGTCCAGTCAATAAGTCTTTGGGAACAATTTCACCAGTTCCTATTGCATTCAAAATTGATGTTAACCAAGAAGCATTTCCTAATCTTAGGCTCCCAGATAGACCCCTGTCATTCCTAACTATTGGCTATGCTTCTTGAGAGTCATAGGGCTTGGGACCTGAATTCTGAGAAGCTACAATTAGGAAATTTCCTCTAATAAAAACTAGCTTAGATCTCAAGTTAAATGCAAGACATTTCAGGTTTTAAAAAATGACTTTAGTCAAGGAGACTGTAGACATACCACATCCTTTCTCGTCGCTGTTATCCAAACAGTCATCTACCCGGTTACAAAGTTTGGCCACCTCAATGCAGTTCCCATTGTCACACTTAAAATGATGGGGAGGACAGGTCACTTCTGGTGTAACACAGAGGTACTCCAACTCATCTGATTCATCACCACAATCATTGTCCCCATCACAGATATAGGCTTTTGAGATACAACGGCCATTTTGACAGGTAAACTGGTGCTGTGGGCATGGCTGATAAATGCAACTTCTCTCATCACTGCTGTCACCACAATCATTGCGTCGGTCACATCTGGGGGGAAAGTGATATTTGGAACATCAACAAAAGGAAAGCATTGCGTTTACTGGGGAAAATACAGATCATAGACAGGATCAGATCTAGTTGTAATAAAGTGAGAATATACTGCAGAAAGCTGACCTCCTGATGTGCTCTCCACAAAAGGCTGTACAAAGCACTAAAATGTTATTAATTTTATTAACTGTAGTTTTATCTAAAGCAGAGGTAGATATGTCTATCTGTGTCACATTTGGAGGATAAACTTGTGTTCCTCCAACCCCCGGTGGGATCAAAAGATCCAATCCATAAAAGGAAGTGGTAAGAAATGGTAAGAAGTTCACATCTGGGTTTGAACAGTGTTAAGGTGGGCACTTCACACTCTTCACAACTCCCAGTGCAATATGTGAAGCCAATTGACTGGGGTGAGGCGAAGACCACCGTTCTAGCACTGTTAGTAGCTAGCATACACACATTCACTGTGTATCTGATCTACCAAAACAAGTGTTTCCCTTACCAATAATACTAGAGTGCAGTGCAGACTGCTGTTGGATAGGACAGGTCTCAACCTCCCACCCGCAAGACAATTATACCCCTAGTTCTCAGTACATGGAGGTAGGAAAGGTAAAAGTTTCCCCTGACGTTAAGTCCAGTCATGACCGACTCTGGGGGTTGGTGCTCATCTCCATTTCTAAGCCGAAGAGCCAGCGTTGTCCATAGACACCTCCCAAGGTCGGCATGACTGCATGGAGCGCTGTTACCTTCCCGCCGGAGTGGTACCTATTAATCTACTCACATTTGCATGTTTTCAAACTGCTAGGTTGGCAGGAGCTGGGGCTAACAGCGGGTGCTCATTCCGCTCCCGAGATTTGAACCTGGGACCTTTTGGTCCACAAATTCAGCAGCTCAGCGCTTTAACACACTGTGCCACCAGGGGCCCCACATGGAGAGAAGAGGGAGTTTAAACATCACCAGATGTGGATATATAAGAATGTTGTCTTGTGTGCATATATGTGCATGTGTGGGGGAATATGAAACTACTGACCTGCCTGCTATCACTGCCTGGGCTCTTGGGATTAAAAAAAAGTTGCCTACTCCTGCTTTAAGGGCATGACTTTCATGCAGCACAATGTAAAGCAAACCTGTAAGTGTTGCGGATACACAGTCCATTACTGCAGGTGAATTCATGATCCATGCATGGTCTTCTTGTGCAGTTTTGATGTTCATCATAAGCGTCGCTGCAGTCAGCATCCCCATCACAGACCCAAGCCCTAGGGATACACCTTCTCAGTGGGGGTGCATTGTTCACACATGTGAACTCAGAGGCTGAGCAGGTGCGATTGGCTGTAAGGAAGAACACATTTTCAGCAGTTATGATGAATATGTTTATTAGCTATGTCATTTCAATTAAGTCTACAATCCCTGCTTTCAATCTTGGCCACTTAGGAATAGTTGTTTTTGCACTATAGGGAAGACAAGCCCCAAAGCAGTCTATCAACAACATAAAAAATAATACCAAAACCTTAATACTGAATGTCTCAAAAGTGCTTACCACAACTGTGTCTTTGGTCCTCATCACTCATGTCACCACAATCATTATCTCCATCACAGATCCATGTTGCAGGGATGCATCTTCCATCATCACATCGGAACTGATCACTTGAACAGCTCCGGACAGGAGGAACTGAAAGGAAAAACAGTGTTTGCAGACCACGTGACATGTTGACCAATTTTTGTTGATTTGTTCATTTAAGTGTATACCCTGCTTTTTCTTGCTAAACTGGCACTCAAGGATGCTAACAAAATTAACTTTGACATGTAGGGAGGAGCACACATTAAAAGTTGTAACATTAAAAACCATGTAAGCAAACTATAACACTAAAACATAACCAAGTTAAAAGCAATTTAAAAGCCCATAAAGACCACTTTCACACTATATGGCTCACATCTACAAGACTACAAGTCTCTGTGTAAAACATAAACAAACAAGAATGCCTTCAAGCAAATGTGTGCATTTTGTTATGTCATTCCCAAACATCTAACAAACATAATTACACACACACCAGAGAAACATGAACTCAGTCCTCTACTGTAGAATTTTTAGGTTTTACACTGGGAAGTGCTTTGCAGAATCAACCCTATGTCATTAAAGACAGAAACAAAGGGTGCAGAACCTAGGAAAAATCATATACTAGGAAAGCAAGATCCATGACAGGCAATCCAAAACTGGTGATTTATACCAGCACTGTGTGATTTTTTAAATAAAAGAGCCATTGTTTTTTAAAGACACATTTTAATTCCGTCCTGCAGCATAGAATTCACTATGATATACAATAGAGTCTCACTTATAAACGGGCCGACAGAACGTTGGATAAGTGAAAACGTTGGATAATATGGAGAGATTAAGGAAAAGCCTATACAATGTCAAATTATGTTATGATTTTACAAATTAAGCACCAAAGTATGTTTTACAACAAATCAACAAAAAAAAAAAAACAGTTCAGTACATGGTAACGTTATATAATTACTGTATATACGAATTTAGCACCAAAACATAGCAATGTATTTAAAATATTGACCACAAAAACATAGACTACTAAAAGGCAAACTGTGTTGGATAATACAGAACGTTGGATAAGTGAAGATTGGATAAGCGAGACTCTACTGTTGTAAATAATTTGTACTTTGTTTGTCTCTCCTCTGCATGTGTTTCATTGACCTCTTCTCCTTTCAACTCCTACCCTTTTTCTCTACCCTCTTCCTTCTATTTCATATACAGTTGTATGAAGGGAAATCCAAACAGTTTCTTCTGAGGACTTCCAAATAAAAATACCATTTATAAAACTTTTCTGATGATTTCTAGGGCACATCCAGAATTAAATTGTAAATAAATGTCTATAAAAGTGGGCTAACAATTGTCTACAGTTTTAATGACAAAATTTAAACTTCAATTTTATGTCTAATTTTTGTTTGTTTGTTTTAATAAATAAACTTTATTTATATCCTGCTCCCCTCTCCAAGCAGGACTCGGGGTGGCTTACAAAAAATAAATCACAGTATGAAATAAAAGTGAAAGTAAAACAATAAATTTATTATATTTACATACAATACATATGTATTGCATGTAAATATGTTTTAATATGGGGACCCCGATGGTACAGTGGGTTAAACCGTTGAGCTGCTGAACTTGCTGACTGAAAGGTTAGCGCTTCGAAACTGGGGAGCAGGGTGAGCTTCTGCTGTTAGTCCCAGCTTCTGCCAACCTAGCAGTTCGAAAACATGCAAATGTGAGTAGATCAATAGGTACTGCTCCAGCGGGAAGGTAACGGCGCTCCATGCAGTCATGCCGGCCACATGACTTTGTAGGTGTCTATGGACAACACTGGCTCTTCGTTTTAGAAATGGAGATGAGCACCAACCCCCAGAGTCGGACATGACTAGATTTAATGTCAAGGGGAAATCTTTACCTCATGTTTTAATATGTGCAGTTTACAGCGTGCTCTTAAATGATTGTGTTTTGATTGTGTTTTAACAATGTTGTAACCCGTCTCGAGCCGTGTGGAGAGGCGGGTAACACATAAAAATTTTATTACTATTATTATTATTATCATTATTATTAATGTCACACATGCTTTCTATTTCACTAGAAACTTTTTTTCTCAGTAAGAACTTCATGGAGAGATTTGGTTTGATGATCTAATTTTCCTTTCCAATGTTGAGTTAAACTATTGTTTTAATATTTTTTAAAGCTACATTTAAAAAGTGCCTTCTCATCCTTTTGTCAAGAACAATGTAACCCTATGTGTGCTTAATTAGAAATAGACCCAACAGCTAGAAAAGGATGTGGAGGACTATGACAACAAGGAGCAAGAGTAAGCTTTCTATTTACAATGTTTGATCCTAATCTGATGGCGACCGCATAAATTGAGTGCTCTGAAAATTAACTAGCTCTATAAATGGTTAACTATACGTCACAAAACATATTTATCATTAACCCATTCCTTTCTAGCCAACCTACTGGCATAAACAACTGGAATATATTGTACTCCTAGACTGGAAGATCAAAGGCCACCAGCTTGATATAAAAACGGAGTGCAAATATTGTAAGCCTGCCTGTTGGATGACACTCCGTTCCTAAATAACTATATGCAACTATATCTCAAGGCACAAAGAAATGCACATGAAGTACCATGTGCATTTCATTGTGATTATCACAGATTTTAGATTTTGGACTTTCCATTTAAGCAGATCATTAATTTATTCAATTCACTTTCTTGAGGTTGGTGGTTCTGTGATCCAAGAAGGAGTGAGTGGATGTCAGTGCATGATGATAGGAAAAGACAGAAACATACACAAACTACTTGGACTACAACTCACTGGTGAGTTATAATTTCCCACCCACTTCATACTTACCACAAGAGGAGGGCTCATCTGAACTGTCAGCACAATCTATTGCTTGGTCACAGTACCAATGAGCAGGTATGCAACGTCCTGATGAGCAGCGAAACTCACTACTGGTGCAGGTCAGTGAGACTGCAAAGGTGGACAGAAATATAGGTTTTGTTTCTCAATTTTTCATTTACCTCAACAATGATAAGAACAATTCTTAATCAGCACATGAACTATGTTCTGATATGGTTCAAACACTACAAATTAATGATTATTGGAAGGATTTTATACATATCGATATCATCATACCACATAGGAATGAGGAATTTGTGATCCTCCACATGTGGCAGCTCCCACCATCCTTAAGAACTGACCGTGCTGGCTAGGACTACTGAGAGTTGCAATGGGACAACACTGGGAAGGCCACCTTGATACTGTTAACTGGTGAAGGACAGTGTTAAGAGTGTCAGAGAGCAAGTAGTGAAATCAAGGAGTGAAGGAAAGATAGAGTCGTGGTTCTCAAACTGAATATTTGAACCACAATATTTGATCAGTAAGTTTCTATGATAGAAATACTCAGATGAGAACTGATTTTATGATCTCCATGTATCCCTGAGCATATTGCTGGTACAGTCATAGCAAAGTCCTGAGGCTTGCAAAGTTGGGCATTTGTTAAGGCCTTAAGATTAGCAGGTGACCCACTGTCCTAAGAATGCTACCACTAGAGCTTTATCCATTTCAGAACATCACATCCAGGCTAAGATAATTTTTAATTTGTATATCCCATCTCTTTTTCCCAATGGTGGCAGAAAGCCCCTCAAAACCCTAATAATCACAATGATAATCAAAGAGCCAATTTTGTATATAGTGACTAAAGTACTGAAACTATTTTGGAAAGACCTGGATTGAGGATCTATGCCTATCTTTCCTTCAGAAACACTTTGGTCTAAATCCTGTTATCAGTCCTGACTAGATTAGGCTCATCAAGTTAGTGTTAATGTGGTAGATCAACACTAATGGAAATTATTTTCATTCGGTGGATCTAACTTAGTTGGAATTAACAATTTGAATTAGATCTGTTTTAAGGTTGATGTTTTTAGGAGTTCACTGGCATGTTCACATCATACGCGCTGTCACCACACATATGCAAACTATGTTGATTGCAATGCTAAAAACAAAGAACAGAAGCTGCAGGAATGTTTGGCTCTTGACCAGAATCAAGACTCAGGAGCATGAAGCAGAGGTTCGTAACTGAGACCCATTAGCTTACCACAGTGAGTAGGGCTCTCATCACTCATGTCACCACAGTCATTATCCCCATCACAGAGATAAGTCCGAGGAATGCATATGTTTGTGCTTTGACATTTTGTGTAACCAGACTGACAAGTACGTTCAGCTTTAAGACAAAAGAAAATAAGAGGAGGTAAGAGTTTAGATTTTTTTCTTAATATGTAATAACACAGTATAGATTTTAGAAATGTAAATGTAATTACAAACAGCACTGTTTCTCAAAATAAGAGTTGTTATCTAGTATTCAGTTTCAAATGTTAGATGTGGTGCAATCAATTCCAGATTAACTTAATATACCTTTTCCTCTGAGGACAGTCATTAAACAACCTAGTCACTGTTCAATAACTTCCCAGTATTATCACTTACCAAAAAAATAGTACAGCTTTAATCCACTGATAAATGCTCATAATTAGATAAAGCTATTTAACCATTATTATGGTTCATCTGGCAGCTTTCTGTGGCCATTTAGGAATAACTATCTTGAATTTAATAGAAAGTGGATGACAAATTTAAATATTAATCAAAATAATACTATAGATTTTTATGCGTGAGGCACTATAGAAATTATCCACCTCACACAAAAAGGAGAGAAAATCATTAAATGCAATGGTGTACGAGTGGTTTTCTGATTTGTAGTAAGGCTTTCTCTTTCTGTTCTCTGCCTACAGCTCCATGGCCTCCCAAAATCTGTAGTGAGAGTCCCCCAACCCTCCTGAGTGGATCTGTAGGGACATCGAGTGAGAAAATGACCACTCTATAAGAAGACTAAGCTAACTGGATTCAACCCATGACTTATTCAACCATGGCAATTGGACAATATTAATGAAACTGAACATCAGTTGTCATCAAACCCATGTGTCATAAATTCTGTAGAATTGTTACTTTAAAATGTTTGACAACTACATCACAATCAGAAAGCAGTAACTCTTCTATTCTGAATTGTTGTCCAACTCCAGATATATTTCCTCCATCTAAAATGGTCATGTGTGCAGCAAAGGCATGAATCAGTTCCCTTCTCTCATCATTAAAAATATATTTGCTGTTCTCAGAGTGTTCTCTCTTCTCCCAAGACTATCTCTCTCTTAATTCAAGACAGTCTCCTTATTAGCTATAGCTAACAATAAACACCAGCATCATGTGGATCAAAGTTAACAAAAAAAAACCCAGCTTGATTTGGCTCACAGAAGTAACTTTCCAGAGCTTCTGATGCACCAAATCAAACAAATCATCTCTTTTTTGCAGTTATGAGAAATGTCACCTATAGGGATCCACCACTGCAGATGAGTAGCTCTAGCTTTGGATTGACAGAATATACAACCCTGATTTATGGTACATCCTCAGGAATTTTGTTAAACTTGGTAAAAATGCACAGTACTGCAGTGCACATGAAAAAGAGCTGCTACCCGGGATTTTTGATCCACGAAAATAGCTTTATTCATCTATTAGTCCCGGGACCTCTGTTTCCAACAAAAAATGCCACTCTTTGTTTGCCTGGGAAAATGCAATAGCACCCTATATAGCTGGTATTTCTATGTCCTAGATGAAGAAGAATTAACTACTGGAAAATAAGTACATAATGTTATACTGCTAGTCTCTTATTAAGAATTGTTGCCACACATGTAAAAGGGCACACACACACACACACACACATTCTTTCCTCTTTCCCAGCTCCGATTTTAGTCCTAAGCAGGAATGTAAAGCAACACGACACCAAAGATGGTGCCAGAGCCATTCCCATCATAGTAGCACTGATAACCATGGCTTCACAAAAAGATCAAAGTCATAAGATAAGAAAATAATGCCTTTCTTATTTACTTCTGGGAAGGAAAGCCATGGGACTAGTTGCAATGCAATTATCACTCAATGGGAACATTTATATATTCTACAGAAATGATATTCAAGAGTCCCATTAATTTCAATGAATTCACAAAGAAGGTGGTATGGAAATACAGTCATCTCTATACATTTGTGAGTTCAACTTTCATTCACTTTTGTCAATTTGATTATTTGCAGATTTCATTAATATGTTATCTCTAGGAATCTCTTAAGTCCTCCAGCAAAACTCTAGATTCAACTTCTGGCTGACCATAGAGTCACAATGGAAGATGTAGAGATTGCTAGAGCTGTTCCCTTAGGTAAAAATGAAATAGCGGGCTTGCTATTCACATTTTCTACTTTTGTGGGGATACTAATCTCATCCCCAGTGTCTAAAACACAACATCCTTGACTTACAAACTGATTAGACCATTTCTAAATGGCAACAGATAATCAAATAACATCCAATCCGAATTTCAAGATTCCTATAAGTTTAATTTGTACTTTTAAAAAAATACCAATTGGCCTTTGTAAAGTGATTTCACATCTCCCTCTTACTGATTTCTCTTGTGAAAAGAAAAAAAAGGTTTCCTCTTCTGTAGCCTAAAGAATCAGATCCTAAAGGACAATATGTAGTTTGTATCAACTTACGGCAATTTCTCTCATCTGAAGTGCCATTATCATAACAGTTGTTTACACCATTGCAGACGTATTCAAGAGATATACACCTTCCATTATTGCAAGTAAATTCTCTGTTGGAGTCACAAGTTCGGAACAAGCAGCCCACCTCATCACTGTTGTCTCCACAGTCATTGTAGTGATCACAGCGATAAGCATAGGATACACACCGCCCATTGCCACAGGTGAAGGCTGTTGGCTGACAGGTATGAAAGGCTGGAGGAGATAAAAGTGACAAAGAAATGTCATGGACAGCAGTAAATCCAAAGGCTTTGACAAACACATCTAAGAGAAAGAATAACACAATACTTGGGTTTGTTTTACCTGCCAGAGCAAACACGGCTGCAAAACGGACTGCATGTAAAATAAAATACATATCGGCAATCAGTTAGATAGAAAGTAAGCTTTTATTCTTGTTTCTATGTGGAAAACTATAATTACAACTTCCTACAAATTCCTTCTATATTAAAGTTTCAGTGAATGAATGAGAAGTTCATGCGGCAATAGCTTGTTTGTAGCTAAGACTTTGCCATAAAGTTACAAGACAGTGTAGTTATTAAAAAGTCAATGGAAAACATGCCATGAATTCTACTTCATGCGAAAAAGCATTCTGCTTTATAGGTCCCGAATATGAGTAGAAATGCTTAGAAATTTTCTGGTCTAATGCCCCTTCTGTGAATATTGTTAACCACACTTTCCTACATTAGTAGTCCTCTAACAGATGGATAATTGGACTTCCAGGATGTCTGTTTACAAGAGGCAAAGGGGAAGTAGAGGCCAGCTTACTATGCTATTTTAAATAATTCATGAAGAACTAAATAGCATTGCAATAATGTAATTATTAGGGGGTTCAATTTTTTAAAAGGCTAATTTTTAAAGAGCTTCCCTAACCTAACAAATGCTCATGTTATCCCTATGGCTTGTTTAAGGCTAAAATTGGACAAATACATCTCACACCTTCCTGAAACTACAATGCTGAACTCCACCCTTCTACTGTATGAACTAAACAAGGTAATTAATTTTCAACATCTTTATTCCACTCTCAATTTTCAATTTTATCACTCTCAATTTTCCACCATTCTGAATTAACTTTGCTCTTGCTTCCAGATCCAGTCACTGAGCCAATAAGTCTCAGACTGAACCAATATTGGTTATCTCTTTCTCCTTCAAATACATTTTCCATTAAATCGCTGAACTAGAAGTTCTGGTCCAATTACAGAAATTCTTACCACACACACTTTCAAGCTCATCGCTGTCATCCCCACAGTCATTATCATTGTCACACTTCCAGCGCTCTGAGATACACCGGCCATTAAGACAGGTAAAGAATCCTCCTGCACATCTGGTGCCATTGTCCATAACACAGTGTTTGTTGTTATTGGCTAAATACCAATGTCCTTCAGAAGGGCACTGGCACTCTGCACCAGTTGGACCTGCATTTAATTACATCAAGCAAGCACAAAATATTAACCGGGCAACACACCTGTCTTAAAAATTCTCAACAAATGCTAATTTTAACTCCTACCCCACCTCCTTCTCTCACACACACTTTAGGTACATTTTCCTATATTACAAAGCCTCTGTCCATAAACTGTATACAATATAGTAATCACTTTTTCAGTACTCTGTACCTAATAAAAATTAAGAGATCACCAAGAGTTAAGTATTTTCAAGATTGCCTCTATTACAATGCATGCCTACTGAGAATTTGGGAATTCCAGGAAGAATCTTATCCAATATTATTTAAAGCTAAATTTGGCTCTTACGCCAGAAGAGTTTTTCAAATTGAATTAGCACTAAGACATAAATGTCTATTTAAGCACCAACTTTAAAAGGAGACATACAAAAATAAGTTTTGAAAACTGATCTCCTAAATACTTACTTTGCTAAATTATGCTATATACAATGTTTTGTCATCCATAATGGTTAGTTTATTGACAACTACAAAATTCAGAATTAAAAGTTTGTTCAGTTAAGTATTCTCATTGTCAAACGTTTTACCTGATACACAAATATGACTACATCCACCGTTAAACTGGTTACAAGGATTGGTACACTGGCGTTGCTTGCTTTTGGACCAAACATGAATATCCATTGGTCTGGTTGGCAGGCTTGAGATCATAACAATTTGATCTGACCCATCATATTTGTTGGCACAGTAAATACTCCGGGTATTCCAGTCTGTCCAATAAATGTGCTGATCAAATAGTGTCATTGCAAATGGATACAAGGCAGTGCTAATGATAACTTCACGATTTTCACCTGTAATGGAGCTGCGTTCAATCTTCTGTCTAAAACAAGTAGGAAATATCAGCATTTGAACACAAATATTGTAGTCCGGACATTCAATACATTTTCAAGTTCTTACAGCTTTTACCAGAGAATTGTGACAGATACAAAAAATCCTACATATGGTTGATCAAAAATAAATTTTACAGAGGGGGAAAAAGGCTTGACCTCAGTACAATATTGCAATTGAAGCTTTATAGCTGCTGCTGTTAATTTCAAGTCATTTCTGTAACTTACAACAACCACATGAAGATTAACATGATTACAGGGTTGTTGTGTGTTTTCTGGGCTGTATGGCCATGTTCCAGAAGCACTTCCTGATGTTTCTCCCACATCTATGGCAGACATCCTCAGAGGTTGTGAAGTATATTGGAAAAAAACTAAGCAAGGAAGGTTTATATATCTGTGGAAGGTCCAGGGTGGGAGAATGAACTGTTGCCTGTTGGAGGCCTGTGTGAATGTTTTAATTAATTACCTTGATTAGCATTAATGGCTTTGCCAGAGTCATGTCCTGGCATCTTCCCGCCTGGGGGAATCTTTTGTTCAGAGGTGTTAGCTGTCCCTGATTGATTCATGTCTGGAATCCCTGTTTTCAGAGTGTTGTTCCTTATTTACTGTCCTGATATTGGAGTTTTTTAATAGCATGATAACAATTATTCTTTTAGATCATTAGAATTTGCAAAGAATGCTATTTTTACATTATTGAATGAGTACATATTATTTCAATTGGAACAACACACACCTTGTCTAACAGAAATGCTTATAGTATTTTGGTTTTAAAAATAGCTTTTACCAACTCAGTACTATCTCAAAGCAAGTGGAACACAAATACGTACAAACTTGCATCGGCCCAATAAAGCTGTTGATCCTCATAATCCAGTGTAAGTCCGTTTGGCCACACCAAATTGGTACTTATAATGGCAGTTCTGAAGTTTCCTCCAAGTGTTGCTCGTTCTATCTTAGCACTAGTGCTCCAATCAGTCCAATACATGTATCTGTTGATGAGATGGTACAGAATAATACATAGCAAAAGCCAAACAATTTTAAAAAGTGGGGCTGTTTAGGATTACATGGGAGGGGCAGACTTGTGCAACATGAAGTCAAACCAGAGTGGGGTAAAGTGCTAGGGGCCAGTTGGGCAAATTGGACTGTACGGACAAAGTGCAGCTAATTATTCGAAAGCACATTGAAAAAGCCACATTTTCAAGCTTTTTTGAAATATGGTTAGGGTGGGTGCTAGTCTGATCTCCCTGGGGAGGGAGTTCCAGAGCCGGGGGGCCACTGCAGAGAAGGCCTTCCTCCTTGTCCCCACCAACCATGTTTTGGATGATGGTGGGAGCGAAAGGAGGGCCTCCCCGGAAGATCTAAGAGCCTGTGCTGGTTTATAGGGAGAAACGCAGTCATGAAGATAGGCAGGACCCAAACCGTTTAGGGCTTTGTAGGTCAAGACCTGAACTTTGAATTGGGACTGGAAACTTATTGGCAGCCAGTGAAGCTGCTTCAGGAGGTGTAGTACGCTCCTTGTAGCTAGCTCCTGTCAACAATCTGGCTGCAGATCTTTGTACCAGTTGCATTTTCTGGGCCATCTTCAAAGGCAGCCCCACGTAGGGTGCATTGCAGTAGTCCAGTCTTGATGTCAAATCAAGAAGCCAAAATGAAATCTACTTTCATCCATGAAGAGAAGAAATTCGGAGGAAGGGTGAACCTCCAAACAGCGGGGGAGTGCAGGATAGCTATTGGGATATCCGTAGGTACTTCTGCATAGGAACTGGCTGTGGGTGTCTAACTGCCATCACTCAGGTGAAAACCCGAATCCTGGAATTTTATTTTGATCCAGGGTGCAGCTGCGTTAAGCAGCTTTCCACAGCTTAATATAAGAAGCTTTACCACAGGTGAAACCATCAGCCCACATGCATTTTGTGACCTCCTCTGGGTTAATCTCACCCCACACGTTCCCCTCACTGACCACACTAGTCAGTGTACATGGGGCCATAGATATTGCTGCAACATGCAGAAAGTACATCTTACCCTTGGCAAGGATCTAACACTATGGCCCTTGGCCGTGGAACACGAGCCACCACAGAGCGATTGGAGCCATCCACTGCCATTGAACTGATAGTCTGATTCAGATAATCACTGTAATAAAGTCTCCGGTTCATCCAATCAAAAGCAATGCCGTCTGGAGTTCCCAAATCTTAAGATACATTAAACAACACAACATAAACAACAAATAAATCTCTGTATTAAAATGCTATCCAATTAAAAACCATTCCTTATCTTGAAACCCCATCTTGTTTTAGTTTTAATTGACTCTGGGGAGAATCTGTCCCATTTTGCAAAACCTAGCACAACAGATTCTACTCTATGAATTGAAGCAATTGGCCTTAATAATTGCAGGCAAACATACTTCTCAAAACTCTGAAAGAAAAGAATAGCTATTACCTATGTTTAATGGCTTCTACATTATACTTGGCTTTAGAGGGTTTTTTCTCAACCTAATTACTTCATGTACTTTTTAAAAATTAACACAGACACACATTCAGAAATATAACTGTCTGTGGATATACATGTTTATCCATTTCTGTGTGTGTGTGACCTCTTTAATTGACAATCAAAGATACAATTGAAAGCAATTCACTGACTCATGAAAGGCATATTTCACTCAGTGATCTTATCCAATGCAAATCAATTTAGGATTATTTTTAACACAGTCACTGACATGGTTGAAATAATATCCTGCCTTAAAAATATTCAAAGTTCTAACAAGTGGTTAGACTACAGCATTCAAATTATTATATCATTTATAACCTAGAAATATAAACTAAACTCCAATAAGAATATTTAGACATTTTTTCAAAGTCTCACTTCCAAAAAAAAAATCATATATTTTGACCTAATTGCAATTATTAGTGGTAACCAGAGTAGACCCATTGAATCAATGGGATTTACAAACAAGTTGACATACAATTTAGTAATTGATTCAATGGGTCTGTTCAGCAATCGGAACTGAACTGTGAACCTATTTCCTTCTATCCAGAACTTATTTTCATTACCTGGTAATCATACTTATGCCAGTATTCAATGGGGCAGTTCCACTGGCAGAACTGCTTCCCTAGGTTGAACCTAGAGAGCGAAATGTAACTTTCATTCAACTCTCCTACTCTCCAAAAACTGTGGGCAATGGATTATTCTAGATCTGGGGTGTAGATCTATGCTGTAGAATGGATGCAGTTTGACATGACTATCAGTGTCACAACCCAATTCTATGGAATCATGGGAGTTTTAGCTTTACAAGGTCTTTAGTCTTCTCTGCAAAAGAGTGCCAATGTCTTACCAAATGACAAACCTCGGGATTCCACAGTATTGAGCTATGGCAGTTCAAGTGGTGTCCAACTGCATTAACTGTACAGTGTATCTGCACCCCTGTTCAGGTGGCAAGGTGCACAGTGGCCTTACAGTTGGGTAAGGAGAAGAAGTAAGCTATGATACTAGCGGGCATCTGACCATGTGATGCACAATACTGGCCTTGAAGCTGCAGTTTACCTTTGATAATATCTGCAAAATATGTGACACAGACATTATTTTGATAAGTAATCAAATAATCAGATTACACTGTTGGGTGAACTTGGTAGAACTAGCTACACTGAATTCACTGAAATTTTCTTTTGAGAAGATGATTGTAATACAAAATAATTTTCCTAATTTCTGATCTCATTAATATTTACCTGATGCCACAAGAGTAGGATTGCCTGTTCCAGAATAGATACTGATATAACTGATTCTTCCTGTGCCTGCTGGGGAACTCTGAGTGAAATAAATGATGTTGTTCACACTATCGTAGTCGAGAGCTACAGCAGTCCTTGTTACAGTCATTGTACGGAATGGAGGGCTGTGGTCGTCAGGATCCAGATGGATGCTTCTAAGGGCATTCTCCAAGGCAAAGATTAGGTAGTTATCTGTTGAAATGGAACACCTCTTGCCATCGTTTTCTAGCACGCCAAATGCACATCCACACCTGGGTGTTTGTTGATCAGGAATTGCAAAACACAGATGAGAACAGCCTCCATTGTTCTCCAGACATGGGTTGAAATTGACATCAGAAGGTGACCGTGACTGATAATGGTTATTGTAAATGGTAACATCTCTCAGCCAGTTGATGTTGTCTCTTATGGCTGTTGGCGGTTCCGTATTTCCTGGTTCTTTACTGGCTTGGAAGATTTTTTTCAAGTTCCTATCTACCCAAATCATAGAGTTTTCAAATATAGTAATGCCATAAGGAGTGGGGTATCGGCTGCCATAGCGGATAATTTCAGGCTCCCCACCGTCATGTGAAATTCTTGCGATCATATCTAAAGAATCATCCACCCAATAAACATATCCAGTGCTGTGATCTATTGCTAAACCACGTGGCGTAACAATGCCTTCAGATACCAGCACAGTCCTGTTGCTGCAGTCAAGAAGCGCCCGTTCAATTTTGGGGTTTTGTCCATAATCTGCCCAAAAGAGATATCTGTTTTTGGGATCTACCACAATATGTCTTGGCATATCTATAGTGGTTTTTAGTAGTACACGACGATAAGTTGTATTTAAGCGCAGAACTTCGATAAATGTCTCTGCTACAAATGCATTGGTGAAATAGAGATTGTCTGTATATAAAAATAAAAATAAAATCAAATAAATTACACTGAAGCATATTATTATCAATGCTGTATGGATCTTAGTACAATAGGCATATAAAATAAAGTTTATTAGCACAGTACAGAAATTTTAAGAAACACTGAGCCATTTAGGCTTTTTAAAACTATGATGTTCCGTTATAAATTATTTTCCTTATTATGGCTTTTGTCTTACATCTGAATCCCTAAATTAAGGATGAGCAGCTGCATGGGAGTCAAGAGAAAGATGGATGTTATGTAGAAACAGTACTAACCTGCTACCCAATCAATAGCAATGCCACGGATTCCATTAAGTCCTATTCCACTTGTGATGACATTTCTAAAATAGGAGCCATCTGGCTTGATTTTGCGTATTGCATTCTGGGATGGAACTCTGCTGGTAAAGTCACACCAATAAATGAAACCAGAAGGCATATGGACATCCACATGGAGTGCATTTCTTCCTGAAACATTTAAAGTTATAGATTTTTATTTCAATACAGTGTTCTCTCACTACTTCGCAGTTCACTTTTTGCGGATTTGCTGTTTCGCGGTTTTTCAATAAATTCTAAAAGACTATTATAAATCATAAAAATTACAATTTACAGCCTAAGGGATGGAGGAAGGAGAAGCCAAAGGGAGAGAAAAGGAGCCCAAGCGGCAGCGAGAGGAGAAGGAGGCGATTTATCAACACACAATTGGTTGATAAAGACTTAAAATAGTGTATAACTACTAAAATAATGTATAAACATTAAAATATAGTATCCCTACTTTGCGGATTTTCACTTATTGCGGGTGGTCCTGGAACCTAACCCCAGCGATAAGTGAGGGAGCACTGTATTCTGTTTGAGGACTAGGGAAGCCTCTCCCCCAAATGATTGGCCCACAACCACCATCATTCCCAACCTATATGATCAATGGAAAGAAATTGTGGAGGCACCAGTTACAAAAACCTTTGGACCTGAACAGTTTTCAGTGAAGTCTGTTATCATATGTAATTACTAATCAAGTGAGCAATGAGAAATATACACATATGCTTAAACCAGTGGTTCTCTACCTGTGGGTCCCCAGATGTTTTGGCCTTCACCTCCCAGAAATCCTAACAGCTGGTAAACTGTCTGGAATTTCTGGGAGTTATAGGCCAAAACATCTGAGAACCACTGGCTTAAACCAAGTTCTGAAGACATAACTTCACAGTGAAATACAATATAGACTAGGCCCATAAACAAAGAACCTTTACTGCTGAGTCCATAAAATTTGCTGAGTCTTCTTCTTCTTTAGCTAGTATTGGTTGACTGGCATACTTTGTTTTGACTAAAACTCACCAAGTAGTGTGGACCAGCAGTGAAGCTAAATTAAGCTATTATGGTGTCTGAATCCCTGCTAGAACTGGATCTGCAACCAATTTAAGGCAATATAGACAGGAATTTAAATATGTGATTATCTTCAATCAACTCGGAAATCACTGATAAACATATTAGGCTCTAACACTCCCAGACACTGAACCTGAGGTTTCTTTGGAACAGGAATGGGAGCAAGGTGAGTTGAACATCACAATCTGCATTGCCAGTATTCCAACTGATTCTTTGAATCTCAATTTTCCAACTGTGGTGTGAGAAGCCTCTACAAGAGTAGTCAAATAATTTCAGCAAAAATGCAGACTTTGTGTCATCTCAGCCCCATGGGAGTAGATAAGATGCCAAGTCAGGCAGAACCCCAAACTGCTTCCAGACATGAAACGACTGAGAAGGATGGCAATTCTTGTCAAGTGCCTGTCAAGATCAGGGCCTGGATGAGAATCAGGAAAAGTGGAACCTCCATTCCTGATATAAATTTCAATTTAAGTCAAACTGGTACAACTGCTTTGTTCCCTTGGATTCTCTTCTGAGCTTCTCCTTATGATTATACTTGACCCCTTCGAGGGTGTGAAACTAGATAAGAGGCATTCGAAAAAAATCATGAGGGAGAAAGCAATCAATGGCATATTACCTCCACTATCAGGGGCCTCAACCACCTAGGCCAGTGTAGGGTTGGATCGGCCCACGGGCAACTACAAACTGCTAGGGGGCTGACCTACATCAACCTGTTTAATGTGGCTGTACCTCGGTTTAATATAACTTGGGGGGGGGGCTGAATCTTGCACCAGGATTTGGGTCTGCCCCAAAGTTCGGGCAGCACAGACATCTCCAGCTGTCCAGACAGCCATCCTACACTCCCTGTTCTTAGGTGGCCCAGGGACACAGGATAGCTATCCCTTCCCGCCCTTACTATTGGCTTCTACCTCCTCCTTCCATGTAATGTAACTCATGAAGGCAGATGCAAAGAGGGGCAGAAAAAAGAAAAAGCCTCCAAAATAAAGTAGGCCACTGCATTGTCACTGTACTCTGCAGCAACATAAGGGGAGTTAGCTACCCGCCCAGCAGCACTGAGCTGGGCTCAATATGTCTAGATAGTGGGGACTTCCTGCCACTGCCAACGTGGTTCAGTGTAGTCTTTGTTGAGACCGCTATATCTGGCTTTGTAGAACCACTCAAAGACAGTGTTCCTCTGTAATTTCATTGTTGGGAGATTCAAGCTGCACAGTGCAGATTAATATGTGTTCTAATGTTTGTTTTCCCATGGACAAGTGGTTTGCTACTATGTGAACAGAATGCTGGACTCCAGTATGGCTCTTCTTATGTCCTTAATGGACAACTGCATAGCTGCTTCATCAAAGACATTTAATATTTAACACATACAGTACAGAAGTTATCCCAATCAGAAATAGATATCATTCTGCATGAGATGCTGTACTTGCTAAGCAGATTTCATATGTTACCGTCTCCTGCTATTGAACTGTCACACAGTCATCACTAGCCTTAGTGCCCACTGAAAAACAGGAGAAGTTAGCAATCTGTCCTCATTCCCATGTTCCAGCATAATCTACTTTATGGGTTTCAGACAAGCAATTTTAAACACTAGTATAAATCTAAATATTTCTGCTTAACTAATTTCTGCACCTGATGTTTTGTCTCAGAACATGAAACGCATGCATACTTTACAAGAATTCACAGAGTTATCCATTTGCAGAGGTTGATTTATGACAATGGACTGGACGTAAAAAGATTTTGCTCTTCTCCTAAAAGCTTTGCCTACCTCTTCCTGCCATTGGAACCATGGCTTCAGAGTGATCTGACGTTTCTAAGCTAAATCCTTTAATTGCGGACAACATGGATACGACAACAAAGGAACTGTATGGGGAGCAGGTCCTATTATCAGGATTTAACCGAAAGCCAGTAGCACAGGCACAAGAGAAAAGCCCACCAGGAACTGGCAGACACAGATGCTGGCAGACTCCCACATTGTTGCTGCAGCCATTTGAGGTACCACCAGAATCTAAAACAGAGAGAAAGAAATATCAGAACCGAAATAAAATGAGTGACATGTTACAGTCATCCAGCAGTGCTAACAAGAAGATGCTTTTGAAAAGCAGCAGATATCCCAGCCTATAAATAAAAAAAGCACCTGTCCGAGCTGTTGTTACTATTTTTCCGCCAGCTGTGACAAATATAAAATTACCAAATAATATTTTTGAATCAACTGCCGAATAATGAACAGAATCAGGATAGCTATACATAAAAACTAGAGCTGCAGAACACTAAGGCTCTCTCTATATCCTTGAGATATGGATGAGAAGGGATTTGGGGTCAGCAAGTCCTTGGGGGGTTTTTCCTGATGCTATTAAGTACTTTAATGTTTTACTTCAATGTTTTATTTTGATGACTGCATTGTATTGTGAAATGTTTTTTTCAAAAAATATCTACCCTAAAAGCCTCAAACTAGTTGATTTGGTTGAATGAAGTTCTTAAATGAAATAAATAGAAAGATTTTGGTATGAATAAATATAAAGATGAAATGAAATGCTTCCAACTCCCCAGCTCATTTCTGTATGAATAGTCTCTCTCCAGACCAGAAATTCCACACTTTTGCTTATGCAATACCTAACACAAGAGGTGAATTCATTCTCCATGAAAATTTATTTTTTTTAAATAGAAGTACCCTGTTTCCCCCAAAATAAGACAGTGTCTTATATTAATTTTTGCTCCCAAAGATGTGCTAGGTCTTATTTTCTGGGGATGTCTTATTTTTTCATGAGGTTTGGGGTAGAGTTTAGGGGTGACTGTCCTTGGCATATGGGAGTTGTAGTTCACCCTCATCCAGAGACCACTGAACGCAGCCGACGTTGGATCTGGACCAGACTTGGTACACAGACCCAACATGGCCAACTATGAATATTGGTGGGGTTTGGGGTGATTGGCCTATAATTTTGGGAATTGCAGTTCACCCACATCCTTATGCATTTCCTAATGGGGGCATTCATAAAAAACAACAAGAAAGACTGGCTTTTTTTCTAAGAAATAGAACTACAAATTACCGAACTGGTATTACCTAACAACCCAAAACAATGTGTTTTTTTAAAATATCCCCAAGCTAGCATATACATATATATAGCCATGGATAGTGGTTACAGGATGTTGTACTTGTACACATTTTTTTAAAATGCTGTGAGGAAGTAGAAGAGTTGGCTGTTTCCTAATCCCTATTACTCCTTTTTAAAAACCAATCTTAAAATAAAGAGGGTGAAAAGAGAGAAGGGGTGGTGAAGGAGAGGCTGTGATAGAAGAGAGTTGTTCCCAAAGCAACAGGACTTTCCAGCGTGGGAGAGTATATCAAATCAAACATTGGGAGGTGGGTTTCTTCCCCATCATCCCAACGAGGGAGCTTTCTCTATCTCTCTCCCTCCCTCAAAGGCGCCCTCCTTCTGCCTCTGCTTGGCGCCCAAATGTTTGGCGAAAGGACTCCTTGAAGGGAGAAGGAGCTACTTCTCCCACCTTGCATTCCTTCCTTCCTGCCTTCCCTTTACCTGAGGCCCAGTTGTCATGGATCCTTAAGGGCACCCTCAGGGCATAGATCAGGAGCAGCATGGCGAAGAGCCACAGGGCCCACAGGAAGGGCCACGAGAAGGCAGCAGAGGTCTTGAGCTGCCCCAGCAAGCCAGGCCCCGCTATGGCCATGTTCCGGGGAGGGAGGGAGGGGGAGGAGGCTGGGGAGCACGCTCTGCTCCCCCTCCTCCGCCTCCGAGAAGGCATTGGCTTCGGCCTCCTGGGCAAACACACACCGCGAGCAGAGGAGGCGCCGAAGGGAAAAGGACTCTTGCCTTGCGATTCCTCCTGCACGAGTGCCCCTGAGCAGAGGCTTGTTTCTGTGATCAAAAAAATGGGATGTGTCTACGGACAAGGCTGGCTCTTCGGCTTAGAAATGGAAATGAGCACCAACCCACAGAGTCAGACATGGCTAGGCTTAATGTCAAGGGGAAACCTTTACTATTACCTTATTGTACCAATGAAATAGCTTGTTCAGATTTATAAAAAACAAATATTAATTGGCCATTCATATTTGGGGCCTTGTGAAAAATCATATCATATACTCACTGTCTCGGTAATACACTCGGAGACATTTCAAGCCTGAAATGTTGTCTCTCAGAACTACTTTGTTTGCTCCAGTGGCCTTGTCAACCCGCTCAATGACCTCATAATCCCGGTCAGTGTAGTAGAGGTAGGACCCATAAACAGCCACTCCCCATGGACGAGAGAGGTGAACGACCACCGTCATCCGATTAGTGCCATCCACATTCCCTCGTTCAATCTAGAAAGATGAAGACATTAAGCATTACACATGGCGATGAATTGGGAGCTCTAAATACAAGAGTTTTATGTGTGAAATTAAATGTGTGTACTGAATTTTGAATGTTATTTCTGTTCTCCTCCCATCATTAACAAAACAGCTTGGATTTCCCTTCTTCCATTTATCTGCTCCAATCCTGGCCAAAATGGTACAAGTTATTATCACATTATTTTTCAGCCAAGACACACCAAGGCTGAAGCAAGCAAATCTCAGCAGAACTGAACCAAATCCAGAATCATATTTTGAATAACTGAAAACCCTCTTGAAAAAAAAAGGAACAACCCAGAGAAATATTTTTGCATTATGGGACTTTGCAGCACAAAATTTATTTGTGTAACCACCTCAGCTTTTGATTCAGAAAGCAGCATTTCATGTAGGATACGCTTTATTTTGTGTAGGAAATTTAGGTGTTTGTGCTGAAAGCATGTATTGTGTGTAAATGAAGTTTTCACAAAAAGTGAATACAATACAATAAATAAAGTATAAAATACACAATACCCCTGAAAGTCTTATCCACTAGGGAGAAACCATTTCAAAGTGCAGCGGGCCTTCAGATCTATGGGAGATCCAGGAATCCCAATGAATTGCAAAAAAGCAAGTGGGTGAACCCCATATTATTAAATGGCAATCAGACACGTGTCCACATCAGCACATGCACATTCACATCACTGCCAGTTTTAAGTATTCGTGCAATGACCTGAAATAGGCTGAAACTGCACAGCAGGAGAGTCCACTGTTTTTATTCCGAGAAGAACAAAACTAAGCAAAGATTTACATCTTTAAAAGACATGGAAAAATAATTTAGGGATCCTATGAGTCACTTTGACAGATCTTTGGTGTTAAAGGCAGGATATTAACAGTAACAGCTTCATAGAGTAATTACTGTGTTTCTGAAGTATATGGATATCTCTTGTTTTAAAACGGGGAAAAGAAGCCTCATCTATAGATGATTGCAGGAAAGCAATTGTTCTGTGCCTATCTGGAATTAAATCCTGTTGAATGCTTTAGGGCTTGCATGCATGAGACTACATGTAAGCAGCTATATGAGGATTGCTCTGTTAAATTTTTAATGTGACAACTCTGATTCTGAAAATTCATCCTACAGAAATTTGTTATGCAAAATTAGTCTAGCTTGCTATCAATTATATACTGAATGTATGTAACAGATTCATTTCTTCCATCTATATAACTAACCATATCATCATTCCTACTTGAAAGCATGTGATCCCACTATGTCAGGCTTCAGAATTCAGGTTCATAAATATACATAAGAACGTATGTGTTTACATACCACTCCAGTGCTTGAGACCGACCAGTACAGCTTTTGTTCCTTGATATCAATGGTGATGAACCCCACATGGTCTAGATTACCAGTAAAAAGGGTTCTAATATCTGAGCCATCCATGTTGGCACTGGCAATCTTTGCTGGGACCCCACTGTCAGTTCCTTGGTCTGTCCAATAAAGCTTCCTGCAACACAGGTTATCTCGTCACCAAAAGATATGTGAGTGTTCTTAATACGCGATGTGTGCATGGATTAAAGAGTGTGGTTTTACACAGCTGTACTTTGATGGTTCCTAGGTGCCTACAAGTTGGCTCTGGCTGCCAGTGATCCTATTTTACTATTTTCTTGGCAAGATTTATTCGGAGGCAGTTTGCCACTGTCTTCCTCTGATGCTGCAAGAGTATGACTTGCACAAGATCACCCTGTGGTTCTCTTCTGGCAAGTGGCAATTTGAAATCTGGTCTCCCAGAATTAGTTCAACATTCAGACCTCTGCACCATACTGTGTCTGCACATGTACTTAAAAGCAAAGACGGGCAAATGAAATAGTGGTGGGAATCACCATCCACAGGACATATGGTCACTCCCAGTTCAACCAGAAATGACACAATATCCCCTCCAGTTTGAGAAATTGTAAAAATAAAGCTAATTTTGTTGGGCTGTACAGTAGTGGATAGCAAAAATAATCTCAAGATCTCCAAGGAAAATGCTTTAAAAACTAATTTAGACAAAGCCTTTATCTGTTTGGTTACTTGGACACAACAAAATTTACATCAGGATGACATAAGTTGAAAAGTGACATATAGTTGATTGGCAAATAATATCTGACTCATAATTATTTGACACAGCAGCTAGAAACAAAGTGATTCCTCCCCTCATCATAATTTGCTGAAATTAAGAAAGGGTGTGTGTGAAGATGAGAGCCAAGTAAGTGCTTTTATTTGGAAGAATTATAAATTTAAGTTACCTCCACAATTTAAAATAAATATCTGGTCACTAAATTTGTAATAACCAATTAAGTCCCCCCCCCCCCAAAAAAAAGATCCTAAAATTATTTTTAAAACAAACCAGCTACAGCTTCCCCTTATATATTTTACTCTAAAACAAATGTTGGATTAGGACTTCTTACAAAAAAATTACTATTTTCTCCATTCACTAGAGCAAGATACAGACTGGAGCCTTTCAATTTATATTGCAAAATAGTGCTCCATCACGAGGAATTCCCAACAAAAACATTCTTAAATTCCAAGTGCAACTTCTTTCTTCATTTTGATGATCCTAACATAGCAAATCTATCTTTACACTATATGTCAAATATTAAACTGCTTGAAATGTCCTGCCCTCCTATTAAGTTTTATTCATGCAGCCAATAAACAGAAGTGATTTTTTAAAAATCAGAAAGAGAGTTGTAAATCTTTGCTTATTTTATTCTTACACTTGAGAATGGAAAAAAAAAAATCAAAAGTTTTCTCCAGAGTGGATGAGATTATACAAGAGTTTATGCACATTTTGGAGGAATTCAACATATGTACAATAAATAGTTTTATACACATAAACAAAACATTGCATGCCACACATACAAAATATATTTTGCTCTCATCTGTGCAAATGATTTTCTTGTAAAAAAAATCCTAAAATTTCTTTTTTTATTAAATTAAAATGCACAATAACTTTAATAATGTGTTGAGACATCCTTTATCATGGAAAATAAATAAATGTGCGAATACTGAATCCCTAATGTGGTAGACATAGTCACACTGAAATCTGACATACCTAGGGAGAGAACAGAATCAAAAATCAAATGTACAATACAACTCAAAACACTGACTTCAATGTTTCTAACTAAATGAAATGGCAAACTACTACTTCAATGTCCTTCTGACTTGGACCACTCAGGGCCATGATGGTTGGTGGATTTTAATTACGGTTTCCAAAATCTTGTTATATCACAAATAGTTTAATGCACTAGGAGCATGGGGTTAAACCCTTGTGCTGACTAGACTGCTGACCTAAAGGCTAGGTTGCTGACCTGAAGGTTGCTGGTGCGAATCTGTAAGATGGGGTGAGCTCCTGTCTGTCAACTCTAGCTTGCGGGGACATGAGAGAAGCTTCCCAGCAGGATGGTAACACATCCGGGCATCCCCTGGGCAACGTCTCTGAAGAGACGGCCAATTCTCTCACACCAGAAGCGACTTGCAGTATGTTCTCAAGTAGCTTCTAACACAATAAAAAAATGTATACACTTACCCATTAATCGGATCAACCGTTAAACCAATGGGCTTTCCAGAGCCGGAAGAAGTACCATCATTGGTAATCAGTGTTTTTCGGTAAATGACTTCACTGCGGAGTTTCAGTACCTACAGAACACACCAAATCTTTTGATGAGGCTCAGAAATTAAGGATATCACCTTAAATTACAATTTTCTTGCTTTTCAGTGAATTTATAAGAACTTAATGGCACTATTTTATCAAAAAAAATGACACTGATAGTAAAATACTCAGCTACAAGTTGGAATATTTACCTCAATGGACTGTGTATTCGGATTACTGTAGTACAGGTTTCCAGAAATCCAGTCTACAGCTAAGCCCACAGGAGTACCAATAACAGCAGCAGGGGCAAAAGTTGTCCGGTTTGTTCCATCCGATTTCACTCTATGAATTTCACCCTTAGAATTTAAAAAAACAGAAAACCTCAAGACACAGCATATACAAGAAATTCCTGAACTAGTCTTTCAAACATATACACTGAGCTCAATAGGTTTTTACTTCCATGTAGGTATACACAGGACTGCAAACACACACAATCAGATCTTTTTGTTTAGACTGAAATGGAAATGTGGAAGAAAAAGGAACAGGGGGAATAAAAAGTATGGAAAAACAGGAAAGCACAAAGTGCAGGAATGAATAGTGAGGAGCCCTCAAAAGAATTTTGAGGTTATTTGTAGATGACGTGAAAAATGGTTGGAAATATTGAATCAGAATGACATTTGAGGAAACATTTTACTAACAAAATGTACTCTTCTGTATCCATATGAGATATCTTCTGTTTTTCTCTACAAAAGGCATCAGGTAACACACTACTCTTTTTGGCAGATGCATGAAATCTGGGAAGAAATGCTGATTTTCTGTCTCACCCACATTTTGTTTAGTACAGGAGTGAACAGCAACAGGTCAGGACCTCATTGTTATTACGCTATAGCAACAAACCATTTATTTATCTATATAAATAAAAAATGTAATGTCCATCAGTGAGGGACCTCATATCTCCCAAACTATTCCACCAATCACTATGAAATTAGGAAACAACATAGCAATCGAACTGCAGTAGGTTTTAAGCCTACTCATAAACCTGACACATCTGAGAAAGGTAAAATCAAATCCCTAAGCGATGGCCAAGCACTACCCTCCTCCCTTAGCAACCATCGTAACAGACAGCTCCTCTCATTAATAAAAAAATAATCTTTATTATTATAAGCATTGTTTATACCCCACCACCATCTCCCATAAGGACTCAGGGTGGTTTACAAAATTGCACACAAAGATGCCAGACATGAAATACATAATACATAAAATAAAATACATCAACATGAAAACAATACTAACATTACATAAACCAGATATATAAATTGGATAAAACAACCTCTATTAAAAATAGAATCAATTAAAAGATCCATGAAATCAATATTACTGCCCAGTTGAATGCAAAGAACTTAGATATAAAGTGCTAAGTGACTGGCAATCAGTTCTGGTTACTGTCTAAACGTTATCAAATGCCTGCTGGAAAACCCAAGTTTTTAACTCATTCCTAAAGTGTTGTAGTATAGGGGCTTGTCTAAGTTCCCTGGGGAGGGCGTTCCAGAGCCAGGGGACCACCACCTAGAAGGTCCTTTCCCTCATCCCCACCAACCACACTTGAGACGGAGGCGGGACCGAGAGGAGAGCCTCTCCGGCAGATCTTAGAGCCCGCACTGGTTCATAGGAGGAGATGCGATCATGAAGCTAGGCTGGACCAAAACTGTGTAGGGCTTTTATAAGTGATAACCTGCATTGTTATTATCGGCAGCCAGTGGAGCTGCTTTAATAGGGGCATAGTATGCTCCCTATAATTAGCTCCAGTTTGTAACCTGGCTACCGATCTTTTTACTAATTGCAATTTCCAAGCCTTCTTCAAAGGCAACCCCACGTTGAGTGCATTACAGTAATCCTTCTAGATGCAACTATGGTGTGGACCACCGTGGCCAACTCAGGCTTTTCGAGGTGCGGTCACAGCTGGCACACAAGCTTTAACTGTACAAAGGTCCTCCCAGCCACCGCCAACACCTGAGCTTCAAGCGTCAGCACTGAATCCAGATGGATCCCCAGACTGTGGACCTGTGTCCTCAGGAGGAGTGTAACCCCATCGAACATAGGTTACCAACCTATACCCCAACTGGCGTTGCGACTGACCAGGAGGACCTCTGTCTTGTCTGGATTAAGACTCGGCTTGTTGGTCCTCATCCAGTCTATCACAGCTGCCAGGCACTGTTTGGGGATCTGGGGAGCTTCCTCGGAATGTGGTGAAAACGAGTAATAGAGTTGCGTGTAATCTGCGTGGAGATGGCACCCAACTCCAAGACTCCTCTTAGCAATAGCACAAGCAATGTCCATGCAGTCTCCATCCTTTAGCAACCAGTGTGGGTGGGGCCGCAAGGGAAGGCTAGTCCAGCCTCCTCGCCAATCACGAGGAGTTACGCGAGGTCGAGACTCTGAGGCCTAGCCACAGAAAGGGTGTCAGGAGCGACTTCAGAAACAGCAAGCTGTCAGCAAGGATGTTACCCAGGGGACACCCAAATGTTTTACCATCATGTGGGAGGCTTTTCTTTATAATATCTGTGGAAGGTCCAGAGTGGGAGAAAGAACTCTCTGCTGCTACAGGCAAGTGTGAATGTTGCAATTGGCCAACTTGATTAGCAGTACATAGCCTTGCTGCTTCAAAGACTGGCTACTTCCTGCCAGGGGAATCCTTTGTTGGGAGGTGTAACCTGGCCCAGATTGTTTCATGTCTGGTATTCCACTGTTTTCTGAGTGGTATTCTTTATTAACTGCAAAAAATGTTGTAATTTGTCAACTTGATTAGCACTGAATAGCTTTGCCACTTCTGGTGTGAGAGAACTGGCCATCACTTAGGATGTTGCCCAAAGGACACCCACATGTTTTACCATCCTATACAAGCCTTCTCTTTATATATCTGTGGAAGGTCCAAGGTGGGATAAAGAACTATTTTCTGAGGGTTTTTTTTTTCATTTAACCAGACTGGACCACAGCAACGCGTGGCCGGGTACAGCTAGTATATTTTGAAATAACAAAAAAAAGAAGAAGAAGAAGAACTTCAAGAGTGTAGAACGGAGATCATGAAGCACAACTATTCTCCTGGGAAGGCTTGTCCTTCCTGCTCAAGTATTGGAGGTAGTCTGGGGCTTCCCTGCTGGAAGTTTCCTTGGAAATTTTGATAGGAAGGACAACCAAATTACACTGACACCAACACAATCACTATTCAGTCATTCTCACAATGAAGTGGACTGAGACATTCACATTCAAACTAATCACTAAACCATAATTGAAATTATTACCAGTATACCTAATCCCCACTCCCAAATTCCTAATACTTCTACAGCATAAAGAGAGCCATGTGGTCATGTGAGAAAATTGAGGCAAAGGCAGGATTAATCCACCAATATGGTGGTATAACACCACTATGGTGTTATAAGTGCCAGTGAAAAATGAGCTGTAAAGACAGGGTTTTAAACAAGTCTAACCCATTGGGTAACCTTTGCAAATGAACAATTATAAAAGTAAGCAAGAAGTACAGCTTTCAAAAAATGATTGATTGCATCACAAGACAGTGTTGTCTTCCCCATTTGCCAAGCTTAAGATGAAAAAAAAAATCATAATAACAAAAATCCATTTAGTGTTGTTTTATGTAATTTTAAAATGCTGCTTTATTTTTATATTGTTTGTCTCGTTATTAACTGTTGATTGAATTTAAATTAGATATATTTATGTGTGTTGTTGTCAAAATGATTTGTATAATTATATTGTTGTGAGCCGCTCTGAGTCCCCTTGGGGAAATGGGGCAGGATACAAATAAAGTTTATTTATTATTTATTATCACCCCGCTCTAATTCACTATGCCCATCTACTCTACTACCCCCAGGACCTGTTATGAGCATCAATTTTAGAAAGTAGAGGCTTTTCCAATGAACATTCATATAAATTGTTTTACTCACTGGATTTTCAACCCAGTAGACCATCTGTTCTGAATCATCAAAGTCGGCATCATATCCATTCTGGACTCCTGCTATTGGAACCATGGCATCATTGGTCTTCTCCTCCGGGTTTAGAGAAATACCATAGATTATATTATCTCTTACAGCAATAAGGAATGGCTCTTCGACTGTAAAAGAACATTATAAGCAGCAGAATTTTACACATTTCCTGTAGATAACAAAACAGAATTCTGTGGTTGTTTAATACCTGTTATATTTCCAAGATAAGCAAATAATTTTAAATTAGTATCACACGAAGGTGCTTTAGATAAAGTGAAACTGTTTGCCCATATAGCACAGTATTATCTTCTTTGATGGGCAATCAGCCTCCAGATCCCATTAAACTGGAGATGCCACATAAATCTATATCTTCAATATCCAAAGTACGTGTTCTAACATCAAGTTATGGATTTGATGTCCTCAAAACACTAATTGTAGAATAATCTACTTCAAATCATTGTTAAATGGTGCTTTCAAAAGAGAGTCAAGCTCAGAGCTTGGCCCAATTACTTTTTTAGCTATTCTGGCTAGGAGATTCTGAGATTTGTAGTTCAAAATGTTAGATGGCCAAGCTCTGCTCTAGCATCTGTTTTCCCAGCAACTTGCACATGATTCAATACCTCCTTAATTTCCAAGCACCAAGCCAACCTGGAACTGACATTAAGAATGTGAATGCTGAAAGCTCCAAGAAGCCACACGTTTCCCTTTCTCTATAGTTCGACTGTTTCAATTATGAGCAAAATCTATGCCATTTGCCTAATTTTCAAAAGTCCTGAAAATTTAAGGTAATTAAACATTGAGACTCTTGGACTCAAACCACATATTGCTATACAACTGCATACAATGCAATGCAAATATTTCACAATTTCCCAACAAATACTGGGAAATAGAAAAACATGAAAGGGTTGTGTCATGCATCAAACTGACAATTCCAGAAACTAAAAATAGAGGGAATTATCCCACTAGCACTTTTCAGTCACTGCAACAATTTGCAGTACAGGCAGTCCCCAAGTTACGCACAAAATAGGTTCTGCAGATTTGTTCTTGGTTGAATTTGTATGCAATTCAGAACAGGTAAATTATTAGTGTAACTCCAGCCAAATATATATAAATATATATGCTTTGGCTAGCACAGGAAAAGGTTGACACCCCCATGGGGTTTGTTTTGCTGTCTGTGCCCCTGTTCAGAAGATTCCACCTCACTTCCTGTCCCTGTGATAATTGGATTTTTTTTTTAAATGGCTTGTTGTGGAAACAAGAATTGGTGATAAAGCTTCAGTGGAGACACCTTTTCCCAATGAGAACTCTTTCAGGAGTAGGGGTAGATTTATCTCACTAACTGTTGTCTCACCCCCATCTATAAATGTAAAAATGTAATGTTTCTGGGAGAAACATAACTCAAAAACCACTGGACGAACTGACATGACATTTGGACACAATACACCTATCAATCCAACGAGTGACCATCACTCACAAAATCACACACACAAAAGCGGAAAAGGCTTAAAAACCCAAAAAGCTAAAAGACGTTACATCATATGCACAAAAACAACTGTCCTGGCTCCTCTCCGCCCCCTGCCCCCCCCCCCCCCCACATGAGGGAAAAAAGCATCCATTCTGCTAAGGAGAAAGCTATGTAGTACAATCTGCAGCATAAGCCTTCCTTCAATCCCCAGGCTTGCAAATTGAAATTATCAGCTCATAGCACTGCTTTACAATCAAGCCCCCTCCCCAACAAAAAAGAGATTGGCATTGGAACCACTGTCTCCCTCAACTAACTGTGCAGTTCAGAAGGGTCTCCTAACTCCGGCCGAGAGTTAGTCTCTCCACAGCCAAGCCTGGTTGGTCCAAGCTGGCCAAGACTAAGAAGCCCAAACTTCCCAACCTGGGAAGGGGTTCAATCCGGGCAAGCCGCAGGAAAATTAGAAAGGCAGAAAGCTTAACGCTCCTCAGGCCGCTACTTCTGTGGGCGCCTCAATATCAACCCGAGCAGGCAGCCTCAATACAGTAAAAGCCCACTTTCCAGGCATCTTCGCTGTTCTCTTTTTTTTTTTTAACCTTTTATTTATGATTATAGTGATACAATAAAATGAAGAGAGCCGCATGTAAAAACATATAGAAGAAAGGAACAATGTGAAAAGGAAAAGGAAAAAAAAGAGATAAAAAAAGAAATAAACAACAAACGAAGGGTGAACACGCTTGGTGGCAAAGAAAGTGGGAGGGAGGGAAGGAAATGGAACCAAAGAGTGAAGGAAGGAAGGAAGGAAGGAAGGAAGGAAGGAAGGAAGGAAGGAAGGAAGGAAGGAAGGAAGGAAAGAAAGTGGTAGAGAAGGAAGAAATGAGAGAAAGAAGAAGGGAAAGAAAAAGGAGGAAAGGAAGGAAAGAAGGAAGGAAAGAGAGAAGAAAAGATAGAAGAGGGAAGGAAGGAAAGCGGGAGGAAAGGAAGGAGAAAAGGAAGGAAGGAAAGAAGGAGGGAAGAAAAGAGAGAAAGACCGAAAGAAGGAAAGAAAGAGGTAGGGAAGGAAGGAAAGGAGGGAGGGAGGGAAAGAGGGAAGGGAGATGAAAACAAAGAGGGAAAGAAGGAAGGAAAGAAAAAGGTAGAGAAGGAAGGAAGGAAAAATTACATTTATCAGAACCCAGCTCTTACTCTTTTCTTTAATTACCATTAAACCACACATGGCCACAGCAACACATGGCCGGGTACAGCTAGCTATGAGTCGTTTGTAAGTCAGATGTTTGTAACCCGGAAACTGCCTGTATTACCCTCATCAATTAGCTATGAAAGTTTTAACAGTATCACTGTGGTTAAAAGGAAACAATGCAAGCAAAACTTCAGTTAGCACAGTTGCTGAGAGTTTCTGTTTGCAAGCTAACTAAACAATGTCAACAAAGATTACCGTCATAATCAATCTCTGAAAGGGTCAAGTCCACATTCATTCCAAACCATTAATAATAATTACCATACTTCAAAATGAAAAGTTTTGGCATTGTAGGGTAACACTCATGTTTCCTAATATTTGACTTGTTATATAAAAACTACTATACATCACAATCTTAAGTCTGCCTACTTGGAAGTAAGTTCTACTGGGTGGCGTCAAACAGCTCCTTTCCTTCCACCGATGTAAGTCATTTCACTAGGAGGAGCCCTTCTATTGGAGAAAGAACCTTTGGCTCCAATCTACTGTTTCCAATATTATTTGATTTTTTTATTTATTCACATTATATCCTTCATTTTATCCCAAAATGGGGATCAAATTAGCTTACAATATGAGGTTGTTAAAAGAGCTAAAACAATATGTGGCATTAAAGTTCAGAGAAATACGGAACTACCAGTACAATTAAAACTTTACTTTTAAGACACTCACTTATAAACAATGAAAACCACATAAACCACACTATATATATGCATTCTCATTACATATCCCTATACCTTAACCAATTAAAAGCTGAAGTCTTGGCCTGCCAGCAAAAAGGGAAGGCACCAAGACTAGAAAAACATGAAAAGTAGAATTTTAAAAACAAACAAAAGAAACATGCTTCTCAACGACAATTCCTGCGATCCCACCTCTCATGCAGTTCACATGGTCAGGGGAGAGAATCCATCCAGAAGGGCAAGCACAAGAATAAAACCGTGGTCCTGACGAAGAAAGCAAACACAGGTGGCTACACGCTGACTGAGCACAGAAGTTATCACCTAAAGGAAAAAATGAAATCACTAGTAAATCCTGTTGTTGACATGAAGGGGGAAAGTCACCCAAACCCACAAATGCATTATACCTAGTTTTCCATGCCTGGCTAATATGTGATCATGATAGGAACACTCTTTTGTATAGACAGAAAAAAAATTAATTGTCCATACTAATTTGAGTTCAGATTAAAATAGATTAATATGATGTTAACAGTGTCAAATCAGGGCAGAATACTGCGCACTCTAGCTGTAATATAGATCTCATGTAGATTCAGACTAAGAACAGTAATTCCAGGCAAAACCATACTGAGCCCAAGTCACAGACTGGAAGAAAACTGATCAAGCTACACTTTAAAAAATGTGATATGATGAATATTTAATATCTAGATGACAGTTTTAGAAAATAGCACAGTATACGTGTGAAAATGATATATGACTCTCAAATAATTTGACATTTTACAAATCCAAAGCCTTATTAATGTTTATTAATATTTACACATCTTGGTTTGTTTCTTCCTTGTTCAAATTAACTGGATAAGCTTACCAGCTGGTTGTTTCACTGGGTGAATTGCAGTAATGCCCAGAGGTTGGTTAACATTATAAATCAGAACTGTTTGATTTCTTCCATTCCACTTGTTGGCTCTAATTACTCGGTGTGTATAACGGTCAGTCCAGTATACAAAATCTTCAAAGAGTGTAAGGGCATGAGGATGTCGCAATACCTAAAACAAAAAGAGGACAAACAATTCATTTTTTATTATAGTTTGCACAGAGAACTGTCACTGAAAAGAACATGAAAAGTCTTAGTTCACTTCTGCTCATGGGTATCACTTACTTTGTAACCTGATAAAATGTGATTTTTAAAAAATAGTATAGCAAATATTACTTTTATTATTCAATTTTGCTCTTCTAGTCCAACAATACGGCACAGTGAGAACACTCTTTCAATCACAGCAACCACCCATAAAACAGGAAGTCAGTTTGCAATACATTCATTGGTGAATTATTCCAATTGTCTTAATGATGCTTCACAAAAATAGCTTTCTATATCCTGAGCCAACCGTATCTAGATTTCAAGCCTTTCACAACCATAAAGCTTGCAAGAGCAGGTTCTAAACAGAAGAACAATACAACCCAACCCCCCACTTTATTTTCTTTTCCATACCAAGTCACTTGCCACGACTTGTCGCCTATTGTTTCCATTGTAATCACAGAAGTCAATATAGTCGAGATAAGCATCTGCAAAGTACAGGAGTTTGTTGGGGTAGTCAATGGACAGTCCATTAGGCCAATAGATCTTGCTACTGACAATTGTGGTCCGCAATGTGCCATCCATGCTTGCTCTTTCAATTCGAGGATTTCGGCCCCAGTCTGTCCAGAACATCACATGAGCACTGTGGAAAGCAAGTGATTACATTATAGGAAAGAACAACATTAGTATACCTTGAAGCATCAGAATAGGAACAATTTGTTTGTCAACATTCTCAGCAGGGAACCAGGAGGTGCACTTCAAATCTCCATGAACTCATTGGGGGATCTTAAGAAGACTGCTCTCTTGTACCTCTTAAGATGTTAATATAAGGGAAAATAACTGTCACATAGTTTACACAACTGTGATAAGATTATAACCTGTAGGACCTTTTACCTTAGAAAAAGGATAAGTAAAAGAGAATAGGACAGAGGAATGCAATATTGTGCATGGTGTTGAAGTAAGTTGTTATAATATGAGACCCCCACCTCATCCACTAGAGTTAGGTGGTGAGAGACTCAGGACAGATAAAAGGAATCTAACAGAATAATCCTTGTATAACACAGCCCAACCAAAAAAATCTTGGTGTCTTAATTTGTATGCTTGTTCCTGGGGTTATTTAGGGTGCTGATCAGAAAATTGAATTGGATGGACCACATCAGCTCTGGTTTCTTAGATATGGTTATCATGATTTTCTATGGGCAAGCAGTTGAAAACTGGTAGATGCCATATGTTCTGTATCTCAAAAACTAGAACAGATAGGGGGAAACTGGTGCCATTTTGGGAAAAAGCAGGTCAAATATGCCCAGAAACAGGGCTAACATTTGAGGCACCATAATTTGTGTTGCCCAGTGCTATTCTTCTGAATTTGTAATCTTGAAGTTAAAGATTTTCTCAGTGCCAAATACACACGAAAATTGTAGTTTAATTATAAATAAAAACTACATAGGTTTTTATTTGAAACTTGATTATATGAGGTCATACCTTCAGAATTGTGTGAGGTCAACAGGATAAGATCTGATTTTGCAAAAAGAATTCATCAAATAAAAATTCAAAGTTTTCTTTCTCCATGGCAAACTCTTGCCTTTTATGGGTGTCAACAAAGGGTTGACAGCAGGCCCGCATACCTTTGTAAATCACCAACTATATACTCTACTATAAATCGAGCACACTATGACTCAATAAACCACCTATATTTACTACCTGTGACATACTTGCTACTGGTAAATAAATTTCAAACATTCTGTGGATACTGTGGACTGATATAAAGACAAATATATATTTCCTAGAGCTGCTCAAATCTTAGAAGTCAAGATGACTGAACTGAAATTGTCATATTTTTGACACATCATAAGAAAACCATGCTTGGTAAGGCAGGAAGAAAATAAGATGTTTGCAGAGCCTGAGCAGAATGGTTAATTGTAGAAAATTTTGAAGATCTCTCATTCATAAGATGACCATAAGTTGAAATTGACTTGACAGCTGTTAACAACAACATACATGGTGCATAATGGAATCAAAAGGTAGCTTAAAATGAAAAGCTTACTCCGTCCTGGGATCTAACACTAGTCCCCGTGGATTTGTAACATTTTCACTGATCAACACAGTTCTGTGGGTTCCATCGAGTCTGGAGACCTCAATTGTCTCAAGAACATAGTCTGTCCAGTAAAGATTGCGTCCTATCCAGTCCACTGCTATGCTTTCCGTTACTGTAACACCACTGTCAAACACCTGCCCAAAACAATGGAAGAAGTTGGTGCTCTTCTAATCCTTAACAGATAAAACTTAATTAACATTCCATAGAAGGAGAGGAACTTTTATTATTTACCAAACAGATTTAAAAAGTGTAATCCATGATTCCAAAGATAATGAACAACCTGCTATTCTAGTTGCTATTCCAAAACTACATACCGTATATACTCGAAGTTAAGCCGAGTTTTTCAGCCCCCTTTTTTTTTGGCTGAAAAAGCCTACCTCAGCTTATAATGGGGTCAAGGTTAAGGCAGGGCAATAGAACCTGGAGGCCATTGCTTGCAATATATGATATATTTCTCTCTTACCCTCCCTTATCAGTGTGTTTTCCAAAGCCTCCCTCGCTCTTAACCAAGGGAATGTTTTGAAAAGGGAAAGACATCCTTGCGAGTCAGGAAGAAGAAAAATATGTATCCATTAATCTTATAAAAGCATTTTCCCCTAACATATTTGTTAAACTCTCCTACAGATATATAGGCATTAACCCCCACATGCATTTGCAATCCCTATTAATTTTATATATGAATTCTTCCCTCATACGTTTGCAGGTCTTTGCAAATCCTATATACATATAGATCCATGTACCTGTATATCTATATCCATATATATACATTATCTAACCTACTGATGCCTCAATTAATGTAATTTTATTGGTATCTATTTTTATTTTGAAATTTACCAGTAGCTGCTTCATTAAATTATCCCAGTTTTTTATGGTAAAATTAGGTGCCTCGGCTTATATTCGGGTCGGCTTATACTCGAGTATATACCATATATAAACAAATAGCTTTATTGTAGAAACAGCTCAACATCATATTGAAATGGTTGTTTAGTTGGAATAACTTTCATGATTTTTAGTGTTTTCATTCTATGATTCTATACTTATATATCAAGAAAAAACAGGAGAAGACCGTCTGCAGAAACAAACCTATAGAAACAGGGATTTTCCTTACTGAGAGAAAGCATCAAATGGTGCATTACTACTTCCTAAGTAGTCATAGCTTTCTAGTTTAGAAATGTATAGTACCTAAATTGCAAAGAAATTTATGTGCATGAAGTGGTCCAATTTGTTTACTATGGACCTCAGCTGAACTACAAGCCTTGTCTCCAGCATCATGCTGGTTCTGTCACCTCCATGTCCTTGCATTTGAAATTCAGTGTTTTATGTAAAGAAATGAATGGTTGTAACATTTCATGCAGGACATGTTTGTATTCAATAAGAGACTTACTACTTTTCTGTCTGTCCCATTCTGGTACGCACTCCAGATCTTATCCTGGGTGATATCAGACCAAAAGATTCTCTCAGTCACTGAATCAAAATCAATAGCAACAATGTTCCTTCCATCTCGAACCAAAGAATAAATCCGTTGTGCATGAGAAGTTATGTTGTCGGCAACAATTTGGTTACGACTTGCTACCAATAAGAGGAGATACCCAGGCTCTGTAAAAAAAAAGAAGTAAGTATAAATAAAACAACAGAAAATAAGGGTTTAATTAGCAATGGCTAGAGAAAACACAATTTATAAAAGTGCTAGAAAGAGTTAGCATCAGATCACAACAGCAAGGTTCAAAATGCAATGGCATTTGATCACTGGCACCAATGGCTAGAGCTGGGAAAGAGTGAAAATTGGACAGCTAATACTGACCAGTATAGGCCATGTAGAGGGAACTGGACGTCCAAATGTTGGACTATGACCTGTATCATCACTAACTATCCAGCCTGCAAATGGTGCAAACTGAAGTCTGTCCACATTCCTGGTTGAGACAACACTGAGCCAGATGGACCAGAAGTCAGACTCAATTTAAGGTGATTTCCTATAGTCTGACAAAATGAAAGATAATATATTTCTCACAAATACTCCTATAAAAGATATTGTGAAGAAAATACAGTTTATTGCAGTGATATTTGTTAAACATATCACTTTGGCAGCTGTTTTTCTTAGATACAGGAAAAGTTACTTTTTTGAACTACAATTATCAAAATTGTTCATCCTAAGGAATTATGGGAGAGGTAGTCCAAAAAGTAACCTTTCCAGTCTTTGGTCATTCTCGGCTAGCTGCCAACACAGCTGATCAAATCTGCAAAAATAACAGCAGTTAGGAACCTGTCTCCTAAACAATGTACATAATATAAAGCACTGCATTGTGACAATGGGCAAGAATTTAACATCTTGCCAAGCGGCAGGAAATAGATGGTTACAAAGCAAAGAGTCAGGGCATAATTATACATCTGCATGACTGTGTCTCACTTGGTATTTCTCACCGGCTACTTTGCAAGTTTTCCCATTTGGTTCCAAGACATAGCCTTCATCACAATAACACCTGAAAGATCCTCTTTCATTATGGCAGTGCTGGCTGCAAAATCCTGGAGGATCACATTCATTAATATCTTCACAGGTTTTAGAGTCATTGGCCAGCTGGTATCCAAAAGGACAAGAACACTGGGCTCCAAATGGCCCTTGAATGCATTCATGGGTGCAGCCTGCATTGTTATCAGAACAGGTCTCCTGGTCTGCAAAGAAATGCAAGAGGGTCACAAATGAGCATGTCAAAAAAGTTACAACTTTCCACCAAATAAATAAATGACATCATAACAAACAGTAAACAAAAGATCCCATTTGTAAATGAGATACTCCTATGAACATGAATCCCTCTGATTTCAATGAGTTTATATTAAACATAATGACGTCTGAATTTAACTCAACTTACTCAGTACTACAGCCTAACACAGGGAAAGGTATTAGAAACAATGACTTCTATGTCAGTGGGTAGGCAAATCTACTCCAAGCTTTGGTCTGAAGGAGTTATCTAAGGTTCAGTCCCTAAAGAATAGCTCCTTTCGATTTTGGATTAAAATCCAGAATGGATCCATCGTTCAACTGACAAGCAAGTCACTGATTAGAAATATGAACATTGTAATTGTTTTGTAAGTAGAAGTTAAAAGCACTGCTAGTAGCAAAGATAAATTCTTCTTGTGTTGTTTATGACTAGGTTGTCACCTGCATGGAAACACATTTCAAAACAAAGATAGCTAAGAGATATCTAAAAATAAGAGCTGTGTCCCAGGATCAGAAAATGGCATAGCAAGAAGGTGGATAATAGCAAGCCACAATAAAAAAAAACCCAGCTTCATTTTCATATGTGAACCGCAATCCGTTTGCAGAAAGCAGATGGCAGCAAAGAGCCAAGGCAATGACCAATTTTTAGCTACTGAATTATTCTGATTAATATTCTGATGAGATAGAAAGACGAAATGATTTGCTTTCTACTTTGTGACATGATCCTTTCAAACATTTTCAACCATCATGTACTCTAGTTCTTTTCCAAAAATTTGACACCTACAAAACCCCGATTTTATATTGTTATGAATAAAGGCTATAAACTGCTCAAGAGAAACTTCTTTTGATAGCTTCTCCTACTTTAATACATATAATTGGATAACTTAATAATATAAACAGGAGTTGTGATAATTTGAGGCTTATTCACACAATCAGGTATACTGAATAGTTTATGGCCATGGAGTGTTTGTTTCCTTGATTGTTTATTTGATTGGGTTGCTGTGAATTTTCCAGGATGTATGGCCATGTTCCTGAAACATTCTCTCCTGATGTTTCTCCCACCCTGGACATTCTACAGCTATATAAAGCCCCACTTGCCTAATTTCCAACAGACCTCACAACCTCCGAGGATGCCTGCCACAGATGTGGGCGAAACGGCAGGAGAGAATGCTTCTGGAGCATGGCCATACAGCTCTGAAAACTCACAGCAACACAGTGATTCCAGCCATGAAACCTTTGACAACACATTGTTTGTTAGATTTATTCCCCATCTTTCCCAAAACTGAGAATTGAGATGGTTCAGCAGGACTCAATAAAAACTGGATAAAAAATAAATTCACATCCTAAAAACACTTAGACTAATGTCTCAATAAAAATATACAGCAAGTACAGTGCCCACTTCAAAAAAAGCCCATCCGAATACAAATAGTCAGTTACAAAAAAATTGGTTGATTAAAAACATGTTTGCCCATAGGCCAAGGATAACAGGAAGAAACGTTTCACAGTCTGGAAGCCACCACCTAAAAAGTCCTTCACAGAAGGTGGCAGAACTGAGAGGAAAAAACTCCCACAAAGATCCTAAAATCTGCAGAGGCTGACATGGGAGAATGTGATCCTTTAGATGGCCTGAACCCAAGCTACTAGGGGCCTCATAGATAACGAAGAACATTTCCAATTTTGTCTAGAAACAGGCAAATAACCAAGGTCTGTGAAAACAAGAAAAGCTGTCCAAGAATGGATGGCTCTCAATAGCCTTGTTGAATTTTAACAAGGAAATACATCTTTAGATTTCGACATGCTATTTAATGTTCCCTCTGGGTAATTGTACACAGCTATTATTCCTATTATTATTTTTGCACAATTGTTTTAAATGTTAACAATAAAAATATTTCTAGAAGAAATCAGTTAGAGGGGAATGTGATCAGGAGGATTATGGTTGCATTCTTGTCCTGGCGGACTTCCCATAAGTATCTGGTTGTCCTCTATGCAAACAGAAGACTGGACTAGATTAAGACTTTGGTATGAACCATCATGCTGTTGGTTTAAAAAAAACTCAAAACTGAATCTCTGAAACTACCTCAGAAGTTCACTGATTATGTAAACAAGCCCACAGTCAACCAATGTGATTTGAAATTCAGTCATAAAAACATAAATTTAATATGTTTTAGGATCATACCTGGCTGAGGCTCATCTGAGAAAGTGCATTGATTGATTAGAAAGGAAAGGAAAGGAAAGAAAGAGAAATTAGGATTAAGAGCAAATCAACACTGATCGTAATCAACACAGACATTTCTGACCCTTTGCAGGTTCTGAGATTAAAATCAGGTAAAAGTTAGAAATATTAAAGGAAATATTAAAGACTGAATGAAATTTGATTTTGAATTAAAAGCCACTACTGATTACATCCAAATCTCAAGTGGTAAACGTAATATTTATTTGAAAATTAATTCTGCTAGTAGCATAAAACGTCAAAGTTAAGGGAAGCGCTGCCCTGGAGAAACAACACACTCAAAGTCACACAAAGTTGCAACAGTCCTTCAGTACATTAGTGGGCCCATAAATATAGAATTGTTAGCTCCAAATTGTTGTTGTATATCTTCAAGTCAACAAATTTGGAGGGGGTGTTGTACTCTTAAAAGTTATACTAAATGTGTAGGAGTCATTGTTGTTATGTACCTTCAAATTATTTCCAACACATGGCAAACTAATCAGTGGATTTTCTTGGCAAGATTGCTCAGATTTCCTCTGAGGCCGAGAAAATGCGATTTGCTCAAGGGCATCCAGGAGGTTTCATGGCCAAGCAGAGATTTGGCCCTGGTCTCCATAGTCCAACACTCAAGCATCGCTGACTCTGGCTCCAAATACTAGATTTTATATGCAACAGGAGATATACAGATTGTGTTCTACTGGTAGATCTCAGGTTAATTCACAGTAGATTGGCAGAATTTCTAACTCCCTATTGCTTAACCTTAACAACAAGAATCCCATTCAACTACAACACACAACTATACTACTTAAATGAAGAAAACATGGCAGAGGTGTACGAGAATCCAGGAGATGATTACTGTGCACTAGGACTGAACTGAGTTCAGTTCTGGTCCTCAATTTAAATTCCTGAATACAATTATATATTTCTAGCACTAGGGTATGGTTGGCAATTTTTTCCAATTCTAGTACAAAACAGTTCCACACAAACCTGATGTCTACTCTTTCCTGCTGCAGAACATGAAAGTGACAGATTCCATGTATTATACTTCACTGAAGCTTACTAATTTACTTATTACAGTGGAAGTATATTTTTCCTTCAAATAACTCAGGATAATATGTACAGTTGTTTCTCATTTTATCTTTCCACTGACTGTGAGGCCAACTGT
The DNA here is from genome assembly GCF_035594765.1 of Anolis carolinensis. Taxonomy (NCBI): domain Eukaryota; kingdom Metazoa; phylum Chordata; class Lepidosauria; order Squamata; family Anolidae; genus Anolis; species Anolis carolinensis. The sequence continues at coordinate 212,143,938 of NC_085841.1, read as the reverse complement.
ATTTCCCTTGTTTCTCAAAAATTCAAGCCAGTTTGCATGCATTATTTTTTTTAAAAGGCAATAGTCACTTACTGCAAAGTGGGGACTCATCAGCTCCATTAGGGCAGTCTGAAAGATTGTCACATACTTTGCTCAGATTGACACACATGCTGTGGCCTGGGCACTGCCATTGCCAGCTCGGGCATCGGAAAGGAGGAGTAGGGCAGTCACTCTCGTCGCTCATATCCCTGCAGTCATTGTCTCCATCGCAGACCCAAGCGCGATAGATGCAGTTCCCGTTGTCACAACGAAAAAGAGTGGGAGGGCAGGTCCTGGGTGGACATCTGTGATGCTCATCAGAGCCATCCACACAGTCAGGGTGTCCATCACATTCCCAGTTAGCTGGGATGCAGTTGCCATCAGACTGACACTGGAATTCATTTTGGTGACACATCCCGGGTGGCCTTGTAGCTGGAACAGTCATATTAAGCAAGTGGGTCAGTGTCCATGATTATGTGGAAAAGCAAACTTAACTAGTAATCTATTTTCTCCGTCAACTGGCCAGATGTCAACTAACTGCAGTACATAGGTATGGATAAGCCAAAGGAAATGTACAGGCCCTAAATTCAATTTGAGAGAAAGTTTGAAATTAGCAGGACCTGTTAGCGAACATTAAGTCCCACTGATTTCAAAGCTCTTCTTTTCATTTTATTTAAGTAATTGCATGGAGGAGATGTAAAAGCTACTATCAAAATACCATTGGTGTTGAAATAAGAAACAAGAGTTTGATCTACCAGAAACTGTCCTGAATATGGACAGAACAAATGTTCCCTTGTACCCTACATAAATACGATAAAGATATATGCAACATCTTCCCTGACTTACAGATGCAGTCTTTGCAGAAATAAAATGATTTGAAACTGACTTTTCACTAACACATATGATGTAGTATTTCATTTAGCTGGAAAAAGTATTTTGGGTGCAGATCGTAATTTCAAATAAGTGGTTCAAATGCAGAATATACATGCTATACACTACAATCTTTCCAGTGTCAGGTTAAGTGTTTTTTTCATTTCACCCAATCATTAGCAATTAGTCAAGGAGCTGCTCTACTGCTTCAAATCCTTTCGAAATTCATTTAGTTCTTTGTTTGTTTGTTTTTGTTCATGAAAGTTAATATATAGGTATCTTGTAATATGATTGGAAAACCTTCATTCCCCTATATAAAAATATAGGCCCCTTCTACACTGCCATACAATCCAAATTATCAAAGCAGATTATCCACATTAACTGCTTTGAACTGGATTATGAGTCTATACTGCTATATAATTCAATTTAAAAGCAGACAATCTAGATTTTATATGGCAGTGTAGAAGAGGTCATCGTCTGAATAAATTTCTTCACTATAAGAACTAGCAGTTCATGAAAATACATCCTGAATGCAGTTAATCTTTCCAAACTTTGTTCCTGAAGTAGTATACTTACGGCAATTAACCTCATCTGAGTGATCATTGCAGTCAAAGACACCATCACACTGGTAGTAATTACTGATACACTGGTCTCCACTTGCACATTTAAATTCAGTGGAACTACAGTTGTAGACTACAGTGGAAAAAAGAAAAATGATTATCTCGGATGTTATTTTTTAAGGACAAAATTCCAAACAGCTATTTAGTAATGGTAGTAATTGTACAGAACACAGGATGCAAGCATTATAAACAAGCATGTTATTTATCTATACACATACTAAAAGTTAAAATCTGTATGTGTGTATGTGGCATGGATGTCCACTCACAGTCAGTCTCCGGCCTGCACAACGAGGCGATAGTTCCCAGTGCTGTGGAGCCACCACATCACTCCCTTCCAGGACATTGCAGGTTATAGCGAGCACATCCCAGAATTCCTCTTTCTCTCTATTTGCATGACCACACACACTGCCTCTCCCTTAACCCTTCCCTACCTTTTCCTATGGCACACAGAAAACAGAGAAATTGATCAGCAACTGAACAGACTAGAGGGAGGTGGGGAGAATTCACCATGATTTATAGGAGTTGTAGGGACTGGGATATATAGTTCACCTGCAATCTAAGAGAACTCTGAACCCCACCAACAATGGACCTCGAACTAACTTGGCACACAGACCCAACACGGCCAACTACGAATACTGGCAAACTTTGGGGGTGGTTGACCTTGACATCCAGGAGTTATAGTTCACCTATATTCCGAGAACACTGAACCCATCTGATGGCAGATCTGGACAAAATTTGGCACACAAATTCAACGTGGCCAACTGGGAATACTGGTGGACTTTGGAGGCAACTGACCTTTATCTCTGGGAGTTATAGTTCACTTGTATTCCATGAGCCCTCTGAACACCAACAAAGACGGGTCTGGACCAAACTTGGCACACAGACCCAAGACTGCCAACTTGGGGTGACTGACCTTGGCATCACAGACTTATAGTTCACCCGTATTCAGAGAACACTGAAACCAGCAAGTGATGGAGCTGGACCAAACTTGGCACACACACCCAACATGGCCAATTGTAAATATTGGCAGGCTTTGCGGGTAATTGACCTTGACACCAGAGAGTTATAGTTCACCCGTATTCAGAGAGCACTGAACCCAGCAAGTGACAGATTTGGACCAAACTCGGCACACAATCCCAATATGGCCAACTGTGAATACTGGCAGATGTTTCAGGAAGATTGCCCTGATATTACCTAACATCCAAAAATAAAACAAGGCCCTTTTCAAATAACCCGGGCATCACCGGGTACCCAAGCTAGTAGGGAATAAAACACATGAACAAACCATGGTATCATTATTTCCTACAAGATGAAATATTTTTTCCAGGTGAAAAGATCAAGTTGAATTTTGTATTATTATTGTCTTTCTCAGCTCATACAATAATTGTTATGCATTCTAATACATTTTCAGAATAGTTCAAGCACAAATTAATGCTACTAAACAAACTGGAAGAAAACATATTCTTAAAATGTATAGTAAATGTGTAAGGAGTCATTGTTTTTATATACAGTACCTTCAAACCATTTCCAACAAACAGCGACTCTAAAGGCAAGCCAATCATCCTGCCTTGGCAAGATTTGTTCAAAAGGAGTTTGGCTTCTTCATCAGAGGCTGAGAGAGTGTAACTTGCCCAGTGAGTTTCCATGGCTGAGCAGGAATTCAAACCCTGTTTTGCCAGTGCTGAAACCACTATAGCACACTGGCTTTCATGAGGATGTGATAATGAGTCCTATCAAATATTTTTAATAAATATAGCAAAATTTCTTTTTAACATAATTTTTCAAAAACTTATCTATTATACTGTTCTCCTTCTAATCCCATAAATGGACAAACCCGGTTTTTCAAAATTATCCAGTAGGTTTGTGCTTGAACTTATTATTTGAAAGATCCATGTTTTCTAGTCCTCGTTTAAACACAACCTGTTACCTCACTAATTGCAGATGACACTTCATGTTATGATTGAGCCTCATGGCTCTGTTACTGACAGACGTGGGCGTAAGACTCCTCGAGAGTCAGATACTCTCGAGGAGCGAGAAAGAAAAAGACTGCGAGACATTTTTGCAGCACCATCTGACGAAGAGTCTTTTGAGGGGTTTACGGAGAGAATGGAGGAGGGGCTGGTTAGCTCGGAGGAGGATGAGATGGATTGGACTCGGGTAAGGGAGGAATTGGGTGCCACTGGTCATGATGGGATAGAAGATGAATGGGGACCTTCAGGATTAGACCCATGGCTTAGCTGGAGGGATGGGACGGGATCCACAGCTGGAGATGCTGTGGGGCGTAGTCAGAGGTGTTCCAGCTCTGATGAGGAAAGTGATGAGGAAACGCCCGGGTTAAGGAGGACAGCTGACAGTGATGAGGATTTGTAACTGGCATAAAATGGGGCTTGGGAGCAATTGCAAATTGCGTTGGGCAAGGTAATCTGGACGAACGCTTGGGATCTGTGTGGGACGCTTTCCTGAAGACTGGTGTGTTTTCCTGTGCTGAGACGTAAGTTGTTTTGGAATTCAGGGTCAGACGGCGGGAGGAATTGTGTGGGCATTTGTTTGTGCAAACCTGTGCTTACTCTTATTAGCTTGACCTTCCGTCGTCTTCTTGACGGACGCCATCTCCTGTTTTGAAAACTCGGACTGAACTGACCACGGCTTGTCTTCCCCCCTTCTTGGACTTGGAATCTACAAACGTCTGCTTCTGGCTTTGATCTACGGAAAGGAACTGGGTCTACTCTACTGCTACAATCCTTGGCTGATCTGTTCGTGTTGGAAATCCTGTCTGCTGTGTGTGTGGGAGCGACGCAAGTTACTCTAAGCACAGTGTTGGCAGCAGTGAGGAATCTGCTGCCAATTAGTTGCATTCTTTTGTATCTTTTGTTCCTCGGCTTTTGTTTTGTTTATCCCCAGGCTGAAGCAAGCAGTTTGTTTTTACCCGGATTAAACTCCGGTTTAATCCGGTTTATCTTTTGAACGTTTTTCCTTGCCCCTTTTTGCTCCTAAAGGCTAATACTGCCTGGCCCTTGTATTTTACGGGCATTTTTGAGTTCTGTAATCCAATAAACTCTGTTATCTTGAACCTTGTGGCGTTCTGTCCTTGACAGATTGCCCAACGCCCATAAAAAGTTTATTGCAGCAATAAACCCGTCAGGAAGACGATGGAGGAGTTAAGGGCCAAATTTGAGCAATTACAAACGGCTTTTACCGTCAGCCAAGCAGCTCATGCTGTGAAAGGACATGTTTTGACTCCTGAACGCTTTGACGGAACCAGGTGCAAGTTGCCAACCTTTTTGGCACAAGTGGAGCTTTATTTTTCCCAGCTCAGTGCTCATGCTTTTCCTACAGACACTAGCAAGGTGGCATTTATTTTGAGTTTGTTGACCGGTCCCGCAGGACAATGGGCCACTAATTTAATTTTGGGAAATGACCCAGTCAAGGACAATTTGAATAATTATTAACTGACACTTTTGGGGATCCTCTCCGCACGGAGAATGCTGGGTGGGCTCTGTATCGGTTGAAACAGGGAAAGGGGACTGTTTTGGATTACTTAAATAAGTTTAACTTGTATCGCCACCAGCTGGATTGGGGGGAAAATGCATTCATGCTTTTATTTACTGCCGGGTTAAGTGATATGCTCCAGGATGAATTAGCACGCTTGGAGCCGGCTGAAAATTGGGACGCCTTAGTAGCTAAGGTGCTGCGTTTAGACGCAAGGTTCGAGGCTCGTAAACACTCGAAAGCAATGTGTGCGCCACCCATGCATATTACCAGGGCACCTGTGGTGATGGGGGAAGAGCCTATGGAGCTTGGGGTCTTTAAAAAGCTGTCTACAGAGGAAAGGAGCCGTAGGAGGCAGCTGGGGTTGTGTTTGTACTGTGGGAATGCGGGGCATTTTGCCAAAAACTGTAATGTGAAACCTTCTCAGGTTTCGGGAAAAGGCCAGCCCTAGTGCGACGTGAGTCCAACGCACTAGGGCTCCTCAAGCAGTCAACTGAGGGGAGGAAGCATGTTTTCGTACCCATTACATTATCTGTTGGGGGAAGGGAACTTGTTTCTACTTTGGCACTGCTGGACTCAGGGGCTACGGTCTCTTATGTAGATATTGAATTTGCTAAGAAGCATGGCATTCCTAGAGTGCGCAAGGCATGCGACGTGTGGGTGGAAGGAGCAGATGGGAGACTGCTGGAGACTGGGGTGGTTAACCATGAAACCTCAGCAGTAATGTGGGAGGTGCAGGGAGTAACGGGAACGTTTGTGTGGGATATTACGAGTTTGCCTAGATATGATGTGATCCTGGGAATGGATTGGCTAGCTGTAGTAAATCCACAAGTAGATTGGGCGACACGTAAAGTGACCTTAAAGAGGCAGGATTGTTGCACTCTGAATGTTACTCAATCTGATATGGAGGGAGTGCCTGCTGAGTATGGGGAGTTCTCTGATGTATTTTGTAAAAGAGAAGCGGACAAATTACCACCGCACAGGCCATATGATTGCGCCATCAAGTTAGCAGAAGGTGCGAAATTGCCAGCAGGAAGGCTGTATGCCTTGACTGTACCGGAAAGGCAAGCTTTGAGGGAGTTTCCAGATGAAAATTTAGCCAAGGGGTTTATTCGCCCATCTAGCTCTCCAACTGCGGCACCAGTATTCTTTGTAGCCAAAAAGACTGGGGAACTTAGGCTGGTCTGCGACTATCGGATCCTAAACAAATACACCATTCGGGATAGGTACCCGCTACCTTTAATCTCGGAACTATTATCAAGGGTGCAAGGGGCTAAGGTTTTTACCAAGCTTGACCTGCGGGGGGCATATAACTTAATCCGTATACGGGAAGGGGATGAATGGAAGACGGCATTTAACACGTGTTTCGGATGTCACGAGTTCCGAGTCATGCCTTTCGGACTTTGCAACGCTCCTGCGGTCTTCCAAAGGTTCATGAACGATGTGTTCAGGGACCTAATTGACCAATTTTTAGTGATTTATTTGGATGATATCTTGATTTTTTCTAAGGACGAGAAAGAACATCGTCAACATGTCAAGCAGGTTCTGCACCGTCTGCGGGCTAATGGGCTTTTCGCCAAGGCTTCCAAGTGCGTCTTTCATGTGCCTGAAGTGGAGTTCCTAGGTCATGTAGTGTCAGGTAGGGAACTTAAAATGGATCCACATAAGGTCGACGCCGTTAACTCATGGCAGGAGCTAAAGACTAAGAAGGATGTACAAAGGTTCTTAGGTTTCGCTAATTACTACCGGGAGTTTATTCCGAATTTTGCAAAGCTCACGGTACCTTTGACGCAGCTCCTGCGTAAGAAACAGCCATTTGTGTGGGGGCGGGAAGCTCACGATGCATTTCTACAACTTAAGTCTAGTTTTCAATCGGACAACATACTAACACATCCTGATGTTGACAAACCGTTCGTGGTAGAAGCGGATGCTTCTAGCTACGCGTTGGGGGCTGTATTGTCTCAGAAGGATTCCTCAGGGACCTTGCGTCCCTGTGGTTTTTACTCGCGGCAACTAACACCCTTCGAGCAGAACTATACCATATGGGAGAAGGAGTTGTTGGCGATTAAGGTGGCGTTTGAGGTGTGGCGGCACTGGCTTGAAGGGGCACGGCACCAGATTGTGGTCAGATCTGATCACAAGAATTTAGAGCACTTACAAACAGCAAAGAAGTTAAACCAGCGTCAAATCCGATGGGCTTTGTTTTTCTCCAGGTTTAACTTCAAGGTGCAGTTCGTGGAGGGGAAGGCAAACTTGCGGGCCGATGCTTTATCCCGCAAGCCGGAGTTTAAAACCAATGAGCAGGTAGTATGTCAGACCATCTTGCCTACTGCCTCTCTATGTGTTGTAGACAATGAGCTCGGGTTACATGACCAGATCCTTGAGGCTCAGAGGGATGATGTGTGGACTCAGGAGCAACTGATGCTGCTATCAGCAGGTAACCGTACAATACTGCCACATCTACAAGATCAAGACGGAGTATTGGTACGCAGGGGGCAGGTCTACGTACCAGTGGGGGCCCTCAGGTTGGAGGTGATTAGAGCCCACCATGACGAACCCATGGCTGGGCACTTTGGCAGGTTCAAGACCGTACAGCTTATCACCAGGAGCTACTGGTGGCCAAAGATGCGGCAAGACATTCTGCGCTTTTGTGACAGCTGCGCTGTTTGCCAGCAGAGTAAGACGCCTGTTGGGCGCCCTAGAGGGTTGTTGTCGTCTCTACCTGTTCCGGAGAGGCCATGGCAAATCATTTCCATGGATTTTATTTCAGATTTGCCTAAGTCTGGGGGTTATACTTGTATTTGGGTGGTGGTGGATTTATTTAGCAAACTGGCTCATTTTATTCCTTGTTCAACCATTCCGGCGGCCCCTACGTTGGCCTTACTATTTACTAAGCACATCTATCGTTTGCACGGAGCACCCGAGGTGATTATTTCAGATAGGGCTCCGCAATTTGTGTCACGCTTTTGGAAACATTTCCATGAGTGCTTAGGGACTAAGTTAAACGTTTCTTCAGCCTTTCATCCGCAGACGGATGGACAGTCGGAACGGGTTAATGGGCTCTTAGAGCAGTATTTGCGTTGTTTTTGTTTAGATCAACCCACGGCTTGGGTGAAGTGGTTACCGGTGGCGGAGTTCGCTTACAATAATGCGGTGCACACGTCTAGTCAGCATACGCCATTTGAGCTAACTTATGGTTTTCACCCACGGGGAGGTGTGGCGCTGTCGACCAATGTGGTCTCTTCGGACCCTGTATACCGCTCTTCGGAAATGGCTGCACTGCATGATGTTGCCCGTCGCTTACTGTTGGAAGCTAAGGCAACGCAAAAGACTCAGGCTGACCGCCACAGGCAGGCAGGGGAGGAGTTGGAAGAAGGGGATTTGGTGTGGTTATCTTCCAAACATATTAAACAGGCTGGGGGAAAGTTTGCGCCGCGATATTTGGGTCCCTTTCCTATCGTTAAAAAGATTTGTTCCGTTGCGTTTCGTTTGCGTTTACCGTCTAGTTTAAAGGTCCATCCAGTCTTTCATCGTTCGCTGTTGAAACTAGATACCTCTAGTCGTCGTGGTGCTATAGCGGAGGGTATCACTGCCACTTCTCCGCCATCGGGGGAGGAGGCCTTTGTGAGAGGGGATAGTGTTATGATTGAGCCTCATGGCTCTGTTACTGACAGACGTGGGCGTAAGACTCCTCGAGAGTCAGATACTCTCAAGGAGCGAGAAAGAAAAAGACTGCGAGACATTTTTGCAGCACCATCTGACGAAGAGTCTTTTGAGGGGTTTACGGAGAGAATGGAGGAGGGGCTGGTTAGCTCGGAGGAGGATGAGATGGATTGGACTCGGGTAAGGGAGGAATTGGGTGCCACTGGTCATGATGGGATAGAAGATGAATGGGGACCTTCAGGATTAGACCCATGGCTTAGCTGGAGGGATGGGACGGGATCCACAGCTGGAGATGCTGTGGGGCGTAGTCAGAGGTGTTCCAGCTCTGATGAGGAAAGTGATGAGGAAACGCCCGGGTTAAGGAGGACAGCTGACAGTGATGAGGATTTGTAACTAGCATAAAATGGGGCTTGGGAGCAATTGCAAATTGCGTTGGGCAAGGTAATCTGGACGAACGCTTGGGATCTGTGTGGGACGCTTTCCTGAAGACTGGTGTGTTTTCCTGTGCTGAGACGTAAGTTGTTTTGGAATTCAGGGTCAGACGGCGGGAGGAATTGTGTGGGCATTTGTTTGTGCAAACCTGTGCTTACTCTTATTAGCTTGACCTTCCGTCGTCTTCTTGACGGACGCCATCTCCTGTTTTGAAAACTCGGACTGAACTGACCACGGCTTGTCTTCCCCCCTTCTTGGACTTGGAATCTACAAACGTCTGCTTCTGGCTTTGATCTACGGAAAGGAACTGGGTCTACTCTACTGCTACAATCCTTGGCTGATCTGTTCGTGTTGGAAATCCTGTCTGCTGTGTGTGTGGGAGCGACGCAAGTTACTCTAAGCACAGTGTTGGCAGCAGTGAGGAATCTGCTGCCAATTAGTTGCATTCTTTTGTATCTTTTGTTCCTCGGCTTTTGTTTTGTTTATCCCCAGGCTGAAGCAAGCAGTTTGTTTTTACCCGGATTAAACTCCGGTTTAATCCGGTTTATCTTTTGAACGTTTTTCCTTGCCCCTTTTTGCTCCTAAAGGCTAATACTGCCTGGCCCTTGTATTTTACGGGCATTTTTGAGTTCTGTAATCCAATAAACTCTGTTATCTTGAACCTTGTGGCGTTCTGTCCTTGACACTTCACATCTTTGCAAATAACATTATTTTTAAATAAGAGCTGATACATTTTTAAATAACTAATAAGATTTATAATATGAAACAGAACAGCCTGCAAAAATATAACATCTCCTTGTATCGGTGGGAGTCATGGGTGGATACTTAACTGCAATCATGTTCATCTGCTCCATCAATACAATCCTTGTCACCATCACAGACATAAAATGGATCAATGCACCTGTGATCAGGACACTGGAATTGACCAGGTTCACACGTTTCTGTGAAAGCTATGAAAAGAACATTTTTTAAAGAAAATACAATGTCAATTCTGCTGCCTAATCCCTCATCCTCATTTTGCATAAACATGGGATTTGGCTCAAGGACCCCAATAGATACCATCATCCATGAATGCTCAAATCACATTATATTCAAAGGAGTGGTAAAATAGTGTCCCTTATATAAAAAAAGATAAAATCAAGGTTTGCTTTTAGGATTTTTGAAAAATATTTGTAAGCCATGGATGGTTGAATCCATAGTTGTGGAATCTGTGGACATGGAGGGCCACCAATATTACAAAATGTTTCTCATCCTAGTGTTCTCCAAGTGCTTTTGACTACAAATCTCATCATCTCAAGAATAGGTCATACTGGTCGGGCCTAACAGGAGTTATAGTCTAAAACATCTAGAAAGCATAAAATTGGGGAACTCTGCACAGAACAATCCTAAGGAGGATGGAGGGGGGGTCTACTTGCAATCAAAGAGATAGCTTAATCATGACTGAAGTCCTTCTAATTTCAGCAGAAGCTGAGTACAACTAACTTAATCTGGATCAACACATTTGTTTGTCTTGGGGCATTTATTTGAAGGAGTTATAAGCTCAATGAAACCTAATCTTTAGGAAGTGTGCTAATGACTGAGCCATAGTTGCGTAGGAAAGCAAAGAAACAAAGCAGCCACTTTGAAAACCTTCACCAGGATAAAAGGTTAGGTGTAAGAGAGACAGGCAGGCAAGTGCAAAGGTCAGTCACTTTGGTGTTCAAGTGCCAGGAAGCAAGCCGTTTTCCCCTCAAATGCCTCCATGCTTGATTCGAGTAGAACCGACACCCTGCCAGCAATGAGTTCAAACTAGGGGTTTAAGCTCATTGGCTGGTTCTCCCTCTTCCTGCACTGAGGTCCACATAGAGCACATATGTCAAACACAAGGACCATGGGCCACATGTGGCCCACCATGTCATTTTATGTGACCCACGAGGCCTTCAATGCCAGGGCAGCATAGTTACATTTATATAGTCTTACAATTACAAACAGCCCTTTGAATGCAACCATGAGGATGACATGACCCTCATTGACTTGAAGGTTGGGTTGCTGACCTGAAGGCTACCAGGTTCGAATCCCACCCGGGGAGAGCGCGGATGAGCTTCCTCTATCAGCTCCAGCTCCATGCGGGGACATGAGAGAAGCCTCCCACAAGGATGGTAAAACATTAAAACATCCAGGCGCCCCCTGGGCAACATCCTTGCAGACAGCCAATTCTCTCACTCTAGAAGCAACTCTGGTTGCTCCTGACATGAAAAAAAAAAACCCTCGGTGGAAATGAGTTTAACATCATTGGCATAAAGCCACAAAGGCCACAGGGAGAACAAAGCCATCCACAACATACCAATCGACCTGGTCTTTTTCCACCCTACCCTGCAAAAGAGGCTGCATGGTAAGCCTTCTTTCTGGTGAGGGTGGAAACAAGGTGGGACTGCAATTTATCATGTGAGCCAAAAGGGAGAGAGGCTACTTTCAGCAGAGAGACTTGTTTTTGTATATGATACAGCCGTGCTGACTGTTGTACTACACCTGAGCAATCAGAATGACCATCTGGCTGTTTAGGAAAACCATGCCTCCCTTTGGTAACAAGACATCAGAAAGTTGAAATCAATACACCATCCTATTCCCAGACTTACTGCAGTTTTTTTCATCTGACCCATCGCCGCAGTCATTGTCCGTATCACACATCCAGATTCTGGGAATGCACTTGCCGTTGTCACAGGTGAACAAGGTTGCAGGGCATGACGTGGGGCCCTGCGTGGGGCAATGAAGTTCATCACTGTTATCCAGACAGTCATTATGTTTATCACACCGCCACCGTCTGGGAATGCACTGGCCATTTCGACAGGTAAAAGCTGACGTGGCACAAGAAGTGTCTAAACAAGAAATAAAATGTCAAAACTTTTGCTTCATATTAACAAAACCTTCCGTTTTCCCGACAAACTTGCTAAGTCTACTCAAAGCTTGTCTACACTAACCAAAACACGTATAATCATCACCAAGGGACAGCTAGTTGTCCCAATAATTCACAGTGGCTTTCGATTAGTATTCTAAGTTTTTCACTTTAAACTAACATGTCTCTCTGATGGTGTCAGAACAGAGTGCCTAATTGAGCAGCAGGAAGGAGGGGAGATTCATTCTGATATCAGCTGAAGTGCCTGCGAGGGCCAAGACTTTGGACAAAAAGATATAGAGGAGGAGATCATCCAGCAGAGTGGATGCAGTTCCGGATCATCTGGGCAATAGCCCTAGATTTGGCACAAAAAACACATCTGGACAGATTTACATTGGCCAAATCTGCCTGGTATAGATATGACATCAGATATAAACCCAACTGAACTCATTGGTACTTATTGTAGTTTTAAAACTTCTACGATTTGTATCACTGGAGCAAAAAAGCAAAATCTCCAGACATCATTGACTTAAATGCAACTGAGAGCAATCTCTTCCTCTTAGGCAGAATTTTCTTGCAAGTATGGCCCCTTCTACATTGCCATCTAAAATTCAGATTATCTGGCAGTGTAGAAGGTGCCTAAGATGTGTGAACAAGTTTCAAGCTTCACTAGGCCTTCTTCAGTTCACAAATGGAAACCTCACATTTACATTCCATTATAAACACTAATCTTACAATTATTGGAGCCCTTGCTATGCAAAGAAGTTCAATAAATCATAAAATCTTAGAATCATAGAATAACAGAGTTGGAAGAGACCACATGGGTCATCTAGTCCACCCCCTGGCATGTAGGAAAATGCATGAGTATGCACAAAAATGATGTCTAAAAATTATCAGAAGTATTTCTACAAGCCCAAAACCGTGCTAAGCAGATTTTTGCTCATGCTGTTTTCAGACATGAGAATGAGAAATTTTAGAAACTTTCTCCCCATATGAATATTTCTCATATTTTCCATTGATTCATTCACTATATTTTGAGGTTTCTTTTGAAAAATTTCAAAATTTGAAAAAATACATTTTACCCAATACCGTATCCTCCTTTTCTGACCAAACTCCATGACATTTTTGCTATTGCTGTTAAAATTTTAAAAAGCACCAAGCTATTTGCTCTAGTACGGGGGGCGGGGGGGGGGACATCTCGTGGGAGTCGCCAATTTCCCACAAGGGCCTTTATTACCAAAAACAAGAAAACTTTGCATTTTTCCCAAAGTTAACATATATGTGCTCAAAGAAGAAGAATACAGATTTTCATAAATATTTTCAATAAGCTATTTAATAAAGATAATTTGTAATTCCAAGTCTTTTCGAAGTAGTTTATGGAAAACCAGGATAAAAATATTTTAAATAAAACAAAACAAGCTAAAACTAAAAAAATAGCTGAAAAGATTATTTGAATGGTGAAATGGAGAAGTCTCCATAAAATAAATATATGAACAGCACTAAATTCTGAACTTAAAGGGAAGTTACAAAGTTCATTAGATCCAAACCCACCCGCCTCCTCATTTTTTTAATCCACTATAACTTTTACTTAGGAATACCAAATAAAGCAAACATCCCTTGCTCGTTTTTTAAAAATATAACCTAACTGCAAAAGGTAAGATACTATGCAAATATATTCAACCCTGGCTATTTCTTAAAACAAAGGTAAAAGATTAATCGTAAAAGCTAGATTGCCTATCTCTACACAGTGCGCATAACTCTATATCTACCGTATAATTTGTTAGAATTCAGCATATTGTAAAATATATTTTATATATAAAATATATATGTTCTATAAGGAGGGATAATGTCTATAAAAGTATGACTAGTTCTGAATGGCAGAAAGACTCAAGAAACCTGCTTTAATTTATACTTGGGGATAAACGTTGAATGAGTCCTATGGACAAACATACATCAAAGAATTCCATTGACATACATTGTCAACACAATGTAATCAAAGCTAATCCTGGGAGCTGGATCTGTCACAGGTATTCATATTTGTGCTTTCTTTGCAATCATGCCAGAAACCCTTCAATTGATGCAAAACATGACATATGAACTGACCCTGTAAGACCACCTCAGGTGGATGCAATACATTTTAACTGGCTCAAGATTTCCAGTGCATATACTGAGTATCTGCTGGAGTTTACTTCCAGGTTATCACATAGATAGTAAAATCCAGGGATGCTCTAGACTCATTCAATACAATTTGATGTTCTTTATATAATATGGCAAAATCAAGATTTGCTATTGGTTTTTAAAGTACTTTCAAGACAGGGATGGTTGGATATGTGGATACAGAAACTGTGGATATGGGGGGAAAGGACAAGTATCCTATCCATTAAAATATTTCAATTGGGGGATATACACAGTACTTACTCAGGGATCCACAGTTTTGTTCATCACTGTTATCATGGCAATCGTCTACTCCATCGCACTGATAGAACCTGGGTACACACCTCCCATTGCCACAGGAAAAGGAATATGCACCACATTGCAAAGTGGGAGGCTCATTGGATGGATCTTCAACACAGGTCAGCTGATTAGAACTTAGCTTCATCCCATAGGGACAGCCACAAACCCTCTGGAAATTAGGGACTGGGAAGCAGAAGTGACTGCAGTCTCCATTGGGATTTGTTGCTCTGTTGCAGTAGTTGTTGCCTTAAAAAACGTGAAAGATTAGTATATGTTTAAATTAAGGAACAATACAATTACTGTATACTATCGTTGCTACAAAAGAAGGAAAGACATTAGAAACTGCAAATGGTGACTGTAAGGGTCTGGCCCAGCCAAATTTATACACTACTAACTCCAATTGCTGCCACTGAAGAATGAAGAATATGCTTAAGGACACAATCCTTTATATTTATTTATTTATTTTTACATGCTCACCTATCTCACTTAGGTGTAAGTCTCAGTGAATTCAGAAGGAATTAATTCTAAGGATGGAAAGAACATTTATAGGCATTCAGATCAAAAATGAATTTCCCAACAGTCAGGAAGAAATCCAAATGTGTTGCAAAGAAATTATTCTCTAGACGAAAATGGCTGGGTTCTTTGGAAACTGTTATTGTACGGAAAACATGGTCTTTTACACACACAAAAACCCTACATTTTTCTCCACAAAATAATTTTTTACAATACTGCAGAACACCTGAATAATCCACAGAGGGGCATTTTTCCCCCCACAGCAGAAATATTAATGCTCTCCATCATAATTATGGATTCACATATCAAATGTATGGAGACTTAAAATGAACTGGGTTGTTGTATGTTTTCCAGGCTGTATGGCCATGTTCCAGAAGTATTTTCTCCTGACGTTTCGCCCACATCTATGGCAGGTATCCTCACAACCTCTGAGGATGCCTGCCATAGATGTGGGCAAAACGTCAGGAGAGAATACTTCTGGAACATGGCCATACAGCCCGGACAACATACAACAACCCTGTGATCCCGGCCATGAAAGCCTTCGACAACACATTAAAATGAACTTCATAGCAATGAGACCAATTATAAAGCAGTATATTCCTTTGGAATTTCCTCACATCGGAACTGCCATAATTTGAATACTTTGGGAAAAGTGAAATAATGCCTCATAACATGCATATCGATCCTTCTCCCAATAGTTTTTAAAAACCACAGAGATACATTACTAAATTTCAGATATCTATACAACTGTATCTTTCTAGAATAGTTCCCTACTTTCTGCAGAAGAACAAAAAGAAAGGTTGACACTTCCATATTCATATGAAACTCTGTGTCGTATAAGTAGGAAGTCCATTAATGTGATAGGATTCCCTCTGCCTCTCCTCTAAAAAAGGAAGCTATTTATAACTCAGTCTCACAGTATTAAATTTTGCTTTATTACACATATGTATTGATATGCTTATAATTACTAATTAATATTATACAATATACATTAATATAAACAGCCAAAACCTTTTCCCATAAGACTGAAATGCTTGTGAAGGAAACATAATTTTTACACTTACTGACATTTCTTCCCAAGAACCTCAATCATACTTTTGTATTCCCTGAAAACGATTAATATGTAGTTGGCCATTTAACCATGCTGCCAAACATAATGTTTCAATGTAAAGAATCAGCTCACCTGTTTGAAAATGAGCATTATATGCTTTCACGTGCATGATATTATTGATTCCTCTCCTAATAATAGTCATTTCTCCTCCATCAGTCTTTCGAACTCGAACAATTCCACCAAGCCTCCAGTCAGTAAAATATGCATAACCTGCAATTTCAGAGATCATTATTGTACAGTCACATCCCTAAGCCAATTGAGGGAAATGAAATGTTTTCAATGTAAAGTTGCTTTGTATGTTCTTCTGCTCGTGAAGTAGATACATATACAATTTTGATTCTCTTTTCTGTTGCAATCCCCACACCTCCATATCAGATCACATACTATGCACATCCTCTGCATACCACATCAGAAGCAGGAAGAATATTAGAGGATGGGTTGCAGTGGGAGAAAGCAGGCATCCCATCCATCCAAGGAAATTCCATTTATATTCATATTTTTGAACGGTCAGATCTTAGACAGGAGATAGCCAAAACCACTGTAGTGTCAGGAAAATATAAATATGAAACCTGCATTTTCTACCTAGGATCATAAATCCTTACTAAGAGAGTAGTATCCATTCAGTTAAATTCTGGTCGTAGTATAGTCTTACTAGTGGGTTTTTATCGTGTCAGAAGCAACTTGAGAACATACTGCAAGGTGCTTCTGGTGACAGAATTGGCCTTGTACAGAGACATTGTCCAGGGGCCATCCAGATGTGTTGTCTGGAGGCTTATCTCATGTCCCCACAAGCTAGAGCTGACGGATGAGAGCTCACCCATCTCGTGGATTCAAACTGGCAACCTTCAGATCAGAAAATTTCAGGTCAGCAGTTCAACCGGCACAAGGGTTTAACCCACTGCACCACTGCGGCATAGTAGTGAAAACAATATGGTGGTGGCACTTTGGTCTCATTGCAGGCACATGCGAGTGAAGAAGAAATATGTGAAAACTGGATAACAACTCCTTTGCTCCACCAGACATTTCAACTGAATTGGAGTCCTTCTGTGGACACAAGAGTTTGGTGTCTCTGCATGTGTCTCAAAAAATAAATAAATTAAGAAATGAAAGACCTGCAATTTAAGTACTGTGATCAAAATATTCCAATATGTAATGCCGTGTAATGCCATACCATGACAAACGGAGGACTGCAAGGACACTCACCTCCAAATATTGTGAGTCCAAATGGATGTGTCATCTGAGAAATGCGTTCAAGAGTCCTCCTGTCTAACCCATCAAATGTACTGTGTTCAATTTTATCAAAGAAGGCATCCACCCAGTAAAGCCTTAAAGAACTGGGAAAAATGACAACACTTTAATTGTTGAAACATTCACATGCTTCAACATCAAATTGGCTGAAAATCATGCTCATCCATTCTCTATTTATTCTAGCGCGGATTCTGAAAGCATGGAATATACAGGTCTGCACAAAATGTTCTTCATTATCACTGAGTACAGAAGTCATTTTATAAAACATGACGTGTTCCATAATTGTTGACCCAATGACAGTTATTTAAGCATCATATTTTTCTTTTAAAGGCACTTCTTCCTAGGAAATAGACTATTATTGTAATTAACATCATGGTCCCATATGACCAATAGTTTTTGTCTACCTGATGATATGATTAAGCCAGTGGAGAATGAGAGTAATGCTTTCTAGATTACAATTGCATTCACTTTGAAAGGAATCATATTTTTGCTCCCTTCCACGGGCACATATACAGGTGGGAAATATCACTGAAAGGAAGTGCTTCCTATACTTTTGAGTTCAGTACATATTGTAAATATGAATCATTTCTCCCTAACTGTATTTCAGAAATTTCCATTTCTTTAATCTTAGCCTTTCTTCCAGAATTTTTTTTGGGGGGGGGGGGGAGGGGGATGCAACAGATATATGAGAAAAAGATTTGTCTGTCTGCATTCTAGCAGTACTAATTGATTCATTGCCACATTTACTCTAGTATGAAATACATTTTTAGCGTCAATTCGCTGAGAAATGTCTGTTCAAAAATGCATATTTTGATTTTTCTTCTAACCTCCAATCAATAGCTAAGCCATTAGGCCACCCGAGTGTGGTGTTCACAATTGGCATGGCATGGGATCCATCACTCCAAGCTCTCATGATCTTAGCAGGGCGATACCAGTCTGTCCAAAATATGTATCTGAAAATGGAAATAAAATCAGTTGAAAGCTGAAACAAGAATGTTAGTCGCATTAAAATAAATAATCAACTTACAAACTTTCAAGTTTTTTTCTTTACTGGTCTTTATATTTTAGCTGCATGAGTGCAATTCTAATTCACCATTGTGTCCAAGATCCAGCCTAGCTGGCTCTGAGAAATTTATCACACCAGCCTGTTGTTTCATTGCAATCACATTGTTTAAGCAAACTGAACCAAATCACTGCTGGAATGAACTCACTGTGCTGACATTCCATAGGTGTGAATTCCCCTTATTAGTCTTCCTCAAAGCTTCACTTCCTACCCATGTCTGGCCTTTCTTTTTGTTCCCTATTTTGCTACAATTGCACAATTGCATCGTTTGGGCATTCCCATGAGACTTTTCTCCACTCCACAATACTGGGACTGAAACAGAAGGACATTACTACACAAAGAAAAGTGATAGATTAACAGCTATATTGGATTCATTTACAAGTTTTTTCCCATCAGCAAAGAGACAAGCCAATCACAACTCAAATTCAATGTGATGTGGGGACAGCTATGAACTGTGCAGTAAGTCACATCAATAGGTACTTTTTTCCTTGTTGTAATTCTGCTCTAGCAGCATTGTGAGATAGTCCTCAGCTGACCGTATTGTTCTGCGTAATGTCATTTTATTGTGTTTTTACTCTTTCTAATATGTTTTAATTGATGTACTTTGGTTATTGTTTTCGGGCCTTTGTCCCGTGTTAGCCGCCCCGGGTCCCAGCTGGGAGATGGTGGCGGGATAGAAAAATAAAGTTACCATATTTTTCGGTTTATAAGACGCACTTTTTCCCCCCCAAAATAGAGGGGGAAAGTCAGTGCGTCTTATAAACGCAATATGACCTCACGTCTTATCTCGCTGCTGCCGATGACAGTGTTGAAGAGCAGCAGCAGTAGCAGCAGCATGAAAGAAGAAGCAGGAAGCAACCTGGAAAGGGACTCTGGCAGGGGTGAGATCCTTCTTCCACACGACCCAGAGGTCGGATTCAGGATTCAGAAGGGAGAGCTCGAGGCCGGCGCTGCTTTGCAGGGATTCCCGAGAAAGTCGCGCGTCAAGGGAGAGGACGGAGGCGCGAGAAGGAAGGAAGGGAGAGCGAGAGGAGAGGACCCCAAAGGCGGGCGCCTCCTCCTCCTCCTTCTTCTCCTCCCCCTCCTTCTTCGGAGGCGCTCATCCCAGCCTCAGGGGCCAAGGAGGGCGGCGGGAGGCCGGAGGCGTCGGAAGGCGCAAGGTCACCCAGGCAGGAGGCGGAGGGGTCTCTTCTTCTCGGCAGGAAAGCTCCCTCCCTATCGCGAAACTCCCAGAGTCTGGCGGGAAGGAGGAGGAGGAGGAAGAGAAGAAGGAACCAGCCGGAGTTGTCCTCTCCTTCCTCGAAGACTCGCGGCAGCCCATGGGGGGTGAGGAAGGCCCAAGGGCTCCGGAGGGGAGACGTGGGGCAGCTGAGGATCATCGCCGAGAAGGAGAAGCGCCCACAGGAATGCGCGCCGGACCCTTCCCTCACTCTCCAAAACAAACCCGCGGATTCCGAAGCCTTTTGCCAGGTCACTTGGCAAAGGATCCCCTTCCCCCGCCCGCCCCATGCCCCTTCTCCTTCCCCATGGCTCAGGCTTCCCCCTCGGAGGCTGGCCGGGGAAAGGAGGAGGAGGACGCGCGCGGAAAGACAACACGCGGGGAAACGGAGCCGCAGACGCCGCTCCTTCTCCGGTCGGTTAGCTGATGACCCATTTGAAGACGGAGGCGAAGCAGGGCGAGCAGGCAGGCAGGCAAGAGGAGCCCCCTCCCCTCCTTTCCTCCAGGCCACGCCCCCGCCCTGGCCCCAATAGTACCCATTGGAAAAAAGTTGGGCCCTCGAGGTGTTTTGGACTTCAACTCCCACCATTCCTGACAGCCTCAGGCCCCTTCCTTTCCCCATTATTTTTCCCCATTTCCTCCTCTGAAAACTAGGTGCGTCTTATCATCAGATGCATCTTATAAACCGAAAAATACGGTACTTACTTACTTGAGGAGGCTGGATCTGCAATGACTTACAACTCTTCCCTCACAACAAACCCATTCTTCTGCTTTTGCAGTTCTTTGGTTAACAAATCTTAGGGTCCTTTCAGACAGTCCCAAATCATGAAAGTAACTGAGTTTTAAAAGCTGAATTCCTTTTGTGATTTAGGCCAGATAGAGGGTCCAGATCCCTAATTTTCCCTGGGTGACGGTAGATACATGCTGTCCCAGGTCAACCAAAGAATCTTCCCCCTCCCCTCTCCAAAGCTCCCTATGGTCCATTTTGACACACCAGAAGCTTTCTCCAATGAGCCTAAAGATGAAGCCAGGCCCCTCCAGAAAGTTTACAGGGAAAACTAGGGGGCTGGGAGGGAGGGTGGGGTGCCATCCCGCTCCTTCAGGCATTTAGAGCCTGAAGAACTGGGATGGCAATGGGGCTTGCAGAAGGCAGACCTGAAAGTCAATCCCCACAAGCCCAGCACCTGGAAAGATCTGGATTGTGCAGTAATCAGGATTAACCTGAGGTGTCATTTGGATGCCTCAGGTTAACCCGCAACCTTTCATGGCCCTTAGCGAGCTGAGCAATTCTTCTAGGAGTTTGTCCCATTGATCTATCATGTGACCGGCCAAGAAAGGAAAGTTTTCTCAACAGAAAGGGACAACAGAAATAGTTTTTGCCACAAGAAGAGTCTTGGGCCTAATTATAAACCAATACAGTAGACACAAAACTGAGCTGGCATTGCATTGTCCATTTTTGTGCAGGTATTCATATCTGTTTGCTATATATTCTATACTATTCCTAGTGATTTTATGCCATTTAAAATTATTTTATATATTTCTACCCCATGATAATTTGGACTGATTTTCTGCTAATTTGTTCTAAAAAAATTGTTGCATTGCATTGGAAAAAACAAATAAAACATTGTTGAACTGAACAAAGGGCAGGTAATCATAACTCAAAGATGTGCCACTTGTAGAAGGCTTGGGTTAATCCATTAAGAAATGCCTTTCTGCAATCAAAACTTCCTTCTGTCAGAAAACTACTAACAGCAATCTGCCAGCTGAATTGCTCCATTAGTTGGAGGTGAGCATCAACCCCTAGAGTCGACTGGACAACTCAAATATTTGCCTTTAGGGTTAAATAAAATGATCAGTTATCACCAAAAGAGAGTGTTTCTTTTTCATTGCCACTCAAGAAGTAAATGCCAATGGACAAATAAATGCAATTGACAGTTGTACTGTTAAAAGTAACCCTTGCTCATCTGTTATGGATAAGTGTTAGAGAAAATATTTTCTGTTCATTATTCTTGTTCTATTCACATTAAAGAGTAAAGCATGAGAGGGGGAAACAGGATAGAGATGGGAGATAGTAAAAACTACTGTTAGAAAATATTTGTAGTGTAATCTTATACCACCACCCCAGAGTGCTGCACTGAATTCAGTAAAGTGAACTTCCCAGCAAGTGAGTGCATCACTACAGCTAAAAGAGGATTTTAAATAGCTTGCAATCCAAAGTGATGGGAAAGTATCATCTGGCCACAGAGCTAAAAGGTGGGAGAGGGTGCTCCAATCTGGAAAGGCAGCATGTGCTTAGTTATGGCAATAAAACCTGCACAGACTTGGTATATTTTACCTCTACAGACCAGAAACATTGAGTCAGGATTTGCTCCTCAGAAATGAATCTTGAAGACTGGGTAAATACAAGACATGCACTTACACTCCTCAGGAGGAGCTATTTATACAGATAAGACTACACAGATAACAGTAACTCTTAGGCTGCAATAAAATGTTTTCCAGTCCAAAAAGAGAGGGATCAGAACAAACACTTCTTGGTTTCTACAGATAATCCTGCTGAATACCCCTTTTGTGTTGATTCTGTACCACCTTGTGTTTTGCTCTGGATGTTGCAATTGGTGCCAGGAGAACAAGGGAGTAGGAAGCCAGAATAGAGGAAGGTATTTCAGATGAGAAAAGAGGCTCTTGAACTGAAGGCGTTAAGAGGAATGTTTAAAAGAAGAACTACAATGGCCTTTAAACACACAGGGGAAAAAGCAGGAAATGCTGCAAGCTTACATACTCAGAAGGACCATGTGGCACTGGAACAATAGTGTTCCAGAATGTAGACAGGGGGATCCTATTTGAACATCATCCAAATTAAAAACAAAACCCATGCACGTATATCAGGTAGAAAAGTCAGTTTGAATATCAATAGCATTCACACTTTCCATAAAGAAGCAGGTTTTGAGCAGGATAGTAATCAAATACATGGCCCACTACTTAAGGAGAACGGTATTACATAATAGTTGTGAATGTGTAGTTTGGCTCTACTACTTACCCAATAACTGGATGAACTACTATTGATCGAGGATTGTTCAAATTCTGGACGATGGCTCGCCTTGATTTATCAGCCAGTCTCATGACACTAATGCTTCTATATCGAGGGTCAGTCCAGTAAATATTTTTTGAAATCCAATCAAAACACAGGTCTTCAACACCTTCCACTCTGTTCGCTGCAAGGATTTCCTTACCTGGTATTTAGGGGGGAAACAGACAAATATCATGATTCCTGGAGGATTGAAATAACTAGACTGCAGAGAGAGAAAAATACGAAATCAGGCTGGCTAAGAGATTTTGAAAGCTTCAGTCCAAAAGTATAGTGCTTTCAAATTTCTGTTAAATTGCTGAATCCTTTTTGTTTCTTCAAAACAATAACTATTTTGTAACCAACCAGTTTATTTATTTATTTATAACATTTTTACCCCGCCTTTCTCACCCGAGGGGACTCAAGGTGAGAATGAGTTTAAAATGATGCTTGCTTCATCCCCTATTCAATATACAAGGAGGAGGAAGCTGAATCTATCAGACATTGTGAAATATTAGGTAGGGATAGTTATGACCATTTCCTCTTTGCACTCAAAGATTCAAAAAGGCTAGTAGGCTTCAGGATCAAAAGCAAAGAGCATATCACCTGTTCCATCTGTTTTTTGTTTATAAATTATGTCCTTGGTGGTATCTGAATAGAAGATGGTATCTTCCTGGGCATAGAAATCAATCCCAACAAAGTAAGAAGGGCTCCCAGTTACAGGGATGATCACATCTTCCTGGGTTGAAAGATTGAATGGGATGCCACGCACAGCCAGCTGGGATGAGAAGAGTAGAAATTGTTGCACAGCTATAGGAAAAGGAAATGAATGAGAACTTACTTTAAGCATTAAGTAACAAGCATAAAGCAACATATTTTGGAAGTAGCACTTCAAAAGAAATATAATAAAGAAGGAAAGAAAATTGGTTCCGATAAATACAAAACCCCATTTCCAAAGGAGTTACTCAATTAAAAATGAAAAGAGGAGAAAAAGTACAATAAATATCATATATAGCAAAATAAGAAGGACCAAATCTGAAAATATCAGCATCAGCAAACCTGTAGAACCAAAGGAGACCTCTGTTTCATGGTGGAAGAAATGCTGGACATAACTCTAATTATAAAAGCAAAATAAGGTAAAACTTAGTCCTAAATTTCATCCTCAACTAAAAAAGAATCCCATGGCTCATGGGAAGGTTTTGAGGTATGGGTCTTACAATTTCCAGAAGAAGTTTCCACAATATGGTGCACTTCTAGACAGAGCTTGGAAAAGGTACTTCTTTCGAATACACTTCTAGCATCCCTCAGCCAGAAGAGCTGGTGGCAATATTGACAAGGAAACTCTAGGAGGTGTAATTCAAGAAAGTAATTTTTCCAAGTTCCATTTGTGGGAACACAAACACCAGCACTCTGGTGATATGTGATAGTTTCACCAATTTCTAATAATGGACAGTAACAATGAGACTTATTTATATTGAAACTGGTGTGGAGAAAATAAAGTACAGTACTGCTCAAAATAAACAATACTATTCCTTACCAACACAACGCCGCCCATCTGCGTGCAAGTCAAAGCCCAGCATACATTTACAACGATAGCCAAGACCATCATTATCTGTTCTGTGACTGAGAACACAGATCTGATCACATCCTCCATTATTCCCACTACAAGGATTTCTTACTGAAAAAAAATACAGGAAATAAAGTTACTATTTATAGCTACAGTTTAGGCTTTCAAGTAGTTGCCTCCAGTAATATTTTTCAACAAAATGCACACAGAACATCGGAAACAAAAG
The DNA here is from genome assembly GCF_035594765.1 of Anolis carolinensis. Classification (NCBI taxonomy): domain Eukaryota; kingdom Metazoa; phylum Chordata; class Lepidosauria; order Squamata; family Anolidae; genus Anolis; species Anolis carolinensis. The sequence goes on along the minus strand of NC_085841.1, from coordinate 212,119,509 downwards.
GAAAACCATCTTCTACTGGTGGAACCTCAAAAACACTCAAAATCCAATTACTGGTTCCAAGTAGATTAGACCTAAGGGCACTTAACTCCCAATGTTTTCAAGAGGAAAGCTAAGCACACTTCAGTATAACCTCTGTATCTGCAGAACCAGTACCTGCAATTTCACTTATCTATGTCAGAAAAAAATTATCTCTAGACATTCTCTAGGTCCTCCAGCAATAATCAATGGCATGCTTCCAACAAAAGTTGACCACATAACCCCACTGAAGAAACTAAGAATGATAAGAGTGGTGTTATCTCTAACCTCTTTGTACCTCTTCCATTGTGATTCCACAGCATGCTTCCACTGGAAGCTGTCTACAATGTCATGCTGGAGGACCCAGAAATGCTTCTATATTGTTGGTCTGTCCAGTATTTTGGATGTCTCATTAGACTTACCATATGGCTGTCGGAGAGCATGATAAATTGTCACCCCATATGGACGTAAAGAAGACTGATAAATCACTTGTGGGTTAGAATCTGCAAATTTATTTGCCTTCATCAGTGCCATTTTTGTCCAGTCAGTAAAATATAAATTATGTTCAAAAAGGCTTATTCCATACGGATGAGGAATCAATGAACCTCCATGAGCTATTGTTCTCCTGTTTGGGGATTTAAAAAAGAATTGTTTAAATACTGAAAGCAATGGTATTCAGGTTAAAAGATTATTACAGTTCATCTCTCCTGGCCAGATTCTGCAAGTGAATTAGCAAATGACCTGTAGAATGACATTATGTACACTCTTCATCAAAAAATAACAATCAGATTTCAGGAAAAATATTTGGTTGGCACAAAGCAAAGGACTAAAGACAAAACTCAAAAGTTAATCAGGGGAGGTCAACAAAAGCAATTTTACTCTTTAAATTTTTGCACTGGCTTTGATGGTAATCCTGAAAAAAATCTAAGCATCAGAAAATCAATTATTCCAGCATATCCAAATAAATTAGTATTAATGTGTAGAGTGGCATTTTTGTATGTTATTTTGAATATGCTATTTATACTGGGATCAACATTCTTAGATTTCAGGAATTAAACAAACATTCAGTTGTGGAAGGAGCTTTTATTTGAACCTTCAATCAGCAATAAGCAATAGGCTTTTTATCTTAAAGAAACCAGTATTTCTCTACTTGCATTCTTGGGATAGGAAATCATGAAAATGCCCTTGAATACAGCAGATTACAATAAAACAAAACAAAGATAGCAGCAATGCTTTAAAATGAAGTTTGTGTTGGAAATGAAAGAATTAAAAGTGCAAGTAGCTGAACAATCTTATGAACAATTTATGAGTCAACATGTACAGCAGGAAAATACTTAAGCAGCTGGGTCTAGATCAATGATGGGCAACCTTTTGCACTTGGTGTGTCAAAATTCACCAAAAAACCTAGCATGACTTGGGTGGTGTGTGTCACTTCGAGAAAAAAACCATAATTTCACAATATATATAGTTTAAATAACAAAAAATATATAATTGTAATATATAACTGTATTTAATAAGTCAAAAACTATTTACTACCATTATTTCCATGTACAACAATCTATGGTACCTCTTGCAATTTCCACGCTGATTTATCTCTATTGTAGTTTCATTGTAGTCATGAATAATGAATAATATAATAATAATATAATAGTAATAATATAATAATATACTACAATAATAATAGAATAATAATAGAATGATTTTATGTGTGTGTGTGTGTGTGTGTGTGTGTGTGTAATGTGCATAATTCCCATGGAGTAAACAACAAAACCACTGGACCAAATCACACCAAATTTGGCCACAAAAGACATTAGTCATCCAATCAATCTGCATGTGGCAGCGTGGCAGCAAAAATGGCTAGGCGTGTCAGTGCTGACATGCATGTCATAGGTTGGCCATCACTGGCCTAGATGGTGGGCAGGAATGGCCGCAGCCGTAACTTCCTTGCCCGGTAAATTCGGCAGAGTATTTCCCAGAAATATCTTAGGGATGATATCTGAAACACCCCAAACCAGAAAATAATATACATATTAACATGTGCTTCTCCTCTCCTAACAATCATTTATGGGTATTTCGCAAAATAGGGATTAGCTACCATTTTCTTACTTTAGTCTATTAAGGTAGATGTACCTTATGTGAAAAATTTCACCTTTACGTGAAAATTTCCATACAATACTTCAAAAATCAGGGAAAAGATTTATTGTCATTAGGTTAAGACCCATGCTAATGACTTATAAGACCTACACAGATCAGGATCATACTATCTGAGGAAAAACCTTCTGCCATATAAATCGCCTTGCTCTTTATAAGCAAAAAAGGATGGACTTTGCTTACTTCCAGTCTACAATGAACTTCAGAGGGGGGTTATCTTTGCTGTGGTCTCACCCAAAATGGAATAGTTCCCTCTTAAAGACCAGGTACATCTAGTGCTGCTGGCTGATTCTGTTATCAAATGAAGACCCAGCTGCTTGCCCTGAGACATTTTCCTGACCATTTTTCCTAATTGTTAACCCTGTTTTTTACCCCTGGTTTTTAATGAACGGTTTTTGTGTTATTTTATTATCTCATTTGTAGTTATCAATTCATCAATAAAATGTATTAATTGAAAATGTGTCCCACCTCTGTAATCCGTCATAAGTTACTGTTTCGATGTAATCAAATCGACTATCCACCCAGTAAAGCCTTTTGGATACAATATCCAAAGTTATCCCAGCAGGCCAGCCTAATTTTGTTTTAACCAGGTCTAGTCGGTTTGTTCCATCCATGAAGGCTCTTTCCACTTTCGGATCACCAGAGAGACTATCCCAATCTGAGAAAAATAAATAACTATAAAAGAAAGAAAGAAAAATGTTACACATACAAAGAGATGCAATGAAGAGTCTAAATATGAACAAACTTAAATGGCATAAACTGTCACAGACCAAAATCCATTTCATCATAAATATGCTGTGTATTTCTAAGGGCTGTGTAATTACTTATGAATTTCTACAGGTTGTCCAGGGACTTCTGGTCTTTATCATAGTGTAATCCAGGGTAAACCAACTTAGCCTGTGTTAACAAAAACTGGGAAACGCTCCAATGTTTGGGCACAGTGTGGACAACATGATTTTGTCTGATATGGATTGGTCCGCTATCCACAAGGGTCACTGCTGCTATGCTCTTTTCCTTGCACTTGCTCATAAGTACATGGAAGATCTTCCAAGATATACCAGTTTGATACAAACAACAGGGTATTATGGCTTTATTTTTTCTGTACTAGGATCCTGAGACCCATACACAGACTTGAACAGTAATTTTGAACCCAGAAATATGTTTTAAATATTGTAAGTGAATGGATCTCACATTCCTTCCACTCCCAAATAATTCTTTTTGTGGTAATGGTTGTTTATCAAGTAATAATTTCTTAAATGTACAATCTTTGACATTTCGATCAAAGAGGCATTCAAGATAATTAACAATACTAATAGACACAACTGAAGTCCAAAACAACTGTTTTTTTGGATGGACACTTTGTTAGAAGACCTTCTGAGCAAGAAGCTTAGATGTCACTGTCTCTAATATGTAATACAGAAGGAAAAAGCTCAAAGCCAGTTTTTCCTATTACTATTTATTCTACATATGCACTGTTATAAAATTCTGTTTCATCAAACATTAAAACTTACCCAATGGTAGGATCAACAGCTATTCCTCTGGGGTTTCCCAAACTCTCAGCAATAAGAGTTACGCGATTAGTTCCATCCAGATTCACCATGTCAATTCTATTGACACTGGTCTCTACTATGTACAGTTTGTTGTTAATCCAATCCACAGCTAGGTTCTCAGGTGTGTCAACAGAAACGTTTAAAACCTCATGGATATCTGTGCCATCAATTCTGACTGAAAAAACCTGAAACAAAAGTTTGATTTTCAGTAGTGAGTATTTAGACATCCAAAGGACACCCTTCAAGGAACACTTTAATATTACTAACGCTGTACAGAAATTGTGTGCACCATTTATAAACAAGAGAAAATCAAAATCTTACATTGGCACTATGTAGATATATGGTTTCAATTTTTTAGCCATTCCTCCTCTCCCCCCAGTTTGTCCTTAGTTTCTTTTTGAAACATGGTAAGTTTAGATCTGCATGGCTAATAATAACCATTAATGGAGTCGGAAGCTATTTTAGATAGTAAATATATGGCAAATTTATCATCTCATACTTCTATATTTAATCAAATATGTTTTATGCTCTATCAGTCTAAGTAGACCAACGATTAATATGATAGCGATGAAATGCCTTGTGCTACCATTTTCTTACAGTAAACTTGTATATGTGTGTGTGTCTACATCTATACACACAGACATACACACATTGATTGTGTATGTGTGCTTACTACGGTATATTTCTATCCCACTCTTCTCACCCCAGAAGGGACTTAGAGCGGCTTACAAATTATGACAAAATTCAATGCCACATATGCATTTTATGAAGAAATCAGCAGTGAATAGGAGAAAATAGAGGAGTCACAGTTGAAGGTTTGACACACTGAGTCCACAGTCCTGCTCTTAACCAGGATTGAAAATGAGTAACATTGTGTAAATCCTATTAATATAGGATTCTGGTGGCATCACATATGACCAGTTTTACTGCAAACATGAGGCTGCACCATACATGCCTAAAGTAAAGTGTTAAGACGAAAGAAGCAAGAGCAGGCAACACATGCCATGCATTCAGACTCTCATACTTTGAATTATTATTATTATTATTATTATTATTATTATTATTATTATTATTATTATTATTATACCCTAGTTCTATCTCCCCGAAGGGACTTGGGGCAGCTTACATATGGCAAAAATTGCCTAAAACAATGCATAAAATAAATACAAAGTACAATACAAAATAAAACCAGTAGTATTAAAACAATTTGAACTCAGAACAGCGTCCAATAACCTATAGTGTCAACTGTCATAAAAACATGACCGTGGGAAAGGGATAGTGCAAGTTGTAGCCAAGGAACAAGGGCATGGGATTAAAGTGCTGTGCAGTATCATAATTGCAGATCATTGAGCTAGACTTTCTCAAAGGCTTGTCTAAACATCCAAGTCTTCAATTCCCTCCGGAAGGAGGACAATTTGGGGGCCTGCCTAATCTCCCTGGAGAGGGCGTTCCAAAGTGGGGGGGCCACCACCGAGAAGGCCCTGTCCTCTCCCTCGTCCCCACCAACCGCGCTTTTGACAGTAGTGGGGTCACAGGGAGGGCCTCCCTGGCAGATTGTAACACTCACACAGGTACATGGGAGGGGGATGCGCTCATGAAGATAAGCAGGGCCTGAACCATTTAGGGCTTTTTAGGTGATTACCTGCACTTTGAATTGGGAATGGAAATGTATCGGCAGCCAGTGGAGCTGTTTTAATAGGGGCGCCATCCGCTCCCTATAATTAGTTCGTTAGCAACCTGGCTGCCGACCTTTGCACCAGTTGTAGTTTCCAGGCCATCTTCAAAGGCAGCCCCATGCAAAGTGTGTTGCAGTAATCCAACCTGGATGTAACTAAGGCGTGGATCACCGTGGCCAAGTCAGACCTCTCAAGGTACGGTCGCATCTGGCGCACAAGTTTTAACTGTGCAAATGCCCCTGGCCACCGCTGACACCTGAGAATCAAGCGTCAGTGTTGAATCCAGGACTCCCAGACTACGGATCTGTGTTCTCAGTGGGAGTGTAACCCCATCGAGCACAAGTTGCCACTCTATACTCTGATCGGCCTCGCGACTGACCAGGAGGACCTCTGTCTTGTCTGGATTAAGCTTCAATTTGTTAGCTGTCATCCAGTCCATCACAGTAGCCAGAGTAGGATGTTGTAGACTGAGCAGACATGCTCATCACTTGGATCCTCTTTCTACACTATATTGTGATGTGCTGTATTTGCATTTAAATTACTGCAGTATTTGTAGATTTGCATAGTTGAGACCTATTTGCACAATAAGATTATACAAATCTGTGTCTTATTAATAATAACTTTATAATAACTTTATTTTTATACCCCGCCTCCATCTCCCCAAAGGGACTTGGGGAGGCTTAAATACGGTACAAGGTGCCTAAAACAATGCATAAAATAAACACACAGTACAATACAAAACAAAACTACTAATATATAAAACAACAATTTGTAAGTATTTCAGTTCTTTTTTCAGAGTGATCCAGAAGTGGCCACTTGTTGTTATAATTTTATGTGACTTATTTTATACTTATATACCATTTTTACCGACTATATGTCATATGTGCACCCTGGAGTGCCTTTGTAAGCCACCCCGAGTCCCTTCGGGGAGATGGTGGCAGGATATAAATAAAGTTGCTTATTATTATTATTATTATTATTATTATTATTATTATTATTATTATTGGCAAAGCGGATAACCCAGATGAAAGCGGCAGTAATTTCTCATGGCACCCAAGACAGACCACTTCCCTTTAATATATAAGATTCATCCTACAATTTGCTCGAGTAAATTTGAATGCTACTTGTTTTATGATTTTAAGGATTATTTAGTTTTTACAGCAAAGCCAGAGTCTGTAAGATAAAACAATGAGTCTAATGAGTGTTGCTTTAAGATACCAGTACAAGAAGAGAAGTAAGGAAAATACATTGAGATGTCTTAAGAAAGTAATATGTCACAGATGGAGGTTACATATGCCAGAAATAGAAGATTAAGCATTCCCAACATTATTATTAATATAGGAAGTTTTTAAGAAATGGATAGTCAAATCTTACTTTCAGTATGTTTGAAAGTCAACAGAAAAGGTATTTTCATATTCTCTCATTTACATTTCTAATTTGACACTTCAGAAAATAGAAATAATGTTAATTTTGAGTAAAATTCCCATTTTAGATAAAAATGAAATGAAAGCAGGAAACTTGGAAACATTACCTGCTGGGCACTTCCTACTGGATACCCTGAATACCCCAAAGAGTATTGATTGTGCTCTCAGCGGGATTCTGGCACTTTTAGTTTTAAAATGTAACTTTTCCAAGTTTTGAATAAAAGCATTGCAAGGAATAAAAACACTAAAATAGAATGTTGGCCCATAGTACAACATACTGTCAATATTTCTTACACAAAGCTCAATTATCAGTAATCTATTTGAGAAATATCTGATTTTTATCTTCCCTGAGAACACTGTACTTTCACATTTTTAATGATCAAGTTTCAAGAAACTGAAAAGAAAAATACATCCAGTTTTGAAAGAATGTCTACTATTTCTCTTAATTAGGTTTTTGGACTCCTTTTCTAATAATATTAAGAGTTGCTCAAGATAGCGCCATAGCATAATAGCCCGCTTTGTTTGATATAGTACATGTAAGAGCATAGTTTGCAAATGAGATGATTATCCCAAAAGGGAAAAAAAGCATTTCAGAGTTCATTTTTGTTAGGAAACAAAGAGAGGCCCTAAGTCTGATCACAGAAATAACAAGTTATCAACACATTCTGTTTCTGGAACACTTCAGGTCCAAGAATACCATTTTGTTTGACATTTTCATCTACCTTATCTTGCACAGTATCAGTCCAAAATATCCTACGCAGCTGAAAATGGAAGTCCACTCCGACAGCTACTCCACGATTCCGGCTTTGGACCAGAGTTCGAAAACCCCTTCCATGAAGGTCTCCCACCAGCAAATCACGGCCATTGGAAAAAATGACAGAGGCAACTCCAGCTGAAAATATAGATGGTTTCTTTTAGGTAAATGGACATGAATGTACAACTTATAAAGTGGATGGGAAAAGATCAAGAGTTAACAGCAAAAGTTTACTAACTACCATCCACCTTTAAAATAAAATTATTTTAAAATTCCTGCACCCACCTGATGCCCTCCAGATATTTTGGACTTTGCCCTGCATCAGGAATGCAAGAAGCTACATTCTAAAACATCTAAAAGGCATCATATTAGGAAGGCTTTCTTACTGATATACCTTTCAGAAGCTCATACTTTATGGTGGACCTATGATGCATCTACACTGTAGGATTGGTGTAGATTGACACCACTTTGGCACCAGCACACTTTAGAGAGAAGGCTAAAGTCCTTGTAGAACTATCATTCCCAGGGTTCCATGTATTGAATCGTAGCAGTTGAAGTTAAGCCAAGCTGCATTAATTCTACAATGTAGATGCACCCCTAACTCAGTGTTTCCCACACTTTGGTCTCCCAATTCTTGGACTTGGGACATTAATCAATTTGTTCAGTCTGTTGTATGTCCAGAAAATATCAATTCTCCATTTTCTATGTATTTCTCATATGTGTTGACTATCAGACCTAAAGTAACAGATGACAATTAAATACAATTAACCACACAGGAAAATTGTATTCTGACCAGGGATTTGAACCTTGGTTTCCCAATTCTTTATTCAACAGTCAAACACCACACCATGCTAGCTTCCAGACAGACAGATAGATGAGCAGATAGATAGACAGAGAGAGTAAGATAGATAGACATTCAAGTAAGCATGTTTCAGTGCTACTGATCAACAGCAGAATTCAATAAATAGTGTTTAGATGTGCTTCAATCTGGTTGCAGCAGGTTACATTCTTGACTGAAGGAAATCTACAGCCCAGTTTGTTATCAACAAACTGGAAATAGTCCACGGATGAGACTGGCAATTACAGTAGTGTGTTAGGGAGTCAATGAAACACTTTAACTTGCCTGTGTTATACTGATAGACTTTCAATTGATCAGAAATGTACTCCAGGTTGAGTATTCTTGATCTAAAATGTTTGGGACCACAAGAGGTTTGTATTTTTATTTTTATTTTTTTTAAGTGGAATACTTGTTTTTACATAATGAGGTATCTTGGAAACGGAACCCAACTCTAAACTCAATTTTTTGTAAATTTCATATACTGGACACTTTGCATAGACTGCCTGAAAATAATTGTATGCACAAAAATTTAATAATTTTGAACATGAAAAAGGTCTGTGTACACTGGACCATGAGAAAGAAAAGATATCACTATCCCAGCTACTAACATAGACAATTTTGGAGGAGTTCAAGATTCTGGATAAGGGATGCTCAACTTGTACAGGGTTTTTTTCTTGCAAATGCTGGAGGGGCGAAAAGGCAACATAAGCTTTCAAATAAAGCATGGGAGAAAGAAAATCTGGAGTTACTAGCTTACATGAGGTATTTGCTCGGCAATGACGGTGATGCTCTAAGACGTAACCTTCCACACAGCGACATTGATGGTGGCCAACACGATCTTCACACACTTGGTCACAAACGCCCCACATTTTGCAATCATCAAAGTCTGCAACAGAGGCAAAGTTTGGAAAACACTGAATACACATATTCAAGAAAGGTATCAATTTACAATCTGTACACATATATCATTTATGGCTGAGACTTTATAGGTTCTGGATTGTTGTGTGGTTTCCGAGCTGTACGGCTGCGTTCTAGCAGCATTTTCTCATGATGGTTCACCTGCATCTTGAAGATGCCAGCCAAAGATGCAGGTGAAACATCAGGAGAAAATGGTGCTAGAACACAGCCATACCTTCCAGAAACCACACAACACTCCAGTGATTATGACTGTGAAAGCCTTCGACGATATAGGTTCTGTTTTTAAAATAAGAATCTGTTGCTTTCTTTAAAACAGTATTCTAACAACCAAGCTGAAAGGGCAGTGGAGAAATGTGGTTATTGCTATTTTAGCTGAAAAGCAGCCTAGGAGAATTCAGATGTAGTTCAGATTCTAATTTTCAATCCCCCGCATTTTTCAAATGTCACTGGATTGCAATTCCCAGAACTTCTTGTTGTTGGTTTTGTAAGCTAGGGCTGCTGGAACTTGAATAAAATGCCAAGAGGATCACATTTCCCAGCCCTGGACCAGCCTATGAGTGAAGAAATTACAGTCCTCCAGACATTGTTGGCCAATTGAGACATTTGGTTCAACAGTGTTGGGAGCGAGGGGCACATGTTTATCACTTCAAAAAAAAAAAAAGTGAAGAATGAATAAGAATGTTCTGTAAGCCATTGAAATAGGATGGGAAAGAAATCTAAATAAATAAATCTAAATAAATACGCTGATTTGCTCCAGAGGGTTATTAACCTGGTTCAATATTTTGTTTGTGGAACTGTCTTTCAACCTCTATTGAAATTGAGAATAAGAAGAATATTTTTTTGAAATTGTGCAAGGGTTATTTTCTCACTGGGACAGAGCAATCTCTCAAAAGCGTCATTTTTAAAGTCAACCAAGCTATTTAAGACTTTTTCTTCAGATATTTCAGAAATCATTCTGGAGCCAGGTTGCCTCTTGCTCCCTTGCCTCATAACATTTACAGTAAGAGCTATGATCAGATTATTGACACTAATTTGGACACAGCTTTTGGTATTAGAAGGCTAACTCCTCCACCACCTCAAAAAACTGTAAGGACACCTGAAATTGGATTACTGCACAGGTAAATGGATTTCCAACGGGCACTTCAGTAAGGCAGCATGCAGAAGAAACCAGTAGTAAAAGTGTTGCTCTCCCCGAGGCTGAATTTGTATCACTTCAAATGGGAGCATGCACAATTGTATACACATTCACACATTATCTGCACACGGAAAAACAATATGTCAAGAAGACTATGCTAGTCCTTCTCCTTGCTGTGTTTCTTTAAGTATGAAACAACTATTTTGTACAGAAGAGCAATGGCTTAAACTCCAGTCTGTAGCATGAAGTGATACAGCCAAGAAGTACTGGGAACAAGGCCAAATGGTAAGGTAAGGGATTACACATCCTTCTTCCTCCCTTTCATTATAAGCAGCTAGTCATCCATGTAACAGACTACTGAATTTGGTGGAACACATATATATACAACAGGATTACAAGTTAGAAATTTGGTCTTGCAATAAAAGGAGACAGGAAAAAAATCATTGGTTTTGCTATATTTTGGAGAAACAGGTGGCTTTTTCTGCTCAAAATCAGAGCAAAAACCAACTCAAATATGGGTCTTAGTCCTTAAAAAGAAAGAACAGATCTGATTCCTTTTTGTCCACACAAAATGATTCACACAAGAGCAGCCTAAATTTAGTTAAAACATGCTCTCCCAAACTGATCAGCCCGAGAATAAATGATCCATGTAGAGCTGGCCTGTACAATCTGTGGTCCTCCAAGTGTTTTAGATTTCAGCTCCCAGAATTACTGACCAGTGAACCACCTGGCTAAGGTTTCTGGGAGCTGGAGGCCCAAACACATGGAGGGCCCACAGGTTGTGCAGGCCTGGTGTAGAGCCTCCCAAAATCATTTTGTCTGGTGATTGCATAACCTAGTGCAATGTCTCTTTAAGCCCGGATTTAGTTTTCGCTACATGGCAGGAAATTTGATTCTTGGTATCAGCTTGATTCTAGCTGCAAGACTGTTTATCAACACTACACAGTTCTCCCACTCATTTGGTGGGCACACTTCTGTATAACCAGTGCTATTATCAGTGTCTTCCTGTTTCCAACTTACCAACGCAGGTACGACTATCATTACTGCTGATTACAAATCCTGCAGGACAAAAGCATGTTCCTCCAGATGGGGAAGAGTGACACCGGTATTGACAGCTCAAAGCTGCACAGCGGGATATGTCTACCAAGAGAGAGGCAAGAATTCCACAGATAAGTACATGGCATCAACAAATTCGAGCTACAGACTGAGTCAAGAAAAAAAAAACCCAGAACCACAATCACAGAGACTGTTTAATGAAACTGGTAAGTGGGGAGGCTCCATCCTAGGCCATTGTATCTACAATGCAAACACATTGGCTGATAATTTTGTGCATGAACTTCACTGCAAGTCAACAAATATCTGTGATGCTTCAATAGCCACTGTCAAGTTCATGACTAGTGAACTCATGCACAAGTAATAGAAAAATGACCCATCCACTTGGTCTGGGATAAGGACACTATGGATCTCCAGACATCACTGAACTACAGTTTTCATCATATCTTACAATCTATTATGTTGGCTAGAACTAATGGAAAGCCTGACAGCATCTACAAAGTCCACAGAATTCCAAACACTGCTTTCGTCAATCTATGTAAGCATTCATCTTAAGGGAATACAATGCACTTTATTTCTATGGAACTTGTAAGTTCTTAAAATTGCTACACAAAACCTTGAATGGAAAAACCATTGCAAAAACCAGGAAGACATTACAATCAAAAACCATACAATCTAAACAAATCTTTGCCACCTTTACATACATAGATCACTCTTAAGATAATTTTAAATGCCTTTTCTACTTCTGGCGTGATGAACTCAGGAAAAACATCACAGTTGGAAATTTTTGTGTTCTATACACTTCTTGTGTGATACTCACTGCAGAGCCTGCCTGCTGTTATGTTTGTTTCATCTTCTCCAGCAGGGCAGTCTGGAGTCCCATCACAAACTTTACCAATTGGAATGCATTGACCTGATGTTGGACATGCCCATTCTCCAGGGTAACAATCTCGATGGCCACTCTCTAAGGAACAGAACAGAGAAATCAATGTGCAATAATGTTGAATCCTATTTCAAGTCTGAATAAGCATTAGGCATCTCCAGGGCTTTTTGAACAGTATGGAAAATTTACCTTTTTGAACTAAACCTTCAGGATCACTCAGTACCTATATTAGTTGGACAATCCTGGGAGTTCAAGTCCAAAAAGTAAATTTGCTAAGTTCTTGCTTTGTTTATTACCTTTCTAACTACAGCATCATTAGAAAGTTCTAGCAGCAAGTCGTCTACTTCTCTTTGCCTTTTCTATACACACACACACACACACATACACAATCAGACCTCCACCATTTCTGAGGTTAGGGGCACAGGACCGCTCTGAAAATGGAAAAACTGTGAAATAATACGCACAATTGTTATACCTGAGAGAACATCTTTCTAAAAATATCTAGGTTCTCCAACACAACTGTATGGTCAACTCCTGCTGCAAAGTCTTCTAGGACCACAAAATAATAATAATAATAATAATAATAATAATAATAATAATAATAATAATAATTCTATTTCTTACCTTGGGGGACCTAAATATTCCTAGAGAGGTATTCTATTCAATGTCTTGTGAAAATTTAAAGATTCTTAGAAAGAACGTTTTAATCAAATCCAGGAATAAGCAAAATCTGCAAATACCAAAGCCCCAAATGTCAGAATGTATTTTGAATCTCTATCTGAAAAAATTATGAGCCAGTACGCTCCCCTTCTTTAACAAGGTTAATGGCTCCATCACACTAAGACAAATGCAAAGACGCCTATATGCCATGAGAACTAGCTGTTGTGTTGTTGCTATATACTTATTTAATGCATACATCTTGTATTACTGTGGGAGATTTTCACCATTGAATGTATGCTGTGACATCTTCACAGAACATTAATTTGTAACACATTGGCCCACTATTGCATGCAATGCAAAAACTTTGATATTCTAAATTTTGAGTGCTGAAGACAGCCCACAAAGCCCAAGCGTGCTAAGTCTTTGCCTAGTAGTCTTTTTTCCTAACATTTGAGACTTTGTAACAAATAAAACTTATTGATAAAACTGCTGGGAGGAGGGGATTAATTTTAAAAGTATTAAATGGCAAGTTGTCTTCTAAATACATTTGTAATGTGAGTCATGCGGAACGGTGGTGGACTTCTATTTGCAAATGATCCACTGAGCCAAGTAATTTCATTATTTACCGCATCCTATTTCATCGGCATTATCTTCACAGTCATCATCTCCATCACAAATCCAGCTTTGATGAATACAACGACCACTTGGGCAAGTGTAAAAATTCCCTTTGCAAGTTGCATAAGCTGAGGAATAGACCAACAAATACATATCATCAAAAATTATTGACACATAAGGAGGAAAACTATTGTCCTACTGTATAGATCAGGGGTCCTCAAACTTTTTCAGCTGAAGGCCAATTTACAGTCCTTCAAATTGTTGGGGGACCGGATTATTGTTTGAAAAAAACATGAACAAATTCCTATGTACATTGAACATATTTTACTTGTAGTGCAAAAAAAAAAACCCATGAAAGAACAATACAATATTTAAAATGAAGAACAATTTTAACCAATATAAACTTACAATGTATTTCAATGAGAAGTGTGGGCCGGCTTTTGGCTGCTGAGATAGTCAAGTTAATTAGGATTGTTGTTGTTAGCCTTCAGGTTGTTTCAGACTTAGGGCAACCATAAGTCTAAAGTTTGAGGCAGGGGCCAGGTAAATGACCTTGGAGGGACCCCTGGTATAGATGATATTGTCTGAAAGGCTGACCATTGTAAGGGTGGTTCTACACAGACACTGTAATGGAGCTCAAAGCTGGCTTGAGAGCGGGATGCTCACAAAATACGCTCGCCCAATGCATGTTGTAGCCAGAAACAAGTCAGGAACAACATGTTTAAAAACCTCACCAGAAAGTTCAGAATAAGACAGACCATGTGCTACAACTGATCGGAATATATCCCAGGCAGAACTCAAAACTGGGACTAGAAAATGAGGAACACCCCTAGCACTCAAGCACTTTAAAAACAGCGAAAACACACTTGGCCAGAAGGTAAACAATTACTCCCCCAGGAGAGAAAACCACCTAATTTCCACGGGAACTCTCACTTTCCTCCCCTTTGTTCTCATTCCTTATTGACTACTGATCCTAAAAGGACATGGATATGTGTATCAGCACATCTTAGTGGATTGGTTAACAGAGAACCCTGCATTTTCTAGTGGCTGTCTTGCTGCAGATATTATGATTCCTGGGTTTAGTTTCAATCCGCAATCAAGTGGAATTCCTGGGTTCAGTTTCAATCAGCATCCCAGCCTGGAATGTTTGTGTAGGTACTGTGCAGCGAAACCGGTTCCTTTCAATCAACTTCCAAACTAAATTATAGTGTCTGTGTAGAACTGCCCTGAATATGGCTTAAAGATAAAAAGTTATAGTAAAACATCAGGAGTGAGCTTATTCATCAGCAGTCAGAACATGGAAAGTAGATTGAGAAGGCACACAGGCTACCAATTCAAACCTACGCTCAATCCTACCCTTGTCTGCACACCACAAACCTGCTGTAATCAACCACAACTATACATGGCCAGTTTCACAGCAGAAACACTTTTCCATATTTGTTTTCATATATGGACAGCTGGATTGGGCTGGATCTGAGGCAAGCCAGTGTCCACAAATCAAAAAACCCACTACTGTTTACTGGCCATGTAACCATCCCATGGTGATGTTGTCAGCAAGGCTCTGCGAGGGATCTGCTTCTGGACAGTGAAGTGGCAATGGTGACTATCAGGAAGATAAGGTATAAATACTGATATGCTGTTGACCTGGCCGATCATCTAGACTGCAAAACAGCTTTGGGGAGCTCCCCTGGTGTATTCACAGGGCAGCTCTAGAGCTGACTACTCTGGACTTGATGTAGGTGCATTTTTTTCTACTAACATGAGAATTATATTATTGTTTCCAGATATGCATCTATACAGTAGAGTCTTACTTATCCAACGTTCTGGATTATCCAACACATTTTTGTAGTCAATGTTTTCAATACATCGTGATATTTTGGTGCTAAATTTGTAAATACAGTAATTACTACGTAGAATTACTGCACATTGAATTACTTTTTCTGACAAATTTGTTGTATAACATGATCTTTTGGTGCTTAATTTGATGTGTAATAGGCTTTTCCTTAATCTCTCTTTATTATCCAACATATTCGCTTATCCAACGTTCTGCCGGCCCATTTATGTTGGATAAGTGAGACTTTACTGTACTTCTAAAATGACACATCCACATCTTATCTGAAACTATGTCCTTGTTTTCAGAGATATTTCCCCCCTCTTTTGACAATGTATAAATAGCCCTAGAAAAGCAGGCTAGTGCTCTGAACTGACATGGAGCAACCAGTAGGAAGAATTTCCATTCCATGTTAAGTGTTTTTGTTGTTGTTTGCTGACATCAAATCAACAATCAAAGGATTTCAAATCAACTTCTGACTTATTTTATTAACACCCAGATGCCTCTGAAATCTTATCT
The DNA here is from genome assembly GCF_035594765.1 of Anolis carolinensis. Classification (NCBI taxonomy): domain Eukaryota; kingdom Metazoa; phylum Chordata; class Lepidosauria; order Squamata; family Anolidae; genus Anolis; species Anolis carolinensis. The sequence continues at coordinate 212,103,487 of NC_085841.1, read as the reverse complement.
TTGAATTTCAAGTTTAGGATGAACAGTGTTCAGAATGAACATCAACTAGAAACAATCCATGTCCACATAGGTTTGGCCCCACAAAACCCACAAGCATGTTCTCTCATATTTTAAACAGAAAATTACCTACTTTACAGAACTCAGTATCTATTTAAATATTTTCTAAGACTGTCATTCAATATTTGTGATTAATGCAAATTGCCTATATCAAAATCATTGAGACAGCTAAGTAGAAGACAGAACAGAATCCAGAAAGGTGTGAATGAGGAGATAAAATCTTACAGTATTCTAGGATAGTTAACTATTGGGACACCAATGAATGAAAGAAGCCAAAATGAAAACCAACTCACTGCAAGAGTTTTCATCGCTCCTATCACCACAGTCATCATCATGGTCACAAAGAAAGGCACGAGGAATGCATTCTCCATTTCCACACTGAAATTGGGCATTGGAGCATCCACGAGCTGAGAAAAATGCAAGAGGTATGAAATGTATCCTAGAAAGAAATCCCAGCTTTTACTTTATTTACTAAATGTGTGTTGATGGTTCTGGGGTCTGAAAATAAAATACTTACTACAGTTGGCTTCATCGGAGGCATCTCTGCAATCTAATTTGCCATCGCAGTGCTGGCTTGCATTAAAACAGGCTCCATTAGAACAGGATAACTGGTCACATGTTGGGTACTCTACAAAAGAAAAATATTGTTTATTTCAAAGCAAGGATAGCAACTGTGTGGACTGCAGGCCACATGAAACTATGTATGCCTTTGGTGCAGTTTCTACAGGGGCTTCCAAAGACCCTCCATGATCACTGGCAAATATTGGCACTAGTTCCCCAAAAGCCTCCAGGGGGTGCAGTTTCCTTATTTGCACAATATTGATCCCAAACAGCCCTTGAGTTCCCAAACAACAATTATTTCAAGCGCTTCTGTTTTTTTCCCAGAGAAGCTAGTTTGTCCCAAATAAAGCAGCAAATGGGTATGTGATGCCTTCAGATCCACTGCAGTTTGTGATGTAGCAGAGCTAACAGACAACAGGTCAACAGAAGAGAAATTGGGATGTCTCATTAGATCTTTGTGATTGAATAGCTTAGAAGAAGGTTAGCCTTCCTGCAGAAGTATGGTAGCAAAAGGAAAAAGAAAGCTTGGATAAAATCAGGATGAGAGTTTTGTATGAATAAATATTTGTTTGATTGTTGCCCTACTCATTAACTCCAGCACTATGGAAAGGAATCCGCTTATTCCTTAATTTATGGCATGTCTCTACTCAACTTCGGCCACTTCTTTTTCGCTCTAGTTGGTGGATCTCAGGTGTCTAGTAAAACACAAATTGGATCCCATAAACCTCAAGGCTGCTTATCTATGAACTGGACTATAATATTGATTGTGTTTTCTCTATACAAAATACAGAAACAGAACTCACAATCTAGGTCAGCCTTGTTGAACGTGGGTACTTTCAAATGTGTTGGCTAAACTAACTGGGACCAATAGGAACTCTAGTCCAATGTATTTTGAAGTCATCATAATGTGGAAGGTTCAAGCAGTCACCAGTGTCTGTCCTTTGGTCTCCTTTGACTGATTATTTGTGCTAAGGTAATACTTTAAATCAGTTAAAATGCACAGAAAATGCTAGATTTTAAGCACCTTGGAGAGCTTGCTAGAAATTACTAGGGCATTCTTTTCTTCCTCCCCAGAACTCTCTTAGAGAAAAAGTAAAAGAGAGATTCTGGCTCATGAACTTTTGCATGAGCTAGACTTTCTCACTTATTGTTATGTACCTTGAAGTTGATTCCAACTTATGAAAGCCCATTTCTGGGGTTTTCTAGATAAGATTTGAATAGAAGTTTGTCTTTCCCTTCAACTCAGACAGGATGACTTGCCCAAGATTACCAAGCAGAGAATCAAACGCTGGTCTCCCAGTGCTGAGTCCACTACATCAATGCTGCTTCTTGACTTCATCATTACAACAAGAAAACATACTGGCCTAGGCATGTTATTTCAATATAAGATCCCATTTCATCCAACAGATAAAACTCTTTTTAAATAAGAACCACCCTTGTTTTTTTAATGAAAGAAAATCCACACTCTCCTTCATTTCCCCTTCCCGGTGTCTTCAATTTTTTGCAAAAGTAGAGATACCTGCAATCACAGCAATATAGAATGCTCAGGCCTATTGTCACAACAGCTTCCTTTAATATGTTTCTTTCTCACCATTCATTAATTGGGAGAAAAATCATTCTGAAACATTTCAGTTCTGATTCATTTTTTTTGTTTTTAAATCTGGTTTTTGTTTCATTTCAGTTTAAATAAAAGGTCACCCTTTCCCATTGTGTCCCTAATTCATTTTCTAAATAAACAAGAAGCAACAGCAACAAAACCTTATGAGCCAATGGCAGGATAATCATCAGGGACAGGTGGTCATTAGAGGCTAATGAGATTATCTTGACAATACAGCAACAGCTGTTAGCCGCACCACAGACAATGGTGTGTGTGAAGTCTTAGATGGAATGCATCATTAAAACCGACTTCTACTACACCTTCAACCTGATATAACCCAGGGATTGTACAACAGTTGTTCATAAGAAGCATGAAAACCTATGGGAAATGTTCATTACATTTGTAACAAGTAGAAAACCCCAAGACTGGAATACATTTGCCATGGCTGAACTTAATCCCCTCCCACACTGTTCTTCCTTTTGTGTCATGTCTTTAATTAAATTATAAACCTAAGCATAGGGAATTAGTTTTGGGGGGGATGGTATTTTGCTTGTAAAGCAGAGTGTAAAGTAATGGTGCTATATAAATGACTAATAATAATAATAATAATAATAATAAGGTCCTTCATCTATCCCCGTGGTTCTCAACCTTTGAGTCCCCAGATGTTTTGGCCTTCAACTCCCAGAAATCATAACAGCTGGTAAGAGACAGGCACAGACTCCACCACCACTAGGCCCAGATACAGATGAACCTCCTTCCATCACAACAGCTCTGGTCTCACAGAGAAAGATGCAGTATCTGCTTGACTTAATCCCCTTTCACGTTGCCATCCCCTTTTCCTCTTGCGTCATGTCTTAATTAGATTGTTGTCCCTTTACTTGTAAAGCACCACAGACCAATAATGGTCCCATAAAATAAATGATAATAGCAATTAGCCATATCTAACTTTGAGTCTAGTCCCACAGATGGTCAGCAAAAATAAACAAATGATTGGTTTTTATTTAGATAGTAAACAACCTAAGTAAGGACACACAATTCAAAGTCCATGGGGGAAGAATGTACTATCAGACATCATATTCTCCACTATGTCCCTATGACACTAATCACATCACGTTCCCATTCAGAAAAGCGGGGGGGGAGGGCAGACGGCTTCCTCCCATGGGATAAGGTAAGGGGCATAGCGGGAGATGTGGGACACAGCGCAACATTTTCCCCAACCACCCATTGCATTCACCACGCTGTGTGGCAAATCCCACTGCCGCCTGCCTGGCTTATTGACCTCAGCATTATGAGGTCCATGGGCAGGAAAGGCTAAAGACCTTGCAAAACTACAACTCCTGGGACTATAGCTTTGAGTCATGACAATTAAAGTACTGCATTAATTCTACCATGTTGGTGCATCTCGTGATGTAATATTTAGCTTGCTCCAATTTAAACTAAAGGACTGGACAATGCAAAGATGAAATTTCTTCAACTGTGAACTTTGCCACAGCAGCAAGAGTTAATGTCTGGGCAGGAAAGTTTAGCCATGGGCCACATGCAACTCCTAGGGGTATTTATTGGCCTTGGGGTCAATTTTTTAACTGCCTCTATTGCCATCAAAGTCCCTCTAAGAGGCCTGGGGAAACTTCCTCACAGTTTTGCTCCCCCAAGTTATTTGAGGTCCAGGGGATGCCTTTTTAAAACACGAAACAAACCAGAAGTGACTTCCAATACACCTTTTAAAACAAACCAAAAAAGGATACTTATTTGAAAATAAAGAACCACAAGAAGAGAAAAAAAGGTCTTTGGAGTTGCTAACGACATTTTGGCTAAAAAGTAGCAATGATAAAAATAACAACTGTCACAACTGGATAAATGTAATTTAAGTAAGGTTGCCACATGACAACTGAGAGAAAGCTTCTATATCTTACATAGAGCCTTTTCAGGGCCCTTCCACACAGCCCTGTATCCCAGAATATCAAGGCAGAAACTCCCACATTATCTGAGTGTGGACTCAGATAACCCAGTTCAAAGCAGATATTGTGGGATTTTCTGCCTTGAGATTCTGGGATATAGGGTTGTGTGGAAGGGCCCCCAGACAGGCCCTATATCCCAGGATCTGATCCCAGGTTTTCTGCTTTAAACTGGGTCTGCACTGCCAGATAATCTGGGATAAACAGAAAACTTGGGATCATATCCTGAGATATAGGGCCTGTCTGGAAGGGCCCATAGTTGTGTAAAAGAGAATTTCTGCAGGTGTGGCAAGACATGCAAGTTCTGCCTGATAAAATTCTCTCTTCTGCACAGCACTGTCAATTCTAATCAGAAGGAAATTTGAACAATGCTTTGCAAAGCTGAAGAGAAGTACGTGAACTTCCCTTCACATACTTTTCCTACAAATTTAACCAATTTAATTTTAGCTGAAATTTTCTGGAATAAAACTGCAACCATGAATCTATGAAACTGGAAGAAACCCCCCTATTTTATATGAAACACAAGCAGCCTCAATAAACCAGTTAAACAACATGGAGCTGAAACACACTGGTCTGATGTTTGCCTTTGCATGAGTCGTTTTTGTTTTTTTTTTTGTTTTTTTGTTTTTTTTCTCTTGGTGTTAATCTCACTAGCAGCAAAATGGGTTGTGGCTTTGGATTCACTTGTTCCACTTTTTAGTAGGTGCTTAATTGCTGAATCAATAGGAGCAGCACTATGCATTTGACTGGTCTATTAAAATATCATGTCACATTGAGAAGCAGTTTATCACCACAAGTTAAACCAATTGCCAGCTAAATATATGGCTCTTCCCTTCCTCCTGGAAGCAAAAGCAACTGCTTGCATTAGTTTTGCATGAGTTCTGGGAAGGGAGAGGGAACAGGTGACTGCAACAGCTCATGAACTTTGCTCCACATTCAAGGAATTATAGCCATTCAGCAACGATTTTCCATTTTAAAATCACTCCTTTGAAGGAAAAAATAAATTGTGAAAAAGAAACCCTACATTACTCCTTCCTCACATTAACAGCAGGGAGAAAATAAGAGAGGTGTCTGGGAACAAATAATACACATTCAATTCTTTGCTGTCACCACTGCCACCGCTATTAGTTTTAACATGTCAAAAAATTACGCACCCTTTGCAGTTGATTCATGTATGGTAATAAACAAAACAGGTAACTGAGGATAAAATTAATCCAACTAAATTAAATGAACAACAACACAATACTACAAAATTAAAATGCCCAGGGGGAACCAGAACCATAATACAATTCCTTGTGGGAACATATCAGGTTTCGGTGATAACAAAAAGGACAGGAAGAAATAAGGGCAACTAAGCTGCCTGAGGCTGCTAGATCCTCTTTTTTAATCTGTTGGCCTTCACTATTGTTGTCTTGGGTTAGGAGAAGCAATGCAGTAACACAGGTTTATTCCAAACAGGGCTTTCTTTTCTTCATGGAAAAGGTTCCGCTTCAATGAATCTCAACAATAGGAGAACGAAAGGAATTCTGAATTCTTCTCCTTTGCCCGGCAAACAGCTGTGTCTTCTGAATCAGGAGATCCTCTAGAACCAGAGCTGTGGATGTTTTTGGCACACATAAATTAATCTCATTGAATTCAGAGCTAAATAGGACTGAAGTAAAATAAAGGTCTTGTCTATCTGGGGGATTCTCCAAAACCTTGTCCAAAACAGCAAGGGAAGGTGGATTCAGTATAAAAGACAAATTGGTCAGAATATGAAACATTTTCTTTTACCATCCAGGGAGATCAATACAGCTGGGTCATACTTTTTGTTGGGTCATAGTTCACCGTGACTAAGTTCAATGATTTAGTTCCACATTCAACATCTTCTTAATTTCTTCCCCTCTGCCTCCCTCAACTTGTGAGTTCCCAGATGTTTTGGCCTTCAGCTCCCAGAAATCCTAGCAGCTGTAGGCCAAAACACCTGGGGACCCACAGGTTGAGAAACATTGCTCTAAAGTCATCCACACTGCCAAGGACCTACTCCAGAAGACCACAGCGGATTTTTAGAGTGTGTAAGTAGGGTAGTAAGGATGAGAATCATCCATTCTGGCAGATGTACACAACTGGCTCTGGGCTAAAATGTGCTAGCAACACAAGATTATCTATATCATCTTGGCTTGATCAGAGGTGAGCAACTGCAGAAGTGTAAGATGTCACATTGGTTTCCAAGAAGCTTTTAGAAAGCGGATATGTTGGATAATAAGGAGGGATTAAGGAAAAGCCTATTAAACATCAAATTAGATTATGATTTTACAAATTAAGCACCAAAACATCATGTTATACAACAAATTTGACAGAAAAAGTAGTTCAATACGAAATAATGCTATGTAGTAATTACTGTATTTACGGATTTAGCACCAAAATATCACGATTTATTGAAAACATCAACTACAAAAATGTGTTGGACGTTGGATAAGCGAGTGTTGGATAAGTGAGACTCTACTGTACATTCATGAATAACATGACATGCTGCAAAGCATTCTAGAGTAGGAGAAGAAATTTGGGGACTAAAGAATCTGTATCACTTAAGAAATCTGTCAGAGTTTCCTAATTTTTATAAACCCCTTTATAACTTGTTACTGTGAAGATTCAAGGAACTCGTTCAGTATGGAATCCACTGAGGAAGCTCCACACATTGAGAAGAAATCTATTGTCTCTTCCTCCAAAGGACTTGTATCTTTCTTACACAGTGTGCAATAAAACCTTTAAAATACTGCATTTGTCATTTTCAGATTTTGTTCTTTCATCTTTTTAATCCATTCCTTGTCAATTCCATGAGGACTTTTTAACAAAAAAAATTATATGCATGCATTTTTTAATAAAAAGGAAGTATCATTGCACACATGACACTATTGACTAAGGCATAGTGCTTTGAATTTTAAAAGTGTCCAAGAGCACTGACTTAGCAATCCCTCAGAATGCTTTGAGGAAAACAATGTTAATTCGATTCTTAACTTTTCAAGAACACAAAGGATCTTCAGTTGGTTGTGCAGTATCCTATATGATAGTCTATGTTGTGGTCTCAAACCACACTTCTTGTCACAATGAATCAAGGGGAAAAATTACTCATAAGGAATCTCAGTTCTCCCCCTTCTCTGGCATGTTACAGGAGATTTTCTTCCACAGGGCACTTAAGAACTTTACAAATAAAGGCCTCACGTGATCCCACTTGGAAGCAAAGGACAGGACATCAATACATTCATTCAGGGTCAAGAATGTAATCTGCTTAAGGGTTAGTAGTTCATACAGTAATTTGTTACAAAAATAGTAGGGTTCTCCTACTACCGAACCCCATCCCCCAATTCCTAAATAGTTCTTGCATGCCTTCCTCGCTGAAATGCTACATTTCAGTGGCATTCTTCATTGTCTCAATATTAGATGGAGGCCACAAAGTATGGTCAGCCAAATGCTGGGGAGCAATTCCCAACACCCTTCACCCTAGCTATGCTAGCATGAGTTGGGTGCTATCAACACGTGGAGAGTTACGCTTTGCCATCCCAGTGAGATGCAGTGTTGGACCATGATTGTGGAAATGATGGTCCAATTTCATGGAAGCCTACTGAGTGATCTTGTGCCTGTCAACACACACAAGAAATCCCACTGTAAGTTTGCCATAGGTTCGCCTTTAGTTGGAAATAATGTGAAGATTTTCAGCAACAAGAAGTGTAAGGCCTTCATCGGGGCCATCACCATGATTTTTAAAAATCTCCATAAGGGTAATATTATTTTAGATACTGCTATAGTGTACACAGGGGGTTTGGGGCCTGAAATGCAGATATGTTGACAGTCACATCGGGGAGACTGATTGCAACCCAGAAAGGGGGGGGGGGGTGGAATGTTGTTAGGTAGGTTTCCTGGATTTGTAGCTGGGTATCTCTCTGAGATCTCCTCGCATGCTTTTCTTATGCAGCATCTGATCAGCGAGAAGCCTGGGGCACCATCTTTTTTGAAAGGAAAGATCAAGACAGTTCCCACTGTCACTCAGAAGGCAGCACAGAAGTCAAAAGAAAATTTAAAAGGAAGGTCTTATCAGCTGAAATTTAACTGATAAGATCTGTGAAGTCTCCAAAGCTCACATTCCAGCCGCCTCTTAGAGTACCATGTTGATCACAGATCCAAATTTGATTTATCTTTTTAAAGATTTCCCATTTTCATTTACACAAATCATAATTAGCTACTAAAAACACGTGTAAAAATCAGTAAATAAAAATACCTTTTATCTTAAAACCGATATCCGGAGAAAAACAAGTTGTGGGCCACAGATTTAGCCTAGATGTTTATGAATGCAGCCTTTTCTGACTTGGTCACATCAGTATGTAAGTATTATCTTCAGCAGTTCATCTGCCATACAAACATCTATCTGTCCATGAATCAGGGAAAAACTCCCACCTAGTTCTTGAGGTCTGTCTTCAGGCATTCCTAATTAATCTGTAAAATACTGTTGCTTTGGAATTCAAAGATACGGACTTTACTATCCCTGTATCAGCCATGATTCAAAAATGCTAAGTAAGTGCATCATGACTGCACTCAGAGTCATCTACAGAAGTACAACAGGCCTCCTTCTTTAAGACACACCAGATCTTGTCCTATACCTGTCAATGGATTAACTTTCAACTGTTTTTTGTTCAGAGATTTTTTTATGGCAATATCAGCACTGCCTTTAAGGCAATGCATAATTCCTTTGCCCTAAATCAGTGTTTCTCATACTGTGCTCCTCCAGGTGTTTTGGACTTCAGCTCCCAGAAATCCCAGCCAGCTTACCAGCTGTTAGGAACTGTGGGAGCCGGGGTCCAAAATATCTGGAGGAGTACAATTTGAGAACTACTGCCCTAAATAAAGTTCAAGCATTGGCTAACAGATCCCATCTTCCCATCAAAACCCATCTTCAAGGTATTAGCACCTGTTTCCATTTGTGAATGTGACTGCTGAAACCACGGCTTTTTGCTTGTTGTTGTTGTTATGGATCTTGAAGTCACGTTTGACTTATGGCAACACTAAGACAAATCTGACAGTGTTTTTCTTGCCAGGATTTGTCCAGAGGGGTTTTCCTTTGCCCTCCTCTGAAGCTGAGAAAGTGTGGCTTCCTCAAGATAGGTTTCTATGGTTGGGCAGGGATTCATACCCTGGTCTCCAGAGTTGCATCCTAATGCTCAAACACCTATGCTATCCCAGCTTCTTTTGGTTTTTGCTGGAACAGTTTATTAAAATGTTTTGCTAGGGTGTTTTATGAAAAAGTTTAATAAAAAGCATTTTATTAAAATATTTCTCAAAATGTTGCATCACTGGTCAAGTTTGGGAGGCTCTTACTCTGATACACTGCAGAACTGTATGTCTCGCATGATTGGTGAACAGTATTCAGTGGCTTTATTATATTGGTCAATTTGTGAACTGACAGGCAGCTTTTTCCAAACCTGAATGTCTTCATTTGGGAGGTATATTGAACTATATTGGATATAGTAAGAGTCTGACTATGAAGGCAACTGTAGTGCTTGGGCATTACACGACTTTTATCCTAATCATATGATCTTTAGTACACTCGCACAGTTTTAAATTTCATTACCATTCAGGTTTTATAACTCATACAACACTACTATCTTTAAGGCACTTACAGACACCCTTCAATGAATGAAGGTTTGTCAATACTAAGCTTTTAATTAGCCATAGTGGTTGTTGGTGAAAGATATGAGGGATTTCCTTAGTCCAAGGCTGAGTACACCAGTCTGTAACAATCCTAGGGTTTTTATTGGCCCATGGATTACTAAGGAGTGATCAAGAATTAACCCCAGGTCCCACATACAGTGGTTCAAAAAATCCATCACCTTCCAGCAATGACAGGTCTACTTAACTGACTTGACTGAAAATGGGTTTTTAAATTAAACACTTCAGAGAAGCCAAGTCAGGACAGGTTTTTGTACATACATGGTTCATTGTCATAGCACCTTGAGTGCATTTACGCTGTAGAATTAATACAATTTGACACCACTTTAACTGCCATGCCTCAATACTATGGAATGATGGGGTTTGTAGTTTTATAAGGTCTTTAGCCTTCATTGCCAAAGAGTGCTAGTGCCTCATCATCAAATTACAATTCCCTGGATCCCATAGCATTGAGTCATAGTTATTTCCAAACATTCTGATCCTAGTTTATTTCTCCCCACATCCATTTACCTATTTACTGATAAACTACAATGAGGTTATTTCATGGGGGATGATGCATTTTCTGATTATTGTTGTTGTTGTCGTTTGCATATATAATCCACTTTCTCTCTCTCAAGAGAGACTAAAAGCAGTTAACACTAAAAATAAAGCCTAGCAGGACCTACAAGCCAAACTCCCAACTAACTATCCACACTACTATTTGACAAGAATCCCAGAAGAGCAAATTGGAAATCACTTTAAATAGCTTTAAAGTACAATAAAAATTGCCACCATACACTATTTTGTAACTACTTTTCTATTATGTCACAAAGTAAGTCATCAAGTACTTCAAGAAGGCTGCACTCCAGGGGCAACAGATCTACAGTCTGGTTTTGGTCACCTGCAGTCTCTATTCTCTTTATTACACTCTGGTTCCTAAACATTTATGACTGAAACATCCATGTATCTCAAAAACAACCTTGCTAGTTTCTTTATCCAGTCAGGAAAACAGGCATTTTCTGCAACCCCAAATTCTCACAAAAAAACCAAACTAATCAAAAATATTAATTACCATTATTATAAAGGTTTCCTCTTGACATTAAGTCTAGTCATGTCCAACTGTGGGGGTTGGAGCTCATCTCCATATCTAAGCTGAAAAGCCGGCATTGTCCATAGACACCTCCAAGGTCATGTGGCCAGCATGACTGCATGCAGCGCCGTTACCTTCCTGCTGGAGCAGTACCTATTGATCTACTCACATTTGCATGTTTTTGAACTGCTAGGTTGGCAGAAGCTGGGGCTAACAGCGGGAGCTCACCATGCTCCAAGGAACTGCCAACCTTTCAGTCAGTGGTTTAACCCACTGCACCACTGCGGGCCTGCAAAAAAGGGATTCTTGGGGGTTTTTTTTGTTTTATTTAATGCACTGCTTAAGTGATGAAAGCATTTTATTTTACTGCTCTACTCTGTCTTGCTCCTTTGTCCTGAATGCAATAAATCTGGCTTTCTAAACCAAACTGCTAATGCTAATTCTGGGCTGTGATCTCTCCTAACACTACCAAAGGAGAGAGAGAGAAAGAGAAGACATAGATTCTCATAAACCACGTCCTGCTACATAGCAATTGTGCAGTTATTAAATCCCAAAACAATGTAACTGTTATGAGAACACCGGCACTAATCTGTGAAAGAATCTGCAATGAAATTTTGATAACAAGAAGCATATTGTGGCCATTCATGTCCATCAACCACCCTCTTAATCTTACAAATTGATTAAAAGGCTAGAAAGAGACAGGATGAAACTCAATCTAATGCTAAAGATTCAGAAGTACTCACGGCAGCCTCTTTCATCTGTTTCATCCATGCAATCTTTTACTCGATCACACCTGTATGTGCCTGGGATACACTGCCCATTTGTACAGGTAAACTGTTGACTGGAACATGTCCGACCAGCTGCAAAAAAGAGTCTATTTAGTAATGCATAACTTATATGTGAAAGACCATCAATTTTTCTTCAATTCAGCCTGTTCCTCTCAATTTTTCCTTTGAGAAAATATGTTAATTTATTCCATAAGTTGGAAACAGAAAAGACTCAAACAACCTTTTCATACTGAACCCTTAAAATGTTTAATAAAATATTCTAGAAATAAAATCCGGCTTCCAATGTGTTATTTAATGCAACATGAAGAGCTATTATCACAAGACATAGAGGAAAACTCTATGTTAGCCCGTGAATCTTCAGCATCGAAATATGTTCCTCAGTCAGCAGCATTTATGTAGGTGTCCTAATATATTCCACACAAAATATGCATAAAAATAAAAGTAGGACACAGAGGAGAATTGAATATCATCAGAAGTATATCCAATTAAAAAAAAAATCTAAATCTATACTCACGGTGGAATTATTTTAATAACAGAAAACAACTACCATAAGAAAGTATGGATACAAGCATCTATTTAGGCTTGATTCCCTGTTATATTTCCCAAAGGACAACTCCAAATAATATACCATCAGTTATCATCCATCTAAAATCCTTCCACCACAGAACCTGGTGCCCATCAATATGAAGAAGGAGGATTGCTCCAGTCAAGATGTAATCTTAGGATGGTTCAGTTATCTTTAACTGCCTTTTATAGCTTGCTTTGTGTGTGCCTCTCAGCTACATGTTAAGAATCATTGTTTATGTAGGCTATAAACTCTCTGGAGTGCAGACTTTTTATTACATTTGTACAACACTTGGGACAACAGATCTTTGATCTCTGGGCATCTCTCAGTAAGTAGTCTACAAAAGCATAGAAGTACATCCCGGGGCAGTAGGTACCATTTATTTTTCAACTTGTCACCCCCAAAGTCCAAGAGTACATACACATTGCTGTTTATCCTTTTTCTATTGTTTTAAGCATATAGATCAGTGTTTAATTTTGTATTGTGTTATTAACATATTGGAAGCTGCTTTGGGTCCCCATTGTAAGATAAAAGTGGTATATAAAGATGTATTGTTATTATTTCTCAAACTGTGCTCTTACCAGCTGGAAGGAATTATGGGAGCTGAAATCCAAAATATCTGGATGAGCACAGTTTGAGAATCTCTGATATAGAGAAATTGCATTAAATCAAACTTGGTATACACTCATCAGTGCATAAGCTTGGTCCTCTATTGTGTTTGCAGTACCTATGTCAACTGATATAGGATTCTTTAAACCAAAAATGACCAACATCAGTTTGTGGATCCTAAAAGTTGATCCCACCTGCAACAAGGTATGCCAAACCCCCTACCGCCAATATTCAATAGCAAATTGTGCCAGTAAAATCCCCCCTACTAATTTCAATAACATTTTGGCATTTTCTGCCATTTTTGTGACACACTGCTGTCAAATTTTGGTGATACACTTTCAAAATTACCTTAGAGGGTTGCTACCTGAGGACAAAACTGTTGCTAGATCCCCCAAAGTCACCCATCCTTTCTTGTAAATATGATTATTAGCAAGGAAACAACATCCCTGCCAGTGAATACATCAGGGTGAAAGCGAAGGCAGCCAACCAAAGCTCAGGAAATGCTGTAAAAGGAGGCTGTGAGTGAAAAGAATACATGACCAGAAGAAGAAATGCTTTCTTTGAAATCTTGAAATCTGATTCTCATGTTCCCTCTCTACCTTCTCTTCTCCCAGCTAAACATCTCCCAGGAGGAAAGGAGGAAGGAAAAAGAGCAGGAAGGAAGGGAAGAGAAGAAAAAGAAGAGAAAGATGGAAGGAAGAAAGAGTGGAAGGGAAGGGAGGAACTGAGAGAAGAGAGAAGGAAGGAAAGACAAAATGGATGGATGAATGGATGGAAGGAAGGAAAGAAGGAAGGGGAAAGAGTGGAAGGGGAAGAAGGGAGAAGGAGGGAGGAAAGGAAAGGAGGGAAGGAAGAAAGGATGAAAGGGTGGAAGGGAAGGAGGGAGAAAGAAAGAAGGACGTAAGGAGCGAAGGAAAGAGAGAAGGAAGGATAGAATGGTGAGAGAAAGGAGGGGCTGAGAAAAGAGGCCAAGGGGCACATCTGGCCCTCAGGCCTGGGTTTGCCCATACCTGGTGTAGATGAATAGATCGCACAGAAACTGACTCTGTTTTAGGGATCCCTGAAAGGCGATAGTCTTTGAGGGCTAATGTGTTGCCAACTGTTTCTGGATGTCTCTATCAAATCTAATAAAAAACCAGGCCATACCTACTATAAAGAACCCACATAACAATACAGTTGCAGGCCCACATTTAAGAGGTCACCCTGAAGCCCAGATACCCAATCCAGAAAATGGTAAATGGCAGGGTCCCATTTGTCCTGAAAAAAGGGATCGATCACAGTGAATATATGTGTTTACATGTACATACAGCCATGATTATTCTAACTATGAATTGTAACTAGGATGATAAAAACAAGGACAAATAGATTGAAAGATAGCTTTTATCCTTGAGCTGTGACTATAATGAACTCTGTGGTTTCACACTGATGTGGCATTAGGAGTTACGCAATAGGGATTCGAATGTGGAAGGATGGGTGCATGTTTTGTATTTTGTAAATATATAATATGATTAGGAATGGCATTTAATTTCGTTGTATGATGTACAATGACAATAAAGTTATTTAAAAATGGGTGAACAAAGTAATTCTGTACCATTTTCCTCAACTGCCAAAGATATACCACGACTATCCTGAAAAGTGAGGTTCAAGTTATTGTTCACACTTACAGTAAGCAAATGGTCATGTTCCTACAAATTACCTTCAATCAGGAATAGGACTTTGCTTCAAAGCTATTTTCCAAAGATTTTGAGTTAATGTGCACACATGTAGAACTAAAGCAAGGGGCATGATATAGTCCAAATGGGTCTTTAAAATGGCACTGGATTTTGCCCTTTACTAATGTCTTAGTAGATAAGTAACCACTACTGGCTATAACCTGTGTCTAAAGGGTGACAAGGACAAGCTGAGTTTCTCTTTCTTCTAGAAAGAGCTATAAGGACAATCCTAAATTCTTATCATTAGGGAATAGTTCAAAGTGAGAGCTGCATCATAAAGCAGGGAAATGATTTCCCAGAAAGTGAGTAGAATTTGCTTGTCTTAGCAAACTCACAAAAAGGACACACACAAAAAATAAAAAGATGCCTAAATATTCAACCACAGCCAAAGTACATTCTGCCCAAACCCCAAAGTCTACGGCAAGTAACAGTCTTTTTCAACTTGTACCCATTCAAGAGATTCACAACAATTTTGTGAGGCTAGTTCTGACTCTTCCCATGGATGATGCTTCAACAATTCTATACTTAATTGCCTAAAAATAACCCTTACTGACTCAATAAAGCTGCACATTACACAAGGGATCAATTCTAGGATCGTTCATGTAGAACAATTTTACCATATCACCTGGAATCCTATTTTTCTGAAATGAACAATTTCTTGGGTTTCTGGCAAAAGCATTCCATAGAATCACGAAGGCCCTAGTGATGCCTACAGAAGTGATGCCTCTAAGCTTCCAGTGCAATTCTGTGGTCGACTTCCAGCAGAGACTCCAGTGGAAGTTGATCACTGAAGAGTGTTGGAGGTCGAGAATAAAACACTTCTCTAGGCATCGTTGGGTCCCACAGCACAATTCTATGGTATTCAAAGCTCTTCAAGTATCACTGAAAACACATTAACAAGCTCATGTAACAAGCCAGCCTACTGCACTTCTTAAGTAAGATTTACAAGATTAAATTAACCAGATAGATACAAGTATTATTTCACACAATATCCAGTGACATGACTAGATGGAAACTCTACAGTAAATCTGAGTGACAAAGAGATCCTAACAAGAAAGATCACTGAATGAGCAATTTGAGAAGCTTCAGTCAGAGATGTTTGCCAGTCTTGCCTAACAACACCAGGGACTGAACTTGTAACCTTCCACATGAAAAGCATATATTCTGCCTCTGAGTTATAAAGTCAAAGGTAGCTTGTAACTTACGGCATTGTTGGTGTTCATCAGAGCCGTCTTCACAGTCTTCTTCATCATCACATACCCATGACCGAGGGATGCATTCTCCATCACTGAGGCACTGAAATTGACTTCCTCCACATGTGGGACGGGCTAGTGTCAATAAGCAAATAATATTTCAAGTCACCATTCTGGAGATTAAGTAAATTAAGTGGGCTCGCTACTGAACAAATTTCTAGTCCTACTAAAAACCTTTTGAAATATATACAGGGTCCCTAAAAAAATTACATTTCATCATGTCATTTGATCTGGCTATATTGAAAGACACTTTTTAGACAATATGGCAAATAAAAGAAAGAGGGAGACTTTATTTCTGGCCAAGCCCTCCATCCTCAAGTTTCATCCTCAAATTGGGAGCCCCTAATGGCGTAGTGGATTAAAGCCTTGTAACTTGAAGGTTGGGTTGCTGACCTGAAGGCTGCCAGGTTCGAATACCACCCGGGGAGAGCGCGGATGAATTCCTTCTATCAGCTCCAGCTCCATGCAGGGACATGAGAGAAGCCTCCCACAAGGATGGTAAAAACATCAAAAAATCATCCGGGCATCCCCTGGGCAACATCCTCGCAGACGGCCAATTCTCTCACACCAGAAGTGACTTGCAGTTTCTCAAGTCGCTCCTGACACGAAAAAAAATCCTCAAATTATTGTACAAAGCACCAATGATATCTGATAATGACATAGAAGCAAAGGCCAAAGGCCAACATGCAAATCCATACACTAATCAAGTAAAGGTGAGATCTTGGATTATAATCCAAAATTTTGGGAGACAACAAACTAAAGGAAAAGTGGAAGCAGGACACAATTGTTCTCCCATAGAGACCTTAACCTCAGCATCAAGCAGACATATTGCCTGAGGTCAGGAGAGATTTCAGTCACTGAGCTAACCACTGATAGATCCATCCTCTATGGAACCTATCTAAACTTAAGATAATCACAGAACACAAGAAACCAAGGACTATGGAAAATTGCCATCCAAAATATCTGAAGTGCAACAAATTGGGAAAGGCTGGAACAGCATTATCCCCTGAAGCAACAGTTAAATGTTTGGAAAAAGCCGAATATTTTGACTAAGTCCTCATCATAGTAACTATCGTTATTATCTTTATTTATGAACTGCTATGATCATTAATAGCTGTTCATAAATAAGTTCTGGCAAGATAGTTTACAAATTAAAAGAAAAATGACACAGGTTGAGTAGTCCTTATGTAAAAATCTGAAATCATCCAAAATCCAAAATGTCCACACGAGTGGTTGAGATAAGTAATATCTTTGCTTTCCCATGGGTCAATGTTTACAAACTTTGTTTCATGCACAAAATTACTTAAAATTGTGTGTATAAAATTAGCTTCAGGCTATGTGTATAAAGTGTATAAGAAACAAATATTTAGACTTGAGTCTAATACCAAGACATCTCAATATGTCTATGCAAATATTCCAAAATCTGGAAAAAAAACAAAATCCAAAACACTTCTGCTCCCAAGTATTTTAGATAAGGGATACATAACCTGCATAATGAAAACATGCCAAATATCACCATTTAAATGGATTATACCATTGGACATTACAAGCTGTTAAAATATACAATTATGCACAGAGAAGAGAGTTCCAGATCCCAGCAACAGTCACCAGAAACTCCCATCTCACATCCCCATCAGATACACAGGGACTGAAAGAACCTCTCCTGTAGATTTCAGGGCAGGCTGATATGGGGAGATACCATCCCCCAGAAAACCTGGACCTAACGGTTTTTACAAGTCACAATTACCACTTTGAATTGCACTACTTACGGCAGCCAGCTTCATCAGTGTCGTCTGAACAGTCCCTGGCTCCATCACATCTCCATTCTGCTGGGATACACCGGCCATTTCCACAACGAAATTGCCCACTTTCACACCCTACAATAAAAACAGTGTCCTTATTTTACTTCCTATCAATTTGTAAATTATAATATTCCTACCAGCAATCACAGTCTTCCTATAAGGCTATTCTTATTTTAATAGGACTCTATAACATCATCTAACATAAACATAAATCAAAGCTAGATAAGTATAAAGTACAAATCCCATATCAAAAATTTGCCATTTTTTGAATAACATATATTAATATGAAGTCAAGAACCTTATGCAAACATTCCAGAGGGTATGTGATTATTTCATCAAAAATAATAACTAGATACATATTTTAAAATACAGTTACAGTATCCAATTGCTTAAAAATGAATTATTATTCTGCATTTTCTTCCTCACGCAAATATACTTATAATAAAAGGGAGTGGAAAGTTTCTTCTCCTGTGATCTTTGGGGGAACTCCTCCTGCCTTTCCTGGCTATGTTCACACCACCATAGCATTAAACAATTCCGTCATGTCTTATTTTGAAGTAAGATCTAGTCTAGTTAGAAGAGGAGACTACTAGGGAATAATTTTAGAGATATCCAGCAGGACCAACAAAAAATAGAAAGCCACTGCCAGTGGGAGATGGCAATACTGGTTTAGATAGATCAGTGATGTGACTCAATGGAAGGTAGCATCCAATGACCCCCAAACCTTTCACAGTTCTCAAATTAAATCTATTACGATGCAAAGTTTGACAATAATAATAATAATAATAATAATACAGTGTTCCCTCACTACTTTGCGGTTCACTTTTTGCAGATTCACTGTTTCACGGTTTTTCAATAAACTCTAAAAGAATATTATTAATCATAAAAAATTACAATTTATAGCCTAAGGAAGGGAGGAAGGAGAAGCCGAAGGGAGAGAAAAGGAGCCCAAGCAGCAACAGGAGGAGAAGGATGTGATTTATCAACACATGATTGGTTGATAAAGACTTAAAATAGTGTATAACTACTAAAATAATGTATAAATATATAGCGTCCCTGCTTCACGGATTTTCACTTATTGTGGGTGGTCCTGGAATCTAACCCCCGCTATAAGTGAGGGAACACTGTACTTTATTTATAACCCGCTTCCATCTCCTCGAAGGGACTCGGAGCGGTTCACATGGGGACCAAGCCCAAATCTACAGATAAAACAACAACAGCATATATAATTAAAACAATAACAATAAAATAACATTAATAAAATACATCAGCAAGCATTAGGACTATGACATTTAAACTTTGCCTATCCCTGCTCAGCCATGAAACCCACTGGGTGACTTTGGCACATCACTCTCTGTAAGCATCTGAGGAAAGCAATGGCAAACTTTGTCTGAACAAATCTGTTACAGCAGAGGTTGACCATATGTTGAAAATGACACAAACGCATGTAATAATGGTACTTCTTTTTAGATATTTATACAAAATGTAAAATTAATATAATTAAATTAGACCACTGCTGATGTATTATAGTGGGAAATATTCTAATTCAAAAAAATGCAGGAAACCTACATCACTGGTAATAACCAAGGACCAAACCCTACAACAGGCAAGCAATAAGTCCCTTGTTTGAGTGAGCCATCACTGATTACAGATACACAAGACATTTCAAATCCTCCTACATCAATCGGCATATTTTGATGATTCTGACCATTTGACTGAATCATTTAGTGTTGATTGAACACTAAATGAACATGGGAGTACTCCTACAAATATATGTACAACAAGTCATAAAGCATATTACCCTGAAGAAGGATTGGTAATCTCTTCACATTTTAATATTATACTTTTAAAATCCTCAAAAAAAAGATGAATCCCTTCTTTCTGGGGATCATACTTTGTATGCTTTCCCTTGCTGAGGAAGTCTTTCATAGAATAGTAGAGTTGGAAGAGACCTCACAGGCCATCCAATCCAACCCGCTGCCAAGAAGCAGGAAAACTGCATCCAAAGCACCCCTGACGGCCATCAAGCCTCTGCTTAAAAGCCTCCAAAGAAGGAGCCTCCACCACACTCTGGGGCAGAGAGTTCCACTGCAAGATGTTGAACAGAACCGGGCCCAGGATGGAACCCTGCTGCACCCTTCCCAGCCATGAAAATCCTAACCTCACAAAAAAGGTCTGCTTGGCTCCTTCTTTATGAAGGAAATAATTCAGTGAATCATACGTTTCTATTAATCCACATCTTATAACCAATTTGCAACAACAACAAAATAGACCAAACTGCTGAGATAAGCAATATTCTAATAATCTAAGATGCACATTTGGTTTAATCTTCTTCAATACACAGAGAAGTTATTCATTCTGACTTATTTTGTAAATTTTATTTTGCCACTGTAATTTCATTGCTGCATTTCTAAATTCTTATATTTTACCTTTTGTTCTATGAACTTCTGAAACATCAAAGGTTGATGAGCAACCATACAAGTTTAGTAACTAAGAATAAATCCTTCAGCAAAGACAACAGCTCAAAAGAACTTATCCCACAAACTTATTTGTATACAGTAGAGTCTCGCTTATCCAACGTAAACGGGCCGGCAGAATGTTGGATAAGCGAATATGTTGGATAATAAGAAGAGATTAAGAAAAAGCCTATTAAACGTCAAATTAGGTTATGATTTTACAAATTAAGCACCCAAACATCAGGTTATACAACAAATTTTAAAGAAAAAGTAGTTCAATACACAGTAATGCTATGTAGTAATTACTGTATTTACGAATTTAGCACCAAAATATCACGATGTATTGTAAACATTGACTACAAAAATGCATTGGATAATCCAGAACATTGGATAAGCAAGTGTTGGATAAGTGAGACTCTACTGTACTACATTATTTGCAAAATAATAGGATAGCACTTTGTCTCTTCCTAATGTGGACAAATCATGCTGCTGTTGCCATCAGGAGCTGCACACTAAAATTTAAGTTAAAAATTAGCAAGACAATAAGGAAAAAAAGGGACTAAACCAATTTATAAATACTTCCATCAACTTCTGTTTCACACAGCCTTAACTAAAAACACTGAAGGGGGGGATAAGCGCTCATAGTCTATCAAGCTAAATGTCTTGTCTCATTAATCAAGTGTTTGAAATTACCTATTTCAATTACAACAAAGAAATGTGTCCAAAAGAGACAGCGCCAGTAAATCCTTGAACATACAATGAGATAAACAGACAACAGGTTATCCTAGGGCTGTCAGGAAACCAGGCATATCACCACTCATAAACACAGCTAAGTGATGCACTCCTTTGGGATGCACGGAAGGCAAACGGCTTTATGCAAGGAATGTTCGAATCTGATTGTCTGGTAGTGACATCCTGATTTATAATGTATCCTGCAAATGGTCAGATATTTCTCTGGGATAAATGGTGGTACCGAGTGGTACAGGAGCATGTACATCCAAATACCTTCTAGACTAATGCATGGTGGTGGTTGGTGGTGCAGGTCTGGGGTTGGTGCACCAGGTCTCTTATCAAGTACCTTTAAAAGCACAACAACCTCCCTTGCAAAAATGCCCTGAAGGAATGTACAAAGGCAGGCTGGAATCTCTTTGACTGAAGTCTGCCCTGCTAATAGGAGACTCTCTGAGATGTTCAGAAGAGTGAACTGCTGTTTTTTCATAAAGGATCTTTAAAGATTACTAACACAGAAACCAACCACCATGTTTAATAATACACAACTGATAAGCAGGTGTACTTTGTGTGTGTTCTGTCTTCTTATATATGTTGCCTTTGGATTTAGGTGCCAACTAATTCTCTCTGAATAACTCCCTTTGATTTTATACGGTGAAAAACAGTGCGAGTACAAGTAAAGATTAGCTGAATAGTACTATTCTTGTATTCATTATAACATTTTCTTTTCTTTTTTATAAAAAGAAATTCCAGTTTCTCTGTCACTGCCACCGCCACTCCCAGCCAGACACAGAGCTCTGTGCAAGCTCCTGGCAGAGGCAGGTGCCCTGTTCGGACATCAGTAGAGGTGCCCACACAACCAACAGAAGAAGGAGGGGAACCTATGGTGGCAACACATGAGAATGAAGGGACGGTCTAGCTGGGCAGTGGGAACACTAATGTGGCATCGAGGTAGGTTTGGCCAGGTGCAGCTTATCGAACTAGTCCAGAACAGGTGTACTTTGTGTGTGTTCTGTCTTCTTATATATGTTGCCTTTGGATTTAGGTGCCAACTAATTCTCTCTGAATAACTCCCTTTGATTTTATACGGTGAAAAACAGTGCGAGTACAAGTAAAGATTAGCTGAATAGTACTATTCTTGTATTCATTATAACATTTTCTTTTCTTTTTTATAAAAAGAAATTCCAGTTTCTCTGTCACTGCCACCGCCACTCCCAGCCAGACACAGAGCTCTGTGCAAGCTCCTGGCAGAGGCAGGTGCCCTGTTCGGACATCAGTAGAGGTGCCCACACAACCAACAGAAGAAGGAGGGGAACCTATGGTGGCAACACATGAGAATGAAGGGACGGTCTAGCTGGGCAGTGGGAACACTAATGTGGCATCGAGGTAGGTTTGGCCAGGTGCAGCTTATCGAACTAGTCCAGATCACTTCTGCTCTGGACATGTTGCAGCTTTAGGAGCCAGTGTAGACTTTCCCAGTTTGCTCCACTTTCCATCTCACACGAGGCTTCGTTAAAAATAGAGTGCATGCACAACTGACAGCTTTATCACACCTGGCAAAAGAAGTGTCCTAGGATGCTTCTCCCTCAGTCCACCCATAGATCCCCACGTTGCCCATCAGACAATATAGTGTGACTTCTGATGGGGCTCCATGGATGAACTGGGGCAGCAGTGTGGTAGGATGCTGCCACCGCCAACACAGAAGCCTCCTCATGCTCCATAAGGAACAATGGAGCTTTGGCAGACTCAAATCACACAGAAACATTTTCCCACATGGGATGGGGAAGCGTCAGCTAGCAGTCAGGGCGCCAAGATTGCCTCACTGCCGCCCCGCTTCACCACAGAGGCTGGCAAATCAAATAACTGGACCTTATCCATGTGATGAGGTTCTTAATGTCTTCTAGGACAGGGTTCCTTAAACCGTTTCCACTCACAACCCCTTTTCGCTTGAGAAATGTTTACATGACCCCAGGTATTATAGGTATATAAAACAAACATTTGCTGATAATAACTCAGCATTTGCAGGGCTTGCTAAACAGGTTGATTCTCCTTTTTATGAAGTACAGATGAAGCCTTTTTTTTTTTTTTGCAGAGTTCACTGCACATTATTGCTAACAAATTTGTATAAATAGAGGGGTCAGAAATGTTTTACTGTTGCCCCAATGGCGAAGTGTGTTAAAGCACTGAGCTGCTGAACTTGCAGACCGAAAGGTCTCAGGTTCAAACTCGTGGCGTGAGCGGCCGCTGTTAGCTCCAGTTTCTGCCAACCTAGCAGTTCGAAAACATGTAAATGTGAGTAGATCAATAGGTACCGCTCCAGCGGGAAGGTAAGGGCGCTCCATGCAGTCATGCTGGCCACATGACCTTGGAGGTGTCTACGGACAACGCCGGCTCTTCGGCTTAGAAATGGAGATGAGCACCAACCCCCAGAGTCAGACATGACTGGACTTAACATCAGGGAAAACCTTTACCATTAATGTTTCATGAACCCATCATTGAGCTAAGGACGTACCATTTGGGTTTGGGACCCACAGTGTACTAAGACATTTGGATCATCATAGAAGACCAAGAAGGATTAAAATTGTATGAACATGTTATTTCACTGACAAGTCCACAGAAATTTTCAGTAGTATATATTTTTGCATGTATAGCCGATATCTCATTATTTTTAAATATCCTGGAAAAAATAAGAAATAAATATTCTGGTTTAATTAAATGTGCTTTAATAGGACATAGCTGGCTGGCTGGAAAGCTCAACAAAACTATTCCATTCTGCAACATTTAACTGCACGATATACTTGTCTTCCAAATGCAAGGAGAACATTAGCCTTTTTAGTTTGAGATAGCAATAGCAGCTTTAATCCTAAGAAGCCTTCCATAAACCATGTTATCACATGACGACTGAGAAGTTACTCAACTGCTTAGATATTTCCCAATGCCAAATCAGATCATACAGAAACAATCACCTAGAAATATTTTTGAAACTCTTAATTTTACTGCTTAGTGTACTCAGCTAAGGCAATCTGCAGCTAATATTTTTGTATTTACAGGGTGCTGTCAAGTTTTGTTTAAATGTTTTGTTTTCTGTTTGCATTGCTTTACTGCCTCCCCTGAGTCTTTAAAATTAAATTAGCTACAGACTTAAATAACTAAATATAATCATGTGAATTTGGCCCACTGTGGCCCAAGGAAACAGCATGCCAACATAGCCAAATCCATTTGGTATGTGACATTTGGAAGGCTATCAATCTCCTCCCCACCATTTCAATAGTTGGAGCTGTGAGTAGGGGTCGGAAGGGGAATTTTTCACAATGTTTTTTGCTTGCTTGTGTAATTCCATTGGGGATTTTAATTAATTTTGTGTGAGTCCCTGTGAACCCACCGCTTCCCTTTTCCTTTTGATCTGCTTGTCCTCGTGAAGAAGGTGGAATTAAGCATTATCATAGTGTCTTAGTTACATTTAAGAAGCAATCAAAATGCCCTTTTCAATATTTTAAAATCCACATAATGAAGTGAGCACTTGCTACTACTGTGAGTTGGGTTGTGTCATGACAGAGCAGGTGAGTATCAGACTCAGCACTAATGGGAAAACTGGTCCCACTGGAAGACTAAGAAGAATTTTTTAAAATCATGTCAGAAGCGACTTGAGAACATACTAAAAGTCACTTTTGGTGTAAGAGAACTGGCCATCTACACAGGCGTGGCCCAGGGGACACCTGGATGTATTGCTAGGAGACTTCTCTCATGTCCCCACTATCTAGCGGATTCCAATCGGCAACCTTCAGGTCAGCAACCCAACCTTCATGTCAGCAATTCACAAAGGTTTAACCCATTGTACCACCATGGCTTCTACTAAGAAGGATGGAAAATTGTTTCTCTTAGTAAGTCCAGCCTAAGAAACAGTTAAAGTCTGCTCCAAAAAAGTCATACTAATAAGCTAATTTTCACCAAAATCCTAATTTACTTCTGCAGATGCTGATAAAACTGGATAATTTCCCTTTCTTAAGTAGGATTATTTTAGGAAATTGCCAGAAATAAATAAACAACAAAACTAGAAATATTTTAAAGCCATTCTTACAACTGGCTTACCAATAAACTACAATACACAGAAGGGGAGTGGGACTGAAAAAGGATGAAAATGTTCATTCAGTTTGTCTATAAAAAATTCAGAATTTGGAAAAGTGCAGTGTGTACAATGATTTGGGAAACAGTGCATCAAATTCCTCCAGAACGTATTGCAGGGATATAAATAAAATAAGCTACACAGCAAGAGAATTATACATGAAAGAATACGTATAACATTGAGATAATTGTTTTATCTTAGAAAAGCCACAGAGGCTTTTTCATCACCAGTCTACAAGCTTCTTCTTCTTCTCAATGGCTTTTCTAAGATTAAACAATTCTCTTGATGCTATATTCTTTCATGCATAGTTTTGACATCCAATGTTGCATGAATAGACTTCCACTAACTCAACTGCACCTTGTTTCTCAATCCTTTAGAGCTGATTTGGGCCAGACACTGGAGTTAAGGCAAATCTTTTCCCCTAGTGTTGGGGTCCCCAAAAATTTGGTACCAGCAAAAGTCTTCTGAACATCACCTAGTAGCTGTTTTAGACATTTACACGAATATGGTGTGCAGTGTTTACAGTGGACTCTGCAGAAAATGCTTCAGCTATACTTTATCAAAAAGAAAATCAGCCTTTTTAGTAAGCCTTGCAAATGCCAATTTACTGTTGCCAAATTTTTCATAACCCCAATATTAAGTGAAATAGACCCCATTTGGAGTCAGGACCCACAGTTTTAGAAGCAGTGAGCTAAGAGAACCTGTATAACTGGAGTTTGGTAGGCATGCCTCTCCCTAGTGCAATTTCTTGAAACATATGAATTGCATTTCTACATTGAAGTGAATACAAAAATCTATGCAACATCAGCACCCAGCAAACCATCTGTACTCAAAATGTGACGCAATCCTATATATAAGCAGCTGTAATTAAGGATATTTCTTACCTATGAAATTCATGTGATCACCATACATTGATATGTGACTTGAAGGCACACACATATGCAAAAACTCAATACAGAGGAGTGAGTACTGTATTCTTTTTTTAAAGTATGTTTTTATTTATTTTTATAATATTATGAACACCTTCTACCAGGTCCTATCAAAGTCTAAAACAGTGGTTCTCAATCTGTGGGTCCCCAGATGTTTTGGCCTACAACTCCCAGAAATCCCAGCCAGTTTACCAGCTGTTAGGATTTCTGGAAGTTTGACGTTAACGCCAAAACATCTGGGGATCCACAGGTTGAGAACTACTGGACTAGAGCAGTTCTAGTATTATATTGAGATAGAAAATATGTACAACTCCTTTGGGGGGCTTTCAATTTGAAAGTTAACACTTTTACCATAAATCCAAAAGCAAAATTGCACCTTTCTTTTACTCTACCAGTGTTTCGAATTTTGGTAAAGATTATGTATGATTCAACCTTCGTAATCACAGAACCCGAATACAAATTCCAGATTAATTTGCTTGCAAAAGTCTTTGCAACTTATGACTACAAACATGTGGGCTACACCTGTTTTTAACCATGCCTTTATATGTAGTGCTACTATGGCAGAAAGTATCCATATCAAAAGGAATCCCAAAGGCACCATACCTTTTCCATCAAACAGACCATCCATCCATAAGAAACCCAGCACTATACTGACTTATCAATCACTCACTGGTGCCGTATAAGTTCTCTTAAAAGATAACAAAGTGACAAGATCTTTCCTTATCTTCCTAGCAGTATTTTGGGAGATTCTTCCTCCCACTCTCTAACACTGAAGGCTACAAAAAGAGGCAGATCAACATTCCAAAGACCCACAAAAAAAAGATCTCTGGAGATTGGAGTGTACTATTCTATGGAGTCGGGAAACCGAGCATTTGAGATAAGGAACTTTCCCAAAGCAAAAATAAAAAGCTGCTCTGATGCTCCTTCTTACACTGATGGGGTTGAAAGTGTTGTTGAACTAACAATGAACAATTATTTTATTGAACAGTAATTTGCCTTATATTTGTTTCTGAGCAGCAATTTTCATTCCTGAGGATCTAACATGAAGTAGGAAGAGAAATCCAGAATTATAAAAAAGTTAATTGGTATTTGTTTTGCTGTCTGTGCCCCTGTTCAGAAGATTTCACCTCACTTTTGTCTCTGTAATGATTGGATTTTGAAAAATTTGGCTTGTTCTGGAAAGAATTGGAAAGAAACTTCAGAGGAGACACCTTTTCCTCAAGAATTTCCCTTCCTGGAGTAGACCTCTCACTTCCTGTTGTCTTGCCTCCATTTATAACTAGCAGCCATATGTAAGTTGGATGTTTGTAACTCAGGGGCTGCCTATATTGTTCTGTTATTTTTCATAATTGAACTATTGAGATCCTAGGTAAAGGTAAAGGTTTTCCCCTGACGTTAAGTCCAGTTGTGTCCGACTCTGGGGATTGGTGCTCATCTCCATTTCTAAGCCGAAGAGCTGGAGTTGTCCGTAGACACCTCCAAGGTCATGTGGCCGGCATGACTGCATGGAGCGCCATTACCTTCCTGCCGGAGCAGTACCTATTGATCTACTCACGTTGGCATGTTTTCAAACTGCTAGGTTGGCAGGAGCTGGGGCTAATAGCAGGCGCTCAAGCCGCTCCCAGGATTTGAACCTGGGAACCTTTCAGTCTGCAAATTCAGCAGCTCAGTGAATTAATTCATTTTGCCACCAGGGCTCCCATTGAGATTCTATCTGTGGCTATTTCATTCAGGTCACTTTTGGATTTGTTCCCAGAGCATTTATCATCACTGGAACCACAGTTGTGTTCTTCTTCCAAAGGCATCTTATCTTACTGCCCATGGTGGTGTACAATAAAACCAGTGTAAACAGTTCAAAGGAATTTAAAAGACTATTATAATGTTAATGTTAATATAATGTTAACTCATGAAACATATTAAACAATGTACAGTAACAAGTAACCTTATCACATTAGGAAATACTCAGTTTCTAAGACTGTTTGACAATGATTTCAAATGGATCCTAGCAAATGATGTTTGCCCCATCCCATCACTATTCCCTCAGAATCCGGCTGTGAAATGTTGCAGAAATGGATGATTCGTGGTTTTTTTAATACTATGGTTTCTTCTGTTGCTGAAGAGCTGCTTTTGCATGTGATCGGAAAATCAGTATTTTCTAAACATAAGAACTGTAATAATCAGGTGTAATGGGATCAGTATGCATTCTACCTGAAAACAGTCATAAAAATATAGGATGAATACCAAATGAAACTGAGTGTTTCCTAATGTGATGTGGTTCATAATTCCTTTACAAATAAACTGTTAATAAAACAAATAAATGATCTGTTATTTGAGGGGAATCTACCTCCAGCGATAGGGTGCCAATGCACATGGGGTAATAAAGAAGTGAATGGAGCTGATAGAAAGTCATAATTAAGTCTGTTGATACCCTCAGTATATAGGCATGGTAAGTCATTAATGAAGCCTCACTGGATTTGCAGTCTCACAAGACTTTGTGCAAGATCTGGTGTAAGAATCACACCAGCCTTTTAGGAGCAAAGTTCTGAAATTTCATCTTTGATACTGTCCAACTACCCACAGCAGTGCCAAACATCCTCTCACTGGGTATATGCACCCAAAGACTTCTGTGCTATGAAAACAATTGAAAGTATTACTGTGAAGGTCATTTTTGCAAATGGATTTTGTACTTTTTCCCTTTCTCACCCATTTTTTCTGGTGTTTTTAAAAATTGTTATCTGATGTTTGTATGTACAGTAGAGTCTCACTTATCCAAGCTAAACAGGCCAGCAGAAGCTTAGATAAGCGAATATCTTGGATAATAAGGAGGGATTAAGGAAAAGCCTATTAAACATCAAATTAGGTTATGATTTTACAAATTAAGCACCAAAACATCAGGTTATACAACAAATTTGACAGAAAAAGTAGTTCAATACGCAGTAATGTTATGTTTTAATTACTGTATTTACGAATTTAGCACCAAAATATCACGATATATTGAAAACATTGACTACAAAAATGGCTTGGATAATCCAGAGGCTTGGAAAAGCGAGGCTTGGATAAGTGAGACTCTACTGTATATGATATAAAGTTGGGTTGCTTCAAACTAACTATGGTTAAGATATTAACCAGTTTAGGATCTGACTGAATGGTTAAAGTTGGGTTGATCAAAAATAAAAGCATGGTTGCACTCGAAGAGGAAAAAAAGAAGAACACACAAACCCAGAATACTAGGCTTATTGTGATTATTATGAGTCGTAACGTATTGTGAAATTCACCATGCATCTGGTAAGTTTGTGCACCATATTATTCTTCCAGAGTAATATCATAATGGATTCATTGCTATTAATTTCTTTTTGTAAACCCTTGAATTTAAGAAAACCAGAGCTCTAATCTGCTGAAACTAAGCAAAAGAGCTTTTGTCTTCAAAGGATGAAAAAAGTTTAATGTTCCCTGCAGGAATCAAGTTCAAAAGAACTACATTTAAATGCCTCCCAGCAACATTAAAGAAATCCATAAACCTCACATGCTACTTTCAGTTACTACAGATGAAAAGAAGCTTCTGAAAATTACAGTGTATTTCTTGCTATTCTTGAATATATATTATCAGTATTCATCTTCAAATATACTATAATCTTGGTTTAATCAACAAACGGATAATTAAGTAATATAATCACTGATTATCTTTTAATCCAACAGAAACAGAAAAGCAAATATTGTATTGTCTATCACATAGAACCTCATTTTACTGCCATTCAAATATCTTTATACATTCCCCCTCGATATTAGAACTGAAAATTAAAAATTAAACAAACCTCAGATCTTGGATGTTCATATATTATTTCTAAGGCTCCATCTATACTTCTGTATAATGCAGTTTCATAATACAGTATAACTACATTGAACTGCATTATATGTGTCGATACTGCTATATAATCCAGTCAAATGCAGTTTAACTGTATTGAACTGCATTATACAAATCTACATTATATGGCAGTGTAGATGGGACCATAGGCAAACAGTAAATTAATAACTTTGACTTAACAAACGGATGCAACCAGCAGTATTAATATGTTGTGCAGAAGAGCCCCCTGAATGTTTGTGCAAAAGGAAGTTCTACGGTGCTTAGTGGAGATTACCTGAATCTAGCAAATTCAGCATTTCAACCAAAGTAAAGGAGTATTCTGCTATGCATCATGGAATAGAGGGAGAAGATTTTAGAGATCTGCAACTGTGTTGGAAGTACTTCTCTTGGAATATATATCTATGAATAACACTCCATTATTTTATTTCCATAAAAAATTATGGCACAATTTTTAGAAACAGGTGCCCATGACAAAGAATCTTCACAATTCCTCATTAGTATTGTAGGGAATAACTATAGCAGAGATCCAATGTGGCACTAGTTATATGTGGCTTTATCCCCCCCCCCCCCCAAAAAAAGCATTCTGCAACCCATGGAAGATCCTCCACCCCTGCTCCCCAGTTCTGCTATACTTCCATCAAATGCCCCACTACCACCACCTGATGTGGAAAGAATCAAGAAAATGCTAGAATTGGTTCATAGGTTTTTTTGGTCTCCAAAAGTGAATATATGAAAGAAGCAACTTGCTCTGTTCCAATGCCATTGCTGGAATGGTATTCCCTCTCACATACCCTTATATGCAACACAAGGAACTTCTGTGTAACTGCAAATGTACAATGGGGATCCTCTCACACTCACACATGAAGTGGTTAGTAAGTCCTGGGTTGGAAGCGCCTTCAAAGGAGAACAACATAAGGACTTCAGAAAGCTTCAGAAACCTTAACATACCTAAGCACAAAAAAATGAGTTTTGAATTTCAGTCTTTTCCCATCCTGTTGCCCAACATTCTTTAGCCAGCAGGAATGAACCTGGGATTCTTTTACATGCAAGCATGCACTCTGATGTATTGTGAAACAAGTAAGCTTGTTCCAATTAGCCTAATAAAAAAGAACATCATCCAATGGCAAAAGTCATTAAGGTGATCAATGTTTGCTCTCTACAGATGGCTAGGTAAATGTGTGTACTTCAGACTCAAAAACTAAATTATGAGGGCTAATAACATGTTCATGCCCTTCAACTGTCCCAGTTGAGCAGGAGAGCTTTTTTTTCATGTCAAGAGCGACCTGAGAAACTGCAAGTCGCTTCTGGAGTGAGAGAATTGGCCATCTGCAAGGACGTTGCCCAAGGGGCGTCCGGATGTTTTGATGTTTTACCATCCTTGTGGGAGGCTTCTTTCATGTCCCCACATGGAGCTGGAGCTGATAGAGGGAGCTCATCCGCACTCTCCCCGGGTGGGATTTGAACCTGGCAGCTTGCAGATCAGCAGCCCAACCTTCAAGTCACAAGGCTTTAACCCACTACTCCACCGGGGGCTCCTGACAGCAGGAGAGCTGATTGATCATGAAATAAATCAAGGTGCCAATAAGTTTCAGAAAAAGTATGCAAAGCTGTTGATATATAGGGTAAAGGAGAGCAGGTAGACGACTCCATGCTAAATCAGTCTCCTTATGGAGAGAAAAAGTAATCCAGACTGACAAAGTTCTGGAACACAACACACCAGACATCACAGTTGTGGAAAAGAAAAAAGTTTGGATTATTGATGTTGCCATCCCAGGTGACAGTTGCATTGACGAAAAACAACAAGAAAAACTCAGCCGCTATCAGGACCTCAAGATTGAACTTCAAAGACTCTGGCAGAAACCAGTGCAGGTGGTCCCGGTCATAATCAGCACACTGGGTGCCATGCCAAAAGATCTCAGCCGGCATTTGGAAACAATAGACATTAACAAAATTACGATCTGCCAACTGCAAAAGGCCACCCTACTGGGATCTGTGCACATCATCCGAAAATACATCACACAGTCCTAAATGCTTGGGAAGTGTTCAACTTTTGATTCTGTGATACGAAATCCAGCATATCTATCTTGTTTGCTGTGTCAGACCATGTCGTTGTGTCAATAATAATAATAATGCATGCCCTAATGAAGACTAAGCCAATCCGGTCCCAGTACAAAAAGTGTAAGCCATAAAACAAGATATGGAGCACACCATCCCCTCTTTACATCTCATCTTACCTTTGATTCCATCAAGGGATATGACAGAACTTGTAACTGAAAGGCACACAAAAGAAAATGAACTTTTGTTTCTCATTCAACTCCTTTCTTTCTCTTCCCATTGTCCAAAGTGGGCTAGAGGAAGGAATGTGGACATGGGGTGGGGGGGTGGGGGGAGAGAATCAAATGGCAATTACTTATTTCTGCTTTCCTCCATCTTCTGCAGAAGGGAAGGAAATGGCAAGGAAAAGCTATGGGTGTGTGACCTGCTGATGATAACACATGTCCCCATAAACGGAGACAATTTCATCCAGATCCCTGTGATTGAATTTCCCCCACTTTTCTCAAACTAGAGATAAAAATAAAGACAGCAGTAGTGAGTTTTTCTTAAAGAGAATGGGAACCAGGCTCAGAGTCTTCCCGCAGCTTCCCAAACTCCAGCTGTCAACCAAGGACATTAGAGATAAGACTGAGCGCACTTGCCAGCACGTACATATCAAAAGTCAGGTGTCTACTGCGTACTTGTAAACTTCTCACCATGAAACAATTAATCGCCGTTGTGATGGTTCTAGTACAAATTCAGCACTCTTGGCAAAACAGTCCAAACATCAGTGGAATCAATTGCATCTACTTTACTGATTCTGAAGACACCACTGGGAGTGGAAGTTATTCTGGGTTGATTAGTTCTTCTCAAAGAAATAACAGGACTGGTGTATTCCATATAATTAATATGTCCATCTTACCTGAAAAACCCTCAACATGTCCGCATTCACAAGCCTAGATGAGGTATTCAATATTCAAAACACAATATATCCTGGAATCTAGCCAGTTCATATTTGTCAAAACCCAGATTAATCACCACAAAACATAAGCACAGAGTTAATGAAAAGAAGTTGAGTGCATTTCTACACTATTAGGAGCAAAACTGAATTCCAACTGTGGAACGAGACATGTATTTAAAGGGCACCCCGTCGCTAACATGAAAGGGAAAGGAAAAAAAGCAAAACCTGAATAGCTAAGAAAGAAAGCTCCTAGACTTCACATTCAAGATGCCAGAAACACTGTTGCTAATTTCAGGCAACTATGTAGTTCCATTCACTTCGAAGAGAAATAGTTTAAAAACTATTATACTCTATCATGGTCAAAAATTGAAACATGAATTGGTCTTTATGCAGGCCAATGTATTCTGCCAATAAAAATACACAGCAGTATTCATAAGTAGCCTGTTATGGTTTTAAATCTCTCAGTTATGCCACATGAGACGCAACCCACACCTATCTGAAAGCCACCGTGTGAGTGATCCCATTGAAATGTAGTTTTAGGAAGTTTGAATAAAATGATTGTATATCAAGATTGGCTTTAATTTCCGGATTTTTTTCTTTCAACTTTGTCATCCATGCTCACTGCTTACAGTTGTAGAAATTAAACTTATCTATTCCAAGTTGGTTGCTATTTCTCTCACACAGCAAGAAGCCTGATGTTGCTAAAACTGTTTAAATTTTTGCAGCTTTTTAACAACTCCTTTGCAATGTTCTAACAAAATATTTGTTCTCTATCAAAGTTGAATGAGGAGGCCGCTGAGAATCAAACACTTGACATCTCTTAACTATTAAGGTTACTTCCCGGTATTATATTGGATTCATAACCCATGCCTGAGATATAACAATTAATCAACTCCTGCCATATTCTGTATTCCTTGTAGAAAACCCCAGTGCCTCCCTACCACCAGCTTTCTAGGTTGTGAGCAATATTGTAAATATTCAGCATAACAAAATCACAACATTTTACATAAGGGCCAGGCTGTGGCGCAGCTGGTTAGTAGCCAGCTGCAATAAATCACTACTGACTGAGAGGTCATGAGATCAAAGCCCAGGTCGGATTGAGCTCACAACCATTAATAGCCTAGCTCGCTGTTGACCTAAGAAGTTTGAAAGACAATTGCATCTGTCGAGTAGAAAATTTAGGTACCGCTTTATGCGGGGAGGCTAATTTAACTAATTTAAAACACAATAAAAAACTTCCAGCAGCATGTGGAAAGGAATGAGGAAGTACTGTATCAAGGACTCAGTGTCACAAGTGGACAATGAAACGGCAGCTCCCCCTGTGGCGGGAATCAAGTATATCCTCATGAAGCCAGAAGCTGGGAAATGTTAAATTGCCTCTGTGTCTGTCTATATGTCGTATGTCTAATGGCATTGAATGTTTGCCATGTATATGTGTGTTGTGATCCGCCCTGAGTCCCCTTCGGGGCGAGAAGGGCGGAATATAAATACTGTAAATAAATAAAAATAAATAGGGTTGTTGTGTGTTTTCCGGGCTGTATGGCCATGTTCCAGAAGTATTTTCTCCTGACGTCTCACCCACATCTATGGCAGACATCTTCAGAGATTGTGAGGTATGCCTGCCATAGATGTGAGCAAAACATCAGGAGAGAATACTTCTGGAACATGGCCATACAGCCTGGAAAACACACAACAACCCTGTGATTCCAGACATGAAAGCCTTCGACAATTTATTAAAAATAAATAAATAATCCCCCAAAGCATCATCACAATAAAAAAGGTAACGACACATGTCAAAATATGCTTTACCTTATTTGATTTAATGTGAACATTCTTCTCTGTTCACTTTATTAATCTTCTTTGTTTTCGGCTACTTTGTTACTAATCTTAATTGATACATCAACTCAGCAATTTCCAGAAAATCTTTTTTTAAACTGTCACAAATGTACTTTTATTGATGAATGAAACTTTCAAAGATAACACTGGGCTTGCATATACTAGCAGAAGTCCCTGGATTCATCCTGAACCGAAGGTAGGCAAATTCCAATGATTATCACAAGGTTTAAACTAATTTTGCCCCATTTAAACTGGTACATCAGTTTTGGCTTAAACTGATTTCATACAAAGTTAAGGGATACTCTGGAATTTGGTGGAATCTCTGAAGTAGTTTGGACAATCGCATCGAATCCAATTCAGACTGATCCATTCTTTCTCTGCACTCATCAGCATAGCAAAAGGAGATGGATCATTGCCAGGGCCATAGCCAGAAAAAAAATGGGGGGGGGGGTGAAACTTTTTTAGCGAATCATTAAGAGTAGTTCCATAATGCAAAATAATTTAGAAATCAGGCTCCATCGATAAAATTCAGTGGACACTCAAGAGTGCAAGTCCAGTTATCTTTCTTGCCCCATTGTTTGCTTCTTGTGTATGTTTTCAAGCGTTTAAGAATTGAAAACAACCTATATGTTGTCATTGATTTTTAGATATGCAAATTTAAACTTTGTGTGTGTTTTTTGGCCATTTTTAACACTATGTTCATTGTTCATATATTATATTGTAAACCACTTTGGGTCCCCTAGGGGAGGAAAACGGTATATAAATGTTGTAAATAAATACATATATATACACATACACAAACACACAAGGAGTTTAAATTGGCATATCTAAAAGTCAAGATCAATGACCCATATATATTATCAAATTTTTAGAAACTACATAGAATACCTTTAATTATTCAAAAATTGCTTGATAGTTTAGGAGAAATTAAAGTATAAACCTTTAAAGCAAGTACAAATTATCACAGTTGTTATATTTTTATTAGTCAACAGAATGTAAATCTTGAACTACTTTCTTTGAAACCCAGACTTTTTACCCTCGTTTACAATGAAAGAAAGGAAGCAGTTACTGATTGCAATAGTTAGGAATGCCGAATTAAGTCTTTTGCTCCCCTATTGTTGTCTTGCTGAAAATTGCAGGGTTCCAAACTAGTGGATAAGTGCCAATGAATATTTTCCTCCCAACACAAATAGCAGCTGCAAAGTAATGCAATGAAGTTTTTTGCGTCAAAACTGCAGCAAGGAAGGAAAGAGTTAAGGCCACCCTCTCTGCTTGCCAAAGTGTTATTATGTATCACACATATTACAGACCCATGTAGATCTAGATCC
Organism: Anolis carolinensis; assembly: GCF_035594765.1. Taxonomy (NCBI): domain Eukaryota; kingdom Metazoa; phylum Chordata; class Lepidosauria; order Squamata; family Anolidae; genus Anolis; species Anolis carolinensis. Next base: position 212,067,561 of record NC_085841.1, on the reverse strand, counting down.
AACTAGTGAATTCTAAAAGTATATATCATTGCCAATGTACAGAACCTTGAAAAATTATTCCTCACCTTTGATTTTTCCACAAGTTGCTATGTTACAACCTGAAATAAAGGATTTATTTGGCAGTGTTACCACTTGATGTACATTGAAATATTCAATACAGTGAAGTGGTATTAAGAACAAAAATGGCAGAGAAAATGATCTTTTTATTTTTTAAAAAACATATTTTTGCATGTATAATTTGTTTATGGCCTATCCTCTCACACAAAAAGCAACTTGCAGTTTCTCAAGTTGCTCCTGGAATGAAAAAAATGGAAAAAATAGTTTTCACACAAAAGACCTGCTTCTAGAAAAAGAATGCAGTCTTTTTTGTGGAAAAACCATGCTTTCACATGATAAGCATCAGTTTCTGTACTTTGCAAAATAATAGCTTTCATTCAATATCCACACTCAATTAAGTACTTTGCACAAAATTCTCACTTCTATGTTATTCTTGGGATTTTTTTTCTTTTTTCCCCTTCCACAATTAGTAACAGCTTTCTAGATCCATTGATTTTGTTTTGATGGATTCAATAATTCATGGCTTGAAAATATTCTTTAAAATGCTTTTTCTAAAACATAAATCTTGATTTTGACATTTTCTATAAAGGGTCAAGCAGCCTTTTCTCAAGACAGATTACCTTAAGAACAATTTTAAAATAAAACTGTCAAGAAGAGGAAACATCAGGCAATGTAAAGAAGATCACCGATACAACAAAAGAAATAGTTTTTGATTGTCATATGTTTTAATGTACTTAGCAGCATACTTATCTTGCTTCAGTGAATCTAACTCAAGCTACAGTTCTGTGCACACTTACCTGGAAGTAAGCGTCACTGAACACAATGGATTTCTGAACAAATGCGTAAGGAACTACGCTGCCAAACTGCAATACAACACACTTGGAATGAAGTTCAGAGAACCACAGCCAACATAAAAGAATGTGAGACAAACTCTGGGGTACCACATTCCCATACCAACCAACAGCTCACCGATTAAAACTAATCAGGAAACACCAGAATATGGTGGCAAAAGTTATGAATGAGGAGGAACACATAAGCTAGAAAAGGCTGCAGCAATCTGCTTTTGCCTAAATCTGCAGGGAAGGGCAAGTAACTACTCTTCCCCTAGTCCCAGTGAGTTGAGTACAAAGCACTTTGTTCTCATTTTGCAGCTACTGGAGTAAGGTGAGGACAAAGGGAGACTGAAAGAGGAAGAAAGAAAATGAGACATTTTGAAAGCTCCTGAAGAAGTGGGACAAGAGGGTTGCTCAAGACTACCCTGCTCCATCAGGCAGTCAGAACACATCATTCCCCACATAAGACTTGTCTCATATAAAAGGTGGCCACAGATCAATGTAGTCAGCTATGCTATGCATGCTCTAAAACTATACAGAAATAGCAGGGACAGTTCCAAATAATTTTCTGTCTCAGTGTGTCTAAAGCCCATCCATAGAGACCCTAACTTTCTATGCAGCAGAAAAAAAATTTTGGCCAAATAGTATTAAGAACATGCCTCCTCTGTACAAAGTTCCTAAGAAGATCTTAAGAAGAAAAATGACCAGTGAAATTGCTACCAAAATTTGTTTACAAGAAGTAAGATAACTACTGTCAGAAAAGTATGAAAGGTGTTATGGTTACTTATTACATCACAATATTCATTCTATCCTACCTATAAGTCTTTTATAGACTACCTGAGCCTTTCTGTGAATAACATGATCCTTGACACAATGATTTCCATTTGCTCCATAAGAAACCCAGGTCACACACTTCCATTGAGAGAAAACAATTATTTTTCATATGTGCAAACACCTGCACATTTAAAATCTCTATAGCAGGAGAAGGAGCCTCCTGTCGTGCAGCAGATTAAATCACTGAGCTGCTGAACTTGCTGACCGAAAGGTCGGTGGTTCGAATCCGGGGAGTGGGGTGAGCTCCCGCTGTTAGCCCCAGCTTCTGACAACCTAGCAGTTCGAAAACATGCAAATGTGAGTAGATCAATAGGTACTGCTCCGGCGGGAAGGTAATGGTGCTCCATGCAGTCATGCCAGCCATATAACCTTGAGGTTGTCTACGGACAATGCCGTCTCTTCAGCTTAGAAATAGAGATGAGCACCAACCCCCAGAATCAGACACGACTAGACTTAATGTCAGGGGAAAACCTTTATCTTTATCTTATGGCAGAACAAATATATTGAAATTCTAAATTTCTGGTAGAATTCCAAGCTCAGGACTCCTTATGCAACCAATCAAATGGTTTTATGTATCCAATCCATCTTTTCCTCCTTAAGGAATCTTTTTCACTAAGAAAAATATAAGAATAATAAGCAAGAAAATATGGAAAAGTTACAGTGAAAGACAACATTTTCTAGACCTACTGTAATGAAATGGAAGCTCCAAGGTAAAAGGGATATCTGAAAGCAAACCAATATTACATAAATTTAAAATGATGAGGAAAAGTTGCACTTTTCAAATCATATCATTCAAATAGTTTCATGGAGTGGGGAAAAAACTATCAAGATATAAATACAAGACTCATTGGCAGTCATCTGCTGTAAATCTGATTTACTGTCCAGACATGAAATCCAAAGCAGAAGTTAAGCAACGCTCTTCTTACATACCACTATATTCTTATAAAATGATCACTGGCTTCCAAAAACTTCTTGACAGCCTCAGAGCAAGTTAACACCTCTGTTATCCCAGGTGCACAACAGTGTCATTCTGTGTCAGTGGTTCCCAACCTTTGGGCCTCCAGGTGTTTTGGACTTCAACTCCCAGAAATCCCAGCTGTTAGGAACAGTGGGAGCTGAAGTCCAAAACACCTGGAGGTCCAAAGTTTGGGGACCACTGTTCTATGTGCATAAAAACCAAGGAGAGAGAGTAATATCTTCTGATTGTATTTCCAAAAAGTGTAATTATTGTACTTATCCTTGGTATATCTTTAATATAATACATTGTATGTACATATAATATTGATCATAACATTGTAATACAATATAATACTAATAATGATAAATATAATATAATAATTATATATTACATGCAATATTACTAATAATATTGCAGTATAATACAATACAGTAATATATGATACTAATATTGTGCTATGCTAATAATATAATATATTGTATGTACATATAACTTGTAAGCCGCTCTGAGTCCCCTTTGGGGTGAGAAGGGCAGGATATAAATGTCATAAATAAATAATAGTGCATTTTATCTTTCCTGAAATTTATGTTTTTCAATTCAATCAAGTTAAACTCAGAAAGAGCTACATCTTATTTACATGGAATGTGCTAAAGTATTTCAGATCTGCTTGTACCTTTCTGAACACTAGTAGATGCAACAATTTCCCATGCTCGTGAATAGAATATTCCTCATGTTTGAGAATTTTATATAAACTATTTGTGGTACTACATGCAAAGCTATGGTCATAGTGATTGTTTCATACAAGATGGAATTCAAGGTTTTTGTAAGGTTCCCAAGGGATCGCCTATTGAGCCACTGGTTCAATACACTGGCTTGGTGGCATCATGTGACTCTGAGAGTAAGAACCCTTTCAGAAATTGAGCAACACTTGGGCAGGGGCGTCCATGACCTACTCCACAAGATTTCTTTTGGTTAATCTTACATGAAAGTTGTGTCAGCAAAAGTAACACAAACGATCAAGGATCAAATTCTGAAAGGTTCTTCTTAGTTCATTGCATTTGGTGGAATTTGCAAAACTAAGCAAAACAAAGAAAGCACTCAAAGCTCTTGAGTTAGAGGATGTTTTTGTGTGCCTTCAAGTCATTTTAGAGTTATAGCAACCCTGAGGCAAACAGAGTATTCTTGACAGTATTTGTTGGGGGCGGGGGTCTTGTCATCCTCTGAGAACGTCATCATCATCATGAGCAATCGCTCATGGCCAGAGGTAGAAGCACATCAAGAAAATCCTGGTTGTGACTACCTTTAATCTAGAAAGTATGTCCTCAATGTGAAAGACCATGTAGATCCAGAACAGATCTTCACAGTAATTTATGGATCTCAGAATGTGCCTTGCCCAAGATTACCCAAATAGTTTCTGCAACCAACCAAGGATTTGAGCCCCATCCCAGTCCAACACTCAAGCCACTACATCAAGTTGGCTCTCCCAGAAGGTTTAGATTTGAATCTAAAAGAAAGACAATCATGAATAGCTTTTAATCTGATTTTAAAAATCTAATATTGCAAGAAGACAAAACAAAAGGAAAGGCTTAAAACAATACTGCTTCAGCCCAAGGAGTATGAAAGGAAAGGAAAAAACTTTTGTGGCATTACAGTTTACCGCCTCCCCTCAAATGACTGTTCTAATTTCTTGCAGAACACATAGAACGTAAATCTGGATTAAAAGGGAATGTTGTTGCTCAAATTTCTCATTAATTCAGCATGAAAGAAGGACTCTTTCATGGATCTGGAAATGTTAAAACAGATTGCACATCTATCCTAGCTTAAGGGTGAAATCCTATACATGTCTACTCAAAAGTAAAGCCCACTGTAATCAAGTGGACATCCAAGGAAATTGGGTGTAAGATTGCAGCCTGAGTGCCCTTAAATCCCCAATACTTGTTTTCTTCAATTCTGCAGTTTAATAATTTACTGTAATTTTAACCATTGGTAAAAAAGGAATTTAAGTCTAACCAGGTGTCACCTATTCACCACACTCAACTTTCAACTAAAATTTTGTCAACTTATCCTATTTTGCACTTTAGGTGATTACTTAGCAAATTCTTGCCTTGCTCCACTGCCTGGGACATAGAAAAGAGTAAATTATTAAAGGAAGATTAAAGACAGTGCAAAAACCAAGTATAGTTTATCCCCCTCAAGAATCAATCAATGATAATGACATTCTGGTTAAGTGAAATGAAATATGTTGTACACCTGTAAAAAAGGTTTGGACTTTGGTTCATCTATCTTTGCAGAAATTATAACAGTAGGACAACATATTTATAACCCTTGGCTATATTCTATTATGCCAGAGAGATTAAAATGATATTCCTATCCTTAACATTTATTTAAATTCAATTTTTTCTTAACAATGAAAGAGAGAGCTAAGTAATGCTGACTATTAATAACACAAATATTGGCTCAGATACAGCTGAAATGAAGCACATGCAAAATATAAATCAACTACAATAAGAGCAGAACTGTGTAGGAGATATGGATTAATATTTTATTGTGAAAACAGGCAGTTTAAACCTGGGGCCCACTTGCACTACACAATTATAGTGCTGTGCTCCCATTTTAAGAGCCATGGTTTTTTCCAATGAACTCCTAGGACCTACAATGTCGAGAAGTACATTAGCAATTCCCAACTGGAGTACACTTCAACAAAAATGCAAATCCCAGGATTACATAGGATACAGTCATGGCAGTTAACGTGAAATCATAGCACTATAGTGTGAATGAGTCAGAATCATGGGATGCACCAGATATTGCTGAATGGCAGCCCCACCTAAGGCCCCTTCTCTACACTGCCATGTAATTCAAAATATCAAGGCAGATAATCCACATTATCTGCTTTGAACTGGATTATCAGAGTCTACACTGAGTCTGCCAGATAAACCAGTTCAACGCAAATAATCTGGATTTTATACAGCTGTGTAGAAGAGGCCTTAGCTGATAGTAAGGAATACTGGGAATTGCAGCCCAACATTTGGAGGGCCACAAGATTCCCACCTTATGCTTTACAATTCAAGTTCTTCTAACTTTATCAAAATCTAATTGCCATTACAGACTGGATTCCCCAAGCTGGACATATTTATTTGGCTCAAGGATTATTCCATGCCTTTTAGTATAAAGATGTTTTCCTACTTAATGGAACAATGTAACTCCAGTGAACTGATTGGCCTGGTTCAGATACAATGGAAAACTAGTTTTCTGATATGCAAATTGGTTGGGATAAACCCTGCATGCCCTTTCCTATTCTTTTGCTGACTAAAAGCACAAATTCAAAGAATCAGTTCTGGTTTTAGACTAAAAAAACAGAGAACAAGCCAGGATGAAACTATTATTACAGATCCCAGCTTGTTTTTAACTCACAGCGGAATCAAACTACGTACTGTTCCTCCAGCTTAGATCTAATGAAAGAAATGTAAAATATCCCAAACTATTAGAAATAGCTACTGATCTAAAGAGTCAGACTTCAACTTGGGGTGTTCTATAAACCAGTGAACCCTAAATTTGTCATTGGGACATTAGCACTGCCATGGAAAGATGAATGGCTACTTATGGATTCCATTCCCAGGCTCTATCATTCTGCATCCCTAATTATTTGCTGACTTCATAAGGTAATGAAAATCCTCTGACCAGCCCATAGATAATACTATTTGCAAACAGCTTAAGGTGGCATGGGGCACTCTGTGCTACCACAATGGGAGAAAACATCCCCAGCTATTCAGACCAAAGACTGTCAATGGCACTCTATCAGTCGCTGTGAATACACAAACACTCTAGACTAGCATCCCTCAAAAACTGGGATAGAGACAACCCTATAGCATATTTTAGCCATATTACCATAGCACATCAAGCAACCATGCTTTGTCACTTTGTCCTCATCACAGCTATTTCAGGATAAGAGGTTAAATTGCCTTCAGGTCAATAGCACTTCCATGGATACCCCCACTTTACCAAGGAGATGAGATGCACTGGCTCTCCATACACATTCAGTTGTATTTTGTATTTCACTGGCGTTACCCTGACATCTTGGCTCAAGAATACATTTTGTTCTAGAAGAAGAAGAAGCATAGTGACAAGCATGGAAAACTTCCAAGAACAAGAACAATTCCCTGGATGCCTGCAGAGGAGGAAGAATAATTGCCTATGTGCTTCCTCCATTGACTAATTAAAGGGTGTTGCTCCCAGGAAAATGAGAAAATACAAATGCCTACCTGAATACCAAGTTGCCAACCAGCCAGCTAACTCATTAAGATCTCTGCAAATAGGCCAATCCAGAGCCTTGGCAGAAAAATGCAGACCAATCCCAAAGCATTACCACCCACTGGGTCAAGAGATTTAGATGCCACCTAGGTGCCCCTGGATGCTTTTTTGTTTTGTACAATGGTAGTTAATTATCTTCCACCATACAGCTTTTGCAGAGTACAACCAGTTAATTTTAATTCAGTCAAGGAGCAAGAAATTTCCCTGAGGTTATTTTTCCTTCCCCAGAATGAAATGGCAGTTCCCTTTGTTCTGCCCGATCCTGAGTACAGACTCAACCATCAAATCCTTTGCACTCTTTGTTCTGAAGCCTTTGAGTGTGGGCACCAGTTGTTCCTTCTTTTCACTTGGGCTCTCAGTACACTCAGCACATTTGCAGGTTTGTTTCTTGTGTTCCTTTCCCAGCACTCTCCCAGCTCCACGGTGTGTATGTGCCTTCAAGTTGCCTGTGAGTTCAGGGCAACCCATGCATTTTAAATGGTTTTCTCAGGCAAGGAACACTCAGGGTGATTTTGCTAGTCCCTTCCTCTATATAACCTACCCTATCTGATATTTGTTGGTAGTCCCCCTTCCAAATACTAATCAAGGCTGATTCTATTTACCTTATAAGATCAGAGGGAATCTTGTGCCTTTGGGACATTTAAGCTGCTTTCAGCCCCACACTGGAGCCCAACACATTTTCAGGACTGGGCCTTCAATTTCCCTGCTTCCTGCCAAACCTCTTTGTAATCTCATCAGCCTAGAGCAGTGGTTCCCAATCTTTGAGCTTCCAGGTGTTTTGGACTTCAGCTCCCACAGCTCCTAAAAGCTGGTAAGCTGGCTGGGATTTCTGGGAGATGAAGTCCAAAACACCTGGAGGCCCAAAGGTTGGGAACCACTGGCCTAGAGCCTTATATCTTCCCTTTCATCCCTACGAAGATGTATTCCCTGCTAAAGAACTCCATGAGACTTGAGCATGGTTCCATATATAATGCAGCATAACCTGTGAGCTCCCACTCCTATTTTCAAGCAAAATTAGCCCTCTAGCAGGAATTGTCATTTTGCCCCCAATGAGGGCTGTCAAATGCATTGGATATTCTCCGCCAAAGGTTGAGTGCCAAATGCTATTATTTTGTCATGGTGACTTTCTAACTGGTTCTTTCTTGCCCTCCCCCTGCTTTCTATTCTATCTCCATTTCTTTTTTCTCTTCCATATGTGTCTAAGGAGGCAATGCAATTTAAAGCTCTTCATTTTTAATTCTGTATCTAAACCATGGGTTGGCAAAGTGGTCCAAGGACTTAGGCTCGTAGGGCCATGAACTTCTTAAAGTACTCCACCCCCTCTGGCTACTTAAAATAATTGAAAATGACCAGGCATTCCCCCCCCTCACACCCCAACGATTTTTTTAAAAACACTGCAAAAGCCAACTATTTAGATTCCCTCCAGACATCGCTTTAGCTAAATTTGCAAGTTCCTTCAAGTTTTTAAGGGTTGGGGAAAATTAAAGGAGCAAGCCTACTGTGTTCTGCAGTGCATCTGAGCTGCTTTGTGGTGAGTGGACAAAAAGTTGTGCATATTTTTAACTGAGTTTGGGGGCCTGGGGAGAAAATTTGTCTGTCCTCCATTCAGCTGCCCACCTGTGACTCCAGAATCTAGAGTAGGCTTCTACCCCATTTCTGAATTGTAAATAAGAGTGCGGAGACCTACGGGCAACCTGTGTTCACAGTATTCTTCCAACTTTTTGCGACTGCCACAAGAAATGAGTCTTTGGGTTCCCTTTATTCTCAAGCCAGACAATTATAACTGCTTATATCCTAGAAAGTTTTCCTCGTTCCACTAAATCTATCAATTTCTGTCCCCAGAGCTATCCACCCGCTTCCTTTTCCATCTTATTCTGTACACTCCAATACTCCATAAAACCTGGCTCACCCTATCTTTAGGTTATGAAAACTGTTATAATCAACTATGTATCACAAGTTGGCTACCAGTTTTTGTCTTTCATAACATCTCTGCATTATTATGTGTTTTTTTTAATTGTCAACTATGGAACTGAATAAGTTGCTTGAACTATTTCCTCACAACTTTAGGATGAGTTATGTTCATTCTACTGAAGCACAGTGCACAAATAAGCCATCCCTCATTTTAGGGTCCCCTTCTTTCTTTATTTGTCATTTGTCTGATATTTTTAATTATAATTAAAGCCAGTGTGGCATAGTGGTTCGAGTACTGGACTATGACTCTGGAGCCCAGGGTTTGAATCCGTGCTCAACCATGGAAAGATATTGGGGACCTTGAGTAAGTTGCACTTTCTCAGCCACAGAGGAAGCCAAAAGCAAACTTGCTCTAAACGAATCCAGCCAAGAACACCCTGTGACTGGTTCACCTTAGGTCACCATAAGTCAGAAACTATTTGAAGATACACAACATTTATCATATTTATATATCACTGAGTATAGTAAAATATCTAAATTATGTATAAATGTGATAAATTCAGAAAGAAACTCACATCTGATGATGTGCAGCAATACTGCCAAGAGCATACAATATAATTAATCAGCTGCAGATGAGCCCTATAACTATTTTGTTACAGTTCATTAAACAAGAAACATCACACAAAAATATTTATATTATAGCAGACAGCCCTAAAAATGCAGTGCTCACCAATGAAATTACAGATCAGTATAAACCTAGAACTCAGGAAAACCCTAGTGTATGATAGGACCAATATTGAAACTGATAAAACATGGCTTGTCAATGAGATACCAACACTACAATATACATCAAACTAACCATTTGAGATCAGTGATGGCTAGTGGCTCACACACCAGGGGAGCAGTTAAGCTACCTCAGGTTTTAGTGCAAATATAATGAAACTATCCAAGCTGCTGAATCTATGTTGAGATAGGGCTCAGCATCATGTATCATTCCTTTAAAGTTCAAGCTAAAACCTGTAACAACTTCATTGACAGTCTGGCACAATCTTTCACTCTCCACATCCTTGAGGTTATTTACACTCAGGTAACGAAAATGGCAAAACAACTCTGATAACATAAGAAATTAATGGGGTTGCCATAGGTTGACAGGCAGATTCTTGAACACACATAATCTGATTTAATTTGGGTGCTCACTAACATCAGTGACCTATCCAATCAAAGACATAAACAAGAACCTAGGCTGCTAGAACCAAGACACCAACTCTGTCCTCATATCGCCAATGCAACTCCAGGTTGCATCAACAGATGTAATGTCTAGATCGAGGCACGTTATCACACCGCTCTATTCTGCTTTGGTCAGACCTCACCTGGAATTCAAGAAGGATATTGACAAGCTGGACAGTGTCCAGAGAAGTGTGACATAAACTGGAAAAGATCTAGAAGCCAAGTCCTATGAGGAGCAGCTTAGGGAGCTCAGTATGTTTAGCTTGGAGAAGAGAAGGTTAAGAAGGGACATGATAGCTATGTGTAAATATTTGAATAGATGTAATATTGAGGGGGGGGGGCTTGTTTTTTGCTTATCTGGAGACTAGGACATGGAGTGATGGATTCAAACTGACAGAAAAGAGATCCCACCTAAACCTTAGGAAGAACTTTCTGACTGTAAGAGCTGTTCAATAATGAAATACGCTATCTGGAAATGTGGTGGAATCTCTCTGTTAGGAGGTTTACAATCCATCTGTTAGGAATGCTTAGATTGTGTGTTCCTGTATGGCAAGAGTCTAAGGGATCAACTCTAGGATTCTTTCTCTCTCTCTCTCTCTCTCTCTCTCTCTCTCTTTCTTTATAGATAGATAGATAGATAGATAGATAGATAGATAGATAGATAGATAAAGAATAATAGAGTTGATCTTTTAGACTATGCAGATAAACTATTTCAAGGCCTTACTTATTACAGTATAACTACTATGGATTACTCGGGTGGCCATTCTCCTAATATCACTACCCGCAATATGCCATCACCTGTCAGAAAGATCTTCAGGCAACTACCTAAGAGGAGCAAATCTATTTGTAGACAGAGACTATATGGTCAATAAACCCAGCATCAGAAACAACTTTATTAAGAATTTCAGATTCTCTGTCAAATAACATTTAAATCTCCCTGGTAGAATACAGCACTACTGCCCTCCAAGTCTCAATAATTTGGCAAAAAATACTTCAAAGAGATCTGCAGCACAAAATCACTGAACTAGAATTTGTCAGCTAATACTATTCTATCCCCAGATGGTGTGGGTAAAGCCATGGTTATCGTATTCCTCTATAAATATTAAATTAGCACAGTGCAGTTAAAGAGATTTCCCACCGTGCTGTGATTGCCATTATCACCCTAGCTTCTTTACTATGACATTTGGAGTAACTTATCAATAACTTGATCAAGTCGATTCCCTTTTCATCTCAGTCCTCCAATCCCTTTCCCTTCTCTCTCTCTCTCTTATCTCCTTCAACTGACACTTCAGAATTCTTCACTTTCCAGAATCTCATAGGTCTCATAGAGTCAATTACATCTGAAATGTTCTCATTTTTTAAAACTTTACGTACAAATTCGTATAGTTCTGCACATCCACAGATTTGATTTTGGAAACCCCATTTTTGTTTCCTAAGTGAAAGACAGTCAGCCTCTCTACAAGAGAGAATCCTACTATTGTGTTTTTTTTTTATCCCACCTTTGCTCCAAAGAGCTCAAAGTGGCATATGCAGTCTTCTGTCACTGTATCCCCACAATCACTGTATGAAGTGGATTAGGTTAGGAGAAATAGATGTTCCCAAGGTTTACCAGTACACTAGGCTAAAACCTGGAACCTCAATCAGTAGCTGATACCAGATGAGAGACTCCCCCCTGGGCACACAGAAGACTGGGCGACTTGGAAGGCATTGAACCAACTGCTCTCTGGCACCACGAGATGCAGAGCTAACCTTAGGAAATGGGACTACAAAGTGGAGTCCACAACATGTAAATGTGGAGAAGAGCACACTACAGATCACTTACTACAAAACTGTCTGAGCCCTGTCATATGCTCAGGACCTTCTTACAGCGACACCAGAGGCACTCCAAGTGACCAGCTTCTGGTCAAAGGAAATCTAGTATAACGCCAAGTTTTAACTTTGTGGTTTTTCTATACACTATATCTGTATTTTCAATTCATTTCTGATACAATAAATAAATATGAGTACACTTTGGACTTGAAACTATGTCTCTGTGGCCACACAATTCAAGCAGAGGTAGCCAACAGTCCATCTGGGACTAAATGCAGCCCCCAGTGCTATTTTTACAGCCCTTGCCTTCCTTCTGGCAAGAAAGGTGTGGATGAATAAATTCCCATGGAGGCCTGTGGAAATGACAACTCATCTTTGAAACAAGTTGCAGGCTCATCCCAGCCCTGCAATATTTATTGTTTTTTAAATATGCCTATTCAAATCCCGGGAGCGGAATGAGCACCCACTGTTAGCCCCAGCTCCTGCCAACCTAGCAGTTCGAAAACATGCAAATGTGAGTAGATCAATAGGTACCGCTCCGGCAGGAAGGTAACGGCGCTCCATGCAGTCATGCCGGCCACATGACCTTGGAGGTGTCTACAGACAACGCCGGCTCTTCGGCTTAGAAATGGAGATGAGCACCAACCCCCAGAGTCGGTCATGACTGGACTTAACGTCAGGGGAAAACCTTTACCTTTACCCACCTATTCTTTTAAAACCAGAAGCAAAGAGACAGTGATTTCTGCAAATTCTTGTTTCTTATATTTTTGTCAACCCATAGAGCACCACATTGTCCTCTTGGACCTGCCTAAGTTGCCCATCCCTGGGCAAAAGAAAAAAAATCACAACTACAACTATATGTTGCATTTAATAATGTTACTGCATTTTGTATGGACTGAATATGGCTAGCTGCCGTGGACGAGGACCCAGGAAGAATAGCGTTCCATAGCCTCCAACTATCCCAGATTGGCAGGCATACTTCCAATTAATGCTCTGCTGGCCCATGTTTTGTGCTGCCTTAAAGTGTCCTAGTTTCTCTCTCCTCCTTCCACTTCCTCCCTTCGTCCTCAGTTTATTTCAGTTGATCCAAACTGAGTTTGAAGTGCAAACATACGCTGCTCTCGCAGGAGGGAGAGAGGGGAAGATGGTACCTTGCCCTTCCTTATGGGCTCAAGGAAAAGCATGCCATCTTGATCACATTTTGGAGTTCCTTGTCCATAAACATTCTGGTTTTCATCTGTGAAATTTCACATGTATGTGGTTCGAATTCTCTCTTAGCCATGAAAACCCATTGGAGACCTTGAGTAAGTCACGTTTTCTCAGCCTTTGGGAAAGCTAATGGCAAACCCCCTAAGAACAAATTTGACCACACAAAAAAAAATTCTGTGAGAGGTTTCACCTTACAATTTGGTTGTCAGAAATTAAGCCATAAACACCCACTGAGGGCAACAATGTATGCTATACACAAAGTTGGCTCAAGCTATGAAAGCCCAGCCAAAATAAATCTTAATCTTTGTTTCTGAAAGACTATTGTATTTGCAGAAACATATTACTGTAACTAGCCTCCTGGAATGTACCACTATGAGGTTTCCTCAGGAAATACATTAGTTGAGAAATACCTGAGAATTACCACACCTTAAGAAAATTACTTATTGCCCCTAAAATATGACTTTCTCAATCCTTTAAAACAGTATTTTGGAGAGGGTGCAAACATGTCTACTGTCAGGGGTGAAGGATTTGAAAACTCAAAACATGCCCGTACTTTGCTTCAGGCATTAATGAAAATAATAGTTGCAACAGGATTAGCGTCCTGCCCATTTTGACCTCCTCAGCCGGAGCTCCTGGTGTTCATCAGGTATCTGCCTAACTACTTCCCTGCTCAGAAAAGAGGGTGCTGTTAGCAGCCGTTGCTGTATAATTACTTACTTGATTCCTTCTAAGGAGCTTATGCTAAGAGTTGAGCAAAGAAAGCAGATTAACCATTTGAATGCACCCACACAACAGACACATACTTGCCTCTCTCCCTCCCACTTTTCAGACCTATATTTGCGCCCTAGGAAATGAGAAGAGAACAGCGATCCTAGCCCAACAATTGGGTTTTCCCATTCATTGTAGGATAAATATGTGCTGTTTGGGTAAGATGAGGGCGGCGAAAGGTGCAATTGTCTGGTAACAACAGGGGGAGTTGGGGCTCCTCCATCCTTCCTCCTCGATCACTAGATTAGGAGGCAAAGCAGGAGGAAGGCCTGGAGCTCCACAGGCTGCCAGTCACATGCTCTCCTCTGTTGCCGCGCAACAGCAAAGCTCACAGGGAAAAAAGTTCTCTCTTCCCACTTTCCAAGTGTCTGAGACTCAGCTGGGGGAAGCTTATTGTGCTCAAGACAAAACGTCTTGCTTCGTGCTTCAAAACACACAGAGCGAGCACTGCATATAATGTACACGTATGCACACGTTGTCTTCCCCCCTTCTCTCTGGATGTGTGTAGATGCCCATGACATGGATACTCCAGGAGTTCTTCACTTCACAAAAGGACCTCATACTTCTCATAGATTGGCTCTGTGCCCTTTGCTTGTGGGAGATGCCCCCCAATAGTAATGAGAATTAGCCTGTGCAACACCAAAGAGAAAAGTTAAGGAAGGGCTATTCCAAAAGTAGCTGAGGTTGCTTTAGATTGAGCCATCCCAGAAAACTGGAGGACAAAAATAAAAATGTAGGCACCGCAGTTGTTTTCCCGACAACACAAAACTGTGGCCAGGTATTTTACTCTGGATTATCAATATGAAAAGAGATCTTCCATATGATTTCCTAGATGTAAATTCTTCTCCATCACACATATGGAATGAAAGCAATTGACAGCATATGATTTCCTAAGATTTAAGGTTTTTTTGTAACACATATGGAGTGAAAGAAGTTAGACGCATATGCTTATGGATACTTAAATCATTATTCATACATGGAGTGAGAGAAAGAAGTTGGTAGCACAGGATTTCCTACATTTAAGTCATCTTCATCACATGCGTGGAGAGGAAGAAATTGATAGCCTATATTTTGGGGGAATTAAAGATTTGTATGTCTGGAATCATTGCTGGAATCATTGGGTTGCTGTGAGTTTTCCGAGCTGTATGGCCATGTTCCAGAAGCATTCTCTCCTGATGTTTCACCCACATCTATGACAGACATCCTCAGAGGTTGTGAGGTCTTTTGGAAACTAGGCAAGTGGATTTTATGTATCTGTGGAATGTCTAGGGTGGGAGAAAGAACTCTTGTCCCCCTGAGACAAGTGTGAATGTTGCAAATTGGCCACTCTGATTAGCACTGAATGGCCTTTCAGATTAAAAGCCTGTCTGCTTCCTGCTGGAGGGGATCCTTTGTTGGAAGGTGTTAGCTGGCACTGAGTGGTTCCTGTCTGGAATGCCTGTCTACTGAGTGTTGTTTTTTATTTAGTGCCTGATTTTAGAGTTTTTTACTTAGTACTGGTAGTCAGATTTTGTTCATTTTCATGGGTTCCTACTTTCTGTTGAAATTGTCCACATGCTTGTGGATTTCAATGGCTTCTCTGTGTAGTCTGACATGGTTGTTAGAGTGCTCCAGCATTTCTGTGTTCTCAAATACTATGTTGTGTCCAGGTTGGTTCATTAGGCGTTCTGCTACGGAATTCCAGACAAGAAACCATCAGGACCAGCTAACACCTCCCAACAATGGATTCCTCCAGGCAGGAAGCAGCCAGGCTTTGAAGCTGCAAGGCCATTCAATGCTAAACAAGGTGGCCAATTTACTACATTCACGCTTGCCTCAGGCAGACAAGAGTTCTTTCTCCCATCCTAGACATTCCACAGATATATAAACTCCACTTGTCTAGTTTCCAATACACCTCACAAGCTCTGAGGATGCCTACCACAAATGTGGGTGAAACGTCAGGAGAGGATGCTTCTGGAACATGGCCATACAGCCCAGAAAACTCAGAACAACCCAATTCAAGATTTCTTTGTTTGACACAGTGAGAGAAAGAAGTTGGTGGCATAGAAGTCACTGCACATATGGAATGAGAATAGAAATTGCTAGCCTAAGCTTTTGGAGACTTAGATCATCATTACATGTATTTGGTGAAAGAAAGAAGTTGATAGTATAAGCTTTTGGAGACTTGAATCTTCTTCATCCTGTACATGGCATGAGAAAAAGAAGCTACTAACATAAATTTTACATAAACCTAAATCTTCTCCATTACATACATGAAGCTGCTAGCATACCATTTTGTACACTTAAATCTTCTTCATCACATACATGGAGTGAGAATAAGAAGCTGGTGGCATGACTCTGAAAGGTTTATGCTACCAACTTCTTCTCCTCACTCTCAAAGGTGATACCAGATCCCTTTGCGTACAAAACTGATTGATAACACTATGTAACACGATTTTTGTACCTGGGTTATAAATGTCATTTCCAAATTGGTTCTATCATAAAGAAAACATGGTAAAGTTTATTATACGGCAAAAACTTTGTTGTTGTGGGACATCCAGCCACCCATTTTTCTATAGTTTTTCAATCGAATCGTAACCAGGGTCTTTCCACACAGCCCTATCTTCCAGGATATTCAGGCAGAAAATCCCACATTATCTCAGTGTGGACTCAGATAAACAGTTCAAAGCTGATATTGTGGGATTTTCTGCCTTGATAGGGCTGTATGGAAGAGCTCCCAATTCAATATAGGGTTGTTTTGTGTTTTTCGGGCTGTATGGCCATATTCCACAAACATTCTCTCCTGACATTTTACCCACCTCTATGGCTGGCTTCCTCAGAGCTCGTGAAGTCTGTTGGAAACTAGGCAAGTGGGTTTACATATCTGTGAAAGTTCCAGGGTGGGAGAAAGAACTCTTGTCTGCCGGAGGCAGGCATGAATGTTTCAACTGGCCACCTTGATTAGAACCAAATAGCCTTGCAGCTCCAAAGCCTGGCTGCTCCCTGCCTGGGGGAATCCTTTGTTAGGAGGTGTTAGCTGGCCCTGCTTGTTTCTTGTCTGAGTATTGTTCTTCATTTACTGTCCTGATTTTAGAGGGGTTTTTTAAAAAAAAATACTGGTAGCCAGATCCGACATAGTTTGTGGCAACCACAAAAAGTTTCTGGAGTATAACAACTATTTTCAAAGTACAGACCACACAATTAAACAGGAAAAAATTACAGTAGAGTCTCGCTTATCCAACATTCACTTATCCAACGTTCTGGATTATCCAACGCATTTTTGTAGTCAGTGTTTTCAATACATCGTGATCTTTTGGTGCTAAATTCGTAAATACAGTAATTACTACGTAGCATTACTGCATATTGAACTACTTTTTCTGTCAAATTTGTTGTATTACATGATGTTTTGGTGCTTAATTTGTAAAATCATAACCTAATTAGATGTTTAATACGCTTCTCCTTAATATCTCCTTGTTATCCAACATATTTGTTTATCCAACGTTCTGCCGGCCCGTTTATGTTGGATAAGTGTGACTCTACTGTACTTTCAAATCAGTTACAGAAAATGTTTCAAATTTTGTGTAATGGGCATGTGTTTGTGTGTGTAGGTAAAGGTAAAGGTTTCCCCTGATGTTAAGTCCAGTCATGTCTGACTCTGGGGGTTGGTGCTCATCTCCATTTCTAAGCCGAAGAGCCGGCGTTGTCTGTAGACACCTCCAAGGTCATGTGGCCGGCATGACTGCATGGAGTGCCGTTACCTTCCTGCTGGAGCAGTACCTATTGATCTACTCACATTTGCATGTTTTCGAACTGCTAGGTTGGCAGAAGCTGGGGCTAACAGTGGGCGCTCATTCCGCTCCCGAGATTTGAACCTGGGACCTTTTGGTCCACAAGCTCAGCAGTTCAGCGCTTTAACACACTGTGCCACCAGGGGCACTGGGTAAAATTAACTCATTTCCCTTCCAACCCCAATCCAGTTTTCCCTCAAGGCTCCTTTGGGAGCAGAACTTGAGCTGGTTTTAACTCCCCTCCACAGTTCAAAAACATGCAATATGAGTAGATCAATAGGTGTGAAGGTAAGGGCGCTCCATGCAGTCATGCTGGCCACATGAACTTGGGGGTGTCTAGGAACAATGCCGGCTCTTCGGCTTAGAAATGGAGATGAGCACCAACCCCCAGAGTAGGACACGACTGGAGTTAATGTCAGGGGAAAACTTTGCCTTTCCCACACAGAGGGAGCGCCTGACTGTATCTACACTGTAGAATGAATGCAGTTTGATACTACAGTAGTCTCACTTATCCAAGCTAAACGGGCCAGCAAAACCTTGGATAAGCGAATATCTTGGATAATAAGGAGGGATTAAACATCGAATTAGGTTATGATTTTACAAATTAAACACCAAAACATCATGTTATACAACAAATTTGACAGAAAAAGTAGTTTAATATGCAGTAATGTTATATAGTAATTACTGTATTTACGAATTTAGCACCAAAATATCATGATACAGTAGAGTCTCACTTATCCAAGCCTCTGGATAATCCAAGCCATTTTTGTAGTCAATGTTTTCAATATATGGTGATATTTTGGTGCTAAATTCATAAATACAGTAATTACTACGTAGCATTACTGCATATTGAACTAATTTTCTGTCAAATTTGTTGATAACATGATGTTTTGGTGCTTAATTTGTAAAATCATAACCTAATTAGATGTTTAATACGCTTCTCCTTACTATCTCCTTGTTATCCAACGTATTTGCTTATCCAATGTTCTGCTGGCCCGTTTATGTTGGATAAGTGAGACTCTACTGTACTTTCAAACCAGGTACAGAAAATGTTTCAAATTTTGTGTAATGGGTATGAGTTCCCTCTCGGGTGAGAAGGGCGGGATATAAATGTTGTAATAATAAATTGTAATAAATATGTGTTTGTGTGTGTAAAATTAACCCATTTCCCTTCCATCCCCAGTCCAGTTTTCCCTCAAGGCTCCTTTGGGAGCAGAACTTGAGCTGGTTTTTAACTCCCCTCCACAGTTCAAAAACATGCAAATGTGAGTAGATCAATAGGTGTGAAATGGAGCCTCCAGTGGCCTTGGAGATAAAAGCCTTGTGACTTGAAGGTTGGGTTGCTGACCTGAAGGCTGCCAGGTTCGAATCCCACCCGGGGAGAGCGCGGATGAGCTCCCTCTATCAGCTCCAGCTCCATGCGAGAAGCCTCCCACAAGGATGGTTAAAACATCAAAACATCCGGGCGTCCTCTGGGCAACGTCCTTGCAGACGGCCAATTCTCTCACTCCAGAAGCAACTCCGGTTGCTCATGACACGAATATATATATATATATATATATATATATATATATATATATATAGGTGTGAAGGTAAGGGCGCTCCATGCAGTCATGCCGGCCACATGACCTTGGAGGTGTCTATGGACAACGCCGGCTCTTCGGCTTAGAAATGGGGATGAGCACCAACCCCCAGAGTCGGACACGACTGGACTTAATGTCTGTGGGAAACTTTGCCTTTCCCACAGAGGGAGCGCCTGACTGAATCTAAACTGTGGAATGAATGCAGTTTGATACTATTTTGTCTCTATACTGTGGAGTCCTGGGAGATGTATGTAGCTTGGAGGGGCACCTGCAGAGAAGACCTTGGCAAAGAGACCTTGGCAAAAGACAACCCTCGGGATTCCCTGCCAGTGAGCCAGGCCAGTTCAAAAGGTATCAAACTGCATCCATACCGCAGTGTAGCCGCCCCCTCTTTTTGTGGAAGGAAGAGCCGCAGGGAAGGGAACCTGTTGCGCCTGGCTCTCCAGCCGGACTGTCGAGGAAACTTTCCCACGCAATTAAGGTCCTGAAAATGGGAAAAGGAGTCTGCACTGGGTCTAAAGTGTGTCCCAAACGCCTTGGCGGGAGGCTTCTCTTACCTTGGCCCTGGACTGGGCAGAGGAGGCAAGCGGCGAGGATGAGGAGAACTCCCCACTCAGGGCCCGGGGCTCCCATCGAGGCTGCGGGGCTGAGGCTGCTGCTACTCGGGAAGGAAGCACTTCTCTAGTTCTCTCGCTTCTCTTCTCTCTCTTCTTTTTCTCTTCCTCCTCCTCTGGATCCCGCTACTTGGAGGAGAAAGGCGCGCTGCTCTGGAGCTGAGGCATCGCCTCCCCGCGACACTCCCAGCCTCCAGGCATTGCATAAAGCGCTTTATACCCGCCGGCCCCGGAACTAGCATGAGGCATTTGCACCTCCTTCTGCACTTTGCAACCCCACTTCAGTGCAACTTCAGCCACTGGCTGCTTTCCTCACAGGAGTCTCGAGCAGCACCAACTCCCAGAAATCTTTCTCTCTCTTTCACACAGACCCCAAGGGCCATCCAGTCCACGTTCTCAACCTGGGGTCCCCAGATGTTTTTGGTCTTCAACACCCAGAAATCCTAACAGCTGGTAAACTGGCTAGGATTTCTGGGAGTGTAGGCCAAAAACCTGGTGGTGGCACAGTGTGTTAAAGCGCTGAGCTGCTGAACTTGCAGACTGAAAGGTCCCAGGTTCAAATCCTGGGAGCGGAATGAGCGCCCACTGTTAGCTCCAGCTCCTGACAACCTAGCAGTTCGAAAACATGCCAATGTGAGTAGATCAATAGGTACAGCGTAGGTGTCTACGGACAACGCCGGCTCTTCGGCTTAGAAATGGAGATGAGCACCAACCCCCACAGTCAGACATGACTGGACTTAACGTCAGGGGAAAACCTTTACCTTTACCTAGGCCCAAAACATCTGGGGACCCCCAGGTTGAGAACCACTGTCCTATAATATCCTGCATCTGTGTTTTTTTAAAAAATCAGTACGATGAAAGACCACAAGGCTGTTAGGAATTGTGGGACTTCAAATCCAAAATACCCGAAGGCCTGGAGTTTCCCCGTGCCTGGTTTATCAGCATTTCCCAAATGATCCACATGAGTGGCTGAGGCCCCATCTTGAAAGTGGATTAAATGGTCCCTGTAATATATATATATTTTCGTGTCAGGAGCAACCGGAGTTGCTTCTGGAGTGAGAGAATTGGCTGTCTGCAAAGACATTGCCCAGGAGGCGCCCAGATGTTTCGATGTTTTACCATCCTTGTGGGAGGCTTCTCTCGTGTCCCCGCATGGAGCTGGAGCTGAAAGAGGGAGCTCATCTGCACTCTCCCTGGGTGGAATTCGAACCTGGCAGCCTTCAGGTCAGCAACCCAACCTTCAAGTCACAAGGCTTTTATCCCCTAGGCCATCGGAGGCTCCATCCTGTAATAATAATAATGATAAAACTTTATTTCTGTTCCACCCTATCTCCCCGAAGAGACTCAGGGCAGATTCCAACAAACAGCGGCATACATTCAATGCTTTCAAAAAACAGATAAATATTGGCATAAAATCCCAACAAGACCCCACTTATGAATACAGCATTAAAAGGTAAAAGGTAAAGGTTTCCCCTGACGTTAAGTCCAGTCATGTCCAACTCTGGGGTTGGTGCTCATCTCCATTTCTAAGCCGAAGAGCCGGCGTTGTCCGTAGACACCTCCATGCCTTCGGAGGTTGCCTCTCAGCTCCAGGGATTTCTGGTTGAGACAGATTATCTGGATCTATTGCAGTCTGGTTTCAGGCCTGGTCATGGTACGGAGACAGCTGCCTTCGTGGATGACATCCGCAGAGAGCTTGACAGGGAGAGTGTGTCACTGTTGGTTCTCCTGGACATCTCAGGGGCTTTCAATACCATCAACCATGGTATCCTTCTGAGACTCCGGAATGTGTATTGGGGGCACTGCTTTGCAGAGGCTCCTCTCCTTCCTGGAGGGTTGCACCCAGTTGGTGAAGGTGGGAGACACCTGCTCGGACCCCTGGCCTTTAGCTGTAGGATCTCACAAGGTTCCATGCTATCTCCCATGCTTTTAAACATCTACAGGAAACCGCTGGTTTTGGAGTTGGGTGCCATCTCTGCATAAGATGACATTCAACTCTACTACGCCTTTCCACCTAATTCCAAGGAAGCCTCCCATATCCTGGGCCACCGGCCGCTGTGATGGACTGGATGAGCGCTAGCAAACTTAAACTTAATCCAGACAATACAGAGATCCTCCAGGTCAGTGGCACGGCCGATCGGGGTATTAGATGACAACCTGTACTTGATGGGGTTACACTCCCCCTTAGGTCTGCAGTTTGGGGGTCCTCCTGGACTCAGCGTTGACACTTGAAACTCAAGCGGGAGAGCCTTTGCACAGTTAAAGCTTGTGCACCAACCCAGGGGCGGTTCACCCATAAGGCAATTTAGGCAGTTGCCTTGGGCGCCATCGTTTGGGGGGCGCAGTTGAGGCAGCCTCCCGCCGGGTGAAGTGGCTGGCGAGCACACACGCAGCTGCTTCTGGCGAGGTCTCTTGGAAACTAGGCAAGGCAAGTGGGTTTATATATATGTGGAATGTCAGTCCTTCAGGCAAGTGTGAATGTTGTAAATGGCCACCTTGATTAGCATTGAATGGCTTTGCAACTTCAAAGCCTGTCTACTTCCTGTCTGGGGGAATCCATTGTTGGGAGGTGTTAGCTGGCCCTGATTGTTTCCTGTCTGGAATTCCTGTGTTTTCTGAGTGGTGTTCTTTATTTACTGTCTTGAATTTAGAGGTCTTTTTTAATACCAGGGGCCAGATTCCCTTTCGGAGGTCTTTTAATTGTGGATTATTTGCCTTGATATTCTGGGTTATATGGCTGTGTGGAAGGACCCTCAGTGCTCTTCCACACAGACATATAACCCAGAATATCAAAGCAGAATAACCCACAATATCTGCTTTGAACTGGGTTATCTGAGCCCACACTGCCCTATATCCTAGTTCAATGTTTGGTGCTAAATTTGCAAATATAGTAATTCCTACATAACATTACCATGTATTGAACTGCTTTTTCTGTTGATTTGTTGTAAAACATGATGTTTTGGTGCTTAATTTGTAAAATCATAATGCAATTTGATGTTTAATAGGCTTTACCTTAATCCCTTCTTATTATCCAACATTTTCGCTTATCCAACGCTTTTATTTTTCAGCGATTGGTTTGGGGGGGGGTGCCAAAATTCTGTTCGCTTACACTTGAAAATTACCTAGGGCTGGCCCTGACTGTGCCTTAAGAAGTCTGACTTGGCCACGGTGGTCCATGCCTTAGTTACCTTCAGATTGGATTAATGCACTCTATGTGGGCCTACAATGGGTGGCGGCTAGGTTGTTAACATGAGCGAATTATTAAAACAGCTCCACTGGCTGCCAATAAGTTTCTGGTCCCAATTCAAAGTGCTGGTTATCACCTATAAAGCCTTAAACGGTTCGGGTCCAGCCTATTTTTGTGATCGCATTTTCTATTACGAACCTGTATGAACTTTAAGATCTGCTGGGGAGGCCAGTCTTTCACTCCCGCTACCGTCCCAAATATGATTGGTGGGGACGAAGGAAGGGCCTTCTCGGTGGTGCCCCCCCCCCCCCCCCGCTCTGGAACTCCCTCCTAAGTGTGATGAACCATGGGCCTTGTAGTCCTGCTCAGGACATTGTAATTCCTGATGAAGATGAAAACTTGGGTTTTTTACCTTCCCAGTCTGAACTGGTTTCCTCTCAGCCAGATCTTTCCCAGGCAGATCTGGGAACCTTGCACCTGCAAGAAAGTTGTGCCCCAGAAGTATGTCAAACAACCCCAGAGCCTACTTCTCCCGTGTTCTTGCGCCGGGAGTTTTGTAAACAACAGAGAAGTTTGGATTCAGCTTCGCGCAGGAGTGCGAGGATAGCAGCTAAGAATGTTGCCAATTAACACTGGTTCTCGTGAGAATCTTTAAGGAGTTTAACATCTGGTCTCAGAGTTTAGCTTTCGTTTCTGATTCCCAGAGAACCGCTTTGGTGAGAAAGTTGGACTCTATATAGGTGTTTTGCCCGCGTAGCAACTTCGCGGAGTCAATTCGTCAGCCTCCGGAGCGAGTTGTGTCTGGACAGCGCGCTCCGGTTCAAGCCTCGCTCCTGCTCAAGCCTTGCCTTGCTATCCAGCCTTCGCCTTGCTTTCCAGCCTTGTTTATCTACGGACTTTGCCTAGTTTCCCAGGATCAATCCTTGCCTTGTTCCACGGATTTATCAAGTTATTCCACGGACCTTGTTCTTGTTCTTAGTTACCTTGTTCCACGTTCAAGATCAAGTTATTTCCTAGCCACGCTCAAGTTTTATGGACTAAAGGACCTTGTCATCTCCCCTCACTTTGCTTGGCAAAGTGAGTGTTTCGGTTATTGGATTACAACTTTGGACCTTAATATCTCATATTGGACATTATTTCTTTGGACTAATTTTGACCTTTCCTGAAAGGTCTGCTTCTGGACTATCTTTTACATTTGCTTTTACTAACTTTATATATTTCCTTAATAAAGATATTAGATAGATTCTGGCTTCTGCGTATGGTTATTGGTGCTCTGTAGCCTGGGTCGTGACAGTTTGACTCCGCCACCCTAAGCACCAATTAACCTTGGCCAGAATGTCTACCGGAACCGTACCCGGTGGGCAGCCACTGAGCTACACCATCAGCAAGGACGAAGTGGATCGCATCCGCGACAGACTCAACGCCCAGGATGGAGAAATAAAGGGCTTGCGGGAGCGCGGAATCCGCCTCCCGGCCATGGCGTTGCCTACCAAGTTTACTGGAGAAGCTTCCAAGGTTCATGTTTTCCGTCGCCAATGTCAAGCTTATCTAGAGGCCCGGGATGCCGAGTTTCCCCAAGAAGACATCAAAGTGGCATGGGTTTACAGTCTTCTAGACGGGCCAGCGGCCAACTGGGCGACGGCACTGTTCGACCAAGCCTCTCCACACCTAAGATCGGCGCAACATTTCTTGGACCACCTCAAGGAGACTTGGGGAATCGAGGACAATTTGGAGGCAGCCGGCCACAAACTCCGTCGCCTTTTCCAAGGAGACAGACCTATGTCTCAGTATATAGCCGAGTTCCGAGTGCTGGCCCACAACACCGGCTGGAACGATGTAGCCCTCAGAGGACAATTCCGGGAGGGTCTCAACATTGAAATGCTGGAAGAAATCTCCAAGGTGGATCCTCCCCAGACCCTCGAGGCACTCATTGATCAATGTTTACGGGCTGAAGTCATGATTGCCAACAGGAAACAGTGGGTTCGGGGCCAGGGCAGTAGAGCCGGGGCAAAACCCCCCGCTCCCGCCAGCGTTCAGCCACGTCCAGCGTGGAGACCCCCACCGCCAACCCCATACCCCAGAGGAGGCGAGGAGGTGCCGATGCAGTTGGACAATGTGCGTCCCAGACTAGATGCCGCCGAGAAGGCCCGTCGTCAACGCTTAAACCTCTGTTGGTACTGCGGGAACGGGGGCCACTTCGCCAGAGAGTGCCCAGCCAAGGGGAAGCCTGCCGCCCGGCTTGCGGCGGCGTCCTCCACGGAGACGAAGACGTCTGAGCCGACTGGCACACAACCGGCGGGGGAAGCCAACGACCGGGTGTAGAGAGGCTCGCCAACCCGGTCAAAAAATCCATTCAAGAGCCGCCAACCGGGGTCCTGTTCCTTCTCGTGGTCACATTATGGTCAGCAAAAAGGGGACCCGTCATGATCCACGCCATGATAGACTCTGGAGCTACCAACAACTTCATTGATAGAGAGTATGCCGACTCTCTGGGATTACAATATCATGATTTCAAGAATGCCCGTGTGGTGCAAGCCATAGACGGCCGCCCCCTCAAGACGGGCCCCGTAAGTCAATGGTCGGAACCCACCAGGATGTGGATAAGAGAACATATGGAAGAGATTTCCTTCTTTGTTACCGAGGTTCCCCATTTCCCTGTGATTTTGGGAATTCCATGGCTGACTCTCCACGACCCTAACATCTCCTGGTCCAACAGAGAACTGCAGTTTGCTTCACCGTACTGCCAAAACCATTGCCTCGTAGCCAAGGTATGCCATGCCACAGACACCGAGCCCATCATCACCTTGCCAAAGAAGTACTCCGAGTATTGGGATGTATTCAATGAGAAAGAAGCCGAGAAATTACCCCCACATAGACCTTATGACTGTGCCATTGACTTGGTGGAGGGGGCCCCGATCCCGCGAGGGCATCTCTACTCCCTGACTGAACCAGAGCAAGAAGCTCTCAGGGAATTCCTAGAGACAAACCTTCGCAAGGGATTCATCAGACCCTCTCAATCCCCAGCCGCCTCTCCAGTGATGTTTGTGAAGAAGAAGTCAGGGGAACTACGATTGGTGGTGGACTACAGAGCATTGAACAATATCACCAAGCGGAACAGCTATCCCCTGCCCTTAATCTCGGATCTACTGGATCGGCTTCGAGGAGCCAAGGTTTACACCAAGCTGGATCTTCGGGGGGCTTACAACTTAGTTCGCATCAGGGAAGGGGACGAGTGGAAGACCGCCTTCCAGACCAAATTCGGATTATTCGAGTCCCGAGTTATGAATTTCGGTTTATGCGGAGCCCCCGCAACGTTCCAGCATTTTGTCAATGACATTTTTCAGGACTATCTGGACAGGTTCTTGATAATCTACCTGGACGATTTTTTGGTGTTTTCTAGATCACAATCAGAACATGAGAACCACGTCAAAATGGTGTTACAACGATTGCGGGATCATGGACTTTATGCCAAACTGGAAAAATGCGCCTTTGATCTACAAGAGGTAGATTTCCTTGGTTACCGCATCTCGCCTTTAGGGCTCTCCATGGATCCAGCCAAGGTATCAGCAGTATTGGACTGGCGGGCGCCAACTAACAAGAAAGAGGTGCAGCGTTTCTTGGGGTTCGCGAATTATTACCGCAAGTTCATTCCAGATTTTGCCCACTGGTCTGACCCAATCACTAGCTGCATCCGTGGAAAACAGCCCTTCCGCTGGACTGATCAAGCAGAGAAAGGGTTCCAGCAACTAAAGAAATTATTCACGTCCCAGCCAATTCTACAGCACCCAGATCCTGGAACCCCTTTTGTTGTGCAAGCGGACGCCTCGGATGTGGCAATTGGGGCTGTACTCTTACAACCGGTGGGAGACCACCTTCATCCCTGTGCCTTTTACTCCCGTCAACTAACCACACCAGAGAAAAATTATACCATTTGGGAAAAAGAACTACTGGCCATAAAGGCAGCTTTTGAAACTTGGAGACATTGGCTAGAAGGGGCCAAATTTCCCATTGAAGTCCACACTGATCATCGTAATCTAGAACACCTAAGAACTGCCCGCAAACTAAACCAGAGGCAGCAACGTTGGGCTTTATTCTTTGAACGTTTCAACTTCCAGATCCATTATGTGACCCCAGCCCAAACCAAGCAAGCAGACGCCCTGTCACGCAAACCGGAATACGCTGCAGGACGCAAGGAGACCTTTGAATCCCAACTGCTACAACCCGAGAACTTTGCCACGCTCACGGTGGGGAACACCAAATCCATTCCCATAGGTTCAACTTCCCCTACTCCAGGACCCATCTGTGCTCAAGAAATCAGGGCTAGTCAGCAAGCAGATGCCTGGGCGCAGGACCAACTTCGCCAAGGTCTGCATTTTCCCTTTTCGCTTAAAGATGGGCTGCTCTGCTATAGAAATCATGTTTATATCCCACCCGGACCGGGCAGGGAAAAAGCGCTTCGCCTGTGTCATGACTGCAAACCAGCAGGACACTTCGGACTATTTAAAACTATGCATTTGATCCTAAGGGATTTTTGGTGGCCCAAGATCCGCAAGGATGTAGAAAAATATGTCAACACCTGCCCAGTATGCCAGCGCTCCAAGATACGAAGGGAAAAGCCCTCAGGGCTTTTACACCCCCTTCCTACCCCATCTCGCCCATGGGAAATAATTTCCGCGGATTTCATCACTGACCTACCACCTTCCTGTGGATTCACCACGATCTTAGTGGTGGTGGACCTTTTCACCAAGTTAGCCCATTTCATTCCCTGCGAAGGCCTCCCCACGGCCAAAGAAACTGCGGATCTATTTCTTCAGCATGTTTTCAGACTACATGGATTGCCCAAGAGTTTAGTCACAGACCGTGGATCTCAATTCACCTCTCGTTTTTGGAAGGCACTACAAAAACTACTGGGCATAGACTCTCGCTTATCTTCAGCTCATCATCCCCAAACAGATGGGCAAACGGAGCGCACCAATGCCACTTTGGAGCAGTATCTTCGCTGTTATGTAAACTACCAACAGGACAATTGGGCTTCTCTGTTACCACTGTCTGAGTTTGCCTACAATAATGGAGTTCAAGCTTCTACAAAAGAAACGCCGTTCTTTGCAAACTACGGCTTCCATCCACGTTTCTTTCCCCCTGTCATTGAAACCTCAGAAGTTCCCGCAGCAGAGGATTGGCTGCAGGAACTCACAGCGGTGCAACAACTTTTGCTCCAGCAACTGGACCAAGCCAAAGAGGACTATAAACGCCACGCTGACAAACACCGCCAGCCGGGCCCTGAAATCAAGGTAGGAGATCGGGTTTTTCTGTCCAATCGCTTTCTGCCCTCCCACCGCCCTTGCCGGAAGTTAGATGCCCGTTTCATCGGCCCCTATCCAGTGGTGGCGCAATTAAACCCCGTGACTTTCAAACTCCAACTTCCGCGTTCAATGCGCATCCACCCAGTGTTTCACCGTTCCCTGCTCCTTCCGGCGGATGGTGTGCGTCCTGATACAGACCAACCGGCCCCCCCTCCTGTTTTGATGAATGGGGAGGAGGAGTTCGAGGTTGAGGACATTTTGGATTCTCGCTTTCATCGCCGCCGCCTACAATATCTCATTGACTGGATGGGTTTTGGGCCTGAGGAACGCTCTTGGGAAGACGCCTCCACAGTCCATGCTCCTGATCTAACCCGTCGCTTTCATCTGACCTATCCCACCAAACCGCGACCTCGCGCCTCGGGGAGAGGGCCCCAGTTTGGGAGGGGCCTTGAGGAGGGGGATAGTGTGATGAACCATGGGCCTTGTAGTCCTGCTCAGGACATTGTAATTCCTGATGAAGATGAAAACTTGGGTTTTTTACCTTCCCAGTCTGAACTGGTTTCCTCTCAGCCAGATCTTTCCCAGGCAGATCTGGGAACCTTGCACCTGCAAGAAAGTT
This sequence comes from Anolis carolinensis, assembly GCF_035594765.1. Taxonomy (NCBI): domain Eukaryota; kingdom Metazoa; phylum Chordata; class Lepidosauria; order Squamata; family Anolidae; genus Anolis; species Anolis carolinensis. The sequence continues at coordinate 212,038,574 of NC_085841.1, read as the reverse complement.
GTGCCCCAGAAGTATGTCAAACAACCCCAGAGCCTACTTCTCCCGTGTTCTTGCGCCGGGAGTTTTGTAAACAACAGAGAAGTTTGGATTCAGCTTCGCGCAGGAGTGCGAGGATAGCAGCTAAGAATGTTGCCAATTAACACTGGTTCTCGTGAGAATCTTTAAGGAGTTTAACATCTGGTCTCAGAGTTTAGCTTTCGTTTCTGATTCCCAGAGAACCGCTTTGGTGAGAAAGTTGGACTCTATATAGGTGTTTTGCCCGCGTAGCAACTTCGCGGAGTCAATTCGTCAGCCTCCGGAGCGAGTTGTGTCTGGACAGCGCGCTCCGGTTCAAGCCTCGCTCCTGCTCAAGCCTTGCCTTGCTATCCAGCCTTCGCCTTGCTTTCCAGCCTTGTTTATCTACGGACTTTGCCTAGTTTCCCAGGATCAATCCTTGCCTTGTTCCACGGATTTATCAAGTTATTCCACGGACCTTGTTCTTGTTCTTAGTTACCTTGTTCCACGTTCAAGATCAAGTTATTTCCTAGCCACGCTCAAGTTTTATGGACTAAAGGACCTTGTCATCTCCCCTCACTTTGCTTGGCAAAGTGAGTGTTTCGGTTATTGGATTACAACTTTGGACCTTAATATCTCATATTGGACATTATTTCTTTGGACTAATTTTGACCTTTCCTGAAAGGTCTGCTTCTGGACTATCTTTTACATTTGCTTTTACTAACTTTATATATTTCCTTAATAAAGATATTAGATAGATTCTGGCTTCTGCGTATGGTTATTGGTGCTCTGTAGCCTGGGTCGTGACACTAAGAGAAGTTAGATTAGCTTCTACTTTGGCCACATTCCAGAAAGACCTGAAAATCTGGTTATTTCAATGTGCTTTTGACTAATTCGGCACAATTTAACAGAGTCCTTTTACCTCCACCTATACCCAGCCACTGCACTTTATTACTGGCCCATCTTAATAGTGACCTTGCAGTATATTGCACATATATAATTTATTGCCTTGCCTCCCATTTTTGAACACGCTCATTAAGGCCAGCCATTGGTTACTGGCTATCGCTTGTTGTTAAAAGCCTCCAAAGGAGCCTCCACCAAGCTTCGGAGCAGAGAGTTCAACTGCTGAACAGCTCTCACAGTGAGGAAGTTCTTCCTGATGTTCAGGTGGAATTTTCTTTCCTGTAGTTTGAAGCCGTTGTTCTGCATCCTAGTCTCCAGGGCAGCAGAAAACAAGCTTGCTCCCTCCTCCCTATGACTTCCCCTCACATATTTATATATGGCCATCATGTTTCCTCTCATTGCATTGATCTGCATTAGCTCAGCCAACACTGACCATATAATATGGTTTCAGCTTACATTATACAGCAGTGCAGATGGGGCCTGAGACAATAACACCTTTGCTTTCTGATGGTTCAGTCTACTACACAAACTTGAATCCACGCATTTTAGATGTGGGACATTATGTAATTATCCAATTTTATTCTTCTGCGTCATTTATGGCCTCTTACATATTTATTTACAAACCAATTGTATTATTCCCCGTCTGCCTTAGTTTGACCTACGCTATTTACATCTCTCTCTCTCCCTCTTTTACCTGCATTCCTGAGTCCAAACAGGTACCGATGTGGGAGCAATACCTCCCCATTGCTGGGATTGTAGACCCTGGATGTGCTCCTATTTTCTCCCACCTCCCTGAAATGTAACCCAACATGATAAACTACATAAATGGGAATGATGACATTGAAACTGAACAAGCACATAGCTAAAGCAAAGCCATTTTTAAAAATACTCTGTGATGGATCTATTGGAATAAATTTATTTTTATAAGATGCATACCCTGCTAGTTTTATTGCTTATTTTGCAGAGAAGTGTCCATACTTAATACAAGAAGGAAGGAAGGTGAAAGAAGGAAGAGTTAGTTCCATTTAACAAAACTACTGAGTCAAAGTAGTTTATAAACCAAGAACTTTTTCAAATAATAATAATAGATCAGGTGGCAGAGGACTCTTACAAGTAAAACAAGCAAAGAAGAAGAACATGCTCTGGCAGAATATGTAAAGCAAAGTGAAGAACCTGCTTTGATTGAAGTCAAAAATCAGAAACTCCTCAAAGCACAGCAGACAAAGAATCAGTACAAGAAAACCGCACTACAAACTAGAGCTGACAGCTGGCACAACAAAACATTGCATGGAAAGTTTATTGACAAAATTGAAGGAAAGGCTGATAAGGAGAGGACCTGGCTCTGGCTCACAAATGGGACCCTGAAGAAGGAGACAGAAGGCCTGATCCTTGCAGCCCAGGAGCAAGCCATCAGAACAAATGCAATTAAGGCCAAGATCGAAAAATCAGCTGATGACCCAAAATGCAGACTCTGCAAGGAAACCGACGAAACCATTGATCATATCCTCAGCTGCTGTAAGAAAATCGCGCAGACAGACTACAAACAGAGGCACAACTAATGTAGCCCAAATGATTCATTGGAACTTATGCCTCAAGTACCACCTCCCTGCAGTAAAGAACTAGTGGGATCACAACCTGCAAAAGTATTGGAAAATGAGCACGCAAAGATACTGTGGGACTTCCCAATCCAGACTGACAAAGTTCTGGAACACAACACACCAGACATCACAGTTGTGGAAAAGAAAAAGGTTTGGATCATTGATGTTGCCATCCCAGGTGACAGTCGCATTGATGAAAAACAACAGGAAAAACTCAGCCGCTATCAGGACCTCAAGATTGAACTTCAAAGACTCTGGCAGAAACCAGTGCAGGTGGTCCCAGTGGTGATGGGCACATTGGGTGCCGTGCCAAAAGATCTCAGCCAGCATTTGGAAACAATAGACATTGACAAAATTATGATCTGTCAACTGCAAAAGGCCACCCTACTGGGATCTGCACGCATCATCCGAAAATACATCACACAGTCCTAGACACTTGGGAAGTGTTCAACTTGTGATTTTGTGATACGAAATCCAGCATATCTATCTTGTTTGCTGTGTCATAAAATAATAATAATAATACATTATAATAGATTTTATAAACTCTGGACTCTAGTAGATCAAGCAATGGGAAGATTTCCTGCTCTCACCCAGGGCAAACAAAAGGGAAAAGTTCTTCATACAGTACATAGTTAAACAATGGAATTTGTGTCCTCTGGGTATATGATGATGGCCACCAATTTAAAGGGCTCTACAAGGGGATTAGTCAAATGCACCGTGGATAAAGCTATCAGTGCCTGGGAGTTATTTTGGTGGCTATATATTACCCCAGACTTCAGAGACCAAATGCTTCTCAACACCACAAACCTGCAAATATAAAGAGGTCAACACTGCCCTGTCTTTTGCTTGTGGGCTTTCCATAGGCATCCAGAGAGCCAACATGGGAAACCAGACCCTGGAGTAGGCAGGTCTTTGATCTGAAACAGAAAGGCTTTTTTACGGTCATCCATTGTGTCTATAATACAAGGAGGAGGGCAGCTATTAAATTATTAAATTATAATCATACTCACTTAAAATGTGACTATCTTTATAATCTAAAATAGGAACTGATTACTGATTAGTAATAAGTCTCCAAAGTACTCTTTGCTACACTCTCAGAATTTACAGATTATTCATGAAGCACTAGTGGCTTTTTGCCACTGCAAAGAGAAATTTGGCCACCTACTCCTTTACCCTTCTGTCAAGATCAGACAGTAAATAACTGCAATACCAATTTAGAGTTCTTCCTGACCACTCGGTAAGATGAGGGGATATTAACCTTAGTCTATCATCCTTGTAAATTGTATAGATAAAAAGTACATGTCTTACAGTTTCGACTTTACCCTCCCTGCATGAGCATACTGTGTTTATATTCAGATACCTGTTATCATTTACTATAAACGGAATGCAATGTTATAAATGATTCAGATGTTGTATTCTATTATTCTACTCTCACTTGACTTCTGCCAATGGTTTGTTGACCAAAATAAAGGCAAATGACTGGCTGGCTGGCATAAAAAGTGTCATTATGAACATGGTTTGAGTGCTGGACTAGGACACCAAGGTATGCATTCAAAGTTCAGGGTTCCAATCTCTGCTCAGGTGTGGAAATCTACTAGGGCACTTTAGAAAGCCATGTTCTTTTAGCTTCAGAAGAAAGCAGAGGCAAATATCTTCTTAATAGGTTGTATCTGACTTTTTTTGTGTCAGGAGCGACTTGAGAAACTGCAAGTCGCTTCTGGTGAGAGAGAATTGGCTCTCTGCAAGAACGTTGCCCAGGGGACGCCTGGAGCTTTTGATGTTTTTACCATCCTTGTATTTTGGAGCCCCTGGTGGCGTAGTGGGTTAAAGCCATGTGACTTGAAGGCTGGGTTGCTGACCTGAAGGCTGCCAGGTCAAATCCAACCCAGGGATGAGCTCCCTATCAGCTCCAGCTCCATGCGGGGACATGAGAGAAGCCTCCCACAAGGATGGCAAAAACATCAAAAACATCCGGGCGTCCCCTGGGCAACATCCTTGCAGATGGCCAATTCTCTCACACCAGAAGCGACTTGCAGTTTCCCAAGTTGCTCCTGACATGAAAAAAAAGTCCTTATGGGAGGCTTCTCTCGTGTCCCCATATGGAGCTGGAGCTGATAGAGGGAGCTCATCTATGCTCTCCCCGGGTTGGATTCGAACCGGCAACCTTCAGATCACCAACCTTGAAGTCATCAGTCCTACCAGCACAAGAGTTAAACCCACTGCGCCACCGGGGGTACCAGACTTGAAGATACAGTAGAATCTCGCTTATCCAAGCTAAACGGGCTGGCAGAACGTTGGATAAGCGAATATGTTGGATAATAAGGAGAGATTAAGGGAAAGCCTATTAAAACATCAAATTAGGTTATGATTTTACAAATTAAGCACCAAAACATCATAATATATTTAAAACATTGACTACAAAAATGCGTTGGATAATCCAGAACGTTGGATAAGCGAGTGTTGGATAAGTGAGACTCTACTGTATATAATAACCTATAACAGGCCCTTGGTATTTCTGGAGTTTGGTTCAAGTACCTCCATTGATTCCTAATTCCATGGGTGATGTCCCTTATATAAAATGGCAAAAATCAAGCTTTGCTTTTTGGTATTAAAAAAAATATTTTAAAAGCCATGATTGGTTGAATCCAGGCATACAGAGTCAATGAAAACTCTTCTACATTTTGTTTTTTTTTTTGTTAAAATTACCACAATTGCCTCAGAATGGGCACAGAGTTTGTATTTTGTTTAAATGGACCAAGATTAGGACAAAGTTCAGGTAGACTAAGTTTATATATTTTGTTCAGATGGCCTAATATTTGTTCAAAGACATAGTGCTCACATACTTACAACTTTATTACTCTGTGTTTAATTACTGTACACTCAGTGACTGACAGTTGAATTGACCACACAGCATTCTATTTTGAAATTATCTTCAAAACTCTGAACATTCTGTCTGTCTTGGAATGGAATTTGTGGCCAGTTTATTGCTGTTTTCCTTTCTACTTTTGTACTGCAAAAAGAGAATTGGCCATCTGCATGGACTTTGCCCAGGGGACGCCCGAATGTTTTTGATGTTTTAACCATCCTTGTGGGAGGCTTCTCTCATGCCCCAATGCCAATTTCTCCCCACCATCACTCCATTTTCACAAACAGGAAAATGGTGGATTATATACAAATAAGATACTGTTTCACAGTAGCAGCCTTCTTGCTGACAAACAAAATGAAACGGATGAAAAATGGTTCCAAACAAGGATGATCCTTTGGAGGTACAGTAGAGTCTCACTTATCCAACATAAATGGGCCAGCAGAACATTGGATAAGCGAATATGTTGGATAATAAGGCGGGATTAAGGAAAAGCCTATTAAACATCAAATTAAGTTATGATTTTACAAATTAAGCACCAAAATATCATGTTATACAACAAATTTGACTGAAAAAGTAGTTCAGTACATAGTAATGCTATGTAGTAATTACTTTATTTACAAATTTAGCACTAAAATATCACAATGTATTGAAAACATTGACTACAAAAACATTGACTACTCAAAGGCAGACTGTGTTGGATCATCCAGAACGTTTGATAAGCGAATGTTGGACAAGTCAGACTCTACCGTATAGCTTTCTCATTGATGTAAGTTGGAAATATGTAACTGAAGAATAAAACACAATAACGCAACAGAGAGCATCTGAAGTATAACAGGATCTACATGTTCAAATATATGCTACCCTTTCATATCAGTTGCAATTTCAGGCTAAATTACACCTATTCATACGATCTTAAGGAGAACTGACACAAAATGATGTACCAGTGGTACATGACTCCACAAAAATTGGCAAACTGTTACAAGAATATTAAAGATCAATGTTGGAAATGTGAAAAACATGTAGGCACATTCTTCCACATGTGGTGGGAGTGTAAAATAGCAAAGGAATAATGGAAAAAAAATACACGAAACAATACAAAAAATCATTAAAATAAACTTTCAACTGAAACCTGAGTACTTTCTATTAGGAATGACCGATACAAATTTTAACAAGAACCAAGAGATTCTATTCAACTATTTTGTAACAGCAGCCAGAATAGTTTATGCAAAGAAATGGAAATCAACAGAAATACCAACTAAAGAAGAATGTATATTAAAGATTATGGACATAAAGAACATGGATATCCTGAAATATTAGCCCGGGCTGTGGCGCAGGCTGATAAAGCAGTCAGCTGCAACAGATCACTCTGACCGGGAGGTCATGAGTTCGAGGCCGGCTCGGAGCTGCGTTTGTCTCTGTCTTTGTTCTATGTTGAGGCATTGAATGTTTGCCTTGTATGTGTGATGTGATCCGCCCTGAGTCCCCTTCGGGGCGAGAAGGGCGGAATATAAATACTGTAAATAAATAAATATTACCTGAAAACCCATCATGGTAAACCAGTTAAAAAAACGGACTGGACATTATTGACAACCTACATAGAACAAGAGGAGCTTTTTATAAACATATAAGGATGGAGTAGACAAATGAATAGTAATAGATACAAAATATTTTTATTTCACCTAGAAGGAAAGACGGGAAGTACAATCCTTTTTCTTTTCTTTTTTTTAATTTTCTTTTTAACTTTTTCAATATTTTTTTCACTTTCTTTTGATTTCTCTCTCTCTCTCTCTCTCTTCCTCTCCCTCTTTTTTTATATATACCACACCCTCCCTTTTCACTTTCTTTTCTATATTTATTATTGTTCTCACACTTTTTATGTTCAAAAACACTCAATAAAAATTATATTTAAAAGAGAGTTGCAATTTCAAGGAAATTTTGTATTGTTTTATTTCTTTCAATACAGTAGAGTCTCACTTATCCAACGTTCTGGATTATCCAACACATTTTTGTAGTCAATGTTTTCAAAACATCATGATATTTTGGTGCTAAATTTGTAAATACAGTAATTACTACATAGCATTGCTGCGTATTGAACTACCTTTTCTGTCAAATTTGTTGTATAACATGATGTTTTGGTGCTTCATTTGTAAAATCATAACCTAATTTGATGTTTAATTGGCTTTTCCTTAATCTCTCCTTATTATCCAACATATTCGCTTATCCAACGTTCTGCCGGCTCGTTTATGTTGGATAAGTGAGACTCTACTGTAACTGGCATCAAGTCAATTTTTATTGTTCTATTGCAATAGTCACTCATCCCATTTCTTTAAAACCCTGATGAATGATGATACTGTGGTTTTTGTTGTTGTTGTTGTTTTTGTTTTTTGGAAAATGTCAATGTATAAGTTAGACCCCATAAAGCACACAAACTGGCCCAGGTGAAGTTTACATTCACATATTTTATGATACAGTAGAGGCCTGTTTATGTTGGATAAGTGAGACTCTACTGTATATCAAGACCTTATAGCAGGGGTCCCCAAACTTTTTAAACAGGGGGCCAGTTCACGATCCTTCGGACAGTTGGAGGGCCGGACTATAGTTGGCCACTGAGCAATAATAATTATTATTATTAACAACAACAACAATAATAAAAAAGAGGGTTGGAAGAGACCCTTTGAGCCATTGAGTCCAATCCCCTTCTGCTTTTGTGCATCAAAGGCACAAGCAAAGCACCCCTGACAGATGGCCACCCAGCCTCAATGTTAATAATAATAATAATAATAATAATAATAATAATAATAATAATAATAAAGAGGGTTGGAAGAGACCCCATGGGCCATTTAGTCCAATCGCCTTCTGCTTTTGTGCACCAAAAGCACAAGCAAAGCACTCCTGACAGATGGCTACCCAGCCTCAATAATAATAATAATAATAATAATAATAATAATAATAATAATAATAATAATAATGGTTGTAAAAGAATAAGAAACCCCTTGGGTCATTTAGCCCAACCCCCCTTGTGCCGTGGGGGCCGGATAAATGGGTTTGATGGGCCGCATCCGGCCCCCGGGCCTTAGTTTGGGGACCCCTGCCTTATAGCATCCTAAAAAGGAATCAATTCAACTTTCCTGGATCTAACATATAATATTAAAATCAGGTGCAACAAGACTCTTTTGTATTGAAAAAGCCTCACAAAACTCACGCTGAAACTTGATGAAAAGTTAGCTAGGAGAGGTTTGTTGTTGTTTATCCTCCTCCTGCCTCTTTCTCTCTTCTTTCTGCCCCTGATCACTCAAAGGCCTTAATCTCCCAGTGTTGCCATTAGAAAGAGAGAGAGAAAAGAGAGGGGAACATTACAAAGTGCATTACAGGTTCCTGGGAGGGTTGTGATTTATGCAGGTTCAGGGCCTGCTTGGGGTGGTGGTACGACACAGCACCAGGGTCAAGCCACAAGAAACACTGGGGGCAGTTCAGCATATTCAATGAGCTTCCTGGCACCTCTACATCACAAAGAAGGGATAAGATCTCTCCATCACAAGATCCAGAGATGGAGGAGGGAGGGAGGGAGGGAGGGGGTTGGGCTGGGCTCCCCCAATCTCCTTCCCTGCTGGCCTGCCTCCTTTCACTTGCGGAGAACAGCGCCTGCCACATTCCTTTCTGCACGGCAGGGCTTTCCCTATTGTGGTGTGCTTTGTGTTTCAGTGTTGCCGGTGGAATTCTTGTCGTAGTTTCACAGCCAGGCGCACAAGGCAGGCATTAGCTGCAGGCGAAGAAGAAGAAGAAGGAGCCAGGATGGGATGAGATGGGAGGTGGTGCTAGAGACAGCGAGGGAGCCCTTGCTCCTTAATCCCCAAGGAAGTGGGAGGCGAGGTGGGGGTCAACCATCCATAGAGGGCTGCCAATCTCTTTTCCTCCCCACAACTCCCCTCCTGCCTCCCACCTGCTTCTCCCTGGAGAAGACACTCGTGTCTTGAGTGGCAGCTGCCCACTCCACTCTACACAGAATCACAGAATTGGATGGATGAGACCCCCAAGGGCAATCTAGTCCAACCACATTCGGCCATGCAGGAATACACAATCAAAGCACTCCCGACAGAGGGCCATCCATCCTCTGCTTAAAAAATAATTCAAATGATTTTTACATCTGTTGTCGAAGGCTTTCATGGCCGGGATCACAGGGTTGTTGTATGTCTTTCGGGCTGTGTGGCCATGTTCCAGAAGTATTCTCTCCTGACGTTTCGCCCACATCTATGGCAGGCATCCTCAGAGGCTGTGAGGCATGGATAAACTATGCAAGGAAACGAAATATATATATATATCTGTGGAGAGTCCAGGGTGTGGCAAGAGTCCTTTGTCACTGGGAAGCCAGCACTCAAGACCTGGCTCTTTACTAGAGCTTTTGATCTATGTTAATTTTATCAATACAGTAGAGTCTCACTAATCCAAGCCTCGCTTATCCAAGCCTCTGGATGATCCAAGCCATTTTTGTAGTCAATGTTTCCAATATATCGTGATATTTTGGTGCTAAATTCGTAATTACAACATAACATTACTGCGTATTGAACTACTTTTTCTGTCAAATTTGTTGTATAACATGAAGTTTTGGTGCTTAATTTGTAAAATCATAACCTAATTTGATGTTTAATAGGCTTTTCCTTGATCAGTCCTTATAATCCAAGATATTCGCTTATCCAAGCTTCTGCCGGCCCGTTTAGCTTGGATTAGTGAGACTCTACTGTATTTATATGTATGTTTTTATCCTTTACAATTTTATCTTGTAAATCGCCTAGAGCATCTTGGATAGAGGGCGATTAATAAGTAATTAAATGATGATGATGATGATGATGATATATATTATATTGTTTTGTTTTTATGATTGCATTTTGGGCATTAAATTTTGCCAATTTTTGTAAGCCGCCCTGAGTCCCCTCGGGTGAGAAGGGCGGGGTATAAGTGTTGTAAATAAATAAATAAATAAATAAATAAATGAACCATTAATGCTGGCTTCCCAGTGACAAAGGACTCTTGCCACACCCTGGACTCTCCACAGATATATATTTTTTCCTTTCCTTGCCTAGTTTATCCATGCCTCACAGCCTCTGAGGATGCCTGCCATAGATGTGGGCGAAATGTCAGGAGAGAATACTTCTGGAACATGGCCACACAGCCTGAAAGACATACAACAACCCTGATTTTTACATCTTACTCCACAACTCATGATGAGGAAGAATCAGGGATCTGGAAGTGTGCTGCTAGGTGTGGTGCCAGTCTTGGCAATTCAGGGATATTCAGTTTTCACTTGATTCAGATTGTGGTACAGAGACATCACACTGGCAACGAAGGTCCGCATAGTGAAAGCAATGGTATTCCTGATGTTTTCTCTGAGTCAACTAGTTTGACCAAAGGTATATTTGAAAGACAATACGATATTATCTGATGGAAGTCAAAGGCTGGGACATTTTTTTTACTAAAAGTTTTACTTATTTACAGCTATATCTTATCTGCTCATCTGAGTGGGCAAGCAGCAATTGAAAAACTGGTTTTCTCTATTTGGTTTTTAAAATCTACCCCACTAATCACCTGAATTTATACTTCCTTCTTAAGAAAAATAAAAGGAATTCTCAGGTGACATGTAAATCCATACCTATTATAGGAAAAACCGAATGTAATCCCAAAGAATAAGAATAATTTCAAATTCTAACATAATGAACACTGCATTTATGTCAAAAAATCAGTGGCAAATTCTTAAGCATCTGTCTAATAACACAGCTTGGAAATACAGTAGAGTCTTGCTTATCCAACGTAAACGGGCCAGCAGAAAGTTGGATAAGCGAATATGTTGGATAATAAGGAGAGATTAAGGAAAAGCCTATTAAACATTAAATTAGGTTATGATTTTACAAATTAAGCACCAAAACATCATGTTATACAACAAATTTGACAGAAAAAGTAGTTCAATACACAGTAATGCTATGTAGTAATTACTGTATTTAAGAATTTAGCACCAAAATAGCATGATATATTAAAATATTGACTACAAAAATGCATTGGATAATCCAGAACGTTGGATAAGTGAGTGTTGGATAAGTGAATAATTACTAATAATAATAATAATAATAATAATAATAATAGTAATAATAATTACTGTAATTTGTTATTATGACTTGTCGCCATACAAGTCACATTTGATACTACCTGAGGTTTTGCTTTACTGAGATATAGAACGACTATTGCTGGTATGATTGGGCTTTTTCTTTTGCTATGTAAACACTTTTAAAATAACATTTTAAGGGCTTGTTTCCGAATCACAGTTTAGATCATAGTCTTAGGAATTACTGCATCCTGATTCAATATTCCTTGTCTTCAGGAAATGAGAAATTCTATGTATGTTCAGAGATGAAGTGTAACGCTAAATGGAAGAAACAGGTCGCATTATATTATACCCGTACATTAACACAATATTATCCAGATACATGGTATTAAGAACGAGACATACGGTTATTTAAAACCTTAATATTTTGTTTGAAAGAACATGAAGTTTTATTGGGTAAATATCAATTTGAGTCTTATGGTATCTTATAGTTTTATAGATATACAGTAGAGTCTCACTTATCCAACATAAATGGGCCGGCAGAACGTTGGATAAGCGAATATATTGGATAATATGGAGGGATTAAGGAAAAGCCTATTAAACATCAAATTAGGTTATGATTTTACAAATTAAGCATGAAAACATCATGTTATACAACAAATTTGACAGAAAAAGTAGTTCAATACGCAGTAATGCTATGTAGTAATTACTTTATTTACAAATTTAGCACCAAAATATCACGATGTATTGAAAACATTGACTACAAAAATGCGTTGGATAATCCAGAACGTTGGATAAGTGAGACTCTACTGTATGTTTAAAGGCTTTATGAGTATTATTTGGTCCAGGAAATGTATTGACAAACTTGGTTTGTGTGGTCAATACCTGTGTTAAGATTTTGATCTCACTGAGGATTACTCTCTATGCTAAAAAAAAGGAAACAATACTACTGATAATTTCACATATCCAGCAATTCCATCTTATTTGCCTAGTCTGGGAAATGTTTGCTTATATGCTTCAAAAATAACCGGGAAAAAGTTTAAATTGTTTCCTGTTGAAAGAATCCATTGCACAAGCTGCTGGTAAATCAAATACCTGACCAGGACACCAAACTAAAAATGTGATTTCAGATCAGAGTTCACTTTTTTAACAGCATCAAATGACGCAGGAACTAGTATGCCAAAACTGAGAAAGGAATAGTTAAAGGGTTAGTAGAAACTGATAGCAAGACATAAAAACTAAATTCCAAAATTGAAGACTAAAAAATATACAAACAAAAAAAGCAATTGCTACTTTCTTTTAACAAGTTTCTTCACAACCAAGTCTCAAAAACACTCAAGTGGGTTTTGGGTATAATGGGGTTTTTTCAGTCCTACCATAGAAACATTTTATTTATTTTATTTTATTTGCAAGAATTGACCATGCCGATATAGTAGTTGTTGAACTAACATACTGCCATTCTAGAAGGTAGAACACTGGCTCCCAACCTGTGGTCCATGGACCACCAGTGGTCCACAAGAACTAAAATGTGGTTCGCACCTCACCATTACTACACCGTTACAACAAGAGCAACTGGTCTCACGAAATCCTCTTATAGTGCTGAGGCAACAGGGATGTCAGGAGGGGAGAGGCTGACCACCCACGAAAGGCATGACAACAAGCCTCCTGACTGCTGCTTCTCTTCCTCCCTCCCCCAAGCGGAGCTGTTCCATGTGGTGTCTGGACGCGGGGGTGCCTTGATGTCTTCATTTTTAGGCCTATTCCTGGGTTTATTTGGGGTGCTGATTTAGAAAATTGCATTGAATAGACCACATCAGCTCTAGATTATTAAATATGTTTTTCTGTGGGCGAGCAGATGGCGACTACTGGATGGCATATGTTATGTATCAGAAACTAGAGCTGGTGTGGTCTATCCAATGCAGTTTTCTGAATCAGCACCCCAAATAACCAAACCGAATCTAACATTAACCAAAAACTAATTCGTAACCCTTTTGGTACTAATGTTGGAGAGTGTTCCCTAGTCAAAGTGGTCCCTGTTAAAAAAAAAAAAGGTTAGGAACTACTGAGGTAGAATGAGAAATGTTGTACATAAACACTCCTTGAGGGTCAAATTTTTGCCATGGAACCTGGATAGAATAAAGGCTTTTCATCAGAATATCTGTTTTAGTTTGTTAATTATAGTCGGATGCCTGTGTTGCCACTCAACTACTGCTTGTCAATTACCATTGTCGAAGCAAACATCCATTTTTATACTTTTTACATTTCAGTGTATCTGATGAAGTGGGTTATAATCCATAAAAACTTATTCAATATTAAATCTCTTAGTAGGATAGCCAGTTCCCTCTGGTTTTTAGTTCAAACTTTAAAGACACTACTCAAGGTACTATTCCTACTTAGGGCATAATGTTCAGCATTCTGGATAGTTCCTTGAAAATATGAGGTAAAACCTGTAAAGTATTTCCCACTCCACTGATATGGAATTCCCCTCTGCAGTCATACCCAAACGTAAGAGCATGAAATTTTTGTATATAAATTACTATGAAATTTATCTGATAATGACCAGACTGATGTTGATGACTGGTTCCAGCAAATACTGGCAATGTCTTGTTCTGAAGCAAACTCCTGCTTACAGAAACATTCTTGGTGGCAAATCTAAATAATAATCGACTACAGTGTGTGGAGTGATACCTGCGGAATTTGTGGCCTACCAAAACTAATACAGGCAGCAATTTACAAGAAGTGCTAGGTCTAGGTGCCACCCTGAAATTACAAAAACAAGGGTGTTAAGCACACATCAGGGCACAGTGTATGGTTGGTGAGTTATTTGTCTTAGTGGGTCAAGAGTCATTCAGTGTTTAGTGTACCACAAAATTACTTTGGCCTCTTGTCCTTTCCCTCTTTATTTTGTGTTCCTCATGGGTGACATTTGGTTATTTTGCTTATCAGCATCATCATCATCATCATCATCATCATCATCATCATCATCATCTAATTACTTATTAATCGCCCTCCATCCAAGATGCTCAAGGCGATTTACAAGCTAAATTGTAAAGGATAAAAATACATACATACAAATATTGATAAAATTAACATAGATCAAAAGCTCTAGTAAAAAGCCAGGTCTTAAGTGCTAGGGTAAAAACTTATGTTACTTATGTTAAATATGTTAAAGATGCTTTTGTTACCTAAGTTAAATATATTGAAGATATAATCACAACAGCATTACACAGAATGTCTTTCTTTCCTAAGACGCCATTGATTGTAAGACACACTATAGTTTCAGTACTATATAGCTATGATTTTAGGCGCTCAATTAGAGATATTTATATGGGGGGTGGGAGTGTCTTAGAATTGAAAAAATTCAATATTATTTACTCCCATTTCAAAGTAAGTGTGTCAGAAATATGACTCCTGTAATATTTTCTGTCAGTCATTTCTAAAATGTACTTCTCCTGTCCTTTTTTTGTAGGTGCAGTTGGATAGGAAACACATCTCTGGACCTAATGCCCTTTCCTTTGGTATTATAACAGAATGTAGTTCATTATATGCACTATTTATTTATTTATTTATTTCAATTATTTATACCCCGCCCTTCTCACCCGCGGGGACTCAGGTTTTTAATGTTTTGTATGCCGTTTCATGTGTATTAATGGTTAATGTTAAATCGTTTTTAACTGTTGTTATGTTTTACTGTTACTGTTAGTTTTTATTGGCATTGAATTTTTGCCAGATCTGTAAGCTGCCTTGAGTTCCTTCAGGTGAGAAAGGTGGGATAGAAATGAAGTAAATAATAATAATAATAATAATAATAATAATAATAATAATAATAATAATAATAATAATTTTATATGTTCCCAAATGCCGGCTGAGATCTTTTGGCACGGCACCCAGTGTGCCCATCACCACTGGGACCATCTGCACTGGTTTCTGCCAGAGTCTTTGCAGTTCAAACCTTTTTCTTTTCCACAACTGTGATGTCTGGTGTGTTGTGTTCCAGAACTTTGTCAGTCTGGATTTGGAAGTCCCACAGTATCTTTGCATGTTCATTTTCCACAACCTTTGCAGGTTTGTGATCCCACCAGTTCTTTACTGCAGGGAGGTGGTACTTGAGGCATAAGTTCCAATGAATCATTTGGGCCACATAGTTGTGCCTCTGTTTGTAGTCTGTCTGTGCGGTTTTCTTACAGCAGCTGAGGATATGATCAATGGTTTCATCAGTTTCCTTGCACAGTCTGCATTGTGGGTCATCAGCTGATTTTTCGATCTTGGCCTTAATTGCATTTGTTCTGATGGCTTGCTCCTGGGTTGCAAGGATCAGGCCTTCTGTCTCCTTCATCAGGGTCCCATTCGTGAAAAGGCCACCCTACTGGGATCTGCACGCATCATCCGAAAATACATCACACAGTCCTAGACACTTGGGAAGTGTTCGACTTGTGATTTTGTGATACGAAATCCAGCATGTCTATCTTGTTTGCTGTGTCATACAATAAAATAATGATTTTATATGTTACTGTATATGAACAATGAAAATTAGGGCAGGAGACTCTCCATTCAGTGTTATTTTTTACGAGTATAAAGTTATGGTTGCCTTTAGGGAAAGGTTGATTGGTTGGTTGATCCAGAACTTGAGATTAATCAACTTGGCCCAAATGGAACCAAGAGACACTTGAAAATATAGAATTCTGATCCAGGAATGTCTCTGAATAGGAGAACAAAACATAATTCAATCTCTCCATTCAAAAACATACACCTGGCTCCCCTCCTTGATTTGACATTTTGATTCAGCAGCCATTTCTCCAAATTTTGAAGGAACTATCCAAAGTACTGAGTCCATTTTTGGAGACAGTATTCAACGCCTTGGGTAAGACTTTCAAAGTTCAGACCAAAATCTGAAGCAGATTTTATCTTCTTACAGACAAAGCGCTAAGGCTCAATTTGGATTCAAATGGAATGTTGTTTTGTTGCTACTCTTGATCTCTTGCAAAGCAACCAGAGACCAATCCATAGATCTGATCTATTTTTCTACCTAGGCCTGCTGTAGAGATAAAAAAGAGGAATGGTCAGGAACTGATATCCCAGCTGAATTTGCAATTTGAATCTGTTAAGGGAAACAACTGTTTTAGTTAAAGAAAGAAAAGAATGGAATTAGCTGTGCTCAAATAAGCATCGTTATCACTCAGAGTCAACATCGCCTTCCCAGAATTGTAGTAAGGATCCAGCAAAGTATTTCCACATTATCTTTAGCCCTTCAGATTAACTAGCACAGTCTTGGCTAGAGTAATTATTCATTGAGTTGCCCAGGTCACAACCCTTTTTCCTTTTAAAATGTCTTAAGAGTCATAAAATGGAACGAAGTTACACAACTTCACCTGCTCTGCTTCCACCCTGAACTCACTGGCTTCCTTCTACCTGCAGGTCTCTTGTTCTGGCCCACAGAACCAGCAGAGGAAGGGCAGGGTAGGAAATGCTGAAATGGGATTCACATGTATTGCTGTGGAGATGTAAAAGAAACCAAGGAATTTAAAAAATAATCTGGAAATCCATACTGGTACAAATCTCTCAAGTCTAAAAGCATCAGTGTGGCCAATAACTATTCCGCTCATCGTGCTGTGCCCACAAAGGTCTGGAGATGCATCTACAAGTTTCACCAGGAGCTCTAAAGTCCACCAAAATGGCCCTAGGGCCGAATCTTCACTGCCAAATAATGGAGTTCAAACTGCTTGGTGGTATAGGCCAATATAATGGTTGGTGTAGACCAGGGGTCCCCAAACTTTTTAAACAGGGAGCCAGTTCACGATCCTTCAGACCGTTGGAGGGCCGGACTATAGTTGGCCACTGAGCAATAATAATTAATAATAATAATAATAATAAAAGAGGGTTGGAAGAGACCCTTTGGGCCATTGAGTCCAATCTCCTTCTGCCTTTCTGCACCAAAAGCACAAGCAAAGCACCCCTGACAGATGACCACCCAGCCTCAATGTTAATGTTAATAATAATAATAACAACAACAACAACAACAACAACAACAACAACAATGAAAAGGGTTGGAAGAGACCTCCTTGGACCATTTAGTCTATTTAGTCCTACTGGGATCTGCGCGCATCATCCGAAAATACATCACACAGTCCAAGACACTTGGGAAGTGTTCGACTTGTGATTTTGTGATACGAAATCCAGCATGTCTATCTTGTTTGCTGTGTCATAAAATAAAATAATAATAATAAAGTTGGTTGGAAGAGACCCCTTGGGCCATTGAGTGCAGCCCCCTTCTGCCTTTGTGCACCCAAAGCACAAGCAAAGCACCCCTGACAGATGGCCACCCAGCCTCAATTTTAATAATAATAATAATAATAATAACAACAACAACAACAACAACAACAACAATAATAATAATAATAATAATGACAGTCGCATTGACGAAAAACAACAGGAAAAACTCAGCCGCTATCAGGACCTCAAGATTGAACTTCAAAGACTCTGGCAGAAACCAGTGCAGGTGGTCCCAGTGGTGATGGGCACACTGGGTGCCGTGCCAAAAGATCTCAGCCGGCATTTGGAAACAATAGACATTGACAAAATTACGATCTGCCAGCTGCAAAAGGCCACCCTGCTGGGATCTGCGCGCATCATCCGAAAATACATCACAAAGTCCTAGACACTTGGGAAGTGTTCGACTTGTGATTTTGTGATATGAAATCCAGCATATCTATCTTGTTTGCTGTGTCATAAAATAATAATAATAATAATAATAATAATAATAATAATAATAATAATAATGAGGGTTGGGCCATTGAGACCAACTCCTTCTGCCTTTGTGCACCACAAGCACAAACAAACCATCCCTGATAGATGGCCACCCAGCCTCAATATTAATAATAATAATAATAATAATAATAATAATAATAATAATAATAATAATAAGGGTTGTAAGAGAAGAAGAGATCCCTTGGGCCATTTAGCCCAACCCCCTTCTGCCCTTGTGCTGTGGGGGCCAGATAAATGGCTAAATAGTTTGGGGACCTCTGGTGTAGACCCATATAATGCAGTTCAATGAACGATCTGATCTAGGGGGCTTCATGTAGCTCATGAGGCATACTTTCCCACCCGTGTTCTCCAGAGTTTTCAAGTTACATCTTCAAAGAAATTAATTCCCATTTCTCATTGCAAGGTTTGAACAGTAACCTACTGCTCTTAACTTATTATAGCTTTGAGAAAGTAACTCATATTTAATGTGTTGTCAAAGGCTTTCATGGCCAGGATCACAGGGTTGTTGTGTATTTTCCGGACTATATGGCCATGTTCCAGAAGTATTCTCTCCTGATGTTTCACCCACATCTATGACAGGCCCAGATGGCATAGTGGACTAAGTGACTTAAAGGTTGGGTTGCTGACCTGAAAGCCGCCAGGTTCGAATCCCACCTGGGGAGGGTGCGGATGAGCTCCCTCTATCAGCTCCAGCTCCATGCGGGGACATGAGAGAAGCCTCCCACAAGGATGGAAAAAACATCCGGGCGTCCCCTGGGCAACGTTCTTGCAGACAGCCAATTCTCTCACTCCAGAAGTAACTCCAGTTCCTCCTTACACACAAAAAAAATCTATGACAGGCATCCTCAGAGGTTGTGAGGTATGGAGAAACAAAGCAAGGAAGGTTTATATATCTGTGGAAGTTCCTGGATGGGAGGAAAGAACTTTTGTCTGTTGAAGGCCAGTGTGAATGTTGTAATTAATCACCTTGATTAGCATTAAATGGCCTTCGCAGCCTCACATCCTGGCCTGGGGCAATCCTTTGTTCAGAGTCATTAGCTGCCCTTGATTGATACATGTCTGGAATTCTTCTGTTTTCAGAATGCTGCTCCTTATTTACTGTTCTGATTTTGGAGGTTTTTTTTAAATACTGATAGCCAGATTTGGTTCATTTTCATGGTTTTCTCTTTTCTGTTGAAATTGTCCACATGCTTGTGGATTTCAATGGCTCCTCTGTGTAGTCTGACATGATAGTTGTTGGAGTGGTTGAGCATTTCTGTGTTCTCAGATAATATACTGTGTCCAGGTTGGTTCATCAAGTGCTCTGCTATGGCTGACTTCTCTGGTTGAGTTAGTCTGCAGTGCCTTTCCATTGGCCAAGATCACCCACCCTTCCCCTTGGAAACCCTATGATAGGTCTGACTTTGGGAAGCCAAATCTTGAGGACACAAAACAAGTACAGTAGAGTCTCACTTATCCAAGCTAAACGGGCCGGCAGAAGCTTGGATAAGCGAATATCTTGGATAATAAGGAGGGATTAAGGAAAAGCCCATTAAACATCAAATTAGGTTGTGATTTTACAAATTACAAAACATCATGTTATACAACAAATTTGACAAAAAAAGTAGTTCAATACGTAGTAATGTTATGTTGTAATTACTGTATTTACGAATTTAGCACCAAAATCTCATGATATATTGAAAACATTGACTATAAAAATGGCTTGGATAATCCACCACATTATCTACTTTTGTATAGCTGTATGTTTCTGAGGCAGTGGAGCATTTCCACTTTTAAAGCTGCTTTTCAGATTTTAAATACTCAAGCACAGGAAATACAAACTTGTGGACCCTGGTACTAGTGATGCAGAGAGTGGAAACATTTGAATCACGCTAAGGGCAATAAATATCAGCCAAAATAAATCGCAGGTGGCACGCATCACACTCCACCGCCTTCCAAAAAACTTAATTTTAATCCTAGACAGTTAACGTTTATTCCAGAAAAATTGTAACTGCCTCAATTTCAGGAAGTGTATGAGAGACACTATTGAAAATGGCTCAGTTCCCCATAATCCTTTGATAATGAGTAGGTACAGTAAAAGATCTGTTCAATTTGGCAAAAGTTCATGAGGCTGCAGCTTTATATTACCCCCATTATTTTGGGTTATTTTATTCAAAACATTTTTTTTCAAAGAATACAAAGTACGGTAGCACTTTGGCACTTATCCAACATTTGCTTATCCAACATTCTGGATTATCCAACGCATTTTTGTAGTCAATGTTTTCAATACATCATGATATTTTGGTGCTAAATTTGTAAATACAGTAATTACTACATAGCATTGCTGCATATTGAACTACTTTTTCTGCCAAATTTGTTGTATAATGTGATGTTTTGGTGCTTAATTTGTAAAATCATAACCTAATTTGATGTTTAATAGGCTTTTCCTTAATATCTCTTTATTATCCAACATATTTGCTTATCCAACGTTCTGCCAGCCCGTTTATGTTGGATAAGTGAGATTCTACTGTATATAAAATGGGTGACACAACTAATGCTTAGATTTTAGCTGTTTTTGTAAGCCACTCCGAGCACTGGGGGAGTGTTTTTAAGATTTTTTTAAAAAGATATTTTAAAGATGTTTTTAAATTGTTAGATTTTAGCCTTTCTTGTAAGCCGCCCCGAGCCCTAGGGGAGTGGTGGCATATAAGTTTAAATAATAAATAAATAAATAAATAAATAAAATGAACAAGGCCTATTTCTTTCTCTACTTGGCAAAGTTTGATTCTGCATTACTGTGCAGCTCTGTTGAAAGAAAAAGGGTAAGAACATTGACAGGGATGTCAATATTATAAAAGATGGGCTATAAAATCTTGATATTGCAATGGCATATAGAAAATGCACCCCCACCCTCACTACTGGAATTATTTTAGCTGAACACTTTAACTGTACAGTTAGCCCTCTGTATGCATTCTGTATTCCTGAATTCAACCATACACAGCTTGAAAATAGTCAAAAACAAAAATTCCTATAAGCAAACCATTTTATATAAGAGACACCATTTTGCTATGCCATTGTATGCAGTGAGACTTGAGCACCCACAGATTTTGGTATCCACTGGGGTGGGTAAGTGTTGTCCTGGAATCAAAAAGGAAGAAGAAATGCAGGATATAATTGTAGGTTAGACACAGGTCTTCCCTTGTCTTTCCCTCCCTCCATCTCTTTATACTGATTTCTGTTTAAAAAACAACATTCAAGTGTAGACAAGGCACAAACTATTAAGTAACAGATGTTGAATGTTTGACCTTCCAAACCATGGAGCAAAGTCTCCTTGCAGTCCTATGGCAGGTTTTAAGCTCATTAGATGTTAGAAGACAACAGCTTCGTTAGACAAATAAGCTGTGCAATCTCATGTCATCTCCAATGTTAATGAAAACTAGGGCAATACTGCACCAGTATACAACAGGGTTTTTTGTAATGTCGAATTAAAGCCCATATTATTCACTATCTTATTCTACTGACAAATCTAGAAGTTCATTTCGGGATTATCCAAAGGCTACATTTTGTTGTTACAGTAGAGTCTCATTTATCCAACATTTGCTTATCCAATGTTCTGGATTATCCAATGCATTTTTGTAGTCAATGTTTTCGAAACATCGTGATATTTTAGTGCTAAATTTGTAAATACAGTAATTACTATGTAGCATTACTTCATATTGAACTACTTTTTCTGTCAAATTTGTTGTATAACATGATGTTTTGGTGCTTAATTTGTAAAATCATAACCTAATTTGGTGTTTAATAGACTTCTCCTTAATCTCTCCAACATATTCGCTTATCCAACGTTCTGCCGGCTCGTTTATGTTGGATAAGTGAGATTCTACTGTAACTGGCATCAAGTCAATTTTTATTGTTCTATTGCAATAGTCACTCATCCCATTTCTTTAAAACCCTGATGAATGATGATACTGTGGTTTTTGTTGTTGTTGTTGTTTTTGTTTTTTGGAAAATGTCAATGTATAAGTTAGACCCCATAAAGCACACAAACTGGCCCAGGTGAAGTTTACATTCACATATTTTATGATACAGTAGAGTCTCACTTATCCAAGCCTCGCTTATCCAAGCTTCTGGATTATCCAAGCCTTTTTTGTAGTCAATGTTTTCAATATATAGTGATATTTTGGTGCTAAATTCATAAATACAGTAATTACAACATCACATTACTGCGTATTGAACTACTTTTTTGTCAAATGTGTTGTATAACATGATGTTTTGGTGCTTAATTTGTAAAATCATAACCTAATTTGATGTTTAATAGGCTTTTCCTTAATCCCTCCTTATTATCCAAGATATTCGCTTATCCAAGCTTCTGCCGGCCCGTTTAGCTTTGATAAGTGAGACTCTACTATAGTTGCACCAGTGAACGAAATGCAACAAGGGCTTTCCCGCATATCAGATATAGATATAAGGTCAAATAAATGGTAGAATGTATGGAAAAGTAGTCACCTATATGGGATCACAAGGGTCACAAAAGTTGAGATGCTGTCTCCCATTTGTTAATATCCTGGTATCAAATGTCTCCTTTGGACTCATCCATTCTCCTTTATAAGGATTAGCCTTTCTTGACCCCTATTAACCACTGTGAAAGGCATTAATGGTACAGTTGACATTTACAAATGAATGACCCTTCAGTATGGTTGTCTAAGATTGCATCTACACCAGGCAAAATTATCCTGCGGCAGTCCAGAGTAGTATGTTCTGGAGCTCCCTCCAAGGGAGCATCCTAAAAACATTTTGCAGTCCAGGGAACCATTGCCAACATGCAACTGGATGTGTTGACTGTGCATTGGCAGTAGTGACCTGTTCTTCTAGGAGCTGCCACCTCTGTTTTCTGACCAGAAGGCTGTATATCATCTAGACTGATCAGATTCAAGTATGGGTTGTTTTACCCTCTTGTGTAGACAAGGGGTAAGGTAACAGGGGTCCTCAAACTTTATAACAGGGGTCCTCAAACTTTTTAAGTGGAGGGCCATTTCATCGTCCCTCAGACTGTTGAGGGGCCGAATTATCATTTGAAAAAAAAAATACGAACAAATTCCTATGCACACTGCACATGTCTTATTTGTAGTGCAAAAAAACAAAAGCAAACAACAACTGTGGTGCAGGCTGGTGAGCAGCCTGCTGCAATAAATCACTCTGACCATGAAGTCATAAGTTCGAGGCCAGCCCGTGGCAGGGTGAGCACCCGTCAATTAAAAAAATAAAAAATAGCCCCTGCTCGTTGCTGACCTAGCAACCCGAAAGATAGTTGCATCTATCAAGTAGGAAATAAGGCATCACTTATAAAGTGGGGAGGCAAATTTAATTAATTTACGACGTTGGAATGAGGAAATGCCGTCAGAGTGGATGATGAAGCAGCTGCTCCCCCCGTGGCCAGAATCGAACATCCCCTCAGGAGAAGGTTCAATTGCCTCTGCGTCTGTCTCTGTCTTGGTTCTATGTGTATATGGGCATTGAATGTTTGCCCTATATGTATATAATGTGATCTGCCCTGAGTCCCCTTCGGGGTGAGAAGGGAGGAATATAAATACTGTAAATAAAATAAATATTTATTTATTTATTTACTACATTTATACCCCACCTTCTCTCACCCCGAAGGGGACTCAGAGCGGCTTACAAGTTGTATGTACATACAATATATTATATTATTGACAGAGCACAATATTAGAATTATATATTACTATATTGTCCTATACCACTACCATAATATTATTAGTAATATTACATTTAATATATAATGTATAATTAATACAGTAGAGTCTCACTTATCCAACATAAACAGGCCGGCAGAATGTTGGATAAGCGAATATGTTGGATAATAAGGAGAGATTAAGGAGAAGTCTATTAAACACCAAATTAGGTTATGATTTTACAAATTAAGCACCCAAAACATCATGCTATACAACAAATTTGACATAAAAAATAGTTCAATAAGCAGTAATGCTATGTAGCAATTACTGTATTTACGAATTTAGCACCAAAATATCACGATGTATTGAAAACATTGACTACAAAAATGTGTTGGATAATCCAGAACGTTGGATAAGTGAGACTCTACTGTATTATTATATTGTATAATTATTAGTATTATATTGTATTCCATTATAATATTAGTATCAATTTTATATGTGTACACAAAATATTCAATTATTACCATAGCACAATACAGTAGAATCTCACTTATCCAAGCTTCTGGATTATCCAAGCCATTGGATAAGTGAGATTCTACTGTATTAGTAAATGAAAGAACAATACAAAAATAAAAACAATTTTAACCAACATAAACCTATCAGGATTTCAATGGGAAGTGTGGGCCTGTTTCTGGCCAATGAGATAGTCAAGCTAAGTAGGATTGTTGGTATTGTGTGCCTTCAAGTCATTTCAGACTTTGGGTGAGGTGAAGTCTAAAACTAAGAGCGGGGGCCAGGTAAATGACCTTGGAGGGCTGCATCCGGCCCCCGGGCCTTAGTTTGGGGACCCCTGCTTTATAATATAGTGTCGCAGACTATGTAGAAGCAGAATTATCAGGGGATGGTTGGGGTTGGCAAAGCCTATGATTTCTGATTTATACTGAGGATGCCTATGCACTGTAGAATTAATGCAATTTGTCACCACTTTAGCTGCCATAGCTCAATGTTATGGAATCTTGGGATTTGCAGTTTGGTCAGGTCAGACACCAGCACTGTTTGACAGAGAAGGCTGAAAACTTTGCAAAACTGCAACTCTCAGGATTCCATAGCATTGAACCATGGCAGTTAAAGTGTTATAAACTGCATTATTTCTACAGTGATCCAGTACAGTTATTGAGTAATTCTTTTCTCATGCTGAGAAATTGTAAACAACAATAACCATTTCACCAAAGCTTTCTTTGAGAGGATCTTCATTTTCTCACCAGAAGGCTTTGAAAATGAATCAGAGTATTAACTAGGTATCAGGAGCCCCGGTGGCGAAGTGTGTTAAAGCACTGAGCTGCTGAACTTGCAGACCGAAAGGTCCCAGGTTCAAATCCCGGGAGCCGAGTGAGTGCCTGCTGTGAGCTCCAGCTTCTGCCAACCTAGCAGTTCGAAAACATGCCAATGTGAGTCGATCAATAGGTGCCGCTCCGGCGGGAAGGTAACAGCGCTCCATGCAGTCATGCCGGCCACATGACCTTGGAGGTGTCTACGGACAACGCCGGCTCTTCGGCTTAGAAATGGAGATGAGCACCAACCCCCAGAGTCAGACATGACTGGACTTTACCTTACCTATTAACTGGGTGTTGCATATCCAGTCCTATATACTAATACATATAGCTTTACCTCATCGGATTAATACTACAGGCTTGAAAGTCCTAGAGTTATGCCCTTCCTCGGCCATGCATTTCTTTCCTCCTTTGCCTTTTTGTCACACACATCTACATACAGCTAAATGTTAGTCCCTAAAACAGAAGTTTGCTCCAAATGATTTTTGACCTTCTACCTTTGAATCCCATCTGCCACAGGATTTAGAAGATAGTGGCATTTATTTGTCTGAAACCTTTTGTTGTTTTTCTTGGAAAAACAACCACCTTTGGGTAGAATTTGCTTGCAAAGATTTCTTTATCTCACTGTCTGAAGAAGTGACTCTGTTCACCAAACGAAGGTAAAGCAAGGTTGCTCTTTCCTTAATGGTTTACTCTGCATGGTCTTCAAGAGGGGAAAGTCTGGTTCTTTTAATCTTATCCTGTCAGAATAGGAGGGAACCTACTGATAAATAGAAAATCTCTTATCTTAAAAGCTCCACTGACAGGAAGGAGACAGGTCCCATTTCTATTCCCACCCACTGCATCTTACACTACTTCGTTTCCAGTAACTTCTCTAGGGGCAGCTTGGATATGTATCTCTTAAAATTAGGAAATGTGAGCATACATAGAGAGTACTATCACGAGTAGAAAGATTGGGGTGGGGGTGTCATAGTTTTTCTGACCCATGCTCAGATTGGCTGTGGCGCAGGCTGGTAAGCAGCTGCTGCAATAAATCACTCTGACCATGAGGTCATGAGTTCGAGGCCAGCCCGTGGCGGGGTGAGCACTCATCAATTAAAAATAAAATATAGCCCCTGCTCGTTGCTGACCTAGCAACCCGAAAGATAGTTGCATCTATCAAGTAGGAAATAAGGTACCACTTATAAAACGTGGGGAGGCAAGTTTAACTAATTTACAACGTTGGAATGAGGAAGTGAGGAAGTGCGGTCAGAGTGGATGATGAAGCAGCTGCTCCCCCCTGTGGCCAGAATCGAACATCCCCTCAGGAGAAGGTTAAATTGCCTCTGTGTCTGTCTGTCTGTCTGTCTCTGTCTCGGTTCGATGTGTTTATGGGCATTTAATGTTTGCCCTATATGTATATAATGTGATCCGCCCTGAGTCCCCTTTGTGGTGAGAAGGGCGGAATATAAATACTGTAAATTAATAAATAGATACATACACATACAGGCTGCTAAAATGGAAAGAATTAAATTAAATTGTACTTTTTGTTGCTGTGTGTTTCCGGTTGTTTCTAGCCTACAGCGACCCTAAAACAACCCTGTCACAGGATTTTCTTGTTAAGATTTGATCAGAAGAAGGTTTTATCTTTATCTTTCTCTGAGGCTGAGAGAATGTGACTTCAAGTGGGTTTCTATGGCTAAGTGGGGATTTGAATCCTATGCCCCAGAATTGTAATCCAACCCTTAAACCTCTAAAGCCCTTTGAAATCCAAGTAAGAAATTAGTCTGAGTCAAGTTAAACTGAGTAAAACAAGCAAACAAATTTGATCAAATATTGAGTTTTATCATTCAAATGTAAAGTTTCTACCCCACATAACAGGTGTTTCCCTCTGTGTGTGTGTGTATCTTCCAGTTATTGCTGTCTATATAAATGATAAACTGATAATATGCAACTGTGCAATTTCATTCCTTGTTCCTTAATGTTTGTTTATGAGAATACAGGAACACATTCTAGTTCTTTCTTTTATGAAGGGCCAAACTTTTCATGATTAAGCTATGTAACATGATTTTTGATTCTGTAATTTCTGAAATAAATGTAATTTACTAATTTGTTCTATCATAAAAGTGGAGCCTTTAAGATAATGGCACTCCATACAGTCATGCCGGCCACATGACTTGGGAGGTGTCTACAAACAACGAGGGCTCTTTTGGGGTTGTTGTATGTTTTCTGGGCTATATGGCCATGTTCCAGGAGTATTCTTTCTTGATGTTTCACCCACATTTATGGCAGGTATCCTCAGAGGTTGTGGGGTATATACCTCAAAAGGTGTGGGCGAAACGTCAGGAGATAATACTTCTGGAACATGGCCATACAGCCCAGAAAACATACAACAACCCTGTGATCCCGGCCATGAAAGCCTTCGACAACACATTGGGGCTCTTTTGTTTAGAAATGGAGATGAGCACCAACCCCCAGAGTCAGACACGACTAAACTTAATGTCAGAGGAAACCTTTACCTTTACCTCTATCTTAAAAACATGGTATATTAAACTGCAAAAACTTTGTTTTTGTGGGACATCCTGCAGCACATTTTGCTCTATTTTTCAAGGATTATCTCACAGAGTCTCAACCAATTTAACATAGTTTGTGGCAGCCACAAAAACAAAGTTTCTGGAGTATAACAACTACTTTCAAAGTAAGTACCGCAGAATTAAACAGGAAATAACACTTTCAAACTAGGAACAGATTTTTTTCCACATTTTGGTTACATACCGTGTTTCCCCAAAAATAAGACAGTGTCTTATATTAATTTTTGCTCCCAAAGATGTGCTAGGTCTTATTTTCAGGGGGTGTTTTATTTTTCCATGAAGAAGAATTCACATTTATTGTTGAACAAAAGAGATGAACATTTATTATATATTGTACAGTAGGTATCATCACAAACCAGCATAACCAAACAAACTGTGAATCTTATCAAGAATTTATTGTTACTGCCATTATTTCCATGTACAACAATCTATAGTATGTACATTTACTGCATGCTCTGGTGTTCTGTTCGTTGGGCATGCTTCCAAACAAAAACTTTGCTAGGTCTTACCTTCGGGGGAGGCCTTATATTTAGCTATTCAGCAAAACCTCTACTGGGTCTTATTTTATGGGGATGCCTTATTTTCGGGAAAACAGGGTAGAGTTAGTAATCATGCTGTCTATAGTGAGGTGGTGGTAGAGCCCTGAAAATTTACTTTTTTTGAACCACAACTCTGTCAACATCAGTGACCATGCCAGCAATGGTATCCTGAGGGTCGTAGACCAAAAATACATATTTTCCAGTTCTGCTTAGTGATAAGAAAGCCAAAGCATATATTGGTTATATCACAGAGGATGTGAAGCAATCATACTCTTTGGAAAAACTGTCTATTTTCCAGGATTATCATCCTTCTGGTATCATTTGGAGGCATTTTCATTTCAACTGGTATATAGCCCAATCCTTGTTTGACAACACATGGCTCTAAGAGTTGAACATTTTCTTGGCTGATATAACTACGGGTTGAAACCAAAATGATTGGGGATTTTTAAAGCTAGAGACTTTCCAATAGTCACCTGAGAAACACCTGCATACCTTTCCCTTTATTGGCTTCTCCCTTCCATTTCATATCAAGTTAAATATTTCTGAAACTGTTAAGACTCTTCATAATCCTGGCCTTTCTTATCTAGCTTCATTGTTTTCTCTTTGACCTCCTCCTCAGTCCTGATCTTCTCATGAAACGTTGATTTTCTTGCTTTGATATTCCCCTTCCATGGGGAATTCACTTCCTTTCAATAATGGGATGTCTTCTTCCTTGTCTCACTATAAGAGGCTATTCACTCATCTTAGATTCACCTGCGAATGTACTATTTGCCCCTTCCTTCCTTCCTTCCTTCCTTCCTTCCTTCCTTCCTTCCTTCCTTCCTTCCTTCCTTCCATATGTTAATTATTATATAGATTAACTTACTACCATCTACTGCTTTCCATTACCTTACAAAATCCCTTCTCCTTTTCTCTCTTTTTTAGAAAGATGTTGAGTCTGCAGGCAACATGAAAAGCAAACACAATATTTGTGTTTGGGTTTTTGTTTTACAGTATTACATTGGGCTTGGATCCTGACTTGATGATGTTGGAACAGACTTATTAAAATCAGTGGTGAAGCTGGGTTGTTGTATGTCTTTCGGGCTGTGTGGCCATGTTCCAGAAGTACTCTCTCTTGATGTTTCGCCCACATCTATGGCAGGCATCCTCAGAGGTTGTGAGGTATGGAAAAACTAAGCAAGGAATGTTTATATATATCTGTGGGAAGTCCAAGGTGAGGGAAGAACTCTTGCTAGCGTAAATGTTCCAGTTAATCAACCTAATTTGCATTGAATGGCTACATCTATGCTTCAATGGTGAAGCTGGTCATGACTAATTTAAGTCCTGTTCATTTCAGCAGGCTGGTTCAAAGTATGACTACAACTTTACCTACACTGTAGAATTAATGCAGGCTGGCACTACTTGAACTGCCATGGCTCAATGCTATGGAATCATGGAAGTTGTAGTCTGGTGAAACACCAGCAAAATTACAACTCCCATGATTTATAGCATTGAGCCACGGTAGTGGTGTCAAACTGCATTAATTCTGTAGTATAGATGCACCCTACCATTCCAATATTATGCATGTCTACTCAGCATTAGTCCCACTGTTTTAAATAGAGTTTCCTCCCAGGGATATATAGGGTTGTAGCATAAATCTGGATCCAATTGAGGGCATAAAGTGCTGGCAGTGAAACTCTCTGTCCTGGATTGTGATGGAGCCTCCTTCCTTGGAGGCTTTTAAACAGAGGCTGGATGGCCATCTGTCGGGGGTGCTTTGAATGCGATTTCCTGCTTCTTGGCAGGGGGTTGGACTGGATGGCCCATGAGGTCTCTTCCAACTCTACTAGTCTATGATTCTATGATTCTATGTATATTTTTAAAAGATACTCATGATGATGATATTAATAATGTAGATTATTATATATGGGAGAGAGTTTCTGGATAATTCCTCTACTTCCATTATTCTTTGTACATAAGCATTTACATAAGTACAATAGTGATACATTTAGATTTGAAAGTGCAACCCTGCTTTTGCAAAAAAAAAATTGCAAAAATTGCAAAAAAGAGAGAAAGCATTGGGTTGCAGTTAAACATCAAGAAAATCAAGATTATGGCAACCAGACTGATTGATAACTGGCAAATAGAGAGAGAAAATATGGAGGCAGTGACAGACTTTGTATTTCTAGGCACAAAGATTACTGCAGATGTAGACTGCAACCAGGATATCAGAAGACGTTTACTTCTTGGGAAGAGAGCAATGACCAATCTCGATAAAATAGTTAAGAGTAGAGACATCACACTGGCAACAAAGGTCCGTATAGTCAAAGCAATGGTGTTCCCCGTAGTAGTCTTTGGATGTGAGAGCAGGACCATAAGGAAGGCTGAGCAAAGAAAGATAGATGCTTTTGACCTGTGGTGTTGGAGGAAAATTTGGAGAGTGCCTTGGACCGCAAGAAGATCCAACCAGTCCATCCTCCAGGAAATAAAGCTTGACTGCTCACTGGAGGAAAGGATATTAGAGGAAAAGCTGAAGTACTTTGGCCACATAATGAGAAGTCAGGAAAGCTTGGAGAAGAGAATGATGCTGAGGAAAATTGAAGGAAAAAGGAAGAGGGGCCGACCAAGGACAAGGTGGATGGATGGTATATCCTTGAAGTAACTGGCTTGACTTTGAAGGAGCTTGGGGTTGGCCATGGCCGAACAGGGAGCTCTGGCATGGGCTGGTCCATGACATAACGAAGAGTTGGAAGTGACTGAACAAATAAACAACAAACAGATTTGAAAATACACACATTACATTTTATAGCCTGTTCTGATTCATCATAGCTGGGCTAGAAAATAGGGTAAACTAATAAAGGAGACTATACATTTCCTCTCCCCCCCCCCTATTTTTGAAATAAAATCAGTGGGTTAACATTCTGATTCATCCATAAAATTCAGATGTTGTATCCATTTGGCAGCACACTACAACATCTATCCAATATCCATCACTCCAGTCTGTAAAAAAGAAGTGCAGTTCAAGAGCTGCTTCTGATACGTAATTTCAACAGAAAAATCTTGTAAACAAAAGGCATTTGTTGTTACTTAATGATATACTGGGATAATGGAGAAGAATAACTCGATGGGCCTGGATTGGAAGTTTAATTAAAGGATTACAAGACTAAAAAATCATAGGCTCACAGGCTCATCATTATGCTGGCGAGACTGGGCAAGGCAATTTTGGAGTAAATTGGGTGGACACATCTAATACAACCCAGCTGATATGAATTTGTACTCTCCCTGAACCAGATGCTGAGATGTATTAATCACAAAGTGAAATGTTCATTGTCACAGCATGACTTTCGAGTAGATAGTTGTGGCATTTTTCTTTTGTTGTGTGTATGCACATACACACAAAACAAAACCAACACAATACTTACTATGGAGACACATAGTGGAATTGATAGACAAAAACAAAGCTGAAGGGTTTCCAAGCTTTAAAATATTCCTTTTATGAGATTGAAGCAAAACTGGTTTGAGTTGATAAACTTAGTTTCTTGTATTTCATTGGGCAAATGTAATCTTGCTGAACTAAGTAAAATCCAAGTATCAGCTATAAAATTTAAAAAGCAAAAGCAAAAGTTCTCTTTCACCCTTTGTCCCAAAGCAAATACAGTGTTCCCTCACTACTTCGTGGTTCACTTTTTGCAGATTCGCTGTTTTGCCGTTTTTCAATAACTCTAAAAGACTATTATAAATCATAAAAAATTACAATTTACAGCCTGAGGAAGGAGAAGCCAAAGGGAGAGAAAAGGAGTCCAAGAAGCAACAGGAGGAGAAGGAAGCGATTTATCAACACACAATTGGTTGATAAAGACTTAAAATAGTGTATAACTACTTAAATAATGTATAAATATTAAAATAAATATAGTGTCCCTACTTTGCGGATTTTCACTTATTGCGGGTGGTCCTGGAACCTAACCCCAGCAATAAGTGAGGGAACACTGTACTTTTCAGAAAGTCATAACGCAAAAATCCAAACTGCTTTGACTAATACACCAGCAATGGTTGGTTTTAAAGAAGAACCATTTGGCCAATGGTATGGAGTCAACCATTCACAACTAGAAAGTGATTTTTTTTAATTCTGAAAACCAAATCTCGAGTTTGCCATTTTATATAATTGACATAATTTTACTACACCAGCTGAGTGGAAGCTGAGCATCCATAAATTTCAGTATCCACAGGGGAGAGGCGGGAGTCATGGAAACAAATCTCGGGATACCATGGACCCATTCTATATTATTATATGCCTGCAAACCAAGTCCAGCTTATGATGACCGTATCCTAGGGATTTCTCGGCAAGATTTATTCAGAGAAGATTTGCCTTCTGAGAAGAAAATGTGACTTGCCTAATTTGGGGTTCCATGGCAGTCAACTGATCATGAATCCAGTCCCTCAATGAACTATCCAGACTGTCTGGGACTCTTGCATGTTTGTGTGTGCATGTATGTGCCCTTCAAGCCATTTATTGAGTTTTGCCAAACCCATGAATTTCATAGTTTTTTTTTTAAAGCAAGGAATATTCAGAGACAGTTTTGCCAGGACCTTCCTCTGATATATAAAAGGTAAAGGTTTTCCCCTGACATTAAGTCCAGTCATGTCTGACTCTGGGGGTTGGTGCTCATCTCCATTTCTTAGCCGAAGAGCCGGCGCTGTCCGTAGACACCTCCAAGGTCATGTGGCTGGCATGACTGCATGGAGCGCCCTTACCTTCCCACCGGAGCGGTACCTATTGATCTACTCACATTGGCATGTTTACGAACTGCTAGGTTGGCAGGAACTGGAGCTAACAGTGGCCACTCACGCTGCTCCTGGGGCTTGAACCTGGGACCTTTTGGTCTGCAGCTCAGTGCTTTAACGCACTTTGCCATCGGGGCTCCTCCGATATATAGCCTACTGTATTTGGTATACACTGCCAGGTAACCCCTATAGAGACAAGGGAAGAAACCATGGGAATATCACTAATTCTCCCCCTAGCCAGGATGCCATTAGAAGCCCAGAAATATAACCCAGGAGAAGCCCAGGCATCACATCCACACCAATCCCAGATTTAATAGAAATATGGGATGTAAATGAATCCTTAATTATAGAAATGTGTCTTCCTCTTCCTCCTCCAATTAACTAGGGATTGACCAGGACACAAAGAGAACCTAAAAGAAAGGTTTCTCCCCCATAGTTTCTTACCGGCTGCCAGTCTGTTACCGAACACAATTCAAAGTGCTGTCTTTAGCCTATAAAGCCCTAAACGTTTCTGACCCAGCTTACCTGTCCGAACATATCTCCCCTTATGAACCACCCCAAGGATTAAAATCATCTGGGGAAGCCCTGCTCTCAGTCCCACCTGCTTCGCAAGCATGACTGGCAGGGCCTTCTCAGTGCTGGCCCTTTAGATCTGGAATTCTCTCCCTAGTGATATAAGATCAGCACCCTCCCTCCTAGCCTTCAGAAGGAAAATAAAAGCCTGGATCTGGGATCAAACTTTCAGATAATAGTGCAGTGCAATAATAGATGTGTAATATGTGTTATGGACATGAAACGGCTTTAGACTACGATTTTAACTGAATGTAATGTTTTTAAATGTCAATATGTATTAATTTTAATTTGCTTATATTTTAAGCTTATGCTTTATATGTGTTTTTAAGGCATTGAATAATTGCCATATGTAAAGCACCCTGAGTCTCCTTTGGGGTAGAGAAAGGCGGGATATAAATAGGGTAAATAAATAAATACTTCATTAACTTGGCAATGCAACCCATAATGGCTGATGTTCCTGTCACCCGATGAGCATGATATAAATATAGTGCCACAGTTGCAGATGAGTTGCCTTGTTTCATTCCTGAGAAGAATTCTTTGCTTCAGACCATGTACTACAGCTACTGGAGCTTATTGCTGCTTTAGTAAGTACTGAATTTAGTAATTTTAGTAATTCTGCCAACCTAGCAGTTCTTTTGCCAACCTAGCAGTTCGAAAACATGCCAATGTGAGTAGATCAATAGGTACCGCTCCAGCGGGAAGGTAACAGCGCTCCATGCAGTCATGCTGGCCACATGACCTTGGAGGTGTCTACAGACAACACCGGCTCTTTGGCTTAGAAATGGAGATGAGCACCAACCCCCAGAGTCAGACATGACTGGACTTAACATTAGGGGAAACCTTAACATTTACCTTAGTAAGTGTAAGGATGGATTTTGACTTGAAGGCATCCACTTGTAATCCCACAAATGCTAATCCCAGCCAAATATATACAACAGTCACATATTACAGACTACTTAGCAATTACTAGTGCTGAACCTCACAGATCACAGGTGTACTTTTTGGAAATTCTTACAGAATATTTAAAACCTTAATGTTCTGTCTAGTTCTTGAAACTAAACTCTAATAAAACTGGGTGAAATATCTCAAGCACTGATCAGTCTCTTTCTTTAAATCTGAGTCAAGACTGACATCCAGTGGCCAAATTGAGTAGCCAAATGAGATGGGATGAGAAGTTCCATGCACTCAGAAATGGATTTACCCACATCATGTAGCAAAAAGGTGTGGGGAGTTAATTTAAAACAGTGGTTCTCAACCTTCTTAATGCTGCAACCCCTTAATACAGTTCTTCATGTTGTGGTGACTCTAAGCCATAAAATTATTTCGATGCTACTTGATAACTGTTAATTTTGCTACTACAGTAGAGTCTCACGTATCCAACATAAACGGGCTGGCAGAACGTTGGATAAGTGAATATGTTGGATAATAAGGAGGGATTAAGGAAAAGCCTATTAAACATCAAATTAGGTTATGATTTTACAAATTAAGCACCAAAACATCATGTTATACAACAAATTTGACAGAAAAAGTAGTTTAATATGCAGTAATGCTATGTAGTAATTACTGTATTTATGAATTTAGCACCAAAATATCACGATGTTTTGAAAACATTGACATTGCAGTGTTCTTACTCTTGTTCATATGTATCTTGTATCATATGCCTTCATGAGTTTAATTGTACACCCTTTACCACTGAACTGACTGGGTCTTTGAACTCTAATAAAGTTTTTTTTAATTGAATTTCAATGTCAGATTCCTTGCATTTTCACATGTATGCTGTTGCACCCCCAACAGAGCAAGTTACAACATGTTAGCCATTCTTGTGCATAGCCCCAATACATTTTACTGATTGTCAGTTATTTAATTTAATTTTCCTTTCTCTGAAAAACTCTGGAACAAGTTAATGCAGATACTCTTTTGTTGAGGTTTCTCCTATCCTGTGGCCTTTGATAGACCTTGAAGAAAAAAAGCCTGTATGACTATTTAAAGAATTCCTCCCTTATATAGTACAGTAGAGTCTCACTTATCCAACACTCGCTTATCCAACGTTCTGGATTATCCAACGCATTTTTGTAGTCAATGTTTCAATAAATTGTGATATTTTGGTGTTAAATTCATAATACAGTAATTACTACATAGCATTACTGCGTATTGAACTACTTTTTCTGTCAAATTTGTTGTATAACATGATGTTTTGGTGCTTAATTTGTAAAACCATAACCTAATCCCTCCTTATTATCCAACATATTCGCTTATCCAACGTTCTGCCGGCCTGTTTATGTTGGATAAGTGAGACTCTACTGTATTTTGTATCACTTATTGTGGTTCCTGACAAGCATTCAGTGTACAAACACTTCAGTGTGGAATAATACAGCATACAGATTTTTTACAAGGTTTATTTAGCATATGAGATATTCCTTTCCCTCCACAATTTATATTACAACATTTTTGGAGAAGAACAGGTCTTTTAATGCAGTCTTCTAAAAACTAATAGTAACTACAAATCAAACGTCATTTGGCTATGACTCAAAAAATCTCTTGTGGCTTTATTTTCTAAGTGATCTATTGGTTTTTTTTGTGTACACTTGCCTGGCATGTTGCATCGGGACTTATTAAGCGACTGTTAATAACTGAACGCATGCTCCTTTAAACCTGACAGAAATCCATATGCAAAGTCAATGAGGAATCAAGAAGAATAAAGGAACTAAAGAGAACAAACAATCTAATGAGAGAAGTTGCTAAGAAATTTATCAAGAATATTATTGTGTCATCACATGTGGAGAATTGGGGGTAGCTGTAGAAAAATTCATACAATCTTCTTCACATGTAGCAGTCCTGATACACACCATGCCTCTGTGCACATGCCTGGCAACAACAATAAGAAAAAAGTACCTCACCAGTAATAGGTATCATAGCACTCTGCACTACTTCAGCCCACTCTGAAACCTCACAAATCAAATCACCATGTGTATAAACTAAGTCGCACAAACAGAGCTAAAACAGACTAAAAACTAGGTACCGTATATACTCGAGTATAAGCAGACCCGAATATAAGCCGAGGCACCTAATTTTACCACAAAAAAACTGGGAACACATTGACTCCAGTATAAGCCGAGGGCAGAGGCGGTTCAACCACCAGGCCAACTAGGCAGTTGCCTGTGGCGCCATCTTGTTGGGGGCACCATCGAGGCAACTCCTATCTCCTGCGGCCTGCCTCCGCAAGGTATTGAACTGCTTTTTCTGTTGATTTGTTGTAAAACATGATGTTTTAGTGCTTAATTTGTAAAATCTTAATGTAATTTGATGTTTAATAGGCTTTTCCTTAATCCCTCCTTATTATCCAAGATATTCGCTTATCCAACACTTTTATTTTTCAGTGATTGGTTTGGGGGGGGGTGCCAAAATTCTGTTCGCCTACACTTGAAAAATACCTAGGGCCAGCTCTGGCCGAGGGTGGTACGTTTCAGAAATAAAAACAGATACCAATAAAATTACATGAATTGAGGCATCAGTAGGTTAAATGTTTTTGAATATTTACATAAAGCTCTAATTTAAGATAAGACTGTCCAACTCTGATCAAGTCATTATTCCCATCTTCTTCAATGTAAATGTGCTTATGTATCCTTTTGATAATAGAGTAAAATAATGCATGAAATAATAATAATAAATACAGGAAAATAATACAAGTAATAATAAATAAAATAATAAATGCAAGATTGAGCTTCAAAGACTCTGGCAGAAACCAGTGCAGGTGGTCCCGGTGGTGATGGGTACACTGGTTGCTGTGCCAAAAGATCTCAGCCGGCATTTGGAAACAATAGACATTGACAAAATTACGATCTGCCAACTACAAAAGGCCACCCTAGTGGGATCTGCGCACATCATCCAAAAATACATCACACAGTCCTAGACACTTGGGAAGTGTTCGACTTGTGATTTTGTGATACGAAATCCAGCATATCTATCTTGTTTGCTGTGTCATAATATAATAATAATAATAATAATAATAATAATAATAATAATAATAATATCAGAGTGAAATAATGTATTATTAATAATAATAATACAGTAGAGTCTCACTTATCCAACATAAACGGGCCGGCAGAATGTTGGATAAGCAAATATGTTGGATAATAAGGAGAGATGAAGGAGAAGCCTATTAAACATCAAATTAGGTTATGATTTTACAAATTAAGCACCCAAAACATCATGTTATACAACAAATTGGACAGAAAAGGTAGTTCAATATGCAGTAATGCTATGTAGTAATGACTGTATTTATGAATTTAGCACCAAAAAATCACAATATATTGAAAACATTGACTACAAAAATGCGTTGGATAATCCAGAACGTTGGATAAGTGAATGTTGGATAAGTGAGACTCTACTGTAATAATAAAAATAGAGTAAAATAAATGTAATAGTAGCAACAATAATAGAGAAAAATAATAAATGTAATACCAATAATAATAGAGAAAAAGAATAAATGTACCATATATTCTCGTGTATAAGCTGACCCAAATATAAGCCAACCAGGACCCTCACCCGAGTATAAGCCGAGGGGGGCTTTTTCAGTCTTAAAAAAAGGGCTGAAAAATTAGGCTTATACTCGAGTACATACAGTATTTGCATGACATTTTCCAAAACCAAAGATACCTCTAAGCAGTGTCAAAGAGATAACCCAAACACAGCTACTTGTACTCCAATGACATCCTGGATTAATGCAAACAGGGCTGGTTTGGAAAGTTGTTTGAAAAAGGAAGTTACTTTTTTCAAATACAGTAGAGTCTCACTTATCCA
Organism: Anolis carolinensis; assembly: GCF_035594765.1. Classification (NCBI taxonomy): domain Eukaryota; kingdom Metazoa; phylum Chordata; class Lepidosauria; order Squamata; family Anolidae; genus Anolis; species Anolis carolinensis. The sequence continues at coordinate 212,000,114 of NC_085841.1, read as the reverse complement.
ACGTTCTGGATTATCCAATGCATTTTTGTAGTCAATGTTTTCAATACATTGTGATATTTTGGTGCTAAATTCGTAAATACAGGAATTACTACATAGCTTTACTGCGTATTCAACTACTTTTTCTGTCAAATTTGTTGTATAACATGTTTTGGTTCTTAATTTGTAAAATCATAACCTAATTTGATGTTTAATAGGCTTTTTCTTAATCCCTCCTTATCATCCAACATATTTGCTTATCTAACATTCTGCCGGCCCGTTTATGTTGGACAAGTGAGACTCTACTGTAGCAGCAATCTTACTGGATAGGATCAAGTGTTAAAACAGTCATGTAGCTCCCTATCCATTTCTGGGCACAATTCAAACTGTATTGACTTACTAACAGGCCTTAAACATGGCTCTCCTCCCCATTTCATATGCCTGGCTCTTAGGCTCACAGCCTTCTCTAAGCACATAATCAGCTATAGTCCAGGATTAAACACAGAAGTTAGCCTAAACAGAAAGTCAACCAGGAGGACAGTCAAGAGTTCATTCCAAAGGTAAATAACATAGAAACTCACCAAAGGGCAAAAATCATCCAAGTCAGAATCCATGCACGTAGTCCAAACACAAAGTCTACCAACAAAGGAACTGGCTGTAACTCTTTCCAACACTGCTCTCAGCAAAGAACTATCGCAGCCACCAACAGCTTTTATGCTGCCCAGGAAAGCCCTTACAGATGAGAGGCCCTCTTCTGAGCCAGCCAATTAGAGGGTATACCTCACAACCTCTGAGGATGCCTGTCATAGATGTGGGTGAAACGTCAGGAGAGAGTACTTCTGGAACATGGCCATACAGCCCGGAAAACATACAACAACCCTGTGATCCCGGCCATGAAAGCCTTCGACAACACATCAGCCAATTAGACCTTCTCAACTAAATGGCATCAACCCTTAACTGGAGCTGAAGAGCCTGATCCTGCACTGATTCTTCCAAGGCTAGAGACTCCTGATCAGCATTACGACCTCATCACTAAGGACACTTCTCGGTGGCATGTGCTGGCTCTGTCCTACTTCACCCACAGAACCCGCTAGCTCGCATCAAATGAAGCAGGCGGGCGCTGGAACGCCCGGTTCCCCACATCCCCAACAACGGCCAATGTTTTCAGCAGCCTTGTGACAGTAGTTAGTTAGCTCCAAAGTATCAGGCTGCTCAGGTGGCTGTTCGACATTTGTCCCTGATTCGGCTGCTGGGAGAGAACCCTCTAACCCATCATCCTCATCCTCTGCCAGGTCCTGACACTGGCCTACAAGCCAGCGCTTCCGAAATGACAGGGGATTATTGATATTGAAAGTGGAGGGGTTGAATGAATGACACAGAATGGGTCCCAAATACTAATCCAGGTTGAATTTTGTGGTTGTTGGAATGCTTATAATAAGGCCATTCTTTGATAGCACAACCTAGAACAATTTCCATATTTGTGGGGGCATACATTCCAACCCCCAACCCATCTTGCAATTAAAGGGACCATAAGCCAGAAAATAGTAAACTTTTGTCTATGTAGCTTTGCCTCTGCATATGCCCCTCCCTTCCTGTGAGCTGGTGCCTTTCTCCAGAAAGTTCCAAGAACAAATGTTAGCTTGAAATCAACAAGTGAGGTCACAGGTATCACTTATGCCAAGTGGGAGTGGAAGGTGAGGAAGACCCTCAGCCATTGGTCAATTTTAGATAAGCCAAAGATATAAATTCTTTGTTTGCTGCGACATGCTTTTGCAATGACCATTTGCATGGTACAGCCTTCTGGGGTATGTACAGCTGTTTGCCTTCTCACAGCTGTGGTGAAAATAAACTTTCCTTTTTTCTGCCTGATTTTCCTCCTGAGCCAGAACCCTTTGAAGGTAATTCTCTTACACCATGAATACATGAAAACACAGATAATAGAAGCTATATTTTGACTATACATTTGACTGTTCCATAGAATAGCTCTGGGGGACCTTGAGAGGCCCACAAACCCTTCTTGAAGGCAGAAGGGGTTTTCTGGAGTTTGGGTAAGTGAATCTGGAAATTGACTACATGGATAAGGGGGGTCATATTATACAGTGAGGATGAACTTCTGCCTCCTTGCCTAGCATGTGTAAACACCAATGCAACGACATTCTATGGCAAGTAAAGTTAACTTATGTCAATGTAGAAGACTAAAGGTTAAATCTAGTTATGTTCGACTGGGTTGGTGCTCATCTCCATTTCTAAGCCAAAGAGCCAGCGTTGTCTGTAGACACCTCCAAGGTCATGTGGCCAGCATGACTGCATGGAATACCGTTACCTTCTCGCCAGAGCGGTACCTATTGATCTACTCACATTTCCATGTTTTCTAACAGCTAGTTTGGCAGAAGCTGAGGCTAACAGTGGGAGCTCACCCTGCTCCCCGGATTCGAAATGCCAACTTTTCAGTCAGCAAGTTCAGCTGCTCAGTGGTTTAACCCTCTGTGCCACCGGGGACTCATACATGTAATACATACTCTGAAAATTCAGCAGAAAACTTTATTTAAAGGAATGCATACATGGACATGTAATACATGTCAATGTATGTATTACTTTAAATAAAAAATTCTGCTGAATTTTCAGAGTAATTATTTTTTAAAACCCTGAATTTCACATAATTCCCACTTACTCTGACATTCATCTAAGCAATGTATTTTGAGTGTGCTGTATATTATAGTTTTAGACAGCAACAAGTCTAGAAACGCCTAGCAGAGCACACAGCATGCCACATACCAGGAATTCTAGCTAGAGTGCTGTCACATGTCATGTGCACTTGGCTATGAAACTTCTGCTGAGCTGCCCAGGCAAGAAAATACCTGGGGAAAAGAAATTTTGTCCAGAAGGTAAACATTGTTGGTTAATGATATGACCAGCCTACAGCTATGCATTTGCTACTAAATAAATATATGCACTAAATTACCTGACAACTTCATTTAAAGGCATGAGATAGACACAATAATGAAACAAAAGCCATTGCTTGCTTGCTATTCCTCTATTTGAATAGGCATTTTTCTGCTGAGCTTTTTAAGGGAGGGGAGCTGTTTCGTAAACTGCATATTACACTCCATATTACCGTATATTCTCGAGTATAAGCAGACCCGAATATAAGTCGAGGCACCTAATTTTACCACCAAAAAAACTGGGAAAACATTGACTCCATTATAAGCCGAGGGTGGTAAATTTCAGAAATAAAAATAGATACCAATAAAATTACATTAATTGAGGCATCAGTAGGTTAAATGTTTTTGAATATTTACATAAAGCTCAAATTTAAGATAAGACTGTCCAACTCTAATCAAATCATTATTCTCATCTTCTTCAATGTAAATGTGCTTATGTATCCTTTTAATAATAATAGAGTAAAATAATACATGTAATAATAATAATAATAATAATAATAATAATAATAATAATAATAATAAATACAGGAAAATAATACAAGTAATAATAAATAGAGTAAAATAATAAATGCAATAATAATAATAATAAGAAGAAGAAGAAGATCAGAGTGAAATAATGAATGTATTATTATTAATAATAGAGTAAAATAAATGTAATAGTAGCAACAATAATAGAGAACAATAATAAATGTAATAATACCAATAATAATAGAGAAAAATAATAAATGTACCATATATTCTCGAGTATAAGCTGACCCAAATATAAGCCAACCAGGACCCTCATCTAAATATAAGCCGAGGGGAGCTTTTTCAGTCTTAAAAAAGGGGCTGAAAAGCTAGGCTTATACTTGAGTATATACAGTATTTCTGGATGTATTTTCAACTATGTTTTTAATCTATTTCTATGTTTCAGCACATTCATTTCTTAAAAAAATATCTCGTTAGCTGTCTCAACCAACATGTTCAGCAGAAGATTAGACATGAGCAGTTAATGATTAATTAATGAATTAAATTGATTAAATTAATTCAATCAATTAATTAAATTTCTTATGCTTATTGAATTAATAGCCATCATTATAATTATGTTTAAATAGGCAAAGGATATTGTACCACATTTGAGGCTATTCATACTGAAGAATTGTAGCAGTCTGACACCACAGTAACCACCATGGCTCAATGCTATGGAATTCTTGCATTTATAGTTTTGTGAGATACTTATACTCCCCTGTAAGACAGCTTTGCTGCCACAACATACTACAAACCCCACAATTCCTTGGGATTGTGTCATATCACTCAAAAGCAGGTCAAATTGCTATAATTCTACTGTGAAGATGGTCTCTAACTGATCACTTCATCACATTGAAGCAGGGAAGTGTTTGGTAGAGTAGTGCTCAGTCATACTCCGCTTAGAAATGAAATGGATTATTTTCCTACCTTCATCACACTGTTAAATCTATCTGTGTGACTCAGTTGTACTCAGGATTCTTCAGGTGATTTGTCATCACACTGTAATCTCCAGGCACCACCCATCATCCCTCCTCGTATTATTTGTGGGGGGGAAACGCCTCTCTTTGAAATGTCAGTTGTTACTTGTCTTCAATTCCCCTAGTTTTCAGTCTATGGTATTTAAAGTAAGGTCCAGCTGCATTCATTCTACAATATAGATGCACCCAGAGAAGGGTATGAACTATAATTCCATCACAAGGAGCTATGGCATTTAAAGTGGGGTGTAAGGGCATTCACTCCATACTGTAAATGCTCCAAGAGAAGGGTATGGACCTTGGAAAACTATGACTCATAGGACTGCACAGAATGGAGGCATAGCATAATAATAATAATAATAATAATAATAATAATAATAATAATAATGCCCTGGCAGAATATGTAAAGCAAAGTGAAGAACCTGCTTTGATTGAAGTAAAAAAAGTCAGAAACTCCTCAAAGCACAGCAGACAAAAAACCAATACAAGAAAACCGCACTACAAACTAGAGCTGACAGCTGGCACAACAAAACATTGCTTGGAAAGTTCCTTGACAAAATTGAAGGAAAAGCTGATAAGGAGAAGACTCATGAATGGGACACTGAAAAAGGACAGAAGGCCTAATCCTTGCAACCCAGGAGCAAGCCATCAGAACAAATGCAATTAAGGCCAAGATTGAAAAATCAGCTGATGACCCAAAATGCAGACTGTGCAAGGAAACCGACAAAACCATTGATCATATCCTCAGCTGCTGTAAGAAAATTGCGCAGACAGACTACAAACAGAGGCACAACTATGTGGCCCAAATGATTCATTGGAACTTATTCCTCAAGTACCACCTCCATGCAGTAAAGAACTGGTGGGATCACAAACCTGCAAAAGTATTGGAAAATGAGCATGCAAAGATACTGTGGGACTTCCGAATTCAGACTGACAAAGTTCTGGAACACAACACTCCAGACATCACAGTTGTGGAAAAGAAAAATGTTTGGAAAATTGATGTTGCCATCCCAGGTGACAGTCGCATTGACGAAAAACAACAAGAAAAACTCATCCGCTATCAGGACCTCAAGATTGAACTTCAAAGACTCTTTGAACTTCAAAGACTCCAGTGCAGGTGGTCCCGGTGGTGATCGGCACATTGGGTGCCGTGCCAAAAGATCTCAGCCGGCATTTGGAAACAATAGACATTGACAAAATTACGATCTGCCAACTGCAAGAGGCCACCCTACTGGGATCTGCGCGCATCATCCGAAAATACATCACACAGTCCTAGACACTTGGGAATTTGTGATACGAAATCCAGCATATCTATCTTGTTTGCTGTGTCATACAATAATAATAATAGTAATAATAATAATGGCATTTAAAATGGCCCTGGCTGCATTTATTCTCCAGTGTAGATGCATCCAGAGAAGGGTATGGACCTTGGGAAACTATAACTCCCAGGACCGCATAGTATGGAGCTATGGTATTTAACGTGGGGTCCAAGAGCATTCATTCCATATTGTAAATGCACCCAGAGAAGGGTTTGGATCTTGAGAAACTGCAGCTCCCAAGATCATCTCATGGAGACATGGCATTTAAAGTAAGGTCCAGTTGCATTCATTCCATAGTATAAATGCACGCAGAGAAGGTTCATGTACCTTTGGAAACTATGGCTCACAGGGCTTCACTTCTAAATTAGAAGTCTGATTTTGTCCCCCTGTCTCTTAGGTTGGATCTACAATGCCCGATGATCTTATTTCAAAATGTGAATTGCATTGATCTGGATTATAGGGCAGTATAGACTGATCGAATCCAGTTCAATGTAGTCAATTGACATTCTGAAACTGGATTAAAGTGCAGTGTAGATCCAGTCTCTGGGAAAATGTTAATTAGCACCTTGTTTAATGTTTAAGATGCCTCCGGTGGCTCAGTGTGTTAAAGCGCTGAGCTGCTGAACTTGTAGACCGAAAGGTCCCAGGTTCAAATCCGGGGAGAGGAGTGAGCGCCCACTGTTAGCTCCAGCTTCTGCCAACCTAGCAGTTCAAAAACATGCATATGTGAGTAAATCAATAGGTACTGCTCCGGCGGGAAGGTAACAGCATTCCATGCAGTCATGCCAACCACATGACCTTGGAGGTGTCTACGGACAACGCTGGCTCTTTGGCTTAGAAATGGAGATGAGCACCGACCCCCCAGAGTCGGACACGACTGAACTTAATGTCAAGGGAAACCTTTACCTTTACCTTAAGATGTGAATCAAATGAGGAGCATGTGAGTTCTCTAAAAATGCCAGAGACCCCTAGCTCCACCCCACGCCCATTTAAAAAAATGAATCAACACATGCATACAAACACACATTGTCCCACAAAAAGTTGGGTATGCCCCAGAAACTAATTTTTTTCCCATGGATCCAATGCCAAGAAAGCTGATCTAGACTGCTTTTCACGTCTAGAATTATTCTTTTCTGCAAATAATGAATCCTACCTATTGAATGGATTCAGATACTCTAGATTTCTGCTCCCCTTGGGATCACATGTTTTTCTTATGTTACAGACACACAGCCTTATCTAAGTTCTCCACGACAAAACTTCCCTGATAAGTTACAAAACGCTTTCATGGTGATGGTTTAAGAAATTGCCTTAGCTATACAACCACAGTCCCATTTACTTATCCCCAACAGGAACAGAACAAGTATAAATAAATGTGCCTTAAGAGTGAATCTAAGTAATCGTTGGTGGGGATCCAGATGAGTGAGGGGAGTGGTCTGCTTTCTTTGTCTCACTTTCTTCTTTCTCTCCTTTTTGTACGATTCCTTCTCTCACGAGTCCCACCCCTCCTCACTACTAGAGAGAAGACCTATTTGCTGGAAATAATCATCAAGGGCAGCAACATCAGGCAAGGATCTCCTCTCATTGCATCCCTTGTATTTACCAAGACAGAGGTAAGCCTTTTTCTCTCTTCCCTTTCCCCTCTGTTCCCATCTCTCAGTTACTTTGTAAAACAACTTGTATTGGCAGCATCATTGTTCAAGGGGGAGTTAGATTCTTGTAGACTTTTAACTGTAATTCCTTCATCACAGAACTTTATGGCCCTGCTAAAGTCCAGAGGCATAGCTATGAAGAAGAGAAACATATTAAAGATATTGCTCTCCCATATAAAGGAATTCTACCCTTCAGTCCCCAAATGTCTAGCATTGCAAAGTGAGACACTGAAAACAGTTCACAACCCAAACTCTTACAGCTGATATGTTCTACTTCCCCTGGAAACTTTCCTTGCCCCTTTTCCTTCGATGTCTAAATCATATTTCTAAATACTTGACTGAAGTTTTAAGTTACTACCATGTTAGAATTTGAGGACTGAATGAAAATGTGAGGGGGGGGAGGAGCATTGTTTTTATTTTGCTCTCTCTCCCCACTTTTCTGCTGAAACCATGACACAAACAGCATGAAGTCCATAACTGTCTATCTGATTTAATGCTACTAATGTTTCTCATGAGACTGGCATTGAAGTGAGTTTTTTGGCAATATGGTGCATAAAGAATGTGGCATTGAGCAAGAAAATAGTACAACTCCCAATAAACCCCTGTCACAGTGGATTGCCACCAGAAGTTCACAATTACAGTAGAGTCTCACTTATCCAACATAAACGGGCCGGCAGAACATTGGATAAGCGAATATGTTGGATAATAAGGAGAGATTCAGGAGAAGCCTATTAAACATCAAATTAGGTTATGATTTTACAAATTAAGTACCAAAACATCATGTTACACAACAAATCTGGCAGAAAAACTAGTTCAATACGCAGTAATGCTATTTAGTAATTACTGTATTTACGAATTTCGCACCAAAATATCATGATATATTGAAAACATTGACTACAAAAATGCGTTGGATAATCCAGAATGTTGGATAAGCGAGTGTTGGATAAGTGAAACTCTACTGTATTTTGATTTTGCTGTAAGCCGCCCCGAGTCCCCTTCGGGGGAGATGGAGGCGGGATATAAACAAACTTATTATTGACACAACTACGTTGTATGACACAGAAAACAAGATAGATATGCTGGATTTCGTATCACAAAATCACAAGTCGAACACTTCCCAAGTGTCTAGGACTGTGTGATGTATTTTCGGATGATGCGCGCAGATCCCAGTAGGGTGGCCTTTTGTAGTTGGCAGAACGTGATTTTGTCAATGTCTATTGTTTCCAAATGCCAGCTGAGATCTTTTGGCACGGCACCCAATGTGCCGACCACCTGCACTGGTTTCTGCCATCGTCTTTGCAGTTTAATCTTGAGGTCCTGATAGCGGCTGAGTTTTTCCTGTTGTTTTTCATCAATGCGACTGTCACCTAGGATGGCGACATCAATGATCCAAACCTTTTTCTTTTCCACAACTGTGATGTCTGGTGTGTTGTGTTCCAGAACTTTGTCAGTCTGGATTCGGAAGTCCCACAATATCTTTGCGTGCTCATTTTCCAATACTTTTGCAGGTTTGTGATCCCACCAGTTCTTTACTGCTGGGAGGTGATACTTGAGGCATAAGTTCCAATGAATCATTTGGGCCACATAGTTGTGCCTCTGTTTGTAGTCAGTCTGTGCGACTTTCTTACAGCAGCTGAGGATATGATCAATGGTTTCGTCGGTTTCCTTGCACAGTCTGCATTTTGGATCATCAGCTGATTTTTCGATTTTGGCCTTAATTGCATTATTATTATTATTAGTCCATAGCTGTTTATCTGATTTAATGCTGCTAATGTTTATCACGAGACTGGCATTGAAGTGAGGTTTTTTTGGCAATATGGTGCATAAAGAATGTAGCACTGAGCAAGAAAATAGTGCAACTCCCAATAAACTCCTGTCACAGTGGATTGCCACTAGAAGATCACAATGAATGAATAAGGGAAACTGTAAGGTTGTGATTGAAGGACAGAAGGTAAAAAATACATGAATGTACAGTAGAGTCTCACTTATCCAAGCCTCGCTTATCCAAGCCTCTGATAATCCAAGCCATTTTTGTAGTCAATGTTTCAATATATCGTGATATTTTAGTGCTAAATTCGTAAATTCGCCTACCTGTATTTTATAATGTGTTTTATGAATACTGATGTAAGTTAATAATAATTTTTTAACTGATTTATATTGCACTGTATAATTTTTATATATGCATTTTATTGTAAGCCGCCCTGAGTCCCCTGTTGGGTGAGAAGGGCGGAATATAAATATTGTAATAAATAAATAAATACAGTAATTACAACATAACATTACGGCGTATTGAACTACTTTTTCTGTCAAATTTGTTGTATAACATGATGTTTTGGTGCTTAATTTGTAAAATCATAACCTAATTAGATGTTTAATAGGCTTTTCATTAATCCCTCCTTATTATCCAACATATTCACTTATCCAACGTTCTGCCGGCCCGTTTATGTTGGATAAGTGAGACTCTACTGTAATTGTTTTTGTAAAGTCAGGATATCGTATGTATTTATGACCAGCTTCATTGTTCTAAATTCTGCTTGCTAAAACTTTATGACATTTCAGACATAATGCATGCCTTTTTAAACATACATGTTGATTCAAATGAAATTGTAGTGTAGATGCCTTATCTTTGCCTGCGGATGTACACATTTTGAGTTGGACCCACTAGGTAAGAAAGGACAGCTGTACAGTTCTGCCCAAATGCTCCTAAGCCCAAAACTTGACTTCTTTATCACAGTTTCACCAATTGCCCCCAATGGCAGATTGGATTAAACCCTTATGCCAAGCAGGACCGCTGACCAAAAGGTCGGCGGTTCAAATCCTGTGAGTGGGGTGAGCTCCCGTCTGTCAGCTCCAACTCCCTATGCAGGGGCATGAGAGAAGCCTCCTACAGGATGGTAAAACGTCAAACATCTGGGCATCCCCTGGGCAACGTCATTGCAGACAGACAATTCTCTCACATCAGAAGTTATTCCTGACACGGAAAAAAAAAACAATTGCAAGGTTCAGGGCATTTATGTGAGATGTAAAATATGGAACCAGACCAGTATGTTATGGTAGTTAGGATGCAGGAGTGAGTGTTTAAATATTTGGTTGGCCACAAAGTATATATGGGCACATTTATTTATTTATTTATTTATTTACAGTATTTATATTCCGCCCTTATCTTTCGGGTTGCTAGGTCAGCAACGAGCAGGGGCTATTTTTTTTATTTTTAATTGAGGGGTGCTCACCCCACCACGGGCTGGCCTCGAACTCATGACCTCATGGTCAGAGTGATTTATTGCAGCAGGCTGCTCACCAGCCTGTGCCACAGCCCGGCCCTATCTTTCAGCCTATCTTGCAGAGCCATTGTAAATGGCTTGCTGTAAACAATATTCCATTGTATCCAGTGCTGTCCTTCTACTGGTAGAATAACACTACTGGGAGATCTAGTTTCCCCTCTCTCTACAGTTGCCAGAACCCCTTTCCAAATCTGCTGCAGAGGATTGCAGGGGTCTGCAGAGTGGAAGAAATGTAAGGAAACCTGTGAAATAAGCATATTTAAACTCATGCAATATTAGATTCAGGTCATTCTTATTTACTATTTGATACTATAAAGTGTACCCAAACTTGGTGTTGTACTGCTATTCAGCTCACATGCAAGCCCTAAACGCAAAGTTTCGAAGTCTGCAGGAACAAGGGGTAAATGTAATGTACAAACTCACAAAAGGTGCTTTCAGCTCCTTAAAGAAAGGAAAGATATAAATTTGCCACATCTCCCGCTGTTCTCTCTTTCTCCTATTATGTCTCTTTCTTCTCGGTAAATACTATGAACAATGTTGCTGTATCTACACACTGGTATCAATGCAAGTGATAACTGCTAAGTCCAATTTCTTGTGAAATATTGGATCTCAAATGCAGAAATGATAGATCCCTACTTTACAAAATATACAAATGTAGATCTGCTACATTTATAGCAAGTCTGTTCTGCATTTCATTCAATTTGTGTGTTAAACTAGCTTTTTGAATTTGTTCTCTCTTGTGTCTTTTGGGAAAACAAAGCAAACCATGTTCTTCAGATTGTGGTGGTTTATATTTCTAATGGACTACCATGTTTTTGTGGCACAAAACACCAACGAAGAAAAGAGAACTGGAGTAAGAAAACAGAAGCCAAAGCCTTTCTTGTCAAATGCAGTAGAAAAATATCCAGGTTCAAGTGACCAAGGTGACTATTTGTATTTTAGCAGATTTCTTTAAAATTGTCATTCCTGGGCCTTTAATTTATTTTAATTTGCAGGAGTTCAGTGGCCTTGAAGCTGTTTTAGTGTCTAAGCATGTTTATAGAAAGGAGGCTTTGCTCTGTGGTAGAGGACTTGCTTCGCTCGCAAAGGGGCAAGATTGGTTTTTCAGGAGAGAGTCCTCCCTAAAACCTGAACAGCCAGTTGCAGAATTTGCAATATAACTTTTAAAAGTAATTCATTTTATAACCAATTGCAACACTTTTCCCAAGGTAAAGATTCAACATTGCAACCACCAAAAAAAGTTCCTCAATATGTTTTTTGCTGTTTTATACTGTTGTAGTGTTTCTGTTTACCCTTTAAACCCATACAATTTAAGTAGAAAGCACTGGTCATTAAACTAGTGTGGGTATACAGGTATATGTTAATTAATCCTGATCAGATTCAGCTCCCTTCTCAAAATTTCCAGAACTTCTGTGTCTGAATGAAGTAACAGTAGAAGCACCTTGTCATAAGTGCACAAACTGACGCTACAATCAAATATTCCAGAGGTGTACTATACATGTAGAAGTCAAGCATTGATAACCTATTACAATAGAATTATATTGTAATATTTTTTTATAACTTTAACCAAAACTTCTTTGTGTTCTTGGCTTTTAAATCAAAGGACAATCTAGTGTAAAATAACTGCTGAACTGCAAGAGAAGGGACAAGGATGAGAGAAGTTTTTGGTTTTTTTTTTTTCGTGTCAGGAGCAACCGGAGTTGCTTCTGGAGTGAGAGAATTGGCCGTCTGCAAGGACGTTGCCCAGGGGACGCCCGGATGTTTTGATGTTTTACCATCCTTGTGGGAGGCTTCTCTCATGTCCCCGCATGGAGCTGGAGCTGGTAGAGGGAGCTCATCCGCGCTCTCCCAGGGTGGGATTCGAACCTGGCAGCCTTCAGGTCAGCAACCCAACCTTCAAGTCACAAGGCATTTATCCCCTAGGCCACCGGAGGCTCCTCATGAGAGAAGTGACTATACTGGTGATCCTTGCTATGGCCATAGGAGTGTACCAAGCATCCCTGAAATGTTAGATGTTGTAGAACAGGATGGTTCATTTTTTCAGTGTTTGTTAGTTTCCTAATCTGATGTTGTTGTTTTTTCTGTGTGATTCTAGATGAAAACTGCATTCTGGAAATGGCTTTCCTCCTGGACAGCTCAGAGAGTGCCAAGAATTTCAACCATGAACAGCAGAAAAAGTTTGTTTTGGAAACAGTGAATAGAATGAATGGACTGCAACTCAGCTCCAATCGTCATCTGAGCTGGAGGATTGCTCTGCTTCAGTACAGCAGCACTGTTCTCATAGAGCAAACATTCAAAGATTGGAAGGGCCTAGATGCTTTTAAGTCCCGTATTGCTCCCATAACCTACATTGGCCATGGCACCTACACTACTTATGCCATCACCAATCTCACACAGCTCTATATGACCGAAGGAACACACGGTAGTGTTAAAGTAGCTATCCTGTTGACTGATGGTGTGGACCATCCGAGGAACCCTGATATTTTCTCAGCTACAGCTGATGCTAAGCATCAAGGTATTGTGTTCTTCACAGTGGGAATGACCAGAGTGGCTGAGGAGGTGGCCAACGCTGCCAAGCTCCGACTCCTAGCCAGTGTTCCAGCATCCAGGTTTGTCTTCAATCTGCAGGAGACAGGAATTGTGGAGAAAATTCTCAAAGAAATGGTAGGAACAACTATTTAGTCAGCCCTGCATATAAAGCATCTATATTGCAGTTGTACTATGAAAGGTGTATAAACGAAAGGCAATTGGCACTAATGTGCATTCCTTTTAAATTCTTTGTGGATGGAGGATGACTGATGGGGCTATAGTTTGAATGTTAGCTAAGTTTTGACATACCCTTCAATTGTCCTGAATTGACAGGGACAGTCCCAATCAGTCCTCAGCCACTCTACTTTTTCAAATGCTTTTAAATTGTGAAGAATAGTTAATGACGTTAACAGATTAGAGAGTTGGGCCAAAACTAACAAAAAGAATTTCAACAGGAAGAAATGTATGGTGCTACACTTAAGCGGAAAAAATGAAATGCATTGATATATATGAGGGTGACACCTGGTTTGATAACAGTCCACGTAAAAGGGATCTAAAAGTCTAACCGAACTAAACATGAGTCAGTTCAGTGTGATAAGTCAACAATGTGATGAGGCAGATTAAAAAAAACAATGTAATTCTAAGCTGCATCAATTGTATAGTTTCTAGACCAAGGAATACTGTGTCCTTTTCTGGGCACCGCAATTCCGGAAAGGTATCAATATGTTGGAATGCGTACGGAGAAGGACAGCCAAAATGATTAAAAAATCTGGAAACCCAATCCCACGAGGAACATCTTAGGGAGCTGGGTATGTTTAGTTTGGAGAAGAGAAGTTAAGAAGGGGCATGTTTAAATATTTGAAAGAGTGTCGTATTGAGAAGGAGCAATCTTATGGTCTACTGCTTCAGAGTTAAGGCACAGAGCAGTGGATTCAAACCACAGGAAAACAGATTCCACCAAACTCCAAATCCAAATTTATTTAATGCTTAGACCATAGGTCTTTCGCATGCAAGACAAACAAACAAATACACAAAAGCCAGACCATCAAATACAATATAAAACACGCCATTAAAACCCTATATAAATCATTAAAACATTAAAATGCTGCAAATATCAATGTCAGGATATGCCCTGACACCAAACTCTGGCCCCATTTATACTGCCATGTAATGCAATTTGAACTGCACTATAATGGTTAGTGTAGATTCATATAATGCAGATTCATATAATGCATTGATCTGGATTATATGAGCCTACACTGCCATATAATCCAGTTCAATGCAGTTAATCTGCATTTTGAAACTGGATTATATGGCAGTGTAGATGGGGCCTCAATGATGGTCAATGTAGACAAGCCCTAAATTCTGGCCAATGATAATGCATAATGTGTTTAGTATTTCAGTAAAACTTTGACAACGACATCTTCCCCATACTCATGCATTTTATCACCCGTATCTTGGGTTTTCTTTTCTACCAAAAGGCCAGCTATCAACACTGAACACTGTCAGTTTGAAAATACAATATAGATAAAAGGTAAAGGTTTCCCCTGACGTTAAGTCCAGTCATGATCGACTCTGGGGGTTGGTGCTCATCTCCATTTCTAAGCCGAAGAGCCGGCGTTGTCCATAGACACCTCCAGGTCATGTGGCCAGCATGACTGCATGGAGCACCGTTACCTTCCCGCTGGAGCGGTACCTATTGATCTACTCACATTTTCAGGTTTCCGAACTGCTAGGTTGGCAGGAGCTGGGGCTAACAGCAGGTGCTCATTCCGCTCCCGGGATTTGAACCTGGGACCTTTCAGTCCGCAAGTTCAGCAGCTCAGCACTTTAACACACTGTACCATAAGCCCTGGCAAATAAATTAAGAACATTTGGTTATGTCCCCTTTAAACTTCTGCTGAAGTTTGCAAGCATGATCAAGACATTTGCTGGACCTGGTACAAACTTGTAATAGTGCTTGCTCTTTCTACTTGCCACTCACAAAAGATCACATCTGTTTCGACCAGTTCTTTAGGTTTCTTTGTCTATAGTTTTTACAGTCCTCACTGCCTGATTTGCTTTTATATCCGGACATGGCAGTAGAGCATGTGTGTCTATTAATTCCACATGAGCGAATGACAAAAGCCCTTTAGTCGCTGTCCCTTGTCCCAAGATCCACTTTCAGTTCTTCCAAACACTATGCAGGTCAGAGGTCTAACTTGTTTATGCACATATCATCTAGGGGCCATAAATCTTGTTAGCAGGAGGATTGGCTCCTACTGTCCTGGGGATCTCAGTTTTTGTTATTACTTTCCTCCTGTTTGGGCATAGAAAATGCCAGTAAGAACTAAGAAACCCTGGAATGTTTAGTTCTTGAGGGAGCATATCCCTGCCTCACCCAATTAGATGCCCTCCAGATGTGTTGGATTATATGTTCCATCAGATTTAGGCATGCAATCTATGGATTATGTGGGCTGTAGTTGAAAACATCTGATACACTCCAGGAAAAGCAAGTACAGTAGAGTCTCACTTATCCAAGACTCGCTTATCCAAGGTTCTGGATTATCCAAGGCATTTTTATAGTCAATGTTTTCAATATATCGTGATATTTTGGTGCTAAATTCGTAAATACAGTAATTACAGCATAACATTACTGTGTATTGAACTACTTTTTCTGTCAAATTTGTTGCATTACATGATGTTTTGGTGCTTAATTTGTAAAATCATAACCTAATTTGATATTTAATAGGCTTTTACTTAATCCCTCCTTATTATCCAAGATATTCGCTTATCCAAGCTTCTGCCGGCCCATTTAGCTTGGATAAGTGAGACTCTACTGTATTAAGGTGGTATTTCAAAATGTTTGAAAGACTATAAATGTGTGTATATCTTAATATTTATAATGCAGTATTTTATTTGTATATGCCGTTAGCTGCCTTGGAAGAAAGGTGGGATACAAACCAAATAAATGAAACAATAGCTCTCTTGTACACTTCCTTGTGCTGGTTTAGCACTGGTGTTCATTCACATACATACAGTTGAGCAAAAGTGCAAACATTCACACCCACAAACAATTTGGAGGTTTTTAAGCAGAGGCTGAATGGCCATCTGTCAGGGATGCTTTGAATGCGATTTCCTGTTTCTTGGCAGGGGGTTGGACTGGATGGCCCATGAGGTCTCTTCCAACTCTACTATTCTATGATTCTATGATTCTAATTCCCCACATCATTTAGGGGGCATCAGTTGTTGAGCCAATTTAGTGAGTTTTCAGTATGAATGAGAGGTTATGCTGCTGCTGCCATTATTAATTAATTCCTATCATGATCCTTTGAAATACTTAATCCACATCCTTTTACAATTGCCTTGGTTTGTAACATCTAAATTATGTCTCTTTCTGCCTCACTGCAGGCTGAACTACTTCAGTGTTATGTTAGTTTTTAGAGAAATCTGAATACAGTATAATAATAGCTTGCGTCCTTCCCTGTCTGTCACTGCTGGGTGAAGTCCCATGTTTATGTTTCTACAGTGTAAGCTGTCTAGATAGATTGGACTAGCATTGATGATTACCCTTTTTGTGGAAGAGGAGATACTCCTTTCTCATGTTTCTCCCACAAATAGGCAAAATGTGTTGAAACGGTGAGCAAGGTCAAGTTTGTTGTGGTTTATGCAGAATATAGTCCCATCAAAGACACAATACAGTAGAGTCTCACTTATCCAACACTCGCTTATCCAACGTTCTGGATTATCCAATGCATTTTTGTAGTCAGCGTTTTCAATACATCGTGATATTTTGGTGCTAAATTCGTAAATACAGTAATTGATAGGCTTTTACTTAATCCCTCCTTATTATCCAACATATTCGCTTATCCAACGTTCTGCCAGCCTGTTTACATTGGATAAGTGAGACTCTACTGTAGCTTCACACAGTTGAAAGAGGAAAAATGAATTTACTCTTGTTCAGCAGAGTTAAAAACATAAACTTGTGGCATTGCATCCAAAAACAAATCCTTTAGAGTAACAAAACTTATATAGTCCTTGTATGCATCACATAAACACAGAGAGCATGGCTTTCCATTCACATGCATAGAGTTAAGCAAAAGTGCTCACATTTACACCCACAAATGTGAACTCCCATCATCCCCAGAAAGTGAGCAAGGGAGAGAGCCAGCATGTATCCCAAAACACACCCAGTGATACCCCACCGAGTGTGGTTCAAACTTACTGGCTTTAATGACCACCAGAATGAGGTTTTTTCCTTAACACATATATCTGCTCCAACCTTGGTGTTGATTCCTGCAAAACTCATCCTGTTTTCTGTGTACTTTATCCAGGTTTGGCCCCACTTACAATACCATATGATTCCTCCTGACACCACATTCACATTAAAACAATGATTTTTTCATCTCAGTCTTCCCTGCTGGGAAATCGATGGCGGAAATGGGGCACAAGGTTATATATACAGTGAGTCTGTATGAGTTCAATTTGCATTGGCCCTTAGAAGCTTTGAACGTAAGAGCTAATTGACAACAAAAGTTTTTCCCAGTGTGAACTAGTAGATTGTCCACTGCAGTTAAGCAAACCACCTTATTAATTTTGTCATCTATCTACTGTAGCTGAAGGCATAGATATTTTATCAATTAAAGTTGGCAATGGCATGGTATCGCTAGTTGCAGGGTTCCTTGTTGAAAACATCTTCTAACTAGCAAAGCATGGTGTTTCTGAAAGTTTCAGAAAGTGTTTCTTTTTTTTGAAAGTGTGCTTAATGTCTAGCTCTAATGTTGTTTCTGCTTATCTGTCTCCCCAGAAAGTTCTGGTAGAAGAAGGGGTAAGTCTTACTGGTGAGCTGGTGGAGGGATTTGTTTGCATGTAAAAGAATATTTTCTTGGAAGTAAGTCAAAGTGAAAATTAAAGAATGAAATTGGAAAGGGGGTTATCATCTCGTTTCATCAGATAATTGTGACATTTCAAATGTTGTTGCTTCCTTGAGTGAATGTGCAGGCATTACATAATGTTCAATTTCCCGGGGTTGTTGTATGTTTTCCGGGCTGTATGGCCATGTTCCAGAAGTATTCTCTCCTGACGTTTCACCCACATCTATGGCAGGCATCCTCAGAGGTCGTGAGATATGATACCTCGCAACCTCCGAGGATGCTTGCCATAGATGTGGACCAAACATAGGAGAGAATACTTCTGGAACATGGCCATACAGCCCGGAAAACATAGAACAACCCTGTGATCTCAGCCATGAAAGCCTTCAACAACACATTGTTCTATTTCCCGTCTAAATAAATATTATGTTAATGTCATTTCAATAATACAAAATAAATAGAAAAATAAGAAAAGTCTTATTAAATGACAAAACATTTCTTCGCCTACCATGTTTGGTCTTTAATACATCTGCTTGTTGCAGTATTCTGAATACAGATTAACCCCTCCTCCCATATTTACAGGTGATATATTCCTGAACTTTGAAACAATGGATAATAGTGAGGACCATCAAAAATGTAGGCCCCAATAATGTCTGGATTAGCCTATCTGAAACCCTCACACGTTTGGAATGTCAAATCAAATCAAAATCTTTATTACAGTCATAGACCAGCATAAGTGGGGTACAGTCTCATAGAAGCATGTACATAAGATCTAAAAGGCTAAAAAAAAAACCAAGGGTATGTTGAAGGCTAAAACAAAAAAATCTTTAGAGAAGGGATTGGACAAAAAAGGGATGGAGCGGGAAGGAGATTGGAATGTCAATATCCCTCCAAAAAGCTCCTCTTGTGGAAAGATGTTAATGCTAATGCTAGAATTGGGGCGGGTGTGATAAATACCCTAAAGCAGTGGTTCTCAACCTCTGCGTCCCCAGATGTTTTGGCCTCCAACTCCCAGAAATCCTAACAGCTGGTAAACTGGTTGAGATTTCTGGGAGTTGTAGGCCAAAACACCTGGGGACCACAGGTTGAGAACTACTGCCCTAAAGGCACCAGATCCTGTCAAATCTTGGAAAACAATTAGGATCAGTTCTGGTTTGTACTTGGATGGGAGGTCAACAACGAATATCAGGGGCTATTGGTTGCATTTCAGAGGAAGGGACTGGCAAAACCACCTTTGAGTATGCCTAAGGAAACCTCATAAAATTTATAGGATCACCATGAGTCAACAGGCAACTTGAAGCCCCCCTCCCCTCCAAGCAACATATTGCCATTTCAAGCTTCATACAAATATACTTCCTCATAAGAAAAATGAATGCTTGGGTACGGTATCTGAACATTCCTAGGTCCAATAGAAAGGAAGATATAAAATTGTATTCCAAATGATAAATATAATCAGGTTAACATACTGTGACAAAGAAGGAGGCGGTATATATAATATAGCTGTTTCAGAATGCTGTTTAAAACTTACATTTTTAGTATTTTTAATTAAGTGATATAGGTCTGTTAGCTAAATAATTCAGCTCCGACTGGTCAGTAATACGTGTCATTCATTTTTGTTCAAAGTGTCCCCAGCCTCCAATATGCAACTGTGAAAAAGGAGAAAGGGGTCTTCCTGGCCCTGCTGTAAGTAGCCATTCTTTTCTATTAACTTTCTTCTCATCTTTAATGATAATTGTGAATAGGGTTTGATTTGGGTGGTAGCCTTTTTAATGATGCCTTATTCATGAAATGATCCTTTGGAAGCAATAGCTGTATATTCCAGCAAGGCTGACACATCTACCAGAACTTGGAAAAATTATCTTTAGGACTGAAATCCCCCTAGACAATCATGGTCACTGGCCAATCTGGCAGCTGGATTCTGGGAACATGAATTTTTAAAAAGTAGCTAATTTCAGTTATAAATCATTCTTTATCCTCATTGAATGAAGGATAAACACTAAGTAGTATACATCAGGTTTCACTATATTTTAATAAAAGGTAGAGGTTTTCCCTTGACATTAAGTCTAGTTGTGTCCGACTCCGGGGCTTGGTGCTCATCTCCATTTCTAAGCTGAACAGCCAGCGTTATCCATAGACACCTCCAAGGTCATGTGGCCGGCATGACTGCATGGAGCGCCATTACCTTCCCGCCAGAGCGGTACCTATTGATCTACTCACATTGGCATGTTTTCAAACTGCTAGGTTGGCAGAAGCTGGAGCTAAGAGTGGCCGCTCCCGCCGCTCCCTGGGTTTGAACCTGGGACCTTTCAGTCTGCAAATTCAGCAGTTCAGTGCTTTAACCCACTTCGCCACTGGGGCTCCTTGGGCCCTTCCATACAGGCCCTATATCCCAGGATCTGATCCCAGATTTTCTGTTTATCCCTGATTATCTGGCAGTGTGGGGTCATGTAATCCAGTTTAAAGCAGAAAACCTGACATAAGATATTGGGATATGGGGCCTGTCTGCATGGAGAGTCATTACCTTCCCGCCAGAGTGATTACTGATCTGTTCGCATTTGCATGTTTTCAAACTGCCAAGTTGACAGAAGCTGAGGCTAACAGTGGGAGCTCACTCCACTCCCCGGATTCAAACTGCTGACCTTTTGGCCAACAAGTTCAGCAGCTCAGCAGTTTAACCCGCTGCACCACTGAGGCCCATTTTAATACATGCATATAAATTGAGCCAGGTTGGTGTCGTGATTTGAGTATTGATTTATGACCACAGAAAAGAGTTCGAATCATCACTTGACCATGGAAACCCACTGGATAACCTTGGCCAAGTCACATGCTCTCAACCAGAGAAGAAGCCTCTCTCTGAATAAATCTTGCCAAGAAAACCTTTTTGATAGATTCACCTTAGGGGCACCATAAATCAGAAAAACAATAAATCATAAAACAAAAGTTGAAATGGAGTCTCATGTCACAATGCTGCTCCCAAGAAGTCAAATGAACACTTCCATTTGTGTATGTATCAGCTCAAACTGCACTTCTCATCTTCACTTACTTGTGGCAAAAGCCACAAGAAATACTTTCATGACCAGAGTAAAAACTAGTGACCGTTTCCTGTATCTTTAAGGGTTGTATAGAAGCAGGAATTTTGACAGATGATGCTTATTAATCTGGTTGCAGGAACTGTATTCAGTTTTCAGCCTGACAACCGCATTTACACTAAAACTTTTGAAAGCATTTAAAAACAATATCAAGACATTTTTTAAAAACTGAAAAACATTAATGGTGCAGCCCTTTATTGCTTACTTGGAAGTAAGATTCAGTGAAAGTAGTGCGACTAACTGCTGAGCGGACATATGTGAGATTGTGCTGCAACTCTTTTATTTTCAAAGCTTCAGATTTCAAACTAATACAAAATATCCTAACGTGTTCCTTCCTGCCCTTCTTGCTTAAGAACATATCCATGGTGGGTTTTAACAAGAGTGGTTAAAGGAATCTTAGGTATTAGACAAGTTATTTGAGCACCTGGTGAGATTATGATCTGGTCACCAATATTTTAGTTTGTTTGTTTTAATTGTTTAATAATATTAAAGTGATTTTAAAGTTTTAGTTTCTTTTAAGGACATTTCAGATGGTACCTGTCTTGTTATATATAGCATAAGAAATACTTTATTAAATATCTCAGTTCATGCATTCACTCCTGAGAAGTAACAGAAATAATCAAAATGGGTTGCTGTGAGTTTTCTGGGCTGTATGGCCATGTTCCAGGTCTGTTGGAAACTAAGCAAGTGGGGTTTATTTATCCGTGAAATGTCTAGGGTGAGAGAAAGAACTCTTGTCTCTTTGAAGCAAGTGTGAATGTTGCAATTGGCCTGCTTGATTAGCTTTGAATAGCCTTGCAGCTTCAAAGCCTTCTTGCCTCCTGCCTGAGGGAATCCCTTGTTGGGATGTATTAGCTGGCCCTGATTGTTTCCTGTCTGAAATTCCCCTGTCTTCTGAGTGTTGTTCTTTATTTACTGTCCTGATTTTAGAGGATTTTTTAAATACTGGTAGCCAGATTTTGTTCATTTTCATGGTTTCCTCCTTTCTGTTGAAATTGTTCACATGCTTGTAGATTTCAATGGCTTCTCTGTGTAGTCTGACATGGTGGTTGTTAGAGTGATCCAGCATTTCTGTTCTCAAATAATATGCTAGGTCCAGGTTAGTCCACTAAGTGCTCTTTTATGGCTGACTTCTCTGGTTGAGTTAGTCTGCAGTGCCTTTCAACTTCCTTGATTCGTGTTTGGGTAATGCGGTGTTTGGTGGTCCCTGTGTAGACTTGTCCACAGCTGCATGGTATATAGTAGACCCCTACAGAGGTGAGAGGATTCCTCTTGTCCTTTGATGATATATAAACCCCACTTGCCTAGTTTCCAACAGACCTCACAGCCTCTGAGGATGCCTACCATAGATGTGAGCAAAATGTCCAGAGATAATCCTTCTGGAACATGGCCATACAGCCCGGAAAACTCACAGCAACCCAGTGAATCCATGACAGCCTTCAACAACACATAATCAAAATGGTGTTGGAAAATTAACAATAATAAATACGTTATTATAAACAAGAAGGAAGGAGGGAAAGAAAGAAGGAAAGAAGGAAGGAAAGAAAGAAGACCAAAATCCTGTTCAGCAGTTACAAATGCATAACCTAGAGTTATTTGCTAATTTCTATTCACAATCCCTAAATAACCCCCAGTTTATGGGCTACATAAAGACTGTGAAGGTTCTCCATTCTTCACTTACTGGGAAGCAGCTGCTGTGATTGATTGTGGTCTGTTCACTTATGGATTGGGAAGCAGTTGGCTAAAACCCACCACTTGCACAAGTGTTCTTCAATGCAAGGGTGAATTGCAACAGGGATCCGGGTTCTGCCTATCACACTGGATATTGCTTACACAACGCACAATCAATTGCAACTGCTGTTTCCCAGTAAGTAGGGATTGGGGCAGGATGAGGGTGCAATTTACTGCATAGCACTCTAACTACACATCCGTAAAACCTCTAAGAGAATTCCAGCCATTGTAAGCATTGGTTTGCATGACAAATCTCATTCAGGCAAGACCCACTTTAAACTTCAGCTATGGATATAAATCTTTGTAATTTAAGTAATTTCTTCCTACCTGTTTAATCATTTTTTAACAACCAAAACAACAAAAAATATAAAGCTAAATCAAAATGGAGCAACAAAAGTACAGTAGAGTTTCACTTATCCAACATAAACGAGCCGGCAGAATGTTGGATAAGCGAATATGTTGGATAATAAGGAGGCATTAAGGAAAAGCCTATTAAACATCAAATTAGGTTATGATTTTACAAATTAAGCACCAGAACATCATGTTATACAACAAATTTGACAGAAAAAGTAGTTCAATATGCAGTAATGTTATGTTGTAATTATTGTATTTATGAATTTAGCACCAAAATATCATGATGTATTGAAAACATTGACTACAAAAATGTGTTGGATAATCCAGACCGTTGGATAAGCGAGTGTTGGATAAGTGAGACTCTACTGCAGGGGTCCCCAAACTAAGGCCCGGGGGCCGGATGCGGCCCTCCAAGGTCATTTACCTGGCCCCCGTCCTCATTATATAATTTTTTTATATCAGTTTTAATAATATAATATATTGTATATACATATAATATTGATAAGAATATTATCATTTTATACAATATAATACTAACAATAATACCATATAATAATATTAATTATATGTTATATATTGCATATAATATTACAGTATAGTGGTATAGTTCAATATAGTATAATGCTAATATTGTGCTATGCTAATAATATAATATATTGTATGTACATACAGCTGTTCTGAGTTCCCTTCGGGGTGAGAAGGGTGGGATATAAATGTAGTAAATAAATGTAGTAAATGAATAAATAATTAATTTTAGACTTAGGCTCAGCCAAAGTCTAACATGACTTGAAGGCACACAACAACAACAACAACAATCCTAATTAACCTGACTATCTCATCGGCCAGAAGCAGGCCCACACTTCCTATTGAAATCCTGATAGGTTTATGTTGGTTAAAATTATTTTCATTTTTAAATATAGTATTGGTCTTTCATTGTTATTGTTGTTGTTTTGTACTACAAATAAGACATGTGCAGTGTGCATAGGAATTTGTTCGGTTTTCCCCCCCAAATGATAATTTGGCCCCTCAACAGTCTGAAGGATTGTGGACCGGCCCTCTGCTTAAATAGTTTGGGGACCCCTGCTCTACTGTATAAAGACAATATACAGCTTGTCAAGGAAGTTTGAAGATGAGGCCATGTGTTAATGTTCCACTGTTTTCTTCTTCTTTCAGGGTAAAAAAGGCCGTCCTGGTGATGATGGAGCTTCTGGACCAAAAGGAGTAAAGGTATCTTTTCATTTGTAGTATAATTAAAATGTATATAAATTAATAGTACCCATGAGGTATGTTCAGATCTGCATAAATTGCTCTGCTTTCTTCAACATGGGAACAGTGTTGTGTATACTCAGTTTCCTCCTCTACAAATCTTTTTACAGAAAAAAAATTGTGATGTGACTGAAAAGTAGAAGATACTGTTCATGTGGAGGGCTGCCTCACAAACAAGATTCTTCATTTTTCCAGAGTTTTTCTTCATGGAGAGAAAAACTCAATGTGAACAGTAACTTCTGTTCAGTAGGTACATTGCTTTTTATATGAGGAAAGAAAAAGGTGAGAGAAAGCACACACACACACACCCTGGTCCCATGTTGAAGAAAGCATGGTAAGCAATTTCTGAATTGTTATACAGTGTTCCCTCACTACTTCACTGTTCGCTTTTTGCGGATTCTCTGTTTTGCGGTTTTTCAATAAACTCTAAAAGAATATTATAAATCATAAAAATTACAATTTACAGCCTAAGGAAGGGAGGAAGGAGAAGCCAAAGGGAGAGAAAAGGAGCCCAAGTGGCAACGGGAGGAGAAGGAGGTGATTTATCAATATGCAATTGGTTGATGAAGACTTTAAAAAGTCTATAACTACTAAGATAATGTATAAATATATAGTGTCCCTATTTTGCGGATTTTCAGTTATTGCGGGTGGTCCTGGAACCTAAGTGAGGGAACACTGTATATAGAAGCACAGATACTGAAATAAAAATCTGTTCAACCACTACATGGCAAAGTTTAGAACTGAAGGAGTATAAACTATTTCAAGAATAAAATTGCAATACATGTTTAAAACAAAAATACATGTTTGAAAAGAGGACTAGGCTAAAGGTTTTGTCCTTCATTCTGTTTGAAAATACAGTTCAATCTGAAAATAACAATACATGGAATAGTATTTAACCAACTTCATGGTTTCAGCCCTGTATTATGAAATAATAATAATAATAATAATAATAATAATAATAATAATAATAATAATAATACATCCTGTTATTTCTAGGGAGAGTCAGGCCTAAATGGAATTCCAGGAAGAGATGGAATTGAGGTAAAACATTGTAGGTTTTGTGAACTATTTGCTCTGAAATAAATGGATGCCTTTCTAAGTTTTAGAAATGCACACACTTGCACGCATTATGATAAATCCAAGTTGTGCTATTTCCTTGTGTGTGTGCATTCAGGTCACCTGTTGAATTATGGGGTTCCCATAACTTTCATAGAGTTTGTTGTTCTTATGTGCCTTCAAGTCAATTTTCCAAGACTAAGTGTATATGACTTCCCAAGGTCAGCCTGAGAGTTTTACAGAAGTGGGCAGCTAAAGCAGATCTAAGGACCAACTTCCTATACTGGAACACTTCACGGGCCAAACAGACTACCAAAATCCCTAAACAATCCTAAAATAGATTGGAGGTCTATCTCATTTTGTAAAAAATAAGGAGGAAATAGTAATGAGCTGAAAAGGAGTGAAAGGGGGATTAAGTGGGAGGGGTCCCAAATACCCATGCTAGCATTTTGAGACATTGGATACCTGAAATAGCTACTGGGCCATATCTTCAATAGCTCGTATCTGCAACAGTTGTTGCGTCAATCAGCGGTCACTTCCATTCACTTAAATGATACGATGTTCCTAGCTTTGTGAAGATGGCTAGTGATCCAAGTCTGGCCTGACATCAGATATGGTTCAATACTGGCACCCAGTAGACATTCGCACAGTAGTGACTGGTAGCTACCATGTCAGTGTTCTGCTGAATTCAGTCTGGTTTATAAGATTAACTTTGGAGAGGCCATCCAAGGTGCTGAACCCCTCTAAACAGAATGTTCAGTACTGTAGACAGCTCCTCTCGATTTGAAGTAAACATCATGGAAGCAATCAGTTGCTATCACATTTGTGTGTCAACCTTAGAAGTTTTCCCAGCTGAAGCAGAAATTAAAACAATGCACACTACTTGCTCCTTTGGTGCTTTAAAAATGTCACACAAAAATGGAAGGAGGCAGATAAGGGTTTTGTGTGTATATGTGATGAACCATGGGCCTTGTAGTCCTGCTCAGGACATTGTAATTCCTGATGAAGATGAAAACTTGGGTTTTTTACCTTCCCAGTCTGAACTGGATTCCTCTCAGCCAGATCTTTCCCAGGCAGATCTGGGAACCTTGCACCTGCAAGAAAGTTGTGCCCCAGAAGTATGTCAAACAACCCCAGAGCCTACTTCTCCCGTGTTCTTGCGCCGGGAGTTTTGTAAACAACAGAGAAGTTTGGATTCAGCTTCGCGCAGGAGTGCGAGGATAGCAGCTAAGAATGTTGCCAATTAACACTGGTTCTCGTGAGAATCTTTAAGGAGGTTAACATCTGGTCTCAGAGTTTAGCTTTCGTTTCTGATTCCCAGAGAACCGCTTTGGTGAGAAAGTTGGACTCTATATAGGTGTTTTGCCCGCGTAGCAACTTCGCGGAGTCAATTCGTCAGCCTACGGAGCGAGTTGTGTCTGGACAGCGCGCTCCGGTTCAAGCCTCGCTCCTGCTCAAGCCTTGCCTTGCTATCCAGCCTTCGCCTTGCTTTCCAGCCTTGTTTATCTACGGACTTTGCCTAGTTTCCCAGGATCAATCCTTGCCTTGTTCCACGGATTTATCAAGTTATTCCACGGACCTTGTTCTTGTTCTTAGTTACCTTGTTCCACGTTCAAGATCAAGTTATTTCCTAGCCACGCTCAAGTTTTATGGACTAAAGGACCTTGTCGTCTCCCCTCACTTTGCTTGGCAAAGTGAGTGTTTCGGTTATTGGATTACAACTTTGGACCTTAATATTTCATATTGGACATTATTTCCTTGGACTAGTTTTGACCTTTCCTGAAAGGTCTGCTTCTGGACTATCTTTTACATTTGCTTTTACTAACTTTATATATTTCCTTAATAAAGATATTAGATAGATTCTGGCTTCTGCGTATGGTTATTGGTGCTCTGTAGCCTGGGTCGTGACAGTTTGACTCCGCCACCCTAAGCACCAATTAACCTTGGCCAGAATGTCTACCGGAACCGTACCCGGTGGGCAGCCACTGAGCTACACCATCAGCAAGGACGAAGTGGATCGCATCCGCGACAGACTCAACGCCCAGGATGGAGAAATAAAGGGCTTGCGGGAGCGCGGAATCCGCCTCCCGGCCATGGCGTTGCCTACCAAGTTTACTGGAGAAGCTTCCAAGGTTCATGTTTTCCGTCGCCAATGTCAAGCTTATCTAGAGGCCCGTGATGCCGAGTTTCCCCGAGAAGACATCAAAGTGGCATGGGTTTACAGTCTTCTAGACGGGCCAGCGGCCAACTGGGCGACGGCACTGTTCGACCAAGCCTCTCCACACCTAAGATCAGCGCAACATTTCTTGGACCACCTCAAGGAGACTTGGGGAATCGAGGACAATTTGGAGGCAGCCGGCCACAAACTCCGTCGCCTTTTCCAAGGAGACAGACCTATGTCTCAGTATATAGCCGAGTTCCGAGTGCTGGCCCACAACACCGGCTGGAACGATGTAGCCCTCAGAGGACAATTCCGGGAGGGTCTCAACATTGAAATGCTGGAAGAAATCTCCAAGGTGGATCCTCCCCAGACCCTCGAGGCACTCATTGATCAATGTTTACGGGCTGAAGTCATGATTGCCAACAGGAAACAGTGGGTTCGAGGCCAGGGCAGTAGAGCCGGGGCAAAACCCCCCGCTCCCGCCAGCGTTCAGCCACGTCCAGTGTGGAGACCCCCACCGCCAACCCCATACCCCAGAGGAGGCGAGGAGGTGCCGATGCAGTTGGGCAATGTGCGTCCCAGACTAGATGCCGCCGAGAAGGCCCGTCGTCAACGCTTAAACCTCTGTTGGTACTGCGGGAACGGGGGCCACTTCGCCAGAGAGTGCCCAGCCAAGGGGAAGCCTGCCGCCCGGCTTGCGGCGGCGTCCTCCACGGAGACGAAGACGTCTGAGCCGACTGGCACACAGCCGGCGGGGGAAGCCAACGACCGGGTGTAGAGAGGCTCGCCAACCCGGTCAAAAAATCCATTCAAGAGCCGCCAACCGGGGTCCTGTTCCTTCTCGTGGTCACATTATGGTCAGCAAAAAGGGGACCCGTCATGATCCACGCCATGATAGACTCTGGAGCTACCAACAACTTCATTGATAGAGAGTATGCCGACTCTCTGGGATTACAATATCATGATTTCAAGAATGCCCGTGTGGTGCAAGCCATAGACGGCCGCCCCCTCAAGACGGGCCCCGTAAGTCAATGGTCGGAACCCACCAGGATGTGGATAAGAGAACATATGGAAGAGATTTCCTTCTTTGTTACCGAGGTTCCCCATTTCCCTGTGATTTTGGGAATTCCATGGCTGACTCTCCACGACCCTAACATCTCCTGGTCCAACAGAGAACTGCAGTTTGCTTCACCGTACTGCCAAAACCATTGCCTCGTAGCCAAGGTATGCCATGCCACAGACACCGAGCCCATCATCACCTTGCCAAAGAAGTACTCCGAGTATTGGGACGTATTCAATGAGAAAGAAGCCGAGAAATTACCCCCACATAGACCTTATGACTGTGCCATTGACTTGGTGGAGGGGGCCCCGATCCCGCGAGGGCATCTCTACTCCCTGACTGAACCAGAGCAAGAAGCTCTCAGGGAATTCCTAGAGACAAACCTTCGCAAGGGATTCATCAGACCCTCTCAATCCCCAGCCGCCTCTCCAGTGATGTTTGTGAAGAAGAAGTCAGGGGAACTACGATTGGTGGTGGACTACAGAGCATTGAACAATATCACCAAGCGGAACAGCTATCCCCTGCCCTTAATCTCGGATCTACTGGATCGGCTTCGAGGAGCCAAGGTTTACACCAAGCTGGATCTTCGGGGGGCTTACAACTTAGTTCGCATCAGGGAAGGGGACGAGTGGAAGACCGCCTTCCAGACCAAATTCGGATTATTCGAGTCCCGAGTTATGAATTTCGGTTTATGCGGAGCCCCCGCAACGTTCCAGCATTTTGTCAATGACATTTTTCAGGACTATCTGGACAGGTTCTTGATAATCTACCTGGACGATTTTTTGGTGTTTTCTAGATCACAATCAGAACATGAGAACCACGTCAAAATGGTGTTACAACGATTGCGGGATCATGGACTTTATGCCAAACTGGAAAAATGCGCCTTTGATCTACAAGAGGTAGATTTCCTTGGTTACCGCATCTCGCCTTTAGGGCTCTCCATGGATCCAGCCAAGGTTTCAGCAGTATTGGAATGGCGGGCGCCAACTAACAAGAAAGAGGTGCAGCGTTTCTTGGGGTTCGCGAATTATTACCGCAAGTTCATTCCAGATTTTGCCCACTGGTCTGACCCAATCACTAGCTGCATCCGTGGAAAACAGCCCTTCCGCTGGACTGATCAAGCAGAGAAAGGGTTCCAGCAACTAAAGAAATTATTCACGTCCCAGCCAATTCTACAGCACCCAGATCCTGGAACCCCTTTTGTTGTGCAAGCGGACGCCTCGGATGTGGCAATTGGGGCTGTACTCTTACAACCGGTGGGAGACCACCTTCATCCCTGTGCCTTTTACTCCCGTCAACTAACCACACCAGAGAAAAATTATACCATTTGGGAAAAAGAACTACTGGCCATAAAGGCAGCTTTTGAAACTTGGAGACATTGGCTAGAAGGGGCCAAATTTCCCATTGAAGTCCACACTGATCATCGTAATCTAGAACACCTAAGAACTGCCCGCAAACTAAACCAGAGGCAGCAACGTTGGGCTTTATTCTTTGAACGTTTCAACTTCCAGATCCATTATGTGACCCCAGCCCAAACCAAGCAAGCAGACGCCCTGTCACGTAAACCGGAATACGCTGCAGGACGCAAGGAGACCTTTGAATCCCAACTGCTACAACCCGAGAACTTTGCCACGCTCACGGTGGGGAACACCAAATCCATTCCCATTGGTTCAACTTCCCCTACTCCAGGACCCATCTGTGCTCAAGAAATCAGGGCTAGTCAGCAAGCAGATGCCTGGGCGCAGGACCAACTTCGCCAAGGTCTGCATTTTCCCTTTTCGCTTAAAGATGGGCTGCTCTGCTATAGAAATCATGTTTATATCCCACCCGGACCGGGCAGGGAAAAAGCGCTTCGCCTGTGTCATGACTGCAAACCAGCAGGACACTTCGGACTATTTAAAACTATGCATTTGATCCTAAGGGATTTTTGGTGGCCCAAGATCCGCAAGGATGTAGAAAAATATGTCAACACCTGCCCAGTATGCCAGCGCTCCAAGATACGAAGGGAAAAGCCCTCAGGGCTTTTACACCCCCTTCCTACCCCATCTCGCCCATGGGAAATAATTTCCGCGGATTTCATCACTGACCTACCACCTTCCTGTGGATTCACCACGATCTTAGTGGTGGTGGACCTTTTCACCAAGTTAGCCCATTTCATTCCCTGCGAAGGCCTCCCCACGGCCAAAGAAACTGCGGATCTATTTCTTCAGCATGTTTTCAGACTACATGGATTGCCCAAAAGTTTAGTCACAGACCGTGGATCTCAATTCACCTCTCGTTTTTGGAAGGCACTACAAAAACTACTGGGCATAGACTCTCGCTTATCTTCAGCTCATCATCCCCAAACAGATGGGCAAACGGAGCGCACCAATGCCACTTTGGAGCAGTATCTTCGCTGTTATGTAAACTACCAACAGGACAATTGGGCTTCTCTGTTACCACTGTCTGAGTTTGCCTACAATAATGGAGTTCAAGCTTCTACAAAAGAAACGCCGTTCTTTGCAAACTACGGCTTCCATCCACGTTTCTTTCCCCCTGTCATTGAAACTTCAGAAGTTCCCGCAGCAGAGGATTGGTTGCAGGAACTCACAGCGGTGCAACAACTTTTGCTCCAGCAACTGGACCAAGCCAAAGAGGACTATAAACGCCACGCTGACAAACACCGCCAGCCGGGCCCTGAAATCAAGGTAGGAGATCGGGTTTTTCTGTCCACTCGCTTTCTGCCCTCCCACCGCCCTTGCCGGAAGTTAGATGCCCGTTTCATCGGCCCCTATCCAGTGGTGGCGCAATTAAACCCCGTGACTTTCAAACTCCAACTTCCGCGTTCAATGCGCATCCACCCAGTGTTTCACCGTTCCCTGCTCCTTCCGGCGGATGGTGTGCGTCCTGATACGGACCAACCGGCCCCCCCTCCTGTTTTGATGAATGGGGAGGAGGAGTTCGAGGTTGAGGACATTTTGGATTCTCGCTTTCATCGCCGCCGCCTACAATATCTCATTGACTGGGTGGGTTTTGGGCCTGAGGAACGCTCTTGGGAAGACGCCTCCACAGTCCATGCTCCTGATCTAACCCGTCGCTTTCATCTGACCTATCCCACCAAACCGCGACCTCGCGCCTCGGGGAGAGGATCCCAGTTTGGGAGGGGCCCTGAGGAGGGGGATAGTGTGATGAACCATGGGCCTTGTAGTCCTGCTCAGGACATTGTAATTCCTGATGAAGATGAAAACTTGGGTTTTTTACCTTCCCAGTCTGAACTGGATTCCTCTCAGCCAGATCTTTCCCAGGCAGATCTGGGAACCTTGCACCTGCAAGAAAGTTGTGCCCCAGAAGTATGTCAAACAACCCCAGAGCCTACTTCTCCCGTGTTCTTGCGCCGGGAGTTTTGTAAACAACAGAGAAGTTTGGATTCAGCTTCGCGCAGGAGTGCGAGGATAGCAGCTAAGAATGTTGCCAATTAACACTGGTTCTCGTGAGAATCTTTAAGGAGGTTAACATCTGGTCTCAGAGTTTAGCTTTCGTTTCTGATTCCCAGAGAACCGCTTTGGTGAGAAAGTTGGACTCTATATAGGTGTTTTGCCCGCGTAGCAACTTCGCGGAGTCAATTCGTCAGCCTACGGAGCGAGTTGTGTCTGGACAGCGCGCTCCGGTTCAAGCCTCGCTCCTGCTCAAGCCTTGCCTTGCTATCCAGCCTTCGCCTTGCTTTCCAGCCTTGTTTATCTACGGACTTTGCCTAGTTTCCCAGGATCAATCCTTGCCTTGTTCCACGGATTTATCAAGTTATTCCACGGACCTTGTTCTTGTTCTTAGTTACCTTGTTCCACGTTCAAGATCAAGTTATTTCCTAGCCACGCTCAAGTTTTATGGACTAAAGGACCTTGTCGTCTCCCCTCACTTTGCTTGGCAAAGTGAGTGTTTCGGTTATTGGATTACAACTTTGGACCTTAATATTTCATATTGGACATTATTTCCTTGGACTAGTTTTGACCTTTCCTGAAAGGTCTGCTTCTGGACTATCTTTTACATTTGCTTTTACTAACTTTATATATTTCCTTAATAAAGATATTAGATAGATTCTGGCTTCTGCGTATGGTTATTGGTGCTCTGTAGCCTGGGTCGTGACAGTATAGTACTAATGAACCTGAAACAGAGACTGTTGTGCTGCTTCAGTTCCATGTTGTATTGTTGTTGTGTGCCTTCAGATCATTTCCAACTTATAGTCTTTGCAGTCCTCTAAAAGAACATGCCTTTCACAAGGTCACCTTGCCCAGTGAGTTTTTATAGCTGAGTGGGGATTCAAACCCTGGTCTCCTGAGTCATAGTCCAATACTCAAACTACTACACTAAACTGGCACTCTTTCTGTTCCCTATTAAATACAAGGCAAACAGCCAGTAGAGAGCCAACTCAAGGACTCATTCTGTTAACCACCTCCACATTTCAGAAAAGCATTCCATTCCACATTAATAGTTGTAAATATCCTAGTTAAGCAGTGTCAATACTAATTTTGTCAATATGTATCTTGTGTTTTTCTCCAATAAGGGAAAGTCTGGCTACAAAGGAGAAAAGGTATGGATATTTATTTATTTATTTATTTACAGTATTTATATTCCGCCCTTCTCACCCCGAAGGGGACTCAGGGCGGATCACATTATATACATATAGGGCAAACATTCAATGCCCATAAACACATCAAACAGAGACCGAGACAGACAGACGCAGAGGCAATTTAACCTTCTCCTGAGGGGATGTTCGATTCTGGCCACAGGGGGGAGCAGCTGCTTCATCATCCACTCTGACGGCACTTCCTCGTTCCAAGTCGTAAATTAGTTAAACTTGCCTCCCCACTTTTATAAGTGGTACCTTATTTCCTACTTGATAGATGCAACTATCTTTCAGGTTGCTAGGTCAGCAACGAGCAGGGGCTATTTTTTTTTAATTTTTAATTGACGGGTGATCACCCCACCACGGGCTGGCCTCGAACTCATGACCTCATGGTCAGAGTGATTTATTGCAGCTGCTCAACAGTCTGCGCCACAGCCTGGCCCCTATTTAAAAAAAATTATTTTAGTCATCTTGGATCAACTGTTGCATGTCAATAACTGAGATAACCATATTATTTATAGGATTTAAGGACAACGAATTTAGCATCTGAAATACATGTACACAATAGAATATAATGAGAATGTTAGGAGAAAGGTTGTGAATAAGAAAGCACTGAAGAAATCACTGCAAAATATTTTAATACATTGAGATAATGTTAATGATTTATTACACTAACTAATACACATTTTTAACTCTAAGGGCGAAAGAGGTGAATGCGGAACTCCAGGAATAAAAGGTGACAGAGTAAGTAGCAATATTAGTGTTAACATGAAAGAAGGTCATGTAGGGGTTGTCTATTCATTCTGAAACTGCATTCCCCATTGAACCAGTGGACCTATTCCTATAATGATGTTGTGATTTTGAGTAGTACGGTGAACCTTTTTAAAGTTCAGTTAATTTAATGATGACGAATTTAAAATTCAACAACACATACAGTAGAGTCTCACTTATCCAACACTTGCTTATCCAACGTTCAGGATTTTCCAACGCATTTTTGTAGTCAATGTTTTCAATACATCATGATATTTTGGTGCTAAATTCGTAAATACAGTAATTACTACATAGCATTACTGTGTATTGAACTACTTTTTCTGTCAAATTTGTTGTATAACATAACTAGCTATGCCCGGCCACGCGTTGCTGTGGCATAGTATGGTGGTATGGGAAATAAAGTATTGAGGAATTGGTGGTAGTTAAGGTAAAGGTTTTCCCTTGACATTAAGTTCAGTCGTGTCTGACTTTGGGGGTTGGTGCTCATCTCCATTTCTAAGCCGAAGAGCCGGCGTTGTCCGTAGACTCCTCCAAGGCCATGTGGCATGACTGCATGGAGTGCTGTTACCTTCCTGCCAGAGCAGTACCTATTCATCTACTCTCATTTGCATGTTTTTGACGTTCTGCCAGCCTGTTTACGTTAGGTAATTGAGACTCTACTGTATATTTATAATCTTATATTATCTGCTTAGAACTGGATTATATGAGGCCCCTTGTACACAGCTGGATAAAATGCACACTGAAGTGGATTCTATGCCAGTGTGGAGTCAAGCTAATGCAGTTCAAAGCAGATAATATGAGATTATAAATGGGTTATATAGCTATGTGGAAGGGCTATGTGGAAGGGCCATATAATCCAGTTCAAATCTGATAATCTGTATTTTATAGGCAGTGTGGAAGAGGCCTAAGTGAGACCTAACTCTGCTGTCCCCTGGGCTGATTGGGTTGCTAGGAGACCAAGTGGGCGGAGCTTAGCCTTCTAACTGGCAGCAATTGGATAAAAACAATTATTCCTCTCCCTCTAATTAGGACTTTATTTTTCTTTTCTTTTTGTTGTATGAACCTAGAGGCGTGGATGAGGGGTTGTGCTGTCAATTTTCGAGGTTGTGGGGAGTTTTGTTTTGTTGTTTTGTTGGTCGCCAGGATTCCATCACTTTTTTATATATATAGATGTTTTGGTGCTTAATTTGTAAAATCATAACCTAATTTGATGTTTAATAGGCTTTTCCTTAATCTCTCCTTATTATCCAACATATTCGCTTATCCAACATTCTGCTGACCCGTTTACGTTTGATAAGTGAGACTCAAAGATATGAATCAAGACAAACAACCACTTCTAGCACCTCTGCCAGAAGCCATTCTTTCACCACATGATAGATAAGGTCCAAAGCCTTATCTAGCCATTTGCCAGCTCATGTATAGGGTTACATCTAAAGATGTGTGGGGGATGATTGTACATGTTAGCCCTGCACCTAAACATTGTTTTCCTTCTAGTAGCATTCAAAATCTATATAGTCCCCTTTCCTGCATTCAGTTGAACATGGATATAGAGTCTCATCAGCAAGAACATGAATATATTGAACAAGTCAACAACAATAAAATACAAAACTAGACAAAAATATGTCAAGAGCTGGTTAAACAGCTATAAAAATTAATATGTTTTAAATGGAGCTGATATGATTGTGCTATCGGCAAACATCCTACCACAAGGCTATTCAAAACTAAGCAAATATCCCTTTCTTAATTGCGTTTGCTCAATGATCACAAGTGGCATGTGGCAACCATGGCTTACATGGTTGAGATGCCTAGATTTTTATTTATAGGGATGTAGATGTTAGCTACAACTTTCCTGCTCTATTTGAGCCCCGGTGGCGAAGTGCGTTAAAGCACTGAGCTGGAGACTGAAAGGTCCCAGGTTCAAACCCCTGGAGTGGCATGAGCAGCCGCTGTTAGCTCCAGCTCCTGCCAACCTAGCAGTTCGAAAACATGCCAATGTGAGTAGATTGATAGGTACTCCTCCGGCGGGAAGGTAATGGAGCTCCATGCAATCATGCCGGCCGCATGACCTTGGAGGTGTCTACGGACAACGCCGGCTCTTCGGCTTAGAAATGGAGATGAGCACCAACCCCCAGAGTCAGACATGACTGGACTTAACGTCAGGGGAAACCTTTACCTTTACCTTAGATGTTAGCTACAACTTTCCTGCTCTATTTGAGCTTGTCCTTACAGTATTTGGGGTGAGAGGCAGGTATAAGGAGATGAACTTATTTTCTCAATCCTGTTCTAATACAAAATATTTTGTAGGTGGTTTGATCTTGAAGTCTTGATTGGGTAAAGCTATATTATCTCCAAGATGTTGAAGACAGAGACAGAGTTCAGCACCTTGGAGAACTCTTTTAAATATTATATTAAAACCCAGAGAAAGCTGATGAGAAAGCCCCCAATCACCACTATCAGGTGTTGAGGATAAAGGCCTTATACAAGAATTTCTCTATACGTCTCTACCCGAGTCCAGTTGAACACAGTTTCAGAACTATCCTGAAAACACTAAATTATATGTGGTCCAGGTATAATTTCTCTTCTTCTTCTTTAGGGTCCAGAAGGTCCAGGCGGACCAAGAGGTCTCCGAGGTTTGCAGGTAGCAACCAAACAGTGGCAATGAATTGCTTTCAGATTATATTATCTGTCATTTTTCTTTCCTAAATTCCAGTTTTACTGAAATTGTTATCAACTTCCTGTGACCAATACCAGCCTATATTGTGAGTGGAAAGGGTATCTATCATGTTTCATTCTCAAATCAAAAGCAGGTTTCCCAGCAGTTAAGAAAACCCATCCGGAAAAAAATAATAGAATTTTGCACATTTTTATCTCAGTATTCAGATGACCCAACATATTACAGAGGATCAATTAAACAAGCAAATGTGTCACTTCCAGGTTTGAACTTGGAAATGAGATTTAGGAACAGCAAATTATAGGGTAGTAGCTGGCTTCTGTGGACTGTGATATATAAAGGGGTTCTCATCAGCAAAATGACCAATTCCTCTTATCCTTTTCTTTCAGTCACTATAGAACAAATATCAATGTATATGTTCACGAAATAGCTTAGAAACATAAGTTGAAGTCAATGTAGTAATATAAGTTTGGGTTATTTCCGTAACGTGAGCAATGATGAACTGTATTAAATTCCAGTGCAACTGTGTAGATCAAAATTGATAATTAAAGTATCTAGGACACTTGGTGTGTCAAAATTCACCAAAAAAATCTAGCATGATTTGAGTAGTGTGTCACTTTGAGAAAAAAAGCATAATTTCACAATATATATAGTTTAAATAACAAAAATATATAATTGTAATATATAACTGTATTTAATAAATCAAAAACTATTTACTGCCATTATTTCCATGTACAACAATCTCTGGTACCTCTTGCAGTTTCCACGCTGATTTCTCTCTGTTGTAGTTTCAATGTAGTCATGAATAATGAATAATATAATAATATACTATAATAATAATAGAATAATAATGGAATGAATATATATATATATATATATATATATATATATATATATATATAAATGTAATGTGCATAATTCCCATGGAGTAAACAACAAAACCACTGGACCAAATCACACCAAATTTGGCCACAAAAACATTAGTCATCCAATCAATCTGCATGCAGCAGCTTGTTAGCAAAAATGGCTAGGTGTGTCAGTGCTGACACACGTGTCATAGGTTGGCCATCACTGATCTAGGAGAACTATCTCTAAAACTAATAAAGTCTTAATTTCCATCATAAACAAACAAGACTTATTTTACTATGGAAGGTACTATGTAATATTTGAAGGTATGATTGCAATCGAACCCTCTGCATCTGAATAGAATGTGAACCTGTGCAACTCCAGCAAGATTTGGTGCTGTCCTTCATGGAATTTGCTTTCAGAATTATTGACCATCTTGAGATATTCATCCAAGCTAATGGCAGCAATCCATCAATATCAAGAAAAGAACGACTTCCTTGATCCAGCCAGTACTTTCAAAACTGTTGGCATTTATGAACAGCCATTTCTTGGACAACACAAATTCTGTATTGTTCCATAGACCAGGAAGATAGAATGCAACCAGTCTTCACGTGTGTAGTCAAAGAACATGATTTCTTGACCACTGAACACATACTGTTTTGTGTGGATAGTACTAAAGTAATCATATCCTTGTCTATCCAGGCATCTTCACCTTATATTCTGTTTTAACAGGGTCCCCAAGGTCTGCCTGGAGATCAAGGGCCTGAAGGAGTGCAGGGATCAAAGGTAGGATTCCTAAAGTTAATATTGTTTCTCAACATTATCAGACCTTACAGATACATATGTAACTTTTCCCAGATGCTTTTCCCCTCATGTTGTTTGACTCACAGTGTCTGGAATAAAGCACTTCTAGAAAGAAAGAAAAAACAAAGCCACAACAGAAGTCCCTTGAATTTAAAAAAGATAAATTGACAAATTTAGTCTTTTATATATTAATTAGAAGTTATGGGCAACATCAGGGGTCTTTAAGAAGCACTGAGATGCTTTTGAAAATTAACAAGATCAAAATAGCACTATAATGCCCTGTCCTGATTATTTAGCAAGCGTGAGTAATTTAAGAATAAAAGTTAGATATTTAGGCAAGTATATAAAGTTCTATAGGTATTTCTGTTTGCATGTGCTCTTCCATAACTGCTAATTCTAATATTGGTAGAGCACAAATCAAAATTTAAAAATATAAAATACTATATTTAGTTGTAGCAAATGTAGATATACTGAAACATATTGATATTGGTTGGGATGCATGTATTAATGAAAATATTACATTTAACTTATTCCTATGCTGGGAATTCTAGACATCTTAGTTACATTGAAGCTGCCACCTTGGAAGGGTTTAGGAAAAGCCTGAAAACTTGGCTGTTCACACAGGCTTTTGAATAAGTACCACCCTCTTGAATGTTAAATTCTTGTACAAATGGTTATCCTTGATCGGTTGCATCCACATGGGTAATTTCTTGATATAGCCTCAGGGTTCAACTCACTTTTGGGTTCTCCCCCATATTCTTATAGCACTTTTAACTTCCTCCATGTTTACAAGTCTCAGTGCACTTTGATCAGCCCATCCTTATGTTTTATTGCTGCATTTTAACTTTGTCTTATTAATGGTTTGATTTTAATCGTATGTTTTAATTTTCATTTGTGCGTTTTCGGTATTTGATGTTTTATGTATGTATACTTGTTTTGCATTTGTAAGCCGCCCTGAGTCCCTGCGGGGAGATAGAGGCGGGGTACAAGAATAAAATTATTATTATTATTATTATTATTATTATTATTATTATTATTATTATTGTCCCAAAGATGCATGAAAAATCACCCAGTGGATCACTGAGAACAAAATCAATTATTTTGTTAATACTTAAGAGTGAGGTGGAATATCAAAAAAGAAAAACAGAACTTCCATGACATTCCACATCAGAAAAAATCCCTTCAAGGCACTTTGGCCCGATTATGTTTTTATATGGCTTTAAGCTGCAGGGAACCGTTAAAGTATGACTCATAAATAATATCTTTATGTGACACTTGGATTTCTTCTCAAATGTAGGAGAAAACTATTTTACTCCAGGCTATCACTTCTGACAACAAGAGATGTACAGCAGACTTGATTCAGACTTTTTATTTGACGTTGTTATTACAACTCTATGCTAAGATCTGTGGAATCCAATTTTCATAGCAATTCAACAACCACTTGACTTTCTGGTCAAAACATTATGTTTGAGTGTTTAGGAGTGGTGGGCATGTCGATCTCAGCATGAGGGAGTTTGTTAAATCTACTCCAATGATGGGCAACCTTTTGCACTTGATGTGTCAAAATTCGCCAAAAAACCTAGCATGACTTGGGTGGCGTGTCACTTCGAGAAAAAAACTCATAATTTCACAATATATATAGTTTAAATAACAAAAATATATAATTGTAATATATAACTGTATTCAATAAATCAAAAATTATTTGCTACCATTATGTCCATGTACAACAATCTATGATACCTCTTGCAGTTTCCAAGCTGATTTCTCTTTATTTTAGTTTCAATGTAGCCATGAATAATGAATAATATAATAGTAGGTAAAGGTAAAGGTTTCCCCTGACGTTAAGTCCAGTCGTGTCTGACTCTGGGGGTTGGGGCTCATCTCCATTTCTAAGCCGAAGAGCCGGCGTTGTCCATAGACACCTCCAGGGTGATGTGGCCGGCATGACTGCATGGAGCGCCGTTACCTTCCCAATGGAGCGGTACCTATTGATCTACTCACATTTGCATGTTTTCGAACTGCTAGGTTGGCAGGAGCTGGGGCTAACAGCGGGCGCTCACTCTGCTCCCGGGGTTTGAACCTGGGTCCTTTCAGTCTGCAAGTTCAGCAGCTCAGTGCTTTAACACACTCCGCCACCGAGGCTAATATAATAGTAATAATATAATAATATACTACAATAATAATAGAATAATAATAGAATGATTATATATATATATGTAATGTGCATAATTCCCATGGAGTAAACAACAAAACCACTGGACCAAATCACACCAAATTTGGCCACAAAAGACATTAGTCATCCAATCAATCTGCATGCGGCAGCGTGTCAGCAAAAATGGCTAGGTGTGTCAGTGCTGACATGCGTGTCATAGGTTGGCCATCACTGATCTACTCCATTATCAAGCAAAATTGGTTGCATGAATTACTATAAGGAAAACTCTTGAATTTACATTTGCTTCCCAGTAAATACCATGGTGGCATAGCATGACACCAGGCTATTCAGGTAGGGCAGGTTCTTGTATCCTAAAGCTCCAATATGATAGGAGAGGGAGGAATAGGAGGGGGATTAGGAGAGGAGGGAATGAAGAGGAAGATTAGGAAGAAGAGGAGGAACAGAAGGAGAAAGAGAAGTCGTAGATAGATTTGCTCCTTTGACGGATTTCATTCTCACCTGAACGGTATCCCTACATTTACTTTTGACCATTCCACACCACTCAGTTATGGTGCCATGATTCCATTTTAACTGTCATGACTCCATCCTAATGAATCCTGGGATTTACAGTTTACAGAATGGCATTTAGAATTCTTAGCCAAATAATCCCTCTGGTACCTCTGATCAAACTTCACATCCCAGAATTTCATAAGATGCAAATTATGGCAGTCAAAGTGCACTTGTGGTGTGAAAGCACCCTTTCTCCCAGGCCAAATTTGACACTTTTGCTAAGCCAGGAAGTCCATTGCAAAAATATAAAAGCAACACATACATACACACAAAAAACAAAAATAAAGCAGAACAAAAACATATTCTGGGGTTGGCTCAATTAACTGAAGATGCATGATTTGATTGGTTCGTTTTTTAAAAAGGGTTTCAAAATCCTCAAGCATCCCCAGACCCAATGTATAGTAAAGAAGCACACAAGGGAAAATCCACTTATCCCTATTAACTTTCTACAGTCTATTTATTTATTACATGTTTGTATGTATTGCTCATTTCTATTGCATATTTTCATTTCTATCTACCAGATAATCTTCCACAGCTACAATGAATAACAGTATTATCATTTACATTGCAAATATGTCAAGTTTGAAACGATTTCTTCTGGTGTTGTTTGACAGGGTGAAAGAGGCCTGCTTGGGCCTCCTGGGTTGACTGGAGAAACTGGAATAGGATTGCCTGGCCCAAAGGTAAGGATGCCAATCATATAGCCTGCTATATAAAGAACTAGAAAGGCCAGCTGCTGAAATAATATACAACCGAAAAAAAGTTTAAGCAAGAATAAATAATGTCTTTGTAATACCTGAAAGGTATTCTGGATACAGTTCAAACGCTTTCATACTAGGATTTTTTTTTTTTTGCAACTCTTAGTATTCCAGTGGTGATAAATTTTGATGCATATATGTGAAGGGATATGAGACTTGTTTTGCTTTCTTCTAGTGTTTGCAAGAGCACTATATCAATTCAAACAACATTTCCTCTTTTCAGTGTTTGCATTGTAGTCAAAACTAAACATACTATACCACCCACTTTTTTAGGGTGACATTGGTTTGACAGGAAGACCAGGTCCTGTTGGTCCACCAGGAGTTGGCGAACCAGGTTTACCGGTATGTATTGTACATGGAGAGAAGAGAAATTCCCCTCTATTAATCCCTGAAGGTGCATCTGCACTATAAATTAATGCAAGTTGATACAAATTTAATTGCCATGTGTAGTAAACCTTAACTATTAGGCCTGGAATGAAGCCTGGGTAACAGTGAGTGAGGCAAGCCTCCATTTTGTAGAGGAATGCCAGGCAGCCATCTTGAGTGTGGTTAGAAAGAGGGAGGAGCTTAGAGAGAGACTCCTAGGATTGGCCAGCCAGAGCAGATGGGAGGAGCCAAGTCTTAGAGTGCAGAGGAAACAAAAGAGGCAGTTCTGTTTTGGGGTTTGAAGAGAGCAGTTCGGTTTTGGAGTTTGGAGGGTGTGTGTGAGAGAGAGCTGAAAGCTGTGAAAACTGACAGGCTAGGTCAGGCAGTTTGGATCTCTTAGGGGAAGATAACTCAAGGGATTGACTCTCACTACTGGGCTGGTTAATAGAAGGACTCTAGGTTAGAGTTAATTAACAACCCAGGGGAACTCATGACTGTTCTCAGCAAATAGAGTGAGGGTGTTTTTGTGACCAATAGATAGATTGGTTGGTTGGAACTGTTTGAAACTAAGTGAAGTAATCTGAAACATACAACTAAGTTAAGCTGAAGAACGTCTGTAACCGTTTACGCTAATGTACCTCTCTGAAGTAATCATTTGCCTGTTTTAAGAAAAATATTTTTTTATTCTGTTTTCAACTTTCAAATGCCTCCACAGTGTATATTTTCCATCAAGAAGCCTTAATAAAAGTTCCAGCAATACAACAATAAAATACCACAGAAAAGCCTCATAGTGAACATCAGTTTGGGAGCCGGGGTAGAAACAATGTGGGCAGAGAATGGGAGAAGCTTGCCTCAGACACATTTAACAACAAAAATCCTAAAGACATTTTAGGTTGGTGGCAGCTACCATTTTAAAAGAAAATCTAAAATCAAATGGTATATTCTTGCCTCTCACATACGTGTGCTTGCGTGTGAGCGTGAGTAAAGTGGAGAGGTGTTTGTTATATTTGGTGTCAGCACCTTCTCTATATTGGTGGCAGCGGTGGGATTATAAAAGATTCCCCCCTGCTTGAAGTAGC
The DNA here is from genome assembly GCF_035594765.1 of Anolis carolinensis. Lineage (NCBI taxonomy): Eukaryota > Metazoa > Chordata > Lepidosauria > Squamata > Anolidae > Anolis > Anolis carolinensis. The sequence continues at coordinate 211,956,753 of NC_085841.1, read as the reverse complement.
CTCTCCGCTCTTTCTATTATACCATGGTTCAATGCTATGGAATCTTGAGAGTTGTAGTTTTCTGAGGCACCAGCACTATTTGTCAGAGAAGACTAAAGACTTTGTAAAACTACAACTCCCGTGTTTTCATAGCATTGAGCCATGGCAGTTAAATTGGTGTCAAACAGCATTCATTCTACAGATGCCCCCTAAATCTGGATCAAAGCAATATCCAAAGCAATATCTTCTTTCTTGCATATCATAAAGAAGGGGATGTGGCACTCTGAAAAAGTTTAGGGGGTTGAATTGGGACACCAGGAGTTCCCACTCAAGCCACTGAAAATTCTTCTGACATCATAACTCTTGATAACTGAATTTGGTGGCTTTTTGTCCACTAACTCCTCAGAAAACCAATTGACATGGTAAGAATAACTTATAATGTTGCAACCCAGAAACTGTCTATATCTGTCTGAAAGTCCTCCTTCAGGGAATCTTAAGTACTTGCTCAAAATTAAGCCTATAAGCGATCCCATCAGGAGCTATGATTAAGTTAAAGCTTATGTTTGACTGCTTTGTTGGATTATTACAGGATGAACCTTCCAGGCTCAAAATTTAAGCCTTTTATTCAGTGAGGCCAGAAGCTGGGGCGGGGGAGGCAAAGGCTGGAAGAAAAATCTGGTATAACTTGTTACTGCTGCAGTTCATAGCTTTCTACTTTTTTTGGTGTATCATGAATATAATATTACTTTAGCAATGTGGGGCAGGTTGAAACTAGGTTCCAGACCACGGAGATGTAAAAAGATCACATTTGTACTGATTTGCTATTGATTTCCATACTTCTCTGGGATGCTTTTAAACTTTTGTTCTTTTTACAGGGACCTCAAGGACCACAAGGTATTCAAGGAGAAAGAGGCTCACTAGGTGAAGGGCTTCCAGGACCAAAAGTAGGACACTTTAAAAAGTCATTGTATTTAAATGAATGCTTTTTTGCCATAAATATAATATGTGCCGTTGTTTATTCTGAATAACCAAAATATACAAAGATATGAGTTGCACCCAGTCATGTTAATTACAAAGGATCCTTTATTCTATCAAAGCCTTCTACAGTGGCATCATTAGTAGAGTGCAGAGAGTGCAAACCCCTCTGAGTGATACCAACAGAACGATAACACCAAAATGACTGTGTATAAAAGGTTTGTGCAGTGTTTCAGCAGAAATTGATTAGTTTATATGAAAATATATCCCTATAGCAGTAGTTCCCAACCTGTGGTCCGTGGACCACCAGTGGTCCCCAAAAACTAAAATATGGTCCGCGGACTCACCGTTACTACACCATTGCAGTGAGAACAACTGGTCTCACGAAACTCTCATATAGTGCTGAGGCAATGGAGATGTCGGGAGGGGAGAGGCTAACTAAAGGTACCGTGTTTCCCCGAAAATAAGACAGTGTCTTATATTAATTTTTGCTCCCAAAGATGCACTAGGTCTTATTTTCTGGGGATGTCTTACTTTTCCATGAAGAATTCACATTTATTGTGGAACAAAAAAATGGACATTTATTATATACTGTACAGTAGTTGTCATCACAAACCAGCATAACCAATCCTATCAAGAATTTGTTGTTACTACCATTATTTCCATGTACAACACTCTATGGTACGGACATTTACTGATCCTGCATGCTCTGGTGTTCTGTTTGGCGGGCATGCTTCCAAACAAAAACTTTGCTAGGTCTTACTTTCGGGGGAGGCCTTATATTTAGCAATTCAGCAAAACCTCTACTAGGTCTTATTTTCTGGGGATGTCTTATTTTAGGGGAAACAGGGTATGAACTACAAGCCTCCTGACTGTTGCTTCTCCTCCTCCCGCCCCTCAGCGGAGCTGTTCCATGCTGTTCTCCCTTCACCCGGGGCTTGGACCCAGGAAAGCGCGAGGCATGCCGCTGCTTAGCAACATGCCTCGCGTTTCTCTAAAGGCCCAAGCACCGAGCAGATGCAAAAGTTTCCTCCCTCCACTCGGTGCTTGGTCCCAGGGAAGTAGGCCATGATCGCGGGCTGCTTCCTCTGGCCTCTCCCTCTCCTCTCGAAAGAAGGAGCGGGAAGAGGGAAGCACCCCGCCTCTTCCTCCTCTAGCACGAAGGAGCTCCTTCTTGCGAAAGGAGAGGGAGAGGCCAGAAGAAGTGGCCCGTGGCGCTCATGGGCTCCTTCCAAGGGGTGAGGGCTTCTTTGGGAGGGGGAGGAGGGGGGCCTGGCGGCCCCTCGGATAATCCAGCGGATTGGTTTACCGGAGCTTGGTTTACCGAGGTTTTACTGTATTTGAGATTAAAGTCTGTATTTGAGATTAAAGTCACAAGAGCTCTTTTCCATATCCAGCTTGACAACCCCATCGTTTAGTCTTTTTAAGCTACACCTAGTGCTGGATGGTAGGTTGAAGCCTACGTTCATGTACATACAAGTAGATTCATGTGTGTTGTGTTCACGTAGATTGAAACCTGTGTTTATATGCATATATGTGGATTGTGTTCATGTGGCTTGAAGCTTGTGTTCATGAGATACATATAATAATAATATAATAATAAATATTTGTGTCCTGCTTTTCTCCCTAAACGGGAACCAAAGCAGCTCACAACATTATAAAAACAATCCAAGTTCAACATACAAATATAACAAAACCTATACAACCAATTTTACAATAAGGAATAAATACAGTAGAGTCTCGCTTATCCAACATTCTGGATTATCCAATGCATTTTTGTAATCAATGTTTTCAATATATCATGATATTTTGGTGTGAAATTTGTAAATACAGTAATTACTATGTAGCATTACTGTGTATTGAACAACTTTTTCTGCCAGATTTGTTGTATAACATGATGTTTTGGTGCTTAATTTGTAAAATCATAACCTAATTTGATGTTTAAGGCTTCTCCTTAATCTCTCCTTATTAGCCAACATATTCACTTATCCAACGTTCTGCCGGCCCGTTTATGTTGGATAAGTGAGACTCTACTGTAAAACACATTTAAAAACATATAAGGTGATCATTCTGCACATTTTTCACTTGTGCCTCCACAGAAAAGATTTGGCCTCCTGCTGTCTTCATTATACATTGGAACAACTTTTTTGCATAAAGATTAAAAAGTGAATTGAAATGTAGTCACACACAAAAAAAATCCTTGGAGACATGAAGCAATTCCATCCCAGTGAACATGAAGCCAAAACTTCACATCAGCTTAGTAAAGCTAAAGAGACATTAACAAACTGAAACTACAAAGGAAGTTTAAACAAGCAGAATGAATGTAAGGAAACAACTTGGAATTCGGCCAGGTCTCTGCTTTTAAGAGAACTCCATCCTCCAGGAAATAGAAAAAGAAACAAAGATCAATCGTTTGTGTATACTTTTACCTAGTGAATTGTGTTCAGTTATAATGTTATGTTTTCCATTTTTAAAGAAGGGAATTAAAGTAAAAAGAAAGCAAATAATTGATTTCTTTAAGACAAAATTATACTATTGTAAATGTGAAGCTCCAAAAGCATTTAGGAAGAGTAAGGGTAAAGAATTTGACTACTAGTCAATTGTAGAACCTGATCAAACAATGGACAGTGCATGTGAGAAAAAGAATTTCCTTGTCAAATCAGAAAGTATTTAGCAAAATATTAGGGATAACATTCCCCAATAGCTTATCCCTACTATCTTCTCAGACCCTCAAGGCGAGGTATTTCGGGGGAGAGCTGTGTCTTGAGAAGTGATTGTATTCTTCTTTTCCTATATTCACTATGCTACTGCTGCTCAGTCGTTTAGTCGTTTCCGACTCTTCGTGACCTCATGGACCAGTCCACGCCATCACCGCCCCCAGTTCCTTCAAGCCAGTCACTTCAAGGATACTATCCATCCATCTTGCCCTTGGTCGGCCTCTCTTCCTTTTTCCTTCCATTTTCCCCAGCATCGTGATCTTTTCCAAGCTTTCCTGTCTCCTCATGATGTGGCCAAAATACTTCAGCTTTGCCTCTAATATCCTTCCCTCCAGTGAGCAGCCAGGCATTATTTCCTGGAGGATGGACTGGTTGGATCTTCTTGCGGTCCGAGGCACTCTCAGGATTTTCCTCCAGCACCAGAGTTCAAAAGCGTCTATCTTCCTTCGCTCAGCCTTCCTTATGGTCCAGCTCTCGCATCCATAGGTTACTACGGGGAATACTATTGCTTTGACTATGCGGACCTTCATTGCCAGTGTGATGTCTCTGCTCTTCACTATTTTGTCAAGGTTGGCCATTGCTCTCCTCCCAAGAAGTCAACGTCTTCTGATATCCTGGCTGCAGTCTGCATCTGGAGTGATCTTCACGCCTAGAACTATAAAGTCTGTCACTGCCTCCACATTTTCTCCTTCTATAGGTATAGTTGCCATGATCTTGGTTTTCTTGAAGTTTAACTGCAACCCAGCTTTTGCACTTTCTTCTTTCACCTTGGTGATAAGGCTCCTCAGCTCCTCCTCACTTTTGGCCATCAGAGTGGTATCATCTGCATACCTAAGGTTGCTACTGTTTCTTCCAGCAATTTTAACTCCGGCCTTGGATTCCTCAAGCCCCGCATGTCGCATGATGTGTTCTGCGTACAAGTTGAATAGGGAGGGTGAAAGTATGCAGTCCTGCCACACTCCTTTCCCAATCTTGAACCAGTCTGTTGTTCCGTGATCTGTTCTTAGTGTGGCTACTTGGCCTTTATACAGATTTCTCAGGAGACAGACAAGGTGACTTGGTATCCCCATACCACCAAGGACATGCCATAGTTTATTATGATCCACACAGTCGAAGGCTTTAGAATAGTCAATAAAACAGAAGTAGATGTTTTTCTGAAACTCCCTGGCTTCCTCCATTATCCAGCGGATATTGGCAATTTGGTTTCTTGTTCCTCTGCCTTTCCTGAACCCAGCTTGGACATCTGGCAACTCTCGCTCCATGTATTGCTGAAGTCTAACTTGCAGGATCTTGAGCATTACCTTACAGGGCTTGATTTTTAAAATTTGAACGGCATACTCAATGCAACTATGGTTGATGCTTATGGTACCACAAGTCCACTGTTAAAAACCGTAGCAAAATGTCTGCCCAGTGCAAGAAATGTGAACTCCTGGACTGAATGGTGCTTGCTAGATCGACAGCGAATATATAATTCATCAATTTTGATTAGGATTGAGATTTGGTGCCTGTCAGAACCCAGGCACATGTTAGCATCACAACATTGTGTGCCACCTTGTCAACTTATGCATCACACAGAAGAACATATAGATTCATGTATAGGTAACATCTATTATGTGACATGCATTGACTCTTTTCTAAACAATGGAAAATTCAGGTGTGGTTCACATTGAAGATAAGGGGAAATGTTTTACTGATTCTTTTGTGAATGGTGTTGGCACTAATTTGAATTTCATCCAGTGTGTGGGGTGGGATAATTTCAGCCTTTGGTATGCTTAGTATTTTGAATCATTTGATTACATTATGAGCAGTTTAGTCTGTTTGAAGTGAACCGAATCCAAGATTATAGTGAACAATCGCATTTTCTAATGACGATGTAAATGTATTTCTCTCTACAGGGAGATCGGGGCTTTGATGGTCCCAAGGGACCCCGGGGCCAACCAGGCATTGGCATCAAGGGTGAAAAGGTGAGCAGTAAATATGTCAGTGGATTTAGAAGATCCAAAGAAACTGAAATGCCCTGTGACTGATACTAATCACAAAGGGTGTAATGAAGCAAAATAAAGAGTTTGCTTCCCCAATGGACATTGAACAATACTGTAGTTTCTGGATAGATTGATGCCCAATAAACTTCCCAAAGGCTCTTTTAACTTCCCTTCATAGTAAAGTGTGAGATTAAATGAGAGGTGGTTGATTCTGTGGGAAAGTTAAGTTCGGGAACGGAATAACAGCGACTGTACATGTCCCTCAGTGCAGCAAAGACAGCATTTATACGAAGCTTGCTATTTAAATGTAACAGGAAATATAGAATTGGTTTGTCAGCTCATCTGTATTGAGCTGACTACATTGGCTTCAAAGAAGCTGTATCGAATTGTACTGAATGAGGACTCCCGTAATTTATGAGAAAGGCTTCAAAATTATATGTGCAGTAGTAACCAATCAAACTTTGTTTGTCAGGGTGAAATTGGTCCGCCTGGTCTGCCTGGGCCTATTGGATTACCTGGGGTTGGGATTCAAGGGGAAAAGGTGAGTGCATGCTTTAAGAAAACTACTTATCCCACATTAAAATAATTTCTCCTGCAGGATTAATATTCTTTTATGTTTCCCAGGGAGTAGAAGGCCCAAAAGGACCACCAGGGCCAAGAGGACCAACAGGACAAGGGGTACCTGGACCAAAAGTGAGCCAATGTAACCAGAAACAGAACTACAATTTGTTTGTGTTTAATATCAAAGCCAATTTGCAAAAAAATGTCCATTTGTTGTGATGTTCTAAAGCAGGAGTGGGCATAGTGACCCCCACCCTTCCCACCATTGCCACCTCTTCTCTCCCAATCTAAATAAAAGCAATTAAGGAAAAATTGGGTTTTTTCTAAATAAAATGGGGACCCTTATACAGTAGAGTCTCACTTATCCAACCCAACGTTTTGGATTATCCAATGCATTTTTGTAGTCAATGTTTTCAATACATCGTGATATTTTGGTGCTAAATTCGTAAATACAGTAATCACTACATAGCATTACTGTGTATTGAACTACTTTTTCTGTCAAATTTGTTGTATAACATGATGTTTTGGTGCTTAATTTGTAAAATCATAACCTAATTTAATGTAATAGGCTTTTCCTTAATCTCTCCTTATTATCCAACATATTTGCTTATCCAACGTTCTGCCGGCCCGTTTACGTTGGATAAGCGAGACTCTACTGTACTGGTATGTTGCCATATTCAAGCCACGATTCAAGCTTGTCCATTTGCTATTTGTGCACTGTCAAAGGGTGATCAAGGCTTGCCTGGTGAGACTGGAGCCCCTGGAGAAAGAGGTCTCGGAGAACCTGGTGCAAAGGTAAGGTCTAATTCTAATGATAGGAGTATAGACCTATATTCTAAATAAAGTTTGAAATCATTGCGGGTAATAGCCATAATTCAGACATATACACAAACAGCAATGGGCTATTTGAGAGGCACTGTGTTATAGCATCTAAAAGGTGGTGCATCTACTGTCATTTTAGAAGGCACTGGAGGTCCCGAATTCAGGAGCCTCCGTCACCCTCCTCCAGCTAGAAGGTCAAATCAATTCTCAACTACCCTCTTCAACATACATGAGGCTTTTAGAAGAAATTTACTCTGACGCCAGTTTTTCAATCTGGTGCTGGGACTCTCCATTAACTGTCCCCTAAATATTTACTGACTGCACCTATAATGACTGATGTTAATGAATGACTGTTTAAGATACTAGACAATCAAGAGCAGTTTTCTCCTTTGGTATCCTCCTGATTTCACTCTCCATCTGCTGCTGCTCAGTCGTTTAGTCGTCTCCGACTTTTCGTGGCCTCATGGACCAGTCCACGCCAGAGCTGCCTGTCGGCCGTCACTGCCCCCAGTTCCTTCAAGGTCAAGCCAGTCACTTCAAGGATACCGTCAATCCATCTTGCCCTTGGTCGGCCTCTCTTCCTTTTTCCTTCCATTTTCCCCAGCATCGTGATCTTTTCCAAGCTTTCCTGTCTTCTCATTATGTGGCCAAAGTACTTCATCTTTGCCTCTAATATCCTTCCCTCCAGTGAGCAGCCGGGCATTATTTCCTGGAGGATGGACTGGTTGGATCTTCTTGTGGTCCAAGGCACTCTCAGGATTTTCCTTCAGCACCAGAGTTCAAAAGCGTCTATCTTCCTTTGTTCAGCCTTCCTTATGGTCCAGCTCTCACAACCATAGGTTACTACGGGGAATACTATTGCTTTGACTATGTGGACCTTCGTTGCCAGTGTGATGTCTCTGCTCTTCACTATTTTATCAAGGTTGGCCATTGCTCTCCTCCCAAGCAGTAAACGTCTTCTGATTTTCTGGCTGCAGTCTGCATCTGCAGTGATCTTTGCGCCTAGAAATATAAAGTCTGTCACTGCCTCCACGTTTTCTCCCTCTATTTGCCAGTTATCAATAGGTGTAGTTGCCATGATCTTAGTTTTCTTGATGTTTAACTGCAACCCAGCTTTTGCACTTTCTTCTTTCACCTTGGTGATAAGGATCCTCAGCTCCTCCTCGCTTTCAGCCATCAGAGTGGTATCATCTGCATGCCTAAGGTTGTTAATGTTTCTTCCAGCAATTTTAACTCCAGCCTTGGATTCCTCAAGCCCCGCACGTCGCATGATGTGTTCTGCGTACAAGTTGAATAGGGAGGGTGAAAGTATGCAGCCCTGCCGTACTCCTTTCCCAATCTTGAACCAGTCTGTTCTTCCATGGTCTGTTCTTACTGTGGCTATTTGGTCTCTATACAGATTTCTCAGGAGACTCTCCATCAGCTCCTCCTAACATGGCAATGGTGTGATGTCCACGTTAGACATATATTCCAGTTTAAAGCAGATAATCTGGGATTGGATCCTGGGATAAAGGGCAATGTGGAAAGGACCCTGAGTCTTGGGGGAAGAGCCAGAATGGGAACTGGTTGTTAATGACACCACTGTGATTAAGGCCGATACCTAGATACTACTGTGTGGATAGCAAGATGCTATTTGATATCAGACTGTTTATATGTGGTCAGTATCAGGTGGAGACACACTGTTCACTATGCAGTAATCTATCCCTTGTACAAGTGATCCAAGAGGGCAATTTTGAAACCCTTATTGTCTCCTAGGACTAAGGATTCCATAAAATCAATTTCTTTTGAGCAATACCACTCCTATGTGACATCCAAAGTGGATCTTTTTGCTTTGGCTGCAAAAGAGAAAGAATGAAAACATGCTACAAATTGTCTTAGAGACTCAGTGCATTAATCTGTGATTGTTTCTGGTAATTTTGAAACTATTTATATTTTATTATATTCTTGTAAGTAGTGTATGCCTGAATGCAGCTAGTCACTTACACTGTTTTATGTAGCTATGCAGTGATTCCCAGCCCAACCCCGCATCTCCTTCCTCACTTATTGAGCAATAGTCATTGCAGTCCACAGCTGTCCATTCCTTAATGCTTGGAAAATAGCTGACTGACATTCCCACCTCCTCTTGTAAGTGATCTCTGTTGCAACAGGCGGAAACAGGACCTCATTTGCAATTCCAGCTTCTATCAGCAATCTCTCACCTTAGAGGTGCTGGAAACATCAGTCAGCTGCTTCCCAAGCAACAGAATGAACAGATCCTGCCGATTGCAGCAGATGTTCCTTAGTAAGTGAGAACTAAAAGATTTTCAAGGTTCAAAAATCCTTTGACCTATCTGTTACTATCAGTAATTGGATTTTGTTTATTTTGTATATTGTGTTCCCTTTTGTATATTTTAATTTTTTTGTCTTGGATTTGGGCTAGTAAAAACAAATTCATAATTGAATAGATATCTTTCCCCTTTTATATTAGGGCGAACCAGGTTCTTCAGGACTGGCAGGATTGCCCGGCCTTCCAGGAGAAGATGGAGCCCCTGGACAAAAGGTTTACTTTCTTACCATTAAAAAAATTGAAGAGTTTAAATTGATAGAATGATATCCTCGATATTTTAAACAATGAGGTAAATCTGGGCCATATTCATCTGCAGCCAAAAATTAAATTTGTGTGTTGTGATGAGCTAACCACACAAAATAACATAGACGTGTGGCTGTAATTGGAGACGAAAGAGTCCAAACTGGGGTAGGGAAGAGCTCTGTCTTGAATGCTTCATTGGGTTGGTTCTAAAGAAATCAATCACCCAATGTAATATCCAAACTTTGAAGAAGCCATTCTGTTTGGAATGAGTTTGTTTTGGTTTCTACGTTTTATAGAGTTAGTCATTTTATGCCCCCATGATAGAAGGAATACAGACTCAAGTAACTAAGTAAATAATTAATTGCATACATGTTTTGATACACTTAAATGTCTGTGTTCTTTCTGTGTGTACACATGCTTCTATATAAAATGCTGTGGCAAATAAAATTGTCATTATATGTATAATTTTCCATGAGCTTTCATTGACTGCAGCTTACTTGTCTTGGATAATATGAATTTCTCTTATAGTCTGAAGAACCCCCTTTCCTTTTTGTACAGTATACTGTCATAAACCCAACCCTTTCTTTCTATTTCAGGGAGAACCAGGTTTACCTGGGCTCCGTGGTCCAGAAGGAGCACCAGGAATAGGAATACAGGGTGAAAAGGCAAGGAATACATTTGTTAATTCATTATAAGGTTCTTGAGCAAAAAATAAAGCCTAATTATACCTTGTTATTGCTGTGAGCAACATCTTAGAAAATGGTTTTCCCAAACACCTGGAAAATGGTGATGGGCTTACCACAGCAGGCTAAACCGCTGTGCTGCAGAATAATCCTGCTGATTGAAAGGTCAGAAGTTCAAGCCCGGGTCGAGGTGAGCTCCCGCCATTAGCCCCAGCTCACCTGCCCACCTGGAGCCTCCGGTGGCCTAGGGGATAAAGGCCTCGTGACTTGAAGGTTGGGTTGCTGATCTGAAAGCTGCCAGGTTCGAATCCCACCCAGGGAGAGTGCGGATGAGCTCCCTCTATCAGCTCCAGCTCCATGTGGGGACATGAGAGAAGCCTCCCACAAGGATGGTAAAACATCAAAAACATCCGGGCGTCCCCTGGGCAACGTCCTTGCAGATGGCCAATTCTCTCACTCAAGAAGCAACTCCGGTTGCTCCTGACATGAAAAAAAAAACCTGCCCACCTAGCAGATCAAAAGCAGAAATGTGAGTAGATAAATAGGTACTGCTTTTAGCGAGGAGGTAATAAAGGCGCCCATAAAGACATTGATCGGAGGAGAAGCTCCTTGGCATGAAAGATGAAGTGACAGCACCCACCCACCCCACCACAGCCTCCAAGATGCCAGAGATAACCTCTGCTTGTGTTGTCTATCCTTGTTTATTGTATAATCAGCATTGAATGTTTGCTGTATGTGTGTTCTGTAAGCCGCTCTGAGTCCTCTTCGGGGTGAGAAGGGCGAGGTATAAATACTGTAAATAAATAATAAATAAATGTTTTGAGGTTTATTTTTTTCCAAGGAAAGAAAGAGCAGGCAATAACTGTATGTGTAGAGGTTGAATCAGCCCAATTTAAAAAAAATATTACTGGGGTCATAATGTTTCTGAGCTGCTGAACTTGCAGACCAAAAGGTGCCAGGTTCAAATCCCGGGAGCAGAGTGAGCACCCGCTGTTAACTCCAGCTTCTGCCAACCTAGCAGTTCGAAAACATGCCAATGTGAGTAGATCAATAGGTACCGCTCCGGCGGGAAGGTAATGGCACTCCATGCAGTCATGCCAGCCACATGACCTTGGCGGTGTCTACGGACAATGCCGGCTCTTTGGCTTAGAAATGGAGATGAGCACCAACCCCCAGAGTCAGACATGACTGGACTTAACGTCAGGGGAAACCTTTACCTTTTAATGTTTCATTACATTTTTAAAAAATTGAATTTGAGAGAAGCCAATTTCCTTTTTGCATTATGATCCCAACTGAAAGCCGCTTTCAGCTTCAGATTTCTGGCACTCATGCAGTAGAACTTTCCCCTGTTAGATGCATTTTTCTACAGACACACACACCCCTATCTAAACCAGGGGGGTCTGTCAACCCTCTCTCTATTGTAGAACTTAAGAGGTACAAAATGGAGAAATAGAACCACCCCCTCTCCTTTCTACTGATCAAAACAAGGCACTACCTGTTAGTAAATGTTCTGATGAACATATGGATCTCAGAATTACCCTAGCGTTGGGCTAACAAGCATTTTTATCTTTTTCCACCACAAAGTTAAAATGATTTTTGGATTAACTCTAAAGTAAAATAAAATAAATCTTTTTTTCTAGGGTGATCAAGGCCAAAGAGGTATACGTGGGTTATCGGGACCAACTGGAATACTTGGACCAGCAGGAGCTAAGGTATTGCTCTTCTATTATTGCTTTTTACTACCATCTCTGGCACAGTTGGATAAACTTGTTATAGGAAAACTAGGCAAAGTGTTTATCACACATTTTACTGTTGTTTATTTATTCATTTTCATCTCATTGCAAACAGTAGTAATATTCTAGTATGATTCTAATTAAGATTACAGGAATCAAAGAGTTCCCTCCCCTCCCAAGACCCTAAGACAGGAATGGGGCTTGATATTTCCCTAAGACTGTACTGGAGCCCCTCCAAAATTGGAGTAGCCATACTCCTATGCCATTGAGTCTCTGCAGAAATTGTCAATTAGAATTGCAATGATGAAACACTAATAAATATTAAGACTGTTTTTCTAGTTGAGTCTACCCAGGAACAAGAAGGGCTGCTTGCAATGTCAGGCAATGTATTAAACTTTATTTTATTGATCAATAGTTCAGATGCAATGGAAAATTATTTTTTATCAGTTAACATTTGTAGTGCATTAGTTTTTTTCTCTCTAGCCCCATAAAATACTCACAATAAATACATGTAGCCATATTTTAAGAAATGCATCTCAATCAACAGATAAAAGCAATATATAATAATAATAATGAGCACGCAAAGATACTGTGGGACTTCCGAATCCAGACTGACAAAGTTCTGGAACACAACACACCAGACATCACAGTTGTGGAAAGGAAAAAGGATCATTGATGTCGCCATCCCAGGTGACAGTCGCATTGACAAAAAATAACAGGAAAAACTCAGTCACTATCAGGACCTCAAGATTGAACTTCAGAGACTCTGGCAGAAACCAGTGCAGGTGGTCCCGGTGGTGATGGGCACATTGGGTGCCATGCTAAAAGATCTCAGCCGGCATTTGGAAACAATAAACATTCACAAAATTACGATCTGTCAACTACAAAAGGCCACCCTACTGGGATCTACACGCATCATCTGAAAATACATCACACAGTCCTAGACACTTGGGAAGTGTTCGATTTGTGATTTTGTGAAATGAAATCCAGCATATCTATCTTGTTTGCTGTGTCATAAAATAAAATAATGATTATAATACAGCAGAGTCTCTCTTATCCAACATAAACGGGCCGGCAGAATGTTGGATAAGCGAAAATGTTGGATAATAAGGAGGGATCAAGGAAAAGCCTATCAAACATCAAATTACATTATGATTTTACAAATTAAGTACCAAAACATCCTATTTTACAACAAATCGACAGAAAAAGCAGTTCAATACATGGTAATTTTATGTAGTAATTACTGTATTTACGAATTTAGCACCAAAACATTGCAATGTATTGAAAACATTGACTACAAAAACACTGGCTACTAACAAATTGACTACAAGTAAAGATAGAATTGCATAAAATGAACTTACAGTAATAACATCGTTGAAAATTAAATCAGTAAAAAATTCAGTCCTTGCTGTCTAGAGAAACAGTTGTGGATCTGGGTGGGAGGCAGAATGCGTTGGATAATCCAGAATGTTGGATAAGCGAATGTTGGATAAGTGAAACTCTACTGTATTTTTAAAAAATCCACAGGTGCAGAAAGCCAGTTATTTTGAAAGTGAGCTACTTACGCATACTTTTGATGTTACAGTAGAGTCTCACTTATCCAACATAAACGGGCCAGCAGAACATTGGATAAGAGAATATGTTGGATAATAAGGAGGCATTAAGGAAAAGCCTATTAAACATCAAATTAGGTTATGATTTTACAAATTAAGCACCAAAACATCATGTTATACAACAAATTTGACAGAAAAAGTAGTTCAATATTCAGTAAAGCTAAGTAGTAATTACTGTATTTATGAATTTAGCACCAAAATATCACTATGTAACGTTGACTACAAAAATGGGTTGGATAATCCAGAACGTTGGATAAGAGAGTGTTGGATAAGTGAGACTCTACTGTATGTATTTTTAGTCATAGTGAAACCCCAGATCTTCCTGTATCTTGAAAACACATGCATCCTTTCTTGAAAACGTTTGGACATTTGAAAATACCTGATTCTGTTATTTTAATCCATTGCTTTGCTTCTTGTGACAGGGTGAACCTGGTGTTCCAGGCCGCCTCGGAATGCCAGGTCTACCAGGACGAGCCATTACGGGACCAAAGGTGAACAGTTGTATTTCACTTGCTTTTGTTAATGTGGGATTTGTGTATTGATAGTGTTTAAATGCAATTTGTGTCTTGGTTTGTATTGCATACTGATTGCATCATCCAGAGTGTAACATAGTCTGGAAAGAGTTAATTGCTGAGAAGCAGTGTTGACCTTGATGTGTGGCTGGAACTGGGGAGTGTCCAGACACAAGTGTGTGTGCATTGCTGACTGCATCAGATCTGATCAATTCTGTTCTGCTGTCTGCTGAGAAGTCAATTCCTGTGTCTTTTGTCTGCAAGTCTGTTTGTCTTGTACAGTAAAACTTGTATATAGTTTTACCAACGTCTCTGATGTCTCTTCATTCTGATTCCATCCAACTACTGCTGCGCTGTGTAAATTATACTGACAGCTTTGTAATATTCCTTATATCAGTATGTTTTGTCTTTACTAGCCACTGTTTGTTATTAAGTATAATTACAGAAAACAATAATGTTTCAATAAAATTATTCTTTGCATGTCAAAAATTTATTTGGAACCTAGGCACTTAAACAATAATTAGGAAGGATGTTGTGACCATTTCTTCACACTCAGCACTTATGGGGCAAATAAGGCAAGACGGAACACTAAATGTGTCTGAAAAGGAGATATTGGATTGGAAAATAATTAGGGGAAATGTGAGAACTGTGCTTTTTTCACCAGCCGAGATCCGGAGGGCAGGGAAGTGGGATTGCAGTAGTCCTTAAGGATTCTTATCCCTTGACCAGATGACCCATCCTATAGACACATACATTTGAATGGTCACCTGAGGGTAGGTGACCAGGACAGAATAGGGATACTTGTAATGTACAAACTACTCCGCGACACTACAACTTCCCTAACTGAGCTAGCAAAATGAGATCTCAACAACAATACAATTCTTTATTGATTAGTCACTTTTGACCAGATCAAAACATGTAAAACATACAATACGTACATCTTGGTAACTCAATGTGAAACCTTTGCCCAGATTTTCTCAGATAAAGTTGCTTTGATCCACTCCAACCTTGGCGCCACTGTTTCTGCAGTCTCTGAGGATGTATGGAGAGCACCTGCTTGTCCGGTTTTGATGGATTCATTTCCATTTGTGCAACTCGAGGATGTGGACAAAATCCTTGGAGAGGTGAAAGTGACCACATGCATCCTAGACACCTGGCCTTCCTGGCTGATAAAGGAGGCCAGAGGGGGTTTGACTGAGTGGGTAACGGTGGTGGTTAATGCCTCCCTTCGAGAAGGCAAAATTCCAGCCAGCTTAACACAAGCTGTGATCAAACTGCTGTTGAAAAAACCATCACTGGACCCCACTAATTTGAGTAACTTTCCATCAGTGTCCAATCTCCTCTACTTGGCCAAAGTAATGGAATGTGTGGTTGCCTCACAGCTCCAGGGATTCTTGGTAGACACGGATTATCTAGATTCGGCACAGTCCAGCTTTAGACCGGGTCATGGAACTGAAACAGCCTTAGTCTCCTTAGTGGATGATCTCTGCAGAGAGCTCGATAACGGGGGGGGGGGGGGGGTGTCTCTGTTGGTTCTCCTGGACCTTTCAGCATAGCTCTATAGTAAACTTCCAGTAGAAGCTCACACTGGAGGACCTAGAGCAATGATGGACAACCTTTTGCGCTTGGTGTGTCAAAATTCACGAAAAAAAACTAGCATGACTTGGGTGGTGTGTCACTTAGAGAAAAGAACCATAATTTCGCAATATGTATAGTTTAAATAACAAAAATATATAATTGTAATATATAATTGTATTCAATAAATCAAAAACTATTTACTACCACTATTTCTATGTACAACAATCTATGGTACCTCTTGCAGTTTCCATGTTGATTTCTCTCTATTCTAGTTTCAATGTAGTCATGAATAATGAATAATATAATAATATAATGGTAATAATATGATAATATACTACAATAATAATAGAATAATAATAGATAATATACTACAATAATAATAGAAATATATATATATATATATATATATATATACACACACACACACACACACACACACACACACACACACACACAGTAGAGTCTCACTTATCCAAGCTAAACGGGCCAGCAGAATATAAGATAAGCGAATATATTGGATAACTAGCTTTGCCCGGCCATGCGTTGCTGTGGCTTATGGGAATCCTTTGTTGGCTAGGTGGAATAGCAGTGAATAGCCTTGCAGCCTCAAAGTCTGGCCGTTTTCTGGAGTAGCTGGAGCTTTTTGTTGTATGAACGTAGAGGCATGGGTGAGGGGTTGTGCTGCCAAGTTTGGTGTTTCTGGGATGTTTTGTTGTTTTGTCCTAGGCCGAAATTTCATTACCCTTTTATATATATAGATAAGGAGGGATTAAGGAAAAGCCTATTAAACATCAAATTGGGTTATGATTTTACAAATTAAGCAACAAAACTTCATGTTATACAACAAATTTGACAGAAAAAGTAGTTCAATACGCAGTAATGTTATGTTGTAATTACTGTATTTACGAATTTAGCACCAAAATATCATGATATATTGAAAACATTGACTACAAAAATGGCTTGGATTATCCAGAGGCTTGGATAAGCGAGGCTTGGATAAGTGAGATTCTACTGTCTGTATGTGTATATATATGTATATATGTGTAATGTGCATAATTCCTATGGAGTAAAGAACAAAAGCGCTGGATCAAATCACACCAAATTTGGCCACAAAAGACATTAGTCATCCAATCAATCTGCATGCAGCAGCATGTCAGCAAAAATGGCTAGCCGTGTCAGTGCTGACACACATGTCATAGGTTGGCCATCACTGACCTAGAGCTTTCTAGAGAGAACATTTGAAATCTACAAACCATTAAATCCACAAAAGTGAAACCTGCAAATGTGAAAAGTTGATTGTACTTACCGTATGTCTGTACTATTTGTTTCAAAGCAAATTATTTGTCATTATTTCACACTTAGGAGAACATCTTTCTTTCTTCCCTTCTGTCTCTCTTTCTTTCTACTCAAGGGTGATATCGGATTGCCTGGACCACCTGGCCCAATTGGGGAACAGGGCATAGGCATTCCAGGGCCTAAGGTAATAACCAATTGCTCAGGCAAGTACTTTTCACATGCCTAACCAACTATCATAGTGGAAAGTACATATATTTTCTTTTTGAAAAACCAAAGGGTGACCGTGGACAACCAGGACCACTGGGACCATTTGGACCTAAGGGAGATGGACATCCAGGCCCACCTGTAAGTATTCAAATACTTTTAAAATAATATTATTGTTTATAGTCCCTGAAGGATGGTGGTGATGTTGAAGATATCAGCAGACTCAAAGAATCTATAGAAAAGAGGAAATTTAGAGTGCATGGGATTTCAGTCTATCCATATATACCTTTCTCCTGACCCTATGCCTCTATAATGAGTTTATAAGTGGTCTCAAGGGTTCTCACTATTGCCTGTTCTCATTCCTCATTCTCTAAAAGTATAGAAGATAGCTCCAAGCCTGAAAATCCCATAGCTATTTTAACATGGTTTGAAACCTTTTTTTAAAACAAATTTTTATTTTTTAAAACACAATACATACATACCGTAGACATACAAAACATTTACAATTCCCACCACCAACACAAGGATTGTTTTCTTTTTACATATTAGTTTCTTTGTGAGATAATCTTTATATCTTTATCTTTATCCATTTTCATCCTACATACTATACTAGCTTTGCCCGGCCACGCGTTGCTGTGGCTTATGGGAATCCTTTGTTGGCCATGTGGAATAGCAGTAAATAGCCTTGCAGTCTCAAAGCCTGGCCGTTTTTTTGAATAGCTGGAGCTTTTTGTTGTATGAATGTAGAAGCATGGATGAGGGGTTGTGCTGCCACGTTTAGTGTTTCTGGGATGTGTAGTTTTGTTGTTTTGTCCTAGGCTGAAATTTCATTACCCTTTTTTATATATAGATAACAAACCCGTATTGGTCTTCTCCTATAATCTTTGGTAGAATAACTTCCAATCTATTTGCTATAATTTTCATGAATATCTTATAATCTTGGTTTGCTAAACTGATCGAACGATATGATTCTGGGAGCTCCGGTTGTCTATCTGGCTTCAGAACTGGAATAATTTCAGAAAGTTTCCATGTTTCCAGGACAATACCTCTCATATATACCTCATTAAACATTTCAGCCATATATGATACCAGCTCATGCATAAAGGTCTTATAAAATTCTGCTGTATATCCTTCTATACCAGGTGCCTTATATTGTTTCAGTCCTTTAATTACCTGAATTACTTCTTCCTGTGTTATTTCTTCATTTAGCATGTTTTTATCCTCCTCATTTCCTTTATTCCCAATTTTTATTTCTTCATTATTCACCTGTTCTTTTTGGTACAACTCCCTGTAAAAATCTCTCATGGTTTGAAACCTGATCATGGCTCGCAATTTCACAATGTGTGGATTTGGGGCCAAGATGCAAGAAGAATCTACTTTCAGTTGTTCCATTGGATATGTTTTATTGTAGTGGAGTATATCTTTCAGATCCCTCTCATCATCACTGCTGCCATCGCCATTCACAATGGTGTTATCAGTTAAACTGTTTCTCTCGATTGCTGCCACAAATTGCAAACTTAGAAGTAACGAATTACAGTTTATGTAGTTATCTTTAGCAGTTTCCTGCTTTTTACATTAAGAAGAAGGAACAAATTTCCATTTCTACCATCACATAGCAAGTAGGCGTGAAACTACACAGTTGGTGCAACATTTTCTAGTTATTTTTTTAAAGATGTGTTGGAGAATTTTACAATTTTGCAGACACACTTTTATCAATCCTAAAGTGATTTCTTAAGGACATAATATAAAATAATGAAAAAAAACAGTGACCAATGTAATATTGTTTTTACAATGACACTGTAATCAGTAATAGCAACAAATTAAATGTTAAATATTATGATGAATAGTGCTTAAGGTCATCCATTCGATTTCCCTGGAGAAGCAAATATTTGAACCCTAATCCCCAAAGTCATGGTCCAAAGCTCAAGTCACTACACCATGCTAGCTGTCTTGACAGGGATACAATTTTGAACACATAATGGGAAACATTGTGTTATCTTCAAACAATTAATACTTAAATTACTTTCCATAATTAGGGTCTTCCAGGTCTTCCAGGAGCTCCTGGGGAGCAAGGCCCTGAAGGGATTGGATTACCTGGACCAAAGGTACAAACTGGTAATTTTTTATTTAAAAGGTTATCAAATTATATCTTTTGAGCTAAACATATGGATGATTAGACTGCCATATAATAACTGAAGCCACATGAAGCCAGGTTTTATTTAATGTGCAATATGGGTATCCAATTTGGCAGGTATCACCAATCTTTCTTAACAGAAGAGCCACATATAAACATTAAATGTTTGAAACCTGAAAAAATGAATAAATATCACACACACTGTTATTGTTACATGCACATTTGTTACAAAAACTATAAGAAATTTTAAGAAATGCATGTAGATGATCATATTTATTCACCTTTAACAGTAATGTTAACATTGTTCGTTTGTATTAATTTCAATAACGACTAAGGATATAACAATATAAACATAAATTCTTTCAAATTCCTGATTGATGAATGATTGATGTTTTAACTATATTGGGTCTATTATGGAAATGAGTTGGGAAAATATGTAAACTTGCATATCATTAATATTTAATTAGACTTCCAAAAAATAAAAGAGGTAAAAACGTTTCCATTTTCATGTTCATATTTTTGCTTCTCATGTTTTGATTACATCATTAAAAGGTAAAAGGTAAAGGTAAAAGGTATGTTTTGATTACCTCATTATCATCATCAAATCACAAAATTTTCAGACACTTCTAAAAAAATTAAAGTGAAAAGAAACAACAAACGACAACATGTGCAACACAAGGAAACTCTACAGTGCCCAATATCCCACTAATTTCACTGCCAAGAATACAAACATACTTGCCACAATTACATGGTTACAAGCCATGCTCATTAGAACTACTGTGGTCAGCACATTGTACAATTACAGATTCCCCAATAAAATTATTTCATCCCTCACTTCAATCTAGGATTAAAATAGAATTTAAATACTTAAATATTCACCATGAACATTCACTATAAACATGTACTGTGAAAGTTCACTCTGAACATTAAACATACGTTAATCCACTGGACTTTATATCCAGTTATAACTCTTTGAAGAGAAAGTTATCTTTTATATGAATTGTAGTGCAAAAAAGAACTCAGTGAGCATGTTGTATGTCAAAGATTCACATGACTTGCAAACTACAATATGGACCTTATTTACTCACAGTTCAGAGTTGCAGGCATTACACTGAAAACTACCTATTTAATTCACTAACATACAGTTCAGTGTAATGCCTGCAACTCTGAACTGTATGTTAGTGAATTAAATAGGTAGTTTTCTCCCAAATACATTCCATGTTGATTACTGAGTATTTTGTATGTAACAGTGGCAACCATTGTGAAATTTGTTCAAATGTTTTTAGGGTGATCCAGGTGTGAGAGGACCAGCTGGTCTCCCAGGACCACCTGGGGAAGGCCTTCCAGGACCCAAAGTAAGTAACAACCACATCACAGTTGGAACATCGTGTCTCACAAATATGAGATGGTTTGAGGGATGTTGGAGCAAGTAAATTGTTTTCCTTTGAACCAGAGTTCCTACTTTTCTAAGAAAACTTTTTGAGCCTTCTGCCTCTGAACTGGGACACATCATTCACAGACGTACCTTTCAGGTAGGATAAGTGGTGTGTCAGGCGATATTGCCCTAGTGTCTTTTTTAAGATCACATCCCACAGGAATATTCTTAAATTGTCCATAACTGAAGTCTCAAACTTGTCAGCCGTGCTTCTGGCTGCACGCTCCTTCTCAATTTTGTCTGCCAACACCTGTGACATGTCCTTTTCCAAGTGCAAATTACCAGGTTCAAAACCCCATCTTAAATCTATCACTGGAATTCAAACTCCTTGGCAGTTGTCATGGGTCTTAGATATGGGATAAAGGGCTTTGTCCAGGGGGGCAATGGTGTATACCATGGTTCTTGCAGGCAACTCAGGCTGAGATGTGGTTTGGAAGTCTAGGCCAGGGGTCCCCAAACTTTTTAAACAGACCAAGTACTATCCAAGAGGGCCAAAGAAGACTTTAAGATCATGATGAGGAGGGGGGCCTAGTAGGGTATATCTAGATGCTGTTTTTATGTTTTAATATCTTTAATATCTTAAATTGTATTTATGTGTTGATTGTTTCTATTGATTTTATGTTATGTTTTATTTGCTTTGTATAATGAGGCACTGAATTTTTGCCTAAATGTATGTTGTACGCTGCTCTGAGTTTCCTGTGGGGTGAGAAGAGTGGGATAGAAATGAAGTTAAGAAGAAGAAGAAAAAGAAGAAGAAGAAGAAGAAGAAGAAGAAGAAGAAGAAGAAGAAGAAGAAGAAAACCGCACTACAAACTAGAGCTGACAGCTGGCACAACAAAACATTGCATTGAAAGTTCCTTGACAAAATTGAAGGAAAAGCTGATAAGAAGACCTAGCTTTGGCTCACAAATGGGACACAAATGGGATCCTTGCAGCCCAGGAGCAAGCCATCAGAACAAATGCAATTAAGGCCAAGATCGAAAAATCAGCTGACGACCCAAAATGCAGACTGTGCAAGGAAACCGACGAAACCATTGATCTTATCCTCAACTGCTGTAAGAAAATCTCACAGACAGACTACAAACAGAGGCACAACCATGTGGCCCAAATGATCCATTGGAACTTATGCCTCAAGTACCACCTCCCAGCAGTAAAGAACTGGTGGGATCACAAACCTGCAAAAGTATTGGAAAATGAGCACGCAAAGATACTGTGGGACTTCCGAATCCAGACGGACAAAGTTCTGGAACGCAACACACCAGACATCACAGTTGTGGAAAAGAAAAAGGTTTGGATCATTGATGTCGCCATACCAGGTGACAGTCGCATTGACGAAAAACAACAGGAAAAACTCAGCCGCTATCAGGACCTCAAGATTGAACTTCAAAGACTCTGGCAGAAACCAGTGCAGGTAGTCCTGGTGGTGATCGGCACATTGGGTGCCATGCCAAAAGATCTCAGCCGGCATTTGGAAACAATAGACATTGACAAAATTACGATCTGCCAACTGCAAAAGGCCACCCTACTGGGATCTGCACGCATCATCTGAAAATACATCACACAGTCCTAGACACTTGGGAAGTGTTCGACTTGTGATTTTGTGATACAAAATCCAGCATATCTACCTTGTTTGCTGTGTCATAATAAAATAATAAACAGGAGGCCAGTTCACGGCCCCTCAGACCGTTGAGGGCTGGACTATAGCTTAAAAAAAACTATAAACAAATTCCTATGCACACTGCACTATATCTTATTTTGAAGTAAAAAAAACCAAAATGGAAACAAATGCAGCCTCAATGTTAATCATCATCATCATCATCATAAAAATAATAAAGAGAGTTGGAAGCGACACCTTGGGCCATCTAGTCCAACACCCTTCTGGCTTTGTGCACCAAAACATAATCAAAGCACCCCTGACAGATAGCCACCCAACAACAACAACTACAATAATAATAATAATACCATAATAATCAGGGTTGGAAGATGCTGCTAGTCCAACCCCCTTCTGCCTTCGTGCACAAAAGGCAGAAGCAAAGCATCCCCGACAGATAGAAGGTGCGCACGGGGTGAGAGAGAAGGAGGAAAAAGTTTGCGCCTTTCCCTCCTCCCTTGCCTCACATGCACATTTCCCACCTCCTCCCTCGCCCTTTCCTCGGCGGCAATGGTGGTGGTTGGGGCGGCTCAGAAGATGGTTGCAGGCAGGCATGGCCAATAACAAGTACTGGGCCTGTTAGGAGATATCAGGAGCCAACAAACAAGGTAGATCAGATTTAGAGGTCTACCCTTATAAGCTATAACCAAATAAGGTTGTGATGTTTTTTCACCTTCCCATCACTTGTGTGTACTTCATAGGTATATGGGGACCAATATCCCCACATACATGGGAAAGCTTTCTTGAACCTTCTACCTCTGGACTGGGAGGTGGAAGCAAGAAGCTCATTTTAGATGCCACACTGAAGTGGATTATATGCACAGATATATATCCATTTTGTTTAAAATAACAAACATCAACCATTAGTTTAAAAAAATCTTAAAGCTAAGATCCAATGGTATATTTCAGGACCCAGTACCAGCAGAAGTGGAATATTCTTCTCCTTCCTTTTGCAGCTTTCTATTACCAGTGGTTCTCAACCTGTGGGTCCCCAGATGTTTTGGTCTTCAACTCTCAGAAATCCTAACAGCTGGTAAACTGGCTGTGATTTCTGGGATTTGTAGGCCAAAACATCTGGGGACCCACAGGTTGAGAACCACTGCATTATGCCAAATCACAGGTTTTTATGGTGCATTGGCAATTGCAGAAACAAGGGGATTATCATGCATTCTGACAGATGCAATGAAAATAAACTACAGTAGAGTCTCACTTATCCAACGTTCTGGATTATCCAACACATTTTTGTAGTCAATGTTTTCAATGCATTGTGATATTTTGGTGCTAAATTTGTAAATATAGTAATTACTACATAGCATTAATGTGTAATGAACTACTTCTTCTGTCAAATTTGTTGTATAACATGATGTTTTGGTGCTTAATTTGTAAAATCATAACCTATTTTGATGTTTAATAGGCTTTTTCTTAATCTCTCCTTATTATCCAACATATTCGCTTATCCAACGTTCTGCCGGCCCGTTTATGTTGGATAAGTGATACTCTACTGTATTGTTCTATTGCCTAAAGTCCAACATTTCTTAAACACATAGAGATAATTTCCACTGAACTCAGTAGAATTTACGTCTGAGTTAATCTGCAAGGCAACTAAGTATCTTAAATAATGTTATTGGGAAATAACATCCCTAAAATCAGCTCATTGGTCTTACTGTATAGGGGTTATAACAAAGCTGCAAGATGCATTAACAGAATATTGAGATACATACCGATATTTTCCATGTATTTTAAACAAGTGACATCGAATATAGTGGTATTTGTCAAAATCTTGCAGCCATTAACTTGAAAATACATTGTGCCATTCCTTCATTCAGGGCAATATTGGGAGGCAAGGACTGCCTGGAGCCTTGGGGCCTCCAGGTGAAGGTATCCAAGGACCAAAGGTAAAAACATATCATATTAGTTTGTAGATGTAATCAACACCACAGGAAATTAATTTTGCAAATGGCAGAGAATTTTTTAAAAGAGATTATTTTGTTTTAAAACTTTTAAAACTGGTGAATGAAAGCCAAGTACTTCCACCATAAGGTGGAAAACTGTGTGGAAAACAAGTTGGTTAATAGTTTCAAGTTGCTTTCGCTCTTCCTGAAACATTGGTGAGCAAATTAAAAAAAAAACCAGAACTAATTTAGGGAGTAATGGTTAGACAAATTCCTATCACATCTAATCCCAAGGACAATTCCAAGTTCCCAAAACTTTATATAAAAATAATATGTGCAGAATTTCATCTATATGGCTATATAGATGCACTACAGTATGCTTATGTGGCAAAAGACAATTTGGATAACATTTTGTTTTTAAATTTACACTTCTAGTCATAATTGTTTACTCTGGCTTGATTGATTTATGATATGTAGAAATATTTTTTAAACTAATAATTCTGACCCTCAGGGTGAGCAGGGAATTCAAGGAATGCCAGGACCCCGAGGGCCTCCAGGAGAAGGGCTTCTTGGACCAAAGGTATGATATGGAAGCCTAAAGAAAAGACTGCACCTGTGGGGGAAAAAATCTGAATTTTTTTTGTGAATAATTGTAAATATGTTAGAAAATCATAGTTATACTGTCACTGAATCCACTCCCATGTTCGAAAGAGCAAAGTACATTTTCCTTGATAGAATGAAATGTATCAGATTTGATTTTAATTATATCTTGATATGCCCAAGTATATCACACCAGAGTTCTATACTGTCTCAATTTGGAGAGAATCTCTGCAAATGTTGGACTAGTATATAATAGTCAATTTCAGTAATA
Organism: Anolis carolinensis; assembly: GCF_035594765.1. Classification (NCBI taxonomy): domain Eukaryota; kingdom Metazoa; phylum Chordata; class Lepidosauria; order Squamata; family Anolidae; genus Anolis; species Anolis carolinensis. The sequence goes on along the minus strand of NC_085841.1, from coordinate 211,931,546 downwards.
AATGATAAATCGCAATGATGGATGGAATAACGGCCTTTCTCAGGAGTGAATGATAGTTCGTACCATGGTGATGAAGTAAAAGTAAGATATTTTACAGATGTCCTGTAACTGATTCCTAGGGTGACCGTGGATCAGCAGGGGAAAGAGGAAGAAAAGGCGAAAAAGGGAACATGGGTGATCCTGGTTCAGCTGGAGATCCTGTAAGTATCTTCAACCTTTTCCAACCAGGAGCTTTCCATATGCCATAATTTAATCATCAACTACAAGATTCTGGAAAGCACCAATTTAGAGAACCGATCACTCAATTCCACTTCTACACTGCCATATAATCCAGAATATCAAGGCAGATAATCCACATCATCTGCTTTGAACTGAATTATCTGAGTCTACACTGCCATATAATCCAGTTCAGAGCAGGTAATCTGGATGTTATACAGCTGTGTAGAATGAGCCTTAGTATCTCCAAATAAGATGACTTGTGTCAAGCAAAAAATTGGATATGTGTATAAGCGCTTAAGAAATAATTTCATATGTATATAGAAACATTTTAGATAAGTCTCTCCGCTATCCTCCCATTGATGTTTATATATTTCAAAAGTGCTTAGACAATAGATAGGCACAGTCTTGTCCTAAGAATACAAAAATCTTTAACAAGAGGACATTTCAAAACTTCCTGGGATGAAAACTTCACAAAGTTAGTTTTTTGATTATAGCTTCCACATTCCTCTAGCCAACATGACTGGCATGATGTTATTTATTTATTTATTTATTTACAGTATTTATATTCCGCCCTTCTCACCCCGAAGGGGACTCAGGGCGAATTACAATGAACAATTATATGGCAAACATTCAATGCCAACAGACAAACAACATACAGTATAGACAGACACAGAGGCATTTAACATTTTTCCAGGTTCACGATTCCGGCCACAGGGGGAGCTGTTGCTTCACTGTCCACTGGTGGCTGTACTTCCTCATTCCTTTCCTCGTGTTTTGCTGGCAGATTTATGGTGTTGTAAATTAGTTAAATTAGCCTCCCGCATAAAGCATACCTAAATTTCCCTACTTGACAGATGCAACTGTCTTTCGGGGCTGCATAGGTCAACAGCAAGCCGGGCTATTTAATGGTCGGGGGCTTAACCCGACCCGGGCTTTGAACTCATGACCTCTCGGTCAGTAGTGATTTATTGCAGCTGGTTACTAGCCAGCTGCGCCACAGCCCAGCTGTGGGATTCTAGGAACAATAGTCCAAGAAAGTAAATATTCTGGATTTTGGACTTGAGTTGTTCTTCCAGTGATTTATAGAGTAACAGCATTTCAGTGAGGAAAATATATCCAGAGCTCCCCCTTACAGGATTTGTTTTATTATAACAGACAGTTATTTGCTTCCCAAATAGTTCTAGCATCTACCATAGTTAGATACATTTCATAATCACCTGCCAAAAAACGCTGGAAATGCCTTATTTAAAAATAACATGTTAGGTTAGGGATGATACAGAAGAGGATTATCATTAAGTATACAATTAAAAGCTGGATTTACTGCCTTGTATCTGGTAGCAAGGAAGGCAATATGCATGAGTTCTTAATACAGAGAATTTTAGTTTAAAAGCTTATATCATAATATGGCTGTTTGCAGATCTGGATTTACTAAAGGGCTAACTAAAGTACATGTTATGTTATCCATATAAACGTGTTCAGTAATTTCTGTGAGATTGCTTGGTGGTAATCCTCTGTAGCTGATACAGGAAAGTTTAGAGATGAATGGGAATCACTAAATACATGATTGATTATTATTTCAGGGCAAAACCGGACCAAAGGGAGAGCAAGGCCTTACAGTAAGTTAAAATTATTATTATTATTATTTTGAAGTAAAATACAATCTTGTTACACAATATTGGATCAATCACTTGTGGGAGTTGTGGCAGTGAGAAACAAATGATTCATTTGAAAAAGAGATACCGTACACAGAAAAAGCATAAGAAATTTAAATAAGTAAGATTTATTTACAACTAGCTGTACTCGGCCTCGTGTTGCTGTGGCCCAGTCTGGTTCAATGGGAAAGAAAGGATTGAGAAAGAGCAGGTTTCAGATATATGTTTGTGGGTAGGCAATATTTGTGGTGGTTCCATCGGCTACAACAGTTGCTAAGCGGGGAGGAGACTGCTTGGGCGTTACTAAGGGGCATGGTTTTACCTGTCTCAGGTGTGACAGGTTTGTGATAGTAGGTACATAAATACCTTAAAACACTCATCAGTTCGAATGCTATCTTGTGTCCAAATTTCGTCGCAATTGGTGAAGTAGTTTGGGAGATATGAGATCCCCACAAATGGACATTACATTTTAATTTATATAGATTTCCTGGCAAATAGAAGAAAGCTATTCAAAGAACATCTCTCTGCTATATGAAAAGTCTCAAACTGAATGTTTCATCACAAGGAGGAGAAATCATGGACTATAGCGATTTCTCTGCTCATTTGTTTACTTTGTATCCTGTCATAGTTGATGGGCTCAGAGCAGCAGCCAATAGTTTTTCCAAATGTTAATAGTCTACAGTAGGTCATAGTGTTGTATTAACTTCTATGGGGTTTTTTTTCAAAAAGATTTTACTCTATAATGTAGATGTTCAAGTTTTATTTGGTATTTCTATATGCCCCATAAACCAATTGATTTTCTTCAACAGGAAGCCCTTTTAACATTTAGGAAAAGGACAGCCCTACTTTTTGGAGGGAGCCATTCACCTTTGGCTAACTAGCCTTGGAAAGTTAACTGCCCAGAACGCCAATTATTAGCAAAAAGGCTCCTCCTACTTACATCTAATGCTCTGATGGTATAACAACTTTAGACAACTCACAGGAGACAGTGTATGAATACAAAAGTAATATAATCCCTAATGAAATGCAGGTAGCAGAGTGGTTCACTCACACTAAAATGACTGCATTAAGGGAAGTGAATCTTACATGTTACAAGAAATTATTTGCAGTTAGAATTGGATTAGAATTGGGTTAGAATTGGATTTTTCTGCAAGGGCAAAATACAGTCGGCCCTCATTATTTGCTAGGATTTGGTTCCAGGACCACCCACCTACTGCCTGTGGATACCAATATCTGTTGAGGCCCAAGTGCCATTATCATATAATGATATAGTAAAATGGTGTCCCTTATATCAAATTCCAAAATTAACGTTTGCTTTTGGGATTTAAAAAAAATAATTCAAGCCATGGATGGTTGTTTCTGTGGATACAGAATCCGTGGAGATGGCTGTATATATTACATATCTAAGAGTACGTGACATCGACAACTAAAACTTCCAGGATGTAATGAAGCATTTAAAGCATTGACTTAATGAACTGATAATTAAATGTTTTATTTTCCTATCATGAAAGATATTAGCAATTCCTCAAACAGCAACAAGTAGTTTGGATACACTTAGCAGATGCCTAGTTATACAAGTACAACAGCTGTTCAGTACTGTATGCATACATTTTCATTGTCTTTTCTCACCCAGAGAGAAGATATCATTAAATTAATTAAGGAGATCTGCGGTAAGTTTTCAACAAATGTTGCCATTTAGGTTGTATGACAATTCATTATTCTGACTATTCACGGCATCCCCAAACCAAAGATATCCGCAACTCCAAAGGGAGGGGGGATCATTATTGATCTGGGTTGTGAGTTTTCCGGGCTTTATGGCTATGTTCCAGAAGCATTCTTTCCTGACATTTCGCCCACATCTATGACAGGCATTCCCAGAGGTTGTAAGGTCTGTTGGAATCTAGGCAAGTGGGGTTTATATATTTGTTTATATATCCAACAGACCTCTCAACCTCTGAGGATGCCTAGCAGCAATTTGAAATGTACAATTCAGAATTTTTCTAAAACAACAAAGTAGATTACAGATAATCTGTTTAAGTATACTAGTCTACAGTCCAGAACCAGATTGTCCTTAAAACTGCTGGAGTCTGTTGAAAAAACCCAAGGCTCATTTTGCCATTTCCCACAGATATAATTGTGACAAACGATTTGTACATTTCATTCAACCCAAAGACCTTTATTAAAAAATATCTCGTATTTTACTGTGTTCCGTTTCATCTTTTGTCCCATCTTATCTGTAAAGTTTTAAGACACTCATACGAGGTTGTCATTAGTAATGTGACAGTGATTTTGTAGCACTTTTAAGGGAAAAGACAAAATATGAGTTGCTTTAATACAGTAGAGTCTCACTTATCCAACATAAACGGGTCAGCAGAATGTTGGATAAGCAAATATGTTGGATAATAAGGAGGGATTAAGGAAAAGCCTATTAAACATCAAATTAGGTTATGATTTTACAAATTAAGCACCAAAACATCATGTTATACAACAAATTTGATAGAAAAAGTAGTTCAATACGCAGTAATGCTATGTAGTGATTACTGTATTTACGAATTTAGCACCAAAATATCATGATGTATTGAAAACATTGACCACAAAAATGCGTTGAATAATCCAGAACGTTGGATAAGCGAGTGTTGGATAAGTGAGACTCTACTGTACTTTCAAATATTCAGGATTTGAATTATTTCTTTTTCCTTCGCAGGCTGCGGCATTAAATGCAAGGAGATACCTATGGAGCTTGTGTTTGTGATTGACAGTTCTGAAAGCGTTGGCCCAGAAAATTTTGAAATAATCAAAGATTTTGTTACTGCTCTAGTAGACCGAGTAACTGTAGGGAGAAATGCCACCCGAATTGGGCTAGTCCTCTACAGTCTGGAGGTTCGACTTGAATTTGGGCTCAACAGGTATACGACTCAGCAGGATGTGAAACAAGCTATCAGGAAAATGTTATATATGGGAGAAGGCACTTACACAGGAACTGCCATCCGCAAAGCAACCCAGGAAGGATTTTTTGGGGCTCGGACTGGGGTGAGGAAGGTTGCCATAGTCCTCACCGATGGCCAAGCAGACAAGAGGGAAGCTGTTAAACTGGATATTGCGGTTCGAGAAGCTCATGCAGCCAACATTGAAATGTATGCCATTGGAATTGTAAACACTTCAGACCCAACACAAGTTGAATTCTTGCGTGAGTTGAATCTCATTGCATCTGACCCTGACAGAGAACATATGTACCTCATCGATGATTTTAATACTCTTCCAGGTGAGCATGCAGACTTGTCTCTCGGGGAGAAAAAATATTAATTAATGTCACTGGTTTTTATAAGATGAGAGGCCTTAGGTTCATGTGTTTTGTTGTCTTTACTCAGAGATGCCTAAATGAGGTATAAAACAGAAGATAGAAACATGGCATCTTCCAGATGGTTTTAAGTACAAATTCCCAGATCTCTTAGGCCCCATCTACACTGCAATATGAAATCCAGATTATATGCTTTGAACTAGATTATATGGCAGTGTGGACTCATATAATTCAGTTCAAAGCAGATAAACTGGGTTATCAGTTTTGATAATCTGGTTTATATGGCAGTGTAGAAGGGGCCTTAGTTTTGGCCCCATAGTCTGAGCCTTATGGAACTCATTTTCTAAAAGATCTAGAAGGCACTATTTTTCATTGCCCTGATCTAGGAAGAGTTGTAGTCAATAGAGACTATACAATATAGGAAATGTATGTTATATAGAGCAGCTGATAACACATGCAAAACAGATGCATAGATTTACTTATCTGTTATCATGTTGTGGTGGTGAAGAGTGCTCTACGAGGACTATGGAAACCTAGCTGCCAATCTGCAGTCAGCTATTAAATTCATGGCTGCGGTGGCGCAAAACTTGTGCCTGCTAAACTGCTGACCTGAACGTTGGCTGTTCGAATCCATGAGACAGGGTGAACTCCCATCTGTCAGCCCTAGCTTCCAATGCAGGGACATGAAAGAAGCCTCCCAGCAGGATGGTAACACATCCAAGCGTCCCCTGGGCAATGTCTTTTAGACAGGCAATTATCTCACCTTAGAAGCGAATTGCAGCATGTTCTTAATTTGCTTCTGACACGATTTTTAAAAGCTATTAAATTGATTGTGACTTTATAAGATTGTTATGAGGAAAAGCTCCCATATTTTGGGGAGTTCATAAAATTTGGTGGGCTTTTCCCAGGTTTGGGAAATTTAATCATGCTGATATATTGCTTCCATAGGACTAAATCAACATGGGTCTAAGGCTTGAATGTATAGTACATGCCTTGAAAACTCCCACTTTTTTACAACTTGAAAACTTCCACATTTTCAATAAGAACCTTAGCGTTTGTTCCTACTTTTTGAAAACCAGAAATATAAGATCTAGGGTGTTACTTGTCCTAATTGACAAAGTCTTAGTGTTACATTGCTTTTGAATGCTGATGTGCTGTACCAACTCTAAAAGAGCTTGGAATTGGTCCGGCTAGATTTTTAATATTATCTATCTTCCAAAAATAGAGAAACTTGTTTGCAAATATGATCTGTGAACTAGAAGATTTGCCTTTTTTAAAAAATCTAGAACCTGAAGAAATCCTACTGTATTTTATGACTTTAGCTTAAGATAATAATTTTTGTGTTCAGTAAAATGAGAGAATTTGTGCTGTAATAAAGTGCAAAGTGCTGTAGGTTGTGGGGTTGTTGTATGTCTTTCGGGCTGTGTGGCCATGTTCCAGAAGTATTCTCTCCTGACTGCTGTAGGTTGCATTTCAGAGGCATAAACTCTCAAAACCACTTCTGAGTATTCCTTGCTTAAGAAAACTCTTATTAAATGCATGGGGTCATTTTTTATCATGTCATAAGTGACTTGAGAACATACTGCAAGTCGCTTCTGGTGTGAAAGAATTGGCCGTCTACAGAGACGTTGCCCAGGAAATGCCTTGATGTGTTAGTTGGGAGGCTTCTCTCATGTCCCCACAAAGTACAGCTGACAGACAGGTCACCCCGTCGAACCAGCAACCTTCAGGTCAGCAGTTCAGCCAGTACAAGGGTTTAACCCATTGCGCCACCACGGCTCCATATGGGGTCATCATAGGTTGACAGATGTCTTGAAGGCATACACAAGGAAAGGACTGAGGTATTGTCATGCAAGATAAAATATGGAAGCAGAACAAGTGTCCTATGTACTTTGTTTCTCCGAGTTAAATACTCAACGGGTACATTGCGGATATGATACCCTATTAAATTTAGATATCTGGAGGGATGAACAGCAGGTAGTTGAACATGTCATTTGGAAATAGACTGATTCTGGGCAACAGTATTTGCAGAATTGGGTTATTTCTCTAATTACAACATTAAATTTTTCCTGGCATTGGGTCTTCTGTTGCTGTACATCAGAAACAATGAATCACTCTTGTATAAAGAGTTATTGGTTTTCTGTCTAATACCCAAACTAAAGACTCTTCACCCTTGAAAATGCAATTATGAGTTATCCCTGTCTTAACTGTAATGAAGAATCCTGGTAATCCTTCGGCTTGCTGTATGAGTTAATAAATGCTTAGGCTATAATGTATGCACTGTTGGGCACAGAATCATAACATTCTATATGCAAGGATATACTTCTTGCTTTGTAGACATACATTAACATATATAATTATAGTTTTCGGTGGCACAGATAGAACATAATATTCTAATTATTGCTTCAAAGTACACTAAAGTAACAATGTCTTTTTCTTTTTAAAAATAGCATTGGAATCCAAACTAGTTAACCAGTTTTGTGAAGATGAACATGGTGCCTTAATATATAACCGAATTGGAAATGGAGGAAGCATAAATGGTCCGTCTATTCACTCAATATCATCTCGTTCTTCCCAATACATTCTACATACTAATAGTCATAACGGATATGCAGTATGGTCAAATGGATATGAAACATCTATGAAAGAGAATTCCATAAATCCTGGCCAGCCTTCTCAAACATTAATTCCGGTAATCATTAGGTTTCTGCTATTTTCTGAATTCTTTTGCTTTATTTGCAATGATTGTGTTGCCATTAGATTCTCTTTTCATTCCAGGGGCCCTTTCATACTACACAAACAGCATTATCCTTCTATTTCGATGCCTCAACAGCATCTTGTGGAATCCCATAGATTTGCAGTTTGGTGAAAGACTGAAGATGTGTCTGAGATTTCTAACTGCTCCTGAACTATAAATCCTGGGATGCTGCAAACTGTTGCAGTGGAATCATAGTGTTATAACGGCCTTTAATTAAAGGGGTTTTAGGATTTTGAATACATATTTTTAATAAGCTACAGTAGAGTCTCACTTATCCAAGCTAAACGGGCTGGCAGAAGCTTGGATAAGCGAATATCTTGGATATTATAAGGAGGGATTAAGGAAAAGACTACTAAACATCAAATTAGGTTATGATTTACAAATTAAGCACCAAAACATCGTGTTATACAACAAATTTGACAGAAAAAGTAGTTCAGTACCCAGTAATGTTATGTTTTAATTACTGTATTTACAAATTTAGCACCAAAATATCACGATATATTGAAAACATTGACTACAAAAATGGCTTGGATAATCCAGAGGCTTGGATAAGCAAGGCTTGGATAAGTGAGACTACTGTATTTGGTTCTGGTTAATGTTAATAACGGGACAAAGTTAATACCAACAATTTTGGAAGCTCAAAATCACCTGATTGGAGCTATGTAGAGTTATAGTAAAACCACTTCAGTATTTTTAGACCTGCATACTATTTTTTATCTTGACATTGTAGTCACAGGTGGCAATTTAATGGTGGAAGCAAAATGGAAGGGAATCTAATAATTGTCCAAATAATACCGAGAACAATATTTACTGATGGAAAAGTCACATTAGCAGAACTAAATTTTGTTTCAGGACAAAGAATCACCTGGAATATTTACTGAGAACTATGAGGTGGGATCAGATGGAGAAAGTCTCTCCTTCTTGGCTCCAATTAATAACAAAGGTAAGTATTCTCACCATCAGGCTCCTAACAGCACAAGGCATAAACCAAAGAAACGACCTCTATTAAATCTTTCCTTTCTAATATTATATCCTGCAGCAGTTACATCAGCAATGCCATTGTCTTCAACATCTTCGCTGCCACCCCCACCTCTGCCATCTCTAACAATAGAAAAGATGTTGTCGCCATCTCATTTATCAGCTACTTCCACAGCACCTACGCCAAAACCAGGTCATTCCATAGATCCAGGTTTTCTAAATACATACATTTTCATCTACAAAAATGTGGAGTATGTTTCCAAAAGATACCAAATCCAAAAAAAGGTGAAAATGAGTTATAGGTGGCAACACATTATTAGCTAGGAGCAGAATATTTTGTGCAGATAAAACCTACCAAAATGTAAAGAGTTAGGAAAATTGCATTTTATAGCAAAAGAATGCAGATCCTCAGCACATTTTTTTCAATTCCTGTAAAATATGTTCAAATGGATTAGGTACCTTTGGGAAACAAGCTCCAGAAATGTATAGTAAATAAATACTAATGAATTTTAACGTGCTGTTGTTGTTTTGATGTGGCAGTTCATCTAAGAGGAAGTCAAATTAACCAAAGCTTTTTCTAGTGTTGCTGATCTGGCCAGAATCTAGCTTAGTATCTCTGCTGATGGAAGAACTCTTTCTCTCTGGATCCAGGAGGAGATGGCTGCCTCTCTGATGCACAGCAGTACCTTCTTCTTCTTCTCCTCCTTCTACTTCCCTCTGAACCAGTCCCCACTGTTGTTCTCAGGACCTACTGGGCAGCAAAATGAAGGAGGAAATAATCACACACAGTCCAGTTCCTTGAAATAAAATTGGCAATTTTTATTTGGCTGCAGATTAGACAAATCGGGCATAGCATAGGGCAAGAATTTAGTCACTGCTAATTAGTCTGACCACTAACCAATTATTTGCCCACTTAGTCTGGAGCACACCCCAAGATGTTCAAATAACATAAACCTCTCCCATTGCCTGGACATAGGGTAGGCCCATCAGCCCCCAAACTGGTCTAGAGTCTTGATGTGACATTGAAAGCCAAGAGGTTGGATTGTATGGCCCTTCTGGTCTCTTCCAACTCCATGTGCCTGGCCCATTGATACAGGTGTCTAAAATCCCTTTTTAGCCATTTAAACTGACATCTAACTGACCATGACAGGAACTCAAAATATAAAGCAAAAGGAAGAGTACGTTGATAATTTAGCAGCAGTGGTCCAAACTGAGCAGTGACTTTCTTGTATGCCCTAAATGTGTGCCAGAAAGGAAAGCCTCCCTCCTAAGTCCATCTCACGTCACAAGAGACCTGCTACAGGAGAACAACCTTTTCATTGCCCTTTCTCTTTGAATGGTATCTATGGTACTACATTGTAAGATCTTTCTAAAGTTCCCTAGGGTTTCAGACACTATTCTCACCTAAAAGGCAGAGCCTTCCCAGTTTGGAATTGAGAGTCCCAATTAATCTTATAGTATCCTACCTTTCAGATGTTTTAAAAATGTCTTTATCCCCTTTGTCTTCAGCTTACTTCAGTTGCTCCAAACTAAGTTTGCAGTGCAAAAGCAGTTTTCGCTCAATTAACTCCGCAGCAAGGAGAAGAGTGAGTGGACTTTTTCTCTTCCCGGTCGGATCAGGCAAAAGCAAACTTGTTAGATTAGTCATAGCAGTTTGCGGAAGCATGCCCATATCCTGTTAAAGAAATTTCAGCCCCCTTTAATGAACTCAAAAATATGCACAATTCAGTTATGTCTTTAAGTAGAAAAGAAAATAGTTCATTCACTTTAGTTCAACAATGGTACAAAACAAATCAGAGTAGTTGATCTCCCCACAGTATAATAACAAACACTTTCTTGAGTGAGTCTTCTACAATGACAGGAAATAAACATAGTAAACATGGCATGCAGATAAGCAGTCTTTCTTGACATTGACTTCAGCTTGTTTTCAGCTTCCAAACGCCGCATAAAAGCTCCCGGCAACAAAACAACTACCCCCGTGAGCTACCAGATCTAAGCAGAGCTAAGTTAAGCTAAAAACTACAAACTTAATGCTTTGTTTTATACAGTAACCAGAGAACACACCCAACTAAGCCAGAACAGCTGTTTTACTATTGTAAGAAAATTATTCAGATCCTTGCTATTATTTAGCAAAAAGCCTATAGTAAATTGTTAGTAACGACAAACCCGCGACAGCCTCTCCTACCTTATTTGTTCTTTATGACACTGCTTGACCACTTGCCTGATTTTCATTTGTAAAGTACCAATATATGCCTGTCAAATCAATTTTTCTTCCAGTTGTAGCTAATGTTTTGAAGATCTGGGGGATTGTTCAACTTTGCAAAACACTTTGGGTGCACACACACTCTCTCTCTGACAAAATCTATACATTTAACTGGCAATATTACATTGATATTGGTTCTTTTAATTGCAACTTTATTGCGATAATTATTTCTTGAAAGTAAAAAAAAAACCAATGCAATGCTTTTGGGTTGGAAAAATTAATTCACTTTCAGCATAATTGGGGAAAAAATGTTTAAAAGTGATAGCAATTTTTGGAGGCCTGCCGTTGGGCCATAAAAAAGAAAAAAAGGAAAAAAACCAATGCAGTGCTTTGTTTTTGTTTCTCTAAGAAAATATCCTGAGTCCTCCACAGTGTAAGTTAAGATTAGATCAAGGATCCTGCCGTGTATATATAATAAAATGGTATTATGACAAGCAAGCCAATTCCTGTGCTCAGTTTTGGTATGGTGGTTGTGATGGAAATGAGAATCGCTTTGAAACTGAAGAGGAATGCAAAAAGACCTGTGTATTTTTCTCTGGAGGTAAGAACCAATAACTGTTTCTACAATTAAAATGACTTATCTCTTGTATTTTTCAAAAGTACATTATATTTGTGCTTCCAAAGTTTTGAACATTTAAGGACCTCAAATATAGTTCATTTTCCCCCTTATTAAAATCAGCATCTAAGAAAGAAAATATGAAAAATTAAAATTATCCTTGGCGACGGTCTTTGAGATGTATATCTGTGACTATACATGGCAGTGGTGATTACAGTGGGCCTTCAATATTCACTAGGGTTTGGTTCAAGGACCAATGTGGATACCCAAATCCATGGATGTTCAAATCTCATTATATACAATTGACATTGTAAAGAGGGCTGGCTGTACCACAATGAAACAACTATACCAGGCAGCTAACTTTTAGTATTAGAAAATAGCAGAACGTTCTTAGTTATTTATTGGTGTCTTTTTATTTCCCAGTAAGGTTCCTTGGTGTATTGGGAAATTTTCTATCTGAATTATCACAATGGCATGGCCAAATTTTGGTTCCTATACACTTTTAAAATATATCCAGCTGGCTCAGACTCCCTTTTGTAAAGAGGGCTCTTTATGACATGGATAGGATTATTATAGGACTGGGAAAATGCAACTAACCTAAAAAAGTTTAACCAATTTTATACCAGTATCTCCATGGTTTTCCTTGTTATATGAATACAAATGAAGCAGATCATTCAAGGCCATTCCCATGATGGAAAATGACACAAGCACATTTGCAGCCAACCCTCCTTTATAGGGAGTTGTTGTTGTTGTTGTTGTTGTTGTTGTGATGTGTCCTTAAGTCATTTCTGGTGTATGACGATTCTAAAATTAACACACCAAATAGTTTTTCCTGGCAAGATTTGCAAAGAAGCAGTGTTTGTGCTTTCATCACCCAAACTTAAATATTCTCACCTTAGATCGACCGCTAACTTTTAGGAAACACTGTGCGAACACCAAGCACAAAGTAGCTGCACGCAACAACATCCTGTGGAAACTTACTGGTAATGTAGATCCACAATTAATAAGAACATCAGCCCTGGCCTTGTCTTACTCAACTGCTGAGTACGCCTGTCCTGTCTGGCACAAGTCTGCCCATGCAAAGCAGGTGGACATAGCACTGAACGAAACATGCAGAATCATCACAGGATGCCTTAAACCTACACCTGTTGATAAACTCTACAAGTTAGCTGGCATTGCCCCCCCCCCCCCCCATGTGCGACAGGAAGTTGCTGCTAACTGTGAGAGAAATAAGGTTGAACATTGTGAAAGCCATCCATTGCATGACTATCAGCCTCCTCCCAGTAGACTCAAATCAAGGAAAAGCTTCGTGAGAACCACCACTCCTCTTAATGTTCCTCCAGCAACTGCCAGAGCATCCCTCTGGGCAGCTAAACCAGGAAATCCCAACTGGGTCCCCCCCCCCCCCCATGAGGGTCTTCCTACAGGGGCAAACCAAGAATGGGCAACTTGGAAGTCCCTGAACAGACTCAGAAGTGGAGTTGGCAAATCAAAAGGCAACCTGGCAAAATGGCACTACCTAGAAGAATCCTCTACCTTGTGTGACAGTGGAACAGAACAAACTCAGCATCTGTATGCTTGCCCACAATGCCCTGCCTCATGCACAGAGGAAGAACTGTTTAAAGCTATTTAGCTGCTTGTGATCCCTTTATTTTACCAGTTTTAAACTTATTTATTTATGCAATGCTTTTCACATGAATTAAAAAACCCAACTCTTCAAAGCGGGCACCAGTGAACAGAAAAGGGAAGAGGGGGGAAGATGGTACATATTTTTATTTTTAAATGGAGTGATGATGGCTCATTGAGTTACAATAGGAAAATAGTATTTATAGTAACTGGAAATTAGTGTTCAGTTTTTAGATGCATCGTGTGGTTACACTTTGTTTTGCATCCATACATATTAATGCAAATTATTTATCTTGCCTATTTTATAGGTGTCTGAAGGATATTAACAGAAATCAGCCTGAATTCCACAGGACTCCTTTTGACCTGAAAAGTGGAGTTTTAATGCATACTTTTAAAATGTACTTACTAAAAGGATAGATTACTATCCTTACGCCACTTACTCTTGTGTAGTCCTATGAAAGTCAATGAGAGAATGTATACCATATTGTTGAATCGAAAAGATAATGTCCCAACAGTGTTTGGACACTTGATGGACCATATGTGTTTGGGTTTAAAGTAATATTGAATAAAAAACAGCAGAGAACAATAGGCCACTCTTATGAGCAAACGGGTACAAGTCTTATTTTACTGTATATGTTGATTCAGGGGAACCTATCCATGTTCTTTAGTGAGAAATGCAATAAAAGATGGGATGTTATTTTTATGAGTAGCAAGGATCCAGTGGAGAAAACTCCATGAGGGCTGTGAGGAAGAGGGAAGCTCGAATCAAGTGTCTTGGTTGGAAAATACCTAATATGACTCATTCCTCGACACTCAGATTCTCAACACATATGACTGAGGATAGATAGTGGGAACATACCAAGGATACAAGCAAACCCTGCTGCTAAATCATAGTTAGAAGCAGCAGCAGCTGATACAAGACTGGTTGAGTATCATGCACAGCGTGTCAGAAAACCTATTAATCTAAATAAGTTTGTTTGTTTATTTGTTTGTTGGGCTTTGTATATCTACAGTAAATGTGTACAATATATTTTGTGAATTAAATATATACCAATTCACTTCTGCAATGGTTGGTTTCTGTTTTTATTATGGCAATGTAAGTAAAAATAAAATCTCTTTTTCCCTTCTTAATTCAGAATGAGACAGTGTGTGTTAACTGTTCTTGAAAAGGAATGCTTTTGGAACTCAGAATATTTTTTTCAAAATTATACCAAGAAAAATAATATCCTAATTGTGATGAAAGGAAAAAAGCAAACATACAACGGGACTGTTTTTTAAAAATACTGTTCCAAAAAGAATACTAGCATATATTCCCAGAATTGCCCAGATTTTTATTTTCTTTGTGTAGCTCTGTTATTCAAAAATGGGACCCCAAAAAGTGGAGGTTCAGGTAAATGATTTCCGGTTACTCAGTTTGGCTTCAGAAGCAGGAAAACACCACCTACCAATTTCTCCTTTTCACCATCTCCATATAATGGGCTCTAGGTACCAGAATGTCCTCTTCAACACAGCCCCAGAATTGAGTCCTGAATGCAAATTCAACCAGGAAGCATATTGATCCTATGGGGACACAATTCTCCCCAAAGGAAATCCCAAGCCCATCATCCAGGGATTGCTATCAATTGCTATTGTTTAATCAAGGAGCCCTTCTCAGCTCTAATACCCACCAGCAAACATTGTCTCCCAGGTCATTCCATGCCAAGTGGTTTAAACCTCCCCATCATCATGTCTCCAATTTTGTTAAAATGTTAGCTTTAGTGCCAATCAGGTGTTAAACTAAGTTTCCCAAAACTTACATGTGAAAAAAGACCTTGGGGTCCTCGTGGACAACAAGTTAAAAATGAGCCAACAATGTGATGCGGCTACTAAAAAAGCCAACAAGATTGTGGCCTGCATCAATAGGAGTATAGTGTCTAGATCTAGGGAAGTCATACTACCCCTCTATTCTACCTTGGTCAGACCACACCTGGAATCACACTGTGTCCAATTCTGGGCACCGCAATTGAAGGGAGATGTTGACAAGCTGGAAAGTGTCCAGAGGAGGGTGACCAAAATGATCAAGGATCTGGAGAACAAGTCCTATGAGGAGCGGCTTGAAGAGCTGGGCATGTTTAGCCTTGCAGAAGAGAAGGAGAGGAGACATGACAGCCATGTATAAATATGTGAGGTGAAGTCATTGGGAGGAGGGAGCAAGCTTGTTTTCTCCTGCCCTGGAGACTAGGACATGGAAAAACGGCTTCAAACTACAGGAAAGGAGATTCCACCTGAACATTAGGAAGAACTTCCTCACAGTGAGGGCTGTTCGGCAGTGGAACTCTCTGCCCTGGACTGTGGTGGAGGCTCCTTCTTTGGAGTGTTTTAAGCTGAGGCTGGATGTGTTGTTGAAGGCTTTCATGGCTGGGATCACAGGGTTGTTGTATGACTTTCGGGCTGTGTGGCCATGTTCCAGAAGTATTCTTTCCTGACGTTTCGCCCACATCTATGGCAGGCATCCTCAGGGGTTGTGAGGCATGGAGAAACTAGGCAAGGAAGGTAAATATATATCTGTGGAGAGTCCAGGGTGTGACAAAAGTCCTTTGTCAGTTGGAAGCCAGCGTTAATGTTGCAGCTAATCACCCTAATTAGCATTGGAAAGGTTTGTCTCTTGCCTGGGGGCATCCTTTGTTCAGAGTCATTAGCCGTCCCTGGGGCTCCTTTGCCCTCAAAGTGTTGCTTCCCATCTACTGTTCTGATTTTTGCGTTTCATACTGGTAGCTAGATTTTGTTCATTTTCATGGTTTCCTCCTTTCTGTTTAAGTTGTCCACATGCTTGTGGATTTCAATGGCTTCTCTGGATGGCTGGGAGTGCTTTGAATGTGATTTTCCTGCTTCTTGGCAAGGGTTTGGACTGGATGGCCTATGATTCTACGTCAGGAGAGAATGCTTCTAGAACATGGCCATACAGCCCAAAAAACTCACAGCAACCTGAAGAGTTGTCGCTGGAAAGAGGCCAATTTAGTCAAGAGTGCAAGGCAGGAAGGGGAGGAGAAACTAAAACAGAGAGGGGATCCAGGCCAAACTCTCCGGGAGGGAGAACCTCACAGGCTTAGAGAAAAACAGTCTCCCAGCACATCAACCACCTCGAACACAGAGACCTTCGCGCATGCGCACAGAGGGGCCCCACTTCCTCTGCCCGCTGAGGCACTTTGTCCCTCGTCTGCGCCCGTCAAGAAGTTGCCAAGGAAGATCTCGGGGACGCTGAAGGGAAAGGTTGATAGTCGGCATGGCGGCGGCAGCGGCAGCTGCAGCGGCGGACACGCTGTGGGAAGACAGGGACGTCCGCTTCGACATCTCCCCGCAGTGAGTGATCGCCCGCACCCGGGAAAGGGAGGTTCGAAGGCCCGTTCGCTTCGAGGCCTCCTTCGCTGTTTTCCAAACGCCACTCCTTTGGGACTTCAACTCCCAGAAAGCCCAGTTGCCTTGGCCCGTGAGGAGGGATTCTGGGAAGGCCTCGCGCTTCTTCCTCAAGTCCTTGAAGGAGCTAAAGATAGGCAGCCCAGTCTGCAGCTACATTGTAGAAAGGAAGGATGCAATTTGGCACCACTTCAACTGCCCTGGCTCAATGCTGTTGGAATCATGGCACCGCTAACGAGGTCTTTCTCCTCATCTGCCAAACAGTGCTGGTGCCTCACCAAACTACAATTCCCTTGATTCCATAGCATTGAGTCAGGACAGTTAAAGTTTAGTCAGAATGGATTTATGCTATGCACTCGCAGAAGTCTTCCACACGGCTGAATAAAACCCCACATTATTTGCTTTGAACTGGGTTACATGTCAGCGTGGACTGAGAAAAGGTAAAGGTTTCCCCTGACGTTAAGTCCAGTCATGTCTGACTCTGGGGGTTGGTGCTCATCTCCATTTCTAAGCCGAAGAGCCGGCGTTGTCCGTAGACACCTCCAAGGTCATGTGGCCGGCATGACTGCATGGAGCGCCGTTACCTTCCCACCGGAGCGGTACCTATTGATCTACTTACATTGGCATGTTTTCAAACTGCTCGGTTGGCAGGAGCTGGAGCTAACAGCGGCTGCTCACGCTGCTCCCGGAGTTTGAACCTCGGACCTTTCAGTCTGCAAGTTCAGCAGCTCAGTGCTTTTTACCCACTTCGCCACCGAACTTTTGAACTGAGATAACCCAGTTCAAAAGAAATACTGTATTGTGGATTATCTGCCTTGATATTCTGGATTATATGGCTGTGTGGAAGGGTCCTCTGGGCTCTTCCAGACAGGTCCCATATCCCAATATCTGATGCCAGTTTTTCTGCTTTAAACTGGATTATATGACTTCGCAGTGCCAGATAATCTGGGATAAACAGAAAACCTGGGATCAGAACCTGGGATATAGGGCCTGTCTGGAAGGGCCCAGGCCTCCTGGACACTACCATATAAAATCCAGAATATCTGCTTTGATATGGGTTGTATGGCACTGTACTCATATAACCCAGTTCAAAGCAGATAATCTGTTTTATCTGCTTTGATAATGTGGACTATATAGCAGTGTAGATCCAGCTTCAGATGCACCTCCCGCTAATCACCACTTGCACCTCCCGTTATTCACTATCTGCAGTTTTACATCAATCCTCCACGTTTTGTTTCTATGCTTCAAGTGTGTATTGTCAAGCTCCATGGGGTTTTTTCCCTTGTAAATGTACAGGACAAAATAATAATATTTTTTTCTTTATTACCAGCCTCTCTGAGCTGCGGGAGACAACATAGTTAAAATACTTCAAGAAAACAAAGCACCATAAAGTACATTTATATCCATAAAGTACATGGTGTCACCATAAGTCAACAGTTGATGTCAAGGCACATACATATATATAGCCCTATGCCTCTGGGGTAAATTTGAGATGGGAAATATGTTGAGCCTGTCATGTTTTACAGTTTGCTCTTAAGCGTGATGGGCTTTACAGCTTCTTGAAGCTGTGCTCCAGTTTCTTAAAACTATTATCTGCTCTTGGAGCTCTGCCGTAAGAACTCACTGGCATAAGCTTACTTAAAGACTAATGCTGATAAAGAATTGCGTACTAAATAGTCACACACAGGCAGTGCACAAGTTACAAATATACAACTTACAAACAACTCATAGTTATGAACAGGGGTGAGACAACAGGAAGTGAGAGAAATCTACCCATAGGAAGGGAAAACCACTCCTGGAGGAGTTTTCATGGGTAAAAGAGGTTTCTACTGAAGCTTTCTCACCAGTCCTTATTTCCACAACAAGCCACATTTTTTAAAATCTGATGCTCACAGGGACAAAGGCCATTGTGTCTTCTGCTCCCAGAGAGCTGTCATACAAACTTTGTAACTTGAAAACAGTGCCTGATTTGCTTCCCATTACTTTATAAATTTCTTTTCCTTTTTTGGATCATGATGGATGCCATCCTCATAACTTGCTTTGGGACTTCTTTTTGGTTGAAATAGAATAACACATATTTTAATAAATCAATAATTGTAGGCCAGAGAGAGTATGGGCCCTTTGAAAGATATAGAAGACCTTGTTTTTTGTGAGTGCATGTTGGACCATAATTTCCTCAGAATGTTAGATTTAGTTTCTGGTGGCCACTATAAATAAATACAAGCCAACTGTTATGATCCAGTGTCTAAAAATACCATATTATCATAGGCAAATGAAAATGAGACCAGGAGAAGTTCTCATTGATTGTTTGGATCCTATTGAAGATACCAAAGGAAACAATGGAGAAAAAGGTAACCCCTGATGTGTATATTTCTAGATTCTAAATTACAGGTTGCATTTCTAAACTTTTCTACATCAAGCAATTTCCGAACAGCTGGGAAACAGTGGGGCATTTCTGAGTTGTCAAAAAAATTATAGTGATTGGAATAACATTAGGGATTTCTGCTTCACCCATGAGGCATCATTTTTGACTGGGGTGGTCACAAAGTGGGTAGACTCATCTTCAGACAAAACATTAATTGAAGAAACCCAATTTCAGATGGAGAGTTAGTGATAGAGAAGAACACGACTCCAGGGGCTTCCATGGACAACAGCTAGGTCTTCTTTGCCCAGTAAAAGTTTCCCACACATATTTTTGATCTTTCCCCCTTTTTGTCAGCTACCATGAGTGCTATATTTTGTATTTCACAGAAAATGGTTTGTGGGTAGAATGAGGCCTACTAAAAGCCTCAGAGTGCTTCCCTGCAGACTTTGGGGGAGAGAGAATTGTTCAAGATTCTGTTCAAGAAACCAAATTTGCCATTTAAAGATTATTCATGTTCCCATTCTTTCACTTAAGTCCAAAACGGTCTTCAAAAATACGAAGTAGCAGACTTAGAAGACTCCTCTGGGCCTAAAACTGATCCAAAGAGAATACTTTCTGTAACTTGGCCAGTTGTACAACCTGAAGCTTCAGGAATTTTTGGCTATTTATTTATCATTTTTCTTTTTCATGGGGAATATTGGAATTTTGAAAAATGGATAGATGCATTTCATTGAAATCTTTGGAGAGGTCAAAATGGACCCAGGGACCAAAGAAGTTTCCCACCTTTCTAGAAAGTCTTATTTTTATGAAATTTTAAAGTATTAGAGTTCATTACCTCATTTCCCCCAGATTTGGTTGGAATATAGATCTTGAAACATTTTATATTTTCCTATAATAATTTACTTCTTTAATTTGTCTTTAGGCTTTTTTCTTGTAGAGTATTACTATATATAGACAGACCATTGCCCTTAGAATACTATCTTCTAGAACTAAATCCATTCTCTAAGTGACGATTTCTGTTAATTAAAGAGGAAGCATCCACGTGCAAGAGTGTGGTATCAGGAGATTTGGTAGAATCCTAAGATTTACAAAATAACCTCCCACCCCACACACAAAATTCCCTCAAATAGCCCAATGAGGATTTGGCATACAGAAAGGAATATATGAGGAACAACACTAGGATGAGGGAATAATGAATAGAATGGAGTATTCTGGGAAAGCACATTGCTACCTGGAGGAATCTTAGAAAACGCACTTCATGTCTTGATTTCATACGTATTTTTCATTCTGATTATTTATTGTATGTGTAGTATTTATTACTTCTAATGTTACATTGAATTTAGAGAGCCCCCAGATGGCATAGTGGACTAAGTGACTTGAAGGTTGGGTTGCTGACCTGAAAGCTGCCAGGTTCGAATCCCACCTGGGGAGAGAGTGGATGAGCTCCCTCTATCAGCTCCAGCTCCATGCGGGGACATGAGAGAAGCCTCCCACAAGGATGGTAAAAACATCAAAACATCCGGGCGTCCCCTGGGCAACGTCCTTGCAGACGGTCAATTCTCTCACTCCAGAAGCAACTCCGGTTGCTCCTGACACGAAAAAAAAATTGAATTTAGAGAAGCGTAATAGGGCTGATGGAATAAACAGTCCAAAATGTAGAAGACCACATGATTTCTATTCCTCATATGGTGGATCTTTCCAAATTATGAGGAATTGCACTACTTAGCCATTTAACCTCTTTCACCTCTACAGCATTAAAATATGTTTTAATAGATGATTCATGTAAATGTTCCATCTTTAACTTTCCAGGTAGACTCTTGGTTACAAACCTTCGAATTATTTGGCATTCTATAGTATTACCTAGAGTCAACCTCTGTAAGTATCTCTCCTATTCCTCCTTATTATTAGTAGCATTTATTTATATAGCACCATCAATGTACAGGGCACTATACAAGTAAAACATTCAAAGACATTGGTTTCTGCCAGAGACATAGAGTGTAAAATATATGACCTTAGCAGAGGAAGCAGAAAGAAGGTCTGTTTTATCTTGGTTGTATGAAGATAAAACAGCTAACTGCCACAATGGGCATGCTGTCTCTCAGCTTATGAGACACAAGTACTCATATGGTTTTACTATTACTGTATCTATCATTCTATTTTGTTCTGGGATAGCTTATTCCACGACAGTGCCAAGACAGCTTTTGTCTAAACAGAACCTTTGTTGACAAACAGTTGAGTTGTGTAGTGATGTGTAGCTGGAAAGTATCGGCAGAGATGTGCATGTTTAAGCATGACAGTGAATTGATATAATTATTCTCATATAAATGATACATCAATAAATGTTTTCCAAATATTCAGGGTATTACAGTGGCGCAGTGGGTTTAACCCTTGTGCCGGCAGAACTGATGACGTGAAGGTTGGGTTGCTGACCTAAAGGTTGCTGGTTCAAATCCAACCAGGGGAGAGCACAGATGAGCTCCCTCTATCAGCTCCAGCTCCATGCAGGGACATGAGAGAAGCCTCTCACAAGGATGGTAAAAACTTGAAAACATCCAGGCATCCCCTGGGCAACGTCCTTGCAGATGGCAAATTCTCTCACACCAGAAGCAACTTGCAGTTTCTCAAGTCGCTCCTGACACGGAAAAAAAAGAACATCTAATTTATATTACCTAGAAATGTGAAATCTTGTCTTGTTCCACTTTGATTTTTTTTGTTTGCTTTAATTTGTTTGTCCGTTTGATTTAGAAAAAAAACATGGTATTTCACACTTTGAAATGTTGTTTTAATATATGTTGCTTCTTCACAGATCTGGCGCTGAATATTGAACAGCTCTCAGACTGGTATATAGTGACATCTTTAACAATATTATTTTTCTCTTATTTCTTAGCTGTTGGTTACAATTGTTTTGTGAACACAACAACAAGAACTGCTAACTCAGTAAGTTCTAATAATAGAATTTTAATTACCAATTATCTTGTTAAATATGCCAGAGCAATGGAACTCCTTTCACCTTAAGAGGTGTTAATTGCCAAATCTTGGGCATATTTACTTTTAGATCCTTATCAGAAGACATTTTTATAGCATTATTATTCTACTTTAATTGCCATGGCAACTTCGTATGGGATCCTGTATTTGCAGTTTAGGAAGCAGCATTTAGAGAGCCCTTGTGCTTTCTTTTGTAAACTACAAATGCCAGAAATCCTCAAGATTTTTCTGTTGGCAGTTAAAATGCAGGATAGCACTGTAACAGTAGCAGGCATGGGCAAACTTCAGCCCTCCAGGTATTTTGGACTTCAACTCCCACGATTCCTAACAACCTGTAGGGCTGAAGTTTGCCCATTCCATAGTGTGATAAGCTTGTTAAGAATAAACCCATTTAGTTTAGTACAGCTTCTTATCTGACATGGATTACATAGGATTGTCATCCAAAGCCTAGGCATTTTTGGATGTATAAAATGTTTTGATTTAGTTTGCCTTCTGGTTCCAGTATAGAAATTGATTTTGTATGCTATAATTTGTACTGAATACATTTCACTGTGTCTTGCTAGTTTAATTATAATAATTGTTCTAGGGATATTTTTAAATGATAACATTGAAAATACAAAAATCTGAAGCATACAAAAATATTATGCCTCATACTTTTCTTACAGAAATTAAGAGGCCAGACCGAAGCACTTTACATTTTAACCAAATGCAACAATACACGTTTTGAATTCATATTTACGAATGTGGTTCCTGGGAGCCCCAGACTTTTTGCATCAGTTATTGCTGTACACAGGTAATTGAGCTAGAAATATTGGCTGAAACACTCCTGATGCAATTGGATTGGTTGCCTGTGATACATAAACATTCAGAATGAAAGCTTTGTGTACATTTTGAAACTGAATGTAACTTTGCACTGGCATGCAGATGCATAAAATCAGCCCAAATGTCTAGATCATGTCATCTTATTTCCCTACTCCTTTTTCCTTTTTATACCTTAATTTCCAATACATTCCAGAGGTATATATGTCTTTATCCAGCCATTTAGAATTAGGTTGTTTAATTTACAAATATGTAGTTCTGTGTGCTTGAGAAGTCCCTTGAATAGAAAACTGTACCTTATTTGGAGGTTGGCATGTTTTACTTCTGTATTATTGTGCAGTTACCTCCAGAATTTGCTAAAGAGGGGGAAGAAATGGGATCTGCAACATATAGTTGCAGTGTGTTCACACTAGATGACAGTATGTTGCTCTTCAGGTTTTGCCAACCTGGTTCTCCTCCTTCTCCACTACTTTTTAATTTTTTGACAGTGGATATACAATGACTATATAAGACCTTTTACTGGTCTTAACATTAGCTAAAATCCTGTGGGCATTAACCAGCTTTAGTTCACTGTTACTGAGAATAATAATTTTAAAAGATACCTTGAGTTCAAATTGATTTTAAGAAATTTCATATAATAGTACAGTAATTACATCTGCCATTTAATTTTCCTTTTTTGTGAGTGGGTATTTGATTAAATTATTTTTAATGCAACAAAATTAAAAGGGCAAGATAATAGCCTTTTTGGTTTTATTTTAAACATGCTTCTAGAAAAGCCAACCTTGTTTTTTATTCACAGAGCTTATGAAACATCTAAAATGTATCGCGAACTTAAACTGAGATGTGCATTAATCCAGAACAAGCAGTTGAGATTGTTGCCAAAAGAACAAGTATATGACAAAATTAATGGGGTCTGGAATTTATCTAGTGATCAGGTAAAGTGCAACATTAAGATTACATATAGAAAATGGCAGTTAGACAGTGTTTGTTCCCTCTTCCTTATCAAATTTCGCCAAGGATCATAAACTGATTTCTTGAAACAATATGTGGTGTACTGCAAAATGTTAACCTTAGTATTATTTTATTTTCTTTTTTTTAAATGCATCGGCAAAGTTTGTCCCTCCAGATGTTGCTGGACTACAGTTGCCATGAATATGCAGGAGGGCAGATAAGAATTACAGTCTAACTTTTGGAGGGCTGCATGTTTTACCTATACTTCCACTCCACCATTAAAAACACTATATATTAATAATAATATTAGTGACTAGCATAGAAGAGAATTGTAGCAAGTTTCTTTTAAGTGGAATCAGTACTTAGGTAGATCAGAAGGAAGATTAAGTCAACCTGTAGTCCAAAAGCCTTCATCAAAAGAAACATCTGAATATAGCAGAAAGTCTTCAGAGCAAAAGCAACAGCCAAAACATTTTGTAAAATTGATACTATGGTGCAGAAAAATATATTCGGGGGGGGGGGGGCAGTAAGAAGCTATGACCAGGAAAGAGATAAATAAAAAGGGGAATCTTTTCTGAAGTACAGTAATCTTGCCTACATTGCTTTTAAAGTATTTTGAAATACTTAAAAAGTGGCAACTGGAGTGGGGCAGGACTTAAAATGTTGCTGGAGGAACTTGGACTCAGATAAAAGCAAGCCGAGGCATTTGATGTAACTTGAGCTGTGCTGGCCCAAGGTGTCTCTGTCCAGTTTTAAAAGTTTCACTCTTTTAAAAAGTGTCCCCTAAAAGCTCTCTTCATATTATTGAATAGCACACACAATTGTGTGTTGCAATGAAAGGAATAGTGCAGAAAAAGTCTTCTTCCTCCTTGATGTTCTCTGTCTAGGCTAGGCCAATATGAAATCAATTGCAGTAACTGATTTAGTATTTATGCTGTAGTTGCAGTTGTTTTGCTAAGCAGGAGCCCCAGAAATGGGGGGGGGGGGGTTTGGGGGGGGTAGCATGTAGGTTTTTATTAATTTTGCCTACTTACAAAGGGAGGGCAAATTATGTTTCCCATTGTCATTGAATCAACCTTAAATGTAAAAACTATTACAAGCACAGAGTGCGCTCCATGCATTCAGTGTAGCTTACTCCCCAGTAAGTGCATAGGCTAGATTGCAGGCAACCTGTCATTATTTCTGGGAAGGCTCAGCAACAGCAGCTGTTATATTATTCTTAGTTCTTTATCATGCAATACTCTTTCGATTAATAATTCCCGAGGAAGCTCAACTACATAGAAATCTTCGTGGACCAAACTTTGCCAGATCATTTCAAGCGAGGCTCATTCCTTCCAGCTCAGTCTCAATGGGTGCTTGAGCTTAGGATCTATGTTTCGAAGCAGAACTGTTTTCTTTTTGGATGCTAGTGTTTCCACTGTGGCATACGTAGCTAGGATTACCTAATTTTAACTTGCATGCCATCACATTTGAATGCCATATTATTTTGAGCCTTGTCGGAACACCCGGGGGGGGGGGGGTTGTCCTTTCAAATTACATTGTAATTCTTCCCACTTCACCATCACAAAAACCTTATCCAATGAGCTTCGTATTTAAACGTTTTACTAATTTTATTTTTTGTTTAAATTTTAAATAGACGCTATACTGGTGTAGAAGATACAAACTAATTAGGTTTCTTTTTTGTAGGGAAATCTGGGTACCTTTTTTGTCACAAATGTAAGAGTAGTTTGGCATGCCAATATGAATGACAGCTTTAATGTCAGTATACCTTACCTACAAATTGTGAGTACCGTGATATTACAGTTATCATTGTCAACCAAGTATGAATAATGATGGCAAATCTTATTTCAGTCTAATATATTATTTGCGCTTAGTATGTTTTTCTCGGGGAAATCTATGCTGCTATTGTGAATTCATCACTATTGACTAACAAACTGGAAATGTTGTGAATATATGTCTCCTGTGATTCTTGAGTTGGATGATGGTGAGGAAAGTGGCTTTCACTTTGGCCTTGGTTCTTTCAGTTAAAGGCCTGACCAGAATGAGTTTCCTGGGATAACATTATTTAATATTTACTTTTCAAAAATTCCATGTGCAACCATAAGTCTAAAAAAGTTTAAAATGTATTTAATAGAGGATCAGTTAAAGACCAGAGGAGTTAAAACCGGTTAAAGCCATTCAAAATAGTGCAACTCAACACATACAATAATCTATTTGTCAAGCACAAAATGAAAAGAGAAATTAGCGATTTTAAAAGTTATTTGTTGATTTATTTGGAGCATTTATACTTCATCCTTCTGCCAGAAATGTCCCCAGCAGAGCTTACCTGACATGTTTTCCAACCTTTCATTCTGTCTGCCTATGGTATAGTTTTTCTAATTGTTTGTGGAGGGGGCTGCATTATGTGCTGCTGACTATTCTCATGAGATCCCATGGGTTGTATTTATCCATTTATAAATAATGTTACTCCAGTGATATCATTAATGAGTAGTCATTTAGACCTTCAGATTTACAAGACATGCCAGTGATTATATTACTATATGACAAGTGAGGTGGAGAGCTTAAAATATAGTGACTTGTGTAACATCTTCAGTGAGTTGTGATGAATATTTGCAATGTGGGATTTTGGTTCTAATGTATTAGGAATCATTATGCTACACAAACTCTAAAGGAAAAGCCAGGTCATTTGATTTCCTTGCTAATCGATTACCATACTAATTGTTAATTGAAGTGGTTGTAGTTATATATAGTAAAGGCATGTGAACTGTGAATTTTTACTAAAGTTCGCCAAATCATATACTTCTTAATATTCTTGTGCTTTACTTGGAAGAAGAATGGTGCTAGAATTACAAATTACTAAAAATAGAATGATGTACAATAATGTAGAGAATAGTCACTGTTGGCAATATTGCTTCTTTTATGGAATCACAGTGGAAGGAAACGTTTCAAACCAAAATAACCTCCTTTGTTTTTACCAGCGCTCAGTAAAGATAAGAGACTCAAAATTTGGCTTGGCCCTTGTCATTGAAAGCTCTCAAGCGGTAAGAAACTCTCATTTTCATTCAGCTTACATCATGATCCTTAAAACTAGTCAATCTTCTTTTACAAAAATGAATTCAAAAACCTGTGCATGGTGATAATGTCTGCTTTGTTTAAGGGAGGGGTGGGCAAAGTACAGTCTAAAGTCTTCCTATAGCATCTATCAACTCCCACGGTCTCTTTTGTAAAAAGATATATAGCACCTGGGGAGGAACACTTGCTACATACTACCTCTGTTCCTGCCCCTCCCCCATCTTTTTTAGATCAATTGAGACCGTTTTCCCAAAATGAACGTGACATTTGTAATTCCCTGGATAAGAAAATGAACTCTTCTGAGCTTAAAACAAGCTAAAGAAGTCCTTATACAGTATAAAAGAACCTCCAAACTTCCTGAGAAGTTGGGGTGGAAAAATGATTTTTAAAAAATCTGATGCCCCTCCCCTCAAAAACATTTAGGAGAGAAGGTTCAGCCCTGTTTCTAGTAGAAGGTGTACCCATTTCTCTGGGATTCCCCCTGTCTTTAGGACGTCATGGCAGTATGACAAATAGGACAGCTGAGTTATGAATGTAACAAATAATGACCATGATAAATGAGCACCAGGTGACTAGTGAAATCTCTGAATGAGACACCCGCATGTCAGTTTGATCACTTACTATTTTGAGTGCCATGTTCTTGAGAAACTTTTAACAAGAATCTTGGAATTATTTTCTTCTGAGTAGTTAAGGTAGGATTGTTTGTGAATAATTTACCTTAGAAATGTATGTGTCCTTGCTTGCCTTTACCATAATACATCTAAAATTAGATTGATTTTTTCAATACATTTTCATCTGAAATATTACTATTATCTTTGTAGCTAGCTTAAATTTATAATTTAAAGTTATATTTAAAACATATACTCTACAGAAGTCCAGAAATAGTACAATCCTATACTTTTTGATTTTGATGTAAGTCCTGGAGGCGCAGCTGGTTAAACCTCTGAGCTGCTGAACTTGCGGACCGAAAGGTCAGCGATTCAAATCCGGGGAGCTCCTGCTGGTAGCCCCAGCTTCTGCCAACCTAGCAGTTCAAAAACATTCAAATGTGAGTAGATCAATAGGTACCGCTCTGGCAGAAGGTAACAGCGCTCCATGCACTCATGCCATGCAAATTGACCTTGGAGGTGTCTACGGACAACACCGGCCTTTCAGCTTAGAAATGGAGCTGAGCACCAACCCCCAGAGTCAGACACAACTAGACTTAATGTCAGGGAAAAACCTTTACCTTTAAGTCTCATTGAGCTTGATAGTGCTTGCTCCCAGTTTAGTATGTAGGATTATAATTTAAATCACTGTGTATCTGTAAAATTGCTTCAGCATATTAGACTATATTGTACAGATGAATACAACTTAAATTCATATTAGCTTAGTCTTGCATTCTAATATTATTTGTGGCTTATCTGTGAATTGCTATACAATTTATAGCCCTGAAAATTGACATACAAATCAGCAAAAATATCCGAATCCAAGTAATTATTGAATTCCTTTGGTTTAATTTGTTTATATTATTTTTTTACAGACTGGAGGTTATGTGCTTGGGTTTAAGATTGACCCCGTTGAAAAACTAGAGCAAACAGCTAAAGAAATAAATTCACTGCATAAAGTCTTTTCAGTTAATCCTATATTTGGAGTGGATTATGAAATGGAAGAAAAGGTACTCAGATTTAAAGATGTGCTGTTTGAAAATTAAATTAGTCACTGTTTCTGTCTTTAAAAGTTTGAAGGTATAGATATTAATAGTTGCTAAATTTGTGTTATTTATTAATCTGCAGCCCAAGCAGCTAGAGGATCTGACAGTGGAACAGCTACAGGATGATGTGGAGATAGAAGCAGATGAGCAGACAGATGCTTTTGTGGTAAGGTCCTCTTGAAAAATAACAACTCTCTGATTTATTTCTATAACTTCATGCAGATGTACCCTTAATAGTTTTCTTCTACAGATTCTGTACCTTATATCTGGTAGTATGTCTCATCAAGTCTAGTTGAATGTGTTCAAACAAACATGTTTTACTAAACACCTGTTAATGAGACTGGGATCTACAGAGATTTTTTCAAATTTCAAAATAGTTTCACATATCTGTATTTTTAATAAATTATTTAGATTCTTAATTATATTGCAGCACAGGATCCCCATGAAAGTGAAAAAAATGACTTAAAATGTCATTTTTTCCTGAGATAATATCTATCTAGGAATCTTTAGGTTCTCCAGCATAACTCTATGATCAACTTCCATTGGGACATTTAGGGAACATTAACCATAGAGTTGGATTTGCCTTATTTATTTATTTATTTATTTCATGTCAAAAGCATTGGATTTTGGATTTGCCTGATATTACTGTATTGTATTGAATCTAAGGTGTACTTTTTCCTGTTTAAGGGGCTTCAGATACCTTATATTTCTTAGGGGTGCCTTAGATTCAAAGGTGCCTTAGATTTGCTGGATTTTGATAGTTTTTTAAGTGTCTTGGCCCTGAGAGGGGAGGAGCCTCACTGGCTCCGCCAGCCCGCACCATTTTATCCTCAGCCTCAGGAAATGACTGTTTACCATCTGTCTGAGCTACGTGAAGCTTCCTCCTTCTACTGCCCCCCAGTAAGTTTAGTATATAGACTCATGCAGATAAGATGACTTCCATGTTTCATCACCCATCCACCCATCCACCCCTCCTCATCCCTCAGGAAAAATTGTACTACAAAACTGATTTGAAACAAAAAATAAGGTATTGTGCAAGCAAAGGAAATAAAAAAATATTATAGGAAAACTGTTTTTTCCACAATTGAAGCTTCAAAAATGGGGTGAATCTTACATTCGATGGTGTCTTAGATTCGGTGAAATGTGATAGTATATTCTGCAGTTTTTTAGGAAGCCAATCCTAACCTTGTTTTTTAACTCACTAAAGACATTTAAAGAATTGATATCTGTATTACGATACATCATCTTAAAGCGTAATTCCTAAATGATTCAAAACTGCTATGTGTTGTGCTTATTAACAGAAATGTTTTGTTTATATGTAAACAAACTTACTGAAAAGGAAAAGGAAAATATTTTTCTAATCATCTTAGATATAACAGATATCAGTAGGTTTTTCACCGAACTACGATATGTTTGAATTAACTCATATCTAATTTTTAAAATATTGTTCAAAATGTTAAATAAATGCTTTTTTATTTTTCTATTGTAGGCTTATTTTGCTGATGGGAACAAGGTAATAAAATTTGTATTTTAAAATTATAATGATGCATTAGTCCCTAACTGATAATTTTAATATTTTTGTCCTTATTTTCTGTCTTCCTTCCCTCTTTCCTGAAAAAAGCAACAGGACCGTGAACCTGTTTTTTCTGAAGAGCTAGGACTTGCAATAGAAAAACTAAAAGATGGATTCACACTGCAAGGACTTTGGGAAGTAATGAGTTGACATTCATTTAAACAATTTTTAATATATAAATAAGTACGCTTAGTCATGCCCCAGTACTTTTTAACAAAGAGGCTAAAATACCTGTTTATGGAGATTTTGTGAAAGAACAGATAATTATGTACAGTGTATAGTTTACTATAGGAATTATATTTGTAAGATATATTTATGTACTGTATTTTAATATGTATATGGTGCTTTAAGTTTTAAATTATTTGCTTAGAATATTTGTATTGATTTCATATACGTCTAAATTGTGTTATTTAACAAAATAAAATGAGAAAAGATGTGATACTTCTGAATGATTCTTGTCATTTGGTACCTATAATGCCTTGCAAACTGTTTTCAAATGAGGACTTCGAAGTTTGTTTGCCCAAATGTAGCTGTTTTAAACTCTTCCTATGTGTCCTGAAGAGACAATTAAACAATGCTGGTCCTACTGTAATTGCTACACTCAGTTGTAACCACATTCCTTCTCTAACTCTCTCAGTGTTTTCAAACTCATAGCCCAGTGGTCTCTAAACTTGTGTCCTTTAGGTTTTTTGGATTTCAACTACCAAACCCCCCAACCATCTTGGCCAACAAACCAGAATTCTGGGAACTGAAGTCCCAAACATCTGGAAAAACCAAATTTGAATACCAAATACAATACTATTCCTATAAATTAGAACTTAAGAATTTGTTATTAAGCATTGTATGTTTTGTTTGCTTCTGGGGATGCTCTTTTGTATTGAGCCCATTTTAGGTGTTATATGCTGTGCAGCACAGCCCTGTATGGATGGGCATTTATGTCTAGCCCACGTGTTAAGCACTAACAAGATTATTAAAGTGCATTAAAATTTTGGGACTTGATCCACGTTTTTATTGTTACTGTTGTATACTCATATTCTTTCTTTTCTCTCTCTTTCATTGAATAGTTGGTCAGTGCTTTCAGCCAATTAACCTTTACCATTGTGTGACAGCCAAATAAGTTAACAGGACATAAATAACCTTTCAGATATTGATTACATAGTTTATTTTTCTAGGAGTATGAACTGCCTTCATTTGTCTATAATATTATATTTTAAATGTTTTTATGAATGAACATCATACGTTTGTCTGATGATTCCATATTTTCAAATCATGTTTGAGGGTAGCAACAAGAATGATTTTGAGACCTATTTCATAGCAACTCCCTTTGGATCTAATTTTGACTCCTTGCTAATGTAAGGTTCTAAGTATATTCTATAAGTAATCTCAGTGATTCAATGTGTGTAACCAAGTAAAACTGATTCCTTAGTGACTAAAAGCAACAGTTGCTTCTTTCAACCCATAACAGCTGCAAGCCCTGCTCTTCTTTCCATACCATCCATCCGAAATTCCAATTTGTGAAAGTCTGTATCTATATTTAGACGTCAAGATTAAATTACAGGACCTTCAAGCCGGGCAAAGTGCACTGATCTGCCTTTTCCAGGCAGACCTAAGTACCAACAAGAGGGCTCTCTCTCAGCTCCTTGTCCAGATCTCCCACAAAATGGATTCTCAAAGAGAACTCACTGAAGAGCTTCGGCTTTACCAATCCACTCTTCTGCAAGATGGCCTCAGGGAGCTTTTGGAAGAGAAAAGGTTTGTTGATTGTTCCCTTAAAGCTGGAGATAAAAGCCTTCCATGCCACAGACTGATTCTGTCAGCCTGTAGTCCTTACTTCCGGGAGTACTTCTTATCTGAGCAAAGTGAGGAGAAAAAGAAAGAGGTAGTCCTTGACAATGTTGACCCTCTCACCCTTGACATGATTGTGAAGTACCTTTATTCTGCCAGTATTGACCTCAATGATTCGAACGTTCAAGATATTTTTGCCTTGGCGAGCCGCTTTCAAATCCCCTCCGTGTTCACTGTGTGTGTTTCCTATCTTCAGAAGAGGCTTGCTGTAGGTAACTGCCTGGCCATCCTTAGGCTGGGTATTCTCCTCGACTGCCCAAGACTTGCACTTTCTGCTCGCGATTTTGTGTCAGACCACTTCGTGAAGATTTGCAAAGAAGAGGATTTCATACAGCTTGCTCCCCATGAACTCATCTCGGTTATTTCACAGGACGGCTTGAACGTTGAAAAGGAGGAAGTGGTTTTTGAAGCCGTAATGAGGTGGGTGAAAAAAGATAAAGAAAACAGAATGAAGACTCTTGGAGAGATCTTTGACTGTATCCGCTTTCGGTTGATGGATGAGAAATACTTCAAAGAGCATGTTGAAAAAGATGATATAATCAAAAGCAACCCCGATCTTTCCAAAAAGATCAAGGTAATAAAAGATGCCTTTGCTGGGAAAATGCCTGAACCTACCAAAGGTGCAGGAAAGTCAACCCAAGGAGAGGTTAATGGTGATGTCGGGGATGAGGACTTACTCCCTGGTTGTTTGAATGATATTCCAAGGCATGGGATGTTTACCAAAGAGCTCATTCTTCTCATCAATGATACTGCTTCGGTGGCATATGACCCTACAGAGAATGAATGTTACCTGGCAGCACTGTCAGAACAGATTCCTAGAAATCATTCCAGCATTGTCACAAAACAGAAGCAGGTCTATGTGGTGGGAGGACTGTATGTGGATGAAGAGAACAAGGAAGCGCCTTTCCAGTCATACTTTTTCCAGGTATAAATCTTTTCTCTTGTTTCTCATTGTTGTTTAGTTCTGCAAAGGGGTAAATAGATTTTAAAAGATTAGGTCCACATACTAAAAGACATTGCTTTTATGTGGACTTTTGGAAAGCTATCTTTTAAATTCATTATCTTTTGGTCTCTAAAAGTTTTGCATTTCTGTATCCTAATTCAGCATCATTACTAATTAAAGGTCCATGAATGCTTAATAATGTAGCCCATAATTTTTCCATCCTGCTTTCTAGATAATACTAGCATGTTCTCATTTCCACTATACCCCCCCCCCCCCCAAAAAAAGCTTTTTTAAATATTTCAAATAGAATTGATTAATGCTTTGTTGGCCTAAGAAATGTACATGCAAAGTAAAGTGGGTTGTGTTGATTTTATAACAGAAATTGTAGCACTGTGCCACTCTGTTGTAACAGCACAACTGAGACATTTAGTTGGACAGCATTTGATCGTAGCATGCCAGGGGTGTCAAACCCATTTTCACCAAAGGCCACATCAGCCTTAGGGTTGCTTTCAAAGGACCATTTGTAATGGTAAGAGTTTATAAATATAACTATGTTACCCTGTCATTGAAAGCTTCACAAGCCACATAAAATGATGTGGTTGGCCAGATTTGGTCCGTGGGTATTGCATTTGACACATGTGAATGAGACCTTTTGCTAAAAGAGAGATGGGATGGGGGTCAAAGCTAATTGACCTGATCCTACGATTTTTATATGCTGGTTCAAGTAAACATTTAACATATTCCATATATGTGAAATTAACTAGCATGTGATGGAATGATGGCTTTTAAAAGGTTTTTTTAAGACTTTAGAAGAAGATGGACTATCTGAATCTGCATATCAGTGCTCAGGAATACTAGGGGCTGTAGTTACATCTGTGTAGTTTTTTGGGTGTTTGCATAGGAATTGGTTTGCCATTGTGTGATGAGAATGCTAATATATTTAGGTTTTTTGTTTGGTCCAGTATCATTTATGTTCTCAGATATTTAATGTGCCTTATCTATGCATTGTTTTCTAATTTTCCTTAGTTTGATATGATACTTCCATTTATGATGGCCACAGTGTGTCTTCACCATAGAGATGGAGCTTTTCCTCTCACAAGAGTTCTTTCATTCATTTCAGCACATGAAGTAGATATCATAGCCATTGCTTTTCCCTTGCAGATCGGATTCCTCAGTGTGAAGTCCAAGGACTTACAGGATTCTAGGTCAAAAAGCACAACCAGTAATGAGCCTTGAGTTTACATGTTCTCTCCTTTGTTTCTTGTGGTGTGGCTGTGAGGACATCAGAAGAATCTGTTTCTGCTTACAGGCCAATTAGAATTCCCTATTGTATCTGGATTTGAGGAAACTGGTTAATTTAGTCAATGGATAACCATCAGCTTGTTAAAACATCAGGATCAAACTATGGGTTGATTCTTGTTGCTTGAACAAACCAGAGCTTGAGCATGAATGAGACATCAGACAATGCGAAACTCATTTTAATTTAAAGCTAGGAAGGTCAGATGTCAAACTGACTACAATGAATGTTAGAAATCATGACATGGCAATGAGTTTAGAACATCTGTGGGGAGCAGGTATGAAGTCTGGTGGGCAACAAGTTTCAAAGGAGCAGTAGTTAATAGAACAGACTCGGGAATCCTGTGAGTCGTAATTTTACCAGATTTTTAGCATTCTCTGCTATAATGGGTTGGTTCTTCACCAAACTACAACTCCCAGGATTCAATAGTATTGAACCATGGCAGTTAAAATGTAGAACAGATGCATCCTATGTCTTCCTTTCCGAAGAAAGGAAACAGAGCTTCTTGGAGCAAGTAATGCATTTGAGAAAGGTGAAAACATTAGATTTAATGCATTTGATAAAAGTGCTAGGAATGTTAATTTCAATTGTTCAGTCTTGTTCAGTTTCACACAAGGACATTGCAAATTTTCATGTGAGCACTTTTGAAGCAAATAATAAGGCAAAGGGGGATATCATGCCGACTGTACCAATGAAAGTAAGAAAATACTTGACTTTAGAGGGTCAGACCAGGGAATTTGCATAGGGAAACTATGTGTGTGCCATAAAATGAGGCAATATTTTAAAAGGATGTGAATATTTATGGAGGGAGTATCCATGATCAGGTTCAGGTAATCCAAGAAGAATGGATAGAGCCAAAAAGCTGGTATTTGTTTATTAGAGGTGAGGAGAGTCAGGTTAGCATTTTGTTGTTCACCTTTTGTATCTGGTCAGCATTTCAAAGTAAAAAGATATTTTTAATTGATGGAGGTGCAAATGCAAAAGCGTACAAGGTTAGCAGTGGAATGGCTGATAGATCAATTTTCCTTTCAGTTATTACTGTAAGGATATTTTTGCAAGAGGTAAAATATATTGCAGAGAGTATATTTATGCTGAGCAGAACTCTCACAACTCAATCCCATGGAATTCTGGGATTTATAGTTTAGAATTCTCTGCCACAAACCTGTAGAACATTCTAGAGTTCCAAAGTACCTTTTCAAATTCCTGATCCTAGGATTTCATAGGATGCATCAATGCTAGCTGATCAAACTGCATTATGAATGTACTCTTTAAAAAAAATACACAGCGGTGGTGCAGCGAGTTAAACCACTGAGCTGCTGAACTTAAAGGTCAGCGGTTCAAATCTGGGAAGTGGGGTGAACTCTTGATGTTAGCCCCAGTTTTTGCCAACCCAGCAGTTCGAAAACATGCAAATGTGAGTAGATAAGTAGGTACTGCTTCGGCGGGAAGGTAACGGTGCTCCATCCACATGACCTTGGAGGTGTCTATGGACAATGCCGGCTCTTCGACCTAGAAATTGAGATGAGCACCAACCCCCAGAGTAGAACACGACTAGACTTAA
The DNA here is from genome assembly GCF_035594765.1 of Anolis carolinensis. Classification (NCBI taxonomy): domain Eukaryota; kingdom Metazoa; phylum Chordata; class Lepidosauria; order Squamata; family Anolidae; genus Anolis; species Anolis carolinensis. Next base: position 211,895,699 of record NC_085841.1, on the reverse strand, counting down.
TGTCAGGGGAAAACTTTTACCTTTACCTTGTCACTTAACTCAGTTTGAAGGTAGCAAACTAAATATCGGCCAATATCCCATTCCCAGCACCAACCAAAATAAACATACTTATATAAATTCCATTGATGTGATAGGCAAATTCTAATTGGGACTGTATTTAAGGCATAGTATTACTACATTAGTGAGAATTAGATCCAAATAAATAGAAGAATTTTTAGGGAGAATTAAAAAAATAACCTATAGAAAATAAACTTTAAATAAAAACAACAATAAAGGAAACTGTATAGCACTATAAAGGGAACAATAACAATAGTTGGATACTATCACAATAAAGGGAACTGTATAGGAGCCTCTGGTGGCTCAGTTTGTTAAAGCACTGAGATGCTGAACTTGCAGACCGAAAGGTCCCAGGTTCAAACGCGGGGAGCGGAGTGAGCGCCCACTGTTAGCTCCAGCATCTGCCAACATAGCAGTTTGAAAACATGCAAATGTGAGTAGATCAATAGGTACCGCTCTGGCGGGAAGGTAACAGCGTTCCCTGCAGTCATGCCGGCCACATGACCTTGGAGGTGTCTACGGACAACGCCGGCTCTTCAGCTTAGAAATGGAGATGAGCACCAACCCCCAGAGTCGGACATGACTGGACTTAACGTCAGGGGAAACCTTTACCTTTACTATAGCACAAGTGGCAAACATTGATAATTATCAGGGAAATATGTGGTAGAAAAGATTTTTAAAAATCTGTTATGATGCACAAGCATAGTATGGAGGAATAACCACCAAGAGGCTGTTTATGGGAGATGATGAGATGGGGTAAAAAAACGATAGTCTCTTTTTTTAGCTGTTTATTATTTATTATATTTTATTAGCTTTTATTATTTGCAATTGTTACGCTAAATATGCTGTCATTTCTTATTCTTACATTTGGAAATAGTTGGATACTATCACTTATGAATGGGCTGGCCTTCCTCCACTGCCATCAGCCAGATGCCTTTTTGGATTGGGAGAATCGGAAAACAAAATCTACGTAATTGCAGGCAAAGACCTCCAAACTGAGGAATCCCTGGATTCTGTATTATGCTACGATGCCACGTAGGTTGCTTAATGTTATCATATTTTACACTTTAAATTATTATCTGTTATACAGCCCAGTGGGGAAAAATATCTCTCTGTTGGTTTTTAGGCTTGTTTCTGGGGTTATTTCAGGTGCTGATTCAGAAAAGGCATTGGATAGACTGTATCCGCTCTAGATTCTTAGATATAGTTATCACAGTTTTCTGTGAGCAAGCCGATGATGACTGGTACATGGCATATGTTCTATATCTCAAAAATTAGAGCTGGTGTGGGAAACTGGTGACATTTTTGGAATCAGTAGATCAAATATACCCAGAAACAGGTCAAACATTCAAGGCACCAAAATGTGTTTTGGCCAGTTTTATGCTTAAATGCCTGCTCATGTCTCCTTCCTTTTCAGAGCAGTCAAATGGAGCGAGGTCAAGAAACTTCCACTTAAAGTCTATGGCCATGCTACAGCTTCACACAATGGAGCTATATATTGCCTTGGAGGAAAAACTGATGATAAGTGAGTACCTTTTTAGAAGCTTGTTAGTGGCATATGCAGACTCAATATCAAATTATGGGTTCTATATGGTTTTTCATCGTCAGCAAGGATGGATATTTTCATTTCTACTGCCTGCAATAACCTCCATCTCAATGTAGTGGTTCTGGTGTTGTGGCATCCCATTCATGGCCATTGGGTGATAGAGTCATCAGGCAATGGTTGGCTGTGATTCAGCAGTCAGTTTCAGGAAGTCTAAGGCATCCTTCCAGACTTCCCAGAGGTCTTCCAAAGGTCTGGAAGGACAACATTGCCTTCTTGAACCAGCTGCTGAAGCTTAAAATGTTTAGATGAAAAAAATTAACATACCATTTCAGAATCAATAGGAACTGTGTGATCATATAACAGGGCCATATTAAGAAGTAGAAACCACTTGTGACAATGAGATGAGACACTGATTTCCTTGGTTACTTAAATGATGACTATATAGAAAAAGTTATAAACACAGTCATAGACTAAAGTATTCATTGAACATGTTGGCTGACATAAATATATATTTATTATAAAACTAAAATTTAAGTGGTTATTATAACCATATATTGTTACCCTACATGCAGGGAATGTCCTATTTATTATGCTTACACAATAATATAATCACCCTGCTATCATTGTCACTTTCTAAGAGTCTTACGGCCTCACTGGAATCTAGTCAAAGACATGGAATTTGCAATCCTGAAATATTCAGCATAAAAATCTTATTGAGATGGTCTGTGGTCAAGATTTTCTTGTATGCTAAGAAGGTCTTCTTGTAAAAACTCTTTCAGAAACTCTGTCATAGGCCCCTTCCACACAGCTATATAAAATCCCATATTATCTGCTTTGAACTACGTAATATGGCAGTGTGGATTAAGATATCCCAGTTCAAAGCAGATATTGTGGATTATCTGCCTTGATATTCTGGGTTTTAGGGCTGTGTGGAAGGGCCTATAGTTTCTGCTTTACCCCATGAATAGCAACCATCCTAGTGCAGGGATGTCTCTCTGGTATTCTTAGGTAAAGGTAAAGGTTCCCCCTGACGTTAAGTCCAGTCATGTCCGACTCTGGGCGTTGGTGCTCATCTCCATTTCTAAGCCAAAGAGCTGGCATCATCCATAGACACCTCCAAGGTCATGTGGCTGGCATGACTGCATGGAGTGCCATTACCTTCCCGCTGGAGCGGTACCTATTGATCTACTCATATTTGCATGTTTTCGAACTGCTAGGTTGGCAGAAGCTGGGGCTAACAGCAGGCGCTCATTCCCTACCCCAGACTCGAACCTGCAACCTTTTGGTCCGCAAGTTCAGCAGCTCAGCGCTTTAACACACTGCACCACCAGAGGCACACTTTTTCCATCTTAGGACTTAATCACTAGTAGCAGGGGAGGCTTATGTGGGAAATCTGATGCATAAAGAGTGGTAATTTTGAGTATATTTTCTCTATATCTTTAAATTAATTATACATACAATCCAGTGGGGTTGACTGGCATTCTGTTGGAGTACAACACATATACAATTGCATTTTAGGCCAAGGGCGAACATGTGTAATCAAATGAAGCTTACAAACATGAAGTTATCTATGTAGTATCATTGAAAATCATTGCACATGCATCAGTTAGCAACCATTCTGTAATATGATGACATACTGTAACCAAGGTGTGGGCACAAGTTATGCTACATGTTGTCAATACAGGAAGAGGATTGTTGTTGTTATTAAACTAAATAGTTGGATGTACATTTAGGTGTTCAAAACATCCAGAATGAAACACTTTGCAAGATGTTTTTCAAATTTTACTGTTGTGATTCCTGACCTGTAATTTTTGACAGTTTTTAATGCTGTTTCTTTTGTTCCACAGAAAATGTACTAACAGAGTATTCATATACAATTCCAAGAGGGGAGACTGGCGTGACCTTCCTCCCATGAAAGTGGCCCGCTCTATGTTTGGTGTTGCTGTTCATAAAGGCAAAATTGTGATTGCAGGGGGCGTTACTGAAGAGGGCCTCTCAGCTTCCGTTGAGGCATTTGATCTCACCACTAACAAGTTAGTGCATTATCTATCCATTTACTTAAGCACATTTCTCATTGTGGATCTCCTGTCGAAGTCTGTCTAGTGTGATGTTTTAAAGTGTTGATAAAATCAAAAGAGCTGGATTACTTCTTTGGGCCTGTCCGCACAGCCGTATAGCCCAAGCAGAAAATCCCGCAATATCTGCTTTGAACTGAGTCCACATTGCCATATATTCCAGTCCAAAGCAGAAAATGGGATTTTGTTCAGCTGTGTGGAAGGGGCCTGTGATGCCTGCAGAGTTTGGAATTCTTCTTGCAGAATTCCTAGATGCACAGTTCATTGATTTACATTTTTATTGCTCCAAGCATATTTTTCTCAAGTGAAAACCCTTTATTTGCACATTTTGGAATATGTTATCTGAACTATCTTATAACTCTCATATGATAGATTTATAATTGATGGCCAGAATTTTGCATCAGCTCTTTAGAAAACCTATCTTGGCTTGATCACGCAAACCTGATAGAAATGTCATTCACCCATGGATAGAAGCATAGAGTTGGAAGAGACCATAAGGGCTATCCAGTCTGACCTCATTCTGCCATGCAGGAATATACAATCAAAGCAGTGCTGACAGAAGGCCATCTAGCCTCTGCTTAAAATCCTTCAGAGAAGGAGACCACCACACTTTGAGGCAGAGTATTTCACTTCCGAACAGCTCTTACCATCAGGATGTTCTTCTAAATGTTGAGGTGGAATCTCTTTACTTGCATACTTTGATCACAGGAAGAATGGATACCCTTCTCCCATGCAGTTGGCGCGCAGTAGGAGGGTGGTGCAAAGTTACAATTGTGGCTACAGCGTCACAGTTATGACTAAGAGATTGTGAATATGAAACATTTACCTAGGTTTATTCATCCATAACTGTTTCATATGCACAATTGCTACTAGTTACAATTTTGATGCCATTGCCACAATTGTAATTCTCTACATAATAGTAGGAATCAGCTGCATGGGGAGACCTATTCTGCCAGCAATCAGAACATGACTGAATAACATTTCCATCAAGTTTAGGGAGGTTGGGCCAAGAGAACTTACTGGTATTCAGTTTCTACATAACTAAGCTGATTCTGGCTGAAATACTTTGAACACTGTGGCTCACGTTCCGAATTAAGAGCCCTGATCAGAGAAGGATGCACATCTAAACCTTGGCAGGACTGTCCCTGTGTTTGAAGAGCACTAGTGTGAAATTTGGGGATGAATGAGAAGCTGAATCTAGTCTAGAGAACTACTTGCTCACTAAAGAAGCAATAAATAGTACATGCAGCACCAAATAGTGGATCCAAAGAGCCTTCATATACCTTCCCCCCCTCTCTCTCTATATATATATATATATACTCTCTCCTTCCCCCTTTCAAGTGATGTTTCCTTTTTATTTCTTTATATTCCATCTAGTATTTGATTTTTTAAAAATTGGTGGACAAATTCCAATGTCATACAAGCTCTTTCTCCTTCTTTCCTCAAGATCTGAAAACGTGCATCTACTCCCTTAGAATAAGGCTTGGTGTACAGTGTTCCCTCACTTATCACTGTGATTAAGTTCCAGAACTACCCGCAATAAGTGAAAATCTGCGAAGTAGGGACACTATATTTATTTTAATATTTATACATTATTTTAGTAGTTATATACTATTTTAAGTCTTTATCAACCAATCGTGTGTTGATAAATCGCCTCCTTCTCCTCCCGTTGCCACTTGGGCTCCTTTTCTCTCCTTTTGGCTTCTGCTTCCTCCCTTCCTTAGGCTGTAAATTGTAATTTTTTATGATTTATAATAGTCTTTTAGAGTTTATTGAAAAACCGAGAAACAGCGAATTTGCAAAAAGTGAACCGCGAAGTAGTAAGGACACACTGTATTTCCCAGCTTGTAGGGCCTTAATGGCAATCTTCATCTGTTATTTTGAGTGAGTCAAACCAACATGCATCACTTCATGTTGTCTCCTGCACTATTGAGGAACTTGGGTATTTTGGGTGAGGAACTTACCCCCGAAACAGCATGAAATAGCCCAGTGATAGGGCTCTATAATACTTAACTTACTCTTTTTTCTCAGCGGAAAAGCAAATCTTTATAGCGTGAGTTGGCGCTACAAAAGCTGCACAGAGCAAATAAGCAACAATATTCCCACCTTTGCGCTCTAGAGCATATTTCAAAAGCATATTGGGGCCACAAAGGGAAAGATTGCCCTTTTCCATGCCTTTGCCGGAAATGATATTGATGCTGGAAGGGCTTGTTTTGTGTGCATTAATAATCAATAATGTATTTAAGCTGATCTTAAATATTCATTTTCTGTATGGCCATCAGTCACTTGAGCAAAACATTTTCCTAGGTGACTGGTCACATTTTTCTTTATTACTAATGCTTAGCGATCCTATTGCACGTTTCATAATGTGAGAAGTATTTCCACTGTTGGGCTGCCTTCAGTCTATAAGCCAACATGCTTTGTGTTTATATTTCCAAAATCAGTTTTTCTTTTTACATAATACAGCTCCATAACATCATTAACAGCTAAATTTGGAAGTGACCACCTGGCATTTTGACAGAGTTTCAGGGCAGAACTATGCAACTGTACAGATCAATTATCTTGTCCACATTTTTTCAACATGTATGAATGTATAGCTGAACAAAAATGCAAACCATTTGCACCCCATTCATAATTTACACAGCAGAGCTCCTTCCATGGTGTGAAAACAATGGACACAACATTTGGTTCTAGATATATAGATTTTTCCCAAAGTATTGTATTATAAAAATGTTTTAAATGAACATTATACTTCTTACATTACAGATGGGAAGTTATGCCAGAATTCCCACAGGAGAGAAGCTCTATTGGTTTAGTTGAATTGTCTGGCTCCTTGTATGCTATTGGTGGCTTTGCGATGATTCAACTTGAAACAAAGGAATTTGCACCCAATGAAGTTAATGATATCTGGAAGTAAGTTTTGTTTGAGTATTTTATCTACTTGCTTAATACTACAGTATTTCAAATTAGTCTTATAAAAATCATCTAAAATGTTTAGAAATGATGAGATGTTGGCAAATTTACTAAATGTTGACATAGTCTAGAAAGAATTCGCTAAAGCCGTTAACGTACAGTTTTGTATACATGATTTATTTATATTCACAATCCCTATGCTTAAAGAAAATTCATAGGTACTATGGAAGTTTCCCACATACTAGGCAGCAGCCACTGTGATTGATGGGGATCTGCTCTCTTGTCAATTGGAAAGCAACTGACATTCCCATGATCTCATTGAACGATCTCTAGTGTGAGGGAAAATTGTGACAAGGACCCTCCTTCTGCATTTCACAATGAAGTTCACTCACTCGAGGGGGGGGGGGGGGGCAACAATCAGCTTGTTCTATATCTTATTACTATAGGCTATCATTCCTAGCCAAGTATGATTGTCTTCCAAGTCTAGGGTCTTGGTGGTGGGTCCATAAATGACTGTGAAAACCTATTCTGGATCTGCATGGTCCTTCGCAGTGATGACACCGATTTCCAGATGGAAGGCAATCCCAACAAGGATTGGCTTGACACGCATTCCTCTCTGCATGTTTCTCTTTCGCTCTCCATTCGTGCCTTCTCAAAATCCACAGCACTGTTGGCAACAGTTAACCTCCAGTTAAGAGTGCTTGAAAGCCAGGGCTTCCAGTTCTCTGTGTTTATTCCACTTTTTTAAGGTTAGCTTTAAGCCCATTTTAAAATCTCTTTTGTCATCCACTGACACTGTTTTCTATTCTGGCTGATAAATGAAGATGGGAGGAAAAACATGTGCTACATCGGTTAGGTAAAGGTTTTCCCCTTACATCAAATCTAGTCATGTCTGACTCTGGGGGTTGGTGCTCATCTCCATTTTTAAGCCAAAAAGCCAGTGTTGTCCATAGATGCCTCCAAGGTCATGTGGCCAGCATAACTGCATAGAGCGCCGTTACCTTCCCGCTGGAGCAGTATCTATTGATCTACTCACATTTGCATGTTTTCAAACTGCTAGGTTGGCAGAAGCTGGGGCTAACAGTGGGAGCTCACCCCACTTCCCAGATTCAAACCGCCAGCCTTTTGTTCAGCAAGTTCAGCAGTTTAATCCGCTGCGCCACCAAGGGCTCCAATGTAGCTACATAGCTGATAGAAAATGCCAGCATTTTTATTTTTTATCATAGCCTCCAAACCCACGTGTTGACCTCACATAAATTTAATGGTTTTGGATTCAAAATACTGTACTTTTGAATGATTAAATAATGCTAATGTCTCAACAACATTGACACCAAGGTAATAAAGACCTGCCGAATTAGTATTCATCCAGATGAAGGAATCTCTTCAGTCACAAACAGGCCAGGCATTTGATCCAAGCATTTACATAAGTGTTTGCTCTGTAAACCCTCTTCTATCCAGTTCTTGAACAAGGTAGAATGGAGAGCAAAGGCATGTCTGTGCCAGCAGGTGATGGATTATGTGTTCTGACACTTGCGGAGGAGCTTATACCAGATTCCTCTTGGTCCATGTTTCCAGAAAACAGACTGTTGGACTAGAAATTGAGTTCTTTGAAGTCTATGGGTTGTTAATCTGTCATTTTGATGACCTAAAAAGAACTGAAGGGGATTTTAGGTTGTGCTAAGATGTACCATGCTAACGTGTGTTAACTTTCGCTATTACAGATATGATGATGAGAAGAAAGAATGGTGTGGCATGCTGAAAGAAATCCGTTATGCTTCTGGAGCCTCCTGTCTTTCTGTTGGCCTGAATATGTTTAAACTGTCAAAGCTGTAAACCAAAAGACTCACTGACTAAAAGTGAGGCTATTGTGGCCTCTTGTTTTGTTGTGTAAACCTGCCCTGTACAGACTGATAAGTAATTGTATTGACTGAACTGTTAATATATCTGTCCACCATGTGTATTAACCTCTGTAGGTGTAAACTCCCACTCTGTTTTTACTAATAGTTTGAATTTGAAGTAAATTCTGCTGTAACAATGAATAAAACTGAATATAAATCTAAAAATCAGCATGGAAGATTTGGCTTCTATTGCTGTTACATCCCAACCCAAAGACACCCCTTTACCCAGCCTCTTGCAAGGTTTAAAAAATGGAAACATTTATCATATGAAAAATATTTAATATTCCATGATAGTAGTCCATATAAAATAGCTTCATGATTGTGTATCCTCTTCACGCAACACTATCACAGCTTCTCAAATATTTTTATCTTTAGATACTCCATCCATGCATCCTTTGATGATAGTTCCATAGAATTCCATTCAAAATGGGGGATCTGAAATTAAATGAAGGGATCTGAAATTAAATGCTGTTTATATTACATTTTGTCTATATTATCTATCCAGTTATGTGGTTATCTTCAATGAATAGATTCTACCACAGAGACAAGAAATATACCAGGACTAATTATATTTTTATGAAATAAAGTAGACACTGTACCTGAACCACCTGGTAACCCAGAATCTCCAAATGTCTCTTTTTCATAGCAGTTTCTCCCTTCTGGTGATTTGAGTTTTTGCAAAAGGCCTTTGAATCAAGAAATTCTATCGCAATTCTGAATTAAAAAATACAATACAGAACATATACAATTAAAAAAACCTCTGTTATGCTGCATACAATAACCAGAAAACAAATCTCATTCTTGGCTAAGGTGAATCATCCAGACAATAGAGACAGGGAAGCCCTCAATGCATATATTTCCAATTTCCACAAGAAAAAGAGAGAAAGCTAATATGTTTCACATAAAAATACAAAGAGACTATAAATATTATATTGCTACATGTCGGCAACTGTAATATTGTTAAACACTTCTGAACTCTGCTTTGCCCCCCATAAACACTAAAATTGTGTTGTGGTTTAAGACAAAACTCTTCAGTTATATTCTCTTAGCGATTTCCCTCACAAAACTGCATGTTCTTGGAAGCATGTTTAGAAAGCATGCAAAAATGTGGAGAAACGTCATCTACATGCTTATTACAGCGAATTTAATGAACAAATAGAAGGAAGAACATAATTTCATTTTTTGATGGTCCGTGTTTATTTTATTTATAACCAATAATGCTTTAATATAATATTTCTCAAGCAGACAATTTTTAATGCTCTGAATTCTCTACGTTCTTTGGGTGACAGTCAATGTGAGGAAGGTCTGATTTTAGTTATTACATATATTATCTTGAATCACTTTTGGGTGCAGAAGCGACGTGAGAACATACTGCAAGTTGCTTCTAGTGTGAGAGAATTGGCCGTCTACTGAGATGTTGCCCGGGGATGCCCGGATGTGTTGCCAGGAGGCTTCTCTCATGTCCTAGCAAGCTAGAGCTGACAGATGGGAGCTCACCCCATCTCACGGATTCGAACGGCAGCCTTCAGGTCACCAACCCAACCTTCAGCAGCAGTTCAACCAACACAAGAGTTTAACGCATTACGCCACCCCAACTCTTTTCACTGGTTTACATATTTTATTTCTGTGGCAAAAATATAACGAAATGTGTGCATGTAGGGGAATTAACCAACAGTCTTTATTTTCAGTTTTCACTTTGATTTTATATTTCAGCTTGCCTTGATTCAAGAACCTCACAGTTCCATTAACAAACTTGGTTCCATACTTCAACAAGCTTAGTTTTTTCCCATCTGAAATATGGCTCAGGAGTATGCACAATTCCTAAGGTGTACTTTCCAGAGTAACTTGTAGTAGAGTCCTACTGAGAGCTCTCTTAGTCAGACTCAAGCAAAAAGCAATTTCACATTAAGACACGTTTAAACCAACTTGCATGCATCTAGAATGGGTAGGAAGGAAACCCTGTTTTTCTCAATAGGCATATAGCATACTAGATTAGATGAACAACAAGGTATAGTATTTTCTGCTGAACCGTTATCTATCTCTGATTAGTGGTCACTGAAATTCTTCTGCTTACTAGGAACAAGAACAATCTGGCAAGTGAAGTAGAATGGATCTCCATTCCCTAAATTTATTTTTTCAAAGCTGGTGTATGTCAATATGAAAGGAGAGGAAATACTGCATGTAAAAACCCTACAGAAACTAGAATAACTGTCATGGTAGAAGAAAGACAATCATAAGTATAGCAGGCAGGTATTGGGGGGAAAAAGCTGCTTGGAACAGGCAGATTTTTCCCTGTCTTCTCTTACTAGAAGAAATCAGAGCAGCCCCTTTATGCTTTTCAGAAAAGGTGTGAAGACTTTTCTGTTCAACAAAGCTTTTAAATGATTTTATTGAGTCCTTCTATGGTTATTTGGGAATTTTACATATATTTTATTGAATCCAATTTTACCACCTTTTATAGCTTTAATTATTTGTATGGCTTTTATTACTTTTATGTCTTGTTTATGAATGGTTTATGTTAGGATAATGTTTTAACGATGTTGTAAGCCGTCTTGGGTCAAACTGGAGAAAGGCAGAGTAAAAATGCCTGAAATAAATGAACACTTCACTTGCACAATCCTGAAGAAAGGGCAATCCCTTGTGAAGGATTCCAGGCTGGAAAAGCAAACATCTATGTGTTGTCTTCTGGTGTGTTTCGTGGTGTGGGGAGTTTTCCTTTGTGTGACAGAGAAGAAAAAACTTGCATGCTACAGTGCTGCCCTTTCTATTTGCACCATCCAAATATACAATAAAAGATGTTATCCCCAAGTGCCAACCTGCACCGACAGCATTGTTTTCTTTTACAGTTGTTATCGCTTCTCCCTTCTTAGCCAGTTTTTTTTTATTCCTGCCCTACCAATCTGACCCATCTCAGTTTTTTATATATATTTCTAAAGCATGTGAGAGAATGGACACATGAATAGAGAAAGAAAGAAAGATTAGGGGTCCCTCCACACAGCCATATAACCCAGAATATCAAGGCAGAAAATCCTACAATATCTGCTTTGAACTGGGTTATCTGAGTCCACACTGCATATATTGCAGCTCAAAGCAGAAAATGTGGGATTTTATTCAGCTGTGTGGAAGGAGCCTAGAAGGCAGAATGAAAAATTAATGATGCAATCCCTAATAAGAACCCTATGTAATACGATTTTTGTTCCAGGCATATAAATGCCATTTTCTAATTAGTTCTATTATAAAAACATGGAAAAAGTTATTTTAATTGTGATGTGTTTTTTTTCTTAAGTTTCGTATTTTTAACTGGATTGAATTTTTAAAATAGTTTAGTAATTGTTTAATGTGTAATTTGTGAACAATAGTAACAACAACAACTACCTCTGAGCTCCTGGGGGTAGTCCTCGCCTTCCCAAGAACTGACCCACTTGCCCCCAGTGCACAGTTTCCAAGTCAGCATGCTGATCCATATATGGAAGAGGCTTCTTGTTTTTATCAAGAATACATTCGAAGTCTGAAAGACAAGACTTGTTACTATTATCAATAACTTAACATGTTTTGATTTAACAGGTGTAGCAGGTATTTCACATCATGACAGCAAGTGAATCTGTAATGCGGCATTCCTGCTGCAGCAGAACAATAAGATAAACAATAAAATAGGCATATATGTCTCCACACAAATGTCTGCCTTATTTTCTTTTAAAGCACCTAGTGGTCTCAAATCTCAAAAGTAAATACAGTACTCTACATTTAATTTGAACCAAGTTTTAACTGCATATGCTCCTAGATCACATACTGGTTCATTTGAGGTCAGGATATCATTAAAGAGACTTTTAAAAAGTGTAAGGTGTTTACACACATTCTTTGAGGCTGCCTATTTCTTTTGTGACTGCAATCCTAGCAAATCCAGTAGAGCCAACAAGTGTGTAAACTTTTATACTGTAATAACCCATTCACCTTGAAGCATGTGCAATTAGTTTCTCTCTCACACACGCACACACAATCTCTCTCTCTCCACAAATATATCATACTGAATTATATCATGACCCAACTATATTCCATTTTTGATAAAATATTCCTACCATTTCAAAGGAAAGAGAATTCTTACATTAAACAGAGCATTAGAGGGTTAGTTTGCAGTAAATCATGTTTTTTTAAAAAATGTGAACTGTGTGCTTTACTTCATAACCACACTACACTCAACAATTTGTAAATATAGAATTAATAATAATAATAATAATAATAATAATAATAATAATAATAATTTTATTTTTATACCCCGCCTCCATCTCCCCAAGGGGACTTGGGGCGGCTTACAGATAAAAAACAAACATACAATAGTATCAAAATACAAAAAAAAAACACAATAAGATTAAAGGGCATAAAATAAAATCACAATCATTATAAAGCACAGGTTAAAACACACAGATTAAAACACAGCGATGATATCATAGAATGAACTGGGCAAAGTGCACTGGGTGAAACTTGTAAAACATGAAGGAAGTTAAGGTGCTATAAGATCATGGGGAGAGCCTTAAAAATGGGGTGAACCCTGTGGCTATATTGAAGACTTAACCAACAGGTCCAATTGATCAGAAGTAACTGCTAGTATGAGTTTAATATGCAATGTGCAAATTGCATATTAATTTGCACATTGCATATCTGTCTAGAATACAATGGAAAACCAAAAGGGTAATAATGCCTTCTCACTTGTGTCCATGGCAATTATATAGTCCACCCAAGTAGTTACAACAAGTGTTTCTTCAGATATCACATACTACATTTAATATTTTTCGAAGAGAACTATCTTTTCCCCTTCCTCTACCCTGCACTCTTTCACATTTACTTGGAAGGAACCCATCCCCTCCAGAGCAAATGTTGAGGATTGTGTAAGGGTTGTGGAGAGAAAGGTGAATTACATCTTTGCCATTCCACTCATAGAAGACTTCACTTGATAGGAATGGCACAACCTAGATTTCATCCTAGGTTTTCACACTTCAGAAATGCACACAGAAACCTAGTTTTCAATGAATGGCACAGGATCTTCAAACAAGAAATAACAGTCCTAAGTCCTTAGGGTTATCATTGTACATTTTCTTTAACTTGTTTCTGTACATTTGGATAATTGTGTGAGTACTTATGTTTAGGGAAAGCTCTCCAAGGAGCACTGAAGCAAGAAACACTTTCAGTGAATGAATACCCACCAATTCCATAGCAGTAAGGAGTGAATACAGACACTTTGGCAAAATGGCTTCCTCCCAAAATTACTCCCAGCAACCTATGAATCTGCTGTTGCAATGCACTGAGGTTACCATTGCCTTGAAGGAAACAAGACAAAACACAGCACAACATTAAAAAAATGATCATAACTTTTGACCATTTTATGCTCCTCGCATATTCAGGTTTAACCAAGGAGCCCACTACCAAACAAAGCAACAAGTGTAGTTTCTATTTATTTGAACTGAGTAGCAATAAACATGATTCTGCAAATGATTACAGTAGAGTCTCACTTATCCAACATAAACGGGTAGGCAGAATGTTGGATAAGCGAATATGTTGGATAATAAGGAGGGATTAAGGAAAAGCCTATTAAACATCAAATTAGGTTATGATTTTACAAATTAAGCACCAAAACATCATGTTATACAACAAATTTTACAGAAAAAGTAGTTCAATACGCAGTAATGTTATGTTGTAATTATTGTATTTATGAATTTAGCACCAAAATATCACAATATATTGAAAACATTGACTACAAAAATGTGTTGGATAATCCAGAACGTCGGATAAGCGAGTGTTGGATAAGTGAGACTCTACTGTATTTAAAATTGAATTGTAACACCTACAATGTCACTGGCATTTAACAGCTCAAAACATTTACTTTTTTTCTGCAGTTGCTGACTGTAGTGCTCATGAAACCACGGGATCTGAAGTTCGGGACACTCCAAGCAGACGGCTCGGTTCAGCTCCATTAGCCGTAAGCGGACTCGCCTGTTTAAGGCATCTGGTAGGGCTGATGCCCAAATAAAAAGAGGCAAAACAAACACCACATCAGTATTTAGAGCACACTTTGCCCAGCAGCTCATTTATTAGTACAAAAGAAAGCAAATGGCCCTTTAGACAAGGCAAAACTCACAATCACATAAAGAAGCTAGCAGTCTTATGCCCAATATTTTTCCTTAGGCTTAATAATAATAATAATAAAACTTTATTTATACCCCGCCACCATCTCCCCAACGGGGACTCGGGGCGGCTTAACTACAAACCACACTCTTTAACTGGCCTGATAAACCATTGGTGGCTCAGATATATATACTAGCAAATAGAAAACCTCTCTTTGATACCACCAGACCAGAAATTTTCAAAGAAAATCAGTGACAGTGTTTTTTTGAATACATGCAACAATGCTTCTTTGAACAAATGAGTAAATGCATACTGCAGGAAGACCTCATTTGAACATAACATTTTCCCATAGAACTATATGTAGTCATGAAGTTTAATACATGCTAAAAGTAGCATAATATTCATTCTGAGATGTATGTAAAAACTGTTATGCCATCTAGGGTCTAGAAAGTGGTGGTATTGCACAGTTGCAGGCAAACAGTACATCACAAGAAGCTAAAAACATGTTACCTAATAATGGCCAAGACAAGAGTGAAGTCTCAAAATAGAGACAAATTTCTGGTCCCAATAGTCTTAATATGATTTGGGCCAAGCATCCTTGCAGTTGCCAAAGGGTAAGTTATTTATTCTACCTCTGACAGTTTGCAATTTTGAGGATTTCTGTCTACTGACACCCCAAAGAGTCAGCACGGAAGGAGAGGGGTATTATTTATCTTGATTCCTTTTGCTAATATGATTTTGCTCTGGGAAGGAAAAAGAGAAGAACAAAGAGAAATATTATGCCACTGAAGCAAAGGACAAATGATTTCATCAGAAATCAGAAGACTGGCATGTATTCTCCTCCTTTTTCTTCTCAGAGAAGACAGAAAGGAGATATAAATAAGCATGCAAAGTTGAAAGCAAGACCTTCTGGGGCTCATTCCTAAGTCAATATACAAAGAGACATGACCAAGAGTAAATTTATACTCTTAATCCCCAGTGGGAATATAGTGGGTGAAGGATAGTAATTTCTAACCCCACACATTTGCAAATGAACTTCCATGCCATTACAAGAAATAAAAAATAAGAGCAAAAACCCAACCAAAATAAACGATATAGAAGTAATAATTACTGCTCACTTCCAAGCTGGGTATCCAGTTTGGCTAGAAATTCAACATTGAAGATAGCTTTTATCACAGTCTCTGGAAAATACTCGGCAAGAGCCAAAGCAAAACCAAGCAGCACGAGAAGATGAGGCTCAAAACAATCTGTAGAAAAATAAATACATTGATGCATGCACTTAATAGCTTTTTTTTGAAGAAGAAGAAGACAGGGAACCAGATCTATTTACCACAGAAACACAAATTCCGTTATCAGAAATGTTAACATAAACATATTTACATACATCATTCTGCCTTTCAAAAACCATCTTTTTGCTTTTTTTAATTTTTATGAGATTGAAGGGGAAGAAAAGGAAAGGGAAAAGATAAAGAGCAAGGATATAAAATTTGGGCATAGGAAGACTGGAAAATGCACTCTGCTTAACTGTTCCCTCTTCCCAAATTTCTGCCGGCTCTGTCTGCTTATTATGTTTATTCTCTTTCCAAATAAAAGTGGAGTCTCATGACATTTCTCTCTCCAGCCCTGTTGCTACTCCTTTAGTGTTTTCTAAGCAAATATATGTCAGCAGCAGCTTTTATCTACTGGAGTGATGTAGCTTAAATCAGTCCAATGGGATTGTGCTACTAAAATGGCCATTGCTTTCTTTCTGCCCTTTTATACTGATAAACCACAATACTACTTTCCTTGGCATTTTGAGGGAGCAAGCACTCGATCCTGGCAGGCTCCAGTCAACATGGGCCAAGAAAATAACAACTCTCACACATTCATAATGTATTCCTGGAGCCAAAGGAGTTAATACAAATCTTTGGTGTAGACTATAAGCAGAAGTGCAAAAATATCCACAATCCACTTCCAGGAATTACAAAAAATTAAAATAAATGAGCAAAAATAACTGACCTTGGAGGTATCTACGGACAACACCAGCTCTTCGGCTTAGAAATGGAGATGAGCACCAACCCCCAGACACGACTGGACTTAATGTCAGGGGAAAACCTTTACCCTTTACCTTAACTACCACCAATTCCTCAATACTTTATTTCCCATACCACCATACTTCGCCACAGCAACGCGTGGCCGGGCATAGCTAGTGTATATATATATGTGTGTGTGTGTGTGTGTGTGTGTGTGGGCGCGCGTGCGCCTTGTATGGGTTATAGATAGATAGATAGATAGATAGATAGATAGATAGATAGATAGATAGAAGAACACAAGCAATGGACTGACTTTATGTTCTTTATATACCATTAATTTAACCTTCAGGAAATTTCTTTTTCATGAACTTACCTAAGCGAGAGTTGAAGTGTCCAATGCAAGCCTCAAAAAACTTCTCACCTTGGGGAGGATCATAGTTCAGAACCGCAAATGGAAGGAGAAGAGAGTAAGTTCCTGAATTGTAAATCTATGAAAGATTGGGTGGGGGGAGAGGGGAGAAAGGGTTCCAATCACTTATTTTGCCAAGCTTGTAAATCAGTCAGAAAGCAATGATACTTAGTTTAAGACTACCATAACCATCAGTCAGCCTCATTTTCAGCAACAAATTTATTGATACCTTAAAAGCAAGGAAGATAGAATCATAGAATCCTAGAGTTGGAACAGACCTCGTGGGCCATCCAGTTCAACCCCCTTCCAAGAAGCAGGAAAATCGCAAAGCACCCCTGACAGATGGCCATCCAGTCTCTGCTTAAAAGCCTCCAAGGAAGGAGCCTCCACCACACTCCGGGGGAGAGAGTGCCACTGTTAGGAAGTTCTTCCTCATGTTCAGGTGGAATCTCCTACATTTCCTATAGTTTGAAGCCATTGTTCCGCATCCTAGTCTCCAGGGCTGCAGAAAACAAGCTTGCTCCCTCTTTCCTATGACTACCCCTCACATATTTATACAAGGCTATCATGTCTCCTCTCAGATAGCTCACTGTGTGCCCTCTGTTCATCGTTCTTTCATGGTAATGCTGAATACAGATGAAATAAGTAGCACAAGGTTCATGCAAGACTCTGAGAAGTCACAGCTTACCAGATATTTTAATACTCAATGTATTACATTTTTTTTAATTTAAAAGGTAGTGACAGCCCATCCTCAACATAATACATATTGTACACTGTTTATACTATCACTTTCAGTAGAGACAAAACTAAAATACATTATTACCCTATCTATGTGCTCAATGGAAATGGCAGCTATTTTATCCAATAATGGTGTGCAGAGGTAGTTGGTTTTTATGATAAAGGATGAAAATTCTAACATATTTGTCCATGTTACTTGATCCATCAAACGCTGAAGAGTCCTCATTGTTTCTTCCAGAAGCATTTCTTCAAACCACTCTCCGGATATATATTTCAATTCCTCTAATAGAAGGTCCAGATTATTGGCTTTCTGAAGTCGCTGAAATGCACAATCGTTAATTTTTTGCAAAAGTTGCCCATATGGCCCAGAAGGGCTTTGTTGACAGGACTGGTCACGTCGAACCCATTTTATGACAGCAGCAGCAAAGGAGCTCAAATCACTCAGGTTACACTGAGGCAAGATCGCATTGATTCGTGCGACTACAACGTCATCCATGAAGAAAAGAGGAAGCATGGAAAGAACACGAGTTAGCATAGAAACATCAGCCGGAATGACGTTAATTTGTAAGGATCTGGAATTTAAAAAGGAAAACAAACCCATCAACAATTAGAAAGAAACAATGGGCCACAAATATTCATTACCACATTTCTCAAGCAGATCACATGCATAAAGGTATCTCAATTAACAAAGCAGATGGGCTGCTGGGAATTCTTAACAGAACATTTAATACCAGAGGTAAAAACAGCATGGAAAGAGAAGGGGTAGCTTTCTACACCAAAGAAAGGAACTTTGACATGTTTCAGCAAATTAAGGTGAGCCTTGCTTAAACAAACAAAGGGATTTTGAACTTCCTAGAGACTATTTGAAAGCTCTTTCCAAAATCCATCTGAAGATTTTTCTTTCTTTCACCAGTAATCACTTTTCTTATGATTTCAATTTTGGTGGCTAGACCATTCTATACTACTTTAGTCTGCTGTAGATAGCTGCTGGGACAGGCTTTTCTGTCTTTTCCTTTTTCTCTTTTTTTTTGCTGCTCACTCATGCTCAGTTATTGTTGTTGTTATATTTATTTCTATCTTACTTTTATATCTTGATAAAAGAGATGGAAGAATTACTTATAAGGAAGTCATAAGAAAGTATTGTTATAAGAAAGTACACCAGCTACAGTTAAGATTGACTAAAGTAGCATCCTACTCTTTCCCAATTAAAGTTTTGTTGCAAGTTTTACTACAGATATGCTGCAATAATCTACTTTCTCAAAGTAAGTGCTGCTAAAAGCTTCTAATCTAGAGAAAGGAAAAGAAGGAAAGGCTGGCTGGCCGGAAATTCAAGAATTTGTAAAAAGAAACGTCTTTGTCAGAAGTTTTGCTAACTGGGGAATGCCTATATTTGCTTGAAAACAAGTTCAATTGATAGCAAATGAGTCTATTTGAATGTATTCAGAAACAACACCATATCTCTCATAGAGGGAAATGAGAAAGAAGATCACAAACAAAGTTAGCATATATTATTTTGATCTAATTAATTTCTTTTCCCAGCAGATAGTTATTCAAGTATCCATCCAGCTTTTTATAAATTACGAAAATTAAATTGACTTCCTGATAAAGTAAATGTTAATTCATTATGAGTTATCATTTTCGGAGGATCCTTCAGAGTAATTCTATGGCATGCTTTGTCTGGAAATCCAAGTCATCATTTATTTCAGGTTTAATCAAATACAAGTCTACTTTTCCTAGTATCTGATTGGGAGATTGTTCAGGAACCCAGACTCAAAAATCTTTGATTTAATTACTGAGGAAATTGGATATAAATATGTAAACAATTAATAAAAATGTGTAAGGTAATATATTTGCAGTAATATATATATGTACACACACATTCATGCCCACACATTCAAGAGTATAATATATAAAATATATCTTCTTACCCAACTAATAACTTTTGTAACTTGGAGTAAAGATCAGGATTTGGACAACGCAATGCAACTAGGGATTGTGTGACTCTTGCCAGTTCAATTGGTTTGTACTTATGCAGGTATTTATGGAGGAGAGCTGCAATCCTGAAATCAAAAATAGGTTAGGCTAAATCGCAGGAAGAAAATGCAACCCATTTTTAAAGATAGCTAAACCTCAGACTTTGCCTGAACTAAAAGCAAAGGTAGCTTTCATCACAACTTTAGACAAGTTTTCCTTTTAAAGCAGGACTGTGAAGCCCTGGATGAAAAGATTAGACATCCCCTTGCCCCACATCAGCTATTTGCATTTTTGAATGTTATCATACTACATGTAAAAGTAAATGTCTATTTTTCCCACTAAGTAACAAATATAGCAAGAACCCCAGTGTTGTTTTTAGGCATCACTGTTCTCTGCATTTTATTAACTACCTTTTGTACTGGACTGGCTGTGTCTGTGTGTTTCAGCTTCCTGAATGCATTTTCATGAAGAATGCTAAACTATAGCATTCTTCTGTAAAACACACAGAAATTGGTTACAATCACCCTTCCATATTTGCATGTTTAACTTCAGCAGGGATTATTATTCATAGATTTGATTACTATGCTTTCTCTAAGAATGCCTAGGTCCTCTGGGACAACCCTATGGTCAACATCTGGCAGAAACTGATTACAGATTTTCACTAGATCTAGTGAAAATCTGTAATCAGTCTCTGCCAGATGTTGACCATAGGGTCCCACCCGGGGAGAGCGTGGATGAGCTCCCTCTATCAGCTCCAGCTCCATGCGAGGACATGAGAGAAGCCTCCCACAAGGATGGTAAAAACATCAAAAACATCCGGGCGTCCCCTGGGCAACGTCCTTGCCGACGGCCAATTCTCTCACTCCAGAAGCAACTCCGGTTGCTCCTGACACAAAAAACCCCCCAAAAAACTAGAAGATCTAGAGATCTAACTTCCAGTAAATGTGTTTAGAGCTACGTTATAAATGTATATCAGTTCTATGACATACTGCATAGTCAGCATAGTGTCGTGATTTGGGCATTAGACTGCTACTCTGAAGACTAGGGTTTCATTCCCTATTTGTCTATGGAAGCCCACTGGATGACCTCTCTCACACACTCTCAGCCTCAGAGGAAGGCTATGGTAAACCTCCCTTAAACAAATATTGCCTCAGTGTCACAGCAAATCAAAAGCAATCTGAAGGCACATAACAACATGCCATTATGGATGTATAACCAATGTTCCATTTCAATTATACTTAACTAGGAGTAGTTATAGATGACTCATTTGCTGATTCTGGATAATCAAAGGAAGAAGAAAACCTTTCAAATGAGAATAGTGACGTTGTACTATCCTGAAGGCTTACTTTTGAATCAACAGTGAATTTCTGCAATCCATTTCTTGCATCGTTTCTGCCACTGCTAATACCTGGAGGTGGTCAAGTTCATCTGACATAAGAAGAGCAGTTTCCATTAACCTAAAATAAACACATAAATGACATGTTTCCAGCAGTTTTTCTATGTAGCAAAGGGCAGAGTTGCTTCTTCCCTATTTCGAGGAAGAAAATGTGCTAGGAAAAAGCAAAAACCAAATACATGAAGGAGAAATTGTTTAAAATTGTGCAGTTCCTTTACTGGTGACCATGAAGGCAGTAACTGGTAAGTACAACAGTTTCCAGATTTAACATATTAACATATTATAATTAGAATATTCCTGTAAATAAAAACACATGAACACTTAAACAAGCAGGAAAACTTACTGTTCTCTGACCTCTGGTGCTGCCATGGGTCCAAGACTAGCAAACAGCCGAGTGAAGATCAAAGGATTGTTGCAATCGTCCATCATTTCTGTCAGTCTCTGCTTGGCAATCAATCTAAACTCAGTGTTGTTGAATTGTAAGGATTGGTAAAGTCCAAGGATGATAGCTAAATGTTCGACATCTAGGTAGTTGGCATTCTGAATGAAAACCTTATTGCATTTATAAAGCAATGGGCGATGTGGTAGTTTCACATTCCGGAGGAACTGCACGAATCGCCGGACATGGTTCATAGGGACAAATTCCATGGTTTCTAGAGCAAACTCGGCCTTCTGAATTAACTGATCTCGGAAATTCTGAGAGATAACGCTAGATATGCTGATCATCAAAACAGACAAAATCCTAAAATAATCAAGACAGATGACACTTATTGAGTTAAGAAATGTAGAAAGTTGGAGAACACTGCATTAAAAAAATCAATAGAAACGTGTGAATGGTGTCTAATGGAATACAGTTAAGTGAGACGTGACCAACGGCCTTCTCCTGAAGAGCTATTTAAAATAAACACATTTTTAAATGCTAAGAAAGCACCAATTTTTGAAGTAAAACCATTAAAAATAATTCTTCACATTTGATTTATGGATGTGGTAGATAAGGATGCACCTACATGACCATGTGCAGGAATAAGCCAGGTTGAATTGAACATGGCTAACTTCTGAGTAATTATGCTGAAGACATGAAATTGATCTATACACCATGATGTCCTCATAAAATCCTATCACAAAATCACCAGGTAGACCTCCGCTAGGCCCCTTCCACACAACTGAATAAAATCCCACACTATATGCTTTGAACCGGAATATATGGCAGTGTGGAGTCACATAACCTAGTTCACAGCAGATATTGTGGGATTTTCTGACTTGATATTCTGGGTTATATGGCTGTGTGGAAGGGCCCCTAGACATCATTACAGAATCGAGGCTAACATAGATGTGATTATACTGCATTTCTTCGATTCTAAGGTGCACTTTTTCCTATATAAACATTTCTAAAAATGGAGATCTTAGAATTGCAGGTGTGTCTTAAGTATTTTGTTGGTGGTGGTTATACTGAAATTAGGGTGCATTTTTATAATTGATTGTGCCTTAGAATTTATGAAATATGGGGCTAATCTCAGTAGGATCTACAGCCAAGCAAACATATCAAGGATTACCTAGGAAGGCTCTATAAATAGTATCCAGTCATAATTTAAACTATTTGTAATAGTTAAGAAGCTTGGGAAACCAAGGCCATGACAAGAAGTTTTCATCGTCTTCTCACTTCTCAGCAAATTCCCAGTGAAAAGAATATAATATTACAAAAGTGGTAATAACAACTACAATTGCTCCAAACGGTCAATATCAATGTTATTTTAAAAGTTTCTGAACTTTCCATTGGAAGTACTACAGTTATCGTAAAAGAACACACACTATTAATTTGTCAAAAACAAGGAGCACAAAGTTATTTGTAAGCACCTAGGCCAAGAAGTTTCAATCATTATGCCAAATAAAGTAGTTTAAAATATCTCTACATGGAATTTATCTATGTAAGAAAGCTCCTGTCTATTGCATATTTTCCTTCAGATTTAATCTATATTTAACTAATCTAATCCAATTTAACATGGACTGTTGTAAAAACATGTATATTAACCAAACATAGTCACAGTACTATTCCAGAGATATCTGTTGAGCAAAAATTACCTTGTGTCCTGTATTGAATCCAAGTTTCTGCTGACAATATCAGCTACATGACCTGTAAGAGGACTATTGTAGATTTGTTGGTCCTGCAGACATAGTGCAAACTTAGACAATGCAGGCAAGCTTAGTCTGTGGGGATACCAAATAAAATCCCATTAGTATATCAAAAGATATAAAGTTCCACATATAAAACATGGCAATATTGTATGCACTTCATATATGAAGGATTCTTGATGAATCATAGAATCCTAGAGTTGTAAGAGACCTCGTGGGCCATCCAGTCCAACTCCATGCCAAGAAGAGGAAAATCGCATTCAAAGCATCCCCAACAGATGGCCATCCAGCCTCTGTTTAAAATCCTCCAAAGAAGGAGCCTCTACCACATTATTATTATTGTTTAATAATAACAACAACAACAACAACAACAACAACAATTTTATTTCTTACCCACCTCTCCTTGTGGCTCAAGGAGGATCACAGCACAGTCAAAACACACAAACACTGCAAAAACTCTATAAACACACATATTAAAATGTATTTCTATAAAAGATACATATTAAAACATATTTCTGTAAAATACATATTAAAACATATTAGAACACAGATTAACATTTAGGACACGAGAATAAAATTCATGCTTAAAACTTGTGGAATCTCTTTTGCAGGGGTCCCCAAACTAAGGCCCGGCGGCCAGATGCGGCCCTCCGAGGTCATTTACCTGGCCCCCGCCCTCAGTTTTATAATATAATATAGTGTATATACATATAATATTGATAATAATAATATAATGTAATACAATATAACACTAATAATAATACAATATAATAATAATAATTATATATTCTATATTACATATAATATTACTAATAATATTACAGTATAGTGGTATCGTTCAATATAGTAATATATAATGCTAATATTGTGCTATGCTAATAATATAATATATTGTATGTACATATAATTTGTAAGCCACTCTGAGTCTGCTTTGGGGTGAGAAGGGTGTGATACAAATGTAGTAAATAAATGCAGTAAATAAAAAATAAATTTTAGACTTAGGCTCACCCAAAGTCTGAAATGACTTGAAGGCACACAACAACAACAACAGCAACAACAACCCTAATTAACTTGACTATCTCATTGGCCAGAAGCAGGACCACACTTCCCATTGAAATCCTGATAAATGTATGTTGGTTAAAATTGTTTTTATTTTTAAATATTGGATTGTTATTTCATTGTTGTTGTTGTTGTTGTTTTTGCACTACAGATAAGACATGTGCAGTGTGCATCGGAATTTGTTTGTATTTTTTTTCAAATGATAATCCGGCCCCTCAACAGTCTGAAGGATTGTGGACCGGCCCTCGGCTTAAAAAGTTTGAGGACCCCTGCTCTTTTGAGTATGAGAAACCAACTGTCCAATGTATACAAAGATTGGAAACAAAACAAAAACTGTACTTGCCCATCTAATCTTCTCCAACCTTCCATCACCAGTTCTTGTACCAATGAATCATGCGCCTCAACTCTGAACCTGCAGAAAGAAAAGTGAAGAGGCTCTGCATTGTTATTTTGAACATATTAGAGAATGAAAACTGTATAACCAGAAACATGCAGCTTGTTAGCAGATAGGTTTTGTTAATAATGAATGGTTGCACTACAAGTAAATATAGCACAGCTCAACAAAAGAATTCTTGGTGCCTTGGTTTTTAGGTGTTTCTGGGGTTACTTGGTGTGCTGATTCAGAAAATTGTATTGGATAGACTGAATCAGCTCTAGTTTTTTAGATACGGTTATCATGATTTTTTATGGGTAAGCAAATGGCAACTAGTAGATGGCATATGTTCAGTATCTCAAAAACTAGAGCTGAAAAGGGAAAAACAGGTGCCATTTTTTGGAATCAGCAGATCAAAAATACCAAGAAACAGGGCTAACATTTGAGGCACCAAAATGTGTGTTGGCCAGTGATTGCACTTGCTCACATTCAGTCCCTTGTGCTTATGTACAGGTCAGCTTCTTCACAGTTCTACCTCTACTTGAGCCAGAAGCACAGACCACCTAGAACTGATGCTGGCATTGAAGAAAGTCCTCACTGGTCACATGGCGCAATACATGCATGTTGCTTCCATAAATTCCATTCTCAGATGAGTTTAGTACATGGCTTCCAAAGTGTAAGGAGGCCTTTTTTAGACAATAAAGATATCCAGGAAAGCATAACCTCTTGCTTTATTCTCCAATTCCCTAATATTGTAGGGAGCAGCTATCAAATTTCCAACCCACCTCATCTCATTTAGTGTAAATTACTATTTCGTAGGTGTCTGTTCCCAGACTTTTGATTAATTCATAGATGTGAGGATGAATAATTATAACTTTATTCCTTTCCAGCATTGCTCCGCCAGCAATTGAAAAAGATGGATGATGTCACCTCTGACACCAATCTTCTGTTTTCCCTTTAAGTTGTCTTCACCAGAGACTAATGCTGTCTTAAGAATGATTTTTGGCTTAGATTGGATAGCACTGCACATGTTTAGTTTTTCTAACTTATTTATGAATACCAGTGATTTGAGAGTGATTTCAGTTTCTTTGGGATCAGATATGAATATTGCAAATTACACCTCAAAATATATAGAGTAGTGTGCTGAACATCACACTGGCAACGAAGGTCCCCATAGTTAAAGGTCCCCATAGTATTCCCCATAGTAACCTATGAATGCAAGAGGTGGACCATAAGGAAGGCTGAGCGAAGGAAGATGGACGCTTTTGAACTTTGATGCTGGAGGAAAATCCTGAGAGTGTCTTAGACCGCAAGAAGATCCAACCAGTCCATCCTCCAGGAAATAATGCCCGGCTGCTCACTGGAGCGAAGGATATTAGAGGCAAAGCTGAAGAATTTTGGCCACATCATGAGAAGACAGGAAAGCTTGGAAAAGTTCATGATGCTAGAGAAAATGGAAGGAAAAAGGAGGAGAGGCAGATCAAGGGCAAGATGGATGGATGGTATCCTTGAAGAGACTGGCTTGACCTTGAAGCAACTGGGGGCAGCAACGACTGACAGGGAGCTCTATAGGCCAAATGTTTCAAAATCCAATGATCACAAGGACAGAAAGTGAGGTTAAATCTTCTGAATAGGGGCACAGACAGCAAAACAAACACCACAAGGGTGTTAACCTTTCCCTATGCTTTTCAAAGCTTATGTATATTATACACTGTATATACTCGAGTATAAGCCGACCTGGATATAAGTCGGGGTACCGAATTTTACCCCAAAATAGTGAGAAAATTAATTGACTTGAGTATAAGCCGAGGGTGGGAAATGCAGCAACTAGTGGTAAATTTCAAAAATAAAAATAGATACCAATACAATTTTATTAATTGAGGAATTAGTAAGTTAAATGTCTGTGAATATTTATATAAAACTATAATTTAAGCTAAAACTGTCCAACTCTGATGAAGTAATTATTCGAACCTTATTCAATGTAAATGTGCGACCAGTATGTATCCTTCCAATAATAATAGAGTAAAATAATAAATGTAATAACAATAGAGTAAAACAATAAATGTAATAATAACAATAATAAGAAAAATAGCAAATGTAATAGTAACAATAATAATAGAGAAAAATAATAAATGTACTGTATATACTCAAGTATAAGCCGACCCAAATATAAGCCGGCCAGGATCCTCACTCAAGTATAAGCCGGGGGAGGGGTTTATCCCTAAAAAGAACTGAAAACTTTGCTTATACTCAAGTATATCTAGTAGACACACACACATGCATATATATTTGGCTGGAGTTATACTTAAAAATGTACCTGTTTTGACTTACAAACAAATTCAACTTAAGAACAAACCTTTTTCATAACTTGGTGACTGCCTGTACTCAATTTTAAGAAAACAGGAACAAAACTATTTTTTTCCAAAAAATTAATGGCTTAACAAACATATTCCCACACACTGCTTACCTGAGTATACTGTAGAGCATGTCCACTAGTGTCTCATTATCCATATATGCAATTTTGTTCTCTGCTAAAATGCGAAGAATAAGAAACTGGGAGTGGTTTTTTACATAGTCAGTATTCCTCAGGAGCTCGGGCTTCTTCTTTTGAAACTGCCAAAGTAATTGAACTGCACTTCCCACATGATTTTCAGAAAGTTTTGTTTTGTTCTTTCCAACAAGATCAAAGACTTCATCTTCATTTGTGCAGTTATTTAGCTGGCACAACAAGGGGTCACTGCTCCAAGTTCGACAACAACAATGCCTCAGTGCAAATGGGTTAAAACGTCTCAAGTGAAGCATCTTTTGTGACTTTTATAACTTTCATTTAACTGTGTCCAGATTGAGATTTCTTTCCTTCATTTTCAATTGTCAGCAAAGGATTGACATTTAGACATTGTATATCTTCCTTTCCTTGTATTTTTTGAAGTTACTGCAAGGGACAAACATACGAAAGAATTCTAAAGTATCTGTAGCATTATCACTTTAAAAATATGACCACTTTAAAAATATGACTGCAAAAATATGACTGGCCTTTCCAGCTAGATATGTCTGTATCAGGCAGCTATCACACACTAAAATCCCAAAACAAACAGTTTTTTTCCAATAAGCAAACTAACACTAAACCATGATTTAAAATATTTTTCACCAAGCTATAATAAATCTGAGATTTATGTTCTAGTATATTTTACTGTATAGAAACATGCGAACTGAAATTCTAAACCCAAACTGGGTGTACAGATGTTTCACTTTTAAAGTACATTTTTATGGTATCCATGACACAAATATTGTTTGTTCATTTATGTATTCATAGGTATGTGCATTTACCTTGTTTTTAAATTCTATTGTGTCATGTCATGTCATTGTTAGCTGCCTCCAGTCCCTATGGCAAGAAAAACCGGATAAAAATAATAAATAAAATTGTAATAAATAAAAATTAAAAATATGGTACAGTCAGTCTTTACATTTCCTGGGGATAGGGAACAGGATTCCCATGAAAATGAAAAACAGTGAATAAAAAAATTGCTCTCTTTTATAAATGAAGGCAACACCTCTCCAGAAATTTCTAGGCCTTCCAGGATAACTCTTTGGTCCATTTCCACTGGACACAGCATAGGATTGCATTGAGAGAGCTTAGAGATTCCTAGAGAGAACAGCTTTAATCAAATCTGTAACACTATGTAACATGATTTTTGTTCCTGGGTTATAAATGTCTTTTCTTAATTGGTTCTATCATAAAAACATGGGAAAAGTTTATTAAACTCCAAACACTTTGTTTTTGCGGGACATCCTGCAGCACATACCGGTAGTTTGTGTCAGCCATAATTCAAAGTTTCTGGAGTAGAACAACTTTTTTCAAAGTAAATACCACATAATTAAACAGGAAGTAGCCCTTTCAAACCAGGAACAGATTTTTTCGCCCAGATTTTGTTACATAGTGTAATTGAAGCTACATGAGGGGGGACACCTTTACTAGAGTCCCTTCCACACAGCTGGATAAAATCCAACATTTTCTGCTTTGAACTGGAATATATGGCTGTGTGGACTCATAACCCTTCCAGACAGGCCCTATATCCCAGGATCTGAGCCCAAGTTTTTTGTATTAAACTGGATGAGTCCACACTGCTAGATAATCTAGAGGCTCTTCCACACAGCAACATAACCCAAAATACCAAGGCAGAAAATCCCACAATATCTGCTTTGAACTGGGTTATCTGAGTTCATACTGCCATATATTCCAGTTCAACGCAGATAATGTGGGATTTTATTCAGCTGTGTAGAAAGGGCCTTAGGACCCTTCCACACAGCCCTATATCCCAGAATATCAAGGCAAAAAATCCCACAATAGCTGTTTCGAACTGGATTATCTGAGTCCACACTCAGATAATGTGGGATTTTCTGCCTTGATATTCTGGAATATAGGGCTGTGTGAAAGGGCCCCCAGTTCAAAGCAGGTATTGTGGGTTTTTCTGCCTTGATATTCTGGGTTATATGGCTGTGTGGAAAAGCCCTGGCTTATCTGATGTTGATGGCCTAGGGCAGGGGTCCCCAAACTAAGGCCCGGGGGCCGGATGCGGCCCTCCAAGGTAATTTACCTGGCCCCTGCCCTCATTTATAATATATTTTTATATCAGTTTTAATAATATAATATATTGTATATACATATAATATTGATAATATTATCATTTTATACAATACAATACTAACAATAATATCATAATAATATTAATTATATGTTATATATTACATATAATATTACAGTATAGTGGTATAGTTCAATATAGTAATATATAATGCTAATATTGTGCTATGCTAATAATATAATATATTGTATGTACATACAGCTGCTCTGAGTTCCCTTTGGTGTGAGAAGGGTGGGATATAAATGTAGTAAATAAATGTAGTAAATAATTTTGGACTTAAATAAATAATTCTGGACTTAAGCTCGCCCAAAGTCTGAAATGACTTGAAGATACACAACAACAACAATCCTAATTAACCTGACTATCTCATTGGCCAGAAGCAGGCCCACACTTCCTATTGAAATCCTGATAGGTTTATGTTGGTTAAAATTATTTTCATTTTTAAATATTATATTGTTCTTTCATTGTTATTGTTGTTGTTTAGCACTACAAATAAGATATGTGCAGTGTGAATAGGAATTTGTTCGTTTTTCCCCCCAAATGATAATTCTGCCCCTCAACAGTCTGAAGGATTGTGGACCGGCCCTCTGCTTTAAAAGTTTGAGGACCCCTGGCCTAGGGGATAAAAGCCTTGTGACTTGAAGGTTGGGTTGCTGACCTGAAGGCTGCCAGGTTCGAATCCCACCCGAGGAAAGCACGGATGAGCTCCCTCTATCAGCTCCAGCTCCATGCGGGGACATGAGAGAAGCCTCCCACAAGGATGGTAAAACATCAAAACATCCAGGCATCTCCTGGGCAAAGTCCTTGCAGACGGCCAATTCTCTCACTCCAGAAGCAACTCCGGTTGCTCCTGACACGAAAAAAAAAACTGATGTTGATGTTTTTATTCTGTTTTTATTTATTTTAATTAGATTGTTAATATGTTTTAATTGTGTTTTAGCTTGGAATCTTTGTTTATGCTGGGCTTGGCCCAGCATAAACAGCATGAGTCCCTTCGGTGAGATGGTAGCGGGATATAAAAATAAAAGTATTATTATTATTATTTCTGCCTTGATATTCTGGGTTATATGGCTGTGTGGAAGGGCCCTAGGTTTTCCAAGTTTTCCAAGTTAGTAGAGCAGTGTATAACATCAAAGAGCTCTGGACAACTCCTATTCTTCATGGGAATCTTCTACATATAAAGTATAAAGTTACACATGAAGTGAAAGCTTTGAAACAAGACATTTCTAACAAACTCTCTTGTTACATTTGTGGTTTTTAAAAAGTATATACTTAATAAGAATCCACACATATTCTGTAAAGAGAATGTGGGAGCTATGTCTTGGCCTTAGGGAAATGAAAACATCTATCTATGGGAGCTATGTAGAAAAGCATTAATGGATTGCTGTGAGTTTTCCGGGCTGTGTGGTCATGTTCCAGAAGCATTCTCTCCTGACATTTTGCCTTATGGCCGGCATCCTCAGAGACTGTGACGTCTGTTGGAAACTAGTCAAGTGGGGTTTCTGTATCCGTGGAATGTCCAGGGTGGGAGAAAGAACTCTTGTCTGTTGGAGGCAAGTGTGAATGTTGCAATTGGCCACCTTGATTATCATTGAAAAGCCTTGCAGCTTGAACTGGCTGATTCCTGCCTGGAGGAATCCTTTGTCGGGAGGTTTTAGCTGGCCCTGATTGATTCATATCTGGAATTCCCCTGTTTTTAAAGTGTTGTTCTTGATGTACTGTCCTGATTTAAGAGGGTTTTTTTAAAAAAAAAATACAGTAGAGTCTCACTTATCCAAGCTAAACGGGCCAGCAGTAGCTTGGATTAGCGAATATCTTGGATAATAAGGAGGGATTAAGGAAAAGCCTATTAAACACCAAATTAGGTTATGATTTTACAAATGAAGCACCAAAACATCATGTTATACAACAAATTTGACAGAAAAGTAGTTCAATACGCAGTAATGTTATGTTGTAATTACTGTATTTACGAATTTAGCACCAAAATATCACGATATATTGAAAACATTGACTACAAAAATGGCTTGGACAGCCCAGAGGCTTGGATAAGTGAGGCTTGGATAAGTGAGACTCTACTGTACTGGTAACCAGATTTTGTTCATTTTCATGGTTTCCTCCTTTCTGTTTACATGCTTGTGGATTTCAATGACTTCTCTGTGTAGTGGTCCAGCATTTCTGTGTTCTCAAATATGCTCAGATCCAACAAAGGATTCTTCCAGGCAGTAAGCAGCCAGACCCTGAAGCTGCAAGGCTATTCACTGCTAATCTAGGTGTCCAGTTGCACCATTTACACCTGCCTCAAGCAGACAAGAGTTCTTTCTCCCAACCTGAAAATTTCACATATAGAGTAAAGTGTCTCACTTATCCAACACTTGCTTATCCAACGTTCTGGATTATCCAACACATTTTTGTAGTCAATGTTTTCAATACATCGTGATATTTTGGTGCTAAATTCGTAAATACAGTAATTACAGCATAAAAATACTGCATATTGAACTACTTTTTCTGTCAAATTTGTTGTATAACATGACGTTTTGGTGCTTAATTTGTAAAATCATAACCTAATTTGATATTTAATAGGTTTTTCCTTAATCCCTCCTTATTATCCAACATATTCGCTTATTCAACATGCTGCCGGCCCGTTTATGTTGGATAAGTGAGATTCTACTGTATTTAAACTTCACTTGCCTAGTTTCCAACAGACTTCACAACCTCTGAGGATTCCTGCCATAGATGCGGGAGAAACGTCAGGAGAGAGTGCTTCTGGAATACACCCCAGATCCTTAGGAGCGAAAGGAAGAAGTGAACCCGACTGTGTTTGCAAATATCATCAGGCCTTACCACAGCTACAAAGGAGATTTCCATGTACAGGTCTCCCCATCCCAGCACACACCAGAGACCCCTTAGGGCTAGGAATATCAGCCTCTCTCTCTCTCTCTCTCTTCCAGAAGAGACTCCGGCAGCCCGCACGTGATTGGCCACGCTGCCCAGGGGCGAAGAAGGCGTCGCGTACCGATGACGTCCCATGTTCCGCGCAGATTGACTATACAGCTTCCTGCAAACAGTATGGTGAGTTCGAACTAGTAAACTGGGCGCGCATCTAGTCTAGCACGAAACAGCCCGAGCAAAGTTGTTACCGACGCCACTGTTTCCGCTCTGTGCCGCTTCTGGCTGGATAAGGCGAGTACTCCCATTTCCCAGCATTCTCGGTTTTGCACTCCCATTGCCTATTGGGAGTTGTGTTTAAACTGCTGAAGGTCCCCATCGGGTTTTCTTAACGTTCCTGTTCTCTCTTTTCGGGAAGGGGTTCACTGCAAGCAATTTTTCATGAAGACAATACTAGGATACTAGGAGTTTTGATTTGCATTCTGTTGCCAATTCTGTATATATATTTGGTGGAAGTTTTAAACATATTTTTGGTAATTTAGTCTATTTAATTTATTGTACATATTTTTGTCCATATGTTTTTACTTGGTTGGATTCCACCTCCAGCCATTAGGAGAGGCAGGTAATATTTTTTTATTATTATTATTGGTGATATGTTTTATTGATTAGCCCATAGGCCGTATCAAAACATTTAACAAGCACATTTAACAAGCACATAGAACATACAATCCACATTACAATCAAAGTTAAAATAAGCAAGCGGTTAACAAGATCAAGATCCTGATCCAGATCTGCATCATCCCTACAATTTACCACAATTTTTTTTTTAATTTCGTGTCAGGAACAACCGGAGTTGCTTCTGGAGTGAGATAATTGGCTGTCTGCAAGGACGTTGCCCAGGCGACGCCCGGATGTTTTGATGTTTTACCATACTTGTGGGAGGCTTCCCTCATGTCCCCGCATGGAGCTGGAGCTGAAAAAGGGAGCTCATCCGCGCTCTCCCCGGGTGGGATTCGAACCTGGCAGCTTTCAGGTCAGGAACCCAACCTTCAAGTCACAAGGCTTTAATCCCCTAGCCCACCGGAGGCTCCATTTACCACAATCAGCTCCAAATATGCAGTTCTCAACTGAGTTGCTTTAAATAGAAAAAGGGCCATTTTGTATGTTATTTTAGCATTCTGACCAGACAATAAAAATGTAGTTTTGATATAAGGATCCCAGTGTGTCTTTTGTATAATGTATGGTCCGAGGTTTGTTTCTTTCTTATACAAGTTACACCTAAACATTACATGTGTGATATCTTCCATCTCTGCCGCTCCACAGATACAAAATCGTTCATTATATGGGACTAGGTTAAACCTTCCATGTCTGACCATTGTGTCCGGCTGTTCAAATCTAGCTCTGGTAAATACATAAATATATTATTTATGTTAATAATTTTATTATTATTTATTATTATAATTATTAGGATAAATTATGGCAAGTCTGATGGTATAGGAGCCCCGGTGGCGAAGTGTGTTAAAGCACTGAGCTGCTGAACTTGCAGACCGAAAGGTCCCAGGTTCAAATCCCGGGAGCGGAGTGAGCGCCCGCTGTTGCTCCAGCTTCTGCCAACCTAGCAGTTCGAAAACATGCCAATGTGAGATCAATAGGTACTGCTCCGGCGGGAAGGTAACAGCGCTCTATGCAGTCATGCTGGCCACATGACCTTGGAGGTGTCTACGGACAACACTGGCTCTTCGGCTTAGAAATGGAGATGAGCACCAACCCCCAGAGTCAGACATGACTGGACTTAACGTCAGGGGAAAACCTTTACCTTTACTTTTTATTGATGGTATGGGGATACCTGGTCGCCTTGTCTGTCTCCTGAGGAATCTGTATAACAACGAAGTAGCAACAGTAAAAACAGACCACGGAACAATAGACTGGTTCAAGGTTGGGAAAGGAGTACGGCAGGGCTATATACTCTCACCCTAACTATACAGAACACATCATGCGACATGCGGGGCTTGATGAATCCAAGGCTGGAGTTAAAATTTCTGGAAGAAACATTAATAACCTTAGATACACAGATTATACCACTTTGATGGCTGGAAGCAAGGAGGAGCTGAGGAGCCTTATCACCAAGGTGAAAGGAGAAAGTGCCAAAGCTGGGTTGCAGTTAAACATAAAAAAAACCAAGATCAATGCAACCAGATTGATTGATAACTGGCAAATAGAGGGAGAAAACATGGAGGCCATGACAGACTTTGTATTTCTAGGCATGAGGATTACTGCAGGCGCAGACTGCAGCGAGGAAATCAGAAGATGTTTATTTCTTGGGAGGAGAGCAATGATCAATCTCAATAAAATAGTCAAGAGTAGAGACATCACACTGGCAACAAAGCAACAGTATTCCCCGTAGTAACCTATGGATATGAGAGTTGGACTATAAGGAAGGCTGAGCGAAGGAAGAACCTATTGGTATTAAAATGGGGCCAAGGTTTTGACCATATAGTCAGCCTCCAATTTCCTTCTCTTATGCCTTTTGTCTCCTGTGAGGATGCATCTTGCCATTCTCCGGGCAAGATGTAGCTGCATGCATATTTTTCTGATATCTTTACCTTTTGCCTTCTTTAGAATATGAGTTTTAGAAAGTTAGTTAGCTCCAAGAATGTTCCTATCCAGAATATATTTCTTTTACTTAAATAAATACTTTTGAACTTATATTTTTGGCTCTGCAACAGCAACCTCAGTTACAACTTATACTACATATACCTCTGCTACACAGCTTTTAGCTACTTATACTTACACATATTTTCTTTCATTATACAGTAGTCTCTCAGTTATCCAAGCCTCGCTTATCCAAGCCTCTGGATAATCCAAGCCTTATTATCTTATTATCCAAGATATTCGCTTATCCAAGCTTCTGCCGGCCTGTTTAGTTTGGATAAGTGAGACTCTGCTGTAGTTTGGGTGTCTGGCATTGCCCAGGCTATTTGAAAAAGTCAAATTTTTATTTGTACAAAATGCATAAGGTTGTGGGTGAACTACAACTGACATCATGCCAGGTTAACTCAGAGAAACTCCATCAGTAGTTGCCGTTTGTTATGTTCAGCAAGTTTACTCCTACAAAAGGGTTCACCATTTATCCTTGGTGGGGTTCAATGTGTTCTCTGGCTGTAGGGGAAACTACAAATCCCGCTATGGTGAGTGAGTCTTCTCAAACTCTTCCAG
Organism: Anolis carolinensis; assembly: GCF_035594765.1. Taxonomy (NCBI): domain Eukaryota; kingdom Metazoa; phylum Chordata; class Lepidosauria; order Squamata; family Anolidae; genus Anolis; species Anolis carolinensis. The sequence continues at coordinate 211,860,257 of NC_085841.1, read as the reverse complement.
TTGGTTGAGGTAGTCATGGGGGTTCTGTGTGCCAAATTTGGTCCAGGACCATCATTGGTGGGGTTCAGACTGCTGTTAGATTACAGGTGAACTATACATCCCAGTCCCTACAACTCCTGTAAATCATGATGAATTCTCCCCAAACCTCTTTAGTATGTTCAGTTGCTGATCATGGAGCCACCGGTGGAGTAGTGGGTTAAAGCCTTGTGACTTGAAGGTTGGGTTGCTGACCTGAAGGCTGCCAGGTTCGAATCCCACCCGGAGAGAGCACGGATGAGCTCCCTCTATCAGCTCCAGCTCCATGCGGGGACATGAGAGAGGCCTCCCACAAGGTACCTTTGCTTTTTAATGGTTCAGTGAATAATAATAATAATAATAATAATAATAATAATAATAATAATACTTTATTTGTAGACCGCCCTATCTCCCCAAGGGGACTTAGGGCAGTATTCAACACATATGGCAAACATTCAAAGTCAACAAATTACATAAAAAAAAAAGACACATCAAACTGTAACTTAATACCAAATAGGAATACTGTACACTAAAAATCAAATTTAACAACCCTAGAAGACATGATCACATCATATAAATTAACACAAATTAAAAACACTTAAAGCAACTGTATCCTTATTAACAGATAAGATATATTCATCCGGGCGTCCCCAGGCAACATCCTTGCAGACGGCCAATTCTCTCACACCAGAACTCAGGTTGCTCCTGACACACACACAAAAAAGTTGCTGGATCAATTCCTCTGTTTGCTGTGTGCCTTAGAAAAGAATAGGAAAGGGTTATGGGAGAGGCAGTGGGCGAGGTCATGCAGGATGTTAGCCAGGATGTTAACTGGGGCCCCTTACAGAGAGAGGTCAACCCTCCTGTTTAAGGAACTCCACTGGCTGCCATTTATTTACCGAGCCCAATTTAAGGTGCAGGTGCTTACCTACAAAGCCCTGAACGGTTTGGGACCATCCTACCTCCGTGACCGCATCTTTGTCTACGAACCCACGCGTTCACTTCGGTCATCTGGAGAGACCTTGCTCGTGATCCCGCCTGTGTCGCAAGCGCGGTTGGTGGGGACACGAGACAGGGCCTTCTCTGTGGTGGCCCCCTGACTCTGGAACACCCTCCCCAAGGATCTCAGACAGGCCCCTACATTGGCAGTCTTCAGAAAGAATTTGAAGACCTGGCTGTTCCAATGTGCCTTCCCAGATTAATAGGAAATCTCCAATACCAAGTCCCATAAGCACTTTATTAGAACTAAGATCGCATATCGCACTCTGCACTTGCCCTATAAGCCTTATATATCACCTGTCACATCAGCACTTTTAATCTGGTACCCATTACTCTGGCCCGGCCCAGTTCTATTGTGTTCTAGCGTATTGTTATCGAGTCCTTCGGGAGATGCTAGCGGGGTACAAATAAAGTTTAATAATAATAATAATAATGCAAATTCCACACAAATGGAGAGTCAGAAACACTGGGATGTCTGTGCTGGAGGAAAAACAGAAAATCTAGGATGAAATTGTCCTCGATTGAAAGCCTTCATTTGGGTGGTGGGCAGTATGGTGTTTGTGGCGGACATTGGCAGGGCTCTTGGACATGTTCAAGGCGCTCACTATAACCTGCAATGTCATTGGAGAGCGGGCCATTGGTGTCTGGGTAGTGGGAGCTATAGCTGTTTTTGGAGGCAGGAGCTTGTTTGTGCAAGTGGGCACTCAGTATATCATATCTATCTCATCTATCTATCTTATCTATCTATCTAGATCAGGTATGGGCAAATTTGGGCCTTTCAGGTGTTTTGGACTTCAACTCCCACCATTCCTCACAGCCTCAGGCCCCTCCCTTCCTTTTCCCCCTCAGCTGTAAGCAGGTGAGGGGGGAAAGGAAGGGGCCTGAGGCTGTGAGGAATGGTGGGAGTTGAAGTCCAAAACACCTGAAAGGCCCAAGTTTGCCCCTACCTGATCTATCTATCTATCTATCTATCTATCTATCTATCTATCTATCTATCTATCTATCTATCTATCTATCTATCTATCTATCTATCTATCTATCTATCTATCTATCTATCTATGTCATCTACTTACCTATCTATCGTACCTATCTGGCCCTTCTTCCTCCGCCCCGCCCCGCCCCAGCCAGCCACTCTCCTCCTCTCCGAGTTTCCCGCCTCCTCCTCCCCTCCCGCCCCTCCCTCCTCCATTGACGCAGTCCGTGCTGCACCAGATCCTAACATGGCGGCGGCGGGAGAGAGGTGCTGAGGGGCGCCAAGGCGGGCAGGGAGAAGCCAAGGCTCTGAGGCTGGGTGAGTGGGAAGGAAGCGAGCAAGGGGAAATTCCGCGGCGTGGTTCGGAGGGGGTCTCGCGGGGGGGAGAGGGCGAGGGACGGCGTTAGTGGGCCCTCAAAGTGGGGCGGACAGGGAGCGAAGGAAGGGGGGAGCTCTTTCATTTGAATCTCCTTCCTTCCATTCAAGAGCGGGCCTCCACGTCCCGGAGAAGGGAAACATGAGGCCTTGAATGGGAGCGAAAGGGAAACGACGGAGTGTAGGGCGGGCGAGTGAGTGAGTGAGCGAGCGGGGCGTGTGTGTTTGTGTGTCCACGAAGGGGGTTGTCGTGCCTCCATTGTGGGTTTGGCCTGTGTGGAATATGCTCGGGGAAGGCGGGAAGCAGGAGCCCCTCACGCACAAGTCACTCCCGCAACGAGAAGGAGTTGGGGGCCCTTCTTCCCAGGGAATCAACTGAAACAACTTGTTTGCTGTGCGTTTTCCGGGCTGTGTGGCCATGTTCCAGAAGCATTATCTCCTTACGTTACCCCTGCATCCATGGCAGGCATCCTCAGAGGTTGTGAAGTCTTTTGGAAACCATGCGAGAAGGATTTACAGTAGAGTCTCACTTATCCAAGCCTCTGGATTATCCAAGCCATTTTTGTAGTCAATGTTTTCAATATATTGTGATATTTTGGTGCTAAATTCGTAATTACAGTACAGTAGAGTCTCACTTATCCAAGCCTCGCTTATCCAAGCCTCTGGATTATCCAAGCCATTTTTGTAGTCAATGTTTTCAATATATTGTGATATTTTGGTGCTAAATTCGTAATTACAGTACAGTAGAGTCTCACTTATCCAAGCCTCTGGATTATCCAAGCCATTTTTGTAGTCAATGTTTTCAATATATTGTGATATTTTGGTGCTAAATTCGTAAATACAGTACAGTAGAGTCTCACTTATCCAAGCCTCGCTTATCCAAGCCTCTGGATTATCCAAGCCATTTTTGTAGTCAATGTTTTCAATATACAGTATCATGATATTTTGGTGTTAAATTCGTAAATACAGTAATTACAACATAACATTACTGCATATTGAACTACTTTTTCTGTCAAATTTGTTGTATAACATGATGTTTTGGTGTTTAATTTGTAAAATCATAACCTAATTTGATGTTTAATAGGCTTTTCCTTAATCCCTCCCAAGATATTCGCTTATCCAAGCTTCTGCCGGCCCGTTTAGCTTGGATAAGTGAGACTCTACTGTAATTACAATATAACATTATTGCGTATTGAACTACTTTTTCTGTCAAATTTGTTTTATAACATGATGTTTTGGTGCTTAATTTGTAAAATCATAACCTAATTTGATGTTTAATAAGGCTTTTCCTTAATCCCTCCTTATTATCCAAGATATTCGCTTATCCAAGCTTCTGCTGGCCCGTTTAGGGACTCTACTGTCTTTATCGATGGAAAGTCCAGGGTGGGGAAAGGAACTCTTGTCTGTTTGAGGCAATTGTTAATGTAGCAATTGGCCACTTTGATTAGCAATTAATGGCCTTGCAGCTTCAAGGGCAGGCTGCTTCCTGCCTGGGGAATCCTTTGTTAGGCGGTGTTAGCTTTCCTTGATTGTTTCGTGGCTGGAATTCCCCAGTTTTTTGAGTGCTTATTTACTCTCCTGATTTGTTTTTAAATACAGTAGAGTCTCACTTATTCAAGCTAAACAGGCCGGCGGAAGCTTGGATAAGCGAATATCTTGGATAATAAGGAGGGATTAAGGAAAAGTCTATTAAACATCAAATTAGGTTATGATTTTACAAATTAAGCACCAAAACTTCATGTTATACAACAAATTTGACAGAAAAAGTAGTTCAATACACAGTAATGTTATGTTGTAATTACTGTATTTACGAATTTAGCACCAAAATATCACGATATATTGAAAACATTGACTACAGAAATGGCTTGGATAATCCAGAAGTTTGGATAAGTGAGACTCTACTGTACTGGCAGCCAGATTTTGTCACTCTTACTCTTGTTACTCTTACTAAGATATACGAAGCGCAGTATAGGTTGAATATTCATTGGAAGGATTCCCCAAATACTTCAAAACTTTCCACCCTGGCAGATGAGAGAGGGGCACTTTTACTTTTTGATAGTTCAGTGAACACAAATATTGTTGAGTATTCCTGACCCAGATTTCCATAATAGTCCAAAAAGCAGAGAGAGTGACACTTCTTGGTCTAGGATGATTCAATGCAAGCCAGCAGTAGGCCTTTTCAGATAGGCCCTATATCCCAGGTTCGGATCCCAGGTTTTCTGCTTTAAAATGGATTATTTGAGTCGACATTGCCATATTAACTGGGATAAACTGGGACCAGATCCTGGGATATAGGGTCTGTTTGGAAGGGCCTCTACCTGGAATTCCAAAATTGTCTGCCCAGATAGACAAGAGGGGGGCACTTTTGCTCTGTGATGGTTCAGTGAACACAAAACTTTTAAACAGAGGCTGGATGACCATCTGTCAGGGGTACTTTGATTGTGCTTTTCCTGCATGACGGGGTTGGACTAGATGCCCCATGTGGTCTCTTCCAACTCTATTATTCTATGGTTCTATGAAATATTGTTGAGTGTTCCTGACCCAGAAGTCCATAATACTAAAAAAAAATGTAGAATTGTCCACATAGGTAGCAGAGAGAGTGACACTTTTGCTCTATGATGATTCAGCACAAGCCAACATTGTTGAGGATCCCATATCTGAAATTCCAAAAATGCCTGCACGGATAGATGAGAGAAGAGCACTTTTGCTTTTTGGTGGTTGAGTGTACACAAATATTGTTGAGTATTTTTTATCCGGAATTCCGTAATATTCCAAAATACAGAACTGTCTGTATGGGTAAGTGAGAGAAAGGTACCTTTGCTTTTTGATGGTTCAGTGAATAATAATAATAAACTGTATTTGTAGACCACCCTATCTCCCCAAGGGGACTTAGGGCAGTTTCCAACACATATGGCAAACATTCAAAGTCAACAAATTACATCAAAAATGAGACACATCAAACAATATATATAGGCCCGGGTTGTGGCGCAGGCGGGAGAGCAAGCCAGCTGCAATTAACTGCAATGAATCACTCTGACCAGGAGGTCATGAGTTCGAGGCCCACTCGGAGCCTATGTTTGTTTGTCTTTGTTCTATGTTAAAAGGCATTGAATGTTTGCCTATATGTGTAATGTGATCCGCCCTGAGTCCCCTTCGGGGTGAGAAGGGCGGAATATAAATGCTGTAAATAAATAAATATCAAACTGTAACTTAATCCCAAATAGGAATACTGTAAACTAAAAATCAAATTTAACAACCCTAGAAGACATGATCACATCATATAAATTAACACAAATTAAAAACACTTAAAGCAACTGTATCCTTATTAACAGATAAGATAGATTCCAACAACTGACAGGCTGAGGTCATATAGTATAGACAGTATAGACAGGATTTAATGTATCTAAACAATGATATATGTCGGGACATATTAGTCTTCCTCCTCTCCATACGCCAGATTGCATAGGTATGTTTTTAGCAACTTTTTAAAGGCGAGGAGAGGGGAGCAGTTTTTAGTTCTTTTGGGAGGGAGTTCCAGAGCTTTTGTACCCACCAGCCGTGCTTGAGATGGGGGTGGGACTGAGAGCAGGGCCTCCTTCGCAGATCACAGTCCTCCATCCAGTTTGTAGATAGAGATGCGGTTCTGCAAATAGTCTGGGCCTGAGCCGTGAACACAAATATTGTTGAGTATTCCTTATCTGGAATTCTGTAATACTTCAAAATGCAGAATTATCCACATGGGTAATGATTCAATGTAGGCAAACATTGTTGAGTATCCCATAGTTGGAATTGGAAAGTACTGTAACGTGCCTTGAACCATGAGAAGAGGAGGGTAAGAAATAAAATAATAATTCCAGCATTGTCCACTTAGGTGGCTGAGAGATTGGCACTTTTGCTTTCTGACGGTTCAGTGTATACAAATATTGTTCATTATCCCTTATCTGGAATTCTGAAATCCAAAATATTCTAAAATGCAAAGATTCCTTATCTGGAATTCCAAAATACAAAATTTGACCACATGGCTGACTGAGAGAGGAACACTTTTGCTCTCTGATGTATGTGTACATAAACATTGAGTATTCCTTATCTGGAATTTCAGAATACTTCAAAATGCTGAATTGTCCACTTGAATTATTGAGGGAGCGGCACTTTTGCTCTCTGGTGGTTCAATATACACAGGCACTGTTTCATGCACATTATTATAATATGGTATACAAGGCTATGTAAATAAAGTGTATATGAAACATGAATGGATTTTGTGTTTAGAATTGAGTCCCAACTCCAAGATACCTCTATATGCAACAAAAATCTGAAAGAAAGAAAAAAACTGAAATACTTCTGTTCCCAAGCATTTTGGAAAAGGAATGCCTTTCCTTAACCAAGTGAAGCTGACAGACTTCCATGCGCATAATTAGAAGGGTAAGCAGACTAGATGGATTTGATAATAACTAAGTGATGAGTGAGAAGAAGATACAGATGGCAAGAAGTGGCAAAATAGCAGGCATAGTGGAATTGGGGAGGAACTGCATTAAACGGATACTCAAAAGACTACACTAAAGTATTACTACTACCAGTATATTCCTTTTTATGATGCAGTGTGTGCATTTAGTATCTGCTGGGGTTTGGTTCCATGAATGCTCAAGTCCCATTATATACATTGTAGTAAAATGTATAGTATCCCTTCTTTTAAAATGATAACATAGATTATAGTATAGTAGAGTCTCACTTATCCAACATAAACGGGCCGGCAGAACATTGGATAAGCGAATATGTTGGATAATAAGGGGGGATTAAGGAAAAGCCTATTAAACATCAAATTACGTTATGATTTTACAAATTAAGCGCCAAAACATCATGTTTAACAACAAATTTGACAGAAAAAGTAGTTCAATATGCAGTAATGCTACGTAGTACTTACTGTATTTACTAATTTAGTACCAAAACATCATAATGTATTGAAAACATTGACTACAAAAACATTTACTATTAAAAGGCAGACTGCATTGGATAATCCAGAACACTGGATAAGCGAATGTTGGATAAGTGAGACACTACTGTATTAAGCCTATACCATCTCTATATAGGTTTTATCAAAAAAAACTGGAACGTTTCCCCACTAAATCCATTTTCATAATAATGGTGAATGAGAAATGTCATCATATATTGTAATTGGTGTATGTCATTTTTTAATAAATTATTTTAAGTTGGAATGAGGAGGAAAGTAAAGCTTTCGGATGTCACATACTGTTTTATAATGAAATTAAAAGCAGATTCTTCAAATATGAAATAGCAAAGAAACAAATGAAATTTTGTTTAAATGCAGAATGATTTCCTTGTGTCATAAACTGCGTGTCAGATACTGCATATATTTCTGATTATCTTTTAAACAAAGATCACTTAAAAGTGCTACAAGAGAAAGTATGTAAAAGTGCAATTAAAATGATCAGAGTGCTGAAGTGTGTTCATTGCGAAAGTGTTGGGAGTTTTCAAGAGTGCTTTTATTTTGGGTTTTTTTATTATTAAGGGAAATTCAGGGGGCATGGAGGAGATCATAAACTGTTTTGTCGTTGTCATGGGTTAAAATATTTACAAGCATAAAATTCAGTTACCAAGTAAAGCTTTTAATTTGTTTAACCTGAACCATCAAATTACACTAAGGATGCATCTGCAATTTAGAATCAATTCAGTTTGACACCACTTTAACTGGCATGACTCAATGCTATGGAATCCTAGAAGTTGCAGTTTTTGGAGCCTTTACCAGAGCCCATTTTTGATTTGGTGACCCCTTTCAACTTTTTGTTGTCCCTGCTAACTATTTTAGCCATGCTTTTAAGATGAATAGCTTGTTTCCATCTCTTTCAGTTCTATTTCTTCTGCTCTTTATTATTTTAAGCTAATCTGCTTCACCCTTACTTGAGGATAGGAAAACTCTCTACCCTGGCTGTTATAGAGAAGTTTCTTTATCCTGTTAGTAACAGGAAATTGTACTACCTGATTTCTAATCTCATCCAGCGGGTCTGTTCTTATACAATGAAATGCAGTGACTGGCATTTAGGAAATCCATTGTTTACAAACAAATCTGCCCTAGCCAGGTTTACTTAAGGAAAAGGTCCCATTGATTTTGCCAGGTACAGTGTTCCCTCACTTATCGCGGGGTTACGCTCCAATAAGTGAAAATCTGCAAAGTAGGGACGCTAGGCTTCTCCTTAGGAAGGAAGTAGAAAGAGGGAGGAAGAAAAGAAGGGAAGAAAGAGGCAAGGGAACATGGTGCCGCCTCCTTCTCTCCCCACTGCTCTTTGGGGTCCTTCTCCGCCCTGCTGCCCGCACCCTACTGAGACCACCGCCACTGTAAATCATAGTTTTTATGATTTATAATAATATTTTTAGTGTTTATTAAAAAAACCGCAAAACAGCAAGTCCACGAAAAGCAAACCACGAAGTAGTGAGGGAACACTATGTGCAATGAAGTTCAGTAAGATTGATTCCTATGTGAATGTGTTTAGAATTACATCTTTATTGCATTCATACATTACAAAATAAGTGCAAAATGAATACACTTCTTTCTTTTGTTGGAGGCTGGTTACTCCTTGTGTACTTTTCTAATGACCAGTGGACCTAAAGGTAAATACTTGAAAAGAGACATCTCTTACAGAAGAGTGCAATTCATGCTTCTGTACACACAGCAAACTGTGTGGTCTTTATTCAAACTGTTGTTGAATATAGGAGAGCCCTTGCAGTGTTGTCACATTTGAATGAGTTCTGATCCTGTCCTTCACATTTGCTCTTCCTATTATAGCCCTATTGTCAAGAGAGCCTCAAGTACAATCCAGGCATATTAAATGGTACCCTACATTTACAGGTCTGGTTGCATAGATAGGATTTTGCCTGTAGAGAGGAGTGAAATGTTAGGCAAACAGTAATGCCACAAGCTGCAAAACCATGTTGCTAATCCTCCTATAGGCCTCAAAGGGATGAGGTGTGAGTTTGAAAAATATACTGCTTATAGGAGGACATCTTCTAGTAGGTTTGATTGGTTATTAAAGCAGTATTTCAGTAGTAACATTCTTTGGTTAATTTTTGGACCTGTATGAAGAATTACAAGGGATTTTGAGTTAGTCTTTTTGTTTGAAGAACTCATAGGTATAGCTGCTTACTTTAATTCAACACAAAGCTTGTAATCTATGCAGATTTTAGACTTTTGTACCTATTTATGTAAATTGCTTATGTGAATTATAATTTTAATGCCTCAGTTTTTCAATGGAACAGGTGTTCAAGAAAGCTTACGAATTCAGAGAAAATACGCTTTTATAGGTTTATATTATTATTATACTTCATCTTAAAATGTAATCAAACTTATCTGTGGCATTAAAATCAGTTTACAATATCATTAAAATATTAAAAATGTAAAAAACAGTATCATACATTACTCAAACCTGTTTCTTAAAAACGGTCAGTCCCCAAAAGTCCCTGCCTTCCAGACAAGGACAATAAGGAAGGAAGGGGAGTTTTAGAATACAGTGTTCCCTCACTTATCGCGGGGGTTAGGTTCTAGGACCACCCGCGATACGTGAAAATCCGCGAAGTAGGGACACTATATTTATTTTAATATTTATACATTATTTTAGTAGTTATACACTATTTTAAGTCTTTATCAACCAACCGTGTGTTGATAGATCACCTCCTTCTCCAGTTGCCGCTTGGGTTCCTTTTCTCTCCCTTTGGCTTCTCCTTCCTCCCTTCCTTAGGTTGTAAATTGTAATTTTTTATGATTTATAATAGTCTTTTAGAGTTTATTGAAAAACAGCAAATCCGCAAAAAGTGAATCGCAAAGTAGTGAGGGAACACTGTATATGGGAAATGAGTTTTAGAGCCTAGAAGCAGCCATCAAAGTGTCCCTCTCTCATGTTCCCAGTTAGCACGTCTGTGAGGATGATGAAACCAAGAAAAAGGTGTCTCTCAAAGATCTCTGTTCCCAGGCAGGTTTTATGGAAGAATATAGTCCATCAGACGGCCTGGACTGATGGAAGCAAATGGCAGTTTCAATGTAATCATAAAACAGCTGTGGTTTCCCCAGCCTGTGTCTTGGAAAGAAGGATTCAGAGCCTCTGCTACTCATCTGTTTATGCTAGATTCTATCTGGTGTCCCAGTATTGACTTCTGATCAACTGGGTGCCCAACTCTTGATAGTGATTAAAGCAGACAGGCCAAGTCAATATTAACACTATTGGAATATTGGAATTTCATGATATTATTTATGGGAACTGTATAGAATCTTGGTACTCTTTTTAGGTTATTTGTTTTATGCATCCATATATATCTATATACAGTAGAGTCTCACTTATCCAACATTCACTTATCCCACGTTCTGGATTATCCAACGCATTTTTGTAGTCAATGTTTTCAATATATCGTGATATTTTGGTGCTAAATTCGTAAATACAGTAATTACTACATAGCATTAATGTGTAATGAACTACTTTTTCTGTCAAATTTGTTGTATAACATGATGTTTTGGTGCTTAATTTATAAAATTATAACCTATTTTGATGTTTAATAGGCTTTTCTTAATCTCTCATTATTATCCAACATATTCGCTTATCCAACGTTCTGCCGGCCCATTTATGTTGGATAAGTGAGACTCTACTGTATATATATATATATATATATATACACACACACACACACACACACACACACACACACACTTATACACTTATACATTCTCCTTTAGGAGAAAGATATAGCAATGCCTAGACTTTTAGCTTCATTATATAACATTTCATGTATGTATGGTATCATATGTTTCATAACAGCACATGGCCATCAAGATGTTCCCCTTTCATCAGAACGCTTTACAGGAAGTTTATCTCAGTATTCTGCCCTTCAGCAGTCTTAATAATAACTAGCTGGGCCCGCCCACGCATTGCTGTAGCAAAGTCTGGTGGTATGGGAAGTAAAGTACAGTAGAGTCTCACTTATCCAACACGGGCCGGCAGAATGTTGGATAAGCGAATATGTTGGATAATAAGGAGGGATTAAGGAAAAGTCTATTAAACATCAAATTAGGTTATGATTTTACAAATTAAGCACCAAAACTTCATGTTATACAACAAATTTGACAGAAAAAGTAGAGGGATTAAGGAAAAGCCTATTAAAGTAGTTCAATATGCAGTCATTACTGTATTTACGAATTTAGCACCAAAATATCACGATGTATTGAAAACATTGACTACAAAAATGCTTTGGATAATCCAGAACTTTGGATAAGCAAGTGTTGGATAAGTGAGACTCTACTGTATTAAGGAATTGGTGGTAGTTAGTATATATTATTTCCTAAAGCTTGTGAATATACATTTCTGGTTGTTCCTTTTTTGTCTGTTGAAGGCAAATATGAATGCTGCAATTAGCCAGAATAATTAGCTTGTAGTGGCCTTTAGCTTCCAAGCCTGGTTGCTTCCTCCCTGAGGGAATTTTTTGTTGGGAGGTGTTAGCTGGCTCTGATTGTTTCATGTCTGGAATTCCTGTTTTCAGAGTATTGTTCTTTGCAATATTTTCTGTTTTTCTACTTTCTGTGTAGATGAAGAAGTACCCAGATGCAGTGCTTGAGCGCTCACACTCAAAAAGAAAGGCCGTGGCCCTCAGAAAACAGAGGATTTGCCAGGCGTTGATGATGCAAGGCTATTCAGTGCTTTTCATGCTGGCCAACAGTGGATTCCCCTAGGTAGGAAGTTGCCAGGCAAGTGGTGTTCATATCCCTGTGGAATAATGTCCAGGGTGGGAGAAAGAAATTTTGTCTGTTGGAGAGAAGTATGAATTGTGAAATTAGCCAGAATGATTAGCATTTAATGGCCTTTCAGCTTCAAAGCCTGGCTGCTTCCTCCATGGGGGAATCCTTTGTTGGGGGGTGCTAGCTGGCCCTGATTGGTTCCTGTCTGGAATTCCTTGTTTTCAGAATGTTCTTTAGTCACTGTCCTGATTTTAGAGATTATATTGTTCTGTTTTATTATAACACAATAATTTTATATATTATATTTATAATCTTATATTATCTGCTTTGAACTGGATTATCTTGAGGCCCCTTCTACACAGCTGTATAAAATCCACCCTGAACTGGGTTATATGACATTGTGGACTCAAGATAATCCAGTTCAAAGCAGACATTGTGGATTATCTGCCTTGGCATTCTGGGTTATATAGCAGTGTGGAAAGGTCTTGAGTCTACACTGCCATATAATCCAGTTCAAATCAGATAATCTGTATTTTATAGGCAGTGTGGAAGAGGCCCAAATGAACCCTGCCTGTCTCCTGGGCACCATCGTGGCTGAGAGGGTTGCTATGACATGAAGGAGGCAGGCCTAAAGGGGGCAGGGCCTACCCTTCTGACTGGCAGCCAGGGGGAGAAGGGCTCTTCCTCATCTTCTGTAATTTGAACTTTATTTTTCTAGGTTTTTTAAAATTGAAAGATATACATTGGATGACTATGTTTTTTGTGGCCAAATTTGGGTGATTTGGTTTAGTGGTTTTGTTGTTTACTCCATGGGAAAAATGCACATTACATTTATATATATATATATATATCTACACACAGAGACACACATACAATTAAACCATTCAGCATAACCTTTTATCCATCATCGACATTATCAGGATCTTAAACACTAAAACAACACTCTTAAATAATACTGTCATCCAAATTGCTACTATACTGTGGCAGACTACTGAAAATGGTTTTTAGGTGATAAATTATATGTGGAAATTAATGACTATTTTTGCAACATACTGTAAGTTCTTAGTTAACTAGAACTCAAGCAACTAGCAAAAAAATTAACTTAAATTGCATACTTTTTTATAAAACAGTAAAACTGTATTACAATAAGTTTGTCTTTATTTGCTTTTAATTACTGTTTTTAAATATGACATCAATACAGAGTTTACGGTATCTATATAAAAGAGTGATGGAATCCCGGCGACCAACAAAACAACAAAACTAAAGGCCCCCCAACCTCGAAAATTGACAGCACAACTCCTTATCCATGCCTCTAGGTTGATACAAGAAAAATAAAAGAAAAATAAAGTCCTAATTAGAGAGAGAGGAATAATTGTTTTTTATCCAATTGCTGCCAGTTAGAAGGCTAAGCTCCGCCCACCTGGTCTCCTAGCAACCCACTCAGCCCAGGGGACAGGCAAGGTTAGGCCTCACTTAGGCCACACTGCCTATAAGATACAGATTATCTGATTTGAACTGGATTATCTTAACGCCACACTGCCATATAATCCACTTCACTGTGCATTTTATACAGCTGTGTAGAAGAGGCCTCATATAATCCAGTTCTAAGCAGAAAATATAAGATTATAAATATACAGTAGAGTCTCACTTATCCAACATAAACAGGCCAGCAGAATGTAGGATAAGTGAATATGTTGGACAATAAGAAGGGATTCAGGAAAAGCCAATTAAACATCAAATTAGGTTATGATTTTACAAATTAAGCACCAAAACATCATGTTATACAACATATTTGACAGAAATAGTAGTTCCATGTGCAGTAATGCTATGTAGTAATTACTGTATTTACAAATTTAGCACCAAAATATCACGATATATTAAAAACATTGACTACAAAAATGGCTTGGATAATCCAGAAGCTTGGATAAGTGAGGCTTGGTTAAGTGAGACTCTACTGTACTTTATTTCCCATACCACCATACTTCGCCACAGCAACGCGTGGCTGGGCACAACTAGTGGTATACTATTATTTATTTACAGTATTTATATTCCGCCCTTCTCACTCTGAAGGGGACTCAGTGCGGATCACAGAATATATATACGGCAAACATTCAATGCCGTTATATACAGACAGGACAGACAACAGCACAGATAGAGGTACAGTAGAGTCTCGCTTATCCAACGTAAACGGGCCAGCAGAATGTTGGATAAGCGAATATGTTGGATAACAAGGAGAGATTAAGGAAAAGCTTATTAAACATCAAATTAGGTTATGATTTTACAAATTAAGCACCAAAACAACATGTTAGACAACAAATTTGACAGAAAAAGTAGTTTAATACACAGTAATGCTATGTAGTAATTACTGTATTTACGAATTTAGCACCAAAAATCACGATATATTGAAAACATTGACTATAAAAATGCGTTGGATAATCCAGAACGTTGGATAAGCGAGTGTTGGATAAGTGAGACTCTACTGTATATAGGCATTTCCCATCTTCGTTGTCCTGGAGGTTGTGCTCGATTCTGGCCACGGGGGGGGGGGGGGGGGTGGTGCTGTCGCTTCATCCATATCGAAGAGCCCTGTTCACAGACTTCCTCCCTTTTTGATCGCCAGCATTTTTCTGGTATTTTCTTATGGTGCCATTAAAATACCTCCCTGATTAAGCAGTACCTCTATTTATCTACTCACAGCTGTTTTCGATCTGCTAGGTGGGCAGTGAGCTGGGCTGAAGATTGAGCGCTTACCCCCGATTCAGACTTCAAATTGCCAATCTTTCAATTGGCAAGATTTATTGCAGCTGGTGGTTAACCTGCTGTGCTAAAGCCTGGCCCTAGTATTAGTTAGGTCTATTTTTAACAGTAACTCAGGCAACCAGAAACCCCATTTATCCAGCATCTTCCAATCCCCATGGATGCTGGTTAATTGAGAGTACTGTACTGTATTATGAAAGTTGTATGTTTAATAATCCAAACATCCTGCCTCCTTATATAAATGAAAGTCAGTCCTTGGATGATACTGGTGTGCAAGTCAGAGGTCACAAATTTCCAAGCAAGAAACAGGAGAAATGTTTGCCAGGAGCTTCCAGTTTGGGAGCTTGTTAGCATTTGAGATTGACTTCCATTGGCACGGGATGGGAAGGTTGCTGCACTTGTCAGAAACTTGCTGTTTCAGCCTCATGTAACAGTATCATTTTAGGATGAACTTACTTGTGCACAGGAGAGTAGGAGGTGGCAGCAGTAAGCTACAGATGCCCATTCTTCCTGCTTTATGCTGGGAAGATAGACCATCACTTCTATCTTTCAAAGTGCAGAAGCATCACAGCCAAAGCAGGAAGAATGCCTTGGCCTTGCCACTGTGAACAAAATCCCTGTGAATACCACTGGTCCACTGTATACATAATGTAGTTGGTCTAGAGATTATTCAAGGAAAAATTGTTCATATTGGATGCAAATTCTGGGCTGTTCCTTGTGATGATGCGGGTGGAGAATTTTCCACTGCTATATTTTTCCATGGAATACCTTCTATTTCTAAAAACTCACTGTTTCATAAAATTAATTAATAGTATAACAAATGGATGCATTCTCAGCCAAAGTGGCTAGTGTTATAATTTTCATGATTATAACTAGGAAATCTGTATGTACAGTAGAGTCTCACTTATCCAACATAAACGGGCTGGCAGAATGTTGGATAAGCGAATATGTTGGATAATAAGGAGGCATTAAGGAAAAGCCTATTAAACATCAAATTAGGTTATGATTTTACAAATGAAGCACCAAAACATGTTAGACAACAAATTTGGCAGAAAATGTAGTTCTATACGCAGTAATGCTATGTAGTAATTACTGTATTTATGAATTTAGCACCAAAATATCACGATATATTAAAAACATTGACTCCAAAAATGCGTTGGATAATCCAGAATGTTGGATAAGCGAGTGTTGGATAAGTGAGACTACTGTATATGTAATTCATAACTTTCAAGATACCTTAAAATTTGTACGTTAACAGTTTTAGTAGCTATTTTCTTAAAGTTTAAACAAGGGAAGTGAATATAATTGTTGTTAACAATATATTTACAAATACAGGTCGAGCATAATTGAATTCATTGTGAAAGTGTGGGAGAAGTTGAATGTCTTGCAATCTGAGTTTGATTGCAATAGTGAGTGCTCTGGTGATCTACATCCCATGAAAACTCCAAAAGGAATAGTTCACTTTTTATATTTGTAAAAAAGTCTAATTTCATACCAGCATCTTTTTAGTTTGTCAGTGTTCCTTAATCAAGGTTTTAAAAACATTTAAATTTAGCACAATTCTCTTATTTATTAGTAATAAATGAAAACTTAAAATTTGTCATTCCATTACAGTCTTAAAGGTTGGAAGCCATGGGAGTGAAAACCCAGAGACCTCGTTGCTTTTTTGACATAGGCATCAACAATGTACCAGGTAAGAGAGATACCACTGACTTTCATGTACAATTTTGTCATGTTAAAATGTCAATCTGCACTCACTGAGTCTTATTATTGACCCTAAGAATCATATCTTTAACATTTGTGAGTATAAATAGTATGACTTTAATGATACATTTTTATTTTTGTTTTAGCTGGAAGAGTTATCTTCGAATTATTTTCAGATGTTTGTCCAAAGACATGTGAAAACTTTCGCTGCCTTTGTACAGGTTTGTAGATATTTTTTAATTCATTGTATAATTTAGGGGCTGATAAAGAGTACCCATTCTGCTCATTGCAGGACCAAAGACTGATTTTGCAACCTTTTCAAAGCTCCCCACACCCTCTATGCCCCGCTCCCTGCAAAGTTCTCCCTCTCCCCATTCTGCCTTTGAAATACAGTAGAGTCTCACTTATCCAACATAAACGGGCTGGCAGAATGTTGGATAAGTGAATATGTTGGATAATAAGGAGGGATTAAGGAAAAGCCTATTAAACATCAAATTAGGTTATGATTTTACAAATTAAGCACCAAAACATCATGTTATACAACAAATTTGACAGAAAAATTACTTCAATATGCAGTAATGCTATGTAGTAATTAATGTATTTACGAATTTAGCACCAAAATATCACGATTTATTGAAAACATTGCCTCCAAAAATGCGTTGGATAATCCAGAACGTTGGATAAGCAAGTGTTGGATAAGTGAGACTCTACTGTAGTGGCAGTTTTGTTCTGTCATTTTATGCTTTAAGCCCTGAATGACCATTCGTTTAAAAAGATGACTGATCACCAATCAAGAACTTGGACAAACATAGCCACATGCACCTTTAGCATTCCTGCCTAGTAGTAAGCATGCTAATTATTTGTGCTTTGTTACCCCTCATTGACATCTTCAGAACATACTGCCCTATCTTGTAGCACATCTTTGAGGAAGAAAATTCAAAAGGAAGAGTCACACTTCTGTAGGATGGACTGCCTTGTGCTTTGAAAAAACAGTTTTACATAAAGCAAATCCTTCAAGTACCAATCAGTGCAGTTGCATATTTGGGGTTCTAAAATGTTCTGTATAGAGAGCCAGCCGTGTAACTATGTTTCAAGGATGGTCTCAGTGACAAAGAATCAAACTGAGTACCAATTTATGTTTTGAAATCCAGATTTGTTAATGTTTGAAAAGTAACCCGTTATTTTTCCCAAGCCTCAGGACAGACTGGGCATCTTGCTTGATTTCTAGATAGGCTTTATTAAGGATATTGCAAGAGAAGAAATGGATTTATTGTAGCCATAATCAAAGCCCTTATTTTAAATAATTTGGGCCATTAATAAATAATGCTTAATGTGTGACAAGTCTTTATTTAAGTAAACCAGTGCTTTCGTCAGTAAGATGAGACCAGTCATTCATTCACACAATTATTTCTGTATTGCCTTTAGAACTTGAGATATATATCTTTAATAGTAGCTCCTTCCATTTAGGAAATCTAGGAGAGTTTCAAAGCAGTTTGCAATATGGTATAGAAACGGGAAACTTTTTTACACATATCTGACAATTTGGGCCATTATAAACTTAGCAGATAAACATAATATTCACTTAATGTAATTTTCCTCACAGTT
This sequence comes from Anolis carolinensis, assembly GCF_035594765.1. Taxonomy (NCBI): domain Eukaryota; kingdom Metazoa; phylum Chordata; class Lepidosauria; order Squamata; family Anolidae; genus Anolis; species Anolis carolinensis. The sequence goes on along the minus strand of NC_085841.1, from coordinate 211,842,102 downwards.
TGAATAAAATTTATATAATAAAATAGCTCCTTACAATTTACAGTTTACTTTGGTTTGTTTCTGGAGAAACTGTCTCATTAGAAGTGATGGGATTTGAGTGTTTTTCCCTCTGCAGGTGAAAAGGGTACAGGAAAATCAACCCAGAAGCCATTGCATTACAAAAGTTGTCTGTTTCATAGAGTTGTGAAAGATTTCATGATCCAAGGAGGTGACTTCAGTGAAGGTATTACATTGACTATTGAAAGTAATTGTTTACAAATGTGAAATGTATATGAAATAGTAATCTGAATTCTATAAAGAAAACACTCAGGGTGGCAGACTATTCTGTGTTTCTAGTCCTGTATAACCTATATTGAGGTCAAGAGTCTACTCTCAAGACCAAATATGAGAAACAGAAGGGCTGGGCTGTGGTGCAGCTGGTTAGTAGCCAGCTGCAATAAAACACTACTGACCAAGAGGTCATGAGTTTGAAGCCAGCCCGTGTCGGAGTGAGCACCCAACCATAAATAAATAAATAGCCCAGCTCGCTGTTGACCTAAGCAACCCAAAAGAAAGTTGCATCTATCAATTAGGAAAATGTAAGTACCGCTTATGCAGGGAGGCTAATTTAACTAATTTACAACACCATAAAAATCAGAAAGGAATGAGGAAGCAATCAATCAAAAGGACTCGGTGTCACAGTAGATGATGAAGCAGCAGATCCCCCTGTGACCGAAATTGAGCATACCCTCAAGAAGCCTGGAAGCTGGAGAAAGTTAAATAGCCTCTGTGTCGTCGTCTCTCTCTGTCTGTATTTCTAATGGCATTGAATGTTTGCCATGTATGTGTACAGTGTGATCCACCTTGAGGCCCCTTTGGGGTGAGAAGGGTGGAATATAAATACTGTAAATAAATAAATAAATTACAATGGGCTGAATATATAATTATATTTCAGCAAAATGAGACTTAGTGAAGGAGGCTTGAGAATGAGAAAATATTTATTTATCGTATCTGAAGCGAACCAAGGGTAAATGTATTTAAACACCAAGTTAAAATCTTGGCATTATGCTAAATGTCCTTTGACCAGTAGCTGGCCACTTGGAAGTGCCTCTGGTGTTGCTATAAGAAGGTCCTCCATTGTGCATGTGGCAGGACTCAGACTGCGTTGTAATAGGTGGTCTGTGGTTTGCTCTTCTCCACACTCGCATGTCATGGACTCCACTTTGTGGCTCATTTCTCAAGGTTGGCTCTGCATCTCGTGGTGCCAGATCACAATCTGTTCAGTGCCTTCCAAGTCACCCAGTCTTCTGTGTGCCCAGAAGGGAGTCTCTCATTTGGTATCAGCCATGGCTTGAGGTTCCAGGTTTTAGCCTGTCACTTTTGGACTCTTGTTTGCTGAGTTGTTCCTGTGCTCTGTAGATCTTAGAAAACTATTTCTTGATTTAAGGCATTGGCATGCTGGCTGATATCCAAACAGGAAATGGGCCCGAAATGTTACTGCCTTGGTCCTTTCATTGTTGCTTGCTACTTCCTGGCGGATGTCAGGTGGGGCAATACCGGCTAAACAATATAATTTCTCCAGTGGTGTGAGGCGTAGACATCCTGTGATAATGCATCATGTCTCATTAAGATTCACATCCACTGTTTTAACATGGTGAGATGTGTTCCACACTGGGCATGCATATTCAGCAGCAGAGTAGCAAAGTGCAGGGGCAGATGTCTTCAATGTATCTGGTTGTGATTCCCAGGTTGTGCCAGTCAACTTTCGTATTGTTTCTAGCGCCCACTTTTTGCTCAAAATTCAAGCGGTGCTTCTTGCAGGTCAGAGTATGGTCCAGCGTAACTCTCAAGTATTTTGGTGTTCTGCAATGCTCCAATGGGGTTCCCAGGTAATCCTCAGAGCTCGAGATGCTTGTCTATTCATAAGGTGAAAAGCACTCATCTGTGTTTTAGATGGATTAGGAATCAGCTGATTTTCCCTGTAATAGACAGTTACAGTTACTGAAGAAAGTCAAGGGAGAAAGTGTAAAAACAGGCCTACAGTTGAACATAAATAAAAATAATGTCAACAGATGATTTATATAACTTTAAAGTGGATGTTGAAACCATTTAAATAGTTGAAGATTTTTCATATCTTGGATCAGTTATTAATCAGAATGGAGATTGTATTATTGAGGGCTTTTACAGCTGGAATGGAGACTGCGATCAAGAAATTAGAAAAAGACTTGAAAGGGCAGCTATGAAGAAGCTAGAGAAGATCCTCAAGGGCAAAGTTGAAATTGCCTATGTCATTGTATTTCCAATTTCTATGTTTGGTTGTAGAAGTCATCTGAGATGTGATGTTGGAGAAGATAAAAATAAATGGGTTCTAGAACAAATCAAGACTGAAACTTTCCTATAAGCCAAGATGACTAAAGTGAGGCTGCTGTACTTTGAACATATCCCGAGAAGACACATCTCACTAGAAAAGACAATACCCTAAAAGCGCCATATCTCTACTGATCATGGAAGCTAAACATCATCAACTCTGATTAGTATTTCAGTGGGGGCTTAAGTTCTATTTTCCAATGAATGCCACATGCTGTGGGTTATATTTCAGAAAAAGGAATCGGCAAAGCCACCTCTGAGTATTCCTTACCTAAGGAAATTATGAAATTCTTAGCATCGCCTAGTAACTTGAAGGCATGTACACACAAGATAGACAATTATAGGAAAAAAGGAAGACCACTTTACAAATGGATAGGCCAAATCAAGAAACTGCACTGGAACTGTGAGGCCTGAGCAGGGCAGTTGATTAGAGGATGACTTTGAGATCTCTTGTTCATAGATTCACCATAAGTTGAGGTATGTTTGATAACAATTAGCAACAAGAAGATTTTGAGAAGAATATAGAACAGCCTCATTCTGTTTCATGACAAACTGTTTTCTAAGATTTACCTAATTTCACAGGAATTGACGTTTCCTACACTAATAAAATATTTTCTGTGTCGACTTTAAAACTAATAAGAAACGGGTTAGAATGGCAAGATATACCACCATTATTCTTATTTGTCTTTTTTTTGTTTTGTAACAGGAAATGGAAGAGGAGGAGAATCAATATATGGTGGCTTTTTTGAAGGTAAGAATGTTAAATTCTGTGTCATAGCTATTAGTTTAATAAATACATCTGTTAGGAAAACTACTATTCAATGTTCGTTGCCTTCAGGCCTGACTTTTATTGAGGACTGTGGCCTGATCTGTCCTTAAGCTCTAGAGTCAGGGGTCAAAAAATAAAAAACTTTCTCCTGTACGGTTTTGTAAAATGGCCACTGATGTAGTGGCTCAGCTTTGTTCCTCCCTTTCGATTTGTCTTAAGTTTTCCCTTTTTTGAGGAGCATAACAGTCTTTTATCCCTTGTCCATTTCACTTTCCTCAACCCTATTCAGTTTTCACATCTGACTGATGGTGCCTCAACAAACAACTGTGTTTACAAAGTTGATTGTGTTATACCATCTCTAGAAACAAAATGGAACTTAAGCCCCCACGAGCTAGACAGGTCCTTAAAATGAGCATAGAGCTGAATACTGAATGGCAGTTGTACACAACAGTCCAACAAATGAAGACTTTATGATTTCTCATAAAGCTGGAAGGTGGTTGCAGGTACTTACCATGGTTCTGTTTGTACTGTCTGGCAGCTTGAATTGTGTTGTAGTCTTAAAAGGCTTTTTCTTGGAAGAGCAATTTATGATTCAAAGCTGCAATAAAAAAGTCTCCACAAGAACACATATTTATAAACAACTAGAATTTATTTATGTTTATGTCGCAGAATTATCCGTTGTCCTTTACACATTATTGCTGTTACTTTACAGACTGCTATGAATGTCAAATAAGACAAAATTATGAGCTTGTTTTCATAAAAACACTGATCTGCTTCAGCTAATAAAAATGAGTTTAATGTGCACTGTTTTTGCTCAACAGATTTATTGAACTGTAAGGTAGTTCTGTTTACACATTTACTTATTCTGTGATACTTAAGGAGTAGATAAGAAAATGATGTTAATATTTTTGCAAGTTTGAGAATTATCGTACATTCTTTCTGTCTTTAGTTTACCAGTCTGAATACTGAATAATGTTTAGCACTGAGATGATGCATTTATGCAGTTTGACAATCCTTATTTAAAATGCTAAAGAAATGCCAGTGCAAGGTAATACTTGGATTTTTGAAGTAATTCAAACGCTTTCTCTAGATGAAAGCTTTGCTGTAAAGCACAACAAAGAATTTCTCCTTTCAATGGCCAACAGAGGAAAAGATACAAATGGTTCACAGTTTTTTATGTAAGTATCAAGCCAGCTCCACTGTGTTTCTTCAGCATTTGGATGATATTCCTTACAATTCAAATTGTAAGAATTTTGAATTGTTCAAATGGCCGATTCTTTTTTCTCTTGACAAAGTATGAATCCCTTTTAAACTTATGCAATTTAACTGTGCCCGTAATGTTTATTTTGGATGTAACAAATAGGGTTTAAAAGATATAGGGAATACATTCGAATATTTTGGTCATACTGTGTGTAAGAATCAAGATCAGTTATGCATTAGAGAAGGGCATCTTAAACTTTTCCCACTTTCCTCCCGAGAAATTTTTTCATGATCCCAGCTATATAGGTACAGTAGAGTCTCACTTATCCAGCACTCACTTATCCAACGTTCTGGATTATCCAACGCATTTTTGTAGTCAATGTTTTCAATATATCATGATATTTTGGTGCTAAATTCGTAAATACGGCAATGACTACATAGCATTACTGGGTGTTGAACTACGTTTTCTGTCAAATTTGTTGCATAACATGATGTTTTGGTGCTTAATTTGTAAAATCATAACCTAATTTGATGTTTAATAGGCTTTTCCTTAATGCCTCCTTGTTATCCAACATATTCGCTTATCCCAGCTTCTGTCGGCCTGTTTAGCTTGGATAAGTGAGACTCTACTGTATATAAAATAGGTATAAAAATCAAACATTATGGATAATGAATCAGCCTTTGCAAGGCTTGCTAAACAGACTGCTTTTCCTTTTTGTGAAGTACAGCTGAAACATTTTCTGAAGAGTCCACTGTAAACATTGCATGTCATTGCTAACAGATTTGTGTAAATGAGGGTGGCATTCAGAGACCTTTTACTATTGTCAAAATTTTTGCAACCCTAACATTCAGCTACGGAGATCCCATTTGGGTTCAAGACCCACAGTTTAAGAAGCAGTGTGATAGAGGAAGCTATCAATGCCTTCTAATTCAGGAAAGATCTCTGTTCGGTAGTGGCAATTGTTGAACCTGAACAATTCTGAAGAACCGCCTACTGCAATCCTTGTGTAAGCTCCTCAGAGCTTACATTCTTGAAATGCTGGCTTTGAGTATAGGGAATAGGAGACTAAGGGGCAGTGTTTATTTTGTCCAGATATTTTCTGCTCTGTCTCAACAGGCTACCTATGCCAGGCCTTTTTGAATATCCAGTACAGGCAGTCCCCAAGTTATGAACAAGATAGGTTTGTTATGGAATTGAACTTGAATATGTCATAACAGATTCATTTTTAAGTGAAGCACCAGCCAAAACTATATATTTTTAGCTTTGGATGGCATATGAAAGGTTTAGCCCCCGGGGCTGTGGTGTTGGTTTTGCTATCTGTGATCCTGTTCAGAAGATTTCACTTCAGTTTCTGGCCTTGTGATAATTGGATTTTGAAAAATTTGGCTTGTTGTGGAAATGAGGACTGGTGATAAAGCTTCAGTTGAGACACCTTTCCCCCATCTAAGATGGAAGTTAATTTTATTATATTGAAATAATATATTATAATTTATAATTTATAATATAAATAATTTATTATATTATATTATAATGAAAAAAATATGTTTTATTTAATAAATTCCAATCAGGAATCAGTGATCCCAAGTTTGCCAGCTGTAACTAGATGGCATTGGAATATTTTGAGGACTGCTGTTCCAGCCAGAAATGTAACCTTTCCCGTATTGTGACTGTCTCCCTTAAATTCTTTATGTTTTTCCTATTTTGCCCATCATTTTTCTTAATCTGTGCCTCTTTAGATAGGGCAGTGTCTTCCTCTGAAAGGAGCGGTTATAAATGTTGATTATTGACTTAGATTTTATGACATGTAGGATACTCTTTATAAACAGATGCATATTTGAAACATTAGTTTATTTGATTATAAATGAAATTAATTTTGTTCTGGTGAAATATTTTATCTGTATAAATTCATACAATCCCAACACCATCAAAAGGGCTATGTTTCTGAAACTGCACAGCATTTAGTCTCTTCTTTATCAAAAGATGTCATGTTCTAGTTCTAACAGAGGTGGTTAGCCTGTGTCTAGGCTGTACCACTCTCCATTGAAAATGGAAACTCATACTGCTAATTATTCTTCCAAACCAAACATTTCCTCCTTATAGAAAACAAGATGTCAAACAGTAAGGTTCTAGTTGAACCTTTTTAACGTGATATCCAGTGCAGTATGTAAATTTTGCAGGCAAAAATGTCCAGTGATGTGAACTCTCATCTGCAGTGTGGCCTAGACAAAGATGTATCATCTTATTGGGTGGTTGTGTGTTTTTCAGGCTGTATGGCCATGTTCCAGGAGTATTCTCTCCTGACGTTTCACCCACATCTATACAAGCATCCTCAGAGGTTGTGAAGTATATACCTCACAAGATGTGGGTAAAATGTCAGGAGAGAACACTTCTGGAACATGGCCATACAGCCCGAAAAACACACAACAACCCTGTGATTCTGGCCGTGAAAGCCTTCGACAACATATCATTTTATTGAGTACTACAGTAAATCTATACAGCACAGGGTTTGAAGTTGCTTCAAATTTATGCATTGTGTTGTTATAGTATTCTAATTGAAACCTTAATGCAACATTATGCCTTGCTGTTTTAACTACAATCTCAACATGTGCCTTTTGAGTATGATTTTTAATTTTTTGTTAATGGCATAATATAGAAGGTTTAGCTTGCTTCCAGAGATTCTAACATATTCTTTCTTTTGTTAAATTCTTCTAAGAACAACCAAACCTACACCTCATCTAGATGGGTAAGTCCCCTTGTACATCTTGATTGCAATTTGGAAAACTTTATTTGACAGCTATTTGAAATGTTCAGTGTGGTAAAGATGTCATTCAGTTTTTTAAAATTAGCTTTGATCTTTTAGGCTTCATGTTGTGTTTGGCCAAGTAATCTCGGGTCAAGAAGTTATAAGAGAAATAGAAAACCAGAAAACAGATGCATCTAGTAAACCTTATGCAGAAGTACGAATATTGAGCTGCGGAGAACTAATCCCAAAATCCAAAGGTAAGTCTAAAATAACAATTCAAATGTTTCTAAAGGTGTCTACTAGATTTTGTAATTATTTTGTAAATAATATATTTTCTGCTTCACTTTTTCATTCTTGACTCCAATAGACAATGGAATCCAGTTGGGCAGTTTAGAATGCAGAACCACTGTAGTTGTACTTTGTATTTTAATATATGCACTTTATAATAATATATTTTAATATATGCATTTTATTGTATGTATTTTATGGTGATGTATTTTAACTGTTCTGTTCCTGCCCCAAACTGTGAAAAGAGGCAGGTAACATTTATTATAATTATCATCATTATAATTATTATTATATTATTAATAATAATTCTTTAGCCTCACGCAAGTAGAAAAACACCTTTTTGTTCACAGACTTGCAAACCTCATCAGGCTCACTTTAAACTAGGTCCGCCAGGGGAGGGGGCCAATAGCCTTGCAAATAGTATTTTACCCACGACCACAGGGACTCGCCATAAGGCTAAATGGAGAGCTGCACAAACACAACAAGAACCAATTACCGAGAGCACAATAATCCCGAATAAACAGATCAGGGAAAGGTCCCAGGGGCTTACACGTCTTTACACTAATCCACAGAGCATGAGAAATAAGACAAACTCCAACTTTTAGCACAACACCACACTTACGATATCATAGGCATCGCTGAAACATGGTGGGATGGCTCCCATCACTGGAATCTAGCCATTGAGGGTATAACCTCTTTAGCAGAAACAGAACAAAGGGGAGAGGAGGGGAAGTAGCTTTATATGTCAAAAACATTTACGTTGCAGAAGAGATGCATGACTGCAATCCAGGAAACCAGCTTGAAAGCATCTGGATAGGAATCAAGGGAACCGGGATTCAAAAAGATCTCATCGTGGGTGTCTACTACAGACCTCTGAGCCAAGACGAAGAACTCGATGAAGTCTTCTGTCAGCAGTTGACCAAGCAGGCACAAAGAAGTGATATAGTAGTCATAGGTGATTTCAACTATCCTGATATCTGCTGGAAAACAAACTCGGCCAAGAGTACAAAGTCCAACAAATTCCTTGCTTGCCTTGCAGACAATTTTATGATCCAGAAGGTAAAAGAGGCAACGAGGGGATCGGCTACCCTCGATCTCATCCTAACAAACGTGGAGGACCTGATCAATGCAGTTGAAGTGGTCGGATCCTTAGGAGCAAGCGACCATGTGCTCCTGCAGTTTGCGATACAGAGAAAGGCCGAAACTAAGACAAGTCAAACCCGCATTCTGGACTTTAGGAGAGCTGACTTCCAAAAAATGAAGGAAATACTGAGTGGCATTCCATGGATGCCAATACTAAAAGAAAAGGGAGTTAAGGATGGATGGGAGTTTTTCAAAAGTGAAATACTCAAGGCGCAAATGCAAACAGTGCCAATGAAGAAAAAAATAAGACAAGTGCAAAGAAGCCATAATGGATTTCCAAAGAACTTCTAACTGGTCTAAGACTCAAAAGAGGCATGCACAAGAAGTGGAAATGGGGAGAAATCACCAAAGAAGAATTCAAACGAATAGCCAACTCCTGTAGGGAAAAGGTTCACAAGGCTAAAGCGCAAAATGAGCTCAGGCTTGCCAGAGACATTAAAAACAACAAAAAATGCTGTTTTGCTTATGTTGGTAGAAAAAGGAAGAACAAGGAGGCGATAGGGCCTCTGTGAGGAGAAGATGGGGTTTGCCACCGATGCTGACGGGACAGGGAAAAGGCAGAACTACTTAATGCCTTCTTTGCCTCAGTCTTCTCACAAAAAGAAAGTCGTCCACCTCAGCAACATGGAGTAGATGAAGGATTAGGGGAAATCCAACCCCAAATAGGGAAAGAAGTCGTCCAGGAATACCTCGCCGCTCTAAACGAATTCAAGTCCCCAGGGCCAGATCAGCTACATCCGAGAGTATTGAAGGAACTAGCGAAAGTTATTTCGGAACCACTGGCAATCATCTTTGAGAGTTCTTGTAGAACAGGAGAAGTCCCAGCATATTGGAGGAGGGCAAATGTGGTCCCTATCTTCAAGAGAGAAGAAAGGACGACCCAAACAATTACTGTCTGGTCAGCCTCACGTCGATACCAGGCAAGATTCTGAAAAAGATCATTAAGGAAGTGGTCTGCAAACACTTAGTAACAAATACTGTCATCGCTAATAGTCAACACGGATTTATCAAAAACAAATCATGCCAGACTGATCTTCTTTTTCGATAGAATTATGAGCTGGGTAGATGCAAGGAATGCAGTGGATGTAGCGTATCTGGATTTCAGTAAGGACTTCGACAAGATCCCCCATGACCTTCTGGCAAACAAGCTAGTCCAATGTAGGCTAGGCAAAACTACAGGTAGGTGGATCTGTAATTGGTTAAGCGAACGAACCCAAAGGGTGCTCACCAATGCTTCCTATTCATCCTGGAAAGAAGTGACAATAGGAGTGCCGCATGGTTCCGTCCTGGGCCCGGTTCTGTTTAACATCTTTCTTAATGACTTAGATGAAGGGTTAGAAGGTATGATCATCAAGTTTGCAGATGACACCAAACTGGGAGGGGATAGCTCAATACTCCAGAAGACAGGAGCAGAATACAAAACGATCTTAACAGACTAGAGAGATGGGCTGAAACTAACAAAATGAAGTTCAACAGGGACAAATGCAAGATGCTTCACTCAGGCAGAAAAAATAAAATACAGAGATACAGAATGGGGGATGCCTGGCTCGACTGCAGTACGTGCGAAAAAGATCTTGGAGTCCTTGTGGACAACAAGTTAAACATGAGCCAACAATGTGATTCGGCGGCAAAAAAAAGCCAATGGGATTCTGGCCTGCATAAATAGTATAATGTCTAGATCCAGGGAAGTCGTGCTACCCCTCTATTCTGCCTTGGTCAGACCACACCTGGAACACCTGTGTCCAATTCTGGGCACCGCAATTGAAGGGAGATGTTGACAAGCTGGAAAGTGTCCAGAGGAGGGCGACTAAAATGATTAAGGGTCTGGAGAACAAGCCGTATGAGGAGCGGCTTAAAGAGCTGGGCGTGTTTAGCCTGCAGAAGAGAAGGCTGAGAGGAGACATGATAACCATGTATAAATATGTGAGGGGAAATCATAGGGAGGAGGGAGCAAGCTTGTTTTCTGCTGCCCTGGAGACTAGGACTCGTAACAATGGCTTCAAACTTCAGGAACAGAGATTCCACCTGAACGTTAGGAAGAACTTCCTCACTGTGAGAGTTGTTTGGCAGTGGAACTCTCTCCCCCGGACTTTGGTGGAGGCTCCTTCTTTGGAGGCTTTTAACAGAGGCTGGATGGCCATCTGTCAGGGGTATTTTGAATGATTTTCCTACTTCTTAGCAGGGGGTTGGACTGGATGGCCCATGAGGTCTCTTCCAACTCTATGATTCTATGACATCTCCGCCCCAGTCCACACTTACCAGGCAATACCTATTGTGATCAATGGGGTCTGTTCCCCTTCAGATTGGGAAGCAGCTGGCTGACTTCATTGCAGGAGTAATCTCTGGTGTGATAAACAGAAATGGGAACCCTGTTGTAGGTTTCCCCCATGCAAGTGTGGGTAAGAATATCAGTCAGTTGTCATTTTTAATGGGAACTGTAAGTCAAATAAGGCGGAGAGCTGTAAACGTACAAGGCCTCAGTTAAAAATGACATGGTTTGGCAACATTTGTGTTTTTTCTGTCTTAATATTCCTAACTCATAAAAGTTGGGGGCCAATTGTAAATTTGGTCCTATTTTTCTCAAACATATTTTATTTGCTCCAATGAATTATTTGGATTTCCAGTCTAATAATTGTATACCTTGTAATGTGTTACTGTTGGATAGGTTTTTCAAGGTGCAGGGCTTGAAGATCTTTTGTGTTAACTGCTCACCATGTGTATTAAAGGCATCGTATGTTGTGCCTTCACTACACATAGACTAGACATTTTCTACAATTGTGGCTTTGTGAATGTAAATAAATAAATTTGCAAAATGCTTTAGGCCTTATTAAATGATAACCGAGACTTATTTGGGCTCTTCTGAAGTTGGTAACTGTCTGTTGCTTTCATTCAAAGCCAAGAAAGAAGAGAAGAAAAGACGAAAGTCATTGTCCTCATCCAGTGATTCAGAAAGTTCAAGTGATTCAAAGTCTTCTTCTGATTCATCATCTGAATCTGATAGTGCTTCTGAAGAAAAAACAAAGAAAAAGAAAAAGAAACACAAAAAAAATTCCAAGAAACATAAGAAAGAAAAGAAGAAGAGGAAAAAGAGCAAGAAGAGGTATATTGGGAAGCTGAAGGGAAGTGTGAGTTGGTGACAGCATTAGGAAATACACCTAGCTACATTGCACTTCTATATTTAATATTGCTATGTAGAATCTATAATAATTTTAATTTTCTTGACATATTGCAGAAATAATATATCACAGGTTTTTGTGATTTACTTTCTCAAGATAAAAATGATAAAATATGTCTGTGTAACTACAAAAGAAATTTCAGAGTAGAATTTGAGATATTTCAAGAGCAAGCCTACAGTCCCTAGGAACCACTGCTCTAGGAAAACATTCTAAGGTTTTTAAGGGTTTTGGACTTCCCTCTGTCCCTGAAGAGTCACAACAGATTTGCAGACTGTGGAGGCAGAACAGTCGTCCCTCCCCCAAAAAGAAATTTATAATCAGTGGAAAGAAACTACCTTTCCTTCCTACCTCTCATGGAGCAATATCTCTTGCTGTGTCAACAGTGAGCAAGCAGGAAGGTGGAAGATATTACACATATTCCTTTCTGACTTTGTCATAAGACTATTCTGCCTGATCAATTACACTGCCCCATTTTGGTGCCTTAAGTGTTAGACTGGGGGTTCTCAATTTTTTAAGCAGAGGGCCAGTTCACGGTCCCTCAGACTGTTGGGAAACCGAGCTGTAGTTAGAAAAAAATGAACTAATTCCTATACACAGTGCACATATCTTATTTGTTGTGCAAAATACAACCAACATAAGCTTACCAGTATTTCCGCTTTTGGCTGATGAAGTAGTCAAGTTTAATTGAGACTGTTGTTGTTGTGTAGTTTCATGTCATTTTAGACTTGGGGCGACCCTCAGTCTAAAGTTGAGGGTGGGGGCGGGTAAATTACCTTGGGAACCACATTCGGCCCACAGGCCTTAGTTTGAGAACCCCTGGGTTAGACCTGTTTCTGACTATATTTGACATGCTGATTCCAAAAATGGCACCAGTTTTCCTTTATTGGCTCTAGTTATTGTGGTATAGAGCATATGTCATATACCAGTCCATCTGTTCACCCATAGAAAACCATGATAACCATATCTCAGAAACTAGAGCTGTTGTCTGTCCAATGCAATTTTCTGAATGATTGTCCCAAATAACCTCAAGAATAGGCCTAAAGACCAAGACACTAAGAATTTTTTTTGTTGGGGTGTGTTACTTTCAAAGTGAGGGGAAAATCTCCCAGGCAAGTATTTCCGCATATACTGTTACCACACTCACAATTTGTTCAATCACAGATGATTAGAGGCTGGAATTGTTTGGTTTGCTTGCTTTGATGGAAGATCTAATGTGTTCTTTTTATTCTTTATTTACTCCCATAAATCATTATTCTTAACATTTCTATTAGATAATTAATGAGTCTGATTTTTCTATAACTCCCAAAGCTTAGAGGTATTAAGACAGAAGGAGAAGGACAGGTTGGAAAGGTCTGGGGAACACTTCTTCCTATTGTTTTTCATTCATGGGTAGAGTTTTCCTCCTTTTTTATGTTATCTCATTGTTCCTTGCACTCTTGCTGTAGGATGAAGTGCTCCAAGACAAAATAGTCCCTTCCATATATGAACAGCTACTATTTTACAGTAGCTACTTATTAGCGATCAATCATGCACTAGTCTGATGTACCTCAGAGAAATTTATTCTAGTTTTAAAAGAAGATATGGTTTTAATATAAACACAAATAGATCCCTGTCTCATGAACATTTTATTATGACTCAATGCAAACTAGCAAACAGATTTGTGTATTTCAATTTCTTAAATATAATCAAATTGAGATGCTTGTTTTGGCATGTATAAATGACAAAACATTATGTTAAAATACACCTTGATAACTTTTGTTCTTTTATTAATTAAGCTCAGCAAGTGAAAGTGAAGCAGAAAACACAGAATCACAGCAACCACTTTCTACTGTTCGTCCAGAAGAGATTCCTCCTGTCCCAGAAAATAGGTTTCTTATGAGAAAAAGTCCTCCTAAAGTGGATGAAAAGGAAAAAGAAACAAAGAACAGGGAAAAGGAAAGGGAAAGGTAAAACGGTGTTTGATCAGGACTACACAGTGATGTTTAGTTGTGTTCTTTATGTCCTAAACAGTTAACACTGACCAGAGTTACATGCTGCATGCCGATAATTTCAAATGCTTCAAATAAAATTTTAAGTGTATCCATTGTGCTTAAAGGAATCTTACAAGAAAGGAAACATACTACAGTAGAGTCTCACTTATCCAAGCTTCACTTATCCAAGCTTCTGGATTATCCAAGCCATTTTGTAGTCAATGTTTTCAATACATCATAATATTTTGGTGCTAAATTCGTAAATACAGTAATTACTACATAGCATTACTTTTTCTGTCAAATTTATTGTATAACATGATTTTTTGGTGCTTAATTTGTAAAATCATAACCTAATTTGATGTTTAATAGGCTTTTCCTTAATCCCTCCTTATTATCCAACATATTCGCTTATCCAACATTTTGCCGGCCGGTTTATGTTGGATAAGTGAGACTCTACTGTATTCTCAGTTCTGGATCCATTCATTTTGGTGACATTTTCACAAATTTATTTAGGACTGAGGCATTTCAGTATCAACTTTTTGAAATATACTTTATTGAACAAATGTTTACATTTTATTACAAATTCACAAAACTTACCACTTCATCACATGTACTAAATTTCACTGACTGCTACACTTAAAATCCGGGAAGCCAGTACTCCTACCACATTTGTTTGGCTTCAAGTGCAGAAGAGAGCATTCCTATGTGTTTTTAAGCGTGGTGGCCAGCAGTCTTTTTCAGTGTTTCAGAAGGTGGTGAAGACCTGGATTTTTTGAAATCATCTGGAAGTTTGGCCTTTTCTGTAATGAGGTGGCCTTCATTGAAAATGTGGGAGGGGAAGCTGTGGGAGGAGCTAAACCACCCACCGCAGTAAGGAAGAGTTTTCCAGCCATTACTTTTTCCTCTCGGAGCAAGTTGCCAAAACAATTTCTTTCTTTTTAAAAAGCCTTTCAGGGTCTCTCCCTCCCTTCCAGAGAGAGAGAAGGGAGGGGGAGGGGGGAGGAAGGCAGCAGATCCATCGCTGTCACAGAGAGAAAGGGAGACAGAGGGGGGGAGGCAGCCGATAGCTTTCAGATAGAGAAAGAGTGAGAGAGAGAAGGGGGGAATAGCCCTACTGCTTCAGAGCCTGGCTGCAATAATGCTATCAAGCAAGTATCCAGCTCTTTGGGATTCAAAAGCTGGATTTCATTTCGCCCACATCTGTGACAGGCATCCTCAGAGGCAAGTGGGATTGTAATTGTTACATCATGATCAAATTCCTTTGAAATAAGGCCCACTGAGTTCAGTTAAACTCTAAACTCTTTCAGGGCTGTCTGGCCATGTTCCAGAAGCTTTATCTCATTATTATCAGAGGCAAGTGGGAATTTTGTAGCTGGCCACCTTGGTTAGCATTGAATAGCCTTGAAGCTTCAAAGCCTGGCTGCAATTCTGCAATGATCCAAGTATCCAGTTCTTTGGGATTCAGAAGATGGATTATATGGCAGTGCTGATGAGGCCCTAGATAATGTCACTTCAAGATAAAATAAGGCCCACTGAGTTGAATTAAACTCCAGCGCATTTCAGAGCTGTCTAGGCAGTGTTCCAGAAGCATTATTTCATTATTATCAGAGGCAGGAGGTAATGTTGCAACTGGCCACCTTGATTGGCATTGAATAGCCTTGCAGCTACAAAGCCTGGCTGCAATTACGCTATGATGCAAGTATCCCCTAGTAATTTGTTTGTATATGATTTTGAAAGTATTAAACCATATATAATACTTTATTCTCGGAGCACATGCAATTAAGTTGCAGAGTTCCCCCCCCCCCTTTCCCTCGTGCCAGAAATAATACTGAAATACCTAATTCCTCTTGTTCCTATCTTTCTTTCTTTCTTTTTCCTCCTCTTTTTTAGGCAGCACCCCAAAGGGACAAACTGAGTATGCTCTGAAACTTCTCAGCTCTCATGTTAATACAGAGTGAGGCTGAGATTTCAAGGAGAGGAGGATTTCTTTCAACAAATAATGCAGGGGGTGGGGTGGGTGGGGTGGGGGACCAGATCTGTAATGTGAGAAATTTACTCAAAGAATGCAGAGAACATATTAAGTTACATGGAAGTGTGGTTAAGGTAAAGAATTCATCCGTTTAATTAAAAA
Source organism: Anolis carolinensis (assembly GCF_035594765.1). Lineage (NCBI taxonomy): Eukaryota > Metazoa > Chordata > Lepidosauria > Squamata > Anolidae > Anolis > Anolis carolinensis. Next base: position 211,826,335 of record NC_085841.1, on the reverse strand, counting down.
ATGGAACTCTACTGAGTTCTACTGAGCAAAACATTTTCATCCATTTGATTGCCTTAATGCGATGAAGTCCTTAGATAAATATACAAATAACTAAATAAGAGTGATGAATATTAGCTTTTTGTAAAGCTTGACTTTTTATGGTCTTCAGAAAACCTCTAATTTATACCTTTGATTTCTTTACCGTGCTACAAATATCTAGCCAACTGGTTGGGCATATATACATTTCGTGATTGCACAATTATCAAATAAAATGCAGAAATCAAAACTGTCCCAGAATTGTAATAACATTTCTCTGTTCTTTATTTTCAGTAATCCATCAAATTGTCAGTCGTTGTATCAGAGAAGACTGTTGGTAACAAGATCTGGACGGAAAATAAAAGGAAGAGGACCAAGGGTATGCTTACTTGATCACAATCAAATTGGTTTTTTCCTTGTAATAAGGATAAAACTGCATCACATTTCTGAGAGTTGATTTGTCAATGGAAGCTTTGACAAGGTTTTAGAGAAAAGCATTCTGAGGATAAATAGGAGAGATTTGTCATCTTGCTTACAGTACCATAGTGTCTGTCTTTCACAAATGTAGGTATTACATCCCACCAGTTTTGCACACTGCTTCCGTAATTATGCGGTGAAAGAGCCAGCCGTTACAAGCTTTTGTGTTGCACTCCAGCAAAGTGGCTTTTTTGCTTAACAACATTTTAAAATGAGCGTGAAGAAAACCTTGTAAGTTTGCCTTAGAGTCGCCGTAAGTTGGAAATGATGTGAAGACACATAACAGAAACAATGGATTAGGCTAGTGGTTCTTAATCTTTTGCCCTCCAGGTGTTTTAGACTTCCGTTTCTACAATTCCTAACAGCTGGTCAGCTAGTTGAGATTTCTGGGAGCTGAAGTCTTAAAACACCTGGAGGACCAAAGGTTGGGAACCACTGTATTAGGCACTTAGGCCATAGTGCCTTTGGCCGTTTTGATCTTCAATACATTTTTGCCCCTTTGTGCCTGATGCACTTTTTTTCTGTGGAAGAACTAGACTCCTTCGCTCCTGTCTATGCATAACACAAATTCAGCCTAACATTAGTATTTGTATTGGCTGCCCAAAGTGTACAAATGCAGGTATAAAGTGCTAAGTGATTGGGTAGCATTTGCTGCCCAATCACTTATCACTTTGTATCTGCATTTTGTGCATTCAGCTGGGCTGCTATATTGATTACATGAATCTTTTAACTGATCCTATTTTAATAGAGGTTGTTTTATCCAATTTGTATCCTTAGTTATGTAATGCTATTATTGCTTTCATGTTGATGTATTTTATTTTATGTATTATGTATTTTATGTACAACATCTTGTGTGCTATATTGTAAGCTGCCCTGAATCCCTATGGGAGATAGTGGCGGGGTATAAAAAAGTTTTAGTATTTGTTATTATTATTAATATTATTCCAAATAATCTGTTCCCCTGAATAGCCTTGACAATTGAATCCCCGAAAATTCTCTCTTATTTAAAAAAAAACCTTTTTCTTCCAAACACCTAAACCCACATGGTTGAATCTGAGATTGCTTTTTAGGGTAGTGCTCAATGTTGATAGATATTATTGGAGTTAGACGTTGGAGTCTATTCTTGCCAACACTGTGCTAGTGACATTAATTTCAATAAGAAAGATTTGGATATAAATCACCATTCTGAAATTAAGATGGAAGTACTTAATTTTAGTTGATTCAGATATCATCTCTTCCTTTTGAGTATTACTGTGGAAAAACCACTTTCAGGTCTTTACAAAAAATGTTGTTTACACTATTCCTTCAACAATTGAAGAAAATGTTGGTCCAAAGTAGAGTAGATTTGCTGAAACGCAACTCAGCATCTGTATAAATCTTAATCATTCTTTGGCTGCATTTGGGTGGAATCTAGTGGTTGGGCCTAGGGTTATATTTATTCTTTTGATGAAAAGCCTGCAGTCAGATTTTTAACAGTTGTAACGCAAGTTATTCAGCACCTACAAACAATTTTAAGGTAACTTTTCCTTAATTTTTCAAGCGCTATCGCACCCCTTCAAGATCCAGGTCAAGAGATCGCTTTCGACGCAGCGAGACTCCTCCCCACTGGAGACAGGAAATGCAGAGAGCTCAAAGAATGAGAGTGTCAAGTGGAGAAAGGTGGATAAAGGGAGACAAGTAAGATGTGATCAAAATCTTTGCTTTTTAAAAATCTAGTTGGGCTGTGCATATAACTGAATATATATGAGAAGAGAGTAATTTATATCCTTATTTATTGCTGTCTTATGTAGCAATAAAACTGGTATTGATTTGTGATATTTGAAAGGATGTCATAAGAAAAAGGGAAGCGAGTTTGTTTTCTGCTGCCCTGGAAACTAGGGCTCAGAGCAATGGGTTCAAATTACAAAAAAGGAGATTCCACCTGAACATTAGGAAGAACTTCCTCATTGTAAGAGTAGTTCAACAGTGAAACTCACTGCCCCAGAGTCTGGTGGAGGCTCCTTAGAATCGTAGAGTTGGAAGAGACCTCACGGGCCATCCAGTTCAACTCCCTGCAAGAAGCAGGAAACCCTCTCCCTTCTTTGGAGGCCTTTAAATGAAGGCTGAATGTCCATCTCTGTGTGTGTGTTTGGGGGGGGGGGGGGGGGAATGCTTTGATCGTGTTTGTCCTGCATGGCAGGATGGAGTTGGGTTGGATGGCTCGTGGGGTTTCTTCTTACTGTATTTCCGTGCCCATTTCTGCAGTTTCTATTCTTATCCTAGAGCCAGGATAGAAAATCTGTAGCCTACCAGCTCCCTTCAATTCTGACTGATCCCCATTCTGGTGAGGGATGATGAGAGCTGGAATCCATGTTTAGATGGATGCAAGCCGGTTCACATTCCCACTGTTAAATACTGAAGAAGGACTGGTGATGGGATTGGTGAAGGTGAAGTGCACCTCCCTCAACCCTCCTTGTAAATGCCTACATTTTGTTCAAGTGTGTTAAATTTCATAAAACAGATTAAGTTGCTAATTTGACTTTTCCCATTCTGACTTGATTAACTTCTTTTTCTTTTAATTTAAAATGTAAATACTACCTTGGTGTTGTTGTTGTTGTTATTTTCTTTCAAGAGGTGAAGTTAATGAGAACAAGAAGGAGAAAGATGCCACAAATCAGAAAAGCCCAGGGAGAGGAAAAGAAAGGAAAGCATCTGAGAGCCCGAGTAGAAGAGGAGACAAAGAAAAGAAAACAAAAGACCACACATCTAGCAGCAAAGACAGAGAGATAAGGAGGAGTTCTGGGAAGGAGGACAAAGACAAACATAATAAAAGTAAGGCCAAAAAAAGGGCTCGGTCTAAAAGCCACAGCAAAAGCAAAGAGGTGTCAAAAAGCAAGGAGAGGGACTCCAAACACAGCAAACCTGAAGAAAAGAAAACACGTTCAGGAAGCAAAGAGAAAGATTATGAAAAAGAGAAGGATAAAGAAAAACACAATGATTTTCGTGGGAGAGAAAGGAGCAGGAGTAAGGATAAGAATAAAAGAGGTGGGTCTAAAAGTAATGGTCATAACCATACTAAAAATAAAGAAAGAGAAAAGCATGCCAAGTCAAAAAGTAGAGAACGGGAACAATCCAAAAGCAAGCACGGCTCGGATACTAAGACGAGAGAACGAAGCAAAAGCGGAGACCGACGAAGGCGAGACAGGTCCAGAAGTAAAGAACGAGATCGCAGCAGAAGTAAAGATTACTCAAGACACAAAGATAAGGAAGTGAGACGAAGAGGGCGATCAAGAAGTCGGGACAGAAAAGGCACACCAGAGCGATCTAAAGGTAAAGAAAACAGGAGGAGAAAGGAATCACACAGCTCTGAGAGGGAGGGAAGTCGGAGTAAAGACAGGCATCGCAGTCAAGAGCACAGAAGTTCTCACCAAAAGCAAAACGCTGAAAAAAGGAAGCGTTCAAAAAGTCATGACAGTAGTAGCTCAGAGACTAGTAAGAGTAAAAAGCCCTGTAGAGAACAGGATAGAAGTCCTGACTCTAGGAAAAGGCAGAGCAGCAAGGAGAGAGAAGTGAAACAGTCATCTTCACGCAGGGACAAAGAAAAGGAAAAGGACAGGTCCCATTCTTCACGAGAAAAAGACATCACCCTAAAATCAAAGAATCAGGAGAGAGATCATTCTCATGGCAAAGATAAAAAATCTGATCGTGACTCAAGTGCTGGAACTGATGAAGACAGACATGGATGAGTTTATGGACTTACTGTTTCCATTCTGCCTCCAGGTTCTAGAGACATGTTGGGGAACACTTTTTTAAATGTGGACTTCAGTTTGGTCTTTTGATAATCCACAACCTGGAACATTTGTACTGCTAAAGTTTTAATAAACTTGAAATGGAAAAAAGAAGTTTTATGTGTAATATGGTGTGCTGAGTTTAATATTTCATGGTTTGTGTATCCACCTTTTGTGTTTCCAGAAGGTAACATGCTGTACTGTGTTTACCTTTCAGTTTAGTTGGCTGAAATTGAACAAGTAGATTGGGCTGAAAATAAATGTAATTTCTTTAAACCAGTGAAATTCTGCCTAGTCATGGTTTCAAAGAATTTCTCTTGCAGTAATATCAATAAGGACTTGTTAACACTAAGAACTGCGGTAAGGTGACAACAAGAGTAGAGCAGAAATATGAGTGCAGAGGAAGGGGGGCAGTCTGCATTTTGAATATTTTAATGAAGGTGGTACTGTTTTATCAAAACGTGATATTACCTTTCAAATCAGGAAAAATGCCATTTACATTTATATTTGTACTGTCCATTTGGATTAAATATTTTCAGAAGTCATTTTATTCAAAAATGCTGATCATTACATAATCCTGAGATGCATTTACACTGTAGAATTAATATAGTTTAACACCACTTTAACTGAAGTAAACCCACTGCTAGGAAATTCTAGGAGTTTAATTCACAAGGCCTTTCACCTTCTCTGACAAAGAATGCTGGTGCCTCACCAAACTATAACTCCCAGGATCCTATAACACTGACTCATGGCAGTTAAAGTGGTGTCAAATTGCATTAATTCTACAGTGTAAATACACCACTAGATAACCTTAATTTTAGTGTTATTTCACACCAGTCGTGATACATTTTGTATGCCATGTTATTGTATCTTACCTCCTCCAGAACAAAAAACTAGCCTGCTTTGCCTGAAGAGAAATTCTTTCAGAAAAAAGAAGAAAAAAAAATCAGTAAATGTGTATGTAGAATTTCCTTTTTTTAACCAATAGCTACTGTCTCCCATTTGCCTGTTTGCCTGACACTCTGGATGGTGAATACAGTGAGTGGGTTATATTCTGTGGTGAATTTCCCTTAGTCCTGATGCACATATTTCTCCCCATCTTATCTAGCTTCTGTCCTCTTTGAAACTGTTCCCCAGCAGTGAAAGAGAATATATCATCAGATGGGTTGCTCCTTCCCTCACCATGACAGACAGGAATGGTACAGAACCTTTGAGGAGTTTATGGACATTAATTTTGTTGAGTCTGTTAACGGGGCTCCTCTGTCACCTCCTTTCTTTACTTCCTCAAATGGGAATAAACCTCAGCTATTCCTTGCTACCTTCTCATAAGTAGGGGTAGAGAGCCCTGCTATGTCCAGGGACTCACTCCAGTTACTAGTTTCACTATTATCACTTCTGCTCTGTATTTGTCTCAGACTCCAGAGCTCCAAACCAGATTGGGGGGAAACCAAAGAGAAAAAAGGTGAATTTGGCCAAAAAAATGTCTCCATCTCCCAGCTGAAGTGTTGGTGGCTTCCTCACGCCCCTCAAGGGCATTAGAGAACTTCCTGTAAAGAAGAAGCTCTCAGCTACCTATTTCATACAAAGGCATCCCCCCTCCTAAAGAAGTGTCTTAAAGAAATGGGCTTTACCTGCCCATCTCTTCTAGATCAACTCCCAAGACCCAAGGAAGGCCTAAGATCACAGGAGATCCTTCCTAATACCCACTCCCTCCTGTTCAGGTGTTCCTTTTTGAGCTAACCTCATGGCAGTATGAGGGAAGGATGTCATAAGCATCCATAATACTCTTATGTTTAAACCTCCCAAGCAATATAACATCTACATTCCAGATTAAGTAGTCAGGAGGTCTCCCATATCCTATGCGGGAACTAGATGGCTCTATGGAAAATCATAAGCAAGTGATTGAAGCAGCTGGATATATCTACCCCTGCTAAAAGGAAACAGAGTGCATGGGCATATAAGTGGAAATAAATGTGGAAGTGGAACTTCCTCCGGTTAGTAATGTGATCATAATCTTCATGAAGATACATAGTGCAAATGACCTTCCAAAGGGTAGGCCCTGCTTTGGTTGATTATAGGCACAGATATCCTTTGCTCCAGAGATATTTTCAGTCATCAATACCTCAATTTCAATGGCAAAGACTAACAGAAGGTCAATTCCCCTCATTTGCTTATGGCCAGACACCTTCCAAGGCATTGGGTGTCCAGTAATAAACTGTTCATTAACAAAGAACAAAGTGATAAAGTTACTATTCAGGTACATATCAGAAGTTTAAGAGATGCATGTGCAGACCTTCCCTGGTATGGGCCTTCTGAACAGGGCATGTTAAAAATCTGGATATTCAGAGAGTATTGGAGCACCATTATTTCTTCCAGGCATTCCTCCACAAAACTAGATCAATGAATGTACTTTTAGAGTCTTCATAATTGATGCAAATACATTGGTTTTGATTTTTTGAAAGAATAGAGACCAGTGGTTCTCAACATGTGGGTCCCCAGGTGTTTTGGCCTACAACTCCCAGGAATCCCAGCCAGTTTATCAGCTGTTTGGATTTCTGGGAGTTGAAGGCCAAAACATCTGGACACCCACAGGTTGAGAACCACTGGTCTAAACAATCCCTTCTGGTGTTCTGGCAGGAAGCAGATCAAGATCTATGGACAGCATAAACATGTAGCAATAATTTCCTTTCACACAAACAAGATTCTGCCTGCATTTACTTACGCCCTGCAGGATTTCTGACCTGGGAGCTCTTGGCCAGGAAGACCTGAGTATTTTCCCCCATTTATTGCTGGGAAAAACAATGTTGGCTCTTACTTGTGATACATAAATTTCCATCAATTGGGTAATATTACTTTTCATTGCTAGTTTTAACTTTGTTTCTTAATAGTTAATGGATATGGAGGCAAATTCTTTTTCTCTCCTGCTCCCCTGTACTGAAAGTTTATTCCCTTGGAGCATTAGCTAATGAATCTCTCAGGTTGCTATCAATAAATGGCACCCATCAAACATGAGATTGTGAGAGGTTATTCTTAGAGAATCTAGGAGCCATACCTACCTCATTTTCAACCCACACTGCTTTTTAGCTGTGCATTACAGTTGAACTTATTTACGTTAGAACTAGAGGAAGTTCAGATTTAGAGGAGCTAGAAACTATGTGCCTCCTCTCCCATCCTAGTGCTTTTTCTGTTTACGTTTTTTAAATTTCCTCATAGTACTGTATTTCCTTTGTTCAGTTCAATGCTCATTCAGCCTTTCAATTTTCTTACTCATCCATCTTTGTTTTCACCAGTAATCAGCACCTTATCTCTCAAAAGAGAGAAGGAAAAGAAAGCAGGAAACGGATCCCGCCCCCCGAAAAATAATTATCACAGGCAGAAATTTAGGTGTTTAGGGGTGGATGCGACAAAACAACAGAAGCTCAGTTTTTTTTTTTTTTTTTACAAAATCAAGATTAGAAACAAATGGTGTAGTCCTCAGACGCAAACAGTACAAAAATGTTTCTACGTTGCAATGTTATGCAATCAATTTTCTATGTGTAAAAAGTTATCTGATAGAAGGATGTATTATCTGTAGGGCAAAATACTGAATAAATTGAATTGAATACGTTTTCAGAGGAATATGCTTTACATTATCATGCCCTCCTTTTTCAAAATTAATAAATTGAGATATAAAGCATAAATGTGTGGCAAAATTGCTTCATGGAACAAGAGTACAGGTATTAATAATTTGCCTGTTGTGAGAAATTGTTTCAGAATTGTTTTCCCATGTAAATTCAATGTATACCAGGACTGAGATGAGCAAGTCAAAGCCATGCATTTTGAGAACAACAGAAATCTCAGGTGGTCTTAGGAACAAAGCGGCAGTAACAGAAATAACAATGACTTCTCATAAAGAGAAAAGTAAAAATTGAGATTATCTTAAAGCGTTTAAATATATGTTAACAGTATTTTTCCATGTGACAAAGTTCATATTAATCTATGTGATGAAATTATATATAAGTAGTACTATGACGCATTTCCAATTTTTCCCATATTGTTAAGCCTAATTTTATGTGCAGTAAATTTGTTATGTGTTGATTGAAATAACAGAACTAGAATGAAAAAAAAATCTGTTCTATGCTTGTTTCTTATAGTTGCCAGTTTATTGCTGGAACTCTTTGTTATTACAGCATTTAACACGATGTCTCGCCCCATATGAGATCTTTGCAATTACTCATGGTATTGTTAATATAGTAATCAATTTTTGGAAGACTTTCAAAAAAGGCTGCTGTTATCTGGGTGTTCTTTGATGTCTATGCAAAAACTCCCAAAAGTCTTTTAATTTTTTCCTGTATTTTGCTATTAACAAATGCTCTTATATGGTTGATATCAAGATTAGCTTGATCCTGCAACAATTGTGGTGCTAAATCTTTGTGTGAGAGAGTATATTATACATGTTGCTGTGAGCTATAGAGTATTACAGATAAAGCACAACAAATGGTTGAATCTGTCCATTTTTTCTAATTTTGCCAGTCTTAATTTTGCAGTATCCTGTTTCCATATCACTGTGAAACTTTTCAAGTTCACCTCACAATTAATTTGCATTTTCTCATCTATATTTTGTATTTAATTTTGCCAGACACACGCCATTTTGCAATCAATTTCCCCTAAATTGAGCACATAGTCATTCCTTATTTCATGAAAATTCACATTTTATGTACTTTCCCTAATTTGGTACACATTTTTATCAGAATCCATCAGATTATGAACACTGAAGGCTATTGACAATTTCATTTGATCTTGCAAAAGTATCAATTAAATAGACTTTTGTTACCATTTAAAAGAGACAGATGGTGAGCTTCTATAAGAAGCAAAAAATGAAGCAGAGCCTATACGTTGGTAGGTGTCTACTTGTTTGTTTCTTATTTATTTGAAAAGTTCAGCAAGTTTTGATCTCTATCAAAATTGACTTTCTTCAGGAGCTACACTTTACATTTCTAAAACTGCGTGGGACACTCCATACAGTTGTACAATTAATGGTCCAGTCCCATGGAGTGTCACAACTCCAGAAATTTCTGTTTAAATTGTAACCCTTGAAGAAGGCGACCTTTGATAGAGACCAAATGCACTGGGCTTTTTAAATAAGCAAGAAATGAACATCTCACAGCCCTGCCTACTTTTTAAACTTTTGCATTAATACTGTATTTACTCGAGTGTAATGTGCCATTGATTGTAATGCACACCTCCATTTTGAAGGTGCATATTGCGGGGGGAAAAAAAGATTTGTTGTCTATTGTAATGCGTAACTTCCCCTTGCCTGTTAGTCCTTCTGTTGCCCACCTCGACTGACAGGTAAAGGGAAGCCATGCCCCTCTATCAGGTCAAGGCTGGTGATCAAACCTGATGTATTTGTCGGCAGCTTCCCAACGCCTTATTTTTGAGATCTTCAAAACCGAGGGGGAGAATTGAAAGGCCTTGTGAATGAGGCAGGTTCTCCAGCCTAAGTCTGATGGAGGGGTGCAGGTGGGTTTACGTGCACGATTCTAACATGCCATCAAATCTAATGTGCACCTCACTTTTGGCTATGTAATTTAGCCAAAAAGGGTGAGCATTAGATTCGAGTAAATATGGTGTGCAGACTGAGCAAAATTCTCTCCCTTCCCAAGCACCACAACAAAATGCTGTCTCAAATAAGAAAGTACATATGAGGAAATAAAGAGTATTGGTGGATCTTTCGCTATGGATGCTTGTGTACACATAGGACATGAAAAATGTTTAGTTGCACTCCAGTGGGCATGAGAAAACTGTCCTGGTGCCACGGTCATGAGGGCAAATGGTGTCTTAATTTCTGGCTTCTCATTGAGATTGTGCGGGCTGCTTCCTTTAGTGCAGCAACTCATAACAGTGATCCTCTTGGGTACTGTTATTATGTTGTCTTATAAGAAGCCCTGAGTCTTATGCTAGAGCCTTTTAGAGTACTCTAAAACGAAGTACTGTCTCTTATAACCCCTTCTTTTCAACGAAGTACTTCACAGAAAATAATTGTGCCACTATGATGCCATTATTAACTTATTACAGAGAGTGGTGATGAAATCTTTGCAGGGTGCTGTGAAACTGTCACACCTTTCTAGATTGTCATTTTGGGAAGAGTATGAAGTTGGGACAGTTTTTTCCTTTGTTTGCGTGTGCAAGCATTTCGTTAGCTGTTGGCTTTTCTGGAAACGAAGCCAAAAAAGCAAACTTGTTTTTATAATTCTCCAAACTATGTTGATGCGGATATTTAAGCATGCACACTTGCCCTTGTCAGACATTCAGTTTGTGTTGAAGGTGGACATTGGCATCACTGTGTCTGATTTGATTTTTTTTTTAAAAAAAAATCCAGTGAAAACACAGTTAAGCCCAATAGTTGTGCATTATATTTTAAAAGGAACTATTCTTGCCTTCAGATGAAGTAAGTAAAGTATTAAGTTGCATTTGAATTACCCAGACACTATTCCTTTATAAAATTAGCAGATTCATTGACATTTGCTATATCAGTTAAGTTGGTCAATCTTCTCCAACCCATTTCGTCAAAGAGATAAATGAATATTTGTATCTACTCTCTATGTGTGTCTGTATATCACAAGTATTAAATGTTTGCATTCACAAGACTCCTAAAGATACAGCACATATTAGCCTCAAACTTTGCACTACATATATTGCAATAGTTGGATGGAAAAAAAAGACTGGTTAAAATTTTTGAAACATGCAGTGCATGTTTGGAACCAAACGTGAAATGTTTTTCAGCTTGCATATATAGCCCCTTTTGCATATACTTCTGTAAAGTTGTATAGAGAAGTACATCTATGTTAATTTTAGTGTGATATCTTACATGTATTTTTAAAAATGTGATTAACCTACATTATCTGAACCACAACACTGTGGTGACTGGCAACCTTCCTAGAGTATGTGGTCACTGATCTGTTGGAACAGATAAGTTTTCAGGATAACACAATAGCTTTCTCAGTGTTGCCTGGAGTGTTTGAAAATCCATTATTTTGGACATTTTTGTAGTTTGTAATTCTCAGCTGGGAAAGACACATGAAAATGTGAGTACTTGGTATGGAACATGCAATCTATTAAAAATATTTTGAGAAGTTAAAAGCTGTTTTCATATTCTGTTACGTCACTACAATTGATATTCTTAATGGTAAAACCTGGCTCAGACTTTTGACCTGAGGATGAACCTGGATATGTAAAGAGGTATGGATAAGCCTTAGGAGCATCTGACGTTCAATAATGCCATCTCCTGTGTACCGCTTATACACTCGTCACTTTTCAGGTCACGTCATGCCATCTTCTCAGACATGATCTAGCATCAAACTTCAAATTGTGTTGTAGATATAATCTGACATTTGCTGACCCAAGGGCCCCAATGAATTCACTTCTGTTGAGGATTACTTTGTTATTGCTTAAATTGCTACTCAGTTGTGTGCCTCGATAAATAAATCCAAAGACTCGCACTATTCTTTCAACTTTTTCTGATATGATCCTGGGCTTCTCCTGACTGTGGCACACTAAATTAGGTGGATAGAAATAGAAAACATCTTTGAGCATCACACAACTGTCACATCTCAACCAATAAAGAAAAAGATTTTTGCAAAGACTGCAGGTTAAGGAGGTCTCGAAATGGGAATTCAGTATGTAAAAAAGCCAGTTCAAAGGGAATTACATCCCATTGTAATGAGCATTTGAATCCAGTGGAAAAATTAAGGGGATTGGACAAGTTTCACAGATTTTGTGAGGAAAAAAGGAATGGATTTTAAGATAGATATGTCTTATATTTAAAAGCGTCCTCCACTCTTCGACATTTTTATTTTTCAATGAAAAGAAGTGATAAATGAACGAAAGAAGAAAAACCCGAAGTGCAGATGGGAAGTCAACCCTCTCTTCACAATTTTTTATTTTCGTTTTTTTCCTTTTTGTTTCTCTTTCCTTCTCCCCCTATTCCTTACCCCCCTCTACTTCTGATATCCTCTTTCTTTCTTTCCTTTTGAATGTTCCCCCACTTTCGATGTACAGTAGAGTCTCACTTATCCAAGCTAAACGGGCCGGCAGAAGCTTGGATAAGCGAATATCTTGGATAATAAGGAGGGATTAAGGAAAAGCCTTTTAAACATCAAATTAGGTTATGATTTTACAAATTAAGCACCAAAACATCATGTTGTACAACAAATTTGACAGAAAAAGTAGTTCAATACGCAGTAATGTTATGTTGTAATTACTGTATTTCTGAATTTAGCACCAAAATATCACAATACAGTAGAGTCTCACTTATCCAAGCTAAACGGGCCGGCAGTAGCTTGGATAAGCGAATATCTTGGATAATAAGGAGGGATTAAGAAAAAGCTGATTAAATATCAAATTAGGTTATGATTTTACAAATTAAGCACCAAAACTTCATGTTATACAACAAATTTGACAGAAAAAGTAGTTCAATACGCAGTAATGTTATGTTGTAATTACTATATTTACGAATTTAGCACCAAAATATGATATATTGAAAACGTTGACTACAAAAATGGTTTGGATTATCCAGAGGCTTGGATAAGTGAGTCTTGGATAAGTGAGACTCTACTGTACTTATATTCACAAAACAAATACAAATTATTATTAAAAAAAGAAAAATTGGGAGGGAGGATTCATTATACATACATCTACAGTAGAGTCTCGCTTATCCAACATAAACGGGCCGGCACAACTTTGGATAAGCAAAAATAATAATAATGAGGGATTAAGGAAAAGCCTATTAAACATCAAATTACATTATGATTTTACAAATTAAGCACCAAAACATCGTATTTTACAACAATTCGACAGAAAAAGCAGTTCAATACATGGTAACATGTAGTAATTACTGTATTTACAGATTTAGCACCAAAACATCACAATGTATTGAAAACATTGACTACAAAAATATTGACTATTAAAAGACAGACTGTGTTGGATAATACAGAATGTTGGATGAGCAAAGGTTGGATAAGTGAGACTCTACTGTACTTAAAATATGTTACATAATTTTTGCTGTTACAATGTAATAACCTTCCATAATCTAATTGGCACAGGTATGGTTCTTGCATTCATGTGCCTTACAAGATTAAAGGTTCTTTGCTTTATACCTGTCAGCCTGTCTATTGAGATTTTCCAGAATTTTGGTCACATAGCCTCCCAAGCTTTGCAAAATCCTATCTTATCCAATGTTCCGTATCTCTTAAGCCTTCGTCTATCAGGAAAACTAACAGGTGAATAATTTGCAGCTTTATGCTAATACTTATAACACAGAAAACATGGATAAACACACTTTCTCCTGAACAACTTAATAGACCTTGAATCACTTAGCGCATTCCTTATAACATTTCTTCATTTCATTTCTTCTATTTCAAAGCATTACAATCCCTCGCATAGATGTCTTTTTACAACTACATTGGCACATGTTTGGGTATTAGATAATTAACATTTTATAGAAAGGAATACAACTTGTCACATGCAAGTGTTCAGCTTCTTCATGGTCTCTGACTTGCAGAAATGGTCCATTACACAAATGGATCTTTGGAACCTACTCGAGCAATGCAATATGTTTTGGCAGTAGCTCCTGCCATTCTCCATGCACATGATCAGCATGTTTTCTGAATGATGTGCAGATTACTTGTATTCTGGGATTCCTCATTTCTCTATTGCACAGGGGTCTTCTCCTTTAATCAGTTAGATGTTACTTGTCTGTTTCCCTGCTTTCTAAACCCCCTGTTCAAAAAGTTTCTAAAGGTATATCTACGCCCATTTATTATAGAGCCCTCAGTTAACCGAGCCTTGAATTGATCTCTCACAATTGTCAAGGAAGCCCTTTGAACACAGCCTCTGATCTGAGTTACTTACCTGGAAGACATGAGACATGTAGTTGCCAAAATAAAATAGGTTTACCAAAATAAATTAGGAATAACAGACACCTCTAGGGCATTCAACAGTTGTAATGCTGTAATTTCTTCTAGTGAAGATACTGCTTACACATTGTGTTTACTACTAGAGCTATAACTAGTAACTCAACTGCAGAATGTACTGTTGTCAAGCAATGAGATCAACTTATTAATCTTCTTTTGGGAGAATTTTTTCTCTCAGTTACTGAAGTGTTTTGTTCCATTAACTTGGACTGACTGCACATAGTAAAACTTAAAAGCATATTGACAATAGATTTCATTTCTTCCATAATACAACGATCATTGGAACAATCTATTAATAAGTTTATAGATTTTATCCATGATTTTATCACTATGTATTGTATGTGTTTTTAACTTGTTTTATTCTGTTCAATTTGTTTTATTGCTTGTTTTATACTGTTGATGACTGGGTTTGGCCCTATGTAAGCCGCCCCGAGTCCCTTCGGGGAGATGGGGCGGGGTATAAGAATAAAATTTATTATTTTTTTATTATTATTATAATCTAGTGAAGATACTGCTTCATTATTATTATTATTATTATTATTATTATTATTATTATTATTATTATTATTATTATTGTGAGGAGCCCCGGTGGCGAAGGGCGTTAAAGCACTGAGCTGGAGACCAAAAGGTCCCAGGTTCAAACCCTGGGAGTGGCGTGAGCGGCCGCTGTTAGCTCCAGCTCCTGCCAGTTCGAAAACATGCCAATGTGAGTAGATCAATAGGTACCGCTCCGGCAGGAAGGTAACGGCGCTCCATGCAGTCATGCCAGCCACATGACCTTGGAGGTGTTTACGGACAGCAGCTTAGAAATGGAGATGAGCACCAACCCCCAGAGAGACATGACTGGACTTAACGTCAGGGAAAACCTTTTACCTATTATTATTATTATTATTATTATTATTATTAATATTAACCAGTGTGTGTTGCTATAACAAGCTGCTTATAAAAGGTAAACATAGCCCTGCTCCAAGTTATTCTCTATAAAGCTGTAAGGTATCTCATACTTATAAAATTATTCCTCCCTCATTAGAGCTCCTGTATGATGTCGATTTTTAGCTCCTATATTATGTTGATTACATTAGTTATTATGTAAGTTCATTTTAAAAGGCCGGTGATTGATCAAGAAGACAAAATAATGTGCAATGAAATTTTTACAAACATTAAGGCAAGACTAAATGTTCCCCAACTTTTCGCCTTGTGAGGAAACCAATCTCTTGTTAGCTTTTCACTTAATCTTTTAGGCTAGGACTTGGCATGAATGGCAACTCCCAAGTTCTAGATTGGACAGATAAAGCAGAGGGGCATTTGCACAAGGAAAGCAGAAGGAAGGATACTTAAATCTCCACAAATCAGCTGAATTTCCTTTCCGCTCCCACCAGTCCATTTCCAGCCTTGTCCCTACATTAGGTTTTCCAATCTACGGGGAAACCTTAGCAATCTACATGTTCTCTACTCACAACTCTCTAGTTTGGCTGTCAGAAGAGAGTAGCTCATTGGCTATCTCTTATTTAGGATTAAATATCTAGTTAACATTTCCAACCTAAAAGATAAAACTGAAAATAAACAGCAATTGCTTTCTTTAAAAAACACAAGTGATAGAAACAAATATAATAAACTTCCTGAAGTTAGAAAGAATTGTAATCCAGAATTTTTGGATCACTGATAAAAACTTTATTTTAAAATGTAAGGAGAACAAAACTATTCAATTGCTTGTAAATGTTATACATTGTTTACAATTACTGATTTTCCAGTTTTCTGTATATATATTCAGACATTGCATTTAATTATCTTAAGCTTGCCAATTCTGTGTTTTTTTCCCCCATAATTTGGACTTCATTTTAACATTGAAAACAGGAGGCAGGGGTTACCATGTAAAACCAAGTCGTGCCTTAGTATCACCATATCCAGGTTCATGTAAGAGTTTCATATCTTGAGCTTTTTCACCAATATATGGCAATTTAGTAGAATGCTTATCAGGTGATGGAGGTGGTTGTCTGTGATAAATTGATTCCTTCATTGCGCCTTCCTTCGCTACTTGGTAAAGAGGGTAAAGATGTCGCGTTGTCTTGGATGCCTCATCAATTACTTTCTTTGCATACTTCTGAAATTCCTGCTCCTTCCATAGTGCTATGCATTCTTTTTGCTTTTCATATTCTAGCTCTTCTTGCTTCTCATGTTCTCCTTTCGAAATTTTTTCAGCCTGAATTGGACAACAAAGAAATATATCCCAAAACAGTGTAATATATTTGAAATCTAGCTATGAACCTGTGCAAGTTCCGATTCCTTACCACGATTTTCTAAATCACAGGCACACTGGTACATTATTTTAGACATCTCAAATCTCATCTTTTGTATATGTCCTTAACCAGGACTCCTTTTATTTTCATTTTCTGCTTTTTGTAAACTGTCTTGAGTCTCAGAATGTGAGAAAAGCAGGTTATAAATAAAGCGACGAATGGATGGAAAGTTAACTAGGAAGAATAATATAATACACCCAGCAAAAAACCCAGCAAAAAACAACAGTATGAGTGAAACCCATTTTGCAATGAAGTCAATAATTCAATTTCTGTAAATTTTAATAACTTCAAGATTACATTTCGGGAGTCATACTGAACATTCCTGCACAAATATTGTAAAAAAAATGTCTTCCAAATTGTGAATACTCCATTAGTTTAGGTCAGGTCTTGCCTTCTGTCCTCGGTTCATCCCACACTGTTCAGTAGGGCCCCTGAACCTCTGGAGAGGCTTATGGAGAGGGACATAGAAGAGACACCTCAATTCCATGATCCTCCTGCTTGTGTCAGTCAAGATCCAAACCTCTCCTGTCAGTCAAGATCCAAACCTCACCCATACTGGTGATTCTCCTGCTATGTAATGCAGGGTTGAATGAAAAGTAATGCCTCCACCTTTGTTACTTCGGTCTGGATGGGAATATTTTAATAAACACAGAAGTAATCCTTAGAATGTGCTGTTTAACTACCACTATTCACTTTTCCCACATAATCACCAGACAATTGGATACATTTCTGCCAACGATGAACATGTTTTCTGAAACCGTCACGGAAGAAGTCGACACTCTGTTTCCGTACCTAGCGTCTCACAGTACCCATCGTGCACAGATCGATAGCCAAGCAAAGCAATAATGTGACCCACACGTTCTCGTGAAATGCCGATTATGCTTGAAATTTCTGAATGATACATCAATCATCCTGAATCAATCTGTCAACCTTTTGCTTGTGAAACTCGGTGGTTGCCGTCACAGGACCTCCAACTCTTTGTTTGTCATGCAAGTCAGATGTTCCCACCTCAACATCTTTAAACTTAGTTGCCCAACAACGCACAGTACTCACATCAACACAATCACCATAAACAGCTGGCATTCTCTGATGAATCTCCTTTGGGGTGGCACCTTCTGCTGTCAAGAATTCAATGACTGCACGTTGCTTAGGTTGCATTGACCGACCATCTGCACAGGGTTCCATACTTCGCACTTTAACAATACAACTGTTTAATGCTAAGGAACTGTAGAGGAGAGACTACTGAACAAGCCAGTACCTGCTGCATACCAGTACTGCCATCTGTTGAGGAGTTACGAAGATGGAGGCATTACTTTTCATTCAACCCTCATAGATAGGTAGAGACAAAAGTTCCTATCCCTAATATATGTGGCATACAGTATGTCAGTCTGGAGATGAAGCCTGATTACAAGTCAAAAGTTTCCTTTCACAGGCTGTCCTAGCATAGAAAGAAATACATGAACAGTATTATTTTACTTTAGAATACTTTGTACAATTAAAAGTGTCTCACTTACTATTTGCGCAACATGAGCTTCTTGTAATTTTAGATTTGCACAGTAAAATCTATGTTTCTTGTCCTTCTCCAGTTCTTGATAGACCCGGTCTGCTTCTAGCTGTCCCTTAAGTATTTCTTGGGCTTCTATTTTTTCCTGTTTCAATTTCTCTTCCTTCATTTTTATCTAGAAAAACACAATCCAATTCTTAATCTAAAACAGCAGAAGCTAGTTTTTCATTCCCATGAACTAATTTACTCAGAGTTAGATATAAGCTCTTCTTGTATCTTGGACAATTTACTCCTTAATATTTTTATTTGTAAAGCAAAACCTGCTAAACGTTTGTCATATAAAATATTCAGGATCACAATTTCATTTGCCTCTAAAATGCATGTGTCAAATGCAAGGCCTGTGGGATTAATCTGGCCCACCACGTCATTTTATGTGGCCAGTGAGGCATTCGGTGCCAGGGCAACATAGTTACATTTATACAGTCTTACAATTACAAATGGTCCTTTGAAGGCAATCGTAAATGAGTTTGGCCCCATGCTCTGACATTTTCAGAAAAAACTACAACATTTTCAGAAGATACTGTAGGGGTGTTTCTTACCACACCAAGCCTATGCTCTTTGATGGATTTGAGATCAGCGTTGTTTTTTTCTTCTTTTGCTTTGCGTTCATTCTCAATCTCCTCTTCTCTTTCTGCAACCTCTCTTGCGATACGCTTATCTTCATCCTCAACTTTCTTTTGCATCTGCTTCAGGAGGCGGTTGGTAATATTCTCTCTGTGTATCTCCATTAACCTGCAACAGTTTAGCAAATGTGGGCAGTGCCCCCGTTTGCATGCATGCAACAAAATAATCTGAGGTATGCCTTCATATTGAATAAAAACACAAATCCATGCTGGTCAAAGGAGGATGCCATGATCTCTTCTAGTAAATATATGACCAAATTCAAATGACTCCCAACCGACAAAGACCCACTGAATCAATGGAACGTATATAAGTATTGACTTTTGGAACATATATAAGTATCTGCTATGAAATCTACTCTAGCTGGGAATATCAATGAGATTTAGGCATTATCCTGATGGAGGCGCTTTCTGCAACTCCCAACACAGATGGCAAATATGAAGAAATCCCTCAAGCATTAATGTTGCCCAAAAGCCACCATCCCATCCCTGAATGACTTAGTGATGAGCACATTTATAAACTTCTGCTATTTTTCCCCAGTGTAAAATATATTTTGAAAAATGTGTATTTTTAAAAAACCAAAAAAAAAAAACCCTCCATGTTTAAGGAGCTTTTTAAGATCAAGTCAGCTATTGTTTTGGCTATGAATATGTTTTAATTGGTTTTAAGGGTTTTAACTTTATTTGTAATACCATTAATATTTAATTCTATTTTAATGTTTGTATACTTTTAGGTTTTAAATTGTATTATGTTGATTTTACTGTAAGCCGCTTTGAGTCTAGTAATACTAGTAATAATAATAATTCAGAAACAAATTATGTCTATGTTATTCAATAGTTTTGGAACATGAGACAGTATAATGAATGATACATGAAAAAATTAATCTCCATTAAGAACATTATTGGAACCTGTTTGAGATATTCAACTCAAGCATTCCATTCTATCTCATATTCTTTGTTCAAATATTTTAATCTTTGTTACAAAGGATGCTAATCAGAAGACAATCATCTAAGTTTAGACATCTTACTAGGCTAGGAAAAGGCTTACCAAGGAAAACCCTGAAATGTAAATATTGTCATGTATGGTAAATGATTAATTATAGAATCATAGAATAATAGAGTTGGGAAAGACCACATGGACCATCTAGTCCAATCCCATGCCATACAATTATACTGATTTGTGAAACTTTCACAGAAGGAAAAGGGGAAGAATGTTTTTTACTGATTTCCCCTCTCCTCTACTGCAGCCTACACCAGTGTTTTTTTTGTTTTGTTTTTTAAAAAACATGTTTTAATATGCCAGAGGACAGAACAGTATCTATGGCCTGTGGAAGCTCTTCAGAGACTGGCAGCTGATAGCTCATGAAATGGTATTAAACACCTGAATTTGAGTCGCACTGGCCTGTACAACTCAGTGTCCCAGTGTCCATTCTCCAGTCTCCCAAACAGTCTTTCAGAACTTTAGATATTGCAAGGGGGTGGATTCAAACTGCCTTCCCATCTTATGCTAATTGGATGTATATTCTTGGCTGAATGCCAATATGTTTCAATTAAGACTCAAGTCATGATCTGTATGTTATTTATTTACTTACTTACTTACTTACTACATTTATATCCCGCTTTTCTCACCCCGGAGGGGACTCAGAGTGGCTTACAAATCAAATGTACATACAATATACTATTATTAGCATAGCACAATATAAGCATTAAATTACTATAGTGTACTATATCACTACATGGCAATATTATTAGCAATATTACATCTAACATACAACATATAATTAATATTAATATGTTGGGGAGCAACTTATCACTATTCTCATAAGGAAACTTATCACTATTGTCATAAGGAAATGATACATGTATTATAACTAATACAGTTATATTGTCATAAGGAACTTTAACAGTATTAGTAACAGTATTAAAAATGAATAGAGATTTTGTAGCACCCCCCACCCCCAAAAAAAACAACCATTGGTATATTACTTTGAGTAATTGTGCAGATATAGTAAGTAATATAGTAACTGAAAGAATAAGAAGCATAATATTCCAGCATACTATATAGGTAAACCTGAAAGAATTATACTATAAAGCTGTATTTCCTTTTATTTTTATCAGGTATTTAAATAAATCACTGATTTTGCCTACCTGTCGAGTTCCTCTTCCTTTTGTCTTTTCAGCTTAGCCATAGCTCGCTTTGCCTGATAATGTCTTCGAATTTTATCTTCTTCTTCTTCTTCTTTTTGCTTTTCTATAGCTCTCAGGGTTTTCTGATCAGCAACATACTCCTTTAAAATAACAAGCCACACACAGAGAAAATACATTTCCTGACCAACACAATCACCAAAACCCCCACTTTCCTTGAGCTCTTGCTCCTGCGCACCATTCAGTGGAATAGGAAACAGCAGAGGAGTGGCTCCGGTGTAGCTATTCCATTGGGATTCGCTGCTTCAAGGCATCTCATGGCTTTAAGGAGATGGGTCTGAACAAAGCTAATTTTCTTGCCCCTCTGCAATTTCACCCTTTAAGGAAAGGGAGGGGACTTGGCATTCTTATGTGGGGAGGCCAGGCAGGCAAAGTATTTATAGGTTGGATGTTCCAGATCACAAAAGTGAGGGTTTGATGTATTTGCTCTAATTAAGTCCCACCTAAATGCTCCATTGGCACCAGATCATGAATGATCCTGGAAGCTAAGCAGGGTAGAAGTCCACCAATGAATACCAGGTGGTGTAGAAAACCACCTGAGTATTCTTTCTCTAAGAAAACAGCGACTAAGGACACCATAATCCACAGTGGCCTAGAGACAAATACACACAAGCATGCATTATAACAGCTAATTTGTGGACAAACAGGACCAGTGAAGAACTCAAGGCATTTTCTCTGCATAGGCAATTCTTGCCCCACAAAAGCTGAAGGATATTGTGGTGAAAGGAGTCTCCATGTGGAAATACCCTCATCAACCCTGCATCTCCCTTCCTCCTACTCGTCCATGTCTCTACACAGGAGGTTATAGGTAGATAAACCATGAATGCCTGTCTACCTTTAGTTTTCAAATTACACTGCCTGACACACATTTTGGTGCCTCAAATGTTAGCACTGTTTCTGGGTATATGTTCCCTGCTGATTCCAAAAATTGTTCTAGTTTTTCCCCCAAAAGCTCTACTTTTTGAAATACTGAACATATGCTATTTACCAGTCTACCTGCCCATGATGAAAAAGGTAAATGTCATTTACAAAGTCAACATATAAACAAGCAGGGATCTGGATGTTGGAAGCTTTAAAAACAGAAATTTGACTTGAAAGGCTCCTTATGGTGATTATGGAATAGTGGGAAGGGCCTTCGTAGCCAACAGGAAGAAAAGCCAGTAAAAGATCACATGGCTGCATTTTCTATTTGCTAAAACATTTAATATCTTAAAACATCTATTAATTGCAGATATGTTCACTTTTTTAGGTTTTTTGTGTGGTCTTTTTCATAAAAGGATTCACAATATTTTATAGCAGTCAGAACACAGTAAAATTAGAAACACAAAAGCAATACAAACAATGCGTCAGATACATACCATTGCCATGTCTTCTGCCCAAAGATTGCAAAGAGGAACTACCTTTAGGCTTAATGCAGACAATTCAAAAAAAATTTCACTTATATGTCATTTAAGAAGAAGCAAAACCATATGATGCTAACAATGTTATAATTTGGGATCAGGAAGACCTGGCTGCAAAGGCCCTCTTTCTTGTCACCTCTCTGAATTTCTCTTATAGTAGGTATTTGGAGGTTGCTTCAACTGCTTCCTGGAGCCTCTTATTTAAGTACTAGAAGTAAATTCTCCATCCATTTTTATGCAGAAATCTGTTAACAAGTTGTTTGGCTAGGGTGTTCACATGCAGAATCTCTAACTAAAATCAGAAAGTATTCTTTAGGTCGCAATTGCCAAATATTTGGCTATGGGGTTGTTGCTACAAACCTGATATGCCTGTCTGCGTTTAAGTCTTTGCTGGTACTCCTCTTGCTCTTTCTGCATCACTTCCAATTGATGTCGCCTGACCAGTGCCTGGATCTCTTCCCCTGCTTTTTTCTCTTCTTGCTTGTCAATTTCTGCTTGATGTTCATGCTCTTTTATCCTAAAATGCACACAAAAGGAAACAAAATGATAAATGAACACATAATACTAAAATCTAAAGTTTCTCTACAAATATAAGTTTTGAGTTAAAGGCAGGGAGTGGTTCAGAAGTCATACATCCAAGTCAATGCGGAGAAGACCTCTGCTTCTGCATCATTAGATGTAAAACCTTTCAATCAAATTGGTGACTAACACTATCCAGCACTGCTCAATCCATCACTTCTACAATCTTAAGAGTGCTGATTTGGCTGGACTACTTTCAGGCAGGGAAGATTATTCAGAATGTGTCCTAATGAATAATGCCATCTCTTACATTAATAGTTTATAATATCGATACAATAATAGCTGTTAATCAAATACCCCATGCGAAAAAAACCCAACAAACTAATAAGATTTCTTTTGCACGTCTAAATGCTGAACACATTCAAATTCTATCTTGTTGATTTAGAGGGGAATTGTATTTCCTTAACTAATCCTTATTTTATTAAGTGGAATTTCAAAAAGGTGATCTTGATTATATTTACTGTTCTAACTGCTCCTTGCTAAGCTCTAGTCTCTTCCTGTGGCGTTCCTTGGCCTTTTCCTCCTCTCTCTTTATAGCTTTTAGACGCTCCTTTTCCATTTCTTCATGCTTACTGCGGTACAGGTTTTCTTTTATCTTGTTAAATTCAATCTGCGCATCTCTTTCCTTTAAGACTTCAGTAAGTAAAAAGGCTTTCTACAAAACAAAATGTGAACATTCAACACGATACTCTGCTTTCACAAAGCCTAAACATGAAAATGAAAGGGGGCAGAGATGAACTACATTACATTGAAGTCTTTCACTCTCTCATTTTCATAATTTTGTTGTATTTTGGCTATTTCTATAAACTCTTTCCGTTTTTGTGCTTGGTACTTTGCTTCTTCCAGGTCAATCTTTCTTCTCTCTTCCTCTTCCCTTTCTTTCCGCACTTTTCTGGCTTTCAATTTCATTTGTGACATACCCTGCAGTGAAAAGCAATACCTGCAATTAGGGGGTGTTATTCAAAGCCAAGATGGGCCAAAACTGACATCTTTAGAATGTCAGGCAAAAGCGTTGTTGTATGCCTTCAAGTCATTTTCAAGTTATTCAATTTATTTATTCCTAATGCGAATCTATCAGTTTTTCAGGTAACATTTGCTTTTTTCTAAGGCTGACAGAGTGTGACTTACCCAAAGTCACTCAGTGGGTTTCCCAGTGGCTGAGCAAGGATGTGAACCCTGGTCCCCAGAGTCTTAGTCCAATGTTCAAACCACTACACCACACCACAAACAATATATACATTTGGGAAACAGATCAGCTCCACTTTGAACTCCCATTCTACTCAAGGGTAAAGTTCACCACACAGGTTTAGTTTTTTAAAATATATTAAAGTGAAACGTTGGCTATGAAATCCAATGACAGTTTTGTTTTGCTCTTATATGCCTCCTTTACAATTTCCATATAAGTAAACTTTTGCAGTACCTTGGCATAGCATAAAACTAAATAATGTTTTATTATAAGTCCTAATGAATTCAGTAAGTTTTACATAAGTGTAAATATACACGTTTGTAGTATTTAGCACTCAGATACGATCTCACTGATCTCAGTGGAGCTAAATTCTAGGAAACATGTAGGATAGTACTTATGATAAATTAGAAAGAAGCAGGGGATAACCATTCAAGAGACATTCTCTCAATTTAGAAACCATACATGCTAAAATAGCACTTGTCTTTTTTGCTGCAACATCACGTTACTGCTGTTTTATGTTCAACCTATGATCAATACTAATCCCAAGGTCCCTTTCACATGTCACACTGCTGAGCCATGTAGCTCCTGCAACCCAAATTCCACCTGTGCATTTGCGTTTTGTAGCTTAAATGTTGAATTTTGCACTTCTCTCTTGAATTGCATTTTAATTTCTGCCCAATTTTATAATTTATCAAAATGTACTAACAGTTCTTGTTATGCTGAAACATTTCTGACTAACAATTTTATCTTACTCTGCATTAGAAGAAAATATATAAATACATTCTGACGTTCAAGAAGGAACACTAGCAGTGAAATGCAAATTTTTCCCCTTACTGCAATAGTGTTGGTCCAGTTCTTGACAAGCGCTTGAGACTTCAAATGTAGCTCTTTCCGTTCTTTCCTTTCAGCACGGGCCTGTGCTACTTCTCTGGCTCGAGCTGTGAGGCTGCCTTGAATCCTTTGCCATTCTGCCTTGGGCAGTATGGCTATTTCATGAAGATCTACTCCCACTGGAAGAAATATTCCCTCCACTTCATCCTTTTCATCTGCTGTCAAAAGAAAAAAAACTATTTATAGCTGAGCTGTTTCACTTCCAGGCCTGAAAGTCATAGTTTCAACACCCACCTGGAATACCAATCGCTGTATGTAAGCTAGGTAAAAACTTCAAGTGTTGCTGAACTGCAGCTCCCAAGATTCTTTGCTGCTGTCTGTGCTTGCTAGGGCTGTTGGGAGTTGCAGTCTTCAAATTAAAATGACTATATTTCATAGAATCCAAGGGACATTTTTTTCCTGTTTAAGGGGCTTCAAAAATGTGGTGCACCTGAGATTTGATGGCGCCTTAGATATTTGGACCCAGTGGAAGTAAGAAGCAGTGCTTAACTCAATTAGATGGTAAACAGGCCCCTGGCTGAGGACAAAATAGTGGGAGCTTAGCAGAGCCCTTGGAGCTCCTTCACCACCACCTCCCTTTTCAAAGGTAAGGCAGTTAAAAAAAAAACCCAAAATCCATGAGGGGTCTGTTTACCATCTAAATGAGTTAAGCACTGCTTCTTACTTCCACTGCCTCCCAATGTATCCATAGACTTAATACTTTATAGACTCATGCATGACTTGTGGGTTTTTTCAAACTCCCTCAACAGGGAAGATTGTACTACAAAGCCGCACTGCAACAGAAACAAGATATTGTTTATGCATGCAGAGGAAAAATTTTAAAATATAAGATTTTTTTGCCCAAAATTGAAGCTTCAAAAACAGTGGCACCTTCCAATTAGGTTAAATGTGATCTTTGGCAATTTTGCCAGCTTTAACATGTCCAGGCTCCACAAGTGAGCTGTGAATGGAAATGTTACAGGTTGTATTGCTTGCATTTTACAGCCAGGTGGCCATAATAATAATAATAATCACCATCATCTTTATTTATAACCAGCCACCATCTCCCAGAGGGATACGGAAAGGCTCACAAAGCACTCAAGGTGCAAATACACAAAATACAAAAAGTGTAGAAACAATAACATAAAAACATTAACAACCAACATAAACATCACCCCCCCCCCCAATAAATTCAGTAAGCAACTATAATCGATGTCAGTCTCATAAAATGCATGGTGAAGTAATCTCTAGGTTCGATGGTCCCACTTTATACATCTGAGGAAGAAGCCCCTAGTAGTCCACAGCAGTACTGTAATATTGTTGGATAGATCAAAAATAGCTTTTATAGTGTCCTTAAACATCTTTGAAGTATCATGGGATGCACTCATTATCGCAGGGCAACAGTTGTCCTCCACTTACACCTAGAGAGAAGTTTACGGCAGCAGATTCAGAAGCGGGAGGTGTCTTTGTCAAGGAGTACATCTACACTCTAAAATGAATGCAATTTGAAACCACTTTAACTGCCATGGCTCAATGCTATGGAATCCCAGAAGATGTAGTTTTGTGATGCATCAGCACGCTTTGGCAGAGAAGGCTGAAAAACTTGTAAAATTACAACTTCCATCATTCCATAGCATGTAGCAGGTAAAAGTGGTCTCAAACTGCATTAATTCTACAGTGTAGATGCACCCAAAAGGTGCATGGGCAGCATAGGCAGGACATATGTGAACTCTGCAACACCTTATAATTTAACAAATGAATTATGGCATAAACTTTTCAACTACGGTATATGTCCAGATGCAATGGTCACTGCCTCTACAAGAAAAAGGGTTCAGGAGAACATGAAGGTTTGCCTGTTTCTGATAATGATCACAAATAATTAATTACCAGAATCCAGAATTTTAGTTCTACATATAGATGACAGGCTTTCTCAGGGCCCTTCCACACAGCCCTATATCCCAGAATATCAAGAAAGAAAATCCCACATTATCTGATTGTGGACTCAGATAACCCAGTTCAAAGCCAATATTGTGAGATTTTCTGCCTTGATATTCTGGGATATAGGGCTGTGTAACCCAGAATATCAAGGCAGTAAATCCCACAATACCAGCTTTGAACTGGGTTATCTGAGTCCACATTGCCATATATTCCAGTTCAAAGCAGATAATGTAGGATTTTATTCAGCTGTGTGGAAGGGGCCTTAGTTGGAGGTGGATTGTGGCTGTGAAATAAATTCATTTTAGGAACATGTCTTCTATCTCAGTGTTTTGCCTTAAAGGTTTCTTGGAACATGCTTGCGGTGATAAATAGTTAGATACAAAATAGTCACATGCTGACCAGAATGTTGTTGTGTGCCTTCAAGTAATTTCTATCATATGACAACCCTAAGATGAACCCATCGTGAGGTTTTCTAGGCAAGGTTTGTTCAAAAGGGGTTTAATGCTTTCCTTCCTCTGAGGCCAAGAGAGTGTGACTTGCCCTAAGTCACCCAGGGCGTTTCCATGCCCAAACGGATACAGCTCTCAAACCACATCATGCATTTCTCCCCAAAGCTAGTGTTCAAAGCACTACACTATAATGACTGACAAAATTATTTAATCCTGGTTAGTAAAATAATAATAATAATAAAACACTATCGAGGGGGTGGGAGAGTGAGGCAGTTGCCTCACCATCTTATCTTTGCCTATGTGGTATATCTAGGGGTCTGTTTACACAGTGTAATGGATGTACTGTAGTTTGACACCACTTTACACCACTCTCATGCCTCAGTGTTAAGTCATTCTGGGATTTGTAGTTTGGTGAGGCACCAGCACTGTTTGGCAGAGAAGACTAGAAGAACTGCCATAGCATTGTGTTGTGGCAGTGAAAGTAGGGTCAAACTGTTGACGAAGGCTTTCATGGCTGGAATCACTGGGTTGCTGTGAATTTTCTCGGCTGTGTGGCCATAGAATCATCAGAATTACAAGAGACCTCGTAGGCCATCCAGTCCAACCCTGCGCCAAGAAGCAAATTCAAATCACCCGTGACAAGGCATCCCATGTTCCAGTAGCATTCTCTCCTGATATTTTGTCTGCATCTGTGGCCCACGTCTTCAGGGTCAAACTGCTTTCATTAGACAGGATAAATAAAGGCAGTCTATCAATTTGTTGTTGAAGGTTTTCATGGCCGGAATCACTGGGTTGCTGTGAGTTTTTCGGGCTGTATGGCCATATTCCAGAAGCCTTCTCTCCTGACATTTTGCTCACATCTATGGCAGGCATTCTCAGAGGTTGTGAGGTCTGTTGGAAAACTAGTTAAGTGGGGTTTATATATCTGTGGAATGTTGTCCAGGGTAGGAGAAAGAACTCTTGTCTGTTTGAGGCAGGTGCGAATGTTGCAATTGGTCCTCTTGCTTAGCACTGAATGGCCTTGCAGCTTCAAGGTCTGGCTGCTTCCTGCCTGGGGGAATCCTTTGCAGGCACACCTTGAAGCTGCAAGGCTATTCAATGCTAATCAAAGTGATTGAGTGCAACATTCACACTTTCCTCAAACAGACAAGAGTTCTTTCTCCCACCCTGGACATTATTCCACAGCTATATCAACCCCACTTACCTAATTTCCAACAGACCTACAACCTTTGAGGATGCCTGCCATAGATGCGGGCGAAACGTCAGGAGAGAATGCTTCTGGAACATGGCCATACAGCCCGGAAAAATCACAGCAACCCAGCTTTTTGCTCACCATCTTCTTCGCACCACGGTTTCCACAGGTTTTTTTTTCGTGTCAGTTGCTTCTGGAGAGAATTGGCCGTCTGCAAAGACGTTACACAGGGGACGCCCGGATGTTTTTTGATGTATTTACCATCCTTGTGGGAGGCTTCTCTCATGTCCCCGCATGGAGCTGGAGCTCATCCGTGCTCTCCCCGGTGGGATTCGAACCTGGCAGCTTTCAGGTCAGCAACCCAACCTTCAAGTCACAAGGCTTTTATCCCCTAGGCCAGGGGTCCCCAAACTAAGGCCTGGGGGCCAGATGAGGCCCTCCAAGGTCATTTACCTGGCCCCCACCCTCAGTTTTATAATATAATATTTTTATATCAGTTTTAATAATATAATATATTGTAGATACATATAATATTGATAATAATCTTATGTTAAACAATATAATACTAATAGTAATACCATATAATAATATTAATTATATGTTATATATTACATATTATATAATAGTACTAGCTGTGCCCGGCCACGCGTTGCTGTGGCAAAGTCTGGTGGTATGGGAAATAAAGTATTGAGGAATTGGTGGTAGTTAAGGTCAAGGGTAAAAGTTTTCCCCAGAGATTAAGTCCAGTCGTGTCTTACTCTGGAGGTTGGTGCTCATCTCCATTTCTAAGCCGAAGAGCCGGCGTTGTCCGTAGACTCCTCCAAGGTCATGTGGGATGACTACATGGAGCAGCGTTACCTTCCCGCCAGAGCAGTACCTATTGATGCACTCACATTTGCATGTTTTTGAACTTCTGGGTTGGCAGAAGCTGGGGCTAACAGTGGGGGCTCTCTCCGCTCCCCCAATTCAAACCTGTGGCCTTTCGGTCCAGAAGTTCAGCAGCTCAGCGCTATAACACGCTGCGCCATCAGGGGATATTATTTCCTAAAGGTTGTGAATATACAATATTTCTGATTGGTTTTTTTTGTTTGTTGGAGGCAAGTATGAATGCTGCAATTAGGAAAAATGATTAGGATGTAATAGCCTTGCAGCTTTAAAGCCTGGCTGTTTCCTCCCTGAGTGAATTTTTTGTTGGGAGGTGTTAGCTGGCCCTGATTGTTTCCTGTCTGGAATTCCCTTGTTTTCAGAGTGGTGTTGTTTGCGATATTTTATGTGCTTCTACTGTCTGTGGCCCTGAGAAAACAGAGGATTTTCCAGACTTAGATGATGGGAATACTTTGTTGGAAGGTGTTAGCTGGCCCTGATTGTTTCCTGTCTGGAATTCCCTTGTTTTCAGAGTGGTGTTGTTTGCGATATTTTATGTGCTTCTACTGTCTGTGGCCCTGAGAAAACAGAGGATTTTCCAGACTTTGATGATGGGAATACTTTGTTGGGAGGTGTTAGCTGGCCCTGATTCTTTCCTGTTTGGAATTCCCTTGTTTTCAGAGTGGTGTTGTTTGTGATATTTTATGTGCTTCTACTGTCTGTGGCCTTGAGAAAACAGGATTTGCCAGACTTTGATGATGGGAATACTTTGTTGGGAGGTGTTAGCTGGCCCTGATTGTTTCCTGTGTGGAATTCCCCTGTTTATTTACTGTCCTGGTTTTAGAGATTATATTGTTCTGCATTATTCTATCCCAGTAATTATTTCATATTAAAGAAGAATCTCACTTATCCAACATTCGCTTATACAATGTTCTGGATTATCCAATGCAGTCTGCCTTTTCATAATCAATGTTTTTGTAGTCAGTGTTTTAAATTCATTGTGCTATTTTAGTGGTAAATTTGTAAATACAGTACAGTAGAGTCTCACTTATCCAACATAAACGGGCCGGCAGAACGTTGGATAAGCGAATATGTTGGATAATGAGGAATTAAGGATAACCCTATTAAACATCAAATTAAGTTATGATTTTACAAATTAAGCACCAAAACATCATGTTAGACAACAAATTTGTCAGAAAAAGTAGTTCAGTACACAGTAATGCTATATAGTAATTACTGTATTTATGAATTTAGCACCAAAATATCACGATATATTGAAAGCATTGACTACAAAAATGCGTTGGATAATCCAGAACGTTGGATAAGCGAGTGTTGGATAAGTGAGACTCTACTGTAAATACTACATAGCATTACTGCGCATGGAACTACTTTTTCTGTCATATTTGTTGTATAATATGTTTTTGTGCTTAATTTGTATAACGATTACCTAATTTGATGTTTAATTGGCTTTTCCTGAATCCCTTCTTATTATCCAACATATTCACTTATCCTGCCGGCCTGTTTACGTTGGATAAGTGAGACTCTACTGTATATTTCTAATCTTATATTATCTGCTCAGAACTGGATTATATGAGGCTCCTTCTTCACAGCTGTATAAAATGCACACTGAAGTGGATTATATGGTAGTGTGGAGTCAAGATAATCCAGTGCAAAGCAGATAATATAAGATTATAAATGGGTTATATAGCTGTGTGGAAGGGCCTTGAGTCTACACTGCCATATAATCCAGTGCAAATTAGATAATCTGTGGAAGAAGCCTAAGTGAGGCCTAAATCTGCCTGTCCCCTAACTGAAACCTGGCTGTCCCTTGGTTGCTAGGCAACCAAGTGGGCAGAGATTAGCCCTCTAAACTGGCAGCAATTGGATAAAAAAAATTATTGCTCTCCCTCTAATTAGGACTTTATTTTTCTTTTCTTTTTGTTGTATCGACTTTGAGGCGTGGATGATGGGTTGTGTTGTCAAATTTTGAGGTTGGGGGGCCTGTACTTTTGTTGTTTTGTGAATTGCCGTGATGCCATCACTCTTTTATATATATAGATAGTGGTATAGTTCAATATAGTAATATATAATGCTAATATTGTGTTATGCTAATAATATAATATATTGTATGTACATACAGCTGCTCTGAGTCCCCTTCAGGGTGAGAAGGGTAGGATATAAATGCAGTAAATAAATAATTAATATTAGACTTAGGCTCGGCCAAAGTCTGACATGACTTGAAGGCACACAACAACAACAATCCTGATTAACTTGACTATCTCATTGACCAGTAGCAGGCCCACACTTTCAATTGAAATCCTAATAGGTTTATGTTGGTTAAAATTGTTTTCATTTTTAAATATTGTATTCTTTCGTTGTTGTTGTTGCACTACAAATAAGACATTCTGCCTTGGTCAGACCACACCTGGAATACTGTGTCCAATTTTGGGCACCACAGTTGAAGGGAGATGTTGACAAGCTGGAAAGCGTCCAGAGGAGGGCGACTAAAATGATTAAGGGTCTGGAGAACAAGCCCTATGAGGAGCGGCTTAAAGAGCTGGGCATGTTTAGCCTGCAGAAGAGAAGGCTGAGAGGAGACATGATAGCTATGTACAAATACGTGAAGGGAAGTCATAGGGAGGAGGGAGCAAGCTTGTTTTCTGCTGCCCTGCAGACTAGGACACGGAACAATGGCTTCAAACTACAGGAAAGGAGATTCCACCTGAACATCAGGAAGAACTTCCTCACTGTGAGAGCTGTTCGACAGTGGAACTCTCTCCCCGGGGCCGTGGTAGAGGCTCCTTCTTTGGAGGCTTTTAAGCAGAGGCTGGATGGCCATCTGTCGGGGGTGCTTTGAATGTGATTTCCTGCTACTTGGCAGGGGGTTGGACTGGATGGCCCATGTGGTCTCTTCCAACTCTACTATTCTATGATTCTATGACATGTGCAGTATGCATAGGAATTTGTTTGTATTTTTTTTTCGAATGATAATTCGGCCCCTCAACAGTCTGAAGGATTGTGGACCGGCCCTCTGCTTAAAAAGTTTGGGGACCCCTGCCCTAGGCCATCGGAGGCTCCGGTTTCCACGGTGACGCCCTTAGTCTCACGTCAGGGAAAGGCTTGCCTAACCACCGCCGCAGCCTTTTAATGGTTTTGTCTTGTGTCCTTCCGCCACTTCCCCTCCCTTCCTCTCACTCACGCGTGTCCTCTCGGCTTTGCCCTTGGCGCCTCCCGAAGCGCACCGCGGGCCGCAGCATCGTTCCCATCTGCTCCGGCCTCCCCACACAGCCTTTTCTTTCCCTGCGAAGGCCTCGCGCACGGCGTCCCTGCGGTTACCAGGCAACTAGGGAAAACGACTCGGGGTTGGGGAGAAAGAGAAAAAGAGGATTGGAGGGAGGAAATCTCGCGACGCTTGCTGGACACAATCACGCGGCACGAGAGTTCTCTTCGGGCGCTCGCTCACGTGACCCGGCTGGGCGAAGATGTTGCAGGTTAGTTTGGCCGAGGCTGCTTTGGAGAGAGCCGCGGGGAAGGGTCTCTTTTACTCTGCACTCTCGCCCCCCTCCTTCATCCCTAGTCCCTTGCCATCCCCCGTCCCATCCACACCGCGCGCGCTTCAAACAGCCCTGTCATTCGTTATAGGGCCCGGCCTCGCTCGCGACGGGCCCTAAGGAACCCGGCGCGAGGCCCTCCGGCCCCACAGACACCTGTACCTTTGGATTTGGACTCCGCGGCTGCACCGACTTTGTAGCATTCACTTCACCTCCCCTGGTTCAATGCTGTTTATTTATCATGTCAGAAGCGAACCGAGGGTACAAGTTGTGATGTACAGTAGAGTCTCATTTATCCAAGCCTCGTTTATCCAAGTTTCTGGATTATCCAAGCCATTTTTGTAGTCAATGTTTTCAATATATCGTGATATTTTGGTGCTAAATTCGTAAATACAGTAATTACTACGAGCATTGCTGCATACTGAACTACTTTTTCTGTCAAATTTGTTGTATAACATGATGTTTTGGTGCTTAATTTGTAAAATCATAACCTAATTTGGTATTTAATAGGCTTCTCCTTAATCTCTCCTTATTATCCAACATATTCGCTTATCCAACGTTCTGCCAGCCCGTTTATGTTGGATAAGTGAGACTCTACTGTATTTAGAGTCTCATCAAAAATTTTAGCATCAAAATATCATGATATATTGAAAACATTGACTACAAAAATAGCTTGGATAATCCAGAAGCTTGGATAAGCGAAGCTTGGATAAGTGAGACTCTACTGTATTTAAGTGGGGTTTATATATCTGCGGAATGTTGCCCAGGATGGGAGAAAGAACTCTTGGCTATTTGAGACAGGTGCGAATGTTGCAATTGGCCCTCTTGGTTAGCATTGAATAGCCATCCAGCTTCAAGGTCTGGCTGCTTCCTGCCTGGGGGAATCCTTTGCAGGCAGACCTTGAAGCTGCAAGGCTATTCAGTGCTAATCAAGGTGATTAAGTGCAACATTCATACGTTCCTCAAACAGACAAGAGTTCTTTCTCCCACCCTGGACATTATTCCACAGATATATCAACCCCACTTGCCTAATTTCCAACAGAAATAGCTTGGATAAGTGAGACTCTACTGCAGGGGTCCTCAAACTTTTAAAGCAGAGGGCCGGTCCACAATCCTTCAGACTGTTGAGGGGCTGAATTATCATTTTGGGGGGGGGGGGGGAATGAACAAATTCCTACGCACACTGCACATATCTTATTAGTAGTGCAAAACAACAACATTTACAATGAAAGAACAATACAATATTTAAAAATGAAAATAATTTCAACCGACATAAACCTGTCAGGATTTCAATAAGAAGTGTGGGCCTGCTTCTGGCCAATGAGATAGTCAGGTTAATTACGATTGTTGTTG
Source organism: Anolis carolinensis (assembly GCF_035594765.1). NCBI lineage: Eukaryota > Metazoa > Chordata > Lepidosauria > Squamata > Anolidae > Anolis > Anolis carolinensis. Next base: position 211,792,055 of record NC_085841.1, on the reverse strand, counting down.
TGTGTCTTCAAGTCATTTCAGACTTTGGGCGAGCTTAATTCCAAAATTATTTATGTCTCATTAAGAGACACATCCACTGTTTAACGTGGTGAGATGTATTCCACACTGGGCATGCATATTCAGCAGCACAGTAGCAATGTGCAAGGGCTGATATCTTCACTGTGTCACGTTGTGATCCCCAGGTTGTGCCAGTCAGCTTTCGTACAATGTTATTTCTAGCGCCCACTTTTTGCTTGATAGTCAAGCAGTGCTTCTTGTAAGTCAGGGCATGATTCAGGGTAACTCCCAAGTATTTTGGTATGCTGCAATTCAATGCTGTGGAATCCTAGGACTTATCTGGTGGGGCAGCAGCACCCTTTAAAGCAGTGGTTCCCAACCTGAGGTCCCCAGATGTTTTTGGCCTTCAACTCCCAGAAATCTTAGCCAGTTTACCAGCTGTTAGGATTTCTGGGAGTTGAAGGCCAAAACATGAATTTGTTTGAGCTCTATTTTGTTTGGTATGTATTTCGTAGAGATACGTTTTGGCATGTAACTTTTATGGAGGTACATTTTAGTGTGTGTGTTTGTAGTGTTTTTACTGTGGTTATGTTTTTTAATTGTTTTATAACCCACCTTGAGCCATGAGGAGAGGCGGGTAAGAAATTAAATTATTATTATTATTATTATTATTATTATTATTATTATTATTATTATTATTATTGTCATCTCACCTTAGAGTCGCCAAAAGTCAGAAATGATTTGAAGACACACAACGACCTGTACCTTTTAAAGCTGAGCTGTGTGTTGGCTGCGGCAAACATAAGTAGAAACTTACGTTCGTCTTTGTGAAATAAGCAATAAATCATATTTTAAAAGATTTTCATGAGATACTTTGTGTCCCCATACATTTCATTTTTACAATTTATATGTGTGTTTATATCGCTTATAGGGGGTTGTTTAACCTCCTTTTTTGTGTGTATCAGGAGCGACTTGAGAAACTGCAAGTCACCTCTGGTGTGAGAGAATTGGTTGTCTGTAAGGACGTTGCCCAGGGGGCATCCAGATGTTTGATGTTTTACCATCCTGTGGGAGGCTTCTCTCATGTCCCCGCAAGGGGAGCTTGAGCTGACAGAGAGGAACTTCATCAGTAAAAACTACCTGCTCTAATTGACATTTTAAAACACAAATCTTGTAATAAGGTCCTCAGGTTTTTGTTGTTATAGGCAGGTAATAAATATATTATTATTATATCTATGATAGATTTTATTTTTATTTTATTGTATATTATTTATTTATATCCCACATTTCTCTCCATGCTATATATGTGAGAAGCAGTATGTGCTATACCCGTTACTGTGGTATCCAGATGGAGGATGCATTTGCACTAATGCCCTGTTTTCCGAATTCCCAGAACCATCTGGTTGGGCTCTGTGGGAAGCAGGATGCTGGACTAGCTGGGCAAATAATAATAATAATAATAATAATAATAATAATAATAATAATAATAATAATACATTTGTCACCTCTTACATTATTTCAGTGATGAGAAGCAAATGTCGCCTTGGATGAGACTCAATTATGGCTGTATAGCTAATCAGGCATCTTCCATGTTTTCTCCACAGAATAAAATCACTTGTTTACCTTATCTACTGCTTAGGAAAAGCAAATCTGCCATCTGAATGAGGAACACTGCTTGCCCTCAGTCTGTCACTTTTTACTTCCATAGTGAAATTTTCATCCCAAAATGTAAGTAGCACTTCCTACAGAGGTTGCAGGGACTTTGGAGAGTAAGGATATTTATTACAGGTAATTTCCATTAATAAAACCATGGGGATTGACAACTGACTATGAAGAATGTAAAAAGTAATGCAAATTTTGATATGAACTCTTTCCTTAAAACTATTGTTTGAAACTTCTTTTTTCTTACACAGCTTTTATGTTACGTAGCCTCAAAACTAATCACATTCACAATTTTTCATCCCTTTGTACTATAATGAACAACTAAATTGTGTGTATATATGCTAAAAATATATTTTTAAAGCAAACACTGTTAGGATTACGGCATCACCTGAGCTCTGTGTTCCCATATCAAGTCAGTATCAGAAACAATGTTTATTTAGGTGTATTATGTTCTCACACATTTTTTTTTAAAATTAAAATCCACAGAATTACTAAATATAATCTAGGATATATCCTATAAGGTTTCCTTAAGCTGTCTAAGCATTTTGTGTCATTGTTTAAGTTATTGGGACAGTCTTCCTGATAAAAGGTGCAGAAGGATTCAACAACTCTTTTGATAAGGAGACTTTAAAAAACAGCTGCTAGCAATTGATAATACAACCCAGGATCTATCCAATATGATTGGAGCAGTGTTTATCATTACATTGTGCTTTTTATGCATTGTGAAAGACCTCCAAATCCTCACTTTACAGATGGTTTTAAACTAGTCCAGTTCTGTAAGCCTACTCTCCCTCACAGGACTGTTGCAAGTATAAAATGATGTAATTCATCCTTAGTGCCTTGAAACACAGTGAGGACAGGAGGAAAATGTAAGTCTTTTCATCTTTCTTTATGTGCAGCTGTTGTAAAGTGCCCTGCATTTATGTTGGAACAAAACTGAAATACATTCACCACTTTTTATCTTGAGACCCTTCAATGAATTCGGGTTTCAAACATCTGTCAACCAGTGAGTACCATTGTGTTGTTGCACGTTAGATTGCTTTCCCTTAAAAAAAGCTTCTGCTGCTATATTGAGAGAAAATATTCATTTTCACAGGCCAATTGCATAATCTTACATTCTAACCAAATATCTTTTGTTTAGTCTGAGAACTGCTTTGTAAACTAAAGTAATTAACTCAACTTGCACTTTATCTCTAGTTAGCCATTTTAGCCTATTTCAACAGAAACAACAAAGGCTACTGTGACACTTCAAAAACAAATGCAGCTTGCTGTGTTGTTGTTTTGTGTATATGTACACATTTAGTAATATGCTTGTGTATATATTACACCCTAGAGATTTTAAGCCATACTTCTATATGGTCATAATTAGTTCTGGATTTGAAACGCATAAGGGATGGAAAATACTTGAATTTTCACAATGAATTATATACTGTATATCATTAAATCTAAGGCACACTCTTTCCCATTAAGGGGTCTAAAATGGGATGTGCCTTAGATTCAGTGGCACCTTAGATTTGCCTTTTTTATTTGTTTTCTTTTGAACTGTCTTGCTTCTGAGAGAGTAGAAGGAAAACCCCAGCTCCAAACAGCTCTGCCAAACCTGGCCTTTTCTCCTCAGCCAGACGACTATTTACTGGTCTGCTTAAGCTAAGTGCCACTTCCTGTTGCTGCTGCCACCTCCCCAACAGGCCCATAGAGTTAGAAAAATAGACTTGTGCAAACAATCTGACTTCCAAGTGGAAGCAAAAATAAAGTATTGTGCATGTAGAGAAAATTCTTTAAAAATTGTCAGAGAAAAATTGTTTTTGCCAAAACTGAAACTTTAAAAACAGAGAACACCTTACTTTCGATGGCACCTTAGATTCAGTGAATTATGGCATTATTTCACTTTATGTATCCCAGTTTTCTTACAAGAAGCTCCACATATGTGGTTCTCATCTTTACAACGGTCCTGTGCCCTCAGTTAGGCTGAAAGCAAACACAGGTTTGAACCCAGTTCTTATTTCTAGTCCAGTCTGTGTGGTATTACAAAATCCTGTGTCTTGTGAATTCTCATTACTTTGAGAAACATAGTAAAATGCTGAGGTTGTAGCCTGATCTGAGAGTAAAGTACAAGTTTATTTTCCTGGCAGATTATTTTTTCTGAGCTAATGGACAAATACGCTATTTTTCTTTCAATCTTTCTTTCATCAAACTGTAATATAATTATAGGAAGGCCCTTCGATTCTTCTGTATTATCAGGGTGGTTTTAAATATATTTTTAAATTAGTGTTTTACAGCATTTGCTAATATTTATGGTTTTAATTGTTTGTAATTTTTATATTGTATGTTTGTACTGACTGTAAGCCACTTTTGGCCCTTGGCTAGGGCAAGGCATGGTATAAATTGCATAAATAAAAAAAATTATACTTAGCAATAAAGCTCCTACCTAAACACTTTCCCCTCCTTTTCAGGGTACATTCATCCAACAGCAATGAAGCTTCTGCTGGTGTTTGATTTTGACCATACAGTTGTAGATGAAAACACTGATACCTGGATTGTGAAATGTGCACCTGCTTCAAAACTTCCTGATGAAATAAAACATTCCTATAAAAAAGGATATTGGACGGAATATATGGGCAGAGTATTCAGATACCTGGGGGACAATGGAGTGAAAGAAGAAGAGATGAAAAGGACTATGACAACACTCCCTTTCACTGCAGGAATGAAAGATCTCCTGGATTTTATTGGTAAACACAAAGACTTTTTTGACTGCATAATTATTTCAGATTCCAATGCAGTATTTATTGATTGGATTTTAAAAGCTGCTAATGTCTCTCACCTGTTTGATAATGTGTTTACAAATCCTGCAAGCTTTGATGGCTCTGGCTATCTTACTGTACAGAATTGTCACATTCATGATTGTGCCAAATGCCCTGTAAACCTCTGCAAAAGAAAAATCTTAGAAGAATTTGTAGAAAACCGTTTAACTACAAATATGAAGTACTCACAAATTATCTATATAGGTGATGGTGGGAATGATCTGTGCCCAGTAATGTATTTGAAAAAGAACGACATTGTTATGCCAAGACATGGATATATGCTGGAGAACATGATTTCTCAGTTGTCTCAAAAACTTGTTCCTGTGGAGGCATCGGTCGTCAGCTGGTCATCTGGCATCGAGATACTGGAATATTTAGAGTTACTTATAAAACGATAGTTCTTCGTAATGATGATAAACAGTAAATAAATGGTGCTGCTATTTTGATCTTTGTATGGTAGGATCAGTTCCCTGTGAATGTTAGAAATTTTAACACTTTGTTTACACCACTTTAATTCATTGTCTTCCCTTCTACATAGTCAGTAATTGAAGGGAGATGGGATGGTTGGGAAGTGGATTTGAAAATGGAGATGAAAATACTGAATGAAGCAGATGCCAAAGTAATTGTCAAATGTAGTTGCTATGTAACATCTATGTAAAGGAGCAATATGGTCTGTTTTATGACAAATTAGGTCTCCTCTAACTGTTTACAGGACAAGAAAATGTAGGGTAACTACTTTTCAGAATATCCTTTTCTATAAATAAAATTTTGTTCAAATTCTGCAAAATGGCAAAAACCACTAGTAGAAAGTTGAAAGATTACATTGCCTCAAGGCAAGACTGGGCTATGGTATCCCACTTTCAGCAGCAGTAATTTTTTATCCATCTGTTAATTTTACCTAAAGGCATGTGGGTTAATTTTTTGTTGACCTAAATGAAATGTAGTTTTGGTTTTAATTTTTACCAGCATATTTATGTCCCCAAGATCCCTGTTATTGGCAAGGTATCTAAAGATCTTCATTGTATGTAATTAAGAAGGCATTTCTTCATGATCTCATCATATAATTTATTGTGGACAATTATTCTGTGTGTTACACAAAATGTTTCTTGCACATCTGTACAACATGGCAGCTGTCCCTCTTCCCATTTAACAGATACTCTTCCATTTAGTAAATAATGATCATTATTCTGTATCTATCAGATTAATTGGTCAAAAAGCTATGATATAACACACAGGTAGTATCAGCAAGGAATAAATAGGAGCAACGTTTACTTTCTTTTTTCACTCATCCTTACTATGCAAATGCATTGTGAGGAATTCACAGCCCAAGATGCAGTGAAATAAATATATTCCCCTTGAATTCCTATGTGCAACATTGGAGGTTCAAGGTGGAGACATTGCAAACAATTTTAGGTTGTTGGAAATTGAATGATTGCTTGTTATCAGAGATTTATGAGAAGATTAAGTTTCAATCACATGAGCAGTCACAATCAACTCAGAGCACTTCTCCTTCAGTCTGGCTTCAATACCCATGATATTCACCGAAATAGTAGTTCCTTTGATAGTGTTTCTCAAACACCAAGGGGCCCAATTGTTTCTCTAGTTAGACACTACCTTGTGAAAACTGAGTGCAGAAAGAAGGTTATCAAAGATTTCAAACTCATTTTGCAGCATCTCCAGATTTATCAGAAATTGCTGATAAATTTCATAGTCAACTAGTGTCAACATAGATAACCATCTTTGGGTAGAAATAAGCAAACTGTGTGTATTTTAGCTTTCAAAAGAAAGGAAAAGTAAAATAAAAGAGGAAATAGTCACTTTGAGAAAACAATAGATTTAATGCATCTGGCCAAAATGCTAGGGATACTCATTGCAACTATTCAAATAGTTCTGCAGCCAAGGCTTCTCACTAAGTCATTGCATGTGTTCATGAGACCTTACCAGAAGGAAGTGATCTGGAAATTACACATTTTTGGCAGTTGCAGAGAGATGGACCATACAGGTTTACTTTGAAGTTCCACGGGACTTACAAGTGTGTATAAATCTGCAGCCATAAATTTCAAATTAGGATTTTTCTGAAATGATTGTGTTACTGAGGCACGATATGTATCTTTACTAATACGCGTGAGTGTATCTCCCAGAGTTTCTAATCCATTTTCTCACAATTTTATAAACTATTTGTTTTAATGAAGGCTTTGAAACATGTAATATATTGTGTTACATTAATCCTTCTCCTATTGTGAAAAATGATTGTGTTAATGTTTTTATTGAATATGTGGAAAAGCCTATTTAGTATATCTATGTTTTGAAAGTGATGATAAAAATGTGGGGAGTAAAAACTAGAAAAATAGCTGTTGACTAGCTTCCAGTTCTTTCATGGCAATCCTCTTTTTCAAGAGTTTGTCTTCTAAAATTCAAATTTTGAAGCTAAAGGGCTTGGTACAGTGAGCAATAAATATTTGTGAAAATCCAGCTTTCACTTATGTTGTTTTGTCTGAATACAATGTGCCTGCTGCAGCTTTTGGAGTCTGTATATTGTTTTGAAATAACAAAGACATAACTGTAATTTATCCTGTTTTGTAATATTTTGTATTTAAAGATCAATGCTTGTATCAATAATAATTAATTAAATATTTTATTAAGTAACTACATTGTAATGTGAAATATTTGGCTTGATATTAACATATACTTGTAATATAAGGAAGCAGGATATGTTTACATATAAAAATATGATGTATAAGGGTATTGTTCCCTGAACGTGGTTAGCGGTTTTTGCACTCAGTCATTGTCAAAGAACCATGTGATATGTGCAAGAAGAATTTATCAGCCTTATAAAATTGTTCCTTGGTCAATGCTTCTGAAGATAAGAATAAATTTATGCTGTGGTTTAAAATACTTATATTTCAGTACCATTAACCCTAAGCGAGGTAAGAGTTATTGTTAAAACAATAAAACATATTCTGGAATAATCTAAACCTAGTCCATGTCCTCCTCAATTTTCATCCATTTCTGTTGCAGTATTATGTTTTGCCTTATCAGCCTAAGGAAATTGTGGGAAAGGATTTTATTGGCATTGTATGACTACCACAAAAAGGCTGTTTTGTGTTTTTGTGAAGCTGAACATTGCTAAGTCTTGGCCATCTTTCTGAGCATCTATCACATGTCTCCAGCCAGTTCCCAGCATTTTTGTGCTTCCACCTGCTCTTTTCTGTGCTCAACCACACTCAAGAAGATTAGGAAATAGCACCCAAAGTGATGCTGTGCAGATGAAATATGAGGTTCATTCCAGAACAACTGTCTTGATTCTTAATGATTCCCACTGAATTCTGTGGCACAATAAATTTGATGTGGGTGACAAGGCTGAGCTTACAAAAGCAAGCTTGTTCCCCTCTTTGCTTTCCCATGTTGATGACCTCTCTAATTAGTGGAAATTATCTATTCTTTCTGCTCCCTCCCCCTCTATGACCCCCTCTATCATAGCTAGGCTTTTATCTAGCTATGATTAACTTATTTAGAAATTTCCACCCTCCTTTGATACTAATAATCATAGTGGTGCTCGGAAACAATATAAGAAATTCACAACATGTTAAAATGTACTAAAACGGCAGAGGAAGAATGGAACTGGTTTGAGCTCATTGGCTTAAGAAATATTGAAAATGAGTGGGGGGAAAACAAAACATGCAAATGGACTGATTTTTTAAAAAATGCAGCGCTTTGGCTTCTCAAAGACTCAAGCAGCCTAGTATTCCAATGATGGGGCAACCTCTTACTACCCACCTTTTTTTTTTTATTCTGCTGAGAAATCACAGCTGCTCCTTGTAACCTTATAAAAAGGTGGTGGGTGTAATTGAAAGGTTCCTGATGGAATTCTGCATCAAATTCTCCTCGGCAGAATTTAAAACCAAAGGTTAACAAAACAATGAAGGAAAAACTGTTGTAGGTAGGTTCATGGAATCACGGGTTTCTAACTTTGTGCTTGCATAATTAAGATTTGAAATTAGTATTGTTCAACTTATTACATGTACATACCAAAAGTATGCACTCAGAATCCCTTCTGTGGGTGCATCTGCACTGTAGAATTAACGAAATTTGACAACATTAACTGCCATGTCTAGATGCTATGGAGCCAGGGATGGTTCAACCATTAGGCGAAGTATGTGGTTGCTGAAGGCGCCATTCTCTAGGAGGGGTTCGGGGCAGGCGGGGGGGTTCGGGAGGGGGTTGAAGGAGCTCTCCGAGCACTCCCGGGGATGGCTGAGGTGCGGCCTCCTGATTGGTTGCTTCAGATACCTGGGCTTGAGGGAGAGAGTCACCGGCCCGAAGATTTTCTGAAACTCCCAGGATTTTATAGCATTGAGTCATGGTAGTTAAAACTGCTGCTGAGTTGCATTTGTTTACTTTACAGCAGGCACAGGTGAGCTTCTGCCCCCTAGTTGTTTTGGACTTCCACTCCCACAATTCCTAACAGCGAGGGGCAACCATGAAAACTATGCTCAACTATCTATGGCAGGCATAGGGCAAACTTCGGCCCTCTGAGTGTTTGGACTGCAGCTCCCACAATTTCTAACAGCTGGTAGGCTGTTAGAAATTGTGAGAGTTGGAGTCCAAAACACCCAGAGGGCTGAAGTTTGCCTCATGCCTGATCTAAGGCAAACAATTGGCATAATAAAGCATATTGGGTTCAAGTTAACTAGCAAAGAAAGTGGGATGATGGTCATATGCGGAGTCAAGGCTCTTCTGGACTCTTGGACATGACCTTGGAGGCGTCTATGGACAACGCCGGCTCTTCTGCTTAGAAATGGAGATGAGCACCAACCCCAGAGACTTAATGTCAGGGGAGAACCTTTACTTATACCTAATACTGGTAGCCAGATGTTGTTCATTTTCATGGTTTCCTCCTTTCTGTTGAAATTGTCCACATGCCCCCTCGATGGATTGTCACCTTGCCGTGGTGAGGGGGCTTGCATGTTCCAATGAACCTGCGGGCACAACCACGGGAGTCACACACTCCCAGGAGTGGCCACAGGGGAGGATCCAGACCAAGAACGGGCACAACCACGGGAGTCACACACTCCCAGGAGTGGCCACAGGGGAGGATCCAGACCAAGAACAATCCGAAGACCCAAAGACCTCAACGGCGGAGCAGGCGGAGGATAACATGGTACATGTTACAATGGCTGTGATGGCGGAAGAAGGTTGCAACAGACTGAGAAGCCACTCTCATTGTGTTAATCACACCACTGCTGGGACCTCAATCTGTGAAGACTGTGTGTTAACCGACCGTGCACCGACCTCCACACATTAAAAAAAAATCATGCACAGACGTCTTCCAAGAAATGGAGGACCATCATCCTCGAACTACGAGGGCTCGCCTAAGTAAGTAAGCTTCCCCCAGGCAGGAATCAGCCAGGCTTTGAAACTGCCTTGGTCAGGCCACACCTGGAATACTGCGTCCAATTCTGGGCACCGCAGTTGAAGGGAGATATTGATGAGCTGGAAAGCGTCCAAAGGAGGGCAACTAAAATGATCAAAGGTCTGGAAAAAAAGCCCTGTGAGGAGCGGCGTAAAGAACTGGGCATGTTTAGCCTGCAGAAGAGAAGGCTAACAGGAGACATGATAGCCATGTACAAATATGTGAGGGGAAGTCATAGGGAGGAGGGAGCAAGCTTGTTTTCTGCTGCCCTGAAGACTAGGACGCGGAACAATGGCTTCAAACTACAGGAAAGGAGATTCCACCTGAACATCAGGAAGAACTTCCTCACAGTGAGGGCTGTTTGGCAGTGGAACTCTCTCCCCCGGGCTGTGGTGGAGGCTCCTTCTTTGGAAGCTTTTAAGCAGAGGCTGGATGGCCATCTGTCGGGGTGCTTTAAATGCGATTTCCTGCTTCTTGGCAGGGGGTTGGACTGGATGGCCCATGAGGTCTCTTCCAACTCTACTATTCTATGATTCTATGATTCTATGCAAGGCTTTTCAGTGCTAATCAAGGTGATTAACTGAAACATGCACACTTGCCTCCAACAGACAAGAGTTCTTTCTCCCACCCTGGACCTTCCACAGATATATAAACCCCACTTGCCTAGTTTCCATCAGACCTCACAGCCTCTGAGGTTGCCTGCCATAGATGTGGGCGAAACGTCAGGAGAGAATGCTTCTGGAACATGATCATATAGCCCGGAAAACTCACAACAACCCACTCTTCTAGGCAATGCTGGCAATTTCCAGTCGTCTTGGAAAGCAGCTTCTAAAGGGAATGATTCCCTTTCTCTCCTGGGAAGAGGAGGGGGAGGAGGGCAGGCTCTCTCTCTCTCAATCTCTCTCAAACACACTGGGATGACCTTGTTGGGAGGCAAGGCTTAGGCTGGGGTTGGAAGCCAGCTGGGATACCAAAATAGGAGGCGCCCAGCCCCATCTGCTCCGTCTGCTTGCTGCTTTTGCAGCTGCTCGTCTCTTCCAAAGATGGTCCGAGGGGGGTCCCAGGGCGGCTCCCTCCCCTCCTGGGCAGCAGTCCTTCCCATTCGTGCTGTTTTCCTCTCTCAGCTGTGGCTCAGGAGCGGAGAGGAGGCTTGAAGTGGCGCCAAACAAGTAGTAACGGGAGCACAATTGCGGCTCCCTAGCTTCGCCCAAGTTTACCTCACGGAATTGTCTACGTTGTGTAGATCAATGGAGTCGGACCTCACTTTAACAGCCATGGCTTCATGCTATGGGAAGCATGGGGGGTGTAGTGTTACAAAGTGCTGGTGTCTTCAGTAAACTAAAAAGAAAAAATTCCTAGGACACCACAGCATTGAACAATGGCAGTGAAAGCGGTGCCAAATACAATAGAGTCTCACTTATCCAAGCTTCGCTTATCCAAGCTTCTGGATTATCCAAACCATTTTGGTAGTCAATGTTTTCAATACAGTAGAGGCTCACTTATCTTTTTTAACAAGCAAACAATTCTTTATTGATTAGTCACTTTTGACCATATCAAGACATGTAAAACATACAATACATACACACTTACACATTAAAGATTTTTTTTTTAATGATGTTTTTAAAATGTTTTTGAAATTGTTGATTTTAGCCGGTTCTTGTAAGCCGCTCCGAGCCCTAGGGGAGTGGCGGCATATAAGTTTGAAAAATAAATAAATATATACAATAAAACCATGTAAAGATACAAAACATCCTGACCTGCGGCCTAATAACTCGCTCCTAGATAGGTGTACAAATACAAAGTAAAAACACTGGCTACTAACAAGTTGACTACAAATACAGTAGAGTCTCACTTATCCAACGTTCTGGATTATCCAACGCATTTTTGTAGTCCATGTTTTCAATACATCGTAATATTTTGGTGCTAAATTCGTACATACAGTAATTACTACATAGCATTACTGTGTATTGAACTACTTTTTCTTTCAAATTTGTTGTATAACATGATGTTTTTGGTGCTTAATTTGCAAAATCATAACCTAATATGTTTAATAGGCTTTTCCTTAATCTCTCCTTATTATCCAACATATTCGCTTATCCAACGTTCTGCATTTTTGTAGTCAATGTTTTCAATACATCATAATATTTTGGTGCTAAATTCATAAATACAGTAATTACTACATAGCATTACTGTGTATTGAACTACTTTTTCTTTCAAGTTTGTTGTATAACATAATGTTTTGGTACTTAATTTGTAAAATCATAATCTAATTTAATGTTTAATTGGCTTTTCCTTAATCTCTCCTTATTATCCAACATATTTGTTTATCCAACGTTCTGCCAGCCCATTTAAGTTGGATAAGCAAGACTTTACTGTATATCGTGATATTTTGGTGCTAAATTTGTAAATGCAGTAATTACAACATAACATTACTGCATATTGAACTACTTTTTCTGTCAAATTTGTTGTATAACATGATGTTTTGGTGCTTAATTTGTAAAATCATAACCTAATTTAATGTTTATTAGGCTTTTCCTTAATCTCTCCTTATTATCCAACATATTCGCTTATCCAATGTTCTGCCGGCCCGTTTACGTTGGATAAGCGAGACTCTACTGTATATCATGATATTTTGGTGCTAAATTCGTAAATACAGTAATTACAACATAACATTACTGCATACTGAACTACTTTTTCTGTCAAATTTGTTGTATAACATGATGTTTTGGTGCTTAATTTGTAAAATCATAACCTAATTTGATGTTCAATAGGCTTTTCCTTAATCTCTCCTTATTATCCAACATATTCGCTTATCCAATGTTCTGCCGGCCCGTTTACGTTGGATAAGCGAGACTCTACTGTATATCATGATATTTTGGTGCTAAATTCGTAAATACAGTAATTACAACATAACATTACTGCATACTGAACTACTTTTTCTGTCAAATTTGTTGTATAACATGATGTTTTGGTGCTTAATTTGTAAAATCATAACCTAATTTGATGTTCAATAGGCTTTTCCTTAATCTCTCCTTATTATCCAACATATTCGCTTATCCAATGTTCTGCCGGCCCGTTTACGTTGGATAAGCGAGACTCTACTGTATATCATGATATTTTGGTGCTAAATTCGTAAATACAGTAATTACAACATAACATTACTGCATACTGAACTACTTTTTCTGTCAAATTTGTTGTATAACATGATGTTTTGGTGCTTAATTTGTAAAATCATAACCTAATTTGATGTTTAATTGGCTTTTCCTTAATCCCTCGTTATTATTCAAGATATTCGCTTATCCAAGCTTCTTCTGGCCCGTTTACGTTGGATAAGCGAGACTCTACTGTATATCATGATATTTTGGTGCTAAATTCGTAAATACAGTAATTACAACATAACATTACTGTGTACTGAACTACTTTTTCTGTCAAATTTGTTGTATAACATGATGTTTTGGTGCTTAATTTGTAAAATCATAACCTAATTTGATGTTCAATAGGCTTTTCCTTAATCTCTCCTTATTATCCAAGATATTTGCATATCGAAGCTTCTGCAGGCCGGTTTAGCTTGGATAAGTGAGACTTTACTGTACTTAAACAGGAAATAGCAATTTCAAACCAGGAACAGAACATTTCTCAAATTTTGTTGCATTGTGTTATTGGGGAGAGGGTTTGGTCGACTTTCTTACTGGTCTTTAGAAGAAAGGAAAGGCTGATGCTGTGATTTTTTTTTTTCGTGCCAGGAGCAACCGGAGTTGCTTCTGGAGTGAGAGAATTGGCCGTCTGCAAGGACGTTGCCCAGGGAACGCCCGGATGTTTTGATGTTTTACCATCCTTGTGGGAGGCTTCTCTCATGTTCCCGCATGGAGCTGGAGCTGATAGAGGGAGCTCATCCGCGCTCTCCCCGGGTGGGATTCGAACCTGGCAGCTTTCAGGTCAGCAACCCAACCTTCAAGTCACGAGGCTTTTATCCCCTAAGCCACCGAAGGCTCCATGCTGGGATTGGGAGCCCTGAGAAGTCCGCTGGGACACCATAAGAGCATAACATGAAGGGAGACGGAAACCTGCTCCCTTTCCTTATATCCAAAGCACCCTCTTCCCATCCTGGCGCTTCCTCCATGCCCTTTCTGGCTTCTCAGGCCAAGGAGTGTTGCGTGGGCTTTGAGAAGCCAAGGGACCCCAGCGTGGGTCTTGCTGAGGGGAGGCAGCCGGGGAGGCGTTCCCTCCGTGCTCCACGCCCCGTTTGGCTCCTTCGGGGCGGCGGAGGGGGCCTTTCAGGCGACTCTTGGCAGTATCAGGGTCCCGCTTTCCTTTGTTTTCTTTCCTTCTCTCTTCCCAACTGGACCTCCTCTCCTTCTCCTCGGTCAAGCCAAGCTTGGCCTCTTCACTTCGCCCCCTTGGAAGAGCAGGTGGGTTTTCAGCGAATGGGGGGGAGAGAGAGGAAAAGGAGGGAGGCTGTCATGAATGGCACCTGCGGCAGAGAGGGCTCCTTGAAGGCTGCTAGCAGAAGCCAGGCATTGTCTCTGGCGCCTTTTTATTTACAGCAGGGGTCCATAAACTTTTTAAGTGGAGGGCCGATTCACAGACCCTCAGACTGTTGGGGGGCCGGACTAGGATGAAATAGTCCAAAATTAGGATTGTTGTTTTTGTGTGCCTTCCAGTCATTTCAGACTTAAGTCAACCCTAAGTCTAAAGTTTAGGACAGAGGCCAGGGTAAATGGCCTTGGAGGTCCTTAGTTTGGGGACCCCTGATCTAGACAATCTCCTAAGATCATAGGTAAGCATAGAGACCTCCAAAGACCATCTAGATCAGGGGTCCCCAAACTTTTTATGCAGAGGGCCAGTCCACAATCCTTCAAACTGTTGAGGGGCCAAATTATCATTTGAAAAAAATACAAACAAATTCCGATGCACACTACACATGTCTTATTTGTAGTGCAAAAACAACAACAATGAAATAACAATAAAAGAGCAATACAATATTTAAAAATAAAAACAATTTTAACCAACATACATTTATCAGGATTTCAATGGGAAGTGTGGGCCTGCTTATGGCCAATGAGATAGTCAAGTTAATTAGGATTGTTGTTGTTGTTGTTGTTGTTGTGTGCCTTCAAGTCATTTCAGACTTTGGGCGAGCCTAAGTCTAAAATTATTTATTTATTTACTATATTTATTTACTACATTTGTATCACACCCTTCTCACCCCAAAGGGGACTCAGAGTGGCTTACAAATTATATGTACATACAATACGTTATATTGTTAGCATAGCACACTATTAGCATTATATATTACTACTAGCTGTGCCCGGCCACGCGTTGCTGTGGCAAAGTGGTGGTGGTATCGGTTAAAACTTGTTGTGGAATTTTTATTTGACGTTATTTGTATTTTTTTAAATTAATTTTATTGTCACTTATCTTTTTTATTTATTATATTTTATTATTTTGTTGTATTATTTTTAGTCATTTTGTTATAGTATTTTATTGTACTAATTATTTTACTGTTTTTTTTATAATTTTTTATTGTATTATTTGTATTTATTTTTTATCATTATTTTATTAACACTGGGCTGAGTGGGTTGCTAGGAGACCAAGTGGGCGGAGCTTAGCCTTCTAACTGGCAGCAATTGGATAAAAACTATTATTCCTCTCCCTCTAATTAGGAATTTATTTTTCTTTTATTTTTGTTGTATCAACCTAGAGGCATGGATGAGGGGTTGTGCTGTCAATTTTCGAGGTTGTGGGGTGTTTACTTTGTTGTTTTGTCTGCTGCCGTGATGCCATCACTCTTTTATATATATAGATATTGAACTATACCACTATACTGTAATATTATTAGTAATATTATTAGTAATATATAATTAATACTATTGTATGGTATTATTATTAATGTTATATTGTATTACATTATAATATTATTATCAATATTATATGTATATACAATATATTATATTATAAAACTGAGGGCGGGGGCCAGGTAAATGACCTTGGAGGGCCGCATCCGGCCCCCGGGCCTTAGTTTGGGGACCCCTGATCTAGATGGTCTCATAAGACTATAGGTAAGGAAAAAGGTAAAGGTAAAGGTAAAGGTTTTCCCCTGATGTTAAGTCCAGTCGTGATTGACTCTGGGGGTTGGTGCTCATCTCCATTTCTAAGCCGAAGAACCAGTGTTGTCCGTAGACACCTCCAAGGCCATGTGGCCGGCATGACTGCATGGAGCACCGTTACCTTCCCTCCGGAGCGGTACCTATTGATCTACTCACATTTGCATGTTTTCAAACTGCTAGGTTGGCAGGAACTGGGGCTAACAGTGGGCGCTCATTCCGCTCCCGGGATTTGAACCTGGCACCTTTTGGTCCGCAAGTTCAGCAGCTCAGCACTTTAACACACTGTACCACCAGAGGCCCCTATAGGTAAGGAAAGGGACCCTCAAAGGCCATCTAGATGATCTCATCAGGCCATCAGAAGACCATAAATAAGGAAAGGGACCCTCAAAGACCACTTAGATGGTTTCATAAGACCATAGGTAAGGAAAGAGACCTCCAAAGACCATTCAGATGGTTTCATAAGACCATAGGTAAGGAAAGGGACCCTCAAAGGCCATCTAGATGATCTCATCAGGCCATCAGAAGACCATAGATAAGGAAAGGGACCTCCAAAGACCATTTAGATGGTTTCATAAGACCATAGGTAAGGAAAGTGACCTCCAAAAGCTATCTAGATGGTCTCATAAGGCCGTAGCTAAGCAAAAAGACTGGGGAATTCCAGACATGAAACAATCAGGGCCAGCTAACACCTCCCAACAAAGGATTTCCCCAGGCAGGAATCAGCCAGGCCTTGAAGCTGCAAGGCTTTTCAATGCTAATCAAGGTGATTAATTGCAACATTCACACTTGCCTCCAACAGACAAGTTTTCTTACTCCCACCTTGGATCTTTTACAGATATATAAACCTCCCTTGCCTAGTTTCCAATATACCTTGCAACAGGGGTCCCCAAACTAAGGCCCGGGGGCCGGATGCGGCTCATCGAAGCAATTTATCCAGCCCACACGGCACAAGGGCAGAAGGGGGTTGGGCTAAATCACCCAAGGGGTCTCTTATTCTCTTACAACCCTTATTATTATTATTGTTGTTGTTGTTGTTGTTTTATTGTATGACACAGCAAACAAGATAGACATGCTGGATTTCATATCACAAAATCACAAGTCGAACACTTCCCAAGTGTCTAGGACTGTGTGATGTATTTTCGGATGATGCGTGCAGATCCCAGTAGGGTGGCCTTTTGCAGTTGGCAGATCGTAATTTATTATTATTATTATTATTATTATTATTATTATTATTATTATTATTATTATCATTGAGGATGGATGGCCATCTGTCAGGGGTGCTTTGCTTGTGCTTTTGGTGCACAGAGGCAGAAGGGGATTGGACTAAATGGCCCAAAACCCTCTATTATTATTATTATTATTATTATTATTATTATTATTATTATTATTATTATTATTATTATTAACATTGAGGCTAGGTGGCCATCTGTCAGGGGTGCTTTGCTTGTGCTTTCGGTGCACAAAGGCAGAAGGGGATTGGACTCAATGGCCCAAGTGGTCTCTTCCAACCCTCTTCAGGGGTGCTTTGCTTGTTCTTTTTGTGCACAAAGGCAGAAGGGGGTTGGACTCAATGGCCCAAGGGTCTATTATTATTATTATTATTATTATTATTATTATTATTATTATTATTATTATTATTATTGACATTGAGACTGGGAGGCCATCTGTCAGAGGTGCTTTGCTTGTGCTTTCGGTGCACAAAGGCAGAAGGGGATTGGACTCAATGGTCCAAGGGGTCTCTTCTAACCCTCTTTATTATTATTATTATTATTAATTATTATTATTGCTCGGTGGCCATCTATAGTCCGGCCCTCCAATGGTCCAAAGGATTGTGAACTGGCCCCCTGTTTAAAAAGTTTGGGAACCCCTGCCTTGCAACCTTTGAAGATGCCTGCCATAGTTGTGGGCAAAATGTCAGGAGAGAATGCTTCTGGAACATGGCCATACAGCCCAGAAAACTCACAGCAACCCAGTGATTCCAGCCATGAAAAGCCTTCAAAACTACACATGTTCACTACCTGTAATCGAAAAAGAAGGGCTGATCCTGGAACAGGAAGCTAAAAAGGCTAACATCAGATTTATATTGGAACCAGATACAAAGATCCTGAGACTAGTTTTTCAGAAGGCATAATTTAAGACAACACTTTAAAAAATCCTATTGATGGGGTCTTGTCATATGGAGGGAATATTACTAGAAAGGTTTTGGGAAGATGGGATCATAACTACCAGATATATCCTTACATGAAATAACAGAGCTAATGTCAAGAGTAGCATGTTCTAGTGAGGGGGAAGTTTAATTTTAAAGCTGGCAGAAACTAAACCAGTTTGGTTTATTTTTACTGGTTTGTTTGCCTTGCTTGGAATATATGAAGGATCCTAATAAGGTATTTTCTAGATCTGTTAAGTAGCCCTTCATGCATCTTTACTGTGGAGATTATAATTATACCATTTTGTTCTATGTTTTTCTTTCAAATTTCCTTATGTTCTGATGTCATGATGATGGAACCATTCGGAGCAAGAGTTATTACTAGGCCCATTTGTCTATTTGAATGATTGGATTGCTCTTTAAAAGGGCAATGTTTTGTGGTCTTCTCTCTGTTCTTGCTTTCTGATTTTTAATAATTAATGCTATATTTTTTAATTTCTGTTTTTTTCCTAAATGTTAAGGTGAATAGTGTAAAAAGTTATTCTGCACTTATTTGGGAGAGGTCCCATTGAGCCTAGTACTACTTGCTTCTGAGAAGGGCTGATCCAACACACTTTGTTGCATGAAGCAAAGAAAAAATACACTCCCTGACCCATTCCATGCACAGAAAAATCTTTGACACTGGTGAAGGAATTGTAGTCACCTCTACCAGACCTGAAAGCAACAGGGCTCTTTAAGAGGTCATAAAATCATAAAATAATAGAGTTGGAGGAGATCACATGGGCTATCTAGTCCAACCCTCTCCCATGTGGGAAAAGCACAATCAAAGAATCCCTGACAGATGGCTATGCAGCCTCTTTAAACAGTTTCCAAGGAAGGAGTTTCTGTTGGGCAAGTGGGCTTATTAACGAACGACCCTCCCCATAAATGCACAGCAGAGTAATTTATTAGCAGCAGCGTGACCCAGCACCAGGAGCCAAAAGTTATAAAAAGAACAAAAACACATGACCTCTCTTCCTTTGGAGGCTTTTTTTTGTAACAAAATAATATAGTTGCACTATTTACAAAAACGAGGTTTCCATAACACAAAGTTCTTCATACTTCCTTCTTTGCTTCCATGCTGGGCTTCTTTTTCATGCAGATAAACAGCTTTGCTCTCACAGAGCTTCCTTTCACACCATACTTACACAGGAGCTTCACACAGTAGTGTTACACACAGCAGCCTTCACACTGGAGCTTCACACACGAGGCCTTCGACCTGGAGCTTCTCTCACAGAAGCTTCCCACACCATGCCTTCTCACTCTGAGGCCTTCTCATTCTGAGCCTACCTCACTAAGGCTTCTCTCACACTCCTCAGGAGGACACTGTCTTTGGCCCACTAACAGGCTTCGGCCTACTCCCTCTCCTCAGGGTGATGCTAGCTTATTTAACCCTTTCAGTGTTTGACTAACATTTTTGTAATTAAAAATACCTAGTTAATTGTTAATATTTCTGACAGCTTCCACCACACTCTGAGACAGAGCTTTCCACTGTTGAATAACTCGTATGGTCAGGAAATTCTTTCTAATGTTCAGGTGGAATCTCCTTTCCTGTAATTTGAACCCATCGCTCTGAATCCTAGTCTCCAGGGCAGCAAAAAACAAGGCTGCTCCCTGTTCCTTATGACACCCTTTACATATTTATACATGGCTATTATGTCGCTTTTCAACCTTCTCTTCTGCAGATACAAAGAAAGAGATGCTTAGCACATGCAAGTCTGTCCTCCAGCATCTTGTTGCTCTTTTCTTCCTTGAAGATACCACTTTATTCCTTTTTAATGGAGGGCTGTCCCTCCTTCCAAGTGAACATGCCTAGTAATTAACTTTACAGATTATCTCTCATCACCATTTCTGATATTTTATTGCAGTGATGGCACTAACTGAACAGGAGGAATACACCTATTTATATAAAGATCTTTCCCATCCTGTGGACTTTTTGGATGCATTCAGAATATTCTACCTGGAAGGATTATTCACTGATGTCACTCTTCAGTGTGCAACTGGTGTGATTTTCCATTGCCATAAAGCTGTGCTAGCTGCTTGCAGTAACTATTTCAAGGCTATGTTCACCTCTGACATGAAAGAAAAATCAAAGAATCAGATCACAATTTCTGGGCTCAGTCCCCCAGTGCTGGAATCCCTGGTGATTTATGCATATACATCAGAGATCAAAATAACAAAGAGAAATGTCCAAAGTCTCCTTCAAGCTGCAGACCTCCTTCAGTTTATCTCAGTAAAGAAAGCTTGTGAAAAGTTTCTGATAAGGCACTTAGAAATTGACAACTGTCTAGGGATGCATTCCTTTGCAGAATACCATGTCTGTTCAGAGCTAGAGAAGGAATCTAGAAGGATGTTGTTATCTAGATTCGAAGAAGTGTGGCAGCAGGAAGAATTTCTGGAAATAAGCAGTGAGAAATTCCAGTTTATTCTCTCCAGAAAGAATTTCAGTCTTTGGAAGGAAGAGGTCACAATCGAGCCCATTATTAAATGGATTGCCTATGATCTGGAGCAAAGAACAGAGTATATTTATGATTTATTAAACTGTCTTGGAGCAGATTTTGATGAAATGTATTTGAGATCAGCACTAAGCTTATACAAGAAATGCCGATTAACAGAAAATAAAATCAGGTCTCTGATACACCATGCACTAAATCCAAACCCCAAAACAAGTTCTACAAGGTCTACAGCTGTCATGTATGTCATTGGTGGGTATTACTGGCACCCTTTATCAGAGGTAAATGCATGGGATCCGCTAACCAATGCATGGATCCAGGGAACAGACATGCCAGAACATGCAAGAGAGAGCTATGCTGTCACTAGTCTAGGACCCAACATTTATGTGACAGGTGGATACAGAACAGACAACATTGAAGCACTTGACATAATGTGGATTTACAACTGTGAAGCTGATGAATGGACTGAAGGTTGTCCCATGCTGAATGCAAGGTACTACCATTGTGCAGTGACCCTGGGTGGTTGCATCTATGCTCTGGGAGGTTACAGAAAAGGTGCTCCAACTGAAGAAGCTGAATTCTATGACCCTTTGAAAAAGAAATGGCTTTCTATTGCAAATATGATTAAAGGTATGTGACATTACGCACGCTTATTCTATGATAGTTGTTTCCAATTGCTGGTTCAAATGACAGGAAATAATCTAATGATAATAGAGTGTCTTCTTTCTCCTATCGTGCATGTTTTATGTTTCTTCACACTTTAAAGAAAAATCTAATCAATACCATTGCACTCTTTTGTTAGTTAAAATAAGTGCACAAGAACGAAACTTGAACGAAACAAATTGTTGGGAGATAACAACCTTCTCAAGCCTCAATCTAACGTTTTGTCTGTTTTATAATGTGTCAGTTTATTTCCTGAAGTGTATGTCTTCTTTGGCTTGCAGTTTTCTTAGCTCTATGTACTTGAAGCAGTGGGAGGGGCTGCAGACCATGTGACTGGTTCAGCGACTACTTAGAATGCTCAGTTTTAAAAGGATGTCAGTTGAGGCTTGAGTCTGTTAGTGTGCAAGAGCCAGTGTTAGCTGTTAGAAGACATTGAGGCTTGAGTGCAGAAGCCAGTGTTAGGAGTTAGAAGACGTTGAGGCTTGAGTCTAATAGAGTACAGAAGCTATTGTTAGGAATTTGAAGACAGTTTTGAGGCTTGAGTCCTTTGCAAGTAGACTGGTATTAAAGAGAGCTATACAGAGCAATATAGTTTTGAAGAGACCATTAAAGACTAAGTTAAAGATACAAATGTAAATGTTTTGAAGGTTAACCTGACAAGAAATGTACCTGTATATTTAAATGCATGAAGTTGTGAGTAAAACAAACATGTCATTATTAAGAAGTCTACTTGAATCTTTGTCTGCTGAGAGCATTGAATATAAACAAGATATTTACACACATAGAGATATTCCATTATCCAATAAACTAAAGGAACACCTCTGAAAATCTGCTCCCCAATAGGTTATGATCCTAACAGGTTACTATCCGATAGTCCAATCGGTTATGGACCTAACAGGTCATAATCCAATAGTCCAATAAAAATACTATAGCCAGTTAATTTTTCCCTTGAAATATATATGCAAAATACATTGTTGTTGTTACTGCTGCTGCTACAACAACTTTCATTCTAGTTCAGTGCAGTCTTAAATGTTTTTAAGTGTAATATTATTCTATTTTTATATCTGGGAAAAAGACAATTTTCTGCTATTGAGAATGTTAAATTGCATTCCGTTTTAGCGTTGTCCTCTGCCTCCACAAAAGTGCAAACTTCTACAGTATTATCAACGGAAGATTAGCACAATGGTGTGTCATTAAGCACTGTAAAAACAGGGCTGTATGACCAAACACAAAATGTACATGTATTTACATTTAAAAAATAGAAACCAAAAAATTGGCTTTCTCTTGTATTTATTGTATTGAGAATTTGCTGAAGTTCTATATATGTCATTGTGCATGTGTATCAGTTAATAATAATCACACATGATGTAATTGTAATAACGTTATAAAAATACAGTATTATGAATATTGTTTATCCTTTCTTGGAATCCTTTCATAAATATAGTATTTCTGACTAGGGGTTGGAAACGCCACCGCATGTGTCTTGAGTGAAGTAATCTATGTCACTGGAGGCCACTACGGTTATCGAGGAAGCTGCACATATGACAAAGTTCAGAGCTATCATTCTGACAGTAACCAATGGAATATCATCACCACCAGTCCATATCCAGGTAAGCTTTACATCTACTCAGCAGTATGAGTAATGACACATCAGTTTGTTTTTTATTCCCATCAAAAATTTCACAAGCTTCTGTACTGCTTTGCTCCCATGTTGTCTTATAATTCTACAGTTCATACCCTTGTTAGCAGCATTACTTGGGGTGGACTGGGGATTGCCATTGTCTGGTCAACAACCTCCTCAGTGTTGCTGTTGCTTGACTGTTCACCAGAATTCACTTAAAGGGAGTAGCAAATTGGTAGTTAAAATCAGCAGGCAATGAGTGGGAGGCTTGTAGAATAGTTCTAATAGTAGAATTTGTTGAGTGATTTCAGCTCCACTAATACCATGGGTTCAGTGGCCCGGTATGTCTAGCTTCCTAGAAGGCCAAATGAGACACAGATGGGGTAGAAGGCAAAAGCAAAGGCTTATTCTCACTGGCCAGTGAGGATATCAGAGGAGAAAGCACTCCAAAGTACTAATATCACAATTAAAATATAGAGCATTTTATTTTATCTTATGGCTGTATGTGAAACCTGTGCCAGCTCCTGATTGACTGAAAAACTGTTCAGCTAGCACCCATATCCTGAGTGGCTCCAGACTCTATCAAACGTCATTGCTGTTTGGCTCTTCATATGGCTGGAATTTCAATTAACTGTCATTGGAGCATTTGAAGTGTCAATCCATTTATTGATCCACTTCTGAGAGGGGCACAATCAGAAAGGAATGCAGTGTGGCACTGGGAAATGAGTCCATGATGGGCTCAATAGATTGGTTTTGGGGTTAGCACAGTGGTTTTCAACCTGTGGGTCCCCAAGTGTTTTGGCCTACAACTCCCAGAAATCCCAGCCAGTTTACCAGCTATTACGATTTCTAGGAGTTCAAGGTCAAAAACATCTGGAAACCAACAGGTTGAGAACCACTGGATAATGTTAGTCCAATGTATACAATAGACTTATCCAGGATGGCCCTGCAGTTTCTGGCCCTATCCATTCCTTGGATTCATTTTTTAAATTCACAGTCTTTAACTTTCAAAAGGATCCCGTGTCCCTAAATCACGTTTATCAAGTTTAGGGCTTAGTATCTTGTAACCTGCTGTGCTTAATAATCCTAAATTTTATGCAGAATCCCCTGAAATCAAATGGAGAAACTTTGTTTCAGTGCTCTTTCATTATGACCCTCAATTATGTTGTCTTTTTCTATATCTACCAAATGCCTGGTCTGTTTTTTGCTTTTAAAAACCCTGCTTCAAATAGTTGCTTGAAGTTCTGAGGCTCTCTTTATTCTCTATATAGAATATGGATTGTGTTCAATTGCACTGGAAAGCAAGTTGTACCTTGTGGGTGGGCAGACCACAATCACAGATTGCTATGACCCAGAGAAAAATGAGTGGAAACAGAAGGCTGATATGATCGAAAGGAGAATGGAGTGTGGTGCTGTTGTCATTAATGGATGCATCTACGTCACAGGAGGCTATTCCTCTTCCAAGGGGTCCTATTTACAGAATATTGAGAAATACGATCCAGAATGTAATAAATGGGAAATTGTGGGCAATCTTCCCACAGCTATGCGTTCACATGGTTGCGTCTGTGTGTACAATGTGTGACCAGACAAAAATGACGTTTTTGTCAAGAAGAAAATCTCCAAGAGCTTAAAATTGAAGATGACATGACATGTCACTTATATGGAACATTTTCTATAGAAGAAACATGCCTTCCAGTCATGATATAACACTGCTCAATTTGCCTTTTATTGACTTGGAAACTTGAGACCTACCTAAAAGTCTGCTAATATATAGATTACCACTTTGGGGAGGGGAAGATTTATTATTTCTGGTTTCTCACTTTTTTAAGTGCTTGTATGTTCTGATTGTTGCTAGATACTAACCAAAACAACTACTGGGCTCTGATTTAATAAAGGAAAATCAGCTATTGCTTTTTGGTGCTACTCTTGATATTTTCTCACCAAATATGATGTAAACTAATTAAGGTAACATCTCATCCATTCTCTCACAAGACTGCTATTAAATTCAGAATTTTCTGTGTTATAGCATTCAACATATTTTTCCTTTCCCTCTCTATTGCTAGCTTTTTGTTGTAAAGACTATTTTATTTCATATCCCAAGGAGGCTCTTGAGATGTTGAAAGGTTGATTACTTCTTGGTGAGCATTGCATTGGTTGTAATATTGTTTCTATCAAATCAGTACGATTACCTTAAAGTTTTGTCTAACAGTTGCTCCCATCCATAAATGTTGTACTATATTTTGGGATACTACTGTATACAAACAGCAATAAATTTTGGGAGGTTTGCCAGTGGCACATTTTTGTTCCTAATTGGGTGAAGTCCCTGGTTTGAGTATTTTATGAAGGTGCTCAGCTGATGAACTGTAAACTTGAATGATGTGATCTTCTTTGGAAAGAAATGTGAACCAGAAAAGTATTTAATTTTTGTAAATTATTTTGTAGATAATGTTTGTTTTTGAACTGCCATCAAAAAATAGTTTTAATTTAAATATTTTACTGTGCTTGTGTTATATTGTAACATTTTCTGTTAATTGTACTGCTGAAATTATTATATATATTCTAAATCTATGTTAATTGGGGACATAGAACAAGTATACACTGCTTTGCACATAAAAAGTATTTTATGTTATTGGATTCTAGACTATTTTTAACTGATGTTATTTATGTTGTAAAGCTCATGGTTTCAAAACAATAACAAAATTTACAATTGCAAGAAAGGACTGAAACACTCACTGTGTTAGGTAACATTTCTTGGGAAATATCTCGACTACCCTGTACACATCATATAAAGTAGAATTTGTGAAAGGAAGGAATACTGTAGAAATTGAACCAATGCCTTTAAAATCTTCATATCACTGTCTGAATAGCTAGAATTAATGACAAAGGACCTGGTAAATTGGATTCGGATGATCCTGTTCTTTGTCTAGAAATTAGTAACACTGAAATCAGTAGGTTACAATGAGTAATTTTGGATTGTGTGGCACCATTGTATTATTTGCTCTATCTTGTTTAGTGAAGATAAGAATTAATGCTTCTGACATCAGGGCAACAATCTGGATGACTAAAAAGCCTCACATGGGTAGTAATTATAGCTACCTTTTAAGTTAGAGGTACCAGCACAATAATATAACCGAAGTATGCCACAAAAGTGAAGTACCAGGAGTCATAATATTCACCTAGAAAAATGGGAACAGATGTGGAAAACAGATTACATTCACAAAATGTTATGGACTAAGAGAAAATTTCTACAAGTTGATGTATAGATGGTACACGATACCAGAAAGATTAGCAAAGATGGAATCAAAATTTAAAAATGTTTGTTGGAAATGTTATCAAAAAGAAGGAACTTTTTGCCATATGTGGTGGACACACTCTAAAGCAAAAAAAAAAAAAAAGGATTATACTTCATAAGAACATTGAAAACATTTTTTTAAATTAAAGTACTACAAGAGCCAGAAGCCTTTCAGTTGGGCCTTATAGCGAGGATTGTTTATGTTTACTATTGGAAACAAGATGAAATTACCACCCTAGATTTATGGATTAAAAAAATGTTGGTTATGGCAGAGATGGACAAACTGACTAGACTTATACAATGGCCAGATCCTTCCAAATTTGAAGAAGAATGGCAAGTTAGGGTCCAGAGTTACCCAGGGGTAACAGCCAGGATCCAAGACACAAGTACTAAATTACGACGTTGACTGCTACCAAAGAGCTTTCTTTTCTAGAACTCTTATTTATCCAGAGAACTCAGCTACTGTCATTTCAGCAGCCCGTACAGAGATAATCACAGAAGCCACGGGGAGGAAGGTCAGATTGTCCCCTTTCAAGCATCCAGCAGCAGTGGATCAAACCAGACAAACTGCTGGCCATGACAAAGTCGATGCCATCAACAGTTCTGCTAGAGCAATATCATGATGGCTGGTGCATACAATGGCACCAGAGTTAATGTTTCCAACCCAGTGTACATCATTCTCTTTTGTTGCAGTGTTAGAAATGCACCTTGAACTGTTTCTCTTTATTTATTTATTTATTAAAGTGGAAATGAATATACAGCTTTTGGGTTCTCAGAACAATTGTTGCACTTATTACTGTTTTCAATAACAATAAATGTTATGTATTTGACAATACGTCTGTTAGTTATGCTTTAATTGCTGCAGTGAATACATTACTATAGTATAGCACAATGAGCAAGAGAGTTTTACTGGTTTTTTTTGTGTGTGTCAGGAGCAACTTGAGTTGCTTCTGGAGTGAGAGAATTGGCCGTCTGCAAGGACGTTGCCCAGGGGATGCCGGGATGTTTTGATGTTTTTACCATCCTTGTGGGAGGCTTCTCTCATGTCCCCGCATGGAGCTGGAGACAATAGAGGGAGCTCATCCACACTCTCTCTGGGTGGGATTCGAACCTGGCAGCTTTCAGGTCAGCAACCCAACCTTCAAGTCACTACGCCATCAGGGTAATGGAAAATGAGCACGCAAAGATACGATGGGACTTTCGAATCCAAACTGACAAAGTTTTGGAACACAACACACAAAACCTCATGTTTGGGGGGGGGGGAAGTTTGGATTATTGATGTCGCCATATCAGGTGACAGTTGAATTTATGAAAAACAACATGAAAAACTCAGCCGTTATCAGGACCTCAAAATCGAACTGCAATGGCTCTGGCATAAACCAGTACAGGTGGTCCTGGTGGTAAATCAGCACACTGGGTGCTGTGCCAAAAGATCTCAGCCAGCATTTGGAAACAATAAACATTGACAAAATTACGATCTGTCAACTGCAAAAGGCCACCTTACTGGGATCTGCACGCATCATCCGAAAATACATCACACAGTCCTTGGGAAATGTTTACTTGTGATTTTGTGACACAAAATCCAGCATATATCTTGTTTGCTGTGTCCTACTATGTCTTTGTGTCAATAATAATAATAATAATAATAATACATTCTATTGTTACCTGCCTCGTCTAATAGCCAAGGCGGGGTACAATGAAGCCAAAACATATGAACATAAAATACATAGATAAAAACACATCATTTTACAAACACGGGGCAAACTCAACATATAGAGGTAATAGAATGAAAATTCAAAACTCATGATTCAGAGTTGACTGGGTAGGCTGTTTTAAATTTTGACAGCTTGTTTAACTGTCAAATCTCTTCTGGCAGGTCATTCCACAGAAGAAATATCATAGTCCAAAGTAAAGCATATAACTCTGGAATGAGGATTTTCCCACTCTTCTTTTGAGAGATGTTGTGATTCCACTTTCCAACTAAGGGTGTATCTACACTGAAGAATTAAAGTGATGCCACTTGAATTGCCAAGGCTCGATGCTATGGAATCATGGGAGTTGTAGTTTGGTGGGGGAACCATCACTCTTTGGCAGAGAAGGCTAAAAATATTGCGAAATTCCCATAATTCCATAACCTGGAATTGAACCTGGGCAGTTAAACCGCATTAATTCTGCAGTATAGATAACCTAGGGTAAGTTCAAGCCCATTTAGCCCTTGGGTAGTACTGGGTGCCATGACCCACTTTCTTTATTTTTAATTTTATTTTAGGTGATCCCTCGTTGTCTGAGTATGATAGCCTTCCAAGTGCAGTGTCTTGGTGGTGGATACGTAGGTGACTGTGGAGCCCTCTTCTTGACCCGCATGTTCTTCCACAATGAGGACATTGGTTTCCAGGTGGAAGGCGGTCCCGGTCAGGGTTGGCTTGACCCGCCTTCCTCTTGGCACATTTCTCCCTTTCGCCCTCCATTCGTGCCTCTTCAAATTCCACAGCACTGCTGGTCACAGCTGACTTCCAGCTAGAGTCTCTTGGGAAGACAAGCAGACAAATGTCAGTGTGCTGGAAGAAGCAAAGACCACTAGCATTGAAGTGATGCTCCTACACCATCAACTTCGCTGGACTGGCCACATTGTCTGAATGCCCGATCACCATCTCCCAGAGCAACTGAAGAATGGAAAACGTAATGTTGGTGGATAGGAAAAGAGATTTAAAGATGGACTTAAAGCTAACCTTAAAAACTGTGGCATATACACTGAGAACTGGAAAACCCTGGCCCTTGATCTCATCTTCACTCAGCCCCTTGCTATTCCAACATGTCTAACTGCTAAATTTTAGGTGATTTGTAACCTTTCCCAGGTGGATGGGTGTATCATCTCAGTCTGCAATAGACCCACTCTGCCCACATTCAATGAGCTGGGATGATGATGATGATAATAATAATGATGTGTAATTTCTGGGATCCCAACGATAGCCCTAAACACTGCAAAAATGTTAACAATAAAAATAACCACACTAAATAAATACTGTACAGATTTCTACAGAATTACCATTATATAAATATTATATAGAGAACTGTAAAGTAGAAAGCAACTGAGGAAGACTCACTCTCTGGTATTTTACAAATGAGGAAGGAGGAAAGAGAGGAGGCGAGTGAGAAACTGGGATGTTTAAAAAGCAGCAAATAAAGTGAGATGGCAGAGGATGAACTGGGTCTCTCACTTTCAAAGCTGAAGAGTTGTGTGCCTTTAAACAATTTCTGACTTTTGGCTTTTCCTTGGCGTGCTCAGAGGGAGTTTGCCTTTGCCTTCCTCTGAGGCTGAGAAAGTCTGACTCACCCAAATGGGTTAAATTCTTTCGTAAAGCTATTTGTGGCCTCCTCCAGACAGGCCTTCATGTCTGACATTTCCTTTCCCCCACAAAACATCTGAAACAAAAGCAGGCCACTCCTACACTGCCATATAAAATCCAGATAATCTGCTTTGAACTGGATTATATGGCAGTGTAGACTCATTCAAGCCAGTTCAAAGCAGATAATCTAGATTTTATATGGCAGTGTAAAAGAGGCTGGGCAGAGGAAGCTGAAGATGTGCTCTTGAAGGCTTTCATGGCCGGAATCATTGTGAGTTTTCCAGGCTGTATGGTCATGTTGTAGAAGCATTCTCTCCTGAGGTTTCACCCACATCTATGGCAGGCATCCTCAGAGGCTGTAAGTTCTGTTGTAAACTAGGCAAACAGGGTTTATGTATCTGTGGAAGATCCAGGGTGGGAAAAAGAACTCCTCTCTGTTGGAGGCAAGTGTGAATGTTCCAATTGGCCACCTTGATGAGCATTGAATAGCCTTGCAGCTTCAAATCTTGGCTGCTTCCTGCCTGGGGGAAAAATATTAATAGAGTCTGACTTAAAAGGAGCCCCGGTGGCGAAGTGCGTTAAAGCACTGAGCTAGAGACCGAAAGATCCCAGGTTCAAACCCCGGGAGCGGTGTGAGCAGCCGCTGTTAGCTCCAGCTCCTGCCAACCTAGCAGTTCGAAAACATGCCAATGTGAGTAGATCAATAAGTACCGCTCCGGCGGGAAGGTAACAGCGCTCCATGCAGTCATGCCAGCCACATGACCTTGGAGGTGTCTACGGACAACGCCGGCTCTTCGGCTTAGAAATGGAGATGAGCACTAACCCCCAGAGTCACACATGACTGGACTTAACGTCAGGGGAAACCTTTACCTTTTTAGAGTCTCACTTATCCAACATTCTGGATTATCCAACACATTTTTGTAGTCAATGTTTTCAATGCATTGTGATATTTTGGTGCTAAATTCATAAATACAGTAATTACTACATAGCATTAATGTGTAATGAACTACTTTTTCTGTCAAATTTGTTGTATAACATGATGTTTTGGTGCTTAATTTGTAAAATCATAACCTATTTTGATGTTTAATAGGCTTTTTCTTAATCTCTCCTTGTTATCCAACATATTCGCTTATCCAACGTCCTGCCGGCCCGTTTATGTTGGATAAGTGAGACTCTACTGTATCACCTTCCAAATATTACCTTCCAGCAAAGGATTCCCCCAGGCAGCAAGCAGTCAGACCTTGAAGCTGAAAGGGTATTCAATGCTAATCGAGGTGGCCAAGTGGAACATTCGCACTTGCCTCCAACAGACAAGAGTTCTTTCTTCCACCCTGGACCTTCCAAAGATATACAGCAGAGTCTCACTTATCCAACACTCGCTTATCCAACATTCTGGATTATCCAACGCATTTTTGTAGTCAATGTTTTCAATATATCATGATATTTTTGTGCTAAATTTTTAAATACAGTAATTACTACATAGTATTACTGCATATTGAACTACATTTTCTGTCAAATTTGTTGTATAACATGATGTTTTGGTGCTTAATTTGTAAAATCATAACCTATTTTGATGTTTAATAGGCTTTTTCTTAATCTCTCCTTGTTATCCAACATATTCGCTTATCCAACGTTCTGCCAGCCCGTTTATGTTGGATAAGTGAGACTCTACTGCAGGGGTCCCCAAACCTTTTAAACAGGGGGCCAGTTCACGATCCTTCGGACCGTTGGAGGGCTGGACTATAGTTGGCCACCAAGCAATATAATAATAATAATAATAATAATAATAATAATAATAATAATAATACATCACATGGTCCTAGACACTTGGGAAGTGTTCGACTTGTGATTTTGTTATATGAAATCCAACATATCTATCTTGTTTGCTGTTTCATACAATAAAATAATAATAATAATAATAATGAATAATAAAAACCACAACAATAATAATAATAATAATAAAAGAGGGTTGGGAGAGACCCCTTGGGCCATTGAGTCCTATCCCCTTCTGCCTTTGTGCACTAAAAGCACAAGCAAAGCACCCCTGACAGATGGCCACCCAGCCTCAATGTTAATAATAATAATAATAATATTAACAGGAAAAACTCAGCCGCTATCAGGACCTCAAGATTGAACTTCAAAGACTCTGGCAGAAACCAGTGCAGGTGGTCCCGGTGGTGATGGGCACACTGGGTGCCGTGCCAAAAGATCTCAGCCGGCATTTGGAAACAATAGACATTGACAAAATTACGATCTGCCAACTGCAAAAGGCCACCCTGCTGGGATCTGCACGCATCATCCGAAAATACATCACACAGTCCTAGACACTTGGGAAGAGTTCGACTTGTGATTTTGCGAAATGAAACCCAGCATGTCTATCTTGTTTGCTGTGTCATACAACGTCGTTGTGTCAATAATAATAATAATAATAATAATAAGGGTTGTAAGAGAAGAAGAGGCCCCTTGGGTCATTTAGTCCAACCCCCTTCTGCCCTTGTGCCGTGGGGGCCGGATAAATAGCTTCGATGGGCCGCATCCGGCCCCCGGGCCTTAGTTTGGGGACCCCTGCTCTACTGTATACTGTAAACCTTACTTGCCTAGTTTCCAACAGACTTCACAACCTCTGAGGATGCCTGCCATAGATGCGGGCGAAACTTCAGAAGAGAATGCTTCTGGAACAGCCCGGAAAACTCACAGCAACCCAGCTGAAGAAGACCTTGTCAGAGAACAGCTCCCATAGCCTTGAGCCAGGGCAGAAAACGTGGTGCCGCACTGCATTCCCCATTCATTCTCCGGCGTAGACAGGAAGGGGGCGGGGCTTCCCGCAGTGGCTGTTGGGTAACAGGATTGCCCTGAGAGTGGAAGCGGCCTAGAGGCCTCAGAAGAGAGCAGCGGTAGCAGCGTTGCGTGGCGTGTTTTTCTCTCCTTCAGAGAAGGTGGGTGCGTTGCCTGGCAACCGGGCCCCCATATTGGCAGGAGCGGGGAGAGTGCAGCCAGCCCTTGCGACTTCAGTTGGGGCCTGTGGGGTTATGGAGGGCCTTTCTGCGTGGGAACAAGGAGCGGCGGGGCCCAGAGGGGCTGTGGGGAGCCTGTCCACGCAGGAATCCCGGCGACGGAGTAGGGAGACCTCTTCTTCCACCACCCTTGGTGGGGAAAGCTGGGCTTCGGGGCATTCTTTCTGCCTTCCTTCCCTCCATATTAATATAACAGGTCTCTAGTGTGACTCAGAGGCAGGCAGTGCTTCTCGGGGTCAGGGATAGGTTCCAACGCTCTGGGTCGGAGCACGTGGAAGGAGGGAAGGATGCTTGGGACGGAGCCTCGCTCTTACACACGCACACAGAGTGCGCGAACATCATGGCAGCTTCTCCTTTATTTTATCAAAAACCAAGGGAGGGAGGAACTGGCAAAGCCACCTCTGAGTATCCCTGGACTCCCCACAGATATATATTTTTTCCTTTCCTTACCTAGTTTATCCATGCCTCACAGCCTCTGAGGATGCCTGCCATAGATGTGGGCGAAACGTCAGGAGAGAATGCTTCTGGAACATGGCCACACAGCCCGAAAGACATACAACAACCCTATCCCTTCCTTATCTAAGCAAACAGAATTCTAGAGTTGTCGAAGGCTTTTATGGCCAGAATCACTTGGTTGCTGTGAGTTTTCCGGGCCATATGGCCATTTTCCACAAGCATTATTTCCTGACGTTTTGCCTGCATCTATGGCTGGAAAAGTGTTCTTACTATACAGTGTTCCTTCACTTATCGCTGGGGTTAGGTTCAAGGACCACCCGCAATAAGTGAAAATCCGTGAAGTAGGGACACTATTTATTTTAATATTTATACATTATTTTAGTACAGTAGTCTCACTTATCCAACACTCGCTTATCCAACGTGATCTTGTGCCTGAAGTCCATTTCAATAGTGCTCACTGTTATACACTGCTTTGCATATCCATATGAAGTCTGGGAAGCTATATCTCCTGTATACTGGGTTGTACTGTGCAGAATTATAACAGCACGGTTCTACTCTTTTTGCCATAGCAGCATCCTTTGGGATCCTGAGATTTATAGTTTGGTGGCTCAATAAAGCAATGCTTTTGAGACTTTTTCATGTGAAGAACAAATCTCATGGGCCAGAAACTGGAACATACCCATTGATAATAATTCGTTTTTTCTCTGGACCTTGGTCAGAGACTGTTAGCCAGTGGCTTAGGATACTGTAGTGGTCAAGGAAACTTCACTTTGTATTACACTGCTCTGGAGCTCTGACTGAGGATTTTAAGTGCCCCTTCCTGAATTGAAAATCCCAAGTTTCCAGAGGATGCTGGCATAGCGGTTAACGTGGAATCATGACATTACCTGTACAATTGTGTAGTGTGAAAAGGCCCAAGGTCTTCAGGTGATAAATGGATGACACATTTCAGATGGTTATGTTTGATCATTCTCTTGCATTACATGTTGATCTTCAAACTAATGTGAACCAGAGAGGTTCTAGATCTGAGATAGGAAATACATGGCCCTTAAATTATTCTGAAATTGATTCCTATCATCCCTCACTACTCACCATTTTCCAGGGTGATGGAAATTGCAGCCAAAACACGTGCATTCACTACTTACGTTCATAGAATCATAGAGTTGGAAGAGACTTCATGGCCATCCTGTACAACCCCCTTCCAAGAAGCAGGAAATTCACATTCAAAGCACCCCCGACAGATGGCCGTCCAACCTCTGCTTAAAAGCCTCCAAAGAAGGAGCCTCCACCACACTCCAGGGAGAGAGTTCCACTGCCGAACAACTCTCACAGTGAGGAAGTTCTTCTGATGTTCAGGTGGAATCTCCTTTCATGTAGTCTGAAGCTATTGTTCCGCGTCCTAGTCTCCAGGGCGGCAGAAAACAAGCTTGCTCCCTCCTCCCTATGACTTCCCCTCACATATTTATACATGGTTCTAGATAAGTGCTTCTCAGGCTAGAAATGAGAGGGCGATGGCTATCCTTCATTGGTCTTATAAATAAATTTCATTTCTGTAATGATCCATAAACAAGTTCTATTGATGCTCTTGTGATTTCACCACCTGTTCACCAATAGGACCTTTATCAGTTAAGGAAATCTTTTCATCATTGGTTGTACTTTCCCATTTCAGATGGCAGGAGATCTATCTATTTTCTTATCTCGCTGATTTTCTAATAAATGCATAGAGGTCCAGTTTTGCAGATGGATACCTAAATACTGGCTGACTTCTGAGTTGCCTTAGCTTGCTTTTTGGTGATGTGCTGCATATTTCCAAGATTAGAACAAGTCAAATTAACACATGTTTAGGATATATTTAGTGTGGGCCAAACTTTGCAGAGTCTTGGAAAATTTTGTTCCATCTAGAGTGTGCCTATAGTCACTGAGCCTCTTTCCCCCTTTTTGCTCTTTCACTGGGTTAAATGGTTATACACATTGGAACAGTGGATATCACGTTTCTAAACATCTACAGTTCTACAAGACCAGTGTTCCATAATTCAGTGATGGAACCAGTGTTTGAAAGTGGATATAAGTATTTAAATTTTCAGTACTGGTAAATCATACTCTTGATTACAGATTGTGAAAATGGCTGAAAATGGAGACAGTGAAACCATGTCCGATTTAGAAATGAAGGTGTGCCAGCAAATTGAGGTATGAATATTCCTGGAAAGCACAACATTACATAGAATGCCTATGGGAGCCTGTACAGCATCCTTCATTCTACATATTGGACTGTAAGCCTCAACTAGCCTTTTTGTGCTCTCTGGAATTTATGGTATTTGTAGTCCAACAAGTCTGGAGAGTGCTAGGTTAGAGAAGAGTAGACTAGTCTGTAAACTTTGTATAGCTATAGTTCTAGAGTATTTGCAGTGGGTTTCCTACAACATTGCCCCAAACTCTTGTTCTTGAGATGATTAACAAATGTACTTCCTCTGTTATACAGTTGGCTGTCCACATTTGCAGATTTGATTATTCATGAATTTAATTAAAACAGTCTCTAAGAATCTCTAGGTTCTCCAGTGTGACTGTCTGATCAGTGTCTGCCAGAGCTTTTTCATAGAGTCATTCTGGAGGATCTAGGGATTCCTAGAGAGATGTTCTCTCAGGTTAAAAAATATAGCAATTTGATTATTAGCAGTTTTTCACTTTTGCAGGGGTCCAGTGCCCCCAACACCAATGGATGTAGAGGGCCGACTGTAAATACTTATTTTTAAGCCCCTCTTCCCCTCGAGTGATTTTGCATGATAAATATGTGGGCTTGCAGAAAAGATCTTTCTGTGGATCGAATGAGCATGCTGTGTACAGACCAATTAAAATGTTGACAGTGTTGATATTGCAAAGTTTGCTGGTAATTTACCAGATCTCAACCTAAACCACATGCCATAAAATATGTTATTGTGATTAAGAAACTACTTTATGACATTTAAAAATATTTGCAAAAGCTGTTTTTTATTTGTATGTTTGTATATGTACTTTAAATGCAGATAAAAGATGAAGAAATGGTTCTAGTAATTAAAGGGATGGAAGATGGCAAGTAAAGCAACACAATGTTTTCATTGTTGTTCTAATATTTATATTACTTTGATTTCTATTATAGTACTATTTTGGTGATTACAATTTACCACGAGATAAATTTCTTCAGGAGCAGATTAAACTGGATGATGGCTGGGTGACTTTAGAAACATTAATCAAATTTAACAGGTAAATCTAAAGCTTAAATTGTGAGCTCATAACTTTGTTGGAAGAAAAAACAAAAACAAAATATGCATTTAAAAGTGGATTTATTTTTTACTCTGCCATAACAATATGAATACTTTTTGTTTAGTAAACATTGTTTTAATTGGACGCAGTAGTAAGCAGTAGATGTATCCTATCCTAGGGGCACAGACCATGTACACAATCCCTGTGGTCTTCTTTCTCCATTTGCTTAAGGAAATAATTGTGGGGACCAAGGTTTTCTTTTTTACCTTTATTTATGTCTGTGTGCACACTAAGGCTAGGATATTCTGGTGAACATTAGTCATTCCTTCAGAACCATGGATCTCTCTTGTTTTGCACACTAGAAACCCCTTTTAAAGGGCTGCAGAATGACCCTTGTGGGGTCAATGGTGCCCACAGAGGGTAGAAGGCATGGGAGCCCGTGGTGGCGTAACGGGTTAAACCGCTGAGCTGCTGAATTTGCTGACCGAAAGGTCGTCGGTTTGAATCCGAAGAGCGGGATGAGCTCCTGCTATTAGCCCCAGCTTTTGCCAACCTAGCAGTTCGAAAACATGCAAATGTGAGTAGATGAACAGGTACCATTCCAGCGGGAAGGTAACAGTGCTCTATGCAGTCATGCTGGCCACATGACCTTGGAGGTGTCTACGGACAATGCCAGCTCTTTGGCTTAGAAATGGAGATGAGCACCAACCCCCAGAATCGGACATGACTAGACTTAATGTCAAGGGGAAACCTTTACCTTTAGGGTACTAAAATACACAGCACAATTTTACGTAAGTGAGAATATTTAAGATTTATGTACTCAGAACTTACCAGAAGCAAGGACTTTTAATTGTTTGGAAGAACAGTGTCTCTCCATGGGATAGAAAGTAAATATCCATGTTTGCCCATCTTAAATATGTATCTGTACTGATTGGACATTTACAAGCTTGATTCTGAAGCACACAAATTTTTGTTCCCAAATTGTTTTTAGTTAAAAGAATAGCTATAAGAGGAGGACTTTAATTCAATGTGTAGATCTTTAAGGAAATTTATAGAAGTTAGAAGGGAATCTTAATAAACCGACTACTCCTTTCCAAACTTCTTTAAGAGGTTAGGACTCATGAACAAAAATAAGACAGGACAGAAAGGCTATGGCGGAAGCAAATAACTGCCACATTTTCAGTAAACAGGTGGCTACAGAAAGGAGGAAACTGGTAAGTGTTTATCTTCTCCAAACCCAACGTTTTCAGTAGGGGTATGTTTCAGTTTCAAGAGTCTAAGCTTCAATCTGTGTTTATATTTCATTCTGGTAACACTCTCTGAGTTCACTTTGCTACCTTCCTTTGTAGGTTAAATCGCCTTACGAAAGACTTTGATGTAATAGTGGCGGCATTAAAAAAATCAAAGACTGGGCTTATAGAAGTTAGTGAAGAGAAAACTAAAATTCGAAGGTCTCCAAACAAACCGCAGCCTGAAGTAACAGAGCAATATAAGAATGCAGTTAAAAACAGATCTGTGTATATTGTAAGTGAAAATGAAATTCTATTACAGTGTTTCTAACATTGTATCTACAGAGGCACTTGTTGCACTTGAAAATTAAAATTTTATGATAGTGCAGTTTTTCTCTTATTGCATGTTACCAAAAAGTATGCATGACATTTACTGTCTTGTGGATGGAAAATGCATTTCCCTGTCATTCCGAAAAATTGCCCAGCTTCATGTAGGATACAATTGATGAAGCTGGACAAGTTGTGATTCAGCAAAGAGCCCCAATACATTTTCAGGAAATTCCAAGATTTTAAAATGCAGTATGGAAATTATTTTATAATGTTATTTTGCATAATATAAAAATTGAATTTTTAATGACTGGGCTTTTGTACTTGAAACCTTTTTCTTGATACCTGTTAGTAATTGTACAGTGGGCACTTCAGTCATTGTATACCATCTTAAATTACTAACAGCCTTAAATAATTAAATGATGGTTTTGTTGGTGTGATGGTGGTATTTGTATGATAAAAACTTAAGTATACAAATTATCTAAATGCTCAATTTTCAGAAAGGCTTTCCAGTAGATACAACTCTAGATGATATCCAAGAATGGATAGATTCAAAAGCCAAAGTAGAAAATGTTCAGATGAGAAAGACACTTCAGAAAACGTTCAAGGTAACTCCTTTAAACAGACGTTGGCCAGCTCTAAGTTTTTGGAAAGAAGAATTCCACTGAGATAATCAAATACATTTTTCTTTATCCAGGGATCTGTATTTGTAGTATTTGATACTATTGAATCTGCCAAGGCATTTGTCGCAACTCCAAACCAAAAGTACAACGACACAGAGCTGTTTGTTGTTTCCAAGTGAGTGTGACTTCCATTAAACATCTAAATTGGTAATGCTTTGATAAGGACTAATAGAATTTATATTTGAAGGACAGGGTAGGTGATTTCTTAGTCACTTAGTACATCAAACACCTGTACATTACTAGATAGGTTTCCTTCCATATACTTTGTAGGTTTTTATTCTTCCATGAAGACAGCACATGTGTTATCTTCCCCATTCCCAATTTGATCCTAGCAACATCTCTGTGGCAGGCATCAGTTTCAGAAACAGGGATTGAGCCAAAGTAATGTAGTCCATTACATGAGCGAATGGAGATTTCAGTTACATTCTGACTTCTTGTCCCTATTCCCCTTTATTTGTTCACAAGTTATATTTCAGATATTATATTGTATTGAGAAAGTTTGTGAAAAAATTCTTACGGGTTTAGTTACTAGGTATGAAATGTAGAAAAGATGCAGGTATAACTTATATGGTATTTCAAAGACTGAGCAGTGCGTCACAGGAAAAAATAAAATAAAACAGTATCAGTGACCTAGAAGATGCAATCCATGAAAGAGAAGGGCGTTCCAAAAAATCCTTTAAATAGGCTAAAGTTTATAAGCTATGCAGATGGTTCTTGTGGACATGTACAAAGAGAATGAATTGGGTACCATCTCTTGCAGAACTTGTTGCTTGCGCTTTCTCCATATGGGAATGAGTGTGCTGTTATGAATATCCAGTAGCACTTTGTTCAGTGCAGGATATTTCCTGTGGCTAGTAGGATGAGTGTTAAGTCTTACTTACCCTTCTATTTCTTTTGTCCTGACAAAAGAACCTTTTCACCAGGTGCAGTGGCTTTTGCTTGAATGTCTCATGATAGAAACTGTATTTTAGATACTCTTTTGTATAGTCCACTACATCAAATGCCAGAATCTAGTGTCTTTGCATTTATTGCTCATTCTTCCTGCCCTTTGCTATCAGTCATGATTAAAAACGAATAGGAGTAACAAGTGCTTGCCGTTTGAGAAATGAGGATTCAGTGCAGAGAAAAGAATGGGTCTTATCATGCTTTAAAGGGCAAGATGGCCAGCTGTAAGAGGTCATAGTCTTCTGTCAACAATAATTGGTAGTAGAGCCATGTTTGGGATTGGTGGTGAGTAGCCTGCTTCAGAGATCAACTAGGGATGGCTACCATGCTCCTCCATTTAAATAACAGTCCTACATTGTTTGGTTTAATTGAATTCTACTTTTTGTAGGGAGGATTACTTTGCAAAGAAGAACGAAAACAAAAGACAGCACAAATTGGAAGCAAAAGCAAAAGCCAAACAGTAAGTATCTCTATGTACCTCTATGTATTTACTAATACATAGTATTTCTATGTATTTACCAAAGTTTAATTGCCTAACTGCACTATCTTATTGCAACAGGGAGAAGGAAGAGAAACAGAAGCAAGCAGAAGATGCCGAAATGGTACTTACCACTTGATTTCATTGACACTGTAATCCATTTGGTAGTGTTTCTGTTTATTTGCCTCTGTGTAACCAGAAAAACAGTGGCAGAATAAAGACTTGGAAAGCAATTAGCTGAGTTTGGGCTCTGCTGTCCTGGGCTTGATAGAACAAGGAGGCAAATGGAAAAGCTTCAGCTCATGAGTTTCAGCCAAATGATACCAGTGCTATAGATTTAAAGCCATTTTATGCCAGGGCTCCACCTGGAGTGTATGAAGGATCAATACAATGCTCCTTTTCTCTGCAGGTGGACTTGAGGTGTGCTTAGAAATTTAAGCCCCCTTTATAACTGCTCTTTATAGGTGCTTATTATTAACCTGCTAGGGCAGTGGTTCTCAACCTGGGGATGTTTTTGGCCTACAACTCCCAGAAATCCCAGCCAGTTTACCAGCTGTTAGGATTTCTGAGCATTGAAGGCCCAAAACATCTGGGTACCCTAGGTTGAGAACCTCTGTGCTAGGGCTGACAAAGAAGACAAACCTGCCTTCCTGTACCCATTAAGGGTATACTGTTACAGAGAAATAAAAGATAGTCATACAAACTTGGGTAGCCTAATTAATGAGGCTTAGCAACTAATTACCTTTTCTCTTTTACAACAAGGAGGTCATATA
The DNA here is from genome assembly GCF_035594765.1 of Anolis carolinensis. Taxonomy (NCBI): domain Eukaryota; kingdom Metazoa; phylum Chordata; class Lepidosauria; order Squamata; family Anolidae; genus Anolis; species Anolis carolinensis. Next base: position 211,751,372 of record NC_085841.1, on the reverse strand, counting down.
TGTGAAAACTCACTGCCAAACATGCAAAATATGCTTACTTCCATTCATGTCTTAATATCCCTTTTCCTAGTTAATATGTTAAACTTCTAGGATACACTGGCTCTCCTATTTATAAACACATCAAGGTGTATTCTGTATCATGGATTGAATATGGTTGTTAGAAACCTCTTAGAGAAGAGGTTTCTAAACATGACTTCTCAGATGTTGGACTTCAGTTCCCATCTTGCCCAGCTGTCATGGCCATTTGGTTGGTGAGATTGGAATTGTAGACCAAGAACTTTACTGCCTCCACCATTCCCTCACTAAGCAGCTCAGTGGGGCTTTTATGGGTGGTATTAAAGCCAATGTTCAATTTGATCCAGCCAATTATGCGCTGGTACCTTCAGTTGATGAAATATGTTGATGTGGGAAAAAACATTTTTGACATTGGAAGGGAGAGAATGTTTCTTTTTATGAGAAAGTAGTGCTGGCTATGATCATGTGACCACTTCTGAAAAAGCCTCTCCCAAAGATTTATGAACACCTCTCTTTGATATCTAGATACATTTGGCCAGGGTTCAAGCTTTGTTTGGGGATGTATTTGGCCTTGGTGACTCTGATCTATACTTGGTCACTATGCCAGCTTGGGATTCTGGGAGTTAAACTCCAAAAAGTAACTTCCAGGTTCTACTTAATCTTAATTACAGTGGTATCACTAGGGCCTGTTAAAGTAATCAAACTATACAACTCATGCATGGCTAAAAACATATAGCCAAAATCAAAGGACTACTGTGAGCCAGACTTGGAGTTTTTGAATGTTCCTGAAACAGTATCGTTGGCACTTAAGCACATTTCAAAAGTAACTGGAATAATTAGTTTTAAAAAATTAAAATGACACAAGCTACAGAACACACTGCTCTACATCAAAGCCCAAAGTGGCAATCTATGTACCATTCACTATTCATCAGCCATCATGTAAAGAGGCCATGGTGTTCTAACTTTTGAAATGGCAAAACACATTAAAAAGGAGTGAAATCATAATATAATGCAGCTATGTCTGAATTACTGGGGAAGTAATTATAAGGAACAAATTGTAATTACTTCCATGCTCTTCTAATGACAAATAAGCTGTTCTTTCCCATCTGCTTGCATGGAAGAGATGAAGATAACTAGACAAACCTTAGTGGGTTTGATTATTCATAGATTTGATTAATACGGTGTCTTGGGTTAAAAAAATGGTGGTTCTATTAATGTTTTTCCCACTTGAGAGAGGGAAGCGGTTCATGTACCCCTAACCCTAGGTATTCTGGAAGGCTGGCTGTATCATAATAGTGAAACCTTTTCACATTAGTCTTAAGGTATGGGTGAAGTCAGCAGGGCTACACTCAAGAGAATCTCTCCCATGCCATCCACTCATGAGAGAAAGCAGTCTGGAGAAGGGATCCTTTTCTGTGCCCTCCTGGGTATCACATCACCTGTGCATATAGAGAAGGCTCCCTTCTTCAGACATCCCTAAAGAGGGGATGGAGTGGAAGACCAAGACATGAACATGCCCTTGTTCTCTTCTTCCACATGAGTGTGACTAACATGCCTATCTGTCCACCAGGAGCTGACTTCCCCAAGATTGCATCTGTCTCCTTATCAATGTCCTGGGAAGCATTAAGAATTTCCAAATCACTGATGTTTTGTTAATAATAGATATACATTTCTGGTTTATCTAAAATAATCTTTTCCCTCCCTTAAAGAAATCCCTGCAGGAGGCACAGGGATTCTTGCTGAAATTCTTTGGAGACCTGGAAGATCAGACTTGTCGAGAAGATCTCCATTCGGTTTTTTCTGATCATGGTGAAATCAAATGGATAAGCTTTGTCCGGGGCGCAAAAGAGGTCTGGTTGTATTGCTGCAGTGTTTGGGATGGATAAGCTTTGAAGCAGTTGGAGCAAGTGTTTTTAAAAAAGAATGTACAGTTCAAAACATTGCTTATTATAGTCATATGAAAATCATAACAGAAAATGTGTAATTTCCTTTTTTCTCTTGATTTTATTCCTCTGAGATACTGTACAGTCTCACTTATTCAACATAAACGGGCCGGCAGAATGTTGGATAAGCGAATATGTCAGATAATAGGGAGGCATTAAGGAAAAGCCTATTAAACATCAAATTAGGTTATGATTTTACAAAGTAAGCACCAAAACATCATGTTATACAACAAATTTGACAGAAAAAGTAGAAATACGCAGTAATGCTATGTAGTAATTACTGTATTTACAAATTTAGTACCAAAATATCATGATATATTGAAAACATTGACTACAAAAATGCGTTGGATAATCCAGAACGTTGGATAAGCGAGTGTTGGATAAGTGAGACTCTACTGTATTTTCAAAATGTTGCATGTAAAGCTTGCTGGAGTACATGCTGTTTTAGCTGCCTTGCTAATCAGGGTAACAGATAGAATTAGAAATCGAATTGTAATGACTGATTAATTACGAATTTTTCAGTCATGGATGCGGAATGTTGCTTGACTCATCATTCTTCATAATGGGCTACCTATAGCATGGCAGTAATGGTTGATATAAGGAGACCCACAGGTGGATGATAAACTACACAGGTTTAAATTTAGAGAGGGGACACATATTGATTGAAAGTTTCAAAGGGCTAGGAGACCCATGGAAGCTACTAGTGGTGAGGCTGAGGGCTCCAAGAGAAAAGGGAAACCTGTTTTGTTGTGCAGCACCAGCACAACACTACATCCAGGCTGTAGGTTTATCATGTAGTCATATATCATTCCACTTCAGTTGGTGTTCCTCAATAGCAAGAGAACACAAAAACTGCAGTGCACCCCATCGTGTAGGGTCTGGTGGCATCTGTGGGACCCATTCTGGACCCTTCAAAGGCTTTTGGCCCCTAAAAGTGCTTTCTCCACTTAAAAATCCTCTCTGGAGTACTACAGACTGTTTATCCCAGTGAATCTACTGAAACAATCGAGACAACTGAAAGTGGAAATATCACTTCTGTTCATCCAAAATGGTAGCCAAGATGCCATGCATCCCAAAGCATGACCATCCCTGCTCTATAGTCAACTTGCTCGTATATTTATTTATTTATTTACTTCATTTTTACCCTCTATCTCACCACGAAGGGGACTCAGAGCAGGTTCCAATTCTGGCAAACAGTCAATGCCACAAGTATACAAAGATCGAACAAAACATTTAAATCAATTAAACATATAAAATACAAATTAAAACCAATTAAATAACTACACTTTGTTTAAAATGCTAGTAGAAATTAATTCATATCTTCAATGAGCCAAGCATCCCTTTTCAGAGCAAATGGAGAATGCTGCACAATGCTGAATCATTTGTGAATAGTAACCCATGCATGTATCTTATTGTAAGGAGTTGTTATGTCCCCAGATGTGCAGAGTATGTTAACTAAATAAATGAAGTCAAGTAGGATAGATAAACATTCATGGACTGGCTTGACCTGTGTTGATCCCAAATTACTGGCAACATTCAGCTGCCAGTCCCTTCTGCTCCACACTGCAGATCTATGGGAAGTCATTATTTTGTGATTACTTGAGGATGGGAGAGGTAGTTCTTTATTTTATAGCAGCTGTTGAAAGCAAGGTGGACGCTTCCTACATTGATTCAAATTGTCTTTATCCATATAGGGAGTCATCTTGTTCAAGAGTAATGCAAAAGAAATACTAGACAAGGCCAAAGAAGCAAATGATGGCAGTCTACAGCTGCGAGGCAAAGATGTTACATGGGAAGTGATTGAAGGAGATGCTGCAAGAGAAGCACTGAAAAAAATTATGGACGAACAGCAAGAATTGTTAAATAGAAAGCAAGGAAAAGGTGATTTTCCCTTTGAGTTTTTATGTATCGGTGTTGGCATTCTTAAGAACCAGGTATTATGGTCCTGCTCAAGAGAGGGACTGCAGGCCCATTTCTGGATTTGTCAGTGGTCTATGGAAGGGTCAGCATTTGTATATTGCTGGTTCAAGGCAGTAGTAATAGCTGGCTACCGAGGGAGATAAAAGTTGGGGAGATCAGTACTGGAACAATAGCAGATTCTGAATGTAAGAGGGATAGAGCTAAAGACATGATGGTAAACCTGGCTGTGTAGCATAGTCAAAGCTTTGATATCAACATGGGAAATGATGATTCTGGAGTAGTTGGATATAATATTTGGAAGCTTTATAATGAAGGAATCTGAAAGACGTAGGCGTTTAGGTTGTAAAGGTGGTAGTTGGAATCCAAAAACTGGCTCATGTGCACCAAGACAGCTTGATTTCTCAGTGCTGGCAGCTTAATGGGCAAAATGCCCCAGGTCCTGTATTTTGAAGTCAAGGCAGATATCTACTTGTGATGTTTTGTCTATGTTTGGCCACATTTGGGAATTGCTCAGCAGTACAACTAGAGCCTAGTTTGATCCCTCTTCAAATACAGCCATGAAAGATTCTTACTTGAATTCATTGAGAACAGTTGCTAATCTGATGCAAATAATACTGAATGAGTTGGACCAGTGTTCTGACTCTGCATAAAGTAGCCTCCCATCTTAATTCTCAGATAAACTGCAATAAATCACCAAAACTGAATGACAGTGTTCTAAATTGTATATTTTCTGCTTGACAGGTCGTAAAAATAAATACAACAAGGGATCTCAAGGAGCACAAGACAAAAAAGTAAAATTTCAAGGCAAGAAAACAAAATTTGAGAGTGAAGATGAAGAGGAGGTTGAAGGCAACAGTACAAAAGGTGGGCTATTTTCTTCACTTGCCTGAATTTCTAAATAGATGCATTCAATATAGCTATGAGTGTGTCTATAAAAGAGTGCTGTCATGATTTTCCCCCCGAATAATGGTTGGATGTCCCTGGCCATAATTGTAGCTTCTTACTATACAATGATACAAACAAAGGGGAAACGATTCATCTATATCTGATTTTTCATTTTTTAGCTTGATTGCCCAAATGTCTTATCAAAATATTTCTTCTCAGAAATTTAACATTCCTGATAGCAGCTCAAATCATTCTTCAAAGAGCTTGACAAGGAAAATAATAAATGACAGTGTTTTATTTCATTCTCTTCCTCCTACTTCATGAGAAGAATTTAGTCCATTAAGATTGGTTGTTTGGATCAGTTAGGGAATATTTAGTTTTTATAGACAAAGCTGTTACACAATTGGAAATAATGCACAAACCTAAAGCTGGGAATGCATTACATTAAATGCTGAATTAAAGACTTGATAGTTCAGAAAGTATCATCTTGGTGAGGCTTTTAGTAGTTGAGTATTTGTTTGGAAAGTGTAAAATATATAAAGAAAAAGTTCCTGTAAGAGACCTTTCCTGTAGGTTCTTTCATAGAAAAAGAGCCCTTTAAAATCTGGATCTCTTATGGTCAAAGGTGTCTTTTTGATGGTCATATTCATTCCTTAATGATGGCATCAAATTACTATTTGTCCCAATATGGGAGCATATTTTATATAGTTCTGTGAAATGGAACTGTACTTTACTTGCAATAAATGATAAAAAATACACCTTGATTTTGCAGGGTTGGCAAGTCCTAAGAAAAGGCCACTTGAAGATGCCACCCCTGAAGATCCTGCCCCAAAGCAGATAAAAACAGAAAATGGAGCTGGAAATAAGGAATAGCACTCCAAAAAGATTTTTTATTCTTCTAAAAAAGTTTTATGTCATTCCTCCATTCATCTTTTTGTCACAAGTGAATCTAATAAAATCAACTTCGATGTCCACCTGCAGAGTCAAAGAACATTTATCAGTTGAGATTCTTTCCAAGGAATCCTTGCTTATTTTAACATGCAGTTTTTCCAAGTTAACTTTGCATTAAGGCTAAAAGGAAAGGCTCAAGAAATGGATTCCCCTCATTCAAGTGTGAACAAAAGTTGTATGAAATGCGCTTCTGCATACTGAATATCAGAATTCTGTGAATTATTACATCCTAGAAGTTGAGCAACTAATGTATGAAATTACATCACCATCTTGAGATTCACGGAAGACAGATGGACTATAAAAAGAAAAGAAAGCAACTGTGTACAGTCACTTAGTTCAAATCAGTTCTGAAATTACTTCCAATGTTTTCTTAGTTATATCTTCAATACATCTACTTTTCCTTTGTACCATAATAACAAAGGGTGTCTATATATATGGGGAAACAACAATTACACACCATTAGTAAATAGATAATTGGTAATACTGAAGTATCTCAGTCTGAGTTTTTCAGTTACTGTTCATATACTACTGCTTGGTATGGTAAGTATACCAGATTTCTATCCTGTTAAAAATGCACTATAAGTAGTTGTGCCCATGGTCATGTTTTAAAAGTCATGGATCAATAGGGACTTTCAAAATTAAATCATTACTATTGAAATCCCTTGACATTATCTGCACTACTGGTGCAGGTGTTGGTGGCTTGGAGTCCTATACTTGCTTATGCCACTACTTATTCCTTTCAAGGTAGTGATGGGAATCCTATAGCCCTCCAGCTGTGGGGTTGCAATTCCCATCGCTCCTCCCTTTTCACTGGGTGACTGATGAAACAAGCATTCCAAAAACATCTGGAGAGCCCTCCAGATTTTATTTGTAGTTGTTTAAGCACATATGCTTTGTTCAGATGTGATTTAATACTTACGGATTTCTTCTTATGAAACTTATACGATGCTGGCAGGTCATACCTCAGTTCTTTAAAAATGAAACAAAAATGGTTAAGCTGCAAGTGATGTGCATATTAAGGCCATCAAGCGCAATGGTACTGTCTGAGGTAAGTTGCAAATGCAGTAGGGTGGAGATGAAGTAAAACAACTTAAGCTGGAGACATGATTTCTAGTTCAATCAGATAGACTTCTTGAATGTTTTGGGGATATGGAAGCATTTACATTGGGCTTTTGGAGAAAGAACATAATATTTGCCAACGGTGCAGGTGAAATCTACCTACAGTGCCTTGTTCAACATAAATTTAGTGGGACCAATTTCTAAAATGCATATATTTCAAAGCATTTAACACTCTCAGCTCCTAGATTATACCATAGAAAAATAACATGTGGCTGTTACAAAATTATTTTAAGTATAGTTTTTGACTTGCAAGTTCCAAAAAACTCGAGTAATGGATACTTTGGAATAGCTTTAGTGAAAACAAATTGTATTTTCAAAGTAATTTTATATAACAGTGATTTGGCTTATTTCAATAAATAGAAAATATTGTATAATTACTTCCTCAGAACAACGTTTCTTGGGTTTTAATGCACCCTCCCATCTAAGCCAAAACTCAGCAGGGAACACTATTGAATTTATTTTTTATTTATTTCAAATATTTCTATCCCGCCCTTCTCACCCGAATGGCTTCAAGGCTGGTCTAAATATTACCAGCTAATTCCTACCTGCTAAAACTTCCATCTTCACCTTCCATTCCTCTGCTTTCTTCTGAATATGCTGAGCAATGAAGTGCAAAGTAATTAATGGGCATCTTGACACCAGCAGAAATATGCACAGCCTCTTCTGAACTTAAGCAGTTTTTGACGATACTAACCCCACTGCCTTCTGCTTTTAACAGGATGCCTCCAATTGTAACCAAAAAGAAATACTGCATATACTCGTGTATAAATCAAGGGCAGGTTCTGGGGCAAAAAATATGGATTTTGATATGACTCGTGAATACATCAAGGGTCATTCTGTGGAAAGGGGAAAGCACCAATATTGCCTTGAAGGACCAGCCACCCCTGGCTGCCAGCACAATGTCCCCACCCAGATATTCATCAAGGCCAGGAATGGACCCATGGCAATGCTTCTTTTAGGTTCTTCTGGGATAGACTAAGTCCTTGGCTGTACTCAAAAAAGTAGACGATTCATTGTTTGATAAGAGTAAAGATTCAGTTACATAAACCTACCCATTGATTTTTTGGCTTTATTTTTTATTAAAATATCTTATATGTGAGTATATAGCACAATCTTAAACCCCAATGACTGCAGTAAACTAGCTATGTTTATATTACAAGTTCGTGATCTCCAAACTAATCATATGTTCTGACCCTCCTGATCCCTAGAAAAACTTTAAAGACATACTTGTCGGGTTGACGTTTTGTGTAAGGAATACACAGCTGTTCTTGCCATCTGCAGTGCTGTCTTCAGAAAAGCCATATCCATGCCTATGAAAATAAAATATTTGTTTTAATTTTAAGACTTACTCGGTAATCTTCAACATGGCAGTTGTCTTTCCTACGCAGGTTGTTTTTTTAATAGTCTTAAAAAGTATTGTCACAATAAAGGATTTCAAATGTTTTAGCGTTCAGGATAGATGTTAACTTTTGACAACTCTATTTTGTTCGTAAAGCACTGTTTTACTTGTTTAGACTTGCCCCTCTGCATTTTCACCATTGTAAAACCAGTAAAATGAAGTAAATCTTAATGTTTAGCTTTGCTACCTTTCTCTTCCTCAACAAAAGTAGCAAAAACACAATCTTAACTGCCAAGATGGTCAATGGAAAGCTGAAAGCGTGCAGAATCCAAACCCTTCTCAGACTAGGATTCATGGAAATCCCTTAGAGGCTTGGCCTACCTTTGTGTCTAGCTGTGTTCTTAGGCTAGAGGAGATACGGATCAGGCATGGGGCAGGTCTTTCCTTACTGCAACCCTTTTATTTATTTATTTATTTATTTATTTACAGTACGTATTTATATTCCGCCCTTCTCATCCCGAAGGGGACTCAGGGCGGATCACATTACACATATAAGGCAAACATTCAATGCCTTTAACATAGAACAAAGACAAGACAAACATAGGCTCCGGGCTGGCCTCGAACTCATGACCTCTTGGTCAGAGTGATTTGTTGCAGCTGGCTGCAGCTGGCTGGCTGCTTACGAGCCTGCGCCACAGCCCGGGCTGTTCCTAGATCTCAGCAGGACAGCTAGTAGATTGCTCTGTTGGCAGATCTCTTGTGATCTACCAGCAGAAGAATGTTCTCTAAGTAGAAGGCACTTAGACTGATGGAAGAAGATTCTGCATTATCCTAACACCTCACAGCTGCGACATGTGTCTCAATTATATTTGCACTTTTCTTGTAATGTTTCAAATAATTCTTTGATATTTCTTTCTATGATAGGTGAAAGACCTTGTAGATGAAGGGAATAAATATCTAAAGTGGCATACATATAATTCAGTAAGACTTGTAACACATTGGGATAATTTAGGAAAGCATGGTACTTTTGTCACTTGGATATGGGGATGCATAACTGAGGGAAAAATATATGCTTGGAATGCCAGAAGCATTTGTCTTAAACCTAGTGTCAATAGTTTGGAAAGAACCAAAAACATGGCCCTAACATTTAAAGCTGACACAAAACTTGAAATGCAAGGGAAGAGCTTTGGGAGAACAGAAATGCGAGCAAAAGTGAAATAACCTGTTTATTTTTCCAACTTAAAATAAACATTGTCTGCTGCACCAACAAGTAGAACTATGGCTCAGATATGGGAACTATTTAAGCTGGCTTAGTCCTTGGTTTAGTTTCTATATTCCCTGCTTCAGAAACAGAACCATTAAGAATTTGAAGCAGGTGATAACAGAGGTGTGGAGAATGACACAAGTAGGAATTAGGTTTCTGTACCTGGAAAAGAGAAGACTGAGATGGTGAGATGGTAAAGAAGACAAGATGATGACACAATCTTTCAGTCTAGAAGCAAAGCCAAAAATATTTATACTAGACACGAAGACATGGGAGAGCAACTTTTGGTGAGCTGTCAGGAGAATTCATGTTCAACAACATGGGGAGGGGCAAATATTGTTCACCCCTTTATCGGAAAGAACTAGAAGTCGGGAAGTGTAGTTTGACAAAATGTTCAGTTGAGTGATTTCTGGTGGATACAAACCCTAAACAACCTAAGATTCCATAAGCCTTCCTCTCCCCTATTTATTTTGTTATTAGAGTTATTATTTTGTTATTATTTACAGTATTTATATTCCGCCCTTCTTACCCCGAAGGGGACTCAGGGCGGATCACAATGTACATATATATGGCAAACATTCAATGCAATTAGACAAACAACAGACAGACACAGAGGCTATTTAACTTCCCAGCTTCTGGCTTTGTGAGGGTATGCTAGATTCCGGCCACAGGAGGAGCTGCTGCTTTATCATCCACTGTGATGACGAGTTCTTTTTAATGGAGTACTTCCTCATCCGGTGTTGTAAATCAGTTAAATTAGCCTCCCTGCATAAGCGGTCCCTAAATTTTCCTACTTGACAGATGTAACTGTCTTTCAGGTTGCTTAGGTCAACAACGAGCAGGGCTATTTTTAATTTTAATTGTCGGGTGCTCACTCCGACGGGCTGGCCTCGAACTCATGACCATAGTGAACTCATATGAACTCATGGTCATAGTGATTTATTGCAGCTGGCTACTAACCAGCCTCGCCACAGTCCGGCCCTTCTGACAAGGAAAGCTTTGGAAAGAACTCCTGGGTGAGATTATTTTCAATTGCTGAAAAGACCACGTACCTTTATTGTGTTTCGTTCCAAAGGGAGGATTCATAATAACTGTATCAAATATTTTTGGCATTTTGTCAGGCAGAGAACATACATCGCACTGAATAATATCAATATTTGTGAGCTCAAATTCTTCAGCATTCTTGCTAAATACATCTAGGGCATCAAGATCGATATCAAATCCTACACATAACCTGGGAAAAGATAATTAAAAATAATAATAACAGAATCCACATTAATAATAATAATAATAATAACTTTATTCTTATACCCCGCCCCATCTCCCCGAAGGGACTCGGGGCGGCTTACATGGGGCTTTGCCCAACGCAACAGTACAAAATCAAAACAAAAACAATAGACAAATCAGCAACCATAAAAACATCAGCATAAGAAAAACAGTCATAAAAAGTCGATACACAGCATAATATTAAAATCATGAATTGGATCAAAAGATCTGGGCCAAGGTACGGAAAAAATATCAAGTCATCAGGGAGGGGTAATTACACCGCATTAAGACATACTCCAGTACTTTGCATGAAATATGCTATTAAATATATCAATATTCTACTAAATATCTGTATTGATACTTTATTTATTTATTTATTTATTTATTTATTAGACTTGTATACCGCTACTCCCAGTTTGGCTCGGAGCGGTTTACAGACATAGATTAAAACAATACAATTAGCTTTAAAATAACAATAAAAACAATAAAAACAGGTCGGATGCAATTCTGCATATGTTTGTGCAAATGGGAAAAAAATACTTGAATTAAGCTGAAAACCTAGTACATCCACTCATTTTTACAAAAATAAGAGGCAACGGAAAAGGACATTTCTCATCTATTTACAAGGGACTTTCGTTATAGGAAGATTACCCATACTGTGCAAACTGGTTCACATTATCTAAACCTCGATTATCAATACACATTTGGTCATATGAATGACAATACATACATTTCTATTGGGGAGCTACACATTTGAATTTACACATGGATGTGCATTCTAACAAACCAGAAAACAGATGCTAAAGGCCAGGTATCCTCAAACCACGGCTCTCCAGCTGTTTTGGCCCCCAACTCTCAGAATTCCTGACTACTGAACAAGCTGGCTGGGGCTTCTAGGAATTGGAGACCAAAACAGCTAGGGAGCCACAATTTGAGAATGCTTGCTAAAGACCATGTCATTTATGCCTGTACTTTTCATCCCAGCTACTGATGCATGCAGTAACTTTTAAACTGCATACATCTTAACAAGGCTAGAAGATTAACCTCTAAATTTGAATTCAATAGCTGTTGTGTGCCTTCATTTCATTTCTGACCCTATCATGGGTTTTTCTTGAAGGTTTTGTTCAGAGTGGTTTTGCTTTCCTCCGAGTCTCAGGGTGCTTTAGACAACACTTAAACCCGCTCTAAAGCAGGTTTAAGTCCCCACCCCACGCTCAAAAAACGGGCTTTTGGGGGTGAGATGGCTACATATCATCCCAGTAACTACTGATATCCAGCCACCCAACCCCGCCTCCCCCAAGCCCTAAAACCCGTTAAAACCTTATTGGGCCGCCATTAGGCCTCCTTGCATGCCTCCTGGAATGCACCAATGATGTGCAAGGAGGCAGAGGCCCCCAGGAGCGATTTCCCCTTTGTTTCCTGGAATGACATTGGTACATTCCAGAAGGCATGGAGGGAGGCCTAATGGTGGCCCGGTAAGTTTATAACAGTTTTTAGGGCTTTGGGGAGGGGTTTGGGAAGGGAGTGGGCACCATACCGCATCTTTGGGCTACAGGAACCCAAAGATGGGTGTGGGGACTGGCCCCCGGGTAGTCCCTGGACTATTTGGTAGTCTGTCCCCATAGCCCATTAGAACCAACCTTTCAGAAAGGCCTGGATCTAATGGGTTATCTAATTAATTCAGGATAAAGCAGGGTTTTCCCTGTCTCAAATTAATTCACTTTTACAGGAGGCGTTGTTTGGACACCTCCAGTAAAATTGCAAGAGCTTATACATTTTGAGCCTTGTCTGAATGGGCCCTCAGACTGTGACCTGCCTAAAATCACACAGGGCTTTCCATGGCCAAGTGTGAATTCGAACTGTGGTCTTCTTGTGCTGCCCTCAGACCATTATACCATAATTGCTCTGTTCAATACTTCAATGTTTTTTCAACCCTTATAGTCATATATAAACAGGTAATTAAAAGTGAGTGATAAACATGAAACAGAGACCACAATCTGCAGAGAAACTGTCCTCTAAATGGCTAAAAATATCCTGTAGCTATTGATTGAACTTTTATGAAATGACTGTTTTCATCAAGTCTTTCTAGTCACAATTTTGTTACAGAACTACAACTACTTGTAGGACATTATCTTTTTATGTTAAGAAAGACAGAAGAACATGGATGTAAGGCAACCTACCCTGCCCCCAGCATAGAACTTCCAATGCTCAGGACACCACAACCGCACCCAAGATCTGCAACAATCTTGTTTTCGATATCATCAAAAGTATTGTGAATTGTATAAAGCATACATGCTGAAGGGAAAAGATGGAGGAAGATCAGCAACAAAATCAGAGCAAACAAAGAAGTGTATAAGAAAACTGGAATGAATTGAAGGTGACCTGATCAGATCTCCTTCCCTTACTCTGACTAAGATTAACATCTAATAGACACCCAAAGTCTTCTTAATATCAATCGACTTTGCAGTAGATAAGACCAGTTTTTACTGAAAAAAGTAGCAGGGACTCAAAAAAGTGATGCATACCAAATGCTGCAAGACAAAAGTAAGGACCACACCTAGAAAGTCCTTTAAGATTTCTATTTCAAGAATATTTGTTAAATTCTTAACTTTCATGATTGTTCCAGGAAAACTATTCCTGATCTACAGCCTACCAATTAATAGATATGTTGACAAAATGAGAAATCCCAAAAACAACATGGCTGTATTTCGATAAAATGTGTAGTTTTTCATACCAAACACAGCAACTTATAAAATTAGAGTAGATTTAGGAAATTAGCTGGTTACATTATATAGAACAGATTTATATTATTTAGGGAATAAAGAGAGTAATTAGATTTACCCGCAATGTGTGGCCTTGTTGGATATTGTTCAAGCAGTAATTTTGGATCATCAAAAGTATCAACTTGTTGAAGGCAGCTTTCAAATTCTTTCAGCTTTAATTTCTTCATGCTTATAGTTTAAGTCTGTTGGTTATAAATAAGTTAAGGAATGAAAATGTTTGGACCCAATCACAAAATTTCTATTTTTACTGTGTTCCCTACTCATTATTTTAAAAAAGAATTGTTGATAAATGTGAGTGCAAAACAACATACTAAGATATTGCAGCACCCAACACAGAACACCACCACCTATCTTTCCATTCAATTCACTATATTCAAAATACGGGATGGTGAATCCAGAATATGTTGCAGGTTGAGCATATCTTACTTGGAATTCCAGGAGCCTTCAGTGGCCTAGGGGATAAAAGCCTTGTGACTTGAAGGTTGGGTTGCTGACCTGAAGGCTGCCAGGTTCGAATCCCACCCGGGGAGAGCGCGGATGAGCTCCCTCTATCAGCTCCAGCTCCATGCAGGGACATGAGAGAAGCCTCCCACAAGGATGGTACAACATCAAAACATCTGGCCGTCCCCTGGGCAACGTCCTTGCAGACGGCCAATTCTCTCACTCCAGAAGCAACTCCGGTTGCTCCTGACACGAAAAAACAAACAAACAAAAAACCTGGAATTCCAGTATCTAAAATCCTCCAAAATTCAAAATTGTTTGCACAGTGGAAACTGACATCTTTGCCTTCTGATGGTTCAATATACACATATTTGGTTTCATGCACACTATTAAACACACTGTATATAAAGTTACCTTAGGTTGTGTGTATAGGCAGAGCTTTCCAATGTGTCGACTGCAATATGTAGGTGTATCATGGAAGTGTGACAAGAAACCTCTATGTAAAATAAGCAATAAATCATATATTTAAAAAATATATAAGTGATAATACAGTAGAGTTCCGGTTATCTGACATAAACGGGTGGGCCAAATGTCAGATAACCGCAGGCTTCTCACAATTGTTGAGTGCTTGCCAGGAGGGAAGCCTCGTCCCTCCTGGCAAGCAACCGATTTAGAGAAGCCTAGCAACATGCATGGGCTTCTCCAAAGTGCTGGGTGCTTGCCAGAGGGAAGAGACCTTTCCCTCTGGGCAAGCACCCAGCACTTTGGAGAAGCCCATGCGTGTTGCTGCCTAGCAACGCACAGTGGGCCTCTCCCCAGTGCTGGGTGCTTTGCCGGGAGGGAAAATCTGCACCAGCCACGTCTCATCCCTCCAGCAAGCACCCTGGGCCTTGCTGCCTGGCACATCGGATAATACGGTACGTCAGATAACCGGAACTCTACTGTAATAGAGATTATCACAGCAGATAATCCACATTATCTACGTTGAAATGGATTATATGAGGCCCCTTCTATGATCTCATATAATCCAGATTATCAGATTAGATAATCCACATTATCTGCTTTAACTGGATTATGAGTCTACACTGCCATATAATCCAGTTCAAAGCAGATAATCTGGATTTTATGTGGCAGTGTAGAAGGGGCCACAAAATGATGCATGCCTAAAAGGTGTGTCACCAACATGAAATGACTGGAAAGCTCTGGTAGAAGTTGTATATGAATTATTTTCATCTTTAGGCTTGGGTTCCACCTTCACAGCATTTCAATATCGAATTTTCAATCGAATACACATATTCAAATAAAAAAAAACCCTGAAATACCAAACACTCCTGGTCCCAAACATTTCAGATAATGTGTACTGCAGAAGCTTACAAAGTCTAAGGGTGCACCTGCACTGTATAATTAATCCAGTTTGACACTCCTCTAACTGCTGTGGCTCAAAGCTATGTAATCCTGGGAGTTGTACTTTAGTGAGTCACTAGGACTCTTTGGCAGAGAAGACAAAAGACCTTGTATGCAAAACTGCAATTCCTATGATCCCACAGCATGAACTGCATTAATTCTACAGAATAGATAAACCCTTCATGGCTGGAAATTGGAGAAGACTACAGCCTAAGGAATATTAATTCTCAGCATTTAGGAGTAAGATGTAATTTTCCCCAAGTAGGTGTGCATAAGGCTGCACATGTATGACAGAGAGCAAAACGTGTACATATCCTCAAAGCTATGCCTCCAAACATTCCATATACAATTTAGAAAGCATTCCCAGCTTTCCTTACCTTTGCTGCGTCTCCACCACAATTCCGCTTTGTGCAGCGAATTACACAATCCCCTGCATAGAAGGGAAACACAGCGCCTCGCTTTTGGTTCCTATGTTACTCTCTAGCAAACTCTGGCCGCACTTGCGCCCCTCCTGGAAGTAGGAGGAAAAGCGAACCAAGGGATCATGCATTGCTGTGGTTCATTTCTATGTAGGTCTCTCGGAGAAACAAATAGGATCTGAGGACTCATTTACACTGCCATATAATGCATCTTGAAACTGCATTATGTAGTCAGTGTAGACTCCTATAATGCACTTCAGTATAGTTAAACTGCATTATAACAGTCTACACTGATCATATAATGCAGCTTCAGTCTGCATTATATGGCAGTGTAGATGGGACCTGAGTTTGAAAACTCTGATTTAAATCATGGGCTGAATTCTAACACATGTCCTAAGGAAATATTACTAGGGAGTACAGTCAGCCCTCTGTATCCATGGATTCTGTATCCACGGTTTCCACCATCCACAGAAGGAAAATATTTTTTAAAACATCCAAAAAGCAAACCTTGATTTTTCCAGTTTATATTGAAGGGACCATAAGCCAGAAAATAGTAGACTTTTGGATATATAGCTTTGCCTCTGTATATATCATATTAGCTTTTATATAGACAATAAGCTCTTTGTTTGAGCCAAAGTAACAAAGAATCATAGAATCATAAAATAGTAGAGTTGGAAGAGACCTCATGGGCCATCCAGTCCAACCCCCTGCCAAGAAGCAGGAAATCGCATTCAAAGCACCCCCGACAGATGGCCATCCAGCCTCTGTTTAAAAGCCTCCAAAGAAGGAGCCTCCACCACAGTCCGGGGGGGAGAGTTCCACTGTCGAACAGCCCTCACAGTGACGACGTTCTTCCTGATGTTCAGGTGGAATCTCCTTTCCTGTAGTTTGAAGCCATTGTTCCACGTCCTAGTCTGCAGGGCAGCAGAAAACAAGCTTGCTCCCTCCTCCCTATGACTTCCCCTCACATATTTATACATAGCTATCATGTCTCCTCTCAGCCTTCTCTTCTGCAGGCTAAACATACCCAGCTCTTTAAGCCGCTCCTCATGGGGCTTGTTCTCCAGACCCTTGATCATTTTAGTTGCCCTCCTCTGGACGCTTTCCAGTTTGTCAACATCTCCCTTCAACTGCGGTACCCAGAATTGGACACAGTATTCCAGGTGTGGTCTGACCAAGGCAGAATAGAGGGGGAGCATGACTTCCCTGGATCTAGACGCTATACCCCTATTGATGCAGGCCAGAATCCCGTTGGCTTTCTTAGCAGCCGCATCACATTGTTGGCTCATGTTTAACTTATTGTCCAAAGGACCTGTGCCCCTCCCTTTCTCTTCGAGCTGGTACCTTTCTCTAGAAAGTTCCAAAGACAGAAGCTAGTTCGAGTAAACAAGTGAGATCACAGATACCACTTTGTTCCAAAGAAGTGTGGAGGTGAAGAAGACCCTCAGAAATTGGTCAAGTTTAGATAAGCCAAGATATATATTCTTTGTTTACTACGCCATGCTTCGCAGCAGCCATTTGCAAGTACAAACCTTTTAGAATCAACTCCTGGATAATGTCTGCTTTTCCATTTACAGATCTGGCATTCAACAGCACCATCCTTAATCCATAGGGGTCACTAATCTGGGTACTCAGTTTTATCATGTCAGGATACTGTTTTGGAACTATAAGAACTCTCTATCTTTCCAGGGTTGTTGTATGTCTTTCGGGCTGTGTGGCCATGTTCCAGAAGTATTTTCTCCTGACGCCCACATCTATGGCAGGCATCTTCAGAGGCTGTGAGGCATGGATAAACTAGGCAAGGAAAGGAAAAAATATATATCCATGGAGAGTCCAGGGTGTGGCAAGAGTCCTTTGTCACTGGGAAGCCAGCATTAATGTTTCAGTTAATCACCCTAATTAGCATTGGAAAGGTTTTGTCTCTTGCCTGGGGGGCATCCTTTGTTCAGTCAATAGCTGTCCTCGGGGCTCCTCTGCCCTCAGAGTGTTGGTTCCCATCTACTGTTTTGATTTTAGAGTTTTTTAATACTGGTAGCCAGATTTTGTTCATTTTCATGGTTTCTTCCTTTCTGTTGAAGTTGTTCACATGCTTGTGGATTTCAATGGCTTCTCTGTGTAGTCTGACATGATAGTTGTTGGAGTGGTCCAGCATTTCTGTGTTCTCAAATAATATGCTGTGTCCAGGTTGGTTCATCAAGTGCTCTCTCTTTCCGTTGGTCGAATTGCTGGTCTCCCTTTCCAGTATTTCCTCTCCCTGATACTATTTCTATGGGGGCCCCTCGACTACTGGAACTCTCCCCTCCCCTAACATACTCCACTCTCCCACTCTCATACCAAGGTCCCAACGTTGCTGTCTGTTATAATAGCTCTGCATGACTAGCTAGCTTCCCCCCTCCCCCATTCTTTCCTTCCCCCTGCCCTGCTATCTCTCATTCCCTCCAACTTCCCCCACTCTCATAAAGTGCAATTGCAAATATAAAGTGCAGGGGGTTCAGAAGCAGCATGGATAGATAGGTCTAAAATCTATAAAGTGCAGGAAGGTTATTTGATATTATAATTGGGGCAATTCAATTAATACCAAGCCAGCAAAGGACAGTCTTAGCAGCAAGGATGATTCAATGTAGGGACCAAGATTTAGCAGTGTAGAAGGTACAAAATAGCAGCATTAGTATCAAATAATATTAAAACCTCCCAGTATCCCTCCCCTTGTTGGTAAAGCCAACAAGTATCGAAATTAACTTTGAATGTAGCCCAATCAAGCTCAGAAGAGGAGTCAACCTAAAGTAATCTATATTAATTAAACAAGTAAAAATAGGCCCGATCAAAACCAAAGGAATTGAAATTAGTTAAGCGTTTTCAATTCAGTATAGTATCTCCTGATCTTATGAAAGAGGAGGTGGTGGTGGTGGGGGGGTTACAGAGAGAGAGAGAGAGAGAGAGCAAAGAGCAGTCAGAAAGGGAAAAGAGGGGGTTAGGCTAGGAGGGGGAAGGAGCTAAGAGAGAGAGATAGTTTGAAAGGCTTGAGAACACAAACTGAAAAAAGGGGATTAATTCACCATAGCTGCCTTGGAAAGTAAGCCTGCTTTCAAAGAAGCTGGCAAGGTTTCAGGCTCAAAAAAACAAAACATAGGCTCATAGCAGATCATTAGAAGTACATTATTGAGGCCAACAGCACGCTGGACACAACACAATCCTCCTCAATGGATTGTCACCTTGTCGTGGTGAGGGAACTTGCGTATTCCAATGAACCTGAGGACACCTACTGGAGTCATGCACTCCTAGGAGGGGCCACAGGGGAGGATTCAGACCAAGAACAATCCGAAGACCCTAAGATCTCAACAGCGGAGCAGGTGGAGCATAACATGGTACATGTTACAATGGCTGTGAAGGCGGAAGAAGGCTGCAACAGACTGAGAAGCCACCGTCGTCATGTTATTCATGCCACTGCTGGGACCTCACTCTGTGAAGACTGTGTTGACTGGCCGAGCACCAACCTCCACACATTTTAAAAAAATCACGCACAGGCATCCTCCATGAAAAAAAGGGACACAGCACATCATCTGAGAACACAGAAATGCTGGACCACTCCAACAACCACCATGTCAGACCACACAGAGAAGCCACTAAAACCCACAAGCACGCGGGCAATATCAACAGAAAGGAGGAGACCATGAAAAAGAAAAAAATCTGGCCACCAGTATTAAGAAAACTTCCAAAATCAGGACAATACCAAAGAACAATACTCTGAAAACAGAGGAACTCCAGACCCGAAACAACCAGGGCCAACAAACACCTTTCAACAAATAATTCCCCAAGGCAGCAACCAGCCAGGCCTTGAAGATGCAAGGCTTTTCAATGCTAAACATGGTGATCAACTGCAACACTCATGCCTGCCTCCAACTGATGAAGGTGTACTGGGAAAATATAATACAGTAGAGTCTCATTTATCCAACACTCGTTTATCTAATGTTCTGGATTATCCAACACATTTTTGTAGTCAATGTTTTCAATGTATCATGATATTTTGGTGCTAAATTCATAAATACAGTAATTACTACATAGCATTACTGTGTATTGAACTACTTTTTCTGTAAAATTTGTTGTGTAACATGATGTTTTGGTGCTTAATTTGTAAAATCATAGCCTAATTTGATGTTTAATAGGCTTTTCCTTAATCTCTCCTTATTATCCAACATATTCACTTATCCAACATTCTGCCGGCCCGTATACATTGGATAAGCGAGACTCTACTGTAATGCCATATAATCCAGTTCAATGGGGATTTTATATAGCTGTGTGGAAAGGGCCCATTGCTTGTGAAGACCTGGCTGTTCCAATGTGCCTTCCCAGATTAATAGGAAATCTCCAATACCAAGTCCCATAAGCACTTTATTAGAATTAAGATTGTATATCGCACTCTGCACTTGCCCTATAAGCCTTATATATCACCTGACACATCAGCACTTTTAATCTTGTACCCATTACTCTGGCCCGGCCCAGTTCTATTGTGTTTTAGCGTATTGTTATTGCTTGTTGTTTATACTGTTTTAATTGTTTTTAATTTGCTTTTTGTTTTGTATTGTTATATTGTGTGTTGAGGCCTTGGCCTTTGTAAGCCGCATCGAGTCCTTCGGGAGATGCTAGCGGGGTACAAATAAAGTTTAATAATAATAATAATAATAATACTAACAGGAGTGAATAACAGGGAGCGGTCAACTCCCCTGTTTAAGGAACTCCATTGGCCTGCCATTCATTTTCCGGTCCCAATTCAAGGTGCAGGTTATCGCCTACAAAGCCCTGAACAGTTTGGGACCCACCTACCTTATTTTTTAAAAATTTTTATTTGTAAGTTTTACAGATGCATAAAAAGAGAAAAAAGACAAAAGGGAGAAAAAAAGGAAAAAGAAAACAAAAAGACAAAAACAAAAACACGGAGGTCGCAGGAATGTTATGTTGTAATTACTGTATTTACTAATTTAGCACCAAAATATTACGATATTTTGAAAACATTGACTACAAAAATGGCTTGGATAATCCATAGGTTTGGATAAGTGAGACTCTACCGTACTAGTGTGGGAGGCCAGGCCAGGCCTGCCTCGATTTCTTCTCCTGAGAGAAGGAGCACCGGGAGAGGGCGGGGTTGGTGGGAGGCTGTGGCCTAAGGCCTGAGATCGAGAGCCAACTCTCGCGAGAAGAGGCAGGAAGGCAAGCAGGGAGGGAGGGAAGTTGGGGAACGAGAGCGGGCGGCGGGCCTCCTGGTCGTCGTCCTCGCCATGGCCCAGGAGAAGCGGGCCACGGCGGCGCGGCTGAAGGCGGCCCTGAGCCTGGAGCAGGAGAGCGCGGCGGCGGAGCTGAGGGCGCTGCTGGAGCGGGTGCTGTCGCTGCGGGACGAGGCCTCCTCTTCCTCCTCGTCGTCGTCGTCCCCGGAGGCGGCGCTGTCGTGGTGCCGGTGCCTGCTGGCCGGCGGGGAGCCATGGGAGAGCTTCGTGGCGGCCGTGCGCGCCTACGACCCGGCCACACTCTGCGGCTTGGTCTGGACGGCCAACTTCGTGGCCTACCGCTGCCGGACCTGCGGCATCTCGCCTTGCATGAGCCTCTGCGCCGAGTGCTTCCACCAGGGAGACCACGCCGGGCACGACTACAATATGTTCCGCAGCCAGGCCGGCGGTGCCTGCGACTGCGGGGACGGAAACGTCATGAGGGAGGCCGGGTGAGTGGCGGGCGAACGTGGGAAAGCGCCACGCGTGTCAGGGCCGCCAAGAGGCGCTTGCTCTCGGGCACACATTCTGAGATACAGTAGAGTCTCACTTATCCAATATAAACGGCCCGACAGAACGTTGGATAAGCGAATATGTTGGATAATAAGGAGAGATTAAGAAGAAGCCTATTAAACATCAAATTAGGTTATCATTTTACAAATTAAGCACCAAAACATCATGTTATACAACAAATTTGACAGAAAAAGTAGTTCAATAGGCAGTAATGCTACGTAGTACAGTAGAGTCTCACTTATCCAAGCTAAACGGGCCGGCAGAAGCTTGGATAAGCGAATAACTTGGATAATAAGGAGGGATTAAGGAAAAGCCTATTAAACATCAAATTAGGTTATGATTTTACAAATTAAGCACCAAAACATCCTGTTATACAACAAATTGGACAGAAAAGGTAGTTCAATACGCAGTAATGTTATAATGTAATTACTGTATTTACGAATTTAGCACCAAAATATCATGAAATATTGAAAACATTGATTACAAAATGGCTTGGATTATCCAGAGGCTTGGATAAGCGAGGCTTGGATTAGTGAGACTCTACTGTAATTACTATATTTACTAATTTAGCACCAAAATATCACGATATATTGAAAACATTGACTAAAAAAATGCGTTGGATAATCCAGAACGTTGGATAAGCGAATGTTGGATAAGAGACTCTACTGTATCAGAATGCTCAGTAGGTATCCCTAACCCAGCCCACCTATATGGACTATTTGGGACTCTTTTTGGAATTCCCGATATGAGATCCTCAACCTGAATGAAGAGAAAGTGCATCTACACCAGGCACTTGCAAACTTCATCCCTCCGCGTGTTTTGGCCTTCAACTCGCACAATCCCTAACAGCCTCATGCCCCTTCCTTTTCCCTCTCAGCCACTTAGTTGAAGTCCAAAAAAAACCTGGAGAGCCGAAATTTGCCTGTCCATGCCTGATCCACACTGTTGAATTAATAATAACAACAATAATAAGTTTATTTGTATCCCGCCTCCATCTCCCCCAAAGGGGACTCAGGACGGCTCACAGAAATATCAGACACAAGAGCAATCTTCTATATATATATAAAAGGGTAATGAAATTTCGGCCTAGGACAAAACAACAAAACTACACATCCCAGAAACACTAAACTTGGCAGCACAACCCCTCATCCATGCCTCTACATTCATACAACAAAAATAAAATAAAAATAAAATCCTAATTAGAGGGAGAGGAATAATTGTTTTTATCCAATTGCTGCCAGTTAGAAGGCTAAGCTCCGCCCACTTGGTCTCCTAGCAACCCACTCAGCCCAGGAGACAGGCAGAGTTAGGCCTCACTTAGGCCTCTTCAACACTGCCTATAAAATGCAGATTATCTGATTTTAACTGGATTATATGGCAGTGTAGACTCAAGGCCCTTCCACACAGCTATATAACCCATTTATAATGGACTTAATGTCAGGGGAAAACTTTTACCCTTTACCTTAACTACCACCAATTCCTCAATACAGTAGTCTCACTTATCCAAGCTAAACGGGCCGGCAGAAGCTTGGATAAGCGAATATCTTGGATAATAAGGAGGGATTAGGGAAAAGCCTATTAAACATCAAATTAGGTTATGATTTTACAAATTAAGAACCAATTTGTTATACAACAAATTTTACAGAAAAAGTAGTTCAATACGCAGTAATATTACGTTGTAATTACTGTATTTACGAATTTAGCACCAAAATATCACAATATATTGAAAACATTGACTACAAAAATTCATTGGATAATCCAGAGGCTTGGATAAGCGAGGCTAGGATAAGTGAGACTCTACTGTACTTTATTTCCCATACCACCATACTTTGCCACAGCAACGCGTGGCCGGGCACAGCTAGTTACAATATATAATACATCCACAAACAAGAACATGCAGCAATAATAGCAATTACACATTAACCAGAAAATTAAAAAATACTTATTCAAAACAGTGAATTAAAAACAGTGAATTAAAAACAGTGAGGCCGTAACAGTAATGCAGTTTGGCACCACTTTAACTGCCATGGTTCATCATAGCATTGAATCATATGGAAGTTAAAGTTCCCTGAGACATTCTTTTCCAGGTAAGGCTAAAGACTTCAGCTCCCAGGGTTCTTTAACACTGAGCCATGGCAGTCAAACTGATGTCAAACTGCATTACTTACACACTGTAGAGATGCACCCCATGTGTAAAATGGCAGCCCTCCCTTGTTTGGGGTAAACTACCTGTTACACCACTCATTGGGCTTTTAGAAGTCGTCTGCTCTTTCTGTTATTCGTTCACTCCCTAGATGTGCATGCCACATCTACTCCAAATAATGTACACAAATTATTATTATGCCCCTGGTGGTGCAGCGGATTAAACCCCTCAGCTGCGGAACTTACTGACCAAAAGGTTGGAGGTTTGAATCTGGGGAGCGGGGTGAATTCCCGCTGTTAGCCCCAGCTCGAAAACATGTAACTGTGAGTAGATCAATAGGTACCACTCCAGCGGGAAGGTAACGGCGCTTGATGCTGTCATGCCAGTCACATGACTTAGGAAGCATCTACGGACAATGCGGGCTCTTCGGCTTAGAAATGGAGATGAGCACTATCCCCCAGAGTTGGAATCAACTAGACTTAATGTCAAGGAGAAACCTTTACCTTACCTGTTCCTGCACTCATTGCGCCTTTTGAAGTCATGTGCTCTTTCCCTTACTTGTTCACTCCCTAGATGTGCATTCCACATCCGCTCTAAATAATGTACACAAATTACTATTATTATTATGTTTATTTATATCCCGCCTTCTCTCTCCATACTGAGACTTAAAGTGACTCATGGTTAAAAGTATTGCAATACAGCTTAAAATATACAATATACAAAT
This sequence comes from Anolis carolinensis, assembly GCF_035594765.1. Lineage (NCBI taxonomy): Eukaryota > Metazoa > Chordata > Lepidosauria > Squamata > Anolidae > Anolis > Anolis carolinensis. The sequence goes on along the minus strand of NC_085841.1, from coordinate 211,726,985 downwards.
ATTAAAACAGTTAAACAATCAGAGCCAGCTAATACTTCCTAACAAAAGATTCCCCCAGGCAAGAAGCACACTTGTCTCAAATAGACAAAGAGTTCTTTCTCCCACCCTGGACCCTCCACATATATCTAAACCTCTCTAGCCTAGTTTCCAACAGACCTCACATCCTCTGAGGATGCCTGTCATATATATATATAGGGAAGACATCAGGAGAGAATGCTTCTGGAATATGGCTATACAGCCTGGAAAACTCACAGGAAACCAGTGATTCTGGCCATGAAAGCCTTTGACAATACAGAAAAACAAATATTGCAAGGGATGCATCTACATTCAATTGCTGTGGCTCAAGGCTATGAAATCATGGAGGTTGTGATTTTATAAAGTTTTAAAGCTTTATCTTCCAAAGAGTGCTGGTTCTTCACCAAACTACAAATCCCATGAGCCATTGCAGTTGAACTAGTGTCAGACTGAATTCATTCTACGGTGTACACTGTAGATCCACTCTGGGTCAAGGAACAGGGAAAGCACATAAAGGAGTTGAGTTAAGGTGAAGATAGAGAGGATCAATATAGTAAAGGGTTGAGGCAGAACACACTGTTTCCTTTTGGGAGGTGTAGTCTGCTCAAAGGTTTTTGTAAGAGCCTTGGTCAGTTGTCAAGCTGTGAAGGCATCACTCCTCCACAGTCGCAGTGCCAAACTGGATTAATTCTGCAGTGTAGATGCACCTAGTTCCAAAATTGTACACATAGGTTGCTGGGATAGGGATGCCTTTGTATTCTGATTTCTCAGTCTACACACACTTTGCTTTATGCACAGAATTATTCAAAATGTATAAAATTTGGCAGTGTGTATAAAGTCTATGTGAAACATGAATGAATCTTGTGTTAGACTTGGGTCCAATCTCTAAGATGCCTTTTAAAGTAAATACAAGTACTTCCAATCCTACCCCCCCCCCCCCAAAAAAAAAACTCAACTGAAGAACACTTTATACAAAAGATACTCAACCTGTATAAGACAATTATTTTGCAGCGCTTGGCCTGGTTGGCCAAGTAGATAGAAGTGCTGTTGCAGGGTTTACAGTATCTCGTACTCCCTTACCACTTTTTCACAGCTAGATTCACAGCTAGATGTTTCTTTCTATCCACATCATTTGGCAGCTTACATTTCAGATGGGGACAGTAAGCTCAAGCCACATTTCAGTCTGAAGTTGAAAGGAGCTATCCAAGTGCTGAATCTGTTGTGTGGCTAGAGTTCATGAGTTTGGATATTTACTCTTAAAGATCAATGGGAACTCAGTGCCCCATTTATATGGAAACTGTCAGTGGGTAGTTTTTTTTTAGTGTTTTGACATTCTAGAGAGGTAGGAAACTTATAAATCAGCATTGGTCCAGCAGTGTAGTGGCATTTAGTAGTGAAACAGATATTTCCCAAATTGTGGTTGCTTAACAACTCCTACAAATCATTTCCACAAATTTAGGGGGAGGGGGGAATATCCCTGGGGCAGAATTCAGAGGGATCAGCAAAGAAGTAGAAAGAATTTGAAGTAGGGATTAATCCATGGGGCACTGTAAGAATGGTTAGATGTTACTTTAAAACTGAGGCACAATTTATGTGTACTCTTCACCTGTTGCCTATGTTCAGGCAGAACGTAAGTCACAAACTACTCATTGTGAGGAAGGACTCACTTCGAGCACTGCTCTTGCATTAACTTTTTGGTGGTCGGAGCCTCTACAGTGTGGTCTTTTCTTCTGAAGTTCTAACAACAAAACAACCCGTATGAAGAAGGTGACAATATATTTACTTCCCACACCAAAGGTTATTCCATCCTTTGGACATAAGGACACTGGCATAAGGAGTAAACATGTTGATGATCTTTTTCACATAATCTCTAACATCATTATTATGTAAATGATCACACTTTCACCTTTGTCGCTACTGAGGCAACATTAGGTCTAACTCAGGGCCTGTTCCTATTGCATTATCCTTGTTTCATAAGAACTCAATTCTTCAGATACATTCTCTGTATGAAAAGAACCATGTAGTACGTTTAAGGCTTGTTTCAGTACCTGAGATTTATTCAGTGTTTCCACTTTCCATTCTGTATATGGAAAGAGAAAAGTGTGAAAGAAATGGGGATGAGTTTAAGGAATCCTCCTAATCTTAAGGTAAAGGTAAAGGTTTCCCCTTGACATTAGGTCTTGACATTGTGTCCGACTCTGGGGGGTGGTGGTGGTGATGGTGGTACTCATCTCCATTTCTAAGTTGAAGAGATGGCGTTGTCCGTAGATACCTCCAAGGTCATGTGACCAACATGACTGCATGGAGCGCTGTTACCTTCCTGCTGGGAAAAAATAATATCTAAACAGGCAATATAAATGAATGTCTTTAAAAGCATTCCTTTCTTCCCATCCATTTAGAAGTTAGGAACATATATTGTAGCATGTGACATATACATTGGTTTCTAACCGTATATCCCTGTGGTGGAAAAACAAATTTTTAAAGCTGCTTCAAATCATAAACCATGTGGAATATAGGAGAAAGGAAAATTAGAATGACCCTTAGAGTTGGTGGGATAGCTTAGACAGCCTTGAATAATTGGGGGAAAATATAGCAAATTTAGGGTATATCGAATGAATATAGTTTGATATAATTTTAACTGCCACATCTCACTGCTATGGAATCATGGAAGTTGTAGTTTTACAAGTCTTTAGCTTTTTCTGCAAAATAGTGCTCCCATAATTCTTAGCATTGAGCCATGGCAGTTAATTCTACAGTGTAGATGTAGCTTGGGTAAAGGAATAGGGCAAGCACTTAAGGGGCTTAATGTAAGAATAAGAGGAAGGAAGTGGAGATCAATATAGCAGAGGGAAGAGAACACGGTTTCCTTTTGATAGGTGTAGTGCAGTCAAAGTTTTTGTAAGAGCATTGGCAGTAAGTGTTTGCTGTTGCCGACATAATGGGCAGAGGTAAAGCTGTGAGGGCTTAATTTCAGCTCCACAGTACTTTTTTTTGGCACAACAAGTGCTGCTAAGTCATGGCAGCAGTCATTTGCTGTCATAGTGAAAGCATGTGACAGTTGGAATCATCTTATCTCCTACCTCCATTTTAGTAACGATTGATGAGTGAACTCTGGAGTTATGGCAATATGTAAACCATTTTTAATACTGTTTGCTCAGTCTGATTGGCATTGCCCATTGTTGATATGAATGCTAGAGAAACAAAGTAAAACAACCCTAGAGCCAAGTCATTTTTATTTCCATGCCTGAATGCTGTCTCGTCCTAGTAGGCAAACCTATAATTAAAATGGAGCGCTACCTTATAAATTTAATGGAGAAAGAGAATATCTAGTTGTCATAGTTGTGTTTCTTGGTCATTGTTCTGTATTCTTTGTTGATATTTGTGAGAATGAATCTTTAGTTTCCCATGGTTAGGTATTAGCTAACAGAGTCAGTGAGCTCAGTGTTCTAATAATGCAAAAAAGTGTAATAGCTCCAATGGTTTAAACTTGCTTTTGAAGGGATTTTGTAGTGGTTTTAATGTCTTGGTAAATTGGCAGTCTTTTCATCTACACAAGCACTCCTTCTGACATATAGTGCGAATAGTGAGCTGTCAAGTTGAAGAAATAACGCTGCTATCCATTTTTGATAATGCAAATAATGTGAAAAAGTGAGGTATTTTATTGTTTAAAGCAATAGTACTTATTTTACACAGAGATTCTGTAGACTGCTTAAACTTTATTTTGCACATTATTTCTGGATTGGGAACATGTTTTTATCATTCTAAGGTGTTTTACCTTTTCCTTGTTCTGATTTTGCTATCTTCACTGTTATACCAATGTCTGTGTGATTGTTCAACAGGTCAGTCCAGGCTGTATTGATTCTTTAGATAATTCAGATAATCCTTTGGCTGTTTTGAATATTAATGTTTCCAACATAGCAAATAGCTGCCCTCTCCCTTTCCCATAGCTAAACAAACTTCAAGAGCTAAGGGGAGGATCAGGTTTCCTGACTTTTTGCAATAGGAGACATTCCTAGCTTGTGTAGTAATCAAGTTCAAGCACTATCCTACCTGGTAATGTTCCCTGGAAACTGCAATATATATTGGGCATTCTGCAGTTAAAAAACATCGCTAGTGTCCTGTCTCTTGAACATTTTCCTGTTGTCCCCAAAGTTCCAGTTTTCTGTTTTGAATTCATCCCAAATACTGCTCCTTAAGTGTTGGTACATGTACATGTTCTCTTGTCAAGCTAAACTATTCAATGTTCTCTTCTCTATACATTTTAACTTAGAGTTAATGATTACTTTATCTCTTGTCTTAAACTTAGAAACTTGACATCTTTTTAAAATTGTGGTTGTTATAATAAACACAAAATGAAACTAGGCATAGGCCTTAGTTCAGATAACCTGAAACTGGTTGTGTGAATGTACCGTATTTTTCGCTTTATAAGACGCACCTGATGATAAGACGCACCGCTTAAGGGCCCCATCAGATGTCAAAAGAGGCAGAGGCCCAGCAGGCTCAGGTTCAGCGGGGAGCTCACCAGCTCCAGCAACAGCCCGCCGCTCTCGGGGCTCGCGCCCTCCTCCTGCGCCATGGCCGACGAAGAGCAGAGCCGAAAGGGAGGGGAGAGAAGGGTCTCTGAACCAGGAAGGGGAGGAGGAAGGGGAGGAACTGGGAAGGAGAGCCAACGGGATCAATGCCCACAAGCCCGAGGAGGAGGTGCCCAGGAGGAGGCGCGCCGTGCGTCTCTTTGCAGGGAAGGGAAGGCCCCTCTTTGCAGGGAAGGGAAGGGTCTCCAAGCCAGGAAGGAGAGGGGAAGAGGAGGAGGAGGAGCTGGGACAGATAGCAATGGGGATCAACGCCTCCAAACCAAAGGAAGAGGAGGCGCGCAGTGCGTAAAGCTTGGTGCATAAAGCTTGGCACACTTTAGCAAAGGAGCTGCCCCTCTCCAACGCCCCTCTCTCCAGGGAAGGGAAGGGTCTCCTAACCAGGAAGAGGAGGAGAAAAAAAAGCAGGAACTGGGAAGGATAGCAATGGGGATCAGCCAAGCGCGCGCCCCTCTGTTTGCGTGTGTGCGCGTGCGCTCTCTCTCTCTCTTTCCTCTCCTTGCCTCTTGAGGTCATATTGCGTTTATAAGACGCACTGACTTTTTCCCTCTATTTTGGGGGGGGGAGTGCGTCTTATAAAGCGAAAAATACGGTATATGTTGATTTCATCTTCCTTTATTTTTTTAATTCACATAATTATCTGCGCTTTTCATTTCATTGGTCACAATATATTTTAGTCCTGCTATGCTTTTCTAAAATATCCCCTAGATTTTTGTATTTGAGTACATGCTTCTGAAACAATACAGAAGTACTTACTGAATGCATTTTACTCACCGTAATTGGAATGATTTTAGTTACAGTAGCACAAATCTTCGACTAAATCATACTAATTTACAAAAACAGTATTATACCGTGTTTCCCCGAAAATAAGACAGTGTCTTATATTAATTTTTGCTCCCAAAGATGTGCTAGGTCTTATTTTCAGGGGATGTCTTATTTTTCCATGAAGAAGAATTCACTTTTATTGTTGAACAAAAAAACCAAAACATTTATTATATACTGTATAGTAGATATCATCACAAACCAGCATAACCAGACAAACTGAGAATCCTATCAAGAATTTCTTGTTACTACCATTATTTTCATGTACAGCCATCTATGGTACGTACATTTACCACTCCTGCATGCTGTGGTGTTCTGTTTGGCGGGAATGCTTCCAAACAAAAACTTTGCTAGGTCTTACTTTCAGGGGAGGCCTTATATTTAGCAATTCAGCAAAATCTCTACTAGGTCTTATTTTCTGGGGATGTCTTATTTTCGGGGAAATAGGGTAGGTATGGTTTCATGTTCATTTGTTTATTCCACTTTGTGTATGTTTAGGTTTTTCCCTTTTATATCTATAGGAGATTTCTGCTTCTTTTACAACCTGTACCCATGAAAGCTTGTGAAGTTAAGTGAGAATACAAGGACATTTCCAGTGCACCAATTCTGTGTTCTCTTTTTCTTTCCTGTGTTGGTTCTTTCTACTTTGACCCAGGTTCCTCCCCTTTTAAAGTACCGAACAAACAAAAATGTCATGAATCATAGATCGAAGCAATTTCTGAGGCTTACTGAGCAAACTAGAGCAATTTATTTTTATCAAGAGAAAAGGAAGTACTTGTTTATAGATACTCTAAATATTCATATTTGATTATTTATGTAATTAGTAACTATAAATAGGAAGAATTTATGTATCATTTATACCATTTTAATAAAAAGTTTAATGGTAGGTTTAATATGGTTATATCTAGATTATGTTACTATCAATAGTAGTTATTAATGAGAAAGTTTATATAATAGCTTCTTAAATGATACAACTGAAGACACAATGAAGGATAATGTTTCTACCCTTAATCTGCAAAGTCCAAGCAGACCTGCTCATAGAATAGAACAGAATAACTTTATTGTCATTGTACATTGTACAACAAAATTAAATGCTTTCCCTAGCACACATCACAAAAACAACACACCCATCCCTCTACACTCCAATCACTACCACACAGCTGCAGTGCCACATCAATGCAAAACCATGGTGTTCAATATAGTTAAAGCTCTAGGATAAAAGTTACATCTCAGTCTGTTAGTCCTTATTTTTATCACCCTGTACCGTGGTTTGTCTTAAGCTGACATAGTTGACTGCAATTAACAATAATAAATTATGTACCAGACCATTTTTTCTTCAGTTATCTCCTGTACCAGATTTATATAGATTCTGGTCCCTAAAATAATTTGCTTGAAATGTATAGAGCACTTCCTCTCTCAATTGACTGCTGAGAGTAATTTTGGCTTTGCTTCTTGTATTGGTATGTTCCATGAGTTTCATGAAGTATCTATCAGCTAATTCCAAATATTGCCTCTGAGTGTAAATATGGATGGATGGATGGAGATCTCTTTCTCTCTCTGCCCTCCTCTTGGGGAGAATGACATGGGCATGGCTTCCTCATAGATCATGCCCCCATGTTATTTTCCTGAAGGGAGAGGCCATAGACCCCTCCCAGGGTGCGACCCCAATGCCCCCTCCTCCCTATTATTGTTGTAGTAGTTATTGTTAATGGGTGGATGGGGCTCCAATGATGCCCCCCCTCCCTAAGTACAAGAAGGCTCTTCCTAAATGCCTTCCCTCCCTTTAACTCACCTCAGGCCTCCCTGCAGGCCTCTTCCGCCTCCACCGTTGCCTTGGAGGTGATTCCCACTGTGGCCTGTCTCCGAGGCAGAGGGAAAGGTCCTGCTACCCTTTCTCTCTTCCCTTTCACCCGCTTGCCTCCCTTTCGCCTCAGCCCTCGCTGCCTCATTGTTGTTGTAGTTATTAGTGGATGGGAGGGGCTCCAAAGACACCCCAAAGTGCAAGGAGGCTCTTCTTAAATGCCTCCCTTCCCTCTCAGTCACTCACCCTCAGGCCTCTCTGCAAGCCTCTTCTGACTCTTGACGTTGCCTTGGAGGTGATTCCCGCTGTGGCCTGTCTCCAAGGCAGAGGTAAAGGCCCTTCTTCCTCTTCACCGCCTTCCTCCCTTCCCTTTCCCCCACCGCTTCTGGTTTTGCCTCAGCTCTTGCCCTCTCGGTGCGCCCTTCTCCTTCCTTAAACAGTCGTATGTAGTACAGTATGTGTTGCTTGATTGTCCAGCAATGGCACTGTTTGTGAACCAAAGTGTGGTTTTACCTGTCTCAGGTGTGACATGTGTATAATAGTAGGTATATGAATACCTAAAAACATTCATCAGTTTGAATTCTACGTTATGTCCAAATTTTGAAGCAATCAGTGAAATAATTTGGGAGATATGAGGTCATTCACAAGCGGATATTTACATTTTTATTTATATAAATTTTGTGTTAGGTTGAAAGAATTATTTTGCGCTATTGATACATTCATTATGCAGTGTGCTTGGAAACCACCTTGGCTCTCACTACAGGAGAAAGGTAGCATATTCAATACATAAAACAGTCGTGCACACAAACTTTTTTCTTTCATTTGCTTTGATGTAGCTTTACGTCAATTTTAGTTTTTACAACTAGAAATGTCCTCATGTCAGGATCTTTTTAAATGAGTCCTGATAAAAGTGTTTTCATAGTTACATTACTGTAAGAACTGATCATAGTTTGTACTCATTCTGTAGGAAGTCAGTACAGATTGATATGTGGCAAGTGCGTCAATCAGCTATGACAAATGCTTCTGATGGGGTAGTGTGGGGTTTGTGTTCACTTCTTTTATAAAATCAGTGGAATAGTTTTGCATTATTTGGTGAAAGAGTATTAAGAGAACAATTGGGAACAACTGTTCCAAAGCTCACCTTAAGAGAAGGGTGAGGGGATGACAACAGAGGACTAGATTCGGAACAAGGCTAGGTAATGGTTTAGAAATATAAAACACCAAAGATATTCAGGGTGATGAAACTTCTGTGTAATATTTCTATACTATCAAAGGCAATATCAACATTATTTTAGCTTCCACATGAAATCAATTGGGGATGTGGTTAATGTAACTGTTTTGGTTTGGATGAGAAGAATTCCATAACTAGCATTCAATACATAGAAAAGGTCTTGTCAAATGTTTCCATGAGCCTGTCTTAAAGTTAGCCTGTTCAATGAGAAAACCTTGCAGATGTATTTGTATTTAATGTAACTTACTGTTTAGTTTTATATATGCTGTGAATCCATGCAAATACAATATAATCCTCTTATCTTTATGGTTGCCTCTCTAGATCCTACCGTGTGATTCTGCGGTATGCTTTGTATAGTCAAAATATAGGGTTTGCTGTTTTTCATGGTTTTAGATAGCCACAGGTGGTCTAATCTGAGATTCAGGTGGGGTTGTTATACTGTATTCAGTTTGGTTTGCATGTACAATTCAGCATCACAACAGTAGCTTTAATTAAAAACAATTAGTTTTTAGCATTCATGACTGTGAATGGAAGTTTGATAGTTTTTTCAGCAGTTCCAGCCTTGTGGCAGAGCTTTTTACCTATTTTCACAAAGAGAGGGAAAAAGCAAATACATGCAATCTTTAATCTTTATAATTCTTCATAATTCATACAGAATAGTGGGTTCTGTGTAGTGTAGGCCATGTTTATCTTACAACACCTATACCCAAGTAACAGCCCTGTCTTATTTATGTTTACTTGGAAGTAAGTCCCTTGAAATCAAGTAAGCGTACACTAGTTTGCAGTTGTTTTTATGTGTGAATGGTAGACCAAATGTGTGGTTACCATTTAGTGTGGCTGCACATTGCAGGTGGATTTGTTTGTATATCTTTTAGTTTGTTTGTCACATTAGGAAGTTAGATTAACTATTATTATGTATATGAACAATTATTGGGCTGGAGCCAGATTTATCCTTCTACAGGGAGAAGAGTTCCTGCTGTTTTCAAAAGGAACCAAGATCCACTGTAGGCTCTTTTAAAATCTGTTCCTTCCTGTTCCTGTGCTCCCTGCAGAGCTGGGTGTTCAAGCTGCGGGGTGTAAGGGAAGGGAGGAATTGGTGAAAATTGCCTCTCCCCCCTCCTTCAGTTGGAACACTTTTGTGAGTTCAGTTCTGTGTGTCGGAAATATGATTGTATCTCTTATATTTATTGTATGGCATGAAGGCAAACCTGCAATCATCAAGACACCTTTACATTTGAATATGTCAGGATGTATCCGTACCAGCTAATACCAACAAGCTGCTCCGTCCACTCCATGCCAGTTTAATTAGTATGGGAGTAGAGCACTGGCTTCTGATAGCAGCCATCTGGACTGAGAGGAAAACCTGGGAATTGTAGCATGTTCTGTGGGAATGGAATATCGCTGTTAGAAGTAGATAGTAGGAGGGGTCATGGGTCAACTAGATGATATACTACCAGTTTGGCGGGGAAATAGTCAGAACTAGCTTTCGATTCTCCTTGGCAAGAATGAAAAATAAAGCTGTTTCCAAGGACCTATCTTTGTGAGCATGCGTTGGTTCCGAGATCTTCCAGGGTCTGACAATGTACAGTGCAGGGCAATAAATCAGAATGATGGTCAGGTTTCTTGAAAGACATGACATAGAAGCTAATTTTCATTCAAATCCTTGAAATATTTGCTTTATTATTTCAGTCAGCTTGCATTAAGATGTTGTTAATGAACATATTCCACACTTAAATGATTATTCAAATTATGAAAAAAGATTAAACCAATCTGCAAAGTGGTTACCATCAATCTTGTACAGGTATACATATTTAAAAAGAACTGTTATCAGAATTCGATTCTTCTGAAGAACCACCTCCTGCCTGAATTGTGTGGGCTATGAACTAATTTGACAGCTGGGATTTCTGTGACATTTCTGCCATGGTCTTAGCCATGCAATGGATAAAAAATAGTTCTAATCATACAATAGGTTGTCCTAAAAATAGTTTTCTGTAAGTTTTAGATCCTCTTTAGAAAAGAGGGAAAATTAGTTGGGAAGTGAGATTTTTCCTGGCATCCTTATAGTGAGTTACAGTGGTGGTAGTGCAGCTTCCATTGTAACTCACTCCTTTGGTCATTGTGGAGATTAGGTTTCTGTACTGGCTTCTTGGTGACCAAAATCTTCTGCCCATCCACAGCCCCTCTTTTCTCTGCCACCTCATCTCCTAAAAACTACAATTTCCTGGCTGGTGGAGAATATGGGAATGCTAGAGAAATGTTTCCTATTTCACTACAGCTGGACTCTTGGCATTGGCATCATCCCGAGGAACCTAAGAAGAACCCCTGGGAAGTCCTGAATGCGCTTGTTTCTTTGTGTCCAGCTAGTAGCATAGCTGCACACCTCTCTGCTACTCCCCCCTCTGTCTGCTCTGATCGTGTTGTGGAGGCTGCAATAAAGAAAATATGAGGTTTAGGCGGAGGTTGAACAGGAAACATCTCATATTAATGCACATGCAGTACATCACCTAACCCAGAATCTCAAACGCCTTATCCTGTTCGTTGAGAATCTCTCTGACCATCTGTCTTGTATACTTCATCTGTATGATGGAGTGTAGAAAAAATGAAACCTTTTTGTTCTGTTAGGTGTCTGCCAGTCTTTTTTTAAACTGTCTAATTTTGTTTCCAGATTTTGCAAAAGGCACAGGATAAAATCAAGCTCAGAAGTTCCATCTGTTCCAAAAGATCTGCTGATAATGTCAGAACTAGTTCTTCCCCAGTTCATCTTCTACCTTATCCAGTACTTAAGGGACGGTTACAATGAACCAGGTATGAATAATGTCAATATTTCTGAAGAAAGCTCACTAACCCAACCAGTACATTTTGTTTGCTAGTTTTCTTAACTAAGTGGGGAAGATCTCTTGTTTTCTGGGAAAGAACCATTCCAACCATCTGATGAATTGCAACTCAAAAGTGGATGGTGTTTGAATTCAGTTCAATATTTTTGATAAGTTTATGAAAGCAACTACAAGCCTACATTAAATATACAAAGAAAATGATAACTAGTTATTTGACTGGCAAAATTTGTTGACTCTCCATATCCATGGATTCAGCATTTATAGATTTTACCAACCATGGCTTAAAAATATTCCAACTTGTACCCTCCAAGGAAAGTGCTATCAAAGGTTAAGGGGTAGCATCAGCTCTCCGAGACTTTGCGGGGTTTTGTGCCCTGCTACTGTGCTAATGGGGCTTCCAGTGGCGCAGTGTGTTAAAGCGCTGAGCTGCTGAACTTGTGGACCAAAAGGTCACAAGTTTGAATCCGGGAAGCAGAATGAGCGCCCGCTGTTAGCCCCAGCTTCTGCCAATCTAGCAGTTCGAAAATATGCAAATGTGAGTAGATCCATAAGTACCGCTCTGGCGGGAAGATAACGGCTCTCCATGCAGTCATGCCGGCCACATGACCTTGGAGGTGTCCATGGACAACGCCGGCTCTTTGACTTAGAAATGGAGATGAGCACCAATCCCCAGAGTTGGACACGACTGGACTTAACATCAGGGGAAATCTTTACCTTTACCTTACTGTGCTAATTGATTTTGGGAGTGGGGAATGAAGCACAGATAATTTTGTCCCTTTTTGTGACTTTTAGTACATTTCATATACAACAAAGAGGCTTCTCCTAGTCCTAAAGTGGACTAGCATAAAACATGAGAAAATATGCTTCCTATCATCATGAATGTTGGAAATCCTCCACATCTTCAATAAGCTGTTTGCAGTTCATGTTGCAAATCATTTTTACTGAATAAAATTGTACATAGAATAAAAATAAGTTACATCCTTAATTAAAATTACAACAATAACCAAAGGAGAAAATACACACACAACAAATATCTAGATCACTTGAATACATAATAAATACTGCAGCTAACGAAAAGAGAAAAAAAATAGATGACCCTTAAAATAGATACTCTTAGGATTCTACCTCTCTCTAGTTATGTTAGAAGTCACACTTCATCTATACATTTAGTCATATAAATTAACAAAACCAGAAATCATCAAGCCACCATTTTTTTTATTTCAAAAAGGTAATCAGGGATTCTATTTTTTCAAAATCATCATTAATGCTTTTTCTTAAACCAAAATAGATTGTTTATCCATCTGTCACTTTCAATTATCACCCCTCATTAGTAAGTCATTAGTCATTTTTCCATTTCTGGCCAAGTGATATTTTTGCAGCTGTTATCATATATTTAAAGTATTCTTCCATTGGTCCTTTTTAATTGGTTGCCCATCAAACCTGAAATAAAAAGAAGGTTCCGGTTTTAATTGAAGAGTGAACTTTAAAGTGTACAGTAGAGTCTCGCTTATCCAACGTTCTGTATTATCAAACACAGTTTGCCTTTTAGTAGTCAATGTTTTTGCAGCCAATTTTTCAATACATTGTGAAGTTTTGGTGCTAAATTTGTAAATACAGTAATTACTACATGTATTACTGTGTATTGAATTGCTTTTTCTGTCCATTTGTTGTAAAACATGATGTTTTGGTGCTTAATTTGTAAAATCATAACGTAATTTGATGTTTAATAGGCTTTTCCTTAATCCTTCCATATTATCTAACTTTTTTGCTTATGCAACGTTCTGCCGGTCCGTTTATGTTGGATAAGTGAGACTTTACTGTACTGTATTTAAACTCAATAATTTTAGCCTTTTCACAAGTCTGCTATTTGTCAGGAGTGCTATGACTGTATTTCTGCATAGCAGGAGGTAGAACTGGATGATCCTTGTGGTCTCTTGTCAGTTCAATTGTCATTTGTACATAGTTGAGTTTAGATTTTTGTAAAAAGACTTTGTAAAAAACAACTTCTTTGTGGGAGGCTTTGTTAAGTGAGGTATTTCTGCCATCTGTATTGTGCAAGTCCATGTAGAGCAGACTTTGCCTGCCTCTAATCTGGAACGATGTGCCCACTCTTCGTATAGGACAAGCATTATAGGAATAGTATAGTATTCTTAAAAACAAAATAGTCAATGTAATGTTGCAAAATCATCAGATCTATTTGACTCCTCCTTTGCAATCTGTTTGGTTTTTCCCTCCAGTTCTTGATGTGCCCTCAGAAAAAGACCTTCACAAAGTCCTTCAAATGTTGGAACCCCACATCTCGTTTTTGGAAGATCTGACAAAAATGGGGGGAGCAATGCGTTCAGTCCTTACTCAGGTTCTAACAAATCAGCAGTTCTATAAAGACCTTAGTTCTGGTGAGTTGGAGTTTTATTTTGTCTGAAGCAGTCTTAAGCATGTATTTTTCTAACATGCTTTTAAAATTAGTGCACCTTCTTGCTTGTTTTCATAAGGGGAATAGCAGTACCGTACTGTGGGATGAATTTTATCCTCAGCTCTGCCTTTTTCTTTCTTTTTCTCTTTGAAGAGAAATGGAGCATCTCCTCTGTTTTTTCTCCTCTTTGAAATTTGATTGCAATGACTGAGTTTCTGAAATCAACGTTAAAAGGCCAAGGGAACAAACTCAGTCCCACCACCGTCACAGTTTTAAAATCATTTAAAACTTTGACGTTTTGCTTTCATTTGCTTTTTTAACTTTTGTTGTTTATATAAGTTAGCTCTGTTTTATTTTAACTAATACTAGTGTAAACTATTTCGCGTCTGACACTGAAAGATATGATAAAGATAAATAGATAGATGGTATAAGGATAGTGACTACTCCTGTACCTTATCTCCTTCAATGATGGCAATTACTGTTCACGAAAAGTCTGCATGAAATAGCTTGTGAGAAATTCATTCAAATTACATGGCAAGAAAACATTTTTGTTGTTGCAGACTTGACAGTTCAGACATTGCTGATGATATATCAAAATATCTATCCCACAGCCTCTCCATTAAAACTTCAGTATTTTGAATGCCTGATTAAAATTAGATTAGATTAAATGCTGCTTCTTCTGTCCTTGCTCAGTTGCCAACCTCCCAAGTCCCCAAATGCTTTCTAGGCTTAGTAGAATAATTCCAGAAGATAGGAGGAAGCATGCAGCCAGACAAAAACTAAATAAAATAATGGCAGGGTAAGTTGCTACAAGTGAAGAAGACAGCCTTGCCAGTAGTCTTCTCATTGTTTCAAGAGCGCAGTGGTTCTCAACCTGGGGTCCCCAGATGTTTTTGACCCACAACTCCCAGAAATCCCAGCCAGTTTACCAGCTGTTAGGATTTCTGGGAGTTGAAGGCCAAAAACATCTGGGGACCCTAGGTTGAAAACCACTAGGTTTGAAGAACATTCCAGTCTTTGAGAATTAACAACATGCTTTAACAAAATCACAAGGTAATACAGATGAGGGAGGAGGAGGACTACAATTAGTAATTACAATACATGAGTTTTGTACGTGGTTTACAGTAGTCACACATGGGTTACATCAAGAGAAATCAGATATTTGTAATAACAATATTGCTGTTGAATGTTTTAAGAATATAATATCTACCTATTGAAAACAAGTCAAAGAACAGCACCTGATTCTCATGCATTGGATGAGTCACAGTAAATTTATTAAATGTATTTATTGTTGCAGCTGGGGTTGTAAATATGTTTTGTGCAGCAGCAAGGGTTGATTGCTAAAGTTACTTTGTATCTTTGAAATCTCTTTCAGGTAGTGGAGAAAATGCATGTACGAAAAAGAGCCATGAAAAGTACCTTGTAGCTCTGAAAGGTTCTGGACTGACATTTCCTGAAGATAAACTTGGAAGTGGAGTACAGGAACCAGGAGCTGCAGCTAGCTCTTCAGTAGTTCAAGGTCTGAATAATGCTTTTAAAATGAAGCGTTCATGTATTTCGCGGTATCATTTGGACTGAATGGTTTTCGTGAGGGTTAGAGGTAGAGATTAGAGAACAATTGCAAAAATTAGTAAAAATGCAAATTAAAAAAAATTATTTTACCTGAGAGAGCATCTCTCTAGGAATCTCTAGGTCAGCTATGGTTAACTCACATCAGAAGATTACTTGAGAAAACATATTAATCAAATCTGCCAATGATAAAATCCACTAAAGTTAAATCTACAAATATGGAGGACTAACTGGGAGAAAAGTGGTACCCTCTCTCCCTTTTTCTCATTTGTATTCCAGCTTTCTCTCACAAGTGGAGTACAAGGTGACTTACAGCATGGTAAAATATCAAATAAAACAAATCATACATATACAATATATGATAGCAGGGTTTTCTAATTATACATTAATTTTAATCTTTTATTAAACAATATATAGCTTTTTTGCTAGAATTTATGTTTTGCTGGGTACAGAAATATTTTTGAGCTGTTACTCATTTTCCAAAACTGATGAATATTCAGTATTTTTGCATAACAAAGTGGAATTGCTGTGGAAATACTAGGTCCCGTTCTATTTATGATGAGATGTACCAATTTGAATGGCCACATTATGACTCAAATGTCATTTTTGCAAGAACTTGCATATGTGCATTCTTCTAAACCAGTGGGTCCCCAGATGTTTTTTCCTTCAATTCCCAGAAATCCTAACAGCTGGTAAACTGGCTGGGATTTCTGGGAGTTGTAGGCCAAAACACCTGTGGATCCATTGGTTGAGAACCACTGTTCTAAGCAGTTAAGTGTTGCATTTATTGTTAGATCTTGAGGTGATTTGCAGGATATCAGCAATGGTATCTGACTTGCAGGGTACCAGTGGGAAAAAGTTTGTTTTGTATTTGTTTGACCCATGTGCAGATTGTATCTTTATGAGAATCAGATTTGTCTTGTTGCGAAGTGGACTTTGTGATGGGAATATTGACCCAATTTTGGTTTCATAATATTGCAAGATTAGTATAATTATTATAGTTTGAAATCTTGGTGTTCTGAGTTTGTACCAGATAGGTAAGAATAAAGCAGTTGTGTTGGCCATCTTCAGAGTTCCGTATTTTTTTTTATTGTACACCTCCCGCATAGATGAAGATATGTGGATTTTGTTTTGAAACTAAAACTCAAATTTAACAGTTTGTTCTACTAAATGTAAACTATAATGAATATTTTTATTTTTTTATGTTTCAGGTGGTACTCCTGGTTCGGGCCAAGGTGACTCATCTGATGAGGTGAGACTTGTTTAGAAATAAAATATAGTGTACTGTTAAGTAAAAATAACTAAATTAAACAAAAATAACGAAACAATTATCCCTGTCTTGTTTGTCTCAGCTAACAAGGAGGCTGTTTGTTTCATAGACACAATTTATTATGTTGAAACTACTCTTTTCAGGACTATATATTTGTTCTTTTGGTCTTCAAGCAGGAGAGTTGATAGTGGTACTACTTTCACTGAACTACTTTCAGTGAACTAATTTTAGCAATGCTGGGAATTGTGGAGTAAATAGCAAGCTTTGAAAATACCTCATTAACATGTCATTTTCACTTGCTCTGAACAGGTTTTAACTAGTGTTATGTTGGAAGGGTTCAGTGTGCCTTTCTGTCTTTTCTATTTGGTTAAAAATACTAAGGGCAATAAAAAAAGGGTTCTCCTGTAGCTTCCATTGCTAAGAATATGTTTTTATTGTTACGCACTTTCAAGTTGATTCCAGCTGATAACTCTATAATAGGGTTTTCTTGGTCCGATTTCTTCAAAAGAGGTTTGCCATTGCCTTCCTCTAAGCCTGAATGTGACTTGCCTGAGGTTACCCAGTGGGTTTCCACAACTGAACAGTGATTTGAATCTTGATCTCTCAGATTTCTAGTCCAGTATTCAAACCATTATACCACACTGTATCTTCAGGATTGCTTAGGAAAGTAACATATATTTACTTCTAATACATTCTGAGCACATTTACTTACAAGAAGGTTCTGTTGACTTCAGTGGGGACATTTTCAGATAATTCAGGATTGCAGTATAAACTGCCGTCAAATTTACTTTCTATCTGAATGATTGAGAAATATCTTAAATTAAAAGGGAGAAAGAGAAAAAGTGCTTATAGTGGAAAACAGTAAAGGCTCTTATTTTGGAGACATTTCATATTTTCATCCAAGCATTTTCAGAATAAGATGTAAAGTGGTTTAAATAATTTTGATATCTTCTTGTCTTGTAAACCGTCTGTTTAATACAAGAATGAAAACAGCAGCGTAGGAGAAGAAAAGAAAGGAAATCATTGGCGTTTCAAGACTGCCCGTCTCTGGTCTAGGAAGCAGCTCTTGATTGTTATAATAACATACCGTTCTATCTCCCCGAAGGGACTCAAGGCGGTTTCCAAAGAGTACGAAAACAAATACAAAACAACGTACAATAAAATATAACAAAAATACATCATAGATAAAACACAGCAATTTCAGTTAAAAAACAATCGCAGTGATAGCCTTCGATCAAGGGGCAGGAAACATTAGTCAGGGCGAGGCTGGCCTTAATCCATTTTAAGGGTAGATGAGAACTTATATACCTATCTTAGGGGCAGGTGATGATTGTTAGATGAGAAAGGTTTTACTGAAGCACTTTCTGCATATGTAAGCAACCAAACATC
The DNA here is from genome assembly GCF_035594765.1 of Anolis carolinensis. NCBI lineage: Eukaryota > Metazoa > Chordata > Lepidosauria > Squamata > Anolidae > Anolis > Anolis carolinensis. The sequence continues at coordinate 211,709,052 of NC_085841.1, read as the reverse complement.
CTGTGCTAAAATCACTTTTTGATGTTATCCTCTGGTTTCAGACACACTTGATTGTGCTTGCACGTTTTCATACAGATATGCACATACACGTGCACACATGGAAATGAGGTTACTGTAGCAAAGAATAATCTACTTTTGAACAAATATTACATATTTACTTTTAATCATTAAAAGAAAACATAAAATCTTAAAATGATAAGATTTTATGATCTTAAGAGTATTTCTTTGATAAATTACTGCCCCAGGACCATACTACAGTTTATGATTTACTTTTATCAGAAAAAAAACACCAAAAATTTGAATTTTCCCCAGCAATACCACTTTATTCGTTGAATGCATAATACATAATAAAGAGATAACATTTCTCAATAAATAAATGACATGCATCTTACTTTATTTTTTGAAAACGTACAAACATAGCACGTGCAATTAAGATGTTTTATCTTTGTTCTCAAAATCACAGGAAGATCAGGATGGTAGCCAAGGTGTAGGAAAGCGCAAGAGGGTAAAGCTAAGCACCACCACCAAAGGTACATGGCTAAGTGTTGTATTGTTTTGTATCTTGTGTTTTGTATCTTATGGTAACTAAGATTTGTAGTTTTTAATCATTGATAGGAATATGCAATATAATAGTATATTTCCGAGATGTGAAATGAAACATGAATGAATATTAAATATAATTGCTTGAATGTACAAAGAGGCAGCTTTGGTCGCCTTCATGGATGACCTATGCAGAGTAAAACAAACACCATGGGGGTGTGAACTCTTCCCTATGCTATTCAAAGCATGCGATCATGCATGCATGCAAGCAAGCAAGCGTACACACACACACACACACACATGGTAGAGTTCCGCTTATTCGAATTTCTCTTATCGGATGTTCCGTATTTTCCGACGCGCCTCCAGGGGCTTGACGGCGTGTCGTATTCTCCCTGCTGCTCATGGCTGCCTCTGCCACTGTGTCTGCCTCCCCCTCCTCCGCATCTCCTCCTTTGCCTCCTCCTGGGGCAGTCCGAGAAAGGGAGCACTGCTGAGCCAGAGGGAGTTCGAGAGAGGGAAAAGGACTTTTCTCTCCCTCTTCCTCAGGCTGCCCCAGGAGGATGCGAAGGAGGAGGCAGTGGAGGAGGGGAGGCAGATGCAGCAGCAGAGGCAACCATGGAAGGTAAGGGCCCAGGCCTTTGGAGAAACCTGGAGCACGTTGCTAAACAGCAACGCATCCCCGGGTTTCCCTAAGCCAGGCCTTTGCCAGAGGGAGGAAACTCTTCTGTCCGGTAAAGGCCCGAGACTTTGGGGAAACGCGGAGCGCGTTGCTAAACATCTATGCGCTCCAGGTTTCCCTAGGCTAGGCCTTTGCTGGAGGGAAAAAACTCTTCCCTTCGGTAAAGGCCCGGGACTTGGGGGAAACACGCAGTGTGTTGCTAAATAGCAACGCGCTCTGTGTTTCCCTAGGCTGGGCCTTTGCCGGAGGGAGAAAACTTTTCCCTTCGGTAAAGGCCCGGGACTTTGGGGAAACTCAGAGCACATTGCTAAACAGCAATTTGCTCCGGGTTTCCCTAGGCTGGGTCTCCCTATTATCCAACAGATCCGGTTATCTGACACTTGGCCCGCCTGTTTAAGTCGGATAACCGGAACTCTACTGTGTGTGTGTGTGTATATATATATATATATATATATATAGAGAGAGAGAGAGAGAGAGAGAGAGTGTTACACTTTAAAAATGTACTTATTCCAACTTACATACAAATTCAACTTAAGAACAAACCTACAAAACCTATCTTGTTCATAACTTGGGGACTGTACACATGCTCTATGGCAATGGTTCCCAAACTTCAGTCCTCCAGGTGTTTGGGACTTCAGCCCTTGTCAGTTTGGCCAATATTCAGGACTTCTGGGACCTGAAATCCCAAATATCCGGTGAACCAAATTTAGGAACAGCTGCCCCATGGAATGAAACATATGGAATGAGGATAGTTGTTAGAAGTTTAATCATAGTTGATGATATCGGCAGCATCAGAGTTACATGGAAACTTGTATTTTTACATGATAGAAAAGTCTGCTGTGAATAAAACAGGATTTGCAGTTACTGTGTAAGATCAAGGCTTGCGTAAAATTTGTATTGACATCTCTGAAAGTGTACTTCCTTGTATCATGAAGTTGATCCAGTTTAGTTTTTTCATCAGCACCTACAAAAATTGACTGATAAACTTTAGATATGATGGGAAACATGGATTTATTGGATGCATTTCCCATCGCTCTTCAACATTAGCTGTCTGCTAAAAATGATGGGAGTTGTAGTCCAATAACAATAGAAGGGTCACCTGCTATTCATCCCTGCTCTTGATCCTTGGATTTTGCATTTCTATTAAGAAATGTTAATGAATAATGTTAAAATATTATTGTTGATGTAACTGCATTCTCTGATGCTTTGCCCTTGTTTCTGTCTTCTTCCAATTGTAATTCTATTTAGATCAGTCCATCATGGATGTTTTGAAGCATAAATGTTTTCTAGAAGAATTATTGTTTTGGACAATAAAATATGAATTTCCACAGAAAATGGTAACTTTCTTACTCAACATGCTTCCAGATCAAGATTATAAGGTATGTATGTGTTTGCACTTGTCTCTTTTATCAAGATATACGTTGTAGTTTTTAAGCATTTTGCAAGGGCATAAAAATACTATTATGGAAAGAGTCCAAATTCAGCTTTCCTTACCCTAGCAGTGTTTCTGGTAAAAACATTGTGAAAGATAATAAATTGGAATTAAGTTAGAAGGAGCAGAGAAATTTATTTAAAAATAACTGCTGAACTCTGTGTAAATAAACATAGCTAGTGGCTCTTCATGATTGACTGACATTGGCTTGGAGTTCTGTTCTTTGTCTTTTATAACTGTCAGTGGGAACTACTGTGACTGCAACTCCAATTCTCTGATTTTCAGCAGTGAAGTATACATTACTTGTATTACAGTGAGAAGCACTATATGAATTTATTCTCTAGTTGACACAAACACCATTTTTGAACTAGTTTATGGATATTTACTAGTAGACATCTAATCTGACACTATGCAGAGTGAATGTTGTATTTAGATTGAGCCACAACCTGTACAATTGATGAACGTATCTTTACCTCTTTGCCCCTTGTGTGATCCTATCTGCATCAACATATTTCTTGTTCTTTCTGTCATTTTTGTATTCATATTTTAAACCTATTTTTATAGTTTTCTTTATCTGTTGAAACACACAGATATAACATATACTCCATTTTATGATACTGGGTACACTTTTTTTTGCTAAGGGGGCATGTCTTTGTGTGAGTTTTTAAACCCATTAATAGTCTGCTTCAGTTTGTAAGGACAGACGTTTTAAAAAATGTGTTATGAAGTTAATTCTGTGACTGTACAGAAACTATATTTTGTTGCCAGAAAGTTAATTATACAATATAGCATCTTAGCCTTGATTTTGGACTCTATGTTCTGTGACCATTAATATGAAATTGTTACGGGAGGTCATACAGAAATTAGGATGGAAGTATTGTCAGATATATTGATGATACTCACCTCTATCCATTTAGTCTAATTGATGTGAAGCACTCATTGGGATGTCTTGCTGAGGGGGCAGTGGTTATGACCCTTCTCATTGGAGTTACCACTTCACTTGCTTGACTACTTGAGAAGCAGGGGATTCATTCAATTGCTGTGGTTAAGGGCACTTTTTAATCAGCTGAGGGTCACAGTTCATGTTGCATCCAGTCTGGACATAGAATATTACTACAGTTATCTATGCTCTGATAACCCCACCATTGGATTACCACAATAATTCGTTCGTGAGTTTTCCTTTGAAAATGACTAGGAAGCTTCCGCTGATCCAAATAGGTCAGCAAGCCTCTTATCTAGGAATAGACAATATAATCATAGTAATGTTGTGGTCTATACCGTCTGTTAGTTTTCTGCTCTATTCAATCTATTGGTATTAAACTTTATAGACCTTAAATAACTTGGGGCTAGATTGCTTGGAGGACTGTCTCCCATATATACTGACTCAGGCCCCTCTCATTGGTAGCATTGAAGCAAGTTAGGTGGCAAATGGAAAGAATAGTAGTGTTCTGATCAAGGAATGAATTTCCTAGGGTGCATCTAAACTGTAGAATTAAGGCAGTTGGACACCACTTTAATTGCCATGGCTCAGTGCTGTGGAAGCATAGGATGTGAGGTTTTATAATATCTTTGGCCTTCTTAGCCAAATAGTGCTGATGCCTCACAAAATGACAAGTCCCATGTTCCATAGCATTGAGCCATGGATGGCACTTAAAAGGTTGTCAAACTTCATTACTTTTATAGTGTAGATTCACTTTTAGATGCCTATGTTTTGATTGCACTAGATACATTTTTTTTAGTTTTCCTTGGGTTTTGAAGTCTTTATGCTGTTTTTATGTATTTTAGATGCAGGTACAGTAGTCTCTCACTTATCCAAGCCTCGCTTATCCAAGCCTCTGGATTATCTAAGCCATTTTTGTAGTCAATGTTTTCAATATACCATGATATTTTGGTGCTAAATTCGTAAATACAGTAATTACAACATAACATTACTACGTATTGAACTACTTTTTCTGTCAAATTTGTTGTATAACATGAAGTTTTGGTGCTTAATTTGTAAAATCATAACCTGATTTGATGTTTAATAGGTTTTTCCTTAATCCCTCCTTATTATCCAAGATATTTGGTTATCCAAGCTTCTGCCGGCCGGTTTAGCTTGGATAAGTGAGACTCTACTGTACTACTATTTTTTCTTCTGTTACATTATTTATGTATTTGTGGTTTTAGTTGTTTTTATGTGAACTCTCTGGAGAACATTGGGTAGTGTTGAAATGCAATAAGTGAGTGAAATAAATACTGAGCTTTGTATGAAAGAAGCAAGTTGTAGTGCTAACATTTGTTTTCTACCTTGCAGATTGCCTTCACTAAAACTTTTGTGCAACATTATGCTTTTATTATGAAAACACTGAAGAAAAGCCATGAATCTGACACCATGTCAAACAGAATTGTACACATTAGTGTCCAGCTGTTCAGCAATGAGGAGCTAGCACGTCAAGTGACAGAAGAATGCCAATTGCTTGATATTATGGTTACAGTCTTGCTGTATATGATGGAGAGCTGCCTTATTAAAAGTGAACTGCAGGGTGCGGTGAAGTCAGATCTTGCCTTTAAGATTTTTTTTACATAGAAGTTTTTTATGTGCTGTAATCCTATGATTTTCAAATGTAACATCTGCCTTAACATTACTGAAAACATACTTGGCAAGCTGTAGATGCAATACATATGTGAAAGTGAATGATATATGGAAGAATTCTGATTAGTATGCAGGAATTTATTTTTTATATAAAATGTACATTTTGTATCCTTAAACATTTTAATTTTCTTTTAGATGAGGAAAACAGTTTACATGTGGTAGTGAATTGTGGGGAAGCACTACTAAAAAATAATACTTACTGGCCTCTTGTTAGTGATTTCATCAATATCCTTTCACACCAGAGTGTGGCTAAGAAATTCTTGGAGGATCACAGGCTGTTAGTAACGTGGATGAACTTTGTGTCATTTTTTCAAGGTATGTGGTACTTTTTCGATTCAGACTGAACTGTCTTTGACTGGGTGATGAAAATTTGGTGGAAATTTTAAAAGAATGTTTGCAGGTGACTCAATATTGACCATACAGTCTTAATTTCCTCTAAATTCATCTGGAAATATAATTTACTGCCAAATATAGTTCCTCTTTAATTTATTTAATTCATTTATATCTCACCTTTCTCCCAGTATGAGGCCCAAGGTTTAATTGGAACTTGTATTTTTGGGAGGTGGATTTGAGGGGGAAACTATCCTATTTCAAAACAGATACAATCTTCTGTTTAAAAACACAAGTCTTTCTACAAACCAAAAACTGTGGTTAATGACAAAGAGTTTTGCTTGTGATCTAACTTTGAACATGATATTTAAAGATATCGTGTTTTTAGGTTTACCATTTTTGTCCTGGGGAATAAACGATTTAAATGAGGTCGCATCGAACTCATTGGGATTACATATCAGCAGTTCTAGGGCTGCAAGTTTCATGTTGCTTAAGATGTTTGGAAAGGACCTTGCAGTTGCGCAGTGCCTTGCCTTATCCCCATTCTACCTTAACTTTTATCACTTGTATGCATGCAAGTCAGGTCACGTACATGTCCTAAACAGCACTCTATCTGAAATACTACCATCTGAGCCGTAAACATCATGGGCTAGGACCACAGTGAGCTATTCAGGATTTTTAAACTGCAACTCTCATAATCCTGAACCATTAGACCATTGTATTTATTTGAGTTGTTATCTGAAATACCTGCACAGCCCCAGGTTGCCTATTAATGCTTCAAGACTTAGCACTTTATCACACTAGAGCTTAAAGATTAGGTAAAGAGTGTTTAAACCCTGTGGTTTCCTGCTGGAGAATTCTGAGGTTTGTAGTTTAGTGAGGTCCAGGACCTCTCTGGTTGAGCAATTTTAAGGCCCCTCTCTAAACTACAAACCCCAGAGTCCTGAAATAGGCAGCGACAGGGCATAAAGACTCTTTACTTACTCTTTAAGCTGTGGTGTGATGAGGTCCTTAAAGGGTTTTTCCCTTTAAGGGAAAAAGAATGTTTGTGAGACCAGGCACTGTGAATGTCAAATAATGTCAAGGCTTTGAGCATCGACAGTGGCCATAAAGACTTCCCGTCAAGTACAGCCATACCTCAGTTTACAAAACCTCTTGTAGCAAAGCTTTTTTCTAATTAAGAAAAGTCATACTCACCCCAAACCCAGAACTGGCTAGGCACGCCTAATGGTATGTGGGACGGGGAAAACACCTGGACCTTGTGCTGCTTCCACAGGCCAGTACTGAACTGATTTCTCAGCTGACAGTGACCTCTTCTCAGCTTGGAAGGCATTCTCTTTCCCCTTTAATGGGATTTAAACCTTTCCAGCTCCCTCAGTTGTAATCAGATGCTTCCTAAGGGACAGACTTTAGCTGCCTTTGAAGCCTCACACACCTGCCTAGTTCAAACCTTGTGTGTCTGCCCACCATTTGCAGGAACCTATTTATGTTCTTTTAGTGTTATTTCCATTTCAGGTACCAAAATTTCTGTTAAAGATGTCATGCTCAAGAACACATCTAATTTGTTAACTGGGCTATACCTGTAGTTAATCAGGACTGGTGGTAATCTTCAGTGAGCTTGTACAATAGTGCTATTGATGCCACTCCCCTTGCCAGTGTTGTTGCTACCACCATCAGATAGTACTTATTTTCCCTGCGAAGTCATTCACAACCCTCTTGTGGTGGTGACAGCAATTTAGGACAGGAGCCTGGTGATAGTTTGGCTCAATTCTTAAATACTATAAATTCTGGTATCGTATAGAGTAATGTTCTGACCCTGATACTTATTGGTCACCCATAGTGAAAGTTACTTTTATTATTTGGTCCATGACAATACATGTATAATAATTAATGTAAGATTAGAGTAATAATTGCAATCTAAGACAATTTTCCGATCAAGACAATACTAGGACAAGATTAGGGCTCAGAGCAATGGGTTCAAATTACATGAAAGGAGATCACACCTGGACATTAGAAAGAACTTTCTGACTGTAAGAGCTGTTCAGCAGTGGAACACTCTGCCTCAAAAGTATGGTGGAAGCTCCTTCCTTGGAGGCTTTTAGACAGAGGCTGGATAGCCATCTGTTGGGGATGCTTTGACTGTGCTTTTCTTGCATGGCAGGGGGTTGGACTATATGTCCCATGTGGTCTCTTACAATTCTTTTATTCTATGATTCTATAATTCATTTTGCTAAATTGATGGGCTTCTTGCCTTCAGAAGACATGTGGACTCTTGTTTATAGCATTTTTGGTGAAGTAACCATGTCTTTTGTGACTAAACTTTTATCTGTGGCCTGCCTATGGATATGAATGGGCAGTGTGCAGACTGTGTGTGCCCACTGTTGCTCCCCATCAGAAACCAACAACACTAAGTATATGGCACTTTGAGAAACATGCTCCTGAAATAATAATAATAATAATAATAATAATAATAATAATAATAATAATAATAATAATAATATATTTCTTATAACCTGCCTCCATCTCCCTGAAGGGACTTGGGGCAGCTTAAACGGGGACAAGCCCTAAAAACATCAGTTTGATGTACAATTAAAACACAATACAAATTACAAGATTAAAACATAGCAAAACAATTATTTAAAACATCTTAAATTATTTAAAACACATGCCTTTGCCTTGTGTATGTCAGGTTTTATTGTTTACAAAGGGTATGCAAGATGAAATAGTAGAATAGTGTTTAGCTGGAATGTTTTACAATATTATCTCAATCTTTTTTAAGGGATGAATTTAAACAAGCGGGAACTTAATGAGCATGTTGAGTTTGAATCCCAGACATATTATGCTGCTTTTGCTGCTGAGCTTGAGGCCTGTGCCCAGCCGATGTGGGGGCTACTGTCACATTGCAAAATCAGGGTAAGTTGAGCTCTTTTTTTCTTGAGTGGTTCTTCAGTGACAAAGTGCTTTGAACAACAATGGGCAGTTGTAACAGATGGAAATTTCCAGTCAGTTGGTCTGAATATTTAGACCAAAATCTGAGAGTTATTAAATAGATATAATTGTAGGAAAAGATAAGTCAGAAATAGAGAATTTTTATAATTTATGTGGACATTATTTATTTACGACATTTATGCTCTGCCTTTCTCAACCCCAGAGAGGACTCAAGGTGGTTTTACACATAGGCAACTATTCGATGTCTTAAAAACAGTGTACAATTCAAATGGGCATTGAAAGAGAATTATAAAATACATTAAAACAATTAAAACAGTAAATTCGCAATTAATCAGGTAACCCACAAGTGTAATCCAGGTCCATATATGTTTATTGTACCAATTTTCCAAAGGCTTGGTCACAAAGCCACGTTTTCAGTCTCTTACGGAAGATCAGAAGGGAGGGGGTTGATCTAATATCCCTGGAAAGGGAATTCTATAGCTGAGGAGCCACCACTGAGAAGGCCCTGTCTCTCGTCCCTGTCAATCTTGCCTATGAGGAAGGCAGGACCGAGAACAGGGCCTCCCCAGATGATCTCAAACTCTGAGATGGTTCATAGAGGGAGATACGTTCGGACAGGTAAGCTGGGCCAGAACCGTTTAGGGCTTTAGAGGCTAAAGCCAGCACTTTGAATTGTGCTTGGTAGCAGATTGTCAGCCAGTGGAGCTGATGCAATAGGGGGGTTGTGTTCTTCCTGTACTCCGTTCCGGTAAGCAATCTGGCTGCTGCCTGTTGGATCATTTGAAGCTTCCGAGCAGTCTTCAAAGGCAACCGCATGTAGAGCGCGTTGCAGTAGTCTATTCGAGATATAACCAGAGTGTGGACTACCCTGGCCAAGTCAGACTTCCCAAGGTACGGTCGCAACTGGTGCACCAGTTTTAATTGTGTGAATGCTACCCTGGCCACTGCCGAAACCTGGAGTTCCAGGCTCAGCTATGAGTCCAGGTGAACTCCCAAGCTGCGAACCTGCATCTTCAGAGGGAGTGTAACCCCGTCCAACACAGGCTGTAACCCTATACCCTGTTTGGCCTGCAACTGTCCAGGAGCACTTCTGTCTTGTCTGGATTCCATTTCAATTTGTTTACGCACATCCAGACTGTCACAGCTGCCAAGCATCAGTTCAGGACCTGAATAGCCTCCTTAGTAGCAGGTGGAAAGGAGTGATAGATTTGAACATCATCTGCATACAGATGACATCGAACTCCAAAATGCCAGATGATCTCTCCCAACGTTTTCATGTAGATGTTAAACAACATGGGAGATGGGATTGAGCCCTGTGGGACCCCACAGGACAATGGCTGTGTGGTTGATCAGGTGTCTCCCAAAAACTCCTTCTGGAGCAATCCTCCAGGAAGGACTGGGTAAAGGTAAAGGTTTCCCCTGACGTTAAGTCCAGTCGTGACCGACTCTGGGGATTGGTGCTCATCTCCATTTCTAAGCTGAAGAGCCGTCGTTGTCCATAGACATCTCCAAGGTCATGTGGCCAGCATGACTGCACGGAGCGCCATTACCTTCCCGCCAGAGCGGTACCTATTGATATACTCACATTGGCATGTTTTTGAACTGCTTGGTTGGCAGGAGCTGAGCTGCTGAACTTGCGGACTGAAAGGTGCCAGGTTCAAATCCTGGGAGCGGAGTGAGCGCCCGCTGTTGGCTCAACCAATCAGCCGATTGCCTATCTGCTCTTAGGCAACCATGGAAAAAAAAGTAGCCTTTGTTGACAAAGCCTCAACTTCTCAGGGCAAGAAAGTATATCTGGATGGTGCCTTGGTGCCCCTTCATATCTCGGGTGAATGGAGGGAAGACGTGAATGTATGAGATCTTTTCCCAGTATCACTGAGCGCACAGATTCTGTTGGAATATATTATCTGAAGATACTCATGAGAACTAGTACATCTCTTCATGACAATTCATGACAGGAAAGAAATATTTCACATCAGACTTTTCCTCCCTCAGTGGAATCTAACACATAAAATAGAGGTCAGCTACAAAACACATTGAGAAGACCATTGTGTTTACAAGCATTGTTAGGCAAAAAAGGACTTATCTGTAATGAAGGTTTAAGGCTATTAATAGTGCCTGGGCATCCATAAGCCATCTTGGATCTCACTTTGTGCAAAAGGTGGGATATAAATTCACTCAGTCAGTCAGTCAATCAATCAATAAGATGCTATCCTATTACTGAGAAGTGTTTTCAGGCACTTAGTTGGTAATTTGTAGAAGTTAGTAGAGAACTTGCTTATATTTGGCAAAACTTTAAAAAAATAAATCTTCCTGGCAATCTAATGCAAAAATACAGATACAAGATATGATACAGAAAGAATATCCTAAAAGTATTTTTCTTGGATAAATAAAATTAGAAAAATACCTTTTCTTTATGTGACAGCATAGAATGTGAATAAAATAGATAAATAATAGCTTGTCGGCATCCGTTTTTTTTTCTTTTCATGACTTTGTTATCAGAAAGTTTGACTTTTCTTATCTCACCTCCCCCCCCCCCCCCCCCCAATATTGGAATACAGTGGTAGTTCCATAAAGTATATCCATAAACAAGGACTGTTCTGGGACTTTGGGGTTAGACATAGCCTGAGATTTAAAAAAATCTCAGGATTGTATGCTATCTTATTCCCTCACAAGAGAGGAGAAAAATAACCAAGAGAACTTTGAGTTAAAAAGTAAATTTCATCTCAGCATTTAAGAATGCTTTTTTCCTCCTAAAAGAGATTTTCTAGCTTACATACTCAGCATTATCTCTCCAAAACAAGAAAGCAGAGAGCGAAGTATGCAAGTCTCTAAGCATGTCCCCAAAATTGATTAGAGTATTTGATTCTGGGGCAAAATAACAAATCAGACAATTCTCTAAGTGTTAAATCTAGACTGATGGGTTCTTTTGGTTGATGCATTTTGTCATTTGCTAGTCAGTGGTTCCCAACCTTTGGTCCTCCGGGTTTTTGAAATTTCAGCTCCCGGAAGCCCCAGCCAGCTTGGCCCATTGCCAGGAAGTTCAAAACATTTGGAGGAATAAAGATTGGGAACTACTACAATCATACAGTATAAAAAGAAATCTGGGGAAGGAATCAAGAGCACTCTGGTACCATTAGATTCTTTCTCGTTTTTTTTTTTAGTGAAACAAAATAAAATAGCTATCTTTAATTGTCCAACATTTTTTCTTAGAATTATTACTTGATGTGTAATAGACACTGTTATTTTTTAAGTTGTGTTTTAGAGACAAGACAAATGTGAGAAGCCCCAACCTGCCTGTTATTGTAATAGCTGAGAACAAGTATTGTTTCAGTTTCTGCAACATTTCATAACTTTTTTTCAGGAGACACAAGAATACACACGAAACGTTGTCAGATACTGTCTGGAAGCACTTCAGGATTGGTTTGATGCAATCAACTTTGTAGATGAGGTGTGTGTATTTTATGTATTAAACCTGGTATTGTGGGTTAGATGGAAAGTGTCTTCATATTATCTTTCCAATTAAACTAAGTGAGTGTTTTATTTTTATTTTTTGTTTTTGTGTCTGGAAATGTCTCATATTCCAGTCTTACTAAATCCCAGAAACCTTGACTTCACACTTTCATATGCTTTGGATTTTTTGTGCACTCACAAAAGTTAAGCATAGGTAGCTCCATTTGGGAACTGTTTCTTAGGGAATGCTCTATGTTGTGTTCTTAAGTTCCTCTCTTCAGTTGTGAGTTCTGAAAGATTTTATGCTTAGTAGTAGTACCCACTTCCACACATAAGAAGTCCCTTAGTCCCTCACCCCTCACACTGATGCTTTTCTCTACTGCTCCTGTAGGTGCCCTTTCTTTATTGTCCGTCATCTACCTATTTTTCTCTCCTTGCCTCCCTTTTCCTCTGCTCCTAATTGTTTGTTCCCTCTCCCTTCCCTGGTTTTGTTTGCTGATTTTTCAGCCTTTCTTTCATCTCCCATACCTGCATATAGCATTTATCTCCTCAAACTTTCCAAAGATTTTGAGGGACCTGAAGAGGGAAGCATTAGCTCTGCCTGTATGTCGTTTTGTTGTTGTGCCTCTGGCCCATGTGGAGCTGATCAGAGATGCCCTGTAGAAACTGATGGAGCAGACCTGATGGTAGCTTTTTGATTTTTAGGAACATCAACCCCCTAGTACATAAAGATGGTACACAACTCTACAGATGATTCCAATTTGCTAAAATTAATTCCTCTGATGAAAGAAAACCCCCAATAGCTCAGACTTGCACATGCCTAAAATGTTCTTAGTATGCATGCCAAGTTTCAAAAGTTTGTGGTTTTGGAACTGTGGCAAAATAGACAGATGAACACATAGTCTCCTAAATTAGTATAGATTTTAAGTGGAAGTAGGGCTTTTGAAGGTTCTGCTTAACTAGTGTAACACTTGCTATTGCTATAATTGCGAGTGCAGAGGATTTCAATGTTATGTGGACATTTTGGAAGATCCAGTGTCTTGTGTTATATTTCCTGCTGGTTCAAAAAGATGCCTGTCTTTGGGACAAGAGAAATGATTACCAGGATTCTTAAACTGCTTAGTCAAAACTGACCAGAATAGTTTTCAATCTGTATTTTCTCTTCCGCCTTGTGGAATCTGCTCTATAGTTTGGCTCTGCTTTTTAAGTTATTGGGGTATGTGTTTTGGAGTAGCTGTGATGGGATGATGTGGGTCTCAGAAGCCATGAGATAGAAGCAGAAATTCAGTAAGCCTGCATGAAAATTTCTTATTCAATATTCTGAGTTCCTCTTTAATCTAGAGGAAAGAATGTATGAAGCAATTTAATACTCCAAGGATACAATAGCTTATTATTTTTGATGCTAAATTACTTTTGTTTTCTTTGCAGCCTACGCCTAATCAAGTCACTTTTCATTTGCCATTGCATCGTTACTATGCAATGTTTCTGAGTAAGGTAGGCTCAATTTTTTCGGGGAGAAAAAGGACATTATTTATGTGGAGTTGTAGTTTGTGTCCAGTAAATGTGTTCTTGGTTTTTTTTTAATAGGCTGTTAAATGCCAAGAATTGGACCTGGATTCTCTTCTTCCAGACCAAGAGATGTTGATGAAGCTAATGGTTCACCCGCTCCAGATTCAGGTAAATTTACTGTTTTGGTTTAAATATACTGCAAACATTTTTGTAAAACTGCCAGAATTAATAAAACATTCAGAATCATCTTACGTTCACTTCTTTGCAGTTGAATGTCTGATCAATTGATGAGAACTTCAGTGTTTTAGTCTGTGGTATACAAACATATAGCTATACAGATTTTTTGCAGTATATCATAAAAGTATTTTTATTTATTAATACTTCCTGAGTTTCTTTAAGAGTTTTAATGCAAGATACTGCTCACTAATCCTATTTTGAAGTGGCATGGCAATACAGATATAAGCACAGAAAAAGGTTAAGAATCACAACTGGAACTTTAACAAAATGCACCTGGATTCCTTGGAACCATTTCTCACCTGCTACACTAAAAACATTCAGTTCCCTGACATATTTGAGATTTCCCTGGATTACATCTGTTGTAATTATTTGTGAAGGACAGGGAGTAGAAGTAATATTTTGATTCCTGTAGAGACTTTGTGGTATTTCAGAAGTTAAATATATTAGTATTGATTGAAACATTCTGGAAAACACTGTTAACATGCTAAAAAGGGATGGGGGGGGGGGGGTCTAAGCCTTTTCCCCTATTTTAGAATAAACAAAATAAAATGACACACCGAAACAATTGATTGTCAATAACTTCTCAAGACCAAAAATTAAAAGCTTTTTTCTTCTTTTCTTTTTAGGCAAGCCTTTCTGAAATCCATAGTAATATGTGGGTGAGGAATGGTCTGCAGATTAAAGGACAAGCCATGACATATGTCCAGTCTCACTTCTGTAATTCCATGATTGATCCTGACATTTATCTGTTACAGGTAGGTTAGTAATTTTTGTGATCTCATCTGTTCTACATCAGTAGATTGCTGAACAGTGACAACTAACCTACATATTGTGCTTTTTTGAAAAACAGGTCTGTGCGTCTAGACTTGACCCAGATTATTTTATTTCCTCAGTTTTTGAAAGGTGAGTTAATGTGTATAATTTATTAAATTAAAGAAATGTACATCACATTTTGAAAAACACTACGGCTTGCAGTGAAAAAAAAGGTCATGAAGTTGCAACCCATTATTTTTATTATGTATTAATAAACATTTAATATAATTTTTCATTGCAAATACTCCAAAGTAGTTTATGATAAAAAAGATTCAATTTAAAAATAGCTAAAAATATGAATAATGCTAAAACTGTCAGAGCAATAAAATAATTCATGCAAAGTAGAGGTAAATACTAATGTTAATAATCAGGAAAGTAACCAGGAAAACAGCTGGAGAAAGAAACGTGTCTTTAATGGATGACAGGATCACTCCATGCTGATTGTGCTCTGCATGTTGTTAGTATTATTTTAATATCTAATTTTGATATAATGTTTGAAAAGGACTTCCCATTTAACATTTATAGGAATAAGGACTAGATTAGACAAATGTATCTTAGAGTACCATTTAGAGCAGGCATGGGCAAGCTTCAGCCCTCCAGGTGTTTTGGACTTCAATTCCCACAATTTCTAACAGCCTACCAGTTGTGGGTGAACTACAACTCACATCATGCCAGGTTAACCCCCTGAAACTCCATCAGTAGTTAAAGTTTGTCATGTTGGGCAAGTTTGCTTGAGATACATCATTGGTGGGGTTCAGTGTGCTCTCTGGCTGCAAGATGAACTACAGCCCCCACCTTTGTGGGTCAGTCCTCCTCAATTCCCTCCCATAGGTTCAGTTGGTCATTGGGGTTCTGTGTGCCAAGTTTGGGCCAGATCCATCATTGGTGATGGTCACAATGTCTCTGGATGTCAGTGAACTACAATTCACCCCCAAAACCCTCCAGTATATTCAGTTGGTCATGGTGGTTCTGTGTGTGAAGTTTGATCCAGGTCCATCGGCGGTGGGGTTCACAGTTTCTCTGGTTGTAGGTCAACTGCAACTCCCAGAAATCGAGGTTGGTTACTCCCAAACCGCTCCAGTATTCAAATTTGGGCGTATCAGGCATACGTGCATTGTTTGAGTTCACGGTGCTCTCTGGATTTAGGTGAACTACAACTCCCCCAAATCAAGGTGAATTCCCTCCAAAAGCTCTCCAGTATTTTTATTGGTTATGGGGGTTCTGTGTGCCAAATGTGGTCCAGGTCCATTGCTGGTGGGGGTCACAGTGCTCTGTCTTGATGCAGGGTGAACTACAACTTCCATCATGTTGCGTCAGTCCCCCAAACTCTTCCAGTATGTTCAGTTGCTGATCAATTCCGTTCTGTTTGCTGTGCAACTTAGAAAAGAGTAGGAAAGGGTTATGGGAGAGGCAGTGGGTGGGTATATGCAAATTCCGCACCAATGGAGAGACTAAGAAACACTGGGTTGTCTGTGGTGGAAGAAACACATAAAATCTAGGATGAAATTGGTCCTGTATGAAAGCCTTCACTTGGGTGGTGGGTAGTCTTGTGAAGGACACTGGCAGGGGTTGTACATGTTCACGGCGCTCGCTATAACCTTCAATGTCATTGGAGGGAAGGCCATTGGTGTCTCCGGCGTAATGGGAGCTATCGCTATTTGTAGAAGTGGGAGCCTGCCTGTGTGAGTGGGCACCCCATCCACATACACACATACATATTTTCACTTTTATTACGTTTATAGATAAGATTCACAGTGAGTAGTGATGGAAATAATAGGTTGATGGTTGAGAGGGAGGAGTAAAATGATTTGTTAGGATGTTGTAATGTATGTTTTTCTAGTTATTGCAATTTTACAAATTTGAACACACGCAAAAACGTTCATAGGAATAAATTTTGTGATGTTTACAGACAATAGTACAGTTTACAGTTCTCCTGGGTATCAGCTACCGTTGTGTGGTAAACAGAATAACAGGTGGTGCCTATATTCTTACTGAGTTTCCAGGATCAAATAACCACATATAGCAGGATGGATCCTTTGCTCTCTGTTGCTTAAGTATTATACTATATTAAAGAAAATAATTGAAATCCATCAATGACAAAAACAATTCTTTATTCAGACTAGACATGAAAAATGCATAAATAATAGAAGATAAAAGGAAGCTATGAACAGTAACAGGATTGATTAGAAGACATTTCTCTGCATTCTTAGCAATTTGACGTAAAAATTTTAAGACAAGAAAAACATGTTCAACTATTTAAGGGGGCTATATAGCAGTTGTGTGTTATGTCTGATGCTTCCCTTTCTCTGTCTTTAGCGTATTGGTTTTTTTTTTTTAATAAGCAATAGCTGATTAAGTGTGCTTCAGTACAGTAATGATCTGTGGAGGCCTCCTTCCCCCTCCCACTATACTGTTTATGGTTTAAGTACAAAAGGTGTAAATGAAGCTTTAGCAGAGGACTGAATTTTGATGGCTATGAAACGTCGTTATTATTTGCAAGGTTACCAAAAATGTGTGCACATTGTTTCCAAATATCTTTTTAGCTCTTGGCTGGGAACAACACAAAAATATCAGAAAGACAGAATCCACTTAAGAATGAAGAAAAATGATAAGATGACAGATGCTTTTAGACAAACTTAGCACAAAGTAAATACATTAAATGAAATTTTAAAGGGGTTAATACTGTACTGTGTGTCAGTGTAGCAACTAGAGAATGATATACAGGAGCATTGTCTTTGTTACAGTTACAGTGATGTCTTTGCCTGGTGATTTCCTACATCCTCATGGCACCTCTCTAGTTGTTAACAGTAACCAATTTTATCAATTTTATTTCTTCCCACCTATAGGTTCAAAGTGGTTGACCTCTTAACAATGGCTTCACAACATCAGAATACCGTCCTAGATTCAGAACATGAGAGGTCAATGTTAGAAGGCGCCTTAACATTTCTTGTCATTCTTTTAAGTCTCCGTTTACACTTGGGTAAGACTCGCTCCTGCTTTAATTGCACACCTTCAGCATCCTTTATTCAGGATTGTAAAATCCAAAATTGGTCATTGTAATTGTGACTGAGACAATTACAATTACATTTTTTGCTTTCATTGTGTTATGCAGAAAATGATTAAAAATAAAAATACCTTCAGGCTATGTGAATAAGGTATATATGAACCACAAAATTAATTTCATGTTTAGAATTGTGTCCCATCTCCAAGGAAACTGTTAGTAAAACATTTTTGTTCCTGTTTTGTCACAATTCCTCTCCAAATACTGCAAATAACGTTCAGGCTCTCTAGGTTTCTGTGATCATGCATATCTAGAAAAAAAATATTGCAAGTTAATTATCCCTTATCCATAATGCTTGGGACAAGAAGTATTCTAAATTTTGATTTTTTAAAATTATTATTTTTTGAGTACCTGTATTTGTTTGTTCATACATAATGAGTTTACTTGTATAGTTCAGCTGAAAGCTTATTATTTTACAATCATAAAATATAAATGACATCAAACTAATTTTTTATTGGAGTAAAATGGTATGTGGCCGCTTCTAAAGGTCCTTAAAGTACAGTAGAGTCTCACTTATCCAAGCTAAACGGGCCGGCAGAAGCTTGGATAAGCAAATATCTTGGATAATAAGGAGGGATTAAGGAGAAGCCTATTAAACATCAAATTATAGGTTATGATTTTACAAATTAAGCACCAAAACATCATGTTATACAACAAATTTGACAGAAAAAGTAGTTCAATATGCAGTAATGTTATGTTGTAATTACTGTATTTACGAATTTAGCACCAAAATATCATGATATATTGAAAACAATGACTACAAAAATGGCTTGGATAATCCAGAACCTTGGATAAGCAAGGTTTGCATAAGTGAGACTCTACTGTAGTAGTAAATTTTATTGATTAGCCGTTAGGCCACATCACAATACCAGACCAAACAAACTAGGCTTGATAAGATTTGATTACACTCTAATTAGTAAGTTAAATAAAACTCTTATAACAATACAATAAATATAATTAAATTGAATATGTACATCATATTTCCTTATCACCCCTAGAAAAGTCCTTACAGGGAAGCTAATTTGGCCTTTCAAGGGAGAGAATTCTATGGCTTGGGATTATTCTCTCATAGTTCCCAACTAGAAAAAGTGTGTTTTTGTTTTTGCCCTTTGTCTTTACACTCCTCTCCAGCTCCAGTTTTTTTTATTGTTGCTTGAATATAGTAACTTTTGTTATACTTGTTGTTCAGTCAATTCTCTACTGCCTACTGTTGTGCGGCTTTTCCCCAGATAACCTAGAGGTGCTAGGGATTGGACCTGCTCTAGCCCATTGGAAATGCTCTAGCCCATTTCCAGCCCAGGCCTTGTTTGGGGTTGATGTGTTTGCATTCTTGTGACTGCCTTCTCAAATAGAGAGCTTTCCTCTTCATCTCTGAAGTCATAGCAAAGGCTGAAGCCTATATTGATTTTAGATGGCTGAAGTGCTCTGAGAACATTATCACCCTGGTCATCATGGATAGCTTCATTGTTTTTCTCCAGTTTGAAAATGAGGGGAAATCTTTTCTATCGCTACTTTGAATCCTCTTCAGCTCAGAGCGGATATGGTACCTCTTTCTGCAGTTTCAGACCAGAAGAGGTTATTATTTCCTGTTATTGTTTCATTGTGTAACTCAGCCTGATGTGCTGGTTTGGTGGAAAATGAAAAATATGACCAATTAGAATGGCAGTATATGAAAATTATCTGCTTGTGGTGGCAATTAGTGTGCATTTGATTTTCATTGGTGGCTATACCTGGCCTTTGTGAATTAGAGTACGAACCCCTCCTTTTATGCTATAACCAAATTCAAGCATATATTTAGGGTCATATGGAAAGGTGGCATTCCATTGGAGTCCTATTCATCTTACTGAGAGGTTAGCTCAACTAGGTTCATTGAAACATACTCCTAAGTAGATATACATATGATGCTATTGTTATACATAAGTGCTTTTTAAACATTTACATCAACTTAATCTCTTAGATGTAAAATTTAGGTTAATTCAGTACTTCTCAAATTCAAACAAAGTTTTTTAGGACTGTACTTCATCAAATTATTGTTGAAAAAATGTTAACCAAGGCCTAAATTGAATTGTTGGTTCCTATTCAGGTAGGCCCATTGAATCAGTTACTGGATTGTAAGTGAAACATTGTGTATGAATCACGTTGGTTTGCTGTGTCCCTTGTACTAGAGATTAGCAATTAGATTTAGGCCCTAAAAACAGAGCAGATATCATCAAAGGTTGGTTCAGCTTTGAAATCTAATCCAATACATTCTTGTAGAAACTTCTGTTATACTTACTGTTCCATCTAGTTCAGTACTGTCTGCTGAATGGGACATAGATGCCTATGCAAGCCGACATCTTAAATATATTCAGTCATAATATGTATATTCATAATGAATTTTTAAGTAGAAACACCTCTACTTTCTGTCTTAATGTTAAATGGTTTTACATTATGTTAACGTGCTGTTCAATTACTCTAGGAATGACTGATGATGAGATTCTGAGGGCAGAAATGGTGGCTCAGCTCTGCATGAATGACAGGACTCACAGCTCACTACTAGATCTCATATCCTTAAATGTATTTCATCCGGTTTTTTGATGTATGGTTATTTTATTGGCATACTGTGCTTTCATTTCATCAATGAAATTATTGATAATGACAGTTTTGCACTCTAGAAAGTTATATCACAATTTAAAACTCTTTAGCAAAATACAGTACAGTGTTCCCTCACTTATTGCGGGGGTTAGGTTCCAGGACCACCCACAATAAGTGAAAATCCACGAAGTAGGGACACTATATTAATTTTAATATTTATACGTTATTTTAGTAGTTATACACTATTTTAAGTCTTTTCCAACAAATTGTGTGTTGATAAATCGCCTCCTTCTCCTCCTGTTGCCGCTTGGGCTCCTTTTCTCTCCCTTTGGCTTCTCCTTCCTCCCTTCTTTAGGCTGTAAATTGTAATTTTTTATGATTTATAATAGTCTTTTAGAGTTTATTGAAAAACCGCAAAACAGCGAATCTGCAAAAAGTGAACCGTGAAGTAGTGAGGGAACACTGTATATCTTTTTGCAACATTGAATAAATATATTTTTGTGTATAACCTTGTATAGAGGTAGTTTAAAAATCAAATACAGTAGAGTCTCACTTATCCAACATAAACGGGCTGTTGGATAATGAGGGATGAAAGAAAAGCCTATTAAACATCAAATTAGGTTATGATTTTACAAATTAAGCACCAAAACATCATGTTATACAACAAATTTGCCAGAAAAAGTAGTTCAATACGCAGTAATGCTATGTAGTAATTACTGTATTTACAAATTTAGCACCAATACATCACGATGTTTTGAAATCATTAACTACAAAAATGCGTTGGATAATCCAGAATGTTGGATAAGTGAGACTCTACTGTAAATGAAATTATCACTCTAACTGTTTCTACCTTTGGTTTAGGGGTATACACCATCGCATCCCTACCACTTTTCAATCACATTTTATTTCTAAAATAGGAACATGGGATTTAAAGTGATACTTTTTTCCCCATTGAGGCAGACTGGACATTATGTCCAGATTGTTTATTTGAAGTTGAAATGTAAATTTCTTTTAAATTTGTAGTGTATAGTGTGATGCTGGAAGGTGCAGATCAGTATTATAATATTTCTCATTTAGAGGTGAAATTAGTTTTGTTTTTCAGATCCCAACCAAAGAGTTAATTATAAAACAAGCTGAATAGTTGAGGATAGCTGCAGCCTGTTCGTTTTTTTTGCGATTACACATTACACTGGATTTTAAAAATGGATTAGTAATACCACCGAGTATAGTATTCATACAATTACATTCCATTTTGTGTCTTTTGAAATATGAAGCCATTTATAAAGAATGAATAACCAGCTACAAGGAAAGGTTTGGCATTAAAGTTTAAAATCTTCGTATGAAAGGCATTCACTGTACAGTATTGACCTATTGTGGTAAAATTAAATAGTTGCAGTGTCCTAAGGCTATATAAAATAATCCAGTGGTTCTCAACCTGAGGTCCCCAGATATTTTTGGCCTACAACTCCCAGAAATCCCAGACAGTTTACCAGCTGTTAGGATTTCTGGGAGTTGAAGGCCAAAAACATCTCGGATCCCAGGTTGAGAACCACTGAAATAATTGAATAGATACATGGGAATCTTGCTGCTGAAAAAATTATCATAATAATTGATATTTATCTTAACTAAAACATCACATTCCAGAAAACCCTAACCCCAAAAGTGGTATTATTCCTGGAAGCTTAAGTTTTGAATCGATGTTGTCAGCGGTGGCTGATTTCAAAGCACCTGTGTTTGAACCAGGGGGCTCCATGCAGCAAGGGATGTATACACCTAAAGGTACGTTCAGTTTTACAAGGGTTCCTGTGCAACATATGCATTATTATTAATGAGATAGTGTTAATTATATTCCTTATTTTGTTTGCATTTTACAATGTAGAAACCTCTTCCTCGGTTCTTTAATTTAAATGGTTATGTCAATGGTTCTCAACCTGTGGGTCCCCAAATGTTTTGGCCTTCAACTCACATAAATCCTAACAGCTGGTAAGCTGGCTAAGATTTCTGGGAGTTGTAGGCCAAAACACCTGGGGATCCACAGGTTGAGAACCACTAGGTTAAGTGATTCAGTGATCAAGATAGAAGCAAATTATCCTAAAATGTATAGGGAATTAATGACATTCAGGCAAATAAGAACTTTGTTTGTCCCAATTAATTATTTCAACAAGCCGTTTGGTTGTTAAAGTTAATTATTATTGTGAACTGTTAAATCAGTGTTTGTAAGAAAGTTTACACAAAACTGGTCTGTTGTTACTGATAAAAACTGGTCTATTGGGAAAAATCTGGTTTTAAAAATGAATATGGAATACATTTTAGAAACTAATAATAATTACATTTTCTTTCTATATAAATAGCTGAAGTTTGGGATAAGGAATTTGACCCAGTTATGGTAATCCTTCGAACGGTTTATCGCAGAGATGTGCAATCAGCAATGGACAGATACACAGCATTGTAAGTTTAATATATTCTGCACCAGAAAAAATGAATACTGCTGTACTATTTTGCAATGGTAGCATGAAATGCCTTCAGTTATTTGGAACGGGAGATAGTCAAGTGTCTGTTTAAAAATGAAAAACTTAAGTGCAGTTGGCCTTCCATATTTGCAGGTTAAGCATTCATGGATTTGATTATACAGAGATCACTGTATTTCCCACTCCCCTATGCCATTTTAAACAAGGATTTTGATAAGACCAGTGTCACTGGGAAGAAATCAAACAGGTGGGGTGGCTGGGTCTGGCTTGCTTACTTTTGTGGCCAGAAGGAGGAGAAGGGGATGGGATGGGAGGAGGGCACATCCTCTAGTTTCCTTGACATCCAATTTGAATTTGTCTTTTTCCTTTCCTTTCCCAGTTTAAAGCAAAGTGGGAAAGTTCACGGAAATCCTTGGCCTCCTTACAAGAAACGCACGGATTTGCATTCAAGCTATAAAGGACTCATGGGACTCTTGCACTGCAAAACGTTACACATTGTATTATTCACTCTGCTCTATAAGGTACTGTTAAATAGTCTTTGAGTTAGACTCGTTAAGTCCTTACTTTCTATAATTACCTTTTATGAAAGTAAGTTTTGAAAATATATTAGCAATAATTGTTTATGGCCGGCCCTTCCGTTTTGCAAGCTTAACTTTTGTGGATTTGCATATTCACAGATTTGATTAATGTGGTCTATTTAGGAAGCTCTAGGTTGTGTGACTCTTTGGTTAATTTCTGCCAAACGTTTACCTTACAGTTGTGCTTGAGAATCTAGAGATTTGTAGAGGAACACCTCCTTAGGAATCTCAGAGTTCTCATGCACTTCTCAATGGTCAACCTTTGGCAGAAGTGGATCACAGCATTGTATGGGGGGGGGGGCTAAAATGGCGTTCTCTTCCATAAAAAAGTAGGAATTTTTTATTTTCCATTTTCGCAGAACTCCTTTGTTTCCTAAACCCAACAAATGTGGATGTCTGACTGTATTTGCAAGTGAAAAGAGTAATTCAGATAGAATTACTCTATCCAAAGACCTGATGCTATTTAATCCTGTATTACTTTATCAGGGCATTTTATCGTGCTTCCATTTTCAGCTGTACAAGTTTAAATGAAATTACCAAAGGAAATGAGAATGTTAAAAATGGGCATACATGGTTAAACAACTGAGATCTTTGCATTGTATCTGGCAGATATTTGTATATCTTTGTAGTTTATTCTGAACCAGAAGGCTGCTCTTTTTATCAGTATTGTTCATTGAGGCAGGGTGATAATGATATAAGGTAGACAAATATTCTTATTTTTTTCTCTAATGTGGAAATGTTTGGAGGCAGGATAAGAAAGTAATGCATATTTTGTTTTAGATACTAATGGACCATCAAAACCTATCAGAACATGTCCTTTGCATGGTTTTATACCTGATTGAACTTGGACTAGAGAACTCATCAGAGCTAGAATCGGATGAAGAAGTAAGTGCGAATGTTTTTATACCATTTGGTGAGGCATTTTCCTGTGTTACTAGCGCTACCTATATTTTAATTACTTACTTTGTTCATGTCTATGGGAAAAATCTGACAGTTTAAAAATAATTTGAAGGAGGACATCTATTTATTTCATTTACTAAATGTATAGTAAAGGTAAAAGTTTCCCCTGACATTAATTCTAGTCATGTCTGACTCTGGGGGTTGGTGCTCATCTCCATTTCTAAGCCAAAGAGTCGGTGTTGTCCAAAGACACCTCAAAGATCATGTGGCTGGCATGACTGCATGGAGCCTTCCCGCTGGAGCAGTACCTATTGATCTACTCACATTTGCAGTTTTTCAAACTGCTAGGTTGGCAGAAGCTGGGCCTAACATCAGGAGCTCACCCTGCTCACTGGATTCGAACTGCCAACCTTTTGGTCAGCAAGTTCAACAGCTCAGGAGGCCCTTTTTTGTATACTATGCTTGTATACTAAATGTATACTATGCTTTTATCTTGGGATATGTATAATCTTAAAAATGTTCCTTTGTCTTTCACATTTTATATATAATTTATCCTTTTGTGGCCACTTCATTTTATTCCCCTAGACCAGTTTTTTTTTCAAACTGTGCTCCTCCAAATGTTTTGTACTTCAGCTCCCTCAATTCCTAACAGCAGTTAAGGGAGCTAGGATTTCTGAGAGATAAAGTCCAACACCTGGAGGAGCACAGTTTGAGAAACACTGCCCTAGACAGTTGCAAGTATTTTTCTCTTTTGGTCAGTCAAAAATCCCTGCCGTTGAGTTATTAGATGCTTGATATGTGTATATGGAAATAGTGTCCTCCTAAAGTATTGTGGTTTTTATGCTAGTTCCATGGATATGGGAAGACCTGAACGTCCCTCTCCTAGAGCAAATAAAATAAATTTCTAAAGAGGATGTTGTATGTGTGTGTATAGTATCTTTTTAAGAGATTTATTTAAGTGTTCTGAGCCAAAAGAAATGATTTGTTGGGCAGTTAATGAGTTGTGAGCCAGGAAGTCTTGACTCAGTCATCAGAATATTAGGTGGTTTTAGGCAAACTATTGCTCAGTCTTTGCTGAGTAAGACAGTGCTTTACACAGTGCTGTGTACATATATTATTACATTTAACAGGGCTTATTGTAATAATTACTGAAATAATGTGTAAAAAATGAGGTGCATTGTATTGACACCTTCATTTTAATAGAGTACTCTGCAAAGACAATCATGCCCTATCTATGCTGACCATTCCCCACACTTCAAAGCTAGCTTCAAACTGTGAAGACCAGACAACCATCTCCCACAAAAGCGTGTGAAAGAAAGTGCTTAATCTGCATCAGTGCTCTGTGGTTTGTGGCATCACTATCGGGGCCTCAAACTGGTTCTAGGGTTTCCTATGTAATCTTCTGCACAGCCGAACCAATTTCTGGTTTGAAACTGCGTTAAATGGTTAATGTAGATGGAGCCTCATAAGAATCAGTAAATATTAAGGAAACAGTCATCTTCAGTGAACACAGTGAGGCTGTCATCCAGGTCTGTAGTTCTTTTTATTGTTAAATGAATTGTTAAAATTGGCACAAGTTATCTTTCTTGAGATGCTCAGGCATTCTGCAAATTACCTTATTGTGTTTTTGTTTTGTGTGTGGGTACATCAGGATTCTGGGGTAGGCCAGGAACGCTGCCATGATAGCTGGTTTCCAGGCAATAACTTGGTGTCTAACATGAGACACTTTATTAACTATGTGCGTGTAAGAGTGCCAGAGACTGCTCCAGAGGTGAAAAGAGAACCACCTGCAAGTACAAGTTCTGATGGCTCAGGAGCTTCTCAGGTGAGAGTTGCCATTGTAATGGTTCAAGATCTCTTTAGTCAATGTTGATTGTGTTTGTCCATATTGACCTTAAGTCTTTTTGCTTGTATGAGGTTAAACCTTGCTATAAATACTCTTTGTACGATATCTGTATGATACTGTGATTCTTAGGGGTTTTTAATATCCTCCTTTTCCTTCCAACTCATCAGAGTTCAAGGCACTCTAAAGGACTTCAGAGAGAGGTATTTTGTATTCTAACAACACTGTATGTAGCTTGTGTATCTAATTACAATATGGCTTTAATTGTGCTGGACCTAACTACATTGCAGTTCGGCAGTCTTAAGAATATTTTACGGTTAAGCCATCATTTTTGCAGATTTCTAATAACAGTGTGAAAAGCTATATCGCCTTATAACCTGTCCAAACTATAGTAAATTCCAAATTCATTGTGTCATCTGCCAGGAGTGATTCTTTTTTTTTTTAATTGTTTGCCTATTAGTGAAATAAATACTGGCTGGCTTTATTTGAATATGTGTGAATTTCTGCTACAGTTGATGCTAACCTTTAATAATACTGGTGTTTAGCTTCCTCATTCTCAATAAGCTTCAGTTTTGTAAAAAAAAAAAGAATGATAAATGGTTGCTAGAGTCATCTTTGTGAACACATAATTAACTTGTTTAAATGATTTATAGCCAATTTGTAATGGGGTTGCTGCCTCTTTGAGTGTAATGATGGCTCATTTTCATATACTAGATCAAATATACACTGCTTTTGTATTTCATTAGAGTCAAGGCTATTTTAAAGAAAAATGTTAAATGGAACGTAAACATCCTAATTTAGTTGTGTTGCTTTTTGAAGACAGAGCTGAAATAATGCATTCACATTAATCGTGCTAGAGAATTGTTCATGTCATGAATATAAATACTGTAAATAAACACATAAATAAATGAGGCACACATACTATAAAATGGAGTTTTCAGATCCAAGATAACTTGGTTTTTCATTTGTTTTGTTAAGTTTTAAAAACAACAGCAGTAAAAATTGAAGTCTAATTCATGAGCACAAACATTGAAATTAAGACATCATCCAAATATTATAATTCAGAAAAGAGCCAGTAGGAATAGATAGGTCTTCAAAGCATCACAGAAGACTTTTGGAAAAAATCCCGAGATATTGTAATGGAAATCCAAACCAGAAGCATCGTGCCATTGCAGTTGTCAACCTGCCTTCCTTTAAAAGTCCTCTGGCAGTGACCTCAAAGTCTAGGCAGGATTGATTTCGGGAAGTTAGTTCTTCATGTCACTTCAGTAATTTAAGTATTGTGGAAGAAATAGCTAACAGAAGTGATAGAACTATATTTTGGCCAGAGGCTGCTAGCCATGGAAGATCTCTGAGGATGATGTTCCCCATCCTAGTTCTACCACCAGTTAGCTAATGTGCTGAGAGTTTCCATATAATGGCGGCTTCTTCTTCATTCACTCAGTCATTTCCAACTCTTCATGACCTCATGGACCAGACCATACCAGAACCGACATATCTCTGGTTGTACTGATCCATTTAGTTTTCATGGCAAGAATACTGGGGTGGGTTGCCATTACCTTCCTCAGGGATCGTATTTAGTCTGACCTCTCTGTCATGACCTTCCCGTCTTGGGTGCCCCTTCACGGTTTAGCTCATGGCGTCATCGAGGCACTCAAGCCCCAACACCACGTCAAGGTAACGATCCTTTGCATAGGGATATGATGGCTTAGTTGCTATATATTTATGAATAAGGTATTTGGATGAGGAGTAGGGGACAAAGAAATAATAGGCAAAATAAACTGCATTTTGATTATTTTTGGACAGAGGCCTGCTTTTTTATAGGCCATTTTTTCCCATGGAGTCTAACTGAAGCCCATGATTTTATTTATTTATTTAGTTGCTTGCTTGCTTGCTTTATTTCTACCCCGTGGGGGGACTCAGAGAAGCTTACAAGTTTTGGGCAAAATTTAATGCCAGTATATTATGAATTGCTTTTAAATTGGCTATGACATCTTAGTTTTGTTTTATACAAATAAATATGCGTTATTTTAATTTTTTGTGGAGGATCAAGTTATACTCTCCTATAAACATTTGATAGATGTTGATGTCTGGTTGATCCTTGTGGTCTTTTCCAATGCTATCTCTCATTGCTTGATGCATTTTGAACAAATATTCGTTGATTTCTGTGCCTAATGCCATTTTCTTGTTTTTCTTAAAGAATTCAGGGACTGCACAAGTGTTCAGTTTGGTTGCCGAACGCAGGAAGAAATTTCAGGAAATCATTAACCGGAATACTACAGAAGCCACCCAGGCAGTTCGGCCCAAGACTTCAATGAAATGGTCTGCTCCAGGTGCAACACCCCAGCTGACAACAGCCATCTTAGAAGTCAAGGAAAGCATATTGTCTTTGCTAATCAAGCTTCACCATAAACTGTCAGGAAAGCAAAACTCTTACTTTCCTCCCTGGCTGGATGACATGGAAACTTTAATTCAACATGAAAATCCAAAATATTTACATGGAGATGGTATGACTGCTGTAGAAAGGATTTTGTTGAAAGCTGCACTCCAGAGCAGATTAAACAAACATATCATCGAGGAAATATGTAGAAAAGTAACTCCACCTGTGCCACCTAAAAAGATTAGCCCAGCAGAGAAGAAAACCTTGGACAAAGAAGAAAGGTAATTTATTGTGGGATTGAGGAGATACTTTCTTTTTCCACCCACAGATTTATAAATCATAATGTGCTCCTTTTGTCCTGTGGGAATTACTGTAGCTTGGCTTTATTCTTCACTATCAAGATAACATTAAAATGCACCTGTTATGTTAGAGCAGTGGTTCTCAACCTGTGGGTCCCAGATGTTTTGGCCCACAACTTCCAGAAATCCTAGCCAGTTTACCAGCTGTCAGGACTTCTGGGAGTTGAAAGCCAAAACATCTGGGGATCCACAGGTTGAGAAGCACTGTGTTAGAGGAACCTATGCTGCAGTTCTTTTGGACAACAGCACTATCTGCTGCTGTGAGAAAGAGTACTCTGTACTCTCTCACACCCCATATGTCTTGCAGGGCTTCTGAAATGTCATTCATGATGCAACAGAATTGTGCTTCTTCATGCTGTCTGTGCCTCATATACATGGGTCTTAAACCTGTGCAAACCCAACTACGGAGTGTCTGAGAGCTGAGTAATTTTTTGTGATAACTCCACTCTTCTGGCACCAGCAGAAATAGTACCAAGAGGTACATGTCACAGGTCCTTTTAATACAGTGTGCAAAACACTTCAAAATTTGTCAGTGTTGAGTAGCTTCTCTTTCTTGTTTTGTTTTCCTTCAATATACATACATTACATAGCTCTTTCTCTTGGTTCTTTAATTCCACCCTTCCCTGTTTCCTTCCAAATTTTGTTGGTGCTTGTTTTAACTGCAAATGAAACTGGTTTTTACAACCGGGGGTGGGGGGCGGGGGGCAAAGCAGGGCTTCATTGCAGAGTCATTTTCCTGAATGGGAGAGGCCATTTGCTCTGCCGATTTTGACCTTTCCCCTCTTCAGGAGACTACTAGTGGTGGTGCAAGAAGATGTGGCTGACTCAATACCAATTCATTTTTTTACAAGTTCAAACATGCCTTTAAACTGGTAATTAAGCATTTTGTCTGGTCACAGTTTGGAGAATAGCAAAAGACATGTTTGCAGCAATAAAGACTGAACAGGCTGTGAGCACTTGAGGATGACCTATTTTCTAGTTTCTTCATCCTAAAAAGGCAAACTTGACATCACCCGCATAAGTCGTTGCCATAGAAACTAAGGCATAGAGCGAAAAGGAATTTAGCAGTGTGCTTTGCAATATTTTCTTGTCTCTGGGAAGAACCCCATGGGCCATTGCGGGAGGTTGCTGAGCTGTACTGAATCTGTCAGTTTGTTTATGTCTCCTTATTAAGGGTCTCTATTTACAGTTACCCTGTTTAGCAAAAGTATATCAGAAAGAGATTCCCTGGAGAAAAACCACTATTATGAAAGCTGCATCCTTGACGCATCATGCCTAGATGGAACTAAACTGTGCTGAGCTCTGTACTCATCTTCCCTTGTTATATACATTGTGTAAGGGATGTTAAAATTACATAAGCTGAATATTTGCTATCCTTGGAAGATCTATAAGGTTGTTTTCTTGATTCAATACAGCAAGTGTATGGCCTATTAAAAACATAACTGCATTGCATAGAACAGGGGTCCCCAAACTTTTTTAACAGGGGGCCAGTTCACGGTCCCTCAGACCATTGGAGGGCCAAATTATAGTTTTTTAAAAAACTATGAACAAATTCCTATGCACACTGCACATATCTTATTTTGAAGTAAAAAACAAAACAAAAAGGGAACAAATACAGCCTCAATGTTAATCATCATCATCATCATCATCATCATAAAAATAATAGAGGGTTGGAAGAGACCCCTTGGGATATCTACTCCAACCCCCTTCTGCTTTTGTGCACCACACCATAATCAAAGCACCGCTGACAGATAGCCACCCAATGACAACAACAACAACAACAACAACAACAACAACACCATAATAAACATGATTGGAAGAGACCCCTTGGGCCATATAGTCCAACCCCTTTCTCCTTTGTGAACCAAAACATAAAACACCCCTGACCAACAATGGCAATAATAATAATAATAATAATAATAATAATAATAATAATAATAATAATACTGTAATGTTCGGGGTTGGAAGAGTGCTAGCCTTCAAGAAAAATGAATCCATGACAGGGTTGTAAAGGAGGGAGTCTACGTGGCAAGATAAAACGGGAGGTCTCTACCTTTTGCCACAGGCATGCCTCCATTGTTGTTTTGACTCCTCCATCCCAGGTGGGGGAGGAGGCGGAAAAGGAGCATGCAAGGCGAGCAAGGAGGCAGGAAAAGCGTGCACCTTTCCCTCCTCCCTCGCCCCGTGCAGGCCTTCGTCAGAGGCGGCGGCGGGAAAGATGCCTGCAGGGCGAGGGAGGAAAGGCGCATGCCTTTTTCTCGCCCCGTGCATCCCTTCCTCGGTGGCAGCGGGAAAGGTGTGTGTGGGACGAGGAAAAGGCATGAGCCTTTCTCTCTTCTCTCACCCCACGCGCACCTTTCACGCTGCTTTCCTCGGCGGCGGCGGCAGGAAAGCTGCCCGCGAGGTGAGAGAGGAAAGGCACATGCCTTTCCCTCGCCCAGTGCGGCTCTTTCTCAGTGGAGGCAGCGGGAAAGGTGCATGCAGGGCGAAGAAAAGGCGTGCACCTTTCTTTCCTCCCTCACCCCGCGCGCACCTTTCCCGTTGCCTCCCTCGGCGGCAGTAGCAGGAAAGCTGCCCGCGGGGCGAGGGCTGAAAGGTGCATGCTTTTTCCTCGCCCCGTGCAGCCCTTCCTTAGTGGTGGCAGCAGGAAAGCTGCCCATGGTGTGAGGGAGGAAAGCCGCACACCTTTTCCTCGCCTCATGAGGCCCTTCCTCGGCGGCAGCGGCCGGAAAAGTGCCCATGAGGAGAGGTTGACAAGAAACTTCTCCTCCTTCTCCACACCACACTTTCTTGGCAGAGGAGGGAGCCACCACCCCGGGGGCCGGATAAATGGCTCTGATGGGCCGCATGTGGCCCGCGGGCCTTAGTTTGGGGACCCCTGGCATAGAACATTTATATAATTACACAGAAAGCTAAATACATTCTTCTGGTTACTCTTTGTTTGATATTTCTCATTTCTTGCAAGTGATTTAGCTGTTTGATAGTGTACATCACACTGAATATTATTGCATGTATAATTTCTCTTTTAAATAAGCTTATGTGGTTTATTTGCAGGAATGAAGTAGCTCTTATGTAAATGCTCTAGATGATAATAGTGTTGTAGTTGAGGAGTTTCAGCTGTGTCTTTGGAAATCTGTGGTTCAAATCTTGTAAAATGGTTAGATGGGTTTAACATTCTACTCCCCAATTCATTTGTAATGGTAGTAGCATAATGATAATGATCTAGTTTACAGGATCATTGTAGTAATTTTCTATATGAAACGTTACATAGACACCAAGTACTGTTACTTATTTCTTTATTTATTTTACAATTTTCTGTGCTTGACAGCAAGATTGCAACACATTTGATGCAATGGGAAATGAACAATGACTAGCAAATGGCGATACGTGTATCCTTAGAATCCCTCGAGCTACTTATGTATATATAACTGTTCTATAGAGATATGTTTTCAGCTCCTTATGAACTTTACCTCTTAGGGCACAGAACTAGAAAATAATTCAGTCTTCTGGGACTTCTTTTGAATGAAATTTGTATCTTTTTCTCACTGGGAATATGTGTATATTGATAGTATAGATTAGTTCATACAAGGTTTAATCCCTGCAAAAGAAGGATTTCCAATATACTGGAGATTGGTGTACTAAGCAATGATATATCCAAGCAGCAAAGGACTGCTGTTTGTTGCATCATGCCTTCTTGAAATCCTTCTTTTGGGTGGCAGCATCAGGAGGTGTAATTACAACAGCATAACTCAATTGTCATATTTATGTTTCCCAATGCAGGATCCTCATCCACTGTGTTTTTAAAGTCACCCACTCCCAGTTGATTGAGTGGCAGCAGTATCATTTGCTGTCATTGCATAACCAAAAGCTAGAGTCCAAGCTTTTATTCTCAAAAGATCAACTGTTGATATAGTCTGGCACAAACAACATTTCTGATTTTAGAACACATCTAAGAGTTTGCTGTAATCCACTGTTCTAAACATAGATTTTAGGAATAAATATATTCAATAATTGCCTGCCTTCCTTTCTTTTATCTAGGCGTCAGAAGGCCAGGGAAAGACAACAAAAGTTATTGGCTGAATTTGCATCAAGACAGAAAAGCTTTATGGAAACTGCCATGGATGTTGGTAAGGATTTATTCTCTAATTTATCACATGCATAGTTCATAACTCTCAGAGTATAAGGAAACAAGGTTAAAAGAAGAATGAAAAAATAGTACCTGGAGTACATTTAACGAGAGAGAGAAAGAAAGAGGGAAAGAGCAAGATACTCTTTTGAGTTGAAGAGCGCAAGAAGCAGATGTTTCAAGACATCCAAATGTTTCAAACCAACACTTGAAGAAGTGTTGAAATAACAACCTGTGTACCAAAATCCTTTAGCTTCCTACCCAGAGCATCATAGTCCTTTACAATTTGTGGACGGCTGTATCTTACATTATCATTTGTTCTTGTCTGAATAAAAAGGAGAAAATCTTCACAAGGGAAACACATCCCCCCCCCCCAGCATCTCATTTTCCTCTGTGAACCAAATAGGGTCTCTTACATGCTTACAGCCCTCCAAAGCCACTTGTGTATTTTCTAAGGTACTGAAATTGCTGTTCCTTATCAGTCAAGAGGAGAAGTTGGAAGCAATTCTTGAGCTCCAGACTCACTGCATGGTTCTTAATATTTCTGCTTCTGTGTTACATTTTTTGGTGCATGTCTTCTGTGTTGGGAATTGTCCTCTTCCCTAGAGGCATCCCCTTTGATCTTCTCTATCCAGAAAGGCTCTATCCACCCTCCCTGATATTTCAGTTGTAGATATGAAGGTCTCAGGCTATTTGGCTGTCTCTTCCATAATTGTTATCAGCTTACTTGGCTGTACATGTAGCTCAACACCTACTGAGGTGAGAACACACAAAGAAAACAAAACACAGATATTGTGTGTCACTGCAGTACCCCCCTTTCCATCTGTCTTCTCTGGGTCTCTATCAGATCTTTCCACAAAACACCCCCATAAAACATGGGTTGCTCTTGTCCTGTTCACTGAGCTTCAGAGATTGAGCAACAATACAGAGACTGCCGCAACCAAGTCTATGACTAGCTTCCTCTCAACTGAGCAACCCCCCTCCCTGGATCATGTGTAGAAAACATAGCCTAAAACACAGCAAAGTATATAAGCTTGCCCGCACGCAGGTCAGCCAAACAATCAGCCTTAATCTAAAAAACACAAGTTATCTTACGCTGTGTTTTTCTACCACAAAATGGCTGTCGCTCTTACCCTGTTAGCTGAACTTTCAAGATACAGTTTCCTTTCTGTTCATATAAGCATCAACCAGGATGGTAGAGAATATATTAGCAGAAATGCAGATATTTGCCGTTATTTATGTAAGTCAGAAGCATCTGGCCAGCTTCTCTTTCTTTTATTGCAGCTAAAGGGTAGTTAGGGGCCCCTGGTGGCACAGTGTGTTAAAGCACTGAGCTGCTGAATTTGCGGAGTAAAAGGTCCCAGGTTCAAATCCCAGGAGCGGAATGAGCGCCCGCTGTTAGCCCCAGCTCCTGCCAACCTAGCATTTCGAAAACATGCAAATGTGAGTAGATCAATAGGTACCGGTCCAGCGTGAAGGTAACAGCGCTCCATGCAGTCATGCCGGCCACATGACCTGGAGATGTCTATGGACAATGCCGGCTCTTCGGCTTAGAAATTGAGTCGGTCACAACTGGACTTAATGTCAGGGGAAACCTTTACCTTTAACTTAAAGGGTAGTTAGAGATGGGATTCCTAAATAAAATTGAAATTGTCCATGCCTTCTGGAACAAACATTGTTCATTTAATTGATCTCACTTTTATTGCCTCCACCCATTTTTCTCAGCTGAGATGGAGTCACATCTCTTGACCCTGGTATTTTGCAAGTCAGCCTGAGAATTTTATTATATGAGCAGAATCCAAGGAATTAAAAATACACTATTATTAGAGATTTATTTAGATTGACCAGTATAAGCCGCAAAGAAGTGTGGTCTTTGAGCTGTAGATCCGTTGGTGAGCTGGAAGAGCCAGCATCTAATACTAAACAGAGGTGTCTTAGAGATGAAATCAGCAATGCAAATTGCAGGACATAACACATTTTGACTGGGAGATTTCCCCAATATTTCTTTCCTAAATTTTGTTAAAGTTGAAGTAAAATTCTCTGACAATCTGAAAATACTCCTTTTCAGTTCTTGATGCAAATTTTGAATGATAGTGATGGGAAAAGATGTGGACCCTTCTGAATAAAAAGGGCCAGTATTCTGTATCAGCTATTTAGTAGATTATCACACTACTGTCATTCCACTTTAATTGCTGTGGCTGCCTCCTGTGAAATTCTAGGATTTATAGTTTAGTGAGGCTTAGGGCCTCTCTGGCTGAAAATTTTAAAAGCCTTTCCCGAAACTGCAAATTCCATAATGCCATATGTGGCAGCCATAGCAGATACAATATAGTGGAATTACAGCACTTTAACAGTATAGTGTGGTAATCTCTCCTTAGTTAAATATATTTAATGAATGAGTAAATCTTCTGAATTTACCATTGCTACTTAATCATAATTTTGACATTACTACCAAGATCATAACTCTCCCAAGCCTACTTTATAAGACATCAACTGCATGGGGAGGTTCATTTGGCTAGTAATCTGAATTTGGATTAATGACACTTGTTGAGCCTGAATGGGAATTGGGGCCACAAGAGGATACAGAATATTGCCCAATGTGATACTCATGATCGGTTGTGGCAAGAGGTATAAAGCTTCAGTACTTGGAGACTGCCTTGAGAAACTGTTATATATAACCAGTGTTGCTTTTAGTTACAGATTTTGAATGTGTTTAGCATGCTAGCAGGATTAGCAGTTTCCAGTCCTTCAGTTGAGGAGTTGTAAAAACACAAAACATTTGATATTAAATTCTGTTGCATTAAATACAGTAGAGTCTCACTTATCCAACGTAAATGGGCCGGCAGAATGTTGGATAAGCAAATATGTTGGATAATAAGAAGAGAATAAGGAAAAGCCTATTAAACATCAAATTAGGTTATGATTTTACGAATTAAGCACCAAAACATCGTGTTATACAACAAATTTGACAGAAAAAGTAGTTCAATATGCAGTAATGCTATGTAGTAATTACTGTATTTACAAATTTAGCACCAAAATATCACGATGTATTGAAAACATTGACTACAAAAATGCGTTGGATAATCCAGAACGTTGGATAAGCGAGTGTTGGATAAGTGAGACTCTACTGTACATTGGTCAAAGTTTGTTATAATAATTGCCTTAATGCAAGAATAATCCTAGCAATGGTACAAAGCCCATACACTATGAAATAAATGACTATATCTGAGCAACTGAACATGTTCATCTCTTACAATAAATGTGTACATAGGAAGCACTAATTCCAGTTAATAATGTTTATGACTTTGGTTTTTGAGCTGTTGTAGCTGTCAGTTGGTCCTATACATAATCTTGAATTCAGCCATTGCAGGTGTTGAACCTAATATGAGAATTACCCAAGTCATTGTTTTTAGGCACATTATGCTATGCAGGCATGTCTTAATTTATTTTAAGCATAATTAAATAACACATTAATTCTGCTTTGAAGCATAATGCCTGTCACAAAGCTTGGCCATGTTGTTGTTTTGTGCCTTCTATGGCAGTCCTATTGTAGGGGTTGCTTTCCAAAATGCATTCACATCTTTCACATTGTCTCTCCCTAGGGTTGGGAGAGTGTGTCTTGCCCAAGGTCACCTAGTGGATTTTTATAGCTGAGTGGGGTCCCCTGAAATTCTAGTCCAACACTCAAACCACTGCTTCCAGAGTAAAAGTAACTAGGTAGTTGTGATAACTCAATTCTTTTTTTGGGGTGGTGGTGGTGGTAATTATAAAGTTTTAGTTAATGTACATATTAGGATATAAAGGCTATAGTAGAAAACTATCCCATAATTTAAGTCCCTTGTTCTCTTCCTTCCTGCTCTGTTGTGGGTATTTAGACAACATAGTACCACAGGCCAGTAATGTGTAGCACTTTATGTGCTTCTTTCAACAGTTAAAAATAGCAATTATAGCTACTTTAGAAAACCAGAGGCTTGTTACTTTTAAAAATGGCAACTAGTGTCTATACTTGTGTATATGTCGATTTCATGTGGAAGTTGAGGGCAGATTTGGGGGTCACAATTATGCCTTTTGGTATGATCTGTGGATAAGTCAAGGGTCATTCCACAGTGTGGAGAAAGTGACAACTCCAGCTGCCCCTGAAGACTGTTGCCATCATTTCCCTGCCCTGTCATTCAAAGAAACCAGAAACGGTGTCACAGAGGAGAAAGTAGAGGAGGCCAGTGTTTGTTTAGGTTCTCCTGGGATGGAATAAGCTCTCGCCTTTTGCCACTTTACACAGAGATAGTTTATTTTTTAAAATAAAACGTTACAGTACTTAATTAACCCATACATAAGTCAACCCAGGTTTTTGGGGTCAGAATTTTGACTGAAATTTCTAGACATGTGTACATATGGTAACTATTTTTTGCCCCAGAAATATTACCATATTACTCCTTAAATGTAACTTATGAGCATCAGGTAATCTTGCTGTATTATAACAAGGAGAACATTTTATGGGATACCTAATTTTAGTCAATCGATTTTAAGAAACTTTGTCAATTTATCACTCAATATATTTTGAAAGTTTCCTTTATGCAGAACTGGGACGACTTCCTAGTTGTTGTGTTATTATAAACTAAGCTAATCCCATATATTTCAGTAGAACAAATTGAAGTTCTGGTGTTTCTGTTAAAATCAATAGCTTTTTAAAAGTGTTTGACATCCCATTAGATGTATACATCAGGCCTTCCCTAATCCATTCTTCTTGAAATATTTAGACTACAGGTTCCATCAACTCTATGTGTTGATTATTCCATTTGGGGCTTATGAGGCCAAAACCTCTGGAGAGACATGGTCTGAAGCAGGCTGAAATACATGAAAGTGCCCATGATTGAATGCTTCTTCCAGATGATAGTACAAACTATAGCTGAAAGACTAATTAAATTAAATTAACCATTAAATTAACTAGATTTAATGGTTAACATCAAAACATAATTACTTTGTTATACAGACACGTTGATATATTTTAACACTATGAATATTAATTATGGAAACTGATAGCTGATTTCTGTAGTGTGGTTGCTTCTCTATTGCAGCAAGCCTTAATTCAGTTATTTTCACTACTGACAGACACTCTTGCTATTCTGCTTATTCAGAAATGTATTCAGCAGTAAAAAAAAATGCTCAGTGTCCTAGACGTTTTGCCAAAAGTTGATCATAGAACCGCATTAAAGGCCTAGAGCAGTGGTTTTCAACCTGTGGGTCCCCAGGTATTTTGACCTAAAATTCCCAGAAATCCCAGCCAACTTACCAGCTGTTAGGATTTCTGGGAGTTGAAGGCCAAAACATCTCACAGTTTGAGAACCACTGGCCTAGATAAAACACTTATCTTGGCTTTGTAGGTCCTGCAGTGTGATTGGAAGGCATTGTTCATTTCAGGTAAGAAAAATAGGGCTCCACATAATGCACAAAACATGTATTATACGAAGGGACTTGAATTGGATCCCTTGGATAATATACAGACCTACTGTACGTAGTGTTTTTCCAATGACAACAACATGATTATTCATTGAAATATTTATATCCCACTCTTTATCCAAGTATCTAAGGGTGGCTTGCCATAACATCAGTTTAAAACAGTAATTACTGAAATTTTTAAAGTGTTAAATCTATACCAATATTAAGTAGGTTCTCAAATAGTTTTCATTTGAGTATTGTTTTCTAAATTAACCTGCTGCTGTTACTTAGGCTGCCACTAGATGGTGACAAAAGTTTATATAGTGTCAGTAACATTACTGAAGGATTTCTCTGTACACCCCCCCCCCTCGCCAAGTTTTATTGATAAATTGGCAAATACCTACTTTGTTTGGTCATTACAACTGAGAAACTAAGTGAGATTCATACTCTCTCTATGACAGATGTTGCTGGTAATACATGAAACAAATATGGTGTTTTAATTTGATGATTGCACAGCTAGGAGATGAACCATCTGATGTTATCTTGAAAACTATCAGAGCGAATAAATATCATTTTTTCAAAAATAAATGTGGTGTGAAACTTTGTTGATGGGCTTCAGATAAAATTGTGATTATCAAAATGTCAAACATTCCTTGACAAACTGTGTGTGTATGTGCTTGCTTGCTTTCAAGTTCTTTCTTGACTTATGGAGATCTCACAAATTTCATAGATGAAGAATACTTAGAAGTAGCTTTGGCAGTTCCAGACTGCAACACCTGATATTCATTGGTGGTCTCCCATCCATGTATTAACCAAGGCTAGGGTTGAGTTAAATAGTAAATAATACCCTTTGTCACCATATATTTTATTATACAATGCCTCAGTGGAAAACCATGTGGTAATGCAAAAGTACATGGGTGAAAGGAAATCATCCTTAACTATAGAATTCAAAGGATTTGAAAAACAAGGGAGTCAAGGATGGATAGGAGTTTTTCAAAAGTGAAATATTCAAGGCACAAATGCAAACAGTGCCAACAAAGAATAAAAACAAGACAAGTGCAAAGAAGCCAGAATGGATGTTCAAAGAACTTCTAACTGGGCTCAGACTCAAAAGAGATATGCACAAGAAGTGGAAAAAGGGAGAATTCAAACGAATAGCCAATTCCTGTAGGGAAAATGTTCGCAAGGCTAAAGCGCAAAACGAGCTCAGGCTTGCCAGAGACATTAAAAACAATAAAAAGGGCTTCTTTTTCGGTAGGAAAAGGAAGAACAAGGAGGCGATAGGGCCTCTGCGAGGAGAAGATGGGGAAATTCTGACAGGGGATAGGGAAAAGGCAGAACTATTTAATGCCTTCTTTGCCTCAGACTTCTCACAAAAAGAAAGCCAGCCTCAACCTCAGCAACATGGAGTGGATGAAGGATTGGGGGAAACCCAACCCCAAATAGGGAAAGAAGTCATCTAGGAATACCTGTCTGCTCTAAATGAATTCAAGTCTCCATGGCCGGATCAACTACACCCAAGAGTATTGAAGGAACTAGCAGAAGTTATTTTGGAACCACTAGCAATCATTTTTGAGAGTTCTTGAAGAACAGGAGAAGTCCCAGCAGATTGGAGGAGGGCAAATGCGGTCTCTATCTTCAACCCAAAAAAAGGACAACCCAAACAATTACCGTCTGGTTAGCCTCACGTCGATACCAGGCAAGATTCTGGAAAAGATCATTAAGGAAGTGGTCTGCAAACACTTAGAAACAAATGCTGACATTGCTAATAGTCAACACGGATTTACCAAAAACAAATCATGCCAGACTAATCTGATCTCTTTTTTTTGATAAAGTTACAAGCTGGGTCGATACAGGGAATGCCGTAGATGTAGCGTACCTGGATTTCAGTAAGACCTTCGACAAGGTCCCCCATGACATTGTGGCAAACAGGTTAGTCAAATGTGGGCTAGGCAAAACTACGGTTAGGTGGATATGTAATTGGCTAAGCGAACGAACCCAAAGGGTGCTCACCAATGCATCTTCTTCATCTTGGAAAGAAGTGACGAGTAGAGTGCCGCAGGGTTCCGTCCTGGGCCCGGTTCTGTTCAACATCTTTATTAACGACTTAGACGAAGGGTTAGAAGGCATGATCATCAAGTTTGCAGACGATATCAAACTGGGAGGGATAGCTAACACTCCAGAAGACAGGAGCAGAATCCAAAACGATCTTAACAGATTAGAGAGATGGGCCAAAACTAACAAAATGAAGTTCAACAGGGACTAATGCAAGATACTTCACTTCGGCAGAAAAAATGAAATGCAAAGATACAGAATGGGGGACAATGCCTTGTTCGACAGCAGTACTTGTGAAAAAGATCTTGGAGTCCTTGTGGACAACAAGTTAAACATGAGCCAGCAATGTGATGCAGCGGCGAAAAAAGCCAATGGGATTCTGGCCTGCATAAATAGAGGTATAGCGTCTAGATCCAGGGAAGTCATGCTCCCCCTCTATTCTGCCTTGGTCAGACCACACCTGGAATACTGTGTCCAATTCTGGGCACCACAGTTGAAGGGAGATGTTGACAAGCTGGAAAGCGTCCAGAGGAGGGCGACTAAAATGATCAAGAGTCTGGAGAGCAAACCCTATGAGGAGCGGCTTAAAGAGCTGGGTATGTTTAGCCTGCAGAAGAGAAGGTCTGAGAGGAGACATGATAGCCATATACAAATATGTGAGAGGAAGTCATAGGGAGGAGGGAGCAAGCTTGTTTTCTGCTGCCCCGGAGACTAGGACGCGGAACAATGGCTTCAAACTACAGGAAAGGAGATTCCACCTGAACATCAGGAAGAACTTCCTCACTGTGAAGGCTGTTCGGCAGTGGAACTCTCTCCCCCGGACTGTGGTGGAGGCTCCTTCTTTGGAAGCTTTTAAGCAGAGGCTGGATGGCCATCTGTCAGGGATGCTTTGAATGCGTTTTTTCTGCTTCTTGCAGGGGGTTGGACTGGATGGCCCGTGAGGTCTCTTCCAACTCTACGATTCTATGATTCTATGATTTGTTAGTCGAAATACAGTGAAATATATTCTTTAGAGCAGATGTGCTGTTGCTTTATATTTGTGGAGGTGACTTATTATTGGTTAGTTATTGTAAGTTTTAATTGGCTTGTATTTAAAGAAGAAGGGAAGAAAATTATATGCTTGTTGTTTCTGAAAACATATGCAGCTCTTTGGACAGGTTATTAATGTGTGGCTTTAGGAATATGAAAATACATTTTTTTTTAAAAAAAAGTAGTTTGACTGAATGTATTCTGGATTTTTGAAATTCCTCTTTAAGAACAAGATTGCTGTCAACTTTTGACTGCTTTGCTAACAAGGAACTATACCTTTTAGGTATTCTTCATTGGAAGAAGCATTCAACATTGTTATCTTTAAATGTTATTCTACTATCACTCATTGTCTTTGCAAAGTCCCAGCTTTTCAGAATGTGGATTGAATGCTAGGTGTTAGATTAATAAAGAGTCTATAAGAGAAACAGGACAAAGCACTCCTAATTCCGTCATCATTTTACAGCATCTTTATTGTAGGAATCCTCTTGATGAGTTATGAGTATAGAGCCTACAGTTACACATTCATAACTGCTGCATATTCATGATTTCTACATTTCTGCTAATTTAGGTTCTATGTAGGGACCATGCAAGTCCCCAAAACCACACTTACTGGTAAACAGATGCCTGATTTTCCAATCCATCCTTTCATGAGCAATCTGTGGTGTGAATGGCATTTGTAATAGGTATTTTTCTGCCTATTTCACTGGTGATGTTTCACACAAAGGTGGGTGGGAACACCAGGCAGCCATTTTTTATTGACAGAGATACAGATCTTTATTGATTCCAGCAGCTACTTACTGATAAGTAGACTTTGGAAGGTTTGGGCAAGAATATAAAATGTAACACTGTAATTATATTGCTCTGTAGCATATAATGGTGTTTGCTGATGAATATCCTGACCTAACTAGAGAGACTGGTTAATGTTACTCTCCTTACCTTCTACTTTTGATATTATATCATCTTTTAATAACAAGAATCTTGTAGATTTTGCAATCAGAAGTTTTGACATGTGCCTCGTGTTGTAAGAAAAAGCAGGTAAAAAGGTTTTGAATTCACTGAATGCAGGAGTGGGCAAATCGTGACCTGTAGGCCGTGTGCCACCCCAGGGCTGTTTATGTGGACCTCAGTAGCCCTTCAAGGTCTTTTTGAGCTCTAATAGCTTCCACACTTGCCCATTTAATAGATCATTGGTAAAGTATACTTCCTTTATGTTTTATTCACCATATATGCTTTCTTTTTTCTTTCTCTTCCTTTTTCTTGTATTTTATGGTATAGAAGTAGAGATTGCAAAATTGCTGTATGCAGCAGATTTCTAATCTCTTGCTGTAGTAATGAAAAGAAAACTTGTTCTTTTATAGAATGTCAAAAAGGCATACTTTCACATGGGTGTTAGGCTCTGCATCAGTTAAATGAAACAAGAAGCCTTTTAAAGCAGAAGACTTGAACTTCATTTGTAATTTATTCAGAACAGATCAGTTTTACTTTTTTAAAAAGACATTTCTTTATTAAGTTATTGTTTCCATTATTTTTGGTCTCATAGAATCTCCAGATGTCGACATTGCTATGGAGATAACAACAGCAGAACAACATGTTTCTGAAGCTGTGTATGATTGTGTTATTTGTGGACAGAGTGGCCCTTCCACTGAAGAGCGGCCAGCAGGATTAGTTGTGCTACTACAGCCCTCTTCAGGTATGACTTATGAAGCAGATCATTGTGGTGCAAGCAGTTTGTTGAGCTGAAAAATACATTTTGATAAGAATGAGTATTCTCTCTTGTACTACAGAGGATCTACAAGAGGCTTGTGGCCACCACATATTCTCCAGTCACTTTAAATAAGATACTCCACAATATGTATTTTGAGAAGCATTATCCCTATGTTAACTGTTTCAGTCATAGATGAAGTGAGAAGTATGCAGTATCTTCCTCATCGCAACTCTGTTTCCACCACACCACAGTGGAAACTGCAGCTTTCTGGAATTTTAGAGGGTCTCGTGCTCTCGGAATAAAGCTGGTTTTTAATATTGTTTTTATCATGTACAGTTGTTTTATATGAAGTGTTAACATTACTGTGTGTTCGATTTATATGTATTTTAAGTTTGTATTGTCCTAGGTTCAAATGGCATCAAATTGTTGCTGAGTGTTAGCCGCTCTGAGTCCCTCAATGAGGGAGAGAGGGCAGGGTATAGAGACTGCATGTTGCCCATTACTGCTCTATTGAATGCTGTCATCAGTTATGTGTGTTTATAAGGCACCAAATGCTCTATTTGATTCGCAAGATGGACAATAGAACTGACTAGATTTGGGGCTGTAACCTAGTGTGTTTCTGATTGTGTTTTTTTCCCCCCTTTCTATAGTTTTGGGGCAATGTCGCAATACTACTGAGTCCAAGAAGTT
The DNA here is from genome assembly GCF_035594765.1 of Anolis carolinensis. Classification (NCBI taxonomy): domain Eukaryota; kingdom Metazoa; phylum Chordata; class Lepidosauria; order Squamata; family Anolidae; genus Anolis; species Anolis carolinensis. The sequence goes on along the minus strand of NC_085841.1, from coordinate 211,665,274 downwards.
GCCTACTTCAGAAAAGGAGCAGATATATCCCTGGGATACATGTGCAGCAGTATATGAAGCACGGCTTGCAACTTTACAGCAGTACTTTAAAGATGTATGGATATTGTTTTTTGCAGTAGTGTGTTGTTGATAGTAGCGCAGTACATTAATGTAACCTTATTTAATTTAGTTTCTATGGTGATATGTCAAAATTGCATGCAACATAGTAATGCAATTCATAATTTTTGGGAAACTGAAAATGGCAATTGTGAAATAATTAAAATTACAGTAGTGCTGTGAGGATTTCACAGAAGTTGGAGGTTTGGGTTCAAGTGATAAGCAGTGCCCTTGACTATGTATTGTGTTTAGATTAGAAAGTTCAAATGCTGCCCCAATTGTGGAATTAACTATGCGGCTTTGTCTAAATTTGTCTCACATAATTGATATAATTATGGCTCTGGCAAACCCACCCATCCAGGTACCACTATGGTCCCTGTGACACCATCCAACTTATATCTGACTCCTAGTTACAAATGGAGGAGGGGTGGGACAACAGGAAGTGAGACTAAATCTACTCCTAGGAAGCAAAACTAACTCCTGCAAGAGAGTTATCATGGGGAAATGGTGTCTCCACTGAAGCTTTATCACCAATTCCTATTTCCACAAGAACTCAAATTTTTCAAAATCCAGGTGTCACACAGAAAGTGAGATTAAATTTTCTGAGCAGGGGCATGGACGCGTACAATCATTACAAGAGGTGTTTTCCTTATGGTATCCAAAACACACACACACACACACACACACACACACACACACACATATATGTAGAGTTACACTTAAAATGTACTCTTTCCAACTTACATATAAATTCAATGTAAGAACAAACCTACAGAATTTGTCTTGTTCATAACCAGTTTGTGGGAGCTGTGGTGGCGCAATAGGTTAAACCCTTGTGCGAACTGAACTGCTGACCTGGAGACCTGAAGGTCGACGGTTTGAATCTGCGAGATGGGGTGAGCTCCTGTCTGTCAGCCCCGGCTTCCCATGCAGGGACATGAGAGAAGCCTCTCACAGGATGGTAACACATCCGGGCATTCCCTGGGCAATGTCTTTGTAGATGGCCGATTCTCTTACACCAGAAGCAACTTGCATCATATTCTCAATTTGCTTCTGTCACGATAAACGTAACCAGTTCGTAACTACCTGTATTCCACGTTAACTGCTATTGTTCCATCACTATGAATGGGAAATCTAAATGCACCTCCCCCACACTGCAAACCCTATATGTTTCTATATGTTACTGCCATAGCAATTAAAGTGAAATCATAGTACAGTAATTGTGTATTGTAAAAGGAAACCAGGAGTGACCTTGGAATATTTTACCATCTGCAGTTCCTCAGAACGTTACCTATTTGGCTGCTCTTCAGAGCCAGAAGAAGAAAAAAAAATTGAATAGCTATTGTGCTTTGAGAATTCCTTGAGCTGTCTATTTTATAATAGTGGTTGTCCGTTTGACATGTTTCTTTGAAATAATTGTGTAGTACTTCTTGTACTACATTTTGTCCTGGCCAGAAGTATGCTTCTCCTAACATAGATCTCATCTGGTTTGTCAGAGCTTCATGTGATGAATAGCTTATTCCATCTTTATGAAAAAGATAGACCTAATGATTCTGGAATGACATATATTAGCAAATATTCTCATACATAATAGCCTTTTGGAAGTCCAGTCTTTGAGGAGTTCTTCTTCCTTGGAAAACTAGATTGCAACTTTATGAAATAAGATTCTTTCAGTTTTAGCTTGCTAATACCTGGTCCATTTCAAATATTAGTTACATCTGATGTTTTTACTTTCTTTTGGCGCTCTAGATCATAAGTGTACCAAAACAGTCACAGCAGGAAAGAATTAATCCTTAAATTTCTATTGGCATAAAAACAGAAATCTCTATTAATCCTTTGAATCGTTTTTCGACTGAGCTCAGCATTATATTAACAGTAAGCACTCTTACTGTAGTTCTAATTGCTACAGAAGGTTTCAAGAAATAATTTTACTTAGCTTTAAAAATCTTTGAAACTTGTAAAATGGAACCAGTATTTTTATGAAGAGGAAAGACCCAGTTATGTTTCAAATGAAGTAGTTTAGATGTAGCAGAATACTTTTCAGATTTTCTTAAGCAGCAAATGCAGCTATGAATCACTGTTGAGGCATATCATACTCTTTTATCACATCACAGGAACATGTGTACAGACCGAAGCCCAGAGAAATGCAGGAAATTTGGAAACCACCACATTGATCTGCCCTTCTTAGCCTCTTTTTGTCATAGGTTCACAGGTTGGTAAGTCTAGCCTTGGGTTTCCAAAGTGGATGCCTGAATCTGTAGGCCTCATTTGGGTTGAGAAGCCAAGTGGCAAAATTATAAATAATCTAGGTAAGGGGAAGGCATTTCTTCACAACATACCTTTTCAGCTTTGTTCTGACATCAGGCACCTCCATGAGGTCTGCTGTTTTAAAATTGTTCTCTGCCATAATAGGACAAAAAGCAGTATAACACAGTTTGCCAATAAAAAGATAATTCAATCCCTTTTTGCTCCCATATACCATATAGGAATCATCTGAGTGTATGATGATGGTCTAGTTTGGATGCAACATTAGTGCATTAGTTGATGGCTTGTTTGCTTATTTTCCCCTTTGCTGTGTCTATAAGGAAAAGTCTTTGCTTTTGTTTTCAATAAGCTGTATTTTAGTGACAAATCTTAATCATGCTTAGTAGTTTGAAATTTAGTATGTGTAACACTAAACACAGTTTTCTGATATGTTCCTGAATTTCAATCAGTTTAAACAAAAACTAGACTACTGTACTCTTCCTTGGGTCTGAAGGTCATGGAATCAGAATCATGGAATCACAGTTAGAAGACACCACAAGGGTCACTCCATTCTGCCAGTCAGGAAATACAGTCAAAGCCCTCCTGACAGATGGCCATCCAGCTACAGATTAGAAACATTCAGAGAAGGAGACTCTGAAAGCAGCATATTCCACTGTTGAACAACTCTTACTGTCAGGAAGTTCTTCCTAATATTTAGGTGGAATCTTTCTTCCTGCAATTTGAATCCATTGTTCCATGTCCTAGTCTCCAGAGCAGCAGAAAACAAACCTTCCCCCTCCTTAATATGATATCCTTTCAGATAACAAGGTTGCAGACTTAGCGTTCATTCACCATGTTGTGGTTCATGCTTAAGATTAGGCATTGAAATACATGCACATTGAATATTTTGTCTTATTGCAATTATTCTAGCAATTGTTGTTTTGAATGGATAAAAACTAATACTGTCCATGTTTATTCAAGATATAAAGATGCTATCTCAATGTATCTAGCATAAGAACAGTGTCCTGTATTTAAAAACAGGGTCAACTAAGCAAATTCTTTAAAATCATTTCTGTTGCTTTTTAGAGTTCCTGTTTGCAGTCAGTGTCAATCGGCTGGGAAGGAGGTGTGTACGTACAAACCTGTGGGCATACATTGCACATAGATTGTCACAAATCCTACATGGAGTCACTGCGAGTAAGTCGAAACAACATTTTTATTATTGGCCCTTTTTAACCATAGGTTTTGCTAGAGATATTTGTGGGGCCCATTAGTGCCTTTTATATTATTTATTTATTTTTATTTCCCATACTTTTACCTCGCCCTTTTCACCCCAAAGGAGACTCAGGACGGCCTCACAACAGGCTGCAATTTGATGCCAAACATACAAATTCCAATAACAATTACAATTAAAACCAAATATTAAAACATAAATTATTAAAACAGCAATTAAAATCACGCAAGTTCAAAATCATAGTCTAGAGTCATTCCATTAACCAGTCACTTTAAATTATTCTCAATTATTGCACTGTTACAGTTACTTCTCGAATGCTTGGTTCCACTGCCACATCTTAAGTTTTTTTTCCTGAAGGTCAGAGGGAGGGGGCTGACCTGATTTCAGGGGAGGAATTCCACAGACAAGGGATCACCACTGAGAAATCCCTGTCTCTCATCCTCACCAGTCGCGTTTACAAGTGTGGTGGGACCGAGAGCAGGGCCTCCCCCAACGTTCTTAACCTCTTAGGTGGGTCATGGAGGGAGATAGGTTCAGACAAGTAATCTGAGCCAGGACCATTCAGGTCTTTATAGGCTAAAGCCAGCACTTCGAATTGTGCTTGGTAGCAGACTGGCAGCCAGTGGAGCTGATGTAACGGGGGTGGTATGTTCCCTGTAAGCTGCTCTGGTGAGCAGTCTGGCTGCTGCCCATTGGACTATTTGAAGCCTCCAAACAGTCTTCAAAGGAACCCTATGTAGAGCACGTTACAGTAATCTATTTGGGATGTAACAAGAGCGTGAACCACTTTGACCAAGTTAGACTTGTCAAGGTACGGGTGGAACTGACACACTTAAAACTAAAGTTTTAGTTGTGCAAAAGCTCCCCTAGCCACTGCCAAAACCTGGGGTTCCAGGCTCAGCGATGAATTTAGGATCGCTCCCAGGCTGCGAACCTGTGTCTTCAGGCAGAGTGTAACCCTGTCCAGCACAGGCTGTAACCCTATACCCTTACGACTGACCAGGAGTACCTCTGTCTTGTCTGGATTCAATTACAATTTGTTCACCCTCATCCAGACTGTCACAGTTGCCAATCACCAGTTCAGGACCTACACAGCTTCCTTAGTAACAGATGGAAAAGAGTGACGGAGTTGAACATCATCTGCGTACTGATGACATTGTATTCTGAAACTCCGGATGATCTCTTCCAACGGCTTCATGTAAACATTAAACAACATAGACAGTACTGAACTCTGCGGCACCCCAGAAGACAATGGCTGTGGGGCCAAGCAGGTGTCCTCCAACAACACCTTCCTGGAGGGTGTCTCCTTCCTGGAGGGTGCTGCAGAGCTCAGTACTGTCCCCCATGTTGTTTGATGCTTACATGAAGCCATTGAAAGAGATCATCCGGAGTATCAGAGTACAATGTCATCAGTTTCAGAGTACAATGCCACTGCAAAACAGTACCTCCGAGCCCCAGACCTGCAAGGCGTCTCAGAAGGATACCATGGTCAACGGTATCGAAGACCGCTGAGAGGTCCAGGAGAACCAACAGGGACACACTCCCCCGTCCAGTTGCTGGCGTAGATCATCTAAAGCGACAAAGGCTGTTTTCGTTCCATGTCCTGGCCTAAAGCCAGACTGTGCCGGATCTAGATAATCTGTGTCTACCAAGAACCTCTGGAGTTGGAAGGCCACCACACATTCCATGACTTTGCCCAGTTTTTATATAATGATAAGTGTTTTTAAAGTACAAGATAGACAATCTATTATCTTAAAATATTTTGTTCCCCCCTGCTTCTTCTGACTTTTTCTAATGTATGAAATATATATTGTCCAAATTTATTGCAAGGAATGCAGATACTATAATGATTGCAATATGGGACAGACCGAAAATGAATACAATGTGAAACTGACTGGGAAAATAAAAAAGAAATGGTTTTGTTCATTTTTCATTGCTTCAAACTTTTATCGAGTAGCATTATATTATCCCAGTCTTGTAAAGCAAGAAACTTTGAGGGAGATGGAGTGTTGTATGTGGCAACATTTCAAGTTCTTGATCTGGTGTATTAATGTGGAGTAATGTGTCTGGTAATATAGTTTAATCAGACTTTTAAACTTTCCATACTAATAATAAAGAGGTTATTAGTATGGAAAGAGGAAATAAGTCAACTGATCTACTTTAGCATCCTGTTCACTGCTGATTTAGGCTAGTAGTGAAATAACATATGTAAGGAATGAAGGGTTACATTCAAATCCCTTTAATTTTGAGAATTAATATGGAGTAGTAGATTGAGTATTCGACATATAGACATCTTTCTACATTCTTCTAAACTGTTTAAATTTGCATAGGCCAGTATTTTAAAAAAAGAAATAAATCTTTTTGATTCTGTTTGATGGGGCATATTCATGCAAATTGTATGCTCATGATTAAAAAGAGACAATGATGCACAAGTACTCTGTATAATCATGTAGGTACAAATGCAGATATAATGTGTGGAAGATCTGTTATATATAGGAATAAAAATGTTTTACAAATCAATGCAGGATTTAGTGCTCAATTTGCTGAAGTTCATTTAGTTCAGATTGGATAATTTCATGAATTAACACTGCCAAGGGAAAGGAATGTGAATGGACAAGTGAATGGTCTGCCCATCGTTCAGATTACTGTTGCCCTGTCCTCATTTAACAAATTAAAATATCCTGTGTACCCAAATTGAAGTGGTTGCCTTCCGGCACCACTGAGTGGCAATGTGAGTGATGTGACTGATCAAGTGCTTTCTTGGCAAGTTTTATCTTGCTGTTTGTGGAGTGAGTTTGCCTTTGCTTTCCTCTGAGCCTGATAGAGTAAGTTTGCCCAGTGAATTTCCATGAATTTCCACAGAACAGTTAGATATGATCTCACAAATATTCCTAGTGAATAATATGCAGTAGAGGTGAAGAACAGATTTCAGGGATTAGATTTAATAAATAGAATCCCAGAAGAACAATGGACAGAAGTTCACAACATTGTTCACGAGGTGGCAACAAAGTACGTCCCAAAGAAAAAGAAAACCATGAAGGCAAGATGTTTGTCTGCTGAGACACTGGAAGTAGCCCAAGAAAAAAGGAAAGCAAAAGGAAACAGTGATAGGGGAGATATGCCCAATTAAATGCATAATTCCAGAGGTTAACCAGAAGAGACAAGAAATTGTTTTTAAACAAGCAGTGCATGGAAGTGGAAGAAGACCATAGAATAGGAAGGACAAGAGACATCTTCCAGAAAATTAGAAACATCAGAGGTAAATTTCAGGCAAATATGGGCATGATAAAAAACAGATGGCAAGGACCTAACAGAAGCTGAAGAGATCAAGAGAAGGTGGTGAGACTATACAGAAGATCTGTATAGGAAGGATAATAATGAGGATAGCTTTGACGGTGTGGTAAGTGAATTAGAACCACACATCCTGAGGAGTGAGGTTGAATGGGCTTTAAGAAGCATTGCTAATGACAAGGCAGCAGGAGATGACAGGATCCCAGCTGACCACAAGAAAATCCAACCAGTCCATACTCCAGGAGATAATGCCCGTCTGCTTACTGGAGGGAAGGATATTAGAAGCAAACATAACGAGAAGACAGGAAAGCTTGGAGAAGAGAATGATGCTGGGGAAAATAGAAGGAAAAAGGAAGAGGGGCCAACCAAGGACAAAATGGATGGATGGTATCTTTGACTGGCTTGTTCTTGAAGGAGCTGGGGGTGGCGATGGCTGACAAGGAGCTCTGACGTGGGCTGGTCCATGAGGTCACAAGGAGTCGGAAGCGACTGAATGAATAAACAACAACATATAATCGGGACTGCTGGCAAATTATGTAGCAGTGTTATGTATATTTTTCTTCAATATTTGTCATTACTGTACATTTGCTTTGTAATCTAGAACAGTCATTTTTTCTGGTTTTATTGGCTCTGGGATTTATAAATCATGATTATTTGTTGCTTCTGAAATCACTGTGCCTTTTCTTGCTTGCTTTCTTTCAGAATGACCAGGTTCTCCAAGGGTTTTCTGTAGACAAAGGAGAATTTACTTGTCCTCTGTGTAGACAGTTTGCCAATAGCGTCCTTCCATGTTATCCTGGCAACAATGTGGAGCGCACCCTGTGGCAGTGCCACAGTAACAAGAGCATGCAAGATCTCATAAAGGAAGTAGAAGAGCTTCAAGAGCAGCTGGGAACTTTCCCAGTAAGCATCAGTGTAAGGCAGAAAGATCCTTGTTAATTTGTCTCACCCTTTCCACCTTCTTTTCCGTTCTCTTTATCACTGTTACACTGTCATCTCCATGACTCATTTCTGTGTTATAGAACTTAAAACCTGAATGATCCCTCTCCCTTTTCCACATTAAACACTTAAGAACCTAAATTACATTAACATTTTAACACCTTTTAAAATTTGGTATGATTATGCAAGCATTTGTCTCCTTCTATCTCACTATATGTATTTATTGGACATTAAACTCCAAGAACGGAGCTATATTACTTGGAACTCATAATTTCTTTAAGCCATAAAGTATCAATCACTTGTACCTGGGAAACCTTTTAAAATGTGCTAATCAGGAGAGTATTTAAGAATGCCAATTAGTCATTTTATTGTGACTTTTTGATACAGTTATGCATTTTGAAATCTCACAGTGAGATTTAAAATGATATTGTTAAAATTACAAGATGTAGGCTATAATCCTATGCATACCTATGGGACTACTCCAGAGTAGACTAGTATGGGATGACAAACCTGTACGGATTTCATTGTAGGGTTGGTAGAAAAGAGCTTGTGCTTAGGTTAAAATAGTATTTTTAAATTATTGTCTTTAATTCCATGGAGTTGTATAATATTGTGTGTGTATGTGTGTGTGTATGTTTATGTGTGTGTGTGTGTGTATATATATATATAACACATTGAACATAATTATAATAATAGTTCATCTTTTGATTTATGGCCCTTACAAAAACATTAAAATAATTTTATTTTCTATGAGTTTTGTTTGTAGCTACTTCTTACCATAGGTAAATAAAATAACATTTCTCACATCTTTTTTACTAGTCAGAAACCAATTTAAGTAAAGAGATGGAGTCTGTCATGAAGGATATAAAAAGTACTACTCAGAAGAAGTACACTGACTACAGCAAGTCTCCTGGATCACCAGACAATGATTTTCTTTTCATGTATTCTGTAGCCAGGTAGGTAAGACATCCATATTTTCTGTTTGTTAACTGCTTGTTACTTTACCAGTCAGATACATTACATAGTCCATAATTTTTGTTTACAATGTGGCAGAATTTCTTTGACTAATTCACATCATATATGTTGTTAGACTAATCTTCAGATCCAAAACACCCCAGGAGTCCTTGCCTGAAAATGGAGCTTTTATTTGAAAAGGCTTTTCCATTCTTGTTAATGGAGTGCTTATATCTAGAAAAAGAAAATTGAGCTGCCACTTTCTTTGGAGAAAAGAAGGGCATCTTTCTCAGTTTAAGGGGTTCGGATTTGAATCTGGTTCCCTACATTTGCAATAATCTACTGGATTTCTGTGCATGAGATATAAGCCACATCATATTGAAGTCTAATGCTGAAACGTTAGGTTTTAACAACTCCAGTCTCATCAATATGGACATCCATCTTAAAATGGATCCTTTCTGTTAATTTTAATGTTAAAGCAGAAAAGCTGTTTTACTCACTCGGGAATCACATTGAGCATCAGAAATAGATAAACATAGCTTTTACTTGTACATATGCACATTTGCATAACTGAGACTTACATTCTAACACAAAGATAAAGAAGTGGAGAGTGTTTCAGTTTTTGGGTCCTATAACATCCTATGCATTGCTTAGAGAATGAGAAAACATTTTACACTTTGTTTTAGGAAAGAATAATAATTCTGGAAATGGAGTGATAGAAATACCTGAGCTCTTATAAGATAGTTTCAAAAAATATCTGCTGTTTTAATATGTAATATGCACTAAATATCTTTTAATTGTTTTTGAAATGATATTTATTTATTAAGATTATTTAATGTTTATTAATATTAGTATTGGTTTTAAAATCTTTGTGCCTCATAGTTTTAACTATTTTTTCTCATATTGTAAACTGTCCCATATTAGGAGAAAGACAGGGCAATCAAATGACACTCTTGAGAAGGAAGAATAAAAAGAGAGACAGTTTCCATAGCTAAGCAGGCCTCTTTTCAAAATCTCTTTTGCAACCTCTTCTTGAAGTTTTCAGTGCTGACTTTGGGGAGCTTTTAAAAAATGTTCTTGAGTAGTTTACTAGGAAGATTTTAAAAATAAAACAATTTCTTAGTTTCTGGTGACATTGAAGAATGCAGACATTCTCCAAAGCTTTTACTGCAGGGAGCTGGAAACCTACAGAGGACCTTTGACATGTCTGCTTGGCTGCCATTTTCCTTCCTCTCTGTCTTACCAGATTGCAATTTTGGGAAAGTTGGCAAAGAGGGAACATGATAGTTGTGATTTGGGGAATGATACTGGTTTTTCTGTTTCTGTCAGATATTGCTAGGAGCTATTTTAGTCTGCAAGAGTCAATATGCTGTAAGTCTGGAGATTTTCACTAAATGAATAATTAGGTGTGCTGACCATGAGCAAGTCATACTTTTTTGGCTTTACAGGAAGACAAAAGCAAACTCTCTAAACAAATATTGTCAAGAAACACTCCCCCCCCCCCCCCCAAGATAGGTTCATTTTAAGGATTGCCATAAGATGAGACACACAACAATAAAATGTAGTCTAAACACAGTGTTTCTTTATCTAGTATCCTTTCACTTTTCCCCCACTTGAAGCAAGGGCTCTGTTGCTTATCAGGTCTTATAATGCTCGAAATTCCTCCATGATCAGACTGGGATTTAAAAAAAAAGATATATAAAAAGTTTTCAGTACACTTGCATCCACTCAAAATAGCTTATTAGATTATTCTCTACATTTCTTTTTGAGATAGTATATCTGCACATTGCCAATGGCTTTGAAAGTGAATATAGATGTTTCAAGCTACCCTGTGCACACATACATTTTTGGTCTAGTATTATTAGTTCATGAGAGTGTTTCAGGGAGCTGAGCAACTCTCCTTGAACCTTCAAGAAGCCATTCCATTGCAGTTATAAACCAGTTGCAGCTATGAAGAAGAGTAGTGATGTGTTTTCCAAGTTGATGAATGAGACAGTACCCTGACCTTTATAAAAATATTAGGAATTGAAGTTGGTTGGAAAATGTGCTCTGGAGGCCTCAAACCTTTTGTTCCAGTCCTCAAACTTTCTAAAGTGTTTTTTCTTAATAAAAGATTTGAAGACTTTGGCCTTTATTGTACTACCATAGGACCCTGACATATCTGAAAGTTGTGTAGTCTCATTCTTTAGAGAAGAAGCTCCACTGTACTGTACAGAAATATCCTTAATCAGCATTAGAGAAGAATGTGTTTGAAATATCTTGGAAAGTCATTTTTAAAGGTAGCAAAAAGCACATTAATCAAAGTAGGACCTTTAAGCCCATGGCAGTGGCATGTGCAAAGAAAGCTTGGAATATTTCATCAGTTCAAAGTGAGCTTCAGTTAATGCGGCTGCTGGCCAGCTGCAATGAGTTCTGGGCTGCTTTATACATGGAAAGGGCAACTATCATTAACACTACCCCATGGCTACAATTACTGATGTCAGTCTTCCTATCAGCATTGGTACTCATATGTAAAAGAAAAAAAATAGACATTTGAAATCATAGGTACAGTTTTTAGACAGCCCCATTAACTTATGTTAAGGAGTGGTTTGAGGAAGCACTTTCTGATTGCTGCTGTTGTCCATTAAATTGATTGGATCCTAAACTAGGGCTAGAAATCATGTGGCCCTCCGGATGATGGTGGATTGCTACTCCCATCATCTTTTCCAGGAGTCCTAGCCAGCATAGCTTGTGATGAGGAATGTGAGAGCTAGTCTTAATACACTCTGGATGCTCCCATCTCTGTTCTTTAAGTTTTTATCTATGATTTTAGCAAATACACACTGGGCATGTATGGAGGATTGCCTTGGGCAGTGGTTCTCAACCTGGGGTCCCCAGATGCTTTTTGGCCTACAACTCCCAGAAATCCCAGCCAGTTTCCTACCAGCTGTTAAGATTTCTGGGAGTTGAAGGCCAAAAACATCTGGGGACCCCAGGTTGAGAACAGGGGATAATGACCAGTAGAATCTAAATAATTCATCTGAAACTGTTGTACTGCAGCAGCTTTGTTTCTGTTCTCCAGTGGGACCATAGCTGCAACTATAATAAACTGGAAGTCTTTTCAAAAAGTAAATTTTTTGTCAGCATCATGTAGCATAGGAGAAACTCTCTTCTTTGGAAGTCATGGTGTTCTTCAATCTGATAGTTAGCAGGAAGGTAGCTGTTCTTAACAGAGTAAGTGTGATTATCATGTACAGTCTCGTGTTGCAGAGAATGGCTGAGTTCTTTGATTGGTGCCTACAAAAACACTGACAGGAGTCAGCCCTGGCCTTACAATTGATTGGCTTAACTGAGCAACCAGCAGTTTTTGTTTTCTATTCTCTTGAATCTGTTCCCTTTCTAGCTTATGATCAGACATGACACAATATCCAACAGCATTAGATTTCTTATTATTGAATCATACAACATTACAATTACTCCCTGAATTTTCTTGTGTCCCTATTTCTTCCTTTTTCCTCTTGTGTCATATCTTGTTTTAAATACTGATTTTTTTCTTTGCTCTATAAACTGCTCTGAAAGCCTTTCCAGGTGTGGAGCAGGGTATAAATGCTTTCAATAAACAAAGTCAAAGTGTTTGTGGCAATAAATATTGGCCTTATTACAATTCTCGTGGTGAACAAACATGTGATCTGCATTTCCTATTCTGTGCAGTAACACGGAGTCTGTGTCTTAGCGTTTTTGCTGGTAGCTTTTTAGAAGTTCAGTGAGCACTGCAAATCGCCCGAAGAGTGGAAAATTCCCTTGTCACATGGATAGTCTTATCAGCAACAACCAGATGGAGCTCAGAGCCTGAACATTATCAATGTTAAATTGCTTTTTTCCTGAAGTAGGAGAGGATTAAAGCATTCCTTCAAAAATTGGCGACATAAGCTGCAGACTTAGGGATATTAATATTTTGAAATGTTACTATTTTAGTAATGTGTGAATATATTTAACAAACATTCTACACAAAGAGAACTCTTTTTTGACGGATGCGGTTGAAATCCTCACAAAATACTGCATTTTGAATGAAATCCTTCCTTCTGTGTTCTTTTGACTAGCTGTAGTCCACCTTCTGCCACAATTTAATGACTTAATATAGGACACCTAAAGTGTCTGTTCAGGTGATGGCTGTGTACTGTCATTGTGGAAGAAACAACAAATCAGTTTGGAACAATTGTGTGCCTGCTAAGTTTTTCAGTGACATGGAAAATGCAGATGGTTTAAAATCATAAAGTACTAGAAATACTGAAAAATATTCGTATTTCTTTCTCTTCATGGGGAAGGTCAGGTGAACATTCTAAGTTGAATATTCTCCTCAGAATGCAATGTCTACCAGTCCCTAACTAAGACTTTTTCATATATAAATTATGTATATACAGAGATACAGATATTTTACTGCAGCTTCATTCACGTTGTATGGTAAATTACTTTTTGAAATATGCATATATTTATCTGCTACTACATATATTTCTGCATAGTAATATGCATATATTTCTCTCTCTACTATGGAAATATTTTTGCATAAAATCCTTGCCCTCAACTAAATTTACTTGAAAGTCTTTTTTAAAAAGAAGAAAAACGTAAATAATGCAGCAGACCTACCTAAAATGAACTTAACCTGCAGGAACTGTACTGATTATTTAGAATGTATAAATGATTTATACATAGAATATTACTTTTTTTAAATTTAGGACAAACTTGGAACTGGAACTGGTTCATCGTGGAGGCAATCTATGTCTAGGAGGTGCAAGTACAGCTGGAAAGAGATCATGTTTGAGTATGTATTTTATAGTTCATTACAATCTGTTTGACAAAAAAAGTCAGGTTAAGAATATTTTAAAATACATTTTTGAATGTTATAGTAATCTGATTGATTTACAAGGTCAAGTTTTAAACAATGTATGTAGAAAATATACTGATTTCTAGTTTTCTTCCTCAGTTATTTGACTTACAAGAATTGCATGTAACCTTTTCCTGATCTGGAGTTTGTGATCTTTATTTTGGGCAAGAAAGCTTTTCATTATAAGGTTGCGTATATGCAGTCAGTCTCATTCAAAATATTATTTGACACATACTAATTATAGGGAACAAATTCTGTGTTGTATTGGTTTATACTTTCAAACCTGCTTTTAAACTTGGGCTGTAGGGTAGACAGAGGACAACTGGTAACTCTAAGGTGAATGCTGCAGCACTGGATAGGAAGTGCCGTTTTCTTTCTTGCTTTCCTTTCCCTCTTGCTGAAGTATGTTTGAAGCAAACATCATACTTGGTTGTGTTATGCCAAGAGATGGGAAGACCTGAAAAAACAACAGTGTTGTTCTGTTTTTTTTGTTTTTTTTTGAAGTGCAAATCTATGGGAGCCCTAGAGATTGGAGGAATCATGGGAGTTACTGCTCAAAATGCAGTAGAATCTCACTTATCCAACATAAACGGCAGAACGTTGGATAAGCAAAAATGTTGAATAAGAAAGAGGGATTAAGGAAAAACATATTAAATGTCAAATTACTTTATGATTTTATGAATTAAGCACCATGTTTTACAACAAATTGACAGAAAAAGCAGTTCAATACACAGTAATGTTATGTAGTAATTACTGTATTTATGAATTTAGCACCAAAACATCGCAATATATTGAAAACATTGACTACAAAAACATTGACTACTAACAAATTGACTCCAAATAAAGATAGAATTTCATAAAATGAACTTATAGTAACAACATTGTCCAAAATTAAATCTGTAAAACATTCAGTCTTTGCTGCCTAGAGAAAGAGCTGTGGATCCGGGCAGGAGGCAGATTGCATTGGATAATCCAGAACATTGGATAAGTGAATGTTGGATAAGTGAGACTCTACTGTATCTGCAGGACCACATAATTTATATAAACAGTATACAACACAGAGAACACTAATGTCCCCACAGCATATAATCTTCAGAATATTTTAATGGTATCAGGGAATTAGGAAAAGAAGAATATTTGTCATCTGAAGAGGGAGGGGACACGGAGGTATTGTTTTACTTCTGATTAATCTTGGGCATTCAAGACAATCATGCTCAGGTGCATCTTTGCTTAGCTTCAGTGAACTTTAAGATCTGCTGGGGAGGCTCTTCTCTCGTTCCTGCCATCGTCCCAAACATGGTTGGTGGGGACGAGGGAGAGGGCCTTCTCAGTGGTGGTCCCCTGTCTCTGGAACTCCCTACTAAAAGAAGTTAAATTAGCTCCTACCTTGGCTACAATCCGGAAAGACATGAAAATCTGGTTATTTGACTAATTCAGCGCAATTTGACGGCATCCTTTTACCTCCACCTGTACTCACCCACTGCACTTTATTACTGGCCCATCTTAATAATGACCTTGCAGTATATTACACACGTATAATTTATTGCCTTGCATCCAATTTTTGAACACGTCCATTGCACTTGGCTATTGGTTATTGGTTATTGGCTGTTGTAGAGTTTACGCTTTTATGATTTTATATGTTTTTATGTATTAATTCATTGTAATTGAATGTATCTTATGTTGTTGTATTTTATTGTTGAATTATTGGGCTTAGTCCCCATGTAAGCCACCTCGAGTCCCTTCGGGGAGATGGGACCGGATATAAGAATAAAGTTATTATTGTTATTTAGTGTAGATGTCTTTTTTAGAATTGAGGGAAGAAGTTGTTTTTGCCTTCTCTTGTTTCTGTGAAAAACTCTTTAGAAATAAATGACACCTTGTTATATTAAAATTGTACAGGAAGATCATATTAATTATTATGTTCATTGGAACCACAGTTGTATTTATATCTATTGTTGATGTGTGCCCTCAGATTGTTACTGAGCTGGGGTTGCTATTTCTGTCTTCTGGGGCTAAAAGAGTGTGATTTGTCTAAGGTTGCTCATTGGGTTTCCTTGGCAGAGCAGGGATTTTATCCCTGGTCTCCCAGAGTCCTAGCCTAGTATTTAGATGACTGCATCACACAGGCACACATATATTGTGTGTGTGCACGTATGCTTTTAAGTTGTTTGTCAATTTTATGGCGACCCCATGAATTTCACAGTTAGACAAGGAGTTCTCCAAGTTGGTTTCTTCCTCTGATATATATGGCCCAGAGCACCTGGTATTTGTTAATGGTCTCCATCCAAGTACTAACCAGTGCTGATTCTGCTTAGCTTCCAAGATCAAATGCTATCTGGTGCCATTAAGGTATTTAGGTTTGTGGTTACTTACATTTTAATTTAGGCAATAGAATAATAAAGTACATTAAACCAAATAAATATTTCTAAATATATAAATATATAATAATTGTTAAGAAAAATGGCAGGGAAAGTGTGACCTGATGCCTGCATGTAGCTCTTCAACCCCTTGCTGTATTTGGCTCTCAATTCCCCCACATTTTCAATTTGAGGTTTGTTTCCAGAAAATATTACCCCAGATAGTAGTTTACTTTCAGCTATGCCCCCACTCTAAAATAAAAAAAAGAATGAAAAATCACCAAATACTGGAAGTGAAAACTGGAGGCATGTAACCATCATTTGCTAAGAATTCTAGCATGCAAGAAGAGAAGAAAAGGTAGTGTCTCTAAGGTATGTATACATGTTACACTAAGCCATGTTACACTGAATGAGAACCAAGAAATGAGAATGAGAACCCAGCAATGTTTTTTATGTCCGTAGAAGGTTCTGTGATCCCATTGAGGTCTCAACTAGGAGAACAGATGGACTATTTTCCGATCAGTTGATTTGTATCAAACTCCCTTTAAGTCCCAGAAGGTCTGGATCTGGTGATCTGCATGGTGCCTCTCTTATGACCAAGGGGAAAAGTGCTAACATTTTCATACAAACAAAAAGAAATGAGCATTTGCCCCCTTAATGTCTGGGGAAAATGCCTATAGGAAAAGGCTTTTAGTAAAATGCAATTTTCTGCTATAATCTTTTGCCAAGAGAAATGGGGACTTGTTTTGCCCTCATTCACTCTGTCTTGTTCAGAAAACAGGTGACAGCAATCGGTTCCAATGTCATCTGTGCCTTCCATTATTTCAAAAACCCCAGGAGTTAATTGCAGCCCTCAAGCTCTGCTTGAATCAGCTGACTTCAGCATGAGACAGTTTTGGCCTCCCAAGTGCCTATGCATAATTGTCTACTTGTGGAAAATAAATTAATTCCTTCTGTGAGTTATATAAATATAGCCTTTCCAGGAGTCTGTTCAGGTGGCAGCAGCGTTAGGAACAAAAGTACAGAGATCTGGGGTAAACAACTAAAGTGTGATAAAGAGTGGCTTTTCATTTTGTAGAAGAAATAAATAGAATTTATTTAGTGTGTTGGAAAAATCTGTTTTGAACAAGCAGTGATTGTATCAGATATTATAGAATAGTCAATAAATATAAGAAAGAATATGCTTTTTATACATTCTCCATCAAAATTGCATTAAAACATATATAATTCTACTATAGATTTAAGTGCAGATAAGCATATCAGAACAAACTGAACACATTGCACGTGTTCCAGACATGGCAGCAGATTGAAAGAATGATACCCTGATAATTAATAGGTAGGAAATACAGAAAGCATAGAGTCCTTTGTCTGGATATTTATTAGTTGATCTCAATCTGTATTAATCATGGATGTAATTCTTTCTACGTCACCCTAGTTCTGCAGATCTAGGGAAATGTATTCTTCAGCAGTGATGTTTCATTTAACTCTTCTAAACTGTTCCAAGCTGTTGTAAACTGGTTCATGCTACTCGCAGGAATCTCAAGTGGAACACCTGCATTTTAAATACATTGAAGGGCAGCTGCTTTTAAATTACGATGTTTGACGTGCTATATTATCTACACCAAAGGTAGCATAGGAGAACTCTGAAGTAGTTAACAGTGACAGATTTTTGTGTGAAATGGTGGTGTCTATAAATGTTGCCTCCTGAGTGAGTGCAAAAACTGTTGTTCCCTCTGAGGTTAAAGCATAATAGAGGAAAAGTTACCTGACATTTCTGGAGAGGCCCTTCTCATCTGCAAAATCCTGTGTAGCAAGGTGTTAAGCACCATATCTCAAGGAATAATTACCTTATAGTGGAAATCATCTGCTTTACAATGAACTTCAGCACTGAAATGGTTATATTATCTAATATCTAATCTAATAGATTAATATGTGTAGATAATACTATCCAGTAGATTCCAAGCTTTTCCTCCTCTTTCCTGCACCACCTCCTCCATGCCTCCTCCTCTCCCACACCTCCTCCTCCCCCAAAAGCCATTCTTTTCCTCATCAACTTCACCCCCCCAAACCTTATTTCCCTCCCACCACTCGGGATGCTTTAATTGTACATTTCCTGCATGGTAGGAGGAAGTTGAACTGGATGGCCCTTGGGGTTTCTGCTATTATTCTTATTATTCATAGTAGTAGTAGTAGTTGTAGTAGTAGGCTGGGTGGCCATCTGTTGGGGGTGCTTTGATTGTGCTTTTCCTGCATGGCAGAAAGGGGTTGGACTGAATGGCCCTTGGGGCCTTCCACTGAAATATGTTAAATTTATGTGTTGTCAAAGGCTTTTATGGCTGGAATCACTGGGTTTGTGTGAGTTTTCCAAGCTATATGGCCATGTTCCAGAAGCATTCTTTCTCGATGTTTTGCCCACATCTATGGCAGTCATCCTCAGAGCTTGTGAGGTCTGTTGGAAACTAAGTAAGTGAGGTCTATATATCTGTGGAATGTCAAGGGTGGGAGAAAGAACTCTTGTCAGCTTGAGGCATGTGTGAATGTTCCAATTTGCCACCTTGATTAGCATTTAATGGCATTGCAGTTTCAAGGCCTAGCTGATTGCTGCCTGGGGGAATCCTTTGTTCAGAGGAGTTTATCTGGCCCTGATTGATTCTTGTCTGGAATTCCCCTGCTTTTTGAGTGTAGCTTAAAAGGTTTTCCCATGCCTGATAGATATACATTATGTACAATATAATATAATACAATCCATTATAAACTTTTGCTTCAAAAAGGGCTCCACAGCTGAAAAAGTTTGAGAAACCCTGCAATATATTATTTCCTATTACATCACAGCTTTCCAAACTGTGTCACAACACGTTAGTGTGTTAGTTGCAGTGTCTAGGCATGCCACACAAATGTATTAAGAAACCTCCGAGTCTATGTGAAAAAAGCAATACCATGCATATATTTGCATATTTTTGCACATGATTACATATTCTTACTTATAAATGACAAAAATCTTGGAAATGTATGGTATTATTTTAAAAAAATATTAATGAAATGTTTTCATGAGATATGTTGTGTTTCTATGCATTTGTTATTACAATTTATGTATGTGTCCGTATGCCTTATAAAGGGTTGGTTCAATCACCAGTTTGCTAGTAAAACTCAATTATTGTTTGGTGAAATGATGCATGTCTAAAAAGTGTGCCACCAATATGAAATGTTTGGAAAGCTTATTAAATAATTTCCTTTTTCTCTAAATCTCATGTTATCCTTTATTCTCATTATAAGATATAAGATGTGCCATATATACTCCTGTATAAGTCAAGGGCAGTAATTTAGGGCCAACATTATGGATTTAATGCCAAAATGATATGTAAAATCAAAGGTCATTTCACAGGAGGTTAAAGATTTTCACTGTCTTGTTATTCAAAAAGGCTTTTCCCGCTCTCCTCACATATGGGCATGGTTTAATTTTTTAAATAAAAGTTAAGGTAGAGTATTAATTTTCATATTAAAAAGAAACATCTCCTTCTCTGAGGAGAGAGGTGGAGAGAGAGTTTAGTCCATCCCTGGAAAATCTAAAAGGAACACCAACATCTACTCTCTTGGCACTCCTTTGAAGGGAAGTGCTAAAAAGCTGCCACCATCATTTTCTCACCTTGGTACTCAGAAAGGCCAGAATTAGCACTGTGGTGGAGAAAGTAGAGGAAGTTGGCATTTCTTTTGGGTTCTCCTGAGACGGACTAAGCTCTTCATTTTTAAAAAATAAGAGTTAAGAGAAGTACTTTCATTGACTCATGAATAAGTTGACCCAGTTTTTGGGATCATATTTTGACTATAATTTCTTGGCTTGTGCGCAAGTATATACAGTATTAGCATTAGGCCTAATAAGTTGGACCAAGTTCATTTGCTATGTCTCCTGATTGATCTAGGGTTCAACTTATTGTCTTCCTGGTCCTAATCTAGCATCTAGCACTACCTCACTGGCTCTTTATGTGTCCCAAAGCATTGGCAAATGATTGCTGTGTACTTGTATTTACATTGAGTACAGTCATGAGTAACAAATAGGAGAAGTACAGTTATGTAGGCCAGAGTTTTCCAACCTGTGTGTTGCGACACTTTAGGGTGTCAGCTACAGTGTCTAAGTGTGTCATGTGAAGGGAACAATAAATGACAAATATCTTGGAAATGTATATTACCTTATTAACCATCCATTTTAAAAAATATAAATGGAAGTTTTTTATGAGATACGTTGTGTCACTATACATTTTCTTGTTACAATTGATGGGTGTCTGTATCTCTTATAAGTGGTTGGTTTAGTGTCCAGTTTGCTAGTGAAATGGAATTACTGGGTCACAAAATGATGCATGTCTAGAAAAGGTGTGTCACCAACATGAAATGTTTGGAGAGCTTTGATAAAGACATGTAGAAATGTAAACCACCTGTTACAAAGAACTATGGAATATTTTAGTTCTGGCCAAATGTATTAACCTACCAGATGTTTTCCTGTGTTTTTACCCTCAGATCAGCTGTTCCATGTATTGGCAATGCACATGCGATTCTATAGCATTGATTCTGCATTCAACCCATGGAAAAAACTCACACAATTGGCCTTGGATGAAAATTTGCAGTAAGTATACTTTTTGGGCATATGTTTATTTATATTTACTTAAAGGTGCTTTGTAGGTAATATCCAATAAACAACATATATAACCAAATTAAAACAGACTAGTAATAAAAATTGCACATTGCAAACTTTGAGCTTCAGAAATAGTTTATGCAATATTCGTTGTGCCTCCAAGGAAGTTGAAGTAAGTCCATGGTCGTGAAGGTAAATCATAACTAAAATGAAATGGAGTTTGAAATAATTCAAGTTACTGCATAGCTATTGGCAAATATTGATTGAAGGCACTGGTCATGAAAATGAAAAAACACCCAGTCTAATCTCTTCTGTGCAGCACAATTATGTACATAGTCAGTGCTAAGTCCTTTCTTAGTCATTTTGACATGAGGGCTAAAATTTCTGAATATTTATAATCATAGTTGCCAGCTGATAATTTCAATGTTTTGTAGAAATTCTATTTAACCACCTTTTGTCAGATTGAAAGTAAATATTTTGTCATTGTCTTTGGATACAATGTAATATAAAGCTGTACATTTTTTATTCAGGTTTCGATTTACATTTTGCTTTTTCACTATCTGACATCATATTAATTTGTTTGTTATTAACTGCTCCTGTTGCAACGTTTTGGAAGCTGCACTTATCAGCCTCGCTCATGTGCCTTGAAGGGATTAGCAGGACAGATCATTTCCATATTTAAACAGACTTTATAAACGGTGGTTTTCAGTTCATGATGAAGAACTTGTTTAAGTTTTTAATAAAAGACAGAGCAGTTTTAAGTGCTTGATTTAGCTAAAGAAGCTTGGCATTGTATGTAAAATTACTTTTTCAGTTCTAGCAGGAGGAAGCAAATTTAGCCAAATGGTTCACTTGTTCCCTCAAGTCTTGTATTTTTGTAATGGTGCCAGGTGTTTTCATGTGCCATATAAACTGAAACATTTAATAGACTGCAGAAAAATTAACATTTGATGTTTGCCCTGTTTAATGGATTTTTAAAATATCTGTTAGAGAAGAAAATAAGTTTTGAAAGATATTTCATTTGAAAATTGAGAACTCAATTTTAATCTTCATCCAAGAGACAAAATATTTTAGGCCATCCTCAGAGTCACATTTTGTTACAGAAAATATGTGAGGTGGGCACTGTACTACATTGCTGCTTAAACATTTTAAAATAGTGTCTCCATTGGCCGTATAGTTTTTTGCAGCAAAAATAGTAGTATTTTAAAGCACAAAACTGGTTATAATTTTTTACACACACACACACACACAAACCCAATATCAGTTGGTTATTCAAAATACACAGTTCATCTCAAATGAACATGCCCTTTTTGGTCATGAAGATATGAGTATTGTGGAATACCTTTAATTCTGCAGCCACAAACACTTTCTTGGACACAGGGTATTCCTATAGACAAGTGACAATTCTCTTTGTTTCACTTATGAGGTGAATAAATATTGTTTTAGGTTTTGTAGTTTATTATACCACATTGAAAAGAGGATTAAATCTTCTAAATGGAAAATCAGAAGGCATGTATTGAACAACTTAAAAATAGTGACCTGAGCATTAAATTGATTTTTTGTCCACAGCAGTTTTGACTAGTTAGGAAGCAAGCCACTTTTAAAACCAAACACTGGCAAACTTCTTTGATGGTGGTGTTTCTTTGGCAATGAATTAGACTGTGGTTGCACTTTATGGTTGCATATCTGTCTGTCTTTTTATCAAAATTTCATGTTGTGTGTTTAAAACCTTTAAATCTCCAGAGAAGAAAAAGAATTGACAAACATAGTTCATTCCCCCCCCCCCCCCCCCTTTTTAAACTTTTTCTGGTATGTCTTGTTTTGCTTTGGTTTTAATTTGATAATGAGGTCTCTTTTTTGTTGATGAGAGCCAGCTTGGAAGACAAAGGAGATAAAAAGACATTTTTTAAAAAAAAAAGATGAAAAACATTTTTTCAAAGCAGTTCCTGTGTCCTACGTAGATTCTCCCAGTAAACATTGCTTTTTTCAAATTGATAATTGTAACAACCAGTTATCTGTATTATAGTGGCAGCATTTAGTTGAAGTGGCTAATTCCTTTATAAAAAGATACAGTACTATCTTGGCATGTAAACTTCAATATTGAAAATTGTACAAATTCCTCATCTGGCCCTATCAATCCAACAGAAACTCCACAATTAGCCAATTGGCTATATGAGAATTAGTCTTGTTCAGATGGTAAGAAAATGTTGAAATGCATAGCCACTAAGTACATACCTGATAGCAATGGCTATAGTACAAAATAGCTGTTTGGGAGACTGTAAATCAAATAGTTGTTCTTGTATGGTTTTATTTTAAAATTTGTTTTAAATTTGAGTTTTACAATTTTTTGCGAACCCCTGTGATGCCTTTGCGGAATCCTAGGGTTCTATGGAACACAGTTTGGGAATCACTGGCCATGGAGATGAAGATACGAAGGAGTCCGCGGATGTTGTGGAGCGGCGAGGGACTGGCATAACCAAATCAGATCAAACACAAAACTGGGTTATAGAGAGAGGAGAGAAAACTATTCAGTCTTTGTGAAGGGTGAGAGTAGTCTAAACACCTGATTTTGGGGGCTTCAGTCACAGGTTCCCCCTTCAGCACAAATCAGTGTGTCAGAATAACTTATGACTACAAAATATTTAAAAAATCTTACAGCTGTGTTGGATTACTGTGAGAAGTACAAGGATTTTCATAATTTTTTCAGGATGAGTAATGAAGAGCAGCCAGAGGTTCCAGTGCTTTATCGAGATGTCTTATCCCTTCTGCTTATCCAGATTTTAACCATGCCACAGCCATTGCGCAAAGGTATGCCTCACAAAATGCATATATAGTAAACAAGTAACAGTTTTTTGGGGGGTTTTTCATGTCAGGAACGACTTGAGAAACTACAAGTCACTTCTGGTGTGAGAGAATTGGCCGTTTACAAGGACTTTGCCCAGGGGATGCCTAGATGTTCGATGTTTTACCATCTTTGTGGGAGACTTTTCTCATGTCCCCGCATGGGGAGCTGGAGCTAACAGAGGAAGCTCACCCTCTCTCCCTAGATTTGAACCGCTGACCTGGTCAGTGATCCTTCCCCTGTTCCAGCTTTTCAAAACAATAGCAAATAAATGTGTTTGCCTAGCTGCATATGCTCGAACAGTGATTTTGCCTTATCTATAGAAGTTGGCATTAAACTGATTTTTTTGTGGTGGTGGTGGTTGTGGTTTGACAGGCTTATCAGATAGCAATACAATAAAACCACAAAGACTGAAAATGAGCATTATATTCCTTGAGTTATGAGGAAGGATGGAGGTCCTTCTGATTGACCTTCATTTATTTGCTATAACAGGACTGCTTAATATTTCACATTGAACTGTGAATGCCTAAGGGCAAAAGAGAATAATTTATTTTAATTTAACTGCACAAATCATGGCAATTGTGTCACACACGGCAAAGATAATTGCTATAACACAGTATTGGCAATGGTTATAATGTATGAATTTGAACACGTTCCTGGAATCTCAAGACATTTTTGAAGCAGAAATGATTTAGTGCTACTTATTTTGCCAGCTTTAAAGCTTTTTATATTATGATTCATATGCACATTTCAGATATATGACTTCTTTTCCCCTGCCAATCTACATTTTGTCATGTTTTGATAAAGGGTTATTATAAGCATTGTGGCTTGCCATTCCCTTTTTTTAAAAACACATTGATAACATGTATTGACCAGCTAATGACCTCAGCTGTGATTTTTGGTTTTGCTTCATTAAAAGGCACAATCAGGAACGTTTTGTCCTGTGGATGCCTGAAGATGACCATTTTTAAGGTGAAAGAATTCCTTCTTAACCCAGTTAATTTGAGCATTTGTACACTTGAAATGTGTCTAAAATTGCATACATTTCTGGGTAAGAAGTAGCAGAATTTTTTTACAGAATTCCTTTCTTTCGTAACTGTTCTCCATTTATTTGACAGATTTTAAAATAAAATAGTATATCTGTGAGCCCCTCACAACCTAGAATAAAATGTCAGAATTGGAAACATTAAAAATAGCTGCATGAGCAATCCAAGTTGGGACTGTTTCAGAGGTAAAGGTTGAATCTCTCAGAGCAGGAGGGGATTGCATACCCTTCTTCACAGGTTGATTTTACCCTTTATTAATGTCTGAAGCTCTGGCATGGGCTGGTCCTTGAGGTCACGAAGAGTCAGAAACGACTGAATGAATAAACAACAACATTGATGTCTGAATGGGGCTTCTTTTGGCTCCTATCCAGGCAAAACACTGTGTGCCTAATATACTTTTTAAGCTGCTGAAGAAGCTGAAAAAAACAGGAAACAGAATGAAAAGAATTTAAACTGCCTTGTTTAATATGACAGCTTCTTACAGATTCAAATGTTCTCCATTGAATGTCCTACTATTCCAATCCCAGTTTTTAATTTCCAGTTATCCTTCACTTTCTAGTCTTCTTTCTCCCTAATATGTTTTTATATCCAGTGACAAAAATTGTTAAAAATATAGATGGATAGTCCTAAGAGTTTCTTTCAGGCAATTGAATTAAATATCATTATTTCATATGGGTAAGTTAACTAAAACTAATTCAGTAAAACACCTGTCTCATATCAAGTACTGTATTGCTAAATTTATGTAGGGTTTTGTTGTTTAGCTATTCTTATTTTATAATAAATATTTTGCAGCATTGCTGTTTCCCCCAGTTATCTTTGTGCTGTCAAATGGTATGTTTGCATGTATCAACACAACTTGACTGGCTTCTTCTTCAAATTGCTAGCAAATTTTAAGATCCCTGATCAAATGTAGGGGTGTTTCTGGGTCTAGGAGGCATCAGATTAATACCTCTGTGGTAATTTTGTTTTCTTGGAATTTAATCTGGCAGATTGCCATTTTGATATCTAGATAGTGTTCTTTGAGGAAATTAGCACTTAATAAGAAGTGTGCTGGTCTTTTGCCCTTCGAGCAACTCCCTGGGAATTGCATTTACTGTACTACCTTATTAACTCTTGAATAGTCTTGGATATCTATTTCAATCCAACATCGATTAGGCAAAATAAATGCCATTATACTGTTCAGTCTCTTCTTTCTGAGAGGAAAAATTGATCTGAAGCCACCTCAAAAGAGAGAACACAAATTAACTCTGATTGTAGAGAAACATTATTCTAGAGGTCAGTCCAGTTGGAGTTGGTTGCTTCATCCGTCTATAAATGGAGGGCTTAAAGGGCGAGGGGTCACAAACAATCTCTGTGTTGCATAGAACTGCTGTGCAACCTAAAGGATTATCACTGAGTTGAAGGTTGTTGATATTGCTAAAGCATGGGCAGAATGGATACGTGCTTGAAATACAAAATAGATTTTCACCTCACCATGCATTGCAGTTGCATAATAATGCTGGTTTATCATTATTTTGATGCTCAGTTTACATTGATCTTCAGAAGAAAAACCAAAATGAGTCAGAATTTGTCCCAGAAAAAGAGACTTGTGTTCCTAAGGAATGCTTCTGTTTCACAGGGGAATGACAAGGAGCTCACATTAACCTGCTCTGGCCCATTATGGAAAGAATGGTTTATGCAATTTCACTTGTACCATTATACACATGCTTCCTATTCACTTTTTTTTACAAAGTAAATCAAAATTAATGCATGAACAGTAGAGTGCATCAGCCCCACATCTCTAGTTTTCTCACTTCCTTCATATGGAAAATGATGAGTGTATACAGGATAATTTCTCATACTTAATAGGTGTTCCCCACATTACTGGGAAGGTTAAAAAAAGTCAGGGAGTCTCTAGTTAACAAAGATTCACTGAAATATTGGCAAAGTAGCCATTTTCTGATTCAGTTAAATAGCTGTTCTCTTTCCTACTTTGATTTAGTAGACAAGCTCTTTCACTGAAGTTGCAGCCTTCAAGCACATGACATTTAGTTGGTATTTAATGTCAGCCAGGCAAGTTTTGCTGAGGTGTTATATGCTACATTTACTGACAGAAATCTTTTTGAGTATTGATAATATTTGTTTCTGGGATGCTGTGTGGTTTCTGAGTGTGACTCTGTTCTAGCAGCATTTTCTCCTAGCATTTTGCCTGTATCTGTGGCTGGCATCCTCTGACGATGCCAGACACAGATGCAGGTGAAATGTCAGGAAAAAATGCTGCTAGAACATGGCCTTATAGCCCTGAAACCACACAGCACTCCAGTGATTCCAGCTATGAAAGCCTTTGACAATACAATATTAGTTTCTTAATACAGTTATGGATAGTCAATATATTTGTATGCAAGTTTTTCTGTAGAACTTCATTGCTGTAATAACTATTCACAATGTCTACAATCTGTTGAGTGTAATTTTCATTTGGAAAATAAAGCATAAGTTCAGTACTCTTGATATTCAGAGCTAATGAGCCCTCACTATTGGTATTGTAGACTAGGTTTATTTAGACCTTCCAGCTAGTACTTCAGCTGAACCTGATAATTTTATTATACAGGTTGAACCTTCCTTAACTGTTACCAAAAGTATTGCAGAGTTCTATTTTTTTTTTCATTTTTAGAATACCTGTATTTGCTTCAGGTAATTGTGAATGTGGGATAGAGCAGAAAGGGGACTAGTAAGATGTCCAGTACCCACTCAGTTTTTTCACTAGGAGCCCTTGTTCTAACACTGCCAGGAATTTGCCAGGATGAAAAGCGAGCCTCTGGTTTCCATGGCTTTGCTCACACAAGGTCCTCGTAAAAGACAGGTATGCTTCCAAGCACACCACCTAGCCTTTTAGCAAAGCAGCCTTCAGAAATGGAGAGAGGGAAAATGCCCAAGGGGATTGAGCCACTCTACCAACTAACACTTCACTTGGCCCATAATAGCCCTTGTAGCTGAAAGAGAAGAGAAAATTATCTCCCCATCTTGTGGGGCTGGCTACTTTGCTAAAAGGACAGAAAATGTGTTGGCAGCTGGTGGAAGCATATGAAGTGTCGGCTTTTTACAAGGGCCTTATGTGAGTGGAGGCATAGGAACCAGATTCCTCCCCACTTCCCCCTCTTTGTTTATCTGTCAAATTTCAGACAGTGATGGAGCAAGGGCGCCTTAATTCAGAACTCAGGGGACACGTAACTAGCCCCATTCCTTGAAGATGGAAGTGGGGAAGTGGCAAAAAGTTTACGTTTCTGTACTATTTCAGATTTTGGATTTCCAGATAAGGAAGGGTCAGCCTGTACAAAGTAGTGAATATTTTGCACTGACTTGGAGTCTCCCCTTATCATAATGTGTGACTTATGTCGTGAAGATATCATGGTCCTTATGTATGTTTTAATTGCTATGAAAACATATTTTTGTACATTTGTCATTTGGATTTCTTTTTTAGAAAAATGGTTTGTAGATTTGTAGAGTATTATTGGTTTATAAAAATGTGAGACTTAATCTAGAATGTCTAAATCACCTTATCTGTTTTTATACTTCTATAGAGCACTTTATCTGTATCACAAAGGTGCTGTTCACACTGTTGTATATACAAGCTCTCGTCGTACTTTCCGTTAAATGCAACTCTGAAGATAGAATAACTTGGATGAACTCAGGAGCTTTGAAAAAGGTTTGTTGATTTGTCAAAAACTGCAAATAAAATGCCAAGGATGCAGTTCTATCTCCAGGTGTGCACAGTTAATCCTCTTGGTTTCTCTGGAATATAGATGTACACAGCATTATACTGCATTGCAGCCTAAAGCTGTCTTTCTTTCTCTCACACATGTTCAGTTTTTACATTTCAGTTGAAATACAAGATCAGTCTTTATCAGAGAGAGGAGCTGTCCACCATCCCAGACCTCTACTGTCCTTGGAGTAGTCAGCTGCATTTTTATTAGGCCACTTACTTAAGCCCTTCTTTCCCTTTTTTTCCTCGGAAAGTGGGAATACTGAAAGGCTGAGTGAGCTATGGCTATAAGGCCTGGATTATAGACTAGCCAAAGCTGAACTTTATAGAGAGCTTTTTCTTTTTCAAGTCAGCAGTTCTGCATGTCAGTGGGAGTCTTGCATTTTGCGGGAAGCTACTCTAGGTACTCCCTTCACATTTAATAGGAGACTGGTTGGGGAGAGCTGCCGTGTCTCTTTTTTTGCATTTCATATTTATTTGTTTGTGTGTGTAGACTTGGTGTGGTGTATTGATCTAAACTCAGATGATGACTCTGAAGACCAGGGTTTTAATCCTCACTCAACCATAAAATAGAATGGGTGACCGTGGGCAAGTTGCACTTTTTCAGCTTCAAAGGAAGGCAAAGGCAAACCTCTGAGCAAAACTTGCCAAGAAAACCTGCTAATAGGTTCAGCTCAGGGTCGCCATAAGTTGGAAATGACTTGTATGCTTGACTTATCACTTGGATCTGCACTGTGTTGCTGTGCTCTTCACACTTACTGGATAGCAAATCTTGTTGGAAT
The DNA here is from genome assembly GCF_035594765.1 of Anolis carolinensis. Lineage (NCBI taxonomy): Eukaryota > Metazoa > Chordata > Lepidosauria > Squamata > Anolidae > Anolis > Anolis carolinensis. The sequence goes on along the minus strand of NC_085841.1, from coordinate 211,636,265 downwards.
AACTGATATTTCTGATGAAACACCATTGTTAGATTATTTTTGGTCAGATCCTGTTGTATTGCAACACTCCATCACCTCTCCCTCTTGACTGAAGTTCGAGATCTTAGGGCCCTTTCACACTACACGTGGTCCCAACATTTATTGCAGTGATATTCTGGGATTTGTAGTTTATGGAGGAACATTTCGAATCCTCAGCCAGAAAGCTTTCTGGCCTCACTAAACTACAAACCCCAGGATTTCACAAGATGCAGTTACAGTGTTCCCTCACTACTTCACAGTTCACTTTTTGTGGATTCACTGTTTTGCGGTTTTTCAATAAACTCTAAAAGACTACTATAAATAATAAAAATTACAATTTATGGCCTAAGGGAGGGAGGAAGGAAAAGCCAAAGGGAGAGAAAAGGAGCCCAAGTGGCAACGGGAGGAGAAGGAAGCGATTTATCAACACACAATTGGTTGATAAAGACTTAAAATAGTGTATAACTACTAAAATAATGTATAAATATTAAAATAAACATAGCGTCCCTACTTCACGGATTTTCACTTATTGCAGGTGGTCCTGGAACCTAACCCCCGCAATAAGTGAGGGAATACTGTATTACATGAAACACAATATTTTTGTGATTTAATTTATCTATATTCATATACAGATACCTTGTGAAAGCCTTATAATAGCAAAATAAAAAGCACTTGCAGATTGTAAGACACAGTTCTTCCTGTGCCCATGATAATGGCACCTAGACATGGGCAACATCTTAGGGGCAGGAAGGATGGTAGATGACTGTTAATACAAATATAGATCTGAAATCTAGAATGCCTTGAGTGAACTACAGTGCTGTTTGGATCTTGGTAAATAGTATTTTCTTTAGATTTTGCAGTGAAGCACAGACCACATTCACATAAAAATGCAAGTAAAAAATGGTGGTGAATCTTGGCTTCATCATTCACAAACAATCATACTAGTGATTGCTTTCCCATCAAACCAGCAGAGAACGCTTTATTAAGTTGGAATACATTAGTGGTAAACAACTTAATATTACGGATTTGCAGTTCCTAAACTTAATTTGAAACCTTAATTTGAAACCTTAGTTTGCAAACTGCTGTATGTGGGGAAAAGAGAACATAGCTAGTTATTTAATACACAGGGAGTACATACAGGAGGGAAAAAAGATACACCCCTCATCAGTATTCAAGAACAGCCATATTTTTTCTTCTGCCCAGACAGTTAGTTATGACTTATCATGACACTACTTTTTTCAGAAGCTTTTCCAGTCTTTAGTGAAGGTGCAATTCTTTGGAGCTATCCCAAGGAGCTTAGAAGGATAATAAATATATTCAGGATAAATCCTTGTTCAGTTTGGGGGGGAATGCAGATTCCATTAAAGTGAAAATACATCTCAGGTTTTGCTTGCTCACTACTAAGTTTGAATAGCACTTTTAATTTTTTATCAAACATTTTACTATGGAAAATTGTTGAATGTTGCTCTCCCCTCCCTCTTTGATAAATTTCTTCTCCAGTTCAAAGCATGGCAGGTGCTTCAGTGCAGAAAAAGTAACTTGACATCCCTTGATTTAGGTCTATAGCCATATGTGCAAAAGATTAGTGTCCTTCAATAAAAGAATTAGGAAGCCGTTTTTGGCAGATTAATTCCATCTGAGGCTTTTGGACCAAAAAGAAAAGGCCAGATTGAAGATACAGCATTTTAATACTCTTTTGATTTGATTATACATTTCTTTTTAATCACAGAGTCTATCCAATGCAAAAAAGACTTGGGAAGTGTTACTGAGCCATGTCATCAGTGAACTCTCCAAAGGGAAGATCTATGAACAAGAGGGAACTGAAGATCTAGCCATGGTATGGTTTATGTATTTGGATGTCAGCTGCACATTATTTAATGTTAACTATAGTTCCATGTAGATAGGGCCAAAGAATCCTAGAGGCATTAGATCCCATCTGATCGTAGAAGTTAAGTGGGGTCAGTACTTGGATGGGAGACTGCCAACAAATTTTCAGGTACTGTAGTTGGTATTTCAGAGGAAGTAAGTTGCAAAACTATATCTTTGTCTAACAAAATTATTTTGCAGGCAGTTCAAAGGCAAATACATGCACATATCTGACTGTAAAGTTTGCTTTTCTTTTTTTCCAGTAGTAGAACTGTTAAATAGAATTACTGATTCTTCAAAAGTAAAGTTCCATTAATTGAAATTTACTGGGTTTTTTCTCTCTAATTTAGGATAGCACTAGTGCTTGGTGTCCACATTCCATAGAGATGTACTTGCAGCAATTCTGCCTGCCTTTTCTCAGGATCACCAGCCTTCTTCAGCACCATCTCTTTGGAGGGGAGCTACCCAGCTGTCAGGTATTATGAAAACCTCATTTGTTGGCTCTGTCGTGTTGATATAGTGTATATCATGTTATGCCAACAAGCCTTCATCTTGTGTCTGGACAATTCATATATGCAAAAAACAAACTTGTAGATTGTCTTAAAGAACCCCAGTGAGATGCAAGAGTGAACCATAGTGCTATATCCCAGTAGTATATCCCATGTGAGCCGCCCCGAGTCCCTGTGGGGAGATGGTGGCGGGGTATAAATAAAGTTGTTTTTTATTATTATTATTATTATTATTATTATTATTATTATTATTATTATTATTATTATTATTATTATTATTATTATTGTAAATGCTGAATCTGTTACATAATGAAGGGAAGCTTGTATGTTGAAATTAGAATTATTTTTCATTAAATACATCACAATAGATAATTGCCTTTTACTAGTTGGACTTCTATTTTGCATATGGCTCCTTCTTTTATGATTAATAGGAAGGCGAAGAGTTTGCTGTTCTTGCCAGCTGCCTGGGTTTGTTATCACCATCTTTTCAATCATCGCAGTTCTCTAGTGCCTCTTGTCTTGATTGGCCTGTACCAGCCTTTGACATAATATCTCAATGGTGCTCAGAATTGGTTTCATTCTCAAATACACATCCAACACAAGTAAAGGTAGGTAAATGTTACTGCCACATCTTAATACATTATTTCAGACAATGGTTTATACAATACTATTGGCCATAGTTTACCCCTTCAGTTTTAAACCTGTTAAAATGTAGTACTTAAAAATGTTTACTTTTTAGAAAACTGGTTTTCATGCAAACTGCTATCAAAGTTTTATTTCATCAGAAATAAATATATTTCTTTAAAATATTTGAAGTGGAATGACTGTTTAACTATGGCTCATATTTTAAAACTATTATAACTTCTCAAAGCAAGAGGGAATAACTGGTTACAAACATTTTCACAAAGTAAAGATTGAGTCTTTATGTTATGAACACACCAACAGGAAACTGAATGTGTGATTTCATAGCCCTGGGTAGTGTATAGAGAACATAGAAATTGCTCCACAGTGATTTCAGACTTTGTTCCCTCAAGAAGATCTATTTAATATGCAAGCTGCAATACACACAATCTTCATGATTTGCCAAAGATTTTCTGCTGTGGTCTTATGATTACTTTACTTTTCCCCAAGATACCAGCAAGGCCATCTTGCTTCATTGGAGAGTACAGACTTGAATATACTCAAAAGTGGTAGCTTTGCTACTTTCCATTAAGGCAAGGCCACTGAATATTCAAGAAGCATTATGATAAGTTTGAGGGGAGTAGGAGGATCCAGACCTTGCTGGTCTAGATGAGGTTGGAGAGTAATGATTTAGAATTACTCATTCTGGTGTAGCCTACACTATATTCACCTCTTTGTTGGTTTTATTTATTTGTCTGAACAAAAATATTAATCAGCTTTTATCTCTAATAAAAGTAATTGATATAAGCATAACTTTCAAAATAAACTACATGGAGCTCAATGTCATATCCTGATAGTAAGAGGGACGATCTCTGGATCAACAGAAAACAAGCGAACTCCTTCTTCTGCATGACATCCCTTCAGATATTTAAGAATGTGTATCATATAACCTTCTCCAAGCTAAACATACTCAACTCCCTAAGATCATCTTGGTCATCTTCCTCTGGACACTGTCCAGTTTGCCTATATCCTTCCTGAACTGTGCTCCAGAACTGGACACTGTATGTCAGTCATTGCCTGGCCAAAGATGGACAGCTATGGGTCGGGAGGAGAGAGCTGACAGAATATGTGAGTATTTTAATTGGGTTTTCTCCTTTCTCCTCTTTTACAGGTTTTACTTATACAGGAATCTAAATGGGATTTACCACACCTCCTACAATTGCCTGAAAATTACAATACTATTTTCCAGTACTATCACAGAAAAAGTTGCTCAGTCTGTTCCAAGGTTCCTAAAGATCCTGCCATTTGTTTGGTTTGTGGCACTTTTGTGTGTTTGAAAGGACTTTGCTGCAAGCAACAGAGCTACTGTGAATGTGTCTTGGTAAGAGATATAACAGTTATCACTTGCCATAAAATGCTTTTTAGAGAGCTTCTCATTGAATTGCCAATATCAGCGATCCCAACAACCCTCTGTGAAGCAGGTGGTCTAGTTTGGATATAGCATCTATCCCCCGATTCCCTGCTCATAAGTCTTCCTATTTCACTTCAGTGAAATGGAGGAATACTTCTAAGATGATAATAGAAACGGATGGTCTGCAGATCTGCTCTATCCTTTGAAGAAAGAAGTTCATGCACAAACTGGGTACCCATCGTTGTCTAGGAAAGGCTTTGTAGCAAGGGAAAGCTTTGTGTGATAATTTAGATTATTTTGGAAATGAGAAGTTGCTTGTTAAATTAGGTTATTGTGATGGGTATTCTGGATTAAAGGCACTATTATAAAATTACAGGTTCACTTCTTGTTTTAAATGTACATTTATACACTTAGTTCTACTGCCTGTTGCATTATTTTACTGACCTCAAAATGGCAATATTTTAGGAGTATATACTTAGTTGATAGATCTCTCTCTGATATTAAAAGCATTGATAGGATTTGCCAGGATCTACTTTTCTGCTATAATTGCCAAAAGGAACTCTGATTGCAAAATGAAGGGTGAGTTTGACACTCGAGATATCTGAAAAACCAGCAGATGAATTTTGAAGACTGCTGTTATTTGTTTATTGTAAAGCCTTACTTGTGAGTGGTATGTCTGGTTCAGATGACATATTTTCTCAAATGGAAAATGGTGTGATAATACATAGTTTGTATGGGAAGTTGCTTATAAATTTGCTTCTTAAATGTCTCCATTATTTAAAAGAGGAAGTGGCAACTGTAGCCCTACAGATCAGTGGTTCTCAACCTGTGGGTCCCCAGATGTTTTGGCCTTCAACTCCCAGAAATCCTAACAGCTGGTAAACTGGCTGGGATTTCTGGGAGTTGTAAGCCAAAATACCTGGGGACCCACAGGTTGAGAACCAGTGCTATAGATAATGGTGGATTGATAATATTAGCGGCTTCAATTTGATGTTTGCCTGTTTTGTATTATGTAGTTTTATATCCTGAAGTTTTGTCTTATATAGTTTTTGTAGTTATCTTGTCTCTTTGTACTAAAAGCAGTGGGAGAGGCTGCGAACCATGTGACTGTCTCAGCGATGGTTTAGAAAGTTCAGTTTTAAAAAGGCTGACAGTCAGTTGAGCCTTGAGCCAGCTTGAGTGTAGAAGTCTGTTAGAGTGCTGAAGCTACTGTTAGAAGCTAGAAATTGTTGCGGCTTGTGTTTATCTTTTAAAGTAGACACATATTAAAGATAGCTGCATGAAGCAATATAGTTTATGACGAGACCATTAAGGAATATAAGTTTAATATACAAACTCTCTAAACGTCTTGAAGTTTATCCTACCCGCCAAAAAGAAATGTGCCTGTAACAATAAATACATGAAGTTGTAAGTAAACAAACACTGTTATTTCAAAAGAAGTCAGCTTGTATCTTTGTCTACCTAAAGCATCAAATAAACTCTACTACCTCATTGGATTTGCGATCCTAACAAGTCGTGATCCATTCTACCCCTGATGGGTTGCGATCCTAACAGGTTGTGATCCATTCCATCCAAATAAGTGATTATGGAAACTTCAGTCCAACGACCTCAGGAGGGTCACAGTTGTTTGTTCCAGTTTTAACATATTATTTCTACAGTCTAAAATACAGAAAAAATAAGGTCTAATTATACTATTGTGCAATTAGACATTAGGAGCAAAATGTCCTTATATTTGTTGCAATGTCATTAACAAGAAATTGTATCCACTTCCCTTATCGTTCTCAGCATTCACAAAATTGTGGCGCTGGTACAGGCATATTCCTTCTGATCAATGCATCTGTTATCATCATCATTCGTGGTCATCGTTTTTGCCTTTGGGGTTCTGTGTACCTGGATGCACACGGTGAAGAAGACAGAGATCTCAGGTAATCTTTGTAGAGAGAAGTGAATTTGCAATTGTGCATATAGTAACCAATCTCTTAAAGTGAGCTTCCACTTTTACAGTACAGTCCTATAGCTAAGGACTCGACTTGAGACGCCATTTAATCACGTGTGGACCTGGATCAGCTCCGCTGTTGTTATAGGATGCACAGAGCTGATCCAGCAGTAACATGGCCTTGACTCATGTTTCCTGAAGCCACAGGATAATTTGGAACTTCCCCAAAGCTGCATATTATCCATCAGCTTTGGGGACATTTAATCAACTATGCTGTTTCCCATTCCAGAAGTGGCATAGTTGATGAGATGCCATCCCAGGGAAAGGGGGAAGCACCTGTCTTCACCCCCCCCCCCCATTTCTCTTAGTGGTGCTTGGTGAGAAGCAAAATGAAGGAAGACTCTTCTCGGCACCTGGAACAATGCACAGTCCAGAGGCCAAAAAGGAAAAGGATTCCTCCTTTCCCCGGTGCCATGGATAGTGTCAAGGAGTCTTCTTTCATTTTGGAACTGCTTAAGGTAAGTTCATAAAATCAGGCAACCTGGTCAGTCTTTTGGGCAACAAACGTCATCTGATGGGGCAGCTCTGAATGTCTTCCTATCCTGCAGAGCAGTTGCATGCACTGCAGATATTTAAGACAGCAAAGAATTGTGATCCAGCTTTCATTGTTGTAATAAGTTATTGTCTTGTTTTTTTCTTGCAGGCGTGGCAAACCTCTATATATATGTAAAGAAAGATACAATGTGCTTGAACAGCAGTGGGTGTCACATACCTTTGATCACATCAATAAAAGATGGGGGCCGCATTATAATGGTTTGTAAATCACCAACCAGCATCTGTGCCATCACATCGCCTTTGTTATTAATACTACCTGATGGGCTTTGGCTACAAGTAAATGGAAACTCAATTTCCTCGTTGGGAAATGCTTGAAGCCTGGCCATTTTATGAAGTCCTCTTTTAGGTGTTGGTAATAAGAGGCTTAGTATGTAACAATGCAAAGCAATTTGTCCTCCTAATTTGAGTGAATTATCTAAATTTATTTGATTGCCGTTGCTCTCTAATCCACTAATAATAAGCACAATTTGTACTTTAAAAATGTTGCTAAATGGGTATTGAGTTTTATTTTTCCATGATGATTGGGGTTGTTTATGCTAAAGCACTGTATATGTGTAGCAAACCTGCTTAACATATTGTTTTTTTTCTTTGCCTTTTGTTGTATTGTTTTAAGATTTTGCTTGATAAGTATCTGTAAGTACAAAAGAATTGTGACACTTTTGATCTGTGAGATTGTACAGAAAATGGTATAAAGGGTTTAGAGTATATTTCACTCATTGCCAGAGAGCTATTGAAATAGTTTCAGGCATTGCTGAAAAATCTTATTCATTCTCAGGAATTTCATAGATATACTCCAGAGATTCAAGTCATAGCTGTAAAATAGATAGCTTGCTGCTCTTAATGTAATACAATACATATACAGTATTCTGTATTATTTACTAGCAAATACTAACAAACCAGTTTTACTATTTGTGTACATAAAACATTTGTAAAATGCCCCAAATGGTCGATCATAAACCAAACCAAGCATATAATGTCTCATTTCCACCTAGCTGTATGTATCAGTGTGGTGGGTAGAGAGGGCAAAAGACATGCTTGATACTTGGAAATGAGACATATTTTCTGAGTTCAAGCAGGTTTTTTTCTATTGTATTTATTGAGTAATCACTGCCCTTTCTGCTTGAATTTCTTAATAGGGGAATGGGGAGAATTACATTGTAAGGTGCCAGAAGACAGATTGCCCTCTTCCCCCTATTTCAATCTAACATAAACATGTATTTTCACAACTTTCCTTCAATCCTCATGGAGTAGCCCAAGAACCTGTTGTTCATAGCAGAAATTCCTTTTTGACAGAAATTGGGGAGGAGGGGGCAGGTTGTGTCAGGTCACTGCTCTCCTTCCCAAACATGCTCTGTATCTGATTGTATACATTGGTTTTCCCCAAATATAGAAATATATCTGCAGAAACCAGCTTCCATTGTTAAGGACTATAGGACGTTTGAGGCACTTGGGATGAGAGAGCTTTGAAATAGCACCACAATGGGCACCTTTATGGGAAAGCACCATGTATATAACCAGGCCGGGAATGTTATTTATTAGTCCTAGCACATTGCTGCCAAACCTTTTCCTTTTCCACAGCATAACCAGACACATGTTTACTGTTTAAAAGAGTGCTATCAGGCTCTTCTGATACTTACATACTTGTAATTTTTTTCTGTAACATTTTTATCTCTGAACTAATTTTAAAAGACCTGTAGTCATAAAATAGATTGAAAGTTGTTCTCTGTTCAAAGGTCTGATAGGAAATGAGCTGTTGCAAACTGCAGAAGGAATAATAATAAGAATATTGGACAGTTCATATAGAAAGCCTCTTTAGTCTACTAGGTTTAAAATAAAATGTGGTAATGGATTGCTATTTGTATAAAATAGTGTGCGAATACACAGACATACAGACACACACATTTGGAATAGATCTTGAAGCCTACATTTTCTTCAATTGAAAATGTCATCTCTTCCAAAAATTTTTTGTTTTAATATGTATCATATATGCAACCTATAGTAGTTCTGCATCACTCATTTCTGAATATTAGGCCATTTTAAGCACAGTGGACAAACAGAAATATTCTTGGCATGTCCCAGTATAATACTATCACAGGGTGTTTACATTTGAGTGCTCTGTGTAGTTGGAAGCTTCACAAGAAGTAATGTCCCTGTCAATAGAATCAAATGCGTTATTTAAAGTGGATTTTTTAAAAATGTGTATATGGGTGTGGAGTAAAATTACTAGCCTTAACTTTCAAATCTTTATATTACATGGTGTTCATTTTGATACTGGTGAATTAGTCACTGGTCAGTTTTTAAAAAAGAAAACAAAGGCTCTAAGTTTGGAAAATTCTACTTGAAAAGCACCTGCATGCTGCTGGACTAGAAGTTTGGTTAACCCCGTACCTTTTTGGAAATCTGCTTTAAGAAGCTAACTTTGAGAAATAACAAGTCCAAACTAGAACTGGGCGTGTGTGCGTGAGTGCTGCTGCTCCTGCTTCTGCTGCTCTTCCTCCAACATACTGGTGTGGTTTCTTGTGTAAATGATCATTTAAGTACAGTACATTACTGTAGAAACAGAATCCGTCTCTGACACATCAAAGACAAAACTAGAAATATTGTAATCAACATTGTAAAATATGTTAATAAAAGTCTACTGCCATTACATGTGTGTATGGGCTCATTTTGTTGTATTAGGAAATTAAGCTTACTTAAAAAAAATAATTACCGGTATCCAGAGGAGATATGTTTCTGGCCAGACTGCAGTCACATGAAACCACTGATTTCACCAAATGCCACTGAATTACTTCACTTCCAATCCCAGCATACCATAGACGTGTGCTGGAGGATCTAGAGGTATAGTCTAGGAATTTTCTATGTCCTTCAACACAATTCTGTGATAGTTTCCAGGGGAAGTATACCATACAATTGCCTGAAGGATGTAGCAAATTCACAGAGAGGCAATTTTTCAGATAACAAACTGTTTTTATGGCTTGCAGGGTTACAGAGGTCTTACTGTATACTTTACACAACTATAGAAATATGCAGTGCCATCAGACTTTGAGGCAGAAGTTTAGGGCATCCCTCAGCAGAATGAAAAGCAGGATATGAAACATGTCTGAAAGGAATGAATTGGAAGACACACACTTTTAAATATATTTTTCTATTATTTTTGTTTTTTATTTATTTATATTTTTTTCTCTCCATGTTTTTTTCTTTTCCCCCTCCTTTTCCTCTATCCTATAACCACCATTGTTCTCATTTTTTATGTATAGAAACACTCAATTAAAACATTTAAAAACCACATTTCATGGCATAGAATTCTGGTGAATGGAACGTCTATTTTGTGAGAGGGCAAAAACAGTTGTGATTGATGCTTTATATAGAAGAACACACACTTTTAAAGTTCAACTGGAGTACTTTAAATTGTCTCTCTTTAGGGTGTTAAGGAGTACCAATTGGCTGCAGGGAAACGTAACATAAATGGTTGCTTGTCATTCTTGATGCTTGAGTGCCTCATTTAGAAAAAAGAAAACTAAAAAAACACCAGCACACTCAGGTTCAGTTAATGTAACTTTCACCCTGCTTGTATTTGCCTGATAACATACATTTGGAGTAATGTGTTTTCCCCACTAAGCGTTCTACACTTCTGCAAAATCTGCTCTAAATCAAAAACGTAAATATTGAGCTGTCTATACTTTACTTTCAGTTTTCATAAATGAATGCATTCAGTTGAGATTTGGGTTTGTATTTGTGTCAAGTTTTTTTCCTACAAAAACTTACGTGAATAACTCTTAGGCACAAATGGAAAATAAGACAGACAAGATATATTGAAAAACAAGAATATGAGCATCCAGCATGTAAACTGGCTGTGCACTGGGGTTTCTTGTTATGCGTTGGGTTTGGTCCCCCTGTGGATACCCAAATCATTAGATGTTCAAATACCATAATCTACAGTGGCACAGTACAATGGTGTCCCTTACATAAAATAGCAAAATTATGCTTTGCCTTTTGAATGTTAAAAAAAATATTTTCAACCCATAGATAATTGAATCTGTGGATACGGCAGGCTGATTCTACCTATCTCAATATAAAACTTTGTTTTCTAACTCTGGCAGTTTTTTGCCTCCTTTAACAAACACACACATTGCTCCCAACTAACCAAAGTTTGCTATTTTATCCTATTCTCCAGTGATCCCTTCCTATGTCTTAACTGGTCCTTTGATTTAATTGACTAACTGAACTCATTCCCACACATGATCACTTGCCCCCTTTCTTTATGTGACACATACAAATCTCTTCTTTATATCCATCTGCCTCAGCCCATTTTCACAGCATTGCAAGATCTGTGATTGGTTGGCTCTTCAAAGTCAGCCTACTGTCCTGCTTATTTCTCACCCGATTTTAAAGTAGATTTGAAATAATACCTAGCAAATTTTTTAAAAGCGTTGATTTTAATGAAACAATGTTGGCATTTCCAAACTCCCTCTGTTTTTTTATCGTAAAGATCTTGGCAAATCTGAAGAAAAGACTAGTATCCAATGAATATGCATTTTTGCATCCAAGCTGTATAGAAAATATTCCATTCATCAGCCATGTTGTAAAATTTCCAGATAAGAAAAGAAACTCATTTTGTAATGTTTCCTACATTTTACAGTGTGGAAAACTCAGGCAGGGGGAATCCTTTGGAATCCCACCGCTGCCATCAATTGTGACAATGTCAGGCAGGAGGAGAAATCCTTTTTAAAATACAGTTAAACATGACTTTTAAAACACAATTAAACATGACATCTGTAACTAAAATATTCACACTTCTTTACACCTTCCAACCCATAAAGATTATTTTTGACTTTTCTACAACCTAGAATAGTCAAAAATAATATGGATTGCATCCAAAAATATACACCAATACATGTTACATACATTTAACATATAATCTTACCATACTATCATGCAACACATAAACCATAAATACAAACCTTCAATGTTGCATATACACATAACATATTCATATCTTACCATACAATTATGTAAGTAATATGCATAAACACTTCTATACACGTGTCCAGTCTTACCATCTTTTCTGTTGTTAAGATTCACAAACCCAAATCAAAAGACATTTTAAAAATACATTTTCCATAAATCATACTTTTAATAGTTTAATTTTTATTCTGGGTTGTCCTCGAATCTTCATTTATACACTGGACCAACCAACCTTCCGATACTCAGTACATTTCACAGGGATCCTCTTCATGCCACCTGGCACAGCATATAGACATTTCACTCTGCGGAGCATTCCAGAGGTTAACATGTTGTTGGGGACAATTATATTTTCTTCTCCCCACAATATCATGAACTCCCTTTGTCCCAAAATTGCCTTTTACGAAACTTCCAAGAGTCATTCAAGAAGTCCTGGGAAACATAGTTCATGCACTTTCGTAGAACATTGGAAGTAAACTGCTGATAGCCGAAACCGCGAATCTCTGACACATAGAGGTCCTCAAAACTCTCTCCATCAAAACACTCCGCCTGCTTCTTGATTCGCTGCAGTCAGCAAAAGCTCTCAGACTCCAGATGTCCATCTTCTTTTCCCCTCTCATAAAGGTGTTCTTTGGTCCCTTAGGCTCTCCTGCACACAGCAACTTAAACTGAACAAATCTGGTGTTTTCCTGAGGTAAATTTTTTCCCGGCCACGACTGCTAACCATGCTCTGTACTTGCGGTGACCAAAGAGGTAACCACTGAACAAATATTATCAGTCATTTCCCAAAATTCCCTCAGAACTTCATCTTCCTTCCCATCTTCACTGGGAACCACCTTGTTTGCTCTGTTAGCAACAAGCAACTTCATGTCACCATCTTTCTTTGACAAATCCTTTGTTAGGGCACAGTCACCCTTCCAACCATTACTCTTCTTTATAACAACATTAATTTCTCCACAGTGCTCAAGTAAATCATTCTCACTAATGGCTGGCACTTCTAAATCCTCCATCACTGCAGCTTGCTCTACTCTTGTGTCATTATGGCACTGAATAAGAATCTCAGCCACTGGTGACTCATTTACCTTAGTCTTGCAATAAATCTCAAGCTGCGACTCAGACAGTTTTTCTTGGAGGTCTACAATTCCTCCATCTCCAGCAGATCTTTCTGCTTGGTTAAATTGTGAGCTTTTAAGATTCGTGGGGTCATTGTTTTGACATAGCTTCACCTCTGACGGATTAACTTCCACTCTACAGTATTTGAAATATTTGCCATATTCCACAACCTTTCTCTCAATTGGTCTCTGTCCCTCTATACATCCATACCAATTGACTAACTTATTCCAGGCTGCAATAGGAATTAACTCATAGTCCACTTTATCCATGCGATACTTTTTTAAAGTCTTGAGTTTCTGAATCTGCAAAAAGTTTTGCATTGTCAATGGGTCCTGGGTAGCGATCAGGCTTTCCCGCACAATACAGGTCCCAATACTCAAAACCCACGTACCTCTTCCACTTCATGAACCACTTAAAGTCAATCAGAAACCAAGAATCCCCTGGGCACAATGGCATTTTCAAAAGTGGTGCGAGCTCAATCTGCTGCATCTCCACATCCTCCTTAGTGTATTTAGGAAACCTCTTTAAGGCTAAATCACTAGGATTAGTAATGGGAGTCCCTGGTTGTGCCACTACAGAAGGCTGAGAGAGTGTCAGCTTCTGTCTTTCCAAATCGATCTCCATCTTTTTCAGCGCTGCCTGTCTCTCACTCTCCCATTCTACTTGTCTCTTTTTGCCCTCCATTTCTAATTTCTTCATCTCTAGTTGATATTTCATCATCATCTCTCACATGGTGGTCTTTTCCTGTCTTTTGGTGGCCATTTTCTACAAACTTTACCTCACGATTTTCAGTGAGCGATCTCAAGCACTAAATTACGGATGTTACACGAAATAGCCCGCCGCAGTCTTAGATCTTTACATTTGGTGGCAGCCCCCCTTTCTGACATTATTACAGTTGGCATTTCCAAACTCCCTCTGCTCTTTATTGTAAAGATCTTGGCAAATCTGAAGAAAAGAGTAGTATCCAATGAATATGCGTTTTTGCATCCAAGCTGTGTAGAAAATATTCCATTCATCAGCCATGTTGTAAAATTTCCAGATAAGAAAAGAAACTCATTTTGTAATGTTTCCTACATTTTACAGTCTTAACAATGTATGTTGGTATATTTACTTTCTTTCAAAGAAGAGTCAGACACATACAGCTTTCTGCACTGTTATATTAAAAGATGAAGCTTCACAAAACATGAAGACTAGCTCAATATTTTGTGAGATTTGAGTCCAATAAAAGCATCACTGACTTTGGATTTTCCTTCTGGAGCAACACTGATTTTTTAGGATGCATCCACTGGTCAAACGGGCCCCTGGTGGCACAGTGTGTTAAAGCGCTGAGCTGCTGAACTTGCGGACCAAAAGGTCCCAGGTTTAAATCCTGGGAGTGGAATGAGCGCCTGCTGTTAGCCCCAGCTCCTGCCAGCCTAACTGTTCGAAAACATGCAAATGTGAGTAGATCAATAGGTACTGCTCCTGCGGGAAGGTAACAGCGCTTCATGCAGTGATGCCAGCCACATGACCTTGGAGGTGTCTATGGACAATGCCGGCTCTTCGGCTTAGAAATGGAGATACGCACCAACCCCCAGAGTCGGTCACGACTGGACTTAACGTCAGGGGAAAACCTTTACCTTTACCCACTGGCCAAAGATAATCCAATTGCCAGTTTCTGTATGTGTGTGTGTGTGTGTGTGTTTTCAAGTCACTGACTTAATAATGACCATGTGCATTCAATAGGGTTTTCTCAGAGAAGGAATAGTTGGAGGTTGTTTTACTAATTCTTTTACTAATTTTACTAGTTTTACTAATTCTACATTTCTGAGCAGTTTGCCTTTGAACGGAAACATCATTAAATGATCAGAAGGCCAAAGAAAGGTAGAGCCCTGTGGAAGAAAAAGTATTCTTGTCCCTAGGAAAAATTTAGAAATTCTCAGAATTCCCAGTTAAAAATCAAATTAAGCATTCTGATTCTAATGTTGGATTTTAATATTAATAATTATAGGTCTGAAACGTGAAGAGAATATTCAAAGACACTTTTAAAACAAACAATTACTTAGTTTTTGTTTAAAATGTAAACAATGTGTAGCTGCTGGCTACACCTCAAAACTCCTATACATGGAAATGTGTATGTTTGCTTGGACTCATTCAAATGCTGTCATCCAGACCTGTACTGTGTCATGAATTAAATTGCTGGCTTCAATTCTCCAGTGCCTTCCTCCATTTTTTTAACCCCAAAGTAGCAAGTTTCCCCTACACCATTTTGGTCTCTCCCTTCTTTTGTTGGCTTCAGTTTATCTGTATTACAAGTACAGTAGAGTCTCGCTTATCCAACGTAAATGGGCCGGCAGAACGTTGGATAAGCGAATATGTTGGATAATAAGGAAAGATTAAGTAAAATCCTATTAAACATCAAATTAGGTTATGATTTTACAAATTAAGCACCAAAACATCATGTTAGACAACAAATTTGACAGAAAAAGTAGTTCAATACGCAGTAATGCTATGTAGTAATTACTGCATTTACGAATTTAGCACCAAAATATCACGATGTATTGAAAACATTGACTACAAAAATGCGTTGGATAGTCCAAAATGTTGGATAAGCGAGTGTTGGATAAGTGAGACTCTACTGTATATGCCATGAAAGATTTGAAGAAGATATGGAAGCACAACCAGGTCTTTCATTCTGAATATACGTACATTGGATTTTGCTGGTTACACACTAAACCTATTCTCGTTTAAAATGATTATAGCAGGGCAATTTTCAGTAAGTATCTGTTTTAAAATTTCAGTATAGTATTTACCAAGCATTTGCACACAAACAAAATCTCTGCAGATTCAGAGTTGTAGTTGACATAAGTATTGAGCACGACATACACACTACTCATTGTCCTTGTTATGACCTTCACTGAAATGCTGCAAAACCCTCGTGATTTCCAGAGAAGCCTACCTTCCCTTCAAAGCATATTAACAAAATTAAGGTAGTCAAGAAATTTGCCCTGCACTTATTCCTGTCAAGACTGTCAACCCAGTAAAGAGGTCATTTTTAACAATTTGCATACTTCAATGAGCTACAGAAAAGGAGGCAAAATGCATGCAGGGTGTCGTGAAATTCTGTGACAAAAATCAGCACTGAGCAAGGCGATTTTGCAGGCAAAGGAGGAGGTGCTTATTCATATCCGTGAATATTAATTATAAACAACACAAACTACTTTCTGTTAATTGCTGCCTCTTTACCCTTCAGCTGTGCCTATCACTTCATTGTGAAGTTTGCTGCAGTGTGCGTGGATAATTTCTTTCCCGGTGCCAAAAATGGAACGCTACAGCCATGAATACCAAAGAGTAGTTGCCATGACAACAATAAATGGGAACGGGCTGGCCCAGTTTAGGTAATTTACCTTTCTAAGCCCTTTGGGCCGCATAGATGGCCCTGAACGCTAAATAAGGCACCAGAAATGGTTGCATAAAGCTCATCCTTCCACACCTTACATTACCCCTACATGTTATTTTTGGATATCTGAAAATTCCTACTTAAATTTTTTTATAGCAACCAAGGCTCTTGTTGGTTCAGTCCTGTTTCGCACCTGACAAGTGTCATTGTGAATATTTGTGATTATTCCTAATTCCTTTCAAGGGTATGAAATTGTGTCCATAAACTATATTAGTTTATCTCTGCATTCATCGCCTTGATTGTTGTGTGTTGCCAAGGCAGAAAGGAAACAAAGTTGAAAAGGGTTGTTGTATGTCTTTCGGGCTGTGTGGCCATGTTCCAGAAGTATTCTCTCCTGACGTTTCGCCCACATCTATGGCAGGCGTCTTCAGAGGTTGTGAAGCAAGAAAAAACTAGGCAAGGAAGGTAAATATATATCTGTGGAGAGTCCAGGGTGTGGCAAGAGTCCTTTTCATTAATGCTGGCTTCCCAGTGACAAAGGACTCACAACACCCTGGACTCTCCACAGATATATATATTTTTCCTTTCCTTGCCTAGTTTATCCATGCCTCACAGCCTCCGAGGATGCCTGCCATAGATGTGAGCGAAACGTCAGGAGAGAATACTTCTGGAACATGGCCACACAGCCCGAAAGGCATACAACAACCCAGTTTTTGTTTGTTTGCCTCTTTTGTTTGTCTCTTGCCTGGGGGGCATCCTTTGTTCAGAGTCATTAGCCGTCCTTGGGGCTCCTCTGCCTTCAGAGTGTTGCTTCCCAGAGAAATCAGCCATAGCAGAGCACGTGATGAACCAACCTGGACACAGTATATTATTTGAGAACACAGAAATGCTTGACCACTCCAACAACTATCATGTCAGACTACACAGAGAAGCCATTGAAATCCACAAGCATGTGGACAACTTCAACAGAAAGGAGGAAACCATGAAAATGAACAAAATCTGGCTACCAGTATTAAAAAAACTCAAAAATCAGAACAGTAGATGGGAACCAACACTCTGAGGGCAGAGGAGCCCCAAGGACGGCTAATGACTCTGAACAAAGGATGCCCCCCAGGCAAGAGACAAACCTTTCCAATGCTAATTAGGGTGATTAACTGAAACATTAGTGCTGGCTTCCAACTGACAAAGGACTCTTGTCACACCCTGGATTCTCCACAGATATATATTTACCTTCCTTGCTTAGTTTATCCATGCCTCACAACCTCTGAAGATGCCTTCCATAGATGTGGGCAAAACGTCAGGAGATAATACTTCTGGAACATGGCCACACAGCCCAAAAGACATACAACAACCCTGTGATCCCGGCCATGAAAGCCTTCGACAACACAAAGTTGAAAAGATTCAGAGTCGAATTTGAGCAGTAAAAGCCAAATCCAAGGAGAAGGAATGTCAATCAGTTCAAAGGCAGAGAATATGCCATAGTTGCTACCATTCTCCTTCCTCTTGTTCTGTATGATTTTCCTGAATCAGTCCAGAAGAGGAGACCTCTGGGTGGAGCCTTCTCCATGTTAAGAATCCCACCTCTTCTTAGGCTCAGAGCAAAAAGGAGTCAAGCAGAGAAGTCCTCTTTGTTTATTGGCATCATCATTCATCCACCCACCATGCTCTTCCAATAACACTTTAAACCTCATGCACCAGGAGGGGACATTGAAGTGCTTCATGACCATGCTTTTCTTACAGAATCGACATGGACCTATATTTAGAGTATAGGTTCCTGCAACATTGAATCTGATCTTACAGAAGTGGCAAACAGTACAAGATCCGTTCACTGCCAAGCCAAGCAGGTCCTCTGTCCACTGGGCAATGGTGCTCTTGTCTTGTATTTCCTGTCTTGTGTAATATTTGTTTAAAGGAAAAGGTAAAGGTTTCCCCTGACGTTAAGTCCAGTCATGTCTGACTCTGGGGGTTGGTGCTCATCTCCATTTCTAAGCCGAAGAGCTGGCGTTGTCCGTAGACACCTCCAAGGTCATGTGGCCGGCATGACTGCATGGAGCGCCCTTACCTTCCTGCCGGAGCGGTACCTATTGATCTACTCACATTTGCATGTTTTTGAACTGCTAGGTTGGTAGGAGCTGGAGCAACAGCGGCCGCTCCCGCCGCTCCCAGGGTTTGAACCTGGGACCTTTCAGTCTGCAAGTTCAGCATTTCAGTGCTTTAACACACTTCGCCACCAGGGCTCCTTAATAGTTGTTTAGCACTCTCCAAATATCTACACTCTCCAAGATGAAGCTCTAAGCTGCAGAAGAAAGGCCTGCAAATTATTATTGAGAAACCTGATTCAGCTGCAAAAGTTGGCCACAGCCCAAGAAAAAGGAGCAGGATGGGAGGAGGAAGGGATCAGAAACAAAGAAAGTTAACTTTCATAAAGTCACCTTACAGGAAGCGTTCAGTGGTGCTGAGAGAGGACGTACAAACTTTTCTCCTTGGCTGCTGTAAGGGCAAAGTAGGTTACTGCACTTGACTCGCCCTCCAGAGAAATGGTATTTGTTGTAAACACATTCCGGGAAAGTAAAGCCTAGTTTACATATTACCTGAAAATTTTGAGTATCAGGAACACACAGTGACTCAGTGGCATGAAACATGAGCTGCATGCTGAAGGGCCCTTGGTTTTATTGTTCTTTTGATCTTGTTTAATGTAGTGTATATTTTCTTTTATTGTGTTGTTTAATGTGCTATGATTTGTTGTTCTATTATATTTTGTTATATTGCATTGTTCTGGGCATGGCCCCATGTAAGCCGCCCCGAGTCCCCGTTGGGGAGATGGTGGCGGGGTATAAATAAAGTTTATTATTATTAAGTTTATTATAAGGACCAGGCTAAATTTTGGCTCCTTCAGGCAGGGTTGGAGGGGCCAAACTCCTGTTTAAAACCTCAGAAAATCTACCAGGCAGCAGGCTGAGAGAAGGCAATTTTCGGCCCATTAAGGCTTCTGGACTTTGTGTTGTCGAAGGCTTTCATGGCTGGGATCACAGGGTTGTTGTATGTCTTTCGGGCTGTGTGGTCATGTTCCAGAAGTATTCTCTCCTGACATTTCACCCACATCTATGGCAGGCATCCTCAGAGTTAAAAAACTCTAAAATCAAAACAGTAGATGGGAACCAACACTCTGAGGGCAGAGGAGCCCCAAGGACGGCTAATGACTGAACAAAGGATGCCCCCCAGGCAAGAGACAAAACCTTTCCAATGCTAATTAGGGTGATTAACTGAAACATTAATGCTGGCTTCCCAGTGACAAAGGACTCTTGCCACACCCTGGACTCTCCACAGATATATATATATTTCCTTTCCTTGCCTAGTTTATCCATACCTCACAACCTCTGAGGATGCCTGCCATAGATGTGGGTGAAACGTCAGGAGAGAATACTTCTGGAACATGGCCACACAGCCCGAAAGACATACAACAACTTCTGGACTTTAGTGAAGTTATTATTGTTCATTTATTTCCCACTTTTTCTCCAACATTGAAACACAAGGTGACTTTCAAATTAATATGCAGAAACTGCAGTCTAAACAGCAATAATATTTCTTACCTCACTTCTCAATATCTGAGACCTTGTGTTGTGGAAGGCTTTCATGGCCGGAATCACTGGGTTGCTGTGAGTTTTCTGGGCTCACAACCTCTGAGGATGCCTGCCATCTCTCTCTCAGTCGCATAGTTGTTTCCGACTCTTTGTGACCTCATGGACCAGTCCACGCCAGAGCTCCCTGTCGGCCATCGCCACCCCCAGTTCCTTCAAGGTCGAGCTAGTCACTTCAAGGATACCATTCACCCATCTTGCCCTTGGTCGGCCTCTCTTCCTTTTTCCTTCCATTTTCCCCAGCATCATGACCTTTTCCAAGCTTTCCTGTCTTCTCATGATGTGGCCAAAATACTTCATCTTTGCCTCAAATATCCTTCCCTCCAGTGAGCAACCGGGCATTATTTCCTGGAGGATGGACTGGTTGGATCTTCTTGCGGTCCAAGGCACTCTCAGGATTTTCCTCCAGCACCAAAGTTCAAAAGCATCTATCTTCCTTCGCTCAGCCTTCCTTATGGTCCAGCTCTCGCAACCATAGGTTACTACGGGGAATACTATTGCTTTGACTATGCGGACCTTCATTGCCAGTGTGATGTCTCTGCTCTTCACTATTTTGTCAAGGTTGGCCATTGCTCTCCTCCCAAGAAGTAAACGTCTTCTGATTTCCTGGCTGCAGTCTGCATCTGCAGTGATCTTCGCACCTAGAAATATAAAGTCTGTCACTGCCTCCACGTTTTCTCCCTCTATTTGCCAGTTATCAATAGGTGTAGTTACCATGATCTTGGTTTTCTCGATGTTTAAAAGCAACCAAGCTTTTGCACTTTCTTCTTTCACCTTGGTGATAAGGCTCCTCAGCTCTTCCTCACTTTTGGCCATCAGAGTGGTATCATCTGCATACCTAAGGTTGTTAATGTTTCTTCCAGCAAAAAAGCAGGCAAATGTCAGGAAAGAATACTTCTGGAACATGGCCATACAGCCCGGAAAATTCACAGCAACCCTTCTGAGACCTTGTTTATATTTCTGCTAACAACATGTAGTTATATTCTTACTATTGACCTCTCTTCAATTGAGCCATCTTATCAGCTGCTAGGATTGTGGGAGCTGAAGCCCAAAACATCTGGAGAAGCACAGTTTGAGAAACTCTGATCTAAACTATAAACTGGAATGATATGGGCTACAAGGTGGCAACTTAGCACTGTGTGCCTGTGCTCAGTTGTTTTGGCTACAGTAAAAGGCTCCTTTCTATAATCTAAGGTTGAGGAACTGGAAGATTCAGTGGCAACATTTCCAATACTTTGAAAGGTTGCCCTAACACCTACAAAAATAGTTTTGCCCCTGAATGCCCCTGAGAGGATGCAGAGAACATTTTGCCACCTTTAAAGCTCATCATGGAACATTTTAGGTACAGAAGAGGTCTTTTTAATAGCAGGAAGTGAATGAAAATAACTTTTGGTTCACGACATATTTTTAAAGAAAGCCATAGTGACTGCTGTGCAAAACTGTGGTGAAAATGCCCCCATGTCCCTTTAGAGGGCATGGAGAGATATTTAAAGTGCGTTGTGAGAATGCGGAGGAGTTTTTGTCTTTAGTTAACTTATGGAAGTACAGATCACAGCTATCCTGGTTTGTGCTTTGTGATATTGACAAAATGAAAGAGGACACAATTTCTATGAAATCTACTTAGCTTCACAGCTTTATTTGTTTCGTGTCAAAACACTGCAGAAATAATTATAGAGAGAGCACAATAATTTTAGACCAAAAGCGGGCAACAGCAACCACATTGTCTGTAGCTTTAAACAATTCTTCCTCTGTGAATGAGGCAGGGCATTGTGGGCAAGCATACAGATGCTGAGTTGTTTGTTGTGCTCCACAGTCGCACATGATGGAGGATTCTTCTAGGTAGTGCCATTTTGCCAGGTTGTCTTTTGATCTGTCCATTCCACTTCTGAGTCTGTTTCGGGACTTCCAAGTTCCCCATTCTTGGCTTGCCTCTGGAGAAAGACCCTCATGGGGACCAACCATTTGGGATTTCCCAGTTTAGCTGCACAGAGGGATACTCTTGCTGTTGCTGGGGGAACGTCAAGAGGAGTGGTGGTTCTCATGAAGGTTTTTCTTGATTTGAGTCTACTGGGAGGAGGCCGACAGCTATGCACTGGGTGGCTTTCACAGTGTTCAACTTTATTTCTCTCCCAGTTAGCGGGAACTTCCCATCACAGCTCAAGCATGCTTCACAGCTCGAGCATGTTCAAAAATAACTTGAAAAAAATGGGTTGGGGGGGGCTAAAACTCCCAGAAAACTCAATTATCTATACATTGTAGCCCAAAAATATTCAAAAGGAAAGTAATAGGTTAAGGCAGGGGTCCCCAAACTAAGGCCCGTGGGCCGGAAGCGGCCCTCCAAGGTCACTAACCTGCCCCCTATCCTAAACTTTAGACTTAGGGTTGACCTAAGTCTACTTGGTCTTTGGAGGTCTCTTTGCTTACCTCTGGTCTTATGAGACCATCTAGATGGTCTTTGGCAGTCTCTTTGCTTACTTATGGTATTATGAAACCATCTAGATGGCTTTTGAGGGTCCCTTTCCTTACCGATGGTCTTATGAAACCATTTAAATGGTCTTTGAGGTCCCTTTCCTTATCTATGGTCTTCTGATGGCCTGATGAGATCATCTAGATGGCCTTTGAGGGTCCCTTTTCTTACCGATGGTCTTATATAACCATCTAGATGGTCTTTGAGGTCCCTTTCCTTGTCTATGGTCTTCTGATGGCCCGATGAGGTTATCTAAATGGACTTTGAGGGTCCCTTTCCTTACCGATGGTCTTATGAAACCATCTAGATTCCCTTTGAGGGTCCCTTTCCTTACCGATGGTCTTATGAGATCGTCTAGATGGTCTTTGAAGGTCTCTTTGCTTAGCTATGGCCTTATGAGACCATCTAGATGGCTTTTGGAGGTCAGTTTCCTTACTAATGGTCATATTAGACAAAAATGTGTCGGATAATCCAGAATGTTGGATAAGCGAGTATTGGATAAGTGAGACTTTACTGTATTTGAATCTTCTCCCTGCTTCAAGAAGCTGTCCTCTCCCATAGTTGCCCAAGCATCCTACAAGGCAACGAGGGTGTGTGTGTGTGTATGTTGAAATCTGAAATGTACAATTGAATCAATCCTTCAGAATTAAAGCATGACCAAGCCATGTCTGCGCATCTTCTTGAAACGCTATGACAGAAGTTATAGAAAGCACCCAGGATAATTTAAAGGAGTGTGCTGATTATATGTGGCCTAAAGCAAGCAAGCCCTGAAATGGCAGAGAAAGATGGAATGCTTATGACAGCAAAGCTGTGTTTGCCTAATTTGGCAAATAGACGGCCCCTTTTGGATGCAGTTTGTCATTAGTGACATCAAAAAGGGCCTGCAGTAACAGTGAATGATTCATTTCTGCCTCCCCTCAACAGGCATTTCTCTGGCTCAGCACCTTCCATGAACCTAATTATTCATCAGCTGTAATCATGGATTGCAAGAGGCACCATTTGTGTGGTTGACTTTCATTGTTCGTATCTTCTCACAAGGCCCTCTTTGGCTGTTTCTGGAGGATGTGCCAGATAGTTATGTAGTTTTTGTTTTTGTTTTGAACTTTTTCCAAATAGAAGAAAAACTCATTAGACAAATAATGATGACCATTTTCACCAAGCAGAATGTTTAGCGCTTGGGGCTTTCTGCAAGGGCTCCCTTGAACTCAAGCATTGGGAAACAAATCTCTAATGGAAAGTGGGATCAAAGAGGATGGAGGTTAAGTGTCATACTCAGAAAGGGGATGACTTTCGACTTCCCCAACCCAAGAACAGAAAGCATTAGTTTAGAAGGATGCTTTACGGAATGAAAACAGAAGACCTCAACCTATTTAGTACTGTTACCATATCTAGAGATATTAGAAGACAATGTTGATGTAAGTTAATAATTTTTAATCTTATTTATAGTGTATTGTATAATTTTTATATGTGTGTTTATTGTAAGCCGCCCTGAGTCCCCTGTTGGGTGAGAAGGACAGGATATAAATGTTGTAATAAATACATAAATAAACAATAGATCCTGATTGATAAGTATGTCTAAATTATGCCTTAATGTAAATATTTCAGCAGGAAAAGTATAACTAAAGCAAGAATGGTGAAAAGAAAACAGATGAATAAGAAGAAAGAAGTGAGAAGCATATTGTAGCTGTTAGCTTCCTGTATCAGGTATCAAGTGAGTATCAGAAGTTTAATATTTCTGGTTTTTAAAATGTAATCTTTTGTTTAAATTTGATTAATTAAAAATTATTTCCAAAATATTTTTCCTGTTTTTCAAAAGACTTCCTCTGTCTTCATTATCAATTTCCAGTAGCAAACATTGCACGGATCTCTTTGACCATGTGATGGAATGCAGTTATTGATGAACAACTCCATTTTGTATATTTAAGGATTTTAAAAACTTTAATAATTATGTCATTATATCAGGACTTTGAGCATCCACGTTGTGCAATACATATGTAGGAACTATAGCCTAGTTATTTGGGATGAATGTCCATTACAGTAACTAATACATGTATCTTATGTCACACTAGTAACTTAGGCTGGATCTACACTGCCATATAATGCAGTTTCAGAATGCGGATTAACAGCATTGAACTGTATTATATGGCAGTGTAGACTCATATGCAGATAACCTGCATTCTGAAACTGATCCAGAAGAGGTAATACAGTAGAGTCTCACTTATCCAAGCCTCGCTTATCCAAGCTTCTGGATTATCCAAGCCATTTTTGTAGTCAATGTTTTCAATATATCATGATATTTTGGGGCTAAATTTGTAAATACAGTAATTACAACATAACATTACTGCGTATTGAACTACTTTTTCTGTCAAATTTATTATATAACATGATGTTTTGGTGCTTAATTTATAAAATCATAACCTAATTTGATATTTAATAGGCTTTTCCTTAATCCCTCCTTATTATCCAACATATTCGCTTATCCAACATTCTGCCAGCCCGTTTATGTTGGATAAGTGAGACTCTACTGTACATGTATCTTATGTCACACTAGTAACTTAGGCTGGATCTACACTGCCATATAATGCAGTTTCAGAATGCAAATTAACAGCATTGAACTGTATTACATGGCAGTGTAGACTCATATGCAGATAACCTGCATTCTGAAACGGATCCAGAAGAGGTAATACCATTATTTTTGGAGTATAGTCATAACTTTTTATTACTTTTATAGATACCTCACTAAATGGTGCAGGAGGAATAACTCAAATGCCGTGTCTGATGCTGCTGTTGGGTGGGTGCTGAGCTGACCAGAAGATGGATCAGTAGGGAGTATATTTTATATCACAGGCCAGTAGCTTTTAGCATTCGGATCAGGAAAAGCTGGTGCCCACTGGTGCTGGTGAGGCAGAAGGTGGAGTTGCTAAAGGCAAAGCCAACTACAGTACTTGTAGTTTGCTACCCAACCTCCTCTCTTGCAAGGTCTTACCTATACCCAACATAACCCTGCTAGGTTACTGTGGGTTTGTTTGTCAATATTCCACCTGCTTAAACAGAAGGACCATACTAGGATATTAATGCTATGTAGTAATTACTGTATTTACGAATTTAGCACCAAAATATCACAATGCATTGAAAACATTGACTACAAAAATGCGTTGGATAATCCAGAACATTAGATAAGTGAGACTCTACTGTACCACATTTGATCCAGAAAACTATTCAGCTGCTTCCATCTTCTCTTCCCTCTGCCTTTTTCTAATTTGGAAACTCTTGAGTAGATAAAAATTAGCACTTCACAGGGCAATTAAACTTGCAGTTTTCTATCATGTTCTTATAAATGTAAGATCTAAATATAGCTGATGAAGAAATTGGTTGTTTGATACTAGCAGTGATCGCACAAGAACCTCCCATGTGAAATCATCTCTATGAGCAGTGCAGTATAATAGTTGTCACTGGGTGCATTTACACTGTAGAATTAATGCCATTTGACATCACTTTAACTGCCACAAAAACAGTCCTGAGAGTTTGCACACTTCCCACCTCGATCTAGACTTTGTGTGGTATCACCATCCAATTTTGGAGTGTCCCATCACCCAGAACTATGTGAAGAAACAACAATTTGTTATGTCTGCCATTTTGGGCACCAAAAAACGATGACACACCACCTCCTGCCACCTTTGGGGAGTGTAAAGCACCATGAATCAGCATGTAGGAACCCTGTATTTTTCAGAGAAAATGACATTTTGGGTGTGTTGGGTATGTGTGTACACATACATTCTCTGGTGCTTTGGGTGAGATTAGTACGGTTCCCAAGGGCTGCATGTGGCTTATAGGCTAGACCAATGATGGGCAACCTTTTGCACTTGGTGTGTCAAAATTCACCAAAAAACCTAGCATGACTTGGGTGGTGTGTCACTTCGAGAAAAAAAGCCATAATTTCACAATATATATAGTTTAAATAACAAAAATATATAATTGTAATACATAACTGTATTTAACAAATCAAAAACTATTTACTACCATTATTTCCATGTACAACAATCTATGGTACCTCTTGCAGTTTCCACGCTGATTTCTCTCTATTGTAGTTTCAATGTAGTCATGAATAATGAATAATAATATAATAATATAATAGTACAGTAGAGTCTCACTTATCCAAGCCTCGCTTATCCAAGCCTCTGGATAATCCAAGCCATTTTTGTCGTCAATGTTTTCAATATATCGTGATATTTTGGTGCTAAATTCGTAAATATAGTAATTACAACATAACATTACTGTGTATTGGACTACCTTTTCTGTCAAATTTGTTGTATAACATGAAGTTTTGGTGCTTAATTTGTAAAATCATAACCTAATTTGATGTTTAATAGGCTTTTCCTTAATCCCTCCTTATTATCCAAGATATTCGCTTATCCAAGCTTCTGCCGGCCCGTTTAGCTTGGATAAGTGAGACTCTACTGTAATAATATAATAATATACTACTACAATAATAATAGAATAATAATAGAATGATTTTATATATATGTGTGTGTGTATATGTAATGTGCATAATTCCCATGGAGTACACAACAAAACCACTGGACCAAATCACACCAAATTTGGCCACAAAAGACATTAGTCATCCAATCAATCTGCATACGGCAGCGTGTCAGCAAAAATGGCTAGGCGTGTCAGTGCTGACACGCGTGTCATAGGTTGGCCATCACTGGGCTAGACAATCCCCATCCTGATATAGCTGCACTAAATATTTTAATTGCTACAGATCAGTGATTCTAAAACATCATTATACAACTGAGGAGCAGAGCCATGCCCAGATCTACTTGAAGCCAACCATTATTAATATTTTATGGATGAAAAATATTGAGACTCAAATATGAGCAATTACCCCAAGGCTAGCAATCACAGGTTATTAAAAGGTTGCAGTGCCAACTATATGCATATATTCGGTATTTATACATGACTAGCTGTGCCCGGCCACGCGTTGCTGTGGCAAAGTATGATGGTATGGGAAATAAAGTATTGAGGAATTGGTTAAGGTAAAGGTTTTCTCCTGACATTAAGTCCATTATAAATGGGTAATATAGCTGTGTGGAAGGGCCTTGAGTCTACACTGCCATATAATCCAATTAAAATCTGATAATCTGTATTTTATAGGCAGTGTGGAAGAGGCCTAAGTGAGGCCGAACTCTGCCTGTCCCCTGGGCTGAGTGGGTTGCTAGGAGACCAAGTGGGCGGAGCTTAGCCTTCTAGCTGGCAGCAATTGGATAAAAACAATTATTCCTCTCCCTCTAATTAGGACTTTATTTTTCTTTTCTTTTTGTTGTATGAACGTAGAGGCATGGATGAGGGGTTGTGCTGCCAAGTTTAGTGTTTCTGGAATGTGTAGT
This sequence comes from Anolis carolinensis, assembly GCF_035594765.1. Lineage (NCBI taxonomy): Eukaryota > Metazoa > Chordata > Lepidosauria > Squamata > Anolidae > Anolis > Anolis carolinensis. The sequence continues at coordinate 211,608,343 of NC_085841.1, read as the reverse complement.
TTTGTTGTTTTGTCCTAGGCCGAAATTTCATTACTCTTTTCTATATATAGATCTCTTAATTTACTTTGCTTTCTGATGTTAAAGCATTGGAAGCCAGAAACTGGACTTCATCAGATTATACTGGGAAGTTTTCAGAAGTATTCAGAAGAAGAGAGTTCAGTCTAACTCCATTCCATAATAAAATGGAGTTTTTCTCTACCTTGGGATCACACTGTTTAGCGCACTCAGTTGTCTTGCTTATTTTTCAATGAAGAAGTTTACACACTGCAGATATTTGGCCCCGCTCACCACCCCTCTGGTGCTTTTTGGTACAGTACTTCATCTCCCACAATTCCCAAAAGCAGAGAGGGAGAAAAGGGGTGGAGAGAAAAGGGGTGAGAGCGAGGGAATCCCACTTGGAAGGGCAGAAGCAAGTAGAGCAATGATGGGCAACCTTTTGCACTTGGTGTGTCAAAATTCACCAAAAAACCTAGCATGACTTGGGTGGTGTGTCACTTCGAGAAAAAAACCATAACTACAAAAATGGCTTGAATTATCCAGAAGCTTGGATAAGCGAGGCTTGGATAAGTGAGACTCTACTGTATATGTGATATGTGACTGATCATATCACCAAATTACTTCAGCCAATAGTGTTAAAAATAGTGTGGTCAAATCATGCTGACCAATGGGAGGAAAAAAGGGGGGCATGTTTATATAATAAAGGCAGCACTGAAACGTTGCAAGCATGCTTTCATCTTGCATCATTTCAGTAACAGTGGCAATGAAGGTGAAATAGAAGCACTTTCAAATAGTAGACGAGGGCAAGCATGATTTGATAGGATGGCAGTTTCACAACCCCATATCAATAAATCAGGAAGCAAAATGGTTTGGCTTCCGTAACACAAGCTGTAATTCTGGAAGCACATTAGCTACATTAGCTACAAGAGGAGAGACTAGTGAAACAGAATCTTGTTTTTTAAAAAGACAGAAAGAATGAATATAAAAGTTGAAACTGTCAGAAACAAGTTGTGAAAAGTAATCAGTTGCTCTATTGCAGTGGTTCTCAACCTGTGGCTCCCCAGATGTTTTGACCTTCCACTCCCAGAAATCCTAACAGCTGGAAAACTGGCTGGGATATCTGGGAGTTGTAGGCCAAAACACCTGGGGATCTACAGGATGAGAACCACTGCTGTATTGGCAAACATGTAAAATCATTGTGTGTGTGTGTGTGTGTGTGTGTGTGTGAGAGAGAGAGAGAGAGAGAGAGAGAGAGTGTGTGTGTGTGTGTGTGTGTGTGTGTTTTTGAGGTTTCAGGGTAGCTCCTGTTTACCCTGAAATCCTATCTGGTCCTATCTGAGTCTTGTGATTTGCAAGTATCTTTCTTTTCACCCTACCTTTCCCAGGTTCATCTGTATTCACCAGTATTTCAAAGGTTTTTAATTCCTTCTGAGTTGATGTCTTTAAAGTACTTCTGGAATGTGATACCTGAACCTCCCATGGATACCAAAAGACATGGATGCTCAAGTCCCACTGCCAAAAAAAAGTCCCATTGCATATGACAGCATAGTAAAATGGTGTCCCTTATATAAAATCAAGATTTGCTTTTCAGCATTTTTTTTGGTAAAGGATATCTTTCAAGCCATGGATGGTTGAATCTGTGTACATAGGAATCATGGATACGGAGGACTGGCTGCAGTGGGTTTAACTGGATGTTTGGTTTAATGCTCTTAAAAGTTTTGCACTCCATATTGTTTTAGCTGGTCTATTTTAATTACCACTGTAAGCCATTCTGAGTTCCATTTGGGATAGAAGCAAGACATAAATCAAATAAACAAGCAAATACTATAGGATTCAGTCCATATGTCTACCTTCTCTCACCCATCCCCTCCCCCCTCAATATCACTTACAGTAGAGTCTCACTTAATCCCTCCTTATTATCCAAGATATTCGCTAATCCAAGCTTCTGCTGGACCGTTTAGCTTGGATAAGTGAGACTCTACTGTATTTGCAAAATGGCCATCCAACTGTCCACAGTTCTTTAGGAGAATGTGAACCTTGTAATCACGACCACGGGAGGTCTTTCTGAAGCTCCTGTACAATAGAAGTGGACTTCCTTTTTCTTTTCAGTTTTATGTTTCTCCCATTCTTAACTGCATCACACACTCAGGTTCCTCCTCAAGTTCTTGTTAATTATTAAATCTTTATCTGTTTTAGGTTTATTGCTTGGACGAGACAATTCTGCTTCTTCACTTAGTGCCGCATATGAGCCAACATGAACTATGGCAGGTAGGAAGCAGGAGCGAGGACATCTTTGCCCCATATTATGCATGTATTTCTCCTTGCTAGCCTCTGCCTTAGATATGACTGGAAATGTAATGGATCTGGGGTGGGGTGGGGCGGACGGCATCCCTCAACAGCTGTTGGGCAGGAGAGAGAGATGGCTGGAGCAATGCCAGAAGGTCTCCGATGTCTTGAAGGCGGTCATGTTCTTGGTTCCTTCATACTTTCTCTCTGTTTATTTCCTTCTTTTCTTGGTTCATTGCAGCCCCGTTGAAGAACACTGCAAGCCCTAAAGCAAATCAAGCCGGGTAAGATGTAATTTTGTTAACTGTCTCACATTTTGAACGGATGGAAGTTACAAGAGTGTCTGACCTTTACAAAAAGTGTTATTCCATTCTGCCTTCTTGGTTTAAGAACAAAGGGTGCCGAAAGTAGGAAAGTCCTTGACAGAATCAGCCAGAAAATCATCATGATATTCCAAATGAATGCATAGGAGTTAGTGGAATCTGCAAGATAAAACCTGCTAAGAGATTACTGCATTACTATCCTATTCATGCATAATTGCTAATACATCCCACTGATAACCACAATTAAAAGCTAACAATGTTTAGTAAAGCGGAAGGCAATTGGACACAAGGAAGATCATATTTCAGGTGGATAGACTCAATTCACAGTTCAGGGTTTGCAGGACTTAAGAATAACTATTGATAGCAGGCTGTCTTAGAAGTGTCTATAAAATTGCTATATGTCAAAGTCAATATGTTGGCCCTTAGCAACAACATACCACTGAAGTCAGCATAAATATAGGTTATGTTGGGCTGAAAGAATGGAAGCAATGCTGTTTTGAATGGGGAATATAATCAGGTGATACTATTTACATCCTATGTAAATAATGAAGCTTAAAATAATGTAGAATCTAATTGATTGGTTTCTCTGAATTGTCTATTTATGACAGTGATGTAGCAGCCTTCCTTATCATTAACTGTAACATGTATGATCTCTTTTCATTCTCGATGATAATATACCTGAATTGTTGGACAGAATTTGAGGTGGAATCACCATTTATTTTGTTAATATTCCTTAGAAGTAGATTCTAGAATGATGTTGTCATCTTTTGTGCTTAGAAGTTCCTGTAAAGTAATGGCAAATGGATGGTAAAGCTGCATCTATGACAGTGATGGCCAACCTATGACATGCGTGTCAGCACTGACACGCCTAGCCATTTTTGCTGACACGCTGCTGCATGCAGATTGATTGGATGACTAATGTCTTTTGTGGCCAAATTTGGTGTGATTTGGTCCAGTGGTTTTATTGTTTACTCCATGGGAATTATGCACATTACATTTTTAATTTCTATTATTATTCTATTATTATTGTAGTATATTATCATATTATTACTATAATATTATTATTATATTATTCGTTGCTCATGACTACATTGAAACTAGAATAGAGAGAAATCAGTGTGGAAACGGCAAGAGGTACCATAGATTGTTGTACATGGAAATAATGGTAGTAAATAGTTTTTGATTTATTGAATACAGTTATATATTACAATTATATATTTTTGTTATTTAAACTATGCATATTGCAAAATTATGTTTTTTTTTCTCAAAGTGACACACCACCCAAGTCATGCTAGTTTTTTTTGGTGAATTTTGACACACCAAGCGCAAAAGGTTGCCCATCATTGATCTATGATCTGCATTAAATGCCCGTAATGAGAGTTTATTTTGAATCATTATAATTTAGTTAATTTCTAGGTAATAATGATTAAACTCTTCAAATGTATTAGAAAAACATGTGACAAATTGATTTCTTAGGATCTCTTGGGAAACATTTAGGTGGATTTTTAAAAATATATATGAACTAATATTGAGTTGGAGTAGGAGATCTGAGAGTTGAGAGGGTGGGAGTTAAGCCACCTTAATGTTGGTAAGACTGTAGCTTCAGAATTGGTAATAGAACCATTGTACAGTAGAGTCTCATTTATCCAACATTTGCTTATCCAACGTTCTGGATTATCCAACACAGTCTGCCTTTTAGTAGTCAATGTTTTTGTAGTCAATCTTTTCAATACATTGTGATGTTTTGGTGAGAAATTCGTAAATACAGTAATTACTACATAACATTGCTGTGTATTGAACTGCTTTTTCTGTCAAATTTGTTGTAAAACATGATGTTTTGGTGCTTAATTTGTAAAATCATAATGTAATTTGATGTTTAATAGGCTTTTCCTTAATCCCTCCTTATTATCCAACATATTCGCTTATCCAATCTTTTGCTGGCCCATTTATGTTGGATAAGTGAGACTCTACTGTAGTTACATTTGTGATTTTTTGGGATTATATTTCTAGTTCTTGTGTTCAGTTTTATTGGTCCTTCTAACAATGGTTCTAAAATGGCTATCCGAAAAACAAAATTTCACATAGAATAGAATTCTATTTGAATTGTACGGGTATCATCCTGGCAAAAATTAGATGTTCCTACCAAGTTAATTCAGAGTGAAGGAAATGCTGTTGCTGTTCTTAATGACTTCACATGCCCAATGGGGCCCAGTACAAAATGATACCATGCATCCCTGCTTACTTTCAATACAGTAGAGTCTCGCTTATCCAATGTAAACGAGCTGGCAGAATGTTGGATAAGCGAATATGTTGGATAATAAGGAGAGATTAAGGAAAAGCCTATTAAACATCAAATTAGATTATGATTTTGCAAATTAAGCACCAAAACATCATGTTATACAACAAATTTGACAGAAAAAGTAGTTCAATACGCAGTAATGCTATGTAGAAATTACTGTATTTACGAATTTAGCACCAAAATATCACGATGTATTGAAAACATTGACTACAAAAATGTGTTGGATAATCCAGAACGTTGGCTAAGTGAGAGTTGGATAAGTGGGACTGTACTATATTTTGCAACCCCTGCCCGGATACTTAGGGAGAATAAAATTGGTTTTCATTTATTTATTTATTTATTTATTTATTTATTTCCAACATTTATATCCCGCCCTTCTCACCCGAAGGGACTCAGGGACTTCATTGTCCTTGTGCACATCATGCAGGGGTGAAACATGCTGGTTTTGCTCAGTTGTTCACCAGTTATTATTATTATTGTTGACACAACGACGTTGTATGACACAGCAAACAAGATAGACATGCTGGATTTCGTTTCACAAAACCACAAGTCGAACACTTCCCAAGTGTCTAGGACTGTGTGATGTATTTTCGGATGATGCGTGCAGATCCCAGCAGGGTGGCCTTTTGCAGTTGGCAGATTGTAATTTTGTCAATGTCTATTGTTTCCAAATGCCGGCTGAGATCTTTTGGCACGGCACCCAGTGTGCCCATCACCACCGGGACCACCTGCACTGGTTTCTGCCAGAGTCTTTGCAGTTCAATCTTGAGGTCCTGATAGCGGCTGAGTTTTTCCTGTTGTTTTTCGTCAATGCGACTGTCACCTGGGATGGCAACATCAATTATCCAAACCTTGTTCTTTTCCACAACTGTGATGTCTGGTGTGTTGTGTTCCAGAACTTTGTCAGTCTGGATTTGGAAGTCCCACAGTATCTTTGCGTGTTCATTTTCCACGATCTTTGCTGGTTTGTGATCCCACCAGTTCTTTGCTGCTGGCAGGTGGTACTTGAGGCATAAGTTCCAATGGATCATTTGGGCCACACAGTTGTGCCTCTGTTTGTAGTCTGTCTGTGCAATTTTCTTACAGCAGCTGAGGATATGATCAATGGTTTCGTCAGCTTCCTTGCACAGTCTGCAATTATTATTATTATTATTATTATTATTATTATTATTATTAACTTCATTTCTATCCCGCTCTTCTCAACCCGCAGGGGACTCAGAGCGGCTTACAACATACATTTAGGCAAAAATTCAATGCCTCATTATACAAAGCAAATAACATAAAATCAATAGAAACAATCAACATATAAATACAATTTAAAACTATTAACCATTAACATTAAGTTCTTGTACTTGTCCTCTGCATCGACGGCAATGTTGAGGATCACGTAATCAACAGTTTTGTTTTGTTTTGATGGTGGAACATTCTGTACAGAACACAGCACTCATATTCTGCTTACACCCAAATTTCTCCCAATGCTTTCAAATCTGTGTGCCTGAGGTTGTGGTGGCTGGTTAGGAAAAGGTTTGTTTAGGGAAGAAGGCTAAATCACTATCTACTGAAAGACATTAATTCCGCTAAAAAAGTGACAGTTGGGGTTGTTGCGCTAAAGTGAACTCCATTTGTGCAAAGCAAAATGTAGTTTAGATTAGCACATTTTTACATGGCTAGGCAAAGTTGACATCAGTGAAAAAGATCTTGAGTTCTTGTTCAGGAACAGATGCCCTTGACAAAACACTCTTTCTGAGATAAAGGCTGGTAGCAATTGTGTGCAGTGGTTCACACAATGTGCCTCTATTCTCAAAAATGGTTTGTAAGCAGGGCCAGTGGAAGATTATGCCAAAGGAAACTCTAGGAACATATTGCCATTTTCTGAAATGAATGTGGAAACCTTTGGTAGTTTTTCATACCCCCTACTATGATTTCCAAGGGCTGACCAAGGGCTGTTACTGCCTGATGCAAAGAATAAAATGCTCAGTTCTATGGGAAGAAGCCAAAAGCTACATTGGGCTGGGCTGTGGCGCAGGCTGGTGAGCAGCCTACTGCAATAAATCACTCTGACTATGAGGTCATGAGTTCGAGGCTAGCTCGTGGCGGGGTGAGCACTCGTCAATTAAAAATAAAAAATAGCCCCTGCTCATTGCTGACCTAGCAACCCCAAAGATAGTTGCATTTATCAAGTAGGAAGGTACCACTTATAAAAGTGGGGAGGCAAGTTTAACTAATTTATGACATTGGAATGAGGAAGTGCCGTCAGAGTGGATGATGAAGCAGCTGCTCCCCCCTGTGGCCAGAATCAAATATCCCCTCAGGAGAAGGTTAAATTGCCTCTGCGTCTGTCTGTCTCTGTCTCGGTTCGATGTGTTTATGGGCATTGAATGTTTGCCCTATGTGTGTATAATGTGATCCGCCCCGAGTCCCCTTCAGGGTGAGAAGGGCGGAATATAAATACTGTAAATAAATAAATGGAGACAAAACAGAAAAACCCACACTTGACAATTGTATCTTATTTCACTGTCACTGATTTAAGGCTCAAATTTTTGTCCTCTTGATGTTTCAAATTTAGCTTCCAGAATCTTTTAAAGATGGTCATAATGACTGGGATTAGATCTAAAAGCGGTAAAATACTCAGGAATACTATGTAGTAATTTCTGTATTTACGAATTTAGCACCAAAATATCACGATGTATTGAAAACATTGACTACAAAAACATCGATTACTAAAAGGCAGGCTGTGTTGGATAATCCAGAACATTGGATAAGCGAATGTTGAATAAGTGAGACTCTACAATACATATAAAATAGTAAACTTCACTCAGATAAATCACATTAAAAATAAATAACACAATATAATAACAGTAAAACCAGTTTAAAAACAGGATAATAACATAGGATAAAAACCTTCAAAATCAGCTGGAAATCATTGAATGCTATCCATCTGGATTTTCTGTTTATTGAAATCTCTTTTAAATTACTTCTAAAATAGCTACGTACATTAAGCTTCCAACATTTCACAGATGAAAATTGGGACATGTGTGCCCAAGCAACAAGATGGCCAAGATGTCAAAAATTATAAATGAGGAAGAACAAACAAGCTAGTTGAGGATGCAGCAGTTTGCTTTTGCCTAAAGCGGGCTGGGAAGGGCAATATTCTATTCAGTTAATTGGTTGCAAATACTTTTTTCACTTTGAACTCAGTTTTCAGTATCTGAAGTAAGCTAAGAACAAGGAGGGAAAGCAGGAGGAAGAAAGAGGAAATGAGACATTTTAAAGTCAGCTCAAAAAATGAGAGAAAGAGCCGTATCACATTAGTGTTCTAAAACAGAGGCACCGCTTTGAAACCACCTGATTTGCTCCTGCAGAATTTAGGGAAATGTAGTATAGGGCCCGGTGGCAAAATGCGTTAAAGCGCTGAGCTGCTGAACTTGCAAACCGAAAGGTGCCAGGTTCAAATCCCAGGAGCAGCTTGAGCGCCCGCTGTTAGCTCCAGCTCCTGCCAACCTAGTAGTTCGAAAACATGCAAATGTGAGTAGATCAATAGGTACCGATCCGGCGGGAAGGAATAAGCGCTTCATGCAGTCATGCCGGCCACATGATCTTGGAGGTGTCTACGGACAAGGCCGGCTCTTCGGCTTAGAAATGGAGATGGCACCAACCCTCAGAGTCAGACATGACTGGACTTAACGTCAGGGGAAACCTTTACCTTTAGTTTAGGGAAGCTGAGGGCCTCTGTGGATTAGAATTCCAAATGCCCCACCCCAAACTACATTTCCCAGAATTCCGCAGGAGCAAATCTTGCGGTCTGAAAGCAGGTGCCTCTGTTTTAGAACACTAATGTGATACAGTTCTCTCTCCAATGTTTTCAGACAACTTTAAAACTGTGTGATAGCAAAGCTGACAACTCCACTTTAAAATGCTATTGTGATACCATCCACATAGAGGGTTAATTGGACTGTCCTTGACAAATTAGGAAAGTTGTTACTTATGAGATCTATAGAGGTACACAAGATGGGATTCAATTATCATTATTATTATTTGAGGCACAACAAGATTAGTACACAGCAAACAAAATCACTTTGCTGGCTTTTGCATTAGATTACATTTATCGATAAGTGACGCATTGGCGAATACTGCATGCAGATCCGAGTAGGATGGCCTTTTGCAGCTGACAGATTATAATTTTGTCAGCGCCGATTGTTTTCAACTGCAGGCCAAGGTCCTTAGGCACTGCCCCGTGTGCCAATTAGCAAAGGTGGGACCACCTTTACTAGCTTTTGTCAGAGTCTTTGCAGTTCAATCTTTAAATATTATTATTATTATTATTATTATTATTATTATTATTATTATTATTTATTGTATGGCACAGCAAACAAGATAGACATGCTGGATTTCATTTCACAAAATCACAAGTCGAACACTTCCCAAGTGTTTAGGACTGTGTGATGTATTTTCGGATGATGTGTGCAGTAGGGTGGCCTTTTGCAGTTGACAGATCGTAATTTTGTCAATATTGTTTCCAAATGCCGGCTGAGATCTTTTGGCACAGCACCCAGTGTGCCCATCACCACTGGGACCACCTGCACTGGTTTCTGCCAGAGTCTTTGAAGTTCAGTCTTGAGGTCCTGATAGCGGCTGAGTTTTTCCTGTTGTTTTTCGTCAATGCGAATATCACCTGGGATGGCAACATCAATGATCCAAACCGTGATGTCTGGTGTGCTGTGTTCCAGAACTTTGTCAGTCTGGATTCGGAAGACCCACAGTATCTTTGCGTGCTCATTCTCCAATACTTTTGCAGGTTTGTGATCCCACCAGTTCTTTGCTGCTGGGAGGTGGAACTCCCACCAGTTCTTTGCTGCTGGGAGGTGCTGCTGGGAGGTGGAACACTGTTCGACAGTGGAACTCTCTCCCCGGGGCCGTGGTGGAGGCTCCTTCCTTGGAGGCTTTTAAGCAGAGGCTGGATGGCCATCTCTCGGGGGTGCTTTGAATGCGATTTCCTGCTTCTTAGCAGGGGGTTGGACTAGATGGCCCATGTGGTCTCTTCCAACTCTACTATTCTATGATTCTATGATTCTAGGTGGTACTTGAGGCATAAGTTCCAATGAATCATTTGGGCCACATAGTTGTGCTTCTGTTTGTAGTCTGTCTGTGCGATTTTCTTACAGCAGCTGAGGATATGATCAATGGTTTCGTCAGTTTGCTTGCACAGTCTGCATTTTGGGTCATCAGCTGATTTTTCGATCTTGGCCTTAATTGCGTTTGTTCTTATGGCTTGCTCCTGGGCTGCAAGGATCAGACCTTCTGTCTCCTTCTTCAAGGTCCCATTTGTGAGCCAGAGCCAGGTCTTCTCCTTGTCAGCTTTTCCTTCAATTTTGTCAAGGAACTTTCCATGCAATGTTTTGTTATGCCAGCCGTCAGCTCTAGTTTGTAGTGCGGTTTTCTTGTACTGATTCTTTGTCTGCTGTGCTTTGAGGAGTTTCTGATTTTTTACTTCAATCAAAGCAGGTTCTTCACTTTGCTTTACATATTCTGCCAGGGCATGTTCTTCTTCTTTGACTGCTTGTTTTACTTGTAAGAGTCCTCTGCCACCAGATCTTCTAGGTAGATAGAGCCGGTCAACATCACTGCGAGGGTGCAGTGAATGATGAATGGTCATGAGTTTTCTTGTTTTTCTGTCCAAATTGTCCAGTTCCACTTGTGTCCAGTTTATGATGCCAGCAGTATATCTTATGACAGGTATGGCCCAGGTGTTCATGGCCTTGATGGTGTTGCCTCCATTGAGACTTTATTTATTTATTTATTTATTTTATTTACAGTATTTATATTCCACCCTTCTCACCTCGAAGGGGACTCAGGGCGGATCACATTGTACAAGGCAAACATTCAATGCCATATAAACATAGAATAGAGACAGAGACAGACACAGAGGCAATTTAAACCTTCTCCAGCTTCCAGCTTCCTGAGGGTATGCTTGATTCCAGCCACAGGGGGAGCAGCTGCCATCCACTGCGACGGCAACTTCTTCATTCCAACGGCAGCTGGATGATTTTTATGGTGTCGTAAATTAGCTTCCCCACATATAAGTGGTACCTAAGTTTCCTACTTGATAGATGCAACTATCTTTTGGGTTGCTTAGGTCAACAACGAGCAGAGGCTATTTTTTATTTTAATTGTCGGGTGCCCACCCCGACATGGATTGGCCTCAAACTCATGATCTCTTGGTCAGAGTGTTTTATTGCAGCTGGCTGCTAACCAGTCTGCGCCACAGCCCGTTTTGTTTTGTAAATCGCAGAAGGCTCCCAAACTGAGTTTCATATTCTGTGCAAGGAAGCAAAACTAAAAAAAGCAAAGCCAAAAAGGCTGCCTTAGTGCCTTTCATTTCCTCTCTCCATTAATGGCCTCTCTCCATTAGGAAAGGGGAAAAGAGGAAGAAGTGTTTTCTGGGAACAGCATAGAACTCTGGGATGTGTAGTTTGGGAAGGGAGGAACCCTATGCCAGAGAATTCAAAAAGCCCTGCCTTAACCTCCATTACCCAGAATACAGTGTAGTGCTCAGCATCAGAGAGATTTGCCCCTCTGTAGCCAGCCAGAGTTCCAATAAATTATGATTTTTGTTCTTTTTGTCATTTAATTGGTTCGAGCCCCGGTGGCGAAGTGCGTTAAAGCACTGAGCTGGAGACCAAAAGGTCCCAGGTTCAAACCCCGGGAGCGGCGGGAGCGGCCACTGTTAGCTCCAGCTCCTGCCAACCTAGCAGTTCGAAAACATGCCAATGTGAGTAGATCAATAGGTACCGCTCCGGCAGGAAGGTAACGGCGCTCCATGCAATCATGCCGGCCACATGACCTTGGAGGTGTCTACGGACAATGCCGGCTCTTCAGCTTAGAAATGGAGATGAGCACCAACCCCCAGAGTCAGACATGACTGGACTTAACGTCAGGGGAAAACCTTTACCTTACTATCATAAAAACATGGTGAAAGTTTATTAAATTGCAAAAACTGTATCTTTGCACGCGGGACATTTTGCTATCTAGTCCACCAATTTAAAATCATCATCCACCCATTTGACAAAGTTTGGCCTACAACTTCCAGAAATCCCAGCCACTTTACCAGCTGTTAGGATTTCTGGGAGTTGAAGGCCAAAACATCTGGGGACTACCAGATTAAGAACCACTGAGCTAGATAGTTTTAGTTAGCCCTCTCACTGTTAACTAGTCCTTCAGCTGGCTCTCTCACCATCAGCTGGCATAACAGTTCCAGAATGACCAGTATCCACCCAGAGAACTGACCCTCTACTAATACAACACACAACACATTAAAATAGAAGTTCACCCAGGCCTTGTGGGCTTAGCTTTATAATAAGAGTCTCCTTGCAGTTGCTGAGCCACACCCAGCTGGAACAGACTTGGGACATTAAATATCTCCAGCCTGCTCTTTGGGACTCCTTGTGAGTAGCCAGCAGGCTACTCACAAGGAGTCCTAAAGAGCAGGCTGGAGATGTTAGGTGCCTTTTCATGGCAGACTCAGACTTTAAGTTTTTTCTCAAGAAAGAAAAACATGAACAGCGAGAATATAACAAATAAGCATATTTTGGGATATATAATACTAAAAACTACACAGTGGTTCCCAGCCTTTGGGCTTCCAGGTGTTTTGAACTTCAACTCCCAGAAATTTCAGCCAGTTTACCAGCTGTTAGGAAGTGAGGGAGATGAAGTTCAGAATAACTGAATACAGTAGAGTCTCACTTATCCAAGCTAAACGGGCCGGCAGAAGCTTGGGTAAGCGAATATCTTGGATAATAAGGAGAGATTAAGGAAAAACCTATTAAACATCAAATAGGTTATGATTTTACAAATTAAGCACAAAAACTTCATGTTATACAACAAATTTGACAGAAAAAGTAGTTCAATACGCAGTAATGTTATGTTGTAATTACTGTATTTACAAATTTAGCACCAAAATATCACGATATATTGAAAACATTGACAACAAAAATGGCTTGGATTATCCAGAGGCTTGGATAAGCGAGGCTTGGATAAGTGAGATTCTACTGTAATACGTTTTATTACCTTGAGGCCCAAAGATTGGGAACCACTGGTCTACTACAACAGAACAACTAAATACCCCTGATATTAAGTCTCGGGGTTGGTGCTCATCTTCATTTCTAAGCCGAAGAGCTGGCGTTGTCCGTAGACACCTCCAAAGTCATGTGGCCGGCATGACTGTATTATTATTATGATGGCATGACTTATTAGGATAAGGATATTATATAATCACACTTTTCATTTTGATGGCACTCTATTAATTCAAACATTCTACAGTTGACAAATGCCTTCAAGGTGGGACTAAGTTAGTGACACTGAATGAATATAAATCTTTATGAGAGCTGAAAAATAAATATACAGTAGAGTCTCACTTATCCAAGCTAAACGGGCTGGCAGAAGCTTGGATAAGCAAATATCTTGGATAATAAGGAGGGATTAAGGAAAAGCCTATTAAACATCAAATTAGGTTATGATTTTACAAATTAAACACCAAAACATCATGTTTTACAACAAATTTGACAGAAAAAGCAGTTCAATACGCAGTAATGTTATGTTGTAATTACTGTATTTACGAATTTAGCACCAAAATATCATGATATATTGAAAACATTCCCTACAAAAATGGCTTGGATAATCCAGAAACTTGGATAAGCGAGGCTTGGATAAGTGAGACTCTACTGTACTTCACAACATCTGAGGATGCCTGCCATAGATGTGGGCAAAACGTCAGGAGAGAACATGGCCATACAGCCTGGAAAATTCACAACAACTCAATATTCAGATTGTTAGCCACCTTGTTAGAATTTATTTTTTGTTTTCATTTCCTTTCCTTATAATGTGTGGTGGTATAACACATATGGTTGAATGTGAGTTGTTTTTTTAAAAAAAAAATGTTGAAGGAGAGTGTTGTGCAACTGAATTCCAAATCAACTAAAAAAGAGAACAAAAACTACTTGAAAAAGGATGACTGAAAGCAACGATGCTGACAGTTTTGACTGCCAGCTAGAAAAGTGAGGGAACGGCCTGTATCTACTGACTTAGCTCCAGCGAGATAAGGAATCTCTTGGAAACAAGGGCTGGCAATCAGCACCATGCTGTAAAAACAGCAGGAACATCACAAATGAAATTTATGAAAACCAGGGTCTTGGCAGGAGAGATCTCCAGCTGCTTCTGCAGCTGGAAAACTGAATCAGCAATCAGTGCCATATAATGGAGTGCTAGTGAATGCTTGCTTTAAAAATAGTAGTAGCAGAGGAGTATTGAAAAGCTCAGTTGCTGTTCTATTAGCCCGAAACATAGCACAGTATGAACGGAAGTACAGGCTGAAAAATTGATGCCCTGTTTTCCCTGCTATTACTTTGCAGAATTTAACTGCTTAAGGCAAGTCCTAACCAATGAGAATTAAATTTAACTTGTTTCTGCCTCCTGATACCGGTTTTCTGCTCTTCTGACTGTGATCTCCCATTAAGCTACATGGCAAAGTTCTCTGAGTTTAACGGATCTGGATTGTAGGATTGCACCCATTAATTGGTTGCCTAATGTCCCAGTCACTTCGAGAAGGCTTTGGCTAGCAAAACACTGTAGGGAATTCTACTAAATTCCATCCCCTTCTCTACTAATTATCCTAGAATGGCCTTGCCAATTATTTCTTAAGTCAGGGTTCTTTATTTTGAAAACAGAGTGCAACTATGTAATTTGGTTTTAATAGGAAGCTCTTGGATGACATTTTCTATTCTTTCAGCAAGTACATTTCTTTTCTCTCTATCCACCAATGTTCCAAGTTTTCAATTGCATCTATGTACTCAATCTGTTAGTGCAAAGAAACAAAAACTGGGAATATATATATATATATATATATATATATATATATATATATATATATATCTGTGGAGAGTCCAGGATGTGGCAAGAGTCCTTTGTCACTAGGAAGCCAGCATTAATGACAAAGGACTCTTGCCACACCCTGGACTCTCCACAGATATATATTTTTTCCTTTCCTTGCCTAGTTTATCCATGCCTCACAGCCTCTGAGGATGCCTGCCATAGATGTGGGCGAAACGTCAGGAGAGAATACTTCTGGAACATGGCCACACAGCCCGAAAGACATACAAAAACCCTGTGATCCCGGCCATGAAAGCCTTCGGCAACACATAAAACAAAAACTGTTCGCAAATTTGAAAAAAGTCCATGCAGTTTAGGTTTTGAATTGAAAAAGTACTGCTAGTATGACTTCAGGGTTGCTTTTCATGAGATGACACGAGTTACCAGTGGATTAATTTATTTAAAATACTTATGGCCTTCCAAAGCAAAACTCTCCAATTGACTCAAGGATGTTTGAAAAGAATCACCATACACTGAGATGTCATATATTTTGACATTTGTTTTTAAATGTATTGCTTCTTTTGTCTGTATTTTTAAAATGTTACTAGCTGCCTTTTTGTAGCGCTGATAAGAGGGTCCATGGCTGGTGAGTTTGTGCTAAACCAGATAGGCCAGGACAGAGAAACCAACGCAACAGGTTGAAGACAAACCACAGAGGTTTATTATTATTATTATTATTATTATTATTATTATTATTATTATTATTATTATTATTATTATTGAGAGGCTGGCTGGCCATCTGTTGGGCGTGCTTGGATTGTGTCCTCCATGGCAGAATTGGGTTGGACTGGATTACCACAGTAATTATTTCATATTACAGTAGAATTTCACTTATCCAACATTCGCTTATCCAGTGTTCTGGATTATCCAACGCAGTCTGCCTTTTAGTAGTCAATGTTTTTGTAGTCAATGTTTTAAATTCATTGTGATATTTTGGTGCTAAATTTGTAAATACAGTAATTACAACATAGCATTACTGAGCACTGAACTACTTTTTCTGTCAAATTTGTTGTATAACATGTTTGGTGCTTAATTTGTATAATGATTACCTAATTTGATGTTTAATCGGCTTTTCCTGAATACCTTCTTATTATCCAACATATTCACTTATCCAACATTCTGCCGGCCTGTTTATGTTGGATAAGCGAGACTCTACTGTATATTTATAATCTTATATGATCTGCTTAGAACTGGATTATATGAGGCCCCTTCTACACAGCTGTATAAAATGCACAGTGAAGTGAATTATCTGGCAGTGTGGACTCAAGATAATCCAGTTCAAAGCAGATAATATAAGATTATAAATGGGTACTATAGCAGTGCGGAAGGGCCTTGTGTTTACACTGCCATATAATCCAGTGCAAATTAGATAATCTGTGGAAGAGGCCTGAGGCCTAAGTCTGCCTGTCCCCTGGGCTGAGTTGGTTGCTAGGAGACCAAGTGGGCAGAGATTAGTCCTCTAACTGGCAGCAATTGGATAAAAACAATTATTCCTTTCCCTCTAATTAGGACTTTATTTTTCTTTTCTTTTTGTTGTATCAACCTAGAGGCGTGGATGATGGGTTGTGTTGTCAAATTTCGAGGTTGCGGGGCCTGTAGTTTTGTTGTTTTGTTGGTCCCCGTGATGCCAACACTCATTTATATATATAGATGAGGAGGGAAATCTGTGTCACTGACCATGTTATTCTCCACACTACAAGCAAAATATTGTAGATTGGTATATACTGTGAAATCAAAGCAGCTTGCAACAAATATTTAAAACCCCAATATTCAAAATAGAGAGTCATATAGAATTAGAAACAGTTGTAGTTCTATGAGGAGAATGTTTGACTGTCTCATAAAACTACATTTCAGAAAATCATTGGAAGGACCCATGATAAAAGTAATGTTTGTTTTGGGTCAGATTATTTTCCTCATCTCTTGGGAGTGCTCCTGCATCATTGCATGCTCAGTATAAAAACATTCAGCAAACTGTGTTATCCCCTGATGACAAATCAGTATGAATATTTTATCAGTCAAGCCCATATATTGTTACAATATGAGCTTATGAGCTTGCTTCTGCCAATTATCTCCGTTGTTTTGTAATGTGAACGAGTGTGGTTCCTAACACATGAACTGCAGAGGAGTTCCCTCATGGCTGCAAAAGACTTTTTTAATGTAGAGTTGAGCAAGCACAACTGAAAGGTAGGTTTCTTAATTTGCGATTTCTGGATTTGAATTTCCTTTGGCATTTTAGTGAATTGACATATAACTGAAACTCATATAAAAGATGTGACTCTCAAAATTTCCCAACCAGCATAAGATGGAAATTCCAAATGCTGTAGTCAAGAAAACTCCTTTTTCCAGAATCTGTGAAAAATGGTAGGAAATGCTTCCAAAAGAAATCTTGAAATTGACAGTGGGGCAAATTTCTCTATTTGAGCAATAGTAAAATGGCTAGAAGATAAAGAGGAATGTGTATGTATGTGTGTTCATGTACTTCTATGCTACAGAGGGAAAGAATACAGTGTTCAATTGCATCCCCATTAAGGGTAAGGGTTTTCTTAAAAACCTTTTGTCACAGTGCAGTACCATCTTCTACAATGCTGCATTTCCAGGGTGAATGGTAATTGACCATCTACATAGGCAGAAGAAAACGGGTTTATTCTAGGAGTGTTTTTTGGCTATCCCCACAACCATTGGAAATCAAGTCTATTTCAATATGCAAAGTTCTACCTTGAATTCTGTTTCTTGGTTATACAGGATTGGGATGGGGATCAGCCCAACTAATGTTTATTAATCCTATGGTGAGTACGCATAAGATAGGCAGGACCTAGACACCATTATGAAGGGATGTGGGTGGACACAAAGTGACTGTGATTGGAAAGTTACAGCTATATAATTGACATTTGTAATAATGTGTCATTAACATCCATATTTATCTCAAAAAGTGTGTTGTGTTTCTCTACCGCTTATATTACCTTTCAATCTGCACACATTTTCCTAGCTCCAGAAGCCATCTTCTAGTTTGTTGTCGAAGGCTTTCATGGCCGGGATCACAGGGTTGTTGTATGTCTTTCGGGCTGTGTGGCCATGTTCCAGAAGTATTCTCTCCTGACGTTTCGCCCACATCTATGGCAGGCATACTCGGAGGTTGTGAGGTATGGATAAACATAGATGTGGGCGAAACGTCAGGAGAGAATACTTCTGGAACATGGCCACACAGCCTGAAAGACATACAACAACCCCATCTTCTAGTTCATTTTCTCCTTTCTTTTACTAACCTTTTTGTTGCTCTTGACACCCCTCTAAAGTGGCAGAGCTCGTAACTCCGCCCATTCCAGGCCTGGCCACCCATTTGTAGCCCCGCCCCCCTCCCCCCTCTCCCTCCCAGCCCTCCATCTTGGACTAGGGGAGAGGCTCAGCCCCGCCTTCTTGACAGGAGCCACGCCCACCCTTCTAAGCCACACACCCCCTTCCAGAGAGCTCTGAGTAATATTTTTTCTGGAAAGGGGGCAGTAGGCCAAATAAATTTGGGAACCACTGGTGTAAATGCTTGCTGGGCACGAACCCTCCATATCTGCAGTACTACTCCAAATTCGACCTCACTATAATGATAGTGATAATAAACTCCTGCCAACCTAGCAGTTCGAAAACATGCAAATGTGAGTAGATCAATAGGTGGGAAAGTAACGGCGCTCCATGCAGTCATGTCGGCCACATGACCTTGGAGGTGTCTACGGACAACGCCGGCTCTTCGGCTTAGAAATGGAGATGAGCACCAACCCCCAGAGTCGGTCACGACTGGACTTAACATCAGGGGAAAACCTTTACCTTAACCATAATGATAGCAGACAGTCAGACTTCACCCAGAGTCAATAAGGAGACATGTAGGAAGGGGTGAACAAACACCCACATCTATTTAAATGTGTTCCTGCCAGAGAAACACCACTCAAGACATTTTTCTGCCTGAAATAGATTAGGAAATACCCTCTGTGCGCAACATCTACTGAAGCCAAGGTTGTTTCCATCTTATGATAATCATGTCAATATTTGTTCAGAAGGGGTTTCCCCTTGCTTCCCTCTGAGGCTGAGAGTGTGTGACTTGCCTACGGTCTCCTTGTGTGAGCAAGGTCTGCAGAGCTATAGTCCAGGGCTCAGTAGTTGTAGTCTAACCCTGGTCTTTGGGGTCATAGTACAGGGCTCAGACCACTGCACTAAGCTGGCTCTGAAATCAAGGTACTGCTGTGATGGCCAACCTATGACACGCATGTCAGCACTGACACGTCTAGCCATTTTTGCTGACATGCTGCTGCATGCAGATTGATTGGATGACTAATGTCTTTTGTGGCCAAATTTGGTGTGATTTGGTCCAGTGGTTTTGTTGTTTACTCCATGGGAATTATTCTCTCTCTCTCTCTCTCTCTCTCTCTCTCTCTCTCTCTCTCTCTCTCTCTCTCTCTCTCTCCCTCCCTCCCTCCCTCCCTCCCTCCCTCCCTCCCTCCTGCCTTACTCTGCATAATAGATGCTGCCAGGACAAACATTAATGATTTGCCATCTAAGTGGTCTTCATTCAGTTCTTTCTTACTTTTTGTAACAAAATGTATTCAAGGCAAAACTTCAGTCTATCCCATATGACTGATAACAGGGCTTTTTACCCTGTTATATGTCTGAAAGGCAGACATTAGTGCAAGCGATTTATTCATGTCTCTGAGGGAGCTTATCGTTTTTAGAATCGGTTCACTTATCGTTAGTGAATTAAATGGCTCTCTAAATATTTTAGAATATATCAAATGTCACAATAGCACAGAATATGAATAATTCATTGGAGAAAATTACCTTTCTGTGTTTGATACAACAGGGACAAAAATACAAAAAACATACTTTAAAAAATAATCATTTACCTAAGTTTGATATAAGAAGAAATGCTATCGGTTAGAATATTTCCATTCCTTTAAAACTGTGTAAGTGTGTAAGATGGTGACATAATATTGTGATATTATGACCCTCCAAATTTTATCATGCAATCCAAAGAAATCCTTGGAGTCACCCACATCTGCACATTTTCTGACTGAAATAAATATTTTAAAAATGTATCAAAAAGTTTTCTTAGGGCTTGGGAGGCAGTTATAATGATACATACAGTAGAGTCTCACTTATCCAAGCCTCACTTATCCAAGATTCTAGATTATCCAAGCCATTTTGTAGTCAATGTTTTCAATATATCGTGATATTTTGGTGCTAAATACGTAAATACAGTAATTACAACATAACATTACTGCATATTGAACTACTTTTTCTGTCAAAATTGTTGTATAACATGATGTTTTGGTGCTTAATTTGTAAAATCCTAACCTAATTTGATGTTTAATAGGCTTTTCCTTAATCCCTCCATATTATCCAAGACATTCGCTTATCCAAGTTTCTGCCGGCCCGTTTAGCTTGGATAAGTGAGATTCTACTGTATTGTGAATTTTTTTTCCTAATTGTTATCCTCTCTCACTTTGGAAAAGTTGTGTACGTCAATGCCTTGTTGTTGCCCGTTTGTTTTTTGAAAAGCTTCAGGCCAAATATTTCATTTGTTACTGGAATAAAGCACCCCTACCTGGAATAAAATACCACTGCAATGTGTCCTGATGCTATACTATAATAGACTACCCTTGAAGAGAAACTGAGAGCTGGAAACATGTGGGATGTAATAATTATATTTTTCATTTAAACATCCAAAAAGAGCCCCCTGTCTCTTTCTGCTACAAAAAACAACCTCTCCCTTTTCGCCCCCTACTTTCTTTGCTAAATAACTGCTACCAAATCACAGTTAGAATTATCTCTGCAGCACTAGAAATCTTCCTGTTTCATGGGTGATTTGTCAAATGGGATGATTTGGGAAGTGTGAGGAAATCTAGTGCTTATGTTGACTACTACTTATAATGTGAAATTGTCTCTGATTTTCTGATTTGTGCTTTAAAATAATGTATGTATGTAAAAATAATCGACTTTATCATTGTTAACCACAGTGTAGCCATGTTAAGAAAATGTTATAATAGTGGGGATCTGGTTTGTTTGTTAGGATCTGCTGTTCAATTGAATTTTCAGGACAAGTACTTTCACAATGTGGCCAAATGCTGAACACAATCGTAACATTGCAAGGGGCTGTATAAGCCATTGAGTCCAACCCTCTTAATCAGCCTTGCCATGTTACCATCAAATACATTTTTTCCTGGTATTTGTGAGGTGCTGCTATCCTCATGAAGATATGGAGCAGTTCCGAATCCCTAAAAAAAAATGTAAGCAACAACTTCCAAGTACTGGGCTTAAAGCTGTCCAGAAGAGGACAAAGCAAGAAGTATTGTCCCCTCATATTTAGAAAAACTTCATTTATTTGATTTTTCAAACTGAAAGGTGCAGGGTATATTATAGGAGTGGGTGAGTGTGGACTTGAACCTGCAATGATATTAAGAGAAAACTTCTATTAGACTTGTCTAGCTATCTTTGAACAGAGGTGGGAACCATATTGGCAGTGAATCTAACAACCATGGCCAGAGCTTCAGATGCTTTGATAGTAGTGATCCAGATCTGGTAATGAATTCTTCATTGTTTAGTTGGCAAAGTTGCACAAACTTTCACAAGTTTGCCTTCCATCTGCTCACCTTTCTACTCTATATTCCTAAGACTCCACATTTTTTTGCATGAAACATCTTTTGCTTACTTCCCAGTCCCTCCTTTGCATCTTTATTATTATTATTTATTATTTACAGTATTTATATTCCGCCTTCTCACCCCAAAGGGGACTCAGGGTGGATCACATTATATACATATAGGGCAAACATTCAATGCCCATATACACATAGAACCGAGACAGACAGACGCAGAGGCAATTTAACCTTCTCCTGAGGGGATGTTCGATTCTGGCCACAGGGGGGAGCAGCTGCTTCATCATCCACTGTGGCGGCACTTCCTCATTCAAACGTTGTAAATTAGTTAAATTTGCCTCCCCACTTTATAAGTGGTACCTTATTTCCTACTTGATAGATGCAACTATCTTTCGGGTTGCTAGGTCAGCAATGAGCAGGGGCTATTTTATTTTTTTAATTGACAGGTGCTCACCCCGCCACGGGCTGGCCTCAAACTCATGACCTCATGGTCAGAGTGATTTATTGCAGCAGGCTGCTCACCATCAACTCCTTAATCCTTCCTACACTACTACTTTTGTTGTAGTTGTGGTAGTGTACTTTTAAGTCATTTCTAACCTTAAATTGACCCTAGCATGCTGTAGTTTGGCAAGATTTCTTTGCCTTTGCCTTCCTCTCAGGCTCTAAGAGTGTGATTTACCCAATGTCACCCAGTTGGTTTCTATGGCTGAGTGAGGAGTTGTAATCCAACACTCAAATCACCTCACCAAGCGGACACTACTTAACTTCAACAAAAATGCAGGCATTGAGGAACACTCAGTATAGAAATGGGAAAGATGGGGCTGTCAAGATGCTGTTGGATTACTACTCCCATGAGCCTCCGGTGGCCTAGGGGATAAAAGCCTCGTGACTTGAAGGTTGGGTTGCTGACCTAAAGGCTGCCAGGTTCGAATCCCACCCAGGGAGAGCGTGGATGAGCTCCCTCTACCAGCTCCAGCTCCATGCGGGGACATGAGAGAATCCTCCCACAAGGATAGTAAAACATCAAAACATCCGAACGTCCCCTGGGCAACGTCCTTGCAGACGGCCAATTCTCTCACTCCAGAAGCAACTCCGGTTGCTCCTGACACGAAAAAAAAACAAAAAACTACTCCCATCATTTATCCCCATTGCCTGTGCTTCTAGAGCTAATGGGAGTTGTAGTCCAAAACAGCCCAACCTGAGGGCTGCTTTCTACTGCTGGTTTAGTACTAAGGCTAATTCTGATATTCGTGCCTGTCTGTTTTCCAGCTCATGAGCCATCCACTACCCATTCAGCACTGATTTAATTTAATTTTCCAATTCATTGCTGATGTAAGTAATTATTGGATGCTAGTCATCTCCTGCCATCTTATTTCAATGTCTCCCATGGGGAGCGGGGGCCTGGAGCCCTTTCCTTCTGGGGTTTTCTTTGGTCTCCCTTCTGCATTAAACCTCAGCTCCAAGACAATCCACATCCAATAACCCTGAAAATCTTAATGCATTTATAATGTATGAATCATAACAAGACGTTTCTTTTGATAAGTCACTCTGTAACAACAGCTGCCAAAGCAACTTTAAAATTAATCGATTCTATCTCGCATGCCTATTATTATTGTTGAAGCCTCTTAGAGAAGAGAAATTATGTAAATTGGTGTCACGCTAGGCTACTGCATGCGCGCTGGGAATGCATAACAATGAGCCTGACGAGGAAATATTTCATCCTGAGCAAGAATAATCATTGGCATATAGGTGTATCATCCAGTCCATATTAACAGTTCATTTTTAATGTTTTTATGAGCCCAGACTAATTACATTTTTAACAAAAGAAAAAAAGAGAACTGGTTGAAATCTGTCACTTAAACATCTTAAAAGGTGACCGATTGCCCTTCAGAGTGAAAAGTGTGTGCGCAAGCCATTGTCAAATGCATTCTAAAATAAATACAACAGCCTTAGTCGGTTAATAGCTAAGTGGCTTTCATTCTGTAGGCCAATACAAGTAGCAGACTCGATAAATAGATCAGACTCAGGACCAATTAGTGTCACATTAATCTGTAGCAATAATGAAGTGCAGCTGCTGGGGGTTGCACCAGTTTATCTGTCTCCTCCACGGCAAGGATCTTAAGTGCATCGCACACACTGCACTGTGGGGCAGAGGACGCATTGGCAAATGCTATGGAGAATATGCTGTGCTTTGCATTTCTGGCCACTAGCGAAGTCATGCCTGGGGAAAGAAACCAGACGCCTTTGTCCTGAAGAAGTCCGATGTTCTGTTTGGCGGACAAAAAACCACCACAATGTAAGCTGGCTTTAGAAAAAAAAATTAGGTCACTCCTATTCAGTCTGCAGTTGTTTTCTTCCTGAATCCTCTCTTGTCTGTTTAGATGCCTTTTCCCCTTCTCTGCACACGTCGCCCTGAACACCTCCACGTAGAGAACTGATTCTAGCTGTAAGGGTCACTGTTCTGGTCCTTACATCGAACACTTAATCGGCATGTGAGCTTCGTCCTTGCTGTTAAATTGCTGTCAAAAGAGGTGTCGCCCAAACCTTCTCGGCTATTGATTTTCACAAACAGGGAACATAGTTCACAGTCATTTGATTTGCCACCTGCAGTTTGTAACTGAACAGGCTCAGGAGATTATAAACTTCATTTCAACACCAAGCTCCAGGGCACAGTTGAGGTCTGCCGGCTAATGTCAGCAATGATTTCCCTTCCCCACCTCCATGTTTCTTTTCATTATTTAACTTAAAAGGGAATTTTAGTTGACCTACATCAAACAGCAGCATTGCTCAACTGATACCCCATTCTTTGGATTTTTAATAGCTTTTGTCAGACTTCAGGAAGATTTCATCTGCTTAATAAAATAGTTAGATGAGCAATTGTCATTTCCTGTCTCTCATAATGAGAAATGATTTTCCCCAGTATTGACTCCTGCCTTAGGTACAAATGATTGCATTGTCTGGTTTCAATATATTTCTCATGCTGCTTGTTCACAATGGCAAACAACTGATTTCTCAGAATCAATTTGTGTTTTGGCCATTTGGCTGTTGTGAATACTGTGTTTAATGTGTTGTCGAAGGCTTTCATGGCCGGGATCACAGGGTTGTTGTATGTCTTTTGGGCTGTGTGGCCATGTTCCAGAAGTATTCTCTCCTGATGTTTTGCCCACATCTATGGCAGGCAGCCTCAGAGGTTGTGAGGTACCTCACAACCTCTGAGGCTGCCTGCCATAGATGTGGGCAAAACGTCAAGAGAGAATACTTCTGGAACATGGCCACACAGCCCAAAAGACATACAACAACCCAATACTGTGTTTGTTCAGCACGTGGATTCGCTATGCTTCTAAATGCTACTGGACTTTCCAGGTTTGAACCACAGAGGTTTTCCCCACTCCTTTCGTTCTTCATAGATTGTATTTAGTTTATAACAAACAATTTATGTGCAAATTGACTACCATTTTGACCTATAGAAAATAATTACATTTTCTTCACTCACTAAATTTTTCACTGAGAGAAACAGTTGCTTAAATTAATGCAATAAATATGTTTGGGAAAGCTTATACAGTAGAGTCTCACTTATCCAACATAAACGGGCTGGCAGAAGCTTGGATAAGGGAATATCTTGGATAATAAGGAGGGATTAAGGAAAAGCCTATTAAACATCAAATTAGGTTATGATTTTACAAATTAAGCACCAAAACATCATGTTATACAACACATTTGACAGAAAAAGTGGTTCAATACGCAGTAATGTTATGTTGTAATGACTGTATTTACAAATTTATCACCAAAATATCATGATATATTGAAAACATTGACTACAAAAATGGCTTGGATAATCCAGAAGCTTGGATAAGCGAGGCTTGGATAAGTGAGACTCTACTGTATGTGCAAATTGACTACCATTTTGACCCATAGAAAATAATTACATTTTCTTCACTCACTAAATTTTTCACTGAGAGAAACTGTTGCTTAAATTAATGCAATAAATATGTAGACGTAACATTAGTTTGGGAAAGCTTATACATTAAGACCATGGCAGTAAGTACCGTGTTTCCCCGAAAATAAGACATTGTCTTATATTAATTTTTGCTCCCAAAGATGCTCCAGGTCTTATTTTCAGGGGATGTCTTATTTTTCCATGAAGAAGAATTTACATTTATTGTTGAACAAAAAAATGAACATTTATTATCTATATATATAAAAGAGTGATGGCATCAGGGCAGCGGACAAAACAACAAAACTACAGGCCCCCCAAACTCGAAATTTGACAACACAACCCATCATCCACGGCTCTAGGTTGATACAACAAAAAGAAAAGAAAAATAAAGTCCTAATTAGAGGGAGAAGAATAATTGTTTTTATCCAATTGCTGCCAGTTACAAGGCTAAGCCTCCCACTCAGGGAGGAAACAGCCAGGCTTCAAAGCTAATCATTTTTCCTAATTGCAGCATTCATACTTGCCTCCAACAGACAAAAAAAAATCAGAAATATTGTATATTCACAACCTTTAGGAAATAATATCCCTTGATGGTGCAGCATGTTAAAGCGCTGAGCTGCTGAACTTCTGGACCGAAAGGCCACAGGTTTGAATTGGGGGAGCGGAGAGAGCCCCCACTGTTAGCCCCAGCTTCTGCCAACCCAGAAGTTTGAAAACATGCAAATGAGAGTTATGAATAGGTACTGCTCCAGCGGGAAGGTAACGGCGCTCCATGCAGTCATGCCGGCCACATGACCTTGGAGGTGTCTACAGATAACGCCGGCTCTTCGGCTTAGAAATGGAGATGAGCACCAACCCCCAGAGTCGGACACGACTGGACTTAATGTCAGGGGGAAACCTTTACCCTTTACCTTAACTACCACCAATTCCTCAATACTTTATTTCCCATACCACCATACTTTGCCACAGCAACGCGTGGCCGGGCACAGCTAGTATACTATACAGTAGTTGTCATCACAAACCAGTATAACCAGACAAACAATCCTATCAAGAATTTCTTGTTACTACCATTATTTCCATGTACAACACTTTATGGTACATACATTTACCGATCCTGCATGCTCTGGTGTTCTGTTTGGCGGGCATGCTTCCAAACAAAAACTTTGCTAGGTCTTGCTTTCAGGGGAGGCCTTATATTTAGCAATTCAGCAAAACCTCTACTAGGTCTTATTTTCTGGGGATGTCTTATTTTAGGGGAAACAGGGTAGCAGTAGCAGTAAGAATGATTTAATTGTGTACTTCCCTGCTTCATTTTGCTAAATTGCTTAAAGTTTGAAACATTTCTTTTATTTTAGCTACCTGAAAGCATCACATTATATTTGGATTCTTGTACCCTGATCCTGCCAAAGAGGCTTGCAGACAGAAATGGGATTTTGTGCAGAGACCCTAATGCTGGTTCACGAGTCTATTGACACTATAGAATTATAGTTCCAATGATTCTGCTTTAACTCTCCTGGCTCCATCCTATAAAATCCTGAGATTTGTAGTTTGACCAGAGCCGGAGAATTTTTCTGGCTGACAATTCTAAGTCCTTGCCCCTAAAATGCCATTTCCAGGATTCCATAGAACTGAACCATGGCAGCCAAAGTGCAGTTATAGCACTATAATTCTGTAGTGTCAATCAGACCAAGATTACCAAGTAACACAGTCCAAAAACACATTTGTGGTTCCCATATGAATAGATGGGAATGTGGATGGGAATTGTTGGATGTAGATGGGAATGTGGATGTGAATATCCCCCCCCCCCCCCCCCCATACACACACCTCTATAGTCTTTGCCACAGGAACATGCAAGTACCTCACTTATTTAGAAAGTGGATTTTGATAATCTTGTGTGCAGGGCCGGCCGGAGATATTTTTTTATGTAAAGCGGGGGTGCTGAAAAGCGCCCCCGCCACCGGCGCCCTGGCCCCGCCCAGCGTGCTCTGGCCCCGCCTCCCACGCTGCGTGGGAGGCGGGGCCAGGGCACGGGGGGCGGGGCCAACTCTGGCCCCGCCCCCTCACTATTCGCCAGGGGCCAGGGCGAATAGTGAGGGGGCGGGGCCAGAGTTGGCCCCGCCCCCCGTGCCCTGGCCCCGCCTCCCACGCAGCGTGGGAGGCGGGGCCAGGGCACGCTGGGCGGGGGGGCGGGGCCAGAGTTGGCCCCGCCTCCCACGCTACCCCCGCTCGCCCGTCTGGCCTTTTGTAGCAGGCCAGACTCAGCGGAGGCAGCGTGGGAGGCAGGGCCAAGGCACGCTGCGTGGGAGGCAGGGCCAAGGCACGCTGGGCGGGGGGGGGGGAGCGGCGTCAGAGCTGGCCCCGCCTCCCACGCTACTCCCGCTCGCCCGTCTGGCCTTTTCTAGCAGGCCAGACGGGCCAGGGCGCAC
The DNA here is from genome assembly GCF_035594765.1 of Anolis carolinensis. Classification (NCBI taxonomy): domain Eukaryota; kingdom Metazoa; phylum Chordata; class Lepidosauria; order Squamata; family Anolidae; genus Anolis; species Anolis carolinensis. The sequence goes on along the minus strand of NC_085841.1, from coordinate 211,580,522 downwards.
TGGGCGGGAGGCGGGGCACCGTCAGGGCGGTGCCCCGCCTCCCGCCCAGCCTGACGGCGCCCCCCCGGGCCTGCGCCCGAGGCGGCGGCGTCAGCTGCCGCATGAGTGGGGCCGGCCCTGCTTGTGTGCCATGCTTGCTTCTTACCTGCTCAGCCCTGATTCCTCTCCAGACTATCCCTGCCCTAGGCTCATATCCTGTGGATAACCCAGAGGCTTTTCCAGTAGCCCAAGAGAACTTATAGGGCACAATATATTCTGTATAAGCCTTTCAGATACAAAATCACATGTATTCATATAGAATCAGGATATTATGATTGGTTTAGAGATCAGCATTATTATCTGGAGCTCTTGTACCTTGTTTTGGATTGTATGGTGTCAACCATAAATGGAAACAGGCTGAACATCCCTTATCTGGAATTCTAAAATCTTTCAAAATCCAAGGTTGTCCACATGGGTAGCTAAGCTATCTTAGCATTCTGGTGGTTCAGTGTATACCAACCTTATTTCATGTACAATTTTTAAAATATTATTGAATGAAATTACCTTCAGACTGTGGAATTTGTTTCCAATAGGTACCAAATCCATCTGAACAAATGTTAGGTAAGGTAAAGGTTTTCCCCTGACGTTAAGTCCAGTCATGACCGACTCTGGGGGTTGGTGCTCATCTCCATTTCTAAGCCGAAGAGCCAGTGTTGTCCGTAGACACCTCCAAGGTCATGTGGCCAGCATGACTGCAAGGAGCGCCGTTACCTTCCCACCGGAGCGGTACCTATTGATCTATTCACATTTGCATGTTTTCGAATTGCTAGGTTGGCAGGAGCTGGGGCTAATAGCGGGCGCTCACTCTGATTTGAACCTGGCACCTTTTGGTCCACAAGTTCAGCAGCTCAGCACTTTAACACACTGTGCCACCAGAGGCCCCTCTGAACAAATGCAACTTTCTAAGCCTTGTGCCAAAGTGATTGGATAAATTTTGATAGTTCTGATCTGTACATAATATTCTACTCGTAGCCAATAATGTGCTGCTACCTATAACTATTTTTTTTTTGGATTTGTTACCTTTTGGAATCAAGACTCCACATGCATAAAGTCTACATGAAACTTGAATTTCATGTTTAGTCTTTGGTCCCCTCTCCAAGATAAATTGAAACTGAACCCAAATAAGACAGGGGCGCTTGCCATCAAAAGTCCTAATCTACTTAAGGGTAGATTTCTGTCACTTTCTGTTGTTCTTAACTATGAGTTGTTTGTAAGTCAGATATTTGTAACTTGGGACCTGCCTGTATGGTATTTCAAAATTTGAAAAAGAAAAATCCAAAATCTAAACCACTTTTGGTACCAGGCATTTCAAATAAAGAATATTCAACTGTATTGCAGAGAAAATCAATCTATGTCCTCTACATACTGGTATGTGTGACTGCATTTGTATTTGTGTGATATATACACAGTACAATTAATTATATATTAAATTGAACACCTGTCCCATAACCTAAATTTCCAAGCATCCAATGAGGTACCAGTGCAGAAGTACTTGTTGAGCTGTTTTGATGGCGTTGCTCCATTATTTATCCTGTTTCCCCTAAAATAAGACATCCCCAGAAAATAAGACCTAGTAGAGGTTTTGCTGAATTGCTAAATATAAGGCCTCCTCCAAAAGTAAGACGTAGCAAATTTTTGTTTGGAAGCATGCCCTCCGAACAGAACACCAGAGCATGCAGGATCAGTAAATGTATGTACCATAGAGTGTTGTACATGGAAATACTGGTAGTAACAAGAAATTCTTGATAGGATTCACAGTTTGTCTGGTTATGCTGGTTTATGATGACAGCTACTGTACAGTATATAATAAATGTTCATTTTTTGTTCAACAATAAATGTGAATTCTTCTTCATGGAAAAATAAGACATCCCCTGAAAATAAGACCTAGAGCATCTTTGGGAGCAAAAATTAATATAAGACACTGTCTTCTTTTCGGGGAAACACGGTAGCAACCTTGCAGGGAAATCCTAAAGCATTTAATAAAAGATACTAAATGGATGGAAATGCATAATAGAAATCTCACAATGAGGAATTCATCATCATCATCATCATCATTTAATTACTTATTAATCGCCCTCCATCCACGATGCTCTAGGCGATTTACAAGATAAAATTGTAAAGGATAAAAATACATACATACAAATATTGATAAAATTAACATATATTAAAAGCTCTAGTAAAGAGCCAGGTCTTGAGTGCGAGGGTAAAAGGCCCTAACTCACGCATGGCTCTCATATAGGGCGGCAAGGCATTCCATAAGGCAGGGGCAGAAATAGAAAAAGCTCTGCGTCTGGTCCTTTCCAAGTGCACTTCTTTAGGACCCGGTATGTAAAGTAAGTCTCGTTGGGATGGTTGTTGCGACCTCCGATGATGGGAGAAGGAGAGACGGTCCCTAAGGTACGATGGGCCCTGGCCATAAAGAATTTTAAAGGTCAGAACTAGCATCTTATATAGACCACGGTAATCAGTTGGAAGCCAATGCAGATGCTGCAGCGCTGGTGTTATGTAGCATTTCATGGGTGTTCTTGTGAGTAGCCTGGCTGCCGCATTCTGAACACTACAGAGCTTTCGGGTCGTGGACATCGGAAGGCCAACATACAGGGCATTGCAATAGTCCAGCCTAGACGTGACCGTGGCATAGATGACTGTTGCCAGAGCCTCATCAGATAGATAGGGTGCCAGTTGCCTCGCTTGCTGTAGATGGAAAAAGGCCTGTTTGCTGGCAGCAGCAACCTGAGCTTCCATTGTCAGCTGCGAATCCAAAACGACACCCAGGCTCTTAACGGTAGGCGAAGGAGATAGGGCAGCACCATCGAAGGTGGGTAGCACCACCTTCATCATATTGTCCCATCCTAAATTCATAAATGAAGATCTTACCAATGTTTGATGATTCCCCCCAGCTTTTGTCTTCTTCTTCTCCATTTTGAATGGTTGAAACGTCTATCCTTCAACTTACTTACTGCCAGCGAGAACTTTGAACCAAAATAATCTCTTTTTGGTTCTTATTTTTGCCTTTTGAGCTATCCATCACTAGAATATAAATCCTGAGAATTTTCCTGAATTTCAATTTGTGCTTTGGGTTGAAAAGGGTTGCATACTTTGGGTTTAAAAAAAGGTAAAGGTTTCTCTTGACGTTAAGTCCAGTCATGTCTGACTCTGGGGGTTGGTGCTCATCTCCATTTTTAAGCCGAAGAGCCGGCGTTGTCCGTAGACACCTCCAAGGTCATATGGCCAGAATGACCGCATGGAGCGCCTTTACCTTCCCGCCAGAGCGGTACCTATTGATCTACTTACATTGGCATGTTTTCAAACTGCTAGGCTGGCAGAAGCTGGAGCTAATAGCGGGCGCTCACTCTGCTCCCGGGATTTGAACCTGCGATCTTTCGGTCTGCAAGTTCAGCAGCTCAGTGCTTTAACACATTTCGCCACCGGGGCTATATTGATACAAAAAGTGGCGATGGAAAGACAATGGAGAAAACAAAACATTTTTAGTCTTCACTACCATAGGGAAATTAAGGACAAAATATTCAAAAAGCTCCTTCTGGTCATCAACTGTGAATAGCTACATCATTTTTGCTGAGTTGCTTTGTACCTTTTCTTTCCCTAATATTGACATTCTTTTTTGTTCTCTCTCTCCGGCCTCCCAATCAAGTCAGCAGAAACAGCATTTTGTTGATCAATTCCTCTTTCTTTTCTTTTTTCTTTTTTTGAGGATTAGATTCTCAACCAGGTTTCTTTTGTTTTGCCATTGACAGGAAGAGAATGTGAATTAAAACTGGGTTATATTATGCTGTAAAGCACTCCTTGTACAAAAATAATACAGTAGAGTCTCACTTATCCAACCTCCACTTATCCAACATTCTGTATTATCCAACACAGTCGGTCTTTTAGTAGTCACTCTTTTCTAGTCAATGTTTTCACTACATTGCGATATTTTGGTGCTAAATTCGTAAATACAATAATTACATTACGTTACCGTGTATTGAACTGCTTTTTCTGTCAATTTGTTGTTGTTTTGGTGCTTAATTTGTAAAATCATAATGTAATTTAATACAGTAGAGTCTCACTTATCCAACACTCGCTTATCCAACGTTCTGGATTATCCAACGCATTTTTGTAGTCAATGTTTTCAATATATCATGATATTTTGGTGCTAAATTCGTAAATACAGGAATTACTACATAGCATTACTGTATATGGAACTACTTTTTCTGTCAAATTTGTTGCATAACATGATGTTTTGGTGCTTAATTTGTAAAATCATAACCTAATTTAATGTTTAATAGGGTTCTCCTTAATCTCTCCTTATTATCCAACATATTCGCTTATCCAACGTTCTGCCGGCCCGTTTACGTTGGATAAGTGAGACTCTACTGTATTTAATAGGCTTTTCCTTAATCCCTCATTATCCAACATTTTCTCTTATCCAATATTCTGCGGCCCGTTTATGTTTGATAAGTGAGACTCTACTGTACTAAAACCAATGTAATTTTCCAAGAACTGATGTAGGCCATTTGAAATTTGCTATGACTACAGAACAGTGCCTCCCAAGCCTAGACCCGCAAGACGTCCCAGAAGGATACCATGGCCGACAGTATCGAAGGCCGCTGAGAGGTCCAGCAGAACCAACAGGGGCACACTCCCCCTGCCCAGTTCTCGGCATAACTCCACGGATCCAGATAATCCATGTCTTCCAAGAATACCTGGAGTTGTGAGGCAACTACACGTTCCAGGACCTTGCCCAAAAAACTAAGATCGGAAATGGGCCTGAAGTTGTCGAATTGAGTGGGATCCAGTGATGGTTTTTCCAACAGCAGTTTTATTACAGCCTGTTTTAGGATGGCTCTAATATTGCCTTCCTGAAGGGAGGCATTAACCACCACCTTCACCCACTCTGCCAAACCCCCTCTGGCTTGCGTTACAAGCCAGGATGGGCAGGGGTCTAGGATGCATGTGATTGCTCTTACCTCTCCGAGTATCTTGTTCACATCCTTGGGCTGCACCTATTGAAATGAATCCATCAAAACTGGACAAGCCACTGCTTGTGTTACATCCTCAGAGACTGCCGTTAATGTAGTGTCCAAATTGGAACAGATCAGAGCGACTTTATGCTTCACAGCAGGCTGCCGAGTTGTCAGGGACCCCGTCATGGAGACAGGGTTTAACAAACCTCTGACTACTGGGAACAGTTCTGCTGGACAGTTCTTTGCGGATGCAATATTGGCTGCAAGAAAGATTTCTTGATAGCAGGGGTACCCAAACTTTTGAAGCAGAGGGCCGGTCCACAATCCTTCAGACTGTTGAGGGGCCGAATTATCATTTGAAAAAAACAAAACAAATTCCTATGCATACTGCACATGTCTTATTTGTAGTGCAACAACAACAACAACGAAAAAACAATACAATATTTAAAAATGAAAACAATTTTAACCAACATAAACCTATCAGGATTTCAATGGAAAGTGTGGGCCTGCTACTGGCCAATGAGATAGTCAAGTTAATTAGGATTGTTATTGTTGTGTGACTTCAAGTCATTTCAGACTTTGGCCGAGCCTAAGTCTAAAATGAATTATTTATTTACTACATTTATATCCCACCCTTCTCACCCCGAACGGGACTCAGAGCAGCTGTATGTACATACAATATATTATATTATTAACATAACACAACATTAGCATTTTATATTACTATATTGAACTATACCACTATACTATTATATAATATGTAATATATAACTAATAATAATAATAATAATAATAATAATAATAATAATAATAATAATAATAATAATAATTTTATTCTTATATCCCGCCCCATCTCCCCGGAGGGACTCGGGGCGGCTTACATGGGGCCATGCCCAGACACGGCAGCACAAATCAGATAAAACATTAAACCGAGCAGTAAAACTTCAACATGATTAAAAGCAGTCATAAAATTAATATTATTATATGGTATTACTATTAGTATTATATTGTATAACATATTATTATCAATATTATATGTATATACAATATATATTATTAAAACTGATATAAAAATATTATATTATAAAACTGAGGGCGGGGGCCAGGTAAATGAACTTGGAGGGCTGCATCCGGCCCCCGGGCCTTAGTTTGGGGACCCCTGCTTTACAGCATCTACTGCTGCGGCATATGCCTTTAAATAAAGACATAGCCATGTTCGGTCTGGCTCCAGCGGGAAGGTAACGGCGCTCCATGCAGTCATGCCGGCCACATGACCTGGAGATGTCTATGGACAACGGCGGCTCTTCGGCTTAGAAATGGAGATGAGCACCAACTGCCAGAGTCAGTCACGAATGGACTTAACGTCAGGGGAAACCTTTACCTTTACCTATGGCCATTGAACTGTATTTCAAGGAGCTATCCCATCTGGAATCACCTATAGATCTTTTTTCTTTGGTTTTCTGGTCTGCCCTACCATTTTCTCTATGTCTCAATTCAAAGAATATACTATTTTGTATTTGTATGTCTGCTGTTTATGTGCACACACAAATACTTTGCAAATGCTTAAACACACCCAAACATTCTTCCTTTAACACTGGAAGGCTGCAATCAGTTATTCCACCAAAGTAGCTCATCTATTCAGTTCCATGTGGTGGTGAAATAAAGATGTGCCAGAGCTAATTGTGCGCAAGCAGGCACTCTCAGCACCATGTGGACTTGTGCATATGGAACAATTAAAAATATGTCTTTTCTGCCTCGCTGCACTGGTGTGTGTTTGTTCAAAGTGGAGTAGTTTTTTCCTCCAGCCAATTTGAAAACCCCACTACAAACTGCTTAGCATTGTATGTCTGGACCCAATGATAAAGCATCAATTTGGAGTAATTTGAGGGAGTGATAGTGGTAGACCTGTCCAGAAGACCCCTGTTACTTAGGAGTGGATTGAATAAAGAATCTCTGCTAGAAGGCTGCTCCTGTGGATGAAAACTAAAAGACATTACAGTTTCAGATGACGTGTGCTGGAAATAATACAATCAGCCCGGAGGAGTGAGCGTGGATCTATTATCTTTGCTCAGTGGGCTGACACATCTCGTCCTCTTCTATGCAACATGAACAATGATAACTGGTGACACAAGATGTAAACAACCAAGACCCTGACTCTTCCTTTCAAAACTGTTGCAGTTTCTGGAACAGTGATGCAATTATGCTCTTCATTATTTTATTGACTCAGTCGTCTTTGTCTTTCCATGGATCCCTAAATCTGCTTATTTATTTTTTTATCTCATAAATTTATATTCTGTCCTTCTCATCCCGCCCCCTTCACAACGACTTCACAACCGGCAACCATTAGATTCCAAACACAATTATAATAACAATTACTGTTAAAACAAATAGTTAAAACAACTATCATGTCAGACTACACAGAGAATCCATTGAAATCCACAAGCATGTGGACAACTTCAACAGAAAGGAGGTTAAAATATAGCGCCATAGATGTGGGCGAAACGTCAGGAGAGAAAACTTCTAGAACATGGCCATACAGCCTGGAAAACATACAACAACTCTATACCTTCTTGTCTTCTGCTCTGGTCAGAGATATAGAAGGGTGTCAATGATGGGTGGTGATTCAAGAATAGATTCTGTAGTTAGAAGAACAAGAGGATGTGATTTATTTCCTGAAAATATATTTTTGAACTTTAGAAGAGTACTCTGGAGAAGTGTGTGTGTTTCATAAAAAGGAAAGGAGGAAAAATCCCAAAATGAACAAAAATACATTTGCTGATACCATTTTGATTTTGTCCGTTCAGGCATTCGTCATCACAACCACAAGCAAGGTGTGTCATGCCACAGAGTGCTGTAGGTTAGTTAGCATCTCCACTTGTGGAGTACAGCTGACCTCTGCATATCCATGGGTTCTGCATCCATGTAGTCAACCAACCACAAATCGACAATATTGGGGGGGGGGGGGGAATCCAAAAGTAAACTTTGATTCCACATTGTGAGAATACTCCTGTAGCCTTTGTCCATTTCACAGATTCTTATGTCTTTTTCCAACACTCGTCTGAAAAAGCATTTTATTTAAGAAGTGCCATTTTATTATGCCATTGTATGTAGTGGGAGTTGACCATCCATGGATTTTGGTATCCATGGGAGCCCTGAAAGCAAACCCTAGCAGATACCAAAGGCCCACTGTAAACCTGGGCAACTGAAGCAAATCTAGGTCACTCCAATCGTCCCAATGATGGATGTTTTAGATGGGAGCCAGCTTTCAGTTTATGGTTTCTGTAATACACCGTTTTCACGATAATAGATTTGGTTCTGGGAAAATTGCCAGTTACATACTTCATCTGGATGACATCGAGCTTGGCATTATCTTATTTGCTTTATCTTTAATGTTCATTTTATGTGCGATCCTTTACTGTCAAATTAGTATTTAGGATTATTTTGAATGAGAGACTATCTTGAAGTTCCCTGTTTTTTTTTCTTAGTACAAATGCAGGGCATAAATAAAATAAAATATTTTGTTTTGTTAAGTGTTTCTCTTTAAATAAAGAAGAAAAAAATCTTTTGTAGAAATTCCTAATATCATCCCCAGTATCTGGAAACTATTGTCAAAAAATCAGAGTGGGAAACATATGGCGCTCCAGATAGTGAATGGTGAGAATGCTGGAAGCAGGAGCCCAGCAACAGCAGGAGGGCCGTGTAATTCACACACTGGTCTGAATCCATTTGTTAGTCCACATGGAGTAGACCCATTGAGTCATTGGGACGAGACTGACAATCCCTGAATTCCACTGGTTAGAACTGTGACAGTTAAAGTGGAATCATAGCACCATAACTATGTAGTGCGCATGGACCCATGGAAAGCATGTAGAAAAAATATTATGGCTATGAACTACATGTCTTGTATCTTGAAATTACTTACCGTATATACTCGAATATAAGCCGACCCGAATATAAGCTGAAGCATTTAATTTTACCACAAAAAACCTGGGAAATCGTTTACTCAGTTATAAGCCGAGGGTGGTAAATTTCAGAAATAAAAATAGAGATCAAAAAATTACATTAATTGAAGCATCCATAGGTTAAATGTTTTTGAATATTTACATCAAGCTCTAATTTAAGGTAAGATTGTCCAACTGTGATTAAATCATTATTCTCATCTTCTTCAATGTAAATGTGCTTATGTATCCTTTTAATAATAATAGAGTAAAATAATACATGTAATAATAATAATAAATACAGGAAAATAATACATGTAACTTTGTATATTGTATTTTATGACTATTTTATGATTGTTTTAACTGTTTTAATCATTTTAGTTTATTGTATATCCGTGTAACGGCATCAATTGCCACTTGTAAGCCGCCCTGAGTCCCCTCGGGTGAGAAGGGCGGGGTATAAATAATTGAAATAAATAAATAAATAATAAATAAATATAATAATAATAATATCAGAGTGAAATAATAAATGTATTAATAATAATAAAAATAGAGTAAAATAAATGTAATAGTAGCAACAATAATAGAGAAAAATAATAAATGTAATAATACCAGTAATAATAGAGGAAAATAATAAATGTAATAATACCAATAATAATAGAGAAAAATAATAAATGTACCATATATTCTCGAGTATAAGCTGACCCAAATATAAGCCAACCACGATCCTCACCCAAGTATAAGCTGAGGGGGGCTTTTTTAGTCCTAAAAAAGGGCTGAAAAACTAGGCTTATACTCGAGTATATACAGTAATTAAAATAAATTGTGTTTCATAATTCATTGCAACTGTTACAACATGGATGCTAAACGTTGTTTTTCAAATAATGTTTGTGCCTGCCATTTAAAGCATTTCACACTGTTTTTAACAATGCTCTTCTTGAAGGGGATGACCATTGCTAGTTATTTTAATTGATTTTTTAAAAAATGAAATGTAACACCCTGCTATTCTTATGTTTCTGGAGTGCTAAATCATGATTTATTGCAAAAGGCAAAATGTGTCCCCAAGAATAATTTTTGTGTCACTTGGGAATCACCTTTAAAGGACTTCTGAGGTACTTTTACAGTAAAAACAAAAATGGCCTGGGAGGGAAGGCACATAGCAAATATTTTTGAGTTTTTTGCAAGGTTGGTTGGAGCTTCCAAGAATTCCTGGGGAACTAATACTAAGCTCCCTCCAGCCCCTGATAGTTGCCCATTTCTAGTTTAATGTTACACTTTAGTGCAATCATTGACTCAAACAAATCTGGGCATCTCTAACTGTGTAGAATTATACTGGTATTTATTATCAGTTGCACCCCATGGTGATGACACAATTTAAAGTGTAAATAGGAGAATGAACAAAAAAATTATAGACTTACTACAAAAGAGACAAAACTTCAGTTCCTGAGTATACTAAAGCTATCAAATATTAGAAGAATTAGGGAATGCAAACTCTTGCAGTACAGGATTTATGGGCATTTTCTTTTCACACATTGCTTGCTGAATATATAGAGCGTGTACATTCCATAATTTGAATCTTTATTTACACTATTGGGCTTTATGGACCAGAACTGTGCAGTTACATGTTTTTATAAGTAACTAGCTTGGGGACCTGGTAGCACCCAAGTCTTTGAGGAAGGCATTGTGTGCCTGTTTTCCAATTGCAGTTTAGATCCAATGTCAGCTGAGTTCAGTGGGTGCGGGTGAACTACAACTGCCATATGCAAGTCCCATCGTCCATGGTCCACCCCCTCCAAACTGTACCAGGATGAAGAGTGGGTCATGGGTGCTCTGTGTGTCATAGTAGTCTTGATCAGTCATTGGTGGTCATAGTAGTCTCAGGAAGTGAGTGAAATCCCATCATCCATGGTCCGTTGTCTCCCAAACCATAGCAGGATATAAAGTGAGTGATGGAGGGTATGTGTGCCAAGTTTGGTCTTGATCAGTCATTGGTGTGGGTTGCAGTGGTCTCAGAAAGTGAGTGAAGGTACTGCAAATCCCATTATCCTTGTTTCAGTGTATAAAGTGTGTCATTTGAGATATGTTTGCCAAGTTTGGTTCTGATGCATCATTGGATAGAGTAATAGTGGTCTGTGGGAGATGAAGCGTTTTAAAGTACTGTAAATCCCATCATCAATGGTCAGTCCCTCCCCCCCCCCCCCACACACACACACCACGCCAAGGCATAAAGTGGGCCACATTGCATCTGTGTGCCCCAAGTTTGGTCCAGTTCCCACATTTGTGGGCATCGCAATGGTCTGTGGGAGGTGAATTGGGTGAAGGTACTGCAAATCCCATAATCCTTGGTCGGTCCTCCCCCAAGTTGCTGCAGTGTGTAAAGTGTGTCATTTGGGATATATGTGTCAAGTTTGATCCTGTTCCCCTGCCCTAGAATCATTGAATCATAGAAGCATAGAGTAGGAAAGGACCACACGGGCCATCTAGTCCAACCCCCTGCAAGAAGCAGGAAAATCTCATTCAAAGCACCCCCGACAGATGGCCATCCAGCCTGTGCTTAAAAGCCTCCAAAGAAGGAGCCTCCACCACAGTCCGGGGAAGAGAGTTCCACTGCCGAACAGCCTTCACAGTGAGGAAGTTCTTCCTGATGTTCAGGTGGAATCTCCTTTCCTGTAGTTTGAAGCCATTGTTCCGCGTCCTAGTCTGCAGGGCAGCAGAAAACAAGCTTGCTCCCTCCTCCCTATGACTTCCCCTCACATATTTGTACATGGCTATCATGTCTCCTCTCAGCCTTCTCTTTTGCAGGCTAAACATGCCCAGCTCTTTAAGCCGTTCCTCATAGGGTTGTTCTCCAGACCCTTAATCTGAAGGTTGGATAAGTGAGACTGTACTGTATTCATATCTAGGTGACTGCTATTCATATTTCATATGTAGGGAGGAAGTTGCATGCATAAAATGCAGAAAGGCAGAAAGGTGTGTTGGTACTGTAGATAGATTTTGATAATAAAAGTTTGGATGATCCCCCATACCAGTTCTGTAGGGTTCAAAATGAAATCTGGGTTGAGATTCTTGAGATTCTTGGAGATGTCATCATGCATTACACTGGCCAACACACATTTTGGTGCCTCAAATGTTAAACCTGTTTCTGGGTATATCTGCCCTGCTTAATCCAAAATTGGCACTAGTTTTCCCCTATCAGCACCATTTTTTGAGATAGAGAACATATGGCACCTACCAGTCTCCATCTGCTCGGTCATAGAAAATCATGATAACTGTATATAAGGAACTAGAACTGATGTGGTCTATTCATTACAATTTTCTGAATAACCCCAGGAATGAGCCTAAAAGCCAAGAACAATTTTGGGGGTGGGGGGTGGGCTGGGGTTGTGCTGTGTGATTAGTCTGGTAAGTCATAAAACCTGATAATACAGTTTTCATTTCTGACAACTTTCAGTACTGCCTTTGAGATGTCTTTGTGGAATGAGATGGTTATGGCTTGCCAAGTAAACTGTTTTCTTACTTTTCCCTTAGGAAGCCTCTCTATGGATTGTTTCAGTATAATCAGAATATGATTGGACTGGAGTCTTTACCTGATCCTTCAGATACTTGGGAAATAATTGAGACCATTGGGAAAGGAACATACGGTAAAGTCTATAAAGTGACAAATAAGAAGGATGGGAGCCTCGCGGCAGTGAAGATTTTAGATCCTATCAGCGTAAGTAAAGACAAAGTTGTTTTTTTTAAAAAAAAAAACAATTTGATCTTTGCATGTTTAAACATATATGAAACTGGTCTTTAGGAACTGGACAATATATACAGTAAACACAATGATGGAAAGCAAAGTAGCAGTTTCAATACTGTATGGCTCCAAGAAGAGATTTATTCACATTCAGAGAGATCTTTTAAAAATGTATTCAATACATAGTTTATGAAACTACAGTAGAGTCTCACTTATCCAACGTTCTGGATTATCCAACGCATTTTTGTAGTCAATGTTTTCAATATATCATGATATTTTGGTGCTAAATTCGTAAATACAGTAATTACTACATAGCATTAATGTGTAATGAACTACAGTAGAGTCTCACTTATCCAACACTCGCTTATCCAACGTTCTGGATTATCCAACGCATTTTTGTAGTCAATGTTTTCAATATATCATGATATTTTGGTGCTAAATTCATAAATACAGTAATTACTACATAGAATTACTGCATATTGAACTACTTTTTCTGCCAAATTTGTTGTCTAACATGATGTTTTGGTGCTTAATTTGTAAAATCATAACCTAATTTGATGTTTAATAGGCTTTTCCTTATTGCCTCCTTCTTATCCAACATATTCACTTATCCAACATTCTGCCGGCCCGTTTATGTTGGATAAGTGAGACTCTACTGTACTTTTTCTGTCAAATTTGTTGTATAACATGTTTTGGTGCTAAATTTGTAAAATCATAACCTATTTTGATGTTTAATAGGCTTTTCCTTAATCCCTCCTTATTATCCAACATATTCGCTTATCCAACATTCTGCCGGCCCATTTATGTTGGATAAGTGAGACTCTACTGTACTAACAAAATAGTATAGGCATCTTTCTTTGATCATGAGGGAAATGCAAATATCAGGGTGTTGGCTGTACAGGCAGCCTCTGAGTTATAAACATCCGACTTACAAACAACTCATCATTAAGAACGGGTGAGACAACAGGACGGAGGGAATTTTGCCCCTCGGAAGGAAAATTCACTCCTCAAAGAGTTATCATGGGGAAGTTATGGCTGGAATGACACTTTAAAATGTTCCAACTTAAAAATTCAGCTTAAGAACAAACCTACAACACCTATCTTGTTTGTAACCTGAGGACTGCCTGTATATGCAAATAAATGAACGCAGCTAAAATGTGAATATTTAAAAATGTGTGCAAGTTCACTTTTGTTAGTTATATATTAAAATGTTATCTTATGGAAATTTGTATGAAAATAATGTATTTCAATCTAATACAGAATAAGGCCATGACGGACATTTTAATGTATTTCTGAGGGGGGCAATAAACATCTTTAGCCTCTGATAAATACTCAGTCTTATAACCACATGATTACTCGTATAAAGCTGGTATGTAGCCAGAAAACTGAGTATTCCTATATCCTGTGCAAAGAAGCAAAATCTTGTTGGCTGGGACTTGGTAATTTGGTACAAGAAATTAAATTAGACATAATTTGTTTTTACAAATTGAAATGTATCTCTGTGATCTGAAGGGACAAGATGTTGCTCAACAACAGCTGGCATCTGCAGGTCTTCTCATATTGCAATAAAAGCCCATGTGCTGCTCACCATCTGTCTGTAATGAAATGCCACAGGTTATCCCAGATTATTGAAATATGCTCTCATGTTCTGCCAGCTCACACAATCCTACACAGAGTTTGACTTCAGTGAGATTTAAGTTGCCTCTCTGAAAACAAGATACTTGCTATGCTGTATTATTTTCTTCTGAATGAATCAGACTCCCTGATTTGACGGCTTCAGTGCATTTTTCCCATAGAACCTTGCAATGATAAAGTTGTAATATTAGAAAATACAGTTATCTGTGTGTCTCCATTTTAGGATGTGGACGAGGAAATTGAAGCAGAATACAATATCTTACAATTTCTTCCTAACCATCCCAATGTTGTTAAATTTTACGGAATTTTTTATAAAGCAGATCAATATGTGGGTGGACAGCTCTGGCTTGTGCTTGAGGTAAGATACTTTCTGTCACTGACTTTTTATTAACAATGCCAGCATTTCAAAGCAGGGAGCAATCTATATGTATGAGAGGTCCATAAATGTCCATTCCCAACATATGGATATATTAATATTTCGATTAATAACAGCAGCATCAATTATCACCATCTTAGAACTCAATGACAGACCAGTTATCAGATTCAAAATGCACCAACTGTGTATTTATATGCAATTTTTTTAATCAATGTTTAATGTATTTAATTTTTGACTGATTGAATTGCCTGTAATATTTTTATACTGTGTTTTATTGTAAGCCGCCCTGAGTCCCCTATGGGTGAGAAGGGCGGGATATAAGTATTGTAATAAATAATAATAAATAAATAAATATTAGAGGCAGAGCCTGGGAAGTAGGTATGTCATCAGAGACTGCTATGCAACCCTGTGCCTTGTAAATACATGGACTCCTGCCCTGTATGAACTGTGCAAAGGGGACTTTAGTTAGAAAGGAAACGCATTATGATGGCAGCCATTGTGCCTTTGTTTCTGCACCCATTTGGTGTCTTGATCTGTCTGTCTGTCTTGCATTCTAGTTGGTCTCTCAGTCTTATCTATTTCTCTGCCTTCCTGTTTCTGGATTCAAATAGTTTCTCTCTCTTTCTATCTGTCTTAGTCTCCCAAATTAATTGCATAGTTTTAATGGGACCATTGGGTTGTTGTATGTCTTTCGGGTTGTGTGGCCATGTTCCAGAAGTATTCTCTCCTGATGTTTCGCCCACATATATGGCAGGCATCCTCAGAGGTTGTGAGGTATGGATAAACGAGGTAAGGAAAGGAAAGAATATATATCTGTGGAGAGTCCAGGGTGTGGCAAGAATCCTTTGTCACTGGGAAGCCACCATTAATGTTTCAGTTAATCACCCTAATTAGCATTGGAAAGGTTTTGTCTCTTGCCTGGGGGCATCCTTTGTTCAGTCATTAGCTGTCCTCTGCCCTCAGAGGATGTGGGCGAAATGTCAGGAGAGAATACTTCTGGAACATGGCCACACAACCCGAAAGACATACAACAACCCTGTGATCCCGGCCATGAAAGCCTTCGACAACACAATGGGACCATTGTTTGAAAGTCACAACTGAACCCACTCCCAATGGCTGTCCTGAACACATAGCTTTTTCTTGTGTCATTCCATCCTTTCAATGCATCTGACAGTTTAATCGCATACCATCCTGTTTCTAGAGATATTATTTTCTGGACAGCTCTTGACAATTATTTTTAAAGCTGTAGATGTAGGTCCTTGACATTGTACTTATCCTCAAAGACGCATGGAAAAAAGAGATTTTGATGAGTTTTTCATTAAGCCTTCTATATAACTTGCAGCATTCTCTCTCTCTCCGGTTTACCTGAGGACAAGCCCCAAACTAAACTGCAGACTCAGGCTATTTGAAAGACTGGGGGAGGGATAGTGGTGATATCTTCTAAGAGGGTGAATGTAGGTTCTTGGGCAGATGATTTGATTGAGGCTCTCACACCATGAAAGATATTGAGAGGAAGGAGCGCTGATCTTAGTGGGGAAATAGTGCTAGGAAAAGTGTTTTCAAAGCCTTTCATCTGAACTATTCCTTCATGCCTAACTCCCTACTCAAAGTTCCTGTTTGACCTATGCATAATTTGAATTTTCTTAGTGGGGACAGATAGCAGCTTTGGGGAAGGCAACCAGGCACAGCAGCATATTGGTAAATATATGGATGAGTTGCAGTAGTTAATTGAGGATTTCTTCTTCCAGTTGTTTAACAAGCAGCAACAAACTGACTCCCCCACCCTCCACCCCATGTTAAATAATTCTACTAAGATTACAACAAATTGAAATGTACATGAGACTATAATAACATAGTAAAAGGTAAAGGTAAAGGTTTTCCCCTGATGTTAAGTCCAGTCATGTCTGACTCTGGGGGTTGGTGCTCATCTCCATTTCTAAGCCAAAGAGCCGGCGTTGTCCGTAGACACCTCCAAGGTCATGTTGTTGTCGACCGCGTTTTAGGGGATCGGGCCCTTAAGGAGAGACCCGACCCGGTCCTGAGAGAACGGACCTTGGCGGAGCCAATAGGAAAATATAAGCCGCAATACAACCTGAAGCCGAAATGAAGAAGGTCCGCCAAAGTTGAAGGAAAATTCCGCCAAGGAGTCTTTATTGAGCAATTCAGCTGAAGAGGACTCTAGTAGTGATCATTCAGTCTACTAGGGTACCACATAATCAAAATAAAGCCATATTTATTCAAAATTTCAGTCTGACAGCCCTTTGAATTTCCCGCCCTGCTCCCCCGCCCATCTGATCGTTGATAGGCTAGAAGGTTGAACGAGGCGGGCTTTCGTTTCCCGCCTTGGGGTGTCAGAGGTGGAAGTAAAGATGGGTGGTGATGAGCCATATTGACAGGCTCTGCAGGGCGCCTTCCTGAGGTGCCCTGGTTTTTCCTTTGGGTGAGATATGACAATGTTTGCCTTGGGGCGAATCACCTTTAGGTCAACACTCCGAATTCAGCGACTCAAGCCCTATATTGTCCATGCAATCTGAATTTGATTGGGTTAAGCGGTGGCAGATTATCCTTTTGTTTTTGGGAAGGGAAGCCTGGGTCATAGGAAATGGGATAGGTTCTGGGGTTCAGGTTGAGTTCAAAATATTTCCTATTTGATTTCATGACTTGGCAATTGTATGAAATAAAATGAAAAATAAAATAAAGTTGGAATATAAACCCTGCTGGGAAAAATACATATTTTCCGGGGATCCTAAAGAGTACAAATACATATAGGCAGATAGATAGATTTCATGGAAATATGGGAGAATCCATAAAAGTGAGTTACATTGCATTAAGGGGAATCATGAATGATATAAACAATTGAAAAAAACATTTGATAAGTACGAAGTTCATAACATCTGGGGAACCCAATATGGAAATTCATAAAAGTGGAGTTTTAGCAGCATGATTTTACAATTCATGAAGTTAGCCCAACGATTAGAAATTCATATAACAGTGATTCATGAGGGTGTCCAGGTACATAGAATATGAAAATTCACGGATACATTGGGAAAAGAGTTCATCTGTGGTGGAAGGAATTCATAGAAATAGCATGGGGAAGAGGTACATGTGAGTTGCAGTCTTTGGAAGTATAGGATTTCATAAGTTCAGGGGTTGGTCTGGGGAAGAGTGTTCTTCTCATTCATAAAATTATGAAGATGTGAATGAAACGTGGAGGGCGCCCGACCAGGCACCTTCCTGGCAGCTGTAGAGAGGGTGAAGGTCCTTGGAGAACTATGTCTCCCCAGCGGGAGAACGATCCCCCATCCACAGTTCACAGAAAGGGACCAGTGACCTCTTAAAACCATCCCGCGGGTCGCGGGGAGAGGAAAGTCCGGGATAAGGCTGGAAGAAAGCAGTCTGGCTTGAAAAGAGCAGTCGGTTCCGTTTGACAGTCAGCTGATGAGGTGCCGAGAACTGGACCGATTTTGGTTCCGCTGGTGGTCCTTGGGTCAGGAGCCTTAGGAAGGGTTAGGACTAAAAGAAGAGCGTGCTAGGGGTAATTTTGATAAAGATATGAGCCAATTTGTATCGTCCGCCGTATTAACCTATGGCGGGGGAGCCTCCGCCAGAGTTTAAAGGTCGGACGGGTTAGAGAGAGAGAGAGGGGGGGGATTGCGTGCAAAAGAAGGAGTCAGGGAAAGACACAAAATAACCAGATAGAGAGTGTTACTGTTAAAATGAATGCTACTTTTATTGGGGGGATTTGTTACATAGTTCAGGGAAGGGGAAAGTGAAGAAAAAAAAGATCTTTTAATAATAGTCTGCTGCAGTCCCGCTCTGTTCCTTTTGGTGATGGATCTGCGGAACTCTCCGCTGCGGGTTCAAATCAATTTGAAAGCTGGCGCCACGGTCATCAATGTGGCCGGCATGACTGCATGGAGCGCCGTTACCTTCCCGCCGGAGTGGTACCTGTTGATCTACTCACATTGGCATGTTTTCGAACTGCTAGGTTGGCAGAAGCTGGGGCTAACAGCGGGCGCTCACTCCGCTCCCGGGATTTGAATCTGTGACCTTTCAGTTTGCAAGTTCAGCAGCTCGGTGCTTTAACACACTTTGCCACCGGGGCTCCAATAACATAGTAAAGGTAAAGGTTTCCCCTGACGTTAAGTCCAGTCATGTCTGACTGGGGGTTGGTGCTCATCTCCATTTCTAAGCCAAAGAGCCGGCGTTGTCCGTAGACACCTCCAAGGTCATGTGGCCGGCATGACTGCATGCAGCGCCATTACCTTCCCACCGGAGCGGTGCCTATTGATCTACTCACATTGCCATGTTTTCGAACTGCTAGGTTGGCAGGAGCTGGAGCTAACAGCGGCCGCTCACTCCGCTCCCGGGGTTTGAACCTGGGACCTTTCGGTCTCCAGCTCAGTGCTTTAACGCACTTCGCCACAATAACTTTATTTTTATATCCCGCCTCCTTCTTCCCGAAGAGACTTGGGACAGCTTACATGGGAACAACCCCGATCTAACAAAGATTAAAACCAAACATAGATTAAAACATAGCTCAATAAACTATGGGCAGTTTTTCACAGACACGTTGTCCGGGGGCCGATCCAGAGTGTCGAATTCCAAATCTGTCCCTTAATGGTTTTTACTGCCAGCCCCCAATCACTGTGAGAGTGGGAAGGAGTCCTGATAGGCTAGGGGAACAAGGGATAGCCATTGCCATCTTGTAACTAGCCCAACTGTTTTTGTAGACCCAAAGTTGTGGTAGGCTCTGGATTCTTGGGGATAATTCAGAGCAGCCAAAAACGTTTATTAATATGATTCAAGATCATTTAAAGGAGCCTTGGCACACACTAATCTGAATCAGTTTGGTGCATCATGCTGCTGCTATGGAGCTGATTTCCCCCCGCTCTTTGGGATAAAGAGTCTATATACAGTAGAGTCTCACTTATCCAAGCCTCTGGATAATCCAAGCCATTTTTGTAGTCAATGTTTTTAATATATCGTGATATTTTGGTGCTAAATTCGTAAATACAGTAATTACAGCATAACATTACTGCGTATTGAACTACTTTTTCTGTCAAATTTGAAGTTAAGGGCCCCTGGTAGTGGCGCAGTGTGTTAAAGCGCTGAGCTGCTGAACTTGCAGACCGAAAGGTCCCAGGTTCAAATCCCAGGAGCGGAATGAGCGCCCGCTGTTAGCCCCAGCTCCTGCCAACCTAGCAGTTCAAAAACATGCAAAAGTGAGTAGATCAATAGGTACTGCTCCGGCGGGAAGGTAATGGCGCTCCATGCAGTCATGCCGGCCACATGACCTTGGAAGTGTCTACGGACAACGCCAGCTCTTCGGCTTAGAAATGGAGATGAGCACCAACCCCCAGAGTCGGTCACGACTGGACTCAACGTCAAGGGAAAACCATTACCTTTTACCTAGCATGAAGTTTTGGTGCTTAATTTGTAAAATTATAATCTAATTTGATGTTTAATAGGCTTTTCCTTAATCCCTCCTTATTATCCAAGATATTCGCTTATCCAGGTTTCTGCCGGCCCGTTTAGCTTGGATAAGTGAGACTCTACTGTAGATGTATCCTATGAGTTTCTTTCAGTTTTTACAGGCTATGCTTGCCCTGCTTGCCCTGGGGCTGTTTTGACCTTTGAAAAAATCCAAATAATCAATCTGGATGACAGCTTGCCTGTGTGTCTCCTGTTTCACATCTGGTTTGACCTTGAAGAATACTTGGTTGTTATGCTTTCCTCTAGATTGCAGTCATATAGCTAGGGAAAAGAAGATTGAAATGTTAGCGTCATTAACTTATCTGAAATACCCAGCACGTCAGTATTTGCATAGCAACTTTGTCCATGTGCAGCGGTTGCTATTTATAACACTTAAATTCGGTGAAAGAAACTCCATACAAAAGACTCAGATCCTTTCATGACTGTTTCTTTGATGAAATCATATATTCTATGTGATGTGGCTAACTTTTGGAGTAATTAAAAGTAATTTTAAAGAAGTGCTCATTTCCCTTCAGGGTATCTGCAGGCTTATAAATTATGAACAATATTTTCCTCACTCATAATTCTTTTGAATACTTGGGTCATCCAAAACTGAGGTCTTGCTACTTAAACCTGGAGTGAGCAACTCGTGACCTGCCAGATGGAGCTGGATTACAATTCCTATCTTTTCTCATTGCCTATACTAACAAGTGTTGATAGCAGTTAAAATGATGTAATTTTGAAAACCTTTAATAAAGATCACTTGGGGGGGGGGAAGAGGGAGGGAGGGGGGCTATACAGTATTTATTAAAATAAATATAGCATCCCTACTTCGTGGATTTTCACTTATCGCGGGTGGTCCTAGAACAGAACACCCGTGATAAGTGAGGGAACACTGTAAGTCCAGGGATCCATTTTCTGATGGCTTTACCCTGGAGAGGTGATGCATCCCAAACCAGGGATGAAGTTATGCGGCCATGGGAAATTGGAGTGTTGGCCATGGAGTAGGCTGAGTAAACTTTGTTGTTTAGAGATCAACTTGTAAACCGATGGTATAGCTCATATACTGAAGAAATGGAATCCTACATACTTGGAGCAAGATTTGCCAACAATAAAGCTAATATTTAATGTATCAGTTTAGGGCAGGGGTCCCCAAACTTTTTAAACAGGGGGCCAGTTCACGGTCCCTCGGACCGTTGGAGGGCCGGACTATAGTTTATATGAACAAATTCTCATACACACTGAACATACCTTATTTTGAAGTAAAAAAAAAAAACCAAAATGGGAACAAATACAGCCTCAATGTTAATCATAATCATAATAAAAATAATAAAGAGGGTTGGAAGAGACCCCTTGGGCCATTTAGTCCAACCCCTTCTACTTTGGTGCACCAAAAGCACAAGCAAAGCACCCCTGACAGATGGCCAGCCAGCCTCAATGATGATGATGATGATGATGATGATGATGATGATGATGATAATAATAATAATAATAATAATAATAATATCACACAGTCCCAAATGCTTGGGAAGTGTTCAACTTGTGATTTTGTGATACGAAATCCAGCATATATATCTCATTTGCTGTGTTATACTGTGTCCTTCTGTCAATAATAATAATAATAATAATAATAATAATAATAATAATAATAATAATAATAAAGAGGGCTGGAAGAGACCCCTTGGGCCATTTAGTCCAACCCCTTCTACTTTTGTGCACCAAAAACACAAGCAAAGCACCCCTGACAGATGGCCAGCCAGCCTCAATGTTGTTAATAATAATAATAATAATAATAATAATAATAATAATAATAATAATAATAATATATCGCACAGTCCTAAATGCTTGGGAATTATTCAACTTGTGATTTTGTGATACGAAATCCAGCATATATATCTCATTTGCTGTGTTATACTGTGTCCTTCTGACAATAATAATACAGTAGAGTCTCACTTATCCAACACTCGCTTATCCAACGTTCTGGATTATCCAATGCATTTTTGTAGTCAATGTTTTCAATACATCGTGATATTTTGGTGCTAAATTAGTAAATACAGTAATTATTACATAGCATTACAGTGTATTGAACTACTTTTTCTGTCAAATTTGTTGTATAACATGATGTTTTGGTGCTTAATTTGTAAAATCATAACCTAATTTGATGTTTAATAGGCTTCTCCTTAATCTCTCCTTATTATCCAACATATTTGCTTATCCAACATTCTGCCGGCCCGTTTATGTTGGATAAGTGAGACTCTACTGTAATAGTAAAAAGGTTTGGAAGAGATCCCTTGGGCCATTTAGTCCAAACCCCTTCTGCCTTTGTGCACAAAAAGCACTAACAAAGCACCTATTAATAATTATTAATTTAATGATAATTAAAATACCATTATAAACAAGCAAAGCTTTGGAAGGAGCGCACCAGGCGAGGAAGGAGGTGGGAAAGGCACGCGCTGCTTGGGGCGGGATAAATGGCTTTGATGGGCTGCATGTGGCCCCCGGGCCTTAGTTTGGGGACCCCTGGTTTAGGGTCTCAAACAGTCTTACGATGGTCTGAACTTGTAGCTACTTCGAGCTCAGGACAGAGGGAAGTAGGCAGAACAGGAAGTTATGCCCTTTTGTAAATGTTGTCATTTTCTGAGCATGTTGATACCTCCCTCTCAGTTCTGAGTGTTGCTATTTTGCTTCCAATTCTGTGAGCAATCAGCATGACCCAAGTGTACTGTTAGAGGGAGGGATGCTGATGCCTTGTTTTAATTGCATTGTTGTGAATCTGGTAGTGAACATCCTGTCAGAGGAGCTTTAGAAAGCAGTACTGTTCATTCTGAAACTATGGGATGTTATATCCCAGATGGTCTGCTTGTAAATAAAATAAAAGACCAGAGAAAAGGGCAAATGGCACAGTAGCTGCTAGAGATGCAAGCATGATGCACCAAGGCTGTGAGTAAAAACTTATTTAGGAAGTGTAAAGAGGTTATGAGTTAAACAGAGATTATTGATATGATTTTATTTGTTTGTTAAAGGAAAAAGGGAGTTATATATTAGCAAGGAAAAGCCTAACATGGAAACCAGCTAGAAGCAGTGTTTGGTAGGTTGCCATGGTAACACAGCTTCCCTTGGGAGAAGAAAGGGGCGTGGCTAAGTTGACAGTTGGAGCATATTCCCTTTTTAAAAAGTTCAGTTGCTGATAGGGTTTTGAGAGGATCTGTTGCTGTTAGGTTTTGAAAAGATTAGGAGCTGTGGGAATCAGCTAAGGACGGCAGCTTATTGTTCACTCAGGGAAAGGCTGGTGATATAAGTTGACCGGGTGTTTTATTTACTGTTCGAAAAGAAGTTATTTAAGATATATCCATTCAAGCAAGACTACATTGTAACTTAAGATCCGGAACGTTTACTGATTGAAACCACACGCTTATGTACCAAAATAAACTTGAGTTTTATTGTTCATAAAGATCAGTCTCCTTGCCTCTCTGTAAGCCTGAAGGAAGACCATTACCTCACGTTGGTGGCAGTTACCCTACCTATCTATATAAGTTACCGTACTTTTCTATATAAGTTACCATCTTTACTCATTTAAACCCATCAGTTCTGTTATCCTTCCTTATCCACTAAATCCTCCCTGTCATACATTCACACATCCTCCATCCCTCCCTCTCACACGCGCGCACATCTCCTCAATTGGAGGCAGCGGTGGGATTCAAAAAAGGATTTTACCCTGCCTGAGTTGAGTTTCACAAATTGGGCCTCTCTTCAGGAAGGTTTTGATTTTATTTGTTTTTCTCTTTTGTTCTAACTTTTGGAACATTATTAGTGGGGAAATGTTTGCAGGAAGCCGTGCTTTTCTAGATCAGACTGTTTCTTCTCAGTTGTTGACAGAATAGGCCATTAAGTCTGATACAGAAAGCTAGGTCTGCAGTCTGTTTTATATTTCCTAAAGGTAAAGGTAAAGGTTTCCCCTGACGTTAAGTCCAGTCATGTCTGTCTCTGGGGGTTGGTGCTCATCTCCATTTCTAAGCCAAAGAGCCGGCGTTGTCCGTAGACACCTCCAAGGTCATGTGGCCGGCATGACTGCATGCAGCGCCGTTACCTTCCCGCCAGAGCGGTACCTATTGATCTACTCACATTGGCATGTTTTCAAACTGCTTGGTTGGCAGAAGCTGGAGCTAACAGAGGCCACTCACACCGCTCCCGGGATTTGAACCTGGGACCTTTCGGTCTGCAAGTTCAGCAGCTCAGTGCTTTAACACACTTCACTTAACAGTACACAAACAAAACATGTGATGAACATATACATTATTTTAGTCATATCATTCTCCTAGAATGCCCCAAAGTGGTAGGAATTCAATTTGTTCTTTGCAAAGAAATGCTGTGTGCTACTTGTACCTATGTGGCATTCTTCTTTGCATGGGTTACCTCTGATATTCACAAGGGCCTAGATTATTCCTGTTTGGAAGTGAGTACTGTGGACACAAGTAGTGTAAAATGAAATTGTATTTAATGTGCTTCTCCTGGTATATCCTTGCAGAGGTTTGTAAACTCTCGAGTTACAGAGTTCTTTGTGCTTCCCTCTCCCGCCCCTTTCACAGCTGTGTAATGGAGGATCTGTCACAGATCTCGTCAAAGGCCTGCTGAAGTGTGGCCAGCGCTTGGATGAAGCTATCATCTCATACATCTTATATGGTGCTCTCCTGGTAAGGATGTTCCTCAAGCTTCTGATGGCAACAGAGGGTGCAATTCACTCACTGGATACGTATTTCCATTTATAAGTGATGGTGTTGCTGACAGTAAAATGCAGGCTATTAAAGTATAATAAGAAATGTGTGTAATGTATGCAGTTTTTGTTAATGTGGGATTTGTGTATTGATAGTGTTTAAATGCAATTTGTGCCATGCTTATATTGCAACTGATTGCATCATCCAGAATGTACCATAATGTGGAAAGAGTTAATTGCCAAGAAGCTATGAAGACCTTGATGTGTGGATAGAACTAAGGAGTATCCAGACACAAGTGTTTGTGCATAACGATTGCATGAGTTCAGTTCAGTTCAGTTGAGTTCTGTCTGCCTAGAGTTCGAGTCAAGTTCTGTTGGAGAACAGAGCAGTCCTGTGTTCGTCTGTCGTCTGCAAGTCTGTTTGTGTTGATTATTGCTGCATACAGTAAAACTTTGTAAATAGCTTTACCAGCGTCTCTGAGTGTCTCTTCGTTCTGCGTTGCACTGCTTCCATCCAACTACTGCTGCGCTGCAAATACTCTGACAGTTTTGAGGATGCAATGCAGTGGGCAAATGTTTCTATAGTGTAGTTGCAGGTTATTTTGATTAGCCTTTCTAACATTACGAGAATTATGTCTCAATTTTGAACACAACATGGTGTCCTTATCTCTCCCTTTTCGTCTGCTTGTTGACACTCAGGGTCTACAGCATTTGCACAACAACCGAATCATCCATCGTGATGTCAAAGGGAACAACATTCTCCTGACAACAGAAGGAGGAGTGAAGCTTGTTGACTTCGGTAATAATAACTTACTTTCCCTCCTTCCTTCCCTCCCTTCCTGTAGTAAAGTCAGTACTGTTAAGCCCTTGGTACCTATTTTGCTACTGTGTTTCCCTGAAAATAAGACAGTGTCTTATCTTAATTTTTGTTCCCAAAGATGCGCTAGGTCTTATTTTCAGGTGATGTCTTATTTTTCCATGAAGAAGAATTCACATTTATCGTTGAACAAAAAAAATGTACATTTATTATATACTGTACAGTAGTTGTCATCACAAACCAGCATAACCAAACAAATTGTGAATCTTATCAAGAATTTCTTGTTACTACCATTATTTCCATGTACAACACTTTCTGGTACGTACATTTACCGATCCTGCATGCTCTGGTGTTCTGTTTGGCAGGCATGCTTCCAAACAAAAACTTTGCTAGGTCTTACTTTCAGGGGAGGCCTTATATTTAGTAATTCAGCAAAACTTCTACTAGGTCTTATTTTCTGGGGCTGTCTTATTTTCGGGGAAACAGGGTAGCATGAAGGAGCAAAGACCTTTTGATATATGAAGGCTAAACAAGATACAATGTTTAATGTTCCCCCTGAATGCTGGGCTACCTTTTTTTGTGAATTGCCATCTATCTTGTCACCTGTTGTATGTTTTTGCGTTTTGTGAAGTGATGACAAGGCAGACAGCATCATCACAATACATTTCATTTGTATCCGCCTCTTGTCATGGCTCAAGGAGAGGTACAAAACAGCCAGACAGGAGGTATTTTGTACCAATAGGCTAGCAGTTGTCGGAGCCCCCGGTGACGCAGTGAGTTAAACCCCTGTGCTGGCAGGAATTATGACTTGAAGGTTGAGTTGCTGACCTGAAGGATGCCGTCTCGAATCCAAACTGGGGAGAGCGCAGATGAGCTCCCTCTATCAGCTCCAGCTCTATGTGGGGACATGAGACAAGCCTCCCACAAGGATGGTAAAAACATCAAAACATCTGGGCGTTCCCTAGGCAACGTCCTTGCAGACAGCCAATTCTCTGACACCAGAAGCGGCTTGCAATTTCTCAAGTGGCTTCTGACACACACACACACACACACACACACAAAAGCATCTTGTAGCAGTCATTTTCAAAAGCAACTAAAAAAGTAATTACATATTTTAATTATTTTTCATAAAAGGATGGGAAACTACAGTTTCTTTCAAGACATTGTAGCTAAACCAATATTTAACCATTGTGGAGCCTTAGGATGTAAACATAACTAGTTAGTTTGAACAGTAAAATTACAGGCCCAAAAATCCTTCATATATGCTTTTCTGCTCTCCCATGCATGCACCCATAGCATCAGAGCACCTGTTCACAGAAATAATCTTGCAAATGCTTTTTTCATTGCAGTGAAAGTTGGGTTGGCTGCCTCTCTAATCTAGATTTTAAATATTATCTTTCACATATGAAAAGAACGCATCCTTCTTTCTCAAATGGCTGTGACTTGCCTCCAGCACATTTATTCCCTCCCAGCAGAAGGCAAAGTGGTCCTCTGGGTCCAAAAGCTAACAGATCCATTTAATTTGCAATTACAGCTGTTAGATATGAATGTGACTGAAATGAGAAGCCACCATAAAAGGATAAAAGGGAGATGGCAACAGTGTGCTTTGGATAGGCATCATTTCTGGATTCATAATAAGATCAAGTCATAATAATTTAAAGAAACATACCACAGAATTTGGACTAAGGATATGACACAAAGAAAGTAGCAATCCTATTTAGAGTTACGTCTGAATCATCTTTGCTGGATTCAGTGACTAATACCTGCAGAGGATTGATCCAGGAGGGTTGGCAGAACAAAATAGTAAAGTGAACAGTATCATCATAATCCATAAAATACGCACTTTCAATCAGCGTGGCTTATTCAGAATAATCCTCCAAGTGAGCAACTCACTCCTCAAAATATAATAAATTGCTTTATATAAAAACAAATTTAACGGTGCATTACTGCTAATTTCCTGGTACTTTCAAGACTAGCTTTATTTTATGTATTTTTTAAAAAGAAAATATATGGTAGTTGTAATGGGGAAGCTCGGTGATTATTTGTCCAATGAATGTGAGAGCAGATGCCTCTTTATGACCTACGAGAGAGGGAACGTCTTTACTGATGACTAGCTGAAACATTCAGTTTGAAGTAGCAATTGTACGAACACCTAGCCTAAAGCAACAGCTTCTTTTCACAACCTCTTTGGAGTCAAATGGAAGGGGCTGGAAATCACTTTTTATCTGACACTATCTTCCCAGGACAATAATTAGCACTAGACTGAGAGCTGCAGGCAAAAGCCTATCACCGCCAAAAGAAAAGAGCATGTCAGTGGGAGGACATTAGAGAACAATATTGGTTGAGTAGGATTTGCCAATATTTCATGCATAACTACTATGTTGTGCTTTCCCGGTGGAACATAAAATCCAAAACCAAGGAAAGACAGGAGACTGTTTGAGTGAGCAATTAGCTATGTTGCATGTTGACAAGAGATGGATAAAAGTCCCAAAATATGGAGGGCCAATGTTTTGTTTTTGTGTGTGGCTGACATTTCTGTCTTTTCATATACAGTAGAATCTCACTTATCCAACATTCGCTTATCCAACGTTCTGGATTATCCAACGCATTTTTGTAATCAATGTTTTCAATACATCGTGATATTTTGGTGCTAAATTCGTAAATACAATAATTACTACATAGCATTACTGCGTATTGAACTACTTTTTCTGTCAAATTTGTTGTATAACATGTTTTGGTGCTTAATTTGTAAAATCATAAGCTAATTTGATGTTTAATGGACTTCTCCTTAATCTCTCCTTGTTATCCAACGTATTCGCTTATCCAATGTTCTGCCAGCCCGTCTATGTTGGATAAGTGAGACTCTACTGTACCACTTGCAAAATCTTATATAGCACAAGTTTGTCATAAATTTGATACAATGAAATCTGTTAACATGTTCAAACAGAAGCAAAATGCAGCGTCCAGTTCACAGTATCGACAATATTCCTGATTCAGGTTCCTTCTACACTGCCCTATATCCCAGGATCTGATCCCAGATTATCTTCTTAGCCCAGATTATCTGGCAGCGAAGACTCATATAATCCAGATCTAACCAGATAACCTGAGATCACATTCTGGGATATAAGGACAGTGTAGAAGGGGCCTCAAGGCCTTTCCAAACAAGCCCTATATTCCAGGATCTAATCCCAGGTTTTCTGCTTTAAACTGGATTATATGAGTCCACAC
Organism: Anolis carolinensis; assembly: GCF_035594765.1. Classification (NCBI taxonomy): domain Eukaryota; kingdom Metazoa; phylum Chordata; class Lepidosauria; order Squamata; family Anolidae; genus Anolis; species Anolis carolinensis. The sequence goes on along the minus strand of NC_085841.1, from coordinate 211,551,603 downwards.
TGCCAGATAATCTGGGATAAACAGAAAACCTGGGATCAGATCCTGGGAAATTGGGCCTGTCTGAAAGCTCTCAGTTAATCTGATAAGAATGAGGGAATGGGACATATCAGATTGCTGTGTGTGTTTGCAAGGAGGACAAAATTCACTTGGAGATACAAAGGCCTAGCCTGGAATATACAGTCAGCTCTCCGGGTCCCTGGATTATGCATTCATGAATTCCACCATCCATGGCTTGAATATATTTTAAAATATTCCAAAAACTCTGATTTTGCCATTTTGTATAAAGGACACCATTTTACCATGGTGTTGTAGATAGTAGGACTTGAGCATCCATGGATTTTGGTATCTATGGAGTCCTGAATCAAACTCTAATGGATACTAAGAGTGCACTGTTAATGGCATTCAACTGCAAAACACTAACTAAACAAAATAAAAAAAAACTTACAAAGCTTGCATTCCAAGAATATTTACTGTGGTTATATTTCACTTTTGTAGCTCACATAGAACTCTTGAATTTATTATTTTATTTATTTACAGTATTTATATTCCGCCCTTCTCACCCCGAAGGGGACTCAGGGCAGATTACAATGAACACATATATGGCAAACATTCAATGCCAACAGACAAACAACATATATAGACAGACACAGAGGCATTTAACATTTTTTTCCAGCTTCACGATTCCGGCCACAGGGGGAGCTGTTGCTTCACTGTCCACTAGTGGCTGTACTTCCTCATTCCTTTCCTCGTGTTTTGCTGGCAGTTTTTATGATGTTGTAAATTAGTTAAATTAGCCTCCCGCATAAAGCGTACCTAAATTTCCCTACTTGACAGATGCAACTGTCTTTCGGGGCTGCATAGGTCAACAGCAAGCTGGGCTATTTAATGGTCAGGGGCTTAACCCAACCCGAGCTTCGAACTCATGACCTCTTGGTCAGTAGTGATTTATTGCAGCTGGTTACTAGCCAGCTGCGCCACAGCCCAGCCCAGAATTATTTGAAATAATGCTTATAAAGACCACAGACTTATATCATCTTAGTTAGGAGAATGTCCCATTGAAAGGCGACTCAGGGGTTGCAGTGATCAGGAAGCTGATGAAAACTAAGTGTCTTACTCTTTGTAGACATGGTGTTATTATTGTCCCTTCCCAAGTGCTGGACTAAGATCCACTGACAAGGTTCTCACACAGGGCACTATCTTCACCTTCACCTTCGGCAACAAAATACCATAGGCCAGGCACAACTACTAACATGGAATATTTCTTAGGGACTTTACCAAAAGGAATATAAGAATGCTATTAGGTCAATGTTTTTAATATATTTATTATTACAGGTGTTTCTGCACAACTCACCAGCACCAGGCTGAGGAGAAACACTTCAGTGGGAACTCCGTTTTGGATGGCACCTGAGGTGAGCTTTATAATTGGACTACTATGGTTTGTTATGACTTTTGTTAAAAACAGTTTTTAAGATTTCAAGAAATGCGTTCCAACTACAAGATAGTAAACAGCTAATTTCAGGTCACATGTCGAATGTTACATGTCAAACACAGAAAAGAAAGTGAACCCACATCCTTGGAGAATATGAATTTTTCAGTGAATGTGCTTTACATTCATTCTTTCTCTAGAAAATATAAATAGTTAATAGTTTTATTTGTCTATAACACTGATAATTCAGTGTAGCTGGTACAAGACATCATGTAATACAGGTAAAAATTTGGGGAACGTTAGTAATTTTCAGCTGTAGAATTATTTTGTCTAATAACTGATATTTTATAAGATAATGAAAACAGACTAAAGAAGGTAGAATGTTTGTTTTCTTAGTACAATTAGTATTTTTATTTAGTCGTGTAAATAGTGGCCATACATAAGTCTGGTGGATTCTCTTGAAATGCAAATAGCATCTTCAGATGGGCTGTTTTATATGGGTTGTGGTTGAAAAAGGAAGAATCAATCAGGTGGTCAAAATACTACACTTAGGCAGAAAAAAAATGAAATGCACAGATACAGAATGAGTGATGCCTGGCTCGACAATATTTCATGTGAGAAAGATGAGTCTTCGTGGACAACAAGTTGGACATGAGCCAACAGTGTGATGCAGCAGCTAAAAAAGCCAATGAGATTTTGGGCTTCATCAAAAGGAGTATAGTGTTTATTAGATCAAGGGAAGCCATGGTGCCTCTCTATTCTGCTTTGGTTGGACATCTCCTTGAATATTGTGTCCAAATCTGGGCACCAAGGTTTAAATGAAATATTGACAAGCTGAAAGGTGTTCAGAGGAGGGCAGCTAAATGATCAAATGTCTGGAGGCCATGAATCCCTATGAGGAGCGTCTTAAAGAGCTGGGTATGTGTAGCCTGTAGAAAAGAAGGTTGTGAGGAGACATGATAATCATGTATAAGTATGTTAAAGGGTGTTATAGGGAAGAGGGAACAGGTTTGTTTTCTGCTGCCCTGCAAACTAGGACTTGGAGCAATGGGTTCAAATTACAGGAAAGGAGATTCCATATGAACATTAAGAAGAACTTCCTGACTGTAAGAGCTGTTCAACAATGGAACTCTCTGCCTCAGAGTGTGGTGAAAGCTCCTTCCTTGGAGGCTTTTAAACAGAGGCTGGATGGCCATCTATCAGGGTTACTTTGATTGTGCTTTTCCTGCATGGCAGGGGGTTGGACTAGATGGCCCATGTGGTTTCTTTCAACTCTATTATTCTATTATTCCTGTCTCCCTCCCTTCTCTACCTCCAAGTCTAGTCATTTCTTGTCGCTGCTGTTCCTGTCACAAAAAATTATGCAAATTCTCTGTGTACAATTAACAGCATATGTAATTTGGTAGTTAGAATTACATATGAGACTTCAACATTTTTAACCACATGAAATATTTTAGAGGACTCAGTATGTCAGCTTTTGGTGATTCTTGGTAGGTTATGTCATCTCATAATCTGGAGTGTGTGAACTGAGATCATGGGGATGTGGCCTTGCTCCTTATCTGGCCAAGTTCTTCTTGCAGGAATCCTGGAACAGATTGTGCTAGAAATGTATCTTGTAGGCACTCTGATCAGTTACAAGAAAGCAACAGAAAGAACAGTTGCTTGCCACTTCTTAACTTTGTACTTTGAAAAGATTCAGATTCACCCAAGACTGACTTCACACAACTCCTGCTGCTTCCATATAATGGATCTTCAGAAGAGAAGAATTCTCTTGCTGAATTCTAGGACAATCAATCAGAGAAAAAACTCGTGGGTTGGATGGACCAAAAGCCTTACTTGGTGTTAAGATAGCTTATTTGTACACAGACCGTAACTGGCAGCAGAGAATGGCACTTTATAAGCATGTGTTTATGTACCATGCATTGTGGCAAACCATACAGGAAGGAAGCTTCCAATAGGTGCCCTTGGGAATTGTTTCCCTGATAACCTTCTCTATTAACCAGGAAATGGTGGGGTACTAGTGGTGATGGGGCCAGTGTTTCTGTGCAAGACAATGCCATTTAAAAGTGACACCATATCCTGTTAATGACAGGAAGGTGTTGATGAGGAACTGGAAAATATAGATTTTTAGACATATATTGCATGCACATTAGAAGCAGTGAAATGGGGGGAGGCTGTTATCTATATATTCCAGTGTGAATTGGTTCCTAGTACAGCTTGACAGGTCAAGAGTGGCCTCTTGATGGATCTCTCCTGGGATCTGTAATTTGCTACAGGCTTTTAGAGGGCTTAGATAGGAAAATGCTGATCATGCACATTTATGTCCATGTATGTAAGCATGTAAAGTGACGTACTAATGACGAGATGTATGTAGAAGCATGTTCTTTGTCTGAAAAGGTATAAAAGGCAATGTCAATGCCTTGATTGGGGCTCTGGTTTGCTTTTGGAAGAGATTCCACTTCCAGAGACTCAGCTGAAAATAATAAACCGGACTTTTTGGCCTCTCAAAGGATTGCTCTTGGTGTTATGTCTCCTATCATTCTACAACAGTGTCTTATGATGTGTTTGGCATACTGTTTATTACTCAGATCTCAAAAAATCAGGAGATCAATCCCTCACTTCTGTCTACTCCTTGTCATGCACTTTATTCTGTTGCTGGTCCTTGCTTCTCAGCAAAGGCAGAATAGCAATGTCATTCAGCATAAAGCATTTCTGTTGAATAGTGGGCAAACATATCTGGCATAGAAAGGATTATCTTTCATGCCTCGGGCATAATGATGACCTTAACCCTGTGAACAGGTATGTCAACCAGTCCTTTTAGTATCTCTTCCGAGACAGGATCTTAATTTCCTAGAATTCCCTGATGCAAATACCTCCTAGATCTATTGTATCAGAGCCTTGTTACCTTGAAGAAATAAAAAGAAACCTAAGAATGTTTTGTCAACAACATGCTGTTTTTTTCCTTCTGTCATAAAAATGATCTTTGAATCAAGTAGCTAATATACTTCTTAAATCTGTATTTTGGAGCATGTGAGAAGCAATCAATAAAATAACAGGAAGTATCTGAATACATTTTAGAAACGATTGTGTCTTTCAATAGCATTATTAGGAAAAAATAGTCAGGATTAAAAAAAAAAAGTTCATACTGAGAAACAGTGTCATTTTTGGGTTGTTGTATGTTTTCCGGGCTGTATGGCCATGTTCCAGAAGTATTCTCTTCTGACGTTTCGCCCACATCTATGGCAGGCATCCTCAGAGGTTGCGAGGATGCCTGCCATAGATGTGGGCGAAACGTCAGGAGAGAATACTTCTGGAACATGGCCATACAGCCCGGAAAACATACAACAACCCTGTGATCCCGGCCATGAAAGCCTTCGACAACACAGTGTCATTTTTGATGATATTCCTCAAGTGTCTTGTTGAACAAGTTCTTTCAGCTGGAAGCTCTCACTTTTTGCTAGAAAAGCATTGCTCCTTATCAAACTGTAACAGATTTCATTTGATTGATCATTCAAAATGATAACTCACAATGTCGAACTTGGAATTAAAATAAACTCTAGAATAGAATTTACAAGCAGCCTTTAGATACCTTTTATTGAAAAAGCTAGCTTCCAGCATAAGTGGCAGAATTCTGTGCAGTTGAAAATAGCAACCTCAGTTTTTACAATGTTTTTTGGGGTAAATGGAAATAAACATTGCCTAATGCACGCAGTAATCTAAAAGGGACCCTGCTCTCCTTTGTCCCTTTATTTCCTTCAGCATGGCCTGTTTGCCACTCACTGGCCCACATCATATCATAGGGCACCAGGTCAGTTCCAGGTTATTCGCTGGAGGTTTCTTTACTCTCTATTTGGCTAACATGAGTTTCTTTGATCTGGATAGACATTTCATTCAGCACTTGAGCTCTTTGTTAAATAATGCGGAGAGTTTGTGCCCACTAAATTCTAGGCGGAATTAGAGAAAAGTCAGAATGTACAGCACCATTAAATTTTTTCATCCCTCAGAGGCATTTGAAAGTAATCATGCATAGACAGATTTGTTTCAATGGAAAAATAAAAAACAAAACCCAACTAGGAGATTTATGCGCTCTCCAGAAGAACAGAATTTGCAGAGAATGTGTATTTTCTAATGCATAAGAATAGATAACATAATTTCCTTGTTTATTATGAACTCTCTGCTGTAACCATAATTTTGTAGATCTTTCTCTGCTCTGATTGTATTTGTGCTAGTGCTCCGGCAGTAGTGGAGAGGAGGGATGCTCCAGACAAAGAAATAAATGGCTATTGAAAAGAGGGGAGAGAAAGAGGGGGAGCGAGATGCATTCAGTATCAGCTTTCCAGGGATGGCAAGGCACCATTTCATGTGAAGGGGTTTTGCCCACTTTTCAGAGGCAGTTTCCTATTTCTGCACCTCATTTCATCCCATTCAGTTGGTCAACTTTCCTTAGAACATTTCCAAAGGGCTGGCAGGACTGCTGTGGGGAAGTGGTTAGATCCTTTCCCCTCTAGCTCCCTTGCACATGCTTTGGATTTGGTCCCATATATATTCAGATAAAAACACACATTCACACTGAATCAATGAGTGCACTAAACGGAGGAAGAACTTAGAGGATCTTGCCCGCATTCCTGTCTGAACAGAGATACCATATATGGTAAACTATCTTGGGCCCCGGTGGCGAAGTGGGTTAAAGCACTGAGCTGCTGAACTTGCAGACCAAAAGGTGCCAGGTTCAAATCCCAGGTGCAGAATGAGTGCCCGCTGTTAGCCCCAGCTCCTGCCAACCTAGCAATTCAAAAACATGCCAATGTGAGTAGATCAATAGGTACCGCTCCAGCGGGAAGGTAAAGGTGCTCCATGCAGTCATGCCGGCCACATGACCTTGGAGGTGTCTACAGACAACGCCGGCTCTTCAGCCTAGAAATGGAGATGAGCACCAACTCCCAGAGTCAGACAAGACTGGACTTAACTGTCAGGGGAAACCTTTACCTTTTACCTTGGGCAGGGATCTCAGTTCTTTGATAGAAGAACAAGTGTGTACAGTCTGAAAGCACAGATGCCAGGAATGGGGATAGCGGGCATCATTCTAACTCTCTCCTCTACATATCTCCTTTGCACTTTGAAAAGGATCTATGTTTCAGTTGACATAGATGTAGGATGGAAAGGAAAGAGGGTTTTGGCCCATGGTTTGCCTCACGTGAAATTGAATAAATGACTTCTGACACTTCAGCCTTTACTCAGATCAAATTAAGCCCTCTGTTTTAAAGTTGTTACTGCTGGGCTGCCGGGGAATCATACATGGGATATATATTAACAACCATTCACTATATTTGAACATGGATCCTTATGTAGCAAAACGGGGGGGGGGGGGGGGGAAGGAAAAACATGCTATATAATATACTATAAAGTAAGTTATAGTTCTATACTTTCTCAAGTATTCGAAGGGTGAAAACTTGGGGCTATGTCCGGTCTTATTGTTATCTAAAGCAAACTGTATTGTTTTATCTATTTTGTAAACTCCTCCGAGCCAAATTGGGAGTAGCGGTATATAAGTCCAATAAATAAATAAATAAATAAATAAATAAATAAAATCACTTATATATTATGGTTGTAGTATCTATATATATAAAAGGGTAATGAAATTTTGGCCTAGGACAAAACAACAAAACTACACATCCCAGAAACACTAAACTTGGCAGCACAACCCCTCATCCATGCCTCTACGTTCATACAACAAAAATAAAATAAAAATAAAATCCTAATTAGAGGGAGAGGAATAATTGTTTTTATCCAATTGCTGCCAGTTAAAAGGCTAAGCTCCGCCCACTTGGTCTCCTAGCAACCCACGCAGCCCAGGGGACAGGCAGAGTTAAGCCTCACTTAGGCCTCTTCCACACTGCCTATAAAATACAAATTATCAGATTTGAACTGGATTATATGCCAGTGTAGACTCAAGGCCCTTCCACACAGCTGTATAATCCATTTATAATCTTATATTATCTGCTTTGAACTGGATTATCTTGACTCCACACTGCCATATAATCCACTTCAGTGTACAGTCAGACACAACTGGACTTAATGTCAGGAGAAAACCTTTACCTTTTACCTTAACTGCCACCAATTCCTCAATACTTTATTTCCCATAACACCATACTTCACCACAGCAACGTGTGGCCGGGCACAGCTAGTCAGTTTATATATTCCAACTGTACAGATAAGTACATATTTCAATGTCCAATTTTAACAAATATAATTATTGGCACATAAAGTAGTCTTATTATAGTCTTGATAATATTCTCAAGGTTTGTAACACTCTTCTTCAAAATCGATCATTCAAAGTAAATCAAAGTTCCATGTCAATAGCAACAAAGAAGGATAACTCCCTGGTTAAAGGAGTATATTGGTGGATTCCAAAGTTTATACAGTATATGGATCCCGAAGGTAATGTGGTCAATCAAATCTGGTTGATACGACTGGTCTCCCGGGTATGCATCCAGTTTCGGCGACCTTCTTCAGGTAGACCTTCTTAAGGTAATCCTGGAGTTCCCTCTGTTTGTTTTAGGTAGTATATCTTGATGCTCTGCTGTCTTATTTCTTCTTATAGAAATAAATAGAAAAGAACTATCTAGTGCTCTATTTGTAAATTGAGTCAAAATAATACAAACCATACTAAAAATAGACATGTATAATACACTCCAATAATATCTTATATAGTATACAAATATCAAGATTCACAACAAATGAAACTTACATGTCCTTATGTAGCCAAGAGGAGACTGGATATGCGCAAAATTATTAGTAGATCTGGGGGATAAAAAGTTTTGCAGAAGAAATAGAAAAAGCCTTAAAGAAAAAATAAACTGCAAACAAGCAAAGATTGAACGATGACTCACTATTTGGAGAAATTAGGACTATATCATTGAAACACAGGCTGCTCAGGAACAGTGTCAGATTTTAAAAACGCTTTGAAGCCCCCAGCTGCTTAGAGACGCATTGCTAGGAACAATCGTAGCACATGCTTTTATTATATTATCCATCAAGAACACTGTGTCCTATAATGCTCCTAATTGTGCTGGGGTGTTTAAATATACTTTATAGGAAATTTTTGAAAGCATACTAATTTTGCAGGAAGTCAGGTAAGTTACAACAAAGAAATAATAATTAAGAGTTTGCTTCCTCTTTGCCCACACATATATATTAAAAACACTTCATTTAATATGTGTTCAAGGCAAGCAACACATATTTTCTCAGTACTGCAGATACGAGTCTAATACTGAGATCCTATTTACTTGCCTTTTGTCACCTAGTTTTTTTTCCGTGTCAGGAGCAACCGGAGTTGCTTCTGGAGTGAGATAATTGGCCGTCTGCAAGGACGTTGCCCAGGGGACGCCCGGATGTTTTGATGTTTTTACCATCCTTGTGAGAGGTTTCTCTCATGTCCCCGCATGGAGCTGGAGCTGATAGAGGGAGCTCATCCGCGCTCTCCCTGGGTGGGATTCGAACCTGGCAGCCTTCAGGTCAGCAACCCAACCTTCAAGTCACAAGGCTTTTATCCCCTAGGCCACCTAGTGACCCCGTGGTTGAGGCAACATTTGAGAATATTGGACTTTTCTCCTCATGACCACTAGGCAAGGGATAAGTAATTTCTACATATTTAGATGTTGTTTGAATCTATCTCCCATCATATCTCATTATTGGTTTCGTTGACTATGGATTAACGTACAACATCTGGACAGCCACATGTTCTCCACTATGTGGTGGAAGTTCCTTTTTTTTTTTAACAGAGGCTGGATGGTCATCTGTCAGGGATACTTTGATTGTGCTTTTCTTGCATGGCAAAGGGTTGGACAAGATGGCCCATGTGGTCTCTTCCAACTCTATGATTCCATGATTCTATGCATAACATGCTATAGCATAATGTCCTTTGTGCTCATGTCCACAAAGCAAAGGGACACAACAAGATCATGGTGCTGCCTACATGTGAATGCACACACCATCATCCACACTTCCTCTATAGAGATGTAATATGTGTATGTGATACCATTTTGCAAATATTTAACAGAGTGCATAAAGAGGTGACTCCTTTCTCCATAGAGCATACATATGTAGTGTACATGCAGAGAATATCTGAAGAATACTGTTGTCCGGTCATTATTTACATAACTCATTATTTTTTAATTCATTTTTATTAAAAGAGAGACGAAAAACAAAAATACAATTGTAAATGTGTATATGTGCCCCCGCGGGTATTTTTCATTACAATAAAAGTGGGAGAACATAAATGGTAAAGAAAAGTAGGAAAGTAGCAGGAAAATAGTGAGCAAAAAAAAAAAAAAAAAAAAAAAGAGAGAGAGAGAGAGAGAGAGAGAGAAACAAAAAGAGTTTGTCAACTTTCTATCTCTTCTATCGAGGTTTTAAAAAAAAGTCCATATATTTATAGAGAAACTAGCTGTGCCCGGCCATGCGTTGCTGTGGCGAAGTATGGTGGTATAGGAAATAAAGTATTGAGGAATTGGTGGTAGTTAAGGTAAAGGGTAAAGGTTTTCCCCTGACATTAAGTCCATTATAAATGGGTTCTATAGCTGTGTGGAAGGGCCTTGAGTCTACACTGCCATATAATCCAGTTAAGATCAGATAATCTGTATTTTATAGGCAGTGTGGAAGAGGCCTAAGTGAGGCCTAACTCTGCCTGTCCCCTGCTAGGAGACCACGTGGGCGGAGCTTAGCATTCTAACTGGCAGCAATTGAATAAAAACAATTATTCCTCTCCCTCTAATTAGGACTTTATTTTTATTTTGTTTTTGTTGTATGAACGTAGAGGCATAGATGAGGGGTTGTGCTGCCAAGTTTAGTGTTTCTGGGATATGTAGTTTTGTTGTTTTGTCCTTGGCCGAAATTTCATTACCCTTTTTTATATATAGATATACATTTCTTTTCTTTAAGGAAGGCTAACCTCCCAATTGCTGGTGCTATTTTTTATGGTTGGGAATCTACTTTTCTTCTTCTCTTATTTTAAATATTCTTTCAAAAGAGTCCAATCAGCTGATTTCTTTGGTATGCCTTGATTAGTTTTAAGGCATTGCGTTAATTTATCCATATTCATAATGTCTAATATTTTCAATATCCAATCCTCTATCTGGGGAGCTTCTTTCAATTTCCAATTCTTAGCATAAATTTCCAGTTTTTAGCATATGTGGTAGACTTGCAAAATTACAAAAAAATTTTGACAAAAATACATGGAAAAATTCAAGAAATATTAGGAATAAAATTCCAAATGAAACCAGAATACTTTCTTTTAGGAATGCCAGATTTTGAAATGGACTTAAGCAAAGATATACTATTCAGTTACTTGGTGACAGCGGCTAGAATAATCTATGCTACATAACTCATTATTTGATTTGGGTATCTCAAAGTACTTCATTAGGGATCCATTGATTCACCATAAATAAAGCTGTCAAACTTCTCTATGATGGGATAGACTGAAGCTGATCAAACAATCTTCATAGCTAGTGCTTTGCTTCATTATAACCACGGTGATGTTTGCTTTTTGATATTTCAGAAGGGAACAAAACAAAAGGCAATTGATTTTGATAGGCCTAGCAAAATTGATCGTGATGTCTTTCCATCAGAGTCGCAGCCTTGAAGGAGTTCATTTACATGATTTCAGTGAAGTGATATTATAGGGAACAGATGTTTTTGGAAAGTGGATAAAGAAATTAAATAAACTAGAAATGCCTTAATGCCTGTCATGGTGATCCTGCCAGTATCTCCTCTCACTATGAAATTTTCTGTTAACAAGAAAAGAAAACATATGAGGGGTACATAAGAAAGGATTTTTAAACATCCAAGATGCATGTAACAGGATGCTTGACGATCACAGGAAATACATTTTTTTGGGGTAGATAATGGGTTTGCCACTTATCTCCAACAAACTTTCACTGGAACCAACACAATGTGGCAAAATATGACCATTTTCTTCGGTTTTCTGCTCTTGGCTCTTTTTCAATTTGTTTTCCCTTGTTTTTGACAGGGATCAGACCCTGCAAAAACCCAGATGCTAATTCTGTCTTCATATTCACTCTGATAACCCCATTGCAAGACCTAATCATGCCAGTTACTCCACTATAGCATCACTCTAGGGCTCACTTTACAATGGGATATTGCCACTTTTTGTCAACAATGTCCTTTTGCATTCTGCCTATGGCAGGCAGACCAGTTCCATAAATTAGACATCAGAAATGGCAATATTCATGGCTCTGATGGCCCAGATAGGCAGCAGAACAATTACCATATATACTCGAGTATACACCGACCCGAATATAAGCCGAGGCACCTAATTTTACCACAAAAAACTGGGAAAACATTGACTCCAGTATAAGCCGAGGGTGGTAAATTTCAGAAATAAAAATAGATACCAATAAAATTACATTAATTGAGGCATCCGTAGGTTAAATGTTTTTGAATATTTACATGAAGCTCAAATTTAAGATAAGACTGTCCAACTCTGATCAAATCATGATTCTCATTTTCTTCCATGTAAATGTGCTTATGTATCCTTTTAATAGTAATAGAGTAAAATAATATATGTAATAATAATAATAATAATAATAATAATAATAATAAATAAATAATACAGGAAAATAATACAAGTAATAATAAATAGAGTAAAATAATAAATGCAATAGTAATAATAATAAGATCAGAGTGAAATAATAAATGTATTAATAATAATAATAAAAATAGAGTAAAAATTTGTAATAGTAGCAACAATAATAGAGAAAAAATAATAAATGTAATAATAACAATAATAATAAAGAAAAATAATAAATGTACCATATATTCTCAAGTATTAGCTGACCCAAATATAAGCCAACCAGGACCCTCACCCGAATATAACCCGAGCGGGGCTTTTTCAGTCTTAAAAAATGGACTGAAAAACTAGGCTTATACTCGAGTATATACATTAATACAGTAGAGTCTCACTTATCCAAGCTAAACGGGCTGGCAGAAGCTTGGATAAGCAAATATCTTGGATAATAAGAAGGGATTAAGGAAAAACCTATTAAACATCAAATTAGGTTATGATTTTACAAATCAAGCACCAAAACATCATGTTATACAACAGATTTGACAGAAAAAGTAGTTCAAGGCACAGTAATGTTATGTTGTAATTACTGTATTTATGAATTTAGCACCAAAATATCATGATCTATTGAAAACATTGACTACAAAAATGGCTTGGATAATCCAGAGGCTTGGATAAGCGAGGCTTGGATAAGTGAGACTCTACTGTACATATTTTTGAACTATACATAGATATAAATTCAGAAATATGTGGGGAGAATTTTAACCTTTCAAAATGATATGTCCCAGCCTCAAATTAGCTATTGTGATGCAAAGGAACTTGAAAACGAGATTAGATAAAGAGACAGCAGGTACCCCATTTGCTGGGAAGTTCAGGTCTATTATCAGAGGTTTGAATCGAGATGATGGATCAAGTTACATACAACATGAGCTCTTTGGTGTACTTAGATCCAGGATGCATATGTTGTCACCAATAGTTGGGCATGGTGTTATTATTATCAGTACTTTGACCTCATTGTTTACAATACTGGATGTATTATGTTTATGCCTGGATTTCTGGATAACATTACACATATCCATGAGGTGGAGTATGGCCATGAAAGTACAGGTTGAGTACCCTTATCTAATGAGATATCTTGGAGATGGGACCCACGTCTAAACACTAAATTTATATTTCACTTGCACTTTGGATACATATCCTGGAGATAATTTCATACAATATTTTTTCAAACTTTTATGCAATTTTGGGGTATTCCAGATTTCCGAATTCGAGATAAGGGGTGCTCAATCTGCCTTAGTCTTTGAGGTGTCACAGGACCCTTTGCTGTTTAGTCTGTTTCTGTAATTTCCTGATAGGCAGATGATGCAGTATATTCCAGCAAAAACAAGTGACTGGTGTCATCCTGTAGAGTAATAAAATTGCTATGGTGTGATATTTTTTGCTGTGAATTTCAGTTCATATATACATGTACAGTACTTTCAAGTTTCCTGTTGACTTTTGGTCAACTTGGGCAAGGAATGCTCAGAGGTGATTTTGCCAGTTTCTTCATCTGAAATATAGCCCACAGCACCTGGTATTCATTGGCAGTCTCCCATCCAAATACTAACCAGGACTAACCCTGCTTAGATTCCAAGATTAGATGGGATCTGGTGCATTTAGGGAATAGATGTCTTACTCTTTGACAAGCCACAAGATTGTGATATATTCTCTTAATACAATTAGAGCAGAGTTTCTCAAACTGTGCTGCTCCAATTCCTAACAGCTGGTAAGACAGCTGGGATTTCTGGAAGCTGAAGTCCAAAACACCTGGAGGAGCACAGTTTAAGAAACACTGAATTGGAGAATCCACTTTTCAGTGGTAGGAGTATGAGCATTTTCTGATCCTAAATTCATGAAATATAAATGATAGATAAAAATGATCACTTATCAGGAGAACTGGAATTACTTAGTGTTGCTCCTCAACCAAATGCTAGTTGCTGTAAGGAGTTTGAAATTCTGATGTGTTTAGAACTGGTGCAAGCTTCATTTGCACAACTGATTTTAAATACAGTAGAGTCTCACTAATCCAACACACTTATCCAACGTTCTGGATTATTGTAGTCAATGTTTTCAATACATCGTGATATTTTGGTGCTAAATTCATAAATACAGTAATTACAACATAACATTACTGTGCCTTGAACTACTTTTTCTGTCAAATTTGTTGTATAACATGATGTTTTGGTGCTTAATTTGTAAAATCATAACCTAATTTGATGTTTAATAGGCTTTTCCTTAATCCCTCCTTATTATCCAAGATATTCGCTTATCCAACGTTCTGCCAGCCCGTTCATGTTGGATAAGTGAGACTCTACTGTACTTTCAAAAAGGGGCATGTTCTGGGCAAGAATATATTTCCAAATATGATCATAACTTCACATTCAGGACCACTCTTCAGAGAGAATGCTATTTGTAATTTTAAAATCCCACCAACATGGCAAAATGTCTGGTGGGTTTTTTGCCGGGTTGCACCAACCAGCCAAACACCATTCATTTCTAGAATAAATTTGCTGGCTAAACACACACAGAGAGAATTAGCTTATTGAAGGGGTAAATATGAAATTAAGAGCCCCGGTGGCGAAGTGCGTTAAAGCACTGAGCTGGAGACCGAAAGGTCCCAGGTTCAAACCCCAGGAGCGGCGGGAGAGGCTGCTGTTAGCTCCAGCTCCTGCCAACCTAGCAGTTCGAAAACATGCCAATGTGAGTAGATCAATAGGTACCACTCCAGTGGGAAGGTAACAGCGCTCCATGCAGTCATGCCGGCCACATGACCTTGGAGGTGTCTACGAACAACGCCGGCTCTTAGGCTTAGAAATGGAGATGAGCACCAACCCCCAGAGTCGGTCATGACTGGACTTAACCTTTTTTAAATATGAAATTATATATGTCAAACTCCAGAGGAGGAGGGGGAGGAGAAGGACTTTAAAATATATATATTTGAAATCAATCACTCAAACTCCTAGCATGTTACCCTGTTCTCTAATAATTAGAAATCTCAAGATATTACTTTTGCATGGTCATTGTACAATCTATACAGCGAAGTTCTGACAGGTTGAGTGCTCCATTTCATTTGCATAGTTTGGCAAGCTGTTTTGCTTTTTTTGGAGCAAGGATAGAGGTATAGTACTATGTTCATGGACATGTACTCATTAATTGTTGGCACATTGTTGGCATACTTCATAACAAACCATTTATTAGGCCTGCCAACCCCCCCCCCCCTCCCACTTTGGGAAGTTCAACCCTTTTCCCTTCCAGTTTCCTTCTAGCCTGGAAGGTCAGTGGCACTAATTGTACAGAGCAAGTCTCCTGCTCCCCTTGCTCCACAGTCGCAGTCACTCCATGTTACACATTATGTGCCTGAGACTGTGCTTTTTATGCATGTCCTGTTTATTGGGAGACAAAAGCAGTGCAGATAGTTGTTTTACAATTCATTGCTGTGTGAGATCTTTAACAGGGTGCTTGTGGGGTTTTCTCCACTTAGAACAATCCTCATTGCAATTTGAACCATGCCCTCTGTGCTTGTGTGCCTTTGTGGTGCTCATTTCTTCTTATTTTGTGTCAATCTATATGTTAATTTCTAATTTTTCATCACATCAGTTGTGAAAATGAGATATTTACCGGAGTGGGTAAAGGATAACATAGATGAGTAAACATACTTATAGATGCAGGTTAAAAAAGATCTTGGGATTGTTATTCTTACTGACCACAGCCGCAAGACTGTGTTATGCTAAGTTATGGAAAAATCAAGATATACCTGATGAAGACACCTGGATTACAAAAATTTTAGAAATTAGAAATATGGATAGGCTTACCTTTCTTATGACTAAGAATAAATAAAGGAATGAAAATAAAGGAAACCAACTGGAAACAAGTAAATGAATATCTCATGTCAAAGAATAAGAAAATATTGATACGATAAGAACTATTCGTAAAAACAAAATTATGTACAAAAACAAAGGAGAAGAAGAAAGGGAGAAAAGAACAAGAATAGGAAAGAAAAATAGAAAAGGAACAGACCTCTGGAAGATACCAGGAAGTCAAAACAACCAATCATCTTTCTATGTAACATCGTTTCTCTATCCTGATAATTTTAACCTATGTTTATATCTCCATTTCCTCTTCGCCTACACTATATATATATATATATATATATATATATATATATACACACATATATACATACAGTAGAGTCTCACTTATCCAACACTCGCTTATCCAACGTTCTGGATTATCCAACGCATTTTTGGAGTCAATGTTTTCAATATATCGTGATATTTTGGTGCTAAATTCATAAATACAATAATTACTACATAGCATTACTGCGTATTGAACTACTTTTTCTGCCAAATTTGTTGTCTAACATGATGTTTTGGTGCTTCATTTGTAAAATCATAACCTAATTTGATGTTTAATAGGCTTTTCCTTAATCCCTCCTTATTATCCAACATATTCGCTTATCCAACATTCTGCCAGCCCATTTATGTTGGATAACTGAGACTCTACTGTATATATATATATATATATTCTTCTATCTACTGTAATTAATTAACTATAACAATAATAACAAAAAAATTAATTAATTTTTTCCAGAATATACACAATTTAGTGTAGGTAATACACATAGTAAAATAGATACTCTAACTTGCAGTATTAAATCTACTCTATTTATGTCCCTTTTTTCATATCTATATATTAACCCTTCTTTTTCTCTTGTTTTTCCTTTCTTCTTTTCTTTTTTTCCCTCTTTATTACTATTGTATTATTATTGTATTATAAAAGAAATCTTAATAAAAAGTCTATTAAAAAAAGATCTTGGGAAAGTCATGGAACAAAGAGTTGCATTAAACTAGGGGTGGGTATCTGTAGAAAGTTAGGGGCCCGCATTAGCCCAGGGAGTGTTGGGGGGTCCAAATTTTCTCCTTAAAAAATGCCCTCTAAGCACTTCTAGGGAACTTTTTCACTATGCTTTGGGTTTCAAAAAATGATTTATCTTGGGCTTGTATTGCCCCCACTGCATCCTGTAAAATGTGATAGAAATATAATATCTCCCACACACCCAAAGGGATATTTTGGAGCATTTGGGGGGGATTATGGGGAAAATTTGCAAAAAAAAAGTGTTTTATACCACCCATAGTTTATTGGCCAGGTCATTATTTTTTTAAACCCATGATAGCTTTGTATCCCACAGTTTGCACTCTGTCCATTTTTGTTTTAAATTTACACATTTGACTGTTTGTACCTCCACTTTCAGAAGTTAAGGTAGAGTTTTCCCATGGTGCCATTATACTCTGAAATACCGTGTTTCCCCGAAAATAAGACAGTGTCTTATATTATTTTTTGCTCCCAAAGATGCTCTAGGTCTTATTTTCAGGGGATGTCATATTTTTCCATGAAGAAGAATTCACATTTATTGTTGAACAAAAAAATGACATTTATTATATACTGTACAGTAGTTGTCATCACAAACCAGCATAACCAGACAAACTGTGAATCCTATCAAGAATTTCTTGTTACTATCAATATTTCCATGTACAACACTCTATGGTACGTACATTTACCAATCCTGCATGCTTTGGTGTTCTGTTCGGCAGGCATGCTTCCAAACAAAAACTTTGCTAGGTCTTACTTTCGGGGGAGGCCTTATATTTAGCAATTCAGCAAAACCTCTACTAGGTCTTATTTTCTGGGAATGTCTTATTTTAGGGGAAACAGGGTACCTTTCCAAGTGTTTTTTCTGATTTTATTTTAGTGCCTATTCTGCACTGAAAGCTTGGCCACCCCACACAAAAGGCCTCCTAATGAAGATATTTTTTTCATTTTAATTGACCATGTGGCATAATTGTTGGCAGTCAACCTTTCAAAAGGCAGTCCACTTGCTTAAAATGCCATTGCCGTATTTCTTCAGCCTCAATATTTCCTCTACTGGTCTGTACTGGGCTAGATTGGGTTATACTGGGCTATACTGGGCCCATAACCCTTATTGCAGTTTCTCAAGTCGCTCCTGACACAAAAAAAAATCCTTATTGGATGAGTGGGCTTATTAACAAAAGACCCTCATAAATGCACAGCAGAGTAACTTATTAGCAGCAGCGTAACCCAACACCAGTAGCCAAAAGTGATAAAAAGAACAAAAACACACAATGTTATCTCTTCCTTAGGATGCATTTCTTTATAGCAAAATAATATGGTTGAACTATTTACAAGAACAAGGTTTCCACAACACAAATAAAGTTCTTTATATTTCCTTCTTTGCTTCCATGCTGGACTTCTTTCTTATGAAGATAAACAGCTTCACTCTCACAGAGCCTCCTCTCGCAACAAACTTACACAGGAGCTTCACACAGTAGCTTTTATACACAACCTTCACACTGGAGCTTCTCTCAACAAAGCCTTTCACATCAGGCCTTCTCAGGCTGAGGCCTACTTCACACAGAGGCTTCTCTCCCAGGGCCGTCTCTCACACTGAGGCCTATTTCACACTGTGGCCTACCTCACACAGAGGCCTCTCTCACACTGAGGTTAATACTGAGGCATACTGAGCTACAGGCACACCTGCTTACATTGAACTGCAGATTTTGTTGCATCCATTTAACCCTTTCAGTGCTTTGACCTCATTGTTTACAATACTGGATGTATTATGTTTATGCCTTGATTTCTTTCAGTGCTTGACTCACATTTTTGTAATTAAAAATACCTAATTAATTTTTAATATTTCTGACAACAAACTTCCCCAACTTGATTTTTTAAATTCTTTTTAGAAAAATCTATTTTAGTTTACAATTCAGATTATTAGGCTTGTAGGTTTCTGATTTTTAGACTTGTTGAATAGATTTGCTGCTCAAATTATTGTTTATTTTTCATATTGTTGTCGAAGGCTTTCATGGCCAGGATCACAGGGTTGTTGTATGCTTTCCTGGCTGTATGGCCATGTTCCAGAATACTTCTGGAACATGGCCATACAGCCTGGAAAACATACAACAACCCTATTTTTCATATACAGTAGAATCTCACTTATCCAACATAAACGGGCCGGCAGAATGTTGGATAAGCAAATATGTTGGATAATAAGGAGGTATTAAGGAAAAGCCTATTAAACATCAAATTCGGTTATGATTTTACAAATTAAGCACCAAAACATCATGTTATACAACAAATTTGACGGAAAAAGTAGTTCAATACGCAGTAATGCTATGTAGTAATTACTGTATTTATGAATTTAGCACCAAAATATCTCGATGTATTGAAAACATTGACTACAAAAATGGCTTGGATAATCCAAAATGTTGGATAAGCGAGTGTTGGATAAGTGAGACTCTACTGTATTTGACTATGTATGTTATTAGTGAATTTAATTACCTTGAATGCTGCTTCTTATCCAGATGAAATGGCACAAAATTGTGGCATAAGTCAGTTTTGAGAAGCCCTGAAATTCCCCTACTCCCTCACAAAAAAACTTTAGGCACAAAAACTTTAAGGGTGCAAGAAAACCCCAAAACAAATAAATGACATTTGTGATTTCTTACTGGACAGAGAATACAGAATGATAGCTTTAGTAGCACAAGGTCAAACTACACAATGCTACTAACTTTTAAGAAAAAAGAATGTACTTGTTTATGCCGTGTTCTGTAAAAAGGTAAAGGTTTCCCCTGACGTTAAGTCCAGTCATGTCTGACTCTGGGGGTTGGTGCTCATCTCCATTTCCAAGCCGAAGAGCCGGCGTTGTCCGTAGACACCTCCAAGGCCATGTGGCCAGCATGACTGCATGGAGCGCCGTTACCTTCCCGCCGGAGCAGTACCTATTGATCTACTCACATTGGCATGTTTTCGAACTGCTAGGTTGTTCTGTGGGCCACATTAAAAACTAGGCCCCATCTAGTATGAAACTGTATTATATGGCCAGTCTAGACTCGTATAACTCAGTTTAACTGCATTATGTGAGTCTACAGTGATCACATAATGTAGTTTCAAACAGCATTATACTGTAATGGAGATGATGCCTGTATCTCTTAGATGGGCATGTGTTACTTGAAACATATGTAAGCAATTGGGAAAAGTATGAGTGCTGAGCTAGATTAGAAAAGTGAAGAAATACTGTTGTATGGTTTACTTGGGCAATAGGGAAATTACTAACCTGTAGCACCTCCCATGCTTTTTATCTGGTAGGTCATTGCCTGTGAGCAGCAATATGACTACTCCTATGATGCCCGTTGTGATGTGTGGTCCCTTGGGATCACGGCCATTGAATTGGGAGATGGTGATCCGCCTCTATTTGACATGCACCCAGTGAAGACCCTTTTCAAGATCCCAAGGTAAGGCACTAGGTGGCTCTCTTGGCTTGCTAGACCGTTGCTCACAAAGGCAACAGCAGCATTTCAACAGTGAAAATACATATTTGGTGCATCATTGCATCGTAAGTTATCCTAATTGGGGAAAGTGTGCAAAGAGACATCGCAATTAGGAAGATGCTCACTGGCCCTGATTTACACATTGGCAGAGAAATGTTCTACATTACAGCATTTCAATATGTAGAATTTTGCAGAATATATTGGAAAAATTATTAATTTCCCAAAAAATAAAGACCTTTAATATAGAAAAATACAATGTGTTAAAGGAGAAGATTTGCAGCAAATTATAAATTTCAAATTGTTAAAGGTATTAGAAATAAGTGACAGAGCAGCATCCTTCTCTGTTGCTTACTAATACACAGAAATTAAAATATTCCATTTTGCCAAACCTGCACGTCAGTGTATATTTATTTCATACCCAAGATTTGGTTATTTTGTTGTTGTGTTGTTTCCTCCCAGCTGAAGGAGCCAGGTTTTCACAGGCCACCAGAAAATACAAATTAATTACAGAGCAGTTTTTACAAAATGATTACGTATGTGTGTTTCCGTGTAAGTGTGTGAGTGTGAGGATCTCTATCAAGCAGTTGCCGTGGTTGGTTGCCAGCTGGGAAATGTCTGCTTCTTTCATTTCCCATATTGCAAAAGGGAAAGGATAGCCACTAGCTAATAGCAATTTGAAGGAGGAGACAATGAAAATATTTGACCTTTTGTTATCTGCACAATCACACAATTATCGTGGGGCTTTTGACAATTTCCCCTGATTGCTATTTGCATTTCTGATTACGTCTATTTATATGCAGATGAGGCCCTCCAACATTCTGCATCATATTATCTCTTCTACACAACCCAGCAATGAACTGCCACTGCTCTTTGGAAAAATCACTCAAACTTAAGCAGCGGTTCGTCTCCATTCCCCACTCTCTCCCTCCTTGCACAGGTGTAGAACAGGCTGCAGCAGTTAAAGCAGCAAGGGGGGAGCCTTAACGTTTTCTGAGGAGCGTCCATAAATTCTGTCAAGCTGAGGCTGTAAACAGCATTTGTGAATAACCGTCTCATGGTGGAGTCTTGTAAAATAGCAGCAGGTGGTAGGAAGATCTATGGAACAGGGATGTTTGCCTTTCTGTGTAGGATTTATCTCTTTCTAGCTAGAACCCGGCTTATACGTCTGCATGACAAAAGAATTATGGGGTATCTATTTATAGGGGACATACAGTGAATTTAATAAATAAACTCCTAAATAGCTTGTCTTTTATTTTCAAATGACATTTCATGCCATTGCAACTTCAGTACTACAGTAGAGTCTCACTTATCCAAGCCTCGCTTATCCAAGTTTCTGGATTATCCAAGCCATTTTTGTAGTCAATGTTTTCAATATATCGTGATATTTTGGTGCTAAATTCTTAAATACAGTAATTACAACGTACATTAAAGCACTGAGCTTCTGAACTTGCGGACCAAAAGGTCCCAGGTTCGAATCCCGGTAGCGGAATGAGCGCCTGCTGTTAGCCCCAGCTCCTGCCAACCTAGCAGTTCGAAAACATGCAAATGTGAGTAGATCAATAGGTACCGCTCTGGCAGGAAGGTAACGGCGCTCCATACAGTCATGCTGGCCACATGACCTTAGAGGTGTCTACGGACAACGCCGGCTCTTCGGCTTAGAAATGGAGATGATCACCAACCCCCAGAGTTGGTCATGACTAGACTTAACATCAGAGGAAAACCCTTTACCTTTTTTAACTACTGTAGTACCAAGCACAAAGGGTTTGATGTTGGTGTAAATCAGGAAGGGGGGGGGGGCTAAATGGATGAGAGTACTTTTTCATTTGCAAAGATGTGATAGCTCCAGAACCTGGCATCAGCGTGTTGGTAGGGCATTATGTGTCAAATAATTTCATTTCCACCTTCCTTTTTGTAGAGACTTATGGCTGAAATGGAACAGAATTGAATGGAAACTAATTTTTCACTTTAATATATATAGATATAACATGGGCATAGCTGGATATATAAGTAAGTGTACCCACACTTATGTACCCAGCTATGCCCGGGTCATTTATTTTATTTTATTTATGAATAGTCTGATTAAGAAAATGTATAAACATGTGGGTGGACTACAACTCAATGCCAGATTAACTCCCTCAAACTGTATCAGTATTGGTCATGTTGGGCATGTGTGCCAAGTTTGTTCCAGATGCATTATTGGCGGGATTCAGAGTGCTCTTTGGCTGCAAGGTGAACTACAACTTCCAACCTGCTGGGTTAGCCCCCCCCCCCCCCAACCTCCTTCAGTATGTCCAGGTGGTCATAGAGGTTCTGTGTGCCAAGTCTGGTCCTGGTCCATTGTCGTTGGGGGTCACCAGTGCTCTGTCTTGATGTAGGGTGAACTACAACTTTCATCATGTTGAGTCAGTCCCCCAAACCCCTCCAGTATGTTCAGTTGGTGATCAATTCCATTCTGTTTGCTGTGCTGTATAGAAAAGAGTTGGAAAGGATTATGGGAGAGGCAGTGGGTGGGGTCATGCAAATTCCACACCAGTAGAAAGAGTAAGAAACACCAAGATGTCTATGGGAGAGGACAACCTAGTATGAAATTGTCCTTGTATGAAAGCATTTACTTGAGTGGTGGGCAGTATTGTGTTTGTGGATGACATTGGCAGGGACTGCCATCTCTTATACAGGGTTGTTGTGTATTTTCCATGTGTGTATGGCCATGTTCCAGAAATATTCTCTCCTGACGTTTCACCCACATCTATAGCAGGCATCCTCAGAGGTATACCTCACAACTTCTGAGGATGCCTGCCACAGATGTGGGCGAAATGTCAGGAGAGAATACTTCTGGAACATGGCCATACAGCCCAGAAAACACACAACAATCATGTGATTCTGGCCATGAAAGCCTTCGACAGCACAGCTCTTGTACATGTTCACGGTGCTCTCTATAACCTGCAATGTCATTGGAGGGAGGGCCTTTGGTGGCTCCTCTGTGGTGGGGGTCATAACTGTGAAAGTGGGAGCCCCAGCCACACACATACAACTTTCTCTTTTATTGTGTGCGTGCGCACATGTGTGTGTGTGTGTGTGTGCGTGTGTGTATATATATGTGTGTGTATATATATATATATATATACACACACACACACATACAGTAGAGTCTCACTTATCCAACACTCGCTTATCCAACGTTCTGGATTATCCAACGCATTTTTGTAGTCAATGTTTTCAATATATCGTGATATTTTGGTACTAAATTCGTAAATACAGTAATTACTAGATAGCATTACTGTGTATTGAATTACTTTTTCTGTCAAATTTATTGTATAACATGATGTTTTGGTGCTTAATTTGTAAAATCATAACCTAATTTGATGTTTAATACGCTTTTCTTTAATCTCTCCTTATTATCCAACATATTCACTTATCCAACGTTCTGCTGGCCCGTTTATGTTGGATAAGTGAGACTCTACTGTATAAAGGTAAAGGTTTCCCCTAATGATAAGTCCAGTCATGTCTGACTCTGGGGGTTGGTGCTCATCTCCATTTCTAAGCCGAAGAGACACCTCCAAGGTCATGTGGCCGGTGTGACTGCATGGAGCGCCGTTACCTTCCCGCCAGAAGGTACCTATTGATCTACTCACATTGGCATGTTTTCGAACTGCTAGGTTGGCAGAAGCTGGAGATAACAGTGGGCGCTCACTCCGCTCCCCGGGTTTAAACCTGGGACCTTTCGGTCTGCAAGTTCAGCAGCTCAGTGCTTTAACACACTGAGCCACCGGAGTATACAGATACACACATAAAGTAGGAGCATATAATAGGTTTAATATGTCAGATGACTCTGCCTTCCTTCTCTCCACACTAGACTCATACTGGTTCTATAGGAAAAGCAACCAGGTGGTAAAGTGACATCAACAAAAATAATGTTAAAAATGACTACCTTCACTGCCAAAGCACTCTGAAATGGTAGCTGAAGGTATTGGCAGTTGCTTAGCAACCTCCAGGTGACTTTTTATTATCCACCAATGAAATAGTTTGTATATAACTCCGATGTCTACATAAAAGAGAAAATGTACACTGAGCAGAAATGTATTCTCCTTTTGGAGCCCATTTCTCAGCCAGTATATTGGGCAAGAGAAAATGAGATTTTAAAAAAGAGTAGTTGTTTATAAATTTATGTATGCCAAAGAATAAAAGGTAAAGGTTTTCCCCTGATGTTAAGTCCAGTCATGTCTGATTCTGGGGTTTGGTGCTCATCTCCATTTCTAAGCCAAAGAACCGGCGCTGTCCGTAGGCACCTCCAAGATCATGTGGCCGGCATGACTGCATGGAGCGCTGTTACCTTCCCGCTGGAGCGGTACCTATTGATCTACTCACATTGGCATGTTTTCAAACTACTAGGTTGGCAGAAGCTGGAGCTAACAGTGGCCGCTCCCGCCGCTCCCGGGGTTTGAACCTGGGACCTTTCCGTCTGCAAGTTCAGCAGCTCAGTGCTTTAACACACTTCGTCATCAGGGCGAAGAATAGGTAACATCAATCCCTTCTCCATGGATGCTGAATTTTTTCCCCACAGTTAGCCAACATTGTGACCCTGGTGTGGAGGTGGGCTGGGGTGCATTGTGCCCCCTTTTTACCCCACTGGGAGCCCCGATTCTGCTTGACCCACCTGCACAGGAGTAAAGTTTCAAGAGAAGTTTCACAGCAGAATGCTGCGTATTAATTTTACCAACAGAACAGAGCGGCGTTTGATCTGGAAATAAAATAAGGCAGCTGAATTCAGAAACAGGATAGGCAATGTTATGAAGTATTGATTTGCTGTACTTGACTCATTTTTGCAAAGCAATTCCCTTTCTTTTCCTATTATTTTGACTTTATTAATTCTGCATGGCCATTTTTTGCTGACTGGATCAGTCTGCCTCCTAACTGAGGGGTTGTAAATGCCACTCACAAGACATCCTCGTTTTCAGTCACTTGAAATGATTTCACCCCTATTACCTTACAACAGAAGCTATCGATTATTTACATTTTTACTTTTCTGGCAGTCTTTTCATCTGGAAACAGAGATGAAGCTAGGTTTGGGTGACTATGCATGGTGGCCCCAGATCGAATCTGGTGCAGCCCAGGGACAGAATATGGCAGATACTGGTGGGTGAACTGGTACACCATTGGTTCACATGAGAATTGAAAAATTCCCCCATTAACCATGACAGAGCCTTGCCTTGTTGGTAAAAGAGTGTTTTGTGGTAATTGTTTACCCTCAACCCAAACTGCAGTGATACCTATACTAAGGTAAAGGTTTCCCCTGACGTTAAGTCTGTTAGTGTGTATAGCGGAACCAGCAGCGTCCAGTTAACACCATGTGCAAAAGACTCAGACCAGGCAGAGGAATTGAAAGAACAAAGGAACTTTACTTGTTGAGTTGAAGTTAAGTAAACAGTTCAGCAATCGTACAATGTCCTTGTAGTTGCATAGGATAAATAACTAAACAATCAGCATTCAATATATCCAGCATAGCATATTTAAACTGCTACTTGACCGTAGCTAGAGAGCCTGTCTTTTCTGTGCTCTCCCTGCAAGCTCAGATTCCCAACTGACAAAACCCAGCCACCTGCCAGCAAACCGATACATTGTTTGAGGCGTGGCTTGCCTCTGCAAAACTCAGCTCCCTTTTTGCAGAGATCTCTTGCAAACAACTTTGCAAGGATTTCTTTACACACACACACAGCAATTTGGCGCATTAAAGTCCAGTCATGTCTGACTCTGGGGGTTGGTCTCATCTCCATTTCTAAGCCGAAGAGCCGGCGTTGTCCGTAGACACCTCCAAGGTCATGTGGCCGGCATGACTGCATCGACGCCATTACCTTCCCGCCGGAGCAGTACCTATTGATCTACTCACATTGGCATGTTTTCGAACTGCTAGGTTGGCGGGAGCTGGGGCTAACAGCGGGTGCTCATTCCACTCCCGGGATTTGAACCTGGGACCTTTCGGTCTGCAAGTTCAGCAGCTCAGTGCTTTAACACACTTCGCCACCGGGGCTCCGATACCTATACTAGGTCAACGAAAAAGGCACAAGAATACATGCTAACTTTTGAAATCTCCAAATCCCCTTTCATTGAATGATATGTTACCAAAAGCAGGCAAGATATACTATTTTTCTTATAGTCGTGTTGTTTGCCTTTTGTCTTGAGAAGTAGCAAGGGTAAAGGGTTTGGATATTCTTCCACCATAATTAATTTTAGCTCCACATCTTACGTTCGGCTATACTCTTGTCATATTATAATTGATCCTAGTCAGAAAGGCTAGTAATGAAGAAAAAACCTCCAAGTCTTATTACCGTATATACTCGAGTATAAGCCGACCCGAATATAAGCCGAGGCACCTAATTTTACCACAAAAAAAACTGGGAAAACTTATTGACTCGAGTATAAGCCGAAGGTGGGAAATGCAGCAGCTACTGGTAAATTTCAAAAATAAAATTAGATACCAATAAAATTACATTAATTGAGGCATCAGTGGGTTAAATGTTTTGAATATTTTCAAAGAAAAATAGTAAACTAACTCTATAAGTGGACTTATAACTTTATAATCATCTTCATCATCAGCATCAGCATCATCAGCTTCATTTGCACGCTGCCCTATCTATCTCCCCCCGGGGACTCAGGCCAGCTTCCAACATAGTAACAGGCAAACATATAATGCCTACATAAATAATGCAAAGCTAGATATAGATCTATCATTATACTAATTTCACATGTGTATTTCCCCCTGAAACCTTTGCAAATCCTCTCTCGATGTGCATTTTCCTCCTGCAATATTCCCCTAAAAACAACTTTGTCCTCTATTCTCCTGCCCTTTCCCACCTCTTTTCTTTCTCCCTTTTTCAAACTCTAAAAGTAGCCAGAAAAGGCTTTTAAAAACTTCTCTCCCCCTCCCAAAAAACCCCACCTCATTTTTGTTTCCTTAGGAATAAAAAGAAATACACACTTTCTGTTGCTCTCTTTTCCCTCCTTCCCTCCCTTTGGACTCAAATGTTCTTGCAATAATAGTAGTAGTAGTAGTAGTAGTAGTAGTAATAGTAATAGTAATGAATCGTGAAAATTTGCAAGAATATCTTTTTTTCTTCCCCTTCTGCCCATGCAATCTGGCTTGCAAGGGTTTCTCTCACATGCTCCTTTCGCTTTTGAAAACATTCGCTTTTTGTCTCTGTCTCTGTCTCTCTCTCAAAAATAAAATAACCAGCTTGGGAGGAGAAGCAGAGGAGGGAGGTTTTGGAAAAGAAAACATACTGGGTGGGCACCTTGATATCTGCCAAAGTTCACTGAATCAAACCTAGGGAGAAATAATCACATATGATTATATTTAGAAAAAAGTGCCTTTGACAGTACTATTTTTTACTCTTCCTGTTCTGCTATTTCCCCCAGCTTGGTGAACTCCATATGTTGTTGGTCTCTACTCATGAAAGCCCCAATCTCATAAACAGTGGTCAGGGATAATGAGAGCCAAAACTTCATAAGGTGGATTCATTGAGCAGAAGTGGCAATGACACCAAACCTAAGGCACAAACCTAAGGCCATGAAATCAGTATCCAAGTCCTGGCAATGATAAAGTTGCTTGATTTGAAATACTAGCAACATTCAGCACTGCTTAAGCGTTTTTAGCTTCTTTGATAATGATGCTAATCCCTTCTGGAAGATAAACATGTTTTACTTTTTGAATGGTTCATTTGAATGATACAGTACAAGTTGAGCAGCCCTGTCCAGAATTCCAAAAACTGAAATACAGTAGAGTCTCACTTATCCAACATAAACGGGCCAGCAGAACATTGGATAAGCGAATATGTTGAATAATAAGGACTGATTAAGGAAAACATCAAATTAGGTTATGATTTTACAAATTAAGCACCAAAACATCATGTTTAACTACAAATTTGACAGAAAAAGTAGTTCAATACACAGTAACGCTACCTAGTAATTACTGTGTTTACGAATTTAGTACCAAAACATCACAATGTATTGAAAACATTGACTACAAAAAAAATTGACTACTAAAAGGCAGACTGTGTTGGATAATCCAGAATGTTAGATAAGCGAATGTTGGATAAGTGAGACTCTACTGTACTCCAAAATCTGAAATTATCTCATGTGTGACGGAGATAGTAATATTTTTGCTTTCTAATGGTTCACTGTAGATAATGTTTAAATTAAAAATGATGCATATAATATGACCTTCAGGCTATTAGTGAATTTCATTTTTAGATTTGATATATCATTATGTGTGTGGAAATATTCCAAAATCTGGAGAAAAAATCAAAAATCAAAAACTCTTCTAGTCCCAAGCATTTTGGATAAGAGATAGAAAGGTAAAATATTACCTGTTTTGCGTAATCCTTTGCTTAATATTTATGTGCTCAAGTGTATACACACAAATGGAAGAGATTAAAATGTTCATATTCCAAATTAACAACTTTACCTGATCACTTTCCATTCACCATTTAGACCCTTCTGTTGAGGATATTCTAGACAGATGACATGTTAACAGAATCATTTCATGGTTCAGTGTCTTCTCAGTATGATTTATCTTTATCTCTAGGCACTGGAGGTCCCTATTTGGGAGATTTATGAGCTAAGCCCCAAAATCTATTTTGATGAAACAGTATGCATGTGTTTATTGAAAAGTAAAATCTTAGCATTTGTTTTAAAATGATACTTCCTTTTCATGGTCCATTTTGGAAGACTGATTCATGTAACTCTTGTCATTCTTGATGTATGTAATTAAAATAATTGCTATTGTTAAGTATGGACTCAATACAACAAGCATTGTAAATCCTAACTTTAAAATGGGGACCAAAATGAAATTGAATCAGTCCAGGAACAAATGGAATGAAAATAACCACCGAGAGATCCTCTTTGTGCAGCCAAGCTCAGAACATTGCCTGTTTTTCACATTTGCCACTAAATAAGCTTTGAGCGTATTGGGGTAGCCCATTGGTTTCTTTCAACAACAAATTGCCTATATTGGGAGATTGTGCAATAGACCTTGAAAGAATGCAATTGGCTTTGTAGAATCACAGGATTCCCAGCTTCATGATGCTTCTCTATTATGGGGAGGTTTGTATCCTGCTTTGAACTGCCTGCAGTCCCCTCCTCTAATTTGATGTTAGAAATCATGTTTAAGCCTCACAGACAAACCAAGAAACCTGAATGAAAAGGATTTTCATTCTGGAAGGAAAGAAAACTCATTCCTTCATCTTTCCCATTGTGTGACAATATGTTTGTATTCCCAGTGTGTTAACTAGAGAAATTAATCTTCTTGCAGTGTGTTTAAAAGCATGCTGCTCAAACTTGTGGATTTGTGCTGTCAACCCGTCCTCCATGGACTGTGGATACATGAAGAATTTCCAGAAAAGAAAGACACAGGTGTAGCCAATGGGCACAAATATGAAAATGATATAGATGACATGAGAGATAACACTAAGAGCGATCCTTTGAGAGGCCAAAAAGTCCGGTTTATTATTTTCAGCTGAGTCTCTGGAAGTGGAATCTCTTCCAAAAGCAAACCAGAGCCCCGATCAAGGCGTTGACATTGCCGTTTATACATTTTCAGACAAAGAACATGCTTCTACATACATCTCGTCATTAGTATGTCACTTCACATGTTTACATACATGGGTATAAATATGCACGATCAGCATTTTTCTATCTAAGCACTCTAAAAGCCTGTAGCAAGTCACAGACACCAAGAGAAATCCATCAAGAGGCCTACTTTGACCTGTCTGCTCTCTTTCTATTTGCTGTACTAGGAACCAATTCACAGTGGAATGTATAGATAACAGGCCCCCCTTCTCCCAGCTTGTACATTTACACAGAATCTAACACAGAGAGAGTCTGATTTTTCTACATTTCACTGCTTCTAATGTGCATACAATATATGTCTAAAAATCCTATTTTCCAGTTCCTCATCAGTACCAATCCCTGGTACATTATAGGATAAAATGGTTCACTTAGGATATGGAGCAATGAATTAAAATTGCAGGAAAATTTGCTGTCTTGGAGCAATGGTGGAGTCTCATTTTCTGGAGGTTTTTAAGCAGAGGCTGGATGGCCATCTATCAGGAGTGGTTTTATTGGGTGTTCCTGCATGGGATGGGGTTTGGATTGGATGGTCCTTGTGGTCTCTTCCAACTCTATGATTCTACTTGGAGTATATCTTTTACAGTACTTTTAGAGGATAATTCATTTCTCCTTATTTGAAACCCTACAAATCGAGGTTTTATCTGCCCACTCCAGCAGCATGACTTGGGCCACAAATGCTAGGAAATTATGTAATCGTCAATTTGCTTCTCTTTTCATGGCATCCAAAATGTGTTACAGCCAGCTCTCTTTTTCTATATTATTGTCCTTTTCTCCATCATTTACACTGCTGATACCAGTGACAAGTCCCTATGATCTCTAGAGATGAAACTCAAGCAATGAAATCCATTGAAAAAGTCCCCATTTCAATTTCTGTCATTTCCATTTTCAAGAATATTTTCTTGTACAATTGGAAAAAGGAGACAAAGAGTGCCTTGGACTGCAAACCAATGCATACTCCAGAAAATAAAGCCCGACTGTTCACTGGGGGAAGGATATTAGAGGCAAAGATGAAGGACTTGAGAAGACAGGAAAGCTTGGAGAAGAGAATGATGCTGGGGGGAAAGGAAGGAAAAAGGAAGAGGGGCCGACCAAGGGCAAGATGGATGGACGGTATCCTTGAAGTGACTGGCTTGACCTTGAAGGAACTTGAAGGAATAAACCATTTGTTTGTTATTGTTCACCTGTGTGGCACATATCGTCTTTCTCTGGCAAAGCAGTGCGTGGACTATACATCTTGATTTTTACATTACGTCACATGTCTGGACACGTGTTACTTTTGTCTGTTTGGTTGTACCATTCTTGCAAAATGTCTAGAAGAAACCTTTACTTGATCTTTATTTTTGTTCTCTTTCCAAAGATACAAAATGTAATGTTTGATATCAGACTTTTACTTTTAAAAGCAGATTTTAGCCAATTTTAATGTTCATAAAACATTAATGTTAAAATGCTATGACAGTGGTTTCCAACCTTTGACCCCCTAGGTGTTCTGGACTTTAGCTCCCAGAATTCCGGACAGTTGTCCAAAATGATTGGAGTTGAGATCCCAGACACCTGGAGAACCAAAGGTTGGGAATTACTAATCTATGGTATGGTATGGTGCAGTACAGTATGGTGTGGTAAAAAAACCTTTTACAGTAGAGTCTCACTTATCCAAGCCTCACTTATCCAAGCCATTTTTGTAGTCAATGTTTTCAATATATCATATTTTGGTACTAAATTCGTAAATACAGTAATTACAACATAACATAACTGCGTATTGAACTACTTTTTCCGTCAAATTTGTTGTATAACATGATGCTTTGGTGCTTAATTTGTAAAATCATAACCTAATTTGATGTTAAATAGGCTTTTCCTTAATCCCTCTTTATTATCCAACATATTGGCTTATCCAAACTTCTGCCAGCCTGTTTAGCTTGGATAAGTGAGACTCTACTGTATTTATTTCTTTTGCCAAAGAAGAAACTGCAAAAAATTCGAAGCTTTCCTGAAATGGACATGGAAAAAATATATTGTTTCACTTCAGTATTGTGTGTGCTATTCCCTAAAACATTTAAAAGGAGCAGCCGTACTTTCTACATTTCCCCTTCAATAAATCAGTCAGTGCCTATGCAGACATAATATCTATAGGTGGAAAGAAAAAGAGATATTTTTTGCTAATGGATTAACACCATTTGCCATCTTGAATTGGAACTGAGGTGCCTGCTGTTATTGTTCTGATAATCTGCATGCAGCCCTTTTGCTATACTAGATACCCAATTGCTATTTCACCCAGCAAATTCCTACATAAATTACAACTATTCAGAAAGTGATCTATAAATAAGTACAAGCTGCTGCCATACAGTAACTGCAATTTTGTTTTGTGCAAGTGAAACTTTCTGTGCTGACAAGGTCAGGCCCTTGCAGCATGAGTACAGACAAATGGTGAAGGAGACATCCAAGACCCTGAGAAGTGTGTGGGAGGGGGACAGCCACTAAGTGGGTTGCATGCCCTCGGCTTTTCACCTTTTGAGCTGTAGGATTCACAGGACTTGCAACTAAGGAGTGTGCTTCCTCAGATAGCAGCCGGAGAGGGAAGGCAGTTACCCTTTGTACTCATATATAAGTCTAGAAATTTAAGTACAGTAGAGTCTTACTTTTCCAAGCTCCACTTATCCAAGGTTCTGTATTATTCAAGGCAGTCTGCCTTTTAGTAGTCATTGTTTTTGTAGTAAATGTTGCAATATTTTGGTGCTAAATTCGTACATACAATAATTATTACATAACCTTACTGTGTATTGAACTGCTTTTTCTGTCAATTTCTTGTAAAACATGATGCTTAATTTGTAAAATCATAATGTAATTTTATGTTTAATAGGCTTTTTTCTTAATCCCTCCTTATTATCTAAGATTTTCGCTTATCCAATGTTCTGCTGGCCCGTTTATCTTGGATAAGTGAGACTCTACTGTAAAAAGAAAAAATATACCCCTGAGTTGGCTCATCCATGAGTCACTATGAATACTGTACTTTTAACTCATCAGAAAAGGAAATATCAAGGGTAGGGTTTTTTTTTCTTTTCTTTGTGTCAGGAGCAACCGGAGTTGCTTCTGGAGTGAGAGAATTGGGGACGCCTGGATGTTTTTGATGTTTTGTGGGAGGCTTTTCTCATGTTCCCGCATGGAGCTGGAGCTGATAGAGGGAGCTCATCCGCGCCCTCCCCGGGTGGGGTTCGAACCTGGCAGCTTTCAGGTCAGCAAACCAACCTTCAAGTCACGAGGCTTTTATCCCCTAGGCCACCGGAGGCTCCTAAGGATAGGCTAGGATAGTGAAAGACAAGAGCTTAGTCCATCTACCGTGTTTCCCTGAAAATAAGACATCCCTGGAAAATAAGACCTAGTAGAGGTTTTGCTGAATTGCTAAATATAAGGCCTCCCCTGAAAGTAAGACCTAGCAGAGTTTTTGTTTGGAAGCATTCCCGTCAAACAGAACACCAGAGTATGCAGGATTGGTAAATGTACATACCATAGAGTGTTGTACATGGAAATAATGGTAATAACAAGAAATATTTGATAGGATTCACAGTTTGTCTGGTTATGCTGGTTTGTGATGACTACCACTGTACAGTACATAATGTTCATTTTTTGTTCAATAATAAATGTGAATTCTCCTTCATGGAAAAATAAGACATCCCCTGAAAATAAGACCCAGCGCATCTTTGGGAGCAAAAATTAATATAAGACACTGTCATATTTTCATGGAAACACGGTAGGGAGGTCCTATAAGACTACCATGCCACCATTTCTGGTCTTTTTGAATGTCTGGGTGGCAAAGTAGCAGTGACAGGCTCTTATACACTGCTTTTTAAAATCCAGATTATCTGCTTTAAACTGGATTATATAGCAGTGTATACTCATATAATCCAAGTCAAAGTAGATAATTTGGATTATTTGATAATATGGAATATATGGCAGTGTAGATACAGCTGCAGCCAAGTGGTAGCTGGCCCCTGGTATCGATGTTTTCCCCTCTCTGTGGAATAACCCGCAATTTATCTGCAAGTTGTATCAAAATCCATAATTTTGTCCCTAAAATCTGCCTTCACGAGGCTTCTTATATATGAGAGTATGTGGTATCTTCCTTTGTAGGAATTTTCCCTGTATTAGGAAGTAAGGAAGGAAAGATGGATGGAAGGAAGGAACACAAAAATGGTGCTCAGTTGTGTAAAGCATCTGGCAGCACTGGGCTGTCCATTATCTTTTTGTTTCTGGTTTTTGAGGGGTGTTTTTGACAACCACAAGAATTCCCAACCAGGATGGTCCCTGTTTTAACATCCTCAGTCAATGGCCCAATGGCTTAAGTCTTCAGTAAAGAAGGTTAATTCATCTTGACTAAGGGCCCCTTGACACAGCCATATAACCCAGAATATCAAGGTAGATAATCCACAGTATCTGATTTGAATTGGGTTATCTGAGCCCACACTGCCATATAATCCAGTTCAATGTGGATTTTATACAGCTGTGTGGAAGGGGCCTAAGATGTTGGTCTTCAACAGCTTTTCTGAACCCTATAACATGTAACGGCGTTCCATGCAGTCATGCCGGCCACATGTCCTTGGAGGTGTCTATGGACAACGCCGGCTCTTCAGCTTAGAAATGGAGATGAGCACCAGCCCCCAGAGTCGGACACGACTGGACTTAACGTCAGGGGAAACCTTTATCTTTTTTTATAACATATAATACCATGGTGGAACAAGATAAAAAGAAGACAGCCAACATGATAAAATGCCAATTCTTTGACTGCACCAAATTCCCTACCTGGACTTCATTTTTAAACAAATGTTCTAGTTTTTAGAACGTTGCCCAGGGCAGCAGGGCTCTGTCAGAATGCAAAATCTGGGCCTTTTTTTTGGAAATGTGTGCATAAGCTCCAGTTTGGGAGGCCATTTCTGTAGTTATGTTTTCCTTTTTAAACATTTTTAAAAGACTTGATTACTCCTGCTTTGAAGTCAGTAACAGCTGCTTCCTTAGGTTGATAGCATAACTCATATCATATTTTTGAACTATATAAAACCCAACAGATTCTGATTACGAACACAGAGTTTATGGTTATGGGGCTATATATTTTCTGGTGGAGTTGCTGGCTTGCCAATGAATCAGATTGCTCTGTATAATTTAGAAGTCATGTTTTCAATTTGTAAATTCACATCATTATCAAAGATGGTTGGAAGGCTATAGCTGCCTTAAGGCCTAGCTAGATCAGCTGGTCTTCTAAACAATAACCTGGAGCAAAGGGGAAACCCTTTCAATACAGAGCATTGCAATTAATTGAGGTATTTTGTAGCCTTGGAAACAATGTGGGAGCTGTGAACTGAGCAACAATTATGGGTAATTTTAGCTTCATTTGATCACCAAGGTAACCGGAGACGATTTTTCTACTTGAAATGCCCCAGAAGAGAGACTGCAAAGGAAGCATGCGACCAAAAAGGTTGCCAAAATGTACGCTTCTAGACTGGCCTCTTGTTTGACTGAGTACAAGGACTTGGCAACTGAAGTGTGCAAACTGATTCCCTGAAAACCTCTTTAAAGTGAAATGACATGTGTCTACACTGTAGAATTAATGCAGTTTGACACTTCTTTAACTGCCATGGCTTGATACTATGAAACCCTGGGATTTGTAGTTTGGCAAGGGCCTAACACTCTTTGGCAGAGACGGCTATAGACCTTGTAAAGCTACAACACCCAAGATTGTATAGCATTGAGCCATGGCAGTTCTAGCACTCACTACTCAACAAATATTACCTAATCTGTCCTTTCCTCCTCCACTTTTTTGCTTATGAAAGACATACAGAAGTGGGGTAAACATGGAATAGTCACAACCAACATCAATGCCTGGATGCCACCATCTAAGTAAAAGCTTATGTTTGAGGCAAGGTGACTGCAAATATGAAAACCTTGTCTGAAACTGTTCTCAATGTGACTTTTCTCTTACCCTATGTATTTGCCATGTTGTCTGATGTGTGACAATTTCTGTGCGTGACTCTCATGGTAATGTCATGCATGAAAGCATCATCCAGTCATCATATTTGAACAAGCCCATGTCTATCATTTCTTAAATTACAAACCTTAGCATTGCAACGTCCTAACAGCAAAATTACATTGTCTAAGCAACTATGTATTCTTGTCAGGGCCAGAGAAACACTGGATCCATTTGTCTTTCTCTGCTGTTTGCCTGTCCTATGCTTTGCATACATGCTGAGAGTAACAGAAGGCTCAAAGCACAACATATTAATTTATAAGAAAGACTAGCTGTGCCCTGCCACGCGTTGCTGTGGCCCATTGGAATTGCACTGAATAGCTCCGGTTTTTGGGTTTTTTTAGGCCCTGTGGAGGTTCGTGACATGATATTTTGTGGTTTCAACCTCGAGGCGTGGATGATGGATTGTGTTGTGAAATTTCGAGGTTGGGGAGTGTTTAGTTTTGTTGTTTTGCTCGGTGCCAGGATTCCATCACTCTTTTATATATATAGATAGATAGATGTGGTTTGATGACAAGTGAGAAATCATTCATATCACATCCTTGCTGCTGTGCTGTGGGAAGCTTTAGAAATTTTAGTTGCCTTTTGAAAAAAAGTGGAATGACCAATGGGAAACCATACAGTTAAGTATTCAAAATCTATTGCATAAAACCTGATAATTAGAAAGGCCGTCTAGGCTTATTCAGGTATTTGTCAGATGAGCTTCTCCTTCCTACTATCTGTAGGATAATAAGAAGCTACAGTAGAACTAAAAATGGTATAGACAATGACAGAAAGATTATGGTTTGTAGATGTCAAAACACAACTACAGGCTACAAGCACCCTAACCTTCCAGAATTCAGTGGCCCATGGATGGCAGGGGAAAATGTCAAATGCAATCTAGCTGGTGTTTAGAGATGCCATTTTTCAGTCCTATACCAGTTCTTTTCATATGGTGCTCATAACAGACTGGCTTATGATGTAAACTGGCTTGTTTACTCAGATGTAATCCTCAGATGTAATACACGAGAGTGTGGCTTTACAGGGCACATTTACTTAACATCCAACGTCCCACTGTGTCCAGTGTGGTTTACAAGCCTAGTTATCACATTGTACTGTTATAGTGCTATTATTCCACTTTAACTGCCATGACAACATTCTGTGGAATTCTAGGATTTGCAGTTTCATGAGAATCAAAAACTTTAAGGCTGAGAAATTTAAATGCCTTTTGCTAATTCCCAGTATTCCATATGATGCTTTCACTGTAGTTATTAGAATGACCTATATATATAAAAGAGTGATGGCATCAGGGCAGCGGACAAAACAACAAAACTACAGGCCCCCCAACCTCGAAATTTGACAACACAACCCATCATTCACGGCTCTAGGTTGATACAACAAAAAGAAAAGAAAAATAAAGTCCTAATTACAGGGAGATGAATAATAGTTTTTATCCAATTGCTGCCAGTTTGAAGGCTAAGCTCCGCCCACTTGGTCTCCTAGCAACCTACTCAGCCCAGGGGACAGGCACAGTTAGGCCTCACTTAGGCCTCTTCCACAGATTATCAGATTTTAACTGGATTATATGGCAGTGTAGACTCAAGGCCCTTCCACACAGCTATAATCTTATATTATCTGCTTTGAACTGGATTATCGTGACTCCACACTGCCATATAATCCATTTCAGTGTGCATACTAAACATAAAGACAACCATACAACAGACATTCAATACCACCACTACCTCAACAATTTCTCACCAACGCTATCAGACAACGCCACAGCAACGCGTGGCCGGGCACAGCTAGTATACTATAAAAGTATAGTGTGATAGTGTATCTCATTATTTCTGTAATTTGTATATTGCATTTTTTCCAATGTGGAACCCACATTTTAAAACGGTTAGTCTGATTTTACATTCATAACTAATGCAGGATCCTGAATACAGTTTACTGTGGATTAGAGCCTGCAAACTACATTTCAGTGACTGTGTTTGGCTATGTACAAAAATAGAAATATAATCTGCGTAGTCTCCCTTAATGTTGCCAACTTCTAATTCATTTTTTTAAAAAGAAGTCATGTGGTGATTTATAAACTGCATCTTGAAAACTCGAGTATTTCTTGCATAATTTTGCAACTGAATTATCTATTGGAATGGTTTCTTGCTCATCAGTATGGCACCTGCCAAAAATTGCTCAGTGCTGGAGACTTGCCAGCAATTCCTGATTAAACATTTGTTTTTAAAAATCTGTTTGATATCTGTCCTTTTGCTCATCTCTCAATCCCCCCCCCCCTTTTCTTGCTATTTCCTGTCAGCAGTTGCTTTGGAACGATTTTGTTCTGTTTGTTTCTCAAAACCTTTTGACAATTTTACAGAAAACGTAAATGTGATAAGTAGCAAGAATCACAGCTGTTGTAAGGGGAGGAATAGTGTGAGATGAGAAAGAACGCAAGAAATCCTTTCTGCCATTTCTTTCAGGAAAGGGAAAAGAGAATATACGGTATTTTAAAAAGAGCAGGAGTATGAATAACAAGAAGCAGAAGGAGCTTCTTGAGTAATCTATACACATAATAAAAGTGAAAATCTGAATGTGTGTATATGGCACTCCCTCCCAGGACATTGCAGGTTATAGCAAGCACATCCCAGAGTTCCGTTCTCTCTCCATTTGCATGATCCCGCCCACTGCCTCTCCCTTAACCCTTTCCTATGGCACACAGCAAACAGAGGAATTGATCCGCAACTGAATAGACTAGAAAGAATTAATCATGATTTATAGGACTTGTAGGGACTGGGATTTATAGTTCAGCTGTAATCTAAGACCACTCTGAACCCCACCAACGATGGACCTGGAACTAACTTGCCACAGAGACCCAACATGTCAGATTTGCATACTGGTGGGGTTTGGGGTTGACTGACCTTGACATTTAGGAGTTATAGTTCACCCATATTCAGAGAACACTAAACCCATCTGATGACAGATCTGGACCAAACATGGCCAGCTGGGAATACTGGTGGACTTTGAAGGTGATTAACCTTTATCTCTGGGAGTTATAGTTCACCTGTATTCTGTGAGCCCTCTGAACCCCACCAATGACAGATCTGGACCAAACTTGGCACACAGATCCAACGCTGCCAACTGTGAATACTGGTAGGCTTTTCGGGCGATTGACTTTGGCACCAGAGAATTATAGCTCACCCATATTCAGAGAACCCTGAACCCAGCAAATGATGAATCTGGACCAAACTTGACACACAGACTCAACTGGCCAACTGTGAATCCTGACAGGTGTTTCAGAAAGATTACCCTGGGAACCAGGAAGCTGTAGTTTACCCTTATCCAGAAAACAAAACCCAACAGATTTGGACCAAATTTGGCACACAGACCCAACATGGCTACCTGTGAATACTGGAGGAGTTTTCGGAGGATTGACCCAGATTTTTGGGAATTGTAATTCACCCACATTCTTATGCAAATTCTAATGGGAGCATTCATAAAAAACAAAAGCACAGACTGAGTTTTTTTCTAAGATATAGTGTAACGTATGACCAAACTGATATCACCTCACATTCAAAAACAAACAAGGCCTTTTCAAATAACCTGGGCATTGTTTGGTACGCAAGCTAGGGAACTTATAATTGTAACCTACAGTTACCTACACATAACCAACTATGAATTCTGGAGATATATCACTGGTATTCATGCATAACCCACACCACACCCAAACATATATGTAGAATCATAGAGTTGGAAGAGACCTCAGTCCAACCAGTCCAACCCCCTGCCAAGAAGCAGGAAAATCGCACTCAAAGCACCCCCGACAGATGGCCATCCAGCCTCTGCTTAAAAGCCTCCAAAGAAGGAGCCTCCACCACAGTCTGGGGCAGAGAGTTCCACTGCTGAACAGCTCTCACTGTGAGGAAGTTCTTCCTGATGTTCAGGTGGAATCTCCTTTCCTGTAGTTTGAAGCCGTTGTTTCACATCCTAGTCTGCAGGGCAGCAGAAAACAAGCTTGCTCCCTCCTCCCTAAGACTTCCCTTCATATATTTATACAGGGCTATCATGTCTCCTTTCAGTCTTCTCTTCTGCAGGCTTAACATGCCCAGCTCTTTAAGCCGCTCCTCATAGGGCTTGTTCTCCAGACCCTTGATCATTTTAGTCACCCTCCTCTGGACACATTCCAGCTAGTCATCATTTCTCTTCAATTGTGGTGCCTAGTTTCCAACAGACCTTGCAACTTCTGACGATGCCTGCCATAGATGTGGGCGAAACATCAGGAGAAAATGCTTCTGGAATGCGGCCATACAGCTCAGAAAATCCACAGCAACCCACTGAGCAGGAGTGTTGGTGATACAGATGACTGAGCAGTCTCTCATTCATAAAATTGCCATATGTTAAAGTTGACTTGATAGCAGTTAAAAACAACAACACAAGCAATGATATGGCCATGTGTCTCATCATTATGGATGGCTAGTGTTCTCATTTTTTTTAAAGAAAGAATTGTGCCATATTTTGCTTTAAAAAACAAACATTAAGTTCAAACAGGTGAAATCCTAGCAATTGTTGACATGTGGACTATCAAATTGTCTCATCCCAAATCCCTTTGAGCAAATTCACAGTAGGCTACTACCTGGCTGTTCTGTTTGTGGAGTCTGCTCCTTGGCAGGTGTTCACATTTAGCCGGTAATTTCTTCCCACTGGAAACAAAGTGGTTACCTCCGATAATGCATCTGTTCATTTGGAGGTCCGGTAGGATTTTTTTTCATGAGAAAATACATTTCTAAATTGATTAAAGAAACAACAAAGGATATTTTTGTTTATCAAGTGTATTTCTCAAGATTTTACCATCTAACACTCACAGCCAGAGAGGTATTCCAAATCAATGCAGCAATTTCCCTCCTTTCCACTGTTGCCTATTGTAAATCTATTAACTGTGGTCTGTAATTAGGCCCACAGCTTAACCCAAAGGACAAATGTGTCCACTGAACCGTAGCATTGGCCTTGATGGTGAAAAAAGGCCCCATTTGGTTTTACCAGCTGTGACTTTGGAGGCAAGCTCAATGACAGACAACACATAAAACTCAATAGATTAAAATGTTTCCAGATCAGTACATGCCCAAGGGGTGTAATGTGGTCCAAACCACAACCAAAAATAAAATTCATTTCTTTGGTCAGAGGACTTGTATTTTCTTCTTTTTCTTGCTATTTTGCTTTTTGGAAATGAACAAATAGGAAGATTAGAGCCTTTCTGTAGGATTTATTTTATTTGGGCACAAAGGCACACCTCCCTAAACAGCATCACCTACAGCACTGGGTTGTTGTATGTCTTTCGGGCTGTGTGGCCATGTTCCAGAAGTATTCTCTCCTGACGTTTCGCCCACATCTATGGCAGGCATCCTCAAAGGTTGTGAGATATGGATAAACTAGACAAGGAAAGGAAAAAAATATATATCTGTGGAGAGTCCAGGGTATGACAAGAGTGTCAGTTGGAAGCCAGCATTAAAGTTTCAGTTAATCACCCTAATTAGCATTGGAAAGGTTTGTCTCTTGCCTGGGGGGATCCTTTGTTCAGTCATTAGCCGTCCTTGGGTCTCCTCTGCCCTCAGAGTGTTGCTTCCCATCTACTGTTTTGATTTTAGAGTTTTTTTAATACTGGTAGCTAGATTTTGTTCATTTTCATGGTTTCCTCCTTTCTGTTAAAGTTGTCCACATGCTTGTGGATTTCAATGGCTTCTCAATGGCATGTGGACAACTTTAACAGAAAGGAGGAAACCATGAAAATGAACAAAATCTGGCTACCAGTATTAAAAAACGCTTGTGGATTTCAATGGCTTCTCAATGGCATGTGGATTATCCTTTCAAATGGTAAATTCCACTACAATCCTTCAGGTGCAATGCAGATATGTATAAAATCTATGGTAGAATGAATGGCATAAACCTTGCCAGTCCCCCTCTACACTGTCCTATATCCCAGGATCTGATCCTTGATTATCTGCTTTAAACTGGATTATATGAGTTTCCACTGCTAAATAATCTAGGATAAAAAAAAACTGGGATCAGATCCTAGGATATAGGAGTAGCGTGAAAGCGGTCTCCATCTTCAACCAATATCTGAATGTTCAATTCATGGTCAGATTAAAGAACATGTGGTACTTTAACAGAGTCTTGGTTCCTGTGGGAGAAAGAAAGTATATAAATAAGCAAACAAGTAAATTTGCATCTCTCCTCCAATAACATCTTCTACCTGCTAGTTCTTGGGAATGATTTAGCCTCAGAAGCCCACCTCAGGAACCTGAAACCATTGTCACTGTCACTATCACCGTTATACAGTACTGATGCTGGCCAGGCTAGCAGCATTTGAAGTTTTTCCACGCCCAAGAATGTGTCCACTGATCATATGTCATATGATGGGCAAACAGCTACTGTATTCTAAACACTATGGAAGAAGGATGAGGAAAACACATTCTGCCCTTGAGAAACTGGATAATTTCCTTGAAGGACTGACACCATTTTGTGCTGATGTCAGATACCATCGCGTGTTCAGAACAATAATCAATCCATCTATTGTGTCATATTTTTGTACATAACCTGAAGGGGCTGAAATTCTTCCCTTTCTATGAGATAAATGAAAGACAGCAAACATTAGCTATTTTAAAAGACTACAGGAACCCTGTTTAGGAATACTGCTTCTTCGGGGGATAAAGGAGCAGCTGGGGCATCCTGATAGGAGGGTGACATATGGCCAGGAGTCACACTTTTCCCACCACTGTCTATCATAATATTCAAAGGGATAATTAGAATATATCTGAGCAATGACAGAGGCAATTGATTCCTTGTGCAAGACTAGAAGAGAACAGTTTAATGTAATGTAAGTCACACAGGATCACACAGTGACAATGGATCACAAGCATTTCCTATTGTTCAAGATTCAGTGTCACAAAACAAATCTTGCTATACTCTTGAAACCTGGTCAAATGGAATGGATGCGCAGCCACTGGTTGTATTTTACATATAG
This sequence comes from Anolis carolinensis, assembly GCF_035594765.1. Classification (NCBI taxonomy): domain Eukaryota; kingdom Metazoa; phylum Chordata; class Lepidosauria; order Squamata; family Anolidae; genus Anolis; species Anolis carolinensis. The sequence goes on along the minus strand of NC_085841.1, from coordinate 211,508,589 downwards.
GAAATAAAACTGCTTGAAAAGTAAGGGCAAAGATGTTGCTCCAAGGTGGATATTGAAGTTGATAAGAGATTATCATTAAAGGATGCTGATGCAGCCAGTTATTAATGTTATTCCATCATGTTGATAGAAGGACATGGTATCAAGGGGCTCTCACCATTGTGCCATAGTCATTCTTTTTTAATTCTGCTTATCAGCTTACAAAGAACAATAATAAGAAAAACCCTGCACTTAGGCATATGATTTAAAGTCACGACTCAAAAGGAAACGAGGTGGTGAAAGAAGAGGAAAAACACAAATTCGGGGATGAATTATTTCTTATAAAGAAATGAAGGAAGCTGATGAAACCATTGATCATATCCTTAGATGCTGTAAGAAAATCGTACAGACAGACTACAAACAGAGGCACAACTATGTGGCCCAAATGATTCATTGGAATTTATGCCTCAAGTACCACCTGCCAGCAGTAAAGAACTGGTGGGATCACAAACCTTCAAAAGTATTGGAAAATGAGCACGCAAAGATACTGTGGGACTTCCGAATCCAGACTGACAAAGTTCTGGAACACAACACATCAGACATCACAGTTGTGGAAAAGAAAAAGGTTTGGATCATTGATGTCGCCATCCCAGATGACAGTCGCATTGACGAAAAACAACAGGAAAAACTCAGCTGCTCAGGACCTCAAGATTGAACTTCAAAGACTCTGGCAGAAACCAATGCAGGTAGTCCCGGTGGTGATGGGCACACTGGGTGCCGTGCCAAAAGATCTCAGCCGGCATTTGGAAACAATAGACATTGACAAAATTACGATCTGCCAACTGCAAAAGGCCACCCTTAGCATTGGAAAGGTTTGTCTCTTGTCTGGGAGGCATCCTTTGTTCAGAGTCATTAGCCGTCCTTGGGGCTCCTCTGTCCTCAGAGTGTTGCTTCCCATCTGCTGTTCTGATTTTTGAGTTTTTTAATACTGGTAGCCAGATTTTGTTCATTTTCATGGTTTCCTCCTTTCTATTGAAGTTGTCCACATGCTTGTGGATTTCAGTGGCTTCTCTGTCTAGTCTGACATGATAGTTGTTGGAGTGGTCAAGCATTTCCAAGAGACAAACCTTTCGAATGCTAATTAGGATGATTAACTGAAACATCAGCGCTGGCTTCCAACTGACGAAGGACTCTTGTCACACCCTGGACTCTCCACAGATATATATTTACCTTCCTTGCCTAGTTTATCCATGCCTCACAACCTCTGAGGATGCCTGCCATAGATGTGGGTGAAACATCAGGAGAGAATACTTCTGGAACATGGCCACACAGCCCGAAAGACATACAACAACCCTAAAATGTGTTTGTGTTGTCTAAATTTACCCCCACGTATGAGATTTGTATGCATCGCAGCTGGCTCTCCAATTCAGGTGGTGCTTGGAAGGTACTTAGTGGAACATGGGCCTGAGCTTTAATGTCAGTGAATATAACCTATCACATTCCTTCCTAATAATAAATGTGATAAATGATGCCTATCCTGCAAGTATTTTGTGTTTTTCTTTCTCGTCTAATGTTAGTGTTACACCAAAAGAGAAAAGTAATAATACATTCAGCTCAGATATCATGACAAACTGCTATGAAATGGGATAGCTGAAATGCTTTTGAATAGACACAGATGAATAAAAATGGTCCATTTATTACAGAGCTATTATATCTTTACTATGTTTTGATTTATTTTGAGTGTGTGTGTGACAGAGAGAGGGAGGAGGGAGGGAAGGAGAAAGAGGGAGAGTACACAGATATAAGTACATCCACACACAGAGAGGAGAAATGAAAATCAAGCTACTCTTTGCTCCTTGACATTGCTCTAAATTAGGCCATATTTATGACACATATCCCCCCAAAGCTGTTTTAAAAGAGTACGATTTTGTTATATATTAATATGAATTAAATGTGAGTTATATACTAGTACAAAAGCTCCGAGGGTGTTTCTGTTATGTACTGCTGCTGGGTTATGTGCTTTCTACTATTTGGTCATCAGCTAGCTATCAGCTGTTTTCATCCTCTGTGTGGAATAAGGTCATAGCATTGTGGATCTGAGTCCCGGTGGCGAAGTGTGTTAAAGCACTGAGCTGCTGAACTTGCAGACCAAAAGGTCGCAGGTTCAAATCCCGGGAGTAGAATGAGCGCCCGCTGTTAGCTCCAGCTTCTGCCAACCTAGCAGTTCGAAAACATTCCAATGTGAGTAGATCAATAGGTACCGCTCCAGCGGGAAGGTAACAGCGCTCCATGCAGTCATGCCGGCCACATGACCTTGGAGGTGTCTACGGACAACGCCGGCTCTTTGGCTTAGAAATGGAGATGAGCACCAACCCCCAGAGTCAGACATGACTGGACTTAATGTCAGGGGAAAACCTTTACCTTTACCTATTGTGGATCTAAAAATCCCCACTCTGTGGAGGAAATCTCTCTTGTTTTTGGATCCAACCGTGTGCCCTGTTTACATGTTATTAAACTAACTGATCTAACAAGACACATTTTAGTGTTTCAGCAAGATTGCAGAAGAAATTGGATTTTCTGTATTGTTTTAGCCTGTGGGTCTTGGCAAAATAGGCTTGTCAGGCTGGAAGTCTTGTATTTTTTGAAATTCCAGGGTGAAACCAGGAGTGGAGTGTCGCACCCCAGACCTGGAGCTATCTATGACCAGAGCATCACATAAGAGTCCAGAGTAAAGGCAAACAGTTTATTGTAAAAAGCACACAAAAGATATATAGTAAAAAGCAGGAATAAGGAAAGAAGGTATAAAATCCAAAAAGTCAGCAATCAAATGTTTCTTGTAAATCCCAAAGCAAGGCAGTTCAAGAATAGTCCCCAAACCCAAAAGCAACTTGAATCTGATAGGGAACTGGAAAATATAGATATTCATACATATGTTGTATGCATATTGAAAGGTAAAGCTTTCCCCTGACGTTAAGTCCAGTCATGTCTGACTCTGGGGGTTGGTGCTCATCTCCATTTCTAAGCCGAAGAGCCGGCGTTGTCCGTAGACACCTCCAAGGTCATGTGGCCCGCATGACTACATGGAACGCCGTTACCTTCCCGCCGGAGCGGTACCTATTGATCTACTCACATTGGCATGTTTTTGAACTGCTAGGTTGGCAGGAGCTGGAGCTAACAGCGGCCGCTCACGCCGCTCCCGGGGTTTGAACCTGGGACCTTTCGGTCTCCAGCTCAGTGCTTTAACGCACTTCACCACCGGGGCTCCTGTATGCATATTAGAAGCACTGAAATGAGGAAAAATCAGACTTTTTGTGGGTTAGATTCTTAGGGATGCACAAGCTGGCGGGACAGGGAAGAGAAGGGAGGCCTGTTATCTATACAGTACATTCCAGTGCGAGATGGTCCCTGGTATGGCTAATGGAGGGAGAGTGGACTTCTCTCCCCTGACAAGTCAAAATAGGCCCCTGATTGATGTCTGTATCTGAACCCTAGTTATCTCGAACTTGCTGCAAACTGCTTTCAGAGTGTCTTAGATAGGAAAATGATGAGACATGCATATATATATATGCCCTGTGTATGTAGAAAAGGTAAAATGAGCTTTTTATGATGTGTAAAGTGATGTAGTGATGATGATACGTATGTAGAAGTATGTTCTTTGTTAGTCGTATCCTGAAAATGTATAAATAAAGGAGGACAGCCCTTCGTCCTCTACTCAAGTGCCTTTTGGAGCAATCCACGCTAGAGTCAGTTCCAGTTGGTTTTCCTTAAACCATTCCTTTTTTGAGCCTCCCAAAAGGATTTCTTTTGGTATTATTTCTCCTATCGGCCACAACAAATCCATAAGGAAAAATTGAACAAGGATATACAACATGAACATGGAAAAAACTCCCAGAATACTTGAATCCCAAAACTAGGGCAAGAACTAGAGAACCCAGGCCTGACTGTAACTTAAAAGCCACATTGCCTGAACTGAAAAACAAGGAGCCCTTAGGGCCTAATATACAGACATGAAAGCATGATGTCTCTCCTGGAACTTTCGCTTCCCACGGAGGCATGTTGAGAGGCGTGTTGATCTATGAAGCTGGCTATCTGCTTGAATTTGAAGGCAAGCCTTCTGGTTTAGGTCAATGTCACTAGTTGTGTTTCCATGATACTTTCTCATTAATTCATCTTCACTAGACTCCTTATCTGGAGAGGATGATTCCTCCCATGAATGGCCTTGAAGGCCTGGAGGATCAGAGGCAATTATATTCTCAGGCCCATCTGTGCCTGTGTCTAAAGCAGTTTCACTGTCTGGCTCTGCATGAGAATGGCCTTCTGCATGAGAATAAATCCCAGGGTCTGCATCAGAATAAATGCCAGGAATTCCCACAATCCCACCATCAGTGAACTCATCAGCGCTACAACATGGGGTTCCTGTGATATCAGAGAGCTTATCCTTATGATGTCACTGAGCAAAGGTCAGTACTGACACCAGAACTGGGAATAATAGGGATAAATGGGCCTTTTTGGTGTGCTGATATTGATATGCACATATACATTTAGCTCAGAATGAGTAGAAATGGGTGTTCTTGCTTTAAAGCTACCTTGCGTTCAAAAATAAAAAAAACGTTCACCATCTTCAATGCTGGTCTCCTTGAGATTTATCATTCTGCTTGGAGAAGAGAATTGCAGGAATTCCCTGACCCTTCAGAAGGCTTCAGAATAGCCTGGCAACCCTATACAAAATGGAGAGATTTGTTAGTAGCCTGTTTGGGAGCGGTTACTGCTGGACAACAGTAATTGATCATCTGGTATGATTTATTTCAGCTACTCTCATATAATGTTTGCATTTTTCAGAAATCCCCCTCCTACTTTGTTCCAACCGGAAAGCTGGTCCAGAGGATTCAACCACTTCATCTCCCAGTAAGTAGAGTCCCTTTCTGCTTTTAGCTGCTTACTCTGCAAAATGCTGCAGAATGATTTGTGGAAAACCTTGAAAGCCACATTTTTCCTAGCTCAACAAGAATGCTTTTTTAAACTTTCATTTACATTAGAAAATAGCTCGGCACAAATTGTCATCTTTCATGGTTTTGACAACAAAACAGAAATCTAACCCATTTCGCATATGTTATGATCTACTCTTGAAATAAGTTCATTTATCTCAACTCTTTTGTGCTTCTATTTTTCCTTATTTATTTGTTACATTTATGTCCTAATTTTCTATCAAATGAAATCAGTATTAACTGATTTTTCTATGAGCTGGAAATAATATCCTTAGGAGAGGGACAGTCCATGAGACTATAACGTAGTCTATACAGCACCACTCAACACTAGCAATATTTCTAAAATGCTGTTGGTTCAGTTGTGGTTCATACTTTAGTTTGTACTTTATGTCAAAGACGAGCAACTACAGAGGGGCTGGGGTGGAGGACATTTTTGGTCAGACTTTTTACATTTTGGAAACGAGACCTGAGAAATCTTCTGATGCTCATGTCCTAATTTCTGACTGCTTTCCTAGCAAACCGAAGAGGTTGGAGTTTGATATTTTTAAGACAAAGTATTTGGGAAGTATTCTGGTTTTTTGGGGAGGGATATGTGTGGGAGAGAGTGGGCACTTTGAAGGGTACAGCCACCCCTTATTTCTGTGACTGGATCTACACTGCTCTATGTCCCAGGATCTGATCCCAGATTATCTGCTTTCAACTGGATTATACAAGACTAGACTGCCAGATAATCTGGGGCTCCTTCCACAGAGCTGAATAAAATCCCACATTTTTTGCTTTGAACTGGAATATGTGTTAGTGTAGACTCCAATAACCCAGTTCAAAGCAGATATTGTAGGATTTTCTGCCTTGATATTCTGGGTTATATGGCTGTGTGGAAGGGCCCTAAAATAAGCAGATAATCTGGGATCAGATCCTGGGATATAAGATACTTTAGACCCAACCTCCGTTTGTTGAATAATAGGTAACCTACAGAAAGATGGACTAAAACATTTGACCAGCTGAAGCAAAGAACAAGATGGAGTTTTCTTTGATCCATTTACAGAAGTCAGCCAGAGTGGCAATGAATCTTACTGGATTACAATTCCTCAAAAATCCCTTGAACCTATCCTGTATACAAGAAAATTACAAGAATTTTAGCCAAAATGCTATTTATTTTGTTTTTTAAAATATTCATTTACTGTATATACTCGAGTATAAGCCTAGTTTTTCAGCCCTTTTTTAAAGACTGAAAAAGCCCCCCTCGGCTTATACTCGGGTGAGGGTCCTGGTTGGCTTATATTTGGGTCAGCTTATACTCGAGAATATATGGTACATTTATTATTTTTCTCTATTATTATTGGCATTATTACATTTATTATTTTTCTCTATTATTGTTGCTACTATTACATTTATTTTACTTTATTTTTATTTTTATTATTAATACATTTATTATTTCACTCTGATCTTATTATTATTATTGCATTTATTATTTTATTCTATTTATTATTACATGTATTATTTTCCTGTATTTATTAGTAGTAGTATTACATGTATTATTTTACTCTATTATTATTAAAAGGATGCATATGCACATTTACATTGAAGAAGATGAGAATAATGATTTGATCAGAGTTGGACAGTCTTATCTTAAATTTGAGCTTTATGTAAATATTCAAAAACATTTAACCTACTGATGCTTCAATTAATGGAATTTTAGTGGTATCTATTCTTATTTCTGAAATTTACCACCCTCGGCTTATACTGGAGTCAATGTTTTCCCAGTTTTTTTGTGGTAAAATTAGGTGCCTCGGCTTATATTCGGGTCGGCTTATACTTGAGTATATACAGTATATTCATAAGCAATGTAGGTGGGATTATTTGACGCTTTTTCCTCTGGACATTGTGAGAGGCCAAGAATTAATGGCTAAATCATATCACTTGGTGAGCTTCCAGGCTGGAGCAGGGACTTTAATCCAGCACATCTTCTCCTCCTGCTGGAGAGCACTGAATAAACTGGGGTTTTGTTTCTTTCTTGTGGCAGGGAACAACCTTAGCTTATGGAAACATTTGCTACATTCTATAGTCAGTAGTATCATTTTTTAAAGATTTTTTAAATTGTTGTTTGTTTTATCCCACTCCCACTGTCCCACGCTCCCCTCCTTATACATACACTTTAGTATCATAACCCTTGAATACCAGCTAAAGAACATGATGGAAAAACTTCCTTGCTCTCCTTTTTGTAAGCAACTGAAATGTTTGGAAGCTTCTGTGTTTGTAAGACTAGACAGCTCCTCATATTTATAAAAGTAACCAATGTGTAGGAAGAAAAATACACACAATTACACCAGACAGCAACTTATATGACCTCCATCCAAGGTGGCCATGGCCAATGATATGAGTTTGTGGGATTTGCAGTCCAAAACATTTGGAGGGACAAGGTACCTCATCCTGATAATACAGCATAGCAAGTTTGTTTCCATGAAGACATAGCTATTACAGCAAATGTTAAGATGCCTGTTATAGATACTCAGACACATTCAGCCCCCATAATTATGCTGAAAATTATAGAACTATGCAGCACAATTTGAAAGGTTTTTTTTTATTTTCCTGGTTTGAAAGTGTTATTCCTGTTTAATTGTATGGTACAGTAGAGTCTCACTTATCCAACATAAACGGGCCGGCAGAATGTTGGATAAGCGAATATGTTGGATAATAAGGAAGCATTAAGGAAAAGCCTATTAAACATCAAATTAGGTTATGATTTTACAAAAGAAGCACCAAAACATCATGTCAGGCAACAAATTTGGCAGAAAAAGTAGTTCAATACGCAGTAATGCTATGTAGTAATTACTGTATTTATGAATTTAGCACCAAAATATCACGATATATTGAAAACATTGACTACAAAAACGCGTTGGATAATCCAGAACGTTGGATAAGCGAGTGTTGGATAAGTGAGACTCTACTGTACTTACTTTGAAAGTAGTTGTTATACTCCAGAAACTTCATTTTCGTGGCTGCCACAAACTACATATGTTGAATTGGTTGAGACTTGATAAGATATTCATTGAAAAATTATAGCAAAATGTGCTGCAGGATGTCCCACAAAAACAACGTTTTTTGCAGTTTAATAAACTTTTTCCATGTTTTTATGATAGAACTAACTAGGGAATTACATTTACAACCCAGGAAAAAAAATCATTTAACGGCATGAGTGGCCGCTGTTAGCTCCAGATTCTGCCAACCTAGCAGTTCGAAAACATGCCAATGTGAGTAGATCAATAGGTACCGCTCTGGCGAGAAGGTAACGGCTCTCCATGCAGTCATGCTGGCCACATGACCTTGGAGGTGTCTATGGACAATACCGGCTCTTCGGCTTAGAAATGGAGATGAGCACCACACCCCAGAGTCAGACATGACTGGACTTAACGTCAGGGGAAACCTTTACCTTTTAATCTTTTAAAAAATCTAGTGTGCACCGATTCCATGTTGGGGGAATCCAAAATCTTGTCAGCAACCAAAAACCTCTTTATGGAGTCTGAGGAAACACATCAAAGAATGATTGTGTTTTGAGATGTGGCTATATTTGGCTATTTCAAAACGAACATTGCTCATTCCCATGGAAATGTATCTCCTAGCTTTATGTGTAAGATGGTTAGAATTATAGGGGAGCTGAAACAGCCCCGTGTTTAGGGTGGGATGAATGAACCATTGCACATTCATCATTATACTACTGAGATACCACTGGATAGGGAAAAGTAGGAGTAACAGTTTATACTCAGGAAACAGCCCAGGGGATTGACAGTGTGTTAGTCACTGGTTTGAGTATGATCCAGGCTAAATTTAAAGTAGAAGGGTAAATAAATGGTTTATTTGGGAGAGTTTAATGTTTTATGAGTGAGTACCTATAGTTTAACTGGTATTTGACTGTTTGTTGGGCGACTACTTTGAGTGGCATAGACTTCATGTACAGTAGAGTCTCACTTATCCAACACTCGCTTATCCAACGTTCTGGATTATCCAACGCATTTCCGTAGTCAATGTTTTCAATACATTGTGATATTTTGGTACTAAATTCGTAAATACAGTAATTACTACATAGCATTACTGTGTATTGAACTACTTTTTTTGTCAAATTTGTTGTATTACATGATGTTTTGGTGCTTAATTTGTAAAATTATAAATTAATTTAATGTTTAATAGGCTTTTCCTTAATCTCTCCTTATTATCCAACATATTCGCTTATCCAACGTTCTGCTGGCCTGTTTACGTTGGATAAGTGAGACTCTACTGTATTTTGTTTCAGCAAAGGAGTTGGTCCCTCATATTGCTAGACAGCAGTCAAACCCCAAAGCTGTGGTGAAGCTGGTATGAACCTCTATCTGTATCTTATAAATTATACTTCTGGAAAAGAAATGACTGCAGTAGTCACTATTTCCTAGCACTTTGAGGTGGACACGGAAAATGTTTAAGACATCATTAAACTAAAAGGGTTACTGTTAAATAATTGTAGGTATCTATCTATCTTTCCTCTTCCTTTTCTACCTTTCCTTGAACCCAAGAAGCTGTTTTCAAAATGTATGACAAGCAGTGAATCATTGTTTATTGAGGGGTTGGTTTCCACTTAAAAAGTTTTTTTTCTTTAAAAAAAAGAGTGGGTAATAAAAGCATCAGGCTGTACAGCATTGAACTGTTCAGCCATTAGTGATAATTGGCTCATTTATATGCATTAGTTATGCATTTGTCAATGCCTGACTTGTGACAGCTTCGCTTTGATAAATTAAAGACAGTGATTGTAACACGTCCATTCTGCCTTTTATCCCCATGTTAGGACCTTGCCCGATGTTCCTGTCGCCCTTGTGATGAGTAGTTGACTTTTCGATAATTCCCATTATCTGCCTCCTTCCTGATGCCAAATGTCATTTGCATAATAAGCGTATCTGTGGTCCAGACCTCTGTTGTTACATCGAAGGGAGTGTGCATCTTCAGACAAGTGTATTTTGAATTCGGCTTAGGACTAACAATGATCTCTTCCCTGGCTAGCCAATCTTTTTAGCGTATTTCGTACAAAGCTAGTGCTTTGCTCCAGATGTCTGTTTTCCTTCCACCACAACCCACACCAAAAATTTTGTAATGTATATAAGTTTAGTTCAGCAGGTTCTATTTATGTATACAGTAGAGTCTCACTTATCCAAGCCTCGCTTATCCAAGCTTCTGGATTATCCAAGCCATTTTTGTAGTCAATGTTTTCAATATATCGTGATATTTTGGTGCTAAATTTGTAAATACAGTAATTACAACATAACATTACTGTGTATTGAACTACTTTTTCTGTCAAATTTGTTATATAACACTTTTGTTTTGTTTTTATATTGTTCTGTTCGGGCTTGGCCCCATGTAAGCCGCCCCGAGTCCCTTCGGGGATATGGGGCGGGGTAGAAGAATAAAATAATAATAATAATAAAAAATTTATTATGACACAGCAAACAAGATAGATATGCTGGATTTCATATCACAAAATCACAAGTCGAACACTTCCCAAGTGTCTAGGACTGTGTGATGTATTTTCGGATGATGCTCTCAGATCCCAGCAGGGTGGCCTTTTGCAGTTGGCAGATCATAATTTTGTCAATGTCTTGTTTCCAAATGCCGGCTGAGATCTTAGGGCACGGCATCCAGTGTGCCCATCACCACCGGGACCACCTGCACTGGTTTATTATTATTATTATTATTATTATTATTATTATTATTATTATTATTATTATATAACATGATGTTTTGGTGCTTAATTTGTAAAATCATAACCTAATTTGATGTTTAATAGGCTTTTCCTTAATCCTTCCTTATTATCCAAGATATTCACTTATCCAAGCTTCTGCTGGCCTGGATAAGTGAGACTCTACTGTAGTTATAAAACAGAGTCTTGGTCAGGAGCTATTTTTAGTAGCTGAGCACTGGATAAGATGCCTTGACCCACCTAATAGTATAGGCAAATCTAGAGGTCATAATGCTCAATGCCAAAGACATTGTAAAACTACAACTACAACTCCCAGGATTCAATAGCATTGAGCTATGATAATTAAAGTGGTGTCAAACTGCATTAATTCTACAATGTAGATAACACCCTGAGACCCTGATTTGGTCACTGTGCTCTTTTCAGACAGGAGTACAATATATTTTGTACTGTGATAACTTAAACTAGAAAGTTTTCTTTAAAAAAAACACACACAGCAACTAACCATCCTAGGGTAGTTTTACCCAGACTTCCAAACTATATGAATATTAATACAGCATTAATCTCATATTACAGCAAATTCTTGTTCATTTAATTTGAAATCTTGAAATGAAGATCAAGTTGCTAGACCTTGAATTCTATCCCACAGTATTCATTCTCTAGGAAAAGAACAGAACTCCCAAGCTAGCCTCTCTCAAGCCTGGTAAAATGGAGATATTCAATTAGCTGGCAAGTGCTTTGAAGTTCAAAACTCTTTTAAAAGTTTTGCTCACTTTGAAGTACTGAACTGATAAAAGGCTTTGCTAACTGAAACTGGACATTTCTTGATCAAATGTCACTGCAAAGAAGCTGGCTGAAAAGGCACATTCTAGTTTATAACTATCCAACTTTCCAAAAGACTATTTCCTAGACACTGAGTCAAAGCCAGCTTCATCACAACTATGCTAGATTACATTGGTAGACTGAAAAAAGTGATGACATCTCATCCAAATACACAGTCCTTGGTCTGAATTTGGAGAAAAATTAGAGCTACACATTGAGGCAGTTTGAATTCTGAAATACTCCAAAATCTGAACTTGTCCACATGAGTCAATGACATATGACATTTTTTCTTTCTGATGGTCCAGTGCAGTTAAACTATGATGTACAAAATTATTCTTAATACTAGCTAAACCCGGTCATGCTTGGCTGTGGCTCAGTATGATATGTAATGAATGTGTAAATAATAATAGTATTATTGTGAACATAGATTCACCGAGAAAACACATCATTCAGCTTCAATTCCCTGCTTTGCGTTGCTGTGTCTATGTGGAATGAAATGAAAGGAAGGGAAAAGAGGGTTTTTTTTAACCAAAAATAATTTTTATTGTAAAGCTAGTGGACTGTCTATATTTTTGCTTTGTCCATTTTCTGCATAAACATTTAACTCAGACGGTTTACCACTCTGAAGCATACGACATATATTTGCCCTTGAGAGAAGCCTCAAATTTCTATCCACACACTTGCAAAGATTGCCCCTGCGCTTTTTTGATAGTCACTGCGAATGCAAGGCATATTGGTAATTGTAATTGTTTGTACTCGAATGCCATGTCAGTTGGAATGAGTGGGATTCCCTGGGCAATCATCCCCCACTCCTGCGTGTATGTAGAGTTGCCCATAATAAATAATAAATAATAAATAAAACTTTATTTATACCCCGCCACCATCTCCCCGCGGGGACTCGGGGCGGCTTACATGGGGCAGAGGCCCAAACAACATTGAACAAAACATAGGCAACATAATACAAATCACACTATAAAAAGATAAAACAGTAATACAATATGTCAATTAAAACAAAAATACAGGATAAAAAATTGCATTTAAAACACATAAATGGTAAAATCATAATAAAAACGGGATAGATTATTAAAAACCCATGTTGGGTCTGTGTGCCAAGTTTTAATCCAGATCTGTTGTTGGCTAGGTTCAGTGCACTCTGGATAAGGGAGAACTACAATTCCCATAATCAGTGTCAATTCCAACATACCACAACAGTTCAGTTGGTCATGGGGCTTCTCTGTTCCATTGTTGGTGGTGGTCACAATTTCTCTGGATGTAGGTGAAATATAACACTTAGAAATCAAGGTCAATAGCCTCCTAACTTATCCAGTATTTTGGGGAGTCTGTGTGCCTTGTTTTGTCCTGGTCCATCATTTGTGTGGGTCTCTGTGGTCTGTTGAAGTTGGAGCTGAATCAGATGAAGGTACTGCAAATCTCATCATTTGTGGTCCATCCTCCTCCCATCGGCACTAGAATGTGAAGTGGGTAGTGGAGTGTCTGTGTGCTGAATCTGGCCCATGTCCATCGTTCGTAGGGGTTGCAATCGTCTGTGGGAGCTGTTTCGGGTGAAGGTGCTACAAATTCCATCATCCGTGGTCTGTCCTCCTCTAACCACAGCAGGACATAAAGTGGTTCATGGGGGGCTCTGTGTGCCGGGTTTGGTCTTGATCTGTCATTGGTGATCCAATGTGGTCTGTGGAGGCTGAAGTGATTGTACGTACTGCATATCCCATCAACCGTGGTTCTCCCTCCCTCAAACTAATTTTACTCCAAAAACACGTGCATATTGGAATGCAATGTTGTGTCAAAATTTCAAGTTAATCAGCCACTACTTTTTGAGTTCTGCGTGCACAAATATACACAGGCTGTATTTTTATATATAAAGATTGTGTAACAGAGACATCAGAAGAGCTGCAAGGCCAAGAACAAGCCATGAGAGTAAAGACAAAGATCCACCCAGACGAAAAGTGGTCTTCCCCTACATCAAGGGAACTACTGACCGCATTGGGAAGCTGATGAAGAAACACAATCTACAAACTATATGACCAAAATATGAATATATTATGTGTAGGTATGAATGAGAGAAATGAATGAAAGCTAATAATTTTGAAAACATCAGTCTGTAGATTAAGACCTGCAAACCATTAACTACCTGCTTGCTGAATTGCAATTAAAAGTTGCTAATAAGACCTGAAATAGTTGGCCTGTCTGGTAAACTGTGACAGTGATAAGAGAAATGTTTACATCAAGTTAAGGAAATGTTTACAACTATTAAGAAGGAAGTCAACACATAGCTGCTTGTGTTTGCTAACACCAATCAAGCAGAATCGACATCTGGAGCCAGGATATTCCAGGGTGGAAGACATCTATAATTCATTTACAACTTTGGGGACAACATCAGCAAAATATTGCGATATAAGTGTCCTTATGACAGTCCAGAAAGTGTGACAGACAGAGACGCTGTTCACCCGCTATGCTCCGCTCCATTGGGAAGGAGAGATAGTGTATGTGTCAGATCTGCTATGGGAAAGCGGGATTCTGGTCAATTTTTGGGGCTTCTTTTTCTCATGGGAAGAGAAAGGAGTGTGTTGGAGATTTTGGAGTTTTGAAGTTTTGGTGTTTTGGCATTTTGGAACTACAGTAGAGTCTCACTTATCCAAGCTAAACTGGCCGGCAGAAGCTTGGATAAGCGAATATCTTGGATAATAAAGAGGGATTAAGGAAAAGCCTATTAAACATCAAATTAGGTTATGATTTTACAAATTAAGCACCAAAACATCATGTTATACAATAAATTTTACAGAAAAAGTAGTTCAATATGCAGTAATTGTATGTTGTAATTACTGTATTTACTAATTTAGCACCAAAATATCACGAAATATTGAAAACATTGACTACAAAAATGGCTTGGATAATTTAGAGGCTTGGATAAGTGAGGCTTGGATAAGTGAGACTCTACTGTATGTGTTGGCAGGCAGCAGTGGAAGCTGGGTCTGGCCTATGCAGGTGCTTCTTCAAGGAGGGAGAAAGGATATGGTAATATTTGTGTGCATGAAGATGGATGCATGTTGTGTGTGAATCCTGAGTGTAAATGTAACCCCCCCCCCTTTGTTTGTTTGTTAGGCAATGTAACTGTAGATTGTTTGTGAATCCAATATAGTTGCATAGAATCTGTATGTCTGTATGTGTAATGTCATTCTTTGTTGTTCTGTAAATGTTCTGCTATACCTCTCAGACTGAAATTGCAATAAAAAGAACCTATGCTTCAAAGTTATTGATACGTTAGTCATAACAACTGTCTACAGGCCCACCAAGAAAATCCAACAAATGCTACGTTCAGAGAAGGACAAGATGGATCCTCTCACCTCTGCAGGAGTCTACCATATACCATGCAGCTGTGGACAAGTCTACATAGGGACCACCAAACGCAGCATTGCCCAGACACGAATCAAGGAACATGAAAGACACTGCAGACTCACTCAACCAGAGAAATCAGCCATAGCAGAGCAATTGATGAACCAACCTGGACACAGTATATTATTTGAGAAAACAGAAATGCTGGACTAGTCTAATAACTACCATGTCAGACTACACAGAGAAGCCACTGAAAGCCACAAGCATGTGGACAATCCCAACAGAAAGGAGGAAACCATGAAAATGAACAAAATCTGGCTACCAGTATTTTAAAAACTCTGAAATCAGAACAGTAAATAAAGAACAATACTCTGAAAACAGACATGAATTAATCAGGGCCAGCTAACACCTCTGAACAAAGGATTCCCCCGGGCAGGAAGAAGCCACGCCTTGAAGCTGGCAAGGCCATTAATGCTAATCAAGGTGATTAATTACAACATTCACACTGGCCTCCAACAAACAAGAGTTCTTTCTCCCACCCTGGACCTCCCACAGATAAATAAACCCCATTTGCTTAGTTTTCCAATATACCTCACAACCTCTGAGGGTGCCTGCCATAGATGTGGGCAAAACATCAGGAGAGAATGCTTCTGGAACATGGCCATTCAGCCTGGAAAATGCTCAACCCAATGATTCTGGCCATGAAAGCCTTCGACAAGTTTATGGGCATGTGGTGTCTATAAAACAGAAATGAATTTCATATTAGACTTGGGTCTCATCTCTGTGCTACGTAATGATATATGCAACAACTTCCTGCATTAGACCCAGGTTGAAACTCTCCTTTTTATATATTTACAGTGTTTTTACCCTTGTTCGTGTGCATTTAGCATTACATTTGTCCTGCTTTTATGTGGTTTTATCAACTTATGCATCTGCTGTGCTTTTCTCTGCTGAGCAGATTGTGTCTTTGGATTGTAATAAAGATTGATTTAAAACATAAATGAATTTCATATTTAGACTTGAGTCCCATCTTTGTGCTATTTCATGATATATGCAATACAAGTATTCCAAAATCTCCAAAATCTGTAATCATAATCATCATCATCATCATCATCATCATCATCATCATTTAATTACTTATTAATCGCCCTCCATCCAAGATGCTCTAGGCGATTTACAAGATAAAATTGTAAAGGATAAAAACATACATACAAATATTGATAAAATTAACATAGATCAAAAGCTCTAGTAAAGAGCCAGGTCTTGCTTGGTCCCAAGCATTTTGGATATGGGATACCTCTACTTTTGCTACTAATAAGCAACTATATAGTGTTTTTCGGAGAGTACCACCTGCTTTGCAACCCACCTCTTGTTTTGCACAATGAAACGATTGGCTTGAAGTCACTTGAAGTCACTGATGCATTTGAAGACATCCAGTCTGGAATATGAATGGAAGTGTTGTCAATGATTAACATATAGAGTTGGGATTTTTCCTCAGGATAGCCGTTCCGTTGTTGTGAGTGGTGCAATTCCCAGCAGTTGACACTACTTTTGTGAGTAAGAAAACATAATTTTGGTCCAAAGTACTGCAACAAAATGTTGTGAGGGTCTATATATTGAATGAATACGGCCACAGACCAGGAGTTTAAAACATTAAAAGCAGAAAGTCCAAGATATTCAACCATCCTAATCGGCTTCATATATGACACTTAATTAAAATCTGTGGAAATAGATATTAAAATGAGTTGGTTAAAATATCATCCACTAAAATCTTCCGCAATCTATCTCTTTAATTTTATGGCTGCAGCACACAATTTAGCCACTCTAAAAGTGTGTGATGAGTCATGGGCCATGTAGTCCCGTTCCTGGCACTGTTGTGCTAGATGAGGAGGAAAACTGGGGTTTCTCACCGTTTCAGTCAGAATTGGAACCTTCCCAGCCAGATTTGGAAACCTTGCACCTGCAAGAGATTTGTCTTCCAGAAGTCTGTCAAACAAGCCCTGAGCCTAAATCTCCTACGTTTTCTCGCCATGAGTTTTGTAAACAACAGAGGGGAGTTCAAGCAGCCTCTCGCAGGAGTGCTAGGATAGCTGCTAAGCATTCAGCTGATTAAGTCTGCTTTCCATGAGAAACTTTAAGGAGTCACACATCTGGACTCAGAGAATAGCTTTCGTTTCTGGTTCTCCAGAGAACTGCTCTTTGGCGGGAAAACGAGACCCTATTTAGGGGTTTTACCCACAAAGGGATCTTGCGGAGTCAATTCGTCAGCTACCGGAGTAGCGTGTGTGGACAGCTACTCCGTTTCCAAGCCTCGTTCCTGTTTCAAGCCTTGTTCCCGATTTCAAGCCTTCGTTTCCAGCCTTGTTTTACTCTCCGGATCTTGCCTTGTTTTCCGGACCTCGCCAAGTAATTCCACGGATCCTATTCTTGCTCCTCGTTTCCTTGCTGCCTCGAATCAAGCCTTGTGTTTCAAGAATCAAGTTATTTTCTAGCCTTGCTCAAGTTCATGGACTAAGGACCTTGTCATCTCCCCTCACTTGCTTGGCAAGTGAGTGTTTCGGTTATTGGATTACAACTTTGGACCTTAATATTTCATATTGGACATTGCTTCTTTGGACTAATTTTGACCTTTCCTGAAAGGTCTACTCCTGGACTAATTCATACGCTTGCTTTTATTAACTTTACATATTTCCTTAATAAAGATATTAGATAGATTCTGGCCTCTGTGTATGGTTATTGGTGCTCTGCTGCCTGGGTCGTGACAAAGTGATCCATGATTCCCTATAATCTATTGGATGGTTTAAATAATATTCATTATTTCTGCAAACCAACCCTGCATTAGTGCTGATGGCATAACATTAAATTTGGCCAAGGTGAAGGATTTCCCGAATATCTGAATGTCTAGATTGGGTTAGTTACTTGTTGAAATAAACAACAACATGCTATTTTTAATTTTTAGGTAGAGGGTATGTATTGAACAATGTCCATGCCATAAGTAGAGGCAGATGTTCCTTGACACTGGGAAAAAATGTTCCACTCTTTAGTCCAGTCCATTGGCCCCACTTCATTTAGTCCTGTCCTCGACTTATGCACAAGTTCAACTAATACATGATAATATACTTTGCTCTCAAATGGAGATGTTGCTTTGAGTGTATGTGTGTGTGTGTATTTATGCACACACTTTAAAGCATGTAGAGCTAGCCCAGATTCCTCCTCTTGCTGTTAGTTACAATTGCCATCATCATCATCATCATCATCATCATCATCATCATCATCATCATCGTATTACCGTATTAATATTTCTCAACTCTTCTAATGATATTGGTAAGCTGGAAGTCCAAATGAGTTGTGAGTGGAAAGAGATCCCTATCTCTAATGGGATGGCTCTCAAACAGGCATTCTGCACATGGTAGAATAGATAGGATCCATGTTAGCAGTTGTAACATTAAAGCAAATACTTGCAACCATTGAGATAATAATCCTGTCCCATGCAATAATTTAAAGTAGTACAAATTAAGAATGCAGCAGAATGTGTTTAGAAAAATGGCCAATTGTATTAACATTCTTTGCCTTGCCATGTTTTCTGGAGGTTTCAAGGAGTGAATATGTTAGGAAAGAGGACAAATACAATAACCTCTATTTACACTACCTAACCAAATACTAATTTTAATTAACTAAGCAATGAGATTTTCAGGGGCAGACACATATTTTACCTTTATTCAATTAGTCATTAACTATCTTGCCTTTTTCAATTAATTAAGCGGCTGCAGTGTGGAGAAAAATAAAGAAATTAAGACAGTTGGACTACAAAGCTTTTGTAAATTTACCTGGGAGTACATTAACTGAAATCAGTCAGACTTACTTCTAGGTAGGTAAGAACAAAGAGTCAGTGTGGTGTGGTGGTTTGAGTGTTTGACTATGCCTCTGGAGATCAGTGTTCGAATCCCAACACAGCCATGAGAACCCACTGGGAGAGTCATACACTGTCAGGCAGGAAAACCTTGTCATAACTTAGCCTTACATTTGCCATTAATAGGAAATGACTTGAAGGCAAAAAGGGAAGCACAGGGTTGCACTGTTAGGTATGGGATCTCTTTATTTTATATGACTGTTGTATCTTTGTTCTTAATTTTTGCCATGTGTTTTAAACTGTTTATACTTTGTTTCTGTTTTGGGCTGTACCCTCATGTTAGCCGCCCCGAGTCCCTTCGGTGAGATGGTGGTGGGATAGAAAAAATAAGTTGTTATTATTATTATTATTATTATTATTATTATTATTATTATTATTATTTTATGACACAGCAAACAAGATAGACATGCTGGATTTCATATCACAAGTCGAACACTTCCCAAGTGTCTAGGACTGTGTGATGTATTTTCGGATGATGCGCGCAGATCCCAGTAGGGTGACCTTTTGCAGTTGGCAGATCGGGATTTTGTCAATGTCTATTGTTTCCAAATGCCGGCTGAGATTTTTTGGCACGCACCCAATGTGCCAATCACTACCGGGATCACCTGCACTGGTTTCTGCCAGAGTCTTTGAAGTTCAATCTTGAGGTCCTGATAGCGGCTGAGTTTTTCCTGTTGTTTTTCATCAATGCGACTGTCACCTGGGATGGCAGCATCAATGATCCAAACCTTTTTCTTTTCCACAACTGTGATGTCTGGTGTGCTGTGTTCCAGAACTTTGTCAGTCTGGATTCGGAAGTCCCACAGTATTTTAAGTGCTCATTTTCTATTATTATTATTATTATTATTATTATTATTATTATTATTGAAAATCATTGGCACTGTAATGCCAGCAATGTACTGGATTTAGGTCAATGTTGTACACCATATATATGAAACCTAGGAGATGTGATAACCATTTTCCTTCCCTTTCTTCACCATTGTACCATTGAAATTCATCAGCAAGTTGCTCCCATGAATGTTGGTGGCAAACTGGAAAGCAAAATGACCTTAACAGATTAGAGCGCTGGGCCAAAACTAACAAAATGAATTTCAACAAGGACTAATATAAGATACTACACTTAGGCAGAAAACATGAAATGCAAAGATGCTAAATGGGTGATGCCTGGCTCCACAACTATGTCATGTGAGAAAGATCTTGGAGTTTTAGTGGACAACAAGTTGAACATGAACCAACAGTGTGCCGCAGCAGCTAAAAAGTCAATGGGATTTTGGGCTGTATCAAAAGGAATATAGTGTCTAGATCGAGGGAAGTCATGGTGACCCTCTCTATTCTGCTTTGTTTAGACCTCACCTGGAATACTGTGTCCAATTCTGGGCACCTCAGTTCAAAAGAGATATTGACAAGCTGGAAGGTGTCCAGAGGAGGGCAACTAAAATGATCAAAGATCTGGAGACCATGCCCTATGAGGAGCAGGTTAAAGAGCTGGGTATGTTTAGCCTGCAGAAGAGAATGTTGAGAGGAGACATGATAGCCATGTATAAATATGTGAAAGGGTGTCATAAGGAAGAGGGAGCAGACTTGTTTTTTGCTGCCCTTGAAACTAGGACTAGGTGCAATGAGTTCAAATTACAGGAAAGGAGGTTCCACCTGAACATTAGGAAGAACTTCCTGACTGTAAGAGCTGTTGCAACAGTGGAACTCTCTGCCTTTGAGTCTGGTGGAAGTTCCTTCCATGGAAACTTTTAATCAGAGGCTGGATGGCCATCTGCCAGGAATACTTTGATTGTGCTTTTCCTGGATGGCAGAGGTTGAACTAGATGGCCCATGTAGTCTCTTCCAACTCTATGATTCTATGATGAAAACTATCATTGCCTTCCTGTTTTAATTATGTTTGTGGTTTGCATTGTAGGGTATGTGATGTGTGGTTTGTGGTCCAGGGGTTGCTCATCTCTGTTGTATACCCTTATATCTTTTGTTGGAAAGGACTTGTCTGTGCACAGAACCAAGTAGTTTGCTAGCCCAAATTCCAAGACTAGACCATGAGATTCTTCATTTCAATAGCAACCCTAAATTAAAATAGTCCAAAAAAAATTGTCAGCAAAAAATGCATAGTTTGTGAAGTTTCTGACAATAGGATTTTAAAAAACCCTAGGATCCTTTAAGATAAATGTCTGCACCAAAGCAATTATGTAAGCGCTGCTTGAATTTACCAGACTTCTAATACATTTTTAAAAAGCAGAGTGTACTTGCTTCAAGATAATGTTTGGACTTGGCAATTCAAATCTCTGTAACACACGCTGAGTGAATTAGATTTTGGAAGCACAGAAATATCAGTATGTACAAATAAGAAATTATTTTGGTAATATGAAAAAGTGTCCAATGAGGATGGCAGCCTTAAAAATAAAAGAAAATACACAAAATATTTAGGGGATTATTCTCCCAGTTTTGCATTAAGAACTAAAATGTTTTCATTTGTAACCATGATGATTCCATGAGAAAAAAAGCTACAGGGAGATAAAATATATATATTTATTTTAAATTTTTCCTGCAGGATAATTTATTGAAAGTGATTTGGGTGACATTGCAATTGTCAAGTGTTTCCTTCTCTGTAGAAAAGATCAGAAAAATGAAATCAACATAGACATAAATGTGTTGTGTATACCAGGATGTATATTATGCATGATAATTGAATGCTGTGTAATGCATTGGATCCTCTTGTGTGGCTTATGAGTATAATAGAAAAAAGCAATTAAAATAATTCAGCCAGAGAAATCAGCCATAGCAGAGCACTTGATGAACCAGCCAGGACACAGTATATTATCTGAGAACACAGAAATGCTGGACCATTCCAACAACTATCATGTCAGACTACACAGAGAAGCCATTGAAATCCACAAGCATGTGGACAACAGAAAGGAAGAAACCATGAAAATGAACAAAATCTGACTACCAGTATTAAAAAAAACTCTAAAATCAAAACAGTAGATGGGAATCAACACTCTGAGGGCAGAGGACAACTAATGACTGAACAAAGGATGCACCCCTGGCAAGAAACAAAAACCTTTCCAATGCTAATTAGGGTGATTAACTGAAACTTTAATGCTGGTTTCCCAGTGGCAAAGGACTCTTGCCACACCCTGGACTCTACACGGATATATATTCTTTCCTTTTCTTACTTAGTTTATCCATACCTCACAACCTCTGAAGATGCCTGCCATGGATGTGGGCGAAACATCAGGAGAGAATACTTCTGGAACATGGCCACACAGCCCCAAAGACATACAACAACCCTGTGATCCTGGCCATGAAAGCCTTCGACAACACAATAAATTGTTAGTCCTGACATGCTGGTTTTGGCCACATGACCTGCATGTCTTTTAGTGAAGATGATGTGGTTTTATAGACAGTGTTGCCTGGATCCATTATGAGGCCAAGTGTCTGATGGAATTATGTTAGGTGTGCGTTTGCACAAAGGATGTGGAAATGGCTGCAAGCAAAGCTGCTACTATTTTTCTTCATCTTGCTTTCAAAACAAAACAACACACCGCAATGTTGCATACTGATTTGGAATATGGGCACAGGTGAGCAGCTGCAAAGAGGCAAACACATCATTGGATCATTACCGCCCATTGAAGTCATGATGTGCTTCCACCTGTCTGCAGCATGTGACTAGCTAACATGAATCACAGCTCCATATGACGGAGGCAGGGTTGAGCTGTTTCAGGCAGATGCTTGCGTTTGAGAGGAAAATGGGAGAGAGGGGGGCGGAAGGAAGAATTAACCATGTAGCGTTTCCAATGAGCTTGATTTTGCAAATGCTGTTTTTTCTTATTCTGAATTTGTGAAAGAGCTCACTTCCATTTCTTATGCTAAGATACATGTTGTCATGTATTTAGATCCCTCTTTCCCTTTCTCCTAATGGAACAGGCTAAACATCACTGGTGAGGTTTCAGAGAAAGGTGCAGCAATGCTGTCCTCTCATCTCAGTGAACAATAATATCACACCAGAGACCTTCACTGTCAGTTAATGCCCCTTGAATTCCTATTTAAAGGCTGTTTCAGATCTGAAGATTTGTGACACAGCATAGTTACCCTGGAAATGAACATTCATGATTCATTTCGCTATGTGCGGGAGGCAAAATTGTCCAATCCGCCCCCTATCAATCGCCAGTGGCAAGATTCCCCTCTAAGGAGCATAGGGTGACTCAGCTCCCTCTCCCAGAGAAGCTGTGCTGGGCCTCTTGAAGGGTTTAATAGAGGGGAAAATTAACATCTGTGTTGCAGCTGATCAGGGGAAATGCACCTGCTCCTCTGCGGATTAGATTTGTGCAGCTATTTGTGCGGCGTCAAATGTTATGTGTGGGCCAGCCTCTGAAAGCTAATAATATATTTTGCATTTTTTTAAAAAATGAAACAGAAATGAAACAATATCCAATAACATGAAACATGAAATAACATAAAACACCATATATGTTGAGTATCCCTTATCCACAATGTTTGGGACAAGAAGTGTTCCATATTTCAATTTTTTTTTACATATTTTGTTATTGTATATACCAGGGGTCCCCAAACTAAGGCCCGGGGGCCGGATGAAGCCCTCCAAGGTCGTTTACCTGGCCCCTGCCCTCAGTTTTATAATATAATATTTTTATATCAGTTTTAATAATATAATATTGTATATACAGTAGAGTCTCACTTATCCAACACTCGCTTATCCAACGTTCTGGATTATCCAACACATTTTTGTAGTCAATGTTTTCAATACATCGTGATAGTTTGGTGCTAAATTCGTAAATAGAGTAATTACTACATAGCATTACTGCGTACTGAACTACTTTTTCTGTCAAATCTGTTGTATAACATGATGTTTTGGTGCTTAATTTGTAAAATCATAACCTAATTTGATGTTTAATAGGCTTTTCCTTAATCCCTCCTTATTATCCAACATATTCGCTTATCCAACGTTCTGCCGGCCCATTTATGTTGGATAACACCGCATTCTTAATTGGGTGTTTATAACTCCGGAACTGCCTGTACATTGAAAGTAAATGTACAAAAACACAGTCACGCATGTGGATAATTTTGGATTTTGGTGGATTACAAATTTCAGAAGTCCAGATAAAGGGTGCATTTTGGAATACACTTTCAAGTGGTCTCTGCTTACTTGTACTAGATTTTCCTGAATTGATTATTTCATTTCCAATGTGTATGATGGCAGTTTTTAATTTTAAAATGTTGCTGTTCTTCCCCGATTATACCTAAGGTATTTCTATCTCTAATACCAAAGTTTCTGCTAAAGAAGTAAAGTCTAGGAACTCATCTATTTTGTTAATTGACATTTACAAGGTGTAGGATTTATGTGGTCATCCAGATATTTTTGGACTGCAAACTTTTCTCATCAGTGTCAATGTTAGGAAGGGCAGCTGTGAGTTTCAGAATCCACACAATTCCCACCCCAACAACCAATCACATCATTAATGCCAGGTCATGTTTGGCCCTTGGTCTTTACATGTGATAATATACCTAGAGAAATACATTGGAAGCTTATTCAAGATCAGGGTTGTTGTATGTCTTTCGGACTGTGTGGCCATGCTCCAGAAGTATTATCTCCTGACGTTTCGCCCACATCTATGGCAGGCATCCTCAGAGGTTGTGAGGTTAGGGTTGCCTGCCATAGATGTGGGTGAAACGTCAGGAGAGAATACTTCTGGAACATGGCCACACAGCCCGAAAGACATACAACAACCCTGTGATCCCGACTATGAAAGCCTTCGACAACACTTATTCAAGATCCTCAGCAGATGTTCCAACATGAGAAGCATTCTCAGAAGGTAGAAAGTCTGAAAACTACTAGCAGGCTTAATGGGTTAGGTTTCCTCAACCTTTTCTCCATCTGAAGAATTAAAATACAAACCATGGGCATATCAGTCATGGCCACCATAATGTTTTCTTTAGCAGTGGCAGTCTGTTTCTGGCAAGATATGCCACCACCTCTGCTGCAGCTGTAAAACCCGTTTTCACCCATTTATTCATTTGTAAATATTTGTTCACATCAGGATGTTTGATGAATACCTTCCCCTTTCATCCCGCTGCTCGCCAGTTGCCAGTTGACATTATCAAAGTCGAGCTGTCTGCACAATGTTATCGTCCTGGTGCAAGCGGCCTGTGGATTTTCAGGAACAGCCTGTGAATTTGGCCCGCACGCTCCTTATTCTTGCCTAATCAGTTCTTTGTCTTTGCCTGTAATTGTGACAGACTGAAATTGGAATTTAAGAACCTGGATGTTAGACTTGGATAACCGAACAAATGGTTGCAACCCATGTTATATCAATAATGCTAATGAATATTGTTGATGATTTTTCAGCTACACATGTTGGGCTTTAAATTAGTGGGTTGTTTAATTTTTAAAAAAAATCAATGACAGCACATCCTGATTTTTTGTTACCTTTGCAGATTTCGGTCTTATTTTGCTCTATCTTTGAATATCTAACACCAGACTCACATGATAGCATGGTATTAGCCAAGAGGCTCATCCACATTGGCCACTAGACTGACGTGAAACAAGCAGAGAAAGTAGTAATTTCACTGTGTAAATGATTACATGTGATGTCCTGGAAACCAGTTTGAGGTCTGGATGGTGCTTATATGCACTGCAGAGGTTGGCCTTTAGTCGCTTTTGAAATCTGCAGTATCCGTAGCTTCACGGCTGTGGAGGAATCAGTTTATTTTTATCTCCCCCGCTGCAATACACATGTGGGGAGCTCCAGAGCATTCATGCCATAATTGGTTTCACGGGGATTTTTTTTTCGTATCGGGAGCAACCAGAGTTGCTTCTGGAGTGAGAGAATTGGCCATCTGCAAGGATGTTGCCCAGGGGATGCCCGGATGTTTTGATGTTTTTTACCATCCTTGTGGGAGGCTTCTCTCATGTCCCCGCATGGAGCTGGAGCTGATAGAAGGAGCTCATCCGTGCTCTCCCCGGGTGGGATTCGAACCTGGCAGCCTTCAGGTCAGCAACCCAACCTTCAAGTCACAAGGCTTTTATCCCCTAGGCCACTGGAGGCTCCATGGTTTCACCATATGATGTGGTTTACAGGTACACTAATAATAATAATAATAATAATAATAATAATAATAATAATAATAATAATAATAAAAAAAAACTTTATTTATACCCCGCCACCATCTCCCCAACGGGGACTCGGGGCGGCTAACATGGGGCCATGCCCAGAGCAATACAATATAACAAAATATAAAACAACATAACATAGCACCATTAAAAATACAATAAATGATAATAGGCATTACATCAAGAAATCAAAAAACAGTAAAACAAGGGCCGGCCACGTGAACACAAAGATAAAACCTGGAGTGAGAGGGACATAGGGGTACTCCACTGCGGGCAGGGACATATGGAAGTGGGGTAATCTAGAGGATAGATGTTCGGGGTGGGAGTAACACAGAAATAACAGAAATTACTCACCAAAGGCACAGTGGAAGAGCCATGTTTTCAAGTCTTTCCTAAAAGCGAACAGCGTGGGAGCTTGCCTAATTTCAGTAGGTAGTGAGTTCCACAATCGGGGGGCCACAGCAGAAAAAGCCCTCTCCCTTGTACTCACAAGGCGGGCCTGGGATAAAGACAGTGGTGATAAAAGGGCCTCCCCGGATGATCGTAAAGATCGGGCAGGTTTATGGAAGGAAATACGGTCACGGAGGTAGGTGGGTCCCAAACCGTTTAAGGCTTTATAGATGATAGTCTGCACCTTGAATTGGGACCGGAAAATGAACGGCAGCCAGTGGAGCTCCTTAAACAGGGGAATGGATCTCTCCCTGTAACTTGCATATTATGGGCTCTATTTTGGAATATCTTACTACCCTTAAATAATTCCCAACAATATGGATCAATTATTAGTGTGTTTTCTTGCTCCATCCTTCCTTTGATAAGAGGTTCTCTATCTGCACCTAGAAATTGCACCCTCTTGCCAAATGTTAGATAAAAAAACAACAGTATATGTATCAGACCTATACAAATGCATGTGTGTTATCCTCCAAATAGAGAAAATGCCAATAAATGCTGGGAACGGTACACAGAATTTTGGGGAAAGAAAGATAGCATTCTTTAGCATCTGCAGGTTATTTCATGGGAAATAAATCTGGCTATGGCATATAGATATTATGGGCCACCAAAAAGGCAAATAAATAACTACTTGATCAAAGAAAGCCCCTAAACTCTCACTAGAAGAAAACATTAATAAGTTGAGGCTATTGCAATTTGGACCTGCCTCACTGGGAAAAATGATGTTGCTTGGGCACACACGGCTCAGTCTTCCTCTGTGAAATGTTGAAGGCCATGTAGTAACAAGAAAGACAAATCTTCCCGAGACAGAATAAATGGTAGAATAAAAATGTTTGCACTTTTGTTATTCTCCTGCTGTAACCATTATCTTTTTGAAGATTAAAGGGGAAAGGAAGTTCATTTTGTCTCCATACAAGAAGAAGCTTCCTAATGATAATTCTATCTATATGTAGCTTTCCTACCTCACATCCCATAAATGAGCTTCATCATATAAACAAGCATGCCTTGTAACCTGGTGACTTCTGCTGGTGAGATCGGCTAGGTAGATTGGAGAATGGTACATTAAATTAATCTCCCCTGAAGAAACTGGAGATTGAGTGATAGATCAGTTTTAAGAAAGGAGAATGACAGCTGCCCACAAATGGTTCCCTTGATTATTTGTACAACAGTTCAGCCTGGATCCCTCCCAGACTCATCTGGTTTGAAGTCTCCTTGGCCATGGATTCTGCGAACCCGCCATCAGGGTCATAGGATACAGTACTTACTGGTCTCATGCATTTGTATGTAATCACTAACCATTTCTATTTGTGTTGCACCCCAAGGCAGCGTGAGCACTGGAAACCAAACAGAGACCAATAATCATATAATATCTTTATTAAAACAATAATAAATTCAGGAAAGAATAAGTGGAAAGGATGAGTGAGCAATAGTCTAAGGAATTGTATGAATTAGTCCAAAGAGTTGAAGAGATATGTCCAATATTATTGTCCAAAGTCCAGAAACCGAAACACACTCAAAACTGTTGATAAGTTCTTGAGCGGGGAAAACAACAAGAAAGCAGGAGTGAATAACAAGGTCCAAAGTCACTAGGAAGTCTTGGGTTTCAAGGCAGGCAGAAGACGAAGCTAAAAGCAATCTGGATTCAGGAACAAGGCAAGGACGTGAATTTACTCCGGATTAAATCGGGAGTCGTGGCTCAGCTTGGCCGCCAGGAACAGGAGACTCGGCTTGGTGAAATCAGGGAACTGGAAACGGTGAAGTGTTCTCAGAAGTCGCTACGTTGACACCACACATTGTTCACAGTGCAAGACACTTTTATAGAACTTAGATCTAATAACAGCGAAGGGAAACCAACTCCTCAAAGGTTCCCAAGACAATCTGCTATCCAGTATCCCCTCTAGATGCCAATCGTTGACTCCTTCGAAACTGCTGTTTCTGAGATCTCTGTTGATGCAAAAACTCCCTTCTGTTAAAAGATACATTCCCTGGGGAACTCGGTACATCTGGTTCTACTATGGGAGTAATGTTATCAGTATCTCTCCCAATTAAGGAAACATCGGAGCTATCCACAGCTGGGGTCTGTAATTGGAAGGAGCTTGGAGGAGAACTGGGTAAAAAGTCAGAATAAGCTTCATCCTGGTCAAAGTTCATTTCTGAACCAGGTTCAGAACTCAAAGGTGGCTGGGGTATAACAATCTGTCCCATTTGTTTGGCCCCGTTTCCATTTCTGTCCGCTGCTTCTGGAAACGGGTGCTTATACAAATGAGCTTTTCCACCCAAGGTCCGAAAAAAATGAAGATTTTCGGACCTTGGGTGGCAAAGCTCCAGGGTCTGTCAGGGCCTATATCCGAGCGGGCCCGGGGCTCAGCTGTAGGCCCTATGTGCTGGGCCTATGAGAGTTGAGCGCCCGGCTGTAGGCCCTGTAAGCTGGGCCTGTGAGCATCGAGTGCCCGGTGCGTGGCTGTAGGCCCTGCAAGCTGGTCTACAAGTGTCAAGTCAAAAATCTTCTGACCAAACAGCTACCATTCCCCCTTTTTTCGTTTCGCTGCTCTTTCCGTTCTGGAGGGGCTTGTACTATTTCATGCCATCCGAATGGACAGAATGGTACAGAAACACGTTAAGAAGAAAAGAAACATTAAATGGGATTCGGGCCCAACTTTAGTACTTACTGAACTGATTTGAAGGTAAGGACTTCATCCCACGGTGGCTGGGATCAGGGCAAATTGTCTTTTTTAGCATTGCCTGAAATGGGTTTCTTATGTGAAGAGATATTTTTATTTGCAGAAAAGCTAGTAATTTTACACCAATAAGTATTTGGAAACAGTGGGTTTAATAAATGTCCCCATGATCTCTGCCCAAACTATATCATGTGTATTTCTATTTTCAAAACACTTCAGGATGTGCAAATACCTTATTAGAACAATGCAGACAGGCAGAATAAAATACAGAGGTATCCCTACAAGTGAGGAGGAAGCAATCAAGCATCTACATCATTTAACAATTAACATTTTTTATTATGGCATAAGCCCCGGTGGCGAAGTGCGTTAAAGCACTGAGCTGGAGACCGAAAGGTCCCAGGTTCAAACCCTGGGAGCGGCGGGAGTGGCCGCTGTTAGCTCCAGCTCCTGCCAACCTAGCAGTTCGAAAACATGCCAATGTGAGTAGATCAATAGATACCGCTCCAGCGGGAAGGTAACGGCACTCCATGCAGTCATGCCGGCCACATGACCTTGGAGGTGTCTACGGACAACGCCAGCTCTTCGGCTTAGAAATGGAGATGAGCACCAACCCCAAGAGTCAGACATGGAAAAGTCAGGGGAAACCTTTACCTTTACCTTAAGCCTCCCTGCAACATATTTGGATTCCTTAGAGCTTGCCAGTTTCTCTCTAATGCAGGGGTCCTCAAACTTTTAAGGCAGAGGGCCGGTCCACAATCCTTCAGACTTGAGGGGCCGAATTATCATTTGAAAAAAAAAAACGAACAAATTCTTATGGACACTGCACATATCTTATTTGTAGTGCAAAACAACAATAACAATGAAAGACCAATACAATATTTAAAAATGAAAATAATTTTAACCAACATAAACCTATCAGGATTTCAATAGGAAGTGTGGGCCTGTTTCTTGCCAATGAGATAGTCAGGTTAATTAGGATTGTTGTTGTTGTTGTGTGTCTTCAAGTCATTTCAGACTTTGGGTGAGCCTAAGTCCAAAGTTATTTATTTATTCATTTACTACATTTATTTACTACATTTATATCCCACCCTTCTCACCCCGAAGGGAACTCAGAGCAGCTGTATGTACATACAATATATTATATTATTAGCATAGCACAATATTATTTATTTATTATTTATTTATTTGCGACATTTATATACCGCCCTTCTCACCCCGAAGGGGACTCAGGGCGGTTTACAAGTATATATACATACAATCTATATATATAAAATGATAAAGTTGTTTGCGCAGTGACTATAACAACAAAACTAAACATCCCAGAAATACGAAATTTGGCAACACAATGCAAAAGGCTTGCCTCCAGGTTACAACAACACAACCACACCACAAAACCACAATCCGGACCCACAAAACTCACAACAACGCATCATGCGATAACAACACAACTAAACGCCCCAGAAATACAAAACTTGGCAACACAATGCAAAAGCCTTGCCTCCCAGTTGTAACAACACAACCACACCACAAAACCACACAGGACCCACAAAACTCACAACAACGCATTGTGACTATAACAACACAACTAAACGCCCCAGAAATACGAAACTTGGCAACACAACGCAAAAGCCTTCCCTCCAGGTTGTAACAACACAACCACACCACAAAACCACAATCCGGATCCATAAAACTCACAACAACGCATCGTGACTATAACAACACAACTAAACGCCCCAGAAATACAAAACTTGGCACACAACTAAACGCACCAGAAATATAAAACTTAACAACACAACGCAAAAGCCTTGCCTCCCGGTTGTAACAACACAACCACACCACAAAACCACAATCCGGACCCACAAAACTCACAACAATGCATCGTGACTATAACAACACAACTAAACGTCCTAGAAATACAAAACTTGGCACACAACTAAACGCCCCAGAAATATAAAACTTGACAACACAACGCAAAAACCTTGCCTCCCGGTTGTAACAACACAACCACACCACAAAACCACAATCCGGATCCACAAAACTCACAACAATGCATCGTGACTATAACAACACAACTAAACGCCCCAGAAATACGAAACTTGGCACACAACGAAACGCCCCAGAAATACAAAACTTGACAACACAACACAAAAGCCTTTT
Source organism: Anolis carolinensis (assembly GCF_035594765.1). NCBI lineage: Eukaryota > Metazoa > Chordata > Lepidosauria > Squamata > Anolidae > Anolis > Anolis carolinensis. The sequence goes on along the minus strand of NC_085841.1, from coordinate 211,477,415 downwards.
CTCCTGGTTGTAGCAACACAACTACACCACAAAACCACAATCCGGACCCACAAAACTCACAACAACGCATCGTGACTATAACACAACTAAACGCCCCAGAAATACAAAATTTGAACACAAAACGCAAAAGCCTTGCCTCCCAGTTGTAAGAACACAACCACAACACAAAACCACAATCCAGACCCACAAAACTCACAACAACACATCATGACTATAACAACACAACTAAACGCCCCAGAAATACAAAACTTGGCAACACAACACAAAAGCATTCCCTCCCGATTGTAACAACACAACCACACCACAAAACCACAATCCGGACCCACAAAACTCACAACAATACATCGTGACTATAACAACACAACTAAACGCCCCAGAAATACAAAACCTGTCACACAACTAAACGCCCCACAAATACAAAATTTGGCAACACAACACAAAAGCCTTGCCTCTCAGTTGTAACAACACAACCACACCACAAAACCACAATCCGGACCCACAAAACTCACAACAACGCATTGTGACTATAACAAATACAAAATTTGACAACACAACTCATCCACCTCCCCAATCCCTACATTCACACTTGGCCTCCAAAAAAACAATTACAATAATAACAATGACAACAACAACAACAATAAGAATCAACACCATCACAGGCAAGAAACAGCCAGGCACTGAGGCTGAGAAGCCAGTCAGTGCTACAGTGGGCCTCCAAAAAACAATACAGTAGCATTTAATTTATCCAACCTTCATGACCACAACAACAACAACAATAATAAACACCTACACAGGCAAAACAAAAAAAAGAATATTGTACCACAATAAAAATATAAACCGCACTCAGCAGAATCAGACATTACAATTAACAACAAACCAAAGACAACAGGGATCTCAAGCAATTATCAATCAACACAAAAACTGAAGAAGGTAACAGACTTCAAATACTACTACAGTAGAGTCTCCCTTATCCAAGCCTCGCTTATCCAAGCTTCTGCATTATCCAAGCCATTTTTGTAGTCAATGTTTTCAATATAACGTGATATTTTGATGCTAAATTCGTAAATACAGTAATTACTACATAGCATTATTGTGTATTGAACTACTTTTTCTGTCAAACATGATGTTTTGGTGCTTAATTTGTAAAACCATAACCTAATTTGATGTTTAATAGGCTTTTCCTTAATCCCTCCTTATTATCCAAGATATTCGCTTATCCAACCTTCTGCTGGCCTGTTTAGCTTGGATAAGTGAGACTCTACTGTACTAATGTGAGTATAAAGAAAGGTGGAGGTCACAGCATAAATACAACCTAATGTAGACTGACCAACACCACCAGACTAAGCCACAGCAACGCGTGGCCGGGCACAGCTAGTATATTATATTATACAACTATATTGCAATATTATTAGTAATATTGCATGTAATATAAATATACAATTATAATAGTGAACCACAATCATTATTACATTGTATTACAACATAGTATTATTATTAATATTAATATTATATATATTCATGTGTGTGTGTGTGCATGCGCACACACATACACACACGTATATATATATATATACACACACACACGCACAAACACACACACACACACAAAGCATGTTACTGGTAGGAGGGGCCTTCAGCTGGATCAAGGAGACAAGATGGAGGCTATCTTTGCTGGCTCCCTCTCTGCTCTGGCATCAGAGCGTCCGTTGGAGATGGTGGGAGGGGCCTTCAGCTGGAGCAAGGAGACAAGATGGAGACTGTCTTTGCTGGCTCCCTCTCTGCTCTGGCATCATATATATTAGCATTATATATTACTATATTGAACTATACCACTATACTGTAATATATGTAATATATAACATACTAGCTGTGCCCGGCCACGCGTTGCTGTGGCGAAGTATGTGGTATGGGAAATAAAGTACTGAGGAATTGGTGGTAGTTAAGGTAAAGGGTCCCCTGGGCTGAGTGGGTTGCTAGGAGACCAAGTGAGCGGAGCTTAGCCCTCTAACTGGCAGCAACTGGATAAAAACAATTATTCCTCTCCCTCTAATTAGGGCTTTATTTTTCTTTTCTTTTTGTTGTATCAACCTAGAGGCATGGATGTGGGGTTGTGCTGTCAATTTTCGAGGTTGTGGGGTGTTTACTTTTGTTGTTTTGTCTGCTGCCGTGATGCCATCACTCTTTTATATATATATAGATAATTAATATTATTATATGGTATTATTATTAGTATTATAATGTATAAAATGATGATATTATTATCAATATCATATGTATATACAATATATTATATTATTAAAACTGATATAAAATATTATATTATAAATGAGGGCGGGGGCCAGGTAAATGACCTTGGAGGGCCGCATCCGGCCCCCGGGCCTTAGTTTGGGGACCCCTACTCTAATGTATAGATGGCTGCTGTGTTGGCTACATAAGGGGCAGCATGCTCCTTTGAACACTGAAAGTGGAGTTAATAATAGATTCACCTTCCACTAATTTATCCAGTCCTTTAAAAAAGCTACGGATTCCCACAATAACCAATACCAAATAATTCAAATAACTTCTTTTGTTCTTAAACCCACTGTCAGTCAATTTCACTGTCTGACTCATATAGTTATTTTTATACCAGCCTTCAGTCAAATACTCAGTGGTGATGTCTATTCAGAGTATGGAAGCAAGAGCAAATATTTCCTCCCAACATTCATAATTAGTAAACTCTCATTCTGTCCCATAGGGCAGTGTAATCCTAATTCAGAAATGGGCATCCTGTAGAGGGGATAAGGATTAGAGACAAGTATATTCTAAAAGTAAGAACTGCTTCCTTTTGAAAAACTGCTCTTCTGTCTGTGAACTCCATTCTGCCAGCTGCTCAGAGATCTGCTGCCAGAACTGCTCTTCTGGCTTAGAGCTGGTAGCAGAACAGCCAACACAAAATTAAGGCAGTCCAAGGGTAATCCTAAAAAAATGATGACCCTAAGTGAAGAGAGCGTGGACTCAACCTGTGAGTCGCTAGGTCTTTTGGCCTACAATTCCCAGAAATCTCAGCCAATTTACCAGCTGTTAGGATTTCTGGGAGTTGAAGGCCAAAACATCTGGGGACCCAAAGGTTGAGAACCACTGAGATAGAAGATCAGGCCAAATCAGACCCAATCTCTCTGTCCAGATTGACCTGAAGCATATTCTGGGGTTCCCAGCAAACTCTAAAGTAGCCCCCGACTTTACCAAAGTGGGCCAAAGTAAATTTAAAGCAAAACAAAAAACCTAGGATACACTCCCAGAAGTCACTGTGTGTCTGGGGGAAGCCAGCTTTCCATTCAGGGTGAATCTGGATTTTTTACAAGTGTAGACAAGCACAAGATTAGCTAAAACTGGACTCTTATTTCTTCTTCGTTTTCTTCTAAATAGGCATATAATATCCTGACTTTTCTGATAGGGCCAGCTGGCTTCGTTATATGTCCAACTATCTTCGACATGTAAAATGTGCATTAAAAAAATCCCATGTGGGTTTGTCCAATAGCTGCAGTTTTAGGAATTATTTTCCTCCATCACATTTTTTCCCTTCTCCCGTTTCTACAGAAATCATCCGTTTGCTTTGCCATCACACGGGAGAGTGCAAACTCCTCCCAGTTTCTCTGCCTTCACTTTTTTAAAAGAGAATATCTCAATTTCTATACAACAAAGTGGCATTGCAAATGCTCGTTAAGGAAAAAATATATATAATTATTTACCACCCTGTCTGCCGTCTTTAGAGTAATGGTGATAACTATAGGAAATGTTACAAAAGAGAAAGAACACAGGGAAAGAAAATAATTCCCATCACAGCTAAATTTTGCCATTTTAACCCATCTTCTTTGCACAGGGAACCATCAGGAGTGGATTCCCAAGTGTCTTTAAAATCCTTGCATTTCTACACACTTAAAAAAACGAGCTCAAACGGGGAACCCACGGAACGATCTTGCGTCGTCTGATGGCCTTCTTGGGATGAAGTCCTTAAAATAGGCTCTAAGTCAATCATGCACTGTGTGCAAATAGGGACAAATCCCTCTTTTTTTCCCTAACCTCCCATGTCAATTGGTGCCAGGAAGTAACATCAGATGCTACTTACTTCCTCTATGTGATCATAAGATTGTTCCATGCGGATTTCAGCACATATGAAGTGTTAACTGATACAGATGGCTATGCATAAGATTAGTGGGGCTTTTGCTCCTTTCTCCCCCAAACTCTTGTATTCCAAGTTTGCATTGATGAACGATGGTTATAACAGATTCACTTTTGACACAGAACTTTCATTTTAGACCTTTGCTATACCTCACTGGTAGACTGCCACTAAAAATCAACAATTCTGAAACAGTTTGCAGTTTTCTTTTACCGTAATGATGACTGTTTTCTGATTATAGCAGCTTCTCTACAGGAGAGGATGTAAACTTGTAGAGATTGACAAGTATAATATTTTATATCACAACACAGTTGAGTTTTTAAAAAAAATGACAGGCAGGCAACAAAACAAAAGAAACCAGAACCTATAAAAGCCTAATGATGGATTTCTTCTCTTGGGAGGGGGAAAGTGGTATTTATAATCTCTGCAGCAACAGGATTGATATAAGGTAGTTTTTTGTGGCTTTAGTTTTTGTTTCAGGAGGCACCAGTTCAAACAGGTACTAAAAATCTCTGAATCAGTTGTTAGACAGAATATTTCCTGAACTGCGTTTTTTTTGGAATATACAGAAGATCTCTGGGTAAACAAGGATATGAAAGTTATTCTGGCAGTCTGATGTTATTGGTGGATTACTGTAGAAAACATGTGTTTATGTCCTTTAGAAATAATAAAGGTCGAGCTTTGTGAGGTGAGTTGATTTTTGCCTTTTTGTTGTTCATGAAAGATGTGATATAGGTTATACCTAAAGATGTAAATACATGAGATAGACTACATTGTCATTTATGCTAATCATTGGCTGAGTTTTTAAATATGTTGCTGTTGTTTGATTGTGTAGAATTGTGTAGAATGGCTCCTGTCATTTGTCTTGAAGCACTTGAAATGTGTTTGAGGAATAACAACCACTGGACCTTGGTAAATCTGAAATACAGAATTCAACCTGCAACTCTGCAAATGTGCAGTGAATGAATCCAATTTTAACTAGAACTAGTATAAACCTATAGGAATCTATAGGACATGATGGAAAATAACAATTATAGTCCATTAGTGCTTCAATTTCATGATTCTCAAATGGTTCTTGAGCAATATGCTGAATGTTTAATAAACTAATTCAAACAGAAATAATTAGATATGCATTTTAAAATAATTTGTCTGGCATTTTAATACATTTCTATATATGGACCACATTTTTGTTTCATTTGCCCCATCTTAAATCTTTCCATTTTTTTGTTATTACCATTTATTCTTAAAATATAGTATTTACAAACAGATGTTCTCAGTCCTTCTTCGCCATTTTCACCTATACTTGTTTACTACCTCCTCACCTTCACATTCATGGTATATATATGTGTGTGTGTATGTGTATCAAAAAGCAAAGATGAAGAAAAAAGGATTTATCGCAGAAATCATATCCTATTACATATTTTTGTATTATGAATAAACTTTTAATATTTCAAGTAATCTGTCCTGTATTAAGTCTTTCCTCTCCTAAAATACAGTATTTTCTTAGTGGTTTTCATTTATTTTTTAATCTTTTTTATATTAGCTAAGTACTCTCTACTCTGAGTGGAGTTAACTGATAATTCCCATTAAAAGTACAACTCCATAGTTAGTTGCAATTTATTGGTTTGGTCACAACCACCTTGGGGCCTTGTCTTTATTACAGCCAAGCAGCCCAATATGAGTGTTTCCTTTCAATATAGTAATTTAAAAAATTTGGTAAGTTCGGGCTGGTGTGGATTGATATTATCTGCAATAGTAATGATTTAATTAGCTCAGGTTCAATTGCACATGTTTAAAAGCTCAAGATTTCCTGTAAAACATCATAACAAAAGAAAGAAAAAATGATTTTATCTTGTACTTTCAGCCAGTAGTTCTCAAACTTTAATTTCCCAGACTATCACATATCTGAAACCCCATCCCACATGGCCAACGGCCATGATTGAGAGGTATAATCCAACATTTGGGAACCACTCAAATAAATACCTATTTTGTGGTTTAGGTTTTGTATTTTTATTTAATGATGTCAACTCATGCATAGGTAACGGGACTGCTATATATTCTTTTTTAGGTGTCTAATTAAGGACTTTGAAAAACGTCCATCGGTCACTCACCTTTTAGAACATCCCTTCATAAGACAAGCCCATGGTAAAGACATGACCCTCCAGAAACAGCTGGCTGATCTCATTCAAACTCAACAACAATTAGGTTCAGTAGCCAAGACAAGGTATTGTAACATTTCCCGTTGTCTTCTCCATGTTACTAAAAATCAAATGAAAAGTGAAGAAAAATATATTTGCCTCACAGTTTTACCTTCCATGGTGGGATTTCCTTAAAGATCATTCTTTAGCAATTGGACCTACAAAGTAAATTTCAGCTTACCTTCCAATATCTCATTGCAAAACAAAACATACTTAATGCAAAGTGAGAAAATTCAACAGCATCTTCAGAGTGCAGATTTCAGCTCCTGGGCTAAAAATATCATGATGGACACAGGATGCATCTTCCCATTTGGAGTCATCTGTTTTTATGCACGTCTGGCTGCCCATAACTAGACCTGAGTGTTATTTCGGCTCCTTATTCACAATCATTACTACATCCCATATAATTGGAGAGCTTCAAGACAGGGAGAAATAACATTCTCAGTTGTGTCTTTTAAATGCATCCAGCCATAACAAACTTTACATGGTGGTACTTTCCTGGATTTATTGCTAATAGCAGCAATGGCATGCACTTGTTAATTAATCGGCAGGTGAACTTTTAAAGAGAAAAGATCCATTCGTCTTGTGATGTTTTTGCAGGAAAAAACATCAAATATTGGTGACAAAGTGATAAGAGTGACACATTAAGGGGACCCAACTGTAGGGGTGTTACACTTTGGAAAGCCATTCTTGGCAAAAGTGACTTTGATTGCTTTGTCTATGGCTTAATATTATTAACTGTGCTTTGTATAAAGGTAGGTACGGTACTTAAATATTTGCCAGGAGAGCCTTCTTTTCCTCAATACAGCTTCAAGGCCAGCCACAATACATCTCTTAGTTTCATGGTTGTCCAGAGGGTGGCAGGATTTCACTGTTTTCAAAGTGAATTTAAATGCAAATGAACACACTTTTTCTACTCAACAGTCATTCTGCAATATGAAATTTGTCTAGTACCAGATAAGCTGTGAACCATTATTGTAAATAAATACTTGCTAATGTTGATGAAGAAAATTAAATTGCCATGATCCAAAATGCATGAAAATGCATGTGCTCAACCAGACACATTTAATGGCTCTTTGAAAACCAAATGCCACAAAGGGAAACTTTAAAAACAACATAATAAATATATTTTCAAGGTGAAGTTGGCTCTCTTGATATCACTGTAAGGAGAATTGCTTTGCACACCTTTCTAAAGTACCTTACTCATACATAAGTCTCGAAATCTTAATGAAAAATTAAAGCAAAAAATTCTGGGTTGACTTATCCATGGGTTAGTATATGTACTGTACCTTAACTCTACTACAAAGGAACCATCCTTTTCTCTGAGTAGAGTGGCAAATGACAAGAACTTGGTGCATCTCAGGAAAATCTTTAAGAGCTCCAATCCCTTTCATTTGTTCCAGTGTGGTACCACTTTGGGCCTTTTTTGAATGCATGGGAAGGAAAATGATAGTGGTAGCCAGAAGTAGCTGGTTTCCAATGCAACATTGATGCTTTCCCCTCTCTGCAGAATGGCCCTTGACTTATCCATACATTATATCAAATTCCTTATTTTTGGTCCCAAAACCTGCCCATGTCTTATACATGAGGTCGATTTATACATATGTTTAAACGTTCCGGTGGTTAAACATGCTTCACAATCAATGTTTATGATCATCTATTTAAATGCTTCTTGTTCAATATGCCGTATACTATATGTTTTCTCTCTTTTGACTATGGTTCTTGAGAATAGGTCATGAGAGTATGAAATTCGGAAAAACATTAATGCTACATGTAATGTCACTTACATCGTTGTGTGGACTCACCCTCATACCCCAGAAAATAATGTCCTCTGACTACATTAACAACACTTCTTATTTAAAGAACACTTTTCTCATTTTGAGTACATGGGTCATAGAAGTCTATTTTGCCCATTGTAAGAAAAACCCTATAAACCTTATAAGAGAGCCATTTCACAGTCCAGTTAGAGAACTATATTGCACACAATAGTTTATTATTCACCACTTGAAGTTTTAATAGCAAAGATGCTCTACCATGGCAACATCCTATAGACTCCTGGTACTGAAATTCAAGGAAGAACATTTAAAATCCTCAGAGAGATGCTCTGTTGCCTCTGACCAGGATGTGGCCATGGCAGCTAAAGTGGAATAATGGCACTATAACTGTATAGGGTGAATGACCCCCAGTTCTATGTGTACAGCCAAATTAGGGTTAAGCCTAACACTGTACATACAGAATGTCGAACTCAGAAGGCTTTTGCTCTCAAGTCCTTTTGGTATTGAAGAAAAAACCCCAAAGTTGTTGCAAAGTTCAATATCTTCCAGTGTCATTTATGGATTAGACTGAGAAACAGTGATATGCAATGCAGTGGAGCAAATGAAGTGCAAGGACTTTTTGATTAGAGGAAAATATGACATTGTTCACCTTAGGCTTCCATATTTGCCTTTACCTTACCTTATCCAAAATCCCAAGAATAACTGAAGAGAAAATGAATTTCCCAACAACAATACATTGTGAGTTATCTTTGTTATTATGCAAAATACTTTGGTTCCACTTGTTGTGGTAATCTCTGAGCGGTTAGACTCAATTTAACCCTCTCTGGGGGAGATTCCACCAAAGATCAGCAGAGTAGCAAAAGCAAAAGCATTCAAATGCAACAGTTACTTACACGGGGCGAGCAAAGAGAAGCCATTGACCATTTAGGATTGCAATGGACTGCAGAGTATCAATAAAAGTTCAAAAAGTATTTATTCAGGTAAAAAGAACTCCATTGTAGATAGAAAGGCTTGGGAGCTGTCTAGTCTACTCTAGACTGGTTTCCAAAGAAAAATAAGAAAGGAAAAATAACAAACATCTAAATAGTTACATCTTGCCAGGAGAGATGGCGAGATGCTTCTTGTTAGTTAGAAGAACAAAGGGGGAAGAGAGTGAACCAAAATGGTTCCAACCTCATGGTCCAGTTTATTGGGGCCATAAAAGACATTCTGACCAATGGGAAGTTAGTGTCCCTGGAGAGTCACATTTCTGCTAACTTCAAAGTAAGGGATGTGACATAAACAGGATAGAGTGAAACACAGTAAAGCCTGTCTAGGAATGCTAGGGATTCCCTCAATCTAACTCTATCATCTATCTAACTACATTTAGACTTGAGTAGTCCAGGATGATTCCCAACACCACTTGTGCATTAATTTTACAAAAGACCTACTCCAGGAGAGGATGACTGATGAACTGTTGTGGATTGACCTAGCTTGCTCAGTTGTTGAACACTCATTGGGAGTGTGGCTATGAGGTCTATTGTTATTTGTACCAGCACTCCACTGGCGATGTCCTAGGACCTCATCAGACATTATTTGTGCTTAGTTTCCATTCACTAAGGAAATGGAGCCTCATGGGAGCCCCACGGATGCCATCACATGATGTGAGGGCGCTTCTGGTGGGAATTTGGGAGAAACGGGGGGAAAGGGAAAAGAAGTACTAGGATGTGGAATTGCTGGCCATCCCTCAAGATGGGGAAAGACGGAATGGGTTAAGATGGTTCCCTCTGCTTTCTCTCACTTTCCCCTTGCCCCGTCTGATGAATGATATGATCATGATAGAACTAGATTTCCAGACTCTAAAACTGTTGACCACACCAGCACCCGGCCCATGAGGCATTCTGCGCTGCGTCTCATCAAACATCCTTTTCAGAACGGCAGTCTGTCACTCCAGGGAGGTCTTACAACCACAGCCAGTTATTCTGCCAGTTCTAATTCCAGCTTGAAAGCAATTAATTTCAAGAAGCTAGTTTGTGCCCAGCTTGTAATTTCCTCTATATGCTCTGCAAGCACTTGCAGATAACACAACGAAAAGCCCAGAATAGCTCTTGGATCATAACATTATGGTGTACAGAATTAAATATGTTTTTTTAATAAGGCCCCTTTCTTCCAGACATTGTCTGGATGAATACCAGGGGGAAAGATTGCAAACCTGCAAATCTACTGTGGACAAGAACACTCCCATTTAGCATTGTGATTACATTGCAAATGCTAATGATTACAGTCATAGCATGTGTGATGTTGCAATTAAGGTTGTGTCAGTGTTGTTGCTGTGATGCCTGAGCAGAACTCTATGATATGATTTTATCATTCAAACTGAACATTTAGCATCTGAAATGCACCACACTCATGTAATTGAGATTACCAGAACTGGTTTGGACTGTTTCCACATTCTTGATGTTTTTCCTTACTAAATGTGACACTTCTGCTTCTTCACTCTTCTCTTCCCCAGTGGCAATGAAATACAGACTGGAGATCAGATTATTTCTATACCTCTTTGAAAGCAAAAGCATTTTTTCTTTTTTCTTATTTTAAAAACTATTCCTGAAGAACAAGAGACGTAGAATATTGTGTGGAAAATATGTGTATCATAAATAGCTTTAAGGCAAATAATTAGGTGCTCTGATAAATGGGAATGAGGGAGTTTGGAGAAGGGCCATAGTAATTTTCTTGTTGTCTTAAAAATTGATAACGCTGGTCTCATTCTTTTTATCCCAGCAAGCTTGCTGTTTGGTGTTCTTGATCAGCATGAATTTCTCTTTGGGGCATATATGCTGCTAACAGTCTTAGTAAGTTAATATTTCTCAATATTACTTTCCTTGAAGAAGGTACCTTAGCTAGCACAGTTTCCAAAGCTATAAAGCACCATCACCACCACCCTTTCATTTTTATCATGGGCACTATTTACACTATGGAGTTATAGCACTATTATTCCATGGCGAACAAACCCAAAGGGTGCTCACTAATGCGTCTTCTTCATCTTGGAAAGAAGTCATGAGTGGAGTGCCGCAGGGTTCTGTCCTGGGCCCGGTTCTGTTTAACATCTTTATTAACGACTTAGATGAAGGGTTAGAAGGCAAAATCATCAAGTTTGCAGATGACACCAAATTGGGAGGGATAGCTAACACTCCAGAAGACAGGAGCAGAATTCAAAATGATCTTGACAGACTAGAGAGATGGGCCGAAACTAACAAAATGAAGTTCAACAGGGACAAATGCAAGATACTTCACTTCAGCAGAAAAAATGGAATGCAAAGATACAGAATGGGGGACCCCTGGCTCAACAGCAGTACGCGTGAAAAAGACCTTGGAATCCTCGTGGACAACAAGTTAAACATGAGCTATTTTGCTCCCTCTCAACTTTGCCCTTCTGTGAAATAGAATATATAGCCAGAGATATATCTACTTTTTAGCGATATTTGACTAACAATTTAGCAGCATGTACTTTTTGCGGTTGCTGTGCCAAAGCCTTGAGTTTAACAATATATATACAACCCTGTTGATTTTCATTGCCTAAGGGAAAAATCACAGTGGGAGTTTTATATTTATTCAGAAAAGTAGTTCATTTGCAAACCATCAGCAATTAGAAATGGCTTTGTATAAAAAGGCTGTGAATATAAGGTGCCCCCAATTTCAAACTAGAAGGTGATGTAACCATCCATGCACCAAAATAGGATTACAAAAGCATTTAGAAAGTCACGCTTAGAGGGCACTCTTCCACTGCAGAATTGTTTTCTTCTGCAAATTTCACCAATGCTTGAAAATTGTGTAGAAAATACAAGGCGTTTTTATTTTAAGTTACTGAGGAGACGTTAACTGAAAGCAGAGTTTCAAAATTTGGAAAGCTCCCCGCCCCGCCCCGCCCCCCATACGCTTCTTCCTGCCCATCTTTTTCCTGTGAGAAAAGATTAGGTAAAGGCAAAGGTTTCCCCTGACGTTAAGTCCAGTCATGTCTGACTCTTGGGGTTGGTGCTCATCTCCATTTCTAAGCCGAAGAGCCGGCGTTGTCCGTAGACACCTCAAAGGTCATGTGGTCGGCAAGACTGCATGGAGCGCCGTTACCTTCCCACCGGAGCGGTACCTATTGATCTACTCACATTGGCATGTTTTCGAACTGCTAGGTTGACAGAAGCTGGAACAACAGCGGGCACTCACTCCGCTCCCGGGATTTGAACCTGGGACCTTTCGGTCTGCAAGTTCAGCAGCTCAGCGCTTTAACACACTTCGCCACCGGGGTTTAGGGTTCAAATATTTGAGAATGTGTTGTCGAAGGCTTTCATGTTCGGAATTACTGTGTTGCTGTGTTTATCAGGCTGTATGACCATGTTCCAGAAGTGTTCTCTCCTGACCTTTCACCCACATCTTATGGCAAGCATCCTCAGAGATTGTGAGTTTGTTGGAAACTAGGCAAGTGGGGTTTATATATCCAGGGCTGGAGAAAGAACTTTTGTCTGCTTGAGGCAAGTGTGAATGTTGCAACACTCAAAAAACAACACAGAAAACAGAGGAATTCCAGACATGAAACAATCAAGGCTAGCTAACACCTTCCTACAAAGGATTCTCCCAGGCAAGAAGCAGCCAGGCTTTGAAGCTGCAAGGCCATTTAATGCTAATCAAGGTGGCCAATTTGAGATTGTTTTTCTTAAAAAGAAGGAAATGGCAACTAGTTTCATAAAAGTTTATGAAATGATGCCTGATGTGAGTAAAGTGTATAGAGAGAAGCCCAACTCCCCAGTAATATTGAAAATTGAGGTGGCAGTGATTGAGCAGTCCTTATTTGTCATCTCACTTTTCAGCTGTTTTTAAAACGTACCATTTTCTCTTTGCTCCTTCCACTTTCTCCTTTTGTCTTCACCTTATTTCAGTTATGCAAACTGCTTCAAAATGCAAAGGTCGTTTGCCCACCGTTAACTCAGGAGGGAGGGGAGAGAACAGGAGGAGGAGGTTTCTTACCCTTCTCTTTAGGCTCAGGCACCATCTACACTGTCATATAATGCAGTTTGAACCTGCATTATATGATCAGTGTTGATGGGGCTTTAAGCAAAAGCAAACTGCTGCACTTCTCCTAACTTGTGCATTCTACCTTATTTATAACTTTTTCATCCTGATCATTCTCTGATGTTGTTTGGTTTCTATGACATATTGAAAGGTTATGAGGGTGATTGTTGTTGTTGTTATTACTATCCTACTTTGTGTCAGTCTCAGGACTCAAAGTGGTTTACAGAATTTAGGACAGTAGAGCTAAAATATTACACATATCTTCAATGCAATTAAAAGCAGTTAAAAAGCATAACCATTAAAAAGAAAAGATCCTCCTGCAAAGGATCGTTACCTTGACGTGGTGCTGGAGCTTGGGCGCCTCGATGAGCTAAACCATGAAGGGACATCCAAGATGGGAAAGTCATGACAGAGAGGACAGACTAAATACGACCTCTGGGGAAGGTAATAGCAACCCACCCAGTATTCTTGCCATGAAAACGAAATGGATCAGTACAATCAGAGAAATATCGGTATACCATCAGAAGATAGGACTCTTAGGTCGGAAGATGGTCAAAATGCTACTGGGGAGGAGCAGAGGACTAGTCCAACTAGCCCCAGATGTGATGACGCAGTTAGCTCAAAGCTGAAAGGAAGGCTAATGGCCGACGGTGCTGGAGGTGAACGACAAATCCATCTAGTCGGTGAAAACAAGACCTGGAACTGACAGTAGTTCAGATCACGAACTTCTTATTGCACAATTTAGAATCAGACTAAAGAGATTAGGGAAAATCCACAAACCAATTAGATATGATCTCACAGTTATTCCTAGTGAATATGCAGTGGAGGTGAAGAATAGATTTCAGGGACTAGATTTAATAAATAGAGTCCCAGAAGAACTATGAACAGAATTTCTCAACATTGTTCAGGAGGCGGCAACAAAATACGTCCCAAAGAAAAAGAAAACCAAGAAGGCAAGGTGGTTGTCTGCTGAAACACTGGAAGTAGCCCAAGAAAGAAAGAAAGCGAAAGGAAACAGTGATAGGGGAAGATATGCCCAATTAAATGCACAATTCCAGAGGTTAGCCAGAAGAGACAGGGAACTATTTTTAAACAATCAATGCATGGAAGTGGAAGAAGACAAAGAATAGGAAGGATAAGAGACCTCTTCCAGAAAATTAGAAACATCGGAGGTAAATTTCAGGCAAAAATGGGCATGATCAAAACAAAGATGGCAAGGACCTAACAGAAGCTGAAGAGATAAAGAAAAGGTGGCGAGAATATACAGAAGATCTGTATAGGAAGAATAATAATATAGAGGATAGCTTTGATGGTGTGGTGAGTGAATTAGAACCAGACATCCTGAGGAGTGAGGTTGAATGGGCCTTAAGAAGCATTGCTAATAACAAGGCAGCAGAAGACGCCAGCAAATATGGAAAACACAAGAATGGCCATCAGATTGGGAAAAAATCAATTTATATCCCCATACCAAAAAAGGGAAACACTAAAGAATGCTCAAACTTTTGTACAGTGGCACTTAATTTCCCATGCCAGTAAGGTAATGCTCAAGATCCTGCAAGTTAGACTCCAGCAATATATGGAGCGAGAGTTGCCAGATGTACAAGCCGGGTTCAGAAAAGGCAGAGGAACGAGAGATCAAATTGCCAATATCCGCTGGATAATGGAGGAAGCCAGGGAGTTCCAGAAAAACATCTATTTCTGCTATTCTATTATAAAGCCTTTGACTGTGAGGATTATAATAAACTATGGCATGTTTTTGGTGGTATTGGGATACCAAGTCACCTTGTCTGTCTCCTGAGAAATCTGTATAAAGACCAAGTAGCCACAGTAAGAACAGACCACGGAACAACAGACTGGTTCAAGATTGGGAAAGGAGTGTGGCAGGGCTGCATACTTTCACCCTCCCTATTCAACTTGTACGCAGAACACATCATGCGACGTGCAGGGCTTGACGAATCCAAGGCTGGAGTTAAAATTTCTGGAAGAAACATTGACAACCTTAGGTATGCAGATGATACCACTCTGATGGCCGAAAGTGAGGAAGAGCTGAGGAGCCTTATCACCAAGGTGAAAGAAGAAAGTGCAAAAGCTGGGTTGCAGTTAAACGTCAAGAAAACCAAGATCATGGCAACTACACCTATTGATAACTGGCAAATAGAAGGAGGAAACGTGGAGGCAGTGACAGACTTTATATTTCTAGGCGTGAAGATCACTGCAGATGCAGACTGCAGCCAGGAAATCAGAAGACGTCTACTTCATTGAGGAGAGCAATGGTTAACCTCAATAAAATAGTGAAAAGCAGAGACATCACACTGGCAACGAAGGTCGGCATAGTTAAAGCAATAGTATTCCCCATAGTATTCCCCTATGGATGTGAGAGCTGGACCATAAGGAAGGCTGAGCAAAGATGCTTTTGAACTTTGTTGTTGGAGGAAAATCCTGAGAGTGCCTTGGACCGCAAGAAGATCCAACCAGTCCATAGTCCAGGAAATAATGCCCTGCTACTCACTGGAGGGAAGGATATTAGAGACAAAGATGAAGTATTTTGGCCACATCATAAGAAGACAGGAAAGCTTGGAAAAGATCACGATGCTGGGGAAAATGGAAGGAAAAAGAAAGAGAGGCCGACCAAGGGCAAGATGGATGGGATGGTATCCTTGAAGTGACTGGCTTGACCTTGAAGGAACTGGGGGCGGTGACGGCCGACAGGGAGCTCTGGCGTGGACTGGTCCATGAAGTCACGAAGAGTCGGAAACGACTATGCGACTGAGAGAGAGACATAGTCTGTGTAATACATTGCTCCTGTTTCTTTTTCCTAAGTTTTCTTGTCAACCATTTCCCAGGTTTATTAGCGTTTTGGAAGTGGTATTGTTGAGTATATTTCAAATCTTTTGCTAGTTGCTCCATTTCCATAGAATCTCTGTTTATTCAAAATTTCCTTTTCTTGCTTAAGTTTGGTGTTTCTTGGTGTGTCCTCAGTTTCCTTTCTGTGATTTCTATTTCCTGTTGGATTTCTCTTATTTTTTGGTCTCTTTGTCTATTTAAAATTGAATTCTGTTGAATGAAATTTCCGCACATAACTGCTTTGGTAGCGTTCCAAGCCATGGGTATTATTTACCTTAAAGTACACTTTTAAGGCTTTCCTATTCCTTTCTATGTCTTTTTCTGTTCTCAATAGATTCTCATTCTTTGGAGGCTTTTAAGCAGAGGCTGGATGGCCATCTGTCGGGGTGCTTTGAATCTGATTTTCCTGCTTCTTGGAATTGGAATGGATGGCCTACAAGGTCTCTTCTAACTCTATGGTTCTATTATTCTATGAAACAAGTATCCTGATATCTTTCATGCATACAATTTTGATCCAATTGGAGGCGCCTTTAAAAAAAATCCTTTCTTGCTATGCTAAGAGGTATTTCAGGAGCCCAAAAATAGAACCTTGTTTATGAATACAATAGGCAAAGTCATATCTGAAATCATTTAGACTGCATGCTGATTTGGGTACAGAATAGTGGGGAGGGCGTCCTTAGATTCTCTAAGGGAGGACCAGGAATAGATTTCTATTGTCATAATTCTTGTTTTCATTTGATAGCATCAGATGACAGCAACAAAACAAAGCATCAAATTAGAGACTTAGGCTGGATCTACACTGCCCTCTATCCCAGGATCTGATCCCAGATTATCTGCTTTGAATTGGATTATATGAGTCTACACTGCCAGATAATCTGGGATAAGCAGAAAATCTGTGATCAGATCCTGGGATATAGAGCAGTGTAGATCCAGCCTTAATTTTCTGCCACTGTGACTGTGTCCCTCAGATGTAAAAACTTGGAGTTGCCATACCAATTCAGGGCTGTCTAGCTTAGGGTCAGTGCTGATGCTAAGATTTCAGAGATTAATCTTTCTTCCTCCTACCTAGAGGTAGGAGCTGCAGACTGAACCTGGGAATTTTTGCATGCAAAGCATGCACGCTACTATTGAGCTACAGCCATTAACCTTTCCACTACAAGCATTAATGGACAGCAGCCTAGCAAGAGCAGCCTACATTTTTCCATCACGTGATTCCAAGTCATAGATTTTGAACTGATTCATCATGGTTAATTTGTGCAATTTTTAATTCATTAACAGTCTTGAGCATGTCACTAGAATTACATATATACACACGCACACATAGAAAATTGAGGGGAAATAAATCAGCCATTATTAAGCCAAGCATAAAAAAGCAGAGTCCCCTTTCTGCCTGGAAAAGAGATTACTCAGTTGTACAAAGTCACGGAATACAAATCCAGCACTGGTCTCAACACCCTGACAAGTGTTAGTCTTGCTATATCGGCCTGCCTGCTCTTGAATGACATTGGATTGGAATTTTTCTCTACACAGCAAGTCCTGCACCAGACAATCTGCCAGAGTGTCATTGAGGATCAATGCTAAATGTTACCCAGCAGGGTGCTCTACTGTCTCAGTAGGTGCCTTCCTTTTTTGCATTTTTGGGTTATGCTGGTTGTGGGAATAATAAAGCTCTTGAGCTTTTGCATCTACCAAGGGGTGCACGATTTCTATTTATGAAAAAATTCTGCTCTCAAAATTGCTTCTAGAAATGGATGATGCACATTTAAAACAAAAGGTATTTTCAAAGATTCTTTTCATGTAATTAGATTATAGGGAGGTTCTGGAACATTAGGCTTCTCCTTCTAATTGTTTGAGACTGTCAGTTAATCTCCAAAGAGAAGCTGTCTTACATACTCTTGGATTTTTAGTATGCCGTAGCCACCATGGTTCAGAAATGTAGACTGGTTCCAGGAGCACACAAGGAGATACTTGGGCAATGTTTAAGGTAAGGGCAAAGCCCTCTGTTTTGACTGTAGCCCTGGCAAATACTCAAATTAAAACTACGTGAAGTGTTTATGTGAGAGAGTGACTATGATGGGACCAGAGAAGGGAAATGTGGTAAATTTGTTATGACTCTAGATATATATAGAATATAGATGTACAGGCAGTCCCCAAGTTATGAACAAGATAGGTTCTGTAGGTTTGTTCTTAAGCTGAATTTGTATGTAAGTTGGAACAGGTACATTTTTAAGTGTAACTCCAGTCTCAGTCTCTCTCTCTCTCTCTCTCTCTTTACAGTAGAGTCTCACTTATCCAACACTCGCTTATCCAACGTTCTGGATTATCCAACCATTTTTGGAGTCAATGTTTTCAATATATCGTGATATTTTGGTGCTAAATTCGTAAATACAGTAATTACTACATAGCATTACTGTGTATTAAACTACTTTTTCTGTCAAATATGTTGTCTAACATGATGTTTTGGTGCTTAATTTGTAAAATCATAACCTAATTTGATGTTTAATAGGCTTTTCCTTAATCTCTCCTTATTATCCAACATATTCGCTTATCCAACGTTCTGCCGGCCCATTTACGTTGGATAAGCAAGACTCTACTGTATGTATGTATGTGCGTGTGTATATATATATACACACACACACACACACACACACACACACACACACACATACACACACACACTTTGGGTAGCATAGTTAACACCCCTGTGGTGCTTGTTTTTTTGTCTGTGCTCCTGTTCAGAAGATTCCACCTCACTTTCTGTACTTGTGATACCTGGATTTTGAAAAATGGGCTTGTTGTGGAAACAAGGATTGGTGAGAAAGCTTCAGTGGAGACACCTTTCCCCCCATTATAACTCTTTCAGGAGTGAATTTCCATTCTGAGGGATAGATTTTTCTGACTTCCTGTTGTCAAACCTGTTCTCAACTATGAGTCATTTGTAAGTCAGATATTTGTAACTCAAGGACTGTCTGCATATAGAATTCAGGGTCAGTCCTACCATTAGACAACATGTAAGGACTCCTAAGAGATGATGGAAGATGACATGGAGGTGTTGAAGGACAGAGATGTGTGTAGGGACAGGGAATAGGGAAAATGTTTTTGGTGATACAAATGCCAAAATGTGCCCAGTAGCTTTAGCAGTTGCCTCAGGTCCCTTTAGGGCTTGCATTGTCAGAGTAATTTATGCAGCGCAGCAGCAATTGGATGGAGTCAGTGGAACGCTGAACGAAGAGACACGAGAGCCGATGGAAAAACTATATACAAGTTTTACTGTAAGCAGTAATAATCAAGACAAACAGACTTGCAGACGAACACAGGACTTGACTCTCACTCTAGGCAGACAGCACTCGACTGGGAACAGAGAACTGAACTGATGCAAACAGCAATGCACATACACTTGTGTCTGGATACTCCCCAGCTCCAGCCACACATCAAGGACATTACAGCTTCTTAGTAATTAACTCTTTCCAGACTATAGTACACTCTGGATGATGCAATCAGTATGCAATACAGGCAAGACACAAATTTCATTTAAACACTACCAATACACCAATCCCACATTAACATGCATGCCATGTGATACTTTGAGTGAACAGATCGTAGTGCTCTGACTGAGGCCTCAGAGCTTTCTTATTTATTTATTTATTTATTTATTTATTTAAAGCATTTATATTCCGTCCTTCTTACCCCGAAGGGGACTCAGGGCGGATCACATTACACTTATAGGCAAACATTCAATGCCTTTTAACATAGAACAAAGACAGACAAACATAGGCTCCGAGCGGGCCTCGAACTCATGACCTCCTGGTCAGAGTGATTCATTGCAGTGATTCATTGCAGCTGCTCTCCAGCCTGCGCCACAGCCCGAGCCTAGGTTGGAACTTACCTGATTCTTCCTGACTAGGTTTCTCCACTCAGGGGAATCAAGCGGGAAGGAAGATAGGATTTTGTGTGTGACAAAAGCACACCATTGTTGGATAAAGTTGTTTTGCCTTCTTTTTAAAGCTGTCACTTGTTAATCTGTCTTCTAATTGGTTAATATAACTGTTATGTCTGAGGACATCTGGTACAACATTAAATGCCAATTCACTAAGCAATACAAATGTTACTGGGTTAGTCAAGGGCTCTCACTGTGAATGTATACCTATATTAATTAATGTAATGATAGTTCATAAGGCTTAACACAAATACAGAGGCATATCAAAATAGAAGCAAAACAAAGCATCTTAACCTAGGCTCAATGTGGCATTGGAAATCCACCAAGAGCTTTCTGTCTAGATCAGGTGTAGGTTCAGTATCCTTTATCTAAAATGCTTGGGACCAGAAGTGTTTTGGATTTGGGTTTTTTTTTTGTTTTTTGATTTTAGAATACCTGCATTTGTTCATGCAGTACGTATGTAATTAGAATCTTGTAGATGAGACCCAAGTCTAAACACAAAATGTTTTAATGTTTCATATATGCCTCCAGAGGCACAGTGTGTTAACGCGCTGAGTTGCTGAACTTGTGGACCAAAAGGTCGCAGGTTCAAATCCGGGGAGCGGAGTGAGCGCCCGCTGTTAGCCCCAGCTTCTGCCAACCTAGCAGTTCGAAAACATGCCAATGTGAGTAGATCAATAGGTACCGCTCCAGTGGGAAGGTAACGGCCCTCCATGCAGTCATGCCGGCCACATGACCTTGGAGGTGTCTATGGACAATGCCGGCTTTTCGGCTTAGATATGGAGATGAGCACCAACCCTCAGAGTCAGATATGACTGGACTTAACGTCAGGGGAAACCTTTACCTTATTCACCTTATACATATAGCCTGAAAGTAATTTTATACAATATTTTTAATAATTTTGTGCAGGAAATAAAGTCTGTGTATATGGAAGGATCAGAAAGCAAGGGCGTCACTATCTCAGCTACCCATGTGGGCAATTTTGGATTTTAGAGTCTTTTGGAATGCCAAATAAGAGGTTTTCGGTCTGTATAAATGAATCAGGCAGAGGGACATTGGCCAAGTTTTGCAGGACTTGTGGTTAGGTCATTTTGAATCAAGAAGAGGATGGAAGGGTTACATTATATAGCAGCCATATCTATTATTTGCCAGGCTATTTGTCTTTATTTTTATTTTATTTTTATCCTGCCTTTCTCCCAATATGGGACACAAGGTAGCTTGCAGCATAGTTAAAAACAAAATACGCCTAAAACAACAAAATACATTTTAAACAAAAATGAAACAAACCAACTAATCAAAATTTTGATTCAAAACAGCTTAAAAACATATTCAAAATATACTTTAAAATACATAATCCATAACAATATCCTTCTGACCTAACCAGTTGAAAGCTAAATGAAAAGAGCTTGCCTGTAAACCATGGGAGAGGGGCAGGGAGAAATATACCCAGTATCGATTTCCTTGCAGAAGATCAGTTGAGTGCTTTTAAAAAATTATCCTTGGAAAAAGCCTGAGCACATACTGAATTCCTATTGCCTTTGGCCTTCCGAGGAATTTGTTCTCACACAAAGTCTCTGATGCTTCTATAGGCATGAGCGAATACACACTCGAAGACCCTATCGAGTTGATGCATCAGACAAATGTTCTCCCGATGATGATTTGGTAAACCTGGAAGTCCTGGATGAGGTAAGGTATGCCAAGTTAATGAATTCCCAAATAGTGATCTTGCTGCCTGCTCTTGTCTTTGAGACATTACTGATAGTTTCATCATGTCACCAAGTTAATTGTTCATAACTCCGATATGATGGAGAAAAAGCCCTTTGTCATATGGTTGTGATCTCCTGTCATAGCTTCATTTATATTCTGAGCATTTATATTGCTCTGTTACACTGGATAATCAAGTGATGAATGATGTTAGGTTAATTATTATTTGTGCTTGCTACAACCAAAAAAACCCCATTTTAAAACATAAATATTAGGATATATATATTTCTGAACTTCTTTTTTGCTTCTTTTTTAGGTTAGATGTTAGTAGCATGTCCATAAAGGTTGTAATATAGCAACCATGGTGAATATTGCTTTCCAGTTACATATACTTGTTAATCTTAGTTCCAATGATCACATGTGATACATCAGATCACATGGAGCTGTTCTGCTGATAGAATCTACTTTCATCAGTGGATTGGGACGAGAGCCAAATCCCTTCTTCCCCTTGGCAGATCCCAATGTCCCCTCAAAACCTGTTCTTGGCCCCATCCACACAGCTGAATAAAATCCCACATTATCTGCTTTGAACTAGAATACGAATCCAGTGCTGCAGCCTGTTCAAGCTTTTGTATTCTTCATTATGGGCCACAGTATGATGCTGTCTGGCCACACATCTCCCAGCTTTCATCTGTGAAATACTGGAATATAGATGTGAGGTAGATAGCCTCTACTTCTTGGAACAATGCATTATTTTTCTTTTTCCATTTTTCCCCTACTCTAAGTTATTTTTATTCATTTATTTCCCTACATGGAACCACACTCATTCCTTTGCACTGGTTTTTTCCTCTCTCTAAAGCCTTGCCAGTTTTGGTCTAATTGGGCAGGGACTACTGAGAAATGAGCCCAGTCTTATTTGCCTTGCCCTGCCTTTAGTTCAGTTTCCATCTCCAATATTTATTTATTTATTTATTTATTTATTTATTTATTTATTTATAACATTTATATTCCACCCTTCTAACCCCAAAGGGGACTCAGGGCGGATCACATTACACATATAGGCAAACATTCAATGCCTTTTAACATAGAACAAAGACAAGACAAACATAGGCTCATGAACTCATGAACTCGAACTCATGACCTCCTGGTCAGAGTGATTCATTGCAGCTGGTTGCAGCTGGCTTGCTCTCCAGCCTGTGCCACAGCCCTTTTTAAAGCATGTACAGTGTTCCCTCACTACTTTGCAGTTCACTTTTCGCAGATTCGCTGTTTTGCGGTTTTTCAATAAACTCTAAAAGGCTATTATAAATAATAAAAAATTACAATTTACAGCCTAAGGAAGGGAGGAAGGAGAAACCAATGGGAGAGAAAAGGAGCCCAAGTGGCAACGGGAGGAGAAGGAAGCGATTTATTAACACACGATTGTATAATAGTAGTGTATAACTACTAAAATAATGTATAAATATTAAAATAAATATAGTGTCCCTACTTTGCAGATTTTCACTTATTGCGGGTGGTCCTGGAACCTAACCCTAGCGATATGTGAGGGAACACTGTATATGCAGTAAGGTATTTAACCCCCCCCCCCCTTCAAAATCCAAAACAGTTCTGGTCCAAAGTGTTTTGGATAAGGGATACTCAATCTGTATTATTTCTGTGTAAACTGTGAATATGAACAAAGTTGTTTCTGCAGTTAACCATGTAACGTGCACAGCATTTCCCAGCATCTGGGAAAGATTCCCATCTAACTAGCTTTTTTAAAGAAATGAAAGTTTGTTTGAACTGATGGGAATTTTAGAAGGAGAATTATTCTTCCCACAGAGTGTTTTTCATTTGTCAGGAATAGATAATTCAGCTGTAAGCAGGGTATTTGTGAGTACTCATTGCATCCCTAAGGGATAATAGGTCTGCCTGTCCTTTTTCTGCTTTAAATCATTATGTAGGTTCAGTGGCAGCCCTAGATTTAATGTGCAGGTCCACTGCTACTATTACAGTTATTTGGCCCACTTATTTATCATACTTCTTAAAAACACTGATGCAAGGACTTGTATCTAACAAAATGGGGTGTACAAGCATAACAGTAGGCAAACATTAGGTTTGGTTGCTTCCCCTCAACCCCTCATCTCATTTTTATTATTTTATTGAAAAGAAAGTAGAGCCTCCACTTTGCCAAATTTAAGCACATTTATGTGAGAGTAGAATTCAATGGGCAATTGATTGAAATTAATGACATGTAAAAGTGCTTTACTTTAGCTGGATTTGAGCCTTAGCTAAAAAGGCACACTCGTAAGCAAAATCATTGTACATTTTCTGTTTACAGCAAGCAATTTAGCTTAATGTTATGGACAAGTGTTCTATTTTTTTTTAACTAACAATGCGTCAAGAAAGTTAAATATATTTTATTGTGTTTTTCTTTTCCCACTATATATTTAGATATTAGCATATCTACAGTTTATTTCTCTGAGCCACACAATAAACTTGACAGACAGGCTTATTACTTTCAACGTGGCCTAGTTATAGATTTATCTTAGCAAGAGATATGAGACTATGAAAACAATGGTTTTATATAGAGAAGTCAATATTTGACGTAAGTGACAAATAACATTTCAGATTATCGCTTATTGCTTCATGTATTGATGTACTTCCACACAATGAGTTTCCTATCTGCAAAAAATACTGCTTGACTGTAAAACTTGTAATCTTTTCAGGAGACAATTATTCATCAGTTGCAGAAGCGCTTTTCAGACTTGCAGATTTATACTTATGTTGGAGATATCTTAATAGCCTTAAACCCCTTCCAGAACCTCAGTATATATTCTCCACAGGTAAGAAAGAGCTGAGAATTTTCTTGTTGTTGTTGTTTTTTTTAATGCTAACTATGGGACAATCACATTGTGATCGCAAGGAGATCAAACAATGCAAGGTATTTTAAGTTCTAATAATAAAGTGCTTCCCTGTACTTTCCCTTCCATGGCATCTACTGTATTTGGTTTAGTTGTGCTTTCAAGTGTCTTACAGAAATCACTGAAAAGAAGGCGTAGGGATGGCTCTTTGGGAGAGTAAATTGCTGTTAACATTGAAGCCCCTCAATTTTATCCCCAGTGCTTCTGGCTTGCACTATAGAATCCACAATCAGCACGTAGACACTGCAAACATAAAACTTGAAGCTGAGCCAACAATACAAATATTCAAAACATTGCCGCTTACCAAATGAAGGGTTAACTGAAACTGGAGTAAACCTGGGAACCAGTAGTAAACGGCTTATGTGGATAGCTTACTTCGGCTCACAGCCAGCCACTTTAAAATAACATCTATCTGACCGGGCTTCCTGGCCGGGAACTGTAAATGACTGCAACATTTGTTACAAACTGAAGCTACAGCCAATTGACTGCATTTACATCCTGAGGAGTCCTATAGAACTACTCCAAGACTACAGAGACTTTGATTTGTTTTGACTCCAAGCCAGGTTTAAGCCAATTGATTTGTACACTGATATATTTAGTTTTACAGCATATTACATGCCATTTTGAAGAGACTGAATGTACACATACTGTGTCGCTAACAAACTTTAGTTGGAGTCTTGTTGATATATGTCTGATATATGTTTTATACTGAAAACTGCTCTGTGTAGCAATTAAATCTGGATGATTGCAGTTTAAAAATCTTTATACTCTGTAAGTTACGACTGTGTGCCACTACAGCTGACAGAATTGGATCATCAGTTGTATTATTTGTATTATTGTTAACATTATTATGTATATGATGCTCTAATATACATATTGTGTTCTATGTTTTGAACCTTTACTGTGGTGCATATTTCTCAGATATAAAAGGATTGGGAAGCAGAGAGTAGAAAGACATCTCTCTGACAACCTGGGACCTCCTATCAATTGAAATGGACAATATTGGGCTAGATCTGAGCTTGTAAAAGATATTATTAGGACTGAGAACTTCCATAATCCCCTAGTCATCCATTCTGGGCCAGATAGAATCTGATTTTAGGCAGCTTCCTATGTTTGTGCAAAAAAGCAAGCAAAACTGTTCAAAGTAGATATCAGGAGGAATGTTTTCCCTTTATAGTTTTATGACCGGCAGAAAATTGTGGCGTAGTTCACATCTTGTGTTTTGACTATTCTCTTTTCTTATTTAGTTTTCCAAGCTGTACCATGGTGTGAAGCGTTCTTCAAATCCACCTCACATATTTGCCTCTGCAGATGCTGCCTATCAAGGCATGATTACATTTAACAAAGACCAGGTATGGAAACACTATTTTAAAAAATATTTAGCATTGTCTGCGTAATTTGGGGATACAGTAGAGTCTCGCTTATCCAACATAAACGGGCCGGCAGAACGTTGGATAAGCGAATATGTTGGATAATAAGGAGAGATTAAGGAAAAGCCTATTAAATATCAAATTAGGTTATGATTTTACAAATTAAGCATCAAAACATCGTGTTATCCAAGAAATTTGACATAAAAAGTAGTTCAATACACAGTAATGCTATGTAGTAATTACTGTATTTACGAATTTAGCACCAAAATATCACGATGTATTGAAAACATTGACTACAAAAATGCGTTAGATAATCCAGAACGTTGGATAAGTGAGACTCTACTGTATATTGAAATTTTCAGTTTTAAGATCTATTAAACTTTGCAGACCATTCCATTTAGTTTGAGAGTTATTACACCCAGTTGTTCCCAATCCCACCTGTTCTTAGACGCTAAGCAAGGAGAGCTCTGATTAATACTTGGGTGGAAGACCACCTATGAATATCAGGTAGTGTCATCTATTTTTCAGAGGAAGGAACTGGCAAAACCAAGGATTCCTTCCTAAGACAGCCCTATGGAGATTCCCTTAAATCAACAGATGACTAGAAGGAACCACACACACATACATGTGGAGCTCTGTAAGGTTGTGCACAGCCAAAATTGAACTCTGATGTTCTTAGTAGTCCTTTACACATTACGATAGCCATGACGAAATTGATTTTGTGGATTTGTTGTAGAAATGATAAAGTTTGGACCAAATCCAGTATAAGAATGTAAAAAATGCATTATTGGTAATATCTGTTATATAGTCTCTCAGGTTCCTCATCTGGAGCCAGTACTGTCATTTGTGGATTTGAAGGTGGAGCCATTTGGAAGGTCTGCCTTGAAAAGGGTGTGGACAGGTGGAATGTTCTGAGGCAATATACAAAGCAGTCCATGATGAGATTAATCATCAAGCCTGGTTTACACAAAGGGTGAGCTTCAGATAACATAAAGAGTTGCAATGTAAATATAAACAGTTCAATGAAAAGTATACAAAGTTAATTTGTGTGCTGACAGCAACTCATCTCCGGACCCTATATATCTTCTCCCTTCTCAGGGGCACCATTTGTGTCTATTTTTCTGTCAGGTATTCAGTGGTGTACTGGGACAAGTCCATGAAGTACCAGGTTCGGTGACCATAAGTCATAGAAAATAAGAGTGATTAACTCCATGATCATTCATTTTCATGGTAATATACCATCAGAATATTTCTAATATAAATGTAATGAGGATGCAAATCCAATTATATGGCTATGATTGTAATGAAAATGGGATATAGTGCCGCAGAAATAGAAGCCTATATACCCTGGAGATTGTAATCTTGCACTGCTTTGTTAGTGAAATATAACAGACAGGTGGCTGTTATCTATGAAATAGGTTCTTGTTTTTTGTTTCATTGACAAAGGGTATTTGAGAATTGACATTTCCACCTTTGCACTGTTTGCTGCAAGATGTATAGCAATGGTGGTTTGATCTATTTTGGAATGTACCCTTTAAAGAAATGTGAAAAATAAACCTCAAAAACGTGACTGTCAGGAAGATTAAATTGCTGAAAAGCAGCATAACTGCTAAAAACCACTGATATTCTGTCCATCCCATCCTCCCAGATGTTTCAGAAGGAGAAAACTAAAAGTTACAGTAAATGCATGAACAATAGCTATCAAAGATGAGAATTGGGCAAAGATGGGATAATACCTTGAGAGAATGGATATATGGGAAAAAGAGAATCAGAATAATGAAAAAGATTCAATATATGAGGGTTATCCAGAAAATGCCACCTCCTTCGTCAACCCTTCCCATAGCTGTGCAGCATCGCCAAAACACTGTGTTGCCAGCCATGCCGCCATTGTTGGAAACAAGTGGTTGACGATGGAGGCGGCAGAATTTAGTGGGGAAGGAGTTTCCAAGCTCATTTATCGCTATGATAAGTGCCTAGATTTGAATGGCATCTACGTGAGATGTGGTATTTGGGTGTGGCTTTCAACTGCTTATGGTAAATGTTTTCTCCTATACAGTAGAGTCTCACTTATCCAACATAAACGGGCCGGCAGAACATTGGATAAGCGAATATGTTGGATAATAAGGAGGGATTAAGGAAAAGCCTATTACACATCAAATTAGGTTATGATTTTACAAATTAAGCACCGAAACATCATGTTATACACAAATTTGACAGAAAAAGTAGTTCAATACACAGTAATGCTATGTAGTAATTACTGTATTTACGAATTTAGTACCAAAATATCATGATGTATTGAATACATTGACTACAAAAATGTGTTGGATAATCCAGAACGTTGGATAAGTGAGTGTTGGATAAGTGAGACTCTACAGTACTTTGTTCATTTTTAATTCCAAAACGTAATGTACTTCCTGGATAGCCCTCGTATCTCAGCAAAGTCTTTCAGTTATATTTTTGTAAAGTATGATTTATTGCTTATTTCACATAGACTCTGAGGTTTTTTGTTCTCATTACCTATACAATGCAGCCAACACACTAGAGTGTTGCAACACACAGTTGGAAACTTCTCATTTAAAGGTTCCAATGGGCATGACAAAACAAAATATTTTACAGGTTACAGATAAGGTGAAGGGTTTCTGTAAAGTACTTCTGTGAACAGTACATGGCAGATATGGACATGTTGAGACAAGGGTGGTTTATTAACTTGGAAAAGTTCTATTCCACATATTGATTTGTAATTAGTTCTAATTTGTTAAATCATGTTGCTTAAGTAAGACGTAATAGTAGGAGTAATTAAAATTGGCTTGAGGGCTGCGGGTGACCCCCACGCAGTCCTTATTTGGCTTTGAACGTCCCTTGGTAGGGGAGATCAACATTTTTTCCTCCAATAATAAATTATTTTGCTCCAAATGCCTTTTTAAAAAAATTTTTTATTTAAATTATTGAAAAATTGTGAATTTTACATATTCAGTTCTTAAAACTTATACATTATTTAACAAATTTGCAATACAGACTGATGTATATCATAGCTCCTATACAACAACAACAACAACAACAACAATGTATTGATTAGCCAGTTGGCCTTATCAAGCACAGACAATACAAAGATGAAATACAACATACATCTGGTACACTTAAAATAAAATAAAAATATACAGGTATACTCTGGTTTCTCTTCAGATCGTATAAATCATAGCTCCTATAGTATTTTTACTCTCTAACTATATTACATACTCATATTATTTACCTTTTGTGACCCTTTACCTAGTGCTATCCCTTCACCCCAGACCAGCCAATTACAATATTTATTTCCAAAATTCCATTGTTTCTTTTACAGGTTTTTTCCCCTTACCTTCTACATATACAAACTCTCCAAATGCCTTCTAAGCGAAGGATTTTCTCCACATACACACCCTGCCATGTTAGCTTTAGGAGCCCCCCCTTTTAAAAAAATGAATTGAACAGAAAATGACTTCTGCTTACTTCTTATTTTAAAAAAATGACTCAAAACTACTTAAAAGCATTGAGAAAATGGCATCTAGAGGGCATTTGGGAACAAAAAGTATTTTTTCAGAGAGTGCACTCCAGATTCCCCTGGGGTGTTTATCTATCCCCCTAGCCTCCCAGAGTTTCCTACTCCAGACAAAGAAGTGTTAAAGCGCTGAGCTGCTGAACTTGCAGACCGAAAGGTCCCAGGTTCAAATCCCGGGAGCGGGATGAGCGCCCGCTGTTAGCCCCAGCTCCTGCCAACCTAGCAGTTCGAAAACATGCAAATGTGAGTAGATCAATAGGTACCGCTCCGGCGGGAAGGTAAGGGCGCTCCATGCAGTCATGTCGGCCACATGACCTTGGAGATGTCTACGGACAACACCGGCTCTTCGGCTTAGAAATGGAGATGAGCACCAACCCCCAGAGTCGGTCACAACTGGACTTAACATCAGGGGAAAACCTTTACCTTTACCTATTCAATTATAAATCTAGAAATTATAGTAAAAATGAACCCCAAAACCTGGACCCACATATCCATGGGTCAGTGTGAGCCCTATACTGTAATTTTTTATTAAAAAATGCGACACCCACTTCACTTATTGGCCAAAGGCAAGAGCCATCCTGGAGGAACTGAAGGGAAGCACCAACCTTTTGTGTTCTCAGTGCCATGGCACCACTTTTGGTCCTTTTGTATGCAGGCTGGGAAATGGCGGCTGCATTGGCTTCCTCCTCTCTGCAGAATGACCCTCAGCTTACCCACAGGTTACATCCATCTATAATTTTGTCCCCAAACGTGTCCTCCATTTATACATGAGATTGACTTGTGCATGAATATATAGCATGGGACTTCAAAAGAAGCTGAGTACGTTTTGTTGGACTCTGCAGAAGCAATTAAACTGTAGTCAATAAAAATGTTTTCATAGTCTATTGAAGCTGAAGTTTATGAAGACTGAAGCTTATTCCTCTGAAATTGTAAACTGTTCAGTCCGTGAAAAGTGAAGTTTCCCTGCCTGGATTGTAAACTATTCATCTTCCACCCTGTTTTGTCTGCTAGTGCATTATCATCAGTGGAGAAAGCGGTGCTGGGAAGACTGAAAGTGCCCATCTCATTGTGCAACATTTGACCTTCCTGGGAAAGGTATATATTGACTGCCTTGCCTTATAAATACAACCTGCAAAGCACTAGCTATGCTCACATGATACACTCCTATGTTTTAGGATCACAAGGATGCAGATGTAGTGAGTCTCAATGCTCCCCACTTTCTCCCACAGTTTGAATAGGTTACTTTCAAGCTCAGAAGTACTAGGAGCCACGGTGGTGCAATGGGTTAAACCCTTGTGCCGGCTGAACTGCTGACCTGAAAGTTGGATTCCTGACCAGAAGGTTTTCAGTTCAAATCCGCGAGATGGAGTGAGTTCCTGTCTGTCAGCTCTAGCTTGCAGGGACATGAGAGAAGCCCCCCAGCTAACACATCCGGGCGTCCCCTGGACAATATTTCTGTAGACGGCCAATTCTCTCACACCAGAAGCGACTTGCAGTATGTTCTCAAGTCACTTCTGATACGATTTTTAAAAAAGCTCAGATGAAAGGAAATTAAAATGTGGATTTTGGAAAGACTTTAAAATAGATACTCTGATAATTAATTAATTCTTGCATTCTTGAAATCATTTAGGAAAGAGGGAAAACCTATTTTCAGATATTCATGTATATTTCATGTCCAACTTATATACACATACAATTAATGTAATATAAATTTTAAAATAATTTTGTTAATGAAATAAAGTTTGTTTACATTGAACTATCAGAAAGCAAAGGAAGGGATACAGATGACTATAAAAAATTGAAAGGTGTAACTGGTAGAATCTATAGAATATTGGGTGGAATAAAAGAAGGAGAGAGAAAAAATACCACTCTTAAGGAATTATGGGAGGAGGAGTTAGAGATGAAAATAAATGAAATGGAATGGTCGCAATTGTGGAAACAAAGGCACTTGAAAAATTTATCAATAAGAGTTAAAGAAAAATATTATAAGATAATTTGGAAATGGTATTTAACGCCATTTAAAATGTCAAATATTAATAAAAACCATCCAAAAATTGCTGGAGAGGCTGTCAGGAAGTGGGAACATATATACATATGTGGTGGCATTGTAAATATGTAAAGAAAATATTTAAAGAGATAGAGGATATAATGAACATCAAATTGGAAAGAAGCCCTGGTATTGCATTATTATCAATTTATAATAACAATAAGATGGATAAAAAAGAAAAAGAAGCAATAACAAATTTATTGACAATAGCAAGATTGCTTATAGCAAGGAACTGTAGAAGAGAAATAAATGTTTAGATTGAAGAATGGTATAAAGAAGTATGGAAATTGGCAATAAATGATAAGCTAACATGCAAATTAAAAGTTAAAAGAGGGATATGGAAAAAATGATTTTGAGGATGTATGGGGGAAATTTATTGAGAAAGGACATCAAAAAAGGGATGGAGGGCTACCGCCTCAGGAAGATTTGGTTAGACAATACATAAGAAGTGGCTCGGAGTGGGAGGGGGGATACACAGTGGTGAAGAAATATAGATGGATAAATGTTAACATTGTAGTAGATATAAATCAACAGTAGATATAAAAGAATGATGCAAGTATTTATGAAACATTATATATCTGCTATGTGATAAAAGTAATTATTGTATGAAATTTTTAAATTCAATAAAAACTATTTTAAAAAAAGAAAGCAAAAGTTATCACTATCACAGACATCTATGTGGGCAGTTTTGGATTTGGGGGGATTTTGATTTTGGAATTTTGATTTTGCTCAACCTGTATTAAATTAATGTGTTGAGAAAAATCAATAATCAAAGGGCCACATGGATTTCTAGGGGGAGGGCATTCTACTGATGATTCCACTTAAATATTCAATTTCTTGGGTTTTCCAGCTAACTTGGAAGAGACGCAGAAATGTTTGAAAAAAACAAATAATAAAGCAGGCCTGTTTGGCTGGAACCTTTTCTCTCCCTAAAGGCAAGCAACCGCGCTTTGAGGGAGAAGATTCTCCAAGTCAATCCTCTTGTGGAAGCCTTTGGAAATGCCTGCACGGCAATCAATGACAACTCCAGTCGTTTTGGAAAATACCTGGAGATGATGTTTACACCCACAGGAGCTGTAATGGGAGCAAAAATTTCTGAATATCTGCTAGAAAAATCCAGAGTTATAAAGCAAGCTATGTAGGTATAAACAGAGAGACTGTACATATAGTTTGATATTTCTTAATTTTTAAGCAGTTTTAAAAAAAAGTAATTCAGAATTAAGTAATTCATTTTAATTAATGAAGGCCCTTTGCGTTACCTTTTTTCAACCCCAAAGTGAACATATATAATGGGATTTTCTTGGCAAAATTTTTTCAGAGAGAGTTTATCATTGCCGTCCTCGGAGGCTGAGCGAGTGTGACTTGCCCAAGGCTATTCAGTGACTCAGAGGGGATATGAGCTCTGAGTGCTAGTCCAGCAATCTAATCACACTGCCTCTCAGCTTGGTTGTGCTTTTTATTGTGGGGAAAGATATAATAATAATAATAATAATAATAATAATAATAATAATAATAATAATAAGAATAAGAAGAAGAAGAAGAAGAAGAAGAAGTTCCTTGACAAAATTGAAGGAAAAGTTGATAAGGAGAAGACCTGGCTATGGCTCACAAATGGGACCTTGAAGAAGGAGACAGAAGGCCTGATCCTTGCAGCCCAGGAGCAAGCCATCAGAACAAATGCAATTAAGACCAAGATCGAAAAATCAGCTGATGACCCAAAATGCAGACTGTGCAAGGAAACCGACGATCATTGATCATATCCTCAGCTGCTGTAAGAAAATCGCACAGACAGACTGCAAATAGAGGCACAACTACAGTAGAGTCTCACTTATCCAACACTCGCTTATCCAATGTTCTGGATTATCCAACACATTTTTGTAGTCAATGTTTTCAATATATCATATTTTGGTGCTAAATTTGTAAGTATAGTAATTACAACATAATATTACTGCGTATTGAACTACTTTTTCTGTCAAATTTGTTGTATAACATGATGTTTTGGTGCCTAATTTGTAAAATCATAACCTATTTTAATGTTTAATAGGCTTTTTCTTAATCTCTCCTTATTATCCAACATATTCGGTTATCCAACGTTCTTCCGGCCCGTTTATGTTGGATAAGTGAGATTCTACTGTATGTGGCCCAAATGATTCATTGGAACATATGCCTCAAGTACCACCTCCCTGCAGCAAAGAACTGGTGGGATCACAAACCTGCAAAAGTATTGGAAAATGAGTACGTAAAGATACTGTGGGACTTCTGAATCCAGACTGACAAAGTTCTGGAACACAACACACCAGACATCACAGTTGTGGAAAAGAAAAAGGTTTGGATCATTGATGTTGCCATCCCAGGTGACAGTCGCATTGACGAAAAACAACAGGAAAAACTCAGCCGCTATCAGGACCTCAAGATTGAACTTCAAAGACTCTGGCAGAAACCTGTGCAGGTGGTCCCAGTGGTGATCGGCACATTGACAAAATTACGATCTGCCAACTGCAAAAGGCCACCCTACTGGAATCTGCACGCATCATCCGAAAATACATCACACAGTCCTAGACACTTGGGAAGTGTTCGACTTGTGATTTTGTGATACGAAATCCAGCATATCTATCTTGTTTGCTGTGTCATACAATAAAATAATAATAATAGTTTATATCCCACTTTATCTCTCCCGAAGGGGCCTCAAAGTGGCTTAACATAAAAGCATTAGTATACAATTTAAAATATACAAACATCAAAAGAGAATTAAATATAAACAGTATTAAAAATTCATAGTTCAAATCATTCAAGCATATTCAATGCATATTCAAAGTTACTGTAAATTGCAACTCAGAGTTATTGTAAATTATAAGTAACTCACTATTTATAGTGAGTAGTTTCCCACAGAGGGAGAAATAGAGGCAAATAAAGGGAGAAAACGTGGAGGCAGTGACAGACTTTATATTTCTAGGCGTGAAGATCACTGCAGATGCAGACTGCAGCCAGGAAATCAGAAGATGTCTACTTCATGGGAGGAGAGGAATGGCCAACCTCAATAAAATAGTGAAAAGCAGAGACATTACACTAGCAACGAAGGTCTGCATGGTGAAAGCAATGGTATTCCCCATAGTAACCTATGGATGTGAGAGCTGGACCATAAGGAAGGCTGAGCAAAAGGAAGATAGACACTTTTGAACTCTGGTGCTGGAGGAAAATCCTGAGAGTGCCTTGGACCGCAAGAAGATCCAACCAGCCCATCCTCCAGGAAATAATGCCCGGCTGCTCACTAGAGGGAACAATATTAGAGGCAAAGATGAAGTATTTTGGCCACATCATGTGAAGACAGGAAAGCTTGGAAAAGATCATGATGCTGGGGGAAAAGGAAGGAAAAAGGAAGAGAGGCCGAGCAGGGGCGAGATGGATGGACGGTATCCTTGAAGTGACTGGCTCGACCTTGAAGGAACTGGGGGCGGCAACGGCCGACAGGGAGCTCAAGCGTGGGCTGGTCCATAAGGTCATGAAGAGTCGGAAACGACTGAGTGAACGAATCTTTGGTGTGGATCTACCTTCAGAATGTCCTTTTTCTAAACAGAAGAGGAGGAATATCATGCAGTGTTACTGACCAAATTTGTGGTACGCAAGTTCTAAAAATAGCAAAATAGAGAAATTAGGGAAGATAAGCACAAGTGAGGTACAGTGGCTTGAACTTTGGACTGTGAAATGGAGATCCTGGTCTGAATCTTTGTTCAGTCATGGAAATTCAACTGAGTGAGTTTGGGCAAGTTGCACTTCTCAGCCTCAGGGGAAGACAGTGGCAATTTCCTTCTGA
Organism: Anolis carolinensis; assembly: GCF_035594765.1. NCBI lineage: Eukaryota > Metazoa > Chordata > Lepidosauria > Squamata > Anolidae > Anolis > Anolis carolinensis. The sequence continues at coordinate 211,442,098 of NC_085841.1, read as the reverse complement.
ATAAACCTTAAAATCTTAAAACCTCTTCTGACAGGTTTGCTTTGGGGCCTCTTATTAGTTGGAAATGAGTTGCAAGCACACAGCAGCAACAACATTGACTTGATATACTACGTGTATTAATGGGCTCATTGTAGGAAATTTTGTAAACAGAAAGGGATTGGACTCTCTGTATATGTGGAATAACAGCAAAACACAGATATGTGTGTTGAAATGGGGAGCCTTGGTTGTTTTACAATGTAAAGGAACTTCAAAGGTAGATCATTGTGATAACCCACTGAGCTGAAGTTTGAATAGGATAACAAGGATACTTATCACACTACATGTGTTAAGTACCTTCCTTATTCCCAAGATGTTTGCGTTATCGCCACTTTGGTTGATGCCAGCGTTAAGCGTATCACTGTCACTTGCAGTGCTTTCCTCATCTAACTTTTTGTTCTCTTTTCATATTGAGCAGCTCACCAGAACCTTTGTAATTATATTCTAAGAATCTGAAGAAGTGGATCATAATCCACAAAAGCCCTTGCTGTAACAACCTCTCTGTTTTGCTTCCAAAACAGTATTAAATGGTCAACTCCTTATGCTCTATTCCTGCCTCTTCCCCACTTCCAGATTCAGTTGAATATCTGTAAATGCATATTGAGTTATTCAAACTTAAACGGGCATTGAGCAGAAAACCACATGATGGATTCCACTTTTAGGATTTCAATGTATTAGATGTGGAAGTCAGACACCTGAGTTCAAATAGCATCTCAGTCCTAGGCTGGATATACACTGTCCTATATCTCAGGATCTGATCCCAGGTTATCTGCATATCCCAGATTATCTGGCAGTTTAGTCTCATTTTATCCAGTTCAAAGCAGGGCTGAGCAGGTACCCTGCTTCCCTTAAAATAAGACATCCCCAGAAAATAAGACCTAGTAGAGGTTTTGCTGAATTGCTAAATATAAGGCCTCCCCCAAAAGTAAGACCTAGCAAAGTTTTTGTTCGGAAGCATGCCTGCCAAACAGAACACCAGAGCATGCAGGATCGGTAAATGTACATACCATAAAGTGTTGTACATGGAAATATTGGTAGTAACAAGAAATTCTTGATAGGATTCACAGTTTGTCTGGTTATGCTGGTTTATGATGACAACTACTGTACAGTATAAAATAAATGTTCATTTTTTTGTTCAACAATAAATGTGAATTCTTCTTCATAGAAAAATAAGGCATCCCCTGAAAATAAGACCTAGAGCATCTTTGGGAGCAAAAATTAATATAAGACACTGTCTTATTTTCGGGGAAACACGGTATGGAGAAAATACGGGCAGAGTTGAAAGCTTTCTCTTAAATCCTGATCATCAGCACCCCATGAAAGCATGCATTGGAAATACACATTCAGAAATGCCAGAAAACAAGAATTACACATTCAGGCTGAATTATGTAATAAAAGTTGTTTACTCACAAACACGTGAGTGAATGGAAATCACACAGGTGAAACTTAGTTGCAGGTATATCAAAATACAATTCGAAGTATAGCAAAAAGGGTCTTCAGTATGAGGCTATGCAGGCCTCATGGCTTGCAAATTACATTGCCCAAATGCATGGAAGATGGCCATTCCATGCAGAATAAGGTAAGGACCAAATCAACAAGAGACAAAGGATATTGCTTCTTTTCATACCTTTTGTGAGTTCAAAGAGCTGTGTGTTGGTTGTCATCCTGGACTACACAAGTCTCAAGCCCTCAATGAGTAGTTAGGCTAGAGAATAGGATTGTAAGGCAAAAGTCTACTATTTTCTGGCTTATGGTCCCTTCAGGATTAGATGAGGGAGCCCTCTCTCTGTATTCCCATGTATGCCTAGAAGGGGCCTTTCCTGTTTTCTACTCTTGTCCTTTTGTTTACCATTACCTCCTCACCTTGTTGTTGTAGTAATGTGATCTCTTTGAGGGATGAGGTAAGTTCCTCCTCTATTGGGATGTCCTTAGGCTCTGATCACATGGTCAGTCCATTTTGGCCTTCCTTCTGCCTTGTGTCTCCTGCCTGAGAGGCCACATTTTGCTCTTCTCCAGGCAAAATGTAGCTATTTTGATATTTTGTTATTTTTTACCTTCTTACCTTCCTTAGAAGCTAGCCTAGAGAGCTAGTTAGCTCCAAGAACCTTTTCTATCTACAATGGATTTCTTTTTCATCATCATCATCATCATTTAATTACTTATTAATCGCCCTCCATCCAAGATGCTCTAGGCGATTTACAAGATAAAATTGTGAAGGATAAAAACATACATACAAATATTGATAAAATTAACATTTTTACCTCAATAAATATTTTTGAACCTGCAATTCTGACTCTGCAATCCTTTGCCATCCTGAGGAACAAAGGATTCTCCCAGCTCACCACACGTAAGTTTCTGCTGTTTAGGAAATGTGGTTCTGTCACTCTGCTGTATTTTTTTGAGGAATCACCCCAAGAGAGGGTTATTTTTGAGTCTAACCGCTCAATAGATTCCCAACACTGTGCCTACATGACTTGTCCCAAACCCCACATGCAAATTCTAAATGAGGGCCATAAAACTCAGCAGTGCAAGACAGTTAGGTTACATGCAAACTCCAAACATTTTCAAATGTGCATGCAAAGATTGTTAATTCATTCAACAACATTATCTGCTTTGAACTGGAAGATATGGCAGTGTGAACTCAGATAACCCACTTCAAAGCAGATATTGTGGGATTTTCTCTCTTTGATATTCTGGGTTATATGGCTGTGTGGAAGAGTACCTTCTTAGAGTACCTTCTCAGCAAGCCATCTAGACACATGTATTTGAAGGTGCTTTTGGTTGTTGCTTGCCTGAAATAACCATGGTTGAATATTCTCAGAGTATTCAAGGTCACATCTTAAAGATGTTGCTATATCTATATATGCGGCTTCATAATATCATTTCTTATTTCTTTAACAGTGGGGAGAAAAACTTCCATATATTTTATTATATTTATGCTGGCCTTTATCACCAGAAGAAACTCTTTGAATATAAGCTCCCTGAAAAAAAACCTCCCAGGTAATTCTTACTCATTTGTTTTTAGGGCTACCCATAATTGGCTATTCATTATTAGTGATTGCTTTCAATGTGATGTTTTAGAATTCTTCCTAAACCTTCCCTATCTTTTAAGGGTTCCTCTTGTAATCCTCTCAAGTTGAAAAGCAGATGTACAAGAAGGAATTCTGTTACAGTAGAGTCTCACTTATTCAACATAAACGGGCCGGCAGAACGTTGGATAACCGAATATGTTGGATAATAAGGAGGGATTAAGGAAACGCCTATTAAACATCAAATTAGGTTATGATTTTACAAATTAAGCACCAAAACATCATGTTATACAACAAATTTGACAGAAAAAGTAGTTCAATACGCAGTAATGCTATGTAGTAATTACTGTATTTACGAATTTAGCACCAAAATATCATGATGTATTGAAAACATTGACTACAAAAATGCGTTGGATAATCCAGAATGTTGGATAAGTGAGACTCTACTGTACTTACATTTGTCTTAAAAATTAAAATTAGAATTAAAGCATCTATTATATCTTCCAAACTCTTTGGAACTTCAATGTTCCCCCCCCCCCCCAAATTTCTGAAGAGAGAGTCAATGCTATTGGTTAGTATTCTGACAGCAGAAATCTAAATAAATGTTACCTTTCGGAGGGCTAGACGGTAATCTTTCAAGTAATGATGCCTTTTCTCCTCCACTGTAATTCTAAGACAGGGCTGAATCTTGTCTAATGTGTATAAACTTCTCTCTGAAAATCACAGTATCAAAAAGAGCAACAATCTTCTAACTGTGAATGTACAGTGGTGATTGAGAGAGGTCTTGAAAGCACATGTTTTGTTTACTAGTGTTAGAAAAGGAAATTGGGTTTCATTTTTGCCCCCTAGAAGATGCTTTAGGTCTCTGATTAGAATGCAAACTAGCTTTTTGCATGTGACAGATCATTGGTTTGTGGTTAAATTCTTTCCATGTCTCATTTTGGTGAGGAGGGGGTATCAGATTTTGCCCACCCTTAGCAATTGTCAACAGTTTCCTTGCCCTACCTCTAAAAAAAAAAAGCATGTCACACAACTCAATCTCCCCATGCAGAGAAGTGCAGTTGGCAGGGGTAACCATAGTCCTCCAAGTGGTTTTGAACTGCAACTCTCATTATCCTTCATTATTACTGTACCTGGGTTTGGCTATGGCTGCTAAAAATTGAAGTCAATGAACACCCGGAGGAACAGAGTTACTCATCCCTGCGTTAGCACAGGGCTACTATTCGATGAAACTGATTGAATTCAATTCAGATGAAATTAACATTTACTAAGGACTAATCTGAGCCAAAGCTCATTGTCAAAAGCCAGTTTTTAATTTCAAGAACTGAAGTCGTGATACATTTCACTATATTATACCTGAGAGTATGCAGCACTTTCCCTGCTAAATAATTCCAGAAATTCTACATGTAATGGGAGTGGGAAGCCTTTTGCCTTCCAGATGTTGCTGATGTTGGAGTGTCAGAAATCCCTCACACCTTACATGTGGCATTTTCAAGATTTCTGGCTCTTCCAAGCAGCTCAGGGCATTCTCTTTCTGAAATTATGCACTGATCTCAGTTATCACTTTTCATTTAGGTACATTGATAATGAGACTGGAAAGGTGATGTATGATATTATTAGTAAAGAATCCTATGGAACCCAGTTTGAAGCAATCCAACATTGCTTTAGGATCATAGGATTTACTAATGAGGTAAGTAATTTTCTCTCAACAGTTAGAAATATACTGTTTGTCATTGTTTAAAACAAATACACCAATGCAGAGATTTCCATTTTTGTGGGGCCAATTCACTTCAGGGTAGACTTATGTTTGTGAAAGAGCTGGTGATATTTCTTGGATATTGTGCTTGCAAGCAAATGTCAGTGCCTACAAAAGGGGTGTCGGGCTGAAGTCCAATTTCATTCAATCAAATTGTGCCGTCCGCCGGACAATAAAAAGCTATAAAACTGAAACGTGCTGTCCTTTATCCGGGCGAACTGCAAATCCCTATAAGCTGTCCTATAGATATTGAACGACTGAGTCTGGATAACTTCAAAAAAGAATGTTTATTCATACAAGGTTGTAAACCTGGCACAGATCTTAAAGTTGCAGAAAATGAAACAAATTTCTATAGGTTTTAGTCACAGAATTATCCCTGGTTCCAGAAGGCAAAGGTGATTATAAAACCACTATACCCTAATCACGCTGTCTATATTAGAAGGAGAAACTCTTTCCTTCCCTATCTTTACAGCAAAGATTAGTTCTAGAAGCGATGGAATAACTCTGCTCCTCTAACTAGATTTCTTATTCCAGATCAATATAATTCAATACTTATCTAATTTGGATAGGCTTAGATTGGCCTGGTTTTGAGGATGATTTGTCCCAGTTAGCTTTGCACAGCTCCAGCACGTTGGAAGACTATAGCCAGAATGAAGCTCCAAAATGGAGACTAGACCCTGGTAAAAAGGGCGGTCCTAAGATGTTGCACTCTTTGACCAATCACTGCAAAGAAAACTGCAGCCAGCTCTTGCAGATTCCAAGCCACTTTTCCTGGGCTTTGCAGCCAGAGGCTGAAACAAAATGCAAAGGAGGGAAAACAAACAAACGACCAATAGGTAAGGCAAACCATCGTCCTGGGGGACGGAACACTCCCCGCTAAATTCCCAGGATGTGGGAATTTACCAATCAAAAACATACAAACACCTTTGTATACACAACAATACAACAGTATAAAACTTTAAACATCTCCAATAAGCAACACGAGGTCACTAATTGGTCTGTCCAGGACAGACATTTTGTCCTTACTATGAGTCTTTACTTGAACTTTTCTAACCTTACCGTCAGGGCAAGGAAAGGTCTTTAGTGTAATGCCCATAGGCCAGGCATAGCGGGGCAAGTCTTTGTCCTTTAGCAACACAAGGTTTCCCACCTTGAAATTGTCCTCTGGGGTTTGCCAGAGTCTTCTGGTTGAAAGCTGGCTTAAGTATTCGGCCTTCCACCTCTTCCAGAAGTGGTTGGCTAAGGTCTGCACATGCAAAATTGGTGCCACAGTCCGATCGAATTGACTTAATTGGCCCTCTGAGGGCTATGAACCTTTTCAATGCATTTAAAAATGATGAAGTGTTCATTCCCTCTACATCCTCAATATAGACAGTTCGTTTTGACAAACAAGTAAACAAAACCGCCCATCTTTTATTATTTACAACACCACCCCTGGTTTTTCTGGTAACAATTTCCCAAGGACCAAACACATTAATTCCCACGTGGGAAAAGGGTGGGTCTGTCAAAGTCCTATCCTGAGGTAGTTCTGCTATTAACCGATTTTGACAGTTTCGCCTAAGGCACCTGCATTTAACACATTTGAAAATACAACTGTTGACCAACCTTTTGGCATTAACTACCCACAGACCTTCGTTTCTAAGGGCTGCCTCAGTTAGAGTTCTACCCTGATGATGGATTCTTTTCTTTAGGGACCAGAGTCTTTTCCCTGCCATGTGTCTATTGTTTGGCGAAGTGGGCTTATCTGACTTAAAGGGCAAAGGAGCTACCCAATTTCCCTCTGTACTTCGTGAGACTTGAGCATTCATACTGTCCAAGAACCTTTGCTCATCTTTCAAGAGCGCTATGGCTTCGTCTCTCTCAGAGACTTTGAAGGTGGAGGAATACTCTGGAGTTATTCCTTGGCAGTAGACTGAGATGTGACTTAGGCAACTGCGCACAAGTGTAGGACGTCCACCTTTAAGCACCTGTGCTTGATTGGAGTCCAACGACGATGGTGGGTGCATCTTGTTTATGCACACTGGGCCTATGACTGTCCAGCCTAATGGCAATTGTTGTGCGATAGGTGCACCTGGAGGTCCTTTAACTTGGTCGTTCACACAGAACAAGCTCGGGCAGTCCGAGCCAAGCAAAAGGGCAATGTCCACATCTGGCCGAAAGGCTGGTATAGCATTCTTTAACCGTCGCAAATGTGGATGAGCCTCCACAACTTCTCTAGTGACAATCTGCCTTTTGTTCCGGGGAATAGAGGAACACTCAATCAGGTCTGGCAACTTGAACTGTCTCTTCTGGTCGCAAGAGGAGACAACGAAGCCAGATGCTATGCGACCCTGCAACTTCTTTTTTCCTGCACACGTAGTCATAGTGTAGTCGACCATCTTGGTTTTAAGGTCAAACATGCGGAAGAACTCTGGAGTAGCCAGGGAGGCGTCGCTCTGTGAATCCAGGGCCACATAGAGTCTCTTTCTAAGCCAAGGGCTCTTGGCTGGATATACATCCGCTAGGCAGATAGGATGACAAACTCTGTACTGGTGCGAGTCAGAACACAGCTCTGTACAGGCGACTGCTGAAACTTCCACCTGCATCTCTGGTGCGGCTGGCTTGTCGGTGTCTTCGACTGCTGACTTTTCTTTTGGTGAAGCGTTCTCTTTGGGGTGGGAGATGATATTGGAGTTGTGCATTGCGGTGCAATGCTTGAGGCTGTTGCATTTCTCACACTTGATGTTTTCTTTGCAGTTGGATGCAAAGTGTGGAGTTGCTCCACAGCATCTAAAGCAGATTCCCTGCTTTTGAACTAGCTGTTGCCTTTCTTTGTATGTCTTTCTACTAAACTCCCTGCAGTTGGCCAAGCTGTGAGGCTTTTGGTGAATAGGGCAAAGCAACTCTTTTACCTCCGACCTGGGTTCGTCAGTCTTGAGTTGAGTTTCGACTGCCTTTACGCTGACAGGTCTATTGGCCTCTCTAGGTGGTTTCTTGTCCACTTCAGGTGCCTTCTCTGGCTGGGTCCCTTGGTATAAGGTGGGGAGGCCCGTCTGTGGATCATTCCTTTCTCTGGCTGCCCTGGTGATGAACTGGACCAAATGAGAAAATGGAGGGTATGCCTGGGAGTGGGCCTCCTTGTAGTTGAAGACCTCCTGTCCCCAGCGTTCTTGCAAAGTGAATGGCAGCTTGGTCAAGATCTGCCTCTGGGACAGGTGCTGATCGAGGCACTTCAAACCGGGCAGTTCTGGATTCTCCTTGGCCGACTCTAATTCCGCAAGGAGATCGCTGAGGTCCCACAAGAGTTTGAAGTCTTTGAGTTTTAAAGCTGGGAACCTTTGGAGCTTGTCCATAAGAGATGCTTCAATCTCTGTGCTGGCCCCATACCTCTGCTGCAACCTGGCCCAGGCCTTTTCCAGGGCTTTGTCGGGATCGGCTACGTGGGCTGCGTAGATCTTCTTAACTTGTGAGGATGAGGCTGGGCCCAACCATGCAGCCAGAAGAGTCAGTTCTTCCTCAGGCAATAACTTTAAGTCTCTGATTGCTCTCTGGAAGGTGGCCTTCCAGAGAAGAAATTCCTCAGGCTTGTCCGAAAACTTTTCGACACCCTTGTCCTTAAGATCTCTTCTGGGGCTTCTGATGATGGAGACAAGCTGGGACTCTGGCGTCGAAGGGAACAATTGAGGAGTTTGCTGTTGTGGAGTGGACTCCCACCGTGCACCTTGCGTCAACCTTTGGCCTCTTGGAGGGATGACATCGACCACTGACGAATCGGTGGCTCCCTGTGCAGCTGTCTGTAAGGGCCAGCTAGCACTTGGCCTTGAGGCCCTGATTGACTGACCTAGGGATTTAGCAGGAGGCACAGGTAGCTCGGGCAAGGGTGAGCTCCCCGCTATGACGCTCTGCTCTGCAGGAAACTCAAAAGTGACTTTGGGGCCCTGCTCTGGGTAAGGAGAGAAGTCTTCCTGTTCCTCATCCGAAAACTGGCTGTTTAAGCTATTAAGATGCACAAGCACCTTGGAAGAAGGGTCCTGCTTCGGCAACTGACTTACATTTTCTTCTGTGAGTGGCTCAATTAGGGCCTTGGCCAAAGTCTCAGCCCTTACCTTTTTGGCAGTAGCATCCATCCTTATTCTAAGCATTTCTATTTCACCTTGCCTTTGGGCCTGTTCCATTTGCATTTCGCTTTGTCTACGGGCCTGTTCTATTTGCAGTCGTTGCTCTTCTTCTTTAAAGGGAAGGGTGAGATCAGCTGCCTTAGCATCAGCCTCCGCCCCCGCTACCTTGCTCTTTAGCTCTAGACGTGCAGCCTCCTTAATGTGCAAGGCAGCTAGGGAAGAGATGGCACTCCCAGCAGCAGAAGACTTGCTAGAGTGGCTATGTTTAGATGATGCACACTCCCTTAGTTTAGATACCTGGCTAGAGCGGTTGGACTTAAGACTAAGTGCCACAGCAGGTGATTTTAAAAGATTGGTCTCATGGCTGCTTAAGGAAGACTGATTTCCTTTTGGCTCAGACCTTAGATTAACAGATGGAGAACTAAATTCCAAGGCATCTAGAATTGCCCTCACCTTATTTTCTTTCTCATTAGTGTCAGCTAAGACACTCACTATTTCTAACTCTGAATCCTTGGCGTTAATGCGCTCGAGGACCTGGACTATCTTAGACACCAAACCCCTCCAAATACCGAAGGTCTCTTCAAGGTCTGTCTGTAATATGGATGGCACCCTTGTAATACCCAAGCTCTCAATTCTGCCCATTAATGTTACAATGCGCTCCCATGCCGAACCTAACCTCACATGGAGGAGCTCCTTTTCATCTATTAGATGGGCTAGCATCTTGGCTGAAGGGTGCTTTATCCTTTGGGGCCTTTCATTCCTAATTTCAGCCTCAGAAGGAGATATACCATTTGTATCATCTTGAAATTGCATAGACATTATGTATTCTTAATAGCAAGTAAATTTACAATAAAAGCAAATTCAATATATAATACAATTCACAGCACTTAACCATAGCAATATATATCACTAAGAAACTATACTTTACAAAGATTGTGACCTTTGGCGCCAAACTTTGGTAGGCAAGCTGCAAAATGCCAACTGACAGCAACTTGCCACTTGATACCTCCCTTGCCCGAGTGACGTAAACTGCCAAAATGGCGACTTCGCCAAATTTTCAAGCACCTCGTGCTCTGCGGCTCGAGGCCTGCCGCCGAAGGAGCACCGAGGCTGGCTTTGGAAAGGAGGAGAGAAGAGACGCCTCCTCCCCGCTGTGAAGGGAGGTCACCACCGCAGGTTGATGAGGCAGGTCACCACCGCAGGACGATGAGGCAGGTCACCACCGCAGGACGATGAGGCAGGTCACCACCGCAGGACGATGAGGCAGGTCACCACCGCAGGACGATGAGGCAGGTCACCGCCGCAGGTCGATGAGGCAGGTCACCACCGCCGGACCATGAGGCAGGTCAAAGCCGGCCGAGTGCTCCGGCCGAACTCCTGATGAAGAGGCTGTCAAAGCCGGTTGAGTGCTCCGGCCGAAGTCGCAGCAGCGTTGCCAGGCCTGTCCAGGTTCTAGCCTGGTTCTGGTGGACTTCACGCCTCAGAGCCAGCCAAAGAACTGTTGCTGGTGCTCCGCGGCTCGAGGTCTACCGCCGAGGGAGCCCTGGACGTTGCTGGGAACTGCACAGCCTGTGCAAACCCAGAAAGCCACTGGGCCACGTGCGCACACGCGAGCCAAATAGCAAGGAAATAGAGCCCCACTATTTGACTCCTTCGGGTCTGAGAGCGGGCTCCACTGCCTCAGACGCTGGTAGAGTCTTTAGGTATGCAGACTGAGCTCAGGCGGAAAAGCCGCAGCCTATACTAAAACTTCCTAAACTATAAAAAACTATAAAGCCGTGCAAGCTAGCTCAAGCGGAAAAACCGCTGATCTACCTCAAAACTGTGCCGTCCGCCGGACAATAAAAAGCTATAAAACTGAAACGTGCTGTCCTTTATCCGGGCGAACTGCAAATCCCTATAAGCTGTCCTATAGATATTGAACGACTGAGTCTGGATAACTTCAAAAAAGAATGTTTATTCATACAAGGTTGTAAACCTGGCACAGATCTTAAAGTTGCAGAAAATGAAACAAATTTCTATAGGTTTTAGTCACAGAATTATCCCTGGTTCCAGAAGGCAAAGGTGATTATAAAACCACTATACCCTAATCACGCTGTCTATATTAGAAGGAGAAACTCTTTCCTTCCCTATCTTTACAGCAAAGATTAGTTCTAGAAGCGATGGAATAACTCTGCTCCTCTAACTAGATTTCTTATTCCAGATCAATATAATTCAATACTTATCTAATTTGGATAGGCTTAGATTGGCCTGGTTTTGAGGATGATTTGTCCCAGTTAGCTTTGCACAGCTCCAGCACGTTGGAAGACTATAGCCAGAATGAAGCTCCAAAATGGAGACTAGACCCTGGTAAAAAGGGCGGTCCTAAGATGTTGCACTCTTTGACCAATCACTGCAAAGAAAACTGCAGCCAGCTCTTGCAGATTCCAAGCCACTTTTCCTGGGCTTTGCAGCCAGAGGCTGAAACAAAATGCAAAGGAGGGAAAACAAACAAACGACCAATAGGTAAGGCAAACCATCGTCCTGGGGGACGGAACACAAATCTATATTTGCATCTAAATCATTTTCCTGTTGTTTTCCCCACTTAGCTGGGAAAATTTATCAAGGGAGAAATAAAACTAAGTTGGATGTTCAACTACCTTTGCCATTTCTTCTGTGAGCATCAAGGGACTAAATGGTGATGGTTCAGGGGTTTTGCTGCCACACTGATAAATGCAAGGGAAGGGTTACTGGTCTGTTTCTGGGCATAACTTAAAGTGCTGGTTATGTCCTTTAAAGTCCTACATAGTTTGGGTTCAGATTATCTAAAAGACAATATCTCCCCTACTTTAGAAAACACAAGATCAGACTGGAGCAGATTCAGGTTGTTAATTATAGAGCCAAGTTACAACTTTTCTTACAGATGAGGTCAAAACGAAGGAAAACATTTTAAGTCTTCTTAAAGAATTATTTAGTTTGTATGAAGGCTTTTACTGTCTTGAGTTCCAATTTCAAGGGGAAACTGAAATTGAATTATTTTTCATAGATAACAGGAATTGACTGAGAAAATGATATATTTTATGCACAAGCCAACATGGTCAGGTGGCTAGTTGAAGATCAGTTTGGAATTTGGGAGATGTAGGCTTTAATTTCCATTGAAGACTGTGAACTCGCATTAACCAAACTGTCTCTCAGCCTGATCTATCTTACAGGGTTGTTGTTTTTTTGTGATGGCAAAGTGGTGAGGAGGGGAGACTTGAGCAAAGAAAATATTGATGTAGTTTGGATATAAGCATAACTTATATTAATAAGTTGCCAGGTTCCATCTTATCTTTTCTCCTGAATTACCAGAAACCTGCTCTTGTTCTCTAAAATTGTAGCAAGCTATTCCTCTGATTTGCCTTTACTTCCGCAACTGCTCGGGACTTTTCTTAAATTACAATTTGAGTTTGGCCCTGCTAGCAACATGCGGGGCTTGACGAATCCAAGGCCAGAGTTAAAATTTCTGGAAGAAACATTTACAACCTTAGGTATGCAGATGATACCACTCTGATGGCCGAAAGCGAGGAAGAGCTGAAGAGCCTTATCAACAAGGTGAAAGAAGAAAGTGCAAAAGCCGGGCTGCAGTTAAACATCAAGAAAACCAAGATCATGGCAACTACACCTATTGTTAACTGGCAAATAGAAAGAGAAAACGTGGAGGCAGTGACAGACTTTATATTTCTAGGCGCGAAGATCACTGCAGATGCAGACTGCAGCCAGGAAATCAGAAGATGTCTACTTCTTGGGAGGAGAGCAATGGCCAACCTTGACAAAATAGTGAAGAGCAGAGGCATCACACTGGCAATGAAGGTCTGCATAGTGAAAGCAATGGTATTCCCCATAGTAACCTATGGATATGAGAGCTGGACCATAAGGAAGGCTGAGCGAAGGAAGATAGACGCTTTTGAATTCTGGTGCTGGAGGAAAATCCTGAGAGTGCCTTGGACCGCAAGAAGATCCAACCAGTCCATCCTCCAGGAAATAATGCCCGGCTGCTCACTGGAAGGAAGGATATTAGAAGCAAAGCTGAAGTATTTTGGCCACATCATGAGAAGACAGGAAAGCTTGGAAAAGATCACGATGCTGGGGAAAATGGAAGGAAAAAGGAAGAGAGGCTGACCAAGGGCAAGATGGATGGACGGTATCCTTGAAGTGACTGGCTTGACCTTGAAGGAACTGGGGGTGGTGACGGCCGACAGGGAGCTCTGGCGTGGACTGGTCCATGAGGTCACGAAGAGTCGAAAACGACTGAACGAGTGAGACGACGACGACAAGCTGGGCAATTGTGGGAGTTATAGTCTGAAAAGTTATTTTCACTTCTGATCTGAACTAGCAAAGGAAATTGAGTTAATCTGAACGCACATAAGAGTCGTTAACAAAGAGGATCTAAATCTTCCAGGAAAATGGGGTGTTACTCTGTTGCCCACCTTGGCTTTTGTACTGCCACCCCCCACGGAAAAAAGACACTGAGTACAAACTAAGTTCTTTCCACAAGCCAAGTATGTTCAGCCTACAGGGAACTAAAGGAAAAGAGATTAGACCTAAATATTAGGAAGAACTTCCTGGCGGTAAGGCCTGTTTGACAGTGGAATACACTGCTGTCTTGGTGTGTGGTGGAGTCTCCTTCTCTGGAGGGCTTTAAACAGACTGGATGGCCATCTGTCAGGAGTGCTTCGATTGTGTGCATGGGCATGGATGTGAAATGGATGGCCCTTGGGGTCTCCTCCAACTCTGTGATTCTATGATTCTATATGTGTCGAATGTTTCTGACCCAGAGCTTATGTGCAAGAGATAAACATGCTAGGAAAGGTGAAAGGTGGGAAGCCTGCAAACAGTTCTTACCCTAAATGTTATTTTTGTTGCTATTTGTAGGAAGTGCATTCAGTATATCGGATTTTGGCTGGGATCTTAAATACAGGAAACATTGAATTTGCTGCCATTTCTTCACAACACCAAACTGACAAAAGTGAAGTGCCCAATGCTGAAGCCTTAGATAATGGTAAACATTTGCTAAAAAGATTATTTGTGAAGGTCCTATATACTTGTGCATAGGTCTAGATCAGTGGTTCTCAACCTGGGATCCCCAGATGTTTTTGAACTACAAGTTTACCAGCTGTTAGGATTTCTGGGAGTTGAAGGCCACAAAAACGTCTGGGAACCCTAGGTTTAAGAACCTTTAGTCAAAAAAGCCAATCCCAAGATCAATGGGATTGACCTATCCACAGGTTAATGTGAGTACTGTACCTCATCTCCTTTTTTAAAAAAAGAAATCATCCAAGATCTTCATCTATCCCAGGAAATATAAAAGAAGCACAGTGCCACTTCTGGCCTTATTGGATGCCTGGGTGGAGAAATTGTGGTAGTAGCCAGGAGCTTTCCCATTTGGAGAACAACCCTTGACTTATCCATGAATCCATACTTTTGTCTTCAAAACCTACCCATGACTTAAACTTATACATGAGTATATACAGTATGTTGAAAGTAGGATATGTAAAGAAAATTCAGTTTCAAATAAGAAAGTCACCAGCACCAGCAGCTTTATCTCATGGCATGCCTTTGTTCTCTCTCAGCTGCCGCATTACTGAGTATTGGCTCAGAAGAACTTCAGGAAGCTCTTACCTCACATTGCGTAGTAACACGAGGCGAGACTATTATTCGGACAAACACCGTGGACAAAGCGGCTGATGTCCGTGATGCCATGTCAAAAGCACTTTATGGCCGACTCTTCAGCTGGATTGTAAATCGTATTAATACCCTGCTGCAGCCTGATAAAAATATATGGCAAGTTAACATATCAATAAACAGCATGTATGCTGGTGACATCTTCTGTTTTTATGTATTTCTTTTTGATTACAGGATAAATTGATTGTTTCAGATAAAGGTAAAGGTAAAGGTTTCCCCTGACGTTAAGTCCAGTCATGTCTGACTCTGGGGGTTGGTGCTCATCTCCATTTCTAAGCCAAAGAGCCGTCGTTGTCCGTAGACACCTCCAAGGTCATGTGGCCGGCATGACTGCATGGAGTGCCGTTACCTTCCCGCCGGACCAGTACCTAGTGATCTACTCACATTGGCATGTTTTTTAACTGCTAGGTTGGCAGAAGCTGGAGCTAACAGCGTCCGCTCCCACTGCTCCCGGGGTTTGAACCTGGGACCTTTCGGTCTGCAAATTCAGCAGCTCAGTGCTTTAACACACTTTGCCACCGGGGCTCCTTTTGTTTCAGATAATGGCTCTAAATGGCCTTCATACTGTGCTGGTGCATTTCTGTTTCCAGGACATTAACTTCAGTGTTTTCAAAGAGTTGGCTAGAATTTAACTAAGTAGGTCAAAAGGATCACTGTGGGGTTAATGTCCTATCAAGCTACTAAAAAGGATATTAGTGTATTCATCACATAGTGTTCCCTTTTACTTTTTGCATAACCATCTTTGGAAGGCAGTAGATCTTGGGATTAATTGTGGTCACTTTCTCCTTCTGGTTGACTATGCTTAGCTGAAGAACACAAAGCTCTCCTTGATTTAAGGGGATTATGTTCATTTAGAGAACAACCCTAACTTTTCAGATATTTACTAGCTGGAAGGTGTTTGACTTTGGACGATGAGTCCCTCCATTGGCTGGTTCAGAGGCAGTCTTGGATTCACATGATTCAGGAGCCTTTCATTCCCCTGGAGAGGATGAGAATTAGTCCCCTAACCTATGTCAGCCTGGACATGAAGTATGCATTTTCTTCTCAATGAATTTAATGGAATTATTTTTAAAAAGTCTGCTAGAGAAGAAAGGTGTGACCACCTGCCCCAACCAGCAGGAACTGAAGCTTGGGAAGTGATGGAAAACTTATAGATGTCTGACTCTTCAGCCCACTTAGTTTTACACTATTGGCTACCATAATGTAAAGCTCTTTTGAAAACACTGCAAAAGAGAAGTTGAGATTAATATCCACTGGAAGTTTGCATCCTCACTCTACCACTTATTCTAGTATCTGTGCAGGTATCTTGTAACTATTTAATGCTCTGCTTATTTGCTCCAAAGTATTACCTTCTTTGTATATTTTCAGAGCAGAGACTCAGCCTTGGAACAAATATTCATTTTATTCATCACCTAATTTTTCAGTTGTTTTCATTGGGACTCAATAAAATAATGATAGATGATAATTATCCAATGTCATTAATCTGAAAATGATTAGAACCAGGTTCCAGGTCTGACCTGACAGGTTATCAAACTGAGCCTTGAAGAGCACTGGTTCAGATTAAGACCTGGGTTTTCAATTTATTCTGGATGACAATATTGCATTGTTCTGCTAAGATTGATCATCTGTGCCTTTTGCTTGTTCTTTCCCTGTCATTCAGCAATGCTGAAAGTGGAATGAATGTTGGGATACTGGATATTTTTGGATTTGAGAACTTCACAAGGAACTCATTTGAACAGCTATGCATAAACATTGCAAATGAACAAATCCAATTTTATTTCAATCAGCACATCTTTGCACTTGAACAGGTAAACTCTCCTTTATTGGTAGGTTAAGTCTGTAGTGGTATCTTTCTGAATTTGTGCTTGTGAGACAGGAAAAGACTTTATTATTTGGGTGGTATGAAGGTTAGTTGTCAATTTGTACCCTCCTTCATGTGTAAATCTGTCAATTTTTCCCAGAGTTTAGAAAGTCAATCTTTCCCTGGATGTGATTTCATTCATTCAGGAATGGGAGAATTCTTATTTTATTTATTTATTTACAGTATTTATATTCCGCCCTTATCTATGGGCTCATCCGTATTGATCAAAAGCCTTGGGATTCATTCTGTGTAGATTTTTTATTTCCAAACAACATATCTCTTCCAATCCATTGCAGATGAATTTATTTATTTATTTTATTTATTTACAGTATTTATATTCCACCCTTCTCACCCCGAAGGGGACTCAGGGTGGATCACATTACACATATAAAGAAAACATTCAATGCCTTAACATAGAACAAAGACAAAGACAAATGCGGTGCTCCAAGCTGGCCTCGAACTCATGACATCTTGGTCAGAGTGATTTGTTGCAGCTGGTTGCTCAACAGCCTGCGCCACAGCCCGGGTCCCATTTTCAGTATCAGTCATGACTTTTAAAATCCAGAATGGGAGGTGAATCCAAAACTGATAGGGCTTAATTTCTACATCCGGCCCCATTGTCTCAGTACTTGGATATCTGGGTAGTGGCTTTGATGGTGTGATGAATGGAGTGAGTGCCCTTTCCTACAGTGTTTCTCCTCTGATCTTCAGTACCAAGATGAAGCCTTGGTGTGTTTAGGGCATCTGGATGTGGGGGCAGGAACACTTGTAATGAGGCCAGACACATACAAACTACTTTGTCGTGGACAAATGTTTTTCTGATACCCCCATCTTTCAGTGTCTGCTGTCTGAAGTAGCTGCCACACTCAGCCTAATGGCTGGGTTGGCCTTGATATTGTCAACAAATGTGGTCAGTAGTGACTGATCTTTTGCAAAGTGGGTAAAATATGAACCTCCCATGATTGATTATGAGGACAACAGGACACTCCCAAATATGAACCTTCAATAAATTTTAAAAACATTAAAAAGCAAGGGGCAATGTCTGATAGGGTGGAATTTCCTCCAGGTCAAATTCCGAGTGTATGTCCTTTGCATTCATTTACATCACACTATTGTTACCTTTGCAGTTATACTACAATGCTTAGTTGTTTGAGTAACTTTATGGTAACATTTAGATCTTGTTGGCTTTCCTAATGTTTTAGATGGAATACCAGAATGAAGGGATTGATGCTGCCATGGTTGATTATGAGGACAACAGGCCACTCCTAGATATGTTTCTCCAAAAACCAATGGGGTTACTGTCTCTACTTGATGAAGAAAGCCGATTTCCCCAAGCTACAGATCTTACTCTAGTTGGTATGTTGTGTCTTTTTAAAAAAAATAATTTTTTTTGTTGTTTTGTCATTTTATCCCACGCTCCCACCCTCCCCTCCTTGTACATACACTTTATACAACAAACTACAGAAGTTACATTTGAAATATCAATCTCAATCTTAATTTTTCCACTCCACATCTTAGTACGTTCTCTAAATAGTTCTTAACTGGTTCCCACATCCCCTTGATTATTGCAATATTTTCAATTTTATCTATATTATTCCATTTGCAATTTGTGATTTCTACATTTAAGATATCGACTATATATTTATACCAATTTGTCAGAGTCCATTTTGTTTTATCTTTCCAACCCCTCACTAAAACAATTTGTGCACATGCTATTAATTTGTCAATCATTTTTTTTCTTTTTGTATATTCTTCACTTCCGTTATCCTTGCGTGTAGTACATTTCTATTAACTATTACTATTTGTAGATTTAGCATTCTATTGATTTCTCCTTCAATCATTCTCCAATATTCTTGCACCCAATCGCACTCCCATATCATATGATTAAACACCCCTCTTTGTTCACAACCGTGCCAACATCTATCTTTCATCCCTGATAAAAAACATGAAAGTTGTGCAGGAGTTCTGTACCATTTTTGTAACATTTTCCTTCTTGCTTCCCTTAATACATTGTACTTTTCTTTTGCTATATTACTTATTTCCCTTTGTATATCTTCCCTCTCAATGTCCATGTCCATTCTCCATGTTTGGAAAATTTCCTCTATTATTTCTTCTTTTACCGTTATAATTTCTCCTATAAGATCTTCTGCCATCTTCGTTTCCTCTCTCAAACATTTCCTAATCACCTTCTCAAATGGAAGTTGGTATGTTGTGTCGAGAAGCTCCAAGCGGTTATTGCATATAGACCTCAGAAGGAGAAAGCAGGACAGTTATGCGTCTTATTGCATCTCACTGTAGTTAATTGCTATCTTGTCAACTTCAACTTATGGCGAGCTTGTGAATAAGGAATCTCAAGTTAAACTCTATGATCAACCGTCCTGCTCATGTCTTGCAGATTCAGGGACATGTTGTCCTTGACTGAGTCTATCCATTTGTAATATGGTCTTTCTCTTTCCTTCCGCCTCCTATCTTACAAAGCATTATTGTTTTGAAAAGGCAATACAAGCTGCTTTGAGTCTTCTTTGTTGATAGAAAAAGTGGGATATAAATAAACATAATAATAGGCTACCCCCCAGAGATTTCGACCCAGTGTTGAGTTATAATCATGTTCCATGGTTCACTAGAAGTCATGTCTTTTCATGATATATGATTTTAACTCAACACTGTGTACTAAATCTCTGGGGACTAGCCCATGTGTTGTCTTTATAAGATTTGTTAACTACAATTTCTTCTGCACACATCAAAGTTGTTAGTAATTGATGGGGTCATTTCCTATGTTTGGTTGTCTTCTATAGTATAGGTACTTCTGATATTGTTCCATCAAGGAAACAGAGTTCTATTGATGAAATGTGGCTTTCCTATTTCTTTCTTCCAAAATCCCCTGCACAAAATCTAGTCCTGGGCAATGCAAGACCATCTGGAATAAAATAGGGTATGAATAGGGGCAAGAAGACTGATGCAGGGTGGCAGCTACAGATAATTGCCAATATCACAGGAAACTTCTCCTACCATAGGATCATATTCAGGCAATGCAATAACGTCTTTGGATCCTGGCTATTGTTTTGGACTGGCCTTTTCTGTAGGAAATAAGTAAAAGAAGAAGCAGGGTACAATTCACTTGCCCATTATTCAAAGTCCCAGGGCCCTATGAAAGTATCTCCCAGGAAGCTGATTAATTTGTCCAGGAGAATGTTAGAAAATTGGCATTTTGCAGACATTGTGTGCGTATGTGTACACACACATAGTGTGCATGCAGTTTTACTACCATTCCACGACTGAAACAATGGATCACTTTGTGAGAGACTTCTGTGATTAAAGATTAGTTGAGCAATTCAGAATTGTGAAAGCAACAGAGAGAGTAGGGTCTGCTATTTACCCTCTTGGCTTAGGCTGGCTTCCTACTGACTAAATACAAACTGTTTGTTGTTATTCGTCTTGTGCCAGCTGGTCAAATACTGAGAATTTGCACAGCTCAACCTAGACATCTGCTAATATTGGAACGATCGTTTCAACTTGCTGCCTAGACATATTTCCTGTTCCAATTGCGATAACATGCAAATAAAATGTCCTACTTCAGGTATTGGCCAAGATGATTTTTTTTCTTTCTCTACATATGCCAATATCAGCTCAATCCTATACCATTTGCATATTTAAAATGAAATTATCATAGTTTCTTGGTTGTAGAAAAGACAACAAGATTATGGAAGTTGGCCAAATTATTGAGTAAAGTTCGTCTAAGCATATATAGCTCCTGTAGCATAGAAATTAAGAAACTAAATTTACTGCACTTTAACATCATGGCTGCATTCCATGGAATCATTTTATTGTTGTTTTTGCTTTGGTTGCAACCAGAGAGGAGCTTTCCTGCAGATAACTCTTTGGCCCATCCCTAAACTGCAAATCCCAGGATTCCATAAGATGTTACCATGGCAGACGGTGAAATCATAGTGCTATAATTCTACAATGTGGAATTCCATAACCTTGAGCCATGGCAGTTAAAGTGGTGTCAAACTGCATTCATTGTACAGTGTAGATGCAACTTAAGCCTCTAGGAATTCAGGGTTTGCCCCACTTGGCCATGGAAATCCACTAGGTGACCCTGGGTAAGTTTCATACTCTCAGTCTCAGAGGAAGGCAACTGAACAAACCTCCATCTAAACAAATCTTTCCAGGAAAAGCCTCGGATAAGCTTGCCATAAGTTTGCTTGAAGGCACATAAGAAACAACAACAAGGCCTGTGGGGGTCTATTGGTACACTCAACTTATGCATTACCCCAAACAAACAAAACCATAACACTTATCCCCCTTACAAAGACAAAGGAGGGTGTAGATTTTCATTAGCTTTGCACATGCTATTTTATAAGTGCAACTGCATTTTTAGAAATAATAATTATTAATTTACATAGAAAGATAACATACTGAGTTAAGGCAAACTTCAATTTTTTTCTACTAGAATGCCAAGATGCAATCATGCAAAAAGTTAGAAATGTACAAATATACTGTTGGAATTAAGGACCATGGGTGTCTTGGGGGACATGTCCAGACTGGCACTGAGCTCACAGTTCACTCACACCAAACCCCACTCTTGTGTCCTTCTCATCCCTCTGTGTATCTGGCAACTATCTTCCATCTCTGTAACCCAATTTAGAAATGGGTGGGGGAAAGCATTTTTGTACTTTCTGCTATGAAACTTTTAAGAATTAGAAATAGCAATCAACTGCTGTTGAATCTACTGTTGAATCTACTTTATACGCAACCTCCCAGAATAAATCTTATTGAAGTTATCAGACCTATTTGCTTGCTCAGCCCACTGTCCAAAGGCTGGGTGTTAAGCTGCGATTTCAGCTCATCTGTGTTGATAAACTGGAAAGCTCTTCATATTCAAACAATGGTTCTTGAATTGTAGTCCTCCAGGTGTTTGGGATGTCCATTCCTAGCATCTTTGAACATTGGCCATGTTGACTGGGGCTTTGGGATGTCAAAATCCAAAACTTCTGGAGGACCAAACTATTGAGACGTCACTAGGACATCCTCTTGCACCGTTTAAGAGAGAATTTCCCTTTTTAAAGCAGAACATAACCATAGAGTTATAAGTAGATTTAGTCATGTATCCTTAATGTTTTTTAAAAGTTAAGCAAAATAATAAGATACATAGTTTAAAATATCTGCTAGTAATCTTTCTTCTGCATCTCATAAATAGCTGAACAGTGAGTGGCAGGGAGCTGGTGGGAATGCAAGGGGAAAGTGACTTATCTTGAAATCTGCTGGCTGAATTCCCCTTTTAAGTAAATGGGAAGAAAGAACAAAAGAGCCATGAGACTTATCAAAGAACTAATGTAAGAAACCACCTCTAGGTGGGGAAAACAACACTATCAATTTTGATTATGTAGTCAGGAAGCAACCATAATGGGTAAGGAGGAGAATATGCACTTGGGGAATGAGACATTAATGATGTTTTCTCTTTTGGAATGATTAGATAAATTTGAAGATAATTTACGATGCAAGTACTTCTGGAGACCCAAGAGAGTGGAGCTATGTTTTGGCATTCAGCACTATGCTGGAAAGGTAAAGGCTATACAACTTGCATTAAGTCCAAATGTGATTCCACCCTTACATTTCTATTCAGTTGCTTTCAGATTTGCTTTCTCTATTCAATGTTTCAAATGTGCTTGCATTTCAGAACTTAGATATTAGCTTTTAAAATCACAATGCAACGTTTCCAATTTAGAATTGTTTCACATTTTAAAAGACATTTCAAAATTTGGATCCTTACTGACTGACAGAGTGACATGAAGTGAAAAGCAAATTTCAGATGCTCCTCCCCCTATTAGATTCTGTAGTCACAGCTTGTCCAGAAGGGCCTAAGTCTGGATTTTAAAGATCTAACAGAGCTTTCTAGCAACCTGTCCTACTCTCATCTCTTTCACCATATAGGTTCAGTATGATGCTTATGGCTTTCTTGAGAAGAACAGAGACACTCTTCCTGCTGACATAGTGGTAGTCCTGAGGACCTCAGAGAACAGACTTCTGCAGCAGCTTTTCTCAAGCCCTCTGACCAAAACAGGTATCCCACAGGTGCATTTATACTTTGACTTAACTGAACTTGCAATGTACTGTACCTGGAATTTACCTGGACAGCAATAATTTATTCACAGAAACAATCCAATACCTTTAAAAGTCAAGTGATTAAAAGCCATTACAAGCCACAGTCAGCACTCCACATTTGCTGTGGTTAGGGGCACAGGAGCCCCACTATTTGTTTTTACCTGAGATAACACTTTCCTAGGACTCCAGCTTCACCCTGTGGGCAACTTCCACCATAATTTAACCATAGAACTGCACTGGAGGACCTTAATATTTCTAGAGACGTGTTCTTTCTAGGAATCTCTAACTCTTCCACCATGATTCTATGGCCAATCTCCTTAGAATTGTACTGGAGAACCTAGAGATTCCTAGAGCAAAGTTTTAATCAAATCTGCAAAAACCAGACATGGAAATGTGAAGGGTCTTCATTTTATCGTAATAAAAAATGAGCAAAAGCAAATTACCCATTTTTCATACTGTGCCCCCATATTCCATATGGAGGACAAATTTTGAAGAAGAACATTGGCTAATTATTAGTATATTCACTATGCCAACACCACAGCCTACTAGGCTTATCTTTCTGTCAATGTTTGAACCATAGGTGTAGAGCTTAACACTCAACATGCATTTAACAAAGTAGACTTCATAAGTAATTAAATCACTAGAACTCTGTGTGCTTTATAACATGTATAAGTTCCCCAAAAGAAATGGCTGGGCATTATTGTTCTGCATTCAGTTCAAGGTTATAAAGGTAAAGGTTTCCCCTGAAGTTAAGTCCAGTCATGTCTGACTCTGGGGGTTGGTGCTCATCTCTATTTCTAAGCCGAAGAGCCGGTGTTGTCCGTAGACACCTCCAAGGTCATGTGGCCGGCATGACTGCAGGGAGCGCCGTTACCTTCCCGCCGGAGCGGTACCTATTGATCTACACACATTGGCATGTTTTCGAACTGCTAGGTTGGCAGAAGCTGGAGCTAACAGCGGCCGCTCACTCCGCTCCCAGGATTTGAACTTGCGACCTTTCGGTCTGCAAGTTCAGCAGCTCAGTGCTTTAACACACTTCGCCACCGGGGTTGCTTCAAGGTTATAACCTTCAAGGTTATAGAGGATTGAAAAGGGCAGTTCTGTAGTTCTCTTTTAGTTGCAGTGTTGCTATTCAGAGCCAAGATGTAACATAATTAACATGTAACTTTGCAGTAGAGATTTATTCATTAGCCCCAGGAAAGAACCTTGGCCTCCATGTAAACCCTTTAGAGTGGCAAGAAAGACTGAGGAAGATACAGTTTTTACTCTGGAATGGGGAGGGAGGTAAATAATGAATGGTTAACATATTAAGAAAATATGTAATTAATGGTCCAATGAGTAAACAGCTAGCAGGAATGGAAATAATATGTTAAAATATTAAGAAAATGGTTGTGTATTTAATGTGTCAAGAGAAGAATCCTGGACTGATAAGAATGTGTATAGTTCAAGACTTATTAAGCAGAAAATTTGTACATGATTATTTGTATAATCAGTCAATTCTTGTTCAGGAAATAAGTTTTTTTTTGTTCAGAAAATATTACTTTATTTATTTATTTATTTATTTACAGTATTTATATTATGCCCTTCTCACCCCGAAGGGGACTCAGGGCGGATCAGATTATACACACATAGGGCAAACATTCAGTGCCCATAAACACAGCAAACAGAGACAGAGACAGACAGACGCAGAGGCAATTTAACCTTCTCCTGAGGGGATGTTCGATTCTGGCCACGGGGGTAGCAGCTGCTTCATCATCCACTCTGATGGCACTTCCTCATTCCAGGTCGTAAATTAGTTAAACTTGCCTCCCCAGTTTTTTTATAAGTGGTACCTTATTTCCTACTTGATAGATGCAGCTATCTTTCGGGTTGCTAGGTCAGCAACGAGCAGGGGCTATTTTTTATTTTTGATTGATGGGTGCTCACCCCGCCACGGGCTGGCCTCGAACTCATGACCTCATGGTCAGAGTGATTTATTGCAGCTGCTCAACAGCCTGCACCACAGCCCGGCCCCCTGCGCCACAGCCCGGCCCAAATGTAATGCTTATCTCTTTTGGCTAAATTACATAGCCAAAAGTGAGGCGCACATTAGATTTGATGCCACGTGAGAACTGCACAGGTAAACCAGCTGCACCCCTCTGTCAGATCAAGGCTGGCAACCAGCCTCAGCCTGTTGGAGGGGCACAGCTTTCCAGCTGGTCTCATTCGTGGTTTTGAAGGCCTTGTGAATAAGGCCTTCATTGGGAAACTATTATCCGTCCATCAGTCCTAGGCTTGCAAACTGGAGAGGCATGGCTTCCCTTCCCCTGTTGGTCATTCTGAGGCAGGTAGCAGAATATCCGATAAACAAGATGAAGTCTTGCATTACATTCAACATTTTTTTTTTTTGCAATGTGCACCTTCAAAATTGAGGCATGCATTACAATTGATGGTGCATTATATACAAGGGTATTTTCTTGGCAAAAAATGATACTATGTTTACAGAAAATGCTGTTTTCTGTGCAAAACAACTACAGTAGAGTCTCACTTATCCAGCACATGTTTATCCAACGTTCTGGATTATCCAACGCATTTTTGTAGTCAATGTTTTCAATACATCGTGATATTTTGGCGCGAAATTCGTAAATACAGTAATTACTACATAGCATTACTGCATATTGAACTATGTTTTCTGTCAAATTTGTTGTATAATTATAATGTTATATAATGTTGGTGCTTAATTTGTAAAATCATAACCTAATTTGATGTTTAATAGGCTTTTCCTTAATCCCTCCTTATTATCCAACATATTCACTTATCCAACGTTCTGCCGGCCCGTGTATGTTGGATAAGTGAGACTCTACTGTACATGTACATT
Source organism: Anolis carolinensis (assembly GCF_035594765.1). NCBI lineage: Eukaryota > Metazoa > Chordata > Lepidosauria > Squamata > Anolidae > Anolis > Anolis carolinensis. The sequence continues at coordinate 211,416,654 of NC_085841.1, read as the reverse complement.
TTGCACAGAGCAAATAGTTTTCAAAAACTGTGTGGCTTTCAAAAACATTATTATGATGGGAAGAACATTGCTAGGTTTATTCGTTGCCTTCTTTGTGAAGGAATGTAGTGATGAATTTCATCCCTAAAATTATTTTCACATAAATGATTGTGGCTGTGGAAAAAAATCATTTTGGTGAACTAAGTGTTACTGTAAGTTCAGTTCGTGATTCAGTTACTATACTTGACAGCAGTTTCCAGTCTGCCCAGGGCTAAATGTGACACAGTGGGGTCATGCATTGTACCAGGAATTGTGCCAACTTTCTGACTTGCTGGTACTTTCAGCTGCTGTGTACTATCATTTTATGATTTCGTGTTAAAACCAACAGTTTGAAATAACATTTAAAAACAACTTCAAAATTAGATTTCATATAAAACCAAGAAGAATAGAGGCCTCCCTCATGACTTCCATGCCACTCTGGAGATAAAATCCCATTAATACAGAGAGGATATTGCTCTGGGGATGAGAAACTGAGCTATGACTAAGGAAGATGCAGTTTAAATCTCACCTGTTATATAGGAGCAGCTGGTGGCTTCTGTGTCAGTATGACAGTGACTGCACACTGGTTTTTAAACTGAATTTTAAAGAAGCAACTCAAGAGTGCTCAAATCTTGCTTCCAAAATAGGTTCAGTCCTTTGGATAGCTCCCTGAAAATTCAGATTAAAACCCACTGAAATGCAAGGCACCAGATGCCATTGCTGCCATGAACTTACAGGGCAAGCCCCATTCTCTCAGTCTTATGCTAGGAGCCTCCAGTGGCCTAGGGGATAAAAGCCTTGTGACTTGAAGGTTGGGTTGCTGACCTGAAGGCTGTCAGGTTCGAATCCCACCCGGGGAGAGCGCGGATGAGCTCCCTCTATCAGCTCCAGCTCCATGCAGGGACATGAGAGAAGCCTCTCACAAGGATGGTAGAATATCAAAACATCTGGGCGTCCCCTGGGCAACGTCCTTGCAGACGGCCAATTCTCTCGCTCCAGAAGCAACTCCGGTTGCTCCTGACACACACACAAAAAAGTCTTACACTCTACATTATGAGAGTTCATCATCTTCACTTGTCTAATGGGGTTGTTATAAGTGTTACTATACCAACCAAACACTAGATAATGCATGTGAAGCACTCTGAAATCTTGAAAGACACCTGCAACTCCAGTGACTGGATTGTTCATTGTTGTTCTTATTGTTATTAAACCAAGCACCACATCTGGAAAGGATTTTATTTCTAGTCACACATAATTTAACCTCAGATGATGACAGCACCTGGAGCTTTTCTTCCAGTGATCTCATCTCTCATCCCACTGAAGAGGAACTAACATCTTGCATTTAATTCAGAAAAAGGTTTGGCATACACTGAAACTCAGAAAGGATTGATGTCAGATGTTTCTGGATGTGAACATCTGACAAAAAAAAAATGTGCTCTTGCATTTTGGAATATTGAAAATTTCCTGGCTGTTTTCAAGATGAAAAACTTGGTAGTCATTTCCTATCACAAATCTAGTCTTGTTAGGCTGTTAATTTCTCAGACGGCGGGTCTGTATATTTGGGATGTTCTTTCAGGGATGATTCTACCTACAAACATCACCGTTTGCAGTGGAGTCCATTCTACAGGCAGAGAAGCATATCACTAGTATCTCAGGGATATTTTAGGGAAAGGACCACTAAATGAATAGGATGTTGGTAAAAAAAATAACATTCTGTATTTTCTAGACTTTTGGATTCTTCATTAGTTGTTTATGAATGTTCCTGTAAGGAAATTTGGGGAGGGGGTCTCATTAAATCAATTTTGGAAAGACAGTAAAATCAACCTGCTGAGACCAGTGTTCATTGACATTTTTTTTTTACGTGTCAGGAGCAACCGGAGTTGCTTCTGGAGTGAGAGAATTGGCCGTCTGCAAGGATGTTGCCCAAGGGACGCCCGGATGTTTTGATGTTTTACCATCCTTGTGGGAGGCTTCTCTCATGTCCCCACATGGAGCTCGAGCTGATAGAGGGAGCTCATCCGTGCTCTCCCCGGGTGGTATTCGAACCTGGCAGCTTTCAGGTCAGCAACCCAACCTTCAAGTCGCAAGGCTTTTATCCCCTAGGCCATCGGAGGCTCCTTCATTGACATGAGTGCTAGTACATGGGCTGGGAAGTTTCCACTGATTTCCCCACATTTGGGGATGAAATTGAAATACAGTACACCCTCATATCCATGCTCCTGAACTTACAATGGAAGAGAGAAAACATGGATAATAACCAACACTACTGAAATGAACAACTTCTATTGGAAGCTACCAGTCACCCTGGAGAACCTAAAAAGTTCCTAGAAGGCCATCCTCTATAAAAATTTGCTAGTTTCTTGTGATGAAATGTAAATCATGTGTAGTTCACGCTTGACCAGTCCACACACTGTCTTGCCAGAGAAATGGTATGCCACACAGATGAAAAGTAAATAACAGGAACTTTTACTCTTTGGAATGCAGCGCAACATATATACAATCATGTGAACAGTTGCATTAACTCACACAATTTCTTTTTAAGAGAGAATTCAAATAGTCCTTTAGATGTCTATACAAAATGTCTTCCTCCAGCAGCCTAGGAACGAAGCCTCTCTTGCTGAGCTCCTTTTTAAAAACTAAGTTCCAGCAGAAAATGCAACTGTCCAAAACTCCCAGGCTCAGCTGCTCCCTGGGCGTGGTCCAGCCAATCAGCTTGGTGCTTTGCAATTTTCCTGTTCACACAAACACCAACTGATTTTTTTTCATGCTGTAATACAGTATACCCTAAAATCCATGCTCCTGAACTTACCATGGAAGTGAAAAAACATGGATAATTGTACAATTTTTATATGTGTGTTTTATTGTAAGCCGCCCTGAGTCCCCTGTTGGGTCTGAAGGGCGGGATATAAATATTGTAATAAATAAATAAATAAATAAATAAATATTAACAACCAACACTATTGAAATGAACAACTTCTTTTGGAAATTACCTTATAGTCACCCTAGAGAACCTAAAAAAGTTCCTAGAAAGATGTCTTCTCTAAAAATTTGTTAGTTTCTCAAGGCTGACTTTGTGGTAATGTCCAGTGGAAGCATAATACGGAAGCACAGCATAGAATTATTTGAAGGGCTTTTTAAAAAGATGATTCGTCGCTCCACTTTCATTCTAAAATAGGACAATCAATTTCACTACTTTGGCAGTCACCTGCCTCGATCTGCTGCTCACATACCAAGCCTGGGTGATATGTAAATCAGGCAAGACTGGAGAATAGATAGAAAAGGTTTGATAACCTTTTTGTTTCCCTCAAGTTTTTTCTCTACCGTGGAATGGGAAGCACATGTCTCTAAGAATGTTTTGGACTTTTAATTCCCACAATTGACTATGAGGATGGGCAACGGCAAAGTGTTTTGGTAGTTGTAGTCTAAAACATTGAGGGGCCTTGGGCAACTTGGTGACAGAGTAAAACAATGGCAACCCTGCTCTGAACAAATTTTGGAACCAGAAAATGCCATGACAGGTCACCATATGTTAGAAACCACTAGGAATAAAAAAATACAACAATAAAAATATCATTCCGCAGCTTCTGGATTTCTGATTGTGCAACTCTCTCCATGCCCAGGAGCTTCAGATATCTATGCAAAGAATGTATAAGAATAGTCATTTGCCAGTTTGCTTCTGTGTCAGGAATCGTGTAATTCAACACATAGAAGCAAACGGGAAGCTCTTTTTGTGAGTATGCCAAAAAACCACATGGATCTTTGGACCAGGTAGTGGCATTCTATCAAACACACTACATAAAAGATAACCTGTACATATGTTCATGGCAGGATGCAAAAGGAAGCTGTCAGTAGCCATGGCCTGAAAGAAAAATAAATCATTTGTAAGTAAACAGCCTATCAACGGCATAATAGAGATGGTGAATTATACTTGTAATATAAATGATGGCTCTTAGGTGTGACATGACTGCTTCTGGTTCAAGAATTGTAACTCAAGATAGTCCTAATGCATTGTGAAAGAAAGGTTATATTGGACATTCCATAACCTACTGCAGAACACCACTTATCACATAAGCTATTGGAACATAACTGTATCCAGTCTATGGGCACATATCCTTTTGGCAAATGTGAATCTCCATGAATATGTGAGACCAATTTTGGAAAACCACTAGTCAAGAAGAACATGACCTTTTTAAAAGTCAACTCTTTGAACAAGTGATATTCACAATCATTAATGTAATAGCACACAGGTAACTTCAGCTGTTCCACTGAAGAACCATGTCTTTAGATTGCCAAGAGTAAAGACATGCCACTACAAAAATATATTTGGTTAGCAGAGGATGGTTGTTTCTTTGCAGTTGAAGTTGCCCAAAAACTTCTTAGTTAAAATATACACTCAGAGATAAAAACAAAGTCTACTTTGAAAAATAACGTATTAATTCGCCATCCAGGCACATTTCTTTAAAAAGTTCATTTATAGATAGGATATAGTTCTTCTTCTCTCTGTGGTGAGAACACAGGGTATCAGTTTTTATCAATAGTCCATAGTCTTTAGTATAGCTGTACTCCATAAGCAAATTCATTAAGTCCATAAACAAATTTTGAAGTCTCTAAACTGACTTCTCCACTGAAGTCCAAACAGCAACTTGTATGTATCCACCTCCTCAGAGGTCTAAACAAATACAAGACATCAGCTCCCATTGAAGTCCAAACAGATACTTAATACAAAATGAAGTCTTGAGTTTGCACATACTCAGTATAATCACATGTCTATAACTCCTTCCACACCATAGAGTCAAATCAACAGACACATAGAACACAGGTTACCAAATATATACATTAACAAACAAATAGTAAGTGGCTTGGGAGGTTGCTATTTCCAGTCGATTGATTTCACAAGTGGCAAATTTATGTACAGAGCAAGCATTGTTCGGTTATATATTCATTTTTATGTACGGAGCACTAACATTACAATTGTAAATTTTGTACTTATTGCATTTCATTCAATATAAGTTTATATTTTTATACTTGTTTATGGACCATTTATCAGTGCATATCATTGTACTTATGGGTATATATTAGTTTAGGTTGCTATTTCCAACAGGCTATAGTTATGAAAGAAAAGCATCTTTTGTGTTTACTATTGAATCCTAGGTTCACTTTTCAGAAAAACACCATAGGCAACAAGCTGATGACAATGGTAAATGAGCCGTCTCTTAGGCCTTTATAGATAAAGCTTCCCCTTATATTTTCTCTGCATCTTTGGAAAGTCTGATGATATCTCTCTTGCTTCTTGAACATTCCTAGATGTTCATTTGCCATGGATTGCTGCTGCTGCTGCTATTGTTGTGATGTGTCCTTAAGTCATTTCTGATGTATGACGACTCTAAAGTTAACACACCAAATAGTTTTCCTGGCAAGATTTGTTCAGAGGGAGGCTCTTTTGCTATGAGTAAAATATTTAAATAGACAACACACAATCCAGTGAGTCAGAGTTCAAAATGTGTGGAATATTTCACCGACAAAAATTAAAATTATCAATTTCCACCCATTTCCAGAAGCACCATAATTGACAATATGCCCCTCTGTGGACATCTAGGGCACACAGTCAAAACTGGTGCATTTGGTAGGTGAAACACGTATATGTAATCTCACTCACTTGCTTCACTCAGACACTCTGAGCAATTGAATAGCTGTGAGATGTTAGGAGGACAGAGCAATAGTCTGCCAATTTAGTTTGCTTATCTACGTGGAATGGTGGAAATGCCATCCAGATGTAGAAGATAGGGGAGAACATTGTCCAAATAAGGCCCTAGAAAGCCCCAATTTTATGAGTTTTGGATGAAAACATGGGGGTAGGATTGTCAGTAAGAATAGGACAGATCTCAATTGTACTGAAAAATGTACTGAATCACAGAAGCATAGAATTGGAAGATACCACATAGCCATCAAGACCAACCCCCTGCCATGCAGGAAAAGCACAATCAAAGCACCCCTGACAGATAGCTCTATTTAAACGATGTTAGAATGTTTCTTATAAGCAACATGGCTAGAATAAAATATTTACATTTCATTCATTTTATCATTTCTCATTTAGACTTTATGGGCTGCTATTGCCTGGTGGCACAGTGTGTTAAAGCGCTGAGCTGCTGAACTTGCGGACCAAAAGGTCCCAGGTTCAAATCCGGGGTGCGGAATGAGCGGCCCGCTGTTAACCCCAGCTCCTGCCAACCTAGCAGTTCGGAAACATGCCAATGTGAGTAGATCAATAGGTACCGCTCTGGCGGGAAGGTAACGGCGCTCCATGCAGTCATGCTGGCCACATGACCTTGGAGGTGTCTACGGACAACGCCGGGTCTTCGACTTATAAATGGAGATGAGCACCAACCCGCAGAGTCGGTCATGACTGGACTTAACGTCAGGGGAAAACCTTTACCTTTTACCTATTGCAAATGTAGTTTAAATGAGAGTGTTTTTTTTTAAGTATGACCAGATGCTTGATAAAGCCTGTAGTTAACTGAAGAGCTTCTTGTGGTGTGAATCAAAAAGCAACTGTCAGATGCTACATGCAAAGCAGATTAACTGCAGAAAAGTTATAGCAAAAAATAGAATCCAAACAAACAAGAGTTCCAGTTACATCATTCTACATATACTAGAATTCTGATTTAACAATGGAAATTTACCTGAACTCTGCATTACATGTAATTCAGCTAATCACCTGGGTCTTGTTCCTTTATTTGGAGCCAGTTTTTTCATAGGTAAAGAGCTGTCTGTGGCCTGAAAAATGCTGGGCTCATTTCTACAATAAATATTCATCTGTACTGTTGATTTTCTTCTTTGTAAGGCTGAATTTGATGCTCTTGCTAAGGAACCCTTCATTATATTTTTATAAAGTGGAAAAGCATGCTCACTTTAACAAAGCAAACAGATTCCCTTTTTTGAGAGTATTTAAGAGATGTTGCAGTTGATCAACCCCAAGGCTTAAATGATCTAAAGACACCAGATCTGTCTCATCTTGAAGCTAAGCGGGGTCAGTTTGTAGTAATTATTAGCTCTCTAGATTTAAGCAGTGTGCAGCGTAGCCAGTGCAATATATGTGCTTGTACTATAAAACAGAATGTAAATATGCAAGATGTTTTGGTAAGGTTAAAAAGTAAAATGTTTGTTTGTTGTTGCAAGAAATTCATTTTGGATTGAAAAGAAGATAGAAAAAGCATTTATATTTGGTCATCATTATCATCATGGAGCCCTCGATGGCGTAGTGGACTAAAGCCTTGTGACTTGAAGGTTGGGTTGCTGACCTGAAAGCTGCCAGGTTCGAATCCCACCCGGAGAGAGTGCGGATGAGCTCCCTCTATCAGCTCCAGCTCCATGCAGGGACATGAGAGAAGCCTCCCACAAGGATGGTAAAAACATCAAAACATCCAGGCGTCCCCTGGGCAACGTGCCAATTCTCTCACTCCAGAACTGACTCAAATTGCTCCTGATACAAAAAAAAAATTATCATCATCATCATAAGTTGTCACTTGTGGCCGAGTATGATTGTCTCCCAAGGCTAGAGTCTTAGTGGTGGGTCCATAAGTGACTATAAAAATCTTTCAAAGTGAGGTCATACATTTCCAGATGTAAGGTGGTCCTGACACATCTTCCTCTTGCCATGTTTCTCCCTTCCGCCCTCCACTTGTGCCTCTTTGAAATCCACAGCACTGTTAGTAACAGCTGACCTATAGTCAGAATACTCAATAGCAAGGGCTTTCCAGTTATCAGTGTTAATGCCACAGTTATTAAGGTTGGCTTTAAGCCCATCTTTAATGACCTCAGGACTATATTTGGCAGCAAATGCTAGTTCCCATGGAGCCAGCCAGCTCCCATCAAACGACATTGTGCCGGCTCCGTGGGTGCAGAGGGGCAGAACTAGCATGCTGCCATCACCCTAGCAACATGGAAGGCTTCCTGTGTTGCCCAATCTATGCGGGGAAGCTGCGTGCATCACGCAAGCGCCACACTTCCCCCAATGTGATCACCCTCCTTGTGAGGCGGGCGATGCAGGCGATGCGAAACTTTGATTTCCCCCACGCCTCACAGTGAAGCAGATCACAACCTCCTTCCATGCCTCACAGCCTCTGAGGATGCCTGCCATAGATGTGGGCGAAACATCCCAGGAGAGAATAGTTCTGGAACATGGCCACACGGCCCGAAAGACATACAACAACCCAACCTCCTTCTGCCGACAGCTGTCTGATGAGGTGATGAATCTCTTTTGCTGTCCACCAACAGTCTGTTTTCCATTCTTGAGCTGAGAGTAAAGTAACTGTTTTGGGAGACAGTGATCAGACATTCGGAGAATGTGACCCGTCTAGTAAAGTTGATGGCGGAGGATAATTGTTTCAATACTGGTGATCTTTCTTTGTTCTAGAACACTGATATTTGTCCACCTGTTTTCCCAAAACATTTCAAGGCTTTGTAAAAGGCAATGCTGATGGAATCATTCCAGAAGTTGAGAGTGTCATTTATAGACGGTCCATGTTTTGCATGACAAGAGTCTCTAAAAGCCAATTCTTCAGTGTGAGAGTGAGCTATCCTTGAGAGAGGAGCTTCATGGTTTGTTCTCCTCTTAGACAAAAACTAACTTTGAGGATAGTTGAGACCTCTGTGGGAAGCAAAAGGCTTTAAGTATATAAAAGGTAAAGGTTTCCCCTGATGTTAAGTCCAGTCAAGTCTGACTCTGGGGGTTGGTGCTCATCTCTGGCTCAAGAGCCAGCGTTGTCCGTAGACACCTCCAAGGTCATGTGGCCGGCATGACTGCATGGAGCGCCGTACCTATTGATCTACTCACATTGGCATGTTTTTGAACTGCTAGGTTGGCAGAAGCTGGAGCTAACAGCGGGTGCCCTCTCCGCTCCCGGGATTTGAACCTGCGACCTTTCAGTCTGCAAATTCAGCAGCTCAGTGCTTTAACACACTTTGCCACCGGGGCTCCCTTTAAGTATCTAGATCAAGGAAAACAGAGGTGAATCTAAAGGGTAGCCATATATTCTAGAGCTCCCTCCTTTAATCACTATATACAGACACTGAAGGTGCTTAATTTCCAACACAGTTCTAGTTAGTACTTGGATGGGAAACCACGTGTGAATATCAGGTGCTCTAAGTTATACTCCAAAGGAAGGAGCTGGCAAAATCACCTATTATTGCTTGCCTAGGAAAATACTATGAAATTCATAAGGTATTCATGAGTTAACAGATGACTTGAAGGCACAAACACACACAATTGATCACAAATAGTTAACTGAAATTCAGAATGGGAATGTTATAACTGATAAATCTGCAAGAGAAATTGGTTGATCTGTTTGGCTTGCAGTTCCTTCATACTACCTGATTATATACCTGTAATAGAGAAAACTGGGATTGAGAGAGTATAAGAATGAAGTATATTCATAATAAATCTAGTATTATGGTACAATTAATTGCACCAACATTTCTTGATATTTACATAGAGACCACCAGCTTTGAAATCAAATAGAATATATCATATATGAAAACTACAACCTTAAAACATACATTGGATTACTTCACTGGATTAATGTTGTTGTCCTCCTCTCCTGGTCTGTTTCTAGTTTTTGAGCTTATTTATACATGATCTCGGGCCCCTGGTGGCACAGTGTGTTAAAGCGCTGAGCTGCTGAACTTGCGGACCAAAAGGTTCCAGGTTCAAATCCCGGGAGCGGAATGAGCGCCCGCTGCCAACCTAGCAGTTCGAAAATATGCCAATGTGAGTAGATCAATAGGTACCGCTCCGGCGGAAAGGTAACGGCGGTCCATGCAGTCATGCCGGCCACATGACCTTGGAGGTGTCTATGGACAATGCCGGCTCTTCGGCTTAGAAATGGAGATGAGCACCAACCCCCAGAGTCGGTCACGACTGGACTAACGTCAGGGGAAGACCTTTACCTATATATGATCTCTCCTATAGTTCTGTCCTATACCAGCAAGTTCCACTAGGTGGTGGTCTCACAGAGCAAAGAATGACTTTCAAAAGGGAAAAATACAATTTTCTACACATTTCATTTTCCAAACAGTATTGCTCAGGATAGTTTATTAAAAATGCATTTTCATCACTGATATCTCGGTAGAAAATAACTATTCATTCCTATACAATTTACTATGTGAAGTCATATATGCCAACTCAGAAGTCAGACTGAATTCATTGGATTTATTCCTGGAAAAGTGCAAACTGTGTTACCGCTTAAAAGGACAGAACTGAAGCAACTGTAAGCAATATTTTTCAAAAAAGGACAAAATGTAATGTGAGATCATGCTCCTTTCTGAATCTTTTATTTATTTATATTGTTCAACCATACAGTTATTGTGGGAGGGGTTGGTTTTTCAGATTAAATGAGGGTGTGTATTTTCTTGACATTTCCCAAAATGAGCTATTATAATATGCACAAAACAGTAATATTTCTCACTGTATATGAAATATTTTACTATATGATATTCTATTCTATTGCTTTGTTCCTGCCTAAATCAAGTTGCAAAAAAGAGCAGAGAAAGAATGTACCTTTCTCCTATTATTTTATTGCTATTTTATTATATTTATATCCCAGCATGAAACCCATTGCAACAAGCTTGAAACAAGATTAAAAATTAACAATAAATGAGTTAAAACACAATTAACACGCCATCAACCATTAATTTAAAAAAAAAAAAAGCTATCAATAGGAATAAAACTACAGTAGTCCCCTAACCCCCAGGAGCCAGCATTGTGTAGTAGTTTGAGTGATGGACTATGGCCCTTTCTACACTGTCATATAAAATCCAGATTATCTGCTTTGAACTGGATTATATGGCAGAATAGATATATATATATATAATCCAGTTCAAAGCAGATAATGTGGATTATCTGCTTTGATAATCTGGATTATATGGCAGTGTAGAAGGGGCCTATGACTCTGGAGACCAGGGTTCGAATCCTCATTTGGCCACGGAAACCCACTGGGTAACCTTGCGCTCGTCACACTCTCTCAGCCTCAGAAGATGGCAAAGGAACAAACCTTTTGAACAAATCTTGGCTAGAAAACTCAAAGGGTCACCATAAGTCAGGAATGACTTAAAGGCATTCAACAGCGGGCTGTGGCGCAGGCTGTTGAGCAACCAGCTGCAACAAATCACTCTGACCAAGAGGTCATGAGTTTGAGGCCAGCTCGGAGCCCCGCGTTTGTCATGTCTTTGTTCTATGTTAAGGCATTGAATGTTTGCCTTACATGTGAAATGTGATCCGCCCTGAGTCCCCTTCAGGGTGAGAAAGGCAGAATATAAATACTGTAAATAAATAAATAAATAATAAATCATCATCAACAACAATAAGTCATCTGCCCTCCCTACAAAATCCCCTTAGTAGGCAATTAATCATCAAATGGCTTTTGACAGATGTTGACTATAGAAATATGTTCTGGAGGTACTAGAGATTCCCAGAGAGGGGTTCTCTCTATGAATATTTAAATCCTCCAGCACAATTTATGAGCATCTTCCAGTTGAAGTTACCATACAGTCCCACTGCAGGATCTGGAGATTCCTACGGAGACTATATTAATCAAATCCGCAAAAGCTAAATCCACAAATATGGAGGGCACAGTACAGTTCTAAGGAAAGACCCTTTGGCCAGGGGTCAGTCATATGCTTTCCCTGCAGAAGTCCCCAGATCCAATCCCCACATCTTTAGATAGGGCTAAGAAAAGATTTCTTCTTGAAACTCCTGAGAATCATGGCTACCAGTTAATTTTGGCAATGTTTAGTTGGACCATTGCTCTGATTCTTTCTATGGCAGCTTCTCATGTTTCTATTGGGTGGGCCAAAAGTCACAAATGAGTTTCAGAATTTAATAACTTCTTTATTTTTTGTTTTTAATTTACCCCACCATAGCACTTCGCCCCGGTGGCGAAGTGTGTTAAACCACTGAGCTGCTGAACTTACAGACCAAAAGGTCCCAGGTTCAAATCCCGGGAGCGGAGTGAGCACTCGCTGTTGCTCTAGCTTCTGCCAACCTAGCAGTTCGAAAACATGCCAATGTGAGTAGATCAATAGGTACTGCCCCGGTGGGAAGGTAAGGGTGCTCCATGCAGTCATGCTGGCCACATGACCTTGGAGGTGTCTACGGACAACGCCGGCTCTTTGGCTTAGAAATGGAGATGAGCACCAACCCCCAGAGTCAGACATGACTGGACTTAACGTCAGGGGAAACCTTTACCTTACTATCATCATATACAGTATATATAGAAAATTACATTACAAGATATTTTCTTTCCCCCAAAAAACATTATTCAAACATCAGGTGCCTTTGTGACCCACCTTGCATTTGAGCCTGATTTTCTCTCTTGGTTTGTTAGACAGCATCACTCTCTAGTGAACACTTCTGCCTTGTTTCTCATTCTGAGGGCAAATCTGGTTATATTAGACAGCTGATGTTTTAATGGCATCTTCCTCCACAAATGGCACTTTTGGAGAAATTAGGGTGTTTTTTCTCTCTACCACTTGGATTCTAATATCACTATGATGGATACATGTCTGATATATCATATTTATTCACTTAAATGAAATATGTTTCCACTTAAGTTTATGCTCCTTTCCCCATCACTTTTATTTCCATGAACAATCAAAGGAAAAAGACTTCAGAGCAATTTTCAATGTATAAATTCACCTCATAACAAAATGAAATGGAGGTTGGGGAGACATGCATGCTACCCCTACTAAAAGATAACTGGAGATGACCTCTTTTTCCCCCTCAGAATAATAGATGGGGAACAAAAGCTATTACAATGATAATGTCTCCCTTTACAGATAAATCAAAATGTGCATTTTCCAAGAATCGAGGAAAGTTAATTGAAAGTCTAGCATGCTTGCCTTAGAAATCAAAAGGATTTTTCCTTTACTTTTGCATATCTGGCCCATATGATAAAAGCTTGTAAAAACTAATTGTGTTTTGCCATGTTGCCAATGCTTTGTGCGCAAAGAGCAGACCTGGATCACAGCTGGGCAAAGGAATAGTTGTGAACTTTATTGACCTACAGATGTGGGACATCAGTGGACTTAATTAAATCAAACCTAACCAAGTCTAACATATGAGGGTCTTTGTTACTTTTCATAGGCTTCCAGAGGGCCTCTGCATAATCTTAGGACTTATTTGCGTGACTAATTTTTTCCCATTCTGTATTACTGTTTTCCCTGATCTGACCCCCAGTCCAGTATTTCCAAGAGACAAGGATAAGGGGAGCTGCAATACTTGGAAGGATCCTGATAAGGGAAAGCTAGCATGTTGACTTCATCAATTACTACCAGAGCTGGTGGATATTGTTCATCTGATCTCCCTGTTCTGCAAAGGCATATAATAGAGGGAACAGATCCACAGTTAAGTTGGGTCTAAATTGTACTTTGTAAACCAAACTCATGACCATTTTCACCTTCATGCAGAAGATATAATTGTTCATAAAAGGTAAAGGTAAAGGTTTTCCCCTGAAATTAAGTCTAGTCTTGTCTGACTCCGGGGGTTGGTGCTCATCTCCATTTCTAAGCCAAAGAGCCGGCGTTGTTCATAGACACCTCCAAGGTAATGTGGCCAGCATGACTACATGGAGTGCCGTTACCTTCCCACCAGAGCAGTATCTATTGATCTACTCACATTTGCATGTTTTCGAACTGCTAGGTTGTCAGAAGCTAGGGCTAAGAGCGGGAGCTCATCCCGCTCCCCAGATTCAAACCGCTGATCTTTTGGTCAGCAAGTTCAGCAGCTCAGCGATTTAACCCGCTGCGCCATTGGGGGCTCCCTATTGTTCATACTGTTACACGGAGCCCCCAGATGGCGTAGTGGACTAAGTGACTTGAAGGTTGGGTTGCTGACCTGAAAGCTGCCAGGTTCGAATCCCACCCGGGGAGAGTGCGGATGAGCTCCCTCTTTCAGCTCCAGCTCCATGCGGGGACATGAGAGAAGCCTCCCACAAGGATGGTAAAAACATCAAAAACATCTGGGTGTCCCTTGGGCAACGTCCTTGCAGACGGCCAATTCTCTCACTCCAGAAGCGATTCAAGTTGCTCCTGACACGGAATACTGTTACACTATAAAATATATTGTTTGTGTGTCATCAGTGATGGAAGGCCACTTGGTCTTCAGTGACTGTTTCCCATTTCATTGGGAAACACTTCCAATAGCTTCAATGATAACTTTTTAAAGATGATGGTTCACCCTCTCAACTCATATCTATATGTTTTATATCTACACAATTTACCATAGCTTTAATTATATGCCAAGTCTTTTTTTAAAGAAAAAAAAGTTGTAAGCATTTTTTAAAAGAATGCTGTTAACTTCTCACTTCTATTGTGATTTCATTTTGTCAGTCTGATTATACTATTTATACTGTTTTGTACTTTGGTGTCAATCACTTTGTTGAACTGAAGCATATAACAAATGCAATCATATATTCCTGTGTCCCACAGTTCAATTATTCCCGGAAGAAGCCTAATAGTTCAGTTTTATCTGAGTTTACTCACAGGTAAAACCCAACAAATGAAGTGGGCTTTCTTGCAGATAAATTTACATAAGATACCAGTCTATTGGTAGCTGGCTGTATATGAGCCTTTGGCTGCCAGTTCATGGTGAGCTTCCAGGAAAGAATAATAGCAGTTGTAGTCAATGGGCACAAATATGGTACTGATCTCTTATCATGTAAGGGGGGAAATATGTCAACCTCCCTCATCAGACAGCATGGGAAACATTATGACAAAGGACTTATTCTTCCCTACATCCCTAGTCTCTGATGCCCAAAAATCTGCTTCAAAAGGAGAGGGATATTTGGGAATTTCCCCTTCCTCACTGCTCTTGACAGATGCAATTCCATCGTAGAAATAACAGTATTTGGTCTGGGCCTAAATGTATTATTTATCATTAATTAGATATAGATTTTTCTTGTGTTATTGCTACATTAGTTTATGAATGAAGGAAAGGGAGTATTTTTCTGTCAAAAATGTAAAATAATTCCCCTGAGCTGCTAATTTGAATACATTATAATTTTTGCAAAATTACGGATGGAATTTATGGGCAGTAGAAAGACATTGCCACTTTTAGACTGAGAAAAGAAGTCTTAAGAAGTCACTATAGCCTAGTGTTGTCAAAGTATGTGTTTATTGCATTGAAATGATTTTATAAGATAGCCTATCCTAAAAGCTGGAACTTCTCTTAAAATTAAGAGATTTATTTATTTATTTACTACATTTATATGCCGCCCTTCTCACCCCAAAGGGGACTCAGAGCGGCTTACAAATTACATTCACATACAATACATTATATTATTAGCATAGTACAATACTGGCATTAAATTACTATATTGTACTATGTCATTACTTTGTAATATTATTAGTAATATTACATTTAATATATTAATATTATTAAATTAATATTATTAAATATTATTATCAGTATTATATCGTAATACATTATAATATCAATACTATTATCAGAGTAATTAATATTTGTGGCCTTGTGTGTGATACTGGATATTGCTGCAGCATGCCAGATTGGACAAGATACCCAGTAGGTTTTTGTGAACTCTTCAACGGGCACACATTTCCTCTTTGTCTCACTTTCAAGTGTGTGAATTTAAATAAACAGTAGCCAGCTGTTTTCCTTCTGTAAACAGCAACCCCAGCCAAATGCTAGCAGCTCAGGCTTTCTGCTGAATGACTTTTGTATGCGTTTACTGGGATCTTGTCACACAAAAGTGTTGTGTAATATGATTCTGAGAAATTGGCAGAACCACCCCTGAGTATTCCTTGTCTAGGAAAACTCTGTAAAATTCATGAGGTTGCTATACATCTTCAGACAAGCTAAAGGTACACACAAACTGCATTAGTTGAGTCTTTGTCTGGACCTTATCAAGTGACATCATGGCTCTCCAAGTAGACGGCCGATTCTCTCACACCAGAAGCGACTTGCAGCATGTTCTTGATTCGTTTCTGACAGGATTAAACAATTGCTCTCCAGGTCCCGCTTTGAAATCTATTGGGAATTTGATTCTGTTCCCATTTGAAAAAAATATGTTTATGACTTACCCCCCACCCCACTGCATCGCACTTTGATTTGACATTCCCCAGAGGATGAGAAAGTCTCATCCTGTCATGCTGTCATTTAGGGAGTATAGTGTCAGTACAGTGTGGGTAGCTTTTCCTTGGGGATTCCAATGGATGGTCCAATGGATGGTCAGGGATCACATTGAGATTTCCAAGACTTTCCGAAAGGATCCATGTATGTCTATTCTCTGCCATGATCTTTCAGCATTAGTTTTCCAGGATTATAACAATCTCTTAATATTCATAGTGCTTAATAAATAAACATGGTATTTGTTGGGAATCATCCTGGACTACTCAAGTCCAAATGTAGTTAGATAGATGATAGAGTTAGATTGAGGGAATCCTTTCCCTGTTTCCAAAGCATGCCTAGATAGGCTTTACTGTGTTTCACTCTATCCTGTGTACTTACTTGCATCCCTTACTTTGAAGTTAGTAGAAATGTGAATCTTTAGGGACACTAACTTCTCATTGGTCAGAATGTCTTTTATGGCCCCAAATAATTGGACCATGAGGTTGGAACCATTTTGGTTCTCTCTTCTCCCTTTGTTCTTCTAGCTAACAAGAAGCATCTTGCTGTCTCTCCTGGCAACTACAGTAGAGTCTCACTTATCCAAGCTAAACGGGCCGGCAGAAGCTTGGATAAGCGAATATCTTGGATAATAAGGAGAGATTAAGAAAAAACCTATTAAACATCAAAATAGGTTATGATTTTACAAATTAAGCACCAAAACATCATGTTATACAACAAATTTGACAGAAAAAGTTGTTCATTACACATTAATGCTATGTAGTAATTACTGTATTTACGAATTTAGCACTAAAATATCATGATATATTGAAAACATTGACTACAAAAATGGCTTGGATTATCCAGAAGCTTGGATAAGCGAGGCTTGGATAAGTGAGACTCTATTGTATTTAGATGTTTGTTATTTTTCCTTTTTTATTTTTCCTTAGAAACCAGTCTAGAGTAGACTAGACAGCTCCCAAGCCTTTCTATCTACAATGGAGTTCTTTTTACCTGAATAAATACTTTTTGAACTTTTATTAAAACTCTGCAGTCCATTGCAATCCTAACTAGACAAAGGCTTCTCTTGCTCTCCCGTGTAAGTAATTGTTGCATTTGAGAGCTTTGCATTTGCTACTCTGCTGATTTTGGTGGAATCTCCCCCAGAGAGGGTTAAATTGAGTCTAACCGCTTAGAGATTACCACAACAGTAATCACCCAATGATCTGGTAAAACTGTTGTGCAGGGAGGAACTAAATTTTGGAAATATAGCTTTGCCTCGGTTATTGTCATCTAAAACTCCAAGATAATTCCATCCATAGGATAATCCAGAGCACATGGGCAAATGTGGGAGGAGAGCAATAACACAAACGTGAAGGAGGAAAAGGGTGACTGAAACTCAATAATGCAATAGGAAATCTTAAAATGAAAACAAAACACTATATATAATCATTTATGTCAAAGTTATTTTGACAAAAAGCACCTGAATAAACTTTTTTCATATATTTTTATTGAAAGATTTATTTAACATAAGATAAAAAGGAGGGGAAAAGAAAAAAAAACTAGGGTGAGACAAGGGGGGGAGAGTGGGAAGGGAAAAAGGGGATGGGGAAAAAATGAGGGGAGGAGGGTGCGGTGGGGGGGGAAGGGGTGTGGGGGTTAGGGAAGGTTTCTTGACTTCCACTCTTCTTCTTTTTGTTGTCTTCCATTCTTTTGATTTTAAGTCTTATCTTGTTTTCTTTGTATGGTAATCCTGCGGTTTCCCTTATGTTAGTATTGGTATCTTTTCTTTCTTCAACCAGTCTTTTACTGGTTTCCAGTTGGTAGCCGTTCTTGATTTATTTTCAGCCTTTGATAATAAGTAAGTTAAATGGTCCATGTTCATAACTTCGACTATTTTTGTTATCCATTCATTTTTGTCTGGGATAGTTTTTTGTTTCCATACTTTTGCGTATACTAATCTGGCAGCTGTCGTTAGGTATACAAAAATTTTGTCATCATTTTTTGACCAATCTAAATTTACCATTCCCAATAGGAAGGATTCTGGCACTAGTGGTATATTTACTTTTATGATCTTTTGGCAGGCACTGTGTATTGTTTTCCAATAGGTTCTTGCCTTCTCGCACGTCCACCACATATGAAAATATGTTCCTTCAATTTTCCCGCATTTCCAGCACTTGTTATTTTTATCTTTTGAGTATTTTGCTATTTGTTCTGGTGTCAGGTGCCAGCGATACATCATTTTCAGCCAATTTTCTCGGACATCGTTTGCATAGGTATATTTTAATTTCTTTTTCCAAATTTGTTCCCATTCACTCAGCATAATTGTTCTGCCTATATTTTTAGCCCATTTTATCATACATGGCTTGACGTAATCTGTTTCCGTGCTCCATTCTAGTAGAAATTTATAGATCTTACTTGTTGCCTTCTTCCTGTTCAGTAATATTTTATCCCATACTGTTTGTTTCTCTTCAAATCCGAGTTTGGCATCTTTTGTGAAATGTTCTTTAATTTGATAGTACTGAAACCACGATATGTTTATATTTTGTTCTTTCAATTCTTCTAGGGATTTTATTTTTAGTTCTTTACCTTCTTTCTTCAAGACTTCTCTGTATGTTGGCCATTTAATCCATCCTATTTCCCTCCTGTGGCCTGCCTCTGGCAGTGACAGCCAGAGTGGGGTTTTATTATATAATCTTTTTTTATATTTCTCCCAGATTTTCAATAGTGTGGAGCGGATAAAATGGTTTCCAAAATTTCTTTCCGTTTTTTTCTTCTCGTACCACAGGTACGCATGCCAACCTGCCCGCAGGTCGTGACCTTCTAAAGTCAGCAATTTCTTGTTTTTTAAATTTATCCATTCTCTAATCCAATTCAATGCATTAGCTTCAAAATATAAACTTAAATTTGGTAGGCCCAATCCTCCTTTTTCTTTCTCTTCAGTCAGATTTGTGTATTTTATTCTCGCTTTTTTGTTGTTCCAGATAAATTCTAATATATCTTTGTTCCATCTTAAAATGGAACAATCTTAAAATGAAAACAAAACACTATATATAATCATTTATGTCAAAGTTATTTTGACAAAAAGCACCTGAATAAACTTGAGCTGACATGGGTCAATACTGCAATAGGGACCCAGCACAAAAATATTGACAAGATGCAGAGGCAAAATGTGGTCCAACCCCATTACTCATCCCTTGCCCATCAGTTCCTTTAGTTGATTCTCTACAGTTAATGTCCCCTGCTTCTACCTTGGAATCTGGACTATTACCTGTTTCTTCTGCTCCATATCAAAGCTCAACATCCTCTGTTTCTATCACCCAGGAGGGAAAGGAGACCTTTCTATAGGGAACCTTCTTAGGCCTCTTACAGATGTTTCTGGGGACCCCTAACACATAAGGAGAGAGGCACAAGGGTGGTCTTGGGGTGCATGCAGGGTGGGGGAAGGGAGTCCCTAGCATAGGAAATTCATAAGAGATATGGGGGGTTCAGCAAGGCAAAGATCTGCCAATGTCCATCCATAAAAAGGTAGCATTCATTCATAAAAATGAGAGTCGGGGTCAAAGGGGGGCACCAAGGAAGGTTTCTGAGGTCCGTGGGGCCCACCAGATGATACTTCTACTGACAGGAAAAAGGTGCCAAATTAAAAAAGAATTGCGGAACTGCGAAAGAGCTCCTTCAGTTTGAATTGAGGTTTCGAATTGAACAGAAAGAGTGGGTTGGAGGGAGTTAGGAGCAAAAGTGGCAAAATCCAAGATAGCAATTAGTCTTAGAATTAGTGGAGGGTCAGAATGGCGTTAGTTTGGTGAAGATTGGTTATGGAGATTCAAAGCAGAGAACCGGTATCCGCGATTTTAAAGACTGCATTTCCTCATTCCGCGGCTCGGAAAGGAATACAGTGTTCCCTCACTTATCGCGGGGATTACGTTCCAGAACCACCCCCAATAAGTGAAAATCCGCGAAGTAGGGACACTATATTTATTTTAATATTTATACATTATTTTAGTAGTTATACACTATTTTAAGTTTTTATCAACCAATCGTATGTTGATAAATTGCCTCCTTCTCCTCCTGTTGCCACTTGGGCTCCTTTTCTCTCCCTTCAGCTTCTCCTTCCTCCCTTCCTTAGGCTATACATTGTAAATTTTTATGATTTATAATATTCTTTTAGAGTTTATTGAAAAACCACGAAACAGCGAATCCGCAAAAAGTGTACCGCGAAGTAGTGAGGGAACACTATAAACTCAGCTTAGATTCAGGAAAGATACAATGTTGCCAGATAGGCTTAGAAAGGAAGATACATTTTATTAGGGACATTGTTACAAAGTGGCCAAGAGAAGTTAGAAGAGTGAGAGTTGAGAGATCTGTGCTTCTGCTGGAGCTGTTGCTGGTACCCCTCACCCCAGTGCCAATTCCAAGTTGAGGCTGTTCCAGTGGGATCTGTGGAACGCTCTGCTGCAGCATGCTGTGTCAAATGAATTTGAAAGCAGGGGTTTCTGTGTTCACCATCAACTTGCTCTGCCCATTCCTATGTGCAATGTGTTGTCGAAGGCTTTCATGGCCGGGATCACAGGGTTGTTGTATGTCTTTCAGGCTATGTGGCCATGTTCCAGAAGTATTCTCTCCTGATGTTTCACCCACATCTATGGCAGGCATCCTCAGAGGCTGTGAGGCTCTGAGAATACTTCTGGAACATGGCCACACAGCCTGAAAGACATACAACAACCCATTCCTATGTGATCACTGTCCTTAGTTCTTTTGCAATTTACTTGTAAGCCTTTTGAGCTACTTGCTGACTCTGAAGGTGATCTTTCTTGTAGCTGTTACCTTTGCAGGACAAAGCAAATGAACTCAATGCTCTTTGTTTAAATGAACCACTTTTGATTTTCCTCAGAGACAAGGTGGTTTAATAACTTTTCTTCCAAAAGCTCACAATTCCATCTCAACCAAGATACCATCTTTCCCACTTTCTATCCAGACGCTACATCAGAGCTGGAAAGATCCCTTCTTTATCTTGACATTTGAAAGGTGCTTGCATTTTATATTCAATGCACCATATCCTTTTGTTAGACTAAAAGGCTTTTTTCTCTGATATGGTGGAGTTTGGAAAGGATATCAGGTCTCTTCACAAAGATTTTCTAAATGCTTGGTCCAGACTATAAAATATAGCATCAGCAGCTTGTTTAGAATGGCTTGCTTTGCTGTGTGGAATTTAAATTCCAAACTTGTGCAGAACTGCAACTTCAGTACAGCTTCCGTGTTTATCTGGCATTATAAACTGGATAGCAGAGCTCAAGTGAATGCCCAGTTTGATGTGTATTTTCTCTTCTGTTCTTCAGTGACCTGACCCACCATCCTCTGGTGAGCTTTACAGCCATCCCTTGGTGTGAGGCACAGAAACCATGAAGGAGAACAAGTTGCCTCCCTGTAAATGTGGTTTTTTTGCATGCTCATCTGTGTCTTTGCACAAACCCATTCTACAGCCCCTCATTCAAGTCTCTGTAAAATTTCATGGCAGACTTTAAACTGGGGGGGGGGGGGGGGGGATAATAATTGGTGGGATAGAATATGTAAAATGCTGGAGAGAGCAGGATTCCTGCCAAATATCTATATGTTTTACGGTTTTAATATTTAAAAATTTTAAGCTTGTATTTTATATGTGTTTTAAGGCATTGAATTGTTACCATATGTAAGCCGCCTTGAGTCCCCTTCGGGGTTAAAAATGCGGGGTATAAATAGGTAAATAAGTAAATAAAATAAGCTCCTCAGCTCTAAAAGTTTCTGAATGGGGTCTTTGTCCAGGCCATTTTGACTCCACAAGTGTAGTCTTCAGAGAACAAGTTTGTAAGTAATAAAAAGAAACTACTTCAACTGTGCTGACTGGAGTTGTGCTAACTGCTTGCCTTTACGTTTCACTATTCCTCAACCATAAAATATATATTTTGGCCCCTGGTGGTGGCGCAGTGTGTTAAAGCACTGAGCTGCTGAACTTGCAGACCGAAAGGTCCCAGGTTCAAATCCCGGGAGCAGAATGAGCGCCCGCTGTTAGCTCCAGCTCCTGCCAACCTAGCAGTTCGAAAACATGCAAATGTGAGTAGATCAATAGGTACCGCTCAGGAGGAAAGGTAAGGGCGCTCCATGCAGTCATGCCAGCCACATGACCTTGGAGGTGTCTACGGACAACGCCGGCTCTTCGGCTTAGAAATGGAGATGAGCACCAACCCCCAGAGTCAGACATGACTGGACTTAACGTCAGGGGAAAACCTTTACCTTTACCTTAAAATATATTTATTGATTGCCTTGGACAAAGATTTCAGACAGTGCTGGTCTACTGGACAATTTTTTAATTCTGGACTGGTATTCTAATCTGCAGCTTCTCAGATGTCAATATTTACTGGTGTATTTGTGTAGGTCTTCCAAGAGATGGGTTATTTGTTCTATTTCAGCCATTTTGCTTGCGGCTTACCTCTGCCTCAAAGCTTCAATTTTTGAACCTCAAGTTCAACCTCAAGACTTTTGAATTCCAATTAAAATACTTTTTAAAAACCTCACAAGTTTTAAATTAGCTATATGGATCAGCTATATGTATGTAATTCATTCATAATATAAATGCTAAAGCAAAAAACACTATCTGCCCATGAAAACAGATGTACTTCCATCATTTTGAAATACATTATTATAAATTCCAATGCCCTTGTTCCTAACTTTTTGTGGTGAATATGTATATATATCAAAATATGTGTACATCTTGCAAGGGACGCATGATTCCTAGGGTCGATATTAAATGTTTTGCTCCATGTCTCAACTTTGAGCTCCATGAACCCTTTATCCATAAGAAAAAAATGTGGATATGGTGGGTGAAATTTGCATTGCTATTATGCACAGTTTGTGAATTCTATTCTAGAAACTTTGGAAGAATTTTTCACAACTGGACCTTCGTATCAATTTATCCATCTAGCCATGGCTTGAGAATACTTTTCAAAATCTTGCTTTGCCATTTTGTGTGAGGGAGATTATTTTACTAGGCCATTGTATATGTTGGGACTGGAGCATCCATGGATTTAGGTATCCATGGGGATCCTGGAACCAAACCCTGGCAGATACCTATTGCCCATTGCATTTCTTTTTATCTAAAGTCTTTGAATCACTTAAGACTTCTTGCTGCCACATTAGGTAAAAAAAGAGGGATATTTTAGCTTCAAACTCTTTAACCAGAAGAGTTGAAAAGTTGGCTTTATGTTTCTTTTTAAAAACATGTCTAGACATTAAAGTGAAAAAAATTCCTGACAAACATTTAATCAAAATTTAGTGGGGCTACAAATTAAATCCAGTTTTTTTTTGTGTCAGGAGCAACCGGAGTTGCTTCTGGAGTGAGAGAATTGGCCATCTGCAAGGACGTTGCCCAGGGGATGCCCGGATGTTTTGATGTTTGACTATCCTTGTGGGAGGCTTCTCTCATGTCCCCGCATGGAGCTGGAGCTGAAAGAGGGAGCTCATCCACGCTCTCCCCGGGTGGGATTCGAACCTGGCAGCTTTCAGGTCAGCAACCCAATCTTCAAGTCACAAGGCTTTTATCCCCTAGGCCACCAGAGGTTCCTATTTTTTTTTCTTACTGGAATTAAATCCAGTAAGAAAAAAGAAAGAAGTTCCCAGATGGTGGAATAACAAGTACAAATTCCTCACCTAATAACTTCTTGAACTTTTGTTCTCTCTGTGTGTGTCTGTCTCTCTCCTCCCATAGAACATGAATGGCGATCTATTAGTGTACGTATATATGAAATATTTAATTTTTAAATGTCACCCCAACAGTGTTTCCTTTGGGTTGTTGTATGTCTTTCGGGCTGTTTGGCCATGTTCCAGAAGTATTCTCTCCTGACAGCCTTTGACAACACAGTGTTTTCTTTTTTTATGTGTTAATTTTTTTTATTGTTATTATTATTTGAGAAAAAGTTACAATTATATAAACATATTCTATACATTTCCCCCTCTTTTATTTACGTTCACCCCTGTGCTCTCCTTCCCCAGAGCCAACTTTTCTTCTGTAGTCCCACCAAAAGTTCAATTCTTCATTTGGAGGTAAATTCCCATCTTCTTTTTCCAATAATCTTTCTAGAAATTTTCTCCAAATACTTTCAAAATCATTTTTCCCCATAATCCCTTCTTTACTTTTAAATTTGATGTTAGCTTGTCATTCAGTGCCATTTGCCAAACTTCTTTATACCATTCATTAATTTGTATTTTCATTTACCCCAACAGTGTTTTCAAATGAACTTGTTTAAAAGAAAAGTGAGAGAACTGAATTCAGAGATTCTTTTGCATCTAACATGGATACTGTATTACTTGCATTTTTCTTTCTTCTCAGTGAATTGTACTTTAGGAAACTGGCTATGGTCTCATTGATTTAATATTGCCTATTTTCACTTACGTTGTCTCAGTCATAATTTTGTAATAAAGAAAGCTGCTTTAAATTAATGTGCTTTCTGCAAAGCAATGGGGGAAACAGCAGAGTTGCAGCAAACAAGGCACTTTAACATCTGAAAGAAGTGCTAACATTTTATTTACATTTAAATTAAAATGGAAACTTATTTGTGTGTTATGTTTCTGAAAGGTGTGTGGCACATCTGCAGTGGCCTATTGTTTATTCATGCTGTAAATCCTTTGAAATGTGTTAAAATGCTTCCCACTCATTATAAAAATCCTGCCACCCATGGATTAGGACTTTGATGTCACCAATCCTGCTTCAAAGGGTTCTTTCAATGCTATTAATCACAGTTTAGCCTCTGAAGATATGTAGCCAGAGAAAACATTTGGACATCTTGTGCTCCACTCACTACTTAAAACTTTGAAATGTATCTGGAATGGCTTGCACATGCACAGTCCACATCATTTCCTTTCTTCCTCTCAAAGATTTTTTTTAATCCTCTTTTTTGGAAAAAGAATCTTTGTCTGCAAAAGGAAAAAACAGAAAAGGCCCCCAAATTATTGGTAATGAATACCTTTCCACTCAGTCGATTCCCAGCATCTAAATATATGGGGTACAATCCAACAAAAAAGAGCAGTTTTCAAACTCTTAGGGTGCAACAGGAGAAAAGTCAGCATGTGTTTCACCTTTCCTTGGAAACCAGTGGTATTTCAACATGATCAATTTGGGTTGGATTGTGTCCATTGTTTTTGATGAGTTAATCTGGGTCATCTTTTACACCAAGGCACAAGGAAGGTTAAGGGGTTCAAATTCTTATCCCACTCGCAGGCCAATGAGGGCCAACCCCCTGTGGCTTAATCTACAGTTGCTGACTTTCTAACAATGAAACGTTGGGTGCTCTTCAACTGTGAATGGCTCCGTCATTGTGATACTCTCTAATCTGCATGATATAGATTCTACATCAGAAACTGGAAAGTGACAAGAAGTTGACAATTCTTTTATAATATTGCTATAATGCACCAGTCTCTGATTATCTGTATGCATATTAGTATTCAGGAGAATTCATACCCAGTAACTTTAATTGTGTGTCTGGGTGTCTTTTATCAGCAGTTCATTAACTAGGCTTCTTGGTGTTTTCTCATATTCCTCTCATATACTTCAAAAAATTCCATCTGTGTGTGTTTTTGTGTAGTGCTCGTATATATGAGAAGCTGCCTATTTGTAATAGTTGTCTCTTTGGAAAGGGATCTATTTGGCTATGTTACAGTTTAATAAACACACAAGGAGGTTTTTTTAAATAGAGAAAAGCAATATACCAACCGCAGTTTGAAGGGGTACAACTGTTTCACTTTTTTACATGTAATTTTAATTGGTGACTGATGTGTACAGGATGTGGACTGTAAACAAAAATCTATAGAAACGTACTATGTATGAAGTAGAACCCTATGTATCTTTGCTCAGGCATACTTTCCATTATGTTTAATTGGTGTTCAGTATGTTCAAAGTTCTAGCCTGGAAACACTGTTAACACTTGCGCTGCTCCATTCAAATGTAAGGTTGGTGGTGCAGAGTGGGCATGCTAAAATGATAGGCAAATTTGCTAAGCACATACTACGTCTATACATGACTTGTCACTTGTAGAATACTTAGATATGTAAGGGTTTTGCCCATGTCTCATTGTCTGTAGAGACGAGACATGGCTAAAGTCTTAAGGTAAAGGTGTCTGACTCTGGGGGTTGGTGCTCATCTCAATTTCTAAGCCGAAGAGCCGGCGTTGTCCGTAGACACCTCCAAGGTCATGTGGCCGACATGATTGCATGGAGCGCCGTTACCTTCCCGCCGAAGCGGTACCTATTGATCTACTCACATTGGCATGTTTTCGAACTGCTAGGTTGGCAGAAGCTGGAGCTAACAACGGGCGCTCACTCCGCTCCTGGGATTTGAACCTGTGACCTTTCGGTCTGCAAGTTCAGCAGCTCAGTGCTTTAACACACTTCGGCACCGGGGCTCCAGACCCATTTTCAGAGGCAGTTCCCCTACCATCATGGTTTTGTTATCGAGCAATTTAAAGAGGCAGTGGATTGTGAGATCCAGGCCGCTGTGGGTTAAGCCTGGTGAGAAAAAGAAGTCAATATTCCAGTAGAAGCCACCAAGGTGTTTTATTGAATTTCAGGTGAAGGTGATGCCAACCTGCAATAATTTGCCAAAAATAGGCTGAGATACATTATACAGCAAAACAGGTACTTTTATACATGTCAGATTCAAAGGTCCCATCGCCCCAGCTGGACCTGACTTGGTTTATTATTTATTTATTTATTTGCAACATTTATACTCCGCCCTTCTCACCCGAGGGGACTCAGGGTAGCTTACAAAAACTGGCAAAATTTAATGCCCAAAATGCAATCATAAAAACAAAGCAATATAAACAGATCCATTTATAACATTGTTAAAACACATTATAAAAACCTTAAAAACGTATATATAATTAATTCCATTTGTCCGAGATCCTCATGCTTCATCCTTAAATCAGGCCATGTCAACTTTGTCATTTACTCATCAAAAGCTTGGGCACATAACCATGTTTTCAGGGCCCTTCTGAATCCCAGCAGGGTAGGAGCCTGTCGGATATTTCCAAGGAGGGCATTGGTTGTGATTGGCTGAGCTGGCGTGATGTCAGCGGGGACTCCCTGGAGAGGCGGGAGTTTGGCACATCTCAGCCAATGAGAGCGCTCCGAGCACCTTAAATGTAGATTTCCCTCTGCTCAGTGGTTGGCAAGGGGCTGTACAAGCTCCAGTACAAAGGATGTGGTGGTGGCTGATGATGGGATTAAATATTCCTGATAGCTGACATAATGACTTCAATGTTCAATGGCTGTTCACATCAATGTCCAGTGGCTGGGAATAATAAAAAGGGAAAATAGCCTTTCCAAGACAGTGGCACAGTATCCCGTGACTGGAAACTCCGTGCCATATTGGTAAATGTCACATGTTGTCCAAGCAGTGACACAAAGAAAGGGTGGACCATCCGGCTCCAGTTAACCCTTGTGTCACCTGGTTTGTATGGATTCCATTCAAGGTAGCTGATTAATCCAATTATGGAGATGAAGCCTGGCAAGGTGTTGGCAGACCTTCCCAGGACAGGAAAATGCGGGTAAGGGTCCTCAGTGGGTGACTTCTCAAATATTTTATACAAAGTGATTTTTTTTTCTTTTCAGGAGCAACCGGAGTTGCTTCTGGAGTGAGAGAATTGGCCGTCTGCAAGGACGTTGCCCAGGGGACACCCAGATGTTTTTGATGTCTTTACCATCCTTGTGGGAAGCTTCTTTCATGTCCCTGCATGGAGCTGGAGCTGATAGAGGGAGCTCTTCCGCACTCTCCCCGGGTGGGATTCGAACCTGGTAGCTTTCAGGTCAGCAACCCAACCTTCAAGTCATGAGGCTTTTATCCCCTAGGCCATCGGAAGCAAAAGCATAACTAAATTATACATATACACACATAAGGGGCCACAGTGTGTATATGTATAATCTTGTTTGCTTTTGATACAAAAAGCAACCTACCCTGTTTCCCCTAAAATAAGACATCCCCATAAAATAAGACCTAGTAGAGGTTTTGCTGAATTGCTAAATATAAGACCTCCCCCGAAAGTAAGACCAAGCAAAGTTTTTGTTTGGAAGCATGCCCGCCGAACAGAACACCAGAGCATGCAGGATCGGTAAATGTACGTACCAGAGTGTTGTACATGGAAATAATGGTAGTAACAAGAAATTCTTGATAGGATTCTCAGTTTGTCTGGTTATGCTGGTTTGTGATGACAACTACTGTACAGTATATAATAAATGTTCATTTTTTTTGTTCAACAATAAATGTGAATTCTTCATGGAAAAATAAGACATCCCCTGAAAATAAGACCTAGAGCATCTTTGGGAGCAATAATTAATGTAAGACACTGTCTTATTTTCGGGGAAACACGGTATTTACTTCTAATTCAGGAACGTGGAAAGTTTGGCTACCTGGTGCAATGCTATATGATCCTGGGGGTATGTAGTTTTACATGGTCTTTAACCTTCTCTACCAAAAAGTGCTGGTGCCTTGTCAAGCTACAAATCTTGTGATTCCATATCATTGAGACATGGCAGTTAAACTGGTGTCGATTTGCATTTATTTCTGGCTTCTCTATCTCAGGGTTGAGTAGGCCTGGTGAAGATTACTGTCTATTTATTTATCTTCTTAATTCATAATCCTGTCTTTATTCCAACATGGGATCCAAGGCTGCATCCAATGTTTTAAAAGTGCAATACAATTTAAAAACTCTTAATACAAAAAGGCTCTTTGATGCATATCTTTGTCCCTATCTTGGCTCAATGGGGGCTTTGGTTTAAGCAAACACAGTCTCTGCTAGTGTAAGATGCCCCACCTTGAGTCTCATTATTGGGAGAAAGGTGGGATGTCAATGAACAACAGCAACAATGTCCCACTGGGAGTCAAATTCCTGATATGCCTAGCTTTTTTTTTTTTTTCCGTGTCAGGAGCAAACTGAGTTTGCTTCTGGAGTGAGAGAATTGGCCGTCTGCAAGGACGTTGCCCATGGGACGCCCTGATGTTTTGATGTTTTACCATCCTCGTGGGAGTCTTCTCTCATGTCCCCACATAGAGCTGGAGCTGATAGAGGGAGCTCATCCACGCTCTCCCCGGGTGGGATTCGAACCTGGCAGCTTTCAGGTCAGCAACCCAACCTTCAAGTCACGAGGCTTTTATCCCCTAGGCCACCAGAGGCTCCATATGCCTAGCTAAATAATATATAGATATGCCTAGCTAAAGAATGACGATTCGTACCTTTGATTATATAGCTCTGCCCAGATATCTTCCCACATAATAGTTGTGTCCCCCTTTCAGCTAAAAAAGGATGATTTAAAGGTGTGATTATTATGCAGTGAAATAGGTAGGTGGGAATGATTGGGGTTGATGCCCCCTTTCTCCCTGATCTCCCAACAATTAAAGGTATTAGTCACACAAGCATTACTTCTCAGAATGATTTGGGGGAAGGATAATTGGGGCAATGATGGTCTATGGGGTCTCTATTTGTATTTGGGTATTTTTTCTCAATGGGCTGCTGTCCAAATAGGATCAAGGCAAACAGAGGTAAGGCCAGAGGATCTATTCTCTAACTCTGCCTTCATGTATAGAGAAAACGTGATGTGGAACTGCATCGATCCTATGGTATAGGGCCTTTGATATTTTGCCCTTCTCAGGTGCAAAGTGGGGCCTGATCCTAGTCTTCCTTCTGTTCCATTGGATTCCCTCTCCATTTGGGGCAGAAGGAGGGTCTCAATGTTTGGCTTGTAATGCAACAACAATAACAACCAAGTTTTATTTAACTTAAAAAAATACTAAAAATACTAAATTTCCATGGACAGAGTATTTTTCGCCCACTAATGCCCCTCCAATGCATCAACAACAACAAAGTTTTATTTAACTGAAAAAATTCTAAATATTATTAATATTTGATATTTGTATTAAAAAATTAAACCAGATATAAGAACAAATGTCTTACAAAAGACAAGACATAGGAGGTGTATGTAGAAGCAGCTGGCCTCTTCTTTCTGTTGCACCAATCATAACAACAAAAGTTTTACTTAAGATAATTCCCTTTAATTTTTTTTAATTCACAAGAGGTGAAAGCAAACATGTCATAAAGGACAAGGCGTACAATGCAGGTGAGAAACAACTGGTAACTTGTTTGCATTGCAACCACCACAACAAAATTTTTTTACTGGGTTGCTGTGAGTTTTCCAGGCTGTATGGTCATGTTCCAGAAGCACACTGCCCTATATTTGCAAATATAGTAATTCCAACATAACATTACCATGTATTGAATGCTTTTTCTGTTGATTTGTTGTAAAACATGATGTTTTGGTGTAATTTAATGTTTAATAGGCTTTTCCTTAATTCCTCCTTATTATCCAACATTTTCGCTTATCCAACACTTTTATTTTTCAGTTATTGGTTTGGGGGGGGCAAAATTTCTGTTCGCTTACTCTTGAAAATTACCTTGGACCTCCTATGGTTCTATTATGCATTTATACTGAAAAATTTAATGCAGTTTGACACCACTTTAACTGCCATGGCTCAATCCTATGGAATCATAGGAGCTGTGATTTTTCAATGTACTTGGCCTTCTCTGCAAAGAAGGGCTGGTATCTTACCAAACTACAAGTTCCAGGATTCCATAGCATTGACCCACGGCAGTCCAAGTGGTGCCAAACTACATTAATTCTACAGTAGATATACCACTGGACTACCTGGTTTTATGGTGCTGTTACTCAAAGTATTTTCCTATCTTCCTTATTTTACTTTTAACCATTTTTGTCCCATTGATTACAGCTAGCTGTCCACATTCACAGATGTGACATTTGCAGATTTGCTTGTTATCCCTAGAAATCTCTTGGTCCTCTAGTACAACTCTATGGTCAACTTTCATCAGATGACTTAGGGTCCATATACACTGCAGAATTAATGTAGTTTGGTGCAACTTAAACTATCATGGTTTCATGCTTTGGATCATGGGAGTTGTAGTTTAGTGATGCACCAGCACTCTGGCAGAGAAGGCTGAAGACGCTTTTCAGAGAAATGAATTAATTTGCAGTTTTTTCACTTTTGCGGGCTCTTGTGCCCCTAACGCCACTGAATGCGGAGAGCTGACTATATTATTTTTCCCTCTCAATATTTTTCTCTCTCAATAGGTAACTTGGCTCAAGCAAGAGCCAGAGTAACAGCGGCATCCCGGTCTTTGCCTCCGCAGCTCAGTGCTGGTCGTATCAAGGTCAGTGTGTGTTAATGCCTCTGCTTGTGTGTTTGAAAAGAGATTGGTAACATATTGCAGCTTTGCTAGATCCTTAACTCATGCAAGGCCACTTGGTTTGCATTATCTGGGTATCAGGGGTTTGTTTCACTGATTTTACAGTGCAACAGCTATTATCCAGATGTGATTTGCAAAACATGGAAATCTAGTTATTCAAACAAGGAAAGGATGAAATGTTTTTATTTTAGTTCAGTGTTCTCTTTTAATTTTATGCTGGAACTGTTCATTTGTAAGATCTGCATCACCAGTGCAAATTTTTCCAAAATCCAAAACAAGAACAATGATACAGTAGAGTCTCACTTATCCAACATAAACGGTCCGGCAGAACGTTGGATAAGTGAATATGTTGGATAATAAGGAGGGATTAAGGAAAAGCCTATTAAACATCACATTAGGTTATGACTTTACAAATTAAGCACCAAAACATCATGTTATACAACAAATTTGACAGAAAAAATAGTTCAATACACAGTAATGCTATGTAGTAATTACTGTATTTACGAATTTACCACCAAATTATCATGATGTTTTGAAATCACTGACTACAAAATGTGTTGGATAATCCAGAACGTTGGATAAGTGAGACTCTACTGTAATTGTAAAAATTGTAATTGTAATAGAAGGGAGGGTATCTTTTGAGTATCATAATCTTTTTTCTCCCAGTATGCTTTTGTCTTGTCTCCTTTTTTTGTGGCATACTGGATAAATTACCTCTTGAGAATGACGTGTCAGTCAAAAAACACAGACCATTAATTCCCCCATCCCTCTGTCCACAAAGCGGTTATTTTACACCTAAAGGGTGTGGGGTGGGAAGGCATTTTTCTCAAAAGTTAGCACATTCAAGTTTTTGCCATTATGTTTATTTATAATAAAAATAATAAAAACTTCTTCACTTCACTTCACTTTATTTCTTAATTAGTCGCTCTCCGCTAGAGTGCTCCGAGCTACTTACAATTTAAAATATTATTCCACAATATAAAAACTTAAATTACTTACATTTCTATTGAAAAGAGGATATTTATTACACTTCTGAAAACCCTATTTCTTATCTACCAATGTACTGAATGATATGAAGGAGGGAAGACAGCTATCGTGTGTGCTTTGTTCTCCGAGTTTACTAAAATTCTATTATTTTAACCCTTAGAAAAACCATGCTATTTCCCCCACTTTCCATGAAACCATTTGAACATCTGAACCTATAGGTATAAATCAGAGTTTGTAAGTAATGAGCTACAAACAGGGAAACATGGGAACAGTTGTGCCTGGGTCTGCTCTGGAACTGACCCAACTGTTCAAATAGATTCTAAAGTCAGGAGACTATCTCCAACTTTGGTCAATACATGGCAAAGCTGTGTTAAGGTGTCCTTACCTTACATTACTCCAAATCAGCTCCATGCAGCATTTGGCCACTGTGGAGCTGATCCCAGGCCCACCTGACTTAAGTGGTCAGTGTAGATGTGCCCTAAGTCTCTGGGGAAATGGGAAATGTAAATAAATTTAATAACCATGACTGGAATGCATGAACGGGGTTATTAATGCATATAAACTAGATTTATATAGTTGTGACTGTCTTGTGTTCACGATCCTTACATATTCCATAGCTGTCTTATCTCCCCATGGGGAGAAAGGACGGGTTATAAATAATATATCTATAAGGAATATGTTGGGATTGGTGAAATTCCCCCATCCCTACTGACTGGGCAGCAATCACCATAATTGATTAGGGTCTTTCCCCATATTGACCAGGGGCACTTCCAGACAGTGTCAAAATGTGAGTTTTAAAAGTGAGGCAAAAAATCCTGGGGCCTGATAGCAAGTCCACACACAGACCTGTCAGTCTCGGGAAATGCTCCCCCGATGTTCTCATACCTTTCTTTTAAGCGGATCAAGATGGAGGGTGGACAGGGGACATCCGGTGGAAAGTTTCTTTAAAGAAAAATTCTCAGAGATGCGCTGGACCTCATATGCACACATGAGATTCCAATGTAAACACAAGCAGATTTCTTATCTATTCGCCCAACTATTAATTCAAACTCTGTTTAATATTGTAAGTAAGAAATGAATGATTGCAGAGAATTGTAATTGCTTTCCAATTGTGCTTCCCTTTAGCCACTTGTGTGTCAGTGACTCAATTTTTGACAGCCTTATCAGCTGTTTCTGGCTTTTAAAACATGTGTGCTGGAGCAGTCCACACAGAGGGATGAGAAGGAAGTCACCAGCTTTCCATGATTACAGAGATATACAGTCATGTGCAAGTGCACATTTTTGGGCGGAGTCAGATTTTAAGCACATCCTTTAAACATGCACTTTTCAGATGTTAACCTGATTCCACCTGTACTTTCCCCCAACGTCATTTAGCCACCGCCCCTTTTATCCCAGTTAATTCCAGGTTTAACTGCATATGTAGAAGGGTCCTAGGAAGCAACTGACTGATATTACCACCCTCTTCCGTGAGTAAATTTTGATGTGAGGAGGAATTGTAATAGGAACTCTACTTCTGGCTGTCCCACAGGTAATTACTTATGGAAAGTGGTGGAAATGTCAGCCACTTGCAATCTGATTGACAGGGATACAGACCCCTGTTGCTTATAGTGGTCAGGGTCTGGTAAAGTGGGGATTGCAGGGGGTCAGGCTGGGAGACACCACAGAGCTACGGAGCTATGTAGTTAAATGGGCATTGAATGTTTGCCCTATGTGTGTATAATGTGATCCGCCCTGAGTCCCCTTCGGGGTGAGAAGGGCGGAATATAAATACTGTAAATAATTAAAGTCGCCATGCATTCATAACAACCTTGATGCATTCCGGCCACAAATAACAATAATGTTGCAACTATATTGGGAGTAATGAGAATATATCAAAATTACCTTTTAA
Source organism: Anolis carolinensis (assembly GCF_035594765.1). Taxonomy (NCBI): domain Eukaryota; kingdom Metazoa; phylum Chordata; class Lepidosauria; order Squamata; family Anolidae; genus Anolis; species Anolis carolinensis. The sequence goes on along the minus strand of NC_085841.1, from coordinate 211,382,366 downwards.
AAGCACTATAATATTCATGAACAAAGTTACTTTATTATCTAACATGCAGCAGTTTTTAATTATTTTCAAATAATAGTTTTAAGATAATTTTAATAGAAAATTCAACAGGACATTTTCAAGTTTTCTTATAAATCCTTTTTCTTATAAATCCTAAACTTTCTTCTCCCACTCCTCAAAAAAGTGATAGAAAATTGTGGAAAAATAACAAGTACAGTAGAGTCTCGCTTATCCAAGCTTCTGGATTATCCAAGCCATTTTTGTAATCAATGTTTTCAATATATCATGATATTTTGGTGCAAAATTTGTAAATACAGTAATTACAACATAACATTACTGCGTATTGAACTACTTTTTCTGTCAAATTTGTTATATAACATGATGTTTTGGTGCTTAATTTGTAAAATCATAACCTAATTTGATGTTTAATAGGCTTTTCCTTAATCCCTCCTTATTATCCAAGATATTCGCTTATCCAAGCTTCTGCCGGCCCGTTTAGCTTGGATAAGTGAGACTCTACTGTAGTTCAAACAAGTCAGCAACAAATCAAGATCTCCTATCATCATCATGAGTAACAGGAATATATTGCTTTTTAAAAACTGTAATGGAACAGGTAAATTGCTTTTTTTTAAAAAAAAAACAGCTTTCCAAGATCTGTTATAAATGTGTACATTGTAAGTAGGATAAGACAGATCTGTATCACAGCAAGAATGGTTATACGGAAGAGTTTTGTGACATTTGAATCTGTGTCCTGTTGGATGCTGAGTACAGAACCAAATTGTTGCCTTCTGCAAATGAATGGAGAAGTTTTGCTTGCAAAAGAGATTTGATTTGTCAGGGAGCTTTGTTAATGGGAGTAGGAGAGATAATGTTTGTCTGTTATCTTCTCTGCACTCCATAACTGTCATAGACAGAACGCCACCAAATAGAGTACAACACAGTTTATTAAAGTTACAGAACTAAAAAATGCCCGTAGGAAGCAAAGGACTAGGCAAACACTTGTCTTCAGTGTGAAAAGTAACAGAAACAGCTCCGTTTGAATTAAAACGGTTCGAAAGGATAAACCGGATTAAACAGGAGTTTAATCCGGATTTAAACAAAAGTGCTTACTTCAGCCTGACAATTTAAACAAACAAAAGTTGGAAAACAGAGGTCAAAATGAACACAAAAAACTGGCAGCAGATTCCTCTCTGCTACTCAAAAGCTATAGATGAGTAACTCAGGCTGTTTACTCCTCCGTGCAACGAGCGAAATCCGGGTCCAGGCACATCAATCAGGGTAACGACGGTCAGCATGGGTCCCAATCCGGTCCAAGGTCGAAAGCCAAGTGCAGACGTCCACAAGTTCCACCGATAGCCACAGAAGGAATAGTCCAGGGTCGTAGTCAGTCCATCAGTCCAGCGTCAATCCAGAGTAGGTAATTAATGTCCGTCAAAAAGACGACGGAGGTCCAAGCTATCAAGATTAAACACAAGTTGCACAGAAAAACCCCACACAGTTCCTCCCGCCGTCTATGCCCAGTGTCCTTGGTAACTTATGTATCCAGCAACGAATCACACCCGTCTTCAGGAAGTTCCCCAACAAGAGCCCAAGCGTTCGTCCAGATTACCTTGCCCAACGCAATTAGCCATTGATCCTAAACCCCATTTTATCCCAGTTCATAACTCCTCATCGCTGTCAGCTGCTATCCTAATTCCAGGTGCCTCATCCTCATCATCCTCATCAGAGCTAAAACACCTTTGACTACGCCCCACAGCATCCCCAGCTGTGGATCCCGCTCCATCCCTCCAGCCCGTCCATGGGTCTGATCCTGCAACCCGCCAATTGCCTCCCATGTTATCATTGCCGGTGACACCCAAATCCTCCCTCACACGAGTCCACTCCATGTCATCTTCCTCTGGGCTAACCATCTCTTCCTCCATTCCCTCGGTAAAACCCTCAAATGAGTCTTCATCTGTTGGTTCTGCAAATAAGTCCCGGAGCCGTTTTCTTTCACGCTCCTCAAAAGAGTCTGACTCTCGAGGAGTCTTACGACCCCGTCTCCTAGTACCGGAGCCAGAAGGCTCAACCATAACAATAACTCTTTCCACACTGTTCTAACATAGGGCTTCTTAAACGTTTTTCCACTTGTGACCCCTTTCTGCCTGAGAAATGTTTACATGACCCTTTTTGGCAAGTACATACAGTAGGTATATATAATAGGTACAGCAATCAAACATTTACTGATAATAAATCAATATTTGCAAGGCTAATTTGCTAAACAGGCTAATATCCCTTTTTGTGGAGTACAGCTAAAGCATTTTCTGCAGCATCCACTGTAAACACAGCATGTTGCTACTAACAGATTTGTATAAATGGATGGCATTCAGAAACGTTGCCAATTTTTTCATTTAGTCAAGGGGACCTCATTTGAGGTTAGGATCTCAAGTTTAAGAAGCAATGTTCCTAGAGGGTCCTCCAACCCTCCTGCAAGCTGGGGGTGCAGGAGAAATAGTGTGAATATCTTCTCCATTATCGTCACTGGCCCTGTGGTAAATAGAATTAGCTATATTAAATGTATAGTGGAAAGTGATGAATATAAAGAGAGAATATAAAGAAAGGGAAAAGTATTATTCCTATTCATTGGAGAATTGAAGGTTTCAGGCATCTGGGCAGAAAAGGGTATGACAGACTGATGTTCTTCACAGTAATATTATTAAGAATAATTCTGTTAAGAATATCAGCATCTCAAATCCTTCCTTCCCCAGATACCAGTAAGAAGCATTCAGCCTTAGAATTCTTTTCCTTTTCTCTCCTGAAGAGAAAATTAGCTAGCAAGGTGAAGAATTTCTGCCTGCTAAGACAGTTCTGAAATTCCTTCTTTACATCCTTCCCTGTGGACATGCCTGCGATTCTAAGCAGAAGATTAATATTTGCTTGGTCACGTGACCTGACAAAATGTTTGAAGTTATCTGTGCTGATACAGCATTTTCTTCTTGTGCTACATAGAGTTTTCCTTTCTCTGTTCCTTCTTCCCCCGATTTTAAAAGCCCTGTGTGTTTCATCTCATTTATTCATCTGAAGTGCATTTTAATGCCCGTTTCCTAGTTTGGGCAAAAACCTGCAGCTATTGTGGATTAGTAAAGCATAGCTTTCTGTTTTTCCACTCCTTCTCCCCACCTCTCTGTCTGATCTCCAAATCCACTCCCCACAGCACCCCACTCCCTCCATGTCTGCTCTGATGCTGCTTAGCTGCTCTTTCTTCTCCTTTCTCTTTTGCATGCAGTCTCCTAAGTACCTCCTCAAGGTAAGGCAAAGAATTATGATCCCGAAAACAGTAGTCTTTTTCCACCTCTCTTTTGCAGCCCCTTTGAAAATATCAGCCTTGATCAGACGAGGTTTAGGAAGCACTGCAGGATTTGGAGACTGCTGCGTAGATCGCAGGTGCTGAAAGGCACTATTCTCTGGTTCCAGTGCTCTTAGTATAATACACAAATGCCACCTGTTCACAGCAGATGGTAAACTGCCCCACTCTGTGTGTGTGTGAAAGAGAGGAAGAGAGAGAGAGTGAAAATGTTTCGAATGCGCTATGTGAACAGGGCAGATTGTTTGCTTTAATTTTGCTGAATTGTGTGAGGCAACAAAACAAAGCTGCTTTTTGATTGCTAACAAGACGGATTTTTTAAAGTTCACAAAGTCAGTTTATATACACACACATATATAAAGAACAGCTGTAGTGAGAACATAATTAAGACGCGTAATGAACAAGATACTTGCTACCCTTTCTGTGTGCTAAAACATTACAAAGAGGGTTTTTTGATGTTAAGCAGTTAGTTTGGCAGCATGAACCAAATAGTGTCATGGAATAATAAATAAAATGGGAAGTGTTTTTGTGCTCAGTGACAAGAGTGGCAAAGTGAGGGTACTGATATCTTTTTTTATGGTGCAAGCAAATGCTGCCATGTGGGCTGACAATACTACTGTTAGATAAAGGTAAAGGTTTTCCCCTGACGTTAAGTCCAGTAATGTCTGACTCTGGAGGTTGGTGCTCATCTCCATTTCTAAGCCGAAGAGCCAGCGTTGTCCGTAGACACCTCCAAGGTCATGTGGCCGGCATGACTGCATGGAGCGCCCTTACCTTCCCACCGGAGCGGTACCTATTGATCTACTCACATTTGCATGTTTTCGAATTGCTAGGTTGGCAGGAGCTGGGGCTAACAGCGGGCGCTCATTCCGCTCCTAGGATTTGAACCTGGGACCTTTCGGTCTGCAAGTTCAGCAGCTCAGCGCTTTAACACACTGCGCCACCGCGGTGGTTAGCACCACCGTCTTGTTAGCAATCAAAAACTACTGTTAGATGGATTTGTAATTGGTTAAGCAACCAAACCCAAAGAGTGCTCACTAATGGTTCCTCTTTATCCTGGAAAAAGTAACTAGTGGGTTGCTGCTGACTTCTGTCCTGGGCCCAGTACTGTTCAACATCTTTATTAATGACTTGGATGAAAGTTTAGATGGATGTGCTTATCAAGTTTGCCGATGATACCAATTTGGGACAGATAGCAAATACCGCTGTAGACAAGCTCAGAATCCAAAATGACCTCAACAGATTAGAGTGCTGAGCCAAAACTAACAAAATGAATTTCAACAGAGAGAAATGTATGGCACTACACTTTTGCAATAAAAATGAGGTGCACAGATGATTGTGAAAGGGATCTAGGAGTCTTAGTAGACCACAAGCTGAACATGAGTCAACAGTGTGATGCGGCAGCCAAAAAAAGCCAATGGGATTTTGGGCTGCATCAGAAGAAGTATAGTGTCTAGATCAAGAGAAGTTATGATGCCTCTCTATTCTGCTTTGGTTAGACCTTACCTGGAATACTGTATCCAGTTCTGGGCACTACAGTTTAAGAGCGATATTGGCAAGCTGGAAGGTGTCCAGAGGAGGGTTTACCAAGCCCTATGAGGAATGACTGAGGGAGCTGAGTATGTTTAGCTTGGAGAAAATATGGCTGAGAGGGAGCCTGATATCCATATTTAAATATTTGAAAGGATGTCACATTGAGAAGGGGACTTGTTTTCTGCTGCTCTGAAAACTAGGACACTGAGCAATTTATTTACAGTATTTATATTCCGCCCTTCTCACCCCAAAGGGGACTCAGGGCGGGTCACATTGCAGATATAAGGCAAACATTCAATGCCATAACCTAGGACAGAGACAGAGACAGACACAGGCCCGGGCTGGCCTTGAACTCATGACCTCTTGGTCAGAGTGATTTGTTGCAGCTGACTGCTAACCAGCCTGCGCCACAGCCCGGCCCAATGGATTCAAATTGCAGGAAAAGGATTCCACCTAAACACTAGGAAGTACATCCTGACAGTAAAAGCTGACCGGCAATGGAGGGTAGTTTGAAGCAGAGGCTGAATTGCCATCTGTTGGAGATGCTTTGATAGTGTTTTCCTGCATGATGGGGTTGGACTGGATGGCCCTTGGTCTCTTCCAGCTATAATTCGAATATTCTACTGTGGCTTCTTCTGTGGAGCATGTGCAGTCAGGGACATGTGGGTAGTGATAGCATCCTTTTAAATTGGGTTACAGGTTGCCCATCATCTACTCTGCCTGATGTTAAGGTTTTGAGTCAGTGTGGGTTGGTTCATTCTGGCAAATGAAGCACTGCCTCATTCCTGGTCCCCCCCCCCCCCCAAAAAAAAAAAAAAAAAACCTCCTCCCTGCCTCTTTACTTGAGGTTAAAATCCACCAGGACTCTGCTTATGCTTTGGAAGAGAATTATTTTCTTCTGATTCCTAGCTAATTTATGGAGTGAATGAATGGGTGGAAACAACTAATGAACCCATGTATACCTGTATCTGTGTGGACCCTGTTTTATACCATCACTGGTTTCTGTGCCTTCCAACTTCCCAACTGTAAAGCCTCTGGTTTGAACATGGTTGCTTTTGTTGCCAAAACAATGCTATTCATTCACACAGAAAAGAGCTGCTTGCAAACATTACTTTCTTGAATTACAACTCCCAAAGATAGCCAGACAGATAGCCAGACAGCTAACCCCCCCCCCCCCAAAAAAAAACCCAGAACATTTTTTCCCAGCTCTGCAAGAAACGGGAGACTGGGGATGCTCTAGGGCAGTGATGGCCAACCTATGACACGCGTGTCAGCACTGACACGCCTAGCCATTTTTGCCGACACGCTGCCGCATGCAGATTGATTGGATGACTAATGTCTTTTGTGGTCAAATTTGGTGTAATTTGGTCCAGTGGTTTTGATGTTTACTCCATGGGAATTATGCACATTACACACACACACACACACACACACACACACACACACACACACACATATATATATATATAATCATTTTATTATTATTCTATTATTGTAGTATATTATTATTATTATTATTATTATTATTATATTATTATATTATTCATTATTCATGACTACATTGAAACTACAATAGAGTGAAATCAGCGTGGAAATTGCAAGAGGTACCATAGATTGTTGTACATGGAAATAATGGTAGTAAATAGTTTTTGATTTATAAAATACAGTTATATATTACATTTATATATTTTTGTTAATTAAACTATATATATTGTGAAATTATGGTTTTGTTTTTTTCTCAAATTGACACACCACCCAAGTCATGCTAGATTTTTTGGTGAAGGTTGCCCATCATTGCTCTAGGGTTTGGAGAAATAGCAAAGACACTTCAGGAATGCACACGCCTTTTCACACTGAGCCATAGTGCCTACTTTTCTGATTGCTAGTCTGAAATCCTAAAGAGAAACATTAGCAGGGAGGTCTTACTGTTCTTTCAAAAGGACTTGAGTTTGTGAGCATTGTTGAGTTTCCAGGATGAGGACATGCCATAACAGATGGGAGAGGCAGCCCTGAGAATGCCTCTCTGCATCTATGCCGTTTCATAGGGTTCACTGTAGAATTAATACAGTTTGACATTACTTTAACTGCCATCACTCAGTGCTGTAGAATCCTGGGAATTTATAGTTTAGTGATACATTAGCTCTCCTTGCCAGAGAAAGCTAAACACCATGTAAAATTACAACTCCCACGATTCCATAGCACTGAGCTATGATAGTTAAAGTTGTATCAAATTGTATTAATTCTACACCCATGGCCATATATTTGGTATGATTAAGATGGTTCCTATTGGTCTCATCAGATCACATGGAATCAAGGCCAGGTCCCATATTGAGCCTGGTTCCCATATAGAGCCATGTGGAGCCAAGGAAGGTCAAACATACCTTCCTTTGGGGCTGGGCTGTGGCACAGGCTGCTAGCAGCCTGCTGCAATAAATCACTCTGACCATGAGGTCATGAGTTCAAGGCCAGCCCATGGCGGGGTGAGCACCCGTCAATTAAAAATAAAAAATAGCCCCTGCTCGTTGCTGACCTAGCAACCCGAAAGATAGTTGCATCTATCAAGTAGGAAATAAGGTACCACTTATAAAAGTGGGGAGGCAAGTTTAACTAATTTACGACATTGGAATGAGGAAATGCCATCAGAGTGGATGATGAAGCAGCTACTCCCCCCGTGGCCAGAATCGAACATCCCCTCAGGAGAAGGTTAAATTGCCTCTGCGTCTGTCTGTCTCGGTTCGATGTGTTTATGGGCATTGAATGTTTGCCCTATATGTATATAATGTGATCCTCCCTGAGTCCCCTTTGGGGTGAGAAGGGTGGAATATAAATACTGCAAATAAATAAATAAATAAATAAATAAATAAATAAATAAATAACATACGGTATCTTGACAGTTCCCAGCTGCACAGTTCCACTCAGTATAAGGAAAGCCGCTCTGTGATCCCTATATATGCATAGTTCTGCACTCATTTGCATTTATTTTATATGCCTAACTGGAGTTAACATCTGCCAAAGAGGACCATCTCTATGTCCTACAGTGGAAGCAATCCACTATATAAGGATATAAGAAAGGGGCTTCTCGTCAATGTCACCCTAGTTATTGAATGGCACTCTCCTGGAGGCCTGCTTGCTGTTGATGTTTGTTTTGTTCTGGCACCATGTTAACACTTAAAAAAAAAAGCTATTGGGACCTAATGAGTTCATTCATACCTGTCTCTCGGTCCATGACTGCAGACTGTTTTAACTTTTTAAGTATGCAAAGGGACATTAGAGAGTAACTGAAGGTGAGTCTACACTGTAGAATTAATGCTGTTTCACAACATTTTAACTGCAATAGCTCTGTGCTATGGAATCTTGGGATTTGTATTTTGGTTAGACACCAGCACTCTTTGGCAGAAAATCCTGGAAAATTACAACATCCAAACTGCATTAATCGTACTGAGAAAACAAAGTAGGTAGCATAAGATTTTGTAGACTGAGCCTACTTCCGCATAAGAACCTAAGATGCTATTCAAAGAACCACTTTGAATACAGTAGAGTCTCACTTATCCAACACTCGCTTATCCAACGGATTTTTGTAGTCAATGTTTTCAGTACATCGTGATATTTTGGTGCTAAATTCGTAAATAAAGTAATTACTACGTAGCATTACTTCATATTGAACTACTTTTTCTGTCAAACTTGTTGTATAACATGATGTTTTGGTGCTTAATTTGTAAAATCATAACCTAATTTGATGTTTAATAGGCTTTTCCTTAATCCCTCCTTATTATCCAACATATTCACTTATCCAACATTCTGCCGGCCCGTTTATGTTGGATAAGTGAGACTCTACTGTACTAACACAGACTACTAGACTAACACAGCTCTGGATTTAAGTTTTTAAAATTACTCATTTAAAAAAAATTCCCTTGTTTAGTACATTTTTAAAAGATTTACATTTTTACTGTGTTGTTGAAGGCTTTCATGGCCGGGATCACAGGGTTGTTGTATGTCTTTCGGGCTGTGTGGCCATGTTCCAGAAGCATTCCCTCCTGACGTTTCGCCCACATCTATGGCAGGCATCCTCAGAGGTTGTGAGGTATGGATACCTCACAACCTCTGAGGATGCCTTCCATAGATGTGGGCGAAACGTCAGAAAGGAATGCTTCTGGAACATGGCCACACAGCCCGAAAGACATACAACAACCCTTTACATTTTTACTATTTTTAATGTTCAAATGATTTTATTGTATGCCACAAAGAGTTGTATTATATGCCACAAATGGTATAGAGTTACTTTGATTATTACTTTAATAAAATAATTTTAATAAACGGAAGACTCAGGAAGGATCTAGAAATGTTTAAAGATGAATGAAAATGATGTTGGGAGACATATGGGAAGGATTATAGGAAGGACTCTTTTATTCCTGTTTTTACGTTTCTAGGTTGACACTATGGAGATTATGAGGCATCCTGAGGAAACCACAAACATGAAGAGGCAAACAGTGGCTTCCTATTTCAGGGTATACAATCTCAATTGTATTAATGTGCTGCAACTTTACATTTATGTCAGATATATGATGTTGAACATATGCCAGGCCTTGCACATAGCACATATTCCAGCCTAAAGGGATTATTCCCCTTAGACGGGTGAGATAGGAATGAATGGAGGGGTCAGGAAATGAATGACCTAATCATTTATTGGAGTTGAGGAAATGTGGGGCAGCTAAAAAGCAGCCATAGTGGGGCTAGGCTATTGAGATCCCCAGGAAATATTCTGCCAGATCAGTGTTCTGCAGAAGAAAATTCTTTCATGAAGCTTTTTATTCTCTGGGAGATGAGAATGGGAAAGTATGGGATTGATTTTAAAGGAGTCCATTAATTTACAGTACCTTGAACACCTGATTTTTTACAGTTTTATGCATCTATTCCTTCTAATTTATGTTCAGGCCTGTTAGATACTTCTTTTTAGATAGGATGAGACAGGTATGAGTAAAAACGCTAGCATTTCACTCCATTAAAAGAAAATTGCACTGTTCAACTTGGTTTTATTTTGATTTGCTCTTTCTTAGTATTCACTGATGGATCTGTTGTCCAAAATGGTGGTTGGGCAGCCTCATTTTGTTCGCTGCATTAAGCCCAATGATGACCGGGAAGCACTGAAATTTTCTCAGGAAAGAGTTTTAGTGCAGTTACGCTACACTGGTATACTTGAGACCATCAACATACGACGACAGGGATATTCTCACCGCATTCACTTTGATGAGTTTGTGAAAAGGTAGGTCATTTTGTCTGGAAGTACAAGAATGAGACTTCAAATACCATCCAGTAGAATTGCAATAAATATACACCTGTAGACCTCAAGCCAAGTGCCAACAAGTTGAGAGCCAGTGAATCAAAGAAACTTACCTAAGAGCTGACTTTCCCATTGATTAAATTGATCAATTCTGGTTGGACTAACCATTGGATTTAGGCTGGAAAACTAAATAGTTCTTTGTGTTCTGCCATTTCAGGACACAGATTGGCACTGCATATTTGAATCAATATGAATCCTCCATTTAAAGAAGGTATTTGCAGATGTAGAAAAGAGGCGTGCTAGACAGTCGAAATGGCTTAGTTTGCTCTCCAATGTGGTGCTTTTCTACATGCAAACACTTTGAAAAACATGATGGAGCAATCAAATATAAAACTCCAAACCTGGAAAGTGGCATAGTCCAGGATGTATTTTGTGGATACAAATATATGCAGATTGCCCTTGGTTCTGAGTAAATGTGTTTAAATTTGCAGTATTGAATGGGAGATCCATACTTCTGTAAGTTTAGAAGAAATTTTTAATAGTGAACTACCTGATAGAATATAAATAAAGTAATATAAACTTGAAAGCACTTGTATATTATACACGAATCTTCATTTTTTTTGCCTGGATGAGGTATTTCTATGCATTAAGTAGTTGCATATATTAAAAAATAGAGGAAAACAGGTCAAATGCTAAAGAGATTGGCACTTCTTTGTTCCTAATCAAAAAGGCCATTAGGCAAGTATGAGCAAGAGTTTCAAAATGTCAGTAAATCTGAGGATATCAAAGATTTTTCTAAGCCAGCAAGTTAATTGGTATTTTGATCCTTTTGAGCAACTTAACAACAAAATAGATGAGCCAGCAGTTTTCTCCCTTGATGTTATTAAACAAATAGGTACACTTCTTATCTTCCTGTTCAATAGCTGCTGTTTTGTAAACTCTTAGCAGTAAAGATGAGAACAAAGCAATCAAAGGCAGGAAACAAGGTTTATCAAGTTGAAGTAAAGAGAAGCTAAAGTCTTGGTTAATACTTTGGCTCTCTTTTGTTTTTATGTGGCATGGATTCGCATCAAGTGGCAGGCCTGAGAGGTTTTTTTTTTTCATAGAAACAGTTTGCTTACTAATACTACTTGCTTTAGTGTGCGATTTAGCAATCAACTCAAGCTGAACCTTTGGGACTTGATTTCAGTGCCAGGGTTAGGTTTCGAAATGATTATAAAATCTTGGAATTCAGCTTAGACCATCCCAGCTGCAGAGTTTGGTTCCTAGGCTTTATTTATGCCTCACTGATCCATCTAAGGCCACATCCAGATTGATTTTTAAGGCCAGAAATATTTTGTTTCTTTTCTTTTAAATTTATTCTAGACATATGATCCAGAATATTTTCTTCCAGCTCGTGTATAATCAGATACTTTTTGTACCACCTTCCCAGCTGGGCTTATTTTAACTCAGTATAAATAAATTAGAAGGAAATCTGGAACTTTTGATGAATCTGAATGCTTCCTAAATGCAAATATAGAAGCACAGGAGAAAATTTTAAAAGTTTTGAATCACAAACATGTAGTGCAGGGCATAAAAAGACATTTTCCTGACTCATACGAACATTTTTCTGATGACTTTATGTGATCTATTGGGACAAATGCACTATCCTTGCAAATTTGGGAAAATATTAGGAAGCTCATCTTCATGAATAGGAAATAACTGAAAGGGACCTAAACATTCAGTTAATTACAAACAGTCCCTTGTCACTTTGAATTAATAGAGTTATAACGAGATTCCATTGCTTAGATCCCATTGTTTCTCATTTCCAACTTATGATAACCCTAAATGAACAATATCACAGGGTTTACTTGACAAGATTTGTTCAGAGAGGGGCTTCCTTTGCTTTCCTCTAAGGCTGAGAGAGAGTGAGTTGTCCAAGGTCTCCCAGTGGTTTCTAAGGCCAAATTCACTTCACTTCACTTCACTTTATTTCTTAATTAGTCGCTCTCCACCAGAGTGCTCTGAGCGACTTACAATTTAAAATATCATTCCACAATATAATTGGGATTCAAACTTTGGTCTCCAGTTTCATGTGCAGAGCACTATGAGAAACAGAAGGTTCACATGTTGCATGAGCTGCTTTTTAGTGTCTAAGCTACATGTACGCTGTAGAATCACTGCAGTTTGACACCAATTTAATTGCCATGCCCAGTGTTTAGGAATCCTGGGAATTGTAGAAAAAGAAAGAACCAATTAGTCATCTGGTGAAAGTTGACCATAGAGTTGCACTAGAGGACCAAGAGATTTCTAGGGAGAACATCTTAAGCAAACCAGCAAATGCCAAATCTGTGAATGTGGATGGCTAACTGTAATCAATGGGACAAAAATGGTGAAAAGTAAAATAAGGATGATAGGAAAATAGCCTGAGTAACAGCACCATGAATGCTGCCAGGTAGTCTGGTGAGACACCAGCCTTCTTTGGCAGAGAAAGCCAAAGACATTGAAAAATCACAACTCCCATGGTTCCATAGGATTGAGCCATGGCAGGTAAAGTGGTGTCAAACTGCAGTAATTATCTACTGTAGAACTAATGTAGTTTGACACCACTTGAACTGCCATTTTATTTATTTATTTACAGTATTTATATTCCTCCCTTCTCACCCCGAAGGGGACTCAGGGCGGATCACATTGCACACATATAGGCAAAAAATCAATGCCATAACGTAAAACAGAGACAGAGACAAACGCAGGCATGGGCTGGCCTTGAACTAATGACCTCTTGGTCAGTGATTTGTTGCAGCTGGCTGCTAACCAGCCTGTGCCACAGCCCGGCCTAGGATTAATATTTTGCCATGGATCAATATTTTGGAATCCTGGGAATTTTTTTTAGTCAATGTTTTCAATGTATTGCGATGTTTTGGTGCTAAATTCATAAATACAATAATTACTACATAACATTACCATCTTTTGGATTGCTTTTTTAAAAAATTTGGTGTAAAACATGATGTTTTGGTGCTTAATTTGTAAAATCATAACGTATTTTAACATTTAATAGGCTTTTCCTTAATCCGTCCTTATTATTCAACATTTTCGCTTATCCAATGTTCTGCTGGCCCGTTTATGTTGGATAAGTGAGACGCTACTGTAAGGGCTTTTTAAAACTTCTTTTGCATGGGCATACACGACTAGAGCCTCCCACTAACTAACCCAATGAAGAGAGACACACAGTGTTGGGATAACAAATGGCCACAACTTGTTTATTGCTTACAGAAGAAACACAGGGTTGGCAGCCCTGCATGGGTCCTGGATCCGGGGATCGGGCAGCCCGCTGCTGTCCTGTACCAATAACCGCTCCAGGGGGTGCTGCTGTTACCGCCAGCACAATACCGGGATCCCATCTCCATGGCACCCCTGGAAGATAAGGCTGGCAGTGCTCTCTCATAGAATGACTATCTCTCTGGAAAGAGAATACATTGTAATAGCATGAATGTGGTATTTAATTTGAAATGCACAGTTCTGTAGGAACATCCCTTTGGATTACAACAGGTTTGACATGGAAGATTATTTTCCCTGCAATAACAGAAATCATTTCAGTCTTCCAAAATAAAGGGACTCCACAGAATTAGCCTAAATACTAGTAGTTTTTGTGTCTTTGCATTCTTAAAGTTAATTTTAATCGCACATCAAACTCGTAGCATAGTTCATAGGGGTATCTGGTGGGAACATATATGGAAGAGGGTTTTCTTAGTAGTTGCTTCCAGGCATTGACACTTAATTCCTAGGATGGCTCTCTCTAAGATCTTCTGTGTCAGCAGATCAAAGTGTTTCTATTCAAGCAGATTGTTGGGAACTGACTGCACAAGTGACTGTTGTTGGGAATACACATATGTGATTTTATGTGTATTCTGGGTTTTTTGGGGGGTTTTTTTGTAAACTGCCTTCAATTTGGAAGAAAAAGCAAGATATCGTTAGATGGCAGTAGTGGTGATCATATGTTATTATTACAGGATACGGTTAAGGTTAACAGAGCCAAATTGTGTCTTGATTCTGTACTTTTCACATTTTTATCCAATATATTTGTAGCTCTTCCTGAGTACTTAACTAGTAGTGTAAAGATTGTTTTAATCCAATAGACCTGTCAAACACAAAAAAAACTTATTTCCAAATAAGCTAGCATAAGATTCAAAGGGATTGTGAAGCTGAGAAAAAGAGATTGGTAGCATAAGATTTAAGTCTAGTTGGACAAATGCATGGAATGAACTGCCTAGAAATATATTTTTATAGCTATGAACGAGCAGTTTGTATGTGAATAGCAACAAAAATGCAAAACCTGTTGATGTCATGATGAGGTGACCAGTTTTAATGATGGTCATTGGAGATAATGGCAGGACGAAAAGTGTTCCTTAAAGCTAAGATGAATAGATAACCGTATGAATGGTGCAAGAAGTTACTGGGATGTAGTGTGATGCTAGCAGAAAGGAAACGTGATAAACTGGCCAAGGAGACCCTCATGAAGCTTGAGTGTTAACCAGTGTTGAAATGCTGTAGTGTGCCAGTAGATCCTTTTCTTTGTTCAACTCACTGTTGATGGATTGAAGTTTGTGAGTGTATTCAAATTCTGCTGATTGTTTAATCTTCCTTTGTAGTCTTTTTTGTTCAAGGACTTCTTTTCTGATATTGGATGCCCAGGAATATTGAAGTGTTCTCCAATTGTTGTGTGTGTGTATTCCCATTATTAATGTCTATGTCCATTTTTCTTATGGTGCAGAGTGATGGGCATTGTTGTCAGAGGATGGTGTCTACCACATTGGAAGATGTGCAAGTAAAAGTAACATATTATGTGTGATGTGATTTCATATCCTGAGATATATATAGGTTTTTTTCGTGTCCGGAGCAACCGGAGTTGCTTTTGTCCCTCCCTTCTTCTCCTTCTCTTTCTCTTGTTTTCCAAGAGGTCATATCTAGATGATAAGCACATGAATATGATTTTGTAAAATGGGAAAAGGAAATATGGGAGGGGGAAAACGGTTCTGTTTGTTTCAGCATTCTAATATCAGAATCCTTTGATTTTTTTTTCTGATTAGATCTTTATTCCTTATTTCATTCTGGCAAAAGTGATGACCCTCATATTTGCATTCTCCCCCCCCCCCCCATTGCCACTGCTTTTATTTGTTAATGCTAATGGGGCTCAGAAAAGTGCATCAAGACGAGAACTATAGCTTTGATCTTAGCTTAAATTTTCCTGGTTCATGAAATAGCTCAGAAGGGCCATTTGTTACAGAACAGAGTGTATACCTTCCATTAAATAACGCCATTCATATGCAAGCAACTGTATTAAAGAGGACATTTGCATGATATGTTCATTGAAGGGAGAGCAATGCAACCAAGGACAGCTACAAAATACACAGAATTTGTGGAAGAACCATTAAAATAAAATTTGAAATCATTATAACATGTATATTTCTCTTAATCTTGCATTTAAGCAAATGTTTCCTGTTCCTGGTTATTCTGAATTATTCTTTTGATGACTAGCAATGGAACAGCTACAGAGCTGTTTCGAGTCTCCTTGTGGACGGAAGAAGTGGGGTATAAATAAACATCATCATCATAAGATGTTTGACACAGAAAGATGAGTTAAATGAGAGCCAGTTCAGTTGATGTATAACCTATTTAATTTGTATTGGACCTGAAAAGGTTCAGTGTAACTTTATGTGGGCCCAACTGAGGCAAAGTTTCAGCCCTTGACAGCCTCAGCCTTTTCTTGAATCAAACACCTAAGACCCAAAGGCAAGTGAGGCCCCTTCCACACTGCTGCTGCTGCTCAGTCATTTAGTCATCTCCAAGTCTTCGTGACCTCATGGACCAGTCCACGCCAGAGCTCCCTGTCGGCCGTCACTGCCCCCAGTTCCTTCAAGGTCAAACCAGTCACTTCAAGGATACCGTCCATCCATCTCGCCCTTGGTCGGCCCTTCTTCCTTTTTCCTTCCATTTTCCCCAGCATCGTGATCTTTTCCAAGCTTTCCTGTCTCCTCATGATGTGGCCAAAATACTTCAGCTTTGCCTCTAATATCCTTCCCTCCAGTGAGCAGCCGGGCATTATTTCCTGGAGGATGGACTGGTTGGATCTTCTTGCGGTCCAAGGCACTCTCAGGATTTACTTCCTGCACCAGAGTTCAAAAGTGTCTATCCTCCTTCGCTCAGCCTTCCTTATGGTCCAGCTCTCGCATCCATAGTTTACTATGGGGAATACCATTGCTTTGACTATGCGGACCTTCATTGCCAGTGTGATGTCTCTGTTCTTCACAAAATATGTCAAGGTTGGCCATTGCTCTCCTCCCAAGAAGTAAACATCTTCTGATATCCTGGCTGCAGTCTGCATCTGCAGTGATCTTCGCGCCTAGAAATATAAAGTCTTTCACTGCCTCCATGTTTTCTCTTTCTATTTGCCAGTTAACAATAGGTGTAGTTGCCATGATCTTGGTTTTCTTGATGTTTAACTGCAACCCAGCTTTTGCACTTTCTTCTTTCACCTTGGTGATAAGGCTCCTCAGCTCTTCCTCACTTTCGGCCATCAGAGTGGTATCATCTGCATACCTAAGGTTGTTAATGTTTCTTCCAGCAATTTTAACTTGAGCTTTGGATTCCTCAAGATCCGCATGTCGCATGATGTGTTCTGCGTACAAGTTGAATAGGGAGGGTGAAAGTATGCAGCCCTGCCGCACTCCTCTCCCAATCTTTAACCAGTCTGTTGTTCTGTGATCTGTTCTTACTGTGGCTACTTGATCTTTATACAGATTTCTCAGGAGACAGACAAGGTGACTTGGTATCCCCATACCACCAAGAACATGCCATAGTTTATTATGATCCACACAGTCGAAGGCTTTAGAATAGTCATTAAAGCAGAAGTAGATGTTTTTCTGAAACTCCCTGGCTTCCTCCATTATCCAGCAGATATTGGCAATTTGGACTCTTGTTCCTCTGCCTTTTCTGAACCCAGCTTGGACATCTGGCAACTCTCGCTCCATGTATTGCTGGAGTCTGCCTTGCAGGATCTTGAGGATTACCTTACTGGCATGGGAAATAAGTGCCACTGTACGGAAGTTTGAGCATTCTTTAGCGTTTCACTTTTTTGGTATGGGGTTATAAATTGATTTTTTCCAATCTGATGGCCAATCTTGTGTTTTCAATATTTGCTGGCATATGGCATGCCACACAGCTGTATAAAATCCACATTGAACTGGATTATATGGCAGTGTGAATTCAAAGCAGATATTGTAGATTATTTGCCTTGATATTTTGGGTTATATGGCTGTGGAAGGGCCCTGAGTTGCTCCCTAGCCAGCAATTTACTGGAAGGTAAACCCAGGGCACTCACACTTGCCGTCCCAAGATGTAAGAGACTGTTCCAGGGCCTTGCCCTTCACCAGTGACAGCCTGTTTAAGCAAATTGTCAAAAGTTCCTCAGATACAATATAGGGTAGGCTTAAAAACCCCTAGCTAAAGAGGAGAAAATTCCTACCCTGCCCCTATGCTAAAAGCCAAAACCCACACTGCACTGAAGGTGGATGGGTGGGAGGGAGGGCCATGAAATGAAGATCCATAGAAGGTTGTTGTGTGTTTTCTGGGCTGAATCGTCATGTTCCAGAATACTTCTAGAACATGGTCATACAGCCCGGAAAACACACAAAAACTATTATTGGTTCAAAGTTGTGTTTTTTAAAAAGATAGATCCTTTTCCTTTCTTACTGGAGATTTCCTCTTTCATGTTTCTCTTTCATGTTACACTGCACAAAACCATGCTAATCCTGCGATAGTTTAGTGTTAAGCCAATCAGCTCTATGTGTTTGGTGAGTCATTTACAATTTTATTGTTCTTCTACCAAATAAAGTTACTTCTAGATTATAAACTAGATTTATTTATTTATTTATTGTGTCAGAAGCGAACCGAGGGTGCAGTTGTAATGTATTTAAAACCATAAACAAAGTTAAAAACTTGGCATTATACTAAATGTCCTTTGACCAGTAGCTGGCCACTTGGGAGTGCCTCTGGTGTTGCTATTAGAAGGTCATCCATTGTGCATGTGGCAGGGCTCAGGCTGCATTGTAGTAAGTGGTCTGTGATTTGCTCTTCTCCACACTCGCATGTCATGGACTCCACTTTGTGGCCCCATTTCTTAAGGTTGGCTCTGCATCTTGTGCCAGAGTGCGCCTTTCAAGTCACCCAATCTTCTATGTGCCCAGGAGGGAGCCTCTCATTCGGCATCTCATTCCGTATCAGCCATGAATTGAGTTCTGGATTTTAGCCTGCCACTTTTGGACTCTTGCTTGCTGAAGTATTCCTGTGAGTATCTCTGTAGATTTTAGAAAACTGTTTCTTAATTTAAGGCATTGGCGTACTGGCTGATATCCGAATAGGAGATGTCACTGCTTTGGTCCTTTCATTATTGGCTGCTACTTCTCAGCAGATGTCAGGTTGTGCAATACTTTCTAAACAGTATAATGTCTCCAGCGGTGTGGGCTGTTGACATCCTGTGATAATGTGGCATGTCTCATTAAGGGCCACATCTACTGTTTGAACCTGGTGATATATGTTCCACACTGGGCATGCATATTCAGCAGCAGAGTAGCAAAGCGCAAGGGCAGATGTCTTCACTATGTCTGGTTGTAAGAAGATGCAAGTAGAGAACTGGCATTCACAGTGGTAGGACAAAGGTAAAACTTGTAAGCCTCAATCAGATGTCACAATAACTCAGGAAACTGCAAGAATGCTGTTGCCACTAGCTTCTTCTCACAGTGGAAGCAACTAGACAAGCAGAGACCTTTCATCCATGGTTTCTTAGAACGACACATAAGCCAAACGACTGCCAGTATTCTGCCTCATTCCGCAACAAATCAGATAAACAAATCTTACAGCAAACTCTGGATTCTTTCTTTAACTTGTGATGAAAGAAAGGAGCCAGTGTTCCAGTTGCTTTCACGGTCTTGTGCAAGTTAAGATGTCATCAAACTTAAGTATTGTTGCATTGCCAAAATAGCAAACAGTCCTGTAGCATCTTGAAGGCTAATAGATTAATTGTGGCATTAGCTGTCATCATGAGCTAGTGTGTTAAAGCACCTAGCTGCTGAACTTGCAGACCGAAGGGTCCCAGGTTCAAACCCCGGGAGCGGCGTGAACGGCTGTTGTTAGCTCCAGCTCCTGCCAACCTAGCAGTTCGAAAACATGCCAATGTGAGTAGATAAATAGGTACCGCTCCGACGGGAAGGAAATACAGGCAGTCCCCGATTTCCAAACATCCGACTTGCAAACAACTCATAGTTAAGAACAGGAGTAAGACAACAAGAAGTGAGAGAAATCTACCCCTGGGGAGGGAAATTCAGTCCCAAAAGAGTTGTCATGAAATAAAGGTGTCTCAACTGAAGCTTTCTCACCAATCCTTGTTTCTACAAGGCATTGAATGTTTGACTATCTGTGTATGTTGTAATCTGGTCTGAGTCCCCTCGGGGAGATAGAGTGGAATATAAATAAAGTGTTAAAACCTGAAGAATCTTGTTCATAACTTGATGACTGCCTGTACACTAGAAAACCCTAAATACCTCATGAAACTATAGATCCCAGCATTCCATTGCATCAAGCTTTGGCATTTAAACTGATAGCAAACTGCTGTGAAAATTTCCAAAGTCAGTGCCTGCCTTCTCTATCATAATCTGGTTTTGAGAATGCATTTTTCCATAGGAGTCCCCCATGCTGATGAATATAGCCTTCCTGCAATGCAGGAGATATTTAGTTGATGTCTCATGAGACTATAGGAAGTCATAAACCTATATACAGAGTGTTTGTGGGGATTTTCACAGCATTTGCAAGCCACCATGCCTCTATTTTGGGATGCACACATTCCCAAGAATATACAGAACTTCCACTAATGAAATAACATTTTAATGCTTTGAGAAACATATTAAGGTGTGGTTAACGTTGCAGTTCTTCTTAATTTTTAGTGCCGGTCTAAAGATGCAGAACCTTCTTTTGCCTATTATTGCATCTCCCCCCCCCTTTTGTAATGAAGATGGATATGGAAGTCATTTTTATTGTAAACTAATTGCAGCCTTGACACACACTGACAGAGGTTGAGGCTCAGCCATCTTTCAGTGTCAGAATATGCTAAAGAGACTGCTAGCAATTAACTGGATACAGATGGAAGAGATCTGGGAAGGGAGGGTGAACCTCAAGCAATTTCTCTTCACTTGAGAAAATACCATAAATTTAAGCCAAAATGGCTTGGAAAAAACTTGGACATATGGTTTCATTAACTCCAGAGAAGTTATTTCAAGAACCACCAAGAGAAAAGTTTGAGAAATAGATTTCATTTGCCCATTTCTCCCAACTATTTTGGACCAACTCCTAGAAATCCAGACCTGCAAAGCCCATGACTAGACATTTTGACTGTCATGGTCCACTAGGGCCAGAGTGGGGTAGTGGTTTGAATGCTAGAATTCTAGGGAACCAAAATTAGAATTACTGGGTGATCCTAGGCAAGTTACACTCTCTCAGTTTCAAGAAAGACAATGGCAAATGTCTTCTGAAAAAATCTTGCCAAAATCTTGATAGGTTTACCTTAAAGTCTCCCTACGTTTGAAATGACTTGAAGGTGGCCAGCAACAAGTCCAATACAAAACTCTGTTTTGAAATAATATTTTTGAACAAAATCCGTAGGCTTTTCATAATATAAGGGGTATGGATGTGTTTGTGCAGGAAACAAACTGTCACCTATTTACTTGGCCTATCTTAATGGGTCAGGAAGGCTGAGACCTACTCAGAAAGACACAGATTCCATACCTCTCTCCTCTCCATCTGCTAATTTGGTACAAACTACTTTTGCACTTTGAACTTTTGCAACAACTGCAATAAGCTGGGGACAAAGGGGTAAAGGAGCAGCAAGAGAGAGATAAACTCGGGCATTATAAAAGCAGCTGAAAAGTGGTAACTATCAGGATTGTCCCTGTCATGTTGGGACAATGGGAGGGTATGAGAGTTTACCTACATATACATATATTCTTCAAGCTCAGATTACTACCGGCATAAACCTATTTTTAGATGTGTCTATATGCTTTAGATTAGAGAATAATTTTATGTTCTGTAATAGATTGCTATAGGTTGTTGTAATATATTGGAAGTCATCTTGAGAGATACCCCAAGCCATGAGGATAATGCACAAATTAATCAAGCACTTGTTCAAGGAATTCTTTTCCATTTTGAACTCCAGCCTTGCAAATGTATCAGAGAATCCAAAGAAGTTTTCCCTCCCCAATTTGGAAATGTTCTTGTGGATTTCATGTCGCTGTTGTCATTGCTGTTATTTTAGATTTGTATAACATTCCTTTCCCCAGGGAGCTCAAATAAACCTACAAGTATATATTTTAAAAAATTAAATGTTATTTTAAAAGTATGTGGGCTACCCTACTATATTATCCTCATGATGACTTTGTGAAATGGCTAGAGTTGAGTTGAACCTGGATGCTTAAGTTTAAGCAGATTTTGAGCTTGCCTGGCAAAAGTTAGTTTCTAAATATAGAACAGCTTTCTGGTTCCCTTCCAATTCTTTTAGACTACAATTCTTGTCATTCAGACCGAATGAGAAACAAGGTAGCATCTGAAATTCATGAATGGACCAACTTTAAGCTTAAAAACAATAAGGTAATTTGTAATAGCTTCCATATACTTTTTTAAACCTTGCTTGAGCCAAACTCTGCAAGTGGCAGCCACTACAGTTGGCATGCACAGGAAGGGAATATTGCTTTTCTCCAACTTCTTGGCCAAAAAGTTATATAGCCTGGAAAGCTTGCAGGCCTTTCTGAAACAATGCATCTTAATTCTGTACCATAGAGATGGATTAATTTACTCTAACCTGCATTTCATTTCTGTCTAATTTCTAAAGGTATTATTACATTGCTTTCAAGGCCCACGAGACTCCTCTTCCTAGCAAAGAAAGCTGCATTGCTATTCTACAAAAAGCCAAGTTATACAATTGGGCTCTTGGTAAAACAAAGGTAAGACAAATTCCATTTTACTTCTCTTAGAGCAAGAGGTACTTTCAGTATGCTTACCCTGTAATATGCAAAGTCTAGCTGTAAAGAAAAAGAAATATACATGGACTGGAGGGCAGACTGTAGAAGAGAAGGTTGAGAGAAGACGTGGTAGCCATATATAAATATGTGAAAGGGAGTCATAAGGAAGAGGAGGCAGGCTTGCTTTTTACTACCCTGGAAACTAGGAATCAAAGCAATGGGTTCAAACTACAGGAAAGGAGATTCCACCTGAACATTAGGAAGAACTTTCTGACTGTAAGAGCTGTTCAGCAGTGAAACTCTCTGTCTCTGAGCGTGGTGGAAACTCCTTCCTTGGAGGCTTTTAAACAGAGGCTGAATGGCCATCTGTCAGGGATACTTTGATAGTGCTTTTTCTGCATGGCAGGGGGTTGGACTAGATGGCCCATGTGGTCTCTTCCAACTCTATGATTCTATAATTCTGTGATTCTAATATGTAGAAAACCATTCTCCATTGGAAAGCTGATTAATTTTTCTCATAAAACAGATCCCCACAACTTGTGATGCTATTTTTCCAGCAGCCAACAGCACTGCTTTTGAAAAGATGTGTACATAGACCTTTGTACAACCATGGCATTGAATATTATGGGACCGAGAATGAGTGTAGTGTAGTGGTCTAAGCATTGGATTATGACTCTGGAAATCAGGGTTTGAATTCTCCCACCATGGAAACCCACTGTGTGACCCTGAGCAAGTGACATTCTCTCAACCTGAGAGGAAAGAAAAGGCAAATCCCCTTCTGAACAAATCTTCAAAACTAAACCTTATTGCCTTAGGGTAGCCATAACTTGAAAATTACTTGAATGCATGTAACAAACATATTGTTGTCACTCAGAGCTAGCCTTGAGAAGTACAACATCCTGTTCTTTTATTAGAAACTAGCTTGGGAACCCAGTGGTGCCTGGATTATTAGAAGACGACATTGTTTGTTTTGGGATATTAATTAATATCACTGAAGTTTGGTCCAGATCAGTCGTTGGCTGGGTTCAGTGCTGTGTGGATAAGGGTGAACTACAACTCCCAGATTTCCAGGGCAATCACCCTCAAACCCTGCCAGTATTCACAGTTGGCCATGTTGGGTCTGTGTGCCAAGTTTAGTCCAATTCCGTTGTCGGCTGGGTTCAGGGCTCTCTGGATAAGGGTGAACTACAACTCCTAGATCTGAGGTCAATCACCCCCAAACCAGGCCCATATGCACAGTTGGCCATGTTGGGTCTGTGTGCCAAGTTTAGTCCAGATCCATTGTCGGCTGGGTTCAGGGCTCTCTGCATAAGGGTGATCTACAACCCCCAGATTTGAGGTCAGTCACCCCCAAACCAGGCCCGTATGCACCGTTGGCCATGTTGGGTCTGTGTGCCAAGTTTGGTCCAGATCTAACGTCAGATGGGTTCAGAGTTTTCTGGATGCAGATGAACTATAACTCCCAAAACTATAACTATAATTCCCAAAATCAAGGTCAATTCCCACTAACCCTTACAGTTTGTTCAGTTGGTCATAGAGTTCTCTGTGTCAAGTTTGATCCCAGTCCATTGTTGCCTTTGAAACAAAGGGCATTCCAACATGGTCTGACAATATGGGACTAGTATTTAAATCAAGGCCTATTGGTATTCCTAATGTAGTGTAATGTCAACATTAGAGTTAATTTGAACAGCAAGCATGAAATGTGGTCAGTGCTAATGGGATTATACTACTGTATCTCAAAATGCTGCACATGGAAATCACATGTTGTAATGAGATTCAACATGGGGAGAGCAAGAGGAGAGCCTAGCACTGCAAGTACCTCAGGAAGCTGATATCTAGCGTGACTTTTTCCCTAACCCACTACTTTTCCATGTGTAGGAAGAAACTGATAGGGAAATAAGTAAATGTTTCCGACAAGTATTTCCTTCCACGGACATGTATATCTAACAAGACACAGCACTGCAGGGCTGAGCCTTCTGTAAAGCATTGAGAGGTGACTGTCTCAGGCAGTAGGCTTTGGCTGCAATGAAAGAGAACCACATTGTTCATTTTTAAAGCTTTATGTTGTATTTTTGAGCCCCGGTGGCAAAGTGCATTAAAGCACTGAGCTGGAGACCGAAAGGTCCCAGGTTCAAACCCTGGGAGTGGCGTGAGCAGCTGCTGTAAGCTCCAGCTCCTGCCAACCTAGCAGTTCGAAAACATGCCAATGTGAGTAGATCAATAGGTACCGCTCCGGCGGGAAGGTAACGGCACTCCATGCAGTTATGCCGGCCACATGACCTTGGAGGTGTCTATGGACAACGCCGGCTCTTCGGCTTAGAAATGGAGATGAGCACCAACCCCCAGAGTCAGACATGACTGGACTTAACATCAGGGGAAAACCTTTACCTTTACCTTATGTTGTATTTTTATAGCTGGGAAATGAGAGAAGTGCATCTGAGATTTTCTGCTTTAGCTGCCCAGATAATTTGACTGTCTTAAGTTATAATGGACAGTGACAGAGGGAGTGGAATGGGCACCATTTGTTGCAGGCAGCAAAATATGTTGGGCAAGCTGTGATAAAAGGCATACCTTGTACCCAGCTGGATGTCTGCATCATACCTATGGTACAGTACAAGAAAATATGGTGTAATACAGCAGATTGAAAAAAACCACCTGTGCATGTTTTGTTGCATCTCTCCCTGTGAAAATGTTATCTCCTTATGAAAGCACAAGGCCTCCTTTAGATATGACCAAAGGTCTATCTAATCCAGCATTTGTGTTGATTCAGAGGCTTCAGGGAAGCAGAGCACGGAGGCAAAATTCCTCCCCTGCTGTCTCTTTCTCCTGCCTAGAAACCAGAGCAGAGCTTGGACAAGTTACTTTTTTGGAAAGTAGTTTCTAGAATACCTCATCCAGAATTGACATCTAGAAAAGTAATTTTTCTGAGTTCTGATTGAAAAGAATACTTGTGAAGAAGAAGCTCCACATGACCATAATGATCAAAAACCACTGAGCCCATTGTGCATGTATCTAATCCCCTTCTTAAATCATTTAAGCTGCGCCTATTGTCACATCCTGTAACTTCTCTCACTGGGATTTTAAATAGCTTCCAAGGATTCTTCTGACTCCTTTTGTCTTTCTTTTCATCAATCCTCTTATCTTTGGGTTGCTTTCTTTTTTGAAGGTAAATGTTTGAGACCTTCTGGATATATCTGTTAATTACATATACAGCACATCAGTCATTCTATCTAATGGTCTGTTCACCAGCTTGTTGCCATCAGGTAGAAGTATCACACATTGTGAAGAGAGCTGGGCATCCTACTGAGGTTCTGTCTAGGACTGAGATTAGTTATTTTGTGACAAAGACAATTTGCTGTGGGAGAACATTGAGTAAGGCAATTCTCTGGCCTGATCTCTGGCTTACAAAGTAGCTTATATATTATTGTTATAGGAGCCTCCGGTGACCTAGGGGATAAAAGCCTTGTGACTTGAAGGTTGGATTGCTGACCTGAAAGCTGCCAGGTTCGAATCCCAGAGCGTGGATGAGCTCCCTCTATCAGCTCCAGCTCCATGAGGGGACATGAGAGAAGCCTCCCACAAGGATGGTAAAAACATCAAAACATCTGTGCGTCCCCTGGGCAATGTCCTTGCAGATGGCCAATTCTCTCATTCCAGAAGCAACTCCAGTTGCTCCTGACACGAAAAAAAAATACTGTTATGTGTCACAATTTATGTGCCTAGATCTTTGGCAAGATTTATTCAGAGGAGGTTTGCCATTACCTTTTTCTGGGCTAAAGAGATTTGCCTTGCCTAAGATCATCCAGTGGCTTTCAAGGGCTGAGCAGTCATTCGAAACCTGGTTTCCAAACCTCTAGTCTAAGACTAAAACCACAACACCATGCTAACCCACAGTTTTTATGCCCACAGTGATAAATTACCACAGAGGATAGTTGCAAGCCCATGAACCTGTCTGGCCTGTAGAAGTGTCCCTTAGAGAAGCACCAATCCAGAGCAACTCTAAAAAAAATCCCTGATATTTCCAATCACAATTTAAAGATAGTGCTGTTCTGCTTCTGGTTTTCTTCCTCTTTCTGTTCCCCATTCAGAGAAGAGGAAGAATGATCAAAACCAAACATTCTCAACTAAGAATCCATTCTGCTGTTGCCATAGGGGACGTTGTATTTTCAGGAGGTGCCTTCATAACTGCCAAGTCAGAAGGCTTAAATGCATAAATATCAAAGGATGCAACTGAACCCTGTGATGCAATGGGGTTGTTGTGTGACAGGCTCTGGGCTGGCCTTTTCTAACAGCGCCACTTTCCAAGTGAATCATGTGTGGAACCAGTTTGCCAGATCTAATTCTGAATGGATTTATTTATTTATTTACTGCATTTATATCCCGTCCTTCTCACCCTGAAGGGGACTCAGGGCGGCTCACCAAGTTTCTAGGGAGCAAAAGTTTGAGGGCCAGTTCAACCAATTGCCTTGGTGGTTTCTTGGGTGTTGGGATGCTGGTAGATTTTATGCTGTTTTCCTTGTGCTCACTGAGTCCCCACTTGTCTGGAGAACAATTACAGTAGAGTCTCACTTATCCAACACTCGCTTATCCAACGTTCTGGATTATCCAACGCCTTTTTGTAGTCAATGTTTTCAATACAACGTGATATTTTGGTGCTAAATTCGTAAATACAGTAATTACTACATAGCATTACTGCTTATTGAACTACTTTTTCTGTCAAATTTGTTGTATAACATGATGTTTTGGTGCTTAATTTGTAAAATCATAAACTAATTTGATGTTTAATAGGCTTTTCCTTAATGCCTCCTTATTATCCAACATATTCGCTTATCCAACGTTCTGCCGGCCCGTTTATGTTGGATAAGTGAGACTCTACTGTACTCATGTCCTTGTGCAGAGTTGGGTTTGATAATATGGGGACTAGGATGACAGCTGCCTCTCCCTCCTATTTTGGGATGTTGCCACTACATTTGCAATTTCTTCAGTTGGCAATTCTCCTATTCCCTTGCATGCAGACAAGTAGAGTATAAGGATCCAAAATCATGTTTGGCAAGTGGGATCATATATGCCAGTGCCGTATCCCTCTCCTTTCTCAGGAAATTTGAGGCAGGCCATGAGCCTCAATGCTATCTTGTCTTCTTCCTCCTTGTCAAGCTGGAGGCAGCAGGCACACATCATTCCCAGTTTCTCCTGTACTTGGGTAGAGAGTATATTGATAGAGTGGGTTCAATGCTTTGCTTGATGCCTCAAGTAGTGGAATAGCTGGGCCTATCTGTGACATGGCAATCACTGACCATGCTGACTGGATTTCTAAGGGTGATTGTCCCAAAAGTAATTCTTTCAAACTCTACCAGGGAACAGTATAATTTTCATTACAAAAATACTATTGTATTAAACATTCATGTGCACACTTTCAAAGTCAACTCCAAGGTTCATCCTACACTGTCCTTTTTGCTGGAATTATTTTCTTTCACAAACTTGTTCTGTAATATTTGATGCTGATGTTTCATTTTAGGTTTTCTTGAAGTATTATCATGTTGAACAGCTGAACTTGTTTCTGCGCGAAGTTATTGGCCGGGTGGTCATAATGCAGGCTTATACTAAAGGGTGGCTTGGAGCTCGACGGTACAAGAGACTTAAAGAGAAAAGGAAAAATAGTGCCATTGCTATTCAGACAGGTAAGAAGTTCTGAGTTCCCCTGTAACCTAGGGGTTCAAGCTTTCTGAACTGCAAACAAATCACCTATCTGTTTTCTTAATAATTTGATGTGGAAACTCAAATTACATTTGGCAGGCTCTTTCTGTTGGGGCAACTATTGCCAGCATTCATTTCTAAAGTATCAACTTTGTAATTACAGTAGAGTCTCACGTATCCAACACTCGCTTATCCAACGTTCTGGATTATCCAACACATTTTTGTAGTCAATGTTTTCAATACATCATGATATTTTGGTGCTAAGTTCGTAAATACAGTAATTACTACATAGCATTACTGCATATTGAACTACTTTTTCTGTCAAATTTGTTGTATAACATGATGTTTTGGTGCGTAATTTGTAAAATCATAACCTAATTTGATGTTTAATAGGCTTTTCCTTAATGCCTCCTTATTATTCAACATATTCGCATATCCAACATTCTGCCGGCCCATTTATGTTGGATAAGTGAGACTCTACTGTACTAGTGTCTTTGCTGGAATATTGTATAGGTTTTACTTGAAAAGAAATGGCAAAGTTGTAAAATGTCTCCACAAGGCTATGAAACAATGTAAAACATGACCTTTTGAAGAATAAAAAGTGTACACATCTGCATCTCAAATGATTTCAATATTTATTAGAATTAGAACTAGAACTTCCTTTTACTTTTCTTTTTAAAGACAAAATAGTACTGGTTAGATCTAAAGGGTCCCAGCATTTCAGAATATCAGTAAGTCTGTGTATTATGGCTGGTCAACACCAGTTCATAAATGAACAGTCTAGAGGAGAAGAACAGAAAATCCAAGGTGTGTGTTTAGGAGATATCCAGCTTAGTTGACAGACTGGGTTTCAAAAGTTCACTGTGAGCTTCACTTTTGATTCCATTAGATAACACACTATGTCTGCTGACTCTGTGATCGAGCATGTGGATCTGTAAAGCAGGAGAGAGAGAGAGAGAGAGAGAGAGAGAGAGAGAGAAATTTTAACTTGTAGCACAGATGGTGTGCAATATATTCCCTCTGCACAAAAAGAAACCAAGAGAATTCTAAGAATCTTTTATATCCTTGTTGATACCAAATGGAGGTGCACTTAGAAAGGCATATGACTCTTCTCCTGGTTAATGTTCATAAGCAGTACAGGACTGGTCCTACCATTAGCCATAATAAGATTATAATCTGAGGTGAGAGATGCTGAGCAGCAGGTGAAGCCTCTTGAAGGGTCCTCTTGGATTCCGTAGTTTCCCTCTTCTGCCATACAGTTTCTACTCAGACCTTTAAATCAGCCTAATGCCTCTATGTTGAAATAAGCTTGAACTACCAGCAGTTGTTGTACTATGTGGAATGTGGACTATCTTGTCCATTTCAGTCAGAAAAAAGGTTGGAGCAAAAACAATGCACAAGGAGTCTTTTCTGATTTTTTTTTATCCTCACTTTCCTAGCTGCCTTTCTCCTCACTGAAGGAACTGAAAGCAATGAGCAAGGTCTTATATCTGTTCCAGACTATAATAGGCTGTGTCGCAGGGCATCTGCTACTTGACCTTATCTTAGCTTGCCTCTGTATTGCACATTTGTCCTCCTTCTGCTATGTCTGAAGATGGAAGGAATGTTTTGGAGGCAAGGCATTTCTGCTTAAACAGGAAGAGAGCAGCCCACTATAATTGAGAGTGCTTCTGAATGCTTTTCATCACATAAACACTACATTTGAGGTGAAGTGCAGTGCAGACAGATGTGGGTCAGGTTCAGGGCATAGATGCAAAGTACATTAGAGAATATCTGAAATAGCATCAATATAGGAACTGCTACAGGTTCACCCTTCCCATTGTTGCCCGTGGATATTAAAATATGTTTTGTGTGGGTTGATAAGGTAGATCTTTGTTCCTAAGATGTCTGTTTTATTTTTAGTGGCTCAATGTTGGATGGGGAATATATCTGTATATATTCAAACCTCTCAACACATGCAAACGAACAACAGCCATGGTTTCTTTTCCCCATGAGGAAGCTGGCAAACCTAATCAAAGAGCACACACTATGAAAGCAGATGAAAGAAACTGTTTGAAGTTTTAGGGAGCGCCTCCACCAGATTTTGGTCCTGAATCTGTGTTGGATAGACCACTGAACTGTAGAGATAGTTCATGGGTGGGATGGGGAACAGCACTGAGGATCAAAACTGTGGTATACACTTCTTACTCGGTAGCCTTTCCTTTAAGTGAATATAATTTACAACACATGGCTTTGTATTTTTAGCCTGGAGAGGATATGATGCACGCAGGAAGTTCGGAGATATAAAGAACAGAAGAACCAGTGCTGCTATTCATATTCAAGCAGGTAATTAAAACAATATTTTCACAGCTGACACCTATTTTACTGAGGGCGACTTTCCATGTCATTGTTTGTGTCTGGTAGAAATCATGTACAGCCAAAACAATAGTGTCTTAAATATGAGTCTTTCTGATCACCAATTTCAACGGGCCTTATTTTGGGGTTCATTCTGACAGCTGATGAAAGAGTTCTGTCTGACCAGGGTCCAGATAACCCAGTTCTTGCCATTTTATTAAGATTTAATCAGTTTCTATACTGCTTCCTATGTCTGATGTTATCCTAAACCAATGATCAAACAGTAATAAACTTATTGCTCTAGGAGAGGCCTCTAAAGCTGTGTTTTTTAAAACATAAGTTTGTTATTCTTGTTATATAGCTTCATGTTGGAGCCCCCGGTGATGCAGTGGGTTAACCTTTGTGCCAGCAGGACTGATGACTTGAAGGTTGGGTTGCTGACCTGAAGGTTGCCAGTTCGAATCCAACCCGGGGAGAGTGTGGGTGAGCTCCCTCTATCAGCTCCAGCTCCATGTGGGGACATGAAAGAAGCCTCCCACAAGGATGGTAAAAAACATCAAAACATCTGGGCATCCCCTGGGCAACGTCCTTGCAGACGGCCAATTCTCTCACACCAGAAGCAACTTGCAGTTTTCCAAGTCGCTCTTAAAATGAAAAAAGAAGCTTCAAGTTACCTCCACCTTAGAGTTTCCTTTCTAAGATTTGTTCAGAGGAGGTTTGCCATTGCCTTCCTCTGCGGTGGAGAGTGTGTGACTTGCTCAAGGTCAAGTGAGTTTTCATGGCTGAGCGGGGATTCTGGTTAGCTGGAGTTCTAGTCCAACAGTCACACCACAATACTTTCACCCAAAGCCTAACGCTTTACAAGTGCTATTTAATGCTCATGGCTATTGGTGATTGAGGAGGTAGGGGTAGGTGTATGTGTGTGTGTAAACATGGTGGAGCCCCGGTGGCAAAGTGTGTTAAAGCACTGAGCTGCTGAACTTGCAGACCAAAAGGTCCCAGGTTCAAATCCCGGGAGCGGAGTGAGCACCCACTGTTGCTGCAGCTTCTGCCAACCTAGCAGTTCGAAAACATACCAATGTGAGTAGATCAATAGGTACCGCTCCAGCGGGAAGGTAACGGCGCTCCATGCAGTCATGCCGGTCACATGACCTTGGAAGTGTCTACGGACAACGCTGGCTCTTCGGTTTAGAAATGGAGATGAGCACCAACCCCCAGAGTCAGACATGACTGAACTTAACGTCAGGGGAAACCTTCACCTAAACATGGTTTATGCTGGCTCATGACTTGAAGACCAGATTGCTCTCCCAAACCTATCAGGCCCTTTAGGGTCTCCTGATCTACCCACTGAATCAACTGTAAATTGAGAAGTGGGAGCAGGAAATATTTTCTTCTAAAAATAGCACTTTTATTTTTGAACAAGCAGATTAACACTTTCAAGGGGCTTCTGGGAGCAGTTTTAATCCATGTTTTTATTAGTTCTTGTTTTTTATTGGCTAATGTTTAATTTTTTATTTTTTTTATTGTGCAAGTTGTTGTCTATTGCTGTGTTTTATACTGCTACTGTTTTTATTCGGGCATGGCCCCATGTAAGCCGCCCTGAGTCCCCTCCGGGGAGATAGAGGCGGGGTATAAAAATAAAGTTATTATTATATTATTATTAATCTGCTTGTAAAGAAAACCCTATGAAATTAATGGGCCACCATAAGTCGACAGGCGACTTGACAAAAGATACACACACAAAGACGGCATACTGGATATTGGATAAGTGAGACTATACTGTGTTGTTGTTGTTGTTGTTGTTGTTGTTGTTGTTGTTGTTGTTGTTGTTGTATGACACAGCAAACAAGATAGACATGCTGGATTTCGTATCACAAAATCACAAGTTGAACACTTCCCAAGTGTCTAGGACTTGTTCGACTTGTAATTTTGTGATACGAAATCCAGCATGTCTATCTTGTTTGCTGTGTCATACAACAACAACAACAATAATAATTTTATTCTTATATCCAGCCCCATCTCCCTGAAGGGACTCAGGGCAGCTTATTTGGGGACCAAGCCCAATAAAACAATATTAGAATATACAGTAGAGTCTCACTTATCCAACATAAACAGGCCGGCAGAACGTTGGATAAGCGAATATGTTGGATAATAAGGCGCCATTAAGGAAAAGCCTATTAAACATCAAATTAGGTTATGATTTTACAATTTAAGCACCAAAACATCATGTTATACAACAAATTTGGCAGAAAAGGTAGTTCAATAAGCAGTAATGCTATGTAGTAATGAATGTATTTACGAATTTAGCACCAAAATATCACGACATATTGAAAACATTGACTACAAAAATGCGTTGGATAATCCAGAATGTTGGATAAGCGAGTGTTGGATAAGTGAGACTCTACTGTATTTCAAACAGCAGCACAAACAACTTGCTATGCATACTAGCCTCCTGAAATAACTAATAACTAATAAGGAGGGATTCATGAAAAGCCTATTAAATATTAAATTATGTTATGATTTTACAAATTAAGCACCAAAAACAACAATTTGACAGAAAAAGCAACCCAAAAGATGGTAATGCTATGTAGTAATGAATGTATTTATGAATTTAGCACCAAAATATCACGATATCACGAGACTCTACTGTATCACCATAAAATACAATTGCATTACAATTAATTAAACACATAAAAATATAAAAACATTATAAAAACCGTAACCCCCCCCCCACAACAACCAATAAGCAGTAGTTATTATTATTATTATTATTATTATTAGAGTGTAAATATGTAAACTGGTGTGTTTTGCACCAATAAAAATGTTGGTGTCAAACTGCTCTGCAAGAATCTCCAGCTAGATGTAGCTTGGTAGACAAAAAGCAAAGAACCTTCAATCCCAAAACAAAGATATGGAAGGGCCACATTTGTTTCATGGTTAACCCACCATGTTAACACATCTGGTTTATTTCCTGTTTTAATAAAGGCCTCACTTGGCCCTAAAGTGTTTGCAAGAGGGCCACAATACTAGAAATTGCCCCCCACACATGGCCTAGGATATGTACTGGGGTATGTTCAAACGCCGGGAGCAGCGTGAGCGGCCACTGTTAGCTCCAGCTCCTGCCAACCTAGCAGTTCAAAAACATGCAAATGTGAGTAGATCAATAGGTACCGCTCTGGCTGGAAGGTACCAGCACTCCATGCAGTCATGCCGGCCACATGACCTTGGAGGTGTCTACGGACAACGCTGGCTCTTCGGCTTAGAAATGGAGATGAGCACCAACCCCCAGAGTCAGACATGACTGGACTTAACGTCAGAGGAAAACCTTTACCTTTATGTTTAATTCAGAAATCAATGTGTTTTTTTTAAAAAAAATGTGTTGCTTGGGGACACTTGACAGCCTCAGAAACAGCCTCTGGTAAAGGGGGGGGGAGACCCTCAGCTGTAAAGGGAGTGATTGTATATTTCTAATGCTTAGTGGAGGTGTAGCTTGGGGCACTGTGTCATTCATTAAAAAAAACGATCCCCCTCACTTTCAAAGTCAGAGAAATTTTATTTCTATAAAGTACATCTGTTGGATTTGTTGACCAAGAAATCCGTCTAATTAAAATATATGTATCTTTTTGAAACAAACAAACAAAAGGGGGAGGAGGGAAGGAGGGAGGTGATCTTGAAATTTAGGAAGCCCTTGGCTTACATGTCTCCAAAGCACAGCTCTATTGAAATTTGTTTTCCTTTCATCTCCTTCCCAGTCAAAGCAGCAGTGTGGCTTATCCCTTTAGCTTCCTCAGAACTTCCTTTCAGAATTCCCGATCTATTACAGCACATTCACATACCAGAAACAAGATGCCTTTTCATGCTGTCAACCTTTTTCATCTGAAATGTAAATTAATTCTTGCCTTGACAGAGATCAAAGTGGAGGTATTAACCTTATTGGACCCTTGCCTCATCGGAATCTCTTCCAAAGGCTATGAGAGGGGCTGGCAAGGGGGGGCGGTCGCATGTGGGGACGGACCAGCCCTCAGTGTTATCGGTGGCCCTCCTCCAGCATCTCCCTATTATTTCAAAGGCTGTGGTGTGCTTTTGCAACTGACTTCATCATTACTTCATCATCTCCGTGTGTGTGTGTGTGTGTGTGTGTGCTTGCATGCATGGATGGGAGGCAGAGAAAAGAAAGTGGGGGTGGGAAATATCCATCTTGTTTTGCCTGCATTAATTCGTCGTAGTCCGGCCTGTTTTAATTGTTGGGTGGAAGGGGCTTTTTCGTTCAAATTTCAGGATATTTTGGAGTGCTTTTGACAGAGAGAGATCTGATAGAAAGTAGGGATTTCTATTTCTACTTCTCGGTTAGGAGGATGGCAAGTTGCCAGGAGAAGCCCCCTCCCCATTTGTTCAAGTTGTTCATTTCCCCAGCAAGGCAGTCTTTTGAGGTAAACCACATTTGCATTTTGAAAATAAACAGATGCCTTTCAAATACATGAGTGGCTGGGCCAGGCATTCTCCATGGGACTAAGCAGGATTGCAGATAAAATGTGGGAAGCCAAAAAGCAAAAGGTGGAGGAGGAGGAGGTAGTAAGTGGTGGTGGTGGAGGAGGAGGAGGAGAGGAAGAGGAATTAAAAAATTTAAAAAGTTCCTTTTTATTATTCATTTTATGTATTTATTTCATTTATATACCTCTAAATGGAGCCCCGGTGGCGAAGTGTGTTAAAGCACTGAGCTGCTGAACTTGCGGACCAAAAGATCCCAGGTTCAAATCCCGGTAGCGGAAAGAGCGCCCGCTGTTAGCTCCAGCTCCTGCCAACCTAGCAGTTCGAAAACATGCCAATGTGAGTAGATTAATAGGTACCACTCCGGCGGGAAGGTAGCGGTGCACCATGCAGTCATGCCGGCCACATGACCTTGGAGGTGTCTACGGACAACGCCGGCTCTTCGGCTTAGAAATAGAGATGAGCACCAACCCCCAGAGTCAGACATGACTGGACTTAACGTAAGGGGAAACCTCTACCTTTTTTTAAAATGGAATATATACAGTAGAGTCTCACTTATCTAAGCTAAACAGGCTGGCAGAAGCTTGGATAAGCGAATATCTTGGGTAATAAGGAGGGATTAAGGAAAAGCCTATTAAACATCAAATTAGCTTATGATTTTACAAATTAAGCACCAAAACATCATGTTATACAACAAATTTGACAGAAAAAGTAGTTCAATATGTAGTAATGTTATGTTGTAATTACTTATTTACGAATTTAGCACCAAAATATATTGAAAACATTGACTACAAAAATGGCTTGCATAATCCAGAAGCTTGGACAAGAGAGGCTTGGATAAGTGAGACTCTACTGTATCTCTAAACAATTTATATAACTAAATGGTTGCAGCCCAGTTTACTTGTCCGAATGTATCTCCCGTTATGATCCGCCTTGCAGGTGAAGATCGTCGGGAGAGGCCCTGCTCTCTATCCCACCACCTTCGCAAGCGCGATTGGTGGGGACGAGAGACAGGGCCTTCTCAGTGGTGGCCCCCCGTCTGTGGAACTCCCTCCCTAATGAAATCAGGCTAGCTCCCTTCCCCTTGTCCTTCTGTAAAAAACTTAAAACTTGTGTTGTTGAAGGCTTTTATGGCCGGGATCACAGGGTTGTTGTATGTATTCCGGGCTGTATGGCCATGTGCCCTGAGTCCCCCCTTGGGGAGTCTCACTTATCCAACATAAACGGGCCGGCAGAATGTTGGATAAGTGAATATGTTGGATAATAAGGAGAGATTAAGAAAAAGCCTATTAAACATCAAAATAAGTTATGATTTTACAAATTAAGCACCAAAACATCATGTTATACAACAAATTTGACAGAAAAAGTAGTTCATTACACATTAATGCTATGTAGTAATTACTGTATTTACGAATTTAGCACCAAAATATCATGATATATTGAAAACATTGACTACAAAAATGTGTTGGATAATCCAGAATGTTGGATAAGTGAGACTCTAATGTAAATGTTTGAAATAAATACCACTTTTCTCAACCCCAAGGGTGACTCAAAGCAGTTCACAACAAAGTAAATGGCAAAATTCAATGCCTCACAAAATATAAAATACAACAAATTACTAAAATAGCATATAACAATAGATTAAAATCAGTAAATTATAAAACATCAAATAGTGACAATCTAAAACAGAAAACATTGGGCATTGCACCAATCCCAAAGTTGTCATGGCTGCTTCATCTCATTCTCCAAATGCTTGCTTTAAAAGCCACATTTTTTACAATGATCGCTCCCAGGAGAGCCCTGCTCAACGTTTCGAGGGCTCCATTGTGGTGTAGAAAGCAAAGGTGTAAATATTGGAATAAATATAAAAATGTTAAAACCTCCAGTGTATGAGAAAATACACTCCCTAAGATTGTTGTCCTGAGGCAATATATCTACATATAGAAATGAAGGTGAGAGTTTCGTGATTAGAATTTGAAATATAAATTTACTTAAACTGCTGTGAAAATAGAGATAGAAAGTGTGGAAATTCCACCTTTGCTCTAGGGAGCTGAATTCAGCTGGGAAGATCCTTTATTTGTTTATTTTATTATTTATTGAATTTATATTATGCCTTGCCCTCCAAATGAAATTCAGGATTGTGTTTTCAATGGCTTCTGGTTATGCTCTTGTTATGTTGCTTCAAACCATTTCCAACCTATGCTTGCCCTGTCACAAGGTTTTCTTAGCAAGATTTGTTCACCCAAGATTTGTCTTTGTCTTTGTCTTTGTCTTTGCCCAACTAAATTGGGCAAGTTTACTCTGAAATGTTTTTTTTTTCCAGATGAATCCTTCTTCTGACCTGTTTGTAAACATTTGATCGGCCACTTCAGAGAGATAGGTCTCCGAACTTGTTCCGTCCCCCAGGACGATGGTTTGCCTTACTTATTGGTCGTTTGTTTGTTTTCCCTCCTTTGCATTTTGTTTCAGCCTCTGGCTGCAAAAGCCCAGGAAAGGTGGCTTGAAGTCTGCAAGAGCTGGCTGCAGTTTTCTTTGCAATGATTGGTCAAAGAGTACAACATCTTAGGACCGCCCTTTTTACCAGGGTCTAGTCTCCATTTTAGAGTTTCATTCTGGCTATAGTCTTCCAACGTGCTGGAGCTGTGCAAGGCTAACTGGGACAAATCATCCTCAAAACCAGGCCAATCTAAGCCTATCCAAATTAGATAAGTATTGAATTATACTGATCTGGAATAGGAAATCTAGTTAGAGGAGCAGGGTT
Organism: Anolis carolinensis; assembly: GCF_035594765.1. Taxonomy (NCBI): domain Eukaryota; kingdom Metazoa; phylum Chordata; class Lepidosauria; order Squamata; family Anolidae; genus Anolis; species Anolis carolinensis. The sequence goes on along the minus strand of NC_085841.1, from coordinate 211,344,897 downwards.
ATTCCATCGCTTCTAGAACTAATCTTTGCTGTAAAGATAGGGAAGGAAAGAGTTTCTCCTTCTAATATAGACAGCGTGATTAGGGTATAGTGGTTTTATAATCACCTTTGCCTTCTGGAACCAGGGATAATTCTGCAACTAAAACCTATGGAAATTTGTTTCATTTTCTGCAACTTTAAGATCTGTGCCAGGTTTACAACCTTGTATGAATAAACATCCTTTTTTGAAGTTCTCCAGACTCAGTCGTTCAATATTTTAGGACAGCTTATAGGGATTTGCAGTTCGCCCGGATAAAGGACGGCACGTTTCAGCTTTATAGTTTTTTTTTATTGTCTGGCGGACGGCACAGTTTTGAGGACGATCAGCGGTTTTCCGCTTGAGCTAGCCTGCACGGCCATAGAGACTTTGATTTTGTTGGTCTGTTGCAGTGAAGCTTGCTGCCATTCCTTCAGCCTCTGCAGTATCCTGCTCTTCAGCTGCGGCTGTTTCTGCAATTGCACGGCTGTGCAAAACCCAGCAATCTACCCCGAGCTCCTTCGGTGGCAGGTATCGAGCCGCGGAGCTCCAGCAGCAGTCTTTGGGCTCACACAGAGGTGGTGAGTCCAGAAGCACCAGGCCGGGACCCAGATAAGCCTGGCAACTCCAAAAGAAAGTTCTGGCTGAGTCTTCACAGTGGCTAGGATCTCGGCCGGGACAGTCGCCCGGCGGTGGTGACCTGCCTCATGGTCCGGCGGTGGTGACCTGCCTCATCATCCTGCGGTGGTGACCTGCCTCATTGACCTGCGGCGGTGACCTGTCTCATCATCCTGCGGTGGTGACCTGCCTCATTGACCTGCGGTGGTGACCTGTCTCATCGTCCTGCGGTGGTGACCTCCCTTCACAGCGGGGAGGAGGCGTCTCTTCTCTCCTCCTTTCCAAAGCCAGCCTCGGTGCTCCTTCGGCGGCAGGCCTCGAGCCGCGGAGCACAAGGTGCTTGAAAATTTGGCGAAGTCGCCATTTTGGCAGTTTACGTCACTCGGGCAAGGGAGGTATCAAGTGGCAAGTTGCTGTCAGTTGGCATTTTGCAGCTTGCCTACCAAAGTTTGGCGCCAAAGGTCACAATCTTTGTAAAGTATAGTTACTTAGTGATATATATTGCTATGGTTAAGTGCTGTGAATTGTATTATATATTGAATTTGCTTTTATTGTAAATTTACTTGCAGGTATATTGCATTTGCCTTTGTTGTAAATTTACTTGCTATTAAGAATACATAATGTCTATGCAATTTCAAGATGATGCAGATGGTATACCTCCTTCTGAGGCTGAAAGTAGGAATGAAAGGCCCCAAAGGATAAAGCACCCTTCAGCCAAGATGCTAGCCCATCTAATAGATGAAAAGGAGCTCCTCCATGTGAGGTTAGGTTCGGCATCGGAGCGAATTGTAACATTAATGGACAGAATTGAGAGCTTGGGTATTACAAGGGTGCCATCCATATTACAGACAGACCTTGAAGAGACCTTCGGTATTTGGAGGGGTTTGGTGTCTAAGATAGTCCAGGTCCTCGAGCGCATTAACGCCAAGGATTCAGAGTTAGAAATAGTGAGTGTCTTAGCTGACACTAATGAGAAAGAAAATAAGGTGAGGGCAATTCTAGATGCCTTGGAATTTAGTTCTCCATCTGTTAATCTAAGGTCTGAGCCAAAAGGAAATCAGTCTTCCTTATGCAGCCATGAGACCAATCTTTTAAAATCACCTGCTGTGGCACTTAGTCTTAAGTCCAACCGCTCTAGCCAGGTATCTAAGCTAAGGGAGTGTGCATCATCTAAACATAGCCACTCTAGCAAGTCTTTGCTGCTGGGAGTGCCATCTCTTCCCTAGCTGCCTTGCACATTAAGGAGGCTGCACGTCTAGAGCTAAAGAGCAAGGTAGCGGGGGCGGAGGCTGATGCTAAGGCAGCTGATCTCACCCTTCCCTTTAAAGAAGAAGAGCAACGACTGCAAATAGAACAGGCCCGTAGACAAAGCGAAATGCAAATAGAACAGGCCCGTAGACAAAGCGAAATGCAAATGGAACAGGCCCAAAGGCAAGGTGAAATAGAAATGCTTAGAATAAGGATGGATGCTACTGCCAAAAAGGTAAGGGCTGAGACTTTGGCCAAGGCCCTAATTGAGCCACTCACAGAAGAAAATGTAAGTCAGTTGCCGAAGCAGGACCCTTCTTCCAAGGTGCTTGTGCATCTTAATAGCTTAAACAGCCAGTTTTCGGATGAGGAACAGGAAGACTTCTCTCCTTACCCAGAGCAGGGCCCCAAAGTCACTTTTGAGTTTCCTGCAGAGCAGAGCGTCATAGCGGGGAGCTCACCCTTGCCCGAGCTACCTGTGCCTCCTGCTAAATCCCTAGGTCAGTCAATCAGGGCCTCAAGGCCAAGTGCTAGTTGGCCCTTACAGACAGCTGCACAGGGAGCCACCGATTCGTCAGTGGTCGATGTCATCCCTCCAAGAGGCCAAAGGTTGACGCAAGGTGCACGGTGGGAGTCCACTCCACAACAGCAAACTCCTCAATTGTTCCCTTCGACGCCAGAGTCCCAGCTTGTCTCCATCATCAAAAGCCCCAGAAGAGATCTTAAGGACAAGGGTGTCGAAAAGTTTTCGGACAAGCCTGAGGAATTTCTTCTCTGGAAGGCCACCTTCCAGAGAGCAATCAGAGACTTAAAGTTATTGCCTGAGGAAGAACTGACTCTTCTGGCTGCATGGTTGGGCCCAGCCTCATCCACACAAGTTAAGAAGATCTACGCAGCCCACGTAGCCGATCCCGACAAAGCCCTGGAAAAGGCCTGGGCCAGGTTGCAGCAGAGGTATGGGGCCATCACAGAGATTGAAGCATCTCTTATGGACAAGCTCCAAAGGTTCCCAGCTTTGAAACTCAAAGACTTCAAACTCTTGTGGGACCTCAGCGATCTCCTTACGGAATTAGAGTCGGCCAAGGAGAATCCAGAACTGCCCGGTTTGAAGTGCCTCGATCAGCACCTGTCCCAGAGGCAGATCTTGACCAAGCTGCCCTTCACTTTGCAAGAACGCTGGGGACAGGAGGTCTTCAACTACAAGGAGGCCCACTCCCAGGCATACCCTCCATTTTCTCATTTGGTCCAGTTCATCACCAGGGCGGCCAGAGAAAGGAATGATCCGCAGACGGGCCTCCCCACCTTATACCAAGGGACCCAGCCAGAGAAGGCACCTAAAGTGGAGAAAAAACCATCCAGAGAGGCCAAAAGACCGGTTAGTGTTAAGGCTGTTGAAACTCAGCACAGGGCCAACGAATCCAAGTCAGAGGTGAAGGAGGTGCTCTGCCCCATTCACCAAAAGCCTCACAGTTTGGCCAACTGCCGGGAATTTGGCAAGAAGCCTTATAAAGAAAGACAACAGATTGTACAGAAGCTGGGCATATGTTTTAGGTGCTGTGGAGCAACTCCTCACTTTGCATCCAACTGCAAAGAGGACGTCAAATGCGCAAGGTGTAACAGCCTTAAGCATTGCACCGCGATGCACAACTCTGACGCTGTCTCCCACGCCAAAGGGGACACGTTTTCCAAAAAAGGGTCATCTACTGAAGCCACCAACACGCAGGCCGCGTCACGGATGCAGGAGGATGCTCCATCGGTCGCCTGCACTAAACTATGCTCTGACGCGCACCAGCTCAGAGTCTGCCATCCCATCTGCCTAGCAGATGTATATCCAGCCAGAAGACCTTGGCTTAAAAAGAGACTTTACGTGGCTTTGGATTCACAAAGCGACGCCTCCCTGGCGACTCCAGAGTTTTTCCAACTGTTTGACATAAAAACCCAGACGGTCGACTACACCATGTCCACCTGTGTAGGGAAGAAGAAGTTGCAGGGTCGCATAGCATCCGGCTTTGTTGTCTCCTCTTGTGACCAGAAGAGACTGTTCGAGTTACCAGACCTCATTGAGTGTTCCTCTATTCCCCGGAACAAAAGGCAGATTGTCACCAGAGAAGTCGTGGAAGCCCATCCTCACTTGCGAAAGCTGAAGAACGCCTTACCTGCTTTCCGTCCAGATGTGGACATTGCCCTTCTGCTTGGTGCGGACTGTCCGAACTTGTTCTATGTGAACGACCAAGTTAAGGGACCTCCAGGGGCGCCCATTGCTCAGCTGCTACCACTAGGCTGGACAGTTACAGGCCCAGTGTGCATAAATAGGATGCACCCTCCATCGTCGGTGGGCACTCGTCAAGCGCACGTGCTTCAAGGCAGTCGCCCCACACTAATGCATAGCTGTTTGAGTCATATCTCGGTCTATTGTCAGGGGATAACACCAGAGTATTCTTCCATCTTTGAAGTCTCCGAAAGGGATGAAACTACAGCGCTTTCCAAAGATGAACAGAGGTTTTTAGAGATCATGAACTCTCAAGTTTCCCGGAGTCCAGAGGGAAATTGGATAGCCCCTCTGCCTTTTAAAGCAGAAAAACCCACTTTGCCAAACAACAGGCATGTGACAGAAAATAGACTCTGGTCACTGAAGAAGAAGATGCAGAAAGACCCCAAGGTAAAGGAGCAAATCGTTGGCTTTATGGAAGACATGTTCCAAAGTAACTACGCCGAGGTCTCTGATCAAAGTGAGGTCAATGAAGTCAATTTTCCATCAGCCTTTTCTCCCACCGATAATACAGAATTGCCCGAGTCCGTTCCAGAGGTGAAAGTTTGCAAGATGACCACAGAAATCAAGATGGGCCAAAGATCTTGCCTGGAACCACACCGTTTTGAATGTTTTTCGGAGTGGCACAGTCTTCTTAGAGCAGTTGCTAGGCTTATACATCGTTTAGCTTGCAAAGATAGTGAGCCTTTACAGGTCCAGGATATGATAAAGGCTAAGAGCGTCATATTCAAGTCAGTACAGAGATCTGCTTTCAAGCAGGAAATAGCTAGGCTAGAGCAAGGGCTCAACATCCCTAATCAAAGTCTTCTAAATGAGTTAAACCCATTTCTAGACAAGGAGGGTATTTTGAGAGTTGGAGGAAGGTTAGCCAAAGCTAAACTCAAGGCGTGCATAAAAAACCCCATCATCATACCCCCTAATAGTCACACTGCATTGCTGCTCGTTCGGCATCACCATGAAAGGATCCATCATCAGGGTAGAACTCTAACTGAGGCAGCCCTTAGAAATGAAGGTCTGTGGGTAGTTAATGCCAAAAGGTTGGTCAACAGTTGTATTTTCAAATGTGTTAAATGCAGGCGCCTTAGGCGAAACTGTCAAAGTCAGTTGATGGCAGAACTACCTCAGGATAGGACTTTGACAGACCCACCCTTTTCCCATGTGGGAATCGATGTGTTTGGTCCTTGGGAGGTTGTCACTAGGAAAACCAGGGGTGGTGTTGTAAATAACAAGAGGTGGGCAGTTTTGTTTACTTGTTTAGTAATACGAGCTGTCCATATAGAAGTCATAGAAGGGATGGACACTTCATCATTTTTAAACGCATTAAAAAGGTTCATAGCCCTCAGAGGGCCAATTAAGTCAATTCGGTCGGACTGTGGCACCAATTTTGTAGGTGCGACCAAAGAACTCAATTGTGTGTCTAGGTTTGGGAGAGACCCAAAGGTTCAGAACTTTACGAATACTGAACAAATTATGTGGACTTTCAATGTTCCTCACGCCTCCCACATGGGTGGTGTTTGGGAGAGGATGATTGGTATTAGTCGCAAAATCCTTAATGCCATGCTTTTGAGTCATAGGTCATTGACGCATGATGTTTTGGTGACACTTATGGCGGAAGTTACCGCAATTATCAACAACCGGCCGCTGGTTCCCCTTACCAGTGACCCTGAGAACTTACAACCACTGACTCCTGCACTTATTTTGACACAAAAGGTGCCAGGATGGAAGGACATCATGTTGCCAGTTCCGGACGGAACTCACCGTGCCCTGTGGAAACAGGTGCAGTCCTTGGCCAACCACTTTTGGAAAAGGTGGAAAGCTGAGTACTTAAGCCAGCTTCAAGCTAGAAGAATCTGGCAAAGCCCACAGGACAACATTGAGGTTAACAACGTTGTGTTGTTAAAGGACAAAGACTTGCCCCGCCATGCATGGCCCATGGGCATTGTATTAAAGACCTTTCCTTGCCCGGATGGTAAGGTCAGGAAAGTTCAATTAAAGACTTGCAACAGAGACAAAGTGTCCATTTTGGACAGACCAATTAGTGACCTCGTGTTGCTTATTGGAGATGTTTAAAGTTCTAGTGTTTGTATTGTCATATGTGCAAAGGTGTTTGTATGTTTTTGAGTGGTAAATTCCCACATCCTGGGAATTTAAGCGGGGAGTGTTCCGTCCCCCAGGACGATGGTTTGCCTTACTTATTGGTCGTTTGTTTGTTTTCCCTCCTTTGCATTTTGTTTCAGCCTCTGGCTGCAAAAGCCCAGGAAAGGTGGCTTGAAGTCTGCAAGAGCTGGCTGCAGTTTTTTTTGCAATGATTGGTCAAAGAGTACAACATCTTAGGACCGCCCTTTTTACCAGGGTCTAGTCTCCATTTTAGAGTTTCATTCTGGCTATAGTCTTCCAACGTGCTGGAGCTGTGCAAGGCTAACTGGGACAAATCATCCTCAAAACCAGGCCAATCTAAGCCTATCCAAATTAGATAAGTATTGAATTATACTGATCTGGAATAGGAAATCTAGTTAGAGGAGCAGGGTTATTCCATCGCTTCTAGAACTAATCTTTGCTGTAAAGATAGGGAAGGAAAGAGTTTCTCCTTCTAATATAGACAGCGTGATTAGGGTATAGTGGTTTTATAATCACCTTTGCCTTCTGGAACCAGGGATAATTCTGCAACTAAAACCTATGGAAATTTGTTTCATTTTCTGCAACTTTAAGATCTGTGCCAGGTTTACAACCTTGTATGAATAAACATCCTTTTTTGAAGTTCTCCAGACTCAGTCGTTCAATATTTTAGGACAGCTTATAGGGATTTGCAGTTCGCCCGGATAAAGGACGGCACGTTTCAGCTTTATAGTTTTTTTTTTATTGTCTGGCGGACGGCACAGAACTGATCCAACATGATGTTTCTTATGTTCCCAGTTCTCTCTGCCTCATTTCCTGGATTGGCATTATCTTGCTCCATCTTTCCTCTCATCCTACAAAGATTTTTTGGTTGTTTATTTTGAGTGCCCTGTGGCAGAAAGTCCAGATTACTTCAGCCTTCTATATGAGAAGTTTTCCAACTCAGTGCTTTAAGTCTCAGATTATATCTCCTTATCCACTTGATGGATTCAGAGTCAGGTATCAGCAGGACTCTCTGTCTTATTAACAGAGCTGAAATTAGTTTGATTTAGTGGCTAAGGCAGTTTTTTGTATATTTGCAGGAATGTGATAGACTAGTCCAAGTGCTATAGATTTAGCTTAGCTCTTTAAAATAAGTACAGTAGAGTCTCGCATATCCAACGTAAACGGGCCAGCAAAATGTTGGATAAGCGAATATATTGGATAATAAGGAGAGATAAAGAAAAAGCCTATTAAACATTAAATTAGGTTATGATTTTACAAATTAAGCTTTGCCTTGCCTATGTGCTAATGATAGTCTGTTTTGATACATTTCTTGACAACTAAGATGTAGTAACAGCTTATTTCTGTTTTATCATTTTTGAAAGTGGAAACTTCTAAATTGCAAGATCACATGGATTCAACAGTTTTAGTGCATTTTAAAAGATTATCATTTGAAAGTAGGTTATTAGCTCTGTGAGTTAAAAATGGAAGCAGTGTTTTTAATGTTTATTATGGAGAGTGAGGAAACCAATTTCTTGCAGTCCATTGATCCCACGTCTCCTGTTTTTCTTAATTAAAAAACACACCTGTATCATAGATTCATGCCAAAATGAGACTCAATAATAAAATTCAAGAATCAGCAAATTATACTCTTCCCTCAATAGAAATGGTGTATCTACAGTAGAGGGAGGGATGCATTTCAGAAATCCGAGTAGAAGTTTTCTGCCTCTGGGCTCATAACAGGCCACACCAACACTAAGAATGAAACCAAAAATGCCCCAAAGTCTTTAAAAAACTTTTTGGGAAGTGTTTTACAAAACAAAATGAGGGTTGGGTTTTTTTGGCAATTATTTTTGAGGAAACTGTGACTCACAAATCAAGAGGGGTTTCATGTGACTTATCTGCAACAAATGGTCCAGCCATAATATACCATGTTGTGGTCTAGACCTCATTGGAGTATCAATTTCTCCTCGAAGAATGGGAAGACAGGTGGATGCTTTTTTGTTTTGTCTATCAAGCCCGAACCATGGTTATGATGACTTGAACACTACAGCACATTTTAAAAGAGTGCAGCCATCCAGCAAGGTTCAAGTAGGTAACCAAATTCTTGATTTGCTGTTTCTTGATACAGAACAGAGATTTTTTTTTTTTACCAATAACAAGAATACTGACAAAACACAATGGGCCCTTAAGCTTTAACCCCAAGTGACTAATGATATGAGAAGGATTTCTAGTTAAATGGTGCAAATTTGTCTCTGTGTCAGAAGGGTCAGAGTCTAATGAAATATTGCTGTGAGTCTAAAAGAATATGACTGTGCATGTGGTGAAAATAAAGTGGCAGCTGGTGATCATTCTCTACTGATGTGAGGATTGTTCCTGGGGCACTAGCAAACACGTCTGCTAATTTCACACTCCTTGAGCCAACTGTTAGTGACAAAAACACAAGTAGTCAATAAGGCAGAAAGCTATGATACATGATCTATCTGACTCCAGCCTTCTCTTCCATTTCTCCCTTCCCACCTGACATGTTAAGAACGGACAAATCTGTCATGTTGGCTTTCTCTTACATTTCTTAAGTTCTTTCTGACACAAGTACAAAGAATCTTGTGAATTTGGGGAAGTTCTTGACAAAATTCAACCAAATTCAATTTTGCCACTTGGAAACTAGGGACTATCATTCCCAGAATCTTCTAGTCAGCATGCTTGTGCAAAGGAATAAGATCCCCCAGCTTTGTTCTCAGTATAGAAAGAATAATTTTATACCTGCCTACCATGTATCTGTTAAAGATATGGTGTTTGCAAAAAAACAAAACAAAACAAAAAAACCCCCGGATATGGCAGCCCTAATTCAGCAGCAACAAACAGCAACAAAATTTTATTTATATACCACTGTATCTCCCGTAGGGACTCAGGGAGGTTTACACATGGTAAGGAGCGACTTGAGAAACTGCAAGTTGCTTCTGGTGTGAGAGAATTGGCAGTCTGCAAGCACGTTGCCCAGGGGACGCCCAGATGTTTTGATGTATTTACCATCCTTGTGGGAGGCTTCTCTCATGTCCCCGCATGGAGCTGGAGCTGATAGAGGGAGCTCATCCACACTCTCCCCCGGTTGAATTCGAACCTGGCAACCTTCAGGTCAGCAACCCAACCTTCAAGTCACAAGGCTTTAACCCACTACACCATCGGGGGCTCCTACTATAGTGCTGATATATCAGGAATGTTTTTCCATGTGGTTGTGTCTTCAAAGACATTTCTAAATCATGTCAATATTGTTAATGTCAGGCTCAAAGTGGATAATAAGTATTTGTTTATAACCAGATAGGTGGGATGCTCTTTTTACTAGAAGAGTAGAATGCTGCAGATGTTGCACATATAGTTAGTGATGCAGGACATATTTATGTTACAGTACAAATGACACAGCCCCAAATCAACATATCTATCTAGGATATGATTTCCTAAGGCAGGTCTTTTTGGGAAGTTGTGAAATGGCAGCATATTATTTTATGATGAAACTAGCTGTGCCTTGCCACGCGTTGCTATGGCCCATTGGAATTGCACTGAATAGCTCCGATTTTTGGTTTTTTTTAGGCCCTGTGGAGGTTCGTGACATGATATTTTGTGGTTTCAACCTTGAGGCGTGGATGATGGATTGTGTTGTGAAATTTCGAGGTTGGGGGGTGTTTATTTTTGTTGTTTTGCTCGGTGCCAGGATTCCATCACTCTTTTATATATATAAGATATATAAGATATAAAAATTAATATGAATAAGTAAATAATGGTGTAAACATTATATCGATTATCTATTACCCATTATTATCCCTTTTGTACTGCCAGGGAAAGAAGAAGTACAACAACTGGCACTGTTTATATTGTGATACAATATGACCCCTGTATCCAAGAGGGATGTATTCCTGGATTTCACATGGATATGTGAACCTGGGGATAATAGTGAACCCTGTTGAAATGAAGGACTTCCAGTGTAGGAATCATGCTGGAAAACCTAGAAAATGGCTTGGATGGATATATTTTGTCAGATGTGAGGAAATGAAATCATGGATATTGGTCCCAGGGATATGGGGGTTATACTGTATTATCTTCCTTAAATATCAAAATAACTTAATTGACATGTGGTTACTTGATTTATGGGTGTGAGTAGTATTTATTACTCTGTCAAGCAACAAAATAACTTGATTTATCAGTTTCCAAGATTATGACGTACTCTAGCATGGCTAATAGCCAGACTCTAAAAGGATAGGATGGATGGGGACACCAAAATGAGGAAACAGGGACAGTGCTTGCCAAGATGATATCCTTATGCTAATCCTTTGATTTTTTTTTAACAAATTGAACACTATATTTACATCCATCTATACCCAGCTACTGCATTTTTTTTGGCCCGTTTCATTAGAATTGCAAGATATTGCACATATATAATTTTTATTGCCTTGCCTCCGATTTGAATATGCTCATGGCCCCAGGCTATTGATATCGGTTCTGAGTATGTTTTTATAGTATTTTATATGCCTTATGATTTTATATGTTCACATATTTTAGATGTAGCTATGTTTTGTATTTTATTGTGTATTACTGGGCTTGGTCCCCATGTAAGCTACCCCGAGTCCCTTCGGGGAGATGGGACAGGATACAAGAATAAAGTTGTTATTGTTGTTTTTAGAGCTATTGTTGTTATGGGAGTAAAGGCTGGTGATCCCAAAGAGAAGTGGAATGTGTAGTAGACAGAGAGTATGCAGATACTCAATGTATGTGAATCATAAAAGTGAACATTTTATTAGAGCTGAAGATAAACATTGCTTCTATTTAGTCTATAGATATTCTTGCAGACCAAGTGCTGCTACACCCAGAAAGGTCTTCTTGAGTGACTTAATGCATGATAATAAACCAAATCAATTGGAATGGCAGCAGAACTGAAATTAATTAACTCAGGTGATTTTGTTTCATAGAACTCACTGGTCCACTTCTAATCTTATTTTTCTTTATGTTTGTTTAGTTTTCAGAGGATACTTAGTTCGGAAAAACTATGCAAGAATAAAGAGCAGCCTTGGCTATTCTTCTGATATGGAGTCAATGAGTTTTGCTTCCAGTATGAGTTGTGAAGAAAACTGGTAAGTGTTACTTAATGCAACTAAGGAATGCTGAGAAGAAAAAAGCCTGAGATCATAATGGTGCTAGTCTTAGGGCCCTGTCATAATATACAATGACCTCTTTAGGCCCTGTAGATGTGCCAAGTTATGTTGTTGTTGTTGTTTTGGATCTGGCTAGGGACACATATAGCCAGAGGCTTTTGTGCTGGTCCTACTCTCCACTGCCTACAAAATGGCCACAGAAAAGGAAGGCGAATCCTATGGGAGGAGACATGAGAGACTGGACATAGTTCTTCCTGGTCAGAACATCTTCCCATCTGGCATCAGAGCCTATAGTTTTGACAGCCTTTTGTATATTTTAACCTCTTCTGTTTTTTATCTTTTTAAAAAAAATCTGTATCTCTTTTGATTTTTTGGAAGTAGACTTGGGTCACAACCAATGTAGAAAAATGGGCTTAAAATTACATCAGTGAACAAATAGTCTGGAAAATGTGGCATCTTCCTATAGCTGCTGTTATGTTTACAAGCTGCTTATTATCTTTACACAGCATGACTTGACACATTTTCAAGTTATGTCACACATTCCATCTGGATTTAGTATGAATACCTGCTCTTATTTAAGAAAAGTGGCAAGACATCATCTCTTAAATCTGGGATTTAAATAGTTTGATAGTTGTATTGTTTTACATTGTTCTTAGTGCTTTGTTGGTGTCTGTTTCATTGCTAGTCAACCTGGCCACTATTTTCTGTTGGGATATAAACAGAATAATAACTTTTCTGATTTTGTTTCATATAATAAAAGTCTAACCTCTCTATACAGCTGTTATTAATCATAAGACTGTTGAGTCACATAGGAAATGGGAAGCATGATGAATAATACTGTGGGATTAATTTACTTGCTTTTGATATCTCCATGTGGCCCCATTGATACAGTAGAAAGTAGTGTTAGGCCAACATTCAGTTCAAAGCTTCACTCAGACAGCTTGCAATGCCAGCAAATTAATGGTAAAATTAAAATGCTATAACCAGTCAGCTGACATAATGTCATTGTGACATGTAGTTGTAGAGTCGTGTTTCAAAAAGCCTGGGGAACATCTATCTAGTCAAATAATTGTGCCATTGTTGAGTTACATTAACCTTTGCTTTGTCCTTTTAGGATGTTGTCATTTTCTCCTGTAGTTGGTTTACATGTGAGACAGTGGTTCATATTAATAGCTGTTATTCAGTATCTGCCTCCATAAAGAAAGTGGGAAATTAACATAAGAAGATTTCTTCTCGACTGGATCAAAGGCACATGTAGATCTGCATGGGGTTCCCAATAGTATCCAACAATATCAAACTTCACTAAAAATGCAATGGAACCAACAGGGACCTGGCTCTATCTAGTCCCCAACAAAAGTTGTGTATTGGACTACAGCTCTGGAAAACAGATCCCCACTTGGCCATGAAAATCCACTAGGGAACTTGAACAAGTTACATTCTTTCAGCCTCAGAGGAAGCTACCTCTGAGCAGATCTTGATGAGAAAAAAAAAACATCACAATAAGGTTTCTATAAATTGAATGTGACTTAAAAGTACACATCAACAACAACAATCAACAAGGTACAGAGTCTGCTGAAAGAGGAGAATCTGGGTGGAAATGGATAGAATTGATTAGGACCTTGGACAGATCATTGCCTGACAGCTTGTCATTCCATACAAAGGGAGCTGAAGTAAGAGTCTCAGTGGGATGGAAAGGCCATGTAAAGACTGGCAGCTCAAGATAATATTAGAGGCTGAACAAGGAGAAAGTTCTCTGAGGCTGGATCTACACTAGCAAAATAATTTGTCCTTACCACAATCATGGTCCTGTTTGAAGACATCATTCCTCCATTTTTAAAATGAAAGCACTTATTTTAGAAGCCTTAGGGCAAGCCTCTTCAACCTGCAGCCCTCCAAGTGTTTTTGGATTTCAGCTCCTAGAAATCCTGACCATTTAATACATTGTCTAGGGCTTCTGGGGGTTGGAGAATCAAACACCTGGAGGTTGAAGAGGCCTGCCTTAGGGCTTTGGTGTGTGTGTGTGTGTGTTTAAAAAAACATTTTATTTTCCGTTTCTAGGAGAACTGACTTTTTTACATATGTGCCTGTGGCCTGAATGTATAATGAAACTGGGATGGTAGTTGAATTGTGGGACAAGTTGGTGGGTCCAGCAGGCATGATGTAACCATTGTTCGATGTATGTATGCAGATAACTGCATATTCAAATAACTGAAAACTCACATGGTTTCTAAAGTAGAGGAGTCCCTTCAGATATTTGAATATGTGGAGATGCATGCATACATATTACCAAGGTAATCCCCCTTTGGGACCCTTCCCAATATGAGTTTTGACCACCTCCCATATCCAAAGGTTTGAGGTCTTCTGCTCATTGGAGTATGTGTGTGTTGTTTTATTAAATATTTATTATTTTATTAATTTTTATCAAATACAACAATATCTGCACATTAGTGAGGGTTAGGGATACCCGGCTGAAGGAAGGAAGGGGCATTGGGACACCTTTCCCCCTTCAGATGGGAAAATATATAGACATTTCAGGCTCAGTATTATCTATAAAGATTTTCAACCTTAAGTTCCCAAGCATTGTGGAGCTACCAATTCCCATCTTCCAGGTCCACCACAGCCAATTATTAAAGGTGCTAGGAGATGTTGTTTAGCCATGTCAGAATCTCAAGAACTAGTATTTTACATTTATTTACAGTGGCTCTCCAGGATCCCAAGCAGATACATCTGAAGATGCCAGGAATTGAACCTGGAATCTTCTGCATACAAAGCATATGCTCTAAACCAGGGGTCCCCAAACTTTTTAAACAGGGGGCCAGTTCACGATCCTTCAGACCATTGGAGGGCCGGACTATAGTTGGCCACCAAGCAATAATAATTAATACCAATAATAATAATAATAATAATAATAATAATAACAACAACAACAATAATAGAGGATTGGAAGAGACCTTTTGGGCCATTGAGTCCAATCCCCTTCTGCCTTTGTGCACCGAAAAGCACAAGCAAAGCACCCCTGACAGATGGCCACCCAGCCTCAATGTTAATACAGTAGAGTCTTGCTTATCCAACGTAAACGGGCCGGCAGAACGTTGGATAAGCGAATATGTTGGATAATAAGGAGAGATTAAGGAAAAGCCTATTTAACATTAAATTAGGTTATGATTTTACAAATTAAGCACCAAAACATCAAATTTGACAGAAAAAGTAGTTCAATACACAGTAATGCTATGTAGTAATTACTGTATTTACAAATTTAGCACTAAAATATCATGATTATTGAAAACATTGACTACAAAAATGCATTGGATAATCCAGAACGTTGGATAAGCAAGTGTTGGATAAGTGAGACTCTACTGTAATAATAATAATAATAATAATAATAATAATAATAATAATAATAATAATAATAAAGAGGATTGGAAGAGACCCCTTGGGCTATTGAGTCCAACTGCCTTCTGCCTTTGTGCACTAAAAGCACAAGCAAAGCACCCCTGACAGATGGCCACCCAGCCTCAATGTTAATAATAATAATAATAATAATAATAATAATAATAACAACAACAACAACAACAACAACAACAACAAGGGTTGCAAGAGAAGAAGAGACCCCTTGGGCCATTTAGCCCAACCCCCTTCTCCCCTTGTGCCGTGGGGGCCAGGTAAATGGCTTCAATGGGCCGCATCCGGCCCCCGGGCCTTAGTTTGGGGACCCCTGCTCTAAACAATGGGCCTTCTCTTAATTTGAATATACATGAAGATGATTCTTAAGATAATTATCTCCTAAACAGTTCAGTGATTAAATATAAAAATTAGCACTTTGAATTGTTCTCTGAAACAAATAGGCAAAACAGGGCAGCTGGTATAATATCTAAGTTTTGTTTTCCACTCTGCCAACTTTTTGGCAACCATATCCTAAAGCAGTTGAAACTTCTAAACCAATTGAAATGATCTCCAAAACAGCCTCATACAGTGTGCATTGCTGTAGTCAAGACTGAGGCCTTTTCTACACTGCCATATAATCCAGATGATCAAAGCACATAATCCAGATTATCTGATTTGAACTGGATTATATAAGTCTACACTGCCATATAATCCAATTCAAAGCAAATAATCTGGATTTTATAGGGTAATGTAGAACGGGCCTCATATATATTTTCTTTTATGTCTCTCTTCCTGTAAAATGGAGATTTCTATGCACAGTTCCCATCAAATATTAGGACAAGTAAGAGTTATCAGCTATTGTTGTACATAAGTAGATGAATGTGTGAATGCTGTTTTCAAACAAATAGAAGACCACCTGTTTTCATTACTAAGATTAATTTCCGATAGTGCATATGATCTAACAAAATGGCTCCTCTTTAAATACACTCAAACCTTTTTTTTATCAACAAGACACTGAGCCTATTTTGAATGTTACTTATTCAGAACAGATATTTGAAGCATTACAAAACAAATCACAGGAAAAAAATTGTGCAACTATGCAAGAAGCAGTATTTAGATCCTGAGATAATTTTAAAAAGTTGGTTCCAACACTAATTTGGGGTAATTTTCCCTTCCCTCAAAAGTCTCCATTTTTCTCATATGGTTCAGGAGTTCATTATCACAAGCCACCAGAGAGGCTTTCAGGGAGGAGAGAGGAGAGGCTCTTCTCGCATTAATTTGTACATTGGAATCTCGATCATGCCTACACAGAATGATTTTGCCTTTGTAAAGTTCTACTCAAGAAACTTAAAAGATGGGAAAGAAGAAATACTGCATAGAAGAATAATGCAAAGAACCACCATGTCTGGCATCTATCTATCTTTCTTTCATCCCTTCTTTCCTTCCTTCCTTCCTTCTTTCCATCCTTCTTTCCTTACTTCCTTCTCTCCTTCCTTCTCTCCTTCCTTCCTTCCTTCCTTCCTTCCTTCCTTCCTTCCTTCCTTCCTTCCTTCCTTCCTTCCCGTTTTGTGTTGAATACACATTCTGACCAAAGAAATGGTTTTACCTGATTTTCAGAAGCCCTACCAATCCCAAATGATTCATGTTCAAAAATTGCTTATATTTTCATTCAAAAGAGAAATGGTCGATTTTGAAAAGCTGTAGGTTAGAGGGATAATACCCTGCACTCAGCATTTCTTTAGGTTTTATAGAAAATGCCTAATTCTGCCAAAGCTGCTTCTATGAGCAGAATGCTGTTGTACATCAAAATGCAGTTCCAATTTCCTGCCTATCCAAAATGCACAAGATGGTGGGTTTGGATCTGAACAATGCAGCCCATCAGTATTCACCGACTGGAAGCACAGAAGTGCAAACTCAATGGCAAAAATCAATGAGCAAATGATTGAATGTGTTGTCGAAGGCTTTCATGGCCGGGATCACAGGGTTGTATGTTTTCCGGGCTGTATGGCCATGTTCCAGAAGTATTCTCTCCTGACGTTTCACTCATATCTATGGCAAGCATCCTCAGAGGTTGTGAGGTATGGAGAAACTAAGCAAGGAAGGTTTATGTATCTATGGAAGTTCTGGGAGGGGGGAAGAACTCTTGTCTGTTGGAGGCCAGTGTGAATGTTGTAATTAATCACCTTTGTTAGCCTTAAATGGCCTTCCCAGCCTCTCATCCTGGCCTGGGGGAATCCTTTGTTCAGAGTCGTTAGCAGCCCCTGATTGATTCCTGTCTGGAATTTTTCTGTTTTCAGAGTGCTGCTCCTTATTTACTGTCCTGATTTTGGAGTTTTTTTAATACTGGTAGCCAGATTTTGTTCATGATTGAATGTCTGAAACCTACCAATGAGCCAGTGACTGTGGTTGTAAACAACAGCCTTAAATTTATCAGTCTGGTTTGTAGGCTATGTAGCTTTGATAAGAGCTGTCTGCAAAGTTATATGGAACAGGTGGATATTTTGAAGGCCATTTGACATTTTTGAAGGACACAGAATCCTGAAGTGCAAATGGCCTTCAAATCATGGCAGAAAAACCGATAGTCAAATTTCAGAGTCACCAAACTTAATGTGCCATCTAATGTCATCAAATGAAGAATTGTAGTAAAGTTTGGGATTTGACCAGTCAATTCATTTCAGTGTCTCCTGAATAAATGTTTTGGTTTTCTATGTGTTTGCTCAAAAATCCACATTTATGAACTAATTACGATATTTAGGCATAAATACATTCTAGAATGTATATTTTTGAACTGATCTTGACCAAACATGATGTTGAGACTTAAATTGGCAGCCTGAACATTTTTTGTGTAAATTTGAAACTAAACACCCAACTTCAGCTTCTTACAAAAAATGTGGGTTTTCCATGGAACCTGATGTACAAAGGTGATGTTTTATTCATACGTATTTTATTCATCATTTAAGTTTCTTAATGTATTTATATATCTAGTAATAGTAGTAACTGTTGTTGTTTACTACTACTACTACTACTTTGTTGTACGCATAAGCCAGGCTGCCTGGGGATGATAACTATAAGCAAGTTTCTTATATTGCTATGACTAAGCCGGCATATCTCAGTGAAATCACCATTCCACTAGAGATGAAAGTCATGCATTATAATTAATATAGCATCCATTCCTTCACCTCTGAATAAACTGAGGTAAGAAATAATCACTGTATGGATCATGGTTGCATTTGTTTGTCCTAGGCCTCTCTGAAGTGTCTGCATACTTGAGTTTGTCAGAATCTATCTGTAAAGCATATATATATATATATATATATATATATATATAGAGAGAGAGAGAGAGAGAGAGAGAGAGAGAGAGAGAGAGGTGTTGTGACTCAGCTGGAACCTCAGAGTGACTCTGATGGGGATTATGAGATTCAGGTTCAGAGTGTCCCTGTTGTAGAAGATGGGGAACAGAGAGTTTTCCCCACAGCAGGGAATGATGTTGATGGTACTGAAACTAGCCAGGTGCAAATTGACTCAAAAAAGGAGGACAGTTCTCAGTCTGATAGCAAGCAGGCATACGCTAATGAGCAGGTTGACCATGATTGAACAGAATCTCTAGATCGAGCTGACCATTTGGAATTCAGGGTTTGAAGGAGTGTGAGAATAGCAAATAAGAAGGAAGTCAGAGGCCAAAGAAATGCTTTCATGCTTTGCAAAGGGTATTGAAACAGTGTGTTGGGAGATAAATCTTTGTCAAAGCAACTTTTTGCTCAAGCCAAGAAGCAAGCTCTCGTTTTCCTGGATTATCTTGCAGCCTTTGTGTGTTCATGTTCATGGGGCTTTGCCATGCTCTAATGGGACTTTGTTTATTCCTTATGATTTCTTGGATTATTCTCTAAAGCCTTGTTTTGTAACAATCTTTTGGAACTTTACTTTTGCTTTTAAAGAACTATTTATTTTCTATTTCCTAATAAACTACAAAAGACTTCAACCTGTGTGCAGCCTGGTGTATTATATAGCAAGGTGAAACTAAACTGAGGTGCGACAGTAGGGAGAGGGAAAGTGTGAGTGTATTACACAGTACAGAGAGAGGAAAGGAGAAAAGAGGATCCACATTTCTGTCAGTACCCACAGATTTTGATGATTAATGAAACAACATATGCCAAATCACATCTGATTATGATTGTTCTGTTCTGTATGCCTTAAAGAACCACATGGCATATTAAAAATTATGAGAATATATATAGGTATGGAGATCATACATATTTAAGGCATCTTGTTGTACATTCTCAACATCTCTTTTGTTGAGAAATAGGCTGAAGCTGTACAATCTGGATCCAGATCTGGTTGATGGATTTCCTAAGATTGGTGGTCATAAACCTTTTCTGATCCAGGACCCATTTTAACTATAGTTTGAAGAAGGCCTCTGTGTGTGTGTGTATAAGAGAGAGGGGGGGGGGGGGGTTGCCTCAGGAGGCAGATACTGGAGGATGGCTGGATCATTCCTCACTCCTTCCCTGCCGTTCCTCCTGATCTCCCCTCCTGATCTCCTTTGCTGTTTTACTTTGTGCATCCTGGACACCTAAACAAGCCTTCAAGCACCAAAGAGGATGTTATCCCGTTGCCAATCTATTCAGCTTTGGTACATGGTATGCGAAGAGCAACCACCTTGCCCTTTGCTGCAAGCAGTAAAATTCCTCAGACTGGTCTTGAGTTTTCAACATAAGAAAACCCAAAAAGGGCTTTCAGCATAAGAAAACAGCATAAGAGAACTTTTTAAATTGTCCCTGGTCATTTGGCCATTTCCCTCTTTTTCCTGTGCAGCCAGGTCTCGTAGGACAGGAATCCTGCAGTTGAAAAAATTACAGGAGAATTCCCGCAGGAAAGGGAGGTACAGTAGAGTCTCACTTATCCAAGATAAACGGGCTGGCAGAACCTTGGATAAGCAAAAATCTTGGATAATAAGGAGGGATCAAGAAAAAAGCCTATTAAACATAAAATTACATTATGATTTTACAAATTAAGCACCAAAACATCATGTTTTTAGACCCGGGCTGTGGCGCAACAAATCACTCTGACTAAAAGGTCATGAGTTCGAGGCCAGCTCAGAGCCCGTGTTTGTCTTTATCTTTGTTCTATGTTAAGGCATTGAATGTTTGCCTTATATGTGTAATGTGATCTGCCCTGAGTCCCCTTCGGGGTGAGAAGGGCGGAATATAAATACTGTAAATAAATAAATTTTACAAGAAATTAACAGAAAAATAATGTTATGTAGTAATTACTGTATTTACGACT
Source organism: Anolis carolinensis (assembly GCF_035594765.1). Lineage (NCBI taxonomy): Eukaryota > Metazoa > Chordata > Lepidosauria > Squamata > Anolidae > Anolis > Anolis carolinensis. Next base: position 211,324,839 of record NC_085841.1, on the reverse strand, counting down.
TTAGCACCAAAACATTGCAACATTTACTACAAAAAAAATGACTACTAAAAGGCAGACTGCCTTGGATAATACAGAACCTTGGATAAGTGAAGCTTGGATAAGTGAGACTCTACTGTACCAGCTTGTCCTATAGGGATAAGAAATAGACTGCCTTCTGGAATTCTCTCTGTCAACTGCAGTGTGTAGGTGTTCTGTGCGAATGTAACACACTATAACCCAGGATTTGTTCCCAGATTATCTGGCAGTGTAGACTCATATAATCCACAACATATCTCATGCAAACCTCTGAGAGTATGTGAAATAAGCAATAAATTAAATATTTTTAAAAATATAAATAAAAGGTTTTCATGAGGTATGTTGTGTCCCCATACATGTCGTTATTACAATTCATGTATGTGTCTTTATGTCTTATAACGGGTTGATTTTACCTCTGGTTTGCTGATAAAACTGAATTACTGGGTTGCAAGATTTGTTTTTTTCGTGTCAGGAGCAACTGGAGTTGCTTCTGGAGTGAGAGAATTGGCCGTCTGCAAGGACGTTGCCCAGGGGACGCCCGGATGTTTTTGATGTTTTTACCATCCTTGTGGGAGGCTTCTCTCATGTCCCCGCATGGAGCTGGAGCTGATAGAGGGAGCTTATCCGCACTCTCCCCGGGTGGGATTCGAACCTGGCAGCTTTCAGGTCAGCAACCCAACCTTCAAGTCACGAGGCTTTTATCCCCTAGGCGACCGGAAGCTCCGGTTGCAAGATGATGCATGTCTAAAGAGTATGTCACCAACATGAAATGTTTGGAAAACTCTGCTCTAGCAAATGAGTAGAGGAATCTCCCTGTTGTTAAAGAGAGGATTGGTTTCTCCCAGCTGATACGCAGTTTGTAGTGGCAAGGAAAGACTCTCTCTCCTGTAGTTCAGTTTTGTCTTGAGTGGCATTTCAAAAGCGGAGCAGATAATTTACATTCACATGATGGTAGCATTTATCATTTCAACTTATTCTACATTTTCTCTAAACAAAGTATTACAATACATCTCACTGTACCTGTCAAGATCTAATAGATGCTTCAAAGAACATGATACATTGAGCACATGCAAAACCTTTCCCACACCAGATCAAAGGAAGCAGCGGCACTTGTATTTTAACAATGGCATAGCTGAAAGGATTGATGGATTTTAAAAAATCAGATGCAGTACATTGCACAATATCTCTGGTAGCCAGAAACAACAGCACAGTAATGCCAAATAAAATTATTCATAATTGATATTCCTTAATAAATATACCCACTGAAACTAAACATTGATAGAAATTATTTCTTACATGAAATCAATCCTGTACATGTTTATTGACAATGTTCAGTGGGACCTACTTCTAAGAAAATGTACATGGAACTGCAATCCTTGACTCAATTTTGACTATTAGTTTCTAAAACCAAAGTCAAAAATGTAGAATCATATAAGCACATTTAGGAAGATGTATAGTGGCTAGACAACTGGACTGGCATTATTTGTCTATGTTAAAAATAATATAAACATTACATTTTAAAAATGCAGAGTAATCATGTGTTCTCTAATTGTTCCTTTCTACTGCACTTCCCCACACTATTATATAGGCTTCAATATACGTTTGAGGTGAAGGAAAGCAGGAGGAGAAGAAAAACACCTTCCATTTCCCATCAGTTGCATCTAAGCCATAGATAGGTGAGAAGGAGTGAGGGAGAAAAGATTTAAGGCTGGCCTAAGACATTTTGCTGCCAAAAGTGGTGGACTGAGTGGGGGAAATATTCCCTCCTGCCCATATTATAATCAGCTAGCTGTGCCCAGCCACGCGTTGCTGTGGCTTACGGGAATCATTTGTTGACCAGGTGGAATAACAGTAAATAGCCTTTCAGCCTCAAAGCCTGGCCGTTTTATTCTTATGTGAATCCTTGTTTGGTGAACTGGAATACAATGGAATAGGCTTGCTGCTTGGAAGGATGGGTACTTACGTTCTGGGGGAATGGTTTTTTGGCTAATTTGAATTGCACTGAATAGCCTTGCTGCTTCAAAGCCTGGCCACTTTCTATATAGGGGCATCCTTCCTTGGGCAGGTTGAATGGGATGGAGTAGCCTGAGGGTTTTCTCTCTAGGGGAAATCCTGGTTGGCCAGGTTGAACAGCACTGAATAGCCTTGCTGCTTGCAAGCCTGGCTACTTTCTACCTTGTGGAATTCTTGGTTGGCCAGGTTGAATAGCAATGAATAGTCTCAGTGCGGCAAGTAGGAATGCTGTAATTAGTCACCTTGATTAGCATGTAATGGCCTTGGAGCTTCAAAGCCTGGCTGCTTCCTCCCTGAGAGAATCCTTTGTTGGGAGGTGTTAGCTGGCCCTGGTTGTTTCCTGTCTGGAATTCCCCTGTTTTCAGAGTGTTGTTCTTTATTTACTGTCCTGATTTTAGAGATTATATTGTATTATTATACCACAGTAATTTTAGATATTATATTTATAATCTTATATTATCTGCTCAGAACTGGATTATATGAGGCCCCTTCTACAGAGCTGTATAAAATCCACACTGAACTGGATTATATGGCAGTGTGATCTCAAGATAATCCAGTTCAAAGCAGATACTGTGGATTATCCTGCGTTGGCATTCTGGGTTATATAGCTGTATGGAAAGGCCTTGTGTCTACGCTGCCATATAATCCAGTTCAAATCAGATAATCTGTATTTTATAGGCAGTGTGGATGAGGCCTAACTGAACTCTGGCTGTCCCTTGGCCGAGGGGGTTGCTAGGAGACAAAGTGGGCAGGGCCTACCCTTCTAACTGGCAGCAAGGGGGGAAAACAGTTCTTCCTCGTCCTCTAATTTGGACTTTATTTTTCTAGGGTTTTTGTTTGAAAGACATTTTTTGGATTACTATTTCTTTAGTGGCCAAATTTGGTGTGATTTGGTTCCGTGGTTTTGTTGTTTATCCCATGGAAAAAATGCACATTACATTTTTATATATATAGATGGATAGTAAATAAAGCTACTTCTGTCAAGTTGTTTTCAAACCTGAAAGAAAATTTCACAAATACCACATCCATTCTGGCATTATTCCTGGTATTCCTGGTAATTATAATGCATTAATTCATTAACATTTTTTCTGTGCTCCCATGACACCCAAAATCTGTTGCTTCAGGCAGAACACTTCCTAATGTTTGGGCTATCCCACTGTCTTGTGCTACATTAATAGATGATTGTTCATTATAGTCACTTACACTAAGCTTGGTTGGTCACATACTCTGGAGCCTGGAAAGCCACACTGTAATATAATCCAGTTCAAAGTTGATAATCTGGATTTTATATGGCAGTGTAGAAGGGGCTTCAGCCTTTTAAACCAGTTGTGTGCCCAGAGTAAGTCATAGAATCATAGAGTTGGAAGAGACCTCGTGGGCCAAGAAGCAGAAAAATCGTATTCAAAGCACCTCCGACAGTCACACCCTCTCAACCTCAGAAAGGAGCAAAGACAAGGCCAGTGTAGTGAATAGGTTTGAATGTGATCTAGCAATTCAGTAAACAAGGTTCAAATCTCTCCTCAGCCATGGAAATTTACTAGGAACTTAATGTAAGTATAAAAAGTAATGGGGAGATCCCATTCTGTTTTTTTTTTTACTGCAAAAGAAAGCTTCCACACTCCTAAGAACAATGTAGGACTGTATCTGCTGCTTTACCAATAGAAACCTACTGTGGGGTTACTTAAGCTATGTGGAGAACCTCCATGCATTTTTTCTCCCTATTGTCTAGTCTGATACCATATTGGTGCCCACTGACTAGATTTTTTTTTCTTTCCTGCTGGAACAGTAACTGATTGCTTGCAGATTTGCACTGGTCCATTGACCATCATTTTGAATATCATTGGTTTACACTTTACTCTTTACTTTACTCTTTACTTTATTTAAGAGCCCTGGTGGCAAAGTTCATTAAAGCACTGAGCTGGCAGCCGAAAGGTCCCAGGTTCAAACCCCGGGAGCAGCGTGAGCAGCCGCTGTTAGCTCCAGCTCCTGCCAACCTAGCAGTTCGAAAACATGCCAATGTGAGTAGATCAATAGGTACTGCTCCGGCAGGAAGGTAACGGCGCTCCATGCAGTCATGCTGGCCACATGACCTTGGAGGTGTCTATGGACAACGCCGGCTCTTCGGCTTAGAAATGGAGATGAGCACCAACCCCCAGAGTCAGACATGACTGGACTTAACATCAGGGGAAACCTTTACCTTTACTTACACTTTACTCAGGCCCCTTCTACACTGCCATATAAAATCCAGATTATCTGCTTTGAACTGAATTATATGGCAATGTAGATGATCTGCTCTGATAAACTGGATTATATGGCAGTGTAGAAGGGGCCTCAGTCTCGACTACTGTTTTGGAGATCATTTCAATTGGTTCAGAAGTTTCAACTGCTTTAGGATATGGTTGCCAAAAAGTTGGCAAATTGGAAAACACAACTTAGATATTATACCATCTGCTCTGTTTTGCCTATTTGTTTCAGAGCACAATTCAAAGTGCTAGTTTTTATATTTAATCACTGAATTGTGTAATCACAGTACTTGCTAGTAAGCCACACTTCCTGAAGTGGTTAGTTCCACCCCAGAGAAGTAGAAGGTATAAAACAATATTTACTGGAGTGTAATATTTAATGTCGAAGGGATCAAAATGACATTTTTGTAGAAGTGCATGCATTATAGAAGTGTTTTTTTCTTCTTTAAGTTTTAGAAATATCTGTAAAAGAGACAAGGGGCATAAGATACTGAATTTCAAAGTTGGCTTCCCACTTCTATAAGGAAGTAAAACCAAGGAAGGAAATGTTCAAAGAGTCAATATGTTTGAGGGAGAAAATATTTTTATTTTTTATTTTACCTTTAAAGCAACGTATTACATGCACAATTATTTTGTGGAATACAGTAGAGTCTCATTTATCCAACATAAACGGGCCGGCAGAACGTTGGATAAGTGAATATGTTGGATAATAAGGAGAGATTAAGGAGAAGCCTATTAAACACCAAATTAGGTTATGATTTTACAAATTAAGCACCAAACCATCATGTTATACAACAAATTTGACAGAAAAAGTAGTTCAATATGCAGTAATGTTATGTAGTAATTATTGTATTTATGAATTTAGGTCTAAAATATCACGATGTATTGAAAACATTGACTACAAAAATGTGTTGGATAATCCAGAACGTTGGATAAGCAAATGTTGGATAAGTGAGACTCTACTGTAATATGTTTTCTAAAGTTTTAATCAAATCAATGCTTAGTGTACAGTTATGTATTTAGCCATAGTAATTTGAATGCCATGTGGCTAAAAAGCAGGTGTGGATGACAAAATGACAAATGTCGACACAAACAACAGTATAACAGTAATAAAAATGATGATGGTGATAATGATGATAACAGCAACAGCAATAACAATATCAATTTGTGTTTTAGGCAGAGAAAGAGCAGCCCGACTTCTCCTACAGAGCTGGATTTTCTTGACAAACAAACAAGCAAGGTAGCATGAAGTTTTGACTCTAAAATGACATAAAATTACTGAATCCACAGTTCTGAAGTGTGTTCACGGTTGCTTGGTTATCATCAGAACATGAAACTGTTAGGGGGTGTTTTGAAGTCTTTGAGACAAAAGTCTGCTTGCTAAGAACTTTAGTTCTGTAGAAAGACAGGGAGGTACAGTGAATAAGGGAATCAAAAGGCTGGAAATCTGCTGCTGAGAATAAATGCTAGCTGCTCCCTGAGGTGATTTGTCTGTGCACTTCACTTTCTACAGATGTTAGAGCCTCTTTTTTTGTAAGGACCTGAGGTTCTTTGGTAGCACTTTGATATCCTGCTCGAATTCAATATGTGAAATGGAGGAGTCGCTCTGTGACTGGGAGCACAGCGCAGTCTTTGAAGTCTGATCCAATTTTTGCTGCTTACCATTTGATGTTGAAAGGATGAAATGAAGAAAATGTACAGTTTTTGCCAGTAACTCTGCTGAGCATATGTAAGATTAAAAAAACAAAATCCCTTGGATGATGTACTTAGAAATGTTAAGCAGATTAATACCTTCCTATAGCTTTTTTTCTGCCCCTTCTAAAGATACAAATTAACTTTGAGAGGAAAATCAGCATACAGTGTGTGCCATTATGACTGGCTGCCTCTCTGCCAGGGGTGAAGAATGGAATGGGAGGGGGTTGCAGCTGGGAAACAAACAAACTCTCACATCCCAGGTGCACTGACTCTTTTGTCAAAGAAACACACAGGGCTCTGTCCAGTCAATTGTGGGCAATATGTGCTCTTAATGTGGAGGAGTCCCACAGGACTCAACACAACTGGGCAGGCTAAATTAAATTATCAGTTGTGTCTATCCAATCTTCCCCAACTTGGCATGTTCCATGTTGATCATGCAAGTTTGGAGTTGATGGGAGTCATAGTCAACACATCTGGGTCATGTCAGATTTATTTATTTATTTATTTACAGTATTTATTTATTTACAGTATTTATATTCCGCCCTTCTCACCCCAAAGGAGACTCAGGGCGGATCACATTACACATATAAGGAAAACATTCAATGCCTTTTAACATAGAACAAAGACAAGACAAACACGGGGCTCCGAGCTGGCCTCGAACTCATGACCTCCTGGTCAGAGTGATTCATTGCAGCTGGCTGCAGCTGGTTGCTCAGCAGCCTGCGCCACAGCCCGTTAGGGAAACACTGTTCTGTTTTATGTGGAACACGAGCACAACATTGTCCAAATGTTCAAATTTGACGTCTATAAAACTCTCTGTGTGTACGTGCATATCCTTGTGGTTTTTATCTTGAATGAAAGCAGAAAATTTGATGCATTTGCTTTCTTTTTCTTTTCTTTTTTAAAAAGAGCTCAGCTAATACTATGACCTCTTTAGTGGTTCTTGGGCATCCAGAACAGATGGACCTCAGCCCGTCCATCCGAGCCGCAAATCATGAGTTCTCTTTTGCATTAAGATCACATGAAAGGCAAGGTAAGAAATATGATAATATATGGAAATTCTCCCTTCTTTAATATTAATAATGACTTCACTTTTTGGAGAGAATCTTTATTTATGCACAGTAGTGTCTTACAACGTTGTATGCAAAGGTGGACAATGGACACCAGATTGGATAGAGACTGTGGACCTTAGCCTCCTATCCCAGGATTAGAAGTCCATTGTGTTGAGTAAACTGTCTCTGACTACTACTCCTACATTGGTACTAGGCATATTTTGACACTACAGGTGTGTGATGCAGTTGTAGTCCCCCTCCAACCAGAGCCGGTCCAACAATGAGGCGAATTAAACGGTCGCTTGGGGTGCAAAACATACGGGGGCGCAGTTAAGACTGCTTTTTCTGTTGATTTCTTGTAAAACATGATGTTTTGGTGCTTAATTTGTAAAATCTTAATGTTATTTGATGTTTAATAGGCCTTTCCTTAATCCCTCCTTATTATCCAACATTTTCGCTTTTATTTTTCACTGATTGGTTTGGGGAGGTGTGCCAAAATTCTGTTCGCCTACACTTGAAAAATACCTAGGGCCAGCTCTGCTTCCAACAATATGCTAATATATCTAATATCCCAGAGACCACTTGTTTCCATTTGAATGTTTGCCTGGATTTTGAGGGCACATGTTGGGACTATTCTCTGTCACCTTCAGGATGGGTGTTGACAAATCACAAATCACAGAACATTCTCCTCAGAAATTACATGTTTAACACCAAGTATTTTACAATTTTGGCTCTAGGTTAGGCAGAGCCTTTATTTTCATGGTATATCTTATTTTGTCCATATTTGAACCATTGTTTGAATATTTTAGTATTGTGCCTTTTGTGAGTTGTATGAAGAATACAGAGATAAGAGTTGTAAGGAAAATACAAAGGGAGGAGACAACCCAGACTCGTTTGCCTACCAGCTGTAGTTTCTTCACCTTCCCCGTCCACCACCTGTTTTGGGCAGCTAATATAGATGTGCTTGGGCTTCTACTAACTGGGGAAAGCCAAGGCACAGAAAATGTAGTACCTGACCATTGCTGAAGATAGTGCTTTGACAAACTTCCTAGTAAGAAAAGCCTAATACATACACAGTGAAGAGCTACAGCTGGTGTTTCATTAAAGGACCAAATTATGTCAGGAGACATTATGTCAGGAGACATTTCTGTTTTGATTGTATTTTCCTGCATGGCAGGGTGCTGGACAGGATGGCCCTTGTAGTCTCTTCTAACTCTATGAATCTATGACTCTGTGCTCGTACCCTCTGGCATCAAATGTCATAGCCCTACAAAAGTTTGGCCAAAGAAATCAAACTGAAAAAAATATCCTAACTCTGCTCCAAAAATACACATACTCTCAGTGTGTATGAGTTCCTAGCATGTGCAAGTTTGCAAAGCCATGGTTCATCATGGAGTCCAGGTAGAACAACGTCTGGAATGATTCAGTGAAATATAATTGGTGGTTAATACAGAAATTCCAAATGCCATAGGAGGATATGGAACATAGCTGTCATACGTAGATTAACTGAGTTCAAAGCACACTATATAAGCAGGATGGCATAGGAATAATTAAGATCTTTAGTAGAGGATTTAGTTATGATTAAATGAGTGAAGAAACAAAATGCAAGACCTAGGCATAAAAGGACAGTCTACATCTAGCAAAGGAACCACAGAATGCATAGGATGGTAAGGCAAAGAAATCCAAGCTGTTTTAGAAGTACCTATAAAATGGAGCCATGGTGGCGAAGTGTGTTAAAGCACTGAGCTGCTGAACTTGCAGACCGAAAGGTCCCAGGTTCAAATCCCGGGAGCAGAGTGAGCACCCGCTGTTGTTCCAGCTTCTGCCAACCTAGCAGTTCGAAAACATGCCAGTGTGAGTAGATCAATAGGTACCGCTCCGGCGGGAAGGTAACTGCACTCCATGCAGTCATGCTGGCCTTGGAGGTGTCTACGGAAAACACCAGCTCTTCAGCTTAGAAATTGAGATGAGCACCAACCCCCAGAGTCAGACATGACTGGACTTAACGTCAGGGGAAAACCTTTACCTATACACAGTGGATGTGAACAAGTAGTCTTCATTTATTCTTGATTTAATTTGAGGATGGGCAAACTTCAAGCCTTTATAATCTTCTTTAGTCTTCCCCTAGAGCAGGCATGGGCAAACTTCGGCCTCCAGGTATTTTGGACTTCAACTCCCACAGTTCCTAACAGCCAGTAGGAATTGTGGGAGTTGAAGCCCAAAACACCTGGAGGGCCGAAGTTTGCCCATGCCTGCCCTAGAGTCTGAAGATCCACCAACCAGAGTAATAAAGAAAAAATATAGGCGTTGAATTAAGGAACCAGAAATACATAAAAATGTCAGGAATAAACTGCAAAATTGTGCAGATACCTGCATCTTTTTAAATATGAAATAAGCAAATGGGTTGAAAGAGGAGAATAATGGCTATGCAGGCAGAGGTCTTCTCTGTCTACACACTGGAAGTTGAATGGCTGCAGCTCAGTAATATGTGCACTCTCCCAATCTCACTGCAACAACACTGGTGACTCATTGCACCACTGTCAATAGTGGAACAAAGTACTTTCAGGAGGCTGTGTATGGGATTCCCCATTCATTAAAAAATACAGTCAAATAATGAGGTGGAAACTGGAATGCCACTGTTTTGAAACATAGTTGTGCAGTAAGCAGTATTTATATTCATTGTTAACAAGCCAGTAACACACGCCCCAATCTAATGTCCCAATATACTAAGTAAAACAAATCATATCAACTAATACCACAGGGCAATATGTAAAAACCAACCTACAGGCATATATATTCTTCTGTAAGTCACATAATCTCACTAACACTATTAATGTTCTAATCAAATATTAAACAAGAATTAATAATAAAGCTGAGGAAAATGGTTCATATTTAAGATCTAGATTATAGCATCCTGTGCTTTTTTAGAGCAGAGTTTAAGATAATTACTTTTTGGATTACAGCATCCAGAATCCACAGGCAGTATATTTGGATATACTTTTGATAAAATATTTTCAATGGACTTTTTTCCATGCAAGTGTACAGAAGCTGCAGCCTGCCATATACTGAGTAGGTCCCACTCCCCTAAAAAATGCAAAACAAAAACCCTTAAATATTGTATTTGGGGAAATCACTATGCAGCTGTTATAGCTTTCAATCCATGTGGATTCGTGGAGCAGGACTTTTAAGAATGTGTGCATTATAATGGAACGCTTTAAAGATTCCACATTAAACAGTAAATCTGCCAAATGAAACTATTAACTTCCAGCCTACATAAGATAAGTGACTATTACTCTCTTGATTTTCTCTTTAAAATTGAATAATACCTTACTATTCAAGTAGTCTGACGGAACTGAGTGATATTTCATCAGAGTAAACAGTTTCTCATCCTGAGATAAAGTGAGAGCAGCCGGCTTTCTGTGCATGAGGGTAATAGAGACTGTTGTAAGCAAATTCAGAGTAGCTTTGTAACAGATACTGTGTGAGTACCAATTAAAAGTTCATTTTTTAATGAAGAAACAGCTACACAATTGACTTGATCTATGAATGAAATAAGTTGGTAGAAAGAACAAGCATGCAAGACACAGAATCTCTTGGTAATGTATTTAAAGCACTAAAGAGAGGCAGTGATTATGAATCACTCCTAAATGCGTGAGTGTTAAAGAAATAAACCTGTTGAAGACTAATAGGCTATTCCAGTGCTTTTGAAAGCGTAGCTCTTCGGCTGGAAATTCAAATGCTTTCACACCCCAGTGAGCCTGAATTGCTCTTGGTGCCTGATGTGTAGTTTTAAGTGTACAGTGCTTGAGCCAGAAAGAAATGGTAGATACAGTACCTTGCTCTTGGAATAAATGTCACAGCTAGGATACACAAACAGACATTTTCATGGCCCTTGTAACCCAATACTATGCAGGTTTATGCAACCATTAAGCTTTTTTAGCTTAATGTCTGGTAACTGCTTAGCTGTGCAGACTTAGGGCAATATTTACTCTGAGCTCAAGAAAGTTTTCTTCTGCGGAACTCCAATCTCTGGCATTTCCCAAGCTGGTAGAATCTGGGAATTGTACTCCAAAAAGAACACATTTTCCAAGCTTCCATTAGGATGATAACACACCGCAATGTGGAGAAAAACTCCTTGTCAGTTCCTTTTCAGCAACAAGGCCCCATAAAGCAATACCTAGGAAGGTTATTTGTGTTATTGTTTCTTAAACTCCTTGGTGTCTGAAGGTCCATCTACACAGGCCCTTAATTTGATTTTTTCCAGATTAGCCTAAGGCATCCAGATGACGGCTCAGGCTTAACCCAGACTAAACCTGGATTTCAAAGCTTACCCCAAATTAAAAAAAATACCTGGGAAGGTGCAGACCTTCCAGGACGGTATGGGGGTGATGCTGCATATACCATACATCTTTGTTCAACAAGTGGGTGAAAGCATACTGATAAGTACAAGACATATAGCCATCTTGTACTTATCAGTACTTTGGGTCTAGGATGAAGAAAAAAGAGAATCATTTTATTATCATACTGTTTGTTTAGCTACACCTGCTGAAATATGGTGTTTTCTCCTCAAATATTCAAACTTTGTGGTAGAGTCTTCTACTCTGAAGATTTTTAAACAGAGGCAGGATGGCCCTCTGTCAGGAGTACTTTGATTGCGTAATCCTGAATGGCAGGGGGTTGGACAAGATGACCCTTCCAAGATGATCTCTTCCAACGCTATGATTCTATGAAATGACTTTGTTCATGCATTAATCAAAATGTAAATACTAAGACGTGGCTGGCCAGCTATGAAGAAAGCAGAGAAGATCCTCAAATGCAAAGATGTGCCATTGAATCCCAAAGGCAAAGTCATATGTGCTAAAGTATTTCCTTTCTGTGTGTGAATGTGAAAGCTGGACAGCTAATAAAACTGGCATAAAGAAAATCAAATCAGCTGAAATGTGGTATTGGAGGAGACTAGCAGCAAAACATGAACTGCCAAAAAGACGAATAAGTGGGTCCAAGAGTAAATCAAAACTGAACTTTCACTATATAATTAGTATAATATAATGGATTTCTATAGAATTTTATATAATTTTGTTTGACTACACGTAGTTTAATTTATTGATGTTAGGTTTAATTTATTGATGTTAGACTTTTAATTGATGTGAGGTTTTAATGTTATTTTTATATGTGGGGTTTCTCTAGGATTTTAATGTCAGTATTTGTTTGTTTATGGAGGCATTGAATGTTTTCCATTTTTGTTGGAATCTGCCCTGAGTCCCCTCGGGGAGATAGGGCGGAATACAAATAAAGTTTTATTTATTATATTTATTATTATTAGAAGCCAAAATAACTTAACAATATCATAAGACCATACAATCCATTGGAAATTAGTCAGTAGAGTTAAAAGGTAGTCAGAAAAGAGGAAGGCCACATAACAGATAGATAGATTCAGTCAAGAAAGCCATAGCCCTGATTTTGTAAGACCTGAGCAGTGCTGTTATTAACAGGGTTTCCTGCATATCTACCATTAATAGGGTTGCCATAGTAAAAGTCAGTGATGATACATAATCACCACCACCTTTTAAAGAGCAAAATATAAGTGGAATGAATGTTCTCTTATGTTCTTACTGTCCTTTGATGGTTTTCTTAAATGGTGGTCTTAAAAGAATCCATGGATTCTGCACCCATAGATGCAGCGATCATGGCTTGAAAATGTGTGCATATACCCCAAGGAAAATGCAAAATGAAAACCTTGATTTTGCCCATTTATATAAGGGACACTATTTTACTATGCCATCGTATAAAATGGGACCTGAGCAGACATGGATTTTGATATCCAGGCTGGGGAGAGGGGGTGTCCTGGAACTAAACTCTATGAATACCAAGAACCCACAGTAGGTAGACAGATAGACAGATCATTATACTCACCATCATTATCCCTGATACTTGCATAATACTATAATCTGCATTACAATTAATTACAGTAGATGTCCCACTAGATAATCTTTTACCAGATGAAATTTAATTGAACCTTGAGGGAGTGTTTGAAAAGTTGTTGTTGTTTATTTGTTCAGTCGTTTCCGACTCTTCGTGACCTCATGGACCAGCGCACACCAGAGCTTCCTGTCGGCCGTCACCACCCCCAGCTCCTTCAAGGTCAAGCCAGTCACTTCAAGGATGCCATCCATCCATCGACCTTGGTTGGCCTCTCTTCCTTTTTCTTTCCATTTTCCCCAGCATCATAATCTTCTCCAAGCTTTCCTGGTTTCTCATGATGTGGTCAAAGTACTTCATCTTTGCCTCTAATATCCTTCCCTCCAGTGAGCAGCCAGGCATTATTTCATGGAGCATGGACTGGTTGGATATTCTTGCAGTCCAAGGCACTTTTAGAATTTTCCTCCAGCACCACAGTTCAAAAGTGTCTATCTTCCTTCACTCAGCCTTCCTTGTGGACCAACTCTCACATCCATAGGTTACTATAGGGAATATCAATACTTTAACTATGTGGACCTTTGTTGTCAGTATGATTTCTTTACTCTTCACTATTTTGTCAAGGTTGGTCATTGCTCTCCTCCCAAGAAGTAGACGTCTTCTGATTTCCTGGCTGCTGTCTGCGTCTGCAGTAATCTTCGCACCTAGAAATATAAAGACTTGCACTGCTGCCACGTTTTCTCCCTCTATTTGCCAGTTATCATTTGAAAAGTAGATAGGATTTTTCTTACATTGAAAAAAACCCTCATTTGTTGATTACAACATGAGCCTTTCTGAACATGATTACATATTTTTGTTTATCATTAAGTTACCAATAGTTAGTAAAAACATATAATAAAATAACAATATAATACAGTTCCAACAAACTATTGTATTTTTAGCCCTGAAAAAAAAACACAAAATGTAATTATATTCAGAAAGACTCATGCATATATTATCAATCATAATATAATTTACCAAAGAAATGGCTTTTCACATTTCAAATGAAATACCTTGAAATTTCTTTCTGACCACTCTTTCTAGTGAATGTGGGGTTTTTTTTCCTTGTCTCTTTCATTTTCTATCCCTGACACAGAGCTTTGGCTAAGTACTTCTTTTTCTTTACCATGTCTTTGTTGGTGGCTAAGCTTTTTATCATACTGTACCTCGCTGTGCTGTTATTATTGTTCAAAGTTTTCCTAAATATCCTCTGTGAATCCCTCTGACAGCTTTTCTGATGATGCTTAGCCACTGCTGTGAATAGTCAAAAGCAGCAGCATAGGTCTCTAGTGATGGTCTCCACACTGAAATATTGCATTCCCAATTAATTTCTCTTCATTTCTCTCTCATGGCTTGCTAAAACTTGTGTATTGCTGCTGGAATGATTAAAATTGTGGGGTGGTTTTCTTTCTGCACTCTTTTTGTCTGCCATCACCTTAGATCTAAGCTTCCTTTAATCATGCCCTTTTATGAATAGAGATAAGAGACTACTATTTTTGCATCCCAATCTTCGCAATCTTCCATTTTTTCTTTAATTTTCATAAGATCAGTAAATATAATTACATTTAGTTGCATTCACATTTACGAATTTGAAGAGTACATAAAAATTTAAGATTTGCTTCATGGCACTTGGAATAAATGTATACAATTGAAGTATGAAAACAGAGCAAATTTGTACAATGTATTAGGTTAGGTTGGCACCCTCCCTACCATCCTTTAAGAAACAATTGAAAACCTGGATGTTTGGGCTGGCCTTTGGAGAGACAGCTATTGGATGACCAGCCTCATTATAATTCTATTCTGAATGTTATTAGGTTCCTTTCATCGGGGTATTTTAATCTAATGATTTTATCTTATATTGCTGCTATAGTCTCCCCCCCACCTTTGAAGCTGACGGATTTGCATTGGTGGTTGTTTGATATTATTACTGTTGTATAAACCTTTGTTTTAACTTCTGTTTTATCATCTTCTTGTGTTTTAAACTGTGTATATTGTTTAATGTATTTATGCTGTTACTTTTGTAACGTTGTGAGCCGCCCCGAGTCCCCACGGGGAGATGGTGGCGGGGTATAAATAAAGTTTATTATTATTATTATTATTATTATTATTATTATTATTATTATTAATGTATGTATCTTTAAGCCTTCAGCAAAATGAGTATATAGGGATGTGTGTATGTCTGTACAGATAGATAGACATTATCATTATCATCCTCATCCTTCTTTGGCATATGATATTATACTGTGAAGAAAGGAGCCAAGGAAAGATTCAAATTTTATGAGTAGTCTATAAGTAATTTATACATATGTGTGCCATAACTACTCAGGTTTCTCACCTGAGTTTGTGATAATCCAAATAGAGAGAAAGTGACAGTAGCTATACCTGATTGTATAATAGTATTCCTGCATTTGAATTCTCTATAATCATGCAAACACCTGAAGTCATCCGTAATCATTCCCACTCTTTCATCTACACCAGCACCTTCTCCTTTGCATGAGAAATTCCTAGAATTGGAAGACCTAAAGATGGTAGGAATTACACTGGTAACCTCAAGGTTGGACTTCTGCAATGTGCTTTACATTGGGTTGCCTCTGTACCAAGTTATAAAACTCCGATTAGTTCAAAACACAGCTGTCAGACTAGTTACAAGAACATCCAGGAATGAGAATATTACACCTATACTATAGATACTCCACTGGTTACCATTTAGTTTCCGAGCAAATTACAAAGTGTTGGTTTTGCCCTTAAAGCCCTACGTGATATTGGGATTAGGTTACCTACAGGATCACCTTCTCCCACACGACACTGAGGTGCTCTGGGGAGCGTTTACTCCAACTAGCTGGAACCTGACTGGCGACAGTCAACCAGAGGATCTTTTTATTGGCAGCCCCAAGACAGTGAAATGACCTTCCAGAAGAGATCTGACATCTAAATTTAAGAACGTCTGACGTCAGAATTTAAGACATACCTGAAGACCTACTTTTTCCGGCAGACTTACCCAGTCAATTTTAACTTGTGAATGTTAACCTGCATTTTATCAGTAATTTTACTCTGCATTTTGCCTGTGTGTATATGTAATTTAATAGTGTTCTGTTTTATCATGTTGTACCCCACCTCAAGCCACGAGGAGAGGCATGTAATAAGAAAATTATTATTATTATATTATGTTAGGGTCCCAGGTTCAAACCCCGAGAGCGGCGGGAGCGGCCACTGTTAGCTCCAGCTCCTGCCAACCTAGCAGTTCAAAAACATGCCAATGTGAGTAGATCAATAGGTACCGCTCCAGCGGGAAGGTAACGGCGCTCCATGCAGTCATGCCGGCCACATGACCTTGGAGGTGTCTACGGACAACACCGGCTCTTCGGTTTAGAAATGGAGATGAGCACCAATCCCCAGAGTCAGACATGACTGGACTTAACGTCGGGGGAAACCTTTACCTTTACCTATATTGTGTTATTATTAAAGGTGACATTAAGTTTAATCCTATTCCTCCATCAGAGCTCCTTGAGGAAAAACTAAGTACCTGCTGACTGTCTCCCTTTCCCCAAATGTGGAATCAGACAGCTAGCAGCAAAAAAAATCATTATCTGGAGTAGTTCAGATTTTAGATTTCTGGAGAAAGAATCAACCTGCAATGCATCGATTTAACCCAAAACAGGGTAGATTTTCCAATTCCTCCCCTTCTTCTTTTTAAAGTTTTACCTTCAGAAAGCAAATTTATGGTGGATTCTGATTACTGGCAGACCATCAAATGTCATTTTCCTCTAATGTGTAACCCACCCTAAATTAATTGTTCAAATTTAAATCACCTGTAAATCTGTAATTGCAACACACCTTGAAAGAAGAATGTATTCCTCCAGTGATGTCAGCTGTGTTGAGGATTGTGTGCTGCTAGAAGATAGCATCAGTGTAGGTAATACATTAGCTATATTATGTAAAGTAATTAATCTTGATAAAATTATAATGTAGTAAAAACTTGAGAAATCTATCTGCTGTACAACTACGGGTGATATTTCATAAATAAAAGGAAAGGGGATAAATATTCTTTGTTTCAGATTTTAAAGAAACCTTTTCCATTCAAAGCAGAAAATGCAACGAAGTCTTGTATCTACCAAACCGAGGAAAATTGACAACTCAGCAATATTATAGGGCTACAACTTTAGGTCTGGCTAGTTAGACTTTTCTGGGGAAATGTCTATTGAGTGGCCAGTTAAATATTCTAGTTTAAGTGACTTTCTATCCATGTTTATTCACAGAAAATGATATCTTAGCACTGCATCAAAGTTCATGGGCTAGTAGTGTAGGGGAGGCAGATTTTATGGCATAGCATAACTCTGTCCTCTTTCAGATAGGAACAGTTGGGACGTTGCTATATACCTATCACTACTGGATACCTGAAGTAATTGACTCTTAATAGGGCTGGTCCTGTTCAGAGGGCTATTTAACGAACATACCAATCTATGTAGGAAGAATGCCATCTGCAATGAACAAAATTAAATGCTGTATATTTTCCAGATTTCAGGGATGAAGCCAAGAAATGAACCTCAGTTCATTTGAACCTATGATAATGCACATCCTTAGTCTCTACACATGACAAGGAGTGATATCTTTATTTAGCCAAGCTAACACATTTTTGTGTGACATTATGGAGGTGTGACCTTTGGTCTGCCCTATTCTAAGTGTTGCAAGTTGTAAAATCAATTTGGAATACCAAAATATCAACTAATTCTGTTTGAAATGAGGATGTTATTATCCCCTTGCCATACACCTGTCAGCAGACAGTTGACAGTCACATCTGATGTTACCATTTGGGTAGTGCTACATATGAATGGGTGCATTGTACTCGATTATTACTTGTGGAGACACATCATTTCAGTGCTTGATTTTCAGGATTTTCTACTCAGTTTTGGAATGTTAGCAATTCAGATATTTTCCTGTAGCCCAAGGCAATAATGGATGTGGTAAGCAAACACTGCTTTAAAAAGGATGTCTGCTGATTTACATATTTTAAAAGTATTAAGATCAAAAGTAATAAGAATTTAATCCATATGGCATGTAAAAGATAAATAGGAATATTAACACTGTATCAAATACTAATTAAAGGAAATACAAGTTCTGTTTTTCCAAAGAATATCATGCACAGATAATAGAAAGAAGTTACTTAAAACATTTAAGAACCGGGTTGTTTTCAGAGCACTTGTCATGATGAAAAATCCATGTTGACAAAAATTTAACACTGTTAATTCAAAACTGAAGTGTGAGATATGGGAAATCCAGATAATAGGGAAATTTGGCTCTGAAACAGTACCCATTGTGTGATATAGATGTCCAAGATGTACAGCCACATTAAGTCGATACATAAATTCATATGACTTGCTGTTCCCTTTCCTTCTATTTTCCCTTTAATTTATTTCTCCCCTTTAATATTTGTCTTGAATTTTTTTAAAACAATTGGCCCTGTGTAGTTGACTACTTCTTGTTTGAATGGGGATAACTGCTCTGGTGTGGGCTGGTCCATGAGGTCACCAAGTGACTGAACGAATAAACAACAAACCTTCACATATATATTGCATTCATGTTTAACATTGGCTTGTTCTTCCTATAGAGGAGAAAGATGAAGTAGAATCGTGAAGCAGCAGAGCTGGGTCTTCTGGCTAAAGAGCAATTGTGGTATGAGGAGAAAATACTCAAATGTGTTATCTCCCATCTGCCGTCTAAAGCGTTTTGTACCCGTTGCAAACCCATAATCCAAACCTAAGACACAGAGTTGTCCCAAACTGGCAAGGAGAGATATAATACTATTCAGGCCACTATCTACCAGTAATTCCTCCATTTCAGCGCTCTTCCACTTTATATCTTATTTCTGTTTTTCTTTTTTTAAAATAGCAATAGCCAAGCACATGACAGTGCTTCATATTGCTGTATACTCCTTTGTTATTTTTCTGTATGGAACTCTTTTACATAGTTCTTTAAAATTTATTTTCCAGCTGAAAAATTAAAAGATAGCGGCACTTCATCAAATCTTTACTCCAGTCCTCAAGCAATTCTGAAATGTTGACTGAAGCAATCTAACTGCCCTGAAGCACTTTTACAACATCAAACATTTTAATGAAAATGTTTTCCTCACACCCTAGAGCATTTCCAAATATTAAATTTAGAAAGAGATGGTTTTTTCCTTTCAACCCCAAAGCTAAAGAAAACATTCTAAAACATCCTTTGCTGACGAGGGAGTGCATTTATATAGGTGACAATAAGCTGTAATATTTAGTACTTTAGAGAACCCTGATCACAGGATCCTAGAAATTAGGGTGCACCTACACTGTGCACCTACACAGAGTTGTAGTTTGATGTGGCATCTGCACTCTTTTGGCAGAAATGGCTAAAGACCTTGTTAAATTACAACACCAATGATTCTATAGCATTAAGCCACTGCAGTTAAAGTGGTGTCACACTGCATTAATTCTGTCCTGTAGACGCACCCTTAGATGAGACCATAAGTCCAGTCCAACCCCATTCTGCCATGCCGGAACACAATCAAAGCACTTCTGACAGATGGCAATTCAGTCTCTGTTTAAAAATCTCAGAAGAAGAAGATTTCGCCACAATCCACATTCCACTATCAAACTGAAATTGCATATAATAGTTGGGCTGTTACCTTTGCTTGAACAACCTTACTGCAGCTGGGATATACTGGCCACCTTTTGTGTAGAAAAGGTGTATTATAGCTTTACTACTGGATAAAGCATTTTGTACTGATGATTTTTAGTGGCATCTCCAGGAACCTGAGGCCTGAAGGGTCACCCCTAGGTATTTAAAGGTGGAAACTTGTATTAAGTTCTCTTCTATATACCAGTTATGCCTGGCTCGCTTTTTTTGAGAAAATAATTATTTTGGTTTTACCATAGCTTATCTTTAGCTGATTTTTCTCACAGTATTGGTAGAATGCCTTCAGCACTCACTTGAGACCTACCTTGGTGTAGGATATGAGGACAGCATCATCACCGTACAGCAGTAGGGGTATATTAGTGGATGAGATTTTTGGGGGATGTCAATTTGATAGTGAAACTTGGTGGCCAAGTCATCCAGGTATAAATTAAATAGGATAGGGGCCAGGATACAGCCCTGACGCATCACTCTATTAACTGCTATTGGGTTTGAGAGGTTGCCTTGTACACCACATCTGACTTGTGTTGAACTGTCTGAGTATAAGCTCTTGATCAGCCAGAGCAACCTTTTGTCAATTGTGGCCTTCTGCAGTTTTTGCCACAGCAAATTTCTTGGGATTAAGTCAAAGGCAGCGTTTAGGTCAGTAAAAGCCGTAAATAGTCCTTTGTAGAGGGGTTTCTGATATTTTCCAGCTAGGTGGTTTAACACAATACAGTGGTCTATGGTAGACCCCCTTTTTCTGAAGCCTGCCTGTTCCTCACCTATTACTTTTTCTGAGTCCAACCAGTCTAGCAGTCTGTTATATATATAGCGAGCATAGTTTGCCCACCACCGAGAGTAAGCTGATTGGAGGTTAATTTGCTAGGTCGTTTTTGTTCCCTTTTTAAATATTGGGATTAGAATAGATTTTGACCATGAGGCCGGAATTAGGGCTGTGTGGTTAATATGTGTGAAGAGGGGGGCCAGGAAGGCTGTCCACCATGAAATGTTATTTTTTAGGAATTTGGGGGCTATTTGATTTGGCCCTGGGGCTTTACCATTTTTAAGTGATGAGATCAGACCTTTTATCTCCCTGCCGGTTACCGGGGGCCATTGTGGTATGTCTATGGTACTGATGGAGATGTCTACACTTTCTTCCCCCTCCCTTCTAGCTGTTTCTTCATTTGATCCATGTAATATAGTGAAGTATGTCTCCCACACCTTTGCTGGTATGTGGCATTTGGGTGAAATTTTCCCGGTTCCCAGCATTGCCGTGACCAGGGCCCAGAATTCATTCAAGTTGTTGTTTAAGGAAGCATCAGCCAGGGCATCCCATCTTCTATTCTCCCTCTTGTTTCTCACTAACATGGCTTTATATTGTTTTTTGATAGTATAGTACATTTTGGGGAGATTCCAGGAGTTTTCTGCTCTACAAGACTGATATATTTGGTTTAGCTTCTTTTTTTTAGCTTTGAGCATTCCTTCTGTGTGTCTGTGGCCCCTTCTCCTTGGCTTTTGGGTCTTTGATCTGCCCCTTAAATCTTTCCCTGAGACAATTAATTCATTGGTAAGTTGTGTGTATTTTGATACTGCTTCCTCCGCACTTTCCGTTACTGCTATGGTCTTTCCTAACTCTTCCAGTAGCATGGGATCTGAAGTTGCTGGGGGTTTGTTTTGCTTTTTCGTGCCCCATTTAAGTCTATTTCATCGTATGTCTAAGGTGGATTTATTCAGATAGTATTGCGGGCTTAAGTGTTCCATATTAGGAAGACCTACTGTGTAAGAAATCGGAAGATGGTCACTTTCTGTTCTGGGTACTGTGGTGAAGTTCTCTACATATCTATATGTGTGATTTGCTACTAGTACATATTCTATCACACTGCTCCCTGTTCCTGATATATAGGTAAATTCTACAAAACTCTCAAATTTAGGGTCTCCATTTATTATGTTTAAGGCTAGTCTTGTTGTCATCTGTGCTAAGCATATCTCTGCTAAGTTGATCTTGTTATCCTTAGATTTCCTATCAATCTTGTTTAAGTGGTCTTCCAACTCTTCCAGATGCTAAAATTTAGAAACAAATAAGGTTGGATTATCTGGACCCAGACAAGTATTAAAATCTCCTGTAGTAATTAAGTTAGATTTTGGGAAGCACAATTCCAACCATGCTATATATTCTTCCAGTTCCACCCAAGTACGGATTAACTCTACGCTTTTGGGCAGGGGGGAATATATACATTAACCAGGAGTATCTGTGTAGGTCTGTGTTCTATGTGACAAGCCATAGCTATATGGCTGCAATTGTCGACTGGTTTGATTTTAGCCCCAAGAAATGTAGACAGCAGAATGGCCAGGCCTGCTTTCGCTCACCATCTACCTTTTTCCATTTTAGTCGGGGAGTCAATTATAGTGTATCCATTAAAATCTAGGGGCCCTTTACTCCATGTCTCTTGTAGTGAGATCACATCAAAATTCCTCAAAACTTTACCCAGCCCTTCCTCTTTACTTCTGGTCCACCACAGTTCAAGTTAGATTATTTTGTTTGCAAGATTTTCACTTCTGGAATTGTTGGAGGTTGCAGAGTAATGGACTGAGTGGAAAGTTGTTTCATTTTTTACTTTGTTCCTAAATAGCCAGTATTCTTCCTTAGGGTGGCTCACTGGTGCAATTTGTTGCCTACTTCTAGCCCTCTCATAAGGCATGTCCCTCTCCACTAAGTCACCTATGAAATATCCTGGTTCAAGTTGAATTTTACCCCCCTTGGTCATCCTACTAAGAAGCTCTGCCCATAGCAATGTCAGTCTTTTATTATTTTCCTTTGGCTTAATTGTGGGAGGCACTGGAATGATTCCAACAGATCATTTTCCTCGCCTATGTATAGCTTACTAAAGGGTGTTTCGGTGACGAGCCAATTTCTGGGAGCTGATTCCAGCTGCTTTGCTGGAGGGGGCTGATTTAAAGATTTAGGAGTGTCTGCTAGATCTATGAGATTGGCTTTGTTACAGTGGGTTTGGTTAGCCGTGGAGAGTAGTTTGAATAGTGGGGTGGGGCGGGGGGGGGGGGAGCTGTTAATAAAATACAGAGAGATGGACATCCCAAGCTCCATAAGTTTTTCCTTAAGGCAGTACAGTTTGTTAGTTACTTGCTTGTTTATACATGTTATAACTGCCCGTGCGTGTGAGTAGTTATAAAAAATGTATTTTATCTGGGTTATTTCAGCTAGAGGGGCCCCTGGTGGCACAGTGCGTTAAAGCGCTGAGCTACTGAATTTGCGGACCAAAAGGTGCCAGGTTCAAATCCCGGGAGCGGAATGAGTGCCTGCTGTTAGCCCCAGCTCCTGCCAACCTAACAGTTCAAAAACATGCAAATGTGAGTAGATCAATAGGTACCGCTCCGGCAGGAAGGTAACGGCGCTCCATGCAGTCATGCTGGCCACATGAACTTGGAGGTGTCTACGGACAATGCCGGCTCTTCGGCTTAGAAATGGAGATGAGCACCAACCCCCAGAGTCGGTCACGACTGGACTTATCGTCAGGGGAAAACCAACCTATTTCAGCTAGACTAATGGCATCGCACTCCACAGTGTCTAACATCCTTAGAAAGTGGCCTTTCCATTCTTCAGGTGAGAGGAGGCCCTGGGGCTTAGGATAGTTTGTGATCCCCCACATAATAAGATGTCTCCCAGTTCAATCTTCTTCCCTCTTTCTCTATACAGTGTTCCCTACTACTTCAGGGTTCACTTTTTGCGGATTTGCTGTTTCACGGTTTTTCAATAAACTCTAAAAGACTATTATAAATCATAAAACATTACAATGTACAGCCTAAGGAAGGGAGGAAGGAGAAGCCAAATGGACAGAAAAGGAGCCCAAGCGGCAACGGGAGGAAAAGGAGGTGATTTATCAACAAAAGATTGGTTGATAAAGACTTAAAATAGTGTATAACTACTAAAATAATGTATAAATATTAAAATAAATATAGTGTCCCTACTTCGTGGATTTTCACTTATTACGGATGGTCTTGGAACCTAACCCCAGCGATAAGTGAGGGAACACTGTATATGTGTGTATATGAAGATTTATGTACATGTGTTCATGTATAGATATATATTCATATGTATTTAACACATCTATATTCAAGGTGCTGCATAGATTAACATATCAGACTTTACTCTCACTCAGTGCTGTGAGTAGGTTTAGATAGTGAGGCAGTGACTTGGCTAGTGTCACTTATTGCTCTTTGTGCCTGATTTGAACCCTCTTCTTCCTACCATACATCCAAAACTTTAGTTCAGTTTTTCCCAACATAATACCTTCTATGCTTCTTGGCCAAAAACTCCCATTACTCCAAGTCAGCATGACGATTGGTCATATCGGCTGGAAGTGGTGGAAGTTATAGTCCATCCCATTTCTAATGGTTCTGTTAGAGGAGGATGCTGTAGTTGATATATTGCTGGACGCTGAATTTCAATACTCAATTTGTTCTAGATGTAGAAGTATGTTTAGAATCATATTTTGTAGAAAAAATAAAGGAAAGCAGAAAGGAAGAAAAATCTGGGAATTTTATGATCTTGAGATCATGGACAGATGAATAGTGAACTTATGCTCATAACCATCATTGCTGAGCTCAAAGTAATCTGGGCTTTTTCCCCCCTTGAACATGGCACATCTGACAGAATCTGAGCAACAGTCTCCAAAATGATGTGCACAAAGAGTTGCTGTGACTTGCTTTATGAATTGTACCATCTTCATCTCTCCCATTGGGGGTCATTCATTTCCAGCGCAGCTGTCACTTTAATAGCAGCATCCGCTTCTTTATGAATGCTTGCTCCTCAAGTCATTTTTCAGTCTGCCATTGCCGGCCTAATCTATTTGTGATTTATTCCTTCAAGGGGTGCTGCTTAAGATTGTGAAAATGGTTTTCAAAAATATAATACCATGCTTTCTCTGCTTATGGGCAATGCCAGTTTCTTGAAGTGGAGAAGAAAAATGCATCCCACATCCAAGTTAAAGTGAAAGAGTGTCCAAAAGCAGCCAGGGTATGTGGGAGGAAATCCCACAAGTGCCTTTTGCCATCCCTGGCAATTTTTTTTTGTGTCAGGAGCAACCGGAGTTGCTTCTGGAGTGAGAGAATTGGCCGTCTGCAAGGACATTGCCCAGGGGATGCCCGGATGTTTTTGATGTTTTATCATCTTTGTGGGAGGCTTCTCTCATGTCCCCGCATGGAGCTGGAGCTGATAGAGGGAGCTCATCCGCACTCTCCCCGGGTGGGATTTGAACCTGGCAGCTTTCAGGTCAGCAACCCAACCTTCAAGTCACGAGGCTTTTATCCCCTAGGCCACCGGAGGCTCCGTCCCTGGCAATAAAATGCTAACAAACGCTTTCTGACGTCATTCCATGACATGCAACATCTGATCCCTGAACTTATTGTCTCATCCTGCTTCATATCAGAGCCAGCCCTGTTTCTGATCCTGTTTCAGCACTGCCTACCACAGAGGCTCAGTGCAACACAATATTTTATTTATTTATTTATTTCTATCCTGCCCTTCTCACCCGAGGGGACTCAGGTCGGCTTACAACAACCGGCAAAATTCAATGCCAAACAGATCAATAAAACAGCAACACATTTAAAACCATTAACAACTATTCATAAAATACAACACAGAAAATACATAAAATACATTAGTCAGCTAAAACATATAGTTACTTAAAACCACTTTTCCACGGAACCATTGCACATAAACCTAAGTTCAGACCATGTCAATATATTGACAATACTCTGAGGAACTGGGTGTTAACAATCCAAAGAGGTGGGAAAAATCCTTAAGCATTCTGAAATTATCAAGTTGGCACATGCAGAGGCTAGTTTTTATGTCCAGTGTGCATTTGGCAATTATTTAACACTATGAGCCAATAGATTTATTGGTCTTTATGTGATTTGTGTATACCTTTTACTCATTGCACCAAAAGGAATTGATGTTGGCTGGCTAGAAACAAAGCCAAATGTCTTTTCCATCCTTTTCTCAGTAAATAAAAAAGGCTGTTTACTGCCATGATATGCTTCTTTTCTTTTCTGTTTCTCAGGAAATATTGTATACCACAGTTAACCCTTCATTCCTCAATTCTGTAGTTCAATATGCCTTGTGTCCTGAAGGCACTAACCTACTTACACTTTCACTAAATGTGCAAAGATTCCAGGGATACACTTATTGAGGAGCTTGTTTTTCTGTTTTTTGTAATGAGCACATTTCCTTGGTGGTGATCTCTTGAGGGCTACTTGTTGGCTGTGGGCCAAAGCCAGTGAGGGATAGGCCATCTCTGGCTTTCTGCCCCCCCCCCCTTTCTTTCTCCCTCTTTCCCCACTCTTTCTCTCTCACTTATATCTCTCTTCTTTCTCTCGTTCCCTAGTTCAGTAGTCCTCAACCTCTGGGTCCCCAGGCGTTTTGACCTACAACTCCCAGAAATGCTAGCTAGTTTACCAGCTGTTAGGATTTCCGGAAGTTGAAGGCCAAAACAGCTGGGGACCCACAAGTTGAGAACCACTGCCCTAGTTACTTACCACTTAGCAACAACCTGGCTGGAAAAGACCAGATTATTCTTGCCAGAAGTCTAACCTGATTGAGGGGTTTTGTTTGTTTGCCTGCTTGTTTGTTTGTTCAATATATACTCTGACTTCTGCCCATATATGCATTCAATGTAGCTTGAAATTAGGCATTTTCTGAAATTATATCAAAGTGGCCAAATACTTTGGCCCATGTTTGTGTCTAGTCTTTGGAAAGCCAATCAGAATATTGTGAAATTTATTTTTGTTGTTTTCTCTATTTAACCAAAAGAGTGATTCTTCTGGGTCTTTGTACGTACAGTAATTCCTTATGTGGAAAATCATCTGCCATAAGCCTGTTTATTTTTCCATTCCTCTGAAGGATTGGGCTTTCTTTTTGAGAAATTGTTAAGTCAATATAGATCACAGCATGGTCAGTTAAGATTACTTCTTAATACGAACTCAGTATTGAGTCTTTTTCTTCACCCATTATCCCAAACCCTGATGTCCTTGACTTAGTGATGGTTGCTGACCTGGACAGCTTTAGAACAAGAAGCATTCATGGAGGACAAAGCCATCAACAACTACCTATTAGTATGGGTAGATACTCTCTCACCACCAGAGACAGTATATCCACTGCTGGGAAGCTAAAACAGAGGATGGGCGGTAATTTAGTCAGTCTGAGCTGGCTGGGTTCTTCCAATATATTTCCAGTTTGAAAACAGAACCAGTTAATAATGGAGACAGACATGGTGATTGGAGTATGGAGTCTATGGCCTGTTGGGCCTCTTATTAGACCATAGCTGCTATGGGGTGACAATTATGTTAATGTTGTTGTGTTGTCTTCTTGGGTAGCATCCCATAGGCACTGGACTAGATAAGCCTTAAGTCTCATCCAGCAGGGCTCTTCTTGGTTTTGTAGCCTCCTATGTTCTTACAAGTACCAGAGGAAATGGCCTCCTTATGTGGAGTATAAGGAGCCTCCGGTGGCCTAGGGGATAAAAAACCTTGTGACTTGAAGATTGGGTTGCTGACCTGAAGGCTGCCAGGTTCGAATCCCACCCAGGGAGAGCGCGGATGAGCTCCCTCTATCAGCTCCAGCTCCATGCGGGGACATGAGAGAAGCCTCCCACAAGGATGGTAAAACATCAAAAAAAAAATCCAGGCGTCCCCTGGGCAACGTCCTTGCAGACGGCCAATTCTCTCACTCCAGAAGCAACTCCGGTTGCTCCTGACACGAAAAAAAATGTGGAGTATAGCAAACTCCACAAATATATTTTAAAGGATCATAACAATAATAATATTAATCAATTCTCCAGTGCCCCAGAAAACCACTTCTAGGATTCCTAAGGATGAAAAGTATAGCTAAAAACAGTGTGACTGAGTAAAAGTTGAAAGAAACCCAGAAATTGCGTAAAAATCACAGATCCCCTCTTAAGGAACCATCCGATCGCTGCATGGAAAGACAGATTCTCAGCAGTTGGCTTCTGTCTTTTGACTCAGCAGGATAAGAGAGAGCCTGAAAGTGT
This sequence comes from Anolis carolinensis, assembly GCF_035594765.1. Taxonomy (NCBI): domain Eukaryota; kingdom Metazoa; phylum Chordata; class Lepidosauria; order Squamata; family Anolidae; genus Anolis; species Anolis carolinensis. The sequence goes on along the minus strand of NC_085841.1, from coordinate 211,297,158 downwards.
TTTTAAAATGGGAGGCTCAACAGCTGCGGGCTGATTGTAATTAATATTGCCCCTTGCAGGCACTTGCACAAGGAGGGCAAATTACTTTTCCATCATCACTGAAACATCCTTAAATATGAAGATTTTTACATGCATAATGCCTACTTCGAAGTGCCCTCTATTTGTTCAGTGCACTCCCACGCAAGTGTGCATAGTACAGATTTCAGGTAGCCTTTATTGTTCCTGGGATGGCTCACTGACAATTACAGTCCTAATATTTCTTAGTTCTGGGTCCAATTAGTAGACCTCTAATTAGTAGGAGGTCCAAGTAGTAGGAGGCTATTTAGGAGTCTTGCAGGTCCAAGATCATTTCAGGAGGAGCTCAGTTCCCTAATCTAGTCTCAAAGAGGCTCCAACTCCAGTCCTCTCCACTTTGGAGTCCATGGGATAAAATGAACTGGAAATAGTGGCACTTCCTAAAATTATTCTTCAGTATTTCAAATCAGGCCAGTCAGCATCCCTCTAACACAAGGATGGAAAATGTTTAGCAGCCTGAAAGCTACATTAGGCCCCCCAACCCCAAACTAAAAGTCCATACCAATCCGTCTGCCCCCCCCCCCCTTTCCCTTAACACACATTCACATGATTTTGGAATGTTCCCATCCCAGTGGTCTCTAACTGCCCAGTTGTACTCTCTAGAGCTAGCACAACCAGTGGCCCTCTAGGTATTTAGGATTCCAACTCCCAGAAGCCCTAGCCAGCTTGCTCAATGCTCAGGAATTCTGGGAACTGACATCCAAAACATCTGGAGGGCCACAGGTTGTGCAGGCCAACCATAGATGTCCTGTTAGTCATTTTTAGCTATAAAATATTCTTTTGGATTGCTGTGAGATTTCCGGGCTGTATAGTCATGTTCCAGAAGCATTCTTTCCTGATGTTTTGCCCACATCTATGGCAGGCATCCTCAGAGATTTGAGGTCTGTTGGAAACCAGGTAAGTGGGGTTTATCTATCTGTGGAAGGTCCAGGGTGGGAGAAAGAACTCTTGTCTGTTTGCGGCACGTGTGAGTGTTGCAATTGGCCACCTTGATTAGGGTTGGATAGCCTTGTAGCTTCAAAGCCTGGCTACTTCCTGCCTGGGGGAATCCTTTGTTGGGAAATGTTGGCTGGCCCTAATTGATTCATGAATGGAATTCCTCTTTTTCTGAACTCTGTTTTTAATTCACTGTCCTGATTTTAGAGTTTTTAAATTAATACTGGTAGCAGGATGTTTATTTTCATGGTTTTCTCCTGTCTGTTGAAATTGTCCACATGCTTGTGAATTTCAATGGCTTCTCTGTGTAGTCAGACATGGTAGTTGTTAGAGTGGTCCAGGATCTCTGTGTTCTTAAACAATATGCTATGTCCAGGTTGGTTCATCAAGTGCTCTGCTATGGCTGACTTCTCTGGTTGAGTTAGTCTTCAGTGCCTTTCATGTTCTTTGATTCATGTTTGGGCAGTGCTGTGTTTGGTGGTCCCTATGTAGACTTTTCCACAGCTGCATGGTATCCGGTAGACTCCTGCAGAGGTGAGCGGATTCTCTTGTCCTTTCCTGAACGTAGCATTTGCTGAATTTTCTTAGTGGGTCTGTAGATAGTGCTTCTTCATCAGCTTCCCTATGCGGTCAGTGGTTCCCGTGATGTAGGGTAAGAACATTTTTCCTCTGGGTGGATCTTTGTCTTGACTCTCATGGCTTGTTCTTTGCCTTGCAGCTCTTCTGATGTCTCTTGTGGAGTATCCATTGGCATGTAGAGCCCAGTTTAGGAGGTTCAGTTTACTTTGGAGGAGGTGGGGTTCGCAGATTCATTTTGCACGGTCTGCCAGGACTTTCATTGTGCTTCTTTTTTGACTTGGGTCTTGGTTGGGGTCAAGGCTGTAGCTGGGGGGTGGGGGGGTTAAGGATTCTAACTCCCCCTCCTGAAAGGGTTCTAAACTGCCCCCACCCCCGAAACCTGGTTTACTCATGAATTTTAACTGGTTAACCAATTTATAAGTAAACCAGCGTTTTTTTTTAACCTGACACATTTCAGGGTTTTTTTTTTAACTTTTATTCCTCCCACCCCACCCCCAGCTACAGACCTGGTTGGAGTTTTTATGTAGATATCTATCAGTTTGGGTAGGTTTTCTGTAAACTGTGTAGCCCAATTGTTTGCGAATGACTAGGACATCTAGAAATAGCAGTTTTCCTTCATTTTCTTTTTCCATGGTGAATTGGATGTTTGTGTGGATGCTGCTTAGGTGGTCCAGGAACTTGTTTAATTCTTCTTCTCCATGGCTCCAAATGGTGAAGCTGTCATCCAGATATCTGAACCATATAGTGGGCTTTTTTGTTGCTGTTTCCAATATTCCTTTGGTCTGTGTGTGGAAGCTGGATGGACTATAGAGTAGATTCAGGGGGCCTCGTACAGCCTGCAAATCATACCTTTCCCGCTCCTGTTCAAACATAAACATGGCACAGGAGAGGAGATTTCTTGTTACTTCTAGCATATAGAAGGTACATATAATTCTTCATTTTGTCTCACTGCTGTGGAAACATTTATAGAAAAATCTTTGGGACTCTTCAAAGTGACTAACGCTTCTTGGTGCAATATTTGTGAATGTTAATGGTTTCCTTCACTGTGCCCTAGCATTTATCCACAAGCCCTGCATTTGTACAATTTAGAGCAGGGGTCCCCAAACTAAGGCCCGGGGGCCAGATGCAGCCCATCGAAGCTATTTATCTGGCCCCCACGGCACAAAGGTAGAAGGGGGTTGGGCTAAATGACCAAAGGGGTCTTCTCTTCTCTTACAACCATTATTATTATTATTATTATTATTATTATTATTATTATTGTTGTTGTTGTTATTATTAAACAACATTGAGGCTGGGTGGCCATCTGTCAGGGATGCTTTGCTTGTGCTTTTGGTGCACAAAGGCAGAAGGAGTTGGATTAAATGACCCAAGGGGTCTCTTCCAACCCTCATTATTATTATTATTATTATTATTATTATTATTATTATTATTATTAACATTGAGGCTGGGTGGCCATCTGTCAAGGGTGCTTTGCTTGTGCTTTTGGTGCAGAAAGGCAGAAGGGGATTGGACTAAATGGCCCAAGGGGTCTCTTCCAACCCTCCTTATTATTATTGTTGTTGTTGTTGTTATTAATTATTATTGCTCGGTGGCCAACTATAGTCCGGCCCTCCAACGGTCCGAAGGATCGTGAACCGGCCTCTTGTTTAAAAAGTTTGGGGACCCCTGATTTAGAGGATGGTGAGCAGTTACATTGATATATATATATCATAAACATATATATATAAACAGGAATTACTGTTGTATGTTCTCTAGTGGAAAGCACACTGTTGTGGTGTTTCCATAGATATCTGCCTCATAACTCAGTTCTCTGCCTCTGTAGGTCAAATTTCATGGACAGCCTTTGAGATTAATCTGAACTAGTAGCTGGCTTCTAGGGAGAAGGCTTTTTTTCCTCGAGAAAAGCTCCAGATGCTAATCTCTCTCTGCCACTTGTTTTTACAGTCCTTTAATAATTAAACATCTATCTCGGAGGAAATATTGTTAAATTCCTTCAAGCTTTTCAAACATTTTCACTGATATTGTTATGGCTCATACTATCCTAATGTGTCAAGTAAGAAATTAAATAAAACTCTTTTCATGGAGTTTTGAGAAGTCTGCTAGTTATATATATATCCTTATTGGTCCAAAAGGATAGTATTTATTTAGGTGAAATTTCATACTTTGCATTATTTGCCACAGACCAGGCCACAAAGTCAAGGAGGAACCATAGCCAGTCCTGTCTCCCCAGGAAGTACAGTAGAGTCTCACTTATCCAACATAAACGGGCCGGCAGAACGTTGGATAAGCGAATATGTTGGATAATAAGGAGAGATTAAGAAAAAGCCTATTAAACATCAAAATAGGTTATGATTTTACAAATTTTACAAAACATGTTATACAACAAATTTGACAGAAAAAGTAGTTCATTACACATTAATTCTATGTAGTAATTACTGTATTTACGAATTTAGCACCAAAATATCACAATGCATTGAAAACCTTGACTACAAAAATGCGTTGGATGATCCAGAACGTTGGATAAGTGAGACTCTACTGTACATCCATACAATATATGTATTTTAAATTCACTTGTGCCAACATTCAAAAAGAGGTACGGTGGATCCTCAGTATCTTCTGAAATTTGATTCTAGGATCCAACCCCCCCCCCCCCCCCCGAATACCAAAATTCATGGATGCTGAAGTCCCGTTATATACAATGATGCAGTAAAATAGCATCTCTTATGACAAAGTCAAGGTTTGTTTGAGTCAAAGTGTACTATTTAATTGTTTCATTGTCTTCACTGCCAGTTTTAAAGTTATGCAAATGATTTGTTGTTGTTGCTTTCTTAATAGTCAACTGTAATCCTAGTTTTGCACCTTATTCCTTGACTTTCACCTGTAGTTGTTCTAAGTCTTTCTAATTTTCTGACAGTAATTGTGTCATATGAATATACTAAATTGTGAATGTGGTTTCCCCAATTTTCACACCTCCTCCTTCTGAATCTAATCCTGTTTTGTGCATGATATGTTCTGCATATAAATTGAATGGATAGGGTGATAAAATGCAGCTTTGCCAACTGGAAGCTATTTTGATAGCCTATTATCCCGAGTATTCAAAAAGATAATAAAATGTTGTGGTATACCCTTTACTTTGAAAGTGATCCATAGTTTTTCTTGATCTACAACATTAAAAGACTGCTATAATCTATAGCACACAGGCTGATTTTCCTCTGAATTTTTTTGGGATGTACCATTACCTGGCATGATTGTACTATGATATCTAATGCCGTTTCTTTTTCTGAATCCAGCACAAATATCTGGCATTTATTTCTCAGTAAATGAATAGAGGTGTATTATGTGTACGCATGTGCGTGTTTTTGTATGTGTGTCGTTTTATTTTATTAAATACTTTTAATGTTAATACTTTTAAAATACAGTAGAGTCTCACTTATCCAAGCCTCACTTATCCAAGCCTCTGGATAATCCAAGCCATTTTTGTAGTCAATGTTTTCAATACATCGTGATATTTTGGTGCTAAATTCGTAAATACAGTAATTACTGCATAGCATTACTGCATATTGAACTACTTTTTCTGTCAAAATTGTTGTATAACATGATGTTTTGGTGCTTAATTTGTAAAATCATAACCTAATTTGATGTTTAATAGGCTTTTCCTTAATCCCTCCTTATTATCCAAGATATTCGCTTATCCAAGCTTCTGCCCGCCCGCTGAGCTTGGATAAGTGAGACTCTACTGTAATAGCTCTGCCAAAGGTGTGAACAAAAAAAATTGTACAAAATTTTAACACATTTTCAGCAGGTTCATATGAGGAAGGCAAACTTTGAAATAATCCAGGCCTTGATCCATCTACACCTTTTAGAGAAAAAACTGGGCCCAAAAACAAAATTGAACCCAGTGAAACTGGTTCATAAGAATTGTGCATTGAGGTCTGTAATATAATTTGGCTGAAGCATTTTGCACCAGCCAGAATTTTCAGACATTCTTCACAGACTCCTTGTGGATTTGTATGATTGTATACATGCATGATTGTTCCTGTATATGTAGTTCCCCACCATACCCACGTCCACAAATATGTAAGGAAATTGTTTAAATAATGGGGACAACAACAAAACATGTTATGGTACCTTAAAGATTTCTTAAAAGCATAAAGTATGAAGCATCCAGCATTCAGAAGAAAGAAAGATAGGTTCCACATAAGATGTTGAGAAATCTGTGACCATCTTTGTAATTAAAATCGTTTAGTTTCAGACAGAACATCAGGATCCAAAGTGAAGGCAACAGTCATGAAACCATTGGGGCTGGGTGGGTGGGGGGGTTAATTCCTGTTCCAAATGCCTTCAGGGAGCATATATTTGTGTGTACTTTCAAGTGGTTCTGTTTAGAACTTATAAACAAAAGGGATCTTCCCCAGTTGTAGTGGTGTGGCACTTCAGATTCTGGGATGCACATGACATCAAAGTGGTTACTTTAATGAATTTCTACAGCATTCTTTGGCTCAATGAACATGCTCCATCTGAGTAAACAGTGCTCCAGTTGGCTGATGTTGCGGGGAATCTGAAGTGATTAAAAAGTTGGAATGTAAAAAAGAGAGAGAGAAGAACCGTTTCTTCAACTACAGTAGAATCTCACTTATCCAACATAAACGCGCCGGCAGAATGTTGGATAAGTGAATATGTTAGATAATAAGGAGGGATTAAGGAAAAGCCTATTAAACATCAAATTACATTACAAATTAAGCACCAAAACATCATGTTTTACTACAAATCAACAGAAAATGCAGTTCAATACACAGCAATGTTAAGTAGTAATTACTGTATTTACGAATTTAGCACCAAACATCACAATGTATTGAAAAGATTCACTACAAAAACATTGACTACTAAAAGGCAGACTGTGTTGGATAATCCAGAACGTTGGATAAGCGAATGTTGGATAAGTGAGATTCTACTGTATTTAAAAGTTATACTACAAAGGATGGAGTTGTAGTTTATGTTTAAAAGATCTCTTTTGACAGTAAAATGTCACATATACAAAACTCAGCTGTGTGTCCCTCTGATGGCTGAGCCTTGTTCATATTCAGTATCAATTTTTTGAAGAATGCTTCATGTTTAAACAGTTAAGAGAAAAGTGAAATAAGATAACAGTTATTTCTCTTTAAATGAGTTCATCCTCTATGTTTCTTTGGGAGTCACTGGTCTTTTGTATAGGAAGGAGGTGATCCCAGAAAAGTGACACATTATTGCAAAGCTGCAATAAGCCACACTGCCATTCAGGGATGTAATTTTACAACTCTCTCTGAGAAGATGTTAAAGCATTACCTGCTCTAGGTCCCTGGAAAAAAATCACAGCCAGAGCAGCACACTTAATCAAAGAACCAGGGCAGTTTGGTTAGCAGAAACACTTCACCTCCTCTCCTCAACCTCCCTGTTCCCTCTGAGCTTAGTTGCTTTCTATCTATCTTGTTTGCTGTGTCATAATAAAATAATAATAATAATAATAATAATAATAATAATAATAATAATAATAATAATTTTATTTTTATATGCCGCCACCATCTCCCCGCAGGGACTCGGAGCGGCCCCCATGGGGTCAAGCCCAATCAAATCACATTACATCATATTTGACAAACTGAATGTTTGGGAAGTCACTCTGGTCCAGTTCAGGTGCATTTATGTACTTTTCCTGGTTTAATATCTATTTATCTGTTTGTTGAACATTTTGTATCTTAAAAACTCCCACAAGTTTCTCTGCCCACTGCCCTTATGCCACATGCCCTTTGACATGTAGCCCTCATACAGCTGGACTACCAGAGAAATGACCCCCCCCCCCCTTCCAACTCTGTGGAAGTTGTCCACCCCTGCAATTTACAAAGGGAGCACTTGCCTGTGCTTTTTTTCATCCTATGCTGCAACAGAAGAGTGGGTTTCTTAGATCATCAAGATCCTCAAAATCTCATGCTTGCCGTGATGATTCATGCTTTGAATTAATCCAGCCACGTAACGACTGAAAAAAAATGAGTTTCAAATTGTAGTTGTTTCAACACTTTGCAGGTATAAAAACACTTTGAATCTGTATCTATTACAAACCATTTTGAGGGTAAAAGTTAGGGCATGTTATGAAATTAGGCCAAGAATTTATTCAAAAGCATGTGCATGCATCCACATGCAAGCTCATGCCACTCCAGTGAGATAACCTCAAATTTGTTTGCACATTCAACAGGTGGCTCTGTACTTTGTCATAAGATGAAAGTGTGTCAACAATTCTCTCTCATTCTGACATAAACGGCAGGAAAGATGTCATATCTGGTGCCTTTGGATGCTTTGAACCTTCTATGCTGGAAGTCCCCAAACCAGTGTGGAGAACTATTATTTATTTATTTGGCACTTTTTCTCATTGTAGTTGCAAGCTGTTTATCGCCTGATGGCTGAGCTTTTGTTTATAATTATCAGCAAAATCAGCTATGCTGGTTTTCAGTTAACAGATACTGTATACAAACTGTTACTTAGTGCCTTGTAAAACTGGTAAATCCTGTGAGCATTTGTACTCTACAGGCATAGTCTTGTCACATATATGCTGCAAACAGAGCCGGTCCAACAATGAGCCAAATTAAGTGGTCGCTTGGGGCGCAAAACATACGGGGGCACAGTCGAGACTGCTTTTTCTGTTGATTTGTTGTAAAACATGATGTTTTGGTGCTTAATTTGTAAAATCATAATGTAATTTGATGTTTAATAGGTTTTTCCTTAATCCCTCCTTATTATCCAACATTTTCACTTATCCAACGCTTTTATTTTTCAGTGATTGGTTTGGGGGGGCGCCAAAATTCTGTTCGCCTACACTTGAAAAATACCCAGGGCCGGCTCTGGCTGCAAAGATAAATGATCATCTTTATAAATTTGTTGGAGCCCCGGTGGCGAAGTGTGTTAAAGCACGGAGCTGCTGAACTTGCAGACCAAAAGGTCCCAGGTTCAAATCCCCGGAGCGGAGTGAGCGCCCGCTGTTAGCTCCAGCTTCTGCCAAATTAGCAGTTCGAAAACATGCCAATGTGAGTAGATCAATAGGTACCCGCTCTGGCTGGAAGGTAACATCACTCCATGCAGTCATGCCGGCCACATAACCTTGGAGGTGTCTACGGACAACGCCGGCTCTTTGGCTTAGAAATGGACTGGACTTAACCTCAGGGGAAACCTTTACCTTTACCTTTTTATAAATTGGTATCTTGCAAGTATTACAATAAGACAGAATGGGTGGATAATTAACAAAGATAGGAGCACTATACCTCCTCTTAGGGAAGTCTGGAGGGTTGTGCTACTCTGGGACACACTCATTTTTGAGGCCCCAATGCCTCCATATCCACTAACTATCCCAATTTGGCCCAGACAATACTGATTAATCCTCTGTCATGGCACCTTTTTCAGTTACTTTTAACAAGTTACTGCTTCCTCCTCCTACTTTTAACCTTTGACCTCTACTTACTTCAATGCTTAGAAATTGAGTTTAAAGTGCCAATGTAGTTTGCACTCAACCAGGCCTGTAGCCAGGATTTTGATTCGGGGGGGGGGGGGGGGGGCTGAGTCTGGGCGGGAGAGGATCTACCCTAGCAAACCTTTTGTATCGTTATCCCAATACCCCCCTGCATATGGATATATTGAGCATGGTGATCAGATCATGATATGAATAAACATAACAGTTTAAATAATAAATGTAAGGCCTTCTCATGGATCACCCTGAGAATTTTGGGGGGAGGGTGAAGCCCCTCAGCCCCCCCCCCCCCTCACATGCCTGTGACTCAGCCCATCTGGAGGGAGAAGTCAAGAGGGAGAATAAACATTGGCTTTCCCTGCAGACTTAAGGAAAAGTAAGGCTGCAGCCTCTCCTAGCTTATGTGTTCTCCCTTTTTAATAACTTTAATTCACCATGACCACACACTGATGGTGCTTGGCCATGTGTGTCATGGTTTTCATCTGTGAAATGTTGGCAGGTATGTTGTGTTGTGGTAATCTCTGAGCGGTTAGACTCAATTTAACCCTCTCTGGAGGAGATTGCACCAAAATGCAGCAGAGTAGCAAAAGCTTTCAAATGCAACAGTTACTTACACGGGGTGAGCAAAGGGAAGCCTTCGTCTATTTAGGATTGCAATGGACTGCAGAGTCTCAGTAAAAGTTCAAAAAGTATTTATTCAGGTAAAAAAGAACTCCATTGTAGATAGAAAGGCTTGGGAGCTGTCTAGTCTATTCTAGACTGGTTTCTAAGGAAAAATAAGAAAGGAAAAATAACATGGCGAGATGTGTTGTTAGCTTGAAGAACAAAGGGAGAAGAGAGAACCAAAATGGTTCCAACCTCATGGTCCAGTTTATTGGGGCCATAAAAGACATTCTGACCAATGAGAAGTTAGTGTCCCTAGAGATTCACATTTCTACTAACTTCAAAGTAAGAGATGTGACGTAAACAGGATAGAGTGAAACACAGTAAAGCCTGTCTAGGCATGCTTTGGAAACAGGGAAAGGATTCCCTCAATCTAACTATCATCTATCAGACTACATCTAGACTTGAGTAGTCCAGGGTGATTCCCAAAATGTTGATCCCAGAGGCTGTGGGTTGAGGGGCAATTACCCACAAAGTAATTTTATGCCTAGAAGTCATTTAACAAAAAACCCCAAGAAAATACTTTACAATTTCAGTTGAAACCATTTTTAAAGGCCTTTCCTGGATCTAAAGGGGTCAAGGAAGTGAAAATGCTGTCAGCAGAGAACTATATGTGCCTAGTCTACAAGATTACATTGAAGATATACTTTCAAAAACACATCAAAATAGCTCCCTGCCTTCACTAGGGGGTATTGGGTTGCAGTTAGCAAATGTAGTTTTCAAAGAAATTCAAATTTTTGTGTTGTTGAAGGCTTTCATGGCCGGGATCACAGGGTTGTTGTATGTCTTTTGGGATGTGTGGCCATGTTCCAGAAGTATTCTCTCCTGACATTTCACCCACATCTATGGCAGGCATCCTCAGAGGCCATAGATGTGGGTGAAACGTCAGGAGAGAATACTTCTGGAACATGGCCACACATCCCGAAAGACATGCAACAACTCTGTGATTCAAAAAAATTTCAGCCCATGGAAACCTCAAAAACAGCCTTTAGGAGGACCCCACTCTGGCCATATGGGGAATTTCACATAATTGCCTCTAAATCGAGGTTATGTAAGAAAACCATAGTATTATCACATTCATGGGTCATTAATTTGATTTTAATAGCTTTTTAACAGTTTGATTCTTAAACGAAGCTTCTTTGGAATATATGCCCACAAGAAAGTGAGCCCCTGCTGTCAAATTCTCTATCATCTCACAGCACTTCTCTGTTGAGGAAATAGCACTGCCACACACACACAAACACACGTTTTGGAACCAACATCGTGGACCAATTTCCCCTCATTCCTATAATATGTGGAAGATGTATACCATCAGCGTTTGTAAGTTTTATCTACCCATTTCCCCAAGACTTCAAGAGGGAAAAAGAAAACTTTGAAAGAAGAGATGCAATCCAAAGGGAAACTGGAAATTCTCAAAAGCATCAAAATACATATAAATTTATCAAAGGAGAACAAAGACATGTTTTATTTTTTTCCCCATAAAAATCTTCTCTCCAGGCTATTACAATGCATTACATAGGCACAATCAATATATCTGTGTTTGAGAACCAAAGTACTTTGGAATAAATTAGGCGAGTAGGGGAAGAAACAAAGAACAAATTAACATGATTTTAAACATTGCTTAAATTTTCATGAACTTGGACCTTGAAATGTTATGATGAGCTCCCAGGAGCCTGTGCTAATATTTGCCAATAATTAAGGGTTGCACTTTCATGTTCTGTCTGACATTAAAGGTTGGAAACCAGTAGTGCATTTGCTGTCTTTGGGGTCATACTAATATATCTTTTTTAATTGTTTATTTTCTTAATTATTAATGAAAGGCTTTAAATGCCTCTATTACATTTTATTTGTTGGCTTGTTCCTCCACCTCTTGCTGCTAATTTTCTTAATGCTTGACTATTTCAAAGTCGCATCCTCCTCACAGCCCTATTTCCCTTCCAGTTTTACATTAGTTGAGATTATTCAGGAGGAATGGCGAGTCTAAATCTTAAAGCACACAGGGATCTTTTGTAGATTTTCCTATAGCCTTGGAAGGAATTTGAGGGATTAAAGAACAAAACAAACCGCAACAATTTTCCCACTTAAAGGAAATAGTCAGAAATAGGGAATTGTGTGGCTCTGCTGATATGGCTTGACTGCAACTTTCATTATCCCTGACTTGTGTTGGTTATAGCTGCCCTATAGTTCAAGAACATCTGTAGTATTTTCTTACATATACTTTAAAAAAACAGACAATTTATAAAATCAGAAATGGGAATTTTCTAACATCTGTGTGTATCCACTGGGAGATTATTAGCTTGTCTTTTTTTGTTTGTTTGTTTCTTTTGTCGTGCCCATTGGGCATCCTAGAAGTTCTTCCAAAGGAGGTCAAGTTATTTCACAGAATCCAGAAAAAAGAAGCAGTAAACCCCAGCAATTTAACTGTGTGACATTGTGTTAGTTTCAAAGTGTCTGCTTTCTTTAAAAAAAAATGTTAGTAAGGGGCAGAAGAGGATTTTCAAAGTGGGGTAGTTCTAACATTCACCCTCTGGTTACTTGTATAGGCCCCCTGCTATTGGAAGGAGCAGAATGACATGAGCATGTAAATACTATATCTATATATACAACTAGCTGTGTCCGGCCACGCGTTGCTGTGGCGAAGTATGGTGGTATGGGAAATAAAGTATTGAGGAATTGGTGGTAGTTAAGGTAAAGGGTCCCCTGGGCTGAGTAGGTTGCTAGGAGACCAAGTGAGCAGAGCTTAGCCTTCTAACTGGCAGCAATTGGATAAAAACAATTATTCCTCTCCCTCTAATTAGGACTTTATTTTTCTTTTCTTTTTGTTGTATCAACCTAGAGGCATGGATGAGGGGTTGTGCTGTCAATTTTCGAGGTTGTGGGGTGTTTACTTTTGTTGTTTTGTCCACTGCCGTGATGCCATCACTCTTTTATATATATATATATATATATATATATATATATATATATATATATATAGCTTGACTACTGCAAGAAAGGAGTTCACTAGCCTTGTGCCTTAAAGTCACATATCAATCTATGAAAACCCCATGAATTTCATAGCATTTTTGTAGACCAGGAATCCAGGGCTGTAGCCAAGGGTTCAACCCTCTCCCCTGAAAATTTTCAGGTTTTTTTTTAAACTGGTTTACTCATGAATTTTAACTGATTAACCAAATCCCCATGAGTGTCCACTGAAGTTTATTTTTCTTGAGTATCTACTGAAGTTCATCGATGGAGCCTGATTTCAAAATTACTTCGCGTTATGGAACTACTCTTCGTAATTTGCTAAAAAAAAAAAAAGTTTAAACCCCCCCCCCCCCCCCTGAATTTTTTTTCTGGCTATGGCCCTGGTTTACCAGTTCCTTCCTCTGAATTATAACCTGGTATTCATTGTGTGGTTTTCCATCCTAGTGCTAACTAGGGCCGGGCTGTGGCGCAGCTGGTTAGCAGCCAGCTGCAATAAATCACTAGGACCAAGAGGTCATGAGTTCAAAGCCAACCCATGTCAGAGTGAGCACCTGACCATTAAAAAATAGCCCTGCTCGTTGTTGACCTAAGCAACCCGAAAGATAGTTGCATCTATCAAGTAGGAAATTTAGGTGTCTACGGACAACACCGGCTCTTCGGCTTAGAAATGGAGATGAGCACCAACCCCCAGAGTCAGACATGACTGGATTTAACGTCAGGGGAAAACCTTTACCTTTAACTTATGTGGGGAGACTAATTTAACTAATTTACGACACCATAAAAATCATCCAGCAGTTTTTGAAATGAGGAAGTATCCATCAAGGACTTGGTGCCACAGTGGATGATGAAGCAGCTGCTCCCCCTGTGACCGGAATTGAGCATACCCTCAGTAAGCTGGAAGCTGGAGAATGTTAAATTGCCTCTGCGTCTCTGTCTCTATGTTCATATGGCACTGAATGTTTGAATGTGTACATTGTGATCCGCCCTGAGTGCAACTCATTTTGGTGATTTGTAAACAAGTCAAAGTAGGGAGCAAATGAAGCTGCAGTGGCATTCATGCTTCCCAATCTTGCTTGGTGCTATCATTTTCACCCACAAGATACTAGAGAGCAGTAAGAATTTTGTTATTCTAAAGTGCCATGAAGTCAGCTTATGGCTCCTCCATGAATGAGACATCTCAAACAAATCCTGATATTAGCAGCCTTGTTAAGATCTTGCAGATTCATAACTGTGGCTTCCTTGGTTGCATCAACCTTCCCATTTTCCTGAGTATTATTGGATTTTCTAATGAGTCGTGTTGTTTCATGATACTGTATATCCAAAGTATGATAGCCTCAGTTTGGCCATTATTTAGCCTCTAGGGCAGTGGTTCTCAACCTGGGGTCCCCAGATGTTTTTGGCCTTCATCTCCCAGAAATCTTAATAGCTGGTAAACAAACTGGTTGGGATTTCTGGGAGTTGTAGGCCAAAAAACATCTGGGGACCCCAGGTTGAGAACCACTGCTCTAGGGAGAGTTGTCTTTTTGGCTGTGCATGGTATCCACAAAAAACTTTTTCTGCACCACGTTCTTAAAATGAATTGATTTTTCTTCCTGTTATCCTTCTGTACTGGCCAGATTTTACAGTCAAACATAGAAAGTAGAAACACTATGGCTTAGAAGAACTTGTCAGGATTTTATGATGCTACTATATTGCTGTTGAGATCTGGCTGTGTGGCTGCCTCTGAACCTAAATCAGAATGAATTCTTTTCACCTTCACTCTCAAAAGTCTTGTATGGTTTAAAAAAAAGTAGTGGGGAACACAGTTGCTACTGCTAGGACCACAGAAAAGGAAGCAAGGATGACAATAAACAAAGCATTCAGTGTTGTTCTTTCAAGCTGAAACATTAGGCAGCCAATTCTTTGACTTAGCCTCATATATCTTCTCGCAGCCAGAAAGATCCTTGTAATTTGGAGTCTTGCCTTACTATGTCACAGGCAAGGTTGGAAAGTAACCAGTTGCAGTAATAGGGTTGCCTACAATAAGGTTCATGACACCATTAAAAAGATTTTAAAATAAAGCATGAGAGAGCCAGTGGTTTTCTTAGCAGAATTTGTTCAGAGGAGATTTGCTTTTGCCTCCCTCTGAGGGTACGAATTGCCTAAGGTCACCTATTGATTTGAACTCTAGTCTCCAGAATTATTGTCCAACCATGCTGGCTGTCTTAAGCTGAATGTGCTTGTTCTCTTGCATTCTCGCTCTCTCGCTTTTTCCTACCCTTTTTCTAGTTCGGCCCTGTTGTCCAGAGGAATTCAGGCCTTCAAAACTTCTCTGAAATGTAACTTTTTTCCACAGTGTATGATCTGGATATAGAGCAGTATGGTTTTATGTATTGGTGCATTTATTGTGTTTCTAAAATGGAATCTAGTAAGTCAATAGTACAATAAAACATTAGAACTTTGGTATAATAGAGGAAAAATATGCCAGAATCTTTGAGTGGGAATTCAAAATAAAGAATACAAAACAGTAAATGTCAAAAGCCTAAGAAAAGGGGAGGCAATATGTAAGAGACAATATATTTTTTCTGCCTAAGGCAGATTACCAAACAACATCACTGTTTATCAAAGTCAAAATGCAGGAATACTATGTCATTCAACTGTCCCAAATTAGCAAGTTCAGTTTAATCCTCTGTGTCTCACTTTTTCAGTTGAGTTTTAAATGCCCTCTTTTCCTCCCACTTTCCCCTATTGTCCTCAGCTCATTTCATTTACTATAAACTGA
Organism: Anolis carolinensis; assembly: GCF_035594765.1. NCBI lineage: Eukaryota > Metazoa > Chordata > Lepidosauria > Squamata > Anolidae > Anolis > Anolis carolinensis. The sequence goes on along the minus strand of NC_085841.1, from coordinate 211,281,691 downwards.
GTTCAAAGTGCAAAAGTAGTTTTCACTCAATTAACTAGAGGGAGAAGAGAGGAGGAGGAATTGTGCTCTTTCCTATAGGCTCAGGCAAAAGTAAAATGCTGCAGTCTCTCCTAGCTTCGGTGTTAATTCTCATTAATAACTTTTACCATCTTGACCATATTCTGATCAATTGCTTGGCCATCCATGGCGCCGCTTTCCTCTGTGAAAAAGTGAAGGGTAGGATGCAATTTTTGTATGACTTGAAATAAAAATTAGCCAATAAAAAACAAGTAAGCTGATTTTTATTTTGTCAGCAAATGAAGATGTACGAATTTTCTTCCCATATCAGTTTATTGACAGAGCAGAGAGCACATGTTAATATCCTTTTCTTTAGATATGGTTACTCGTGATAAATGTTCCCAGATTTTCCTCTCTTCCTAGTTATATTTTTAGGCTACTTACATAAGGAAGACAAATGGCCTCAGTAAACGGGCATTTCCTCTGGAGGATGCAAGCCAGAGACCACCCAGCAGCCATGCAGAAGCTATTGTATCAAGCTGGAAGGTTCTATGAGAGTTCTTTAAATCAGAATACAATTAGCTGAATCCAGTTGAAGAAAGTTGTATCCACAGTGCATGAACTGTTGGTAGGAAATAGATGCCATTCAGATCCAGAAAACCAAATGACAAGTAGAAGGAAATTAAGCTCTATTAACAATAGAAAAACAACTTCTGCAAGTTTGTTACCTGTTTTGGTTGGCCAGTGGACTTGTATAAGAATTTTAACACATAACAGAATACATTTACAGTCGCTGAGCACAGTTTGACCTTTCTGTTATAGCTATATGACACCTTGTCTGTATGATGACTGACTGTTACTGTGTCCTGCTTAGGCACTCTGGAGTCCAGAAAACAGACCTTGCTTTGGTCCAACAAGGCAATTCCTAATATACAATTCTTATGGATTATCATTTATGGAAGGCATACGACAAATTCTTCCACTACCCCAGTGGGTCTCAGCCTTTGGTCTTCCAGGTGTTTTGGACTTCAACTCCTAGAAATCCCAGCCAGCTTACCAGCTGTTTGGAATGGTAGAAACAGAAGTCCAAAACACATGGAGAACCAAAGGCTGAGAACCAAAGTGGACTACTCAATTTACCATTACAGTATTCAGCTCCAAGAGTTCCCTTTCTATATACCTTTTTAGATGCAACAATAAAATCGATAGGATTTATTTACTACTTCTGCTGATAGATCACGATATTCTTGAAAGTTGCAAGTGTGTGGATTTTTATATCTTTTATACTGGGTAAAAGCAAATGTGAAAGTTCCTTCCTCACAAACAAGCAGTAACATGGTTGTTTTATGTCTTTCGGGCTGTGTGGCCATGTTTCAGAAGTATTCTCTCCTGACGTTTTGCCCACATCTATGGCAGGCATCCTCAGAGGTTGTGAGGCCTCACAACCTCTGAGGATGCCTGCCATAGATGTGGGCGAAACGTCAGGAGAGAATACTTCTGGAACATGGCCACACAGCCCGAAAAACATACAACAACCCTGTGATCCTGGCCATGAAAGCCTTCGACAACACAAGCAGTCTCTATATACTCAAGGATGCACACATATATACATTATATAGAGTCCTTAAACTGAATTCAGTCCTTCAGGAAGTCCAACTTTGTTCCTCAGAGGTTCCCTGTAAAACTTCCATCCTGGGGTTGTCTGACTTTTGTACAGGTTTTCCCCATTTATAAGCTTGAAATGTCCAAAAACATTTCATTACTGTGTCATCAAGTCATTTCCAACTTATGGCAATCTTACAAGGAAGCTATCACAGGGTTTTCTTGGCAGAATTTGTTCAGAGGAGATTTGCTTTTGCTTCCCTCTGAGGGTACGAGTTGCCTAAGGTCACCTATTGATTTGAACTCTAGTCTCCAGAATCATTGTCCACCACTGACAACCATGCTGGCTTTCTTAAGCTGAACTTGCTTGTTCTCTTGCATTCTTGCTCTCTCTTTTCTAATTCGGCCCTGTTGACCAGAGGAATTCAGCCCTTCAAAACTTCTCTGAAATGTAATTTTTCTCACCTATGATATAGCTAGACTAGAAAGGCTGTGAGTGATAACTTTTAACTCGGCTTTATTCCTAACACACCCGCTTTTTAAGTGCCTGGTGAGAATGGTTCAGGTTAGCTGATAAATCCAGGAATTAGTAGGACAGAAGAGAGAATCCTTTTGATTTTTAAAATATGCTAAGACGTTTACTGCACCTGGCGTGGCTGAGATCTTAAATGGTGTTATCTTCTTGCAGGTTCAGAAAACTGTCTGGAACAGAAACTGAAAACACCCCGACGGAGGTGTCAGCAGCCCAAAGTGCTGAATAGCCCCGAGGACAACATGTATTATAACCAGTTAAATGTGAGTTCAAAGTGGCAATAAAGCAGTTTTACTGGCTTTGTTTCCAGTTAATAATTTTGTTACTAATACCTGTTCCAGTCCCTCCAACCTCATCCCCACCCTGTGGCCCCCTCCCCTCCCCCAGTCCAGCCCCTCCCCACGTTCTTCAGCTCTCGTCTTGAACATGTGCTTATGCTCTTTATCTGTTGCTTTCATGTCAGGATGTCTGCCTTCACGGTGAATAATTGATGTGGTTTATCAAAGACGAGCAAGATGCATGCTTCATCAGGCTCGCTTGAGCCCTTTGATCAAAAAAATTATGCTGTGACTTCTGATATTATCAGCATCTGCTTGCATTCAACACAAAATCACTTTGAATTAAAAATTAACGACTTGCTGCTTTGCTTTGACTGTGTGTTCTTGCCCCTCTCCACAGGGAACTCTAGAATATCAAGGGAGCAAGAGGAAGCCAAGAAAACTTGGGTAAATAGCTATCTTCTTAGTTCTAAGCAACTGTAAACAGAAGAAGTCCTTTGTGATGTTACAGAAAATGCACAAACTTTCTAGAGAGATTTCTCAAAATAAACAGCGAGTTTAGCTCCACATGGGCTTTCTGCTGCAGAAGCAAATAGAAAGCTTCCACCTAAGGTTGCCAGTGTAAGCATGAGAACTGAGGACCCAAAAAAGTTTTCCCCATAGACTTTAGGCAATGCATTATTTCTCCGTTTTACAATAGATTTGATATAAGCACTGAATTGAGAGTTTAGGAGAGGCAGATTTCTACCATCTCAGATTATAGGTGTGACAGGAGGAAAAGGGATTCAGGGGCCCTTCTGGTCCATAACTTGAACCAGCTGAAGTGATGTGAGGGACATGAAGTCATCTGTTCATAGAAAATCATGTTAAGGGCTGATTTCTATGTACTTTCCCAACACACACAGTTTTTGAGAGAAAGTTTTGTTAAAGCAAAAATAGTGTGCAATGTCATTTATAAAATGTTCCTTGCTGGTTTTCCTGCAAATCACTGTATCATAGTAGAAAGCAAGCTAAAATGATGACAACGGCCATCAAAATTTAACCCAAAACATAATTCCAGTGCTTCAGAATGTAATGTGTGTTTTCCCCATGGAGTAAGCAACAAAATCATTGAACTGAGGTTGGTTTCCCCTGACGTTAAGTCCAGTCATGTCTGACTCAGGGTGTTGGTGCTCATCTCCATTTTTAAGCCGAAGAGCCGGCGTTGTCCGTAGACACGTCCAAGGTCATGTGGCCAGCATGACTGCATGGAATGCTGTTACCTTACCGCCGGAGTGGTACCTATTGATCTACTCACATTGACATGTTTTCGAACTGCTAGGTTGGCAGAAGCTGGAGCTAACAGCGGGAGCTCACTCCGCTCCCCGAGTTTGAACCTGGGACCTTTCAGTCTGCAAGTTTAGCAGCTCAGTGCTTTAACACACTTCGCCACCAGGGCTCGCCACCAGGGCTCACACCAAATTTGGCCACAAAAGACATAGTCATCCAATCTATGTTTTTCAAACAAAAAAACCTAGAAAAATAAAGACCAAATTAGAGGATGAGGAACAGCTGTTTTCCTCCTGGCTGCCGATCAGAAGGGTAGGCCCCGCCCCCATTGTCTCCTAGCAACCCACTCAGCAACAATGGCTCTCAGGGGATAGGCAGAGTTAGGCCTCATTTAGGCTTCTTCCACACTGCCTATAACATACGGATTATCTGATTTGAACTGGATGATATGACAGTGTAGACTCAAGGCCCTTCCACACAGCTATATAACCCAGAATGCCAAGGCAGATAATCCACTTTATCTGTGTTGAACTGGGTTATCTTGAGTCCACACTGCCATATAATCCAGTTCAGTGTGGATTTTATACAGTTGTGTAGAAGGGGCCTCATATAATCCAGTTCTAAACAGATAATATGAGATTATAAATATGATACATAATAATTACTGTGGTATAATAAAACAGAACAATATAATATCTATAATCGGGACAGTAAATAAAGAACAACACTTTCCAAAACAGGGGAAATCCAGACAGGAAACAATCAGGGCCCTCTAACACCTCCAAACAAATTATTCCCCCAGCGAGGAAGCTGAGAAGGGAGAGAAGTAGAATGTATTTTCAAAGTTGTTATTATTATTATTATTATTATTATTATTATTATTATTATTATTATTATTATTTTGCTGTGAACCATGAAAATGAACAGAATCTGGCTCCAAGTATTAAAAAACACAAAAATCAGAACACTAAATAAAGAACAACACTCTGAAAACAGGGGAATTCCAGACAGGAAACAATGAGGGCCAGCTAACAACTCCCAACAAAAAAATCTCCCAGGCAGGACGCAGCCAGGCTTTGAAGCTATATAACCCAGAAATAAATATAATATGTAAAATTACTGTGGTATAATAATACAGAACAATATAATCTCTAAAATCTGGACAGTAAATAAAGAGCAACACTCTGAAAACAGGGAAATTGGAAATTCCAGAAAGGAAAAAATCAGAGCCAGCTAACACCTCCCAACAAAGGATTATCCCAGGAAGGAAGCAGCCAGGCTTTGAAGCTGCAAGGCCATTAAATGGTAATCAAGGTGACTAATTGCAGCATTCCTACTTGCCGCACTGAGACTATTCATTGCTATTCAACCTGGCCAATAAGGATTCCACAAAGTAGAAAGCGGCCAGGCTTGCAAACAGCAAGGCTATTCAGAGCTGTTTAACCTAGCCAACCAAGATTTCCCCTATATAGAAAACCCCCAGGCTTTGAAGCCACAAAGCTACTCTGTCCCATTCAACCTGGCCAATGAAGGATGCCCCTATGTAGAAAGCAGCCAGGTTTTAAGCTGCAAGACCATTCAGTGCAATTCAAGCTGGCCAAACAAAGATCCCCCTACAAAGGAAGCAGCCAGGCTTCAAAGTGGCTCTTTGATTGAGGGTGCTACTCCAGCTCGCCAAACAAGGATTCCCCTAGGTATAACACAGCCAGGCATTGAAGCTGCAAGGCTATTCAGCGCAATTCAACCAGACCAACAAAGGACTAACCATGGTAGAAGGTGGCCAGGCTTTGCAGCAGCGATACTACTCTGTACTATTGAAGCTGACCAACCAAAGATACCCCTAGTTAGCAAGCAGCCAGGCTTTGAAGCAGCGAGGCTATTCATTGCAATTCTAGCAGCCCAAAAATCCATTCCCCTAGAATGCACGTACCCAGCCTTCCAAGCTGCAAGCCTATTCTATTTTATTCCAGCTCACTAAATAAGGACTCCCACAAGAAGAAAATGGCCAGGCTTTGAGGCTGCAAGGCTATTCACTACTATTCCATCTAGCCAACAAATGATTTCCATAAGCCACAGCAATGCGTGGCCAGGCACAGCTAGTATAATATAAAATGGAACAAATAGACTCCCTGTTAATGACTCAAGCACTTTCATTTCCCATGTGTACTACCCTTGTGATCAAAGAGAAAAACAGCAATATGTCAAATTCTCAGGATTTAAAGCTGTCACTGTTCCTTTTGGCTTAGTGATAGGGCTTGACTCTTTTTTGTCATAATAATCCATAGATAGGGATTCCCTTACTGGAACTGTTACTTTTTGAATTTCTTACTAGTTTGCCTATCAGCAAGCATCTGCTTTTTGTATTCTGTCATGTCTCTTTTGTACCCATTACAAATAAACATTTTAATTTAAATATTAATTCAAACATTCATTGAGACTTCAATTTTTAAAAAAGGAGCTATAGCTCAATAGGAGCTAGTGTGGTGTAGTGGTTTGGACCATTAGAGGAAGTTTGATGTGGAAATATGGATGATTCTGGGCAAGTCACACTTTCTCAGTTTCAGGAACAGGCAATGGCAACCCCTCTTTGAATAAATCTTGCTGATACAAGCCAACTCAGAGGCACAAAACAAGAACAAATCACACCCATTTGCACACTAAAGTTTCAGTCGCCTTGCATTTCTAAGTAGGACTAAGAAAACGTCTTGTAGGTTGTAGAATCCCTGCTGCCAATCGGGAACACTGAGCCAAAAGGAACAAAGTTCTCATCCACTATAGGGCAGCTTTCTTTGTTTCTAACATTTTTAATGCATTGCAATTCAAAGTTACTAGTGCTTCCTTTTCCTCTGTAGGCAAATAAAAATGCTTGATTGGGAGGATGAGTATTACAAATCATTATCAGCAGCAGATTCCATCTCTGAAGAAGAGAGTGGTCTTCCTTCCTCCAGAGGGGTGTCTTTTCAGAGCTGAACGTTTACCATTTACCTCCTTTGGTGAATTACCGGTAAGAAATCTAAACATGTTTTGCATTTGTGGTTCATGTATTTCTGTGTATGTTTGTGCGCATCTGTATGCTAGCCTCTGGCTCAGATGTGTCGCCCCTGTTTAGCAGGTATGTATAGATTAGTTTACATTTATGCATGCAGCAGGGTCACATCCAGTTCACATTGGGGTCTGCTATACTGTCAGAGTAATTTAAGCAGCGCAGCAGCAGTTGGGTGGAATCAGTGGAACGCAGAACGAAGAGACATCAGAGGCAATGATATATACAAGTTTTACTGAAAGCAGTAATAAAGACAAACAGACTTGTAGACAATGGACACAGAACTCTCAGCAGACAGCACTCGACTCAACTCAGAACAGAACAGATCTGATGCAATCAGCAATGCACACACACTTGTGTCTGGACACTCCCTGGTTCCAGCCACACATCAAGGACATCACAGCTTCTTAGTAATTAACTCTTTCCAGACTATGTTACACTCTGGATGATGCAATCAATATGCAATACAGGCAAGACACAAATTTCATTTAAACACTACTGTGATATGGATGGTGTGATGGATGATGATGTGACAGGGATGAATCCTTTTTGATCCCACCGCTGCCACCTATTTGTGATATGGATGGTGTGATGGATGATGATGTAACAGGGATGAATCATTTTGATCCCACCGCTGCCACCAATTTGTGATAGGGGAATGATTGTACGATGATTGTGATGGTGATGTGATGTTATGATAGCCAATTTGTGATTGCTGTTTCCTTCCTGCTGAGGGGATTTTTGAGTCTTTTAATCCCTCTAGATTATATATATATCACCTTTATATGAAGGGAAGGATTACAGGGGGTGATCTTTATTTCAAGATCCCAGCCTCTGTCTCTGTAGTTAGGGACTTCTGTGTTGTGGTTCCCTTTCTGAGGTAAATGTGACTATTACTCTTCCCCAATTAGGTGATTTATTAAGGTAACTGCCACCAACGTGAGGCTTTTGAATTATCACCAATGAAATTTGGCTCCACAGACGCAGATGAGATGAAAGGAGTCAGTTGTTAACAAAGAACAACAAGTTTATTGCATACAAAGCTTATGGTTGCAGGTTGATTGATTTACTTATGGAACTTTAGATAAACAAGTGGTTTAATAACTCTTATAACCACCACAACAGTAGTCTTTGGTGTAAATCCACTCTCACTCTCCTACTGATGATATAAATTGTAGCGAACTCTAACCTCAGCTGAGCTCCTTAGTGAACAATGTCCCAACTACAATAAAACTTTTAATTTGATCTACTACCGACCAAATCCCTGATCACTAGTCTTTTCTCAACTAGAGATCTTAACCAGGCTCCCTTTAGTCTGCCTTGACTAAAGATTTTTGGTCAGGCCTGCCTCCTCAACCCTTCTTGACTGAAAAGCCTCCAGCCACGCACACATACACTCTCACTCCCTGGCTTCTTTTTTTAAAACTGCCCTTTTTTCCTTTTCTTGGCTCCGCCCACTTCTCCCTCTGATGAGCTAGCCAGCTTCGTCTCCTTGGTAACCGCACTACTGTGGATTGAAACAAGATGGCTTCTGTTTCAGCTACTGTTAACTAAACACAACAGTCAAAATTAAACACAATAACTATGACTTCTCCACACTACCAATACACAAATCCCACATTAACATATACCACATTGCAGAGTGTCCAAAAGAGGTCAAATGAACTAAATCTGCCTAAAACATTTGGAACCTGCAATCTCATACTTGTGACTTCTTTCTATAAAATATCACTCATGATGATAATCCAGAGCAAGTTTTTGTAGCAATCTCAGTTCTACAAACAACTTTTGCTTGAAAATCAATATATGACGCAGCATTGTGGAGGATGGGGTACAGTATTACAAGAACTCTGAAAAATTGAGTTGATTTACAAAGCTAAGAAGAATGAGCACAACGAGGGGAGAAATACAATAGCCCTTGAATATGCTGAATGTGTGGTTTTTTGCTTTATCGTGCAAAAGATGTCATTTTTTAAAGGATAGAACACATTGATCCTATTTCCCCAGAGGAATACAAGGGGGAACCACAAATCAAAAGCCTCAATTGTAAAATAGTTAATAGAGTATTACTAAATCACTTAACTTAGCATTTTACAATGTCTTTCTGACTAAGGGTGGAAATAACAGGAGTGGGGCCAGTATGTGGATAACTTGTAGAAAAAAACTTCATAATGTTTAGTATGCCATTTGTATAAAAAACACATACAGTGTTCCCTCACTACTTTGCAGTTCACTTTTTGCGGATTCGCTGTTTCATGGTTTTTCAATAAACTCTAAAAGACTATTATAAATCATAAAAAATTACAATTTACAGCCTAAGTAAGGGAGGAAGGAGAAGCCAAAGGAAAAGAAAAGGAGCCCAAGTGGTAACGGGAGGAGAAGGAGGCGATTTATCAACACACGATTGGTTGATAAAGACTTTAAAAAGTGTATAACTACTAAAATAATGTATAAATATTAAAATAAATATAGTGTCCCTACTTCGCGGATTTTCACTTATTGCGGGTGGTCCTGGAACCTAACCCCAGCGATAAGTGAGGGAACACTGTACATTGGATCAGACCAAAGGTCTAAATCAGGTTTGGGCAAACTTCAGCCCTCCAGGTATTTTGGACTTCAACCATTCCTAATAGCCGGTAAGCTGGTTGGCATTTCTGGGCATTGAAGTCCAAAACACCCGTGGGCCAAAATTTGCCCATGTCTGGTCTAAATAGTCTGGCACCCCATTTCCCTCCCTGGAGAACCAGATGGTTCAATGGGAAGCCCACCAGAAGGGCATGCAGGCCATTGGTGTCTCACGCAGTTCTTGCCCAGTGACTGGTCTTCAGAGCCTTACTGTCTCTAATTCTACATGTGATCAATAGCCATTATAACTCATAGCCATTAACATTAATTTGTCCAAACCTCTTTTTAAAAACCACCCCAATTGGTGGCCAATTTATGATAGGAAATGTCATGGTTTAACTGTGTGTGTTCTGGGATGATGAACTTCCTAAATCTCTCTGCCCATTTCTTCACATGCAAAATCTTTGTGTTCTTCACATGCAAAATCTTTGTGAAAAAGTATGCTATCCTCGTATTATAACAGGGTGTCTTCCAAAACAAGGCAGACATTCAGTGTCCCATGCAATATAAAAAACATTTTAAATTAACATTTAAATAAAATTAAGAACAGATAAAAACAGTCCTTGACAAGCAAATGGACTATGGCCTCATCAAATGCATTGAGCAGTTCAGTTCTGTTTAAAAATAGGAGCATGAAATCTAAGAAAATAAAATTACAAGTGGCACTACAAATAACTGGATGCTAGCAGGATGGTCAGTTGGATAGGGGCAATGAAATATTACTCAGCTGCCTCTCCATAAGCTAATGTACACAGGTATGTTTTTAATAGCTTCTTAAAGGACAGGAGTGGAGGGGCAGTTCTAACCTCCTTAGGGAGGGAGTTCCAGAAAGAAGGAGTGACCATGGAGAAGGCCCTCTCTCTCGTCCCCACCAGCCACGCTTGGGGCAGGGGTGGGATCGAGAGGAGGGCCCCCTCCTATATAGATCCATGGTTCCCAACCTTTGGTCTCTAATTGTTGTTGGACTGTAGTCCCCACCACAACCTGGCTACTGCTTTTGCTGAGTGGAGATGATGAGAGTTGGAAACTGCGGAGAAGAGAGACGTCGGATGTTTATTTAATTTATATTATATTATAACTGCTGCCACCAATTGTAAAGATGCAACCACCAAAGACGCAGGGAGATGTAACACGTTTGTTCTGGCACAAAGCTTAATGGTTGCAGTAACTTTCTCTTTAGAGGCACTTTGGTTAACAGTTGCAATGCTAGAATGAGGTGTTTCAAACTTTTTAAAATGTCACTTCTTTCTTTATTGCTCTAAACTGCAGTCACCCTATGAATTACAATCACAGATTATCTGTTCCTCATCAGGAGACAGACTACTTTAAAATAAGTCACCAAACTTATTTTAAATTGACTCAAAAATAAGCATTTGAGTCTCCCTGATCCCTTCAACTGAGGGTCAGTCTTCACTGTACCTCATCAGGGCACAAACTACCTTAAAATAAGTCACCAAACGTATTTTAAATTGACTTTAAAAAAGCATTTGAGCCTCCCTGATCCCTTCAACTGAGGGTCAGTCTTCACTGTACTTCATCAGGGCACAGACTACCTTAAAATAAGTCACCAAACTTATTTTAAATTGATTCAAAATAAGCATTTGAGTCTCCCTGATCCCTTCAACTGAGGGTCAGTCTTCACTGTACCTCATCAGGGCACAGACTAACTGCTTCTTTTTCAAACCTGCACTTCTCCACCAGAACGGCAGTTGGCGCCGCCCACTTCTCCATGGCAACCAACTTATGAGTGCAGAGTAACTGAAATATTGACCCTTTTAAAACACAATTAAACATGACATCTGTAAACTAAAAAATTCACACTTCGTTACAGGAACCATGGTGAAGAATATATAAAAATCATAATAGACACAAAAATCTATAGAAAGGTTACCAGTTCCTTCTCAGCATTCAGCTACTTTTTAGACTGTGATTCTCGGAACCTCACAGTTAGCATGGCCATTGGCTGAGAGATTATGGGAGTTGTACTTTTTTAAAGGATTTTTTCAAGCTTTGCCAACAATATTGTTAATGGGAAAATCCATGCCTTCCTACCCCTTAGCAACTGTGAGGGCTGCAGCCATGTTAGAGCCTACATTTTGTCTCAGATGTTACTTCTGTTGTGAATTAAGCTGTTGTAGGAGGATGTCAGTGCAAGCAGAACCCATTCCCCTCCTTTGTGCTCTTTAGTTAGCCCAATAAAGGTGTCCGTGTTTTGCACATTTTGGATTTTGTTATATCCCAAAAGGTTGGTTCTATCACTGTTTATCAAGAAATGAGTCTCATTCAGTTCTCAGTTACAATACTTAGGGATGCCGCCTTAAGATCCTTTCATGTAAATCGTTTGATGATTTGATGACTCATCACTGAGCATGTGAACTGACTCTCCCAAAAGCTTTCTGTTTGAAGGATTGTAAAATGAGATCAAAATTATTTCAGAGCTGGGGGTTGTCTGAACTTTATTGGTTTATTCACACATCAGCCAATTCTTTGGTGGTTCACTTGTCAAGCAATAGACATGCAAGTATGACATTGGCCTTAGAGAAACAGTTAACTGCTGTGCCTGCTCTAATGAAGGAATACAGCACTATTTCAGAGAAAGAAAAACATTGTTCATAATGCAGAATAGAGAGTTAACTGTGCTGTAAATTTAATCAATTTCATTAAGGGAGAAGCAAATTCCTGGAACTGGGGGAAGGCATTTGGTAGAGAATTTTGTGAACTCTGTGGTGGAGAAGAGCACACAAGCAGTCTAGAAAAGCAGTAATGCAGTAGAGTCTCATTTATCCAAGCCTCGCTTATCTAAGCCTCTGGATTATCCAAGCCATTTTTGTACTCAATGTTTTCAATATATTGTGATATTTTGGTGCTAAATGCGTAAATACAGTAATTACAACATAACATGACTGCGTATTGAACTACTTTTTCTGTCAAATTTGTTGTATAAAATGATGTTTTGGTGCTTAATTTGTAAAATCATAATTTAATTTGATGTTTAATAGGCTTTTCCTTAATCTCTCCTTATTATCCAAGATATTCGCTTATCCAAGCTTCTGCCGGCCCGTTTAGCTTGGATAAGTGAGACTCTACTGTACTTTGTTCTAAGTCCACACATTTCTATGTCTTTCACTGAATTGTATGTGAGAAAACCAGGAATTATGGCATTCTATATAACCTGATATGGTTAAAGACCCTAACCTTAACCCTAACCCATGAAGTCAAGTGAAGATGTTTACCAGAGCAAACAAAAGTCAGCTGAAGGACTGCATGTGCCCCCACAAGCTTCTTACAAGTGACCATATTCTAGACCCACACATTCAGCCACCTAATTTGCAAATTATGCAAATAAATATAATGGCTCAGTGTGTTAAAGTGCTGAGCTACTGAACTTGCAGACCGAAAGGTCCCAGGTTCAAATCTGGAGAGCAGAGTGAGCGCCCACTGTTAGCTCCAGCTCCTGCCAACCTAGCAGTTCAAAAACATGCAAATGTGAGTAGATCAATAGGTACCGCCCCGGCGAGAAGGTAACAGCATTCCATGCAGTCATGCCGGCCACATTACCTTGGAGGTGTCTACGGACAACGCCGGCTCTTTGGCTTAGAAATTGAGATGAGCACCAACCCCCAGAGTCGGACACGACTGGACGTAACGTCAGGGAAAACCTTTACCTTTACCTAAATGTCAATCATAGGTGTCAGACTTTATTTAGTAAGGCATGGGTAAGTTTGTTTCTCACAAAACAATTGGACAGAAAGGTGAATTTTAAAAAATAATCATGCTTAATTTCCCCCAAAAAGTAACTTACAGATACAGTTATGAGATTAGATCTAGTTCAGAGCTTCTGTAGCTTTATCCATAGACCTTGGAATAAGAGAAGATATCATAAAATTCCATTGATCAGAATGAAATGATCTATCCTCTCTCACCTTCCAAATGCCAACATTCAGCCTCAGCCGTCCTCTCTTAACAGAGTATTTCCTTGCCAGGGAAGAGCAGGAAAGGGGGCAAGGAGGAAGGCCCAGTTCTGTTCTTACAGAAGCTCCATCCAAGTACAGTTTGGCAACTCTACCAAGATACCCACCTCCACCTGATGGACAGGGTGGCCCTATCAGGTAGAGAAGAGAATGCAGCCCAGAAAGAGTACAGATTTTCAACTGGAGATCTTCCTTTGACCCACAGGCTGAAGCTTCCCCATAAACTTACTGAGCAGCACATTCAATGTCTGCCTAACACTTTACTACATTTACATCTAGTCCTATAGGAAGAACATGCTAAGAAACAGGAATCAGAACAATATAGAAGGGGTAGCAATTGTGTGGCCTTCCAGATGTTGTTGGTGTCTTACTCTCAGCATTCTTTGTCATTGGAAATGCTGACTGTAGAGCTGATGGGAGTTGCAATAAACAAGATCTGAGGCCATCGCATGTTGATTGGAAGAAAAGTCTCTGCTCAAAGTGGAGCATTAGGGCCCTTCCACACAGCCATATAAGCCAGAATATCAAGGCAGACATTCCCACAATATCTGCTTTGAACTGGGCCGGGCTGTGGCGCAGCTGGCTAGTAACCAGCTGCAATAAATCACTACTGACCGAGAGGTCATGAGCTTGAAGCCCGGGTCGGGTTAAGCCCCCGACCATTAAATAACCCGGCTTGCTGTTGACCTATGCAGCCCTGAAAGACAGTTACACCTGTCAATTAGGGAAATTTAGGTACGCTTTATGCGGGAGGCTAATTTAACTAATTTACAACATCATAAAACTGCCAGCAAAACACGAGGAAAGGAATGAGGAAGTACAGCCACTAGTGGACAGTGAAGCAACAACTCCCCCTGTGGCCGGAATTGTGAAGCTGGAAAACAATGTTAAATGCCTCTGTGTCTGTCTATATATGTTGTTTGTCTGTTGGCATTGAATGTTTGCCATATATGTGTTCATTGTAATCCGCCCTGAGTCCCCTTCGGGGTGAGAAGGGCGGAATACAAATACTGTAAATAAATAAATAAATACATTATCTGAGTCCCCACTGCTATATATCCCAATTCAAAGCAGAAAATGTGGGATTTTATTCAGCTGTGTGGAAGGGGCCTTAGTCAACAGGTTCCTCTGTGGGTACACTTTTTAATACAGAAAGGCATCGATCTTAACTATTCATGACATTTGCAATTAGTTTTCCTTAGTGAGCGCAAGGAAAACACCCAATGAATATCCTCAGAGCAACTGAATTAGAAGCACCATTTCAGTTACAGTCAAGTTAATCCGCAAAACCTGGTACAGGAAGCTCACCCTTATTAAATTAACATTCCATGTTGGTTTTTTATTGATCTGATTCTCAGGCTTAATGATTAGCACACAGTGATGTTTTAATAATAACCTTGTACTCTATCCCTCTCATTTTGCTTGGTTGTAGTATCCAAAGGTGTGGTGAAAGCCAACCTGCCATAAACATTCTGCAGAAGCCTTTAAGAGGCTGGAAGGAAAAGTAAGGATTCTGTTGTGCTGCATGTTAAGGGGCTTCCCAGAATCCCACCCTACCAGATAAAAGGAAAGCTGGAGTGCGAACATCAAAGAATTGTTAATGACAAGAGATACCACGAAGGGTTAGCATCCCTTTTGTTTCAGGCCTCTCACACCTGCAGTGCATCGAAGACACAGTCTTTGTTGGTCTATCTGAATTACTTCTATTAACATTTACAGAGAAAGTCCTTGGCAAAACCCCTGATATTGCTTCTGGCCTTCTCTGCCTCCCTTTTGAAAGAAAAGTCAGATATTAGTTCTCTGTGGGTTTCCTTTATGATACAGTATTTGCAGCAAAGGGGAACTCCAAAAGCCAGGATTCTGTTGATTGCAAATGAGCCTGTTTGAAAGGGAGAGGAGAGCTTTTGTTCTTGGAGAGAGAAGGGGAAAGGAGTGATATCGGCAAATCCACAAGAAAGTGCACATAAGAGGCTCACACATTAGCAAGAGCAAAACCAGAGCGTGAAATTTAGATTAGGCCACCACAGGCTGTCAGAGGAAGCAGTGGGAGGGAGGAGGCCGAGGAAGGAGAAGTATTGGGAAAACTTGGCATGGCTGAAGGTGTAACCTGTTTCCTTTGGCCCTTGAAAAACAGTTTAACAGATGGTGGAGCCAGCTGTCTTTTTCAGCCTTTTAATAAACTCTTCAGTGGTAGCAGTTTGGGAAGGAAGTGGCTGAAGGTTTTTCGGCTGGAAGGAGAGAGAAAGAGAGAGAGTGAGACTGAAACCAAGAAATCTGCCCCAGTTGTATTTGCCAAGTAGCAGAATTGGAAACCTTGTATTTACCAAAACTTTAAAAAGGGAAGAAATCTAATTGAGGTCATTTTTGCTGGATGATCTGGATTTTATCTCTCCAAATGCCTGTTTTTCCTATGACAAATAAATAACAAGCAAGCCGGCATATGGAAATACTTAATACATTGTTATCTTTCTGTGTCATTTCAATTCTAGCCTTTGCAAAGGAGGTGCCTAATTGGAAATCTTAAATGAGCTGTAGAATGAGAAATTGAGTCAGGTTTCAAAGGTATGAGACTATAACAAAATACAGTAGAGTCTCACGTATCCAACACTCGCTTATCCAACGTTTTGGATTATGCAACGCATTTTTGTAGTCAGTGTTTTCAATATATCGTGATATTTTGGTGCTAAATTTGTAAATACAGTAATTACAACATAACATTACTGCGTACTGAACTACTTTTTCTGTCACATTTGTTGTATAACATGATGTTTTGGTGCTTAATTTGTAAAATCATAACCTAATTTGATGTTTAATAGGCTTTTCCTTAATCCCTCCTTATTATCCAAGATATTCGCTTATCCAAGCTTCTGCCGGCCAGTTTAGCTTGGATAAGTGAGACTCTACTGTACATTGTTATCTTTCTGTGTCATTTCAATTCCAGCCTTTGCAAAGGAGGTGCCTAATTGGAAATCGTAAATGAGCTGTAGAATGAGAAATTGAGTCAGGTTTCAAAGGTATGAGACTATAACAAAATAATAGTCAAAATGACCTATTTTTATCCCATGGAGAGCCATGCTTTAAGGTTCAGGCAACCAACCATGAGAAAGAGATCAGTCAATGAACTTGTAAAACTTGGTGGTATAAAATGTCACTGGTGCAGCATTTCTGAACATGACTGCGTTACTGAGAGTTTTGATACCAGCATTTATAATCTATGTTTTCTTCACATCTGATACTGTGAGAGTTTTTGAAAAAGAAATATCGTGGTGGGTTGTCTTTGCTTTTTTTCCAATAAGGTCTCCTGTTTTTTAAAAAAAATAATAATAATATTCTCAATACGACAGTTAAATGGCAATTCCCAATTATGTGAGAGATGTTTCATTTCAAAACCATGTCTGGTGTTATGATTGAGCCTCGTGGCTCTGTTTCTGACAGGCGTGGGCGTAAGACTCCTCGAGAGTCGGATACTCTCGAGGAGCGAGAGAGAAAAAGACTGCGAGACATATTTGCAGCACCCTCTGACGAAGAGTCTTTCGAAGGGTTCACGGAGAGAATGGAGGAAGGGCTGGTTAGCTCAGAGGAGGATGAGATGGATTGGACTCGGGTAAGGGAGGAATTGGGGGCCACTGGCCATGATGGGACAGAAGATGAATGGGGACCTTCAGGATTAGACCCATGGCTTAGCTGGAGGGATGGGACGGGATCCACAGCTGGAGATGCTGTTGGGCGTAGTCAGAGGTGTTCCAGCTCTGACGAGGAAAGTGATGAGGAAACGCCCGGGTTAAGGAGGACAGCTGACAGTGATGAAGATTTGTAACTGGCATAAAATGGGGCTTGGGAGCAATTGCAAATTGCGTCGGGCAAGGTAATCTGGGCAAACGCTTGGGATCCGTGTGTGTGTGGGACGCTTCCCTGAAGACTTGTGTGCTTTCCTGTGCTGTGACGTAAGTTGATTGAAATCCAGGGTCAGACGGCGGGAGGGATTGTGTGGGCATTTGTTTGTGCAAACCTGTGCTTACTCTTATTAGCTTGACCTTCCGTCGTCTTTCTGACGGACGCCATCTCCTGCTTTGAGAACCCGGACTGAACTGACCACGGCTTGTCTTCCCCCCTTCTTGGACTTGGAAAAACTACAAACGTCTGCTTCTGGCTTTGATTTACGGAACGGAACTGGTCTACTCTACTTCTACAATCCTTGGCTGAATTGCTCGTGTTGGAGATCCTGTCTACTGTGTGTGTGTGGGAGCGACGCAAGTTACTCTAAGCACAGTGCTGGCAGCAGAGAGGAATCTGCTGCCAATTAGTTGCATTCTTTGTATCTTTTGTTCCTTGGCTTTCGTTCTGTTAATACCTAGGCTGAAGCAAGCAGTTTGTTTTTACCCGGATTAAACTCCGGTTTAATCCGGTTTATCTTTTGAACATTTACTTTTGTCCCTTTTTGCTCCTAAAGGCAAAAACTGCCTGGCCCTTGTGTTTTTACGGGCATTTTTGAGTTCTGTAATCTAATAAACTCTGTTACTTTGAATCTTGTGGCGTTCTGTCCTTGACAGATTGCCCGACGCCTATAAAAAGTTTATTGCAGCAATAAACCCGTCAGGAAGACGATGGATGAGTTAAGAGCCAAAGTAGACCAATTGCAAACGGCTTTAAGCCAAACAGCTTTTGCTGTGAAAGGACATGTTTTGACTCCTGAACGCTTTGACGGAACCAGGTGCAAGTTGCCAACCTTTTTGGCACAAGTGGAGCTTTATTTTTCTCAGCTCAGTGCTCATGCTTTTCCTACTGACACTAGCAAGGTGGCTTTTATTTTGAGTTTGTTGACCGGTCCCGCAGGACAATGGGCCACTAATTTAATTTTGGGAAATGACCCAGTCAAGGACAATTTGAATAATTTCAAAAGGTTGTTAACTGATACTTTTGGGGATCCTCTCCGCACGGAGAACGCTGGGTGGGCTCTGTATCGGTTGAAACAGGGAAAGGGGACTGTTTTGGATTACTTAAATAAGTTTAACCTGTATCGCCACCAGCTGGATTGGGGGGAAAATGCATTCATGCTTTTATTTACTGCCGGGTTAAGTGATATGCTCCAGGATGAATTAGCACGCTTGGAGCCGGCTGAAAGCTGGGACGCCTTAGTAGCTAAGGTGTTGCGTTTAGACGCAAGGTTCGAGGCTCGTAAACACTCAAAAGCAATGTGTGCGCCACCTATGCATGTAACCAGGGCACCTGTGGTGATGGGGGAAGAGCCCATGGAGCTTGGGGTCTTTAAAAAACTGTCTACAGAGGAAAAGAGCCGTAGGAGGCAGCTGGGCTTGTGTTTGTACTGTGGGAATGCTGGGCATTTTGCCAAAAATTGTAATATGAAACCTTCCCAGCTTTCGGGAAAAGGCCAGCCCTAGTGCGACGTGAGTCCAACGCACTAGGGCTCCTCAAGCAGTCAACTGAGGGGAGGAAGCATGTTTTCGTACCCATTACATTATCTGTTGGGGGAAGGGAACTTGTTTCTACTCTGGCACTGCTGGACTCAGGAGCTACGGTCTCCTATGTAGATATTGAGTTTGCTAAGAAGCATGGCATTCCTAGAGTGCGCAAGGCATGCGACGTGTGGGTGGAGGGAGCAGATGGGAGACTGCTGGAGACTGGGGTGGTTAACCAGGAAACCTCAGCAGTAACGTGGGAGGTGCAGGGAGTAACGGGAACGTTTGTGTGGGATATTACGAGCTTGCCTAGATATGATGTGATCCTGGGGATGGATTGGCTAGCTGTAGTAAACCCACAAGTGGATTGGGCAACACGTAAAGTTATCTTAAAGAGGCAGGATTGTTGCACTCTAAACGTTACTCATGCTGATATGGAGGGAGTGCCTGCTGAGTATGGGGAGTTCTCTGATGTATTTTGTAAAAGAGAAGCGGACAAATTACCACCGCACAGGCCATATGATTGCGCCATCAAGTTGGCAGAAGGTGCGAAACTGCCAGCAGGGAGGCTGTATGCCTTGACTGTACCGGAAAGGCAAGCTTTGCGGGAGTTTTTAGATGACAATTTAGCCAAGGGGTTTATTCGCCCATCTAGTTCTCCAACTGCGGCACCAGTATTCTTTGTAGCCAAAAAGACTGGGGAACTTAGGCTGGTCTGCGACTATCGGATCCTAAACAAATACACCATTCGGGATAGGTACCCGCTCCCTTTAATCTCGGAACTGTTATCAAGGGTGCAAGGGGCTAAGGTCTTTACCAAGCTTGACCTGCGGGGGGCCTATAACTTAATCCGTATACGGGAAGGGGATGAATGGAAGACGGCATTTAACACGTGTTTCGGATGCCACGAGTTCCGAGTCATGCCTTTTGGGCTTTGTAATGCTCCTGCGGTCTTCCAGAGGTTCATGAACGATGTGTTCAGGGACCTAATTGACCAATTTTTAGTGATTTATTTGGATGATATCTTGATTTTTTCTAAGGACGAGAAAGAACATCGTCAACATGTCAAGCAGGTTCTGCACCGACTGCGGGCTAATGGGCTTTTCGCCAAGGCTTCCAAATGCGTCTTTCATGTGCCTGAAGTGGAGTTCCTAGGTCATGTAGTGTCAGGTAGGGAACTTAAAATGGACCCACATAAGGTTGACGCCGTCAACTCATGGCAGGAGCTGAAAACTAAGAAGGATGTACAAAGGTTCTTAGGTTTTGCTAATTACTACCGGGAGTTTATTCCGAATTTTGCAAAGCTCACGGTACCTTTGACGCAGCTTCTGCGCAAGAAACAGCCATTTGTGTGGGGGCGGGAAGCTCACGAGGCGTTTCTACAACTTAAGTCTAGTTTTCAATCAGACAACATACTAACCCATCCTGATGTTGACAAACCGTTCGTGGTAGAAGCGGACGCTTCTAGCTACGCGTTGGGGGCTGTATTGTCTCAGAAAGATTCCTCAGGGACCTTGCGTCCCTGTGGATTTTACTCGCGGCAACTAACACCCTTCGAGCAGAACTATACCATATGGGAGAAGGAGTTGTTGGCGATTAAGGTGGCGTTTGAGGTGTGGCGGCACTGGCTTGAAGGGGCACGGCACCAGATCGTGGTCAGATCTGATCACAAGAATTTAGAGCACTTGCAAACAGCAAAGAAGTTAAACCAGCGTCAAATCCGATGGGCTTTGTTTTTCTCCAGGTTTAACTTCAAGGTGCAGTTCGTAGAGGGGAAGGCAAACTTGCGGGCCGATGCTTTATCCCGCAAGCCGGAGTTTAAGACCAATGAGCAGGTTGTATGTCAGACCATCTTGCCTACTGCCTCTCTGTGTGTTGTAGATAATGAGCTCGGGTTACATGACCAGATCCTTGAGGCTCAGAGGGATGATGTGTGGACACAGGAGCAACTGATGCTGCTCTCAGCAGGTAATCGTACCATACTGCCGCATCTACAAGATCAAGACGGAGTATTGGTACGCAGGGGGCAGGTCTACGTACCAGTGGGGGCCCTCAGGTTGGAGGTGATTAGAGCCCACCATGACGAACCCATGGCTGGGCACTTTGGCAGATTCAAGACCGTGCAGCTCATTACCAGGAGCTATTGGTGGCCAAAGATGCGGCAAGACATTCTGCGCTTTTGTGACAGCTGCGCCGTTTGCCAGCAGAGTAAGACGCCTGTTGGGCGCCCTAGAGGGTTGTTGTCGTCTTTACCTGTTCCGGACAGGCCATGGCAAATCATTTCCATGGATTTCATTTCAGATTTGCCTAAGTCTGGGGGTTATACTTGTATTTGGGTGGTGGTGGATTTATTTAGTAAACTGGCTCATTTTATTCCTTGTTCAACCATTCCGGCGGCCCCTACGTTGGCCTTACTATTTACTAAGCACATCTATCGTTTGCACGGAGCACCCGAGGTGATTATTTCAGATAGGGCTCCGCAATTTGTGTCACGCTTTTGGAAACATTTCCATGAGTGCTTGGGGACTAAGTTAAACGTTTCTTCAGCCTTTCATCCGCAAACGGATGGACAGTCGGAACGGGTTAATGGGCTCTTAGAGCAATATCTGCGTTGTTTTTGTTTAGATCAACCCACGGCTTGGGTGAAGTGGCTACCGGTGGCGGAATTTGCTTACAACAATGCGGTGCACACATCTAGTCAGCATACGCCGTTTGAGCTAACTTATGGTTTTCACCCACGGGGAGGTGTGGCGCCGTCGACCAATGTGGTCTCTTCGGACCCTGTGTACCGCTCTACGGAAATGGCTGCATTGCATGATGTTGCCCGTCGCTTACTGCTGGAAGCTAAGGCAACGCAGAAGACTCAGGCTGACCGCCACAGGCAGGCAGGGGAGGAGTTGGAAGAAGGGGATTTGGTGTGGTTATCTTCCAAACATATTAAACAGGCTGGGGGAAAGTTTGCGCCTCGGTATTTGGGTCCCTTTCCTATCGTTAAAAAGATTTCTTCTGTTGCGTTTCGTTTGCGTTTACCGTCTAGTTTAAAGGTCCATCCAGTCTTTCATCGTTCGCTGTTGAAACTTGATACCTCTAGTCGTCGTGGTGCTATAGCGGAGGGTATCACTGCCACTTCTCCGCCATCGGGGGAGGAGGCCTTTGTGAGAGGGGATAGTGTTATGATTGAGCCTCGTGGCTCTGTTTCTGACAGGCGTGGGCGTAAGACTCCTCGAGAGTCGGATACTCTCGAGGAGCGAGAGAGAAAAAGACTGCGAGACATATTTGCAGCACCCTCTGACGAAGAGTCTTTCGAAGGGTTCACGGAGAGAATGGAGGAAGGGCTGGTTAGCTCAGAGGAGGATGAGATGGATTGGACTCGGGTAAGGGAGGAATTGGGGGCCACTGGCCATGATGGGACAGAAGATGAATGGGGACCTTCAGGATTAGACCCATGGCTTAGCTGGAGGGATGGGACGGGATCCACAGCTGGAGATGCTGTTGGGCGTAGTCAGAGGTGTTCCAGCTCTGACGAGGAAAGTGATGAGGAAACGCCCGGGTTAAGGAGGACAGCTGACAGTGATGAAGATTTGTAACTGGCATAAAATGGGGCTTGGGAGCAATTGCAAATTGCGTCGGGCAAGGTAATCTGGGCAAACGCTTGGGATCCGTGTGTGTGTGGGACGCTTCCCTGAAGACTTGTGTGCTTTCCTGTGCTGTGACGTAAGTTGATTGAAATCCAGGGTCAGACGGCGGGAGGGATTGTGTGGGCATTTGTTTGTGCAAACCTGTGCTTACTCTTATTAGCTTGACCTTCCGTCGTCTTTCTGACGGACGCCATCTCCTGCTTTGAGAACCCGGACTGAACTGACCACGGCTTGTCTTCCCCCCTTCTTGGACTTGGAAAAACTACAAACGTCTGCTTCTGGCTTTGATTTACGGAACGGAACTGGTCTACTCTACTTCTACAATCCTTGGCTGAATTGCTCGTGTTGGAGATCCTGTCTACTGTGTGTGTGTGGGAGCGACGCAAGTTACTCTAAGCACAGTGCTGGCAGCAGAGAGGAATCTGCTGCCAATTAGTTGCATTCTTTGTATCTTTTGTTCCTTGGCTTTCGTTCTGTTAATACCTAGGCTGAAGCAAGCAGTTTGTTTTTACCCGGATTAAACTCCGGTTTAATCCGGTTTATCTTTTGAACATTTACTTTTGTCCCTTTTTGCTCCTAAAGGCAAAAACTGCCTGGCCCTTGTGTTTTTACGGGCATTTTTGAGTTCTGTAATCTAATAAACTCTGTTACTTTGAATCTTGTGGCGTTCTGTCCTTGACATCTGGTGTCTTTGAAGGGAACTGTTCTTTTGGCACATTTACATGCTCCCCAGCTGAGCGGCCACCCCTTTCATTTGACAAGGGCTTTGTTCTGCCTAAAGGACTATTATAATGCCTAGATTGTTTGCTCTTAATAAATTGCAACAATAAGGAAGGCAGATAAACCCCTTTCTCAAATTTACGAGGGCTATTCAACACCCACACAACTCAATTTGTTGAGAGATTCAGCACTAAACAGTTACAAGGAAACAAACCTTGCAAGGATCATTTCCCCATCACTGAGGTCATAGTGTGAGCCAGCATGGTCTAGTGGTTTCAGCATTGGACTATGACTCTTGAGACAAGGGTTCAAATTTCTGCTTAGCCATGGAAATTCACTGGGCAAGTCATACTGTCTCAGCCTCAGAGGAAGGCAATATTGGCAACCTCCCTCTGAACAAATCTTGCAAAAAAAAAAAAAAGCTCTTGATAGATTCACCATAAGTAAACAAGAGTTGAAGGCACATGATCATAAAATTATATTCCAGGAAAGACACACATTCATTTATTTCTACCAATAATCTGTATCAGAGCAGCCTCCGGTGGCCTAGGGTATAAAAGCCTTATGACTTGAAGGTTGGGTTGCTGACCTGAAAGCTGCCAGGTTCGGATCCCACCCGGGGAGAGCGTGGATGAGCTCCCTCTATCAGCTCCAGCTCCATACGGGGACATGAGAGAAGCCTCCCACAAGGATGGTAAAACATAAAAATAAAAAAAAATCCCAGCGTCCCCTGGGTAATGTCCTTGCAGACGGCCAATTCTCTCACTCCAGAAGCAACTCCAGTTGCTCCTGACAAGAAAAAAAAATCTCTCAGAAAACGTCCCAAAACAATTTTTTTGTAAGGGACTGCATTGTGGGTCACAATGTGGCATAACACTTTTAGGACTGAACACATGAATTCATTCACTGGAGTGAACCACTTACCTAGTAATGGATCGATTGGTTGAGAAGATGTGAAGATCAGTTGGCATCTTGTATTTTGCTGCAGGCAGTAAAATGCCCAAAACTATGAGTAAGTGAAGAATAGGGGTGATCTGCACGACACAAAGCCCAGAGCCTACTAGTGTAGCAATATTGCATCTCTTCCTTGTGAAGTCCCATTGCACGCTGGATGTATGAAGGAGTATTTATTGTATTGTAAACCTCTAATGTCATAGAGGGGTTTTTTTAAATCACTTAAAATTTGCTCCTTCTCTCTAATTTAATGGAAGCCTAGAGGATGTGGGAGAAAGAGTTCACATCAAGCAAGGCATCATCCTTACCCTCATCTTGAAGATGAGTTGCTCAGTTCACTCTTTGACTCATCTAGATATTATGGGTTGCTTTGAAAGATTCTTGAAGGCAACAGGTTGCAGGATGGAGAGAAAGACCAGCCAGCAAGACTTCACAATTAAAAAAGATCTTGGAGTTCAACCAGGCTCTGCGTTGTAAGATGCAATCACACCATCCCTCACAGAACACCATCCAATTTCTCCTTAAATATCTCTGGTGAATCCACTGTCACCTAAGTCCAGCTGTTATACTTTCTGCCACAGCGTGAGTCACCTTCACTGGATGTAGCAAATGTAAGACCAGCAGATAGTGAGGCTGATTTGGCCTTGCAACCTCTGGCTGCTGAGCCCTAGGCTAGAGATTTAGATGTTGGAATCTCTTTCCAAATAACATTTTCAATCCTGTGTTTACAGATTGCTTGACACTTCTAAATGCTTCACAGTCTTCTCCAGTTTGTTTTCTTATGGATATTTTCTATGTAAATGCTGTACACTGAGTTGGCACATGCTGATGTTTCACATATTTACCATTTTGGGTGTTTCTCAGTAAGTACCTCCCATTTCTAGCCTTGGGACTGGTGGTGAGGGATAAGGGAAGCATTCTCCACTGGAACTTCTTATACTTTGCAGCAAAACACAGTCCTCAGCTGGAATGAGTTACCTTCCTGTGGGATTTAACAGATTTCACAAAATGGTTTGCATTTTATAACAAATTACATTGAAAAATTAGGCATATTTGGATCAGTCTAAAATATGTTTCTATTTTTACAACTAGTTTTTTTTTCTTAAGATGGAAGTATCATGGAATGTCCCACTGAGAAGAAAGCTGGTACAATAGCCAGAATATTGATATCTCACTTTGAGGCTTTTTACAGGCATTGGAGTTTGGGTGCAGAACTCGGGGGGGGGGGGGCTTTTTAAACTACAAATCCCAGAATTTCCCAGCCAGCATGCAAACCAGGGGCATACAGATTGTGACCTGAAGTCACAGTCACAGTCTTATAGGATACCTCCAAGTGCATCCTATAAGATACTCCCAGAAGCCCCTCAAAGCTCCCAGATCCCACTAAATGAGAAACAGTTTGCTTCTTTTCCCCCTGCAGACTCTCCAACCTTTCCCAACCAAATAAAAAAATAGCACTGAACTAAAATTAATTAATAAATTAATGCAGCTAAAAGGATATTAAACTGCATTGATTCCACTGTGTAGATGCACCTTTAATCTTTTGGTTAAATCCAGTTGTTAAATTCAACTAGAGCCAACCCACAGAATGAACAGGATTTTTTTAATCAACCATTATGTCATTCTAGTTTATTTACTGAGTCTACTGTAGTAGGGACTAGTTGTTGATTTTAATCTTTAGTCTGAAATCCTAGGTGTGCCTGTCAGAGAATAAGACCTCCCTGAATACAGTCATCCCTACGTATCCACAGATTCTGCATTGACAGATTCAACTATCCACAACTTGAAATTATTTTTAAAGAAGATAATTCCAGAAAGTAAAGACTGATTTTGCTATTTTATATAAGGGACTCTTTTATTATACCTTTACATATAATGAGACTTGTGCATCCACTGATTTTGGTGTCCACTGGGAGTACTGGAACTAAAATGCAGTGGATACCAAGGGCCCAATGTTGTCTCATGGGCTTCTCATATCTGCTGTGCATTGAATCCACATTGGGTTTAACTAATTTTAAAGGAGCTATCCAAGGTGCTGAACATATTTGAGGATTGCATTTAGTATCTTGAAAAGTTCTTTAAAAGTTCTGGCCAAGATCCAAAGTACATTCACTGGCTT
This sequence comes from Anolis carolinensis, assembly GCF_035594765.1. Lineage (NCBI taxonomy): Eukaryota > Metazoa > Chordata > Lepidosauria > Squamata > Anolidae > Anolis > Anolis carolinensis. Next base: position 211,255,526 of record NC_085841.1, on the reverse strand, counting down.
GGGGGTCACCTCTGGGCTCACTTTTTTGAAAGTATGTATTGGGTTACTTTACGCTTTGAGATTGTTAGGTGCTCTTGTACTTTCAGAAGTCAAAAATTAGGCCAGTCCTTTCTTTACTAAGAATTAATGATCTGTACAATTTTGTTTCAAAATGTACCAGAGGCAAATTTCTGCTAAAGTGTTCCATTTGTTTTGCGAAGGTGTGGATTACTCTGTTGCAAATGTTTGATGTGATAATGAGAATGCTGACTTTAAAGGTAGCCACATTCAGGCAGATCGATGTTGCTTTGCTCCCTTTAACTAACATCAGCTACTGTATTTCAAAACAAAATATCAGAAATACTGTCTGGAAAATCAGCCATCATTTCAACCAAGCTCCAACAGTGAGTCTTTCCCTGTATTAAATACATGAGGATGGCAGAATAAAGAAATGACTATGCGGGGAAGTAATTGCTATATATATATATATATATATATATATATATATATATGTATGTATGTATGTATATATACTGTGATTTTATAAGAACACCTGATAAATCAATGTAACAATTTTATTTTTGCATTTTCATACTTATAACAAGATACAGCAATTTCTTAGCAGTCATTTTGTTTGAAGTTCATAATGACTCTGATTAATTTAGAATCACTTGGCTAACAGTGTGGTCAGGACAATTTGACAGTATATAAAACTATGCAGTTCTTCTTTTAGATTCAATTTTAGACTATTTTTAGTTTTGAAACCTGCCCAATTTATGCCTAGGTCCTATTGCATATCCCAGCTGGAAGAGAACAATTAATTCAGTTGTAGTGGCCTACATGTGAATTCAGCATTCAACAGTATATTCTGGTTCAGATTAACCAAAAAGATTGAGTCTTTAACATACAGTCCTGTACTTATTAACTTGGGAGTATTGTGAAGATTTTTAGTGAATTCTTCAACCACAAAGAGACCTCCAGAGCCTGAGGATTCTCTCATCGGTTCACTTTCCCATTTGTTTTTAAACAAGTAAAACCAGTGAAAATCAGATATCAATTTACGTTCTACTTTGGGGTTACAATCTGTGTGCTATTAATTTATTTGGGGTATTCAGAAAGCCATGACCCTCTCCTGCTCAAATCAGATTAAAGTGTGTGTATGTGCCTTTGAGTCCATTGTCAAGTTAGGAAACTTCATAAATTTCAAAGGGATTTTTTTGTGTCAGGAGTGACTTGAGAAACTGCAAGTTGCTTCTGGTGTGAGAGAATTGCCCATCTGCAAGGATGTTGCCCAGGGGACGCCCAGATGTTTTGATGTTTTTACTATCCTTGTGGGATGCTTCTCTCATGACTCCACATGGAGCTAGAGCTGATAGAGGGAGCTCGTCTCCGCTCTCCCCGGGTTGAACTTGAACTGGCAACCTTCAGGTCAGCAACCCAACCTTCAAGTCAGCAGTCCTGCCGGCACAAGGGTTTAACCCTCTGCGCCACCGGGGGTTTTCTTGGGCAGTGAATACTCAGAGGTGGTTTTGCCAGTTCCTTCTTCTGAAATATTTATCATGACTGACTTTAAAACTCCACATATTTATAATATAACATTTGCATGGGTTCTGCCCTCTGTATTGTAAACAAACCTCTGACCAACTCATCCTTACAACAGCTTGAACTGTGACACTGTTTCAGTCCTCTTGTATTTTTCAAAGATGGAGCAAGTTATCCAGAGAAACCACCTAGAATGTTTACCTCTTACAGATCTCGTTCAAGCCCAAAGCCATTAAACTGCACAACCTCTCTGAAAAAGAAGAGTCCGGAAAATAAAAGCGAACAAAACTGAGAGAGCTGCTTTCAGTCCTTATAAGCCATGCAAAGCTAGATAGATTGGTGGCCTGACTTTGCCCAACACGTGTCAGTTAGTGGCTCCTGGGTCAGTGGAATGGAGAGTCCACTCTGGATTGTACTCTGAACTGTAAAGAAGTTATCAAAGTTATTGAAGTCTTTGGACAATATAGTCTTCATGCCTTGATTAGCTCCTTTAAACTTCAGAATAAAATTATGAATGGATTTGAAGTCCCACAGAGATGGAAGCTACCTGCTACAACCAGGCTTAAGGCAGTATCCTTTCTCTTCTCTACCTTGTTTTGTTGTTGTTGTTATGTGCCATTGAGTTTAATTTGACTTAGGCAGAATTTAGTTTCCTGATCATCAACATCCCTGCTCTGTTATAGTAAACCATGCTGGTTCTTCATCAGTACTACAGGTTCCAAAACTGAGATTAAAAAATCACAGCAAGCATGTCTGGAAATGTGTACTTCACACAAGTGTCTCGTTTTTTCAGTAGTGTTGTTAAAATGGGACTTCAGAGCAGTTGTCCATGTTCCCCCACTCAGAGAATGATCAAATGCAACTTCGAAAAGAGGTGTATTACGTGTCGCTTTAAGTTGCCTATTTACTTATGGAGACATCAAGGATTTCTTAGGGTTTTCCTAAGCAGGGATTAATCTGATATGGTTTGCCAGTTCCTTCATCTGAAATAGTGTCTTTGGCACCTGGTACAGTAGAGTCTCACTTATCCAAGCTAAATGGGCCAGCAGAAGCTTGGATAAGTGAATATCTTGGATAATAAGGAGGGATTAAGGAAAAGCCTATTAAACATCAAATTAGGTTATGTTTTTACAAATTAAGCACCAAAACATCATGTTGACAGAAAAAGTAGTTCAATACGCAGTAATGTTATGTTGCAATTACTGTATTTACGAATTTAGCACCAAAAATATGATATATTGAAAACATTGACTACAAAAATGGCTTGGATAATCTAGAAGCTTGGATAAGCGAGGCTTGGATAAGCGAGACTCTACTGTATTAATAGGCGGTTTCCCATCCAAGTACTAACCCTGCTTAATATTCAAGGTCAGCCAGGATTATTTATTTATTTATTTATTTATTTATTTATTTATTTATTTATTTATTTATTTATTTACAGTATTTATTTTCTGCCATTCTCACCCCGAAGGAGACTCAGGGCGGATTATATATGGCAAACATTCAATGCCATCAGACATACAACATACACACACACACAGAGGCATTTAACATTTCCAGCTTCACGATTCCGGCCACAGGGGAGCTGTTGCTTCACCGTCCACTAGTGACTGTACTTCCTCATTCCTTTCTGGCATGTTGCTGGCAGTTTTATGGTGTTGTAAATTAGTTAAATTAGCCTCCCGCATGAAGCCTACCTAAATTTCCTACTTGACAGATGCAACTGTCTTTCGGGGCTGTATAGGTCAACAGCAAGCCGGGCTATTTAATGGTTGGGGACTTAACCCGACCTGGGCTTCGAACTCATGACCTCTCGGTCAGTAGTGATTTATTGCAGCTGGTTACTAGCCAGCTGTGCCACAGCCCGGCCCTATGTGATATATTTGGGATATTGAGAAAAGAGGTGGAAATAGTTCCTACCTCCCTTCCTCCATCATCAATCCAGAATATGCTTAGTTTTGCCATGGTTGCTGAGAATGATTATGCAAAGCAGTTTGAATTCTCAGCCAAGTCTTTGAGTGTGTGTAAATTCATACAATACAAAATCCTGCTGTCCCTTCCCAAGAGGGAAAATTCACCACCTTGTTGCTCTTTATCTCACCACCTTTTTAGGTTGCCTTCATCCCAGCAGTAGGATACAGAAGGGGAACAGAGTGGAGGACAAGGAAGGGACCACTGCCAAGGCGCCTGATTCAGCTTGTGCTGCCTCCATCACATTCACAGCCCTCACTGCTGCTGCGGTTTTGCCTTGCTCCATGCCCTTCACCCCGCTCCAGTTGGGACCATTAGACTCTGGGCTTCTGAAGTACCTTCCTTGCCTCTCTGTGGCCAAATTTGGAAGAGAGATGAAGACCCTCTTCCACAGTTGCTGTTTACCCCAGAGCACCCTCAGCCAGTGTATAGAGAATTCAGAATCATTCCAAGCTCCTCCCATGTTTCCACTGCCTGAGCTGTACTTTGGCTAAAAGACCCTTGATGCCTCCCTTTTTAATGGAACTAATTTTGTAAGCTTCTGGTTCTTTGCTGTGTTTCTTCTCCCAATTTTCTGTAATGTCTGAAGTGAGATCTGGCCTTTGTGTACCTATGTAGCACCTAAGAACCCAAAAGAAACTTGTGAAATAAAAATAGTACTGTGATATATTATGTTCTCTTCTTTTTTTCCCTCCTCCTTTTAACAGCCATTCTCTTGACCACTCCTTGCATTAAGTAAATTAAAATAACTTAAGTCTGAAATTTCCTAAGAAAAAAGGAGCAAATCAATTGCAGGCAGAGCCGGCCCTAGGTATTTTTCAAGTGTAAGCGAACAGAATTTTGGCGCCAATCACTGAAAAATAAAAGCGTTGGATAAGTGAAAATGTTGGAAAATGTTGGAGGGATTAAGGAAAAGCCTATTAAACATCAAATTACATTAAGATTTTACAAATTAAGCACCAAAACATCATGTTTTACAACAAATCAACAGAAAAAGCAGTCTCGACAGCGCCCCCGTATGTTTTGCGCCCCAAGCGACCGCTTAATTTGCCTCATTGTTGGACCGGCTCTGATTACAGGGTTGCTGTGGGTTTTCTGGGCTGTATGACCATGATTCCGAAGCATTCTGTCCTAATGTTTCACCCACATCTATGACAAGCATCCCCAGAGGTTGTGAAGTCTGTTGGAAACTAATCAAGTGGGGTTTATATACCTGTGGAATTATGTCCAGGGTGGGAGAAAGCACGTGTGAGTGTTGCAATTGGCAGCACGTGTTTGCATTATGTGTGAGTGTTGCAATTGGCCATCTTGATTAGGGTTGAATAGGCTTGTAGCTTCAAAGTCTGGCTGCTTCCTGCCTGGGGGAATCCTTTGTTAGGAGGAATTGACTGGTCCTGATGGTTTCATGTCTGAAGTTCCCATTTTTTTAGGGTTGCTCTTTATTTGCAGTCCTGATTTTAGAGTTTTTAAATTAAAATTGGTAGCCAGATGTTCATTTTCATGGTTTCCTCCTTTCTGTTGAGGTTGTCCACATGCTTGTGGATATCAATGGCTTCTCTGTGTAGTCTGGCATAGTGGTTGTTAGAGTGGTCCAGCATGTCTGTGTTCTCCAATAATATGCTGTGTCCAGGTTGGTTCATCAATTGCTCTGCTCTGGCTGAATTCTCTGGTTGAGTTAGTCTGAAGTGCCTTTCATGTTCCTTGATTTGTGTTTGGACATTGCTGTGTTTGGTGGTTCCTATGTAGACTTTTCCACAGCTGCATGGTATACGGTAGACTCCTGGAGAGATTAGAGGATCCCTCTTGTCCTTTGCTGAAAGTAGCATTTGTTGGATTTTCTTAGTGGTTCTGTAGATAGTTTGTAGGTTGTGTTTCTTCATCAGCTTCTCTGTGCAGTCAGTAGTTCCCTTGATAAGAACACCTTTCCTCTGGGTAGGTCTTTGTCTTTACTTTTGTTCTTGGTCTTGCAGCTCTTCTGTAAAATTCAATTACATTTAGGATTTAACCAAAGTGATTGACTTCAATGGCACTTTTAGCATAAATGTGTTTTTTCCATAAGTTATTAATTTGTTTAATGAGTTTAATGCCAAAGAACCAACAAATTCTACACTACCCAGTTGATTCTTTACCCACAACCTGATTCTCATTATTATTATTATTATTATTATTATTATTATTTAATTTTAGAAATATGGCATCTTGCTTTATTTATATGTCACTGAGGGAAATTCCAAGATTTATTTCACAACATCCAGACATGGGAAATTCCAATGGAATGGCTTTGGTTAAGAGGCTTTTGAAGTTAATATTTTCAGTAACTAATTATCATCCCCACTCCTATTTCTAAAAATAATAAAGGACCTATATTATTCAAGCAACTTTCTCCTCTGCTCTATAAAACACTTTTTGCCCTAAATCTAGTTGTTAGTTTTAATTACAATAAGCTCAATCAATTGCTGAATGCTAAATCAATGCTCACAAAAGGTCCACTTATTCACTGGGTATACTCTACTGGGACTAGCAATATACAGTAGAGTCTCACTTATCCAACGTTCTGGATTATCCAATGCATTTTTATAGTCAATGTTTTATTTATTTATTGTTATTTATTTACAGCATTTATATTCCGCCCTTCTCACCCCGAAGGGGACTCAGGGCGGATCACATTACACATATAGGCAAACATTCAATGCCTTTTAACATAGAACAAAGACAAGACAAACATAGGCTCCGAGCGGGCCTCGAACTAATGACCTCCTGGTCAGAGTGATTCATTGCAGTGATTCATTGCAGCTGCTCTCCAGCCTGCGCCACAGCCCGAGCCCTTTCAATGCATTGTGATATTTTGGTGCTAAATTCGTAAATACAGTAATTACTACATAGCATAATGTGTAACAAACTACTTTTTCTGTCAAATTTGTTGTATAACATGATGTTTTGGTGCTTAATTGGTAAAATCATAACCTATTTTGATGTTTAATAGGCTTTTTCTTAATCTCTCCTTATTATCCAACATATTCGCTTATCCAACGTTCTGCCGGCTCGTTTATGTTGGATAAGTGAGACTCTACTGTATATGAAATGTAATGTGTGTTTTTCCCATGGAGTAAACAACAAAACCACTGAATCAAATCACACCAAAATTGGCCACAAAAGACATAGTCATCCAATCTATGTCTTTCAATCAAATAAACCTAGAAAAATCATGTCCAAATTATATTTTAATACTGGGAGCCAGATTGTGTTCATTTTCATGGTTTCCTCATTTCTGTTGGAATTGTCCTCATGTGAAGTCTGAATCAAGAAATTATTAATTATATTTATATTGATGGATTGCATTTGTATGCCGCCTTTCTCGCAAAATGCTTCTTGTGTTTACGTAACCCATTTTTCTACGAAGGAAACATTTCACAGAGCCATTCATTCCATCCCTTGCAAGTGTGGCTTGATTCGCTGATTAATGCAGTTTGGCCTGATTTTGCCTGCCCAGGCTCCATGCTGAGGGGCCGTGTGAGTTGCAGTTTGGCCAGACACCTGCACTCTTGGGCGGAGAAGAGGAAAGGCCTGGTAAATGACAGCTCCCGCAATTCCTAACACTGAACTCACAGGCGGTTCAGAATGGAATCAAGCCACATTCATTTCAGGGTGTGGATGCACCTTGTGTGGTTTCCTCCCTTGCGGGGAGCCGTGAGAAAGGCCTCGGCCCTTTAATCCCTTCAAAGGCAAACCCAGATTGATCCTACCCTTAGAGGGGAGGCCACAGAGGCCCAGAGAGATCTCCGCATTTAGCTGCTGATGCCTCACCAAAAGACAACTCCAGTGTGTTGTCGAAGGCATCCTCAGAGGTTGTGAGGTCTGTTGGAAACTAATCAAGTGGGGTTTATCTATCTGTGGAAGGTCTAAGGTGGGAGAAAGAACTCTTGTCTGTTGAAGGCAAGTGTGAATCAGGGTTGTTGTATGTCTTTCGGGCTGTGTGGCCATGTTCCAGAAGTATTCTCTCCTGACGTTTCGCCCACATCTATGGCAGGCATCCTCAGAGGTTGTGAGGTATGGAGGTTCTGAGGTTCGTGACTTGAAGATTGGGTTGCTGACCTGAAAGCTGCCAGGTTCGAATCCCACCCGGGGAGAGCACGGGTGGCCTTTTGCAGTTGGCAGATCGTAATCCTGTCAATGTCTATTGTTTCCAAATGCCGGCTGAGATCTTTTGGCACGGCACCCAGTGTGCCCATCACCACCGGGACCACCTGCACTGGTTTCTGCCAGAGTCTTTGAAGTTCAGTCTTGAGGTCCTGATAGCGGCTGAGTTTTTCCTGTTGTTTTTCGCTACTTGGGATGGCGACATCAATGATCCAAACCTTTTTCTTTTCCACAACTGTGATGTCTGGTGTGTTGTGTTCCAGAACTTTGTCAGTCTGGATTCGGAAGTCCCACAGTACCTTTGTGTGCTCATTTTCCAATACTTTTGCAGATTTGTGATCCCACCAGTTCTTTCCTGCTGGGAGGTAGTACTTGAGGCATAAGTTCCAATGAATCATTTGGGCCACATAGTTGTGCCTCTGTTTATTATTATTATTATTATTATTATTATTATTATTATTATTATTATTATTAATTGCAACATTCACACTTGCCTCCAGCAGACAAGAGTTCCTTTTCCCACCCTGGACCTTCCACAGATATATAAACCCCACTTGATTAGTTTCCAACAGATCTCACAACCTCTGAGGATGCCTGCCATAGATGCAGGCGCAAGGTTAGGATAGAATGCTTCTGGAACATGGCCATACAGCCTGGAAAACTCACAGCAACCCAAGGGCAACTCCAGTGATTCCATAGCATTTCGCCATGGCAGTTAAAGCCTTGCCAAACTACATTGATAATCCTCCAGGGTAGACGCACCCACAGTCAAAAGTGGGAGGGCGGAGGGAAGAGTTCCCTCTCCCTTCTCTCTGTGCGTGTCTCAACTTCGACGGAAAAAAATTGTTCCAATAACTGTCTGAGGAAACGCTTTCTGAGCATTGCCAAGAGCTTAATCTACCCAGACCCTACTTGGAGGGCAGACCCACCTTTTGGCCCGGATGGATGGCTGTGCCTTCCTACTGATATGCCAATAAAATCAACAAGGGGTGCAATTCGACCCCACGTTAACTGCCAGGGCTCAAGGCTTTCGAACCCGGCAAGATTCAGTTTTGTAGGGTCTTTCCCTGCCCAAGAGGGCTGAGGTCTCACCAACGGAGACACACACTTTTGAAGGGAATATCTTGGAGACAAGAGAGTTTTTATAAATAGAAAGGGAGATCAATGACACACATGTACAGGCACCAATATTTTGCAGTAGTTTGCAAATAATTTTTTACTCTTATTTGCTTGAAAATAGCAGTAATTACAAGGTAGGTTGCTGTCAGTTTCCCGGGCTGTATGGGCATGTTCCAGAAGCATTCTTTCCTGACCTTTCACCCATATCTATGGCAGAGGTTATGAGGTGTTGGAAACTTGGCAAGTGGGGTTTATATATCTTTCTCCTGAGTGGGAAAAAGGACTCTTGACTGAGGCAAGTGTGAATGTTACAATTGATCACCTTGATTAGCATTAGCCTTTCTGCTTCAAAGCCTGCCTGCTTCCTGCCTGGGTGAATCTTTTGTTGGGAGGTGTTAGCTGGCCCTGGTTGTTTCCTGTCTGGAATTCCCCTGTTTTCAGAGTGTTGTTTTTTGTTTGCTGTCCTGATTTTAGAGTTTTTAAAATAGTGATAGCCAGATGTTGTTCATTTTCATGGTTTCCTACTTTCTGATGAAAATGTCCACATGGTTGTGGATTTCAAAGGCTTCTCAGTGTTGTCTGACATAGTGGTTGTTGGAGTGATCCAGCATTCTGTGTTCTCTAGTAATAATAATAATAATTATTATTATTATTTTATTATGACACAGCAAACAAGATAGATATGCTGGATTTCATATTATTATTATTATTATTATTATTATTATTATTATTATTATTATTATTATTATTATTATAATATCCCGCCACCATCTCCCCAGAGGGACTCGGGGCGGCTTACAGATATAAAACAAGCATACAATGGTAGGGTAAAAAGGTTTTCCCCTGACGTTAAGTTCAGTCGTGAAGGACTCTGGGGGTTGGTGCTCATCTCCATTTCTATGCCAAAGAGCCGGCGTTGTCCGTAGACACCTCCAAGGTCACGTGGCCTCCATGACTGCATGGAGCGCCGTTTTTGTATTTGATAAAATGGTATCAAATACAAAAACACACACAAATAAAATTAAAATTAAATAAAATCACAATCGTTGTAAGACACGTGTTAAAACACAGCGATGAAATTATAAAATGAACTGGGCAAAGTGCACTGAGTGAAACTTGTAAACATGAAGGAAGTTAAGGTGTCAAAAGATCATGGGGAGAACCTTAAATTGGGGTTATATAAACTTGCCTAGTTTCCAACAGACCTCACAACCTCTGAGGATGCCTGCCATAGATGTGGGCGAAACGTCAGGAGAGAATGCTTCTGGAACATGGCCATAAAGGTAAAGGTAAAGGTTTCCGTTGACGTTTAAGTCCAGCCGTGTCTGACTCTGGGGGTTGGTGCTCATCTCCATTTCTAAGCCGAAGAGCCGGCGTTGTCCGTAGACACCTCCAAGGTCATGTGGCCGGCATGACTGCATGGAGCCCCCTTACCTTCCCGCCGGAGCGGTACCTATTGATCTACTCACATTGACATGTTTTCGAACTGCTAGCTTGGCAGGAGCTGGAGCTAACGCCGCTCCCGGGATTTGAACCTGGGACCTTTCGGTCTGCAAGTTCAGCAGCTCAGTGCTTTAACACACTTCGCCACCGAGGCTCCACTAGTATTAATTTTTTTTAAAAATAATTTAAAAACTCTAAAATTAGGACTGCAAATAAAGAGCAACACTCAGAAAACAGAGGAATTCTAGACATGAATAAATCAGGGTCAGCGAACACCTCCTAACAAAGAATTCCCCCAGGCAGGAATCAGCCAGGCTTTGAAGTTGAAATGCTTTTCAATGCTAATCAAAGTGGTCAATTGCAACATTCACACTTGTCTCCAGCAGACCTGTCTCCCGGGGTTTGAACCTGGGACCTTTCGGTCTCCAGCTCAGTGCTTTAACGCACTTCGCCATCGGGGCTCATACAGCCCGAAAAACTCACAGCAACCTGATTCGAGCCATGAAAGCCTTCGACGACCCAATTAGAGATATGCTGTTTGGGGGAGACTAGAGATGCGGCCCTTTCACTCCATTATGAAGCCTTGCCTGCCAGAAAAGTTAGGGCATCTCCATCAGTGTTTTCCCCCGTTTTGAGGGAAACGTGAAAAGAGACGTAGTACGAAACTTTGACACCGAGGCTGGGACTTCCACTGTAAACTATGAATGAGTTTGGGAAGGAAACTACACAGGGGATTCAGAGGCAGGTTTCCTAGGGTGATAACAAAGACGTATTGTGAGCCGAGGGCTCTGCCACAACCACAAATCCTTCCCATGCTCCCCCCCTCCCTCCCTTTCTGCGTGCGAAGCGGGGAGGGAGGGTCTCTGCCCGCCTCGAACGCCGTCGAGTGCGAGGGTCTCCAGGCGGCGCGGGGGCCCTTTGATCACGGAAATCCAATTATTTGTGTATATACATTTCCCACACAGTGATTACTTCATTAATGGTCCCGCCTTTATCTCCACCTCTTCCTCCCTTCCCATCCCCCCTAATAATCGGGCCTTTTTATCCCGACCAACAAACACACCATAGGAGCTTTGTGGATTCAAAGGATTTGCTTTCGCTTCTGAAAGAGCCGCTCGGCTTTGATGATTGGGCAGCGGCGGACTTCAAAGGCGCCCCATCTTCCCTCTGACTGGCTGGCGGCCCGGCAAAGTCCTTATCAAAGTCTTGGAGGGGATCCCGGCGAAGGCAGACGGGGCGGGCGGAGAGATCGCGAGAAGGAGCCCAAAGGAGGGAAGGAAGGAAGGGAGGAAGGAAGGAAGGAAGGAGGCCGGGCCGCTTCTCCGCACCTCTGGGGCGACTCCATGCCTTGCCTCCCTGGCCCCTCTGCTCGCCCGGCGCGGTAGCCATGGCCGCCGTGGCCGTCCTCCGAAACGACTCGCTCCAGGCCTTCCTGCAGGTCAGTCTGGGCGGGGGTCTGGAGCAAGAGGGAAGGAGGGAGGGAGACCTTTTGAACGGGGCCCCGAGACCCCCGACTTTGGACAAGTTGCAACGGACATCCGCCAACTTTGGGCGGGATGGCGGGAGGTGGTCAGCCCCAGTGCCTCTGCATTGTACAATGAACGCAGTTTGACGCTTCTACTATCCCGGATCAATAGCATGGCGGAGCCTCCGGTGGCCTAGGGGATAAAAGCTTTGTGACTTGAAGGTTGGGTTGCTGACCTGAAGGCTACCAGGTTCGAAGAGCACGGATGAGCTCCCTTTATCAGCTCCAGCTCCAAGCGGGGACATCAGAGAAGCTTCCCACAAGGATGGTAAAACATCAAAACATCCGGGCGTCCCCTGGGCAACGTCCTTGCAGACGGCCAATTCGCTCACTCCAGAAGCAACTCTGGTTGCTCCTGACACGAAAAAGAAAAAGCATGGCATCCCAGGAGTCGGTCTTTTACAAGGGCTTGATTTAGCCCGCTCTGCCAAAGAGTCCTAGCGCATCACCCAATTACTACTGCATCTAAAGTAGTGTCAAACTTTCTTCATTGGACAAATTGTGATACTCCCAAAGTTTCTCGAGAGGGGTGGCTGTGTTTTCCGGGCTGTATGGCCATGTTCCAGAAGCATTCTATCCTGACGTTTCGCCCACATCTTTCTCCAGATGGTGTGCCTCCGGGAAAGGGATTCCTGGGAAGCAGGGGAAGTGTTAAAAAAGAGAAAGGAATGAGTCCTCTCCGTATCGCTCCTTTTTTTTTTTTTAAGGAATGTCAAAAGGCTGTGAAACTGGGAGGGAAAAATGAATTCTTCAGGTTGCTGTGAGTTTTACGAACTGTATGGCCATGTTCCAGAAGCATTCTCTCCTGAGGTTTCGCCCACATCTATGGCAGGCATCCTCAGAGGTTGTGAAATATATACAGTGGAGTCTCACTTATCCAACACTCGTTTATCCAACGTTCTGGATTATCCAACACGTTTTCAATGCATCGTGATATTTTGGTACTAAATTCAAATACAGTAATTACTACATAGCATTACTGTGTATTGAACTACTTTTTCTGTCAAATTTGTTGTATAACAATGTTTTGGTGTTTAATTTGTAAAATCATAACCTAATTTGATGTGTAATAGGCTTTTCCTTAATCTCTCCTTATTATCCAACATATTCGCTTATCCAACGTTCTGCTGGCCCGTTTACGTTGGATAAGCGAGACTCTACTGTATATACAAACACTCAGAAGACAGGGGAATTCCAGACATGATACAATCAGGGCCAGCCAAGGCGGTAGCCAAGGGGGGGGGGAGAGATAGGGGTTCAACCCCCCCCCCCCACATTTAAAAAAATTGATTTACTCATTAATTTTAATCCCCATGACTGTCCACTAAATATCTGTCTTGAGTGTCCACTGAAGTTTATCAATGGACCCCGATTTCTAAATTATTTTGCGTTATGGAACTATTCTTCATGATTCACTAAAAAAAGAGTTTCAACAGCCCCCCCCCAAAAAAAAAATTTCTGGCTATGGCCCTGGGGCCAGCTAATAACTCCCAACAAAGGATTCCCCCAAGCAGGAAGCAGCCAGGCTTTGAAACTGCAAAACTTTTCAATACTCATCAAGGCGACTGAAACATTCACCCTTGCCTCCAAAAGACGAGTTCTTTCTCCCACCCTGGACCTTCCACAGATATATAAACCTCTCTTGCCTAGTTTCCAACAGACCTCACAACCTCTGACGATGCCTGCCACAGATGTGAGTGAAACGTCAGGAGAGAATGCTTCTGGAACATGGCCATACAGCCCAGAACTCACAGCAGTGCAAGAATTTTTTTTGCTTGAAAGACTCTCTCTGTGCTACATTCAGGTCTTGGCAGGGTAGAAAACCTTTCCTCTACTGTACAATGAGTGCAGTTTGACACCACTTCGAAGTGCCATGGCTGAATGCTATGGGATCATAATGGGAGTTGTGGTTTGTCAAGGTCTTTCGCCTTTTCTGCCCAAGTGTGCTGGTGCCTCCCTAAACCAGGACTCCCAGGATTCAATAGCATTGAGCCCTGGCAGTGAAAGTGGTGACAGACTGCATCCATTCTACCATGTGGGTTTCTCGGGGTAGGTACTCCATTCTAAGGGGGCGGATGCTTTCATGTGCAGGGAGGTCGCTGGTGAGAAAGTATCCTTCTCTCCTCCTCCTTCCCTTGGGCAAAAGAGGCCGGGCGGCCTCACGCCACCCACTGGAAGTTACTGAAAACCTTTGCCATTCAACTCAAGAGAATTCTTAGCACTTCTGCTACCTAGCTGCGAGACAAAGTGTGCACTGTACATTGTGGAAGGAATGCAATTTGACACTGTGTAGTGGAAGGCTTTCATGGCCGGAATCACTGGATTGTTGTGAATTTTCCAGGCTGTATTCTCTCCTGATGTTTTGTCTGCATCTAGGGCAGGCATCCTCAGAGGTTGAGAGGTCTGTTGGAAACTATGCAAGTGGGGTTTATATACCTGCAGAATTATGTCCAGGGTGGGAGAAAGAACTCTTGCCTGTTTGAAGCAGGTGTGAATGTTGCAACTGGCCACTTTGATTAGCACTGAATGGCCTTGCAGCTTCAAAGCCTGGCTGCTTCCCGCCTGGGTTGATCCTTTGTAAATAAAGAACAACAATCAGAAGACTGGGGAATTGCAGACAAGAAACAACCAGGTCTAGTTAACACCTCCCAACAAAGGATTCCCCCAGGTAGGAAGAAGCTGGAAGGCCATTCAATGCTAATCAAGGTGGCCAATTGCAACATTCACACTTGCTTCAAACAGGCAAGAGTTATTTCTTCCACCCTGAACCTTCCAGATATATAAATCCTTCTTGCCTAGTTTACACCAGACCTCACAACCTCTGAAGATACCTGCCGTAGATGCAGACAAAACGTCAGGAGAGAATGCTTCTGGAACATAGCCTACAGCCCGGAAAACTCACAGCAAGCTTGTTTGAGACTTCTTCAACTGCCATGGCTCTATGCTATGAGATCATATGAAAATACGATTTCACAGCAAAGCTGCTTTGAACTGCATTCATTGTACACATACGGGACATGTAAGTTTTACAAACTTTTGAGCCCTCTGCCCAGACACCAAGATTTATTTATTTATATCCCGCTTTATCTTTCCATAGGGAGACTCTGGGCTCTTCCACACAGCCATATAACCCAGAATATCAAGACAGAAAAGCCCACGATTTTGTTTTGAACTGAGTTATCTGAGTCCACGCTGCCATATAATCCAGTTCAAAGGAGAAAATGTGGGATTTTATTCAGCTGTGTGGAAGGGGCCTAAAAGATCCCTTGAACAGGCATGGCAAACTTTGGCCCTGTTTTGGAATTCAACACACACAATTCCTATCAGCCGGTAGGAATTGTGGGAGCTGAAGTCCAAAACACCTGGAGGGCAAAAATTTGCCATACCTTAAGCCAGGGCAGTTGAAGTGGCGTCGAATTGCATCCATTCCGCAGTAAGGTAAGGTTTTCCCCTGACCTTAAGTCCAGTCATGTCTGACTCTAGGGGTTGGTGCTCATCTCCATTTCTATGCCGAAGAGCCGACATTGTCCGTAGACATCTCCAAGGTCATGTGGCCGGCATGACTGCATGGAGCGCCCTTACCTTCCCGCTGGAGCGGTACCTATTGATCTACTCACATTGGCATGTTTTCGAACTGCTAGGTTGGCAGGAGCTGGAGCTAACAGCGGCCGCTCACGCCGCTCCCGGGGTTTGAACCTGGGACCTTTCGGTCTCCAGCTCAATGCTTTAACGCACTTCGCCACCGGGGCAGTAAGTGAACCCTAAATGTGCAGCGGCCTCTCACTGACGGGTTGCCTTATCTGTCTTTCCTCGGCAGGACCGGACGCCGAGCGCCTCCCCGGACTTGGCTAAGCGCTCCCCGCTGGCCCTCTTGGCCGCCACCTGCAGCCGCATCGGGCAGCCCGGGCCGGGCTCTGCCGCCGCCGTCTCCTCCTCGGACTTCCTGCCGGGCCCCTACGAGGCGGGCCTAGGCTCCCCGGCGCCCCCGCCGCGGCTCTTCCACCCGTGGAGCGGCCGCGAGATGCCGGCCCACTCCCCGGGCGGCCTGGGCCTGGCGCCGCCCCCACAGCCGCAGCCGGGTTTCGCGGGGGGCGGGCACGAACTCCCGCTGACACCGCCTGCCGACCCCTCGTACCCCTACGAGTTCTCCCCGGTGAAGATGCTGCCCCCGCCTCCGCCGGCCTATGCTCCCTATGCCGCCCAGGCCGCGTTGCCTCCGGGCTACTCGGGTTTGCTGCCCCCGCCGCCCCCGCCGGCGCCTGAGGAACTGCCCTGGTGGAGCGTCGTCCCGCAAGCCGCGGCAGGGCCCGGCGCATGCGCACACAGCTTCGCGAGCCTGCCGCGCGGCGGGCTGGTTTTGGCGCCTTCGGAGCTGGCCCAGTACCAAGCGCAGCTGGCGGCGCTGCTCCGGCCCAAGGCCCCCCTGCCGTCCGCCGCGCGCAGGTGCCGCCGCTGTCGCTGTCCCAATTGCCAAGCCGCCGCCTCCTCCTCCTCCTCCGCCGCCTCCTCCGCGGAGCCCCCGGGGGGCAAGAAGCGGCAGCACGTGTGCCACGTCCCGGGCTGCGGGAAGGTCTACGGCAAGACGTCGCACCTGAAGGCGCACCTGCGCTGGCACACGGGCGAGCGGCCCTTCGTGTGCAACTGGCTCTTCTGCGGGAAGAGCTTCACGCGCTCCGACGAGCTCCAGCGGCACCTGCGGACTCACACGGGTGAGAAGCGCTTCGGGTGCGCCGAGTGCGGGAAGCGCTTCATGCGCAGCGACCACTTGGCCAAGCACGTCAAGACGCACCAGAACAAGCGCCTCAAGGCCGGCGGCGGCGGCGGGCACCACCACGCATGCGCCGTCAAGAGGGAGGCCGAGGCGCCCAGGGAGGCGTGAAGCGCACGAAGGCGGCCTGGCGAGGACTTCCCGAGGCTTCCCTCTCTTCAGCTCCTCCTTGAGGGGACTTCAAAGCCGCTGGGCCAGGCACAATGGCGGGCCATGTCTGAGGGGTAGGAATCCAATAAGGCCCTCTTCGAGGACACTTTCCTTTAACTGTTACTGGATTTGGATCCTCCACCGAGGAGGCCTCAGAGTGCAAAATGGAACCTCGTGGCTTTGAAGGGAAGTGGAGGGCTGGAACTTCCCTCTAGTCTGCTCAGTTAACTTCCACCTTTCATTGGATTTCTTGCTTTTGTTTTGTTCAGGGATATTTTTTTTCTCTGGAGTAAATGTTTTCTGGAATCAATTCATTTTTTTTTTTGGTGTCACAGCAACATGAGTCACTTCTGGTGTGAGAGAATTGGCCGTCTACAGGGACGTTGCCCAGGGGACGCCCGGATGTTTTTACCATCCATATCTGACTACAGTGTTCCCTCGCTACTTCACAGTTTGCTTATTGCGGATTAGCTGTTTCATGGATTTTCATACGGCCCGCCCTCCCTCGCAGGCACAAAAGGACCCAGGCTGAGGTAGCCTGGCCTGTCCTGTCCTCCTCAGCCACCGGCAGGCAGCGCCAGTAGGTCCCGCCTGCACCCCATCACCTCAGCAAACAAGAAGGAATACAGTACAGTTCATTAAAAGAGGGAGGGAGGAACACTATATTTATTAAAATAGTGTCCCTGCTTTGCAGATTTTCACTTATTGAGGGAGATCCTGGAACGTAACCCCTGTGATAAGTGAGGGAACACTGTACACCTATCCATAGAAAAGAAGTGGCCACCCCTTGTTTAATGTGTTATTGGAGGCTTTCATAGCTGGAGCCACTGGGTTGCTGTGAGTTTAACACCTCCTAACAAAGGATCCCCCAGGCAAGAAGCAGTCAGGCCTTGAAGCCGCCAGGCTATTCAATGCTAATCAACCTGGCCATCTGCAACATTCATACTTGCCTCAGGCAGACAAGAGTTATTTCTTCCACCCTGGACATTCCACAGATATATAAACCCCCCTTGCCTAGTTTCCAACATACTCACAACCTCTGAAGATGCCTGCCATAGATGTGGGCAAAATGTCAGGAGAGAATGCTTCTGGAACATGGCCATATAGCCTGGAAAACTCAGCAACCCTCCCTTATTTGTTTTTCAGCCATTTCTTGGACTGAAGATGTTGCTTTCTGTCCTCTTTGGAAACACCTGGTCAAACTCAACTGGATTACAATTTTTTTTTAAATGGAAACAACAGCAGTGACAGCATTTGCCCTTCATGGGTCTGGTTTATTATCCTTTTTAATTGTCTTTAAGGGGAAAGATCAGGGTGGTATTTTGTGTGTGTACAGCTTATTTAATAGCTTTGTTTGAATAAAAATGTTTCCCGCACCCCGTCCTTTGGCTTCATATCGGGGCTTCAGCATGAGATGTGTTTCTGTAAAGCTGCCTGCACTGCAACTGCAGTGTGAAAATAAATGCAATGACACTGGGGTCATCCTGAGAAGATCTCAATGAGTTGGTTTCATTTTATCTTTTCTTTCATCTGCAAGCTCCACAAAATAATAAAATAATAGTACAATTTATTTATATTCCACCCTTTTCCCCTAGGGGACTCAAAGCAGATTATAGGGAAATATTCAATGCCCTTACAATCACAGATACAATGAGACACACAAACAACTGCAAGGTTTCTTTCATTTCCAGCTTCTGGAGGCGGTGCTCATCTCTGGCTTCTGGGAGGTGCTTTTTCTCCATTTTCAAGCTGAGGAGCTTGCGTTGTTACTTCCTGATCATGTGGCCGGCAAGATTGGTTGGGGCATCTCTTGCC
This sequence comes from Anolis carolinensis, assembly GCF_035594765.1. Taxonomy (NCBI): domain Eukaryota; kingdom Metazoa; phylum Chordata; class Lepidosauria; order Squamata; family Anolidae; genus Anolis; species Anolis carolinensis. The sequence continues at coordinate 211,237,077 of NC_085841.1, read as the reverse complement.
TTTTCCCGCCTGCAGCGGTACCTATTTATCTACTCACATTTGAATGTTTTCGAACTACTAGGTTGGCAGGAAAGCTAGGGCTGACAGATGAACTCACCCCATCTCATAGATTTGAACCGCCAACCTTCAGATCAGAAGTTTAGCCAGCACAAGGGTCTAAATGCTCTGGTCTAAATGCGGTCCACTTTGTTGTTGTTTTTTGTTCAACACAAACAAACAAGTCCCCCATTTACTGGGTGAGCAACTCATCAATTTGAACCATAATCTAAATCTAATATGCCACTTTGTTAGAATTGCCCAATGCAAAGGTAGTTAAGTTTCCCATTGTGGAAACACCCCATAAATGCATATCTGGCACAGCATGTCTTGGCACAGTGGCAGAACTAAACCCCGTGAATCGGCAGAAATACACATAGATTATTTTTGAAAAATCATTGAAAAAATGGGAGCCACTCCTTGCAATAAAGAATTTGGTACAAAATTTGGTGGTACTGTACTTTAAAGTCACGAAGAATAGTTTTCTAAAATCAGATGAAGTTAAAAGTTTCTATTTAATGCATGATTCATTTTATACCATTAAGAGGATGTTACGTTAGTATCTTTTTCAAGATCAATCACTTGAGGATTAAGGTATTAGTAGAAATGCCCATTTGAAATAAGCTTGTGTTTGGAATGCTGTTTATTCATTTCCCCCCTCAAAAATAAATCTTTGGTGAAACTTTTAACAGTGAATACAATGCTGAATTCATAAACAGATTCCACAGGAATCTCTGGACCTGCATTTATTCCCAACTACACTATATTTATCTATAGATGAATCAGCCACAAAAATGCTTAAAAATATTAATTATAAATTAATTGCACCATAACTATATAGTTTATATACTGCATGGAATAACATCATGAAATTATGCATAGATCTTACTACTCCCGAGTTATTGTACAAAACATATAGCAAGATGTAACTGGAATTTGCAAGTACAATCTTTTTTAAGATTATGATATTGAACCTTTGGGGAGAAAATTGATTTTGACATTCACAATATGCCATGAAAATACCAGTAAAAAGTGGTGTTAGTTTATGTCAAATACCTCCCTTGTTTTAATACATTGGTTAGATTAAACAAATTATTTGGATTTGCAATTATAATGAGTGTCTTAGACAGTTTTGTAATGCTACCTTCATAGGAACTATAATAATCTCATTGCAAGTACTTAACTTTGTGGGCTGAGTTTTTATTCTGATTTCTGTCACATAGTTTTCTCTTGTGCTGTGCAATTTGAAATTACGTGTCTATCAGTTTTTAATATGCCAATGAGAAACTCATTTTCAAGTAGATGGATGCAGATACTCTCCCTTCCCCCCCTCTTATTTTCATTAATTGGGATTGTGTTGTACATGTGGTATTGGTTTAATTAAAATACATAAGGGATGCAGTAGTCTGAATTTTAAACATTCACTTAGTTCTTGTTACAATGTGGCAATGTGCACAGGGAAAAGAATGCATCAATGTTGTAGTTAAATGCGCACTTAAATAATGCAGAAGCTGACTTTGTCTAAAAGACAGATATCAAGAGACATATATACATAGGACCAGCCTAAGTATTTCTCACTTAGTGGTAGAAATTTAATTAGATTAGCTGGATTGCTGGGCTTGTTATCCATTACCCTTTTTACAGCTGGAAAATTGATCCAGTTCAATTGTGCTGAATAAAGCACAGAGTGGTCTTAATAACACCCAGTCTAAGGCACCATAAAATAAATGGGGAATTGTACCTGGGGTATAATATTGATTTATTCCATTGTCTAATCGCATATAAACAAAATTAACTATATTTTAATGGATTTTATGGGTTGTTTTTTTCCAAAAAGTAAGAGCTGCTCCATGAGTAATAAATATATCATTTTTCAAAGTAGTCAGGGATCATATTCATCCAGTACATTCTGATTAGAATGCTCTTGTTTCGGTTCATTTTTTGTTGCTCTGGATATACAATCATATGCATGCATACCAAGCAGTAAACCTCTTTAAACACAGTCATATTTAATTCTGAATAAACATGCATTGGATCACATTGCTATTTACTCATGGGGAATTCTGTCCAATTGAAACTAGGTATATCCATGTCCTATTAATTTTTGTGGGAACATTTTTAAGTCAATTCTTAAATCTCCCACTGAATGTAGTATGACCTGAAAATGTTTATCTGCATCGGTTGTGCCTCATTTTAAAAATACATTTGGCACAACATTAAAATAAAATATTCACTGATTGAGCAAAATAATTGGCTTATTGTATCTATAATGTATAAAATCGTTGTCTTTGCTCAGACTCAGAAACCAGACAATGTAGAAGAATAATCTGGGTCAACTCTGTACTGTATTCTACAAATGAAACAACTACACATTTAAAAAGTAAATAATAATAATTAAAATTTTAATTTATATACTGCCCTATCTCCCCGAGGGGACTCCAATCAAAATAACAATATACATTACATAGTCAGCAATTGAGAGACAATATTAAAACAGATACAGTAGAGTCTCGCTTATCCAACGTAAACGGACCAGCAGAACGTTGGATAAGTGAATATGTTGGATAATAAGGAGAGATTAAGGAAAAGCCTATTAAACAACAAATTAGGTTGTGATTTTACAAATTAAGCACCAAAACATTATGTTATACAACAAATCTGACAAAAAAAAGTAGTTCAATACGCAGTAATGCTATGTAGTAATTATTGTATTTACAAATTAAGCACCAAAATATCACAATATATTGAAAACATTGACTACAAAAATGCGTTGGATAATCCAGAACGTTGGATAAGCGAATGTTGGATAAGTGAAACTCTACTGTACAACTATACAATTAAAATAAACAATAAATAACAATTACAAACCAGCCATAATCGAGAGGACAGGGATCATAAATGCTTTTTAAAGTCTTAAAAGCAATGGCAATCTTGGTGTGATTGGTATGTTGAGATTCTGTCAATATTTGTTTTCCTATGTTGTTTAGTCAAATCTTTACAACAATAACAAAAGAATTACAGTTTTCAGTCTGCCTTACATGTCATGATTACACTGGATCAATAGTTCAGAAACCAGAATGGTGTCCTGGTTTGTTTGCTGTATATGATGATGAAGAAGAAGATAAAGAAGAAAGTATTCACTATAGCAAGAGGCTTCATTCCAGGTAAAGTTCAAGATGATTCTTGTTTTTCAAAACAAAAGAACGAGAATCAAAATTAAAGTTAAATCATATTACTGTCAGTGGGGTAGTCATTGTCAGATGGTTGAGCTCTTGTACTGTGTGAAGTACATATATGTCTCAGCCTGTTGTTTTTCCGATGTTTGAACTTTCACCTTCAATGAGTTATTACCATTGGACTTCTTTCCATTCACTAGGGCTGATGGGAATTATAATCTAAAACATTCAGAAAACATCATATTGGGGAAGGCTGCTGTACAGCATACAGACAATTAGTGCTAAATCCTTGGCGAATACATGCACTTCAAAGTATAAGTTTTAATGGACATACAATATAATCCTATAAATAATACCTAGGAACCTGCTATATGTGAAGAGTGAGTTCCAATACTGTACTTTGTTTAAACATGGCAAAACTTTATTACACTGTCAAAACTTTATATTTGAGCAAGAGACATCATCCTATAAATAGTACATTATGGTTTGTCTCCACCAATTTAACAAAGTTTCAGCCACAAAAACAAAGTTTCTGAAGTAGAACAATGACTTTCAAATTAAAGACAACTCAATGAAACAAGAAATAACACTTTCAAACCAGGAACAGATTTTTGTTATTATTAAAAAAAAAATTTATAATAAAAAACTTTGAAAATTCACCAAAAATCTGAGGATAAGTCAAACCTTATGAAATTTGGTGAGCTAACAGTGGTAAATGTGTTCTACCACTGTAGCAAGTTTCATCAGGATACCTTAAAAAATAATCTTTCTGTCTCTTCTTCGGTCACTGCTACAGCTGCTCCTGTTGATCGCCTTCCTTGGAAATCCAGGCCACGATTCTTTCTCCTCTCCCAGTTGGCTGTTAGTCTTGCACAGTATACTGCAGATTCAACTGGGCTTGTGGAAGTGATTTAAGCAAATTAACAATGTCATTGAAAGAATCATCCATTAAGGACAAAATAATAAAAGACTTGTTTTCCTCAGAGAGGTGGAAACCTCTTTCTCCCAACTGCAAAGATAAGCCCTGCAGAGTTTGCAAATGTTCAGTCAGGCTTTCATTCTTTTGCAAACACTTCCTGTACAATCTCCTGGCAAGGACAACCACAGCTGCTGAATCTGAAGGATGGACCTGTTTTAGCCTTACCCAAATCTCATGGGCAGTAGACAGGTTGCAGTGCTTATGTGGGTTTATTGTTCATCATCCACACTCAGGATAAGGATTGATCTGGCTCTCTCATCGGCTCTGTGTTGTCCTTCTGAAGCGTCTCTCTGGGCTGGAGTCACTACGCACTCCCACAAGGATTCCCTCCTCAGATAACTCTCCATTCTTAATTTCCAAACGGAGTAGTTATTGGCATTCAACCTTGCCATTGGGAAGGCAGCAAGATTCATCTCCATCTTCCAAGGTTCTTCTTGCAAAAACAAAGCTTCAAGAAATATTTAACTACTGTCCTTTCAAAATAAATCTAGCTGTGGCACTGGCCCAAAACAGATGTTGTACTGAGGCGTGAGACTGGGCCTATAACCTGAGACGGAATGAAAAATCACAATGTGTAGTCCATGTACTGCCTTGCTAGAGAAAGAAGATATGTGCCACACAGGTGAACAATAAAGAACAAGAGATTTATTCTTCTTAAACCCAGAACAACATGTGTACAATGTGCTCAGTTGCACCAACTCACATACTGTCCTTTTATGAAAGATTTAAAATAGTCTTTCCTTTGTCCATGTGGATAAATTTCTTTCAGCAGCTCATGAAGCAAGAACACACTTCAAAATCCTGTGTGTCTCACTCTGCTTCTCTTTTCCAACTGCCTCTGCACCTGCTTAGCTCAAGCCTGAACAAAATTGCAACAGTATCCAAAACTCCAAGGCTTAGTAACAGCTCTCCAGATATGGCTCAACCAATCAACTTTGTGCATCTTACTGACTGATTTCTTACATATTGTAACAAACTCTTCCCCCAGCTGAAGGACACAGACACAATGCTGATACAAAGTTAGGCAAGATCCAGAATCCCTCTGAATTATTGCCAGTTTACCTAGGATTGACACAGTCTTGATTCAGGATGTCTTTAGCTGGCCTAGCATTGGCTCAGAGTAAGATTGCTATTTTAGTCTGAATCAAACTCAGTTTTGCTTACATATCATTTCCTCCATTAATCAATCATATCCAGAGGTGGCCCAAATAGTGGAATAGATGCTAGGTTTTAAACAGTAAGTCTAACAAGAGTCCCTAGGCTGCAGCTTAGCATAACTGACATACCATTCCTAGCAAAGTTCTGATTTGTAATAAAAAATCAAATACAGTAGAGTCTCACTTATCCAACCTTCACTTATCCAGTGTTCTGTATTATCCAACACAGTCTGCCTTTTAGTAGTCAATGTTTTTGTAGTAAATGTTGCAATGTTTTGGTGCTAAATTTGTACATACAGTAATTACTACATAACATTACTGTGTATTGAACTGCTTTTTTGTCAATTTGTTGTAAAACATGATGTTTTGGTGCTTAATCTGTAAAATCATAATGTAATTTTATGTTTAATAGGCATTTTTCTTAATCCCTCCTTATTATCCAACATTTTCGCTTATCCAACATTCTGCCAGCCCGTTTATGTTGGATAAGTGAGACTCTACTGTAGATCTGTTTTAAAAGTATCTCAGGAGTGAAAAATTCTCTCTATGTAAAGCAGTGGTTCCCAACCTTTGGGCCTCCAGGTGTTTTGGACTTCAGCTCCCACAGTTCCTAACAACTGGTAATCTGGCTGGGATTTCTGGGGGTCTGCATTTCCTCAGGGGCTGCATGCCATTGGTGGATGGAACAGAACATTCTGTCCCATCCACCAGTGGTATGCAGAGAACTACTCTGTTTTCTCCTTTCTGACACTTTTTAATTCATGGCTATGGGTGCATCTACACCAATTAATGCAGGTTTACACCACTTCAACTAACATGAGATTTATATTTTATTGAGACAGCACTCTTTGGTAGAAAAAGCTAAAGACTGTTTATCATTTAAACACCATGTCTTCAAAATGCCTTCAGTCCACATTAAGCATTCAGTATAGATGTGCCCATAGTTTTGAGCAAGGAATATGTGAATTAAAGAGATTATTGGAGGCCAAAGTAAGGACACTTGCAAATGCACATACTATCACTCTTGTATAATTGTTCTATCAAGAAAATATATGTCTGAGGCTTTCGTAGTCTGTAATATACTTTAGCAAAGGTAAATTCACAGTGAGTTGTTCATATTTTATCATCTAAATTGCTATTAAACCTCTAACATTGAACTTGGTGTGAAAAGTAGTATTGTGTCAACTAAATAGGCACAGGAGGCAATTTCATGCACCAGTAACTAGATGCACACTGAATTTGATTCTAATCTATTAGAATATGATCCAAATTAACCAGTCTGACTGGTAAGAATACCTCCTTTCCTGATGCATTAGTAGATCAAACAAGTTCACTAATCAATATATGCTGATCTGCAATTTTTCAGATGTGTATTATACCACAGTGTAAGACAAGTTATGCATAAGAAAGCAACTATAAAACTTTCTGTTCTCTTTTCCTAACATATTTTGAAGTTCAACTTTCTAGAATTTCCTGGATGATAAATGTCATTTCCTAATTGGTTCTGTCATAGAAACATGGCAAAATTTTATTACACTGTCAAAACTTTGTCTTTGTGCAAGGAACATGTTGCTATGATAGCACATATGGTCTCCTGGGACATTGTCCACCAATTTAACAAAGTTTCAGCCACAAAAACAAAGTTTCAGCCACAAAAACAAAGGCATGGAGGATATGTATCAGACAGCTGTGTGTGGAAATATTTTAATTGAGGGGCCTCTCTCTCCCTCATTTTTTGAGCTATCGTAATGAAATTTGCTACAGTGGTAGAACACATTCATAGCTTTTATTTAAAAAATGGTTTATTATAAAAGCTATGAATGTGTTCTACCACTGTAGCAAATTTCATTACGATAGCTCAAAAAATGAGGGAAAGAGAGGCCCCTCAATTTTCCTCATTGACAATAATGTTTTCCTTTATGCGCATGTGCACCGTCCATTAACAAAGTACATACGAAGTTTCAGAAAGTTTTGAAATTTTTTGCTTCAAAATTCGGAAATGACTTTAGAAACGAAGCACCAGCACCCCCTATTTTGAAGTGAGTATTGAACCATTTTTTCATGGATCTCACATGCCTACTTATACATATACTACAACAACATGCGATGATGGCAAGCTGGAGCTGATGTCAGGTACAGGCAGTGAAAGAAGCCATATAGACTCATTATGCATTATAGAGCATACTGTGGAGCAGATAGACATCTGAGAGCCAGAGAAAACAATCTGATTCTCAGAAAGTTCCAGTCTAATCTCTTGACCCCAGAACAGTAGATTGGATGAGCTAAAAGACAGGGTGGCCCAATAGTCATCCAAGATTAGCAGCTGTCTTTTTGGTATTAAAATATTTCCACACACAGCTGTCTGATACATATCCTCCATGCCTCCCTCAACCCTAATCAAAGAGACAGAAAGAGAGGTGGAATCTTCTGAACAGAGACACAGACAGCAAAACAAACACCACAAGGGTGTTAACCTTCCCCTATGCTATACAAAGCCTGTGTGTGTGTGCATACATTTGTATATATTTGGCTGGAGTTACAACTTAAATATAAATTCAATTTAAGAACAAATCTACAAAACCTATCTTGTTCATAACTTGAGAGCTGCCTGCATATAGCACTTTCTGATCTAATCTAATGAATTATATAAAACAATAGAGTTATATAGGCTGGATTACTCACTTATCCAACATAAATGAGCTGGCAAAACGTTGGATAAATGAAAATGTTGGATAAAAAGGAGCGATTAAAGAAAAACCTATTAAACATCAAATTAGGTTATGATTTCACAAACTAAGCACCAAGACATCATGTTTTACAACAAATCAACAGAAAAAGCAGTTCAATACACGGTAACAAATTTAGCACCAAAACATTGCAATGTATTGAAAACATTGGCTACTAACAAATTGACTACAAACAAAGATAGAATTGCATAAAATGAACTTACAATAACAACATTGTCAAAAGTTAAATTTGTAATAATTCAGTCCTTGCTGCCTAGAAAAAGAGCTGTGGATTCAAGCAGGAGGCAGACAGTGTTGGATAATACAGAACGCTGGATAACTGAAGGTTGGATAAGCGAGACTCTACTGTATTGCCACATTTACCTTTGTGATTTCAAAATAAACTCATTTCAGTTATTGAGAGAAGCTTTCGAATGAAGGTGAATTCCCTCCCATGGCATCTACTCTCCCTTTGTCAGTGGCTAACACTGGAGCAAGGAATTAAGCCCTCTCAGGCAGATTCTGATCCATATTGGAACCTGCTGCAGCCATTTCCACAGAACACCCCACTATCTAAATGACAAAAACTCAGAATTAATATAAAGTGTAACTTGGCATTCTTGGTGCAATTAAAACCAATACTGGAAGTTGTCCCATAGCATGTAATTCAGAATACATGGAGGATTTAGTGTTGTAGTAGTAACATTTGAAATCTCGGTGCTCATAATGATGGATTCCATATGTCCCCAAAAGAGAGTCCAAAAAAATAAAGGCATCCCTGTTGTTGAGACCTAGCAACCAACCAATTTCTGCAGTTTTCAGCACTGGCAGTTCTTCTGGTGGTGGCGCAGTGTGTTAAAGCGCTGAGCTGCTGAACTTGCAGACTGAAAGGTCCCAGGTTCAAATCCCGGGAGTTGAATGAGCGCCCGCTGCTAGCCCCAGCTCTTGCCAACCTAGCAGTTCGAAAACATGAAAATGTGAGTAGATCAATAGGTACCACTCCGGCGGGAAGGTAATGGCGCTCCATGCAGTCATGCTGGCCACATGACCTTGGAGGTGTCTATGGACAACGCTGACTCTTCGGCTTAGAAATGGAGATGAGCACCAACCCCCAGAATCAGACATGACTGGACTTAACGTCAGGGGAAAACCTTTACCTTTACTTTTAATAGATCTGAGGCCCCTTCCACACAGTTGTATAAAATCAACACTGACTTGGTTATATGTCAGTGTGGACTCAGATAACCCAGTCCAAAGCAGATACAGTAGAGTCTCACGTATCCAACATAAACGGGCTGGCAGAACGTTGGATAAGCGAACATGTTGGATAATAAGGAGAGATTAAGGAAAACCCTACTAAACATCAAATTAGGTTATGATTTCACAAATTAAGCACCAAAACATCATGTTATACAACAAATTTGACAGAAAAAGTAGTTCAATATGCAGTAATGCTATGCAGTAATTACTGTATTTACGAATTTAGCACCAAAATATCACAATGTATTGAAAACATTGACTACAAAAATGTGTTGGATAATCCAGAATGTTGGATAAGCGAGTGTTGGATAAGTGAGACTCTACTGTATTGTAGATTATCTGCCTTGATATTCTGGGTTATATGGCTGTGTGGAAGGGCCCTTAATGGCCCACTCAACACTAAACCACTCTCAAATATTTAGGATTACAATTAATTAGGATTAAATATTTAATTAGGATTAAATATTTAGGATATGCCATCGCACTATACTGTAGCATGGAAAAGTCGCCCAAGATCCCATTTTTGAGGGCCTGGGTTTGTTTAATGGAGGCAGACATTACTATCATCTCAACTAAATAATCAAAATACCATCATCTCTGTTGATCCAGGAGTCCTGGCACTTGGGGCTTTTTGAGATGGCTTTTCCAAACTTTTTTTTTTTTCCCCCTTTTGAATCTAGTGTGCCTTATGCGTTAGAGAATCAGAATCCTCTGCTGCTAACCCAGTGCGCGTTCTCTCACTCTATTTTGGTCGCGCGGCGGAACTCTTCCTCTGAGGCGCAACGTTCCAGGCCGGCCTCCTTTCCGCGGGAGGCCTCGAGCGTGCTGTTGCCATAGCGACAATGTAGCTGCTACCTAGCCGCGTGAGCGCGCGAAGAAGCTTTTGTGAGGAAACCCGGGCCGGATCCAGTCCTGGGAGTCGGAAGGCAGTCTCGCCTCGCCATGAACAGGTACAGTAGAATCTCACTTATCCAAGACTCACTTATCCAACGTTCTGGATTATTCAACGCATTTTTGTAGTCAATGTTTTCAATACATCATGATATTTTGGTGCTAAATTCGCAAATACAGTAATTACTACTTAGCATTACTGCATCCTAAACTACTTTTTCTGTCAAATTTGTTGTATAACACCATGTTTTGGTGCTTAATTTGTAAAATCATAACCTAATTTGATGTTTAATAGGCTTTTCCTTAATCCCTCCTTATTATCCAACATATTCGCTTATCCAACGTTCTGCCAGCCCGTTTATGTTGGATAAGTGAGACTCTACTGTAGTTAAAACAACACAGGCCTCAACCACCGGGAGTTATACAAACATGCTTCAGTGTGATCGTTTTTATAGGAATTCCAAATGGGCTTCAGATGTGCTCTGTCAAGTACAAGCCCCATCACTTGCTTTTTATGTTGCAATATGTGACCCACTGTGGGTGACTTTGGGTGAGTCACACAGGCTGGAGCTACACTGCCATATAATCCAGTTTCTGAATCCAGATTATCTGCTTTAAACTGGATTATATTTGGGCTTTTTTTTAACTTTAGTATTGCACTTTTTGAACTTGTCTACTTTTTATTTATTTCGTGTCAAAAGCATTGTACAACAAATACATTTCAAATAATGGGGAAAAAAGAAAAAAGAAAAAAAAAAGAAATCACAAGCAACTAAATCACAAGCAACTAAGCGGGCAACAGCAACCGCATTGTCTGTAGCTTTAAACAACTCCTCCTCCGTACATGAGGCAGGGCATTGTGGGCAAGCATACATGTGCTGAGTTGTTTGTTTTGCTCCACAGTCACACAAGGTGGAGGATTCCTCCAGGTAGTGCCACCTTGCCAAGTTGTCTTTTGATCTGCCCACTCCACTTCTGAGTCTGTTCAGGGACTTCCAAGTTGCCCATTCTTGGTTTGCCCCTGGAGGAAGACCCTCGTGGGGGGCCATCCAGTTAGAATTGCCAGGTTTAGCTGCCCAGAGAGACACCCTTGCTGCTGCTGGAGGAACATCAAGAGGAGTGGTGGTTCTCATGAAGTCCTTCCTTGATTTGAGTCTGGTGGGAGGAGGGTGATAGCCATGCAGTGGGTGGCTTTCACAATGTTCGACCTTTTTCTCTCTCACCGTTAGCAGCAACTTCCCGTCAGGAGGGGCAATGCCAGCTAACTTGTAGAGTTTATCAACAGGTGTAGGTTTAAGGCATACCGTGATGATTCTGCATGTTTCATTCAGTGCTATGTCCACCTGCTTTGCATGGGCAGACTTGAGCCAAACAGGACAGGCATACTCTGCAGTTGAGAAAGACAAGGCCAGGGCTGATGTTCTTATTACTTGTGGGTCTGCTCCCCATGCGCTGCCAGTCAGCTTCCGCAGGATGTTATTGCGTGCAGCTACTTTGTGCTTGGTGTTCATGCAGTGTTTCCTATATGTTAGTGTTCGGTCTAAGGTGACACCAAGGTATTTAGGATGGAAACAGTGTTCGAGCTCTTGGCCTTCCCAAGTAACTTTCAGTTTCCTGTTGGCTTCACGGTTACGTAGGTGGAAAGCACACACTTGTGTCTTGGCAGGGTTAGGCTTCAGGTGGTTCTCTTTGTAGTAGCTGGAGAGATCTTTCAAGGCATTGGTGAGTTGCTTTTCAACTGTTTCAAAATCTTTTGCTTGTGTTGTAAGGCCAAGGTCATCAGCATATATAAAGCTCTTTGTGAGTGGTGGTTGTGGCTGATTGTTCGTGAAGATATTAAATAAGGTTGGTGCAAGAATGCTGCCTTGGGGTAAACCATTCTTTTGCCTCCTCCATCTGCTTTTCTGGCCCTGAAACTCCACGTAGAAGCTGCGGTTTTCTAAGAGGGTCTGGACAGTTTTTGTAAAGTCAAAGTCCCGGGTGATATGGTAGACTTTATACAGCATTTTTCTATGTTGCACCGTGTCATAGGCTGCCGTAAGGTCCACAAAGACTTGTCTACTGTGTGGTTGTTAGCCGCCTTGACTCCCCGCAGGGAGAACAGCAGAGTATACATAAAGTTATAATAATATCTATTTATTTATTGTGTCAGAAGCAAATTGAGGATACAGTTATAATGTATTTAAAAACACAAACAAAGTTCAAAACTTGGCATTATACTAGATTTCCTTTGACCAGAAGCTGGCCACTTGAAGTGCCTCTGGTGTCACTGTGAGAAGGTCCTGCACTGTGCATGTGGCAGGGCTCAGGTTGCATTGTAATAAGTTGTCTGTGGTTTGTTCTTCTCCACACTTGCATGTCTTGGACTCCTCTTTGTTGCCCCATTTCATAAGTTTGGCTCTGCATCTAGTGGTGCCACAGTGCTGTCTGTTCAGCTCCTTTCAAGTCGCCCAGTCTTCTGTGTGCCCAGGAGGGAGTTTCTCATGTGATATCAGCTACTGATTGAGGTTCCAGGTTTTGCCTGTCACTTTTGGACTCTCCCTTGCTGAGGTGTGCTTCCCAGTGTCTCTACGGATCTTAGGAAGCTGTTTCTTGATTTAAGGCTTTGGCTTGCTGGCTGATATCTGAAGAGAGGATGGGCCGGTGATGTCACTGCCTTGGTCCTTTCATTACAGGCTGCTACTTCCCTACGGATGTCAGGTGGTGCAAGACTGTCTTAAAAACAGTATAATTTCTCCAGCAGTGTAGGTCATAGACATCCTGTGATAATACGGCATGTCTCATTAAGGGCCACATCCACTGTTTTAACGTGGTGAGATGTATTCCACACTGGGCATTCGCATACAGCAACAGAGTAGCAAAGAACAAGGGCAGATGTCTTCACTGTGTCTGGTTGTGATCCCCAGGTTGTGCCAGTCAGCACAACTGACATCTAGCATCCACTTTTTTGCTTGATAGTCAAGGAGTGCTTCTGGTAAGTGACTCCCAGGCATTTTGGTGGGATAGTAAGACATTGGGGGGTCCCCTGGGCAACGTTTCTGTAGACAGCTGATTCTCTCACACCAGAAGCGACTTGCAGTATACAACCAACCAAACAAATAATTATATGAGGCCCCTTTTACACTGCCATGTCAATTCCAGATTATCCCCTTTGAATTGTGGCCCCTTCCACACAGCTGTATAAAATCCACATTGAACTGGATTATATGGCAGTGTGGACTCAGATATTGTGGATTATCTGCTTTGATATTCTAGGTTATATGGCTGTGTGGAAGGGCCCTACATTAAATGGCAGTGTAGACTCATAAAATCCAGTTCAAATCAGATAATGTGGATTATCTACTTTGATAATCTGGATTATGTGGCAGTGTAGGGCCCTTTCTACACTGCCATATAAAATCCAAATAATCTGTTTTGAACTGGGTTACATGGCTGTGTAGACTCATATAATCCAGTTCAAAACAGATAATGTGGATTATGTGGCAGTGTAGAAGGGGCCTCTGGTTTTTAAATCCGATGTTTAATTTTTAATTTTATTAATCCCATTTTTAAGTTTTTGTCTCAAAATGTTATTTGTAAAAAGTAATTTTCTAGTTATTTAATGTCTAATGTATTGTAATGTTACACTGTTGTCTGATGTCGATGTCTTATTTGTTATTTTCTGATTTATGGTGTTTTTTGGTTTTGGTTGCACTTTATGACATTGAATGTTTGCCCTTGTTTGTTGTGAACCGCCATGGTTCCCCATGATGAGATAGGGTGGGATAGAAATAAAGTTTATTTTTATTATTATCAGAAGGGGGCTGAGTCTACACTAATCCAGTTCAAAGCAGATCATCTGAATTCAGAAACCATATTATATGGCAGTGTAGATGGAGCCACACTCTTAGCTACAGAAGACCCTGTGATAAGGTCGCCATGAGTCGGAAATGACTGGGAGGCGTACAGTAAAATGTGATGGAATAGAATTCATCCTTGCAAAGGGTGAGAAAAGGGTTCAGACCTTCTAATGGACTTTCAAAACACTGCGATTCACTGGCATAAAACACAAAAATATCTAAAGACCAGTCAAAATCACACTAGAACCGATTTCTTTTTGTGTTTCATGCCAATAAATCGGTAAAAACGTTGGATTTGTGAAAAAGCTGTCTTTTTAAAATTTAGCACCCCAAAATACATTTAAAACAGCTATAATATTTCAGGCCTCTTAATGCTTTCTTAATAATTTCAGTGCAACTCTGATGATTCCTCCTTTTCTCTCCAGGTTTAACATTGTCGTGGGTCGAGGGATTGCCAGGCCAGGAGCACCCAAGGTAGGAGCCTTCTCTTCCCCATCTCTCGCCATACTCTCAATATTTGAAACTCTTGTCTTTTTAACCACACTTTTAAGAAACTCCGAACAGCAATGATAAAACTTTATTGGAGAAACTAGGGACTTTTTTCTTCCATCTCCTTTAGAAGGCAGTGTGCAAAAGGCAGAAATTCAACAGGTACAGTCCCCAGCACCACCAGGGCATCATATTCAAATTTTCTGCCTCAGAGTGTGATAGAAGCTCCTTCTTTGGAGACTTTTGAACAGAGGCTGAATGACCATCTGTCAGGGATGCTTTGATTGTGTGTTCCTACATGGCAGGAGGTTAAACTAGATGACCCATGTCTCTTCCCACTCTATTATTCTATTATTCTAGGGGTCATGGTTTTCTTACTCCTGTTTAATAGATTGAAAGTGTACATTTTCTGTTCCCTATCAGAAGAGGCCTGAAGGGTAATCTAAAAATTCTTTTTACATTTGTTTACAGTTATGAATTTGCTATTGATGATTACAGCCACGTTTTTTGTATACTAAAGAACTGAATTATCTATACATTATTCCCTCACTACTTTACGGTTCTCGTTTTGCTCCCTTGCTGTGTTGCAGTTTTTTAATAAACACTAAAATAATAGTATAAATCATAAGGAGAAGCCGAAGGAAGGAAGGAAGGAAGGAAGGAAGGAAGGAAGGAAGGAAGGAAGGAAGGAAGGAAGGAAGGAAGGAAGGAAGGAAGGAAACAGAAGCTGAAGACAGAGAAAAGGAGGCTGAAGCAGCTTTGTTTTTGCCTCACAAGGCATGCGCGTGCTTGAGAGGCGAGGAGGGGACAGAGTGCCAGTGAGATTGCAAACAACACATCCGTACAACTCAGATTTTCACTTTTCGCCAGTGGTCCTGGAACATAACCCCCACAATAAGTGAGGGAACAGTGTATATTAAGTATATGCAATGTACTTATTGACTAGATTACTTTATACTATTCCATAGCAGGCCTGTTTCTTATTCCCCCTTCCTTCAAGGGAAGGCACATGAGTGAGTAATCAAACATTGGTTGTGATCTACAAAGCACTTAAATTGGCTTATTTCCATTTGAACTCTAGCCAGACCTGCTGAGTTCATTTTGCTAACTTAAATGGATTTCAGATCATATGTAAGATGATTAGCAGAGGTTCTAGTGTCCTGTAGAAATAACAGCTGCTGCACATGAGATAGAGAGAGAGAGAGATTAAACGCAATATTGAAAAAATTAAATCTCAGTAGTTTGTACTGAGAGACTTGGAACTAAGAGATCTGATCCTATACCTGTTGATGTAACAATAGACTTGGAAGAGGTCATGTAGCAACTATAAATGAATATGTTCCATAACAATATGGAAGTACAGAACTTAAGTGATGTAACTGAACACATATGTTTTCATGGAAACTTCAATGCTGAATTTTTGACTATGGTATACTTTTTGTTAAGAAATGTAATTAGGCTAGTTGATTAATTAATCACACTGTTATCCAAATTGTTAAACATGCCATTTATAGTTTAATATTTAATCAGTTCAATTGCATGTACCAATTATTTCATGTAGAGTTTGGATTGCGCCGTTATGCCAAGCAGGGGTAATTTCTTTACTTCCCCCACCATCAGAGCACTTCATCTACCAGCTGTTGGCCACAATTCTCTTGCATGGTCACTAGTTTGGTAGGAAGACAACTCCAAATTTTTGTTGCTGTCTTACCTGCATATGCACCATTCTATATCTTCCTGACTACTGCTGGCTGTGGCTTGTTTATCCAGACTATCAAAACAAAACCCCAAAGAATCCCAAATAGGGCAACAAGAAGAAATGCTGTACCTTATCCCCCTGCTTTGCTTTTATTGCTTAGGGAAACTACTCAACACACTACTTTCATGTAATTTGTTTATTAATGAAGATTTTAAAATCCATCTAATCTGTATTTGCTGCATTCTGAAACCTCCCAAGAGACTTTTGTATATGAAAAAACAGAATAGTTTTCGATTGGCAAGAGAATCAAGCAAAGCTCCATCTTGCTACCCTTTCTGTTTAATTTGTATGCTGAAAATATAATACGTTAAGCAGGATTAGATTTGGAGGAATGAAGCAAAGAAGAAACACCAACAATTTAAGATATGTAGATGACACCATACTACCATCAAAAAAACGAGGGGTGGGCTTAGAATGATCACTCAGGAAATTAAAAGAAAAAGGCTTGAACATTAAGAAAACAAAACTCATGACCATGAAGAATGTATATAATTTTAAAGTAGACAATGAAAACATTAAATATTTGAAAAAGTTTTCCCATGCCTTAGCTCAGTCATGTTATTAATCAGAATAGTGGCTGCAGTTTATAAAATCAGAAGAAGACTAGCAAGGATAATTATTAAAGAAGTAGACAAGATCCTGAAGTGTATCTCTCATTCATAGGATTACCATAAGTCAAAGTTGACTACACAGCAGTTAACAGCAAAACAACAAGCACTTTAAGTGACTTTTTGATCGTGTACAGAGATATTTGCTTGGTGGGATGAGGCCGAGACCAGAGCAAAGAAGTGTGCACCACATTAGAGAACTAAGAGCAGAGCATGTGGCAGTCATTCAGACTTTATAATCCATGGCTGTTTACTGGATGTGAATGTGAGGGGAAGAGTTAGGGTGTTATGGAGCAGAGGCTACCCTGAAATAAAAATCTTCTATCACACCAGCCAGCCAGATAGTAGAATATTGAACCATAAGCAATAGATAGCAGGTATGTTGCACTTTCTTTTTTGAACTAAAAAAAAAACTTCAAAAATATTTTAACTTGGAACACGAGAGACTAGACAAGGGGCCCTAAACTGTTCACAGTTCACAGTGTAAAAGGTTTTCAGTGTCCCCCATTTTCTAGATCCTTTCACATTTCTCTTCTAATGTTTCCTTTGCCTTCTTAATTCCTATACTGGCTTCCGGTGTATGATCCAACTTTAAAAACAGTTTTTAATCCTGATATCAGTTTGCTCTTTTGAGAAATGGGTCACTGGTGGTACAGAAAAAACTCTGGGTTCAGAAAAATGATTTCAGACCCTCATCCCACCTCTTTTTTGGTGACAGTCTTTCTCTTAGTTCTGTCTTGAAATCATTCTGTCTATTGTGATCTTTTGTTCCACCTTTGTTTGACACTCCCTATCCTTTGTTCCCCTCTTTCTTTGCACAAGTCCCAATGGGTGCTATTGCTGTCAAGTCTTCAATGGCAAAGTAGATTCTGAGGAAGGATTTGAAAAATAAGAGAAAGGTTATATCATTGAGGCATGAAGAGCAGCAAAGGAGAAAGGATGGACTCATTTGATGGAGCAAGAGAAGTACAGAGTACTAAGCGGGATGGAACTGATAAGCAGTGCCAAAGATTTAAAAGATAACATGAATGGAAGTGGCAATGCCTGAAAAGGCAAGGATTAGAAATATAGGATTCAGGAGGAGACAAGAAGCCAATATACTAGATTAAGGAGAGTTTTGTCTGGTCTGAGTAACAAAAGAAATAGATAATTTTGGCATACAGATGTATGGAACCAAAGTTATATAATGGAAGACTACAATTGAACGTTTGCAGTAGTCTAGGTGAGAAATAACTATTTAAGAAATGAGAATATTGTCACGTGGACAAGTGGAAGGGCTGTGCTTTTGAAATATTGTAGAGAGAAGCAGCAGATGAACTACTGTTGTATTGGGGTGGACAGAGCAAAGGAGTCAGAAATAAGATAGAGTTTCATCATCCTTTTTGTAGCATTAGACGACAATACTTCACATATTTTTAGATACATGTTCACTTCAGGTAAAAAACAGTTGTATGTTTTAATGTTAATTTTCTTTCAGTATATCAGTATCAATCAGTGTATTTCAATTATTTCATCACTATCAATTATATGTTATTTCAGAATTTTATAAATTTGTTGCAGAGATGCTGCCTCATGCTGAATACAAAGGGACTTTAATCATCCTCTACCCATTGAGGCAGATTTATAAACGAAAAATATAGACATAATCATGCTTCAGAGAAACATTGCTATGTTCAAAAAGAAGACAAGATGAAGATTTATATCATTGCTATTTCTGTTCTTTCTGTTGTCACCTGAAAAACATGTGTTAATGTGAAAACATCTCTACTATTTAATTGTTTTTATATGATATGTATTTCTTTGTTTATTAAAGCATGCAAACAACTTAACACCAACTGCTTTCACAAAAATATGTTAAGCCTTATGTTATAGCAACAATACTAGTATTATATAAAATTAAGAAATAGTTTTTAATGCTTTCTAATAGCTTCATTTCCAGGTCATATGTGTAGGATACATTTCCCAACTTGCTTCCAATAAGCAGCCTTTTCACTATAATATTTGGATTTTTTCTGTTGCATTTTTTTTAGGTTTCAGGAATGATGAAAGTGATTCATCCTGAAGGTATTTGCTCTTAATGTATTTTATAGTACTTTATAGGTCTTTACATTCTTCTTATTAAAATATTAATCAATGTTAATACCTTAAAAGATTAAATGTCCTCATTTTAAATGCATATAAGAATCCATCATTGTTTTTGCCTTGATTATTTTTCTGTTCCAGAGTTTAGAGTGCAAATGTAAACTATAGGCTGCCATTCTATACAGTGTTCCCTCACTTATCACTGGGGTTAAGTTCCAGGACCACCCGCAATAAGTGAAAATCCGCAAAGTAGGGACGCTATATTTATTTTAATATTTATACATTCTTTTAGTAGTTATACACTATTTTAAGTCTTTATCAACCAATCGTGTGTTGATAAATTGCCTCCTTCTCCACCAGTTGCCGCGTGGGCTCCTTTTCTCTCCCTTCGGCTTCTCCTTCCTCCCTTCCTTAGGCTGTAAATTGTAATTTTTATGATTTATAATAGTCTTTTAGAGTTTATTGAAAACCCGCAAAACAGCAAATCCGCAAAAAAGTGAACCGCAAAGTAGTGAGGGAACACTGTACTCTCTTTTTTGGAAACAAGCCCCATTGAATAGAATGAGACCAACTATGAATATCCTTTTATATAGGATTATGATGTAAGAAGCTTTGTTGGCACAGGTGCCCGTGTTATCCTGATAGTTATGAAAGTGGTATGTGTGCTGTCTGGACAGTAATGCTATCTCTTAAATAAGGGCCAAGCATTCAGTGTTATGTTTTAAATGGCATAAGTCCCCTGAAGGTCTACAACCAATGTACTATAGCCAAGGTTTGCATACATAGTTTCCTACTTTGTATCCACAGGGATGTTGTCTCATGGCCAAAATATATTGAAGGAAGGCTTTATAATAATTTCTCCTTTTGAGGTAGACATGTATACATCATACAAGCTGCTCTAGATATGGAACAATCTGGAGGAGGAATTGGAGTTTATGGGATGTGTCCGAGTGGCATATATCCTCCAGCCTTTCTTCCTATTTCCAAAGTATCCAATCTTTCTCTCAATCCAGACTGCTAGCAATGCCTATCTTTACTACTCATCAGGCTGATGTGCACTTTTATACATATATGTTAGCCTGTTAGTTTGTTTCTGAATAGCTGGGGAATCTCTGAGATGCCACTAATCTTTTATTACCTGACAGATCCACAAAATGAACAATTGAGGCTGACAACAAAATGTTGCAATATATCCGCAAGGCTCCAACCAGCCTGAAGCAAGAATCCTTATTGGGGTTTGTGTAGACAGGAGAACTTTCAGGAGTTAAAAGTGATACTTCTGCTTGTGTCCAACTTTCTGAAGCTTATTTCACAGTCCTTTATAGTACTATATGGTTTAGGTTCAGGGCTCACAAATCTGGATATCAGGAAAGAAATAGTACAGTGAACAAGAAAAAAAACTTTGTGGGCACACATTCCTCTGATCTTAATACCGTTTCCGGTAATCTGTAAACTGCTAAAGAATTCTGCCAGGCCAATTCATTCCATTATTATGTGTTATTTAAGTATTGTATCTTTTAATATATTATCTTAATTCTGTTTTGTAATAAGTTTGTAATGTTTAATTCCCATCTTTTATATATTGTTAGTAATTATGGCATTGAATGTTTGCCTTGTATATGTATGTGAACTGCCCTGAGTCCCTCTGAGGAGAGAGGGCGGTCTAGAAATAAAGTATTATTATTGTTATTTATTTATTTATTTATTATTTATTTATTTACAGCATTTATATTCTGCCCTTCTCACCCCGAAGTGGACTCAGGGCGGATCACATTACACATATAGGCAAACATTCAATGCCTTTTAACATAGAACAAAGACAAGACAAACATAGGCTCTGAGCGGACCTCGAACTCATGACCTCCTGGTCAGAATGATTCATTGCAGCTAGTTGCATCTGGCTTGCGCTCCCGCCTGCACCACAGCCCTCTTCATTTAAAAATCATATATCTTTCTCAGTCCCCAATGTTGCAGATGTCCTTAAATCCCTTGAACATGGACCGTTGTTAGGTTATTTGTAGATTTTCTTGAAATTTACCAACACTTTTAAAATATATACCCCTGAAGTATTCTCCAGCATACAAAACCTCTACGTTATTATCAGGTAGCCAAACTTTACAGCTCAACTGATCATTATATCCAAATTCAGTATCAAAAGGGATGTGCTGTTTTAATAATAAGCTTGTTTTCTTTGCTCAACTGGCTTTTGGTCAAATGATTCTTTAGATAGCTAATAAGAATGTTCATTTATTTAGTACTAAATATATATTGAAATGCTATCCGTTTGAAGTTATGTTTTATTTTGATAATCTTTGTATACATTGAAAAAATACAGGTTAAGTCCAAGGGCATGAGATTCTTTTTTCTTTTTAAAAGATGGATTTGTCCTAGAAACACGGTTGTCTTTATCAAGGTAAGAAAGGGAAATGCATTCCTACCATCAGTTAGTTTAAGAGCTTTGATATCACACAATATTTTTGCATTTTCCTTAATCACTTCTACTTAGAAGTAAGTCTGATTATTTGGGATGTACTTACATAGAGGCCTTATTGCTACATAAAGGCTGAAATGTACAGTATACACATACATACCCAGTAAACACCAGAAATGGCTTTTACAATAGAAGAGCAACTTTTAGAGGAGATACTCTAAAGCAGAGGTCTCAAAACGAATGCCCATGGGCCGGATGTGGCGCTCCAAGGTCATTTACACAGCCCCCACCCTAAACTTTAGACTTAGGGTCACCCTAAGTCTGAAACAACTTGAAGACACACAGCAACAGCAATCCTAATTAACTTGACTATCTCATCAGCCAAAAACAGGCCTACACTTCCCACTGAAATACTGGTAAGTTTATGTTGGTTGAAATTGTTCTTCATTTTAAATATTGAAATCCTCTTTCAATTTTTTTGCACTACAAATAAGATATGTGCACTGTGCATAGGAATTCATTCATTTTTTTTTCAAACTATAGTCTGTGCCCCCAACAGTCTGGGGGACCATGAACCGGCCCTCTGCATAAAAAGTTTGAGGAACCCTGCTCTAAAGCAACAGAAGGTGCGTCATTCTTTCTCCATTACTGCTCTCTGTTCATTGTCACATACTAAACACACTTTTTCTTAGATAAAGACAGTCCCCGAGTTACAAGCATCCAACTTACAAACTACTTATAGTTACAAATGGTAGTGAAACATTAGGAAGTGAGAGAAATCTACCCCTAGAAAGGGAAATTCACTCCTGAAATCATGGGGAAAGGTGTCTCCACTAAAGCTTTCTCACCAGTTCTTGTTTCCACAACAAGCCTTATTTTCAAAATCCAATTATCACAGGGACAAATGTGAGATGAAATCTGAACAGGGGCACAGACAGCAAAACAAACACCCTATGCTATCCAAAGCATGCATGCATGTGTGCATATATATATACAGTAGAGTCTCACTTATCCAACATAAACGGGCCGGCAGAACATTGGATAAGCGAATATGTTGGATAATAAGGAGAGATTAAGGAGAAGCCTATTAAACATCAAATTAGGTTATGATTTTACAAATTAAGCACCAAAACATCATGTTATACAACAAATTTGACAGAAAAAGTAGTTCTATACGCAGTAATGTTATGTTGTAATTACTGTATTTACGAATTTAGCACCAAAATATTACAATGTATTGAAAACATTGACTACAAAAATGCGTTGGATAATCCAGAACGTTGGATAAGCGAATGTTGGATAAGTGAGACTCTACTGTATATATATGGAGTTACATTATTAAAATGTGCCTGTTCCGACTTACAAACAATCTCAGCCTAAGAACAAACCTACAGAATCAATCTTGTTCGTAACTTCGGGACTGCCTGTATATGAAAAAGAGGTTAACCACATTAGCCATAATTTTTTTCACACATTCATGTGCTCAGTTGCTATCCCTGGACTCTGGAATTCTCTTCCCAGGTAGGCCAGAATGGTTCTGTCTTTGTTGCCTTTCTGATATCAATCTTAACAACTTTTTATTCAAACAGACTTTCAAAACATAAATGGGCTAGGGGGTGCTGGATTTTTAACAGCTTTTAAAATTAATAATTGTATTTTAATTGAATTGTTTTAAAAATTGAATTAGTTTCATTCTATTTTAATATTTAGCTTTTAATATTTTTAATTGTATCACTTTTTCAGTTATTAGCCACTGTGTTCCAATTCTTGAATAAAATGAGGTAATAATGAGTAGTAGTGGTAGTAGTAGTCATCTTGCAAACCTAGTTCACATTTCATGGGTTCGTGATAGGTAGAATGTTTGTTGATTTGTGTGTAAGCAACAAAACTAGAAATAATTTTAGCTGATATTCTGAATTTGTAAAAGGTCAATAGAGGTCATAGGCAGTTGTCTCCTGTGTAGGATCCCTTTCCTTAGAGTCAAGACTTTTGTTGTGAGAGTTAAAGGAAAAGATGGTGATCCTAAGTCTTGTTAGAGTGTATAAGATATGTGGCACACACAGTTCATATTTTCCCTTGCAGATATTTTCCTAGCTTGAAAATGGCTGAGCTCTCAGGGAAAGGGTCTGCCATTGCTGCTCCCCAGTACAGTGTTCCCTCACTTATTGTGGGGGTTTACATTCCAGGACCACCTGCAATAAGTGAAAATCTGCAAAATAGGGACACTATATTTATTTTAATATTTATACCTTATATTTAATAGTTAGATGGCCTTTCTCCCCTTCGCAAGCCTGTTTTGCACTGTAATTTGGTGAGGTGGGCAGCAATTTGGCAGAGAAAGCTGTAAACCTGCAACTCCCAGGCCAGTGAAGCCTTCCCGGAAGAGGGGCAGGGCGAGAGCGCTTGCGTGAAAGGCAGGCACCATCGTGGCCTAGTTGTTTAATTGGTTAGTTTGATAGATAGATACTACTTTTGATTGGATAGCATTAAGGTCCACGGCATTCTGAGAGTGCCTTGGACAACAACAAAAAACCCCGCGAAACAGTGAGGGAGCGAAAAGTGAACTGCGAAGTAGCAAGGGAACACTGTATCTCATTAGTGTTAGAGCAGTCCCTGCCATGCTTCAACAGCTAAATTCAGTATACATAGAAAAAGCCATTGGGAAACAGCATCTTGCTGAGTATCAATTGCTGGCTGTTGCCCTCATGTCCTGTTTGTGAGTTTCCTCTTGAGGCATCTGGTTGGCCACTGTGGGAAGCCATTCCTTGAAGCAGACAGGCCTTTGGTTTACTATGCCAGGACAGACTTATCAAAGCAGTACAAGTCCTTTCAAGTGCAAATTTATTTTTGAATTATTATTTCCACTTTACTAAACTTTTGTTTATACTTATGCAACTTTTTTAAATTCTGTGTTAGGTATAATGGCTTAGGGAAGACTGATCAAATGAAGGTAAAATATTAATCTGGAATTGTTCTATATATTTATCCTTGAAAGAATGTATTTTACTTTTAATATTTTTATTTGAGAAACATTTTAGTTTTAATCAGCTGATTATACCTTTTGAGTGACCCAAGGCCACATTATGCATTATATTATGGTGCTCTACTACAGCATGTAGGAATTCTGATTTGTAAGAGGAATCGTGATGAATAATTTGATAACAGAATTGGATGACTGGTCTTATGGTTGGTTGTTGTGTCCATATTGTAGGAACAAAGGATTAGAAGATTGCGTGTATTTGGTCCAAAAGGTAAATAGTTTATAAATTCAACATTGGATAGTGTCAGTCTTTAGCAAACTCTCCTGCTCATTGGACAAATTCAGCCCAATAAGTGATTGTTAACAGTTAATTCGAGGAGCTCCCGGTGGCGCAGCGTATAAAAGCGCTGAACTGTTGAACTTGTGGACCGAAAGGTTGCAGGTTTCAATCCAGGGAGCAGAGTGAGCGCCCACTGTTAGCCCCAGCTTCTGCCAACCTAGCAGTTAGAAAACATGCAAAAGTGAGTAGATCAACAGGTACTGTTCCGGCAAGATGGTAACGGCGCTCTATGCAGTCATGCTGGCCACATGACCTTGGAGGTGTTTACAGACAACACTGGCTTCTTGGCTTAGAAATGGAGATGAGCACCAACCCCCAGAGTCGGACATGACTGGACATAATGTCAGGGGAAAACCTTTACCTCTAACAGTTAATTCAGAGGAAAGGGATTGAGACAGAGTTGGCCTGAGATTTCACTGCCTCAGAGCAAAGACACACCTACCCAAGTATAAGAAGCCACTCCAGAGAAGTTCAGGAAGCTGTGGAAATATGAAATGTTTTGGAATTACGACTGAAAACAGAGACTAGAAGAAATTCCTGACCCCTCCCCTCCCTCACCCCCAATCTCCTGTAGATGCTAGACTGGCTTCTTCATCCTGTTACCCCACCCAAGACAGACTATTAACTAATCACTTATGGGTTAGAGTAGCCAACAGGAGGCCATCGACCTTTCCACACATATTCTTGCAAAACTAAAAAAAGAAAAAAAATTGCTCCCAAACAGATATGAGCATTCTCACAATCTTTTAGGACATTTCTGGGCCACATTAGACTCTGCTGCTCAGTCGTTTAGTCGTCTCCGACTCTTCGTGACCTCATGGGCCAGTCCACGCCAGAGCTCCCTGTTGGCCGTCACCTCCCCCAGTTCCTTCAAGGTCAAGCCAGTCACTTCAAGGACACTTCAAGGATGGAGGTCCATCCACCTCGCCCTTGGTCAGCCTCTCTTCCTTTTTCCTTCCATTTTCCCCAGCATCATGATCTTTTCCAAGCTTTCCTGTCCCCTCATGATGTGGCCAAAATGCTTCAGCTTTGCCTCTAATATCCTTCCCTCCAGTGAGCAGCCATTGGGCATTATTTCCCGGAGGATGGACTCAGAGAAGGCTTTTTTAAACAACAGAAAATTCATTGCACCCCTTGCCCCCTAGTAGACAAAAACTTTTTTAATTCTTAAAAAAAACTTCTCTTCTGCAGGCTAAACATACCCAGGTCTTTAAGACACTCCTCATAGAACATGCTCGGACCCATGGCCATTGACCTGTGAGGTCCTGCAAGATTCTGTTCTATCTCCCATGCTTTTTAACATCTACATGAAACTGCTGGGCAAGGTCATCCAGAGGTTTGGAGTTGTGTGCCATCTCTACACAGATGACACCCAGCTTTACTACTCCTTTCCACCAAACTCCAAGGAAGCTCCTTGTGTCCTGGACCAGTGCCTGTCCACTGTCCACTCCTGGTCAGTCGCATGGCCGATTGGGGTATTGGATGGCAACCTGTGCTGGATGGGGTTATATTCCCCCAGAAGTCACAGGTCTGCAGTTTGGGGGTTCTTCTGGACTCAACGTTGATAGTTGAAGCTCAGGTGTCGGTGGTGGCTGGGAGAGTCTTTGCACAGTTAAAGCTCATGCGCCAGCTGTGACCATACCTCGAGAAGCCTGACTTGGCCACAGTGGTCCATGCCTGAGTTACCTCCAGATTGGATTACGGCAACGCACTGTATGTGGGGCTGCCTTTAAAGATGGCTTGGAAACTCCAACTAGTACGACAGGCTGCAGCCAGGCTGTTAACGGGAGCAAATTATAGGGAGAGGACTATCTCCCCTATTGAAACAGCTTCACTGGCCAATGATAAATTTCCGATCCCGTTATTAAGTGTTTGTTATTATCTATAAAGTCCTAAACGGCTCATGTCCAGTCTATCTTTGTGATCACATCTCCTATTACGAAACTGCACAAACCTTACAATCTACTGGGGAGTCCCTTTTCTTGCCCCCACCACCACCTCAAACACGACTGGTGGGGACGAGGGAGTGGGCCTTCTTGGCTGTGGGCCCCCAGCCCTAGAACTCCCTTCCAAGAGAAATCAGATTAGCTCCCACCCTGGCCTCATTCCGAAAAGATTTGAAAATGAGGTTTTTTTCAAGCTACCTTAGATTAAGATGAACAATTGACTGAGTCCCTACCCCCACCCATGTCTTAGCCTCTGCACTTTATCACTGGCCCATGTTATTAGTACTCCTAATGTGTTTTAACTTAAAACTAGGGAGTTCTTTTTCAAACACCCTGTATATTGCACAACTATAATTTTATTCCTCTTCCCCAAGATTGAATCACCATTGTGTTGCCCTTGGCTATTGGCTTGGCTTTTATTGTGTGATGTTGTGATTTTATAGTTGTGATGTATTAATTTGTTGTAATTGGAATGTATTTTATGTTGTACTTTATTGTATATTGCTGGGCTTTGTCCCCATGTAAGCCGCCCTGAATCCCCTCGGGAAGATGGGGCGGGATACAAGAATATAGTAATAGTAGTAGTAGTAGTAGTTGTTGTTGTTGTTGTTATTACAACCTTAGAGCATTCATAGCCCTGATCTAGAATAAACTCTTCAAGCAATGGCCAAGACACTCCAATTTCCTAAAGAGTTATGTTATGTTATATTAGAAATGCTTACTAAACCAATACGTACAGCAATTTCTTAGTGAATATTGAGAATTACATTTTTTCATTCTTTTTTAAACAAAAAAATTATATTTAATAAACTGAATATTTTGTAAGTGGACACAATCTTTCCTTTTTTAGAAGAAGTAATTATTGAGCCAGTTCAAACAAAGCAATGGTAAGATGTCATTTATTATGCAGCTAGCTCATTACATACTTTTAAAAATACTTAGTACAATTATTGGTTATAGATGGTAAAATCCTATATATATTTGCTTAGAAATAAGTCTCACAGGATTTATTAAGGCCCACTCCTAAGTAAGTACAAATAGTATTACAGCTTGAGTGGTATCTGAAGAATTGTAAATACTTGTATTGTGCAGTTGTCATGAATTTTAACATGCACATTTTCTGGAATTTTTTCGTTTGGATAACATGGCTACCTTTGCTTTTTGTGTAATCATGTCCTAGTTATGAACTCGTTATGAATTGTACCATAACAGCAGTTCTCCTCCTCTTATACCAAGAGGGGAAGGAGTTCATCTTCATCCTCCCCCCCTCTTTCAATGTTTTAAGAGCCACAAAGTTTTATATGCACCTTTTAGTCATAAATGTGAAATCAAACATCTAATAAATACTTGGACAGTAGTTGTCAGCTCTCTGCTTTCTAGTCTCCTTGTTTTGTGAATTATGTGGGAAATGTGAGTGGTATCTGTACAAATACTCCAGAAGTATGTCATAGATTATGAAGGTTTTGTAGTAGTAAAGAGGCAACTGAGTGATTTCTGCCTCCACTGTCAGTTCATAAGATTATGCTTCTTAGTCCTACAGATGTAAACTACCCAGAGAAAAGTAGAACTTTACTTAATCTGTCATTTGAGTGGCTGTAATTGTGTTTCAGGACGTGTTTATCTACAGTACATCAGTCTTCCTGGCCTGTTGCCTTATAGTAGGCCTGCACAGCCAGTGGCTCTCTAGTAGTTTGGGCATCCAACTCCCAGAAACCCTTGCCAGCTTTGTTCAATGGTCAAAAATTCTGCTATCTGAAGTCCAAAACACCTGGGGGGCCACACGTTGTGCAGGCCTGCCTTACAGTCTTTACTATGGCATATTAGAGCAATGCTCTTAGAATTTTACTTTATTTTACGATATTTCAATAAATCTTGCTTCTGCTAGGTTTTGCATCTGACTTGAACCAGCTTGTCTTCCTCTGCAGTGTGTATCTCAACTTAAACAAGCTATCAGGAGCTAACCTATGTGAATATCTGTCTTGCAACTGCTACTGTTAATAATGCATTCTTATCTGACTTTATTGGGCTGACTTAGTGCCCCTTGTCTTTAACTAGAAAAGATGGACAGTGGGTTTTTTACCCCTTCCAACTTTGTGATGTGATCAATTCTGTGACAGATTTTCCCCATTGAATTGTCAAATAGTTCACATACATATGATTACATTGTTATTCTCTCCCTGATGTCAGGTGGCCCAGGGGACACGGGATGGCTCCCTCCCCCCCCCCCCCCCAGTCCCACGACCGTTCTTGGCTGTAATATGCCACCTACTTTATCCCCAGTTCTTGCTCTAATGTCAGCAAGAGCAATGGTGAGCACTGGGAAGGGACAAGGAGAGGAATCAGTTTTATCTCCACTTCTCCTTCCTTTCTCCCTCGTCATAGTTTTCCTTCTGGAAAGTGTCCTTCATCTTCACCATTGGGTTTATTAATATCAATGAAATATCAGCATTTCTGCCTTACTCCTGTAGAGAGGGTAGATGTATCTCAATCTAGTGTTTCTGAGTTTGAGCATCCAGGTAGAGAAACCAATATTGTTTGTTAGGTAAATTACATTTTTTCATTTTGAGATTCAGTGTTGGATCAGTTGAAATTCCTCAATAGTAAAACATTTGCTATAAAATCTTTTCTGTTGAAAGTTATTAAGTTTTTAAAAATATATTGATTGTACCACAATTTGAAGCATTTATTTTATGCACATATTGCTTACTCCGATTTGCTGCTAAACCAAAAGCACCCATTGATATTGATACCTCAGTGGAGAATTTAAGAAAAGAATAATTGAATAAAAGGTCCAAAAAGTCAGTAAGAGTTTCTGCATTTCAGTGGCATTATTATTCTGCCATTGATGTCAAAGCATTTTTATGGTTGTTTTTCTCCTCCTTTTTTTAAACCAAACAGCATGGGATGTGGAAATGAATCTTCAAGCAGATCTTACACTCCATCAAAGCAAATCTTGTTATGTGCAGCCAAATCATTAGACAAGTAAGTCTCACTTCAGTAGAGTTCTTAATTAATTCTGTTATTGGAACAAATTGCTGACATTGGACTTTTTCAGTAGTGAATTGTAATTTCTTCATACAACACTGTAGCTCTAACCTGATCTTAAGGCTTGCTTTTGAAACTGTTGGACTGGTCTTTATATTATGCTCATCAGTGGGATGTTGCCAAAAGGGTAGCATGATGAATGATTCCTACATCAGCTGTCATGTTTAGCAGAACATCATAATCTTATTGAAAGACTGACTACACTACTTTATTGAATGTTCCCTGTAGTTCTTGGGGAGCAAGCATGGTATAGTAGTTATTGCTTAGAGCTGAGAGATTTGGAAGATCCAGGATCAGATCTGCATTCAGTCATGAAACGAAATGGGTGACCTTGGGCAAATCATGCTCAGCCTAAACTACTTCATGGGTTTGTTATAAAATAAGGAGGAGAACTGACTTGAGATCAACTGGAAGGCTTATATACACACATAGAAATATTTACAAAGATAATGGAGTTCAGTATGAAGAAAGCTTCTTAAAATGATACCAAGGTATAACTTGCCACAAAAGGCATGCTTTATTCTGCCTCCATATAATGTGTATAGAAATCTCAGTTCGAGATGTAGAAAACAATTTGGAAAATATAACCGTTCTAATCTGCACTTTTTCTGTGTTAATAATAATAGATCAACCTAAAATGCTTTTTACATTTTAAAAAAGAGTGTGTTACATGCAAATATGCATTTAATGGCTTGTCTAGCTTACCTTTCAGATCAATATTTTAACTTGATGCCACCTTTACTTTGTACAAAATGACATAATGTAGAAACATAATTATATTCAGAACATCAAAGCATAATATCTCTTTAGTTTCAGTTTGCATTTCGTAAAACATATAATTTTATATAATTTTTGTCTTCTCTCAGAGAAAATGCTTTAACAAGAATTTCAAAAAATATGAATATGAATGTGGGACTACAAGAATGCATAGAAGAAGAAACAGGTAAGATTTATGTTTCCATGTAATTGTTAAATCAAACAGAGCTCAAGCTATCCATCTGGCATATACAGGCAGTCCCCAAGTTACAAACAAGATAGGTCCTGTAGATTTGTTATTAAGCTAAATTTGTATCTATGTCGGAACAGGTACATTTTCTAGCCATGTGTATATCTATACACATTATAAAAGTGAAAATCTGTATATGCGTAGGTGTTAGTGTGGCAGTTAGGGTCTGCTCACACGGACAGCCTCCGGCCTCCACAAACAGGTTATAGTTCCCTGTGCTAAGGAGCCACAAAGACACTTCCTCCTGATAAATGGAATAGCATGAATTTATCTATTCAGAAAGCATAACACATTTGAGAATGTGGTTGTATTGATTGGCTCATTTGTTTCTCTTCCATGTTTCTCTCTTTTTTCTTCTTCAGAAATTCATAATGATCAACATTTGAAGCCTGATTTGGAGGGATTGAATCATGAAACTAAAATAATTGAGGCTAAGACAGAATCAGAAGGAAATGGTTGGTTCAGATTTAATTTCCTATTTGTATATGTTATGCTAAGCGCAACTTCAGCAGAAAATTTGCTTGATTTTTGAATATATACAGTAGAGTCTCACTTATCCAACATTCGCTTATCCAGCGTTCTGGATTATCCAATGCATTTTTGTAGTTAATGTTTTCAATATATCATGATATTTTGATGCGAAATTCATAAATAAAGTAATTACTACATAGCATTACTGCATATTGAACTACTTTTTCTGCCAAATTTGTTGTCTAACATGATGTTTTGGTGCTTAATTTGTAAAATCATAACCTAATTTGATGTTTAATAGGCTTCTCCTTAATCTCTCCTTATTATCCAACATATTCGCTTATCCAACGTTCTGCTGGCCCGTTTATGTTGGATAAGTGAGACTCTACTGTATATATCTTTGTGGTCTCTGTGAATGCATACCTATGAAGTATCTGCGCCTGTACAGGCTCGAATGGAAAACTTCTTCTAGCTAAATCTTTCAAATTTTAGCAGTAACCCCGCCCACTCCTTCCAGGGCATAAAAAGGAGCCCTGATTGCGCGCTCAGAAAAACAGAGCAATGTGCCTCAAGGCTCTCCTGTACCAGAAATCCTTGGTACCTTCAACTTCATTTGCTCCTGCTCCGTTCAAGGCTATATCTACAGCATCTGTGGCTTCCAAAGGGTCAAAGACTTCCCGTTCTTTGAAACCTCTATGCACTGTGACCACAGTGACTATGCCGACCCAATCCCAAATAATGGGTCCTTCCTCGACCTTTAGCTTCTTTGTTTCGGCGATGTCAACTCAGTTGCATATAGCAACACTGCCATCCACATCGTCGATACAGATTGCTTTCAAGCAAGCCCATGAAAAATCTCGATGAGCGCAATCAGACAGTGCGGCACCATTGTCAATTCTGCCTACTCCAGGCAAATCGCTGGCAGCTCCTTCCAAAGAGGGGTTGCAGCCCCCAGCCAGAAAGAGGCCGATTCATCAGTCTTCATCCTCGGCTTCATCGAGAAGATATCAACCATTCTCCTCGGCTACCTCATCGAGGAAATCTTCACCCATCCAGCCGGCTCAACCTCAGATCATCTTCTGAGTCACCAGTCCAACAGTTATCAGAGGGAGAGAATCAGGACTCACCACCCCACTCAACGCACACAGTCGTCAGGGTTCCAGTCTAACAACTGCAGATCGATCAGCCACAGGCCAGCTAACAGCTTTTCCCTCTGGTTTCTACCACTCCAGAGAGGTAGGCAGACTGCACGCCTGGCTAGAGCAGACCAAGTATCCGCGTTCAAACATTCTCTGTGACTTTGTGTTTTATGCTGCTGACAGACTCGGCAACCCAATCTCCTCACAGCAGCTGTCTCATTGGATTGCTGCAGCTATTGAACTTTGCTACCAACTTTGCCCCTCTCCCCCTTGGTTCACCCAAGAACTACCCACAAACCCGCCCGTTCCTCCCATCTGGCAAACATCCCCCTTTCTCGAAGGAACTGGGGAGTGCGCAGCCAGGGCTCCCTTTTATGCCCTAGGAGGAGTGGGTGGGATTACCGCCAAAATTTGAAAGATTTAGCTAGAAGAAGTTTTCCATTGGAGCTTGTGAATCCATAGGTGTGGATTCACAGAGTACCACTTGAAGAAACATGCTTACAGCTGGTTTGCATGGCAGACGTCGAAGGCAGTGACTGACCCAGTCTTCAAAAGAGTTCAGGTCGAGGCTCCTCCAGCGACCCTCCTGCCTTTTCTACCTTACCTTCTCAATGTCATACAGGCCTCATGGAAGACACCTTCCTCCATACCACCCACTACCAAACGCATAGAAGCATGGTACCACATGGAGACGAAGGTCTTGAATGGTTAAAACACAACCCTGACCTGAACTCTGTTGTAGTTAAAGCTGCCCAGTCCTCGGGCAAACAGTCAAACACTCCTTCAGACCGAGAAGGCAAAGCTCTCCTACTCTCCAGAATTGCTAACTATGGTGCATACATGGGTGCCCTACCAACAAATACTTGGGGAGAAGGCCCAGCTCTTCCATGCCAAGCTCTCTGGCAAGGATCGAGCAGTCCTCACAATGCTTCAACAGGAAGCAGACTCATTGGCACATCACCAAATACAGATAGCCAAGCACACAGAATCGTATTTTTATTGACATTCACATCTACTATCAATTACTTAAATAATTAATGAAATGATTGACTAACATTTTAAATTCCAAATATTTTTCTTTTAAGGAGCATATTTGGTGCAAGCACCAGAAGTGAATAAGGATGCATCTGCATTGAAAAATTAATGCAGTTTGATACCACTTGAACTGCCGTAGCTCAGTGCTATGGAATCCTGGAATTTGTAGTTTTGTGAGACACCAGCACTCTTTGCCAGTGAAACCTAAAAACTTTATAAAACTACAACTCCAATGATTCCATATCACTGAGCCATGGCACTTAAAGTGGTATCAAACTGCATTAATTCTATAATGTAGATGCACCCTAAGAAAGCATGCGATCATCTTCCACTTTCTTTGCTTCACTATTTCTGTTTTAGTAGTAAATAACAGTTACTGACAAGTTGTCATAAGTGGCATTGAAAGAAATCTTGAATTCTAAAGTTACATTGCTGTGTACATAGGCCTTTCTAGATGCCTGTCACCTTTTTATTGCCTTTTTATGATGTCATAAACAGCTAGACTGAAGCAGTTTTCAAATGAAAAGGCTACTCTAAGGAGTCTAACAGGCCATTATTGAGCAATGGAAGCTAAGAAACCCGGTACGTGAATTTCATGTGGGAATTGGTGGCAAAAGGCTGCAAGTCACAGCATATGGAAGTAATAAGAAGAGATTTATATAAACTTGAGGTAGACTCTAGTTAGTCACCGCTAGATGTATATTCATTTTAAATATTTCTTAACCACCTTTCATCTCGAGCAGTGGTTCTCAACCTGTGCATCCTCAGGTGTTTTGGCCTACAACTCCCAGAAATCCCAGCCAGTTTACCAGCTGTTAGGATTTCTGAGAGTTGAAGGCCAAAACATCTGGTGACCCACAGGTTGAGAACCATTGATCTAGAGGAATTTGGGGTGAAATGCCAAATTGTGACTAAATATTTTCACAGAAATATGGACATTGATCAGTTATGATCATTGCTACCAGATAGAAGCAAAGTTTTACAAAGTAGTACCACACACTTACAAGCAAAATAAAAAGCGCAGTGAAGACCATAATCCAGTATAGTGACCGAAATCTCATAACATATTTACCTAACATTTATTTACAAAACTCAGAAATTGATGGAAGATGGAGAATTAAAGAGGGTGGAGTATGAGGCATCTATTTCACCTTATGGTGAGACTTGTTGTATAAAATATTCTGATTAATCATTTACCAACTCACCCTTTTAAAGTATTACTAGTTGAATGTTGCTCAAATGGATTATGAATAAAGATGTATGCATCAGTTCAGTAGCAATGTGCAATCTGATGGAAAAGGAGAAGTATGGGTAGATTTGTTTATTCATTGAATCATTAAAAAGTTAGAAAATCAAGACTGAATAAATGATGTGGATCACTTTACACAAGTTTGGAAATGGCTGCTGTGCTTCCCACCAGTGATTCTCTTTCTGTTTACTCTGGATATACAGCATATCTGTATTGGTATGTAAAAGGAACTGAGCTTTCTTTGATTTATGTAACTCTGGAAAATAACCTTTAGCATTTTTATTTATTTTCATTGGCACCTGGAGAAACAGTTGCAAACAGCACATCCTCCTAATAATCCACGTTGAACTGGAGTAGTTCAGGATAATTGTACAGCTAACATACTTGTTTAGCACATTTAACTAAAATAGGAGCCTTTTGGAAACCCTCAGGAAAACCCATCCCGGCATTTTTCTGGAACTGAGAGTGTGTGACTTTCCAAAGGCCCCTTCTACATTGCCATATAAAATGTGTGATGTGTTTTTGCATAATGTGTGTTTCCTTTAATGCCATTATGTCATACTTTCCTTACTTTATTCAATTTTTAAAATGTTGCATTCATTTGGTGAGTTTAAACCGTTTACATTGTTAGAGTAACAGTTAATTTCTCTATTTCCATTAGTCTTCTTCTTCTTTTTCTTCCACATCATCCAGATTGGTCGTGTTCGCTCCTTTGCCCAGATTTATTTTTGATGTTCCTATATTCATGTCTTTTTCGGGGGACTCTGTATGTTGTCTCTTTTTTTGGTCCCTACCTGTTCTGGTGATGTGTTTGTTTCCGTCTGTTTTAAATTTTGTCTTTGGTCTTTTCTTCTGATATGAGCTGATATTTCTGGTCTTTATAAGTAACCATTATACCCTCCACTCTTTCCCATTGGAATCTGATCTGGTGTCTTTTTAATTCTTCCGTAAGGAACATCTATTTCCTTCTTATTAATGATGAACTAGGGTATTCTTTCAAAATTGCAATTTTCTTATCCTTGTTGTATGCTGCTTTTGAAGTATTTATTTTTAGGATCTCATCTCTTGTTGTATTTCTAGTAAAGTGTCAACCACATCGCTTGCAACTTTATTTCTTTTTCCATAATTCCAGAATTCAAAATTCTGAATACTCTTGTCATTTTTTGCTCTGTTTTATCTCTTTTGAGCATTGTAGGATTCTTGCTGTTGTCTCTACTATTATGTCTAATGTTTTCTTTCGCTTCCTCTTGTATGTTTCAA
This sequence comes from Anolis carolinensis, assembly GCF_035594765.1. Taxonomy (NCBI): domain Eukaryota; kingdom Metazoa; phylum Chordata; class Lepidosauria; order Squamata; family Anolidae; genus Anolis; species Anolis carolinensis. The sequence goes on along the minus strand of NC_085841.1, from coordinate 211,201,173 downwards.
TGTCTCAATTGAAATTCCATGTCTTTTAGTTCCATATTCTTTTGTTTCTGCTCTAATTTAGTGTTTTTGCTTCCAAACTGTCTATTTTTGCTTGAAGTTTATCATATGATTTCTTAAGTTCTTGTTTATCTTGTTTTAGTTCTCTCACTTCCTGTTGTATGGCGTTGATGTCTTGTTTCATTGCTCCCAATTCTTCCTTTATTTATTTCTTTAAATCAATCATCTGCGCTTGTTTTGATGTGTGTCTTTTCCTGCATTTTCTATAGTTCCCTCATAATATCTTTTAAATTAGGTCCTCTGTTAGGGAGGCTGTTCTTGGTAATCCTTTTAAAGCCTTTAGTTTTTTGTCTGCTTTCCATTTAGGTATAGTAAATGTGTCTTTGTTTAATTTCTTCCTGGTCGTTCTGTGATAATCTCTTCCACTCATGTCTTCTTTCTTCATCTTTCTCCACAGTCCTTTCCGTTTATTTCGTTTAGTTGTGTGGATCACTGTTTCTTCACTTCTAATATCCCCTTCTGCTGATTTTTCTACTCATCCGCTTGTCTAACGTTGTTTGGATATTTTTATTTTCGCTGTCTCTCTCTCACTGATGTTCCTCTCCTTATTTTCCTTTTGTTTTCCTTCTATACTTTTTATACCTCACATTTACTTTTCCTTTATTTGTTTGTAGTTCTCTTGTCTTTCTAACCACCTTATCACATTGAGAAATGTTGTCTTGTCTTTTTAATGTGTGTCAGTCTGTGTTTCATTCATCGTTTCTAGTTTTCTTTTTTGTTTCATCTATGGAGTTCCTTTGTTTAGAGGAATCTTCCCTGTAAACATAACAATCTGAGCTTAAGTTCAGTCTCTTCTACAATCTTTCCACAACCTCCTTTGATTAAAGTTTGTATATTTATATTTTATTCAACTATTCATCAACTATTTTTTGTCCTCTGGTCTCTCATTAAGTTACTTTAAAATTATTTTTCAATTTATTACATATGTTTCCCAGTTACATTCCACTGATCATGTGTCTCTCTTTTTATCTTGGGAGAACACTCCTCTTTCCCCAATCAGAAGACCTTGTTCTTACTCTTCTTTGTCTTTTCTCTTTCGCTTCTGGCTTAAAATGTGTGGGTCAGCAATTTTCCAGGTTTGACTTGGTTCGCTTCACCTTGATCTGCCTTGCCCAGTGGGGCATCTTTACCGGGTCCATTCAGAGCCTCGCTTTGAGGGAAAGACCCTTCTTGGACCGTCAGCAGACATCCCCGGGGCTTTGCTGTCTTCTCAGCTTCAATCCGCTGAGAGGAGGGAGCCAAAATCTCTACCTGATCTTTTGGTAGGAGCTGGCTTGTTAAGAGCCCTCAGCAAGTTTGTCTCACTGCCATATCCACTCACCAGAAGTCCCCTTGGGCGACTCTATTCTGGTAGTAAGAGAGAGGGGGAAAGGGTATTATTATCTACTCTTTCCACGTCATAAGTGATTTTGTGAATATCATATCCTAACTTAGTTATACTTTTCTAAGTAAGACTAACCTGTTTAGAAGTAGTGGGCTTAAATTGTCCAAAGGACATGACAATTTCCTTATAGAAGAAATACTGCAATCCCTTTATCATTTTGGCTTTCTTTATCTGGAAAACAGCTGGTGCACTAAGTAGAATTGTGAATTTAAGAGCTAGATTTGAGCTAAATCTTCGGGTTATTGAAATACTTTTTATTGTTCATCTTATCTGTGTTTAAATATAATTTCCCCAGGAAGCAGCTAAATATAAATCACTTTAGAATATATAATGCAGTCAATCACAAAGTGAGTTTGCTTACATTCACATTTGTTAATACTAATGTAGAGAATTAGTACAGTACTCTCTGCAGCTCCATTTGCTTGCTGTCACTTCCTGTTTGCTCTCTTCATATATAATGTGTTCATTTTCTGTAGATGAAGAAATGAAAAATTCTAATAATGTGGAAACGATTAGTAACAATGAGGTCACAGCAGAAATTCAAAAGGACAACGTGGATAAACAAACTGCTGATGAGAAGCCGCCAGATAGTTCAGATGATGATGACAGCAATGGACAAAGTGACAATAAAGTGAAAAAGAGAGTTGCACCACTGCAATTAATGGCAGAGGTACAAGTTCCATTCAAAATCATTCGTATACAATAGAGTCTCGCTTATCCAACCTCCACTTATCCAATGTTCTGAATTATCCAACACAGTCTGCCTCCTGCCCGGATCCACAGCTATTTCTTTAGGCAGCAAGGACTGAACTTTTAATAGATTTAATTTCCGACAGTGTTATTACTGCAAATTTATTTTATGCAATTCTATCTTTATCTGTAGTCAATTTGTTAGTAGCCAATGTTTTTATAGTCAATGTTTTCAATACATTGTGATGTTTTGGTGCTAAATCCGTAAATACAGTAATTACTACATAACGTTACGATGTATTGAACTGCTTTTTTTGACGATTTGATGTAAAACATGATGTTTTGGTGCTTAATTTGTAAAATCATAATGTAATATGATTCTAATATTTATCCTCTAGACTGCACCACTTTCTTATGACCCGGTTTTTTGTGGTTTTATTCTTATGTCTTTCTCACCCCGAGTTTTAACTTAATGTTCATGTGGCCCGCCCTTGTTTTTATTGTTTCCTTGATTTTGCATTGTAATGGATATTATTATTTATTGTATTGTTCACTGTGTTGTGATGTGTTGTTCTTTTATATGCTGTTTATATTGTATTGTTCTGGGCATGGCCCCATGTAAGCCACCCCAAGTCCCCATTGGGGAGATGGTGGCAGGGTATAAATAAAGTTTTATTATTATTATTATTAATTTGACGTTTAATAAGCTTTTCCTTAATCCCTCCTTATTATCCAACATTTTCACTTATCCAACGTTCTGCTGGCCTGTTTATGTTGGATAAGTGAGACTTTACGGTATTGAGAACAGATATCACAAAATATTAGGAGTGTTCTTGCATATAATTACACTGCTTAGTCCACAAGCATAATATTGGGTTGTTGTATGTCTTTCAGGCTGTGTGGCCATGTTCCAGAAGTATTCTCTCCTGACGTTTCGCCCACATCTATGGCAGGCATCCTCAGAGGTTGTGAGGTATCCATACCTCACAACCTCTGAGGATCCCTGCCATAGATATGGGCGAAACATCAGGAGAGAATACTTCTGGAACATGGCCACACAGCCTGAAAGACATACAGCAACCCTGTGATCCCGGCCATGAAAGCCTTTGACAACACATTAGGCATAATATTGTTTTATTTAAATATTTTTCTGCCTTTAAGTGATTTAATACCCAGAGTAGTTTCTATAAATAAGCTAGACTGAAATAAATTATTAAGCCAGTTAAAAATAACTATTAGATAGTAGATAGAATTGCTTTTCCTAATAAAGAAATAATAGTTTGGAGGATCCATACAACAAACAGTGATGTATTATGTATACCCATTTGAGAGAGTTACCATGCAGACATTGTTGAACTTAAAGCTGAACTCTGCATACCTAGTTTAACATTTAGACAATGAGTCCACAAGACATTGGGAATTTCTCTGGTGAAAATTTCACCGAAAATGGAAAATCTATACGAAATAATGTTGAGGGTAAGGAGGAAGACTTCAAATATAATTCAAAGAGTTATACTTCATTTTTTCAGTGCGTTGAGTCCTGTTCTTTCAGACTTCTCTACAAGATGTTCAGTACATGCCTTGAAGATCTTTGGTTTAAAGTCCTTATAGTTCATTTTGTAGACTAGGAGAGAAGTTATGTATACTAATCTGTATATTTTAAAATATCCTTTATAGTTTCTGAAAGCAATAATGGGACGGAAATACCTTCTTGCAAAAAAACTGTGTCAGATGAGTAAGTATATAATTTATGTGATGTCTTTTTCCTCTATTTTTTCTTAAGTGTCACTTTTCACTTAGGACATTAATTTATTCACCTAGTTTCAGTTTACTTATTAGAATTTGCACTGTAATTAATGTATTAATCTTTAAAGTGTCACAGAGCCCATCATTTTTATCATGACAGCAGATTTGCGTCACTGCTCAGCGACTGCAAATTTTCTGTGTTCTTTATTGAATGGCTTCATATAGAGAAAAGAACTTGACAGAAGCATTCCAAAACATATGTTGCTTGTATACCATTTTAATTGTCAAAGTTCCAGCACCGTAATTACTCTCACTGAGCGTAGATACTAAAGTAAGCAAAGTGATCTATATTGACAGTCTTCAGGGTATTCTTGTACGGCTTTGTGTATAAATACATTTCTGTAGAGCAACAGGAACAGCTTCTCTCCTCTTTTCCTTAATGCTGTGATGATACTGTAAATATGAATCAAGTGCTCCACAATTGTTTGAGCATTATCATAGTGAAGGAATAGTGGGGAAAATGGGAGAGTAAAAATCTGTTCCATTGATTTTCCTAATTTCAGCCACTGCCTATGTAAGTGGCAATATACTAAATTGGACAATAAATACATTGTGAAATTGAGCAAGACATCACTGCTAGAAATCCGGATTCGAATCCAAGCTCAGCAGTGGAAGCTCACAGGGTGTCCTTGGGCAAGTCGTGCTCTCTCAAGCTCAAAAGAAGGCAAAGGCAACCCCCACAGAACAAATCCTTCCAGGAAAAACCTGTAATAGGTTCATCTTAGGATTGCCATGTGTTGAAAATGATCTGAAGGCATACAGCAGCAATAAAATTAGACAATAATTACATTTAAATATGTTAGTGCATTTGCTGTGTCTATATTACAGTATCTATTGAGATTTGGTTTCAGGATCTTCTCATGGATACACAAGTCTTGGGTCCCATTATTTACAATTTTGTAGTAAAATGGTGCCCCTTGAGTATTTTCAATATGGTTGAATCTATGGATGCAGAATTTGTGGATATGGAGGGCCAGCTGTATTTCAACTTAAACAGCAGTGCTGGGATTCTGATTTGGATTGCAGTTATGGCACATGGAGAAGGGTTTTTTTTTTATACCTCTCCCCTTTTTACTATACTGCTGGAAAAGTTTGCCACCATCCAAGCTGCTGTTTGCCCTTAACGGGGCACTTCCATTGACCCCAAAGTCAGCTATTTCTCGGGGGCAACAGTAGTTGGGGAAGGCAGATTTTCATTGTAGCATTAACTGGGCATGGAGAGTGAGAAGAGAATGCATTCCTCATTGCACATTATATAATCACAATCCTGGTGAACAGTACCCCAGTGCTAATATTCAAAAACTTGAACTGTACAGTTATGGGAAACGCACTTGCTCCAGGTTTTAAACAACTTGCAAGGGATTTCAAACACATTAGTTTTACTCCTAAGGAAACTGAGTTGCTGTAAAAGGAAAAAACGTGTTTGTTCTATAAAAAGAATATTTTTGTCATAGTGCTGGAGTAAGTTTACATATTTATCTCCAAACATTATTGTGGACTTTTTTAAAAGGTGGGTTGGAAAAAATACTGAAATACTGAGACAGCTCTGCTATACAATTAATAGTAATGGACATTTTGCCTTTTAAACCTCTCATAAAAATTTAACTTTGTCCATATGAATTTTACACATCTTTCATTCGTTGTTGCTTTTTAAGCTTGGGATACTGATACAAACAAGGAATCACTTACAGGGCGGAAATGTACACTTCTGTGAACTAGAACTGGATTTTTGCAGATTATCCATTTTTCTATTACATTGTATAGACATTAATATTGCCCTTTCCTTTCTTGTCAAATTCCAGTTCTAATATATGAACCAGAAAACCCTGAGGCCAAGCAGTTTCTTCCACTTATTGAGCAAAAATTGCTGTTGGGTAAGTGTGAAAACTGCAATTACTGCAAACATTTCTACAAACATTTGTAACCTCTTAACTGCAAAGAGCTTGAGGTCCTCTTGTATTTGCATGGCATCTAAAGACAGACATCAAGAACTCAAGAGTCATGTTCAGTGTTCTAAAGCTAATGAAGGATCAAACAATCACATTTCTGGAAAAGATTTTAATAATGCTTACAGCACATGTTAACGTGTTGCTGAAGGCTTTCATGGCCAGAATCACAGGGTTGTTGTTTGTTTTCTGGGCTGTATGGCCATGTTCCAGAAGTATTCTCTCTTGACGTTTTGCCAACATCTATGGCAGACATCCTCAGAGGTTGTGAGGTATATAACTCACCTATACCTCACAACCTCTGAGGATGCCTGCCATAGATGTGGGCCAAATGTCAGGAGAGAATACTTCTGGAACATGGCCATACAGCCCAGAAAACACATAACAACCCAGCACATGTTAAATTTGCTCCTTATCTATATAGAGCTATCCTTACTCTTTCACACAGTGCACTTTAAAAGGTATCAGAACTGTAAACTACACTTGAAGCTCAGTCCTACATATGTTTTCTACAAAGTAAGTCTCACTGGATTCAGTTTCAAAGTGTGTGTAGGACTACACCATTAGATGCAAATTATATTGATTCACGCTATTATAAAGCACACTCACACATTATCATATAACTGGTGTTTAATGTTATATTTATGTTATTGTAAAGCTTTTGTTTGTTTGTGTATCCAGGACATCTTCCACTGTTCTGTTTGTTTCTTTTGAATATGTGTCTTAGAAAGTGAACAAGCTGCTGAAGAAGATGGTGAAGAAACTGGTGAAGAAACCGATGAAGAAAGCAGTGATGACAGTGAAGATAACAGCAATACAGATAACAGTGGGACTGAAAGTGAAGAAAGTTCTGAAGAGTCTGATAAAAATACCTAAACATTTTTAAATGCCCCAAATTGGGTTTTTTATTCCATTTGTTTTGAAATACGTGCTTTACTGAATTGGTTCACTTGAACTAATGTTTAATAACAATAGTCTCAAGTCCTATCTCTTTTTGTTATAATTACATTGCTTCCAGGACTCTACTGTTTCAAATAGATATTTTATGTACAAACACACTGATCATGACCTCTCCTAAATGCATTATTTGATTAGCAGTTTGTGAGATGAAAAACAGCAGTGAGTAAGATGGAAATTGCCCTTGAGGTAAATTATTTTGGTCTTCAGAGCTCATATTGTTCCTGGGAATGGGAGTCAAAACCATAGTAAAACCCTAGTCCCTAGAATCTAGCCATTTAGTGATCTTGAAAGTATAGTGCTAGAGGTTTGATCACAAATCATTGCTGTAATTTTTGAATCCTTCTGTCCTCAAGGATCAAGCACCTGCTCTTCCCTGCCTCCTTCCCTGTCCCAGTCTCTTAAAGCACTGGTATTCATATTCATGCTGGCATGGGGTGGACATTTATGTGCCTGTATTTGTATACAGTACTCAAGGAGTTGCAGAAATCACAAATGTTAGTGCAATATCCATTTTTATCTTCTCCAACAAAATTTCAGCAGATTGGCTGGATAGTTGGATGAGGTTGAGTAGTAATTCATAAGACTGTGAAGTTTAGATGATTAATTGGCCTAGTTAACTGGTCATATATGATAAAAAGATTAAATATTATCCCTAGTTAATCAAGACCTCAGAATCCTCCCACCTGACACTAGAGTTTTATCAGTGAAGGAGGTTCTGCCAAGATTATCAGGGATCTGGTCAAGGGACCACTAAATCATCTCTTTCCAGATGTTATCTAGAGAAATACTATTAGGCATTATGTGAATGTTCTTTCTTTTAGCGTGTGTGCATAGTTTGTGTACAATACTATGTAATGGCTTGTGTTTTGTCAGAGAGCTGGTAAACCTTGACAACATTAGTTTTCTTTATTCCAAATGTTATTTGTACTACTTTGCTGCTAAAGTTATTTCAGTCATTTTGGAGTGAGTCTGTTCTCCTTTTCTTTGATAAGAAATAGACTCTCAGCCTCTGTGTTGCTGTGACAATGGCAGCTAGAAAGCTAGGGGAAAACCTTCGATAGTAGGCTCAGCTCTAAATGACATTGTAAGTTCAAAGAGAAATTGTAACAGCTAAAATACAAAGATAGGCACTTCATCAAGTCACAAGATGGTCTTATTGACAGGAGCTGCACCCCACACAGATAAGAAGCTGCCAAGTCAGTGCCAAAAGTTTCCTGTCTTATTCCAAATGTGTGCATGCTTAGCAAACAACTGTGCTCATGTTCAAGGTATAAACATACTTAATTTCATCCTGTACCATCAGGATGCTCTTTGTAGAAGTGGGAGATTTCAAATTAAATTTAGCTATTTCCAATTTTTAGGTCTGAAAACAGTTTGGTAAAGTATTTCGTTATTATTATTTTGATGTTGTGATGCATGTTCCCCAAACATGCACAAAATCATTAATAAAAATACAATAGTTACATATAAGTAATTTTCCCTACTATGCTATGTTTTAAATATCATTTTAGAAATTATCACAATCTTATTCGTTATTACTAAGGATATTTTTAAACTGTCCAGATTATTTGTGTATAAATAATAAATATTCTTAAGGAATGTTATAGTAGATGATCCTCGCTATATAATCACATTGAGTATATTGTTCCCTGTATTGAGAGTGCAGCTCAATAGAATTTAACCTTTTCTCCTCCCATCCTCTTAAGTATCTGAAAGTAGCATGCCAAAGCCAATGTAGAAGATAGAAATGTTGAGCATATCTCTCACATCCTCATATAGGTGTCTTCCACTGAAGAGTACTGTATCTGGATATAAAACATAGCTATGTAAGAATCAGATCCATATTTTTCTTCTTCTTGGATCAATTATAGTTTTCAAATATTTTTCTTATAATGCAATTTGGGACCATGGAACATTTCATGGATAAATTGGAGTGGATCATACTCAGAATAAAGATACCCAGGTTACTTTTCCCACTTTATCTGTCCATAATAATGAAAGAGGTTCTCTGGATGCATATGTCTCTGTGTGGTAGCCATAAGTCATTGGAATATCATACTAGATGTCTTACAATCATCATATTCCTTGTGACATAGCCTGTTTCCATAACCACTCCCACACAGCTGTCCAACCTTGGCTTAAAGCAGTGGTTCTCAACCTGTGGATCCCCAGATGTTTTGGCCTTCATCTCCCAGAAATCCTAACAGCTGGTAAACTGGCTGGGATTTCTGGGAGTTGTAGGCCAAAACACCTGGGGACTCACAGGTTGAGAACCACTGGCTTAAAGTATGGAAACCTCTGTCTTGTGTGCTTCCCACATTCTTTTTCTCCCTCTTTCTTGGTATGGCTGAGAAAGCAATATGTTACTCTCCAGCAAAGGCTTTGAAATCCAGCTGAACACCAAAGGCTGTCCACCTCCATATTTGAGGGTGAAAGCTGAGGTTGTATTTGACATGAGATGTAGAAGGTGCTTTGGACATAGATCACAAATCTCATTCTGGTGCCCTGATAATCAAAAAGAAGTACTGTGTTACAAATAAACTCTGAATAAGTTAGTAAGTGCATTAAACTGAGTGCCTTGCTTTGTTCAGTGAATAATGCACCTTAATATTGAAAAGAAAAAAAAATCTTAAGCAGTCTAGTTGTCCATGATTTAACACAGATTGAGAACATGACATTACATTATCAAGAGCAGGAAAGAAAAAGGACATTTTTATTACAGTAGAGTCTCACGTATCCAACACTCGCTTATCCAACATTCTGGATTATCCAACGCATTTTTGTAGTCAATGTTTTCAATATATCGTGATATTTTGGTCCTAAATTCGTAAATACAGTAATCACTACATAGCATTATTGCATATTGAACTATTTTTTCTGTCAAATTTGTCGTATAACATGTTGTTTTGGTGCTTAATTTGTAAAATCATAAACTAATTTGATGTTTAATAGGCTTTTCCTTAATGCCTCCTTATTATCCAACATATTCGCTTATTCAATGTTCTGCCAGCCCGTTTATGTTGAATAAGTGAGACTCTACTGTATTAAGGGTCATGGCACTGGATTTCCTTGACCATCAAGTAAAGGCTTAGGATGCTATAAACCTTTTGGTACATGTCTTTTTAAAGAAATGGTTCATACTGGCATGTCTACCTAGCTTTTCAGACTCCTACCTGGATGTGCCAGTTTCCCATCTATAATAAATCTGGTACAGAAATGCTGGACAATTCCAACAACTATCATGTCAGACTACACAGAGAAGCCACTGAAATCCACAAGCATGTGGGCAACTTCAACAGAAAGAAAGAAACCATGAAAACGAACAAAATCTGGCTACCAGTATTAAAAAAAATCTAAAATCAAAACAGTAGATGGGAACCAACACTCTGAGGGCAGAGGGCAGCTAATGACTGAACAAAGGATGCCCCCAGGCAAGAGACAAAACCTTTCCAATGCTAATTAGGGTGATTTACTGAAACATTATTGCTGGCTTCCCAGTGACAAAGGACTCTTGCCACACCCTGGACTCCACAGATATATATATTCTTTCCTTTCCTTACTTAGTTCATTCATACCTCACAACCTCTGAGGATGCCTGCCATAGATGTGGGAGAAACATCAGGAGAGAATACTTCTGGAACATGGCCACACAGCCCGAAAGACATACAACAACTCTGGTATAGAAACCTAGGACTGTAAAATGAAAGGAGTAATCAAACAGCTGGAGAGCCACAGTAAAATGTATAACTTGGCGGATCATTAATTGTTTGGCCCTGCAATATTGGAGGAAGTTGCCATTTCAGGTGTTAAAACCTCAGCATTTCACTATTTTTTATTTGGTCTAGCTTTGGATAAGCCTAGGGAACATGCAATTGAATGGTATTGTGTGGGGTTTTTCTCAAAGCTACCTTGCAATAAAGTCATAGCATTAAGTCTCTGTAGTAAACAAATGTAAATGAAATGTGTACGATATAAGAAAGATTAGGGTAGACAGCAGAAGCCTTGCATGGGTTACTGTTTGTAAATAATAATGTGAAATCTGACTCCTCCAATTTTCTGTCTTTTTACAAAGAGGCAGAACTTTCCAGCTGCCAGCTAATCTTTACCTGTCATCTGAATAAGATGTGACAACCATGGTCTTCATTAAGTGTGAAACACATAGCACAGCTCTGTGACTGATCAGTCATAAAGAGAGAAGAAGAGAGTAGGTTATGCAAAGAGGAGAGAAAATACCCTCCTATGTCACCAACATTTGAGAGTACAGCTGGCATAGGACCATTGCAAATATACAGAAAATGACTTTTTGAGGGAGTAGATGTCAGGGATGTTTCTTCTTCAAGTTCTATGCTCAATATAATGTCCATACAATTAAAATGAATGCTGACAAGTAGATTTTGTAACTGTTAAATATATAACTACTTACGTCTTAAACAAGCTCTAATCATCTTATTTCTTTTGAAGTGCCTTAAAATGGATGCTGTGAACAATGGATATGAAAGGCAGAGCTTTCCAATGGACTCACTATCTAACTTAGATAAGGAACAAAGTATTTAAAAAATCTGGAGGAAGAAGAGACTGAAAACAATGGGACATACACTAGCTGATAGACATTAAGGATTTTTGAAAAAGAGGATTAATTGAATGATTATCAGCTGGTATATAATTTGATAGATAAAGAATAATAGGAAAAGCACAAAAATAGAGAAAGAACTCTTGAGTTTTGACATGCAACAAAGAACCAGAAGACTACACAGATACAGGAAGAATATAGAGAGAATTCAGATATAAAAGACAGCCGGGAGGGGGAAAATGAATAGATGTAAAGAGAAGTAGCGATCTTAAATTGAATGTGTAAACGTGATCTCCATTAAAAAGTATGACAAATGGCAGAAATCAAAACAAATGAAGTATCTTAAGATGGAAAACAAAAGACATCCAAAGTAAATCCAAAAGCAAACCAAAGTATATGGTCAAGATCTACTCAATGAAAGAAACATTTGAAAAAGTAAAAATTCGGAAATAAAAGGATAAAATAACATTAAGCTCAGACTAGAGAAATGAAATCATTAAGTCAGAGAAATAGAAGGAATGGGAAGACCTCATATATTCGGTTTTTGATTGATACAGTGAAAGACTAAGCCATAAAGAAATAGGAAAAAGACAACAACAACAACAACAACAAATTAAGATAAAATATAATAATTGGCAGAGATGTAATAGGTGCCTCCAAAAGGCTTTACCAAGTAAAGGACTATCACAGGCTATTCAGAAACATCAGCAGAAAAGTAGGAAAGGAGTAAATGGGCAAGGAGTACGCAGAGAGAACCAGGAATATAAATTTTATGCATTTGATTAGCAAGATAAGTTAAACATGAAGGCAAATGAGAAAATTATACAAGGGAAGACTTGTCACTTGTACCAAAAACAACTAACAGCTCAAGAGCTGCTCTTCAGAGATACAAAAACTTGCTGAACAAAGTTGAGGTGAGTTGAATGATAAATATGAACGTCATATTGGTAAGGATAACAAAAAATTCAGTAAAAGAAAAATTGAATACAATGATTCTGATCAAGAGAATGAAATAAGCGGGGAAACTAGGAAATAGCAAACAACTATTATTTACTAACTATCTTTTTTAAAGGGGGTGGATTTTAAAGCAGAATTAAAATGTGAGGGAAGAATGTAATTTATTGTTGAGTAGAAGCTAAATTTAATTTAATGGGCCCGGGCTGTGGTGCAGGCTGGTGAGCAGCCAGCTGCAGCCAGCTGCAACAAATCACTCTGACCAAGAGGTCAGGAGTTTGAGACCAGCTCGGAGCCTGTGTTTGTCTTGTCTTTGTTCTATGTTAAGGCATTGAATGTTTGCCTTATATGTGTAATGTGATCCGCCCTGAGTCCCCTTCGGGATGAGAAGGGTGGAATATAAATACTGTAAATAAATAAATAAATAAATAATGGAATTTGATGTACCAAGTTTCCATTGATTCAATGGATATAACTGTAATTGAGACCAACAACTGGATTTGGGTCTAAAAGCAATGTGGAAATAACATGCAGTTGGGGAATTCTGTTTAAAAAGAGGAACGAATAAAATTAATAACACAAGGATTAGTTTTGGATGAAGACACAGACAAAAAAAGAATTATCCAAATATATATACAAGTAATAAGCCCCCGTTGGCGCAGCAGGTTAAACCGCTGAGCTGCTGAACTTGCTGACCAAAAGGTTAGCGGTTCAAATCTTGGGAGCGGAGTGAGCTCCCACTATTAGCCCCAGCTTCTGCCAACCTAGCAGTTCAAAAACATGCAAATGTGAGTAGATCAATAGGTACCGCTTCTGCGGGAAGGTAACCGCTCCATGCAATCATGCTGGACACATTATTTTGGAGGTGTCTACGGACAACGCTGGCTCTTCAGCTTAGAAATGGAGATGAGCACCAACCCCCAGAGTCAGTCACAACTGAACTTAATGTCAGGGGAAAACCTTTACCTTACTTAATAAGTAATATCAAAATAGAGTGCAAATATTTAGAAAGAAAAAATATAGAAGGCAAATACCGGGGAACTGGAACAATTGGTAGGGAAATTATTTCTCAAAGAAAACTGAACAAAACAACAGAGGGATAAGAATTGTTAATAAGGAGTGAAGTGAGAAAAGTAGAGCAATAGATTTTCACCGGGAAACATTTTCAGAAATAAAATGGTTTACAAGAAAATGGAAAGAAAAGTTAGCACACGTTTTGTCTCAGAAAATCCATATGTGTTCAGGATTTGCACATAAATACTAGCAAAGACAATACAATCAGCAAGTAAACCATGGCAGAAAAACAACTTAGAGACAAAGGAAACTAGTTAGAACAGCCTTTAGTGATGAAGGAAAATACACAAAGATACTGCCAAAAGCAAATGGGATACTTGGGAAGAGGGAAATCTCTGAAACAGTAATAAAAGAAGAGGAAATTGCTAGAAAAAAGTCAAAATAATATCCACCTGTGTTTTTTATTCATTCCTCTATATACAAACATGGAGTTAAATAACTGCAGGTGCTAGACTGGCATTGAGCTGCAATTTACACGGATAGCTTAGATAGCTTCTTCGAAAAAGGAAGAAGAGAAAATGCTAATGTGGCAGCACCTTTAAGACTTTTTTTTTCGTGTCAGGAGTTGCTTCTGGAGTGAGAGAATTGACCATCTGCAAGGACGTTGCCCAGGGGACGCCCGGATGTTTTGATGTTTTTACCATCCTTGTGGGAGGCTTCTCTCATGTCCCCGCATGGAGCTGGAGCTGATAGAGGGAGCTCATCCGCACTCTCCCCGGGTGGGATTCAAACCTGGCAGCCTTCAGGTCAGCAACCCAACCTTCAAGTTACGAAGCTTTTATCCCCTAGGCCTGGGGTCCTCAAACTTTTTAAGCCGAGGGCCGGTTCACAATCCTTCAGACTGTTGAGGGGCCGGATTATCATTTGAAAAAAATACAAACAAATTCCGATGCACACTGCATATGTCTTATTTGTAGTGAACAAACAACAACAACAACAACAACAACGATGAAAGAACAATACAATATTTAAAAATAAAAACAATTTTAACCAACATACATTTATCAGGATTTCAATGGGAAGTGTGGTCCTGCTTCTGGCCAATGAGACATCAAGTTAATTAGGGTTGTTGTTGTTGTTGTTGTTGTTTTGTGCCTTCAAGTCATTTCAGACTTTGGGTGAGCCTAAGTCTAAAATTTATTTATTATTTATTTACTGCATTTATTTACTACATTTGTATCACACCCTTCTCACCCCAAAGGGCACTCAGAGTGGCTTACAAATTATATGTACATACAATATATTATATTATTAGCATAGCACAATATTAGTATTATATATTACTATATTGAACTATACCACTATACTGTAATATTATTAGTAATATTATATGTAATATAGAATATATAATTAATATTATTATATGGTATTATTATTACTGTTATATTGTATTACATTATAATATTATTATCAATATTATATGTATATACAATATATTATATTATAAAACTGAGGGCGGGGGCCAGGTAAATGACCTCGGAGGGCCGCATCCGGCCCCCGGGCCTTAGTTTGGGGACCCCTGCCCTAGGCCATTGGAGGCTTTAAGGCTAACTGGTTTTTATTTTAGCATGAGCTTTCATGGATATAAACTAATGTATTCAGATGCAGTGCAGAGTGATATGAATACCATTATGGAGAGATAAATGTAGCTGATGTATGACAAATTGAAGTAAGATGCCTGCATCTGAAACAAAATGTTGCTCTCCAGATGTTTTTGAGATGCAACTCCCATAATCCTTCACAATTGGCTAATAATGAATAGAACTCATGAACACTGTAAGCCGAAAACATATTGAGTGCCACTGTTGCCCATCCCAGTGTACATACATTGCAACTTGGCAATGCAAATTATTTTACAAGGAGTAACTCAGAGAGGTGGCGAATGCTCTAGAATTTTACCTACAAGAAAAACTGAAATGAAATGTTTTTTTAATTGTTTTTGAGAGCAATTTGTTGTAAGGTAAAGGGTTTCCCCTGACATTAAGTCCAGTTGTGTCCAACTCTGTGGGTTGGTGCTCATCTCCATTTCTAAGCTGAAGAGCCAGTGTTGTCCGTAGACACCTCCTAGGTCATGTGGCCGGCATGACTGCATACAGTGCTGTTACCTTCCCACTGGAGCGGTACCTATTGATCTACTCGCATTTACATGTTTTCAAACTGCTAGGTTTGGCAGAAGCTGGGACTAACAGTGAGCGCTCACTCGGTTCCCCGGATTCGAACCTGTGACCTTTCAGTCCGCAAGTTCAGCAGCTCAGCGCTTTAACACGCTGCACCACCGGGGGTTAAAATTTTTGTTAAATGCAGCTTTTTAATTTTCAGAACAGGAAGGTGAAATGCAGCACAGAACAGGTAAAGAGGCAGTACAGGAATACCTCCCTAATCTAAATTAATTCAAGTCTCCAGGTCAAGATGAACTACATCCAAGGGAATTAAAAGAACTGGCAGAAATAATTTCAGAACCATTGGCAATCATCTTTGAAAATACCTGGAGAACTGGAGAAGTCCCAGCAGATTGGAAGAAGACCTTCAAAAAGGGGAAAAGATGACCCAAACAATTACTACCAGTTAGCCTGACATCAATACCAAGAAAGATTGTGAAGCAGATAATTCTATAATTCTACTTGTGGGCCATTAAATGTCATCTTTCTGTGATTCCTGGTAACCACTTTTAAATAGAAATGTTTATAACTGGTCTTCATATCAGGCTCCATTTTTGTCATATATAGTTAAGGTTAAAAGGTAAAGGTTTCCCCTGACGTTAAGTCCAGTCATGTCTGACTCTGGGGGTTGGTGCTCATCTCCATTTCTAAGCCAAAGAGTCGGCGTTGTCCATAGACACCTCCAAGGTCATGTGGCTGGCAAGACTGCATGGAGCGCCCTTACCTTCCTGCCGGAGCGGTACCTATTGATCTACTCACATTGGCTGGTTTTTCGAACTGCTAGGTTGGCAGGAGCTGGAGCTAACAGCGGCCGCTCACATCGCTACCGGGGTTTGAACCTGGGACCTTTCGGTCTCCAGCTCAGTGCTTTAACGCACTTCGCCACCGGGGCTCCCATGTACAGTTAACTAACTTTAATTCTAAATCAGTCCCAGAGAAAGGTGCTACAATTGGATGAAATTAGCTGCTTCTGACTACAACTTGACATGGAAAATGGGTTGTAACTTTATAGTAATGTTTTTCTTCTGCATAATCAACCTTGCTGTAATTTTTTCCTGCTGCAGGAGAAACTAAAAAGTTTCTGTATTTGTTCCTGCTTTAACAATGACCTCTTCTGTTGTTTTGCTGCAAGAAGCTCAGCTCTGCCACTGAATGAATGAACGGAACGGTCAGGAGGCTTTGCTGCAAGAAGCCTTGAAGAGGGCCTTTCAAAGGTATATTAGCAGCCTTGATACTTGCTGCAGTCACCTTGAAGCCTTTTTATTCTATGGAGATAGTACATATAACACAGTAGAGTCTCACTTATCCAACATAAACGGGCCGGCAGAACGTTGGATAAGCGAATATGTTGGATAATAAGGAGAGATTAAGAAAAAGCCTATTAAACATCAAAATAGGTTATGATTTTACAAATTAAGCTCCAAAACATCATGTTATACAACAAATTTGACAGAAAAAGTAGTTCAATATGCAGTAATGCTATGTAGTAATTAATGTATTTACGAATTTAGCACCAAAATATCACGATGTATTGAAAACATTGACTACAAAAATGCGTTGGATAATCCAGAACGTTGGATAAGTGAGACTCTACTGTATTCACATGCCAACTGCATTAAATATATGAAAAAAGCCATCCTTGCATCTTTTGAAACTGTAAATGAAATAACAGAAAGGTATACCTACTTCAATGTGTGGTAGGCAGAAGCTTGGTCTGATTTCTTTTGTAATGTGTGACCATTTAGGAGCATTACAGACTGCAGGTTGGGGAAAATGTCAGTTTTGACAGCATTTGTAGGACTACATTGTAAAGCAATAGATGCCGGCATCTTTGCAAGGTATTCAGGTCATTCATATTCCAAATGCCAGGATAGGAAAGACAGGGATCAAGAGTCTTCTTCTTCGCCTTCCCTGCTTACAGGCTCCTTTCCAGCAATGTGAAATGTCATATTGGCTGAAAACCTTGTGCCGTACAAATATCAGACAAGTAATTAAAAAATAAACAGAACATCCTATGAAGGGCTGAAATAAATGAGGCTGAATTATAGCGCCATCTGGGGGAAATGCAACCTCTCCAACTTTTCTTTTTTTCTGCAACAGTGGCTCTTGTCTGATTTTTCTCTAAATTTTTCATTCTTGGTGACTTGCTAAAATTAATTTTATTCAAAATTGTATTGCTCTAAACCAGTGATGGCCAACCTATGGCACGTGCGTCAGCACTGACACGTCTAGCCATTTTTGCTGACACGCTGCCACATGCAGATTGATTGGATGACTATGTCTTTTGTGGCCAAATTTGGTGTGATTTGGTCCAGTGGTTTTGTTGTTTACTCCAGGGGAATTATGCACATTACATATCATTATATCATTCTATTATTATTCTAGTATATTATCATATTATTACTACTATTATAATATTATTATATTATTCATTATTCATGACTACATTGAAACTAGAATAGAGAGAAATCAGCGTGGAAACTGCAAGAAGTACCATAGATTGTTGTACATGGAAATAATGATAGTAAATAGTTTTTGATTTATTAAATACAGTTATATATTACAATTATACATTTTTTATTTAAACTATACATATTGCAAAATTATGGTTTTTTTCTCAAAGTGACACACCACCCAAGTCATGCTAGGTTTTTTTTTGGTGAATTTTGACACACCGAGCACAAAAGGTTGCCCATCATTGCTCTAAACCAGGGGTCCCCAAACTAAGGCCCGGGGGCCGGATGCGGCCCATTGAAGCCATCTATCCGGCCCCCACGGCACAAGGGCAGAAGGGGGTTGGGCTAAATGACCCAAGGGGTCTCTTCTTCTCTTACAACCCTTATTATTATTAACATTGAGGCTGGGTGGCCATCTGTCAGGGGTGCTTTGCTTGTGCTTTTGGTGCACAAAGGCAGAAGGGGGTTGGACTAAATGGCCCAAGGGGTCTCTTCCAACCCTTTTTATTATTATTATTATTATTATTATTATTATTATTATTAACATTGAGGCTGGGTGGCCATCTGTCAGGGGTGCTTTGCTAGTGCTTTCGGTGCACAGAGACAGAAGGGGAATGGACTCAATGGCCCAAAGGGTCTCTTTCAACTTTATTTTTTATTGTTATTATTATTGCTCAGTGGCCAACTATAGTCCGGCCCTTCAACGGTCTGAAGGATCGTGAACTGGCCCCGTTTAAAAAGTTTGGGGACCCCTGCTCTAAACACTGCTTTAAAATAATAGTACTGCTGGATGCTTTACTTTCATAATCTTTGCCTGTCAATAGGGATCCTTACTGGACAAGGCAATATGACCCCTCATAGAGAGGTCAGGTTTGACTACACTGTCAGGAGTCAAATAACATCAGTTAGCAATCAGAAGCTGTTTCCCTAAAAATATGCTTTTCCTTAAACCTATACCAACTCTAGGCTGCATGTGTATGTTCTTTTTTAGAGTAAAAGAATGTCCTGTATTAGTTGAATCATTCTTTAAAAAGTTGGATTGTTATAGTTTTCCATTCTTGCCACTGGTTAAATGAAAACAAAATGTGTATGGGATAGTCAGTCTTTGCTTGGAGGCAAGAAGTTGAAATGATTTGACAAAGAACAGTGTAGCATTTACTCTTTGATGGCCCTGGCTGCTCAGGGCCAAGACTTAGCCAGAAGCAGGTTAGGTCTGCTAGTGTATCAGCAGATTAGTAAGGACTTTCCCAATTATTTAGCAATATTTCAAAGTCTCCCCCACTCCTTCATGGGGCTAAAGTTTGGGGAGGGGAGTAATTGTAGTGTGAGGGGATTTTTGCTTTTGACTAGGATATTCTATCATGGTTTGTTACCTCATTTTATATATACGTAACTGCAAAGCAGAGGTGCTAAGAAACACTAAGAGAAATGGGAAGACTGCATAATGGGACATCATCAAAAGTACATCTAGTCTGGTTTGTATCCTGCCTTTTCCCCAAGACTGGAACTCAAGGCAGGTTAGACATTAAAATTAGAATTAAAACATACAAAACAACAATATTAAAACAGAACTATTGACCATATTAAAACATCCCTTTAAAGCATGTTTAAGGTTAAATAATATAATTTTAAAATAACCCAAGTCTTATAACCCTTTCCATTCTAGAAACAAAGTTTTCATCTACCAATTGAAGGGCAGAACAGGGAGTATCATTCTGTCATCCCTTAGGAATGTCAGATTGTAAAGGAAGCCACAGAAAATGCTCCCTCTCCTGTTCCCACAAATTATCTGTGAAGGGGGTGGGACTGAAAGAGGGCCCAGGTTTTCTCATATGGGAAGATATAACCTGTTAAGTGTGTTGTCGGAGGCTTTATTGGTCAGACTCACTAGTTGCTGTGAGTTTTCTGGGCTGTATGACCATGTTCCAGAAGCATTCTCTCCTGACATTTCACCCACATCTATGGCAGGCATCTTCAGAGGTTGTGAAGTTTGTTGGAAACTAGGCAAGTGGGGTTTACATATCTGTGGAATGTCCAGGGTGAGAGAAAGAACTCTTGTTTGTTTGAGGCAAGTGTGAATGTTACAATTGGCCACCTTGATTAGCATTGAATGGCCTCGTAGCTTCAAAGCCTGGCTGCTTTCTATCTGGGAGAATCCTTTGTTGGGAGATATTAGCTGGCCCAGATTGTGTCCTGTCTGGAATTCCCCTGTTTTTTTAGTGTTGCTCTTTATTTACTGTCCTGATTTTAGAGTTTTGTTGGTAGTTTTGCCTCAGTATTGTTGTGGATGGATTTTGGACTTTCACTTCCAGATTAAAAGACTGTTTATAAGTCTCAAGCTGTCTTTCCCAGCTGCAGGGTCATCAGTGGCTACCTTTCCTCCATAAGGGTGTTATTCGGGCCACATCTGGGGCTCTTCTAGACTACATGATAATAATAATAATAATAATAATAATAATAATAATAATAATAATAATAATGATAATAATAATAATAATAATTCAGGACCTCAAGATTGAACTTAAAAGACTCTGGCAGAAACCAGCACAGGTGGTCCCGGTGGTGATCGGCACATTGGGTGCCATGCCAAAAGATCTCAGCCGGCATTTGGAAACAATAGACATTGACAAAATTACGATCTGCCAATGCAAAAGGCCACCCTACTGGGATTTGCGCGCATCATCTGAAAATACATCACACAGTCCTAGACACTTGGAAAGTGTTCAACTTGTGATTTTGTGAAACGAAATCCAGCATGTCTATCTTGTTTGCTGTGTCATAATAAAATAATAATTTTATTTTTGTATGCCACCTCAATTTCCCCAATGGGGACTTGGAGCGGCTTACAAAGGGGCAAGCCCAATACAATAATATAATATCATAAAAACAACAGTTAAGACATCAACGAATGCATTTAAAAAACAAATTAACAAGTCATGATTTAAAATAGACATAATTAAAATATTGAACAATCATCCAAGGCGTTAAAAGGTCCAATAAAGGACAACAGTCTGGGTGACAGTCAAACTGATGAAGGAAGTATCTATTAGAGAATAGAACATATGTCAAATAGACACGACAAGCAGGGAAGATAAATCTGAACGGAAATCACACTATAAAGTGACAAGGCAAGTTTCAATGTAGATATAGGCCAGGTTATAACGGACTTGTCTACTCAAAAGCACAACGGAACAGCCATGTTTTTAATTGCTTCCGGAAGACAGTGAGGGTCGGAGCTAACCTAATCTCCCTGGGGAGGGAATTCCAGAGCCAGGGAACCACCGCAAAGAAGGCCCTCTCCCATGTCCCCACCAACCGCATTTGTGAAGGGGGAGGAAGCGAGAGAAGAGCCTCCCCGGAAGATCTTAGAGATTGCACAGGTTCGTAGGGGAAGATGCGGTCACGAAGATAGGCCGATCCTGAACCGGTCTATCCTTAATGGGCCCCATGCTAAATCCTGGCCAGTAGAAGAAGCACAGATAAATAAAGCTCCAAGTCTCCTTCCCAACAGGGCTTTTCTTCCAAGGTCAAAGCATAGCCTTTGGGTCCTTCCACACCGACACATAACCCAGAATATCAAGGCAGAAAATCTCACAGTATTTGCTTAGAACTGGGTTATCTGAGTCCACACTGCCATATATTCCAATTCAAAGCAGAAAGTTTGGGGTTTTATTCAGCTGTGTGGAAGAGGCTTTTGTCGCTCAGCCCTGGGAGCTAGAGAGCTGCTCTCCGTGGTGCTGAAAGCAACTTGAACCGAGCCATCGCTGCACAATACTCTCTTGGCAGACCTGCCCCCATCCCCCTCTCTCTTTCTCTCTCTCTCTCTGTGCCTTTCTATTTTTTAATTTCCCCTTTCTCCCGCAGAATTAGAGACCCGGTCACGTGTCTTTGCTTTGTGTGAGTCACGCTAGGCGGCTTTTGTTTCCGTTTGAAAAAAATAAATGATTCCGCCAAGTACAAACGTTGGAAGAAGAAGCCACAGGGCGCCTTTCCTGACACGTGTCACGGGGTCAATATTATTTCTGGCAGCTGCGAAGGCAAGGCGAGCTGAGCCTGTGCTCTGTCACTTATAACCTTGTCAGACTGCACCTCTTAAAATCACAATACAAAAGCGGGCTTTTAGCACTTCTCAAAACAGTGCCTGTTGGATGCACGGTTCCTTCGTCACCGCAAAGTATAGAATCATAGAATAGTAGAGTTGGAAGAGACCTCATGGGACATCCAGTCCAACCCCCTGCCAAGTAGCAGGAAATCGTGTTCAAAGCACCCCCGACAGATGGCCATCCAGCCTCTGCTTAAAAGCCTCCAAAGAAGGAGCCTCCACCACCGTCTGGGGGAGAGAGTTCCACTGCCGAACAGCTCTCACAGTCAGGAAGTTCTTCCTGATGTTCAGGTGGAATCTCCTTTCCTGTAGTTTGAAGCCATTGTTCCGCATCCTAGTCTGCAGGGCAGCAGAAAACAAGCTTGCTCCCTCTTCCCTATGACTTCCCTTCATGTATTTGTACATGGCTATCATGTCTCCTCTCAGCCTTCTCTTCTGCAGGCTAAACATGCCCAGTTCTTTAAGCCGCTCCTCATAGGGCTTGTTCTCCAGACCTTTGATCATTTTAGTTGCCCTCCTCTGGACGCTTTCCAGCTTCTCAACATCTCCCTTCAACTGCGGTGCCCAAAATTGGACACAGTATTCCAGGTGTGGCCTGACCAAGGCAGAATATAGGGGGGGCATGACTTCCCTGGATCTAGATGCTATTCCCCTATTGATGCAGGCCAGAATCCCATTGGCTTTTTTAGCAGCCGCATCACATTGTAGGCTCATGTTTAACTTGTTGTCCACGAGGACTCCAAGGTCTTTTTCGCACACACTGCTGTCAAGCCAGGCATCCCCCATTCTGTATCTTTGCATTCCATTTTTTCTGCCAAAGTGAAGTATCTTTCATTTGTCCCTGTTGAACTTCATTTTGTTATTTTCAGCCCATCTCTCTAGTCTGTCAAGATCATTTTGAATTCTGCTCCTGTCTTCTGGAGTGTTAGCTATCCCTCCCAGTTTGGTGTCATCTGCAAACTAGATGATCGTGCCTTCTAACCCTTTGTCTAAGTCGTTAATAAGATGTTGAACAAAACCGGGCCCAGGACAGAACCCTGCGGCACTCCACTTGTGACTTCTTTCTAAGATGAAGAAGATGCAATGGTGGGCACCCTTTGGGTTCATTCACTTAGCCATGAATCATTTTTCCCTATTTACTGTCTCAGCCAGAAAGAGCAGAGTCACACCTGTGCCTACTGCTCCTGTTGACCCTTCTCTAAGAAATATTTTCCCACCTTGGCATTTCTCCTTTCCATCTGTTTATACATAAAATGCCAGGACACATTCTAACCACTCTAACAACCACCATGTCAGGCTACACAGAGAAGCCATTGAAAGCCACAAGCATGTGGACGATTTCAACAGAAAGGGCAAAACCATGAACATGAACAAAATTGGCTGCCAGTATTAAAAATACTCTAAAATCAGGACAGTAAATAAAGAGGTAAGGCAAAGGTAAAGGTTTTCCCCTGACATTAAGTTCAGTTGTGACTGACTCTGGGGGTTGGTGCTCATCTCCATTTCTAAGCCGAAGAGCCGGCGTTGTCCGTAGACACCTCCAAGGTCATGTGGCCAATGGCATGACTACATCGAGCACCGTTACCTTCCCGCCGGAGCGGTACCTATTGATCTACTCACATTTGCATGTTTTTGAACTGCTAGGTTGGTAGGAGCTGGGGCTAACAGCGGGCACTCATTCCACTCCCGGGATTTGATCTTGGGACCTTTTGTTCCGCAAGTTCAGCAGCTCAGCGCTTTAACGCACTGTACCACCAGGGGCCTCGTAAATAAAGAACAACACTCAAAAACATGGGAATTTCAGACAAGAAACAATCGGCCAACAGGCAACAAAGGATTCCCCCAGGCAGGAAGCAGCCAAGCCTTGAGGCTGCAAGGCTGTTCAATACTAATCAAGGTGGCCAGTTACAATATTCACACCTGCCTTAAACAGACAAGAGTTCTTTCTCCCACCGTGGAAACGTCAGGAGAGAATGCTTCTGGAACATGGCCATACAGTCCGGAAAACTCACAGCAACCCAGTGATTCCAGCCATGAAAGCCTTCAACAACACTCTGACACATAGGACTCTTGTCACACCCTGGACTCTCCACAGATATATATTTACCTTCCTTGCCTAGTTTATCCATAGTTCTAGTTGGGCCCGGGCTGTGGCACAGGCTGGTGAGCAGCCAGCCAGCTGCAACAAATCACTCTGACCAAGAGGTCATGAGTTCGAGGCCAGCTCAGAGCCTATGTTTGTCTTGTCTTTGTTCTATGTTAAAGGCATTGAATGTTTGCCTTATATGTGTAATGTGATCCGCCCTGAGTCCCCTTGGGGGTGAGAAGGGTGGAATATAAATACTGTAAGTAAATAATAAATTATCCATGCCTCACAACCTCTGAGGATGCCTGCCATACATGTGGGCAAAACATCAGGAGAGAATGCTTCTGGAACATGGCCACACAGCCCGAAAGACATACAAGAACCCTGTGATCCTGGCCATGAAAGCCTTCGACAACACCCTGACACATACTTTTCCTTGGAGCGGGTCTGCTTCTGCATGTCACTCGTGCTTTCCCGGATCTAACGCCAAAACAGTAAGGTGCTGCGTGTTTTACAGGGTTCCCTGCGGGAATATAGGCTTCTCCTCGGACCCATTTTCACCAAAGCCAGGCAGGCAGGTTTTTTTTTTTTTCTTCGTGTCAGGAGCAACCGGAGTTGCTTCTGGAGTGAGAGAATTGGCCGCCTGCAAGGACGTTGCCCAAGGGACGCCCGGATGCTTTGATGTTTTACCATCCTTGTGGGAGGCTTCTCTCATGCCCCCGCATGGAGCTGGAGCTGATAGAGGGTAAAATTGTGATTAGTAGGAGAGAAGTTAGGCTGGCATCCTCTATAATAATAATAATAAAGGTAAAGGTTTCCCCCAATCGTGTCCGACTCTGGGGGTTGGTGCTCATCTCCATTTCTGTGTTTCAATAAATTTTTATTGTGGGCTTATATCTTACATAAAATACAGTGACAAATCCCATCTAAGACAAAGTTGAACATATAACCCCCTCCCACCCCGTGACAAAAAGAAAGAGAAAAGAAGAAAACTAAAAAAAAAAAAAACCCCACAAAACATAATCGTTAAAATTGACTTCCATCTATTATCTGGTGTTCTTAATATTACTTTCTTAACACATTCAATTCTATTCGGTATCTTCTTAAGATCAAACCATCTTTTAGCCTAAGGCTTATCTATCGCCCATTTTGCTCTAAAGAATGAATACAAGCCTACTATATTATCATCTTACAATTTTCATTTCTTAAGTAATCTTTAATTAGCTCCCAATTTGTCGCTTTTTTTGGTTTACCCTGTGTATTTGAAAGTAAAAATGTCAGTTTGTCCAAATTCATAATTTCAAGAATTTTAATGAACCAGGCATTTATATCTGGTCTGATTTTCGTTCTCTATTCTCTTGCATATATTAATCTTGCTGCCGTTGTTAGATAGCAAAATAGGATTTCTTTGTTTCTATCTTCCAAATCCAGCGTTCCTAGTAGCAGTATCTTGGGGTCTAGATTAATCTTAATTGACAGGATTTTTTGTATATTTTGGTGTATTTCTTTCCAGAACTCCTTAGCTTTCTTACAGGTCCACCAACAATGATAGTATGTGCCTTCCTGATCTCCGCATAAAGGTTTCCCCTGACGTTAAGTCCAGTCATGTCTGACTCTGGGGGTTGGGGCTCATCTCCATTTCTAAGCCGAAGAGCCAGCATTGTCTGTAGACACCTCCAAGGTTATGTGGCCAGCATGACTGCATGGAACACCGTTACCTTTATTTTTATACTCCACCACAATCTCCCTGAAGGGACTCAGGCGCTCATCCTCGCTCTCCCCGGGTGGGATTCGAACCTGGCAGCCTTCAGGTCAGCAACCCAACCTTCAAGTCACAAGGCTTTTATCCCCTAGGCCACCGGAGGCTCCAGGCAGGCAGTAACGTCGCTTTATTTTGTGTGTCCGCCTTGGTCCAAACAATCAAGTGTCGCTGTAGCTTTCCAAGGAGGAAGGCGGTTCTCTGGCGCCGCCCAGTGGAGGCTCGGGGAACGACCTTAGACGGGGATCAATGGAGGGAGGGCGGGAGGGCGGGGAGGGGTCTTTCCTAACGTTTGTGTTCTGCAAATGGATGGAGAAATATCCCATCCCATGGCCAGCCCCTTCTGCATAAACCAAAACTTTGGAGATAGAAAGAAACTCGAACAGAAGCTCTCTCTTCTAAAAAAAGGCCTTTCAACGAGGAAAGGCTTGACGACGAACACGGAGAAGCTGGTCTTGGTCAGCATCTCCCTGTCTGTCCCTGACTCTATCCTGGGCGAGTCTTAGGGTCGATTCAGCCTTCGTGATGGGCCCAGTGCAAGCCAACCCCCTCCAGCACTTCCTTCCCTTGGATGCACCCTCCCTCCCTCCATTTCTCCTTCCTTCCCTCCCTCCCGAGCCCCCAGCTGCTTCTTACTCCCCATTTCGGAGCCCGGCGCAGCGATGGGCGCGCTGTGACTCATGCCTGCGTCGCAAGAGATCAGCCGACGAGGATTCACGCTTCGGAGGAAGCCAAGCCAAGCCCGAGCACCGGGAAAAGAGGGGAGGGGTGCCTGTGGGGGCTGGAGGCGAGGAAAGGGTCACCTCGAATTACATCCCAGGCCTCCCTTCGTGTCCCGACGTCGTTCGCGGCGGACTTTATAAGCGCCAAGCCTTTCCTTCATCCCAGCCTGGCAGGGATTTCTCCACTTTCTGCCTCTCTGGGACTGACTCTGGCACTCAGCGCTGTTCTGCCCTTTCGGCCGGTAAGGATGTCCTTTTTCCTTCTAAGGATGAAACCCATTGTTCTTCTTTTCCCCTGAGACTTGTGTTTTTAGGAGAAAGTATGACTTTGCCTTGGAAATATCACAAAACAGAGGGCATTTGGAGCTGGAAATGGGACTAACCTGTAACTTCGCTTCCAGCTGCGCTCTCAACTTTAAACGGTTAGAATGTATGCTTTTCAGATTATGGTCTGTAAATTGTTGTTACTGCTGCTGTTGTTGTTATAACATCAATGTTATCATCAGTTTTATTGGAACTGTACACCACAGAGTTGGCAGCATGTGTATATCTGAGGAGATCCACCCCATACTTTCTACTGGAAAATGTTCTCTTGCTAAAAATAATAATATATTTTGTTGTATGTCTTTCGGGCTGTGTGGCCATGTTCCAGAAGCATTCTCTCCTGACGTTTCGCCCACATCTATCTATCCTCACAACCTCTGAGGATGCCTGCCATAGATGTGGGCGAAACGTCAGGAGAGAATGCTTCTGGAACATGGCCACACAGCCCGAAAGGCATACAATAACCCTGTGATCCCGGCCATGAAAGCCTTCGACAACACATAATATATTTTCTTTCGTGTCAGGAGCAACTTGAGTCGCTTCTGGTGAGTTGGCAGCATGTGTGTATCTGAGGAGATCCACCCCATACTTTCTACTGTAAAATGTTCTCTTACTAATAATAATATTTCTTTTTCGTGTCAGGAGCAACTTGAGTCGCTTCTGGAGTGAGAGAATTGGCCGTCTGCAAGGACGTTGCCCAGGGGACGCCCGGATGTTTTGATGTTTTTACCTTGCTTGTGGGAGGCTTCTCTCATGTCCCCACATGGAGCTGGAGCTGAAAGAGGGAGCTCATCCTCACTCTCCCCGGGTGGGATTCGAACTTGGCAGCTTTCAGGTCAGCAACCCAACCTTCAAGTCACAGGCTTTTATCCCCTAGGCCACCGGAAGCTCCTATTCCGGTCATGAAAGCCACAACACAATGACAATAAAGTTATTCTATTCTATTCAATGGACGTAGCTGCCCAACCTTCAAGTCACGAGGCTTTAGTCCACTACGCCATTGGGGGGCTCCATAATAATAATAATAATAATAATAATAATAATAATAATAATAATAATAATAATAATAATAATAATGATGATGATGATGATGATGACTCGGTCCACCGAACTCCAGCTTGCTAGAAGAAACAAACAGGGGGGGGGGGGAATGGAGAGAGAGAGAAATATTGGTTGCTGCGAATTTTCCGGGCTGTATGGCCATGTTCCAGAAGCATCCTCTCCTGACCTTTCGCCTGCATCTATGGCAGGCATCGTCAGACGTTGTGAGGTATATTGGAAACTAGAGAAGTGAGGTTTATATATCTGTGGAAAGTCCAGGATGGGAGAAAGAACTCTTGTCTGTTGGAGGCAAGTGTGAATGTTTCCTGTCTGGAATTCCCCCTTTTTAGTGTTGTTTTTTATTTACTGTCCTGTTTTTAGAGTGTAGCCAGATTTTGTTCATTTTCACATGCTGGACCACTTTAACAACCACCATGTCAGACTACTCTGAGAAGCCATTGGAATCCACAAGCATGTGGGCAATTTCCACAGAAAGGAGGAAACCATGAAACTGAACAAAATCTGGGTGCCAGTATTTTAAAAAACTCTAAAAACAGAACAGTAAATAACGAACAACACTCAGAAGACAGGGGAATTCCAGACAGGAAACAATCAGGGCCAGCTAACACCTCCCAACAAAGGATTCCCTCAGGCAGGAATCAGCCAGGCCTTGAAGCTGAAATGCTATTCAATGCTAATCAAGGTGACCAATTGAAACATTCACCCTTGCCTCAAGCAGACAAGAGCTCTTCCTCCCAGCCTGGACCTTCGACAAATATATAAACCCCACTTAATGCCTAGTTTCCACTATACCTCTGAGGATGCCTGCCATAGATGTAGGCGAAACGTCCGGAGAGAATGCTTCTGGAATATAGCTATACAGCCCGCAAAGCTCACGGCAAGGTTGTCATTGGTATGTCATCAATTTTAATCATCGGTTTTATTGGAACTGTGCACCACAGTGTTGGCAGCATGTGTGTATCTGAGGAGATCCACTCCATACCTTCTACTGTATAATGTTTTCTTAATAATAATAATAATAATAATAATAATAATAATAATAATAATAATAATAATAATAATAATAGAGCCTCCGGTGGCATAGTGGACTAAAGCCTCGTGACTTGAAGGTTGGGTTGCTGACCTGAAAGCTGCCAGGTTCGAATCCTACCCAGGGAGATCGTGGATGAGCTCCCTCTATCAGCTCCAGCTCCAGCTCTATGCGGGGACATGCGAGAAGCCTCCCACAAGGATGGTAAAAAGGTAAAGGTTTCCCCTGAGGCTAAGTCCAGTAGGAGCCCCGGTGGCGAAGTGTGTTAAAGCACTGAGCTGCTGAACTTGCAGACCGAAAGGTCCCAGGTTCAAACCCCGGGAGCGGTGTGAGCGGCCGCTGTTAGCTCCAGCTTTTGCCAACCTAGCAGTTCGAAAACATGCCAATGTGAGTAGATCAATAGGTACCGCTCCGGCGGGAAGGTAACAGAGCTCCATGCAGTCATGCCGGCCACATGACCTTGGAGGTGTCGCCGGCTCTTCAGCTTAGAAATGGACATGAGTACCAACCCCCAGAGTCAGACATGACTGGACATAACGTCAGGGGAAGACCTTTACCTACCTTTACCTAAGTCCATATCCATATTGATCATATCCTCAGCTGCTGTAAAAAAAATCGCACAGACAGACTACAAACAGAGGCACAACTATGTGGCCCAAATGATTCATTGGAACTTATGCCTCAAGTACCACCTGCCAGCAGTAAAGAACTGGTGGGATCACAAACCTGCAAAAGTATTGGAAAATGAGCACGCAAAGATACTGTGGAACTTCCGAATCCAGACTGACAAAGTTCTGGAACACAACACACCAGACATCACAGTTGTGGAAAAGAAAAAGGTTTGGATCATTGATGTTGCCATCCCAGGTGACAGTCGCATTGACGAAAAACAACAGGAAAAACTCAGCTGCTATCAGGACCTCAAGACTGAACTTCAAAGACTCTGGCAGAAACCAGTGGTGATGGGCACACTGGGTGTTGTGCCAAAACATCTCAGCCGGCATTTGGAAACAATAGACATTGACAAAATTACGATCTGCCAATGCAAAAGGCCACCCTACTGGGATCTGCACGCATCATCCGAAAATACATCACACAGTCCTAGACACTTGGGAAGTGTTCGACTTGTGATTTTGTGATACAAAATCCAGCATATCTATCTTGTTTGCTGTGTCATAATAAAATAATATAATGATTCGCCCAACTCCAGTTGGCCAGAACACACGTAAACAGAGAGAAATGGTTTTAAATTCCAGAATGTATTTGTTGACAGGGAAGCTTTTCTCCCATGGAATGATGCCCCTCTGGGCCTTTCCTTGCCTTTCTCCCTCCTCGCGAGAGAAAGAGCCTGGAGGGAAAGGCAGCGTGGCGTGGACGAGTCAACTAATCATAATGGAGAAGATTGTCTCTCCAAAGCTGTGGCCACGCCGTGCTTGGAGGAATAGTCTGGACAGGAGGCGCAGCAGAGCGTCGCCTCGGAGCTGGAGAATGCAAAAGCGCCAAGGTTCACCGTGGCCTGGGCTCATGCTCCCCCAACCCCGCACCCTCCGCCTTTCCTTCTCTCCCTCTGGGCACCCGAACTGGTGTGGACTGGGCAGGGCCTGTGTTGGTCTTCCTCCGCATTCCTGAATCCCACCGAAGAGGCGATATGTGTCGCCTCCTCATAAATCCCGGAGAGGAAAGGCAGGCAACTAATCTGGACCAACCATCCATCCCCTAAACCTGTCCGACATCCCATTCTTTCCACCCGAATGATCGGTCTTGCTCGGGGATGTCATCTTTCTCAACAACAACAGAATTTCCACAGAAAGGAGGAAACCATGAAAATGAACCGGTGTTAAAAGAACTCTAAAACCAGGACGCTGAACAAAGAACAACACTCTGAAAACAAGGGGAATGCCAGACGTGAAACAATCCGGGCCAGCTAACACCTCCCAACAAAGGAACCTCAGGTGGCCTAGGGGATAAAAACCTCCTGACTTGAAGGTTGGGTTGCTGACCTGAAAGCTGCCAGGTTCGAATCCCACCCGGGGTGAGTGAGGATGAGCTCCCTCTATCAGCTCCAGCTCCATGCGGGGACATGAGAGAAGCCTCCCACAAGGATGGTAAACATCAAAACATCCGGGCCGTCTCCTGGGTAACGTCCTCGCAGACGGCCAATTCTCTCACTCCAGAAGCAACTCCGGTTGCTCCTGACACGTTCCTCACGTCCTCCCTTTCTGTCCCAAACTGACAACCAGCCATAAACAGAGTACTCTATGCCATCCTGGAAGCCAGATAATGATGATGATGATGATATAATGTATACAATAATAAAATACAATAATACAAAGTTTTGAAAAGCGGTGACAGCTACATCCATTGGTTGCTCCTGACACGAAAAAATATTATTATTATTATTATTATTAGTAAGAAAATTTTTTACAGTAGAAAGTATGGAGTGGATCTCCTCTGATATACACATGCTGCCAACATTGTGGTGTACAGTTCCAATAAAACTGATGATAAAAAATTTTCCTGACACGGAAAAAAAAAGGATTCCCTCAGGCAGGAAGCAGCCAGGCTTTGAAGCTGCAAAGGTGAATTCAGGCAGACAAGGGTTCTTTCTCCCACCCTGGACCTTCCACAGATGTATAAACCTCCCTTGCCTAGTTTCCAACACACCTCACAACAGGGTTGTTGTATGTTTTCCGGGCTGTATGGCCATGTTCTAGAAGTATTCTCTCCTGACGTTTAGCCCACATCTATGGCAGGTATCCTCAGAGGTTGTGAGGTATGGAGAAACTAAGCAAGGAACGTTTATATATACAGTAGAGTCTCACTTATCCAAGCTAAACGGGCCGGCAGAAGCTTGGATAAGCGAATATCTTGGATAATAAGGAGGGATTGAGGAAAAGCCTATTAAACATCAAATTAGGTTATGATTTTACAAATTAAGCAGCAAAACATCATGTTTTACAACAAATTTGACAGAAAAAACAGTTCAATATGCAGTAATGTTATCTTGTAATTACTGTATTTACAAATTTAGCACCAAAATATCACGATATATTGAAAACATTGACTACAAAAATGTGTTGGATAATCTAGAAACTTGGATAAGCGAGCCTTGGATTAGTGAGACTCTACCGTACTGTATTTACGAATTTAGCACCAAAATACCACGATATATTGAAAACATTGACTACAAATGACACAGCTGGGCTGTGGCGCAGGCTGTTGAGCAACTAGCTGCAACAAATCACTCTGACCAAGAGGTCACGAGTTCGAGGCCAGCTCGGAGCCCCGTGTTTGTCTTGTCTTTGTTCTATGTTAAAGGCATTGAATGTTGCCTTATATGTGTAATGTGATCCGCCCTGAGTCCCCTTGGGGTGAGAAGGGCGGAATATAAATACTGTAAATAATAAATAAATAAATACAGTAGAGTCTCACTTATCTAACGTTCTGGTTTATCCAACGCGTCTTTGTAGTCAATGTTTTCAAAATATCATGTTATTTTGGTGCTAAATTCGTAAATACAGTAATTACAACATAACATTACTGCGTATTGAACTACTTTTTCTGTCAAATTTGTTGTATAACATGATGTTTTGATGCTTAATTGGTAAAATCATAACCTAATTTGATGTTTAATAGACATTTCCTTAATGCCTCCTTATTATCCAAGATATTCGCTTCTCCAAGGTTCTGCCGGCCCATTTATGTTGGATAAGTGAGACTCTACTGTATATTGAAAACATTGACTACAAAAATGTGTTGGATAATCCAGAAGCTTGGATAAGCGAGGCTTGGATAAGTGAGACTCTACTGTATCTGTGGAAAGTCCAGGGTGAGAAAAGAACTGGGTTGTTGTATGTTTTTCGGGCTGTGTGGCCATGTTCCAGAAGTATTCTCTCCTGACGTTTCGCTCACATCTATGGCAGGCATCCTCAGAGGCTGTGTGGCATGGAAGAACTCTTTGTCAGTTGGAAGCCAGTGTGAATGTTGTAGTGAATCAGCTTAATCAGCATTGAATAGCTTCATCTCCGGGATTCTTCCTGCCTGGGGACGCCTGCCATAGATGTGGGTGAAACGTCAGGAGAGAATGCTTCTGGAACATGGAAAATTCACAGCAACCGAACAACAACACAACATACTGAACACACCCCCTTGCTCTCATGGTTCCTATTGTCTGGCCTATTGTTCTCCGGGGACGTGGCTTTGTCCCCTCGGGGCGTGGAAGCCATGCTGAGGAGTTCCGCCAGAGGTGCCTTTCCACCTTTTCCTCTCTTTTCCTCCTCCATTCCTCTCCTCTTCTTCTCCCTCTTCCTCGCATCTCTCCTCCTCCTCTTCCTCTTCCTCTTTTTCACCATCTTTCTCCCCCTCCCTTCTCTTCCCTCAGAGTTACAGGGTGAGAGAGAGGCGTGATCCTCCTCCTCCTCCTCCTCGCCGCCAGCTCTGTCCAGACAGCCTTCCTTTCCTTCCCTTTCCCGCCTCTCGAAGCGTCGCCTCAGAAAACCCATCGAGGCGCCCTCCGTCCTCTCTTCCTCCTCCTCCTCCTCCCGCCCTCCCTCCGTCCGCGGCGCTTTTGTCTGGCATTTTGAAAAAGACAAGGCGAGAGGAAAAGGGTGGGAAAGGGGGGAAGGAAGGTTCTCCTATCTCCTTATCTTCGTGCCCCAGCCCCATCCTCGCCTTTGGCCGCCGCTTCCCCCCGAAGGCTTCTCGGAGCCCGCTGTGTTCTTTCCTCCCGATACATCGCCTTTCCAACCCTCTCGCTTTGCTTTGCAGCCGCGCCTCCTCCTCCGCCTTGAGGGGCTCCTGGACGAAAGCGACGCCGGGCTCGGACTCGCCCGAGCCTCATGGCAGCCTCGGAGCCCCCCTCTGTCTCCGCCGCCGCCTCCGCCGCGGCCCAGGACCCCAACACCGCCGGCCTGCGACCCACAAGTAGGTCATTATGAGGGGAGGGGCAGGGGGCTTCGTTCCACCTTCGTTTCGCCCCGAACGCGCGACAAAAGGACGCGTCCTTGCACACCCCTTTCGGCGGGGGTCTCCCTGGGGCCCCATTGGAGGAAATCGGAGACAAACCTCCGAGATGAACCTCCGAGATGGACCTGATGCATGAGCTCAAGGCGGGAAGGGATGGGGAGGCGGAGAATACGGATCCCTATGGCTGATTCCTGATCGACTTGGGGTTGGAGCA
The DNA here is from genome assembly GCF_035594765.1 of Anolis carolinensis. Classification (NCBI taxonomy): domain Eukaryota; kingdom Metazoa; phylum Chordata; class Lepidosauria; order Squamata; family Anolidae; genus Anolis; species Anolis carolinensis. The sequence goes on along the minus strand of NC_085841.1, from coordinate 211,166,853 downwards.
TTCTTCAGTGTGGCAGAATCTGTCATTTCCTAACAAGGAAAATAAAAGAGCTTGGAACGAAGGGAGAGGAAGCTGCGAATGGAAGCTGCAGGGCCGTAGCCAGAAAAAAAATTCGGGGGGTGGGGGTGTTGAACTCCTGACCCACCCGTTCAGACCTGTCAATATCTGCTTGAGATAGTGATAGAGAAGTCTCATAGACTTAGCATAGGAGCCTCCGATGGCCTAGGGGATAAAAGCCTCATGACTTGAAGGTTGGGTTGCTGACCTGAAGGCTGCCAGGTTCTAATCCCACCCGGGGAGAGAGCAGATGAGCTCCCTCTATCAGCTCCAGCTCCATGCGGGGACATGAGAGAAGCCTCCCACAAGGATGGTAAAACATCAAAACATCCGGGCGTCCCCTGGGTAACGTCCTTGCAGGCGGCCAATTCTCTCACTCCAGAAGCAACTCCGGTTGCTCCTGACACAAAAAAAAAATGGCTGGGATATGTTTTCGGGGCTGTCTGGCCATACTTCTAGAACATGGCCAGACAGCCCGGAAAACATACAACAAACCTTGCTGTGAGTTTTCCGGGCTGTATGGCCATGTTCCAGAAACCTACTCTCCTGACGTTTCACCCACATCCTTAGAGGTTGATAGGTGTTGGAAATTAGGCAAGTGGGGTTTATATATCTGTGGAAGGTCCAGGGTGGGAGAAAGAGCTCTTGTCTGTTTAAGGCAGGTGTTGTCAGGATGCAAAAGCCCAGCATTCACCTAACTGACCTTTTTACATCCCGCCAGAGGAGCCTTCGGTGGCCTAGGGGATAAAAGCCTGGTGACTTGAAGGTTGGGTTGCTGACCTGAAAACTGCCAGGTTCGAATCCCACCAGGGGAGAGTGTGGATGAGCTCCCTCTACCAGCTCCAGTTCCTTGCGGGGACATGAGAGAAGCCTCCCACAAGGATGGTAAAACATCAAAACATCCGGGCGTCCCCTGGGCAACGTCCTTGCAGACGGCCAATTCTCTCACTCCAGAAGCAACTCCGGTTGCTCCTGACAAAAAAAAAAAAATCCTGCCAGAACAATGGGGGTGGGAGAGAGCCAGGATGTGAAGAGCCAGGATGAGAAGAGCCAGGATGAGAAGAACCATTTGGCTGAAAAGACGGATTTATGACCTGCTCTGGTTTTCAACCATGGGAAAACAACTATTGACAGGGAGGTGTGAATGTGGAAGGGGGGAGGTGGGGGAAGCAGTAGGTTGATATACAGGAGGGCTGGTGGGAAAGAGGCAGTGCAAGCTTTGTGTTCATATTGGCAAGACGGATTCAATAAAGAGTTTCCATGGTACAGTAGAGTCTCACTTATCCAAGCCTCACTTATCCAAGCTTCTGGATTATCCAAGCCATTTTTGTAGTCAATGTTTTCAATACATCATGATATTTTGGTGCTAAATTCGTAAATACAGTAACATTACTGCGTATTGAACTGCTTTTTCTGTCAAATTTGTTGTAAAACATGATGTTTTGATGCTTAATTTGTAAAATCATAACCTAATTTGATGTTTAATCGGCTTTTCCTTAATCCCTCCTTATTATCCAAGATATTCGCTTATCCAAGCTTCTGCTGGCCCTAAGTGAGACTCTGGTACAGCTGTGTGAGCTTCGCATTGTGTCCTATCGTTTCCAAGGACTGACAGGTGTTAATGTTTCAAGTTCCCACCTTGATTAGATTTGCAGCTTCAACGTCTGGCTGCTTACTGCCTGGGGGAATCCTTTGTTAGGAGGTGTTAGCTGATTGTTTCTTGTTTCCTCTGTTTTTGAGTGTTGTTCTTTATTTGCTGTCCTAATTTTAGAATTTTTTAAAAATACTGATACCCAGATGATGTTCATTTTCATTGTTTTCTCCTTTATGTTGAGATTGTCCACACGCTTGTGGATTTCAGTGGCTTCTCTGTGTAGTCTAACATGGTTGTTATGACAGTGGTCCAGCATTTCTGTGTTCTCAAACAATATGCTTGGTTCGCCAAGTGCTCTGCTCTGGCTGACTTCTCTGGTTGTGTTAGTCTGCAGTGCCTCTCGTGTTCCTTGATTCGTGAAGCCAGACTGCCTGGCCCTCTTTGGGGTGGACTTAATGGAAGAGAGAGGAGCCTGAGACTCAGGTTTAGTGCCTGGGCTCAGACCATTTTGGCAGACGCTCTGGAACAAACCCTCCAGAACAACAACAAAAAGACAATCCGGGGAGGAGTGCGGTGCAATAAATAGGGCGGCAGAGCCACGGGCGACAAAGACACGGAGGAGGGTGGGTGCGTGGGGTGGGGGACGGCAAGGAGGAAGGGGAAACGTCTCCCATCTCTCTCCCTTTTGGCCCGGGCTTGTGAAGCGTGAAGATCTTGCCCAACATGACTGGCGGCGGCGATGTTTCCTTCTTCTCCATCAAACGAAAAGACCGCCTTCCTTTTATGTCGCCTCCTTAGGGTGGCTTCTCCTCCCCGCTTCTAAAAACAAATATAAATGTAATAGGAGGCGTTTTACGAATGGGAATTCTTCTGATTGTTGTATGTTTTCCGGGCTGTATGGCCATGTTCCAGAAGCATTCTCTCCTGACGTTTCACCCACATCCTCAGAGGTTGAGAGCTTTTTCGTTTTGTTTGTTTTCCAAACACTGGAAGTGTGTGGTGGGTGTATTGACGTTCGTGAAAAGGGTCCCATCAAAGGAATGCGCCGGCGGAAGGGAAATAATTTATCACAAGAAGGGGCGCGTTTTTCTCCCGCGCTCGCGCCACCGCTGCCTATTGTTTCCCGACGGGCGGCGCGTGCGCGTGCACGAGCCTTGCCTTGCCTTTCCCTTTCCTTCCTTTCTCCTTCCTTCCTCCTTTTCCGTCCTTCCATACATCTGCCGCTCATCTCTCCACCTCCTTCCTTATGTCCTCTCCACGTCCTTTCTGTCCACCCCTGTCACCTGACTCAACCTCCACCTCTTCTCCTTCTTCTGGCCCTGCTACTCCCGACCCTTGCTCCTTTCCGCGCGCTGCATCTGCACCGTGGAACGAATGCGGTTCGACACCACTTTGAAATTGCCATGGCTCCATGCTGTGGAACCCTGAGATTTGCAGCTTGAGCCAGGATCCGCCTTCGCCACTCGTTCACCTGTCTCTGGTGGCCTAGGGAATAAAAGCCTTGTGACTTGAAGGTTGGGTTGCTGACCTGAAGGCTGCCAGGTTCGAATCCCACCCGGGGAGAGTGCGGATGAGCTCCCTCTATCAGCTCCAGCTCCATGCGGGGACATGAGAGAAGCCTCCCACAAGGATGGTAAAAACATCAAAACATCTGGGCGTCCCCTGGGCAACGTCCTTGCAGATGGCCAATTCTCTCACTCCAGAAGCAACTCCAGTTGCTCCTGACACAAAAAAAAACCTCTCTTATTTCATCTCTCTTTTCAGTGGGAAAGGGTGTCAAACTGCCTTAATTGTACAATGCAGACACATTCTCACTTTGTCTTGTCGGAGGCTTTCGTGGCCAGAATCACTGGGTTGCTGTGAATTTCCCGGGCTGTATGGCCATGTTCCAGAAGCATTCTCTCCTGATGTTTCGTCCACATCTATGACAAGCAACCTCAGAGGTTGCGAGGCCTGTTGGAAACTAGACAAGGGGGATGGAGTGTCCAGGGTGGGAGAAAGAACTCTTGTCTATATGTTGTAATTATTCACATTGATTAGCATTGAAAAGCCTCGCAGCTTCAAGGCCTGGCTTCTTCCTGCCTGGCGGAATCCGTTGTTGGGAGGTGTTAATGAACAAGATCTGGCTACCAGTACAGTAGAGTCTCACTTATCCAAGCTAAACGGGCCGGCAGAAGCTTGGATTAGCGAATATCTTGGATAATAAGGAGGGATTAAGGAAAAGCCTATTTTTAAAAAATATATTTTTATTGATATTATCTTATATTTCATGTTGTGAGTATATTACACATTTAATACAAACGTTCATACCTACACAACATTAATCTATTATCACATTTCTCCGTCCTCTTCCCTTCTATATTGTCTACTCACATATCTAATATATCATCGTTCTATTTATTCTTTTTTTTCCCCCATCCCTGTGGTATGGGGTAGGGGTGGGGGGAAGGGAGGGGAGAGGGGGAAGGAAAAGCCCATTAAACATCAATTTAGGTTATGATTTTACAAATTAAGCACCAAAGCATCATATTATACAACAAATTTGACAGAAAAAGTAGTTCAATACGCAGTAATCTTATGTTGTAACTACTGTATTTATGAATTTAGCACCAAAATATCACAATATATTGAAAACATTGACTACAAAAATGCGTTGGATAATCCAGAAGCTTGGATAAGTGAGACTCTACTGTACTGTATTTATGAATTTAGCACCTAAATATCACGATACATTGAAAATATTGACTACAAAAATGGCTTGGATAATCCAGAAGCTTGGATAAGCGAGGCTTGGATAAGTGAGACTCTACTGTATTTAAAAAACCTCTAAAATCGGGACAGTAAATAAAGAGCAACACTCAGAAAACGGAAATTCCAGACATGAAACAATCAGGGCCAGCTAACATCTCCCAACAAAGCATTCCCCCAGGCAGTAAACAGCCAGACCTTGAAGCTGCAAGGCTATTCAATGCTAATCAAGGTGGTCAATTTGCAACATTCGCACCTGTCTCAAACAGACAAGAGTTCTTTCTCCCACCCGGAACCTTCCGCAGATATATAAATCCCACTTGCCAAGTTTCCAACAAATCTCTGAGGATACTTGCCATAGATGCAGCCAAAACGTCAGGACAGAATGCTTCTGTAACATACCCATACAGCCCGGACAACTCACAGCAGCACATTCAACACATTCTCACTTGTAGCCGGATTCCCGTTCCAAAGGGGTTTAATCCTCTCCTTCAGCGCGCCCTCTGCAGGGCATCCAGAGGAGGAGAAAAGAGACACATCAGGCTGGAGGCGGGGCCAAAGCGAGACCCGCCCACTTCTCCCCAGGCCCCGCCCACAAGGTTATGATAAAGGTCCTGGCGGCCCCTTTGCCTCAGGGCGGCGTTAACCCCACTTGAGCTGCCATGGCTCAATGCTAGGAAATCCTGGGAGGTGTAGCTTTCATAGTCTTTCTGTCACCTTCTCTGCCAAATTTGGCTGGTGACTCACCAAACTACAAATCCCAGGATCCTATAGCATTGAGCCTTGCTCATTAAAGTGGTGTTGAACTGCATTAATATTGTAGCGTAGGTGCACTCAAAGACCTTTTTCGGCTGCTGAGCTCCTAAGAGATTCTTCTTGTGTGTTTCCCTGATTGGAAGGGATATTTAATCCTCCCCCCCCCCCCCCCGATATTTCTCACTCATAGAAGGATTTCAACAGAAAGGAGGAAACTGAACTAAATGTGGCTTCCAATATTAGAAAAATATCAGGAGAATAAATAAAGAACACTTCTCAGAAAACAGAGGAATTCCAGACAGGAAACAATCAGGCCAGCTAACACCTCCCAACAAAGGATTCCCCCAGGTAGAAAGCAGCCAGACCTTGAAGCTGAAAGGCCAATCAAGGTGGGCAATTGAAACAATCACACTTGCCTCAAACAGTCAAGAATAGGGTTGTTGTATATCTTTCGGGCTGTGTGGCCATGTTGCAGATGTATTATCTCCTGACGTTTCGCCCACATCTATGGCAGGCATCCTCAGAGGTTGTGAGATATGGATAAACTAGGCAAGGAAAGGAAAAAATACATATCTGTGGAGAGTCCAGGGTGTGGCAAGAGTCCTTTGTCACTGGGAAGCCAGCTTTAATGTTTCAGTTAATCACCCTAATTAGCATTGGAAAGGTTTTGTCTCTTGCCTGGGGGGCATCCCAGGGTGGGAGAATACTTTCTGCAGTAGAGTCTCACTTATCCAACACTCGCTTATCCAACGTTCTGGATTATCCAACGCATTTTTGTAGTCAATGTTTTCAATGCATTGTGATATTTTGGTGCTAAATTCGTACATACAGTAATTACTACATAGCATTAATGTACAATGAACTACTTTTTCTGTCAAATTTGTTGTATTAACATGATGTTTTGGTGCTTAATTTGTAAAATCATAACCTATTTTGATGTTTAATAGGCTTTTTCTTAATCTCTCCTTATTATCCAACATATTCGCTTATCCAACGTTCTGCTGCCCCCGTTATTTATTATTTATTTATTTACAGCATTTATATTCCGCCCTTCTCACCCCGAAGGGGACTCAGGGTGGATCACATTACACATATAGGCAAACATTCAATGCCTTTTAACATAGAACAAAGACAAGACAACCATAGGCTCCGAGTGGGCCTCGAACTCATGACCTCCTGGTCAGAGTGATTCATTGCAGCTGGTTACAGCTGGCTTGCTCTCCAGCCTGCGCCACAGCCCCAGCCCAGTTTCCGGTATACCTTGCAACCTCTGAGGATGCCTGCCTTAGATGCAGGCGAAACGTCAGGAAAGAATGCTTCTGGAACATGGCCATACAGGCCGGAAAACTCACAGCAACCCACTCACAGAAGACTCCAGAAGTCCTCCCATTTCTTTGTCTTACTCATTTCCTTCTGGTATGTGGGTGTGTTTTTAACCCTGGCAAATTTCCTATTAATTCCGCAAGGTATTTCCCATACAGATGGTTTGGGTTTCAAATATTATTATTATTTTTAAGGAGCCCCCAGATGGCGTAGTGGACTAAGTGACTTGAAGGTTGGGTTGCTGACCTGAAAGCTGCCAGGTTCGAATCCAACCTGGGGAGAGTGTGGATGAGCTCCCTCTATCAGCTCCAGCTCCATGCGGGGACATGAGAGAAGCCTCCCACAAGGATGGTAAAAACATCAAAACATCCGGGCGTCCCCTGGGCAACGTCCTTGCAGACGGCCAATTCTCTCACTCCAGAAGCAACTCCGGTTGCTCCTGACACGAAAAAAAAATTATTTTTAAAACAGAAAGGAAGGAAGAAACCTAGCTCTGTGCTGTTTCAGCGCCTTGGCTTTGAGGGGGAAAATCTTCCCGAATTTAGTGGGACTTTAATATCCTTAAGCGGCAGCCTCACTCAACATTTCCCCTTCGCTTCGCTTCCAAGAGCCTTTGGCTCCGCTGGGAAATGAAGTCTCGGTCCCGTCCTTTTAAGAAATGGCAGGCATTCTCAGAGGTTGTGAAGTATATTGGGTGCATCTACGCTGTGGAATTAGTGCAGTTTGATACTGCTTTAACTCAGTGCTATGGAATAACAGGGGTTGGAGTTTGGTGAGGCATCAACAAAGCTTACAAAGCCACAGCATTGAGCCGTGGGGGTGAAAATGGTGTCAACCCGCATTCATTCTCCAGAGCAGCCTAAGCAGCAGCCGAGTTCGGCTCCCTCCAGGAGGGGCTTCAGAGACCCGCCTCCCCGGCTCCTGGATCCGTCTGCAACCCAACCATGCAAGTCCGATCATCTAGTCAAATACTATTTTTCACCCAATTAATTCCTGAACTCTTCCCTGACCCCATTTCATGCCAGTTTATTTTAAGCTGCCACTCTCCTGGAGCAGCGCCAATAAATTACTCGGAGATTGTCAGCTCTCTCTCTGTTTCTCAGCTGGTCTCTTCCCCCTTTTGCCCGCCCTCTCATCCTGGTCGGATTGGTTTATCTGCGGCTGCATCTACACCGCCAGAAAATGCAGTTCGGAAGTGCATTATATGATGAGTGTAGACCCCCCTGCATATTATGGGGATCTACGCTGATTATATAATGCAGCATTATGTGGCAGTGTAGATCCAGCCTCTCTTGTAATTATAATGGAAGAAAACACTTCACAATGGAAAAAGAAAATGAAGGAAAACTGCCATTTCTAAATGTCCTAGTTATCCGCAAACTCAATAAATAATTGAGCCACACAATGTACAGAAAACCTACACGCTGATAGATACTTACATAAAACTCCAACCAGCACCCAAGTCAAAAGAAGCACAGTTTTGTTTTGTTTTTTCCGTGTCAGGAGCAACCTGAGTTGCTTCTGGAGTGAGAGAACTGGCTGTCTGCAAGGACGTTACCCAGGGGACGCCGGGATGTTTTGATGTTATTTATTTATTATTTACAGCATTTATATTCCGCCCTTCTCACCCCTAAGGGGACTCAGGGCGGATCACATTACACATATAGGCAAACATTCAATGCCTTTTAACATAGAACAAAGACAAGACAAACATAGGCTCCAAGCGGGCCTCGAACTCATGACCTCCTGATCAGAGTGATTCATTGCAGTGATTCATTGCAGCTGCTCTCCAGCCTGCGCCACAGCCCGAACCCGAGATGTTTTACCATCCTTGTGGGAGGTTTCTCTCATGTCCCTGCATGGAGCTGGAGCTGATAGAGGGAGCTCATCTGCGCTCTCCCCGGGTGAGATTCGAACCTGGCAGCCTTCAGGTCAGCAACCCAACCTTCAAGTCACAAGGCTTTTATCCCCTAGGCCACCGGAGGCTCCAAGAAGCACAGTTAAAGCCCTGGCAGATCGTGAAAAAAGAATCTGCGAACTCCACCTCCTCCAAGGGGAAAGGAACCACCTAAACTGGGCTGGACAGGCCAACAGATATCAGAAGAGCGGCAAGGCCAAGAACAAGCCAAGAGAGTAAAGACAAAGATCCACCCAGAGGAAAATGTTCTTCCCATACATCACTGACCGCATAGGGAAGCTGATGAAGAAACACAACCTACAAACTATCTACAGAACCAATGAGAAAATGCAAAGGACAAGAGGGATCCTCTCACCTCTGCAGGAGTCTACCGGATACCATGCAGCTGTGGACAAGTCTGCACAGGGACCACCAAACATTGCCCAAACATGAATCAAGGAACATGAAAGGCACTGCAGACTAATTCAACCAGAGAAATCAGCCATAGCAGAGCACTTGATGAACCAACCTGGACACAGCATATTATTTGAGGACACAGAAATGCTGGACCACTCTTACAACCACCATGTCAGACTACTCAGAGAAGCCATTGAAATCCACAAGCATGTGGACAACTTCAACAGAAAGGAGGAAACCACGAAAATAAACAAAATCTATCTACCAGTATTTAAAAACTCTAAAATCACGACAGTCATTAAACAACACCACTCAAAAAACAGAGGAATTCCAGACATAAATCAATCAGGGCTAGTTAACACCTCCCAACAAAGGATTCCCCCAGGCAAGAAGCAGCCAGGTTTTGAAGCTGCAAGGCTATTCAATGCTAATCAAGCTGCCCAATTGCACCATTCACACTTGCCTCCAACAGACAAGAGTTCTTTCTCCCACCTCACTTCTCTAGTTTCTAACAAACCTCACAACCTCTGAGGATGCCTGCCATTGAAGTGAGTGAAACGTCAGGAGAGAATGCTTCTGGAACATGGCCATACAGCCCGGAAAACTCACAGTGATTCCGGTCATGAAAGCCTTCTACAAAACAATGAGAATAAAGTTATTCTATTCTATGGACGTAGCTGTCACCGCTTTTCAAGATTGTGTATTATTGTATTGTATTATTGTATACATTATATCATCATCATTATCTGGCTTCCAGGATGGCATAGAGTACTCTGTTTATGGCTGGTTGTCACTTTGGGGCAGAAAGGGAGGACGTGAGGATATCCGATCCCAAATCCCCAATTTTTTTTTTCGTGTCAGGAGCAACCGGAGTTGCTTCTGGAGTGAGAGAATTGGCCGTCTGCAAGGACGTTGCCCAGGGGACGCCCGGATGTTTTGATGTTTTACCATCCTTGTGGGAGGCTTTGCTCATGTCCCCGCATGAAGCTGGAGCTGATAGAGGGAGCTCATCCGCACTCTCCCCTGGTGGGATTCGAACCTGGCAGCTTTCAGGTCAGCAACCCATCCTTCAAGTCAGGAGGTTTTTATCCCCTAGGCCACCGGAGGCGCCTATTCCGGTCAGGAAAGCCTTCCACAACACAATGACAATAAAGTTATTCTATTCTATTCAATGGACGTAGCTGTCACCGCTTTTCAAAACTTTGTATTATTGTATTGTATTATTGTATACATTATATCATCATCATTATCTGGCTTCCAGGATGGCATAGAGTACTCTGTTTATGGCTGGTTGTCACTTTGGGGCAGAAAGGGAGGACGTGAGGATATCCGATCCCAAATCCCCAAATAATGGCCATCCAATACCTTGCAGGGCCACGTCAGACCTCCTTTGCAAACTCCACTAGTACCCATGCCACACATTTTTAATCACCTGAGAATTGCGATGGTTCGAGATAGTGGTACTGTTTGTTTGTTGAAGAGGCATAATTCGAAGTCGTGGATTATAAATGTGTCTTTGCCCCCTGACTGTTCCTTTCTGCGGGATGTAACCCGTGTCTTTCCGTTCCTTTTAGCCTACGACACCTGGTGCGGTGTGGCCCATGGCTGCACGAAGAAGATCGGGCTCAAGATATGCGGTAAGTGGAAAGAGGAGAAGGAGGGACATTTCCTTCTGCCTTTTCTGTGTCTCTTATTTTCTCCTTCCAATCCCCGGCCGCTTCCTTGAATGATCTTGCTTGCTTGCTGGGCGGCTAAGCTTGGCTCACCAAGGAAAGTAGGGCACCGCTTTTATCTCCAGATAAGGGGAGTGGGGTGGCGGGAAGACTCCCCTCCCCTTCTCTCCCTATTTGGTGAGGCAGGTGCCATCAAATTCGTTAAGGGGATGAAGGGGGGGGGGGGGGCGGTCTCGCCTTCTCCCCGCTTGCCTCCGAGCGGCGTCGCTCTGGCGCCATCTGCTGGGCGGCAGCGGAACGGGCGGGAGGCTTTATTCTGGAGGAAAGAAAAGTTGGGTGGGTTTAATGGTGTCAGAGAATGAATGGCTCGGGTGGGCGCCAGGAGACGGGCGAGGAGTGCTTGCTTTATGGAGAGGGGATGCGAGGCTCCTAGGAAGCCTCTTTGTCAAGAGGACAGGCAGGGAGGGGCGCAATCAGACTGGCATAGGGAAGTCTGGGAGGTATTTTGCCAGGAGTGGGTTCATTTCAGGAGGAAAGAAGCAAACCCTGTCGCTTCCCTACCGCCTCCAGAAGAAAAACGTTATATAGAGAGAGATTTTTGACAACTGTCATGTCAGACGACACAGAGAAGCCATTGAAATCCACAAGCATGTGGACAACTTCAACAGAAAGGAGGAAATCATGAAAATGAACAAAATCTGGCTACCAGGATTACAAAACTCAAAAATCAGAACAGTGAATAGAAAGCAACTCTCCGAGGGCAGAGGAGCCCCAAGGGCGGCTAATGACTCTGAACAAAGGATGCCCCCTAGGCAAGAGACAAACCTTTCCAATGCTAATTAGGGTGATTAACTGAAACATTAGCGCTAGCTTCCAACTGACAAAGGACTCTTGTCACACCCTGGACTCTCTACAGATATATATTTACCTTCCTTGCCTAGTTTATCCATGCCTCACAACCTCTGAGGATGCCTGCCATAGATGTGGGCGAAACGTCAGGAGAGAATGCTTCTGGAACATGGCCACACAGCCCGAAAGACATACAACAATCCTGTGATCCCGGCCATGAAAGCCTTCGACAACACATTGAAAATGACACCTGTGTAGGTGTCGTTATGTATATATATATAAACGGATATATATATATATATATATATATATATATATATGTCGTAACTCCTTCAAGATCCAGATTTAACGTGTGTGTGTGTTGTGGTGTTGTGTGTGTGGCTGGCTGCTGGGCAACCGAAGCTGCCGGGGAGAGAAACAGGGAGGAGAGCCCTCTGCCTGCCGTCTCTCAGCCTTCTTTATCGGCCCAGAAAACACGGAGAGAGATGAACGACGGGCTTATTAAGGCGCCATCCGTCAGACTGAGGGAGGGAGGAGGCTGGCCACATCCTCTCCTCCTCCTCCTCCTCCGTACAATGTGCAACCCATTGCAAGGCCTTGGGGCCAATGGTGAGGAAGGATGGGGATCTGGCCTGAACTCCTCCTCCGCCGGGCGCCTCTCTCTGCTATAAATAGCTCCTGATCGGGACTTAATGGGCCATCCCGGTCCCTTCGGTGACGAGAGAGGGATGGGTTTCCGCACCGGCGTTTGAAGCGGAAACATCGAGGAGAGCCAAAGGCCCCGCTTCTGCTTCTTGTGACCCAAACCCACACCTTTTTCCTATCGAAACAAGCAAAGCCGAAAAGCTCAATACAGCCTCCCTGTCTGGATTAGATCGATAGTAGATCGATGGATAGATAGCTCCATAGATCAATGGATGGATAGGTAGTAGATGGCTGGGTGGCTAGATTGACAGATCCATAGATAGATAGTTTTATAGATAAATGGATGGATAGACACACTGACAGACAGATGGATGGGTGAGTGGATGGATGGATATAGATGGATAAATAGGGTTTGCTGCTGAGTTTTCCGGGCTGTATGGCCATGTTCCAGCATTCTCTCCTGACCTTTCGCCCACATCTATGGCAGGTATCCTCAGAGGTTGTGAGGTCTGCTGTAAGCTAGGCAAGTGGGGTATATATATCTGTGGCCAGTCCAGGATGGGAAAAAGAACTCTTGTCTGCCTGAGGCAAGTGCGAATGTTGCAACTGGCCACCTTGATTAGCATTGAATGGCCTTGTAGCTTTAAAGCTTGGGTGCTTCCTGCCTAGGGGAATCCTTTGTTAGGAGGTTAAATAGACAGTTTGATGGATAAATAGACAGATAATGGATTTGTGTTGTCGAAGGCTTTCATGGCCGGGATCACAGGGTTGTTGTATGTTTTCCGGGCTGTATGGCCATGTTCTAGAAGTATTCTCTCCTGACGTTTCGCCCACATAAAAGAATCCATCAGATAATCCATTTTCTCGAAGCTGAAGCGGATTTCTTCCTCCCCGTTTCTTCTTTGCCTGAGACGCGTGTTTATTATTCCAGAGTATTCCTCCGTAACTCGAAGGCCACATCCACACGAGCATATAATGCGTTATATAGTCAGTTCAAACAGCATTACAGGGACCTACGTCGACTGACCATATGCATTTCAAACTGCCTTATTTGGCAGTAAAGATTTCAGCAGAAATTTCCAAAGGAGTGGGAGTGGATACAGGAGACTTGAATGCGTAAACTCCATCATTTAATGCAGGTCGAACTGCAATATATAGGCAGCGTAGACTCATATAATGCAGTTTAACTGCACTGAACTGGATTATATAATTATATAATTATATAATTTAAGGAACCAGTACAGTAGAGTCTCACTTATAAACGGGCCGCAGTAATCCTATGTAGTAATTACTGTATTTACGAATTTAGCACCAAAATATCACAATGTATTGAAAACATTGACTACAAAAATGTGTTGGATAATCCAGAACGTTGGATAAGTGAGACTCTACTGTATTTCCAAAAAGTTGGCTCGATTACTACAGGAGCCACGGAGTAATAAAACCCAGGTCGTCTTGCTCCAACGGTTAGGTTTTGTAACCCTCTGGAAACCAAGGAGGAAATCATTTCAAGGCTTATCACGACCTCCACAAATCCGTTAAATGGCCGCCGTTTAGCCCGAATGATGTTATAATAACCCGACCTATAAACGTATTTCCTTTTTAATGGGGTTTAGTTTCGTTAGAGTCGCCTTTTGAGCTTTTTTGGGGGGAAGGGACGGGGGCAAGTCGTCCCAATGTTATACATTTACGCAACAAGAACAAGGCCCCTTCTAATTTCCATTTAAATTTGGGTGCACCCCTGGCTAGGCTCCTTTCCCCGTTTGAAACGAGGCGGAATAGGCAGTAAGGTCATTTCATGATATAATTTCCCAGACAGAAAAAGTGGTGTCAAACCGTATTAATTCTACAGTGTAGAGGCAGCATCTCCCTTTCTAAGGGACCATGTTGCTTCCTATGAGAACAATTCTCAGGCTTGGCATTATTTTTATTGCGGGGGAGGTGGGAAGACCAATCAGAATTAATTTTTTCACTGACGTCATAAAAGGCAGGCACAGCTTTATCCAATGAAGCTTCAGAGATGGTCGCAGGAGTTAACTGAGGGTGCATCAATACTAGAATTAATGTAGCTTGACGCCACTTTAACTGGCATGACTAAATGCGATGGAATCCTGGGATTTCTAGTTTGGCGAGGCACCAACATCTTTTGGCAAAGAAGGCCAAAGACCTTGTAAAAGTACAACTCCCATTGTTCCATAGCACATGATTCCATGGCAATCATAGTGGTGTCAAACTGAATTAATTCGATGGTGTAGATGTAGACTGGAGCCCCGGTGGTGAAGTGAGTTAAAGCACTGAGCTGGAGACCGAAAGGTCCCAGGTTCAATCCCCGGGAGCGGCGTGAGCGGCCGCTGTTAGCCCCAGCTCCTGCCAACCTAGCAGTTCAAAAACATGCAAATATGAGTAGATCAATAGGTACCGCTCCGGCGGGAAGGTAAGGGCGCTCCATGCAGTCATGCCGGCCACATGACCTTGGAGGTGTCTACAGACAACGCCGGATTTTCGGCTTAGAAATGGAGATGAGCACCAACCCCCAGAGTCAGACATGACTGGATTTAACGTCAGGGGAAAACCTTTACCTTTTTAGATGTAGACTGCGGCAATGCCATGCTTGGCTACAAGTAATTCCTACATTTCAAGCGACTTGCACTATATGGCCAGTCCTGTTCCTAGTCCTCATTGTACCAGCAATACATCTACTCCAACCTGCATACTTCAAATGGGCACCCACTCCCGTTTACATTTTCTAAAGAAAACAAATCTGCAGCTATTGTTTTCCCCAAGGCCTTTAAATCTCGCCTAGAAAATAATTGGCTTCCTTTTTTGTTTTGTTTTTTACAAAATGAGAGTCAGAGTCAGATCAAGTCGAAAATTACCTTCCAGGAGGGAGAGACAATCTACTGTAAAGTAATTGCCTAATTTGTACCTATTACTTCAACATGACGAAGATGCAGCAACCTGGTTAACTTTATTAGTTGAGGATTCCCAGATACACCATCCTTTGAGAAGCTCATTTTGGATCATGTTTCTTTTTAAATGCGAGAGAAAATCACCAGTCCATGGATTGCTGTGAGTTTTCTGGGCTGTATGGCCCTGTTCCAGAAGCATTCTCTCCTGACGTTTTGCCCAGATCTATGGCAGGCATCCTCAGAGGTTGTGAAGTATATTGGAAACTAGGCAAGTGGGGCTTATATATGTGAAGTGTCCAGGGTGGGAGAAAGAACTCTTGTCTATTGGAGGAAAGTGTGAATGTTGCAAAGGATTCTCTCAGGGAGGAATCAGCCAGGCTTTGAAGCTGCAAGGCTTTTCAAGGTGATTAATTGCAACAATCACACTTGCCTCCAACAGACAAGAGTTCTTTCTCCCACCCTGGACCTTCCACAGATATATAAACCTCACTGACCTAGTTTCCAATATACTTCACAACCTCTGAGGATGCCTGCCATAGATGTGGGCAAAACGTCACGAGAGAATGCTTCTGGGACCATAGAGCCCGGAAAACTCACAACAACCCAGTAACCTTAAACTCTTAATTGTCAATTGGAGAAGTTATCTTAACTGGAGTGTAGTGTATTTTTTATTATCACTAGCTTTGCCCGGCCACTAGTTGCTGTGGCTTATGGGAATCCTTTGTTGGCCAGGTGGAATAGCAGTGAATAGCCTTGCAGTCTCAAAGCCTGGCCGTTTTCTGGAGTAGCTGGAGCTTTTTGTTGTATGCACGTAGAGGCATGGATGAGGGGTTGTGCTGCCAAGTTTAGTGTTTCTGGGATGTGTAGTTTTGTTGTTTTGTCCTAGGCCGAAATTTCATTACCCTTTTATATATATAGATGATATTTCAATTGACTTTTAAATCATTGTTTGGATATAGGTGTTTATTTAATGGCTTTTGAAACTTTTGGATTATCCATGGTTTTAACTGTATTTGGTTTTAATTTTCTCTCATATTGGGAGAAAGGGGCCCCTGGTGGCACAGCGTGTTAAAGCGCTGAGCTGCTGAACTTGTGGACCGAAAGGTCCCAGGTTCAAATGCCGGGAGCGGAATGAACGCCCGCTGTTAGCCCCAGCTCCTGCCAACCTAGCAGTTCGAAAACATGCCAATGTGAGTAGATCAATAGGTACCGCTCGGGCAGGAATGCAGTCATGCTGGCCACATGACCTTGGAGGTGTCTATGGACAACACCGGCTCTTCGGCTTAGAAATGGAGATGAGCACCAACCCCCAGAGTCGGTCACGACTGGACTTAACATCAGGGGAAACCTTTACCTTTACCTACTTATATTTTTAATGTATTTGCGCTGTTACTTTTGTAACATTGTGAGCCGCCTTGAGTCCCCACGGGGAGATGGTGGCGGGGTATAAATAAAGTTATTATTATTATTATTATTATTATTATTATTATTATTATTATTATTAACTCTATTTGGTTTTCTCTCATATTGGGAGAAAGCTGGGATGTGAAATAAATAGGCTATCTGGGCTGAGTGAACATCTTCAAACAGAACTCTATACAAAGGTTGTCCTCCAGTAATATTTGGATTCTCACATTGAAACCAAGGGTTTTGTTGTCATGAGACTTCAGGTAGACCCTGGCTGGATCTACACCGCAGGGGAGGGGGTGCATCTCCACTGTAAGATGAATGCAGTTTGAAACCGCTCTAACTCTCAAGGCTATGGAATCCTGGGAGCTGTGGTGTGGTGAGGCATGGAAGGCTCAAGATCTTGTAAAATAACAACTCCCATGATCCCATCGCATGGGCAAACTTCGGTCCTCCGGGTGTTTTGGATTTCAACTCCCACAATTCCTAACAGCCTATCGGCTGTTAGGAATTGTGGGAGTTGAAGTCCAAAACACCCGGAGGGCCGAAGCTTGCCCATGCCTGATCTAGCCAGTGGCAGTTAAAAGTAGCGTCGAATGTAGAGAGGCTGGAGAAGGAGAGGCACTGTCCCCTTGTGTGTGTGATTGTTGTTTGTGTGTGTGCCCTTGCCCTGGGCTGACTTTCTTCTTCCTTTTTTCGGGACTGGCACCTGTCGCTTCCGTTTAGGGAGACATGGCTTCCTTCTATCTCTCTCCCTCCCTGCTTCATGCCTGAGTGACTTTTTGCAGCTGATGCCCTTTGAGCGCTGCCTGCTCCGGGCGCATTGCTTCCCCCATAAATACCGCATCCTCGCTCTCCCTGACCTCATTGGGATAGATAGAAAGAAAGGCAGAAGACCGTCGAGGATCCAGCTCTGCTTTGGCTGGGCTTTGCCGCCGCCGCTTCTCCATCTTTCGGGCTCCCTCCTCCTCGTGGTCCGTCTGCCCCTGTGAGGGAGCCATGCTGGGTGGCGAGCGGCAGGCCTTGCCCCTGACCCACCCTCCTTGTCCACACGTAGGGTTCCTGCAGCGCAACAACAGCCTGGAGGACAAGGGCCGCCTGGCCAGTGCCCTCAAGGAGCGGCAGGCCTCCCGGAACCTGCGCGTGGCTGCTGGGGAGAACAGCGAGAACGAGGCCCGCTTCCGGAGGACCGAGACCGACTTCTCCAACCTCTTCGCCAGAGGTGAGCGGACAGGGGTGCGGAAGGGGCGGGAAGGCTTCCCCGAGGGACACCTGAGGCACGAGGAACATTTGATAGTGTCCAGAGCCAGCCCTAGGTATTTTTCAAGTGTAGGCGAACAGAATTTTGGCGCCTCCCCCCAAAACAATCACTGAAAAATAAAAGCGTTGGATAAGCAAAAATGTTAGATAATAAGGAGGGATTAAGGAAAAGCCTATTAAACATCAAGTTACATTAAGATTTTACAAATTAAGCACCAAAACATCATGTTTTACAACAAATCAACAGAAAAAGCAGTCTCAACTGCGCCCTGTATGTTTGGTGCCCGAAGCGACCGCTTAATTCGCCTCATTGTTGGACCGGCTCTGATTGTGTCCAATACTGAGATTGGATCTACACTGCCGTATCATCCAGATTGTTGTGGTAATCTCTGAGCGGTTAGACTCAATTTAATAACCCTCTCTTGGGGGAGATTCCACCAAAATATAGCAGAGTAGCAAAAGCAGACTTTCAAAACAGCAGATACTTACAAGTGGTGAGCAAAGAGAAGCCTTTGTCTCTTACGATGGCAATCAATTGCAGAGGCTCAGTAAAAGTTCAAAAACATTTATTCAGGTAAAAACAATTCCATTATAGATAGAAAAGGTTTAGGAGATGTCTAGCTCTCTAGGCTAGTTTCTAAGGTATGTGGAGTGGAGTGCCACAGGGTTCAGTCCTGTGCCCGGTTCTGTTTAACATCTTTATTAACGACTTAGACGAAGGGTTAGAAGGAACCTTCTGGCAAACAAACTAGTAAAATGTGGGTTAGACAAAACTACAATTAGGTGGATCTGTAATTGGCTAAGTGAACGAACCCAAAGAGTGCTCACCAAAGCATCTTCTTCATCCTGGAAAGAAGTCACAAATGGAGTGCTGCAGGGTACCATCCTGGGCCCGGTTCTGTTCAATATCTTTATTACCGACTTAGATGAAGGGTTAGAAGGAACCATCATCAAGTTTGCAGATGACACCAAACTGGGAGGGATAGCCAATACTCCAGAAGACAGGAGCAGAATTCAAAACGATCTTGACAGACTAGAGCAGGGGTCCCCAAACTTTTTAAACAGGGGGCCAGTTCACGATCCTTCGGACCGTTGGAGGGCCAGACTATAGTTGGCCATCGAGCAATAATAATTAATACTACTACTAACAACAACAACAACAACAACAACAACAATAATAAAAAAGTGGGTTGGAAGAGACCCTTAGGGCCATTGAGTCCAATCCCCTTCTGCCTTTGTGCACCGAAAGCACAAGCAAAGCACCCCTGACAGATGGCCACCCAGCCTCAATGTTAATAATAATAATAATAATAAAATAATAATAATAATAATAAAAAAGAGGGTTGGAAGAGACCCTTTGGGCCATTGAGTCCAATCCCCTTCTGCCTCTGTGCACCAAAAGCACAAGCAAAGCACCCCTGACAGATGGCCACCCAGCCTCAATGTTAATAATAATAATAATAATAATAATAATAATAATAATAATAATAATAATAATAATAATGGTTGTAAGAGAAGAAGAGACCCCTTGGGTCATTTAGCCCAACCCCCTTCTGCCCTTGTGCCATGGGGGACGGATAAATGGCTTCGATAAATGCAAGATACTTCACTTCGGCAGAAAAAATGGAATGCAAAGATACAAAATGGGGAATGCCTGGCTCGACAGCAGTACATGTGAAAAAGATCTTGGAGTCCTTGTGGACAACAAGTTAAACATGAGCCAGCAATGTGATGCGGCTGCTAAGAAAGCCAACAGGATAGGGGTATAGCATCTAGATCCAGGGAAGTCATGCTACCCCTCTATTCTGCTTTGGTCAGACCACACCTGGAATACTGTGTCCAATTCTGGGTTGAAGGGAGATGTTGACAAGCTGGAATGTGTCCAGAGGAGGGCAACTAAAATGATCAAAGGTCTGGAGAACAAGCCCTATGAAGAGAGGCTTAAAGAACTGGGCATGTTTAGCCTGCAGAAAAGAAGGCTGAGAGGAAACATGATAGCCATGTACAAATACGTGAAGGGAAGTCCTAGGGAGGAGGGAGCAAGCTTGTTTTCTGCTGCCCTGGAGACTAGGACGTGGAACAATGGCTTCAAACTACAGGAAAGGAGATTCCACCTGAACATCAGGTAAAACTTCCTGACTGTGAGAGCTGTTCGGCAGTGGAGCTCTCTCCCCCGGACTGTGGTGGAGGCTCCTTCTTTGGAGGTTTTTAAGGAGAGGCTGGATGGCCATCTGTCGGGGGTGCTTTGAATGTGATTTCCTGCTACTTGGCAGGGGGTTGGACTGGATGGCCCATGAGGTCTCTTCCAACTCTACTATTCTATGATTCTATGATTCTATGTAAGAAAGGTAAAAATAACAAACATCTAGATAGTTACATCTTGCCAGGAGAGACAGCAAGATGCTGTTGTTAGCTTGGAGGACAAAGAGGAAGAGAGTGAACCAAAATGGTTCTGACCGCATGGTCCAGTTTATTGGGGGCTATAAAATATTCCAACCAATGGGAGTTAGTGTCCCTGAAGATTCACATTTCTACTAACATCAAAGTGAGGGACTTGACGTAGACAGGATAGAAAGAGCGGAAACACAGTAAAGCCTATCTAGGCATGCTTTGGATACAGGGAAAGGATTCCCTCAATCTAATCCTATCATCTTATCTAATTACATTTAGACTTGAGTAGTCCAGGGTGACTCCCAACACAGATTGTCAAAGCAGAGAATCCACATGATCTGCTTTGAACTGGATTATAGGAGGGCCCTTCCACACAGCTTTATAACCCAGAATGTCAAAGCAGATAATCCACAATATCTGCTTTGAACTGGATTATCTGAGTTCACACTGCCCTATAATCCATTTCAATGAGGATTTTATGCAGCTGTGTGGAAGGGGCCTGATGTCACACCTCAGCCTTGATTCACCTTGCTCTAGCACACAAACTCCACAGCAGGTTTGTAGTTTATTAAAGATAGATAGTAGAAAGTTCTTCAAAAAGCCAAAAGTAAAGCATCAAAAGTCAGTTACAAACATAGTCTTGAGATATAAATCCAGAGCCTACAAGAAATAAACAGCGTCCAAAGAGAACATGACAAATTCCCAGGAACATGGATCCATGGACTGCAACATAATCCAAAACACAGCAGGAAAACTGTAGCTTGCTTCTCCAGTAGCGAGAAAGTTGCTTTGACAAAGCTTTTCCCCAAACACACCCCTTTGAACACTCTTTGCAAAACATGAAAACATTTCTCTGCCCCCTGACCTACTTATTTGCTATTCTCACACTCCTTCGAACCCTGAATTCCAAACAGTCAACTTGATCTAAAGATTCCGTTTCATCAAGGTCAATCTGCTTGTTAGCATCAGCCTGCTTGCTATCAGACTGAGAACTGTCCTCCTTTTCTGAGTCAATTTGCACCTGGCTAGTTTCAATATCATCAACATTATTCCCTGCTGTGGGAAAAACTCCCTGTTCCTCATCTTCTACAACAGGGACATTCTGAACCTGATTTTGAACCTGAATTCCATAATCCCCATCAGAGGTTCCAGCTGAGTCACAACACTGTCATTGTGGAATGTGGAACTGGCCAGGACAATGGAGTGTGCTGGGAAGGATGGAGATAGATGTTTTTTTCCCCTCCTTTCCCCCCTCCCTTGGATCATAGCATTTGACAGCAGACAAGTAGGATCTGTATAGTGGGGAGACACCCTGCCGATTGCTATTACATGCAAAGTAGGGATAGTTAGTGAGGCTGCCCAGTGGTACAGAATTGTGTTTGGTACCTCTGGGAAGCGGACTCCCTTCCGCTTCCACACTGGCTGGGGGAATTCCTGTCTGGACAATATCCAGCCGACCCATAGTTTGGCACACTGGATTGGCACTGGCTTATATAATCATAGAGTTAGAAGAAACCACATAAGCCATCTAGTCCATTTTCCTGCCATGCAGGAAAAGCACAATCAAAGTCCCTCTGACAGATGTCTATCCAGCCTCTGTTTAATAGCCTCTAAGGAAGGCGCTTCTACCACACTCTGAGGCAGTGAGTTCCATTGCTGAACAGCTTTTATAGTCAGGAAGTTCTTCATAATGTTGAGGTGGAATCTCTTGAACCCATTGCTCTGAATCCTAATCTCCAGAGTAGCTTTTTTTTCTCTTCGTGTCAGGAGCAACTGGAGTTGCTTCTGGAGTGAGAGAATTGGCCGTCTGCAAGGACGTTGCCCAGGGGACGCCCGGATGTTTTGATGTTTTTACCATCCTTGTGGGAGGCTTCTCTCATGTCCCCGCATGGAGCTGGAGCTGAAAGAGGGAGCTCATCCACGCTCTCCCCGGGTGGGATTCAAACCTGGCAGCTTTCAGGTCAGCAACCCAACCTTCAAGACACGAGGCTTTTATCCTCTAGGCCACCGGAGGCTCCAGGGTAGCTGAAAATAAACCTTTGCCCTCTTCATTCTGTCCCAAGTCCGGATCCCACACAGACAGAGAGATTTTCATGCACTCTCACAAACTTGTGCATAGTTTGGAGCAGTTAATCCTTTGAACTTCCCAGTCACAGTGTGACATTATGTAACTGATGATCATTACTATGCAGTGATTTTAGTAGGTGACTGAATGCCTCACACTGTTTGAGAACATATTTCATTTATTTGTCTTCTTGCTTGACCTGCTTACTACTGAATGGTAGCCTGCAAATATCACCTATTCGTTAGAATGTAACAAGCTCTGAGTTGCTTTTCTCTTTACCCATATGAAAAGTCAGGGGGAAATTTGTTTAATGGTGAGGAAAGAATATAGTATCCGTCTTGTCGTTTGTGGGATGCATTTCTAAAAGGGCCATTTGTCTGCAGAAGAGGTTGAAGTGTGTAGAAGGAGCCTGAGAATGCTTTTGCTACCTTTCATGGCCGGAATCACAGGGTTGTTGTGTGTTTTCCGGGCTGTATGGCCATGTTCTAGAAGTATTCTCTCCTGACGTTTCGCTCACATCTATGGCAGGCATCCTCAGAGGTTGATATACTTCACAACCTCTGAGGATGCCTGCCATAGATGTGGGCGAAACGTCAGGAGAGAATACTTCTAGCACATGGCCATACAGCCCAGAAAACACACAACAAGCCTTTTGCTACCTTTTCTAACAGAGTTGGTTGTTGCTGATCTCTTGCTCAGATTTGCTTCCAGCCAAAAATGGTGAGGAACAGACGGTGCAATTCCTTCTGGAGATTGTGGACATTCTCTTGAACTATGTGAGGAAGACCTTCGACCGGTCCACCAAGGTGCTGGATTTCCATCATCCCCATCAGCTCCTCGAAGGAATGGAAGGCTTCAACCTTGAGCTTTCTGACAACCCAGAATCACTTGAGCAGATTCTGGTGGACTGCAGGGACACACTGAAATATGGAGTCAGGACAGGTAAGAGAATATCATGGGAGCTGCACTAAATGAGGGGAGGGGTGTACTGCTGGGTCAAGGTTTGAATGCACATGATGCAGTGGCTCTTCAAAGCCAAGGCCTGGGTTTGATCAGTGACAGGCTGTAATGAAGTATGAATTTTGGTTTACAGATATTATGTTTAATTGTGTGTTTTTGTTTAAAAAGGGTAAGTATTATAGTCATTGCATCTCAGCACTCAGAGGCTGGTTGCCATGGAGAAGTAGATGGAGCCAACTGCCGTTTAGTGGAAGAAGTGCAGAGTTTAAAAAAGTCAGTCAGTCTGTGCTCTGATGAGGCACAGGGAAGATTGATTCCAGGTTGATGGGATCAAGGAGACTCAATTGTTCATTTTGAGTCGGTTTTAAATAAGTTTGGCGACTTATTTAATGTAGTCTGTGTCCTGGTAAGGCACAGAGAATCTGTGATAGTATATCACAGGGGTGACTGTGGTTTGACGTCACTGGAAAGTCCAAGTTTCAGACTTTGGGAAGCAATCCCAGCTGGACTCACAGAGATCCATTGAAGTAACAGTTTAAAAGTGGCAGAGGAAGAAGTTTTAACTACTTTAAGTAAAAGAAGTGAAACTTTAGAGAGTTGATTCATCTCATTCTAGTATTGTAACCGTTAATAAGAATACCTCTAAGTGAGAAACAACATTGTAACCACCAAGCTTGTGCCTAAATAAACTTGTTATTGTTCTTCCAACATCTAAGCCTCTGTCGCATATATTCTAAACCCAGTTACGCTACCCTTTAAAGTAAAAGTAAACATCTCCCTGCATCTTTGGTGGTCTGCATCTTTCCAAATTAGTGTTAGTCGTTCATAGACCTTTTACAAATTGGTGGCAGCGGTGGGATAAAAAGATTCCCCCAGCCTGAAAGAACCTTAGTCAATATTAATTCTTTACACAGGCCACCTGGGAATGTGTTATATGCTGTCTTCACCAGTGAAGAAAGAACACATTTCAATGTAGTAATAAGTGAAATCCTTCAGAATAGATGGGTGCTAGGGCACGTGAATGATGCTCTTGGAAGTACAGAGTTATCCACTCATTCCTTACCTGAGTGGCACAGTTTCTTTCTATTTGAAAACACAATTTCATCCTCCTTGCAATGATACTCTAATGATTTGTGCTGGTGTTTAAAAAAAATTGGCAGAACTGAAGAAATTGCTTTCCCTGCTTGGAAACCAAACACTTTGCATGTCTGTATGTTGAGGTTCTGTTTGGGCAGGTCTTTGAGGGGCAGGGGGAGGGTTATCAAGATGAAACTGGAAGTTTTTAAAAATATGCTGCACAATAATAGTAAATTCTAGGGAAAGTGCATCAGGAGTAATTTTTGTTTTTCTGCAATGCCCCAAGACTTTCCTCAGAGTATTTCTTGAACCCTGGAGCAGATTATGAGGGTATATGGGATGAGGGGAGGCAAGATGGGGGGAGGACCAACTCTTTCATGATCTGCTGCTGGAAGTGGTATATCAGGTTGGCAATGTTATGTAACATTTGTTATGTTATGTAACACTGATTTACACAACACAGTGGAGTTAACTTTTGGGTAAATATACTATGAATATGGTATATCAAAGGAGCCCCGGTGGTGAAGTGTGTTAAAGTGCTGAGCTGCTGAACTTGCAGACTAAAAGGTGCCAGGTTCAAATTCCAGGAGCGGCTTGAGCGCCCACTGTTAGCTCCAGCTCTTGCCAACCTAGCAGTTCGAAAACATGCAAATGTGAGTAGATCAATAGGTACCGCTCCGGTGGGAAGGTAACGGTGCTCCATGCAGTCATGCCAGCCACATGACCTTGGAGGTGTCTACGGACAACGCCGGCTCTTCAGCTTAGAAATGGAGATGAGCACCACACCCCAGAGTTAGACATGACTGGACTTAACTTCAGGGGAAACCTTTACCTTTACCTACGGTATATCAACATGGATCAAGCAGCCCCTTCCTCCCTTCCTTTCCAAGAGTATTTGTAGCTTTCAGCTGAAAACTGAGAACCCTCGACCTATTTAGTAATTTGTTACAATAGCCATTCAGTAAGTAGTTATTGTGTTGGTCAGAGACCTGGGATTGTGTCCAAGGAGTGGTTACATACAAGCTGAATGGGGGATCTTCCAAATAATCTGTCTGAAAGCAAACGAGCCAGACCATACCCCACCAGGAAATTACTTTTTCATATTGACTGTCAATACGATCAGCTTTTGTTTCTACATTAGATGATACATTTGGAAAAAACTGTTACTTGAGTGAAGTCCCCCTAAAGAAACATATTTGGCAAAGATTCAGTTTCTTTGATAATTCCACTTCCATTTAACTACCTCACTGCTGCTGTAGAACAATTGTCAGCAACACAGAATGCATACTCCCATCCATTTTTAAATCCATCCACTCTACTCCTCCGACTATTCTCGCTTCCATTGCATAACGGGTAGAGCCAACCTGTTGTAGTTAATCATCACTCCAAATTAATGCCTCTTCCAGATAAATTTTGGAAAAAGCATTTCCCCATTAAATGAAGGGCCAATCTAATCAGTTTTCAAATTTGAATATTTGCATTCTGGCTTTATTTTCGCCTGGTGAAAACAAGCAGTTCTTCTCATCCCAAGACTTTGTCTTGTTCATATCCTTCCTGTTTGCTTCTCGGTTTTTGTGACACTGAACCAAGATAGAAAGAAACAGAAAGGAGCAACACTGAAAAGATGAGAAGACAAAATTGTTCAGTGCGTGCAGCTTGCAATATTTGTATCTGTAACCCCTAAATAGCCATGGCTACTATTCTCTGTGATAGGAGGAAATAGCATCAATCACAGGGAATATCTTTTAAAAAGTTGTGCAATCACCAGTGTCTACTCTGAAGTTAGTCCCATAATGCAGAACTCAAATGCTCCTGTCATTTTGGGAGGAGACTTTAACGCTAAGATGGGCCCAAATCTTGCTTTATAGCAAGACTCTCCCTCCCTTATGCTATAATATTGAAACCAGGAAACATTTTTATCTAATTTATTCATTTCCTGTTGTGTTTTTAGTGCCCAATTCCCATTTTTTTATTAATAGATCTTTATATTTAACCCAATTTTCCCACTTTATTCTTCTTCTTTGGGAGGCCTCTAATGGTGATATCCATAATGGTGTTTTTTTTTGTATAACTTTTTAAATATATTTCTCCCATACCTTAAGAATTGAGGACCTTATAAAATGAAATTATTCTATATCTTCTTCTTTTTCATACCAGAGATAAGAGTGCCACCCTAATCTCAGGTCTATTCCCTTCAGATTCAAAATTTTGCTATTTTCAAGTTTTGCCCAATCTTTGGCCCACAATAGTGCTGCAGCCTCAAAGTATAGTTTTAAATCGGGTGTAGCTAGACCTCCCCTCTTTCTTTCATCAATCATGTATTTTACTTCAGTTCTGGGCAGAGCTGGCTCTAGGTATTTTTCAAGTGTAGGCGAACACAATATTGGTGCCTCCCCCCCCCCCCCAAACCAATCACTGAAAAATAAAAGCGTTGGAAAAGGGAAAATGTTTGATAATAAGGAGAGATTAAGGAAAAGCCTATTAAACATCAAATTACATTAAGATTTTACAAATTAAGCACTAAAACATCATGTTTTACAACAAATCAACAGAAAAAGCAGTTCAATACCTTGCGGAGGCAGGCCGACAGGAGTTGCCTCGATGGCGCCCCCAACAAGATGGCGCCACAGGCAACTGCCTAGTTGGCCTGGTGGTTGAACCGCCTCTGGTTCTGGGTTTCTTTTTCATTTTTTGGCAAATAAACTTCATTATATCTTTATGACAAAATTAAAAAAGACTGGCCAGAATCCTGAACGGGATCTTGTCAACAGCTTGTTTATTTTAACTTCTTTTGTACCGCAGGTTATATGTTGTATGTATGTCTATGTGCTAAATGTTTTGATACGGTCAATGGGCTAATCAATAAAATGTGATTGATAGTCCCATTGAATTCAACGGGGTTTACTCTTGGGCAAAGGGTTGTCAAATTGTGGCCTTAAGTCTAACTTCCTGTCATTCAAGTGACCATGTTTTCACCATTGTTTAGAAAATACAGAAAGATGTTATCAATGGGAAATGTAACTACATTCAATTATTTAAATCAATGATTTAAAATCAAGGGTGCGAGAGCCAATTTTAAATCATAGATTTACATCATGCTGGTTTGACTCTATCCCTACTACTGTAGTCCTGTGTTTAGGAAGCATGCTGTCTGATTTTTCTGCCACCCACTTTACCAGTGACTCTTGCCTTATTGCTCACAGTAGGCAGACCTCTAGGCAGTTCTGTTTGTCACTCAAATGGGCATTTTGCACGATTGGGTGTAGACAGCTCAGCCATACACACTTGAAAAGTCGTAATCTTTTTCAGTTGATGAAATGCAGGCTGCCTGTATCTCAAGGGAATAATGTCATTAGGTAAATGAGAGCATAAATGACACTGAATTTGAAGTTTTTCTTCTTTATGTTCCCAAGACAGTTAATGCCAAAAACTAAGAAAGGAAAAAGGCGACTGCAAGTCTTGGTATCATTAATATTTGCAGTCCTACTGATAACTCATTATGCAAGGCAAGTTCCCTGCTTCCAGGCCATTCCAGAGTACCAGACATAAGATATCAAATGTAATTTCCATAGTAATTTCTCCCATTCTTTAATGAGTGAGGATGGATATTCTGGACTTGCTTTTAAAGAGCCTTTAATGTTTAAGTTGTGAGTGAGGAGGTTTCTTGAAATGTTTTAAGACTATACTGTTAGAAAAATCTTGCCTTTATTAAACTCTGAACATGAAGTCTGTACTTGGCTCTCCTGGGATCTCAGCAATGAAAGGTTATTTCCTTTTCTGGAGAGCTGGGCTTGTGACTCAGGGTTGTCAAGTGTCCATTCACTTGAATATTCATTTAACTTGAAGCCAGAACTTTATGTTGATAGAGACAGAAAAGCATCTGTGGAGACAAAGACAGACAGGCTTGGTTGACTTAATCCACTCTTGTTTTTAGCACTATGCTGGCATTTCCAGGCAGTGATATATTTCCCCTCTTAAGGACTACTCTTTCGGTTTAAATAATTATTTGTAATATTTCAGCACAGGAACTTGTAATTTCCAGGTGCTGAGGGCAAACCACCAACCACCAACCAACAGTTTTTCATTTATGAGGAGGGGAGCAGAGACGTAGCTACGTCTCTGGAATGTTCGTGGTTCCCAACCTTTTGTCCTCCAGTTGTTTTGGGCTTGAACTCCCAGAAATCCCAGCCAGCTTACCAGTTGTTAGGAATTGTGGGAGTTGAAGTCCAAAACACCTGGAGGACCAAAGGTTGGGAACTACTGGTATAAACAGAGCCAACACTATGGCCATCACACTAGGCCCTGTAATGCAGTGGCACCAGAAAGGTTCATAACTCCCTTTGTGTGACAGGAACACCATGATACACATAGCAATTCATATGTTCTGTTAGGGGCAAGATTTCAGCTACCATCTGGAAGTGCCATAGTAAATAAGCTTATTGCTATATGATGAATTAAATGCCATCACACACTCATGTTTGACTCCTTCACTCTGATCAGCAAAGCAATCAGTTAATCAGTCATTTGTTCAATCAATGACTTTATTTATATCCTGCCCGTTTCCCAAGATGAAATTCAAGGCAGCAGAGTGAAGGGCATTGTGAAAGTACAGCAAATGGGCAATTATCTATCTTAATGCTACATTTTTGCCAATCTTTCGCATCAAGATGTCTTGGGAAATCTCGAGTTATGTTATGGATTTTAATGGAGGAACAAACATAATTAGATTTTGATATCCCATTTTTTCACAATATTAATTTTACTTTGTAGCTCTTTTTGAAGAATGTATGCATTTTGGCATGACTCGAATGCTAACCTAGAGTAGTAGTTGTGTCTACCAAAAAATCTACTTTCACTGAAGTTGAGAAAAAAAAACATTGAGCTGTGTTTCAGATGATTAGTACAGCTTCTTTTGCAGGCTGGGACTCAGGGAGGGGTGTTGCATTCGATTTTAATAGGAGTATTTTTTTAAAAATAGTTTTTATTGTGGTTTTATCTATAATTACAGTGAAAGCGAGGAAAACAATTGTGTGTAGAAAGTGGGGGGAAAGTAGAGACCAGAGACCAAGAAGAAAAAGAAGATAAAACCAGGAGAAAAAAGAAAAATAAATAATAAACTTAAAAATAGGTGTGAGAAAAAAATAAAAAAATAAAAAATAAAAAATAAAAAAATAAGAATAAAGAGAAAAAAAAGAGAAAAAAGAAAGAAAAATTTGAATGACTTCCCATTGACCTCTTAAGGGTTTTAAAATCTTATAGTCTATTTTCATCTCTGGTATTAACAGTCTTGTAGTTCTGATGTATATCACATATCAAATAAGTCTATTGTTAAATTATATCCTTCTTTCTGAATAAAGTCTCTGAAGCCCAGCCAATCTGTTTTTTCTTTGACTTCTC
This sequence comes from Anolis carolinensis, assembly GCF_035594765.1. Classification (NCBI taxonomy): domain Eukaryota; kingdom Metazoa; phylum Chordata; class Lepidosauria; order Squamata; family Anolidae; genus Anolis; species Anolis carolinensis. Next base: position 211,137,428 of record NC_085841.1, on the reverse strand, counting down.
TTAGTCTTTGAGTTAAAGTATCCATTTGTATTATATCGAACAGTTTTAAAATCCAATCGTTGATGGACGGTACCTCCTCTTCTAGCTACAACTAGTCTTGCTGCGGTTCCAATAAAAAATATTTATTTGTCTTGATTCTTGTTTGTTTTTACATTTGGCATAACTAATAAATATGTATCTGGTGATAGAGGAAACTTGAGTCCTAGTATTGATTGTGACACCTTGTGGACATTTTTCCAGTATTCTTTGATTTTCTTACATTTCCACCATTGATGTAAGAAGGTTCCTACTTGTTACATTTCCAGCATTTTTTCGTATTGTGTTTGTTAAAATTTGCTAGTTTGGCGACTTTAATAGGAGTATTAAATACAGTCGAGTCTCACATATCCAACTTTTGCTTATTCAATGTTCTGTATTATCCAACGCAGTCTGCCTCCCGCCTGAATGCGCAGATAGCAGATTTTCAAAACTCTTCACAGGACTAAAATTTTTAGGGATTTAACTTCTGACAATGTTGTTACTGTAAGTTCATTTTATGCAATTTTATCTTTATTTGTAGTCCATTTTTTAGTAGTCAGTGTTTTTGTAGTCAATGTTTTCAATACATTGTGATGTTTTAGTGCTAAATTCATAAATACAGTAATTACTACGTAACGTTACCATGTATTAAACTGCTTTTTCTGTTGATTTATTGTAAAACATGATGTTTTAGTGCTTAATTTGTAAAATTATAACGTAATTTGACATTTAATAGGCTTTTTCTTTATCCCTCCTTATTATCCAACATTTTTGCTTATCCAACGTTCTTCCAGCCCGCTTATGTTGGATAAGCAAGACTCTTCTGTAGTATGACTATGTTTCTTCTCTGCTTCTGGGTGTCAGACTTCTCTGGCTTAGATCTCCACCAGCCTTTGATGAGCTAATGAGAATCCAGATTGTGGTAGTGATAGGAAAAATATATATTTTTCTTTGCTGAAGGGGGATTCATTAAAGTGTATTGGTTGACTATCAGCATTGAAAGATACTTTTAAAATACATGAAATGGTTCCACGTTTTTTCTGATTAACAGGTAATTGCAAATGGAGGGCCATGGTTACAACCAGCATGATGATAAATGTAAATTTGTTTCTTATTTGTTGTACATGGCATCAGGGTCATTTCTCTAATAGGAAAGATCTTGTCTTTTTTCTGAGTGCTTGATGTACTACATTTTATATGTGAGAGGAGTGTTGTTCATCTTTTACACAGCTCATTTGTTGTTATTGTGTTTGGCATGATTGTTACTGAGGCAAATCTTGCATACTGAGATTTTGGCTGGATGAATGACCCAAACATCTGTTGGATATTCCCTATGGTGGAATTAAAGAGGTGTGTACTGCTGAGTGTGATGGATAATTGGTAGAGTGTCAGCACCTGACTGGAGAGACCTAGTTTCAAATTTGTGTTCAGCCACAAAGCATTTTTGGTGACCTTGAGCTACTGACATGCCTGTATAATCTATTTCAGAGGAATGTGTAAGAATAATAGTATAGAGGAGGAAAATTCCATGGATGTTGTCTTAAAGTGACTGGATGAAAAGTGAGGTGCAAATTAATGATAAATGAAATTATCATAGCCCACAGTCAGATAAAATACATCCTATTAGTGGTGTCTGTCTTTCCTATATAGCTATAATACATTCCTGTGCTTAAAAATAGGACTATTATTTTGAATGTGTTATTACTACCTCATTGAGCAATTGTTTAGAAGAGTGGAGAATCCCAAACTTAGACTGATTATCTCAGGTCACTGATAATACCAGGCTAATACGGCATTACTTGTTCTCCACTCACCTTTCCTGTGCTAATCACTAGGACAGCAATAGAGATAGAAGTACAGAAACCTGGATTAGTTAAAGTACCTAACTTCCTTTTAAACCCATATTACCCCATTGAGCGTTCAGACAGAATCACGGTTAAAGCAAAGTATAGATAGTTTATCTCGAGAGTAAGTTTTAAATTTTTGAAAGACAGATAAACAAAAAGAGCATGAGTGTATATTTTGACCAATGCAGTTTTGATGAAAATAGCAACTTTTAAAAAGCCATGTGTAAAGATGTCAGGCAGGGGGGAATCTTTTAAAAATCCCACCTCTTATACCAATTGCGCAGATATGGAGATGGAGGTTGCTTTTATTAAATTATATTATATATATATTTAACTATATCCGCTGCCACCAGTGATTAAAGATCTTTTTATTTAAAAACTGCCACCAAATTATAGAGGTTTTATAATGCTGCCACCAAATTACAAAGGGGATCATCAATTCTTGCCACCACTATAGGAATACGTAGCCACTAGCTACTTAGAGGGGAGACTTTTAAAATGTTATGTTTCTTCTTTCTTCTTCTACTTTATTCTTGATGAATATGTGTATGTATGACAGAGACTGAGATGTTTGAAGGAATAATAACACATTTATTTAGGCACAAACTTGATGGTTACAATAACTTTTCTTCTTGTTTGAGGTACGTTGCTGAACAGTTGCAACATTATATTGAGGTGTTTCAAACTTTAAAATTCCACTTTAATCACAGAATATCTGTTCCTAGTCAGGAGACAGACTACCTTAAAATAAGTCACCAAACTTATTTTAGACTTGGCTCAAAATCCAACCTTTGAGCCACCCTGATTCTCCAACTGAGAATCAGTCCTAACTGCAATTCCTCCAATTACAGACTACCTTAAAATAAGTCACCAAACTTATTTTATCCCTCATCCCCTAACTTAGGATCAGCCTTCCCTGAGCTTCAACAGAGCCCACACTGAGTTCCCCTCCAAATTCTGCGCTCTCTTCAGCTAACCCAGTTGGCTCCTCCCCCTTCTCCATGGCAACCAGCCTCTGAGTGCTGAGTAACTGAAATATTAACCCTTTTAAAAACACAGTTAAACATGCCATCTGTAAATAAAAAATCACACTTCGTTACACCATGTCCATAAGAAATATGTATATGCTCTTTTCAACAACTTCATAAATGCACAGTTGCCTTGCATGAAAACTCCAAAATTCTTGTTTTTTATGATAGAAAACAACAGCAAAGGATACTATAATGGATGTTGTCAGTATTTCTGAATATAACAAAATATATTTAAAATTCAAAATGCACGGGTCAGTAGTCTAAAGAGGAAATTGAAAGTCCCAGAGCTGCTTCTACTGCTTTTTAATCTATTCTCCACAAGGTTTAATGAAACTGGGGGATGGAGAAGGGTTAATTTCTGTGCAATTGACTACTAATATAAATATATGGTGGTTTATTCTCCCTCTCTATTAATTACTCATTCATATAAATTAAATGTGAATGTAAACTCCATTGGAGAGGAGCAAATGAATACATAGAACTAGCTATTCTTTTCACTCTAGTCTGTACCTAAATGACAGACCAGTTTCCTACTTGCAAATACAGTAGAGTCTCACTAATCCAAGCCTCGCTTATCCAAGCCTCTGGATTATCCAAGCCATTTTTGTAGTCAATGTTTTCAATATATCATGATATTTTGGTGCTAAATTCATAAATACAGTAATTACAACATAACATTACTGTATATTGAACTACTTTTTCTGTCAAATTTGTTGTACAACATGATGTTTTGGTGCTTAATTTGTAAAATCATAACCTAATTTGATGTTTAATAGGTTTTCCTTAATCCCTCCTTATTATCCAAGATATTCGCTTATCCAAGCTTCTGCTGGCCCATTTAGCTTGGATAAGTGAGACTCTACTGTAATAACAAAAGGGATAGCAACAACAAATTTTTCTTTTTGCAGCAGAACCTAGGAAATCAGGTTGTTGTTGACAGAACAGCAGTGGGAAGTTGTGGTTCTCCAACTGTTGTTAGACTTCAGCTAATCAGCAAAGCCAGTGATGACGAATGCTGGGAGATATAGTTCAACAAAATCCAGATCAGTTCCTACATCTGGGATGGGATTGCCAGACTTTTGAGATAAATGGCATAGATGACAATGTGAATTACTGAGACCTTTAAGCATGGCCACATGGCAAAGTCACTCACATATAGGCCCAAAAACTCTGTAGGGTAGCAGAATTGCATGACTGAGGCTATACTCTGTGTAGAGTATAGCTGTAGGCTGTTAGAGCTGTGGAGAATGGATGGAGGACAGAGGAGCTGAGGTAGAGAGTCTATGTGTGTGTATACACACACACACACACACACACACACACACACACACACACACACATATCTTTTGAAGCAACTGAAGATAAAGCCTTCCGGCATTCTAGCAGTGAAAGAATATCTGTGTGTGGACTCTTTCTTACATTGCTCAGGAGAATCAGGGTCCAAGCTGATTCATGGTTTGGGGACACTTCCAGTGATCTAATGAGATAGAGGAAAATAGCTCACAAGGATAATATGAAACATTTTTTTAAAATTGACAGTGTTTGTACACAGTATCAATACAGTGATGTTATTCATCTTTCTAGGTCATCCTCGATTTTTCAACCAGCTTTCTACAGGGCTTGATATCATCGGCTTGGCTGGAGAATGGCTGACATCTACTGCTAATACGAACATGTAAGCATCCTTTTGTTTCCTCTGAGGTGCATGTGTCCATCCCCCCACCCCCACAAAAGTACTTTGGCAAGCCCTTCCTCTACAAGTGGTACATTGAAAGGCATATATGGGTGGGAGTGACTATGGATACCACCCAATGCCTGAGCCTAGCTACTCATACTTGAGAGAATACATAATTCATGCAACAGGCAAACAGGATTGTCCTGGTGCATTTGCTGCCCATGATAAAGGGCAAGGTCACCACCATCCCACACTCCATTCCTTGAGCAGGAGTAAGCTGCACAGGTGGCTGAATTTTGTTTCCATGATACCAATGGGATAGTATCGTCAGAAGTGGCCCTAGATAATTTCGCCTTGTAGGTGAACCTAGTGGCCACGCCCCCCCCCAAAATTGTGCCCCCCCCAAGGCCCCGCATATACCTTCGTCGTTGTCGGGGGCCATCGGGTCCCTCCTCGCCGAGCGCGGAAGGCCTCAATTGAGGCCTAGCTCTTCTCGCGAGGTCTTGCGAGTCCTCATGGGACCTCGCAAGAAGAGCTAGGCCTCAGTCTGAAGCCTAGCTCTTCTAGGCCTCAATTGAGGCCTTCTGCGTTCGGCAAGGAAGGACCCGATGGTCCCCGCTGCCGCCACCACAGGGACGGCTTGATGGCGCCCCCAGTGAAATGTGCCACAAGCGGGTGCTTACATTGGCCGCTATGTTGGGCCGGCACTATCGTCATCTACACTATTTATTTATTTACAGTATTTATATTCCGCCCTTCTCACCCTGAAGGGGACTCAGGGCGGATCATATTACACATATAAGGCAAACATTCGATGCCTTGACATAGAAGAAAGACAGAAGACAAACGTAGGCTCCGAGCTGGCCTCAAACTCATGACCTCTTGGTCAGAGTGATTGGTCTCAGCTGGCTGCAGCTGGCTGCTCACCAGCTTGCGCCACAGCCACACTATTCATAACTATGTCCTGGGAAACAGTCAAGGAGTTGATGTAGAAATTTGCCTTTGACTACTTACTTGTCTTACCCAGCATGCACCACCTGAGGCAACTGCCTCACTCTTCTTAATGGCTAGGCTATGAATTCAAGCAATGAAAAATTGCCATTGTTGTTGTCAAACAGAAAAGGCTTTCCAGCTTTTGTTCATTTGAACTTTCTTCAGGGGAAAACATTACTTAAGTCTGCCAAGAACAAACAAAGGACAAGACAAATTGGTGCACTTGGCTCTTTTCCTCCTCCTCCTGAGGGTAGGGGTAGACTCTGTTCTAAATAAAGTGAAAGATAATTAAAGCTTGGTAGCTATAGACACATTAATTAGGAAGTTTACTTTGATGATAAGTGGCCATGAGGTCACAATGGAGTAAGTTCTAGAATCATTGGATACCTGGGATGGAGGATTAGAGGGAAAAGGGAAACCAGCAGAGCAAAATAACCACAGGACTATGGATACTTCCAAATGAGGTTTTTATTGTACAGTTACCCTGCTCATGGAATTTTGCCAGGAGCCCAAGGAATAGTGTCTTCATCTTACAACCTCCATGTGTTTTCCTGTTGTTATTGTTTCATATTTTTTTTCCTGACCAAAATGATGTGAAAATATGCACAATGCATTTTGATTGGGAGCACCTAAAGTCCTCAGTCTAAAAGCACCCATATGGGAATTGAAACATCACAACAACTGCAAAATGCTCACCTTGAGCCCATTAGAAATGATCAAGTAAGCTGATCTACTTCTAAAGACTGTTCATGAGTTCATAAAGAAACCTATTCCACACATTTTGAAGATAACTCCTTCCTTAAGCAGATACAAAATCTGCAGTCATTAGTATCCAAGTGCCATCTGTCCAGGTGCTCGCAGTTGGCCTCTGACGGTCTTCATGACTGTCCTGAGAATTCACCTGAATCAAGTCTTTGGGTCACATAGTACACTGTTCAGAACATTGAAGCTAATTTTAGAATAAATAATAATAATAATAATAATAATAACAACAACAACAACAACAACAACTTTATTTTTATATCCCGCCTTCATCTCTCTGAAGAGATTTGGGGTGGCTTACACAGGGACAAGCCTGATCCAATAAAATAGATTAAAACATAGATTAAAACACATCTCAATAAAATCAACAACAAGAAGGCAATAACATAAAAACAGCATCACCAACAGCCAATAGTCTGAGCAGTAATGGGTACTGAAATTCAGGGGGAAGGGAATTGTGCAACAGAATTTCAGAACAGGGCTGTGGTGGACAAAAATGCAAGAGCCAATAATAAATTAGAAGTAAAAGAACAATATCAGTTTAAAACGCTAAACTTATAGGAGGAAGGCCAGGGATAAAGTGTAGGAACTGCTGAAAGATATAGTTGGGGGCCAAATATCTTGTGAACTGCTTAATCGAAAACACAACTGAATATCCATGTTTTTAGCTCTTTATGGAACATGGGCAGTATGGGTGTCAGTCTAATCTCCCTGGGGAGAGTTCCAGAGCTGGCGGGGGGCCACCACTGAGAAGGCTCTCTCTTTCATCCCACCAAACATAACTGAGATGGAGGTGGGAGTGAAAGAAGGGCCTCCCCTGCAGATCTTAGAGCCCACGTGGGTTCCTAAGAGAAGTTGTGATCACGAAGATATGCAGGTCCCAAACCGTTTAGGGATTTGTAAGTAATTACCTGCACCTTGAATTAGGACCGGAAACTTATCGGCAGCCAGTGGAGCTGTATAAACAGAGGAGTTGACCGTTCCCTGTAGTTCGCTCTACTTAACAACCTGGCTGCTGACCTTTATACCAACAGCAATTTCTCAACCATCTTCAAAGGCAGCCCCACATAGAGTGCATTACAGTAGTCCAATCTAGAGGTAACTAAGGCATGGACCACCATGGCCAAGTCAGACTTCACGAGGTACATCCACAGTTGGTGCACAAGCTTTACCTGTCAAGCTACGCCCGTTTTCATTGGTAAAGAGTCTGGGAGTCCTCTTGGACCCTTCACTGACAATGGAGGCCCAGGTCTCTGCCGTTAGCAAAACCGCCTTTTTTCAACTTCGGCAGGCTAGACGGCTAGCCCCCTATCTGTCTAGAGACAACCTAGCTACGGTGATCCAGGCTACAGTCATCTCAAGACTGGACTACTGTAACACCCTTTACATTGGCCTTCCTGTGTCGGTGATCCGGAAGCTCAAATTGGTGCAAAATGCAGCTGCCCGGCTCCTTGCGGGAGTCCCGATGAAATGCCACATAATACCAATCTTACTGCAGCTGCACTGGTTATCAATTGAGCACGGGATTACTTTCAAAGTGATGGTACTTACCTTTAAAGCCTTACATGGTCTAGGGCCGATGTACCTGAGGGACCACATCACCCCTACAAACCCCAGAGATCCCTCCGTTCTGAGGACCAAGACGCAGTTTTAAGACCTTGCGTCTAACAACAACTAGACACATCAAGCATCAGTGCTGAGTCCAGGAGGACTCCCAAACTGTGAAACTGTGTCCTTAGGGGGAGTGTAACCAGCCTATACCCCAATTGGCCACACAACTGACCTGGAGGACCTCTGTCTTGTCTGGATTAAGCTTCAGTCTGTTAGCCCTCATCCAGCCCGGCACTGGTCCAGGATCCAGGGGGCTTCCTTGGAGTTTGGTGGAAAAGAGTAGTAGAGTTGTGTGTCATTCACGTAGAGATGGCACCGAACTAACTACAAAACTTCAAATGACCTCGCCCAGCGGTATCATGTAGATGTTAAAGAGCATAGGAGATAGAATAAAACCTTGTGGACCTCACAGGTCAAAGGCCAGGGGTCCAAGAAAGAATCTCCCAGCTTCACCAACTAGGTACGACATTCCAGGAAGGAGCAGAGCCATTGCAGAGCAACACCCCCAGTACCCATTCTGGAGAGCCGTCCCTGAAGGATACCATGGTCGATGGTATCAAAAGCCGCTGAGATGTCCAAGAGAACCAACAGGGACACACTTCCCCTGTTGAGCTCCTCGGAGGTCCAAGGCGACCAAAGCCACCTCCGTACTGTGACCAGACCAGAAACCAGACTGCGATGGATCCAGATAATTGGTCTCAATCAGGAATCCCTGGAGCGACCACCTGCTCCAGAACCTTGCCCAAAAAGGGGAGATTGGAGATTGGCTGGTAGTTGTTTAATACCGAAGGATCATGGGACACTTTTTTCAGGAGTGGTTTCACCACTGCCTGTTTCAAGGCAGATGGAAAATGTCCTTAGTCCAGTGAGGCATTTATAATAGATGATGCATGGATGTATGAGTTTTAAAACCAGAGTATCTTTTAAATAGATCACAACAAGAATGAAATACAAGAGGACCAAGAAAAAAATGACACATCAAATCAAATATTTATTACAGTCATAGACCAGCATAAGTGGGGTACAGTTTCATAAAAGCATGCACATAAATAAAATCTAAAAGGCTAAAAACAAAGGTACAGTAGAGTCTCACTTATCCAACACTCGCTTATCCAACGTTCTGGATTATCCAACGCATTTTTGTAGTCAATGTTTTCAATACATCATGATATTTTGGTGCTAAATTCGTAAATACAGTAATTACTACATAGCATTACTGTTTATTGAACTACTTTTTCTGTCAACTTTGTTATATAACATGATGTTTTGGTGCTTAATTTGTAAAATCATAACCTAATTTAATGTTTAATAGACTTTTACTTAATCTCTCCTTATTATCCAACATATTCGCTTATCCAACATTCTGCCGGCCCGTTTACGTTGGATAAGCGAGACTCTACTGTATGTTGAAGGCTAAAACACAAAACTCTTTAGAGAAGTGATTGGTTGAAAAAGGGATGTAGATGAGGGAGATTGATGGAGGGGCACAAATCTAGGGGACTGGGGTGAAAAGAAATGATTTACATTTCAGTTAGCTGATAGCTGGATTGTTAGCTGTTGGATCCAGTCATCAATTGGCAGATTTTAAGTGCTGCTACACAAAGCTTGGCAGCCTTGTAGGTTATAATTGGGTTGGTATCTGAGAGCAGCAGGTTGATGTAAAATTGTCCTGAAAGGCCTGGGTAATTATACAGCAAAGGCAGGATGAAGAGCACACACGCTCCGTTGTTTCTATTTGTTTCTATTTCACGACACATTCGTGTGTCAGCTGCAGTGTGAAAGTGTGTTGTGTGAATGCAATAAGAAACATCTGAGTATTTGTAATAAGGAATAAATAATATATTTTAAAGAATATCAATGAAAGATTTTAACGTATCCCCACACATTTCATGATTACAATTTATCTCTTGTCTGTATCTATATATATATAAATGAGTGATGGCATCACCGCGACCAACTAAACAACAAAACTACAGGCCCCCCAACCTCGAAATTTGACAACACAACCCATCATCCACGCCTCTAGGTTGATACAACAAAAAGAAAAGAAAAATAAAGTCCTAATTAGAGAGAGAGGAATAATTGTTTTTATCCAATTGCTGCCAGTTAGAAGGCTAAGCTCCGCCCACTTGGTCTCCTAGCAACCCACTCAGCCCAGGGGACAGGCAGACTTAGGCCTTGGCCTCTTCCACAGATTATCTAATTTGCACTGGATTATATGGCAGTGTAGACTCAAGGCCCTTCCACACAGCTATATTACCCATTTATAATCTTATCTGCTTTGAACTGGATTATCTTGATGCCACACTGCCAGATAATTCACTTCAGTGTGCATTTTATACAGCTGTGTAGAAGGGGCCTCATACCTCGCCACAGCAACGCGTGGCCGGGCACAGCTAGTCTCTTATAAGGGGCTGGTTTAATCTCTGGTAAAACTGAATTAATGTGCTGCAAAACGATGCATGTCTGAAAAGTGTGTCACCAACATGAAATTTTTGGAAAGCTTCTATTATATATAGGAAGCCCTTTTTATTGCTGGATATTAGAGTACATTGTGGGGGAAATTAAAACCAAGTTCAAGGTGATGGCTAATACTGGTCTGTGACAAAAACAGCCCCTATAAAAAAAGAATTCAACACACAAGTGCGAGACAGGCCTCAGGGCATTTTGAAATTGTGTATTGATTTGCATGGGCTGTAAAAAGTGTGACATGACAGGATTACAAATAGTTATCAGAAATCAGGAGGCAGGATTTCTATTTCAGAATGCTATCGAACACATGTGTGAGAGAAGGGGGAAGGGAGGGAGAGAGATGGCTGCATTTATAAATCTCCAGATGGAATAGGATGTGCATGGCTGGTGTGATAAGAGCAATGCACGCTGGAGTTTCACCTGCAAATCACAAAGGAATGATTCTGCCCCTTGCGGCTGCATTTACTGATAATGCACTGCTGAGCAGGAATGGTGATTAGCACTATGGAAGATCATATGTGCTTATGCCGTGAGCTTAGCAACAGAGATCCTCATATCTGACTTGTTAAAAACAACTGTAGTGAGAAAGTTTTCCAGTCATTATAATCACCAATTTATAACTAGGATATCATTTTGTCTTTGATTTTTCTGTGTAGCATTATTGTTCAAAGCTACACAGCAATCCTTTAAAAAAGCAATTAAAATTAGTTTTGCTCAGATATACTTTAGAAAACATATTCAGGACATGATGGAGATAAACCTGATCATGATTTCTGTGAGATGTGGGATTGGTGCTACCATAAACCCAAGAGAGAACCATAACTCAGGTGTCATAACATTTCAGGTTTCACAAAAAGGACAATACATTGGTACAGGTTGAGTATTCCTTATCCAGAATACTAGAAGGATGTTGAATTTTTGAATTCTTCAGATTTTTGGAATACAGTAGAGTCTCACTTATCCAACATAAACGGGCCGGCAGAATGTTGGATAAGCGAATATGTTGGATTATAAAGTGAGATTAAGAAAAAGCCTATTAAACATCAAAATAGGTTATGATTTTACAAATTAAACACCAAAACAGCATGTTATACAACAAATTTGACAGAAAAAGTAGTTCATTATGCATTAATGCTATGTTGTAATTACTGTATTTACGAATTTAGCACAAAAATATCATGATATATTGAAAACATTGACTACAAAAATGTGTTGGATAATCCAGAACGTTGGATAAGTGAGACTCTACTGTACTTGTATTTTCACATATGCACCTTATGAGATATTTTGGAGATAGGCCCAAGTCTAAACAAAATATTAATGTATGTTTCATATACACCTTACACATATAACCTATAGACAGTTTTCACAATATTTTTAAGAAGCTTGTGCATAAAACAAAGTTTGTGCACACTATAGCATCCAAAAGGACAAGTATTACCATCTCAGCCACACATTTGTTTTTGTTTTTTGAATTCTGGATAATAAATGCTCATGCTGTAGAAAGTTATTTTATTATTTTAGCTATTCTTCCCATGAGTGAGAAAAAGTCTTGTTAGATTTTTCTCCCTCTTGTGCTCAGATTACATAAACGTCTATGACAATGATGGGCAAGCTTTTGCGCTTGGTGTGTCAAAATTCACCAAAAAACCTAGCATGACTTGGGTGGTGTTTCACTTCGGGGGAAAAACCATAATTTCGCAATATGTATAGTTTAAATAACAAAAATATATAATTGTAATATATAACTGTATTTAATAAATCAAAAACTATTTACTACCATTATTTCCATGTACAACAATCTATGGTACCTCTTGCAGTTTCCACGCTGATTTCTTTCTATTCTAGTTTCAATGTAGTCATGAATAATGAATAATATAATAATAATATAATAGTAATAATATGATAATATATTACAATAATAATAGAATTATTTAATAATTATCTATACACACACACACACACACATATAAATGTAATGTGCATAATTCCCATGAACTAAACAACAAAACCACTGGACCAAATCACATCAAATTTGGCCACAAAAGACACATAGTCATCCAATCAATCTGTATGCGGCAGCGTGTCAGCAAAAATGGCTAGGTGTGTCAGTGCTGACACGCGTGTCATAGGTTGCCCATCACTGGTCTATGAGAACAATCTCCTTATATATGGCTGTAGGGAGATGTTGCATTTGCTAATTTAGCAGTGTCATCCTTGATAAGACAGATACATTTAGTCATTCCTCTTCTCACAGAAATTGGTGATAAATGCTTGGCCCTTGGTTGGATTCTTTAGAGGTTTAGAGTTTTGCACCATCCCTCTCAAACTCAGATATGTTCCTGTTATTCAGTAGGAATAAAATAAATCACAAATGATTGCAAACGTACCCTTCAGTATCCTGCCATTTTGTCTGCTTTAGCCTTTGCGTGACTTTTATTATTTCACTCCACTGTGCACATTGTCTCTGATTTTGCACCTGAATTGATACATACAAGGCAAAGATGCCTCTATCTTCCTTGAAGAGGACTTACATGCACAGAGGCATCTCTGGATTTGAACAATTTTCAACTTAGTGAAATGTTCTAGTAGTGCCTTTTAGAAATGCTGCCCCCTGAGCACAAACAATAGGAGTGTGCAAGAAATGTTGGTTAGCTTTGTGATTGCATTTGTTTCCATTGCTAAAAGACTTGTTCATTTTATGCTTCATCAAACTCACATTTATTTCATGTTTTATATTTCAGGGTTTTATTTTTGGTACTTACTTTGATATTCATTTTGGTGCCCAGCATTCTGTTTTTTGTCTCTTTGAGACTCCCTTCAATGGAACGGGGGTGGGGACTGGGGTTTTTTGGCTACATGGCCTCCATGCCTGCAATCACTTCCTCATGGTCAGACAAGGAGGCAGAGAGGAGGTGTTCCTTGGGCAGGGAGGGTATATAAGTGGGTTGGGCAGGGAGGGTATATAAGGGCCCTAAAGCAGACATTGCTGCTGATGGTGAATGCTGGGGCTGGCTGGGTTGCTGTTGCTGTGTCTTCACTTGGCTTGCCTTGGCTTGATTTTTTTCCTTTTTCCTTGCCTAGCTGTTTGCTTTGCTGGTGAGGGCACTGGTGGGGACTGGGGTTTTGGGTTTTGCCTGGCTGCTTGCCTTATTTTTTAAAAAAATCCTTTCCTTTGTGGGCTTCCCTTCTCCGTTTATCTCACTGGCTCTTTCTGTATTGCCTGCCTCTGTCTTGTTCCTCCCTCTCCTTTGGGCTACAATGAGGATAGTCTTCTAATTAGTCTTCGCCCCGGTGGCGAAGTGCATTAAAGCACTGAGCTGGAGACTGAAAGGTCCCAGGTTCAAACCCCGGGAGCGGCGGGAGCGGCCACTGTTAGCTCCAGCTCCTGCCAACCTAGCAGTTCAAAAACATGCCAATGTGAGTAGATCAATAGGTACCGCTCCGGCGGGAAGGTAACGGCGCTCCATGCAGTCATGCCAGCCACATGACCTTGGAGATGTCTATGGACAACGCCGACTCTTTGGCTTAGAAATGGAGATGAGCACCAACCGACAGAGTCGGTCACAAAAACCTTTACTTTTTACCTTCGAAATTCCTCAACAGATTGCAGTACTGGCATGCGGCAGGTACTGGCTTGTTCAGTAGACTCTCCTCTACAGTTCCATTTGGTGGGAAGCCTTAGCATTGAACAGTTGTGTTGTTAAAGTGCGAAGTGTGGAATCCTACGCAGACGGCCAATCAATGTGATTTAAGCAACGTGCAGTCATTGAATTCTTGACAGCAGAAGGTGTAACTCCAAAGAGATTCATTAGAGTATAAAAGCTGTTTATGGTGATTGTGTTGATGTGAGTACTGTGCGTTGTTGGGTGGGTAAGTTTAAAGATGTTGAGGTGGGAACGTCTGACTTGCATGACAAACAAAGAGTTGGGCGTCCTGTGACAGCAACCACCAAGTTTCACAAGCAAAAGGTTGACAGATTGATTCAGGACAATGGTTGTATCACTCAGAGAGAAATTTCAAGCATAATCGGCATTTCACAAGAACATGTGGGTCACATTATTGCTTTGCTTGGCTATCAGAAGATCTGTGCATGATGGATACTGTTGAGATGCTGGTTGCGGCTTGTTTGAACAGCTGGGCCAGTTCCATATTAGAATTGGCACAACTATTCACACACACACTGAAGTGTGGGGCTGCAGCATTTGCTGACATAAGGAAAATTGGGTTCGCTGTTTTTATCCTGTATTAGTGGATGGAAGTGCCTGGACATCACATGGATGCCCAGGAGTGATTTATGGTTCACTCTGGAGTATGTGGCCAAAGTATACAGGTCCTTTGCCAAGATTTAACTGAAAGAAGCTTTGAAAATCAGAATCCTAGATCCTATTTTAAAATCCTACATATAAGCCATATTTAGATGTCCCAATAAGCTGAAGTAGTGTGGAAACCCTGGTTTCCAGAGAAGAGTTAAATGACAGCGAACCAATAGCAGCTCCACACTGTGTGTGAACAGTTGTACCAACTCTTATATAGAACTGGCTTCTTGAGTCTAATGCCCTACACTTCAGTGTGTAAGTGTGTGAACAGGCTGCAGACTTGTGCAGAATTAGATTCTTGGCAGTTTAGGGTTGTATGTCACTCTGCTGTTTTAACCACTGTTTGTGGATGATGGAAACTTTAGCCCAAAATATCTGGAAGAGTGCCAGGTTAGTGAAGGGGAATCTAATTGGTGTATCTGTCAGAGTATTAGCAGCACAGCAGTAGTTGGATGGAGTCAGTGGAACGCAGAACCAAGTGACACCCAGAGACGTTGGTAAAACTATATACAAGTTTTACTGTAAGCAGTAATAATCAAGACAAACAGACTTGCAGACAAACACAGGAATCTCACTCTAGGCAAACAGAACTCAACTCAACTCAGAACAGAACTGAACTGATGCAATCAGTAATGCACAAACACTTGTGTCTGGACACTCCCCAGTTCCAGCCACACATCAAGGTCATCACAGCTTCTTAGTAATTAACTCTTTCCAGAGTATAGTACACTCTGGATGATGCAATCAGTATGCAATACAGGCAAGACACAAATTGCATTTAAACACTACCAATACACAAATCCCACATTAACAGTATCAATGCAGTGAGAAAAGGTTCAATTAGTTGCACTTCTCTTTGATTTTACTTTCAATGTATTTTCAGTGAGGTGTAAATAGCTTTCTACTGCAGCTTTAATTAAGGAGCAACTTTCTACCTGATTTCTATAGCAATTCTTCAACAGAACAACAGGGCCATGCATACATTGAAATTTCAGTACATGAAAATGTACAGGATCAATTAGATGATATGGAGTAGTTCTTACTGGCACTGAATGGATAGAGCAGTCGACTGTCTGCTTGTTATCTGTAATTGGTAATTAGAAAATCATCCTTTTTAATTACTCCTGACAGGTATTGATTGTATGCTATTGTATAATTGTTGCCCTTGGAAAGTCTCAGCAGGATATGGTCACATAAATCATTGGTTTGGGTGCATTTTTAATGCAAGTTCAATATTTCTAATTATCTTTGTGAGCAGCCTCTGAAGTTTGCTGTACCATTTTCATAGCTCTAGTTCTTGCAATAACTGTGTATTCAAATAGGAACATCATGCTTATGAGCTAGACTACCTTTGTAATCTAGTATTTTCTGACACTTACTATAGTATGGTTATGACTGGTGTAACAAGATATCTTTGAATCCTATGATCACTCTAAAGAAAAACTAAGCTAAATGCAATGGTATTAATGAAGAGCCACTGAAATCAATTGGGCTTAATGTAATTGTAACAAACATGTTCCATTATTTCAATGGATCTACTTTAAGCAGGACTGACATTGGATTTAATCCCAGTCTTTATAAGATTGTTAAGATGATGAATGGGAAATGAACTGTACACTCACTACAATATGCAAATGGTGATAAATTAGAAATGGCTGTAGCTCTGAGCTAGAGCATGGGTTTTATATATAGAAAGTGCCAGGTTTTTGGGACCAAATTTATTTTAATAATTTTATGCATTGTTTGTGTGCAATGAACCATCAGAAAGCAAAGGTGCCACTGTCTCAGCCATCCATTTGGACAATTTTACATTTTGGAGGATTTTGGAATTCCAAAAAAGGGATGCTCAACTTGTATCCTAGGCTGGTTTGCTTTCAAAAGTTAACATGTGCTGTGAGAAATTTTTGTAAGTCTGTGCCGTTCAAAATGGAGGAAAGTGAGTTAGATTGACAAATGAAGTTTATTTCAATACTAGCTTGGGCCCCAGCGGTGCCCGGGTTATTAGAACAGTGGTTCTCAACCTGTGGGTCCCTTTCAAGGTGTTTTGGCCGATGTCTCCCAGAAATCCCAGCCAGTTTACCAGCTGTTAGGATTTCTGGGAGTTGAAGGTAAAAACATCTGAGGATGTAAAACCGCTGTACTAGAAGAAGGCCTTGTTTGTTTTGGGATGCTAGGTCATATCACTGAAGTTTGGTCCAGATCTGTCATTGGCTGGGTTCCGTGCTGTCTGGATAAGGGTGAACTACAACTCCCAGAGCAAAGGCCAATCACCCCCAGACCAGGCGTGTATGCAGTTAGCCATGTTGGGTCTGTGTGCCAAGCTTGGTTGAGATCTGATGTCAGCTGGGTTCAGTGCTCTCTGGATGCAGGTGAACTATAACTCCCAAAATCAAGGTCCATTCCAACTACCCCCTGTAGTATGTTCATGGGCTTCTCTGTGCCAAGTTTGGTCCCAATCCATTGTCGGTGGAGGTCACAGTACCAGTGAAAGTACTGCAAGTCCCATGGCAAGTTGTTGGATTTTTGGTTGTGTGTATATGAAATGTAAATCAAGTGTTTCCGCTGTTTTGCAAGTGTGTGTTTCAGCAATGAAACAGTTAACAGCAGGCCAGTTTGACTGACAGCCTGCTGTGACCTATGAGACATGATTTCCGGCCTTGGAGATCGGAACTTTCTTCGGACTAAGGAATGTGTTTTCTTAACTCTTGTTGTACTGTGAGAGAAGTGCCGAGCCGAGAGGCAAAGGGAAGAATGCCGGCTTCTAGCGATGGACTTTGCTGTTTGTAAAAATCTTTGTAAATATCAAATAAGTGTTTGAACTTCAGACTGCAGATGTCTTTGAGTCTGACATTGGAGAGGAATTGGTGAGGGCAGAAGTTCACCAATTCATCAGGGTGCTGGTCCAGAGCTGTTGATCGATGGCTTTGAAGAAACCCACTAACACACACCCTGACCCCTGGCTCTGATCTTGACACAAGTGTGGTCCAGATGCATTGTTGGTTGGTTGAATGTACTCTCTGGATGTAGGTCAAGTACAGCTCTTGTAATTCATGGTGTGAATTCTCCCCTAACCTCTTGTTCAGTTGCTGATCAATTCCTCTGTTCACTGTGTGCCAGGAAATGGTATGAAAGGATTAAGGTAGAGGCGGTGGGAGGGGTCATGCAAATGAAGGAGCCCTGGGATGTCCATTTTGGAGGAAAAACAGAACATCTAGGATGAAATGGGCCCTGCATGAAAGCCTTCACTTGGGTGGGGGGCAGAATGGTGTTTGTGGAGGACACGGGCAGGGGTTTGGCTGCAGGTTCATGGCACTCATTCTAACCTGCAAAGTCAGGTGATGGAATGACTTGGTGGCTCCACAGCACTGGAAACTATAGCCTGTTTGTGGAGGCCGGAAGCTGTCTGTGTGAGCGGACACCCATGCCACATACACACATACATATTTTTCACTTTTATTATGGAGATAGATAGATAGATAGATAGATAGATAGATAGATAGATAGATAGATAGATATAGATTAACCTAGATGTGCCTGTTGGGTAGGACTGAAAGATTGACCATACAGTATTCTCCTGGGTTGGACATGAAGCTAGGATGAGCAATAAAATTGAGCAGGAAGACAAACAAACAATAATTTGGCTAAAGGAACTACCAAGCCCAGCAATACTTTCAGTCCATCCTCCTCACAGCACAGGTCGAGATAGATAAAATTTATTCTAAACAGCAGTATTTTATAGAACTTCAGACATACACAAACACAAAGTACACTAGAACAGTATGTAATACATACATGGTAATCCTTATTTGAGATCTGTGTGACTAGTACAGAATCAAAAGAAACTTCTTAAAGTGTAACCATTTGTTTTTCCAGGTTTACGTATGAAATTGCACCTGTTTTTGTCCTCATGGAGCAGATAACACTTCGAAAAATGAGGGAAATTATTGGATGGACAGATAAAGATGGAGATGGAATCTTCTCACCTGGTAAGTTCCGTTCCTAATGCCAGTCCTAAATTCCAGATACCTACAATGAACACGTATATGGACTATACTAGACCTGTACATATCTTTATTTTAAATTTTAAAAAAGGGGGGGATTACTAGATATTGACTATCTGTTTTGAAAAATGGCCTGTACATACTTTAGCAAACTGGCTAATTGTGTTTAGACACACAATTTTAGTTCAGTTAAAAAAGGTAAAGTTTCCCCTGACGTTAAGTCCAGTCATGTCTGACTCTGGGGGTTGGTGCTCATCTCCATTTCTAAGCCAAAGAGCCGGCGTTGTCCATAGACATCTCCAGGTCATGTGACCGGCATGATTGCATGGAGCGCCGTTACCTTCCTGCCGGAGCAGTACCTATTGATCTACTCACATTTGCATGTTTTCGAACTGCTAGGTTGGCAGGAGCTGGGGCTAACAGCAGGCGCTCATTCCACTTAGTTCAGTTAGCTAACCTATAACCAAACAGCAAGAAATGAACTAGCCAAAATAGCTTTTATTGACAAGCTCACATTTGGAAAACAGTATTTCAGAGACACATTCATAGATATTAATACATGAAACATAGTAGTATTTCTTCAGCAAACTAAAACCTATGAACTCAATAAAAGTGATTTTGATCACAGAAATAATGAAGTCTTGCACTCAGTTATTTGAGTGATAATGATTAAGACCTTGACTTGCTCATTGACAAGAAACAGGTGCTGGAAAGATAAATTATACCGTTTTATACAAGATTTTTAAAGCTCAGTATGAAGCAATTAAAGTCTGCTGAGGAAAAAAAGAGGGATACATCAGGGAGATAAAGAGAGAGAAAATAGGGGTGCATCTGCAGTGTAGAATTGATGCAATTTGACATTACTTTAATTGCCATGGCTCCGTGCTGTGGAATCCTAGGAACTGTAGTCTTTGGCCGCCTTTGCCCTACAGCTCTGGTCCCATAATTCTATAGCATTGAGCCATGGCAGTTAAAATGGCATCAAAGTGTATTAACTCTATAGTGTAGTGTAGATGCACCTTAAGGCATGTTAAAAGCTGCTAAAAAGTAGGACAGTGGAAGATTAATCAGTACTGTCCCTGCCAAATCAGGACAGTTGGAAGGTATGCAGTTTTGCCCGTAAGATTAAGTCAGAACTTAGGCATATTGTCTCTCAGTCTCACTCATAAGTCTGTAAGATGTGTCTCAGACCCCATGTGGTCTCCATTCTTCCCCTTTCTGCACCTTCCAAAGGGCCACATGATTTTTCATTGTTTCCAATAATTTTCACAAGAAAAAAGAAAAAAAAACTTCCCTAAAATGGCCCCAAATGCTCCCAAAATGGCACAAGATATGGAGTTTTGCTTTTATATATCTTACTTTCCACCCCACAACTACTGTAAAAAATAAAACAAAATGAAAACCCTCTAATAAGTAAAAAAAAAAGCCCTTCTAGTCACTTATAGGTTTTCAGTTGAAAACGTGATAGTGAGGCTCAATGCAGGCCCTGGCTGCAGTTGTCCCCCTCCCCAGGGTATGTGTGTGAAGCCATTAGAAGGACTGCTTTTCTGGTTAATCTCTTAATGAAGCATTAATAACTTTAATAATAACTTTATTTTTGTACCCCGCCTCCATCACCCCGAAGGGACTCGGGCGGTTTACATGGGGATGAGCCCAAGCAGCATAATTAAAATATAAAATATTTTACATACCGTGTTTCCCCAAAAATAAGACAGTATCTTATATTAATTTTTGTTCCCAAAGATGCCCTAGGTCTTATTTTCAGGGGATGTCTTATTTTTCCATGAAGAAGAATTCACATTTATTGTTGAACAAAAAATGAACATTATATACTGTAAAGTAGTTGTCATCACAAACCAGCATAACCAGACAAACTGAATCCTATCAAGAATTTCTTGTTACTACCAATATTTCCATGTACAACATTCTATAGTATGTACATTTACCGATCTTGCAAGCTCTGGTGTTCTGTTCAGCGGGCATGCTTCCAAACAAAAACTTTGCTAGGTTTTACTTTTGGAGGAGGCCTTATATTTAGCAATTCAGCAAAACCTTTACTAGGTCTTATTTTCTGGGGATGTCTTATTTTAGGGGAAACAGGGTACATAGTACATATTAAGTGCATAAACAATAACTGAAAAACAGAAAAACAGGAACATTATAACAAAAATAAATCAACCATCAAATCAACAATTAAAGTTGAAATAACTGTGAGTTGCCTTGCTTCAAACATGTTCTTTGACTGCTGCTGCCCTCTGAAGTATGGCAAATAGCTAGCAGAGTCAGGTCCAAATGATAATGTCCAAATAATGGGACTCTTTCCCCTGGAATGCAAATACCTTCATTATTATTAAACTTTGGGTGCCATGTAAAATCTGTCCTATTCTCTTTCGGTTTTTCTCACTTTAAGTCTCTAAGATTCTTCTCATTATGTCAGTGATTCCTCATGTTTTATTTTAATGTCTAGTGGTCAAGTTTATTGCTACTTTTATTGATTTATATTCCATTGTCTGTTATTTTAGTTTGGCGGCATAATCAGAGGCCTTGATAATAATTGTGTATGTATGCATTTAAAATGTATAAATTAATGTTTCACACTGGCTGAATGTGAAGCCACTAGGCTCGGAAAACAAAAAGGGAGTTACACGATAGGGTTGAGCAAAGCATGGCTTTGGGGCAGCTCCTGACCAATACTGTTTATGCTGCTCTCAATCTCTCTGGACTCGTTTTTTTAAATCCCCATTTGCCTTTCTTGGAAGCCTGCTGTTGTTTTGTTGTTATTATTGTATGCTTTCAAATCCAGCCTAAGCTATGGCAGCCCTTTCCTAGTTTTTAACAAGGTTAATGTATGTGATTGCCTTTGAGGCTGAGAAAGTACGATTTGTCCAAGGGCACCCTGTGAGTTTCTGGGACTTAGGACAGATTCCAACTCTGGTTTACCAGAGACCCAGTTCTACACTCAAACTACTATAACACACTGGCTGCCTGCAAAAAAGTAATCCATCTTTTAAATTGGTTCCATAATTACTACACACTGTTTAATACACACACACACCTATTTTTCAGAAGCATAAGTGGATTTCTGGTCATTTCTGGAGCTTTTCCTACCAATTTTGCAGTAATTTTTGGCAGTCCGTGTAGTGCTTGGAAGGTTCCAGGAGTGGAAAATGGGCTTTTGGGTGTGTCACAGATGACCATTTTTATTCTTCAGGAAAGAAGACTCTCTGTTGTGCCCCCCAATAATAGAGTTGGTCAATGAAAAACAATTCTAGATAAGAAATTCTCTGGATCTACATATCTTGGAATAATATGCAAAGCTCTACTGTAATTCCATAATTACCGTATATACGCGAGTATAAGCCGACCCGAATATAAGCCGAGGCACCTAATTTTACCACAAAAAACTGGGAAAACTTATTGACTCGAGTATAAGCCAAGGGTGGGAAATGCAGCAGCTACTGGCAAATTTCAAAAATAAAATTAGATACCAATAAAATTACATTAATTGAGGCATCAGTGGGTTAAATGTTTTGAATATTTACTGTATTTCAAAGAAAAACAGTAAACTAACTCTATAAGTGGAAAAGCAACAATAACTTTATCATCATCATCATCATCATCATCATCATCAACAACAACAACAGCTTCATTTATACCCTGCCCTATCTATCTCCCCCTGGGGACTCAGGCCAGCTTCCAACATAGTAACAGGCAAACATATAATGCCTACATAAACAATGCAGAGCTAGATATAGATCTCTCATTATATATATACTAATTTCACATGTGTATTTCCCCCTGAAACCTTTGCAAATCCTCTCTCTATGTGCATTTTCCTCCTGCAATATTTGCAAGCCCTATTTATCAATATTTATATCCATCTAGACATCTGTGTGTGTGTGTGTGCGCGCACGCACGCACATTTTCCCTTCTCACTTGCAAACATGTGAGGGTAAAATTCATATACAAAATTAGTGTATACATATAGGAACAGATATACAGGTACATGGAAATCTCTAGATATCTATATATTTATATAGGATTTGCAAAGACCTGTAAACATATGAGGGGAAAATTCATATATTAATGTATTTGTAGGGGGAACATCTATATAAATATTTACAAGCTGTGGGACATGCATTTGCCCAAGGAAGAAATGCAAGCAAAGCCCCCCTAAAAACAACTTTGTCCTCTTTTCTCCTGCCCTTCCCCACCTCTTTTCTTTCTCTCTTTTTCAAACTCTAAAAGTAGCCAGAAAAGGCTTTTAAAAACTTCTCTCCCCCTCCCAAAAAAACCCACCTCATTTTTGTTTCCTTAGGAATAAAAAGAAATATTCCTTAGGAATAAAAAGAAATTGTTTTTGCAATAATAGTAGTAGTAGTAGTAGTAGTAGTAATAATAGTAATGAATCGTGCACATTTGCAAGAATATCCTTTTTTCTGCCCCTTTTACCCATGCAATCTGGCTTGCAAGGGTTTCTCTCACACTCTCCTTTCGCTTTTGAAAACATTCGCTTCTTGTCTCTGCCTCTCTCTCAAAAAAAAATAAGATAACCAGCCTGGGAGGAGAAGCAAAGGAGGGAGGTTTTGGAAAAGAAAACATACTGTGGCCTCCAGGCTCTGCTGCTGGCTTGACCTTGACCCGAATATAAGCTGGGGGAGGCTTTTTCAGCTTATAAATAAGGGCTGAAAAATTCGGCTTATCTTCGAGTATATACGGTAATATCTTAAATGAGTATTTTGTTTCTAAGTTGCCTACCAAGGAATGTGTGCATGAGTCCCCAGGGCTGCTCAGGGCAAAGAATTATGAGCTGTATTCTGAGGTGCTGTGAGGCTAATGGACAAGGTTGTCTGCCCTTTCTGTTGCCTTGTATGATCCTGAGAGTTCTCTCTCAGATACAATACAGTACAATCCTTATTTTTGGGTTCGATATCAACAGTTTCACTTACCCGTGTTCCAAAAATTACCCGTGTTCCCCTGGAAGTGTTTTGTTGGCCTTCCAGTGCTATAGTTCCAGCCCATATATAGTCAAAATATCCAGATCACTGTTATCCACAGTTTCAGGTATTCATGGGGTTTTTGGAATGCATCCCCTACTGATACGGAGTTTGTTCTGTACACAAAAGAAGCCCTTTCTTGAGTTGCAAAGAAAAGTTGGTTGTGGTAAACAAGCTGTCTTGATAACTTCTGAAAAGCCTTATTTGTCAAAACACAGTTTGATAATCACTTTATAGTATTTAATGTACTTTCTCTGTTAGAAAAGGCAATAGGTCCTTTGAGAAACCAGAATTCATAAGCCTATCATTAAACATGTTAGACCGTGCATCAGTTATTAATTCTTTCATGTCCAATTGAATGGCATGCAAGTGATGCTTTTGTACTTTGGCTCATAACATCAGGCTTTCCCCCACTTTCTTTTCTAATACTTTATTATAATGTACTCTTGTTACAGGTGGTGCTATATCCAATATGTATAGCATCATGGCTGCCCGCTACAAATATTACCCAGAAGTCAAAACTAAAGGCATGGCTGCAGTGCCTAAACTGGTCCTCTTTACCTCAGAACATGTGAGCTTAATCAGCTTAATTATGATTAACTATAATTGCTATAATTACTGGGGGAGGGCAAAGGAAAATGTTTTTCCATCACCATTAGCCCAGTTCTGGAGAGACCTGACTATCTGGTGTTACAGTGTTCCCTCACTACTTCGTGGTTCACTTTTCACAGATTCGCTGTTTTTCAATAAACTCTAAAAGACTATTATAAATCATAAAAATTACAATTTACAGCCTAAGGAAGGGAGGAAGGAGAAGTCAAAGGGAGAGAAAAGGAGCCCAAGAGGCAGTGGGAGGAGAGGGAGGTGATTTATCAACACACGATTGGTTGATAAAGACTTAAAATAGTATATAACTACTAAAATAATATATAAATATTAAAATAAATATAGTGTCCCTACTTCGCGGATTTTCACTTATTGCAGGTGGTCCTGGAACCTAACCCCAGCGATAAGTGAGGGAACACTGTATTTTCCACACCAAATGTGGGCTTTTGGGAGGCTAAACTGACCCAGAAAAATCTCTTATCGGCTAGTGATTTCTGGCAGATCTCTGTCTTTTAACATGGCTAGCAGAACATTAGATCAGCATGCAGCATCCTGCAACACCTTTCCTGTTTATAGAGGGGTACTGTGGATTGGAGCAAAGAGCAAAGGAAGCTCATTCAGGAATGCTGTTTCCACCATTAGCATCTTTGGGGGGAACGGCTGTCAAGACCAATCACAGTATGAAAGCTGCTTTACATGTCTCACTGTGACAAGTGACTCATTGGGACAAACTCTTTGTGTGCAGTAGCTTGCTATTCAAGTGGGAGATGTTCTTCAGCCAGGTGCCATTTCGGACTACAGCAGAGTGGAATGAAAAGGGAAGACAAGATCCCCAGTAGAATTAGAGCAGGGGTCCCCAAACTTTTTATGCAGAGGGCCAGTCCACAATCCTTCAAACTGTTGAGGGGCCAAATTATCATTTGAAAAAAAAATACAAACAAATTCCGCTGTACACTACACATGTCTTATTTGTAGTGCAAAAACAACAACAAGAACAATGAAATAACAATGAAAGAGCAATACAATATTTAAAAATAAAAACAATTTTAACCAACATACATTTATCAGGATTTCAATGGGAAGTGTGGGTCTGCTTATGGCCAATGAGCTAGTCAAGTTAATTAGGATTGTTGTTGTGTGCCTTCAAGTCATTTCAGACTTTGGGCGAGCCTAAGTCTAAAATGTATTTATTTATTTACTATATTGATTTACTACATTTGTATCCCACCCTTCTCACCCCAAAGGGGACTCAGAGTGGCTTACAAATTATATGTACATACAATATGTTATATTATTAGCATAGCACACTATTAGCATTATATATTACTATATTGAACTATACCACTATACTGTAATATTATTAGTAATATATAATATATAATTAATACTATTATATGGTATTATTATTATTAGTGTTATATTGTATTACATTATAATATTATTATCAATATTATATGTATATACAATATATTATATTATAAAACTGAGGGCGGGGGCCAGGTAAATGACCTTGGAGGGCCGCATCCGGCCCCCGGGCCTTAGTTTGGGGACCCCTGAATTAGAGGATATGTTCAAAATTAAATAGCAAACAGGGCAAGTAAGAACATTGTATGTGCTTTCAGTTTCTAGAGTTTGGAAAAATTGCTTTTTGAACTCTAGTTCTCAGAATGTTCCATGTATGAACCTATCTCAGGCTAGCAACTCAACACTCTCAAGATACTTTGGGCTACAAATCCTGTCATGGCCTCCAGCATGGCTAATGGTGAAGCATGAGTTATAATCCCAAATATATGCATGACACCTGGTTGATAAGAGCCGACCTATGTATGTGGAGTCTTTGTGTGTTGGTTGTCCTAACACAGATGTTCACACTAATGTGGGAACAGAGCCAGAAGTCTGGTCATGCAGTCCCTTCATCTAGTAATATGCATGAAAGATTCACGTGACATCCAATGACATGATGTGCCATCTGAAACATAGATGGGGCAGTGTCCTCTTCTGACTTCTAATGATCGTGCTTTAGACTTCGGCACCCAGAAATCCCAGCCAGCTTACCAGCTGTTAGGAAGTCCAAAACATCTGGAGGTGCAGAGTTTGAGAAACACTGTCTTAGCCAGTCCAAACGCAAAGTACATGTAGATTGTCCTTTGTGATGAATTATACATGTATAGCAGCTTGCTATGTGGTTCAGCCAACAACACCATTCACCTGCGAGCCAGATTTCTGGTAGCCATGATGCAGTGGAAGCTGTGAGGCAAATGGTAGAAGCATTGAGTGAATTCGCCATATGGAGATACCTGCAATGGCTGATCCTCAGGTGGGCAAGTTGACATTGTGTGGACTACCATATATTATTGGACTGCAGCTCTCAGAAGCAATGCCTTTCATAACAAATGGTAATGGCACTGCAGTCAAACAACATCAGGAGGTTTACACAATACAGTAGAGTCTCACTTATCCAACATTCGCTTATCCAACGTTCTGGATTATCCAACGTATTTTTATAGTCAATGTTTTCAATACATCGTGATATTTTGGTGCTAAATTCGTAAATACAGTAATTACTACCGTGTTTCCCCGAAAATAAGACAGTGTCTTATATTAATTTTTGCTCCCAAAGATGTGCTAGGTCTTATTTTCAGGGGATGTCTTATTTTTCCATGAAGAAGAATTCACTTTTATTGTTGAACAAAAAAATGGACATTTATTATATACTGTACAGTAGATATCATCACAAAGCATCATAACCAGACAAACTGTGAATCCTATCAAGAATTTCTTGTTACTACCATTATTTTCATGTACAGCAATCTATGGTACGTACATTTACCAATCCTGCCTGCTCTGGTGTTCTGTTTGGCGGGCATAATTCCAAACAAAAACTTTGCTAGGTCTTACTTTCAGGGGAGGCCTTATATTTAGCAATTCAGCAAAATCGCTACTAAGTCTTATTTTCTGGGGAGTCTTATTTTTGGGGAAACAGGGTACGTAGCATTACTGCGTATTGAACTACTTTTTCTGTCAAATTTGTTGTATAACATGATGTTTTGGTGCTTATTTTGTAAAATCATAACCTAATTTGATGTTTAATAGGATTCTCCTTAATCTTGCCTTATTATCCAACATATTCGCTTATCCAATGTTCTGCTGGCCCGTTATGTTGGATAAGTGAGACTCTATTGTAATTTCTGTCCCAGGCTTAGAGCAAATTCACTTGGTCTGCATAATTCAAAACAACAAATCAGATTTGCAGTGATGTAAGGAAAATTATCCAGTCTTTGTGGCATCCACACTGTCATTTTTGTGGAGTAAATAAACACATCTTACTAAGTTGGGTCTCAGATAGGCATGGCTCTCTTTACCAAACCTTTATTTATTTATTTATTTATTTATTTATTTATTTATTTATTTACAGCATTTATATTCCGCCCTTCTCACCCCGAAGGGGACTCAGGGCGGATCACATTACACATATAGGCAAACATTCAATGCCTTTTAACATAGAACAAAGACAAGACAAACATAGGCTCCGAGCGGGCCTCGAACTCATGACCTCCTGGTCAGAGTGATTCATTGCAGCTGGTTACAGCTGGCTTGCTCTCCCGCCTGCGCCACAGCTCGGGCCCAATTATCCTTGCCGTCTACTATCCTCTCTTTAAAAATAATGAAAGAAAAAACCCTATATTCCTTCAATTGTCAGACACACTTTTTTCCTATACTAACATCTCTAAAAATTGGTGCATCTTAGAATCACAGGTGTATCGTATGTATTTTTTGTGGTTGGAGATGGTACTGAAATGAGGGTGTGTCTTACAATCAATGGCATCTTAAAATGTAAATCCGGTGATACAACGAGGAAACAATGCCACTATTGTGGAAGCAGTCTGAAATCACAGTCCAAAAATGTTTGAGGGTTCTTTTTTGTTATTGTTATTGTTCCTGAGATCTTTTGAGCTTCCAGATTGTGATATGTCTATAGTCTTTCTTATATCAATAGGTTATTTCTGTACACTGCTTTTGGCTATACTCTAGTGTCACTTTCACCACCATATTCAATTAACTGCACATAAACAGTTGGTTAATGTGTGGACTGGAAACATGTGTTACATAATTTTTTTTAAATGTTCTCACATAAAGGGTTTTTAAATATTTTTGGTATTAAGAGCCTTTACTGTGTGTGCTACACTAGCACTTAACCAGGAAGTTCATTCCCTCTTGACAGCTATTGGTACAGTAGAGTCTCACTTATCCAACATATACGGGCCAGCAGAATGTTGGATAAGCGAGTATGTTGGATAATAAGGAGAGATTAAGAAAAAGCCTATTAAACATCAAAATAGGTTATGATTTTACAAATTAAGCACCAAAACATCATGTTATACAACAAATTTGACAGATAAAGTAGTTCAATAGGCAGTAATGCTACATAGTAATTACTGTATTTACGAATTTAGCACCAAAATATCACGATTTATTGAAAACATTGACTACAAAAATGCGTTGGATAATCCAGAATGTTGGATAAGCGAATGTTGGATAAGTGAGACTCTACTGTACGTACCACACAATTATATAGGAAATAACACTTTCAAACCAAGAACAGAAAATGTTTCACATTTTGTTACATAGTGTTATGTGATTCCTTTCAATAGGCAGTAATGCTATGTAGTAATTACTGTATTTACAAATTTAGCACCAAAATATCACGATGTATTGAAAACATTGACTACAAAAATGTGTTGGATAATCCAGAACGTTGGATAAGTGAGACTCTACTGTACTACATAGCTAAATGAATTACATATTTGCCATTTACTTGTTGTTGAACAAATCTTTAGTATGTTTTGGTTACTGTTGTTGCAGAGTCATTACTCAATAAAAAAAGCTGGAGCTGCACTTGGTTTTGGAACTGAAAATGTGATTTTGATAAAGTGTAATGAAAGGTAAGATATTACACTTGTACTCACATAATTAATTTGATTTCTCGTGTTTAGATGTAGAACAAGATATTAATGTTTTACTGACAAGAGTAGTTAACTGAAATGGTGACAGATGTTCAATTGTGTTCAGTCTTATTAATTTATTTTTAAACAGCTTTGAGTTTTCCATTTCACTTTGATTGCAGAGGCAAAATAATACCAGCTGATTTGGAAGCCAAGATTCTGGATGCTAAACAAAAGGTAACCTTGTTTTTTAATTGCTATTTTTGTTGTTTAGATAAATATCAATACAATTTATTGCTTTCAGTTAAATTTAGAGAACTTATTATTGGGCCTCTGGTGGTGGTGCAGTGTGTTAAAGCGCTGAGCTGCTGAACTTGCAGACCGAAAGGTCCCAGGTTCAAATCCCGGGAGCGGAATGAGCACCCGCTGTTAGCCCCAGCTCCTGCCAACCTAGCAATTCGAAAACATGCAAATGTGAGTAGATAAATAGGTACCGCTCTGGCGGGAAGGTAAGGGCGCTTCATGCAGTCATGCCGGCCACATGACCTTGGAGGTGTCTACGGACAACGCCGGCTCTTCGGCTTAGAAATGAAGATGAGCACCAACCCCCAGAATCAGTCACGGCTGGACTTAACGTCAGGGGAAAACCTTTACCTTTACCTATGAATATTTAAGGTACTTACTATATGTTGTTTTAGTTGTCCCTGATTAACTGATGATCTTCATGAGAATGCTCACTCCCTGAAACCAGTATACTAAGCCACATGCTTGTCTGGATTTTACAAACAGTCTTACTTTTTAGCTTTGTCTCTTAATTTGTACATAGCCTAGCATTTTAGGTTGATTCAGTTAATTATTTTCACTTCATGAATAATTGTCTCTTTTTGAAAGCCACGTTGAGGCCACATCGAACTTCCCCCATCCCCTCTCCCAAGAAACAAAACACACATAAGAATTGTTATAATTTGCCTTCAAGTCAACACTGACAGACTCATGACAACCCAACCATAGGGTTGTCATGATTAATCATTCATTATTCAGAGGGGGTTTGCCATTACCTTCCTTTGAGGCTGAGACAATGTGATTTTCCCAAAGGCACCCAGTGAGTTTTTATGGCTGAGTGAGGATTTGAACCCTAATCCTCAGAGTCCTAGTCCAACACTCAAACCACTACATCATGCTGGCTTTACACTCACCGGCTTTCTACACATAGTGAATCCCATTCTCCCAACAACTCTCTGCATGGATTTCCCTCTAAGGTATCTGCAGAAATACATTTTGTGATGATATCTCCCTCTATATGTTACCATTTGTTTTCTGTTTTTAGGTATATGCCCACAGAACTAAACTTTTGGAATGATTCTGAATGAATGATACTATTTATTAGACATTGTTATATTATCACTTTCCATGTACCTGAGAGAAACTAATGAAAGAAAAATGTAACCATTATGAAATGCATAACAGAAACTAACTAAAATTGACATCCATTGTACTTTAAATTGGTTCAAATATTATTTTAGACATTTGTATATTTTATCATTCCCATCCTTGGTTTCATCTTGTAGGGATATGCTCCTCTTTATGTGAATGCAACTGCAGGCACAACTGTTTATGGGGCCTTTGATCCAATTCATGAGATAGCAGACATCTGTGAAAAATACAACCTTTGGCTCCATGTTGATGTAAGTAACCAAGACGGCAAATTCTGTTTTCACTTACCTTGAAATGTGCTCCAGTGAATTTAGAGATACTACCTTTGGAATAGCCATGAAGACAAATGGGGCTTATTTGTGAGTAAAAGACATGAAGTTGTGGATTTAATACTTTTATTATTATGAAGTGGAAAAATAGGCTTTGAGTGGCTCTGTTCATTTTTTATTGTGTCAGGATCTAAGAAAAAGTCTCCTACCTTTTAATTTCAGCAAAAGTGAATTAACCAGGATGCATGCACCTATTTGTGTTTATCAGATATTCAGTGCTCAAAACATTTAAAAGATTGATACCATAAGAAACTGGGAAATATAAATATTGGAAGGCTACCGAGATTTTGTTTGTGGGGTTTTTTTTTGCATTATCTTTTGCTTTTTCCTTTCAGGCTGCCTGGGGAGGTGGATTACTAATGTCCCGTAAGCATCGCCATAAACTGAATGGGATAGAAAGGTATTGACCCCTTTTTATTTGCATTTTAATTCATTTATGTAACTCTTTCCATGCATGTGTGACATGTGTGGCTGGGGAATCTTAAACAGTGTGTGTGTGTGTGTGTATAAATTTAATGTGAGCTTTTCCCATAGAGTAAACAACAAAGCCACTGAACTGAATCACACCAAATTTGGCCACAAAAGGCATAGTCGTCTAATCTGTCTTTCAATCAAATAAACCTAGAAATATAAAGTCCAAATTAAAAAAAACCCACCAAAAACACAAAGCTGGGGGGGGGGAGGATGATGAGGAAGAGCCGTTCTCCCTCTGGCTGCTAGTCAAAAGGTTAGGCTCCACCCCCTTTCAGCTCCACCCACTTCATGTCATAGAAACCCCCTCAGCCACAATGGCACCCAGGGGACAGGCAGGGTTCACTTAGGCCTCTTCCACACTGCCTATAAAATACAGATTATCTGATTTAAACTGGATTATATGGCAGTGTAGACTCAAGGCCCTTCCACACAGCTATATTACCCAGAATGCCAAGGCAGATAATCCACAGCAAATGCTTTGAACTGGATCATCTTGAGTTCACACTACCATATAATCCAGTTCAGTGTGGATTTTATACAGCCGTGTAGAAGGGGCCTCATATAATACAGTTCAAAGTAGAAAATATAAGATTATAAATATAATATATAAAAATTATGGTGGTATAATAAAACAGAACAATATAATCTGTAAAATCAGGACAGTAAATAAAGAACAACACTCTGAAAACAGGGGAATTCCAGACAGGAAACAATCAGGGCCAGCTAAAACCTCCCAACAAAGGATTCCCCCAGGGAGGAAGCTGAGGATGGAGAGAAGTAGTGGGTATTATCACAGTCATTATTATTACTATTATCATCAATATTATTATTACTGTTCATGAAAATGAACACAATCTGGCTTCAAGTATTAAAAATCAGAAATATTGTATATACACAAGCTTTAAGAAATAACATATACTAAAAAGGTAAAGGTTTCCCCTGACGTTAAGTCCAATCATGTCTGACTCTGGGGGTTGGTGCTCATCTCCATTTCTAAGCCGAAGAGCCGGCGTTGTCCGTAGACACCTCCAAGGTCATGTGGCTGGCATGACTGCATGGAGCGCCGTTACCTTCCCCCTGGAGCGGTACCTATTGATCTACTCACATTGGCATGTTTTTGAACTGCTAGGTTGGCAGGAGCTGGAGCTAACAGCGGCCGCTCACTCCTCTCCCGGGATTTGAACCTGGGACCTTTCGGTCTGCAAATTCATAAAACATATACTAATTACCACCAAATCCTCAATACTTTATTTTCCATACCACCAGACTTCGCAATGTGTGGCCGGGCATAGTATATATATATATGGAAGCCAGTACTGAGAACTAGTGTGTTTTGGGGAACCATATCAGGCTTTGAAGTGCCTGTGCTCATAGCACCAGAGCAGTCTATATCTGGTGGCAATATTAATATAAATAGTGTTATTCTGTATGGCAAGCAATAAAATATTTGGGCAAATGCAGTGTAGGTGAGAAGTGTATTTAGGAAAGTGTTTACTTCAGGATTAATTTTGGTCTTTAAGAAACAACACTAATAAGCTGGTCATGTAAGAAATCATAATTAGTGTTAGATCTGTGCTGATTAGTGGATACAGTACCTTTATTTCTGGAAGACTGAGCCTGGATCTACACCGGCCTATATTTCAGGAACTGATCCCAGATTATCTGCTTTTAACTGGATTATATAAGTCTACACTGCCAGATAATCTGGGATAAACAGGTAATCTGGGATCAGATCTTTGGACATAAGGTAGTGTAGAACCAGCCCATGTTTATAGAAACAATTCTAACAGACCTATATTACTTGTAAATCACTGTCCCCAAATATTTGTGTGTGTAATCAATATGCCATTGAATTGCACTTTACCTTTTGTCTTGTTCTACATCCCAGTATGGAGGTGTTATGATATGAGATTGTCAGAAACTGTTAGCTCTGCTTCAAACATACAAAGGGCCCGTCCAGACAGTACCTTTATCCCAGGAGCTCCCGCAGCAATCAGGAGGGTGGCCAGATGCTGTTCCCTGTAAACCCGGAAGCAATAGTTAAAAAAAGGCCAAAAATATGAGATTTCCAGGTGTGGGAATATTGTGGTTTTTAGCTGAATATTCGGATCTTCACATGTCTGTATGTCCCTGCAATCGGAAAGCATGAAATTTTATCTAGGTTTGTTCCCGGGTTTTAAATGTTTGTTCCTAAAAAGGTGACACCTGAGTAAAACTTTGTCCTGGGAAGAGGAACTTCGTCCTTCGCCTGTTTAATGAAGTTTGTGGCAGAAAAATGTAGTTCCTGGAGTGCAACAACTACTTTCACATTAAGTAGTACACAGTGAAACAGGAACAGACACTTTCAAACCAAGAATCAAATGTCATCATTACTGTAGTTAGTCAGACCTTGTTGTATGGCCTTCTGTGCAGCCAGGTTTTGTGGTGTACTCGTAATCAACAAGATTATGTTGCTGGGTTATACATGTTTGGGTGTATGCTGACAACATGAGTACAGTTTAGTAAATGGCAAAGTCTTACTACTGGCTGTTGGGATATGGATGTGCTGGAGAGAAATGTAAATACTGAGAGCCAAGGTCATGCAGGTGGCTAATAGAAACAGTCTAACCCAGGAATAGCACCCTATTGTTCCATGCTGCAAGTACACAACCAAAACTTTCTGCACATATGGCCAGGCAGTCAGGCTCTAAAAAGTGTCAATAATGACAAAGTTCTGTTCCTGGCCTGAAAGTGTCTGTTCCTGTTTCATTGTGCAATGCTGACTTGGGCAATAGTGATCCTGCCCCATGACATTTATTTGTGTAGCAGATACTTCATGAAATGTTTGGAGGGCACAGTTTTTCTGGTCAGGACAAAGAACAGAACTTTTGCAGAGCCTGGCTGTGTGGCCATCTGTCCAGACAGATTTGGCTGTGCACTTGTGGCATGGAACAATAGGGTGCTGTTCCTGGGTTATACATGACTATTCCTATTAGCCACCTGCATGACCATGGCTCTCAGTATTTTCCCAGCGGAGGCTAGAAGGGAGATACCGCGATAGTTCCCGCAGTCTGTTCTATCTCCTTTCTTGAAAAGGGTGATGATGATGGCATCCTTGAAGTCTGCTGGGATTTTCTCGGTCACCCACACCTTTTCAATGAGCTGGTGGAGTTGTTGTATCAGCTCAGGTCCACCCGCTTTGAAGATTTCAGCAGGAATCCCATCAGGTCCGCTGGCTTTGTTGTTTTTTTGTTGGCTGATGGCATTGATGACTTCTTCCAAACTAGGCAGTGCTGCAAGCTCATCCCTGATTTGTTGTTGCGGGATTTGTGAGAGGGCCTCTTCGGCCACATTGGAGCGGCGATTCAGCAGGTTCTGGTAGTGCTCTTTCCAACGTAGTGCAATTGATGTTTTGTCCTTCAGAATTTTGGTTCCATCTGATGAGCGTAGAGGCTGTATGCCATGGTTTCTTGGTCCGTAAATGATCTTTGTGGCTTTGAAAAAGTACACCATGAAACTTGTCTGCATAGATGGCTATACAACAAGGTTTGACTAATTACAGTAATGATGACATTCAGTTTCTGGTTTGAAAGTGTCTGTTCCTGTTTCATTGTGTACTACTTAACGTGAAAGTAGTTGTTGCACCCCAGGAACTACATTTTTCTGCCACAAACTTCATTAAACAGGCGAAGGACGAAGTTCCTCTTCCCAGGACAAAGTTTTTGCCTTCTACTCAAGTGTCACCTTCTTTTTAGGAATTGACCAATCAGGAATAAACATCTAAAACCCCGGAACAAGGCTATATAAAAAAATTGCAGGAACATACAGACATGTGAAGATCCGGATGTTCAGCTAAAAACCACAATATCTACGCACCTGGAAATCTCATGTTTTTTGCTTTTTGTAGCAATTGCTTCCGGGTTTACAGGAATGGCATCTGGCCACCCTCTTGATTGCTGCAGGAGCTCCTGGGATAAAGGTACTGTCTAGACCAGGGGTCCCCAAACTAAGGCCCGGGGGCCGGATGCGGCCCTCCAAGGTCATTTACCTGGCCCCCGCCCTCAGTTTTATAATATAATATTTTTATATCAGTTTTAATAATATAATATATTGTATATACATATAATATTGATAATAATCTTATGTTATACAATATAATACTAATAGTAATACCATATAACAATATTAATTATATGTTATATATTACATATTATATAATAGTATAGTGGTATAGTTCAATATAGTAATATATAATGCTAATATTGTGTTATGCTAATAATATAATATATTATATGTACATACAGCTGCTCTGAGTCCCCTTCGGGATGAGAAGGGTGGGATATAAATGTAGTAAATAAATGCAGTAAATAAATAATTAATTTTAGACTTAGGCTCGGCCAAAGTCTGAAATGACTTGAAGGCACACAACAACAACAACAATCCTAATTAACTTGACTCTCTCATTGGCCAGTAGCAGGCCCACACTTTCCATTGAAATCCTGATAGGCTGATGTTGGTTAAAATTGTTTTCATTTTTAAATATTGTATTGTTTTTTCGTTGTTGTTGTTGTTGCACTACAAATAAGACATGTGCAGTATGCATAGGAATTGGTTTTGTTTTTTTCAAATGATAATTTGGCCCCTCAACAGTCTGAAGGATTGTGGACCAGCCCTCTGCTTCAAAAGTTTGGGGACCCCTGATCTAGATGGTCTTTGAGGGTCCCTTTCCTTACCTATGGTCTTATGAAACCATCTAGATGGTCTTTGGAGGTCTCTTTGCTTACCTATGGTCTTAGAAGATTGTCTAGATCAGGGGTCCCTAAACTAAGGCCCATGGGCCGGATGTGGCCCTCCAAGGTAACTGACCTGGCCTCTGTCCTAAACTTTAGACTTCAGGTTGACCTAAGTCTGAAATGACCTGAAGGCACACAACAGCAACAATCTTAATTTTGGACTATTTCATCCTAGTCTGGCCCCCTAACAGTCTGAGGGACTGTGAATTGGCCCTCCACTTAAAAAGTTTGAGGACCCCTGGTCTAGACAATGCACACATTCAGTTCAGATCAAAGAGAGCAAATTAAAGGAAGAGTCTTGCTGCCTGTGGACTTTAGAGACAACTGGCTTGCCGCTGCCAGAACTGAGTGCTGGTCTATAAAACTCCACACTCCCCATGATGAACTGATCAAGACATTTCCCTTGCAAAGCACTTAGGCTAGAACCACTGAAACAAGGAATACCATGTTGTCTTTATTCGACTTCTACATATCATTCAATGGTCCCAATTTGGCAGAGATATTCCTGATAAACCCTCGACTCTCTCATTAATGTATTTTTTTCAATTCTAAGACTCACTTTTTATCATATAAACATTTTTAAAATGGAGTGAATCGCAGATGTATCTTATATATTTTTTGTTGGTGATCTTGGTACTGAAATTAGGGTGCCTCTTGCAATTAAAATAATACAATACTTTAAAAATGTCCCACTTTCGTTTTCCTCCCCCACTTTCCCATTTATCCTCAGCTTACTTCCATTGGTGCTGACTGAGTTAAAATACAAAAGTAATTTGTACTTAACTAACTCAGCTGTGGTACAGGAGTGTAGAAGGAGGAAATCTTGCCTTTTCTAGTAAGCTAAGGCAAAAGCAATCTCTAGCCTCTTCTAGCTTCCCTATTTATACCTTTTACCATCTTGACTACACTCCAATGTTGCTTGGTTTCACATGTCCTGTTTTTCACCTGCTAGGTATGGTTCTTGTACCCGGGCTGTGGCGCAGGCTGTTGAGCAACCAGCTGCAGCCAGCTGCAACAAATCACTCTGACCAAAAGGTCATGAGTTCGAGGCCAGCTCGGAGCCCCACGTTTGTCTTTGTCTTTGTTCTATGTTAAGGCATTGAATGTTTGCCCTATATGTGTAATGTGATCCGCCCTGAGTCCCCTTCGGGGTCAGAAGGGCGGAATATAAATACTGTAAATAAATAAATAAATAAATTTTGTCCACAGTGACCTAGTGCAAGATCAGGCAAGATTGTATTGCTTACACACCATTTGTTCTAAGCGTATTCACTTCTTTTGCAGAGCTAACTCAGTCACATGGAATCCACACAAGATGATGGGAGTTTTGTTGCAATGTTCTGCTATTCTTCTTCGGGAAAAGGTTTGGTTGGATATTGTATTATCTCTTTTGAGTGTCTTCCAGAGGTGTTAGAGTACAACTGCAACACTAACAAAGTTTGGGGTATAAACAGGACCAGTCTCTTAAAAATTGATTATGTTGTCCCATTGTGTTGCTGAGAATACAGCAGGGTTAATGCTAACATTAAAGTCATCATTATACTATGTACTCCCAGCTCTAAGATCAAGAGGAATTGGTCTTGTCCATACTAGTGATATCATGTTTATCTCAGGGGTTTGCAGATCATTCAAGTGAGGGGAGTGGCTGAGAAGGAAACAGAAAGATAAATTCAAATATCCCTGAAAATCAAATTTCTCCTTCTTTGGGAATGGCCATATATAAGTAGAGTGATGTGCTCATGTAATGCATATGATGCCATGTTTTATCTATTGCTAGATCTCATATATTTAAAGAGGCTGATTTTGTTTTTGTTTTTTACAACAGGGTATACTTCAGGGCTGCAACCAGATGTGTGCAGGCTATCTATTCCAGCAGGACAAGCAATATGATATAACATATGATACTGGAGATAAAGCAATACAGTGTGGCCGACATGTGGACATATTCAAATTCTGGTTGATGTGGAAAGCAAAGGTAAACATTTAAATATCAGTAGAAGATGAAGCAGTCATTTACAGGTTTACTCAGAAGGCACTAAGGTCAGGGAGAATTGCTTCTAAGCATATTGGCTTAGGAGTAAATTCTTAAACTGTTAAACAAGAAATGTTGATGTTACAGTGAGCCCTCCTGATCCACAGGCTTCCAAATTGTGGTTTCAGCTAACTGAATTGTTGTGGCCCATACCTTAAAAGGGCAGTGTTGTGCACATGGATGCATGGGCATTGTTACCATTTAATAATACAGAGTGCGACCATCCACATTTTCTGTTATCTGGGTGGTGGTGGTTCCAGAACTGACTCCCCCTCACGGAGCTGAAAGGCCCACTTTACAGATTTATATCTTCAAGGAAAAATATTTTTGAGAAGAGTTTTTCAGGGTGTTTAGCAAATTCAAACTCACTTCCATAATACTGGTTTTTCATGAATTGGCACTCAGAACTCTACCAATAAATAGATGGTTAATATTGTTTCCACAAATAATAATATAGGAAATCCATGGTTCTTTGTTCAGGTAAAATTCAACATATATGCATGTGCATGTAAGTCCAGTGCTAAAAATCTATCTGTTTACTGACTAAACTATCTTTAATATTTGGATGTGTTTGAATAGCATATTTACAGTTTCAATTGTGAAAGGTTCATATTCCATGCAAATTAGTTACTGTAACGTAATTTGTAAAATCACACAGCAGATTCGATATATGCAAATTCAAAATTTGAGAAGCGTTTCATATGTCATTGAATTTCAGATTTAACTGCAATAGCCAGAAAACATTTATCTGAATCTAAACCTAAAATGTTGTATATAATGGCAGTTGTAGAAGAATATGGAACTGAATTTAAAAGTTATTTTATTTTTTCAAAACAGGGTACAGTGGGATTTGAAAGTCAAATCAACAAATGTCTTGAATTGTCAGAATACCTGTATAATAAAATTAAAAACAGAGAGGAGTTTGAGATGGTTTTCAAAGGAGAGGTAAGCATGGCCCACAAGTCAATTTTTATTAATCTGGGTATCTTGGCAACAGGAGATGCATTAGTCGGTCTTAAGATAAGTACTATAAAACCACAGTGATTTTCCTGAATGAGACTTTAAGTACAGCTACTTTCTGTACCATTGCTTTGACTACGCATAGTCAAAGCAATGGTATTCCCCATAGTAACCTATGGATGCGAGAGCTGGACCATAAGTAAGGCTGAGCGAAGGAAGATAGACGCTTTTGAACTCTGGGGCTGGAGGAAAATGAGAGTGCCTTGGACCACAAGAAGATCCAACCAGTCTATCCTCCAGGAAATAACGCCCGGCTGCTCACTAGAGGGAAGGATATTAGAGGCAAAGCTGAAGTATTTTGGCCACATCATGAGGAGACAGGAAAGCTTGGAAAAGATCACGATGATGGGGAAAATGGAAGGAAAAAGGAAGAGAGGTCGACCGAGGGCAAGATGGATGGACGTATCCTTGAAGTGACTGGGTTGACCTTGAAGGAACTGGAGGCAGTGACAGCCGACAGGGAGCTCTGGTATGGACTGGTCGATGAGGTCACGAAGAGTTGGAGACGACTAAACGACTGAGCAGCAACTTTCTGTCCTTCCTACATTGAGCAGGCAGTTGTACACAATGGCCTGTGAGGCCCCTCCAACTCCTGTGATTCTGTAATTCATGGGCCTTGTACTAGCCCTGGCAGTAGCCAAAGCAGCATAGCTCCAGTGACTGCCATGATTTCATGAGATAATGTCCCACTGTGAGTTCATAAGGGCATATCCAGTAATGTCAGGTTTTTAGCTCTGAAGTGAGATGGGAAGCTGCTGATTAGCTAATCCTACTCAGCCATTACCCTGTTCAGTAGCTTCCTGGACCTCTTTTCTAAACACAGAAAAGACGAAAAGGTAAGTCTGGGAGTGGTAAGCACTTCTAAGTGCGAAGTATGCATTTGTTGTGTTGGGGAGTAAAAGGTTGATGTCAATGTTTTATTTGCCTGCCATTCTGATAGATGGTTTGTTTGTTTTTACATTGGTACAGCCGGAACACACAAATGTTTGTTTCTGGTACATTCCACCTAGTCTCAGAGGGATGCCAGACTCAGAGGAAAGAAGAGAGAAACTACATAGGGTAATTATTTTGCTTGTTTGGAATAATATACAAATAACATTTCAGTGCAGGTCCCCTGCAGGAAACATACAATAGAACTACATAATAATTAATGAAGCCAACTGCAGAGTAGAACATATAAAGCAAGCAAAAATAAACAAGTATATTTCAGAAGCCTTCCTCTGGTTTTCTGTCTCCCCTGCTCAATCCCAGCAGCCAAATAGGAACAGAAGACATAATGCTGATGTCTTCAGTTCTTATTTGGCTGTTTTTTGGGTTTTTTTTGGTAGGGTTGAGTAGTTCTCACTCAGGTTTTATTTTTCCTTACTTGTTGTTCTTTAATTTACCATGAGTTATCTGCTGCCGTGCTCTTCTGTCTGGTTGATACTATTTGCAGTAGGTAATTTCGCCTAGGTAATTTCGCCTTGTAGGCGAGCCTAGTGCCCCCCCCCCGAAATTGCACATCCCCCCAAGGCCCGCACATACCTTTGGCGGCGGCGGCGGCAGCGACCATCGGCTCCCTCCTCGCCAAACGCAGAAGGCCTCAACTGAGACCTAGCTCTTCTCGTGAGGTCTTGCGAGTTCTCATGAGTCAGACTGAGGCCTAGCTCTTCTCGCGAGACCTTGCGAGAAGAGCTAGGCCTCAGTTGAGGCCTTCGGTGAGGAGGACGCCTCGACGGCGCCCCCGGGGACAATGTCCCACAAGTGGGTACTTACATTGGCCATTATGTTGGGCCAGCTCTGACTATTTGGGTTCTTTAAGAAAGGCCCTTGACGAATTCTTTAGCTACTGGAATATATTTCTACTCTGACAGTGCCAAGCACAGGTTGAATCATTTCTTCAAAGGCAACCCCTTAGAGATAGCATGAACATAGTCTAGTCTGTGAGGCAACCAATCTATGTGTCATTGCAATTAAGATGTGAAGCATAATATATCAAGGAACTACTTCTTTGCTTCTTGGATGGAAGTGATCATGGGCCCTAATAACACATTTTGGTATTTCTAAGCATGCCAACTGAGTTCTGATTTGGGTCGATCTTATTTTATGGCAATTTATATAAATGTTAGCACTAGCTTTACTTGCTTGATTTGGTACTTCAAAATATGTATGACAAGAGTCTTCTTCCAAAAACTACTCAGCTGCCTCAGCACAATGAGGGAATACCTTAGAAAACAAACTTCATTAGAAAGTCAGATTTGGAATTATTCTGTATGTTCCCATCAAAAGCAGTAGCCCTATTCTGGATTATCTGATTGAAAGAGGAGACTGCGATTGACCCTCCATGTTCATAGATGCAACTATCCATATCTTAAAAATATATTTTTTAAAAATCCAAATAGTGACTACTCAGCAAGAGACAGGCTTCTAAACGTCTCCCCTTCTTTGCTTGAATTAAAAGGTGGCACCCAAAATCAAGGCTCTGATGATGGAATCGGGCACCACGATGGTTGGATACCAGCCTCATGCAGACAAAGTCAATTTCTTCCGAATGGTTGTTTCAAATCCTGCAGCTACCAAATCTGACATCGATTTCCTTGTTGAAGAAATAGAAAGACTGGGGCAAGACCTGTAATCTACTTGAATGACCTGTTTCATTTCTCTAGAGCTCTATTTTCCAGTACTGGCTTTAAAATAAAAATAAAAAATCCAGTTCTGTAGCACATATTTTAAGGTAACCCCTTTATAAACATTTAACTCATCTAAAACACAGTCTTTTAAAACAATGATAGAACTACTCCTTTAGATTACTGAAACATATATGCATATTAGTAGGTTACTTTAACATGAGGGTGGGGAATGTATTATCTTGAAATGTATATTTTACCTTATGTAAACCCAGTAATTCCAAGTAGCAGGAAGCTAATTGTACTAAGATAGCCAGTTAAGAATGTATAGTGCTATAAATAAAATTGTAATAACTCCTAAAATAGTTCATAGTATCTTCTCCAGTGCAGAGGTATTCTTAATCAAGGACTGCTCTTGTGGAGACTGTTTTTTGTCTATTTTGATTTGTTAAAACACTTACCCTATATATTCTTGTATGAGTCTAGAAATTTTAATCAAAAATCAACCCAAAAATATGGGAACTCTGTCAAAAAAGAATCAAGTCCTCCTCTGGGTATGCCATGACCTTCTGGCAAACAAACTCGTAAAATGTGGGCTAGACAAAACTACGTTTAGGTGGATCTGTAATTAGTTAAGCGAACGAACCAGCGAAAAACCCAAAGAGTGCTCACCAATACGTCGTCTTCATCTTGGAAAGCAGTCACGAGTGGAGTGCCGCAGGGTTCTGTCCTGGGCCCGGTTCTGTTCAACTTCTTTATTAACGACTTAGACGAAGGGTTAGAAGGCACGATCATCAAGTTTGCAGATGATACCAAATTGGGAGGATAGCTAATACTCCAGAAGACAGGAGCAGAATTCAAAACGATCTTAACAGACTAGAGAGATGGGCCGAAACTAACAAAATGAAGTTCAACAGGGACAAATGCAAGATACTCCACTTAGATAGGAGAAATTGAAAGCAAAGATACAGAATGGGGGATGCCTGGCTCAACAGCAGTACGTGTGAAAAAGATCTTGGAGTCCTTGTGGACAACAAGTTAAACATGAGCCAGCAATGAGATGCGGCAGCTAAAAAGGCCAATGGGATTTTGGCCTGCATCAATAGGAGTATAGTGTCTAGATCCAGGGAAGTCATGCTACCCCTCTATTCTGCCTTGGTCAGACCACACCTGGAATCACACTCTGTCCAATTCTGGGCACCGCAATTGAAGGGAGATGTTGACAAGCTGGAATGTGTCCAGAGGAGGGCGACTAAAATGATCAAGCACCTGGAGAATAAGTCCTATAAGGAGCGGCTGAAACTGCTGGGCATGTTTAGCCTGCAGAAGAGAAGGCTGAGAGGAGACATGATAACCATGTATAAATATGTGAGGGGAAGTCATAGAGAGGAGGGAGCAAGCTGTTTTCTGCTGCTCTGGAGACTAGGACGCGGAACAATGACTTCAAACTACAGGAAAGGAGATTCCACCTGAACATCAAGAAGAACTTCCTCACTGTGAGAGCTGTTTGGCAGTGGAACTCTCTGCCCCAGACTGTGGTGGAGGCTCCTCCTTTGGAGGCTTTTAAGCAGAGGCTGGATGGCCATCTGTTGGGGGTGCTTTGAATGTGATTTCCTGCTTCTTGGCAGGGGGTTGGACTGGATAGCCCATGAGGTCCCTTCTAACTCTATGATTCTATGATTGGTGAGATGGACAGGAGCTTAATCCATCACAGGGGTATTTAAAAGAAGCACCAACTCCTTCTTCTTTCTCTGAGATTGCTTTAGGCCTCTTTGAATGCCTTGGCAGGGAATGGCCTGTGACAACTTGGGGCTCAGTTGCCATTGGTGTCTTCCCTTCTTTGCAGAATGGCCCGCCACTCATCCACTGGTTGTATCAAGATCCTTAATTTTGGCCCC
Organism: Anolis carolinensis; assembly: GCF_035594765.1. NCBI lineage: Eukaryota > Metazoa > Chordata > Lepidosauria > Squamata > Anolidae > Anolis > Anolis carolinensis. Next base: position 211,093,588 of record NC_085841.1, on the reverse strand, counting down.
CAAACCTGCCCTCGACTTATACATGAAGTCAACTTATACATGAATATATATGGTATGTCCCCATCTAAGCTGCTCCGAGTATATGATTGGGCTCGTCCCCATGTAAGCCGCTCCGAGTCTCCTCATGGAGATGGAGGCGGGATACAAAAATAAAGTTGTTATTATTATTACATTATGTCACACCCTGACTCATGGGATCTCAGGGCAACATAACAACATAGGGATCCACCAGAGCATTGCTTGGTAGATTATATCTCAGCAGTCACATTTCAGGCCCATTGTTTTGCCGTTTATCCCATTCATTACAGTTGAGCACATTCACAGGTCAATGCATTATGCCAGACACACGCTACTGGTCTGTGCCCAATTTGCTGCTAATTTTACTTGGCACAACCAAGTCAAAGTTAAGCATTTTTTAAACAGAGAGATCTTAAGAGATCTTAACTTTGAGGCAATGGTGTCCAGCATGTTTGGATTGCACCCACATTTTGGACTGGGGTCTGGGGAAGCCAATGTGTCAGTCAAAATATAAATCATGTGGTGGTCAATAACATGTGGCATCCAAAGTAAAATTGGATAAAGAAACATTTTAAAAAAGATAGAGTCTTAGAAATGTAGGGAAACATTTAATAATTTTTGTTGGTATTTCTCTGATGCACAAAAGTGTAAGGGACAAATTCTAAGGAGAACCACCTAGTAGTTGTATGTATGCCCCCTTAGTTGTCATATCAGGGGGATAGTAGTAGGCTTGTAGCTGAGTTGTTGTAATAGGCTATATTATTGTTGTATTTTTTAGGATTTGGTTTGTGTAGACTGTGTACATTATTGTTAAATAGGGTTGGGGAGGAATTATATGTAATAGTTTTCCAGCAAGATAACTGTTCATTTCTCTTTATATGAACTGTTTGCTTCTTTATATGCAAAGATTTACCATGCTAAAGAGTTGTCTTGTATTTTCTTCCATTTGTAATGTATCCTATTTATATAATTATCAAAGTTCTAAATAACGTTTATTGGTATTTTAGTGTATTTGTGAGCCAAAGAGAAAATTAAAAATTAGTTGACACATTTATATGATAGTGCCCTTAAAATAATAATTTAACAGATAATTTTACTGTCTATAAGGAACCCTAACACTGTATATAGATTTTAGCCTAATGGAATCATTTCATTTTAATAGAAATGTCACTTTTACTAATTGTACTGTAGTCTGGCTGTACGTTTAGTGTTTTGGATGCTTTTTAGTGAATTATGGATGTTTAAATCGGGCCCCTGTTCCCATGGTTGTTCAAGGCCAAATTCTGTACTTAGTTTAGATAAAATATTTGGCAAAGATATGCAAAGATGGTTCTGTGGAAGAGTCCCTATCTCTCTGTCTCCTGAATGTCAGAAAGGTGACTGTCAAAGTCATTTGGAGTTTACAAGAGAGGAGGAGGAGGAGGAAAAGCTTGGCACAGAACATTTTGGGTGTGGCTGCCTTGCCACAATAATTTTGCATTGTACAGTTATCAGATTTTATTAGCTAGGCCGTTAGTATTATGAATCCTTAGTTTTTCGTACTGCTAAAGAGGAAGCAAAAGTCGTAGGACTGACAGAATTTCTTGGATCAAGAGACATCTGCCGATTTTAAAAGCTTCCCAAATATGCTGCTATGGCTGTTAGCTTCAATTAATGCCTCATATTTCCAGTGCATAATAAACTTTAGAGACTACAGCCCTGCACAAAGTCTAGTTGAAATGAATGGAACTTATGTAAATCAACAGGAATTGCACACAGAACTTTGTGCAGGATTTTTGGGCCTGGATTTTTAACAAAACAGTGTTATATTGGGGAAAAAATATTAACAATATTTTAATGAATGTTTGTTGGGATTTGTGTAGATTTTTACCTTTTTGGTTCCAGGGATTTTCCCAGTGTGGAATGAATATCACTTTAAAGTCCATGTTATTTTAGAGAGCCTTGATACTGTCACCATCTTTATCATCCCCTTTATGGTCCCTTGTAAGCTTGCCTGGCTCTTCTGCATTCAAATGCTCAGCACTTCTGGACTGTGTTCTGTCTTTCTTGGCCGTCTTAAATATCCATATGGTATTTTAATATCATATGGGTGGAACAAATGAGAAGCCATTAAGAAGAGTCTAACACCTGCTTTCTCTAATTAATCTCCAAATATAGAAGGGTTTTGTCTAAATAAAAACACATCTGTATTGTATAGACAGAGTGTATCGTGACTGCTCTTCCCCTTCGTCTATTTGGGAAAGTTATTTTTCTTCATCTGTTGCTGCACTCCTGTCTCCAGACAGCTTCTTCTAGTAAAAGACCCTCCTCCATACCCCCACAAATCCATTAATCTTTTCAAAGTAGTGGAGTAAAGCCCATTGGTCATTTCTTCCTGTTCTACAATCCCTTTTTTCAGTCTGACATACAGAAGATGATCTATGTTTTTTCACCCAGAGTTTTTTGTCCTCATAAAATTACTTTGTCATCCTGTTCCTGTGCTGTAGATTATTTGTTTTATGCTACTTATATGCAGGACGGTAACTGACAAGGTCATATATTTTTTTAGCTACCATCTCCCCATATGAGGCTGTCTAGGTTTGTTGGTTGCGTAAAGAGTTCTTGTGGGTTTTTTTGCTACTAGTGGGCCAAACATATTTCAAACATTAATAAGCTTTTTTTTGGTTAGTATTACTGGCCTTATTTGACATTCAGGACTTTTCAGTGTTTCCAATAACCACAGTATTGGTGCTATTGGTTTTTCTTCCATGGCATCCTTACAGAAATATGAGAGAATCAGAATGTGATGCTTCATTTTTCCAAGCTTCTAAATAAACACTTGCATACCAATCAACTGACTGGTAAATATTGCCAATGGATCAAATATTAAATATTCCAAAAATTGATCTTAGTGGCAATCTCTAATTTCAGTATTGGATCATTTTAAACATTTGTTTTAGCAAAGACTGCTTGCTCCCAAGTTCTGCAAGCCTGACAGCAAAGCAAACGTTCTGCCATTACCTGCTGTATCTGTCTACAGGGACTTCCAGACAGGAACATGAGGAACCATTCATGGCAAAGGCCACTACCTAGAGGGTAGGGAGTTGGATTAAATACTTGGAGACCCCAGTTCACTTTGCTCTGAAGCTCATTGGGTGATTTGGATCAGTCACACATTCTCAGCCTAACCTACCTCACAGGGTTGTTGTGAGGCAAAAATGAAGGAGGGGACTATGTATGCTACCCTGAGCTCCTTAGGGAACGGGTGGAATAAAAATGTAATAAAATAAAAAATAAATACATTTTTAAAAGTTAATGTCACTGTTTAATAATAATTGTGTTACCTTTACTCAGCCATAACTTTTCAACAGTTCTCTTGAAAATACAGTCTACCCTGATGATGCTTCAAACCAGGTGGGAGAAATCGAGACACTGGTTCACCCTAGAAATGGGCAACAGTACTATGGCATAGACTTCTGTTACATTGCGGTTCCAGGTTTTTTGAATTATTCCCTTTCTGGCTTGAAAGGACAATGTGCAACAGCAGTTTTTATGCCAACAAAGGCAACATGATATCAGGGAGCCATAGTTTTCCTAAGGAGGGATTATTGCCTGGAGCTCGTACGACATCTTGCACTAGCGGTACAACTCTTACATCACACTTTATTTTCATTTGATTCAATAAATTGTTCATTAATTTCTTATGCCTGATCTTCAGCAACAGAAATATAGACCAGAATCTTCTTGTAAAAATAATTGTACAAGTGGCTGCACTTTCTCAAAATTGTGTAAGCTCAGAAAGTTATAGTCAGTTCTTCAGATTTTTTTTTCCGTGTCAGGAGCAACCGGAGTTGCTTCTGGAGTGAGAGAATTGGCCGTCTGCAAGGACGTTGCCCAGAGGACGCCCGGATGTTTTGATGTTTTTACCATCCTTGTGGGAGGCTTCTCTCATGTCCCCACATGGAGCTGGAGCTGAAAGAGGGAGCTCATCCGCACTCTCCCCAGGTGGCATTCTAACCTGGCAGCTTTCAGGTCAGCAACCCAACCTTCAAGTCACGAGGCTTTTATCCCCTAGGCCATCGGAGGCTCCAGTTCTTCAGATTCATTGACATTTGGGAAACATTGACATTGATATTCCTACACCTATCTAGGGATTTCTAGATCCTCCAGCATGACCATGGATGACTTCTGCTGGAAGCTGACATAGTATTGCATTGAAGGACCTAGAGATTCCTAGAGAAAAGATTTTAATCAAATCCGTGAATAATCAAACCTGCAAAAGTCAAAATGCACATGTGGATGGGCAACAGCATTTTCGTTTCTCGCCAACTATACTATTTATGTGAAGAACCAAGTTTGGCCTAAAACCGCCCCGGGCAAATCACAATTTCTCTGTCATCTGGCCTCTCACAACCAACTGATTCCTTGCTCAGTGTTTACCCTTCCAAACTACAGTAGAGTCTCGCTTATCCAATGTTCTGGATTATCCAACACATTTTTGTAGTCAATGTTTTTAATACATCATGATATTTTGGTGCTAAATTCGTAAATACAGTAATTACTACATAGCATTACTGCATATTGAACTACATTTTCTGTCAAATATAACATGATGTTTTGGTGCTTAATTTGTAAATTCATAACCTAATTTGATGTTTAATAGGCTTTTCCTTAATGCCTCCTTATTATCCAACATATTCACTTATCCAACATTCTGGATAATTCTTATCCAACACGTTGGATAAGCGAATGTTGGATAAGTGAGACTCTACTGTATTATCATATTTGGGGCAAACAAACAAAGAATGGTGAAGTGTTTCAACACAGACCAAATTACAAGAACATATCCTTTTGGGACATTCCACTATTTTGTATCTCCCATCCAAAACAGCTGATGGCAACATGTTACATCTTGCAGTCGCCAAAGCTCTGAATGGATTTACCCTGATGTTATCACAAAGGGAAAGTCTGTCTCCAACTTCTAGCGGAAGTGTACTGCCTGCTAATTCAACAAAGGAGAATCAATGAATAGGAAAACACGAGCCCCAAAGCACACCTTGAGAGACACATCACTGGCACAGCTGACGAGATGCATACAGGAGTATAATCACATCTGGAAAGCCACATCTCTGACGCAGACTGAAAAAAAAAAGCTATGGGTGAAGACAATATGGAATTTGTCTTTCAAATGTTACTCGCTGTATGCATGCACACAAGTCCCGACAAGTTGCAGATGAAACGGGTAGTGCGTCATGTGATTATACCCATAGGGACTTATATGCAAAGAGTACCAGAAATGGGTATTTCTCTTTGTGATAAGGTCTGCAGTCATAGAATCATAGAATAGTAGAGTTGGAAGAGACCTCATGGGCCATCTAGTCCAACCCCCCGCTAAGAAGCAGGAAATTGCATTCAAAGCACCCCCGACAGATGGCCATCCAGCCTCTGCTTAAAAGCCTCCAAAGAAGGAGCCTCCACCATGGCCCCGGGGAGAGAGTTCCACTGTCGAACAGCCCTCACAGTGAAGAAGTTCTTCCTGATGTTCAGGTGGAATCTCCTTCCCTGTAGTTTGAAGCCATTGTTCCGTGTCCTAGTCTGCAGGGCAGCAGAAAACAAGCTTGCTCCCTCATCCCTATGACTTCCCCTCACATATTTGTACATGGCTATCATGTCTCCTCTCAGCCTTCTCCTCTGCAGGCTAAACATGCCCAGCTCTTTAAGCCGCTCCTCATCAGGCTTGTTCTTCAGACCCCTAATCATTTTAGTCGCCCTCCTCTGGATGCTTTCCAGCTTGTCAACATTTCCCTTCAACTGCGGTGCCCAAAATTGGACACAGTATTCCAGGTGTGGTCTGGCCAAGGCAGAATAGAGGGGGAGCAGGACTTCCGTGGATCTAGATGCTATACCCCTATTGATGCAGGCCAGAATCCCGTTGGTTTTTTTAGCTGCCGCATCACATTGTTGGCTCATGTTTAACTTGTTGTCCACAAGGACTCCAAGATCTTTTTCACATGTACTGCTGTCTAGCCAGTCGTCCCCCATTCTGTATCTTTGCATTCCATTTTTTCTGCCGAAGTGAAGTATCTTGCATTTGTCCCTGTTGAACTTCATTTTGTTAGTTTCGGCCCATCTCTCTAATCTGTCAAGATCGTTTTGAATTCTGCTCCTGTCTTCTGGAGTGTTAGCAGTCCCAGAGTGGCCAAATGTTGCAAAATAACAAGAAGTTATGGGGGGAAATTTAAATGACTATTCATTTAAAAAAAATTATAACAAGCTTGCTGTGGTTATGAACAGCTTCAGGAAACATTTGACAAAGGAAAAGAGTTGAAGCAGCTCTACCAAATAATCTTATTTATGCATTCATCTTTTCTAAAGGAAAATAAGGAAGGAGTCCAACTTTAATGAGAAAATTTGTTCAATGTACATATAAGCATTGGTGCTCCATTGATGTCAATCACACACCAGTTCCCCTTGGTCCTGATGCGCTCGTTGGTATCCCATTACTCATCTTCTCAATTCAGTAAAGAGGATTGTTAGCACCTCTGCTACGTAACTAAATATGCATACAGTTATGTAATATATGTCGCAGCTATCAAACTGGGGTTCCAAACATTCAACCCCTTCTGCGGAAGTTGCACCCTTCGTCCAAGGAGAAAACCCCAAAACAAACTGTCTTTTAGTAAAGATAGATTTATATGAAAATATATACAAACGCTGCTTTTATCAGCAGCTTTCAACTGGCGAAACAAAATGTTATCTTCAAGCTTTCTTCAGCTCCACTCCAACAGCTTTCCAACAGCAACACCATCATCGTCACCATCACCTTCACAATAACATTCACATTCACTAACACAAGATTTACTCAGTCTCTATTAATAGCACTCAGTCCTTAGCAGGTGTCTTGATTGCTACATGGATAGGACATGATTCTTACAAACACTTATCCATTTTCACATAAGAAATGACCTAAATACAGTAGAGTCTCACTAATCCAAGCCTCGCTTATCCAAGCCTCTGGATAATCCAAGCCATTTTTGTAGTCAATGTTTTCAATATATCGTGATATTTTGGTGCTAAATTCGTAAATACAGTAATTACAACATAACATTACTGTGTATTGAACTACGTTTTCTGTCAAATTTGTTGTATAACATGATGTTTTGGTGCTTAATTTGTAAAATCATAACCTAATTTGATGTTTAATAGGCTTTTCCTTAATCCTTCCTTATTATCCAAGATATTCGCTTATCCAAGCTTCTGTTGGCCCGTTTAGCTTGGATAAGTGAGACTCTACTGTAATATAAAACTCTGACAATATACAATGCTCAGTATCAGCATTCTTCAAAATTATAAAGTTTGCACAACAAACAAATATGTGTGGTGTGTTGTCGAAGGCTTTCATGGCCGGGATCACAGGGTTGTTGTATGTCTTTCGAGCTGTGTGGCCATGTTCCAGAAGTATTCTCTCCTGATGTTTTGCCCACATCTATGGCAGGCATCCTCAGAGGTTGTGAGGTATGGAAAAACTAAGTAAGGAAAGGAAAGAATATATATCTGTGGAGAGTCCAGGGTGTGGCAAGAGTCCTTTGTCACTGGGAAGCCAGCATTAATGTTTCAGTTAATCACCCTAATTAGCATTGGAAAGGTTTTGTCTCTTGCCTGGGGGTTTTGTGTGGGTTTTGCTCTATATTTTGTTCATATATAATATTAAAATAAGAACAGATATATACAGTGTTCCCTCACTACTTCACGGTTCACTTTTCGAAGATTTGCTGTTTTGCGGTTTTTTCAATAAACTCTAAAAGAATATTATAAATCATAAAAAATTACAATTTACAGCCTAAGGAAGGAAGGAAGGAGAAGCCAAAGGGCGAGAAAAGGAGCCTAAGTGGCAATGGGAGGCGATTTATCAACACACAATTGGGTGATAAAGACTTAAAATAGTGTATAACTACTAAAAGAATGTATACATATATAGCGTCCCTACTTCACGAATTTTCACTTATTGCGGGTGGTCCTGGAACCTAACCCCTGCGATAAGTTAGGGAACACTGTATTAGGCCTAACAAACGCTAAGTTGAATGAAAACCAAGATAAAATATTTTTCCATATTAGTATGGCAGCAAGATTAGTGCTAGATAGAGTCTGGAAAGAAAAGAAAATACCAACCATAGATGATTGGATTTTAAAAATGATGGACCTAATACAAATGGACAGCCTGACACAAAAATTAAGAGATGGAAAAAAGAAAATAGACAACTCAAACTTCAAAGACTTTATTCAAAACAATGGAATGCCTTTTACAATAGATCTGTCTTGTATATGAAAGATTAAGTCAGAGCAGGAAAGCTGAAAATAAATACAATGAAAAAAAAACTCTTGGAGTGGTGGATGGGAAGTCAAAACAAAATTTCTTTTTACAGTAGAGTCTCACTTATCCAAGCCTCGCTTATCCAAGGTTCTGGATTATCTAAGCCATTTTTGTAATTTTCAATATATTGTGATATTTTGGTGCTAAATTCGTAAATACAGTAATTACAACATAACATTCCTGCGTATTGAACTACTTTTTCTGTCAAATTTGTTGTATAACATGATGTTTTGGTGCTTAATTTGTAAAATCATAACCTAATTTAATGTTTAATAGGCTTTTCGTTAATCCCTCCTTATTATCCAAGATATTCGCTTATCCAAGCTTCTACCAGCCCATTTAGGTTGGATAAGTGAGACTCTACTGTATTTCTTTTTATTTTTTTCCTTTTTTTTTGGTTTTTTTCTCTCTCTTGCAGCCTTTCTTTTCTTTGTCTTCTATCAGCCTAAATGGTTTTCTTCACTTTTGCTATAAATACTTTTAAAACTTCAATAAAAATCATTTTAAAAAAGGGGGGTGTCTCTTTTGTTTGTGAGTCATTGACTGAGATGGGAAACAATTACAAGAGTTGTTCATTCTTTAGCGCAGATGTGGCTCAGATGGAAAAAGTCAAACTTTTGTGACATGGTTTCCAGTAATAAATTTGTTACCTTCTGCTATAAATATATATAAAATATAGGATATAAAGCCTTGATTAAATGTACACACTATCTAAGATGGGAAGGGTCCTTGTTGTTGTTAGTGCCTTTGCAAATTGACCAAGACTTAACCCTTATTATCCAGCTTGATGTCCTTGTACTTAGCAAAACTATAAGTTACTATCTTTTATTTGGGGGGGGGGGTTCACCTTCGACTTCATTGTGAAGATTTATACTTTCAATCGTGTCTCCGTACCTTGCTCAGAGGCCAAGAGCACAGCCTCAAATAGCCAGCAGCACCGCCCCTGTCAACTGCCCCCACCAAGTGTGGTCTCCTTCATGAGGGCTGTGGAGAAGAGACGTCGGAATGTTTATTTAATTTATATTATTATATTATAACCACTGCCACCAATTATAAAGATGTTTATAATGCGGCCACCAGATGTAAAGGGGATTATCCATGCTTGCCACCACTATGTGAAGATATAGCCACTAGCTACTTAGAGAGGAGATCTTTTAATTTTTGTTTTTCTTCTTTCTTCTTGTTTGTTTTGATGGTAATATATATATGACAGAAGCTGAGATGTTTAAAAGAACAATAACACGTTTATTCTGGCACAAAGCTTAATGGTTACAGTAATTTTCTCTTTAGAGGCACTTTGGTTAACAGTTGCAATGCTAGAATGAGATGTTTCAAACTTCTTAAAATGTCACTTCTTTCTTTACTGCTCTAAACTGCAGTCACCCTATGAATTACAATCACAGATTATCTGTTCCTCATCAGGAGACAGACTACCTTAAAATAAGTCACTAAACTTATTTTAAATTGACTCAAAAATAAGCATTTAAGTCTCCCTAATCCCTTCAGCTGAGGGTCAGTCTTCACTGTACCTCATCAGGGCACAGACTAACTGCTTCTTTTTCAAACCTGCACTTCTCCACCGAAACGGCAGTTGGCTCCGCCCACTTCTCCATGGCAACCAACTCATGAGTGCAGAGTAACTGAAATATTGACCCTTTTAAAACGCAATTAAACATGACATCTGTAAACTAAAAAATTCACACTTTGTTACAAGGGCCTTCAAATCCCCCCCCCCAATGCCTTAGGCCAGGGGTCCCCAAACTAAGGCCCGGGGGGCGGATGCGGCCCATCGAAGCCATTTATCCGGCCCCCACGGCACAAGGGCAGAAGGGGGTTGGGCTAAATGACCCAAGGGGTCTCTTCTTCTCTTACAACCATTATTATTATTATTATTATTATTATTATTATTATTATTATTATTATTATTATTATTTAACATTGAGGCTGGGTGGCCATCTGTCAGGGATGCTTTGCTTGTGCTTATGGTGCACAGAGGTAGAAGGGGGTTGGACTCAATGGCCCAAGAGGTCTCTTCCAACCCTCTTTATTATTATTATTATTATTATTATTATTATTATTATTATTATTATTAACATTGATTCTGGGTGGCCATCTGTCAGGGGTGCTTTTGCTTGTGCTTTCGGCGCACAAAGGCAAAGGGGGATTGGACTCAATGGCCCAAAGGGTCTCTTCCAACCATCTTATTTATTATTGTTGTTGTTGTTGTTGTTGTTATTTATTGCTCGGTGGCCAACTATAGTCCGGCCCTCCAATGGTCCGAAGGATCGTGAACTGGCCCCCTGTTTAAAAAGTTTGGGGACCCCTGCCTTAGGCTTTGCCTGCCAGTTATGGGTGCGCCAGTTGCCTTCCACTATATCAGCTATTGCTGCAAGTAATGACAGTGTGAATACATTGTAAAAATTTGCTTGAGATAGTGCTTGCAGATCGGAAGGAACTTGTTTAATTTTTGCTTCTCATTGACTTGTCCTGGATATTTGGTTAACTAGTTAAAATTCATGAGTAAATCATATTTTTAACCAGAAAAATGGGGGAGGGGTGAACCCCTACCTCCCCCCTCCCCCCCCCCCCCCCCGGGCTATAGCCCTGCCACAGTCACCTAGGCTGGATGTACACTGCCCTATATCCCAGGATCTGATATCAGGTTAGGTAAAGGTAAAGGTTTTCCCCTGACGTTAAGTCCAGTCGTGACCGACTCTGGGGGTTGGTGCTCATCTCCATTTCCAAGCCGGAGAGCTGGCATTGTCCGCAGACACCTCCAAGGTCATGTGGCCAGCATGACTGCATGGAGTGCCGTTACCTTCCCGCTGGAGCGGTACCTATTGATCTACTCACATTTCCATGTTTTCAAACTGCTAGGTTGGCAGGAGTTGGGGCTAACAGCGGGCACTCATTCCGCTCCCGGGATTTGAACCTGGGACCTTTCGGTCTGCAAGTTCAGCAGCTCAGCGCTTTAACACACTGCACCACTACCAGGGGCCCAACGTCAGATTATCTGCTTTGAAATGGATTGTATGAGCCTACACTGCCAGATAATCTGAGAGAAGCAGGTGATTTGGGATCGGATCCTGGGATGTAGGGCAGTGTAAATCCAGCCCTAGTGGCTTTCTATGTCCAAGCAGGAATTCAAGCTGGTCTCTCAACATCCAAACCCCTGCACAGCACTGGCTTCATCCTCCACACGACTGCTCTCCCATGACAAAGGGGGTTGTGCTTATTTCAGACTTTTTCCTGGGGATTTATCTCTGGTGACCCAGCTGCATGGCATTGAAAGCCAAATTCTCCACCAAATTACCCTCATCTGAATATCATCTACTGTGCAGGATGAATCAATAGACAAGTAATTGTAGCAATTTGCCATCCCCCCGAAGTCCGAGGCAATGTCATGAGCATAATGTCAATAATTGCCTTTAATGACAGATTATCAAGCTCTGTGGTTTACTGCAGTGAAAAATTGGTTCCTGGAATAAGGGTAAGGCAGCATCACAACAACTTCATAATGCTTAGCATGTGTAGAGTGCTTTCAAGCATGGGATGTACTTTGCATACATTACCTTTGTAAAATCACTACACTAATAGGTAGTGTACTATTTCAGCCACAAGGTCTCATTTGTATACTTTCCTCAATAGGCCTACACTTTCTCATTTTTTTTCTTGTTATGACTTTAATTTTTTTTCCAGACTTCTACTGAACTGTGATACTAATCTTTGTAAATAAGAAATTATTTGTAAATGTTTGTATTGGCTGTTGTCTGGTGTTTGGTTTGTATTTTGTCATTCTGCTGCTATCTGCCTGTTTTCCTTGGTGTCTAAACCCTTCTCTTCAAAGGTTGTTGTGTGTTTTTCGGGCTGTATGGCCATGTTCCAGAAGTATTCTCTCCTGATGTTTCGCCCACATCAATGGCAGCCATCCTCAGAAGTTGTGAGGTATAAAGGTAAAGGTAAAGGTTTCCCCTGACGTTAAGTCCAGTCATGTCCGACTGTGGGGGTTGGTGCTCATCTCCATTTCTAAGCCGAAGAGCCGGCGTTGTCCGTAGACACCTCCAAGGTCATGTGGCCAGCATGACTACATGGAGCGCCGTTACCTTCCCGCCGGAGTGGTACCTATTGATCTACTCACATTTGCATGTTTTCAAACTGCTAGGTTGGCAGAAGCTGGAGCTAACAGCGGGCGCTCACTCCGCTCCCGGGATTTGAACCTGCGACCTTTCGGTCTGCAAGTTCAGCAGCTCAGTGCTTTAACACACTTCGCCACCGGGGTATATATATACGTAAAATGATGTATGTCTCAAAAGTGTGTCACCAGTCTGTGGCTTCCCAGTGACAAAGGACTCTTGCCACACCCTGGACTCTACACAGATATATATCTTTCCTTTCCTTACTTAGTTTATCCATACCTCACAACCTCTGAGGATGCCTGCCGTAGATGTGGGCGAAACGTCAGGAGAGAACACTTCTGGAACATGGTCACACAGCCCAAAAGACATACAACAACCCTGTGATCCCGGCCATGAAAGCCTTTGACAACACAATCTGAAATACTTGGAAAGCTCTGGTTTAAGTGGCTAAGCATGAAACAAAATCCATAGGTGCCTCCAAAACAAATGGAAATTGGGCACTTGATCTGCTGAACACAGAAAACATATTTCATTTCATTTTACATGCTGAGCTGCAGAAGAGCTTTGATTCATAACACATCCAAATACTACAAGCTGGACAGATTTGTATTATTATCATATAAATAGGAGAATCAGCTATGCTGCTATCAGTACATTAAGATACATGGTTGTACAATACCAAGCAGATGGTTTAAAAGATATAATGAGAATATACTTCGTCACTGTCCCAAGACAGTGGTTATGAAGAACAATAAAACCATGACAGTCCCATTTAAGAGTCACACACAACAATTTGGCTTTCTGTTTTCAGCTCTAACAAGAGGTTTGAACCCAGGCCTTTCAGGCTCATGGTGAACAGATGTCATCACTATCATCTCGCAAAGTTGCAAGAGTAAAATGCACAAGCGTACTAATATCAAGGGTAAAAAGAAGACAAATAATGGCATTCACATTCCCTTCTAGCACAAAGACACATGCAGTTCCACACTGACCCCACGTGGTGATTTGTGGGTAGGATACTCATCCTGAACGCCAAAGGAAAAAGCTGCTCTGAGGAAGAAGGCTTGTGGTCCCCAAAATGCTCCAGGAGGTTTGGACCACAGCTCCCAGAATGCCTGACTTCTAAGACTCTGAGTCCAAAACACCTGGAGGACCAAAGTTTGAGGACCACACCAGCATGGATTTTGTCGATTTCTCCCTGAGAAATCGGTGAGCTACTCCATGTCCTCTGTCCCTGAGAAAAGTCTGCCTCTGTCTGTAGAGGATCCTGGTCACTAAAAAGTCACTTTTCGAAGCTATGTGAATGTCAATATTGCACTTAAGGCAGCATTCCTGAATTTTCTGGGTCAAAGAGGTTATTTTGCACACAGTATTTCAGGAGAGTTTCCTTTTTGGCTGCACATTACTTGTTTGCTGCTTCCATCTTTATTCCTATTGCCCTGCATCAATAATTCACAAAGCATTAGGAAATAAATGTTTTTCTTTGCAGGTCAAATGTATTACACATTTGCTAAGCAGATTTATAATACTTTCCATATGCTCTTCCCAATAAAATTGCGGGGGGCGGGGGGTGTTGGTGGTGGTGGTAGATTTTTAGCATATGATCTGGTCAGTTACCAGGATTCAGGAAGGCTGCTCTACAATTTGTCTTGTCTAGGAGATCACACTTGATTTTTAAAACCGTAACTCTTGGGCAGGATCTACATTGCCTTATATCCCACAATTTGATCCCAGATTGTCATGGTTGTCATGGGGCTGTCCCATGAAGTCCCGAGCCACGCCCGAGAGGGTGGCCTTGGCATGGACATTGAAGTCTCCCAGCACAATTAACCGCTGGGACTCCAACTCCAGGCTTGAGACCACCTGTCATGTTTTGTCTTTCAAGAACAGCCTTAAAACACTGTGGTAAGTAAACGAACACTGCTTTACTTCAGCAAAACATAAAGTACAGCACGCTCAGTGGAATAATACAAAAGGGAGCAAGAAAGTCTTAGGGCAAACATAGTTCTTAGTCTCTGATAAATTCCCAAATCAAATAGTAGTCTTACTTCAGACAAAGAAACAGCAATAAATCCAGATGCAGACTCCAAGCAGGCACAAGGGGAGCGAAGGCATTAGAGTCAGTTTGTTACCAGCAAGAGCTTGCTACACCTGCTTCTGCTTTATAGCCCTGAGTCCCCTTTCAGCTGCTAGGGCAGTTCCTAATTACTCAGCTGCATTTCTGGCAGCTAATCTAGCTGAACGACGTCTCTGCTCTGTTTCCTTTCGCCTCTCCTGAAATGTGGGTACTTGCAAAATCTCCTCCTCAGATTCCAACTCACCCTCAGATTCATGAACATTTTCCTACTCCCCTTCCTCTTCTGAAGAAGAGGAATCCCTAACACCATCCCCACTAGCTGAGGTAGGGAATCTGTTGTGAAGCAAAATCCCCAATCTCTCCTGGTTACCCACTTTCAAATGGACATATTGAAATCCAGATGACTGCAGGACGGGTCATCTGATTAGTGAGATGAAATCACGGCAGACCACCGATCCCCCCGTCCCCTGAGTATGGCCTGCTGGCACACCCTGAAATCAGGCAGACAAAGCTGGGCGAGGCTGACCCCTCCCAACTCGTCCAGCCAAGTCTAGGTAATGCAGGCCAGATCTGCATGTTCATCCAGGATCAAGTCCTGGATGGCAACTGTTTTACCATTCACTGATCTGGCATTAAGCAGCAGGACATTTAACCCAAGGGGTCTGTCATGAAGGCTCTCCGGCCTATGAAAGTCATATTCTGGTTTTGTTTACTAGTTGGTGCTACAGGCTGAGTAACCCTTATGCACAATGTTATTTATTTATTTATTTACAGCATTTATATTCCGCCCTTTTCACCCCGAAGGGGACTCAGGGCGGATCACATTACACATACAGGCAAACATTCAATGCCTTTTAACATAGAACAAAGACAAGACAAACACAGGCTCTGAGTGGGCCTCGAACTCATGACCTACTGGTCAGAGTGATTCATTGCAGCTGGTTTGCTTTCCAGCCTGCGCCACAGTTAGGACCAGAACTGTTTTAGTTTTTTGTTTTTTTAAAAAATTGTGGAATCTAACATAGCACTGTTATAAAGCAAAGACGTCACTATTCATGTGGTCAATTTTGAAGGTTTCAAATGTTGGATTTTGTGAATCAGAGCATGGAGCGATATGCCAAAGACAACCTTTCCTAGCTGTTTTTAATGACATTTAAGAATAACATTTAAAATATTTTTTCTAAATGCATTGGTGTAAAGGGTTTGGTGAGCATATTATAGTTTCCTGGGGAACACAGTAGCAGTCATCATATTTCACTCACTCTAAACCTGCCACTTCCTTACACCATTGGGGCGAATTTACTTTTTACAGTCTTTATTATCTATTCTTCAGCAAAAGCTTTCAGAGTATAAAATAATTTTGTTGTTAATTGCCATCAAGGTGGCTTTGACTTATGATGACTCTATGAATGAGAGACCTCCAAGACACCTTGTTATCAACAGCCCTGCTTGTGTCCAGCAGACTTGAAACGGTGGCTTCTTTCACCATGTTGATTCATCTGTTACATTTTCCTCTTTTCCTACTTCCTCCCACTTTACCAAACATGACTCATGTTTTCTCATAAGAATAAGGCACAGCAAATATTATGTGCTAAAACAAATATGAAAACTAACAGAATTTCAGCAGGAAACAAAGAATGCAATTTTTCTGTTTATACAAAAGCAAATGCCACTGTATTGTATTACTTCCAGGTAGTTGGTTATAGGATAAGGCTACACTCTTACAAGCATAAATTTAGGAATATGATGGTGAGAATTGTTTAATTGAATTCAAATGTTTTATTTTTCTGTCCTCAATGGATTATTCTTTCGATGACACCACAAATTCGCTTGAATCACTTCCACAAACCCAGCTGAATCTGCAGTATATCTGTGCAAGACGGACAGCCGACTGGGAGAGGAAAAAAGATCGTGGCCTGGATTCCCAGGGGAGGCGGTCAACAGGAGCAGCTGTAGCAATGACCAAGGAAGACATGCAGAGTGTCTGCGTGGTCAAGAGGTGCTTCAACTGTGGATCTCCTAAACATCTCAAGAGAAACTGTCCTAAGCAGCAAGGAAAGAAGGTGCACCAGAGGAGGGATTCATGGCATGCGAAGATGGTGCAGTCGCAAGGAAGCTCAGAGGATAAGGATATTTTTTATATTGACTCTGGGTGCTCTCAGCATATTGTAAACGATAAAGAGCTAATTTCTAACCTTGCCAAACCTTAATGTGCTAAAGTTTCCCTTGTAGATGGTAAGATCAGGGGAAGTTTGTCAAGCATTTGGGTAGAACATTAAAGTGTGTTTTTTAATTCCAGAGATAGAATATAACCTTCTACTGGATAAAATATAACCTCCTATACAGCATGGCCCCGCCTCCTCCCCCGTCTGCGGGGGCCCTCATTTCCCCATGCTCTGACTGCTTTCAGCCCGGACTCAGTGGGGAGAGCAAGCTGGGAGGCTCTGGCAGGGAGGGCAGCAGCAGAAGCAACACCACACCACACTCCTCGTCGTCGTCCTCCTCCACCCCAGCCTCTGAAAGTCTACCTGCTCACCCACTCACTCTCACTCCCTCTCTCCGTCTCTCGAACATCTAAAAATGGCAGTTTTCCTCTGTTTTATTTTAGGGGAAAACATTTTTCAGTTTACAGAAAACTTACACACACAGAGAGATACCTTCATAAAAACTCCAACCATCATCTAAATAAAAAAAGCATAATCAAAGCCCTGACAGACCATGCAAAAAGAATCTACGAATCCCACCTCATCCAAGGTGAACTAAACCACCTAAACCAGGCTCTACAGGCCAATGGATACTCCATCACAGACATCAGAAGAGTTGCAAGGCCAAGAACAAGCCATGAGAGTAAAGACAAAGATCCACAGAGGAAAAGTGTTCTTACCATACATCAAGGGAACAACTGACTGCATAGAAAAGCTGATGAAGAAACAACCTACAAACTATCTACAGACCCACTAAGAAAATCCAACAAATGCTACATTCAGCGAAGGACAAAATGGATCCTCTCACTTCTGCAGGAGTCTACCATATAGCATGCAGCTGTGGAGAATTCTACATAGGGACCACTAAATGCAGTGCCCAAACACGAATCAAGAACTAACTCAACCAGAGAAGCCAGCCATAGCAGAGCACTTGATGAACCAACATGGACACGGTATATTATTTGCGTACACAGAAATGCTGGACCATTCTAACAACTATCATGTCAGACTACATAGAGAAGCCATTGATATCCACAAACATGTGGACAATTGCAACAAAAAGGAGGAAACCATGAAAATAAACAAAATCTGACTACCAGTATTAAAAAAACCCTCTAAAATCAGAACAGTAAATAAAGAACACCACTCTGAAAATAGAGGAATTCCAGACATGAATCAATCAGGGGCAGCTAACACCTCCAAACAAAGGATTCCCCCAGGCAGGAATGAAGCTGGCAAGGCCATTAATGCTAATCAAGATGATTAATTACAACATTCACACTGGCCTCCAACAAACAAGCCTTCTTTCTCCCACCCCGGACCTTCCACAGATATATAAAACTCTTTTGCTTAGTTTTCCAATATACCTCACAACCTCTGAGGATGCCTGCCATAGATGTTACCCCCCCCCCCCATAAAAATAGACTATCTTTCTCTCTCTCTAGTTCTCTTTTGTGGCCTCCGCCTGGATAATGGAACAGCAGCTGCTCGTTATATAAAATGGGTAAGTCAAGATTTGCTTTTGGGAATTTAAAAAAATATTTCCAAGCAGCAAGTAGTGAAATATAGATTAGGCATGTGCAATCCAAGAAAAAAATGGTTCTAAACTCTGTCTGAAAATAGGGGGCGCTGGCGCTTCATTTCTAAAGTCATTTCCAAATTTTGAAGCAAAATATTTGAAACTTTCCAAAACTTCGGAATATTTATAATTAATTCGTTAATGGCGGACGCCCATGCGCAATAGCGAAAAACAGCACTAAAGGGAGGAACTTTAGGGGACCCTCCGACCCTAAATTTTCAGCTAACATGATAAAACTTGCTACAGTGGTAGAACACATTTACAACTCCTAGCTCACCAAATTTCAAAGTTTCCCTTATCCTCTGATTTTTGGTGAATTTTCATAGTTTATACAATTTTTAAAAAAATAATTGCAGAAATCTGTTCCTGGTTTGAAAGTCTTATTTCCCGTTTCACTGGGTTGTCTTTACTTTGAAAGTCATTGTTCTGCTTCAGAAACTTTGTTTTTGTGGCTGAAACTCTGTTAAATCGGTGGGCGGTGGACATCCAGTAAACCATAATGTGCAATCATAGCATGACGTCCCTTGCGCAAAGACAAAGTTCTGGCAGTGTAATGATGTTTTGCCATGTTGTTGTGAAAGAACCAATTAGGAAGTGACAGTTATCAACCAGGAACAGAAATCATAGCACACCATCAAACCACTCCTGACAGATGCCCCCCGGCCTCAGAATAAGGAAATCTGTTTCTGGTTTGAAAGTGTTATTTCCTGTTGTTACATGGGGTTTTTTGGGGCTGAGAGCTGAAAGGGGGTGGGTGGGGAATGTTAAGAGGCTCCCAAGGATGTGCTAGGTCTTTTTTTAAGGTGATGTATGAAGAATTCTTCAATGAAAAAGAATTCACATGTATTGTTGATTCAAAATAAATGAAAATAGTTGCCAACCACTGAAACCAGCATAACAGAAACTGAGAATATCAAGAATTTCTTCTTACTGCCATTATTTCCACGTACAACTGGTATGTCACAAAAGGTCTTCAAGAAATGTCCCAAGAAACAGAGGCTGCATTTACACTGTAACAACAACAACAACAACAACGGCAACCACTTTATTTATATCCCGCCGCCACCATCTCCCAAAGGGGACTCAGAGCTGCTTACAAAAGCACATAATAGTGCTGCAGAATACACAAGGCACAGCAAAATACATAAACATTTATAAAACAATAACAACTCTAGTTATAGAGTTAGTGCAGCTTCATACCATTTTAGCTGACATGGCTCAATGCTATGGAATCTGTAGTTTGAGACACCTGCACTCTTTGGCACAGGTGGCTAAATATTATAACTCCTGCAATTCCATCACATTGAGCCATGGTAGGAAAGTGGTGTTAAATTGCATTAATCCTACAATATAGACACTGAGTCTCTATAGTAAGCTATCCTGTAAGCGTTAAAATGTGACTTGTTTGTTATGTCAATTGGCACGACTTTGTATACAGTGTCAATAGCAGAATTCTATATAGCAGTGTATGCTTCAATAACCTTTATTGCATTATAAAAACAGTAGTGAAATTTCTTTGGTCTGCAAAATAAGCACTACAAATGGCAAATATTAAAATATTCAGATTTAAAATACAAAGAACGTTTGGTAAATAAAATATCTGATAGTTTCTGATAAGTTTCCCATTATAAAGAGTCAGCGTATAATAGAGTCATACATAGTTTGTTTGTTCTTATTTACAATACAATATGCTTCAACTTTAATGAGAAGCCTGTATGCTGCTCTGGTATAATCATATAATAATATGACATTGGCATTAAAAAAATCATAACAGAGCATTTTCAGCACTCTTACACATGTCAAAAAATGCCAGCATATTTTGCAACTTCTTTAACATGCATCACGATCTAATACAACTTGGCATCATGTAAACTGACAATGAAGAATATGCCAGAAGGATAAGGAACTTTGGTTCACAAAATGTACACTCTGCCAGTTCTTTTGCTGGCTGGAGGTTTGCTAGCAGAAATTTCCAAGAATTCACCAAACTGCAAATCCTGGGATTTCATAGGACAGAAGGTGGCATCAAAGTGCTGTAGAGAACCTTCTTTTCTATGAAATCCTGGGATTTGAAGTTTGGTGAAATTCTTAGAAATTTATGCTAGAAGTCTCTATGGCGTTTGCAATTTTGTAGGACAGAGCAATGGTGTTTAAACCAAGATTGTCTCACAATATCACCATTTGGAGAAACAGGTCATAATTCTACCTATCACATTTTCCTCTCATTGAGGGAAGTTTTGTTTCTGCCCACAAATTAAGCAGACTTGGAAACGAGACTTCTAGCACAGTGGGGCTTCCCACAGGATAATGACATTAATGCATCCAATTTAATGTTTGATCATCTAAATCCATTCAGGAACTAAGTGCTGATTTCCATTGGCATTCACGAGAATAGAAGTGTTTTGAAACGGATATAAAAGTTTTTTTAAAGAACAGGTTCAAACCATTTTGAAATAGACAAAGTAGGTGAAATAGTGGAAAAGACACATGAATGGCAGGTTTGGCCCCCAATTTGCAGTTACTTTTTTTTTTTTTTACAAATCACATTTGCCTGTGTGTAGCAGTAGACCCTGGCGATTACACTTACAACATTTGACATTCCTCCCTACATTTCTCTTCTATGCCTCGTGCCAAATTACACACAGAACTAAGAACAGCCAGTCTTTCCTGAAAATTGTAACTTTTGCAGTTTACATGATGCTGTTAAAACTGAAGCTATTTTGAAACTCCAGATTTATCAAAACCACAATGATTCAGTGTCACTTCGGACTAGTTTTCCCTTATTTTACAAAACTACATAATGTCCTCTAAATTTTTAGATTTGGTAACATTTCATTTAGGAATAAAAAGAATTCCCTCCCATTTGTTTTGAAGGTGTTTTCTATAGAGGGCCAGGTCTGTTAAGTTGCTCTTGTGACAATAAATAACTCCTCTAACTAACAACTTTCCAACTTAACTATACAGCCAGATCAATAAAGGCTGTTGTTCTAGTGTTGAGAATTCCTAAACAAAGCATAGGAGAATATCCAAGATCACCAAGCCCAAGATAACCAGAAGTGGCTATTCTTCTGTATTTATTCTAAGGTAAAGGTAAAGGTTTTCCACTGACATTGTCTAGTAGTGTCTGGGGGTTGGAGCTCATCTCCATTTCTAAGTCAAAGAGCCAGCGTTGTCCATAGACACCTCCAAGGTCATGTGGCCGGCATGACTGCATGGAGCGCCATTACCTTCCAGCCATAGTGGTACCTATTGATCTACTCACATTTGCATGTTTTCAAACTGATGAGAAGCTGAGGCTAACAGCGGGAGCTCACTTTGCTTCCCAGATTCAAACTGCCAACCTTTCATTCAGCAAGTTCAGCAGCACAGCGGTTTAACCCACTGCGCCACTGGGGGCTCCTAAACATTTATTCTAGTACCGTTAAAACTATAGAAGGCGAATTCATATCTGTTGATGTACTCAAAATACTGTACATTACAACCCCTGAACCCACTGGGGATACAATCCAACCCACAAACACATACACTCTACAGATACCTGAATCTGTAGATAATAGAGAACTATACATTTTGATTATAGTTAGGCTGACATCATAACAGAATCACACTGGAGGATTTAGACAGGCCTCAAAACACTTTGGGAGGTATTTTTTGGAGTGTGGATATGTGAAACTGCGGCTATCAAATCAATGAAAAAAGGAGTTGCACTGTATATCTTATTTTTCAATCTGTTAAATTTGGCACTGCTGGAGAGAAATGCAACCAGAATGCCGCCTGAAGAAGAAAGTACATACACGTAGGATCAACATAATAGGCAAGTTGGAAACGTTAAAAATTATCAGAATCTCCCACCCATGTCAGGCTTGGCTGGGAGATTCCGATAACTGTCGTTCCCAAAGTAAGTTTCCTAGGCTCTAGTGATAACACTGAACCACCCTGGTTACATACAAGATGCTTACACTCACACATAAAATGCCTTTTATTCACAAAGCATTGGTAACTGCCTAAAAACAAACCAAGTAACTGGACAGTCTTCTTTCCTAATCAATTAAAAAAGAAGTTAGGTTCATATTGTTTGATAAGGGAAGGAATTTGAGAAGAGGGAGAACTATTAATTTTAAGATACTGAAAAAAAGTGACTCACTGAAATGTATGATAATTCCAATTCATTGGGAAGAACCAGAATTTGATGCAATGGGATATTACTAGTCAAACTACATATGAAATGTGATTGCATCAAGTGCTTCATTCTTTGATAGACACTGATGGTCATACTTTACTTACGCTTTACATTTTCCTATTGTAGACGAGAATGTGTAATACCTTAACATGCATCCATAATATTTCTATGTGACACCATTCCTGAAAAAATAGTTTAAGAGTGCAGTTACTGGAGAACACGGCTTTGTCCCCAGTGAAGTCCCAGAAACAGAGGGAACATTTAGTCTCAAAAGCTATATTGCAGTTTGCGCAAAAACAGCACTGGCCATCAGTGCTAGCGAACATATAGTGCAGTATTGAAAGCTTAGTACCAGTGCACAGAATTATATGAAACTGATCTGCAAAATTTAAAAAAATGTCGACACCTAAGAGAAAATAGGCATCTGTATGTACAGTATGTTTAGAGTTAGAAGTTACAATAACAATTTTATGAAATTGTTTAGGAAATTAAAATGTTGGCAGAAACACAACACACTCATGTCTCCACAATGGAAAGTATTTGTTAAATTTTTGGATGACAAAAAATGGCTAATGGCATCTTCTGAACCCCAGAGGTGGACAACTACTTTTGAACCTTTTGGAAAGTGAGAGGGTATAAAAAGGCCTCAAGATGTAGCAAAATACACAGAAGCTGAGAGGGGGAAATGCTGATGGTCATTTTTCAATACAATATTTTGACCCCTCATGTTTTGAGGGCAAGGAGATGAGCGAGCCTTGGGGAGGCTCCAAGCAACATGTGGCTAAAACCCCATATAAACCAAGACTATATGAAGAGATGTCAGCAGTACCGACACTGCTACACAAATGGTTTTGGAGAAATTTATGCAAAAATTTCCCTGTTCTCCTTCTATGCCTCAAATTAGCTTTCCTTTCTTCCAGTATCTGAAATTTCTCATTACTGATCATTTAGTATGTTCTTTCTAGAAATATTTTAGGGAGTCACAAGGCGCTTTAAAATTTCACTGGCAAAAACCACCAGGGTGAAGTTTTGTCAGAGGCAAACACAACTCCCTGTCAAATTAACATGTCGCACTTCAATTTTGTTTCTTTTCATCCAAGGATATAATAAGAACACGCAAACAATAAGCATGGATTCTTCTGGATTGAAAAAACTGAACCAAGTATAATCAATTTGGAAATTCCAAACAGCATTAAGAAAGCAATATATAGCACGCTGAATGTCTGAGGGTGAACAAAAGATAGTCCTTTCTGTACTGAAAGATGTCCTTCTCTGACAGCCACCATCATCTTCACATGGTTGACCTCTGCCCAGCTTCATCGAGTATGGGATTTCGTTTTCTAGCTACGGCCTCACCGTTGGCCTCTACAGCAGATTCATCAGCCATAACCAATCCCTCTTCATTATAATCCAATCTCCCCACATTTTGCTGTAATTTAGAGGTGTTTTCTGCCGGGCGCTTCCAGTGTGCCCTTGTTACCACCCACAGCACAAGCACACCAAAGACCACAAGGATAACCCCAAGGGTGTTGACAACAAGAGCTTCATCTGGAAAATCGCTGTACCGAGGCTCAGGTATTCTCCTGGTGGGAAAGAGAATGACCATAAAATCAGAATGAGCAAGGTCATTTGAAACATGCACATGGGATAATTAATGCTAAAAATACTTACAAAGAAAAAATAAGCTTTTCTGTAATTCCCATGAGCGCTGTGGCAATCACTGTTCCAAAGAGGAAAAGGCCTGAATAAACATGTATTGGCATAATGGCTGCCCGAAGAGAAGCAGGAGCAAAAGGAAACAGGAAGACTGCAATGCCTACAAAAATCTAAACACAGATAATATTATTTTATTTTGTTTTCAAATTTTATTTAAACACAAAGAATCCTTAAGCAGGGTGTCAAACTAAATTTTCATTGAAGGCCACATCAGCCTTATGGTTGCCTTCAAAGGGTCATTGAATCCATTGATACAGAGGGCCAACTATATATATGTATATGCATATATTTATATAGGGGGCCCCTAGTGGCACGGTGTGCTAAAGCGCTGAGCTGCTGAACTTGCAGACCAAAAGGTCCCAGGTTCAAATCCTGGGAGCGGAATGAGCACCCGCTGTTAGCCCCAGTTCCTGCCAACCTAGCAGTTTGAAAACATGCCAATGTGAGTAGATCAATAGGTACCGCTCCGGCGGGAAGGTAACGGCGCTCCATGCAGTCATGCTGGCCACATGACCTTGGAGGTGTCTCTGGATAACGCCGGCTCTTCAGCTTAGAAATTGAGATGAGCACCAACCCCCAGAGTCGGACACGACTGGACTTAACGTCAGGGGAAACCTTTAGTTTTACCTTATATTTATATAGTGGTTGGTGCTCTTTAGTTTTTATCCAATTTGGGTCTCCCGATGTTACTTAATGACAACTCTCCTTTTGATTATCTGCCATGCAGACTGGGGATAATGGGAATTGCAACCCAACAGCACTTGTGGCCCTGAGGTTGGGGAAAGGTTATAGGACATTTTAATATCAGATATTATATCCACAAGCCTTGTATCTGAATTGAAACCCCACTATCCTGAGTAAACACAAAAAACTGCAGCCTTCCAGATGTTACTGTATTACAACTTCTATCAGTTGTAGTTATGATGTCTAATGATAAGGAACACAGGAGTTGTAATCCAGTATCTGGAAGGGCACACAAAATGACATGGCAGGCTGGATTCAGCCCACAGGTCTTGCATTTCACATTTGTGTCTTAAAGAGTAATACTTGGAATAAAATTTAGTGGGTCCAAGTCCACCCAGTCAGATGCATAAACTATAATCCTAAATTGACAGTGAAACAAAATATAGATGGGGACAAGATGGTGTTACTATGAAAGGGCTCATTCACATTACAGAATTGTAGCATTATTGTTCCATTTTAGTTGCCATGGCAATATCCTATGAAATTCTGGGACTGGTAGTCTGGTGAGGTACTTGGGAGTTCACTGACTGAGAACTGCCAATCACAGAATTCCATGGACAGAGCCACTGCAATCTAAGTGGAATAATAGTACAGTAGAGTCTCACTTATCCAACATAAACTGGCCGGCAGAACGTTGGATAAGCGAATATATTGGATAATAAGGAGGGATAAAGGAAAAGCCTATTAAACATTAAATTAGGTTATGATTTTACAAATTAAGCACCAAAACATCATGTTTTACAACAAATTTAACAGAAAAAGTAGTTCAATACGCAGTAATGCTATGTAGTAATTACTGTATTTACAAATTTAGCACCAAAATATCATGATGTATTGAAAATATTGACTACAAAAATGCGTTGGATAATCCAGAACGTTGGATAAGTGAGTGTTGGATAAGTGAGACTCTACTGTAATTAATTCTGTAGTGTGAATGGCCCCAGGATAAAGGAAGGCTGCTATTAAACTGTACAAAAACAAAATAATCTCTCCAAAAAACAAATAGTTGAACAGAGAATGTATGTTTGCTTCTGTCTAGCTTCATAAATAAAACCACATTCTTATTATTTGCATTAATACAAAGGCAATAACAGCATTTCTTAGCATAATTTTCATAAAAGATGCTGAAAACCTCTTAAAAAGTGATTTTTGACAAAATAGTCACAAATAATTATTACAATGATTAAAACTTTGAAATGCTCAAATCAGATTTCTTAATACAAAATCATATACAGTAGTCTCGCTTATTCAATGTAAACGGGCCGGCAGAACGTTGGATAAGCGAATATCTTGGATAATAAGGAGAGATTAAGGAAAAGCCTATTAAACATCCAATTAGGTTATGATTTTACAAATTAAGCACCAAAACATCATGTTATACAACGAATTAGATAGAAAAAGTAGTTCAATACGTAGTAATGCTATGTAGTAATTACTGTATTTATGAATTTAGCACCAAAATATCATGATGTATTGAAAACACTGACTACAAAAATCCAGAACATTGGATAGGCGAGTGTTGGATAAGTGAGACTCTACTGTATGTACATTTTAAAAGATTTAAACAGTATTAAACTGTGTTTATGAGACAGCAGCATTGTCCACAAACATTACGAAAATATTTAATTTTCACTTTAAAAACCGAAAGCAGCAGCCACAGAAATGCTAATCGCCTGTGGCTTTGCTTCCAAGATCTTTTAAAAAAAACACCCAAAGAAATGTGAAAGAGCAAGGCAAGGGGTACCTAGCTCAAATAACACACAGCTTCTTCTATTACTATCACAACATGCTCTTTAACTCTCAAGTCGCTTCTGACACAATTTTTAAAAAACTGGTGTGAAATGAAGGATGGTGAATGTACTGTTGTCACAAGAATCCATGGCTCAGCTCAGTCATTTTAAAATGGCATCCAAGCTCAAATAAATAAAGCCTCCATCAGCTAAAATCCAAGCTGATGCATTCCTTGTGTCTATCTTTAAATCAAAGAGCCAGCTGCAAACACTAGAGAACTGGGCACTCTTCCACAGATCAACTGACCTGCTCTGAATGGGAATGAAGAGGAAATGCTCATCTCCCTTGGTGTGTTTCATCACACACACTCTGGCACACAAAAATGGGGGTGGGATGGGATTAATGGTGCTACAACCTGTGCGGTATCCACTGGGTGAGTAAATAACTAGAACAGTAGTTCTCTTAGAACTGCATAAGGCTGGTGGTGAGCCTCAGCTTGATGGAGGGGAAGCCATGCCTTTCCATCAGGCCAAGGCTTGCTAGCCTTGAGAGATTCTCAATTCGTCATTCAATGGTTTTAAGGCCTCATGAATGAGGCCAGTTGGGAATTTTAGCAATATACAGCAATTTGGCAAGTTCCCTAGTCTTGGCCTAAGTGGTGTGGCTTCTCAAATAGCCTCATTCATTTTACGTACTTTCCTGACATGCTATGTCTGCAACATTGGGTAAATGACATTTAAGGGCAAGTCCATTTTTTGCAATATGTACCTTCAAAATTGAGGTACACATTACATTCAATGGTGGATTATACTCAAGTAAGTAAAGTAATTTCTGACCAGTAGTCCTGCTGACCAGGGCTTGTGCAAATTCTCTAATATTTCACAGCTGAAAACCAGGATACATGTGGTCAAGCAGTATCATCAGACTGTGCTCAAAAGGGATGGCCAAACTACAAGTTGACAAAATGAGGAAAAACATACAAAAATACAATTTGTATAATATTACATAACACTAGGATTGTCAGGTTTTCAAAACAACAATAACAGACTGTCAAGATCCATGACATACTGTGTGCGGCACAGTGCAAGATCATCGATTAGGAAGTGGCCAAAGAAAAGCGAATACCAAATAAAAGTGTTCTATATTTTCCTTCACCTTCTCACTGAACTTTGCTTTTGTTTACAATGCAGAATCCACTCGTAAATAAATGTGGAACTGCCTAAGGCTGAGAAGGGACATGTTGAGGGCCATGTATAAATATGTGAGGGGAAGTCATAGGGAGAAGGGAGCAAGTTTGTTTTCTGCTGCCCTGGAGACTAGGATGCGGAATAATGGCTTCAAACTACAGGAAAGGAGATTCCACCTGAACATCAGGAAGAACTTCCTCACTGTGAGGGCTGTTCGGCAGTGGAACTCTCTCCCCTGGACTGTGGTGGAGGCTCCTTCTTTGGAGGCTTTTAAGCAGAGGCTGGATGGCCATCTGTCAGGGGTAATTTGAATGCAATTTTCCTGCTTATTGACAGGGGATTTATTTATTTTATTTATTTACAGTACAGTAGAGTCTCACTTATCCAACGTTCTGGATTATCAACGCATTTTTGTAGTCAATGTTTTCAATACATTGTGATATTTTGGTGCTAAATTCGTAAATACAGTAAGTACTACGTAACATTACTGCGTATTGAACTACTTTTTCTGTCAAATTTGTTTTATAGCATGATATTTTGGTGCTTAATTTGTAAAATCATAACCTAATTTGATGTTTAATAGGCTTTTCCTTAATCCCTCCTTATTATCTAACATATTCGCTTATCCAACATTTTGCCGGCCCGTTTATGTTGGATAAGTGAGACTCTACTGTATTTATATTCTGCCCTTCTCACCCCGAAGGGGACTCAGGGCGGATCACAATGTACTAGTTTTCCTGTGACATAACATTTTGACCCAACTG
Organism: Anolis carolinensis; assembly: GCF_035594765.1. Classification (NCBI taxonomy): domain Eukaryota; kingdom Metazoa; phylum Chordata; class Lepidosauria; order Squamata; family Anolidae; genus Anolis; species Anolis carolinensis. Next base: position 211,064,902 of record NC_085841.1, on the reverse strand, counting down.
TAGCTTCTGAAACTAACCTACTTCACGGGGTTATAAGGCAGCTCCCTTTTAGTAGAATGATGTGTTTATTGTTTTTGTACATCAAGAGATTGGAATGAACTCATTCCATTAGCCACTGCAGGACTTTCTTCCTGCACTGACTGTACTAAAAAGGTCAGGATTCTGCTTAAATGTTGGCAAAAAAGTCAGCTTTGAAGTTTTTGCAGGTAGCTGTTTAGGGGCAAAAAAAGGTCTCATTATTATTTCTTCTCATGAGCTACATCCTAGTCATGCTTCTTTAAGACTAGTCACAATGTAGTTTCAAATTTTGTTCATATTGTCCAAACTTTGGGGATCCTTTGGTGCTATCTTCAAGATGTTGGCAAACTATCTTCCCTGACCAAATGTTGCCCAATTATCAGGAAAAGGTAGCATACGTTTGTTTTTTCAGGTTCTTGAAATGGGTGGTTTTGTATAATAGAAAGCCAATCTGTCTAAAGATAACTTCCATATTTACATACAGTAGAGTCTTCCACTTATCCAAGGTTCTGTATTATCCAAGGCAGTTTGCCTTTTAGTAGTCAATGTTTTTGTAGTCAATTTTTCAATAAATTGCGAAATTTTAGTGCTAAATTCATAAATACAGTAATTATTACATAACATTATCATGTACTGAACTGCTTTTTCTATCAATTTGTTGTAAAGCATGATGTTTTGGTACTTAATTTGTAAAATCATAACATAATTTGATGTTTAATAGGCTTTTCCTTAATCCCTCATTATCCAATATTTTCGCTTATCCAATGTTCTGCCGGCCCGTTTATGTTGGATAAGTGAGACTCTACTGTAATTTATTGTTTATGAAGGATACAGTATTTGGTACAACATTTTCTGTTTGCGCAATAGAGAATACAAGATCTGCAATTAAAGCAATCCGCATAGAGATCATTCAGCTATGAAAACATATTGTCAACAAAGATAAAACAAGACACCCCATTCCACCTCTTAAGTACTGTTTACTAATGGTTCCTCACCTGCAGACCGTAAAGAATGACAGCAGTCAATCCAATCCAGCTGTGCAGGCTGTACATGTTAGGAATCTTCTTAGCATTATGGAAATCAAAAACAGCCACCAAAGAAATAACTGCCAGAGTGAAAGCAATAGAATTTAACCCAGCATGGATCAATTTCATCAGGAGTTTGTTGCATTTCCAGGTCCATGGTAACCTGTACACAATAATTGCTAGAAATGGGAAAAGAAAAGAAGAATCTGTAAATTCAGAAAGAATCCACTTTCCCATGATATTAAAATGTTTTTCTATTAATCAAATTATATGTATCAGCTTTTGAGAACTGAGTTAGATGAAGTAATCCTATGGAAATCAACAGCCCAGCTCAAAGAAAGATTGGGACCTTTTCATTACCTTTCCACAACACCGACAGGGCATTCATCAATGATGGGATTTGTGAAATAGCAATGTTGCCTAATACAGAAGTGTGGTTACATTATTGTTTAAGGGCATAAACTAACAAGGGATAATAACAATCAGATAGAATAGGGTTTAGTTCTTTGTCTCTTTGGTTAATTGTAGTTTAGTAGCAGTAGACAGTAAATAGTCGTGCAGTTCTGGTTGCTTTATATATCTAAAACATTGCTTGTTTTATTTAGCCTTTTTCTTAAATAAAAGAATTACTTTAAAAAAGGAACCCAATCCTACTGAAGAAAGGGCATCAGATTTCCACAGTATGACATTTCTCTCTGATGCCTCTTATTAAAGGAGGTATTATGAAATAATGAAACATGCTGCCAAACATTTTTTGTTTCCTGTGGTTCATCTTCTCTATGATTTCTCTTTTCTTTTGAAAATTCTCTTTCAGAATATTTTCAAGGAAAGACATTGCTTTCTTTTACTAACTATGCCTAGAGATTAGATAAATTACTTTTTGGACATCTCCCAGAATATTTTTCAGCGCCTTCCAAGTTGCCCAGCCTTCTGTGTTCCTCATCTGATATCAGCCATGGATTGATGTTCCGGAGTTTAGCCTGCCACTTTTGGACTCTCACGTGCTGAGGTGTTCCTGCAAGTATCTCTGCCAATCTTAGGAAGCTGTTTCTTGATTTAAGGCATTGGCATGCTGGCTGATATCCAGAGGATGGGCCGGAGATCTCAATGCCTTGGTCCTTTCATTTCTGGTTGCTACTTCCTAACAGATGTTAGGTGGTGTAATTCCGGCTAAGTATAATTTCTCCAGTGGTGTGGGGCGTAGACATCCTGTAATAATATGGCATCCTGTAATAATGTGGCATGTCTCATCCACTGTTTTAACCTGGTAAGATGTATTCCACAGTGGGCATGCGTATTCGCAGCAGAGTAGTAAAACACAAGGGAAGATCTCTTCATTGTATCTGTTTGTGATTCCCAGGTTGTGCCAGTCAGCTTTCATATAATGTTATTTCTAGAACCCACTTTTTGCTTGATATTCAGTACTTCTTATAAGTCAGAGCAGGGTTCAAAGTGACTACCAAGTCTTTTGGTGTGCTGCAATGCTTGTGAGGTGATCCTCAGGTGAACCTCAGAGCTCGAGATGCTTGTCTGTTCTTAAAATGAAAAGCACACGGCTGCGTTTTAGCAATGAGATATGAGATGAGCCGGGACGAATTAGGGCTTGTAGCTGGCAATGTTATGAAGATTCTGACCCCTTCTACACTGCCATATATAAAATCCAGATTATCTGCTTTGAATTGGATTACATGGCAATGTAGACTCATATAATCCAGTTTAAAGGAGATACTCTGGCAATGCTGCCAACTTGGGGTGATTGACCTTGTCATTAGAGAGTTATAACTCACCCAGATTCAGAGAACACTGAACCCAGGAAGTAACAGATCTGGACAGACCCAAGATGGCTAACTGTGCATACTGGGGGAGTTTTGGGAGGGCTGACCCAATAATCCGGGCATCGCCAGGTACCCAAGCTAGTCTATATCTACATTTCTATATCTATCTGTACACATAATAAAAATGTATATGTGTGTATGTGGAGGAGGTGTCCACTTACACAGACAGCCTCCCGCCTCCACAAACAGCTATAGTTCCCACTGAGCAGAAGACACCCATGGCCTCTCTCCATTGACTTGCAAGTTATAGTGAGAACCATGAAAATGCAGCCCAAACTCTGCCAGTCCTCCACAAACACCATTCTGTCCCCCACCCAAGGGAAGGCTTTCCTGAGGGGACAATTTCCTCCTGGATGTTCAGGTTTTTTTTCTCCAGAATGGACATCCCAGGGTTCCTTAATTTGCATGACCCCGCCCACTGCCTCTCCCTTAACCCTTTCCTGCCCTTTCCTATGGCACAGCTAACAGAGAAATATTCACCATGATTTACAGGAGTTGTAGTTCACCTACATCCAGAGAGAACTGTTAACGATGGATCTGGAGCAAAATTGGCACAGAGAAGCCTCATGCTCAACTGAAAATACTGCAGGAGTTTGTGGTAATAGACCTTGATTTTGGGAGTTGTAGTTCACCTGCATCCAGAGAGCACTGAACCCAGCAAACGACGGACCTGGACCACACTTGGCACATACATCCAACATGTGAATACAGGTGAGGTTCTGTGGGTGATTGTCCTTTAATTCTGGGAGTTGTAGTTCACTCTTATCCAGAGAGCACTGAACCCAGCCAACGACGTATCTGGGCCAAACTTGGCACACAGACCCAACATGGCCAACTGGTAAGATTGGCAGGGTTTGGGGGTGATTGTCCAAGGAATCTGGGAATTGTAGTTCACCTACATCCTTATGCAATTTCTAATGGGAGCATTCATACAAAACAAAAGCAAAGACTGGCTTTTTTCTAATAAATAGTGTTATACATTACCAAATGGATATTACCAAACATCCCAAAACAAACAATGCCTTCTTCTAATAACCTGGGCACCGCCAGGTCCCCTAAGCTAGTAAGTCAAAAAGAAAACTGTTTTCAAATGGAATGTCCTGGATCATGAAGCAATATATATTTCTTCGTGCTACAGGAAGCACAATATTGACATTATTAAAGCTTCTTTTCAAGTTAACATATTTACATAATACTTATTTTCATAGTTTCGCATGCCCCCTCTCCTGCTCTGCCACGTTGGATTGAATCTTCCACATTCAATCCAAAAATATGGTTGCCTTCTTTTCAGTATTGCAACAGGTTGCCAGGAATTTTTTAATCATATTAGAATAAGAGAAGCTAAACTACGTAACACCTTCATGAAGTCTATGCTATGTTTATGTTCCAATAAATTCTTTTGGTTAAGATCCAGTGGGATATACTCCTTAGCAAACATGTACAAGTGCCTAGTTTTACAGCACAGTCTTCTACAATATTATTATTATTAGTAGTAGCAGTAGCAGTAGTAGTACCCTGCTCTTCTTCCAAGACTAGGACTCAAAGCAGCTCGCCAGCATAAAAGCAATACAGTTTAAAACTACAAAATATAAATATTAAGATGGCGTAATTGACTAAAACAAATAAAGAACTGTTAAAAAAACATTCTTAATACTATACAGCAGCCTCTGGCCCATTCTTAAAAACTCTTTGCCTTGAAAGCCTGTCTGAATATAAAGGTTCTAGCCTGCTTTTGAAAGGAATCACATAACACTATGTCACAAAATGTGAAACATTTTCTGTTCTTGGTTTGAAAGTGTTATTTCCTATATAATTGTGTGGTACGTACTTTGAAAGGAGTCATTATACTCCAGAAACCTTTTTTTTGGCTGCCACACACTACAGTAAAGTTTCACTTATCCAACATAAACAGGCCGGCAGAACGTTGGATAAGCGAATACGTTGGATAATAAGGAGGGATTAAGGAAACGCCTAATAAATGTCAAATTACATTATGATTTTACAAATTAAGCACCAAAACATTGTTTTACAACAAGTCTGTCACTTGTTTGGGAGCGTGGCCATATTTGTGGTGTTGTTGGACATGTTGGCCCACTGCGCATTGCTGCCTAGAGACAGCTGTGGATCTGGGCAGGAGGTGGACTCTGTTGGATAAAACAAAACATTTGATAAGTAAGACTCTACTGTATGTTGAATTGGTTGAGACTCTATGAGATAGTCATTGAAGCTATAGCAAAATGTGCTGCAGGATGTCCTGCAAGTTTATCATCTTTCCATGTTTTTATGATAGAACCAATTAGGAAATATTTATAACCCAGAAACAAAAATCTTGTTACACTGTGTAATCATCCTGATGTTCTTGAACTCAACCCCACAGCATTTCTTGCAATGATCTAATGATGACTAGGCTGTTGGGAATTGCTGTCAACAACATCTAGTTTTACTTTACACATACAAGTTTTAAAACCACTTAAAAGTGTTATTAGATACTGTGGTGTGCTTTCAAATCATTTCCAAAACCATCACAGGGTTTTCCTGTCAATATTTGTTCAGGGAAGTTTGCCATGGTAGTTTTTTTAAGTTAAGAGTTGCCAATGGTGGGCTTCATGGCTGTGTGGAGATTCTCCACTTTGAAATACACTTTGAAATACAATCATACAAAATCCACCTAAATCCTAGACAGTTTTCCCAATTATTTGTGATCATTAATAAAAGGTTAAGAAATATTCCAGAGGGGTAAATAATGCTACTTTGCTGAAGTAAGCATCAAGTGCCATGTGATGAGTACATTTATTGTGGAGTGGGCTAAACATCCACTGAGATGGAAAATGATTTCAAGTTCTAATCCTATACACACTGACTTGAGGGTGCATCCTATGGGCTACTCTTAATTTGAATAGGATTGAAAAATGCAGCTCCATACTGGCAGAACAAACTCAACAAAAACATGGCCATACAGCCCGGAAAACTCACAGCAACCCAGTTATTCTGGAGCCATGAAAACCTTCGACAACACATTCAACAAAGAGACTTTTGTCACAAAGTCTTACAAATCATTTCCTGCAAGTGCTTAGGCAACACTGAATAAACAAGACACCAATCTAGGGATTCTTGGCCGATCCTAGTAAATCCTTTTCTATGCTTAAACATGATAAAAATGTATGGTGTTGTCTTTCTTACCAGCCATTCTTGTAAAGATTAAGGAACCTCTCCTCTCCTCACTGCTTATAACATGAGACAGCAATTTAATCTAATCAAATCAATCCCCAAGTGCAAAGGAACAATGGACTCAAAAGCTCTAAATATTCAAACTATTCCAAAAGCCCAACATTAATACAAACAGGAAGCACAGAAAATGATCACAAAGGCTTTGTTGCACAAGAGAGAGTCTGACTCCAGATGTGCTGATGCCGCCATGAAAACTGCAAAGTCACTGTTACAAGACGTGAATTTTGCTTCTACCGGTAGGTCCAAAATTAATTATGTAACCAGAAAAATGGACACTCGACATCTTGTGCAATACATCTGGTGGATGCAGCAGCGTTGAGACATATGGAGAACCACATATTATCACCTCTGCTATAAGAAGCTACTTACATTGATTATAATTAGGTTGAGAAAACAAGCCAAGGACAGAGAAACTGCTAATTTAAACTGATTAAGGTAAAGGTTTCCCCTGACGTTAAGTCCAGTCATGTCTGACTCTGGGGTTGGTGCTCATCTCCATTTCTAAGCTGAAGAGCCGGCATTGTCCGTAGACACCTCCAAGGTCATGTGGCTGGCAGGGTTAAGTCCAGTCATGTCTGACTTTGGGGGTTGTTGCTCATCTCCATTTCTAAGTCAGTAGACACCTCCAAGGTCATGTGGCTGGCATGACTGCATGGAGCGCCGTTACCTTTCCGCTGGAGTGGTACCTATTGATCTACTCACATTGGCATGTTTTCGAACTGCTAGGTTGGCAGGAGCTGGAGCTAACAGTGGCCGCTCACGCCACTCCCAGAGTTTGAACCTGGGACCTTTTGGTCTCCAGCTCAGTGCTTTAACGCATTTCGCCACCGGGGCTCCAGTTGTTCCTGGGTTATAAATTTACAGCATTTATTTTATTTACAGCATTTATATTCCGCCCTTCTCACCCCGAAGGGCACTCAGGGCGGATCACATTGCACACATAAAGGCAAACATTCAATGCCATGACACAGAACAGAGACAGAGACAAGACGCAGGCCTCGAACTCATAACCTCTTGGTCAGAGTGATTTGTTGATTTGTTGCAGCTGGCTTGCTTTCCAGCCTGCGCCACTGCCCAGTTAGTCATCTCCTAACTGGTTTTATCATAAAAACATGGGAAATGTTTATTAAACTGCAAAAACTTTGTTTTGGTAGGACATCCTGCAGCACATTTTGCACTAGTTTTACAATGACTATCTCACAGAGTCTCAACCAACATAGTTTGTAGCGGCCACAAACAAAGTTTCTGGAGTGGAGCAACTATTTTCAAAGTAAGGACTGCACAATGAAACAGGAAATAACACTTTCAAACCAGGAACAGGATTTTTTTCCACATTTTGTTACATAGTGTTACAGTCAGCCCCCACCCCCAATATACATAGATTGTACCTCCACAGATTACATTATCCAGTTTAAAAATCGCATTGTACTTTTTTTTACATAAGAGATACTATTTCGCTTCGTCATTGTATATAAGGAAACCTGGGTGTATCAGTATCTACAGGGCCAGGGCGGGGTCTGGAACTAAACTCCAGCAGACAATCAGGCATGGGCAAACTTCGGCCCATTAGGTGTTTTGGACTTCAACTCTCACAATTCCTAACAGAATTGGGGGAGCTGAAGTCCAAAACACCTGGAAGGCCTGAGTCAGATACCAAGGGCCCACTGTTCCTTTTCACTCCCGTTTTTGACATAAACATCTGCTGCACCTTTTCGCCGAGAAAGACACTGCGCAATTTGGTTGTTTTCCAGGGTCTCCGAGTGGTGCCTTGATTCTGCATTCTCCCTCTGCAGATATCAACGAAAAAGCCAAGCAAAACAGAGCAGGCAAGAGACCCCCACCTACCCTGCCTTATAATGCCTTTTTAGTATGCAAATTAGAACTGGACTATATGGCAGTAATCTGCATGATATGACAGTATCGACGCGTAGCACTTCTTTAATTCACCCCAAATCTTTTGCAATGGAAGAGTCACCACTGGCGCAGTCTTTTAGGGGCACCAGCTTCTTACATGAAAAAGAGACAGACGACGCAGCATGACAAGAAATGCCAATCGAGTTGAGGTATTTGCAAGGTCTCTCGCCGCCTTTGGCGCTTTACCAAACTGCAAACCTCAGGATCTCATAACACTGAGGCAGGGCAGTTCAAGCGGCGTCAAACTGCATTCCTGCCGCAGTGTGCGGAGTCCCATGGGACTGTTGTTTTCCATCCAGCTGCGTTGTGTACCAGAGAGCGCGACTTCGCCAAGGGTTTGGGAAGATAGTTTCGTTCTCTTCCCGCCACTCTAACCGATAATAACAACGCAATAACTTTGCCTCCCTTCTTTCTCAAAACCTCCCCGCTCCCCTTTGCTTGCTTGTTGTTGTTGCCGCCTTCTTACGCACCGAGGCCCTGGACGAAGATGAAGCCCGTGACCATGAGGACGGGGTGCCAGTTGAACTCGGGCGCGCCGCCGTCCCAGCCCAAACCCTCGCGGTAGTAGCATGTCCACACCAGGGAGAAGCTCACCGCCGCCAGGCCCAGGAGCAGCGCCGAGCCCAGCAGCGCCAGGAACAACAACAAGCCCTCCATCCTCGCCTGCCCGCTTGTTCTGCCGCTGCCAGGACCCGCCGAGGAAAGACAGGCACACGCCGAAACGAGGCGGGGCCAGGACCTCCCTCTCATTGGAGGCAGGGAGAAGCCCCGCCGCCTCCTCAGAATGGATGCAGCCGCCAGCCGGCTCTGGTGAATGCTGTGAAATCATAAACATTGGACTCTTACAAGGCACTACTACCCCACCTAATCCTGTAGCCTAGGGGGCGGTTTAGGGGTTCATCCCCCCTCCCCCATTTTTCAGGTAAAAAAAATTACTGGTTTATTCATGAATTTTAACTGGTTTACCAAATCCCCATGCCAAGTCTATGAGAAGCAAAAATTGGAGTCCCTCAAGAACTGCAAGCACAATCTCGACCAAATTTGGATTATTCACACTATCATTACAGTAGAGTCTCACTAATCCAAGCTAAACGGGCCGGCAGAAGCTTGGATAATCGAATATCTTGGGTTATAAGGACTGATCAAGGAAAAGCCTATTAAACATCAAATTAGGTTATGATTTTGCAAATTAAGCACCAAAACTTCATGTTATACAACAAATTTGACAGAAAAAGTAGTTCAATACGCAGTAATGTTATGTTGTAATTACTGTATTTACGAATTTAGCACCAAAATATCACGATATATTGGAAACATTGACTACAAAAATGGCTTGGATTATCTAGAGGCTTGGATAAGCGAGGCTTGGATTAGTGAGACTCTACTGTACTTAATTGTTTTATTTATTCAGCTGCCAGGTTCGAATCCCACCCGGGGAGAGCACAGATGAGCTCCCTCTATCAGCTCCAGCTCCATGCGGGGACATGAGAGAAGCCTCCCACAAGGATGGTAAAACATCAAAACATCCCGGCGTCCCCTGGATAACGTCCTTGCAGATGGCCAATTCTCTCACTCTAGAAGCGACTCAAGTTGCTCCTGACACGAAAAAAATAAATATTCAAAACATTTATATTCAGCCCTTCGCACCCCCGAAGGGGACTCTGGGCAGAGTACAACATATATATGGCAAGCATTCCATATATAGGGCAAGCATTCCATTACCTTCCTTTCTACCAATTTATATTGCAACTAGCTGTGCCCGGCCACGCGTTGCTGTGGCTTAGTCTGGTGGTGTTGGTCAGTCTACATTATGTTGTATTGATGCTGTGACCTCCACCCTTCTTTATACTCACATTAGTAGTAGTATTTGAAGTCTGTTACCTTCTTCAATTTTTGTGTTGATTGATAATTGCTTGAGATCCCTGTTGTCTTTGGTTTGTTGTTAATTGTAATGTCTGATTCTGCTGAGTGCGGTTTATATTTTTATTGTGGTACAATAGTCTTTTTTTGTTTTGCCTGTGTAGGTGTTTATTATTATTGTTGTTGTAGTGATTATGAAGGTTGGATAAGTTAGATGCTACTGTATTGTTTTTTGGAGGCCCAGTGTAGCACTGACTGGCCTCTCAGCCTCAGTGCCTGGCTCTTTCTTGCCTGTGATGGTGTTGATTCTTATTGTTGTTGTTGTTGTCATTGTTATTATTGTAATTGTTTTTTTGGAGGCCAAGTGTGAATGTAGGGATTGGGGAGGTGGATGAGTTGTGTTGTCAAATGTTGTATTTGTTATAGTCACAATGCGTTGTTGTGAGTTTTGTGGGTCTGGATTGTGGTTTTGTGGTGTGGTTGTGTTGTTATAACTGAGAGGCAAGGCTTTTGTGTTGTGTTGCGAAGTTTTTTATTTCTGGGTCGTTTAGTTGTGTGCCAAGTTTTGTATTTCTGGGGCGTTTAGTTGTGTTGTCATAGTCACGATGCATTGTTGTGAGTTTTGTGGGTCCGGATTGTGGTTTTGTGGTGTGGTTGTGTTGTTACAATCGGGAGGGAATGCTTTTGTGTTGTGTTGCCCAGTTTCGTATTTCTGGGGCGTTTAGTTGTGTTGTTATAGTCATGATGCGTTGTTGTGAGTTTTGTGGGTCCGGTGTGGTTTTGTGGTGTGGTTGTGTTGTTACAACCGGGAGGCAAGGCTTTTGCATTGTTTTGCCAAGTTTTGTATTTCTGGGGCGTTTAGTTGTGTTGTTATAGTCACGATGCATTGTTGTGAGTTTTGTGGGTCCGGATTGTGGTTTTGTGGTGTGGTTGTGTTGTTACAATCAGGAGGGAATGCTTTTGTGTTGTGTTGCCCAGTTTCATATTTCTGGGGCGTTTAGTTGTGTTGTTATAGTCATGATGCGTTGTTGTGAGTTTTGTGGGTCCGGTGTGGTTTTGTGGTGTGGTTGTGTTGTTACAACCGGGAGGCAAGGCTTTTGCATTGTTTTGCCAAGTTTTGTATTTCTGGGGCGTTTAGTTGTGTTGTTATAGTCATGATGCGTTGTTGTGAGTTTTGTGGGTCCAGATTGTGGTTTTGTGTTGTGGTTGTGTTCTTACAACTGGGAGGCAAGGCTTTTGCGTTGTGTTGTCAAATTTTGTATTTCTGGAGCGTTTTGTTGTGTTATAGTCACGATGCGTTGTTGTGAGTTTTGTGGGTCCGGATTGTGGTTTTGTGGTGTAGTTGTGTTGTTACAATCGGGAGAAAAGGCTTTTGTGTTGTGTTGTCAAGTTTTGTATTTCTGGGGCATTTAGTTGTGTGCCAAGTTTCGTATTTCTGGGGCGTTTAGTTGTGTTGTTATAGTCACAATGCATTGTTGTGAGTTTTGTGGGTCCGGATTGTGGTTTTGTGGTGTGGTTGTGTTGTTACAACCGGGAGGCAAGGTTTTTGCGTTGTGTTGTCAAGTTTTATATTTCTGGGGCGTTTAGTTGTGTGCCAAGTTTCGTATTTCTGGGACGTTTAGTTGTGTTGTTATAGTCACGATGCATTGTTGTGAGTTTTGTGGATCCGGATTGTAGTTTTGTGGTGTGGTTGTGTTGTTACAACCAGGAGGCAAGGCTTTTGCGTTGTATTGCCAAGTTTTGTATTTACAGGGCGTTTAGTTGTGTTGTCATAGTCACGATGCGTTGTTGTGAGTTTTGTGGGTCCTGTGTGGTTTTGTGGTGTGGTTGTGTTGTTACAACTGGGAGGCAAGGCTTTTGCATTGTGTTGCCAAGTTTTGTATTTCTGGGGCGTTTAGTTGTGTAGTTATCGCATGATGCGTTGTTGTGAGTTTTGTGGGTCTGGATTGTGGTTTTGTGGTGTGGTTGTGTTGTTGTAACCTGGAGGCAAGCCTTTTGCATTGTGTTGCCAAATTTCGTATTTCTGGGATGTTTAGTTTTGTTGTTATAGTCACTGCGCAAACAACTTTGTCATTTTATATATATAGATAGCAGCAACAGCTGACATAGTGGAAGCAACCAGGCTGGTCTCCCTCAGCTGGCAGGCAACGCCTAAGGCAGGAGGTGGTGGTGGTGGTGGGGGGATATAACCTAGATTACAGGTGGACGAGCTCCGGTGGCGAAGTGTGTTAAAGCACTGAGCTGCTGAACTTGCAGACCGAAAGGTCCCAGCTTCAAATCCCGGGAGCGGAGTGAGTACCCGCTGTTAACTCCAGCTTCTGCCAACCTAGCAGTCCGAAAACATGCCAATGTGAGTAGATCAATAGGTACCGCTCCGGCGGGAAGGTAACGGCGCTTCATGCAGTCATGCCGGCCACATGACTTTGGAGGTGTCTACGGACAACGCCAGCTCTTCGGCCTAGAAATGGATATGAGAACCAACCCCCAGAGTCAGACATGACTGGACTTAATGTCAGGGGAAACCTTTACCTCAGTCGTTTAGTTGTCTCCGACTCTTCGTGACCTCATGGACCAGTCCACGCCAGAGCTCCCTGTCGGCCGTCACGTTTTGATGCTTCTACCATCCTTGTGGGAGACTTCTCTAATGTCCCCGCATGGAGCTGGAGCTGACAGAGGGAGTGCATTCGCGCTCTCCCCGGGTTGGATTCGAACTGGCAATCTTCAGGTCAGCAACCCAACCTTCAAGTCATCAGTCCTGCCAGCTTCTTCTGCTTCTTTATTCATTCAGTCATTTCTGACTCTTCGTGACCTCATGGACCAGTCCATGCCAGAACTCCCTGTCGGCCGTCGTGGCCCCCAGTTCCTTCAAGTTCCTTCCAGTCACTTCAAGGATCCCATCCATCCATCTTGCCCTTGGTTGGCCTCTCTTCCTTTTTCCTTCCATTTTCCCCAGCATCGTGATCTTTTCCAAGCTTTCCTGTCTCCTCATGATGTGGCCAAAATACTTCAGCTTTGCCTCTAATATCCTTCCCTCCAGTGAGCAGCCGGGCATTATTTCCTGGAGGATGGACTGGTTGGTTCTTCTTGCGGTCCAAGGCACTCTCAGGATTTTCCTCCAGCACCAGAGTTCAAAAGCGTCTATCTTCCTTCGCTCAGCCTTCCTTATGGCCCAGCTCTCGCATCCATAGGTTACTATGGGGAATACCATTGCTTTCACTATGCGGACCTTTGTTGCCAGTGTGATGTCTCTGCTCTTCACTATTTTGTCAAGGTTGGCCATTGCTCTCCTCCCAAGAAGTAAGCATCTTCTGATTTCCTGGCTGCAGTCTGCATCTGCAGTGATCTTCGCACCTAGAAATATAAAGTCCGTCACTGCCTCCACGTTTTCTCCCTCTATTTGCCAGTTATCAATAGGTGTAGTTGCCATGATCTTGGTTTTCTTGACGTTTAACTTCAACCCAGCTTTTGCACTTTCTTCTTTCACCTTGATGATAAGGCTCCTCAGCTCTTCCTCACTTTCGGCCATCAGAGTGGTATCATCTGCATACCTAAGGTTGTTAATGTTTCTTCCAACAATTTTAACTCTGGCCTTGGATTCCTCGTCGCATGATGTGTTCTGCGTACAAGTTGAATAGGGAGGGTGAAAGTATGCAGCTCTGCCGCACTCCTTTCCCAATCTTGAACCAGTCTGTTGTTCCGTGATCTGTTCTTAATGTGGCTACTTGGTCTTTATACAGATTTCTCAGGAGACAGACAAGGTGACATGGTATCCCCATTCCATCAAGAACTTGCCACAATTTATTATGATCCACACAATCGAAGGCTTTAGAATAGTCAATAAAGCAGAAGTAGATGTTTTTCTGAAACTCCTTTACAGGTGGAAACTGAGGTGTCTCTCACTGGTTCATCTAATCCAGTGGTTCTCAACCTGTGGGTCCCCAGGTGTTTTGACCTACAATTCCCAGAAATCCCAGCCAGTTTACCAGCCGTTAGGATTTCTGGAAGTTGAAAGTCAGCACATTTGAGGACCCACGACTACAAGGTACACTCTGTAAGTTACTTACTTTACTTACTTACTTAGGCGATCCCTCATGACTCGAGGATGATGGCCCTCCAAGTGTAGTGTCTTGGCAGTGGATGCTTAGGTGGCTGTGGAGACCTATTCTTGACCCGCATGTTCTTCCTCAGTGAAGACATTGATTTACAGATGGAAGGCTGGTCAGGGTTAGCTTGATGTGCCTTCCTCTTGGCATGTTTCTCCCTTAAGCCCTCCATTCGTGCCTCTTCGAATTCTACAACACTGCTGGTCACAGCTGACCTCCAGTTGGAGCACTCAAGGGCCAGGGCTTCCCAGTTTTTGGTGTCTATGCCACAGTTTTTACTGTTTTTACTGTTGGTTTTAAACCCATCTTTAATTTTTTTTTTCCTTTTCACCAACATTATGTTTCCCATTCTTGAGCTGGGAGTAGAGTAACTGCTTTGGGAGACAGTGATCAGGCATTTGGACAACATGGCCAGTTCAGCGGAGTCGATGGCATAGGAGCATTGCCTCAATGCTGGTGGTCTTTGCTTCTCCCAACATGCTGACATTTGTTCTCCTTTTTTCCCAAGAGATTTGCAGGATTTTTCAGAAGCAATGCTAATAGACTCTTTCCAGGAGTTGAGTGTGACGTTTGTAGACAGTCCGTGTTTCGCAGGCGTATTAGCAGGGTTGGGAGGACATTCGCTTTATAAACAAGCACCTTGGTATCCCTATGGATGTCCCGGTTTTCAAACACTCTCTTGCAAATCCCACAACAACAAACCAGGGACAAGCTTGCAGCACTGCCCAGTCTGGAGGAAGTCAGCAATACCATCAGCCAAAAAAAAAAAAAAAAAAGCCAGTGGACCTGATGGGATCCCTGCTGAAATCTTTAAAGAGGGTGGACCTGAGCTGACACAGCATCTCCACCAGCTCATTAAAAAGGTGTGGGTGACAGAAAATACCAGCAGACTTCAACACCCTTTTCAAAAAATGGGATAGAACAGACTTCCTTCTAATGTCCTCTGGGAAAATCCTTGCAAGAATCCTTGCAAACCGCCTTCTTCCTGTCTCAGAAGACACCTTCCCAGAATCCCAGAATGGCTTCCGCCCTTCCAAAGGAACAGTGGACATGACCTTCACTGCACGACAGCTCCAAGAAAAATGCAGGGAACAAAATCAACCTCTGTACATGGCATTCATTGACTTTGCAAAAGCATTCAACACAGTGAATCTCAGTGCTCTTTGGACCATCCTCCAAAAAATCGGGTGCCCTGACAAATTTGTGAACATCCTGCAGCTCCTCCACGATGACATGTTGGCAACAGTCTTGGACAGCAATGGCTCCCAAAGTGACCCATTTAAGGTGGAATCAGGTGTCAAACAGAGATGTGTTATTTCCCCATTATTTTCTATATTCATAGCTATAATATTTCATCTTGTTGATAAAGTTTCCCACCAGCTTCCCACCAGAGTGGAAATCATCTGTCTGACAGATGGCAGGCAAGCTATCTAACCTCAGCAGAAGGAAAGCTAAAATCAAGATCAGAATATCTGTTATAGAACTCCAATATGACTCTGCTGGACTGGCCACATTGTCCGAATGCCCCATCATAGTCTCCTGAAGCAGTTACTATACTCTCAAGAATTGAAAATGAAATGTTGGACAGAAAGAGATTTAAAGATGGACTTAAAGCTAACTGTGGCATAGTCACTGAGAACTGGGAAGCCCTGACCCTTGAGCGCTCTAACTGGAAGTCAGCTGTGACCAGCAGTGCGGTGGAATTTGAAGAGGCACGAATGGAGGGCTTAAGGGAGAAATGGACCAAGAGAAAACCATGATATCCATATCTAAGTAATGAGAGGTGATGCAGTCTATCCTATGCATTTTTCTGAATCAGTACCCCAAATAACCCCAAAAATAATTGCCTAAAACCAAGACACTGATTTTTTTTGTTTGTTGAGTTGTGCTCTTAGGAAAAAGGAGAACTTATGGTAGAGCTATCAAAACACTTCATGTTGGAGACAAACTTTTCAGAAATGCATCATTTTATGACACAATATTTCAGTTGTACAGGAAATCAGGTTGAGCCAACCCCTATACCAGTGATGGCGAACCTATGACATGCGTGTCAGTAGCCATTTTCAATGACACACGGCTGCATGTGACTGCACACAGAGACATATGGGGCTACAAGGATGGCTGCATCCTTAAGTCTGGCCATGGCCTAAAGCAAAGGCTGCTGGAAGTTGAATTAACACCACACAGGAAGCACTTCCAGGACGGCAACAACTAGCAGTCATTGGTAGGAGTATATGGGGCAGCTGCTGCAGAACAGTTGCTTATTATTATTATTATTATTATTATTATTATTATTATTAAACTTTATTTGTACCCCGCTAGCATCTCCCGAAGGACTCGATGCGGCTTACAACACACAATATAACAATACAAAACAAAAAGCAAATTAAAAACAATTAAAACAGTATAAACAACAAGCAATAACAATACGCTAAAACACAATAGAACTGGGCCGGGCCAGAGTAATGGGTACAAGATTAAAAGTGCTGATGTGACAGGTTTATAAGGCTTATAGGGCAAGTGCAGAGTGCAATATGTGATCTTAATTCTAATAAAGTGCTTATGGGACTTGGTATTGGAGATTTCCTATTAATCTGGGAAGGCACATTGGAACACTTACTCCTTGATATGCTTGGCTAGCTCCTTCTTCTTGGCTGTTGTACTTGTTCCTTCCCACTCAGCTCAGGAAGCCAAGAACTTGGGCCTGCCCCTTCATTTTCTGCAAGGCTATTTCTTATTTTTCCAGTCCTTAGGTTGTCTGTGGTATCTCCTCTAGGCCTCAATGGCATAGGCCACACTCGCCACCACAGCAGCAGCCATGAGCATGTAAAGCACAGCCTTGGGTATAGGAAGAAGGTCAAAGACAGGCGGTTGATAGTCGCTGTAAAGAGGGCTCTCATTGGAGGGAGGAGGGGAGTGTTGAGATAGTAGTGCTAAAGTCTCTGTGCGGTTTGCAGCAGTCATATTCACTGGCCACGTTTGAGAAGCAAGCTCCATGCCCTGGAAATGTGGAAAGTGGCTGCTTGATGAACAGGTATCTGCAGGGGAAGTCTGGGTGGCGTGGGCTGCCCTGCCTTTGCCGCCGCAGGAGCACTTGCCTCCTTTTGGCAAAGGCGACCACCCTGCAGCCCAGCTGAGACTCTGGGCCCTGCCCTCATCCTTCAGTTGAAAGAGATGCTTCTGCTCTGGGGCACATGCGCAGGAGAAATAGCCAGACGGGAGTCCTTTTCCCTTCGGCGCCTCCTCTGCCTGTGGTGTGTGTTTGCTGAGGAGGCCAAAGCCAATGCTTTCACAGAGGGGGAGAAGGGGGCGGGGGCGCATTCCTTCAGGAGCCATGAATCACCCCGGCTTCCTCCTCCTCCCTCTCCCTCTCTTGAGCAGCTCAAGGCCTCCGTCGCCTGCTTGTGGCCCACCCCGTGGGCCTGTGGCTCATCGTGGTCCTGCTCCTGGTCTAAGCCCTGAGGGTGCCCTTGAGCTGCAGGTAAAGGGAAGGCAGGGAGGAAGGAAGACAAGGCAGGAGAAGGAGCGCTTTCTCCCTTCACAGAGTCTCTTCACCAAACTTTTGGGTACCAAGCAGAGGCAGAAGGAGGGCGCCTCTGAGGGAAGGAGAGTGAAAGATAAAGCTCCCTTGTGGGGATGATGGGGGAAAAACCCACCTCCCAAAGTTTGATTTGATATGCTCTCCCACGCTAGAAAGTTCTGTTGCTTTGGGAGCAACTCTCTTCTATCACAGCCTCTCCATCACCACCTCGTCTCTCTTTTCACCCTCTTTATTTTAAAGTTTGGTTTTTGAAAATGAGTACAGTAATAGGGATTAGGAGACACAGCCAACTCTTCTACCTCATGATGAGGACTGAAAAATATGGATTTTTAGACATATATTGTATGCACACTAGAAGCAGTGAAATGTAGAAAAATCAGACTCTCTCTGTGTTAGATTTTAGGGATGCACAAGCTGACAGGACAGTGGGGAGAAGGGGGGGCAGTTATCTATACATTCCAGTGTGAATTGGTTCCTAGCACAGCTTAATGGAAGGAGAGCTGACCTCTCCCCCTCCCTTTTGACAAGGGGCCATGATTAATCTACAAAAGCTGAGCCGTGGTGTCTGTGACTTACTACACGTTTTTAGAGTGCTTAAATAGGAAAATGCTGATTGTGCATATTTATGTCCATGTATGTAAGCATGTGAAGTGACGTACTAATGACAAGATGTATATAGAAGCATGTTCTTTGTCTGAAAATGTATAAAAGGCAAATCAACACCTTGATCTCGTCTCTCTGGAAAGCTTTTTGGAAAAGATTCCACTTCCAGGGACCCAGCTGAAATAATAAACCGGACTTTTTGGCCTCTCAGAAGGATCTCTCTTTGCGTTATCTCTCCCTTCATCTACAACACTCACAGCAGTTTTTTAAAAATGTGTGCAAGTACAACATCCTGTATCCACGACTATATATATATGTAAGGGCCCCTGGTGGCAGCGCAGTGTGTTAAAGCGCTAAGCTGCTGAACTTGCAGACCAAAAAGGTTGCAGGTTCAAATCCCGGGAGCGGAATGAGTGCCCGCTGTTAGCCCCAGCTCCTGCCAACCTAGCAGTTCGAAAACATGCCAATGTGAGTAGATCAATAGGTACCGCTCCGGCGGGAAGGTAACGGCGCTCCATGCAGTCATGCCGGCCACATGACCTTGGAGGTGTCTACGGACAATGCCAGCTCTTCGGCTTAGAAATGGAGATGCGCACCAACCCCCAGAGTCAGTCACGACTGGACTTAATGTCAGGGGAAAACCTTTACCTTTTATATATATACCGTGTTTCCCCAAAAATAAGACAGTGTCTTATATTAATTTTTGCTCCCAAAGATGCTCTAGGTCTTATTTTCAGGGGATGTCTTATTTTTCCATAAAGAATTCACATTTATTGTTGAACAAAAAAATGAACATTTATTATATACTGTACAGTAGTTGTCATCACAAACCAGCATAACCAGACAAACTGAATCCTATCAAGAATTTCTTGTTCCTACCATTATTTCCATGTACAACACTCTATGGTATGTACATTTACTGATCCTGCATGCTGTTCTGTTTGGTGGGCATGCTTCCAAACAAAAACTTTGTTAGGTCTTACTTTCGGGGGAGGCCTTATATTTAGCAATTCAGCAAAACCTTTACTAGGTCTTATTTTCTGGGGATGTCTTATTTTAGGGGAAACAGGGTATATATATATATACTAGCTTGGGAAGGAACCTTTACCTATCATTGATTTGAACACAACTACTGCCAAACTCAGTGACATAAAGATCTGTAGTGGACGTGCAGATGCTCACAGAGAAATTCTGAGACCCAGTGCAATGTTTGGGACACAAACGTCACATTTTCTCTAGTAGTGTTTAGACTGTTTGGATTGGTTATGCTGGTTTGTGATGACAACTCTTTACAGTATATAATAAATGTTCATTTTTGTTCATCAATAAATGTGAATTATTCTTCATGAAAAAAAGACATCCCCTGAAAATAAGACCAAGCACGTCTTTGGGAGCAAAAAATTAATATAAGACACTGTCTTATTTTCGGGGAAACAGGGTACCGAGAAGGACATTTCATCTTCGCCTCCTGCACGGCCAAGTGTAGTAGCAGAGGACAAAACATTTGCTGTAGTGTAGTGTAGACACTCTGTGCTGGAGGTCTGTAGGCCAAAACAACAGAACTCCGGCACAGAGCGTCTAGTTCTGGGACTTCCATTTAGGCCTTTAGGGGATCTTTGACCTCACTTCCAGCCAGTGGAGCAGGGAGCAGTGGAATGGCACGGTGGACGCATTCTAGGGGCCCTGTGATTGCCATTACCAGCAACCACATAACCACAACCATCATCCAATCTACTGTTCTGGGGTGTCGTGGATTTCTAATTGACCATCATTACTGAAATAAATGAGAGGGAGGCTGGGAGAGGCGAGGGCCTGTGCTATGGGTATTGTTTCCCACCATTAGAAATAGCGAAATGACACACCACCCGAGTTATGCTCATTTTTTTGGCAAATTTTGACACACCAAGCACCAAAGGTTGCCCATCACTGCCCTATACCTTCTTTTACATAAATTGTAATAATGAAATAGAGACACAACATATGTCATGAAAATCTTTCATTTATTTTTTAAAAAATATACTTGCTGTGCCTGGCCCCATGTTGCTGTGGCGTATGGGAATCCTTTGTTGGCCAGGTGGAATAGCAGTAAAGCCTCAAAGTCTTTCTATTTTCTTCTTTCCCTCCACCACATTCCTCCCTTCCCTTTCCCCTGTTGCTTCCAGTTTTGTCTCAGCTCTTGCCATCCCCATGTGCCTTTCTCCTCCTCCCTTTAACAGTTGTTTGCAGTACAGTGGCTGTTAATAATAATAATAATAATAATAATAATAATAATAATAATTTTATTTTTATACCCCGCTTCTATCTCCCCAAAGGGGACTCAGGGCGGCTTACATGGGGCCAAGCCCGAATAAAAACAATAGCAATATAAAACACAACAATAGACAAAAGATATGCTTGCTTATTTGTCCAGCAGATGGTGCTGTTTGTAAACCTAAGCATGGTTTTACCTGTCTCAGATGTGACAGGTGTGTAATAGTAGGTATGTGAATACCCTAAAATACTTGCCAGTTTCAATGCTACATTGTGTCCAAATTTCGAAGTATTTGGTGAAGTAGTTTGGGAGATATGAGGCCCCTCACAAACAGACATTACATTTTTATTTATACAGTATAGATAACCAGCATTTCGAATTGTGACCAGAAAAATACCAGTAGTCAGTTGCAACAAAGGAGTTGTATGTTCCCTGTATTCAATTCCAGTTAAAATCTGGATGCATGTCTTTGGAGCAAGTGGAGTTGTTGAGTATTTTTCAAAGGCAGCCATGTAGAATGTGTGACTGTAGTCCCAACTGTGATGTAACTGTACTATGTATCACAAATCAGACATTTCCAGGAAAGGGGGCAGTTGGTGCCCTAACTTTTCATTATGCAGATGCACTCCTTGCAATGGCAGAAGCCCAACCTCTAAGTTGAAGGCTGACTCAAGAGGTAAACCCAAACTCTGAACCTGGGTTTTCAGTGTCATCCCATCCAGCACAGGTTAAATAGCTATTTCTTAAACTGCCTTTCAGACAAGAGGGTTTCAATTTTGTTTGGTCTGGATTAAACTTCTATTTGTTAACTTTTAGGCCTTTGCTAACCTGAGTCTGGCATCGTTAAATATTTACTCTCTCCAAATCCTAAGGTAGGAATCCTCCTCACTATCCTCTTGCTCCATGTTGGAGACTCAACAGGGAAGACAAACCTCCCCTTTTTCTGGCTGTTTACTACACATGTTGGAATGATTTATTTTGGGGCATAATTATCTTCATCCTTCTTTGTTTTGTTGTTGAAAATGCTCTTCCTTTACAAAGGGACCATATGGAAGCTTTCAGGAATATTTCTATATGCTCCAATAACCTTCTAGTGAGCATATGGAATAGTTCATAGCATTATTTACAAGTTATATCTCATTTGCATTGGCTGGGACAGATAGGAAAGTAAATCTGTTCATGCTGCAATATCCATAGCTCAGAGGCAACATGTGGCTTTTTTCTATAGCAATAAAATTCCACAGCTCATGATTCCAAAACAACAGTCAAACAAAAAATGAAAGCACACCAACCAGGCTGGATGGAATATTGTTAGTGTGCTTTTCAGTTATTTAATTCCCTCTTCAATAAGATAGTTCCAGAATATCTCAGGAGCCTTTTGACAGACTCTCAGCCATCTTAAATTCTTTTTCTTTCCACCACTTCTATTGGGTCCCATTTTGGATAAACATAAGCAAAGCACAAAAGTAATGTGAAAAGGGTACAACATATAAATTAGGTTAACCCAAACATTATATGAGCAATCTGTTCAAAGCTATAACAAAGTGTGGAATTCTTTCAGGTCTGTGCTACTCAAAATACTGGTCCCTGGACCTTGTGGTGGTTGCTGTCCTTCAGCCCTGGTACATTTCAAGGAAAGAAAGAATTGCTCCCACTGGGCACAAATATGGTGGTGGTCCTTGGCCCATTTGAAAAAAAAGTAATTCCTGGTACCCAACATCTTATCCAGACATCTGTCTCAAGAATACAAGTTTTTCACATTTTTATCTGCATGACTTCAATGTCATCAGTGAGGTCTAAATCAAAGTGAAGTTTGGATAGACATTGCATGTTCCATTTCTCACCATTACTCTGCATAACACATGGTCTCTTTATTTGGCTTCAGAATATTTGGATTGTTCTTTTCTAACCCTAAAGAGCACTTGCATTGAAACAAAATGTTCTCTTTCAAGCATATGATTATAAACCTCGAAATGCCATCGATCTAAAAAGATGACTTCTGCAAAGTGATTTCTAGTTGAATTTCATCTATTGCGACAAACACACCAAACAGAATGTCATATTTAAAATGCAAATATGACAGATAAAGCACACCCAATCAGCACAACCAGGTACAATAGCCATTTTAAGATTTTTTAAAAAACGAGCACCTTTATTTAAAAATAATTTTAAAAATACAGTTCTCAAGACTTTCTACACTTTTGAAAGAGCAGCTATAAGGCAAGAAATCACCATTCCAGTAAAATCTTTATGTACTCACAAACACATTATGCACCGCCTCGGTAACAAAAAGTTAACATACAGACTGTCAACAGAGAATACATGGAAGTTTCATTTTTTGAATCCCTGCCTTTATGAATGCCTGGGGATTAACAGTACAAAGATCACTGGAGTTGGTGGACTGGGATGCATGGTAGTGTTGTGCCTGTTTTGATGGAGTATGGATTATGAGGTGGGTTGCTTTCATTTTTGAAACAGGAACATCACTTCCTCATGTTAAGAAAGACTTTTCCTAGGTTTAAAATAAACTAGGAAAACACAACATATTTGGGGGTGGGGGGAACAAATTGATTTTTTTTTTTTTTGCAGAAAAGATCTTGTAGGTGAGTAGGTGTAGGCTAATGCATCTCTTAGGGTGCATCTATACTGTAGAATTAATGGAGTGTGTAATCACTTTAAATGTGATTGATATTATTAAACTATAGAGAATGTTCTCTTATGTCATTTGAAAGTGGTTTACATTTTCTTATTTCTTTCTTGAAGAAGAGAGATTATATGTGTGTGTGTGCGTGTGTGTGTGTACACACACACAGATAAATATCAGCCAAGATTCTGCATTAGAAGACATAACTATGGAAATGTAGCTGCAAATTCTTCCAATGCAATGATCCAAAATCTTACCTTGGATGTCTCATAACCCACCCCACAATATACCCATTTCTGTGATGCTGGAAGGGGGCAATGAGTTTCAGCTCTCATCCATTGGGAAGCACAATGAGACAAACAGTTGTGGAAGGACCTCTTAAGGGTCTCTGCAGCTGCCTTTATAGGAGAAATGGAACAAATACAATGCCATAAATAAGGCTTATGATATCACAGTAATTGATCAGGATGTGTACTCCTGTGTACTCTTCAAAACAACGGAAACAGAACCAAGTAAAGGTATCATTACTTGAGTCAAATGGATACCCCCTCTTTTTCTCAAAACAAAATCCAAATCTCAACTGTGTTATATGTAAGATTTCTAAAAACAAATATTATAGTGCATTCTTAATTTGAGAGAGACTTCCTTTACCAACACAAAGTTTAATAATAGTTTGTAATTACCACAAAGAGTTTCGCAAGTCTTTGGATATTGTCCACAGAAAATGAAGAAAATCCTATAAGTATTTAAAAGTTCTTCCGAGTTTTTCACAAAACTGACGCTTTCCTTTTCCCTTCTTTATGTTTTCATCTTCATTTGAACGGCTGCAGATCATGTGATAAACATAGCAACTGAAGGTCCTGTTGGGCTTTTGTTCAATATGCAGCACAACATTTCTGTCAAAGTAAACTTCATGGCTGTATGTCTGAAAGTTAAACAGTAATTTTCAGGTCTATTAGGTAAGGTGGGGAATGCACTCACACAATACAGAGATCCTTTGTAGTGATAAGCAGACAAGACCTCACTTTGTGGGTCATGACATACTTGCTTCAGAGCTTAATTATTGAACATTGCTCTATTTGATCTTTGGAGAAAAATGGGTAATAAATAAATACCTATCGTGAGGACTACTATTGCTCCAGTCTTTTTCTACTTTATGTGATGGACTACAACTCCCATCATCCTCAGAATCCTGGCTGACATATGGGATTTCCTCAGATATCCACATTGGATGGCATAGAGCTGAGCAAAAACTGCTGATTGGGGGAAATAGTCCAATGTGACTGCAGGCCTCTAAAGCTGACAACTGCCAAGACTGAAGTCGGTTTCCTTGGTTTGCTTCGTGCACTGGGAACACTGTAGTATTTCAAAGTAAGTATTTTGGTTGCTGTCATGCCATTGTGGCTACTGCTTTCTTGAAAAAGAGTTTCTCCAAAGGAGTATGTAAGTAGAATGTCAAATGTGTATTAATTATGTTGTGTAGATAAATACTCAAGACAAACAACAAGAGACAAGAAGAAGAGGGAGGCTGGGGAATTCCAATTTTAGAAGTTTATCATGATGTGCTTCAAATACAAAGATTGTTGGAAATACAGTATACAAAAATATGGATAAATGTGGAAAAGATAATAATATTAAAGGAAAATAAACAATATTTAGGGACTGGAATAAGAGAGAGGAAACAGAATTTAAGGAACCCTTTAAAGGAATAATAAAAGTGTGGGGAAAAAGAAAGAAGTTAAGTCCAAGCAATGAGATTAAGATGGTAACTATATGGCAAATCTATAAACCTAAAAGATGGCTTTATACATAGACTTCACCAGATGGTCAACATCGAAATCAGATTGACTACATCTTTTGCAGCAAAAGGTGGCAGACATCCACCCAGTTGGTGAAAACACCTGAAATTGACTACAGTTCAGATCACGAACTTCTTATTGCACAATTTTGAATCAGACTAAAGAGAAAATGCACAGACCAATTAGATATGATCTCACAAATATTCCTAGTGAAAATGCAGTGGAGGTGAAGAATAGATTTCAGGGACTAGATTTAAGAGAGTCCCAGAAGAACTATGGACAGAAGTTTGCAACATTGTTCAGGAGGCGGCAACAAAGTACATCCCAAAGAAAAAGAAAACCAAGAAGGCAAGATGGTTGCCTGCTGAGACACTGGAAGTAGCCCAAGAAAGAAGGAAAGCAAAAGGAAACAGTGGTAGGGAGAGATAAGCCCAATTAAATGCACAATTCCAGAGGTTAGCCAGAAGGGATGAGCAACTATTTTTAAACAAGCAATGCATGGAAGTGGAAGAAGACAATAGAATAGGAAGGACAAGAGACCTCTTCCAGAAAATTAGAAACATGGGAGATAAATTTCAGGCAAAAATGGGCATGATCAAAAACAAAGATGACAAGGACCTAATGAAAGCTGAAGAGATCAAGAGAAGTTGGCGAGACTATGCAGAAGATCTGTACAGGAAAGGTAACATTGAGGATAGCTTTGACGGTGTGGTGAGTGAATTAGAACCAGACATCCTGAGGAGTGAGGTTGAATGGGCCTTAAGAAGCATTGCTAACAACAAGGCAGCAGGAGATGACGATATCCCAGCTGAATTGTTTAAAAATTTGAAAGAGGATGCTGTCAAGGTGATGCATGCCATATGCGAGCAAATATGGAAAACACAAGAATGGCCATCAGATTGGAAAAAAACAATTTATATCCCCATACCAAAAAAGGGAAACACTAAAGAATGCTCAAACTTTCGTACAGTGGTACTTATTTCACATGCCATTAAGTTAATGCTCAAGATCCTGCAAGGTAGACTCCAGCAATACATGGAGCGAGAATTGCCAGATGTACAAGCTGGGCTTAGGAAAGGCAGAGGAATGAGAGACCAAATTACCAATATCCGCTGGATAATGGAGGAAGGTAGGCAGTTTCAAAAAAACATCTATTTCTGTTTTATTGACTATTCTAGAGCCTTTGACTGTGTGGATCATAATAAATTGTTGCAAGTTCTTGATGGTATGGGGATACCAAGTCACCTTGTCTGTCTCCTGAGAAATCTGTATAACAACCAAGTAGCAACAGTAAGAACAAACCACAGAACAACAGACTGGTTTAAGATTGGGAAAGGAGTACGGCAGGGCAGTATACTCTCACCCTCCCTATTCAACTTGTATGCAGAACACATCATGCGACGTGTGGGGCTTGATGAATCCAAGGCTGGAGTTAAAATTGCTGGAAGAAACATCAACAACCTTAGATATGCAGATGATACCACTTCGATGGATGAAAACGAGGAGGAGCTGAGGAGCCTTATAACCAAGGTGAAAGAAGAAAGTGCAAAAAGCTGGGTTGCAGTTAAACATCAAGAAAACCAAGATTTTGGCAACCAGACTGATTGATGACAGGCAAACAGAGGGAGAAACGGTGGAGGCAGTGACAGACTTTGTATTTCTAGGCGCGAAGATTGCTGCAGACGGAGACTGCAGCCAGAAAATTAGAAGATGTTAACTTCTTGGGAGGAGAGCAATGACCAACCTCGATAAAATAGTGAAGAGTAGAGACACCACACTGGCAACGAAGGTCCGCATAGTTAAAGCAATGGTATTCCCTATAGGGAATGTGAGAGAAGGACCATAAGGAAGGTTGAGCAAAGGAGGAAAATTCTGAGAGTGCCTTGGACCGCAAGAAAATCCAACCAGTCCATACTTCAGGAAATAATGCCCGGCTGCTCACTGGAGGGAAGGATATTAGAGGCAAAGATGAAGTACTTTGACTACATAATGAAAAGACAGGAAAGCTTGGAGACAAGATTGATGCTGGGGAAAATGGAAGGAAAAAGGAAGAGGGGCCAACGAAGGGCAAGATGGATGGATGGTATCCTTGAAGTGACTGGCTTGACCTTGAAGGGGCTGGTCCATGAGGTCATGAAGAGTCAGAAGCGATTGAACGAATAAACAACAAAAACAATCTCAGTCAGCTTATTATTCAACCCAGAGAGCCCAGATATAGAGAGAAAACAAATATAGCTGGCAACTACATGGTATATGTGACTCCAGAGAATAGTGGTCACTTTTTTAAAGCCATATCTTTATATATCTTTCCATCCCACTTCCTCACCCTGGTATATGACCTCTACATTCACCATCTTCATTGCATATGCAAATGAATAAACCATACCAGATTGCATTGGTTATATATATGTTATATATGTAAGGCATGTATAAATGGATAAATGACACCAAGTAGAGATATTGATTATAGCTTTCATTAGCCTTTGATATACTTACTACATCCCAAGATTCCACAAAAGGAATGCTCTTAAGTCGAGTTCCGCGCTCATTACATCGAAGGTCAAGGCGAGCACTTCCATCAGATCCTATCTGAGTAACTGCTGCAATGGACAGTAAATTCAGCTCATCTTCATAATCCACTATTTGGAAAGTCTTATAGAGGAAAAAGAAATCCAGCTTAGTGGGCAGTTCACATTTTTGGATGCCTAAAATGATGTTTCTGAGTTACAATGCAGAAAAATAAACCAACAATAAAAGAAGAGCAGCTGTCCTGCTTTATAAGCTGTGTGTCTATTAGTTCCTCTTTGTTTGGTTTCCATCTTCTCAATGTATTTTACTCTGGGTGCTACAGGTTGGTGATAATTCAAGGTTTAGGTGGTGTACAGTTTATAGGTTGGCCATATGGAAAAAAGCAGCATAGATTGTTGTGCTGAAGGAAGAGTTACAACAGGTGTTGCTTGTGATAAAAGCTATCCCAGTTGGAATTCCTTTTTCTGCACAATTACTGGACCAATACATGGAAGCCTTTTCTTTGTGTGGGGCCACCCTAACAAAAAAAGTTGAGTGTGTGAATTGTGTCTCTCTACTTAGATCAACAGAGTAGCCAAACCACATTAGGAAAGATCCTACACTGACATTTTAAAACATAGATGATTGCTCTTAACCTATGTTGAAACAGAAGTGAAAAAAGTGCCAATTAAAGGAAGAGAAATAACATTAGGATGTAATCATATAGGTATGCTAGATTGTGGCTAGGTATGAAGAGGTGGAGAGAGTTCTGGTACCTTTATGAGTTGTGTGGAAGATGAGATTTCAGCACGTTTTTGGGTGTAGGGTGAGAAAGAAATACTTTAACAAATAACTAAAATATGTTGTTGAATTCTTATTTACTAATTCAACAATATGCTATTTGGTATAAAAGAAGAAACCATATGCAATTAGAGATGCATACCAAAATCAGATAGAAAGAAAAGGAATTAGAGAAGCCTAAGGTTGATAGGAAAAAAGCACAACAAGAGTTAGCTGAAGTGCAGCAGCAATATGAATTATTCTTATCAAATGAATCAGAAAGGAAATTTATGGCATAATTTCTTTGAAAACATGAATAAGCCTGGAAGGTTCTTGGCGTGGCAAGTGAAAGATCATAGGAAGAGGCCATTAATAGCCAAGATAAGGTACAAATGAGAGAGAATTACAAATTTAAGAAGAATTCAAAATGATTTTGAAGACTACTATAGAAACCTCTACAAAAACACACTAATAGATATTTAAAAATAAGACAAATATCTAGCTGATATGCAGATCACCAAGCTTTCAGAAGGTATGAAAGCAGACCTGGACAGACAAATTACATGAGAAGAACTGAAAACAGCAATAGGTAAAGCCAAATTAAATAAAGCCCCAGGTTCAGATGGATTCCCTGCTTTGTTTTATAAGGTGTATAAAGAAGAATTGGGCCCATCATTGTTTTCTACGATGAACCAAGTGCTCCAAAAAGGAGAGATGCCAGAGTCCTGGGAGGAAGCTACAATAGTTCTTTTACCCAAACAGGACAGAGACATGGACCAAGTGAAGAACTATAGACCAATTTCATTGGTCAATAACGCTTAAAAAGTTCTTTGCGGAAATTTTGGCAAACAGGCTGAAACAAATTTTAGCCAAAATAATACATGGGGATCTAGCAGGATTCCTCCTAGGTAGACATCTGAGACAAAATGTGAGAACAATGATAGATACAATAGAGCATGCTGAACAAGACCCAAGCAGAGAGATCGCATTATTGTTCTTAGACATGGAGAAAGTATTTGATAAGGTGGGGTGGGACTATATAATTAAAGTACTGGCCCATTTTGGACTGAGTCAACATTTTATAAAGGCCATAGGAACAATGTATTCAAGACAAAGGGACAAATTAAAAATAAATGACCAAATGTCAAATTCTACAGAAATTCAAAAAGGGACAAGACAAGACCTCCTTCGCCTCTACTGTTTATCTGGATATTAGAAATTTTGAACAGCAGAATTAGAGAAGCTAGTGAGATTAAAGGAGTTCAAGTTAAAGGGTATGAATTTAAAGGGAAGGTGTATTCAGATGATTTGGTCTGTTTCTTAAGGGACCTTTTAATAAGCACACATACTTTATTGGAGATTATCAACAAATTTAGCATTGTGTCAGGCTTTAAAATTAATAAGGAGAAATCAGTATTTCTAACTAAGCACTTATCTAAAAGCAGTATTGTTAAATTGGAGAAATTAACTAACTGTAAGGTAGTGCCAAAAGTAAAATATCTTGGACTATGGCTGACAAAAATAGTAAACTTTACCAAAATAATTATTACAAAACATGGAAGGAGATCAAAGGAGATCTTGAAAATTGGCAAAGGAACTTACTTGGTTAGAGAGAATAGCAGTAATAAAAATGATGGTATTAACTGAAATGCTGTTCCTGTTTTAAAATTTACCAATTATTAAGGGAGTAATGGTGTTTGAAAAACTGAAAGGCAAAAAAGCAAGAATTGCCTACAGGAACCTTTTCGATGGGCAAGACAGCCTGGCATTGCTAGATCTCAGATATTACTATGAAGTTGCAAATTTTAGTTGGTTAACAGATTGGATTAAACTGGACAATATGGAGTTGCTTAAGTTAGAGGACCATAATTTAAGATACGGGTGGCATGCTTATCTTTGGGATGAAAAAGACAGGGTGAATAAATAATTTAATGGACACATAATAAAGGCTCTATAAGTTTATTTTTAGAATACAGCTTAGTAGACAATCAGATAAAAACTGCTATGATTATGTGGGCCAAAGATTTAGGTAGAAATATTGATCTGGAAGATTGGGAACATCTTTGGAAAAAGGGGTTTAAATTTTCAGTGGCTGGCTCAATTAGAGAAAATATGTTTAAAATGTTTTCTAGATCTTACATAACTCCAGAGTTATTGGCCAAAATAGAGAAAACAGGATAAGGGACTTGCTGGAGATGTAAGAAGGTGAAGGGATCTTTTTCCACGTATGGTAGACCTGTAATATAGTTCAAAAATTCTGGAAAAACGTGGTGAAAGAAACAAATACAGTAGATTCTCACTTATGCAACATAAACGGGCCAGCAGAACATTGGATAAGCGAAAATGTTAGATAATAATGAGGGATTAAGGAAAAGCCTATTAAACACCAAATTACGTTATTATTTTAGAAATCAAGCACCAAAACATCATGTTTTATAACAGATTGGCAGAAAAAGCAGTTCAATATTCAGTAATGTTATGTAGTAATTACTGTATTTATGAATTTAGCACCAAAACATCGCAATGTATTGAAAACATTGACTACAAAAACATTGACTACTAAAAGAAAAACTGCATTGGATAATACAGAACATTGGATAAGTGAAGGTTGGATAAGCGAGACTCTACTGTAATATGATCAACAAAAAGGTTAAGAAAAACCCAGAAATGTGCCTATTGGGACTATTTAGAAGATGTATTAGCTATTTAGAAGATGAAGAAACATGTCAATATTGCTTTGTTGATGTGAGACTAATAATAGCTAAAACACGGAAGGGGGGAAAGAGTTAACTATTAAAGATTGGAGAGCTAAATTAATAGGTTATATCCAAATGGCCAAACTGACAAATAACAGCAGAGGAGGAAATAATGAAGAATTAGTAAACAAATGGGGGCTGGCACTTGGGTATCTGGAAAAGAAGACAAAGATAGATTTGAAGATTGCCATAAAAGGGATTTAGTGAAAGAAGACATATAGGTAGTTGTGGCTTAGTTATGTGATCCATACTGAGGGGTGTCGGGGGTCATGGGGTTGGGTTCATGGGTGTGGGGTTAGAGGGATAAGAAATGTTAAGGTATAATAACTGTACAGCCAAATTTGATTTTTCACATGTTTAAGGAGTGTTGACTGTATACCATTTTGTAAACGTGCTTATTCTGTCATATTTTTTTCTTTTCTGTTTTTTACTATTTTATTTTTATATACACTATAAAACATATACACACACACAAGCAAATACATAATATATACCTTATACTACAGGCTACACCTACTGAAATTCCTTCTTCCCACAAATAATAAAGGTACAGGATTCCTGTACTTTTTTCATGTAACCAACCTAAATATGACATAATGGAATGAAAGGAGAAAGCTAAGGAACTGCATACAGGGGAAATTGCAGCAAAGACAGTAGGATCTTCAATTCTTTATATATCCAAGTCACTGTGAAAATGAATGTTGGACAAATACTGAAATTCATTCCTCCACTAACTACTAGCAAACATTTTAAGTCAACAGCTCTCACTGTGAAATGTCATTTAGGTCATAAAATTAAAAAGATCTACTATGAATGACATTCTGATTGTTGGTATGTTTTCACCCTTTGTTTAAATTTGGTAAATCAAATGTAAATGAATGACAGATTTTAAAGGCTGTGAACCCTTGCCATGTTTTCACCCACATGATATGCATTTCCATGGAAACAAGGCCGGAAATGGTTTCCAGAAGCTGAGGAATTAGAATTCTTGTGGTTGTGTCATCTCAGCCACAGTTCCTGATGGAGGGTGAAAAACTGTTTCCAAAAATAGTTGCTAATGATTCAAGTAGCACATTGCTCAGATCTCTACTTACCCCCCTGTGTTGTCATGAACTGCATTCTCTCAAATAGCCTAAAATTAGTTGAAGGCAATGTAGCAGGTAATAACATTGATTGCCCCAAATTTCCATCAGCCAATTTGATTCCATCTTCCTTCGAAATCCCTACAGCAGTGTCAGCTGCCTCAGGTACTTAAACTTCACAAGCTTAGCATCCCTTAAACCATTTTTTCTATATATATGGCAGCTGCATCTTTCAAATAAAATGTTTTTTTTTAAAGGAGTGTCCTTGCTAATCACCAGTCAGCAAGGAAACAAAGACATTTTATCAACATGGCTTATTTACTGTTGCCTTATTCAAGATAATTTTTGATGATTTCTCCACAATTTACGTTACCTCTTTCTCAGGGTCATCATCCAGTGAGTTAAAACGATTCTTCACTATTCGGCCAGAAGATGTAACAGTTATGGAGTTCTCAATCTTCAAGATTCACAATATAGAAAAAGGTGTGGGTAAATAAATAACTCTGCTAATTTTGCATTTAGCTAAATATAGTACATAGGTTTCTGACAGTACCATTGCTACAGATATATGAGCACCTGAAAACTTCGGATGGTGTTTAATTAGAAAGTATTTTAGAGGAGAATGAAGCCGCTGATACAAACTGAACTGCTATAACAACAATATAGACCAAAAGCCACTCTGTCTAGAAATGTAATGTTTTAGCTTGTTCTGTTATAGCTCAAGAAGCCCCTTTGAGCGCTTCAATTATTCAATGTTTTGCGGCTATTCAAAATTATCTTAGAAGCAGTGTAACAATAGGCTCTCCACTTCTGCAGGGACTAAGTGTGAGGAAACTGCAAATAAAAACCTTTTTTAACCAGAGAGAACAGCTCTTTAGGAATCTCTGCATCCTCCAGATTGACCATGGAAGACCTAGAGAGTCAGAGAAAGCAGCTTCCCTGAAGATCTAGAGGTTCCTAGAAAGAAAACCTTAATCAAATCTGCAAATAATCTACAAAAAGTTAAATCAACTGTTACCTTGATTCTCATGTTCTCTTTTATCAGCTATATATTTTTCTCATAAATATGTACTAGTCCATTAAAACAAAACCATTCAGAGTGATAACACAATTAAATATAACGTTACAGAGTACTCAGTGTAAGATCCAATCAACATGTCTCATTATTTGAAATTGTGGTTGAATAATGTTGCCTTCAAGATTCAGGTTTCCTCTCTACCTTAATTCAATTTATAAATGGACAGGACATATCCAAGGGCAAAATGAGAGGAAAACAAACCAAGCATATCAGTTTTTGACTACAAAGCTATGGTCTTCAGCATTGACAGAGCTGTTCCTTCTTTTAAAAAAAGTATGTTTTAACCCACATATTTTCAAAATACAATCCTCAGTATGGGGACTTCGTCCTAAAAAAAACCCTACTGTAATTCTGTTCAGATTTGTGTATAAGTATATTCATGATTAATCATGAAGTCAGGATGACTAGACAAATCTCAGTGATTGGTGTAACTATCCAGATTCTGACGCAATCATGTAGTAATCTCAGGCCCCTTCTACATATAAAATCCAAATTATCTGCTTTAAACTGGATTATCTGGCAGTTTAGATTCATATAATCCAGTTCAAAGCAGATAATGTGGATTATCTGATTAGATAATCTAGATTAGATGGCAGTGCAGAAGGGGCTTTAGCAAGCAGGGATGAAGCAATGTATGATTCTATAAAATGGAGCAGCAAATGTAACATTTTCCCCGGTGGTACAACTTTGGAGCTACGTCAAAAATTTGTTGTGAATAGAATGAGAGATCTTGTCATTGTACAGACTGTTTTTGTACTGCTACACTACAAGAAAGATAAAGCTTTCTGTTTTAAGAAAGATACTTCTGCTGCCTGCGTGTCTGCTGTTCAGATCAAGCAAACTGCATAGATTTAGTAAGAAATTTGTACAAGGACTACACGCTATGGTAAAAAGACCTAACAAATTCTTATGAATTCACCCCTTTCCAGGCTCCAGTTTTAGTTCTCCTTGGCATAAATAAAAAATTGAAAAACACTATAAAATGTAGTAACTCATGCCTTAGTTGATTTCTTTCTGATGTAAGCAATTTATTCTTGATCAAATCAAAGACTGTCATGGAGGATTTTTTTTTATTTGGTACTGCTAACTTTTGAAAACTGCCTAACCAGTATCTGAAAACCATGATTTGTAGACCTACATTTAAGTTGCAATGCAGACATTCAGTCTTCAAATGTAATTCCCAGTGGTCATAGTCTTGATCAGGAATAAGGAACATCTGATGTTTTGGCCTACAACTTCTTTTAGCCCCATCCCCCAAGACCAAAGGTAGGATGATAAGAGTGGCAGTCCAAAACCAAAGGTGATGAAAGAAACAGTAGGTTCAGCACTTTTGCTTGCTGTATTCTTGCCCAATAAAGACTGGGAGGGAGAGGATACTGTTGTATTCCTTTCTTGTTTTTCCTTCCTTTGGGAGCCATCCATCTCAATAACATTATAGGCAAATCACACTGTGTGGGTCAGTCAGAGTTCAGGAAAAGACTTCCCACTGTTGTAAAAGAAAAGAAACTGGCACAAACTGAGCCTGCTCTTTGAAGAGAGGACATGCTGCAATGTATCCCCTGCCTATTTTTATCTTTTCAATTACCGTATGTAGTTTAGAAAGGATCTCTTGCTATTCAAGAACGATCCTCCTGCTGTGGATTTTAAACTTACTTTTCTGCTGGAAATAATACCTATAAATAATATACTCTGGTTTCTTTTCAGATCATATAAATCTTTCGCTTTTTAAAAAACTTTTCTACCTGCAATTTAGCTTGTTCAGACATGCCATCCTAATATGGGCACCTCCGCTGTGACTGGTCAAGACTCTGATTGGTTTTTCCTTCCAAGAATAATAACTTGTTGTCCACATGTGCTAACAAAGGTTCCTCATTCCACTTCTAGATCTTTTTAGCACTATATTTGTGAAGTTTGCTTCCACACAAGTGGCTTGAAAGAACAATGCTATGACAAACAAGGTTGATTTAGACAAGTTTCTTTACCATCTTCTAACTCTCAGATGAATGTTGAGTACCAGCTACCCTGAAAAGAACACACACTGACCTGTTGTAAAGTTCACTCTACAACAATTAACCTATAACAGAGAACTAATTTATGTAAGTCTACAAATTATGAAGAGGCACCTGTTCACTGACAATAATGTATCTCAGACAATTTCCTCTCAGTTCAGTTCTGGGTTAGTTCTTCTATAACATACAGAACACACAAAAATAAAAAGGTAGAATTTTGATACATTTTTCTTGTTATAGACTCACATTATTTTCCCTGCTGGCTTGTATGATGAAATCTTCTGTAACTTTCTGCAGTTCTGTATTCCCTTCCACTTCTTTCAGCTTCAAAACTCTGTTGGGAAAAAAGAAAACTAAGGAGAATTTCATTCCAAAGAAGTTACAATATAGAAACACATTTTCACCCAGACGTAAGTTATGCAGTCATTGTGAGAAATGTAGATTTAAATTGCTTGAAGGAACAACTGAATTACAAAGCCAGCCAGATGACACAATGCTGCAAATAAGTAAATTTTAAGCATCCTTTCAAATGAGCACTGGACCCAAGACTCTATCATATGCTTTGTCCATTTCCAGCTAGATTTGACTTGGTTGACTGCAAAATTTTACCTCTTCTCCCAAATGATTTGGATAGTTGACAATATTTTTAGATGTAAGGAAGGGGTGATGGGCTTCAGTCTGTTGCATACAGGACAAGTTTTGCTGGAATGATTAGGTAGCAAATTTTGCAAAAGATGATTCTGCTTAAGATCCTGGAGATTTGCTATCAGGCAACAAGATAATACCAAGCAATAAGTAGTCTGACCTGGCATAAGGATGCTTCCAATCTTCTTTTCAGTTATGGTCTATAACAAGGATAGGAATCTATGCAACTTACAAAGTCATTTGTATGGGTTCAGTGTCCTTTCCAGATCCACACAGCAGAAAAAGGCAAATTGCTGTTCCTTGTTGAGCAACAATTTTCTTTTGAAACAAGGTGCAACTCTCCCCTCTCAACACAATTAGGAAATCAAAGTTACCATTTTATAGAAAATTAGAAGATTGTTATTCTCATGTCTTGCAGAATCAAAGAAAACCCTAATAGATTGGTTTTACAAATCCATCTAGCATTCTCTATCAAAAAATAGTGTGAAAGCAGAAGCTCCCCTTCTTGTGTATGCCCTCAGTATCTGGTGGTCACAAGGACATTGCTTTTGTAAACTGAGGTTCCATTTAGCTACTGAGGCTATAGGGCAGTGGTTCTCAACCTGTGGGTCCCCAGGCCTACAACTCCCAGAAATCCCAGCCAGTTTACCAGCTGTCAGGATTTCTGGGAGCTGAAGTCCCAAATATCTGGGAACCCACAGGTTGAATACCATTGTTATAGAGCTATCTGCCATGGATTTATCTATTGACCCTTTTTGAAAGGCATCAGCAAAAACAAAAAAAAAGAAAGAAAGAAAGAAAGAAAGAAAGAAAGAAAGAAAGAAAGAAAGAAAGAAAGAAAGAAAAGGGGAATCTTGTTCAAAAACATAATTTCTTAGTAATTTCTTGGTAAGGGCTGGATGATTGTTTTGTCACAGCTTAGCACTGGCAATTTTTTAGCAAACACCTACTTAATCAAATTTGGTCCCACGTGTAGTATCCTTCCAGAACTGTCTGGGTGGAAAGTTATCCAGTCAGGTTCCAATGAGCAACATTTCATTTCCTGTACACCATTCTTTGCCTGAAATAATGGAACAGAAGGTTCGGGATATCTGGAACAAACACTGAACAGAACACATAACATGTTAGCAATACAAAATTCTGACATGATGTTTGTATCCTGATTGTTCACCTAGGAGATCTGATCATTCATTCACTACAAATGGGCTAAATCCAGTATATCTTGTGGCAGGAAATTACCATGTGATTCAAGTGGGTCTTTAGCAACTGACCTTGGTTGCACTGAAAAGGGCTCTTTGTGGTGCTGTATTAAATATTGGTATGTTTAAAATTGTGCTTTCAGTCCCTTTTATGATGGAAAGGTGGGACATAGATAAATCACAGTATTATTCATTATCTTATACAAGGAACTATCTTGGTTACTTGAAGATATGTGATTTAATTTGGGCAGATAAATCCCCTACTGATGTAGATCATAAGCATTACACAAACCATTATGATCATTGTTGTTGTGGCCAATTTATCTCCCAGTGGTGATAAGTTCAGTGAGGACTGTCTCCATAGTTAAGCTGTTATTCAGATATCTAGTCTGTTGTGGAGGTTACACTCAAAGCCAGGGGTCCCCAAACGAATTCCCATGGGCCAGATGCAGCCCTCCAAGTTTATTTACCTGGCCCCTGTCCTAAACTTTAGACTTAGGATTGACCTAAGTCTAAAACGACTTGAAGGCACACAACAACATCCATTTCATCATAATCTGGCCCCCCACAGTCTGAGGGACTGTGAACCGGCCCTCCACTTAAAAAGTTTGAGGACTCCTTCTCAAACCCTCCCCATGGACAACCTCCAGGGCTGTCCCTCATGCCCATTTTTATTGATCAGTATAAATTGGCCAATAATCACCAGTAAAACATGTCATGCTATTCTGGTTCCTCTGGGCCAGTCTGAAGCACCGGAAAGCTTTTTTGCCCAGGGCCTAAACCAGAAAGAAACAGAAGTGACATCCAATAGTCTTCTGAAACACAATTCCATGATAACCTTAACAATGTATTTTTTCCATTTTAATCTATATTTCCTACTTCTAGGGCATAGTGTGATTTAGAACGCAAAGATGCTATTTCTCACCTAGTGAGAAATGTAATTTGGATTGTTTGTAACAACAAAAAGGATGAGCTAGAAGTGGAAAAGAAACGTTTGGAGCTAAAAGGCATGTAACACTTTTTGATACAGCATAATTGGAAAAGAAGAACTAAGACAAGAAATAGAAATCAAAACAACTTTCCAAGCAAAATATTTAGGAATAAACATAACAATGAATAACAAGGATCTTTATAAAAATAACTAGGAAAAAATCTGATTTTTAAAAAAATACTTGAAAAAATTGATGGATTTGGAGATCTCTCTCCAAGGATGGATAGCTGCAATAAAAATGAACATTCTACCCAGACTATTCTTCTTGTTCCAGAATATACCAATTGATATCAAGGGAAAATAATTTACTGAATTTATAAGATTTATTTGGAGAGAGAAGAGACCTAGAATAAAGATGAAAAATCTTCAAGATGCTATCAAAGAAGAGGACTGGCCCTCTTAAACCTAAAATTATATAGAGAAGCAGCTATATTGAACTGGCTAAAAGAATGAATCCATCTTGACAATCAAAGCCTCATACCTCTTGAAGGAGAAGGTTTAACATTTGGCTTACATGCATACTTAATTTATGGAAAAGTGGCAGAAGATTCACACTTTAACAAACACCCAATTAGGAAAATCCTGATGAAAACTTGGAACATGCATAAAAGAAAATTTCATACAAAGATACCACAATGGACTTCAATTCAGAAAACCTTCAAGCAAAGGACATGTTCTAAGGGTAGCAAAAGATGGCTAACATATACTCAAGAAAATATGAGGCAACCTCCAACTGAAAACAAGTACAGAATTTGTTTGATTATGCACAAATACTTCATCAATACCAAAAGGATGCACTGATAGGATTTGAAGAAGAAAAAACTGTTCTTGACAAGATACTGCAATTAAGAAATAAACAAGTATTTAAGCTCTACAATCTCCTGCTAAAATTACACACAGAAGACAAATATGTCAAGGAATGGATGATAAAATGGGCCAAAAATATTGGCCGTTCGATCAGCTTAGATGAATGGGAACACCTCTGGAGAGGAAAAATTAAAATATTCAGAAACTATTCACTTCTGGAAATTTACTACATAATGTTTTATCAATCCTATATGACACCTATCAAAATAGCCAAAATACAGCCACAATTGAAAAATACTTGTTGGAAATGCAAACAAGCAACAGGATCGTTTTTCCATATGTGGTGGTCCTGCAAAAAGGCAAACAAACTTTTGGATTGAGAGCCATAAAACTATTGAAAAAGTACTAAATCTTAAAATACTTATGAACCCAGAGGCATTCCTACTAAGAATAACAGACAGATCACTTTAGAAGACACATGACAAATTCCTCACTCTGATGACAACATATGTGAGAATCGTTTATGTGTGGGCTTGGAAATTGGAGGAAACACCAGATGTGGAGGAATTGTGAAAGTGGCAGAGGTGGTTGAGATTGACATTCTGACAGGATACCTTCAGTCAAAAGACGCTTCGGAGTTTGCGAAGGACTGGGAACCCTTTAAAAAGTTTCTAGAAGGAAACACAATTTCAGTATGGGGATTTCATGTTTAAAATGGAAAGTTTGACTATTATAAAATTTATATTTCCAACATATTGTTTAATATCCTCTTGAATAAGAACATGATGAAGAATGCTTTGGGATTATTTGGTGTGACTTTTTTTCCCCATAGCATACATATTTCTGCACTTCTCAGGGAAAGTAGAAATAAATGTTTTAAAATTAAGATGAATGTTAAGAAGTAACATCTGAGAAATGTAATTATGAGAAACATCAGATATGGCATTCTTTGTTATAGCATTTCAATGAAATGATAAATCAGTTAGTGTTTTTCATTAATAAAAAAAAATAAAAAAGAATGCTCTCATTATAATGAAAAATATTATTAATACCCTAAATGAGAGAGTGGAGTACAGGAAATCCCCATGTTACAAACAAGAAGGGTCTGTAGGTTTGTTCTTAAGCTGAATTTGTTTGTAAATCGAAACTGTTGTGACTGCGCCTTCGGGGATTATGGTTGATGGGGATGGAATTCGAAGAGGAAGAAAAAACCCTCGTGATGAGGGTTCACTGGAGGAGTTGCGCAGGAAGCGACTTAGAGAGCTATATGGGGGATCTTCTGAGGAAGATTCAGATGGGGAAATGGATGCTGAGGAACAGGTGGTGGCTGGGGAAGCGGGCACTGAATGGGCACAGCCACTGGAGATGTCTGGGGATTTGGGGTCTATGGATACTTCTGAACCTGGGGTTTCTGCAGGAGCTGATCCCAATTGGGATGCTTGGAGAAGGGAGGATGGTTCTTTAAGTGTTCATGGGGCTAAGTGTGGGCAGGATGATTGGGACTCCGACGAATTGCTAGGTACTCCAGATCCACGAGCTCTAGCTGTGTGGAGCTCAGACTCTGAGTAGATTTGGGACACCTGGTGTTTGGGTGTGAGTGTTTGGTCACCCAGGAGGAAGGGGAATAAAATGGGAATGTTTGGCCACTGCACTTTGCATGTGGCAAGGTGTTGCTGAGGCGCCATTGGGATCTCTGTGTTTCCATGAAGACTGGACTTGGACTATGATTTGAATCTGCTGTTATCACCTAGCTTGGCTCTCGCTGTGTCTTATTGTGGACCTGTTTTGGATGACTGCACCCTCTTCAGACCTTGGATCGGAATTTGACCTTGCTACTGCCTTCGCCCTGTGATTGATGACTACTATCGGCTTTTGACTCCTGGCTTGCTCTTTGGACACCGCTGTTATCTCCTGACCTGACCTTGGAATCCCGGACGACGTCTTTTCACCATCCTTTTGGAGCCTTCGGCTTTATCCACATTGTGGAAGCAGTCTACTGCATTCTTAGTTTGTTTGTTTGTTTCCTGACCAATTTGGTGTTTTCTTTTGGGAACTGTTCCTTTGAAAACTACAGAGCCGGCTGGCAGGGCTTGGACTCAGAAAGTGCAGTTTGCACTAAGTTTGTTTAGCTTTGTTTTTACCTGCTTGTGTTGCTGAATTATATTTTGTTTGAACTGCTCTTGAAGCAATGATAGTGAAGTGTTTCAAGTTTTTTTCTGTGTTAACATTACTTTTTGGCTTATCTGCTGAATAAACTCTATTTTTGTTCGCTAATTGGCGTCTGACTCTTGACAGAAACAGGTACATTTTTAAGTGTAACTCCAGCTACACACACACACACACATAAATTATATATATATATATATATATATATACACACACACACACACACACACACACACAGGGTGTCCATAAAGTCTCTTTACCATTTGGTCTCTTTACCATTTAAATGGTAAAGAGGCTTTATGGACACCCTGTTTATTAGTTTTGGATAGCATAGAGAAGGGTTAACATCCTTGTGGTGTTTGTTTTGCAGTCTGTGTCCCTGTTCAAAAGATTTCACCTCACTTTCCATCCATGCTATCATTGGATTTAGAAAATGGTGACTTGTTGTGGAAACCAAGGTTGATGATAAAGCTTTAGTTGAGAAACCTAATAACTCTTTCAGGAGTGACTTCCCCTTCCGAGAGGTAGATTTCTCTAACTTCCTGTTGTCTCACCTCTCTTCTTAACTATGAGTAGTTTGTAAGTCAAATTTTTATAACTCTGGGACTGCTTGTACTGGTTTGAGTGCTGGATTACAACTCCGTAGAATTCAAATTCTCATTCGGCCACTGAAACCCACTGGGTGACCTTGGGGAAGTCAGAATTTCTCTGCTAAAGAAGGCAATGGCAAACCCAGTCTGAACAAATGTTAGCAAGGAACGTTGCTCTATTCTGTGACAGAGGCATCATAAATCAGAAATGAATTGAGGACATACAACATTAATTCTAAATATACTGCCATAAAACATTTATCCTTCCAATGGCAAAGCTTCCATATGTGAGCATGGGAACAGATATTTTGCCCTCTTAATAGATTATCCATCTCATACCCAAGTCTGCCATTATTAGAATGCAATCTGGACACTGTTTAGGGCTTTGTTTTACACACATAGAGACAGGGGAATTTAATACTAAAAGTCATCTATACCAACTATCTGAGGAAATGGATAATCAGGGAAACACATGTGGAAAACCAGTTTTGATTCTCCTGTCTTTCATAAGGCAGGTGTGTAAAATCCTGTGAAACTATTACCAAAGTGTGGTCTTTCAGAGAACAAACATGGAAGATTCCTTTTTGACTTTTCTTGTTAGGAGTGATGATGTAATGCCAGGGGAATCCTCCAATCTGAAATGTGCTCTCCAGGGAAGACACCTCAAAAAGCAGGTCAGGAGCACCTGTGGATAGCATGGGATGTTAAGAATCCTACTGAGAGGACCAGCTTTATCATTCCATATGTTTCTGGGTAAAACCTTAAAAGACTGAGCACACACAGAGTGCTTAGAGTCTGTATAGTCAACCCTCCACATTAAAGGATTTGATTCAAAATGTTCTCTCTAGGAATCTCTAGATCCTCCAGTGTAATGCTATGATCAGCTACCTCCATTTATAGTGGAGGACCTAGAGATTTCTCAACAGAACATGTCTTTAGGACTCTGTAAGGAGGGCATAGGCAAACATCAGTTCTCCAGGTGTTTTGGACTTCAACTCCCAGAAATCCCAGCCAGTTTACCGGCTGTTAGGAATTATGTCAGTTCACGTCCAAAACACCTGGAGGGCCAAAATCTGCCTACTGTTACTCTAAGGCCCCAATGCCATTTTGTGATCAGCTTCCAGCTGTGATAGAC
Organism: Anolis carolinensis; assembly: GCF_035594765.1. Lineage (NCBI taxonomy): Eukaryota > Metazoa > Chordata > Lepidosauria > Squamata > Anolidae > Anolis > Anolis carolinensis. The sequence goes on along the minus strand of NC_085841.1, from coordinate 211,022,335 downwards.
AACCTAGATTTCTCGGGTTAAAAATAGCTATTTTTCTAATGGTTTTTCATGTGCCCCTAATCCCAGCAAATTTTAGAAGGTTGACTGTAGTCAGGATCAAACGTGGGCACCCCACTAACAAAATTGCTTCTATCAGGCAAACATGAAGGGACAGCCCCCACTCCAAAATGTATTAGGGGGTATTCGGTGACCATTATAGAAGAGTAGTCACCTTTCTTCAAAAACAGCTTGTCTACAGATGTGCACAGATAAAGATGTGCAAACGGAAGATATGGGGCACATTTACTGCAAAGTCACTAGGTGATTTACAGTAGATTTGCTCATGTTTCAGTAAGACAACAGATTAAAATGGTTAATAGTTAACATTGTAAAAAGGCTCTCTACTAAATTAGGTTCCTGGAATCTTTGATCTGTTGTCCCAATTTATGGCTCACAAAGTGTAATAGACAAACTGTCTTTGTCTAAAGATGCCATTTGCTATTTGGGCCCTCATTGTTCTGGATCTGACAAATGGACATTGCCACAATCTTCACGCTACCAAGACATTACCAAGTGGGCTTTTTACATTGTAGACATATCTTGGTCATATATTCACAATATTTTTTATTAGTTTATGTTTATTAGCTGCCAAAACTGGCATTATTTTTAATGGGAATATAAAACAAAATGAAAATCAGATAATGACCTAAATATTAGCCAGGCAGCCTTAGGATGGATAAGAATCATGTGGTCCCGTCATTTAAATTCCTGTATAAATCTTTCCCAGACTCGCCTTCTTTAAGACTAACTATGGAACAATTCTATCCCCAGATTATTTGCCTAAGTGTCGTTTGACCAGGATTTATTTGGTCAACATTAGTACTCTCACCAACAGTGCATGTTTTATATACAGTGTGATTTTAAATTGACATTTTATTGGGTGATTTTTAATGCTGTACCCCTTGACAAAAGACATACATATGGGACGGGATAGCAGTCTCAAATATATATATATACAGTAGAGTCTCACTTATCCAACATTCGCTTATCCAACGTTCTGGATTATCCAACACATTTTTATAGTCAATGTTTTCAAATATCATGATATTTTGGTGCTAAATTCGTAAATACAGTAATTATAACATAGCATTACTGCGTATTGAACTACTTTTTCTGTCAAATTTGTTGTATAACATGATGTTTTGGTGCTTAATTTGTAAAATCATAACCTAATTTGATGTGTAATAGGCTTTTCCTTAATCCCTCCTTATTATCCAACATATTCGCTTATCCAACGTTCTGCCGGCCCGTTTATGTTGGATAAGTGAGATTCTACTGTATGCGTATGTGTGTGTGTGCTGAAATCCTTTACTAACTTAATACGAAATAGAACCCATCAAACTGAACGAGGCTTACTCATGGGTAGATATATATAAATAGAAGCAATATTGTGATTACATGAAAAGACTTATGGAATACATATTTTAAACAAAACAAAACAGAGCAGAATGATTAGGAAAGAACACATATTATAAAATCAGTGTTACTGAGAGAACTAGCATTTTTTATTTCACTGCATTGATACAACTATTAATCTTCATAAATACCTGTTATTTTAATGTTATATGGAATACCAAAAGGGTATTTTCCCACAATCCCAATTTTGCCATTCCAGTTGTATTCCTGTCCCAAGTCCACTCGTTGCAGCATGAACTAAAAACAACACAAATCTGATTAATTATTTGCAACATATATTAAGTTCTGATGGGAAAAGGTTAGCAGTTCACAAGGGTTTAACCCATTGTGAACTAAGTGATACATGAGAGCAACTTACTCCTGGGCAAATGTGTTTATGCCTGTTATTATTCATTATTGTAATTATTATTACCATCGCCTCCGCTTCTTACTTTGTAGTGCATAATAATTAAAAAAAAATATATATGTACTGGATTTCCGGCGAGTGGGAACATCATGCCCTATATTAGTAAATGGGTGTGAACACAGTGGTGTGAACATAGATGCCCTAAACATGTGCATTCATGTCACTGTAATTTAATAATATTTTGGTTCTTGCTGTTCCCATTTTTTCACAGAACCAAATCTTTCTGCAAAGGGTAGGCCCATTGTAATTCAAGCCTTTATTTGAAGTCCACTGTAATTCAAGCCTTTATTAATGCACTAGGCTTGAATCCAAAAGAGTTATGCTGATGAAAAGCCTTTTCTCTCATATTGTTCACTTCGCAAAAAGCGTTGCCTGAGAAAAGTGATCTAAAATCCAGAGAAGATTTCTATTTGAAGGCTACTGGACAAGATTCTGGACAAGATTATTCTGTACAAGTCTCCTCAAGCCTGGCACTTTCTAGACATGTTGGACTACAACTCTCAAGATCATCAACTAGCAGTCAATGACCATCTAGAGGCTACTAGGTTGAGCCATACTGCACTAGTTTGCACTGGGATGGGCAACTATTGGAAAATGGGGGCTGCACCGATCCCTCATGAGACAGAGGGTGGCATTCTCTATTTAATAAATCATGTTTTCATATTAATACAGATAATAATAACATAGGTGAACTAGGGGGCAAAATGTATGATGGTTTTAGGTAATAGTACATAGGCAGAAGCCAGCAAGACCTTCTCCTTCCTTTATTTTCCTGTCTATCCAAATTCCGTTCCAGGGAAATACCTAAACCCTCTTTAGTCAATTTTGGAAAGCACAGAATGTTTGCAGCAAAGGATGGAAATGATTGCTCTCCCAGTTCAATTGGCCAAAGCAGTAAAAAAGACTATATTCTGCCAGTTGTCCTAAACTTCCAGTGGCAGAATAACTTTTCTACAAACAGCAAGATATGCCTCTGCTCTACGCAAAAAAACCCTATGAAATTCATAGCCACCATAAGTCTACAGATAGCGCACGCAGTCACACAAACAACAAATACCCCACTAAAATATTTTCTTTCCTCCTACATGCTTCTGTTGTTTTACTTTATATATGGCTCAGAAACCAAATACATATCAGACACAGGTAGAGCTGCTGGTTATATTAATTCATATCTATCCTTTCTCACAATCATCTCTCCCATTCCTCTGTTGACTCCTCCTTGCCGTCTGTCCAAATACTGTCAATTGTGCTGCCTTAGTATGCCACATGTTGCTGTATCACTACTGCTAAGTAAGACTATTTCCTTACCTGCTCAGAGATAGTTTGAAAGCTATAGAGTCTGACAAGACCCGTACTGTGAGTCACAATCAACATGCTGTCCGACATCGAAGCATCTGTCATGCTGTTCCCAAAGAACTGGTTTAAAAAAAGAGAAAACATTTCATAAGCATAGAGATTAGTAGAAGTCTCTTGCACTTGCTAAAATCTCCACATAGGAGATACATACATTTTCTATACCAAACAGCAACTTGAGGGACAGGGAATTATATTCATCTGAAAAAATGGCAACATGGGGAAGAATTAAGCCTCTCACCTAGTGCCATATTTTCATTCCAGATCTTGCCTACTTTTCCTAACATGGCAATAGAAAGTGACTGGTGCTTGGATGGGGTCACAGTGTTGTTCTTCATGTGCAAAGAATGCATTTATTAATTTTTTTGAGTAGTGTCTATAGCGTATGACAAATGGGTAAAAGTATAACGAAATATCAGATCTTGGCTTTTCTTTGAACAAATGTGACATAACCAGGAGAAAAGGCTATTGAGCTTTCTAATGGGTTACAAGAAGAAAGAATAATTGTATTGATGTATTCTGATCCATATTCTGGTACTACAAGGCAAGAGATAATCACTGAGCAAGGAAACTTACTTTTTTGTCCAGTTCTAGCATTCCAATAAACGAAAGTGGCAGAACTCTGAAGACAGCAAGAACAAAAAGCACAGACTGCTGGACACCTGCCTAGGTAGAAGCATACTATAAATAATTATATATGAGTTTGTGCGGCACGACAAAGAAATACACAAATATGAATTATCTTCTTTCTTGTCCTAAGACACACAGGATACTCCTAGACTGTGGAATGACCCACAGTAAGATATTCTGTCTGAATTTTAGAAAGAATTAAAGATCTATGTCTTCCAGTAGGTATACCCAGTTGATTTTAAACAATGAATTTTAAATAAATACTTTTACAGATATGGATAATTTTGATGTCTAAGGGTTTGTGTTTTAGTTTGATGTCTATGTGAGTGTGTGTTTTTCATTTAAGTGTTTAAGTAGTTCTATGTATTTTAGTTATATATTGTATTTTAATCTATACTGTATCCCATCTCGAGCCATGGAAAAAGGTGAGAAATAAATTAAATAAATAAATAAATTCATGCATATTTACACACATGCATATACACTGTTTTGCATACATAGGCAGAGATCCTGCATCACCTAGCATACTGTAAAAGGTCTAAGGATGGAACTTTAATATAGGTCATCTTTCAAGAGTCTCCCACCGTGACACGCTATTTTGTGATTTGCGAGGTGAGGGGAAATAGAAAAGCAGCTGCCTTTCCTCCTATGTAGACACAGAGCAATAATATCTTTCCTCTTTTTCTACTGAGGTCTCTGCAGGTCATGTCACTGCTCTACATCTGACTATGGGGCATCGCAATGTGATTCTCTGATTCCTCATGCTCTCTACCAACCATGGAATCGTTGTTTGAAGAATAGCAAAAAGAGGAAAAAGACGGGCATAAGATAGACTTGTGCTCGCACATATCACTAACAGGATATTGGATGTTGACATGCTCCTGATCATTTAACAACCTTTCCATACAGAAACCTGTAACAAGTTGGCTCTATTAGAACACTGGTCTAGACAGGCCTTTAATCTGATTCACTAAGTTTTTTTCTTTGAATCTTTTCCTTTCAAGACAACATACCTGCCTTGCAGCCCCTGGATGCTTCTGCTGAATTGACTTAACAACCATGACATCTTGTGGGGTGTCCCAGCTCAGGTATCTATTGAGAGTAAAGAGTAAATTGACCATACAATATATTTCAGGAAAGACTAAACGCCATATTTTTTTAAAGTTCTATATTTTAAAAAACTTCATACTCATTGAACCAGTATCCACAATTTCAGCTACCTACATCCAATGAAATGTGTCCACTCTAAGAATTTTCTAGGTTCTCCGGGAGATTTTGTGATCTGCTTCTTCAGCAAGTTATCACAGAATTAACTTGGGGGATATAGCAACTTCCTAGAAAGAATGCCTCCTAGGGAATTTTCTAGGTCCTCCAGTGACATTCTATATTAACTTCTTGAGGAAGTCATTCATTTCAATAGGGTTCTCTCTCTATTATCCATGGGTTCCTGTTTCCACTGTAAGTTCAGAAACATATCCCTCATAGACATGCGAATTGAACCATATAAATAAAGGTACCTTGCATCTGGAGTGCTGGCTAATGTGTCAAATCCACCAAAGACTGACCAGCCTACTATGAATATCTCTTTCAAATGCCAAGCATAAAGAACCTTTGACATTCCAGATGTTCTACACAACTCCTTACCACTAGCTAAGATGGATACAGCTGATGGGATTTGGTGGTTGAGACAGGAGAAAAGAGAGTGGAATATTTCGTACAAAGCAAAGCCTATTTGTAAGATGGGAAGTGCTAGAGATGCATAAGAGTTCTTTGACCAAGAAAGGATATGATTAAGGCCACCCAGGACCATTTCTTTTGGATTAAAGTAGCTATCAACTCTTGTTGATTCTCTGAATTTTCTATGACCAAGCAGTGGCCTTTCACAATCTGAGAGGCCTTTCACAATCAGGCCAGTGCTAAATACTCTCATGGGAAGTACTTGCAATTCAATGTACTCTAAACTGAAGACATATATAAAATAGGTTGTATGCAAGTCTCTCTGAGTAAAGAAGTAGGAATTATGTGGTCCATGTTTTGAACTTCAGTTCCCAGCGGCCCTCTCCAATATAGCCAAAGCTAAAGAAAACAGGGGGGTGGAGTTTGGTTTGCATTTCAGCAACATCTGAAAGGAAATTGTTAACCACCAGCTGCTCCAGTAAATGGATTCAGGATTTCAGCCAAAAGAAGTAATTTGCTAGTCAAGTGCTCTAGAAAGCCTACCTTTATTACCTGAATTTGCAGTGGGCTGCAAGATAAACTTTTTCAAGTATTTCTCCTGTAGTTGCAGAGAGACGTAAAAGCCAGTTATGAGCTGTCAAAACTGCCAACGAAGGTTTGTAGTCTGATGGATTGGGCAGTACTTCACCCTGCATTGAAAGGATTTAATTACATAAAATATTTCACAATACTGATTCCCACCCACCCCCCACCCCCCACCACAGCATATTGACATGTATGGCGAGTCTACACACTTTGCTCTGGATTCAATAAATGATGGAAGGACCAACAGAAAAGAAATAGCTAGCTCACCAATCTCACATGTTTATTTAACCTAAGAGCAGGGCTCTTTCACATTACACAATTAGAGTGCTATAATTCCACTATGACTGTCACAGTTTCTGGGATTTGCTATTTGGTGAGGCACTAGAACTCCCTGGATGGGACTCTAAATACTCCTTCCTAACCTACTAGTCCCAGGATTCCCTAGAATATTGCTGTGGTAACTGAAACTGAATCATAGCACTTTAAGTGTGAATGAGCTCTAGTCTGGCCTAAAACATCTCAGCTTCAGACCATGTTGATAGCTTGCACCTATACATCAAACAGTAAAAAGCTTGGTTCTCACTGACAGGAATCCTTCTAAGTGCTCTATTCAATAAATTAGCCTTCAAATTCCTATCAGGCCAAGGAACTCTGAGGGTAGTAGTCCAAAACATCTGGAAGGCCTCAGGGTTCCTATCCTTGTACACACAGTATACAGAGATACAATCCCACTCTGCCATACTCTAGCCATCCTGTTACTACAGTGAGCCCTTAGTATTCATTAGGGTTTGGTTCCAAGCACATTCAAGTCCCATTATATACAATGACATTGCAAAATGGTGTCCCCTGTATAGAAGCAAACAAGTGGATATAGCCGAGCTGGAGAAATATCTGGAACAAAATGTAGGCAAGAAATTGAGACACACAGTAAGGAAATGGAGAAACCTATAACACAAGAGAAATTAAGGACACGATAAACAAATTAAGGAAGAGTAAGTTGCCAGGCGAAGACAGTATTCCAGCTGAAATTTATAAAATTTATATAGAATTTCTAGTACCCAAATTTCAGAGGTTGTTCACCAAAATATTGAGGGGGAAACCCATACCAAATTCATGGAAACATACCAGGATAATATTGATACCTAAACCTGGAAAGGATAAATTAATATTAGACTCTTATCGCTTTATTTCTCTAATTAACTAAAACGCAAAAATTTTCATGGCAATTTTGACAAATAGATTAATTTTTTGTTGAGGATTATATTAACCTGGACCAATGTGGGTTTGTTAGGGGAAGACAAATACCTGACTTGGTCCGTAGAGTGATAAATATTATAGAGAGTGCCAAAAACGAGAAAGCTCAGGTAGGCATTATTGCATTGGATATATATAAAGCCTTTGATACAGTGGGTTGGACAGTGTTGAAATCTCTGATTAAAAAATATGGTTTTGGATAGGGTTTCCAACATATATGAGTAATAGAACAAATATATTCAGAAAACAGGGCTAAAGTCATAATTAATGATTTGGGTACTGAATCTTTTAGTATTAAACAAGGAGTAAGGCAGGGTTGTCCTCTTTCTCCTGTACTATTTATTTTAGTTATGGAACTACTAGCCTCTGCGATCAGGAAAGATAAGGAGATACAGGGAATGGAAGTGGGCAACAAAATCAAAATTAGCTTATTTGTAGATGATATGTTTTTGACAGTCAGGAATCCAGATAGAGCACTACATCCGATAACTCTACATTTAAAACAGTTTGGAAAAATAACAGGTCTAATAATTAATTGGAAGAAAACAGAGGTAATGACAATAAACCTGGAGGGAAAGAACAAAGAGAAAATAATGGATCAATTTAGGGTTAAAATTAGAAGCAAAATTAAGTACTTCGGAGTTACAATACCTATTAATTATTCAGAGTTAAAAAAATAAATTTTGATTATTTAGGGAAATCCAAGAATGACTACTGGAATATAAAAAAAATAATCTCTCAAGGTTCGGCAGAATCACCATTTTAAAAATGAAAATATTATATAAATTTAACTTCCTTTGTAATATGTTACCTATTAAATTACCAGAGGTTGATCTTTAAAAATGGGAGAAATTAGTTAATGAATTTTGTAATGGAACTAGAAGATCTAGGCTACCAAGAGGTTTATGGTACATTCCAAAGAAATTAGGGGGATTAGGAATACCAGAACTAAAAACCTATTATGAGACACATATATTAAAGGGAGTGTTTAACCTGCTCTTGGAACCTAAATTAATCTGGCAGGAATTGGAAGGAAAATGTTGGCAAAGAGATTATGGGGAAATGTTTTTCATGTCGATAACTGGCAAAGTAATTAAGGGATGTAGAAACAACCTGGCTAAAGATGTTATGGAGACATGGGCTAAGTTAAAAAAACAAGATATTTCCAGAAGTTTCTCCCTTAGCCCCAATAGTCTTACTGGAAAATTCCCCGGAAGACCTGGGAATTAAACTTAAGAATAAAAAATTAGTGGAGGTGGAAACTGCTCTTTTTTGGAAAGAATGGATACAAAATTCGAGGGGCAAGTTTAACAAGTTAGAACAACAAGGTGTCCTGAATTGGTTTGAGAGGCAATAATTGGAAACCAAGGATTGGTTAGGTAAAAATCCCAGATGTAGAGAGAGGAATAAATATGAAGAATGGCTAAGTAAACTTAAAAAGCAAGAAATATCAGGGGAAGGATTAACTGGGAAAATATACAATGGATTAATAGGGGAAGAAATTGGGCTGAAGCTGTTAGAAAAGTTCTGGGAAGGAGACCTAGGGCCTCTGACAGATCTCGATTGGAAAAGAGTTCTCAAGTAGAGAGTGGTTAAGAATCTGTCAATAAGATTAAAAGAAAATGTATACAAAGTCATAAGGAGATGGTATACCACACCAGTTAAACTACACCAGATAGAGAGGAAACAAAGTAATCTCTGTTGGAGACGTGGCATGCATATTTTCATTTATAGTGGGAATGTCCCCAGTTGAAGTTTTTGGAACAACATATTTATAGAAATCAGTAACATTATAGGATTAAACATCACTCCGGATGCTAGGTTAGCATTATTAATGGACGCCACAGAGTTGAATTTAGAAATGGAAAAGAAAGAATTGGTGATTATTTTACTCACAGTGGCGAGACGTATAATTGCAAGGAATTGGAAGATAGTAACCAATATCACACTGGAAGCATGGTATGGGGAGGTATAGAATGTAGCCTTAAATGATAAATTATCAATGGAAATGAGGGTGTTCAGGGGAGAAACTAATAGATCTGATTTTGATTTATACTGGTCAGTTTTTAATAAATATGTTCTAGAAAGTGAAAAAGGAAAACAATACCTTGTTGGTCAGGAATTTTAGATATGACATTTGTTTAATGGATGACTTATAAATCTTATGGTAAAGGAAATGATACTTGTTCAGGCCTCGGTGGCAGGGTTATGTGTTTGTAAAATGTTAATTGTTTTGAAAATTGTTAATGTATCTAAATAAAAATTAATTAATTAATAAAAATCAAAAAACAGCAAAATGGTGTCCCTCATATAAAATGGCAAAACCATGATTTGCTGTTTTGGAATTTTATTTTTGGAATATTTTGAAGTCATGGATGTTTAAATGCCTGGATCCAGAATCCGTGGATACAGAGGGCCGACGGCACAATATCTTGTGCCAGAAACAGTTTTAACAGTTTCATTTTTTAAATTTACAGAGCATGTATCTGATTTTGCTTTCCAAGCCATCAACTACCTTTCTTTGAGATATTTCATATATATATATTCAGCCTCCATTATCTTGAAAGGAAGGTCACCTAGTGATGGATTTTCTTCCATGTATAGTGTATTTGATCCAGGTTACCAAGAGATTCTTATAAATATGTAAATAACAGAGCAATCCATAAAATATACAGTACTGCTTATTTCAGTCCCAAAAGTTGCTCCTCAGAGACAAGTGCATTTGTTGGGCCTCTAATTAAAAGGTGGAGGGGGGAAATACAATGAAAAGGACACAAGGGAGTCTGACACATGTTCTGCTAAGCAAAATTGTTTTGTTTAAAAAAAAAGAATCTTACCACTGGGCATTCCAATAATAAAACATCCTCTATTTTTTCTGATTTGGGGCATGCTGGCATTTGATAAATTATCCTTGGCTCTGGTGTAATGCTGACAGGTAGAGGGAGAAAAAAGGAGAAATTAAGTGTTTTACTTTCCATTATTCAAAAGAAATATGCACATATTATGCACTATTATTAACAATCATTCCCCAATTTTATGTAGAGGCTTTCAAGTCTTTCTCCCAGCTTTAGTGGCATTGTCGTTTATCCTTATTCAGAACAGAGGGACCTTTCACTTATCTTTTCTTTATCATATCTCCTTCTAGCAAAGGAGTAACTGTCCCTTTTCCCTTTTCCAAAGAGGCCCATGTACATTGTGGCCACTAACCAGATGTTTCCAGGGGGTTTGCCCAACTATTCCAACCTTCAAGGCCTTTTATGGCTGGGGCTGATAATACAGTAGAGTCTCGCTTATCCAAGCTCCGCTTATCCAAGGTTCTGTATTATCCAAGGCAGTTTGCCTTTTAGTAGTCAATGTTTTTGTAGTCAATTTTTCAATAAATTGCGAAATTTTGGTGCTAAATTCATAAATACAGTAATTATTACATACTGAACTGCTTTTTCTATCAATTTGTTGAAAAGCATGATGTTCTGGTGCTTATTTGTATAATCATAACATAATTTGATGTTTAATAGGCTTTTCCTTAATCCCTCCTTATTATCCAACATTTTCACTTATCCGGCCCATTTATGTTGGATAAGTGAGACTCTACTGTAGTTGTAATCCAGAACATCTGCCCAAAATTACCTGCTGGGTTTCCATGGTTGAGTGAGGAACTGAAACATAATCCTCAGAGTTATGACCCTACTTTATGACCCTGTTTTCTGTGGTTTATTCCTATTCCCTTTCACACCCCGAGTTTTTAACCTAGTGTTCATGTGGCCCGCCCTTGGTTTTATTGTTCTTTTGATTTTGCTTAATGTAGTGTATATTATATTTTATTGTATTGTTTAATGTGTTATGATTTGTTGTTCTATTTATATTCTATGATGTTGTATTGTTCTGGGTATGGCCCCATGTAAGCCACCCCGAGTCCCCATTGGGGAGATGGTGGCGGGGTATAAATAAAGTTTATTATTATTATTATTATTATTATTATTATTATTATTATTATTATTATTATTGTTTTTATTATTATTATTATAGCATAATGTTCAAACCACTGCGCCACACTGGCTCTTGTTAATACTTTATAGCCCTGCATTTTATAAAGATTTCTGTGTGGGATAGGCCCCCTGGTGGCGCAGCGGATTAAACCACTGAGCTGCTGAACTTGCTGACTGAAAGGTTGTTGGTTTGAATCCGGGAGGCGGGTTGAACTACTGCAGTTAGGCCCAGCTTCTGCCAACCTAGCAATTTGAAAACATGCAAATGTGAGTAGATCAATAGGTACCTCTCCAGAGGTAATGAAGTCATGCTGGCCACATGACCTAGGAGGTGTCTACGGACAACGCCGGCTCTTTGGCTTAAGAAATGGAGAGGAGCACCAACCCCCAGAGTCGGACATGAATAAACCTAATGTCAGGGGAAACCTTTACATTTACCCACCTTTGTGTGGGATAACTTTCCTGGCAATATTACTTAGGTTTTTGCAAATTTTGGAAGAAAAGTGCATTTCAGATAGAGATTTATGTTTTTATAGCTACCTGCTCAGACAGTAGCGATAATTTTCCAAATAGATCTTTCCACTCTGATAAGTTATTGGAGATGTTGAATGCTTAGTCCAAACATTCCTGAATGTTGTACTTTCCTGAAATAAATCACAGTGACAAAGAAAATCCTATGGATTAGAAATTGAAAATGTTCATAAGCGTTAATCATATGTATTATTTTATTGAAAAGGTAAAAGATATCTTCGTCACAATACTAAAAGTTCCTAGAAATACAGGATCATTTATTTTTATTATTTTATTCTTCTACACAAAAGTAGGATATCAGTGTGAAAAAACTGTTTTGCATACTGAATTCATTTTTTTAAAGTATTTGTATCGAAGGGATTGTTGTCTATATTTTGCATTGCAGATTATGAATAACAGCATGTCTTTCAATAGAAAGTCTAACCAAACAATCATGAATCCATGGTTCTCAACCTCCATCTGTCATACATTTTGGAAGTTCATTATTTTATTATCAATCCATTATCATTAACCTTATTTATATCCTGTTTTTTCCCCAAGATTGGGACTCCAGGCAGCTTATAAATTAAAACGATTACAATATAATTAAAACATATTTTTTTTACCTTACATTAAAACATAATTAAACTATATTGGAACAATTAAACACAAACAAAAAACAGTTAAAGTAAAATCAAATTATCTCAATACAGCTTGTTTCCTTTCCCAGGAGAATAACTGACTAGTAGGCTTGTTCCTTTGGGAATAAAATTCCACAGATCACACAAAACACAGGATGCAATTCTGTGTGCACTTTCTTATTTTGTTACATTTATACACAAAATTTCTGCCCAGAAATGGAAATCAAATAGGGCAGCAATAGTAAAATCAAATGGAAAAAATAAAATTAAAACATAAAGCATTGAAAACTATATTTAAAACATAATTTAAAATTCAAAAAAAAGTGGATCATTTCATGAATTTGCACAGCACTGTCACACAGTGTCCTTGTCAATCTTCTCTGCATAGTTCCAATGTACGTGCTGCGTTTACCTTGCAGTAAATGCCCCTGAATAAAGTGAGGCTTGTTTCTCTGTAACACACATAGGATTGCACCGATGGTGACTCATGACAGAACCGAAATATTGAGTAACTGTGGTCAGGATCTTGTTGAGGACTTATTTATGTGCAAATTGCATAACTCTATGCTATGAGGTAAATACACCCCAATGCTCCCAATCCCCACTTACTGTGAAGCAGCCATTGCAATCAAGAAGATTTGTTCCTCTGTCAGTTGGGCAGCTGCTTGCTGGTGTTCCTAACCCATCTTCCTGTGAGCAATTTCTGGCCAGATAGGCAGAAACAGGGTAATTCTCACAATTCTCCCTTGCATCAGAGGTCATTTGCTTGAGAAATCTGGGGCCACCAGCCAGCTGCTTATAAAGTGAAAGGGACATATTTTAAAGTATACTGAGAAGGGGGTGAGTTTTTGCAAGCATCAACACCAAGGTTGAAGTAAATATATGTGTTAAGGAAAAAACTCATGCTGGTGATCATTATATGCAAATGCTAATTAAGGTCAGTAAGTTTGGTCTACACCTGGTAAAGTATAACTGGGTGTGTTTTAGGATAAACACTGGCTCTCTCCTTTGGGAGTTGGAAAAGTCATGCTCTGTGTTTTGTGATGCATCAAGGACCATATAAGTTTGTTACCTTGTAGGATTTATTTTTAATACAATGCCACAATTTTATGTTTTTGACTCTGCTGAATAAGAGTAAATTTACATTTCCTCTTTCATCTGTGTAAAGCTACTGTGTCTTTGATAGACTATATTCTGCATAAACTGCAATGAAATAGGCCCCTGTAGATCACAGTGGCTGCTGCACGGTAAGTGGGGAGATGAGGACTTCCAACAGATTTACATATACTCCAGCTTCCAACTCTGGTGTTCTAGCAGTCCTACTTCCTGTGGAGGTGGAAGCTGTGGTATGCTCTCACCTCCTTGCTCCTCTGTTCCCTCCCCACTTTTCTGTTCTTATTTCTCATTCCACATCTCTTTCCTAATCCGTCATATCCATCTTCATTCCTCTTCACCTCTGTCTTTTCATCCGTCTTCACCTCTTGTCTTATTCAGGATACTTGTGTCCTCATTGTTTTCTCCATGCTGTACTTTCTTCCTTTCAAATTCCATTCCTATTGCCCGCCCACTCTAGAATATTATCATGTGTTTTCTTATTTCCACACTGCAAGTGCAGATGGGGTCAGAATTTGAAAGGCGAAAATAGGAAAAATATTACTATTACGGTTAGGGTAAACTCACATAATGCAGTTCAATGCAAGACTCATATAATGCAGTTAAATACAAGTTTACACTGACCATATAATACACTTTTTGTCCTCATAATGGGACAGAGCCTGGAAAGAGACTGAGGATCTGAGAAGGAGTGCCACAGCCGCCAACTTGAAGGTTTGTTTTTTTTTCGTGTCAGGAGCAACCGGTGTTGCTTCTGGAGTGAGAGAATTGGCCGTCTGCAAGGACGTTGCCCAGGGGACGCCCGGATGTTTTGATGTTTTTACCATCCTTGTGGGAGGCTCCTCTCATGTCCCCGCATGGAGCTGGAGCTGATAGAGGGAGCTCATCCACACTCTCCCCAGGTGGGATTCGAACCTGGCAGCTTTCAGGTCAGCCACCCAACCTTCAAGTCACTTAGTCCACTACGCCATCTGGGGGCTCCAACTTGAAGGTGGAAGTGGCTGAGTGACGGCCAAAAGTTTCATGTTTTGGATTTCCAAGTAGGGGATTCAGAAAATGGCTTTGGATAAACAGCATCAGCTCTAGTTTCTTAGATAGGTTTATCATGCTTTTTAATGTGCAAGCAGATGGCCACTGGCTATTGGCATGCTTCAAAAACTAGAGCCGATAGGGGGAAACCAGTGCCATTTTTTTGGAACCAGCAGGTCAAATAAATCAAGAAACAGGGCCAGCATTTGAGGTACCAAAATGTGTTCAGGCCAGTGTTATGCATTCACTTCATGGGAAATATATTTGTGTAGGAATTGCAGAAGACTACAAAATGAGGATTTAAAATTTCTTTGCAGAAAAGTTCAAGGGATCTGTAATGCCATGGAAGGAAAAATACAGCTCTCCAGACATGCAACTCCTAACATCCTAACATCCTTCAACACTGTTTTGACTCAAGCTAACAAAGCCATAAACATATAAAATATCCGGAATGCTACCTGCCTTCCAGATGTAATGCCCTGTATTGTGTGGCATAGTAATGGGAGACAACATCAGCTGTTACCTGGCATATGAGCTTCCTCAGGATCCCCATGTTTTTCCTATAAACAAAGCCAGCATCTTTGGTGTAAAATCCCTGTGTTCTTCTCATTAGTAGGAAGCAAATACTGTGGATCCTAAATGCATCAGAGGAGTGGAGCCTTGTCCCAGCAGCCGAGGCAGAGGAATCAGGATCCATTTCGGCGAAACATTGACTTGGATCACAGCGTATTCAGAAAGTGGCTAAACGGATGAAAGCATGCATGATCAGTATCAGCTTAAAAGTCTGTTTACAGAAAAATTAGGCTTCTACAGTACTATGTATATTCATTTAACAAAGATTCGGGTTTGCTCAGCAGGGTCTACAAGCTCTAGCAATCCTGCTTTCTATTACTTGGGTATCGGCTACACAGTGGTCTGGTTATTCAGACGCAAACTATATATATGCAAATATATGACACTTTTGGTAATGCTGTTACCAAATCATGGTGTGGCTGTTTCTATCCAAAGAGTTTCCTGTTTAAATTTTAATAATACTGAATTCTACTTGGTTTTTACCTATGGAAGTACCAATTCATACAGTATGGGTGCATTTTGCCATCGGTTTATGTAAAATGTTAATTATTCTAATGATTTAATAATAATTTTATTTATATCCCACCCCATCTCCCTAAAGGGAGGCTTAATATAGTATTTATATAGTATTTTAATGGTGTATCTTGTATAGTATTTATAATCTGGTTTTTATGTATTTATTTGTCTGTCTCTATATGTAAAATACCTATGGTCTAAGTATTAAATAGGAGCCTCTGGTGGCCTAGGGGATAAAAGCCTCATGACTTGAAGGTTGGATTGCTGACCTGAAGGCTGCCAGGTTCGAATCCCACCCGGGGGAGAGCGCGGATGAGCTCCCTCTTTCAGCTCCAGCTCCATGCGGGGACATGAGAGAAGCCTCCCACAAGGATGGTAAAACATCAAAACATCCGGGCATCCCCTGGGCAACGTCCTTGCAGACGGCCAATTCTCTTACTCCAGAAGCAACTCCAGTTGCTCCTGACACAAAAAAAGCATTAAATAACCTATCTCTATCTATATATGCAAGTAAAATATTTTCTGAGAGTCACTGTGCTCCTCTGAGTTTTAAGGGTGCATCTACAGTGTAGAATTAATGCAGTTTGAAACCACTTTAATTGCGATAGTTCATGCCTATAGAATCATGGAAGTTGTAGTTTTACAAGGTCTTTATCCTTCTCTGCCAAAGGATGCTGGTGATTCCACAAATCCCAGGATTCCATAGCATTGAGGGCCCTTCCACACAGCTATATAACCCATAATATCAAGGCAGATAATCCCACAATATCTGCTTAGAACTGGGTTATCTGAGTCCACACTGACATATATTCCAGTTCAAAGCAGAAAGTGTGGGATTTTATTCAGCTGTGTGGAAGGGGCCTGAGCCATGGCAGTTAAAACGGCATTACACTGAATTAATTATACATTGCAGATCATAGAATCGTAGAGTTGGAAGAGACCACACGGGCCATCCAGTCCAACCCCCTGCAAGAAGCAGGAAAATCTCATTCAAAGCACCCCCGACAGATGGCCATCCAGCCTCTGCTTAAAAGCTTCCAAAGAAGGAGCCTCCACCACAGTCCGGGGCAGAAAGTTCCACTGTCAAACAGCCCTCACAGTGAGGAAGTTCTTCCTGATGTTCAGGTGGAATCTCCTTTCCTGTAGTTTGAAGCCATTGTTCCACGTCCTAGTCTCCAGGGCAGCAGAAAATAAGCTTGCTCCCTCCTCCCTATGACTTCCCCTCACATATTTGTATATGGCTATCATGTCTCCTCTCAGCCTTCTCTTCTGCAGGCTAAACATACCCAGCTCTTTAAGCCGCTCCTCATAGGGTTTGTTCTCCAGACCCTTGATCATTTTAGTTGCCCTCCTCTGGACGCTTTCCAGCTTCTCAACATCTCCCTTCAACTGTGCTGCCCAGAATTGGACGCAGTATTCCAGGTGTGGTCTGACCAGGGCAGAATAGAGGGGGAGCATGACTTCCCTGGATCTAGATGTTATACCCCTATTGATGCTGGCCAGAATCCCGTTGGCTTTTTTCGCTGCCGCATCACATTGTTGGCTCATGTTTAACTTGTTGTCCACAAGGACTCCAAGATCTTTTTCACATGTATGGCTGTCGAGCCAGGCATCCCCCGTTCTGTATCTTTGCATTCCATTTTTTCTGCCGAAGTGAAGTATCTTGCATTTGTCCCTGTTGAACTTCATTTTGTTAGTTTCGGCCCATCTCTCTAGTCTGTCAAGATCGTTTTGAATTCTGCTCCTGTCTTCTGGAGTGTTAGCTATCCCTCCCAGTTTGGTGTCATCTGCAAACTTGATGATCGTGCGCCCTGATGAGAGTTTATGCTACCAACTACTACTTCTCAGCCAGTCCCAGAGGTGCTACAAAATCCATTTCCACAAAATGGATAGTTAAGGAGTTTTAATGTGTGAAAGCAACCAGTCATTTCTAAAATCAGGACAGTAAATAAAGAGCAACACTAAAAAAAAACAACAACAGAGGAATTATAGACAAGAAACAAACAAACACCTCCCAACAAAGGATTCCCCCAGGCAGGAAGCAGCCAGACTTTGAAGCTGCAAGGCCATTCCATTCTAATCAAGGTGGCCAATTTACAACATTCACATTTGCCTCAGGTAGACAAGTGTTCTTTCTCCCACCCTGGACATTCCACAGATATATAAAAAAAACCCAATTGCCTAGTTCCCAACAGAACTCGCAACCTCTGAGGATGCCTACTATAGATGTGAGCCAAACGTCAGGAGAGAATGCTTCTAGAACATGGTCATACGGTCCAGAAAACTCACAGCAACCCAATCAGTCATCTTACCAAAAGTCAGAAAGTCAAAGTTCAAATCCTCCTCTGAGAAGATTCCTTTTGAGACGACTTATATTACCTCCCCTCCCATACATATATTGTACCACACTCTCAGAAAGACCTCAGAACAACCATAGCTAAAGAGATGGTTACGAAAGAAGTCTCCCGCCCACTCCTGCGTCCTTCCGGTGTCGCTTCGCAAAGCAGACTGGGAATGGTAGTTTAAGCCACGCGTTTTTAAGAAGGAGTAAACTAACGACAAAACTACAACTCCCAGAATGCACCGCCCTGCCCGCCCCTCCTCCTGTGTGTTTTCGGGAACCTCATGGTTCTTTCTCTTGTGGGTCGCGGAGAGTTTTAAGGATATAACCGTAATTGCATTGGAATGTTTCTGTGCTCACAACAGGCGATCTAATCGTGTTTATTTTAAAACGCTAAACATAATAAAAGTAGCTGGATTTGGATGGAGAAGTTGAATGAGAGAACCCGGAAAAAACTTTCATGACAAGCAGCGTTTTAAAGGTATGGTTCCACCCCTCCTCTAAATCAAGATTGTTGGGTTGCTGTGATTTTTCCGGGCTGTATGGCCATGTTCCAGAAGCATTCTCGCCTGACGTTTCGCCTACACCTATGGCAGGCATCTTCAGAGGTTGTGAGATTTGTTGGAAACTAGACAAGTGGGGTTTATACGGTATATCTGTGGAAGGTCCTGGATGGGAGAAAGAACTCTTGTCTGCTTGGAGGCAAGTAGGGATGAAAGTTGCAATTAATCACATTGATTCTCACAGGCAGGAAGCAGCCAGGCCTCGAAGCTGCAAGGCTTTTCAATGCTAATCAAGCTGGCTAATTGCAACATTAACAGTTGCCTCGAGCAGACAAGAGTTCTTTCTCCCACCCTGGACATTCCACAGATATATAAACCCCACTTGCCACTGACAAGATAGGTTCTGAAGGTTTGTTCTTAAGCTGGATTAGTATGTAAGTCAGAACAGGTTCTTTTTTAAAGTGTAACCTCAGCCAAACATATCTATATATATAAAAGGGTAATGAAATTTTGGCCTAGGACAAAACAACAAAACTACACATCCCAGAAACACTAAACTTGGCAGCACAACCCCTCATCCATGCCTCTATGTTCATACAACAAAAAGAAAAGAAAAATAAAGTCCTAATTAGAGGGAGAGGAATAATTGTTTTTATCCAATTGCTACCAGTTAGAAGGCTAAGCTCCGCCCACGTGGTCTCCTAGCAACCCACTCAGCCCAGGGGATAGGCAGAGTTAGGCCTCACTTAGGCCTCTTCCACACTGCCTATAAGATACAGATTATCTGATTTTAACTGGATTATATGGCAGTGTAGACTCAAGGCCCTTCCACACAGCTATATAACCCATTTATAATGGACTTAATGTAAGGTAAAACCTTTACCCTTTACTTTAACTACCACCAATTCCAATACTTTATTTCCCATACCACCATACTTCGCCACAGCAACGCATAGCTGGGCACAGCTAGTACAATATATATTAGCTTTGGATAGCATAGGTAAGGTAAAGGTTTTCCCCTGACGTTAAGTCCAGTTGTGACTGACTCTGGGGGTTGGTGCTCATCTCCATTTCTAAGCCAAAGAGCCAGCGTTGTCCGTAGACACCTCCAAGGTCATGTGGCCGGCATGACTGCATGGAGCGCCGTTACCTTTCTGCCGGAGCGGTACCTATTGATCTACTCACATTGGCATGTTTTCGAACTGCTAGGTTGGCAGGAGCTGGGGCTAACAGCGGGCGCTCATTCTGCTCCCGGGATTTGAACCTGGGACCTTTCGGTCTGCAAGTTCAGCAGCTCAGCGCTTTAACACACTTCGCCACCACCAGGGGATAGCATAGAGAAGTGTTAACATCCTAGTGGTGTTTTCCTGTCTGTGTCCCTGTTCAGAAAATTTCACCTCACTTTCTGTTCCTGAGATCACTAGATTTTGAAAGAATTGGCTTGCTGTGGAACCTAGATTGGGGAGAAAGCTTCAGTGGAGGCTCCCTTTCCCCATGATAACTCTTTCAGGAGTGAATTCCTTTCCAAGGGGCAGATTTCTCTCATTTCCTGTTGTCTCACCCCCATTCTTAACTATGAGTCATTTGTAAGTCAGATGTTTGTAACTTAGGCTCTTCATTTGTAGGCTAATTAATATCAAGGAATCTGTCTCATTGCAAGAGTGTATTAGAAAAGAGCATTTAGATATTACTAGCTGTGCCCTGCCACACGTTGCTGTGGCAAAGTATGGTGGTATGGGAAATAAAGTATTGATGAATTGGTGGTAGTTAAGGTAAAGGATAAAAGTTTTCCCCTGACATTGTCCATTATAAATGGGTTATATAGCTGTGTGGAAGGGTCTTGAGTCTACACTGCCATATAATCCAGTTAAAATCAGATAATCTGTATTTTATAGGCAGTGTGGAAGAGGCCTAAGTGAGGCCTAACTCTGCCTGTCTCCTGGGCTGTGTGGGTTGCTAGGAGACCAAGTGGGCGGAGCTTAGCCTTCTAACTGGCAGCAATTGGATAAAAACAATTATTCCTCTACTTCTAATTAGGACTTTATTTTTCTTTTCTTTTTGTTGTATGAACCTAGAGGCATGGATGAGGGGTTGTGCTGTCAATTTTCTAGATTGTGGGGTGTTTAGTTTTGCTGTTTTGTTGGTCACCAGGATTTCATAACTCTTTTATATATATAGATTGTTTATGCACAGATCAAGAGATCTGGGTACATTTTTTGGGGGAGGGTCTGAATTCCTATTTTCGAAACACACTACTATTTCCCCATCTTTCATTAGCAGCTGAAGCAATCCAAATAGATCTGAATGTAACATGTATGTCAAAGTCTCTTTGTCTCCAGCAAACACTTTGTAACATACATTATGCTTCTTTCTAGTCAGGCATCTTACCACTTGAGTTTATATAAATCCGTTTATATAAGGTGTTTTGCTACCACAGGCTAACATAGCTACCCCTCTGGTATATTAAATAACGAAGTATGTTAAAATCTTGCCTTTTGTTTCATTTTCTTTGCAGGTGTCTTTGTTGAAATGCAGTTCATTGAAAGGTTTTCTCTTCCATATCTGAGGAATAGCATTTTACCCAAGAGGTTCCAAAGTAAGGGACGGCCAACGGCTCCCCTTGGGTCACGGATTTTGTTGGATCCAGACAAAGTTTTTGATCATAACATGTGGTAAGATGTTTACTAGAGCATAATCTATTTCACTATTAATGTAGATAGGTAAAGGTAAAGGTTTCCCCTGACGTTAAGTCCAGTCGTGACCGACTCTGGGGGTTAATGTAGATACAGTAGAGTCTCACTTATCCACCATAAACGGGCCGGCAGAACGTTGGATAAACGAATATGTTGGATAATAAAGAGGGATTAAGGAAAAGCCTATTAAACATCAAATTAGGTTATGATTTTACAAATTAAGCACCAAAACATCATGTTATACAACAAATTTGACAGAAAAAGTAGTTCAATACACAGTAATGCTATGTAGTAATTACTGTATTTACGAATTTAGCACCAAAATATCACGATGTATTGAAAACATTGACGACAAAAATGTGTTGCATAATCCAGGATGTTGGATAAGTGAGTGTTGGATAAGTGAGACTCTACTGTAAGAGTGCTTTAATGAAGCTTCATAGTTAAGCAACTGAATACAGGCTATAGCCAAAAGAAAATTATGTAAGAATGGCTACAATGAAAGGGAAAATCACAAAGTTTAAGAATTCTTACAAGGAATGTTAAAATGCAATATTCTAATGTGTAAAACACAGTATTTAAAACAAAAATATGGTATACTAAAATAGTGCGTACAAATATAGTTACTGAATCCACACTTATAAAAACATTTAATCTACATTATTCACAGAAGCAAGTCTGAGTAAGACTGCTTTCACTCCAAAACTAGATTCATTAACCTGTGGGTCCCCAGATGTTTTGGTCTTCAACTCCCAGGAATCCTAACAGCTGTAAACTGGCTGGGATTTCTGGGAGTTGTAGGCCAAAACACCTGGGGACCCACAGGTTGAGAACCATTGCATTAACTAGAACCAACTTAACTGAACTGCCCAGCAAGTTTATACAAATTTTCCCTATCCATTAAATAAGCTACAGGTTTTGAATAGCATATTAAGTATTTTTCTCATGGATTTTCTTACAGTTTATAATATGGCACATAATGTATGGTGTTCTCAACTACTTGACTTCCACAGATACAAAGCCATTCTTTTTTGGGTATACAGTAGAGTCTCACTTATCCAACGTAAACGGGCCGGCGGAACGTTGGATAAGCGAATATGTTGGATAATAAGGAGAGATTAAGGAAAAGCCTATTAAACATCAAATTAGGTTATGATTTTACAAATTAAGCACCAAAACATCATGTTATACAACAAATTTGACAGAAAAAGTAGTTCAATACTCAGTAATGTTATGTTGTAATTAATGTATTTATTTATTTATTTATTTATTTATTTGCGACATTTATATACCGCCCTTCTCACCCCGAAGGGGACTCAGGGCGGTTTACAAGTATATATACATACAATATATTATATTATACAACTATATCGCAATATTATTAGTAATATTGCATGTAATATAAATATACAATTATAATAGTCAATTATAATTATTATTACATTGTATTACATCATAATATTATTATTAATATTACATGTATATACAATGTATTATAATATTAGTATAGTATGAATCTATTTATGAATCTAGCACCACAATATCACGATGTATTGAAAACATTGACTACAAAAATGTGTTGGATAATCCAGAACGTTGGATAAGCGAGTGTTGGATAAGTGAGACTCTACTGTATTTATATCTATAGCCTCCATAAAGTTGGTCTTCATTGCTTGTGAAGGTGACACAGTTAATGTACTATAAAGATAAAATTTGATGATCTCAATGAAATATTTCACTCCCAATATCATAGTTAAAAAAAACATGCAAAACATCTAGCTAACCCAATTAATGTCATCTAGGCAGCTTGCAAAAAAAAATAAATCTAAATCCAGCCAAAATCTTATTAACAATAGTTAAAAAGTAATTAAACAGACAATTCAATTTAAAAAGCACATAAAATACATTTTATTGGCGTTGTTAGTCGTCAAATGGTTTCCAACTTAAAAGTACAATTCAACAGTCAAACTACCAATTTGCGTCATAATGGTAAGCACCAAAGACTTACTTAAATAAAAAGATCTTTACCTACCAGAGGAAAGGCAACAGACAGGGAACCAACCACATGTTCTCCATTAATTTGTCAGTGGATACTCAACCTGTGTAGGCAAAAAACAACTTCTTCAGGGATGCTTCACATCTTACTAACTGGGTACTTTGGGAAGCGTTTACCTTTCTCCCAGGCTGGGGCTCGAGTAAAATTCATATAGTTAAAAAGTTCATAATCAAGATTAGAACAGTATTAATCTATATATATATCTACATCTATACATATAATAAAAGTGAAAATCTATATATGTGTATGTGGCACAGGAGTCTGCTCACACAGACAGCCCCCAGCCTCCATAAATAGGCTATAATTCTCAGTGCTGAGGAGCCACCAAGTCACTCCCTCCCAGGACATTGCAGGTTACAGCGAGCACATCCCAGTGTTCCTTTCTCTCGTCATTTGCATGACCCCACCCACTGCCCCTCTCTCAACCCTTTCCTACTTTTTTCTATGGCACACAGTAAACAGAGGAATTGATCAGCAACTGAACATACTGGGGAGGTTTGGGGAGAAGTCATTTATAGGAGTTGTAGAGACTTGGATGTATAGTTCACTTGCAATCTAAGAGCACTCTGAACCCCACCAATGATGGACCTGGAACTTACTTGGCACACAGACTCAACATGGCCAAATTTGCATACTGGTGGGGTTTGGGGGTCATTGACCTTGACATCCTGGAATAATAGTTCACCCGTATTCAGAGAATACTGAACCCATGTGATGACAGATCTGGACCAAACTTGGCACAGAAATTCAACATGGCCACCTGGGAATATTGGTGATTGACCTTTATCTTTGGGAGTTATAGTTCACGTGTATTCCGTGAACCCTCTGAACCTCACCAATGACAGATCTGGATCAAACTCACTTCCTGAGACCACTGCATGACACGGATGACAGAACTGGACCAAACTTGGCACATATCCCAAATTACACATTTTTCACACTGAAGCAGTTTGGGGGAGTATGGAGCAAGGATTATGGGATTTGCAGTACCTTCACCCGATTCGCCTCCCACAGACCATTGCGACCCCCGCGAATGACACAACTGGACCAAACTTGAAACACAGATGCAATGTGCCCGCTTTAGGTCCTGTGTTGTTTGGAGGAGGATGAGCCATGGACAATGGGATTTGCCATGCCTTCACTCACTTCCTGAGACCACTGTGATTCCCATCACTGATTGATCAAGACCAAACTTGGCACATAGAGCCCCCATTATCCACTGTACATCCTGGTGCAGTTTGGAGGAGGATGGACCATGGACAATGGAACTTGTAATACCTTCACTCACTTCCTCAGAGAACTGCGACTTCCACCAATGATGAATCAGTACCAAACTTGACACACAGAGCCCTCATGCCAACTCTACATTCTGGTGTGGTTTGGAAGAGTTTGGACCATGGATGATGGGACTTGCAGTATCTTCACTCACTTCCTGAGACCACTGCGACTCTCACCAATGTCTGATCAACACCAAACTTGGCACATAGAGCCCCCATGACCCACTACACATTCTGGTGTGGTTTGGAAGAGTTTGGACCATGGATTATGGGACTTTCAGTATCTTCACTCATTCCCAAGATCACTACGACTTCCACCAATGACTGATCAAGACCAAACTTGGCATATAGAGCCCATATGACCTACATCCTGGCACTGTTTGGAGGAAGATGGACCATGGACGATGGGACTTGCATATGGGAGTTGTAGTTCACCCACACCCACTGAACCCAGCTGACATTGGATCTAGACTACACTTGGAACACAGGCAAACAATGCCTTTCTCAAATGACCCGAGCACTGCCGGGTCACCAAGCTAGTAAATAATAAAAATATCACTTCAAAACAGATTGAAAACCATATAGAACCTTAAAAGTCATATTTGTTAAAATCAGTTTCCAAATGTTTGCTGTGGGAAGAGTAACCAAAAGGAAAACAAAAACTGAACCATCTCAACTTTCCCAGGGAGGGAGTTGTAATATGTGGAAGCAGCCATAGAAGAAACCTCCTCCTCTGTTCCCATCAGCCCTACCTCTGAAAGCGGCCAGATAAAGAGGAGTACCTCCTCTGCAGATCTTACAGCTCAAACAGGTTCATGTGAGACACAGATCTTCTCAACTCTTACACATAATGTTAGTAAATCATTGAATACGTTTCAAGGAAGAGAAAAACATATAACAAAATGTATTGCTGGTATTAGTCCAACTTTTGCCCACATATCAGAATTGTTATAAATTGATTCTGTCTTGATTCTAGTGATAGGTGTGTATATAGAGCTACACCATGGATTAGCACAAAGATCAAGGACCCTAAAATAGAGAAGATTTCTCTGCCTTTCTTTTGTTCAGTGCAAAGTTTGTAAACATTAAATGTATTGGATTAGCAGTTCCCAGCATTATTGGCCAATAAGGCCAGTAGTCATGCTATGGGGGAATTTGGAAGCTGAAGTTGAAAGAGTGACTTTGCTATATCCAGGCCTTGAGGCTGTAACCACTCTTAAAGAGTGTAGTTGACGTTGAAATTCATCAGGTAGAGTAGTATTCTCTGTCAGGTTTTAAAAAACAGCATTTCTAAAATGCACAGTTTTTCCATTATGGTGGGGATTCTGCACCCCTAATCTCTTATAGAGGGCCCACTGTATATCACTTTGTCACTTTATTCTGCTATTTGTCCATCCGGTAATTTCTTGCCATGGGTTGTGAATTTTATCTGGTAGAAGGACTTCGATGGAAACCAAGAGGATGCAATCCTTTTTTTTTTTGAATAATTTTTATTAGTGTTTTCTACATACAATAAAGTAAAACCCGAATGCACATAATAACATAACGGTGAGGGGAGGAATAGGGATTTGGAATAGTAACAGGGTAACAATGAACAAAAACAAAACAAACACAAAGACAACCCAACCACCAACCCAAGGTTAAAATAAAATTGACTTCCATCTTAGCACAGTATCTTGTGAATTTTTTAATTCCAAACTATGTTATAGTTTTTTGACCAGTTCTTTCTAGTGTCTCTAGTTTATGGATTCGTTTTAATATACATATTTCATTATCTTATAGATCTTATCTTATATTGCATTTTAAATAATCACCCTGTATTTTTCTTCCTTCAAATATTTTTTGACCATTTCCCAGTTTGTCTGTTTCATCGGTCTGCCATGATTGTTTTGTAATAAATATGTTAGTTTGTCCATATTCATAATCTCCCAGACTTTGTTTATCCATCCTTTTATCTCCGGCATCCCCTTGTCTTTCCAAGATTTGGCCAAATTCATTCTAGCTGCGGTGGTTAGGTAATTGAATAAGATTTCCTTGTTTCTATCTTTATCTATGTCTAACATCCCCAGGAGGAAGTATTTTGGATTCAGATCAATTCTAATCTGCAACATCTTTTGAATTCTCCAATGTATCTCTTTCCAGTAGGCTTTCACTTTTTTGCATGTCCACCAACAATGAAAGAATGTCCCCACTTCTACTCCACATTTCCAGCATTTATTTGATGCTTTCTTATTAAATTTTGCAAATTTTTGTGGTGTCCAATACCATCTATAAAACATTTTAACCCAGTTTTCTTTCATATCAGTAGCATAGGTAAATTTGAGCCTTATATTCCAACTTTTTTCCCAATCTGCTAATTGTATTGGTTTTCCAAAAAATTTTGCCCATTTTGACATACACTCCTTGATTAGTTCAGTTTCTGTTTCCCATTCTAATAGTTTTTTATAAAGTTTTGATATCGTCTTTCTTTCTGATTTCATGATCATATCCCAATAACCTTCCTTGTCCTCGAATCCTAGTTTTTTATCTTTGTTATAGTATTCTTTTAGCTGGATGTATTGGAACCATCCTATATTTGTGAATTGATTATTCAATTCTTCCTGGCCTTTTACCTGATAGTTATTGTTCACCCTGATTAAAATATCTTTATATCTTGGCCAATTTTCTCTTCCTAATTCTTTTCTTTGACAGGCTTCGAGTGGTGAGATCCATAATGGTGTTTTCAAATGAAATCTCCTTTTGTATTTATCCCAAATTTTCATTAGCGAGGATCGAATAAAGTGATTCCTGAATTTTTTTCTATTAATTTTTTGTCATACCATAGGTATGCATGCCACCCTGATCTTAAATCCGCCCCTTCTAATGTTATAATTTTTGTTTTCTGGAGTGTGGCCCAATCTTTAATCCATGTTAGTCCGCATGCGTCATGGTAGAGCTGTAGATTAGGTAAACCTAATCCCCCTCTTTTTTTCTCATCTGTCAAGTATGTTCTTTTAATTCTGGGTTTCTTCCCCATCCAAATAAATTTGCTCAGGTCCTTATTCCAGTTTTTAAATCTTTGGGTACTTCTTATGATTGGAATATTTTGGAAGAGGAAGATCATTTTTGGTAGTATGGTCATTTTTATTGCTGATATTCTCCTTAATAGTGAAAGTTTAAGATGTTTCCATTTTTCTAGTTCTCTTTTTATTTCTTTCCATTTGGTGTCATAGTTGTTTTCCAGAAGTTGGGAATTTTTAGCCGTTAAATTTATACCTAAATACTTAATATTTTTCCTGATTTGGATACCCGTTTTTTCTGTTAACTCTTTTTGTCTAGAATTCGTCATATTTTTGGTTAGTATCATAGTTTTATCCATGTTTATTTTTAGTCCTGAGATTTCTTCAAATTCTTTAAATTTGGTTAACCATAGTTTCATTGTTTTTATTGGGTCCTCTATTATGCAAATTAAATCATCTGCAAAAGCCCTAATTTTGTAGTTATATTTCCTAATGTTAGTGCCTTTTAGTTGGGGATCTTTTCTGATTGTGTTTAGTAAAATTTCTAGTGAAAAAATAAATAGGAGAGGGGATAAGGGGCAACCCTGTCTGGTTCCTTTCTGAATTTTGAGGCGAGGATGCAATCCTAAGAAGGGTTGAACCATCCGAAGTAGAGAATGCCACAATTAA
The DNA here is from genome assembly GCF_035594765.1 of Anolis carolinensis. Classification (NCBI taxonomy): domain Eukaryota; kingdom Metazoa; phylum Chordata; class Lepidosauria; order Squamata; family Anolidae; genus Anolis; species Anolis carolinensis. Next base: position 210,994,069 of record NC_085841.1, on the reverse strand, counting down.
AAGTTCAAGGGTAATAACACTTCAACATATTTGCATTTGGGTGCAAGTATAATCTTGAGTGATATTGAAGTATGCCAATACACCCTTGAATCCTTGCTAGCATCTGAGGCCAGGCTTAAGACCTACGTGGTTAATTGCTAGCTTCTGTGAATTTATGGAATTGAAACCTAGAGGAATATCTTAAAATTGCTAAGTGTTTTCTGCTTTGTTTTGGCATAATGTTGTGGTGTGGTGCTGGCTTCGGTAATCCTACTCCATCCTGGCAGGCAATTGAGTGCCATTATTTTACTAGAGAGATTTACCTCTTTATCCCACTCAAATCCATCTGTTGTGCTGTGTAATTAAAAGCTCCATGCAGCTTACTTCTGGATGCTGTTTTGGTTGCATTTTGTGGTTCCCTAATACATGCGAGTAATTGGACGTATTACCTGAAAAACAAAATGGACCCTAGCTGCAACCTTCTTTTATCATATTCATATGCCCATCAAGTACATTTCTACATTTCTATTCGGACTGCTTTAGCACACCAGGAGGCCAGATTTTAATAGTTATAAATCTGTGGTGAAACAGCAGTCACGTTGGATAGCTGGCATGGAATATGCCAATGCTCCCTCCATTTTAGCATAATGAATCACTGTTATTCAGGACTCAAAAGGCACCGGCAGATTACAGGCTGGCAGGCTTGCTGCGTGTGTGTGCTCAAAAAGACAAACTACTGTATTAAATGGAAGTGGCCTTGCACTTTCCATCATCACAAGCTAAAGAATGGGCAGAGGGGATGCCTGGAAACACCCCACAGAGAAAGCAACAAAAAGACAACACACCACAGAGACATTCAAATGCTCAAGCGCTACCATGGTCTGTAAGGAAGGGGACATTACTGAGAGCTGTCAGCCTAGGGCCTGCTGGAATGCAGAATGGCTACAACAAAGCAAAAGAATGGAATAGCAGAATGGCAGGAGTTTCAGAGTGCATCAAGGCCTATTTTAAAAACCAAGGCAGAAAATGGAATCTATAATGCCGCTGATTACATGTGGTGTGCTTAAGGGAGGGGGGAAGTATAGAAAAACCTATGGAAGCTTTTAGAAATAAAAAAGCATATTTCTCCTCCTGCAAATTGTTTTTTTCCTTGTTTTTTTCAAGGGACCACATGCAGTGGTCACAGGAAGAAAAAGAAAGAGCCAAGGAAAAGGCCACAGAGAACTCACTCATAAGAATCCCAGCAGAGCTGCAAGGTAAAGCTTGTTCTGAAAAGTGCCTATGACAATACAGCCGTTTTATCTATTTACTTATTAATTTTTGATGCCAGTCTCTGTGTTTTTACTGCACTTTGCATTAATGGTGACAAACAGCACATTTGTTTAGTCTTGGCTTGCAATTTTAACATCTCACTGAGCTCTGTCCTCATGTTTTCATGATCTCTCTGTGATACAAATTGACCTCTGGGATAATTGGGGACTCCACATTGTTGCCATATGAATTTAATCTATAAGTTTTATTTGTATTATTTATTTATTTATTTATTTTATTTACAGTATTTATATTCCGCCCTTCTCACCCCGAAGGGGACTCAGGGCGGATCACATTATACACACATAGGGCAAACATTCAATGCCCATAAACACCTAACAGAGACCGAGACAGACAGACGCAGAGGCAATTTAACCTTCTCCTGAGGGGATGTTCGATTCTGGCCACAGGGGGGAGCAGCTGCTTCATCATCCACTCTGACGGCACTTCCTCATTCCAGGTCGTAAATTAGTTAAACTTGCCTCCCCACTTTTTTTATAAGTGGTACCTTATTTCCTACTTGATAGATGCAACTATCTTTCGGGTTGCTAGGACAGCAACGAGCAGGGGCTATTTTTAATTTTTAATTGACGTGTGCTCACCCCGCCACGGGCTGGCCTTGAACTCATGACCTCATGGTCAGAGTGATTTATTGCAGCTGCTCAACAGCCTGCGCCACAGCCCGGCCCCATTTGTAGTTGATACAAATGTAGTTCATTTGTAGTTGATCTTGCAAGGTATTGTTGCGGATGTAACTTTCCTTAGGATTAATAAATATTTGGGTTGATATAAAAATCTGCAAATTAAAATGATTCAGTTAAAAAAAACTTCATCCATACCTCCAGGCAGTTTCAAACTGATATGCAAATTATTATTGTTATTATTGGGGAGTCAGTTGGAGCAAGAAAACAGTTATAACTTTAGGTAATTGAGAACATGTAAGGGCAAGAGGCCCTTAAACAGATTACACTTTAACAGCCATGGCAGTATCCTGCGAAATCCTGGGATTTACCTTTGAGGGAGGGGCTTGTAAGATTCTCCTCCAGAGAGCTCCATTGCAAAACTACAGGATGAGACGTAAAGATCTCTCACAATTTGAAAGAGTATAAAAAATGAACAAAGCTATTGGGGGGAAAAATTGTATACGTTTCTGAAAAATACATGAAATTGTTTTCTTTTAATGGGTTTTTAAGAACTATTCATTTTGTAAGGACGCAGTTTTAAATTGCCCTGCAGAATTCTTCTCAAATTTCAACTTGATATCCCCAATACCATGCCAGGCTTATGCCTGGAATGCCTTGGCAATTGCTGAGTGGATGCTCTAACTCAGTGATTCTCAACCTATGGGTCCCCAGATGTTTTGGCCTTCAACTTCCAGAAATCCTAACAAGCTGGTAAACTGACTGGGACCCACAGGTTGAGAACCACTACTCTAACTACTTCCACATTTTATAGTGTTCTAACAGTCCTAGGTCTGCCAGGTGATTTTCTTTTCCGTATGGATCCAGTTGCCCGAAGGTTAGAAATTCATAGCAAAATCGTTTTACAATCCGGTACAGATGCATTTCGACCGAGCGCAATGCATGGACGAAATGCTCCCTGCATCATTATCCCATAACAGTTCTGTGCAAGTCCTAATTTTTTGTTTCTTAGATGTGCCCCTGGGATTTTATTTGGAACTGGTCATTGCACTATGGATGACAATAGAAATACTCTGCCACATTTTGAGATGTCTTCTGTGTTCTGGCAACATATGACTCTGCCACCTTGTCAATGATAAACTCTTTCTTGGAGTTTCACCTTGAAACTGAAAACGCAAACTTGGATGACAGTTGTAAAACTATTCTAATTTTAAGGTATCTAGCATGATGTCCTGCTCAGTTGTGGCTGTCACTAACAAACATTATTTTATTGTTAGAGATTTTCATTAGAATCATTTTAATAGAAATTTTAAAAAACATTAAGCAATGCTCTCCTTTTCCTAATAACAATAGGTACAAAAGCTTAGAAATGTAAATGAATACGCCGAGCTTACCAATCACAATTGACAAAGCTGGAGTGAAAAATCCATAAACTTTGATAGAACAGGACTTCACATAGCATATTTTAGGCATATCAGCTTGCTTCATTAGCAAATAGCATGGAGAGCAGAAGGTTTAAAACCAATTGGATTATTGAGTTCCGTGTGATCAACTCTTTATCTTTATAATATTTACATTGCTGTGTGTTTAATGTTTGAGTAGTAATTACTGGTATGTTAAAATGAGTGGAACTGGATTTTTTTTTTCAAACTAGCTTGGGTACCCAGCGTTGCCCGGGTTATTTGAAAAAATCAATTTTTAATGGTCCAAAATGCATAAGGTTGTGGGAACCATCAATGACATCATGCCAGGTTAACCCCCTGAAACTCCATCAATGATTAAAGTTTGTCATGTTGGGCAAGTTTGCTCTCTAGATGCATAATGGGTGGGGTTCAGTGTGCTCTCTGGCTGCAGTGTAAACTACAGCTCCCACCATGGTGGGTTAGTCTCCCTCAATTACATCCTGTAGACTCAGATGGTCTTGGGGGTTCTGTCTGCCAAATTTGGTCCCGGTCTATTGTCGGTGGTGGTCATGGAGTCTCCGGATGTAGGTGAACTACAATTCTCAGAAATGGTCAGTTGCCTCCAAACCCCTTCAGTAGGTTCAGTTAGTCATGGCGGTTCTGTATGCCAAGTTAGGTCAGGTGCATCGTTAATGGGAATCAGAATGCTATTTGATTGTAGGTGAACTATAAATCCCAGTACCTATAACTCCCAGGGGGCCTCTGGTGGCACAGTGTGTTAAAGCGCTGAGCTGCTGAACTTGTTAAAGCACTGAGCTGCTGAACTTCCGGGAGCGGAATGAGTGCCCGCTGTTAGCCCCAGCTCCTGCCAACCTAGCAGTTCGAAAACATGCAAATGTGAGTAGATCAATAGGTACCATTCCAGCGGGAAGGTAACGGCGCTCCATGCAGTCATGCCGGCCACATGACCTTGGAGGTGTCTACGGACAACGCTGGCTCTTCGGCTTAGAAATGGAGATGAGCACCAACCCCCAGAGTCGGTCACGACTGGACTTAACGTCAGGGGAAAACTTTACCTTTACGTTTTATAACTCCCAAATGTGAAGGCCAATTCCCCCCAAAGCCCTCCAGTATTTTTATTGGTTATGGGGGTTCTGTGTGCCGAATGTGGTCCAGGTCCATTGTCAGTGGGGGTCACAGTACTGTGTCTTGATGCAGGGTGAACTACAAATTCCATCATGTTGAGTCAGTCCCCCAAATCCCTCCAGTATGCTTAGTTGTTCAGTTGCTGATCAATTCCGCTCTTTGTGCCATAGTCAGCCAGCAATTTATTATGGTCTATGACCAGAATATATGAAAATGGGCACAGGTGCCCGAAAAGGGGAATCGCAGTTCCCATAAAAGTCAAATAAAATAACAAGTTAAAAACATTTTATAATAAAAACAAATTAAAAGCAGACTATTAGCAGGGTCAGCTAATAGTAAATATAGTAAATATCAATCCACTAAGAGGCTCTGGAGGGGGATAGAGGGAGCATAGGAAAGGGTTAAAGGAGAGGCAGTTGGTGGGGTTATGCAAATGCCACATCAATGGAGAGAGAAACAAACACTGGGAAGTGTCTTTGGTGAAGTGTTGGTGGGCAGTATGGTGTTTGTGGAAGACATTGGCAGGGCTGCTGGACATGTTCATGGCACCCATTATAACCTGCAATGTTCCTTGGAGGGAGGACCATTGGTAGCTCCTCAGCACTGGGAGTTGTAACTGTTTATGGAGGCGGGAGGCTGTCCGTGTAAATGGACAACCGTGGCACATACACACATACAGATTTTCACTTTTATTGTGTGTATAGATTATGTGTATAGATTGGTTATGTTGCTACTGCCAAGAGAGGCAATAGCAATGTATACTGAATTCAGCTCACCGTCCAATTTTGGAAGTAATGGGTTATAATTATCACAGTTACCTATAACCCATTTCTTTAGATAGTAAATTTAGATTGTAAATTGAATTTATTGGTTTCATTTGCCTGTGGTGCAGTGTCCATTGCAAATTACTGTTTTAATGCTTGCTACAGTTAAATTTTATTTGGATAGGACGAGGACTTCACAAAAACTGTAAATAATTAAGAAAATAACCAATTATTAAATGAAATAATATAACACAACAAATCAGCGTTGACAGTGATAAGGAAGACAGCCGCTGGTCTTGCTGGATCCCTTAATTCATTGGAGAATCTTCATATGTGCACATTCTTTTCTCACCTCCACAATGAAGTTAACACATTCATTCAGAGTTTATTTTGCTTATAACCGTTTGCTTGAAATCTAAGGTAGGAATAAGTGAGAACTTGCAAATGATATTCTTCTTAGTATTTCAAAAGAATAATTTAAACATGGTGAGCATTCGCCAGAAATGAAATAAGCTAGGTGCAGGCAGATGCTTATTACTGAATATATTGAACTTGGAGAGCCATTCTTTTCCCCACAAATGACTACATGTTTAAAATGGGAATAGGTGAGCATTGCCAATAATGTTTCCTCCAAAAGCTTCATCGTCTTTCTGCATGTGGCAGCACATTTTGACCTATTTATTGTTAACAATGAGCCAGGCTGAAACTAATGAGCAGGTTATTTTGGGTCCTCGGAAATGATTGTAAAAAGCAATAAATAAAAAACAGTGTTTCCTGACATGTTGCAATATTGCCAAAAAGCAGTATTGTGGGGGTCCCTGCTACAAAAAAAGGAGGGTGAGAAGGAAGAAAACGATAGACATTCAAGCACTTTATGAACATGGTAAGCTGATTCCTTATTAACCAGGAGGAGCCATTGCCTTTCATTTTACAGGAAAGTTGCCATTCTACATGCTACTCGGTTTTGATTTCTCTTCTTTCAGAGAACATTGGAATTGGCAAAGTCGTAACCTAAATGAAACACGGCCATGAATGACAACAAAAAATCGACAGCTATGCCTGATGATGTACATGGAGAAGGCCCCATGGTCAATCCAAAGCATCTCTAGAGAGGACTTTGGAAAAACCTGTGTCGAGGGAAAGGACACCCATCAACTGGATTAGTCTAGATCCAGTGAAATCCCTAGTGTGTTCTGCAAAAATTCCTTAGGCCCCATCTATGTTGCAGTAATGCAGCTTGAAAATGCATTATATAGTCAGTGTAGATTCATATAATAAAGGAAACAACACAGGACTATGGGTTTTCCACATTTATTACTCATGCTGAGAAAGTGGTGGTGGTTTAAAAGTGTAGTTACCTGGGCATTCAATCATAACTTCAAAAACCAGCTGGATTTACTTTTGGGTTCATCCAACTCTAGGAGTGTACAGCGAGTACTCCTGGCTTTATTTTGCCTTAATGGTGTATTTGAGGAGGGAAGAGAGCCAGCTCCGCAGCAAAAGGACCAGTTAGATAACCTTCCGTTCACACTTTGAGGTGTAGGAGACCCAATGATGTCAGGGGAGATAGCCAGACCTTCTGACATCATCTGGCCTGGAAGGGGCCCACCACCCTTAACTGGGTCTGTATTCCCAACAAACATAATGTTACACATAATACCATACAAGGGATTAGTGTAGATCAGTGGTTCCCAAACTTATTTGGCCTACCACCCCCTTTCCAGAAAAAAATATTACTTAGCGCCCCCTGGAAAGGGGGGCGTGACTTAGAGGGGTGGGCGTGGCTCCTGCTCAAGAGGGCGGAGCTGAGTCTCTCCCCTAGCCTAGTTTAAGATGCAGGGCTGGGAGGGGAGGTGGGCGGGGCCACAAATGGGCGGCCAGGACTGGGATGGGCAGAGTTATGAGCTCTGAGGCAGGGCTGAGCTTCTATCCCTGTCTTGCAGCGCCTGCCAGGACACAGGGGGCAGGGCTAGAGGAGGGGGCAGGGCCTCTTCCCAAGTGCCTGATGGGACTGAACCTTTATACCCTGCCCCCGTGTTCTAACAAGCGCCTCAAGGGAGGTATACAGAGGCTCAGCCCTGTCTTGCGCTCTTGGGAAGAGGCCCCGCCCCTAGCCCCACCCTTTAGTCCTAAAAGGCCTCTCAGGAGAGGTATAGAGGCTCAGCTCTGTCTCAGTCTCTTGGAAGGAGGCCCCTCCCCCTTCCCTAGCTCTGCCCTCTGTGTCCCAACAAGCACCTCAGGAGAGGTATAGATTCTCAGCCCTGTCTCAGGCTCTTGGGAAGAAGCCACGTCCACTCCTCTAGCTCTGCCCCCTGTGTATCCTAACAGGCACCTCAGGTGCTCAGCCCTGTCTCCGGCACTTGGGAAGAGGCCCCGCCCCTCCCCTGGCCCCGTCCCGTGTCCTAATAGGTGCCATCACCGCCCCCCTGGATCACTGCAGCACCCACCGGGGGGCAGTAGCGCCCACTTTGGGAATCACTGGTGTAGATTGATATGAAATGATAAACTGCACGTCAGATACCTCCTGTTTCCATATTAAAATGGTTACATCTATGTTTGGTGCAGAGTAGTGCTATAAACATCTAGGACATGGCAGAATATTCCAGAACCATAATACTGCTATTGTATTTTAATATTTGAACTAAACACTGCAATGTCTTAGAAATGAAAGGAGTTCTAGCATAGGACCTATGATAGTATATAAGGCATCAGGCTATATTCTTTATAGGTAGCTACAAAACAATAGTTTATGATTTCCCCCTCTTTGCAGAATGACCCTCGGCTTATCAGCAATCAAATCAAAATTGATTTACAAGTATATGCAGGCAGTCTCTGAGTTACAAATGTCCAACTTACAAATGACTTATAGTTACAAATGAGTGAGGCAACAGAAAGTGAAAGAAATCTACCCCTAGGAAAGGAAATTCACTCCTGAAAGAGTTATTATCATGGGGAAAAGTGGTTCCTTTGAAGTGTTATCACCAGTCCTTGTTTCCACAACAAGCCAAATTTTTCAAAATCCAGTTATCACAGGGACAGAAAGTGAGGTCAAATCTGAACAGGAGCAGAGATAGCAAAACAAACAACACAGGGGTGTTAGCCCTTCCCTATAAGATCCAAAGCGCTCTCTCTCTCTCTCTCTCTCTCTCTCTCTCTCTCTCTCTCTCTATATATATATATATATATATATATATATATATATACAGCTGGAGCTACACTTAAAAAATGAACCTGTTCTGGTAGGTAAAGGTAAAGGTTTCCCCTGACATTAAGTCCAGTCGTGTCCGACTCTGAGGGTTGGTGCTCATCTCCATTTCTAAGCCGAAGAGCCAGTGTTGTCCGTAGACATCTCCAAGGTCATGTGGCTGGCATGACTGCATGGAGCGCTGTTACCTTATCACCGGAGCGGTACCTATTGATCTACTCACATTTGCATGTTTTCGAACTGCTAGGTTGGCAGAAGCTATAGCTAACAGCGGGTGCTCACTCCACTCCCTGGATTTGAACCTGGGACCTTTCGGTCTGCAGGTTCAGCAGCTCAGTGCTTTAACACACTGTGCCACCGGAGGCTCCAGTTCTGACCTGTTCTGACTTACATACAAATTCAATTTAAGAACAATCCTACAGAACTTATCATGTTTGTAACTTTGGGACTGCTTGTACATAACATTGACTACAAAAATGCCTTGGATAATCCAGAACCTTGGATAAGCGAGTCTTGGATAAGTGAGACTCTACTGTATTGGTGGCAGATGAGCAGGGTTGGCGTCAGGGGGAGTGTGGCCTCCCACCCCCTATCCCCTTTTGGTGACGTGCAGCATGGGCCCTGGGTCTGGCTTGTGTATCCCCCCCCATTGGAGAGGGGGAAGGTCCGATGGTTCTCCAGGGGTGCATCTATGTTGGAATCCAGTTTTGTGCCAGTTGGTAACAGCAGCACCCCCTGGAGTGGTTAAAGAGGCATTAGACAGCAGCTGGTTGCCCAATCCTCGGATCCAGGACCCATGCAGGGCTGCCAACCCTGCATTTCTTCTGTAAACAATAAACAATTTGCGACCATTTGTTATCCCAACTCAGCATGCGTCTCATATTTGGGTTGGTTAGCGGGAGGTTATAGTCGCGCATGCCCATGTAAATCAAAAACTGAACAACAACTGAATTGATAAAAATATCTAATTTGTGAAAGGACTGTTTATAGTACAGCATATTAAATTGTGTTTTTTGAACTCGGCACCCAAAAATACATTGGAAGCAACACACACTTTTTTAGAGGAAATGACCGTGAAAGATTTGTGGCAGTGCAGCTTCACACACTTCAGGATGATAATGTTTGTCTAGATCTATTTCAGTCACTATTCAGACCAGAATTGGTTTGATTACCTTGATCAAGAAGACAATCTCTTTCTGTGGCTTCCCCTTGAAAGTCGACGTGCTCCAACTATTCTTAGATTTTGCAGCAGTTAAAGCATTTACAGTAGAGTGTCTCACTTATCCAAGCTAAACGGGCCGGCAGAAGCTTGGATAGGCGAATATCTTGGATAATAAGGAGGGATTAAGGAAAAGCCTATTAAACATCAAATTAGGTTATGATTTTACAAATTAAGCAGCAAAACATCATGTTATACAACAAATTTGACAGAAGAAGTAGTTCAATACGCAGTAATGTTATGTTGTAATTACTGTATTTACGAATTTAGCACCAAAATATCACAATATATTGAAGACATTGACTACAAAAATGGCATGGATAATCCAGAAGCTTGGATAAGCAAGGCTTGGATAAGTGAGACTACTGTATTTCAGAAACATGTGTCTAATAATAGCTGGCTTGTATGCAAATTGATGTATTTATAGGTTAATTGTTATATACTGCTTTGAAATATTTGAATCTAGCTATATGCAAATATTTGCAAGTAAATAAAAATAAATAGATTTTCCCAGCTGGTCAGAAGGCTAGGGATTTGGGAGATTTGTCATCCAAAAGTGTCATTTCTGAGCTTTTCTCTGTCTATAGTCTGTGTGAGGAATCCCTACTGTTACTTTTTTAAGTAATAGAAAAGCCAAACATGAAGGTATATGGATATGAAAAGACCATGAAAGTGACAATCGTAAAGCAATTGTGCACTTTTCATGATTTGCCAAGTCTAGAGAGCAAGATGTTTGAAGAGCTGAACCGTGTAAGAGTCTTTGAATAAGGGAATTGTAGAATAAACATAGCATATCTACTGGTTGTAATTTGTTTGTGATACTATGGTGCAAGTCATGTTAATGATAGGTAATAGAAAAACCAGCTTGGCTGTCTTCATGCTTTCATATTGTTCATGTGAACCCTAGCAGCTTTACAAGAATCATTTGGCTCTTAATTTTGTATAATTGGAAAATATAAAAATTGTTTTAACTTAATCTGAATCTCTATTGTATGAGCAATTTAATTTGTGTTTTAATATATGTAATTTATTCTGGGTTTTTTTAATGCAAGTTCTTTTTTAATTGTGTTGGAAGCTGCCTTAGATCCCCATTGTGGAAGAAAGCCCAGGCATTAATCTGTTCACTAACTCACTAAATCTTTGCTATTAATAATGTTTACGTTTAACCATTTTTCACAGTTTGTTCAGCGGTCCTTGTGTGTGTGTTTTACATTTAGACAAATATGAGAGGGAAGCCAGTAAATACTGGAATCAATTTTACAAGACTCATAAAAACAACTTCTTCAAAGATCGCAACTGGCTGTTCTCGGAATTTCCAGAAATTCTCCCAGAAGGAAAACGTGACCGTGGTACAAAAATGGATTCAACAGCAGAAAGGAACTCTCATTTGACATTGACCAGCATACTTGAAGACAACCGCCTTTGTGAGGATAATTCTCTTGTAAAAGCTTCTTCTGTGCAAGGAAGTAATTTCAGTACTTGCTACAACTACTCTGACGGCAATCACCAAAGTAGCAAGTGCTTTGGAAAAGACTTCCCTGGTAGTGATGCTACTCACAGAATATTAGAGGTACAGTACTTTGAGGCATTTTGAGCCCTGTGGACTACTGAGTCAGGGGCCCAATGCATGCACACTCTTCCTTTCATGTGCACACATTCCTGCATGGAGTTGCCCTTGAGATCTCAAAATGCTGAAATCAAGGATATAAAATTGCAAGGATACAAGAATATTCAAGCCTTTTTTCTCCTTCTCCCCTGCCCCCATTCAGCAATCCTGATCCAATTAACTGTGCCATTCCTCCTCTTTAGTTAGAAATGCTGCTAATGTCAGGAAAACAACCATTTCATCATTGAAATGACAGAGAAGAGGGAAGGCTATAGCCTTTATTCTCATTCTCAGCCCATGGCAATAGTCCTGGTCTAAACTGCTGTATCAGGTACAGTAGAGTTCCAGTTAACCGACTTCCGGTTAACCGACACTCCGTATTATCCAACGTCCCAGGCCCCTTGGGAGGTGCTCATGCACGTTGCTAGGTAGCTTGCTATCTACCTAGCAACGCGCACAGGCACATCCCAAGAGGCAGGGCGGAGAGCAGAGAAGCACCCATGCGCGTTGCTAGTTAGATAGCAAGCTACCTAGCAATGTACACAGGCGCTTCGCTAAGCCGAGTGCTCGCTGCTCTGCCCCTTGGGAGGCGCCTGTGCGCGTTGCTAGGTAGATAGCAAGCTACCTAGCAACGTGCACGGGCGCTTCCCAAGGGGCGAAGCGGTGAGCACTCGGCTTAGGAAGCACCCCTGAGCGTTGTTAGGTAGCTTGTTATCTACCTAGCAACGCGCACGGGCACCTTCCAAGAGGCGGAGCAGAAGCGCTCCTGCACGTTGCTAGGTAGCTTGCTATCTACCTAGCAACGTGCACGGGACACTTCCTTCAACCGGCTTGCTGGATAATAGGGCTTCCCTATTATCCGTCAGATCCAGTTATTCGACATTCGGCCCGCCCGTTTATGTCGAATAACCGGAATTCTACTGTACATTGTTTTTCTTGCTGATGGCTAATTGGCTGAACTGCAAGAAAAAGTGGTTTGGGCTTCTTTCGACATGTAGTCCTTTTGTTGTCCATATGTTCATTAATTATGGGTTTAGATCTCTATTCTTGGGTTTCCATGGTAGAGTGATGCCCCATCTAAAATCCAGATTATCTGCTTTGAACAGGATTATATGGCAGTGTAGACTCATATAATCCAGTTCAAAGCAGATATTGTGGATTATCTGCTTTGATAATCTGGATTATATGGCAGTGTAGAAGGGGCCTGAGTTGAGCTACAGATACATACAGATTTGTAGTTAAAATCCTAAATTTTTAGTTTGAATGTCACAATTTACAAACACATACTCTCTTCTTAACTAAGTTCTTTCTTAAAAAATGAAATTAAATATTTCATATCTTTTCCAAGGCCTTTCTGAATATCTTACGCAATAGTATTTCCCTTCTGACTAAAAACTTAGAACCAAGTGAAATATTCACATTTTAGTGAATTTTACTTCATGTAAAATGTATGTTTGCTATAGCTTAATTATTCTCTGTGACGACTAAGAGTGGGTTGTGGCTTTTGTATGCCATTTTTGTATGCATATGCAACTCAGTACATTGAGGGAAACAACGAAGCATCAGTAATGTTAGAGCTATTGCCTTTGTGTAGCCATATTTTATCCTGGTAAAGTAACACCTTGGCGTACTGTCAGATGGATTGAAGTCCTTTCCCCTAAGATACAGCTGTTAGGTGGAAAAGGCTTGCAGAAATATCCCTTGAGAATTTTATAAATATCCTCTTTAATCTACTTCCAAGATTTGAGAATAACTGGAGGAAAAAAATAGGCATTTAAAAGTGTTTTTTTCTTTATATTTTAACTCCCAGGTTGGCTGTGGTGCTGGAAACAGTGTTGTTCCTATTTTGAAAGCTGTTTGGTAAGCTGTTTTACCCTGCTCAGAGCAAAAGTCATCTGATAAATTAATGATGTGGGAACAGTTTGGTTTGCTGTTTTCTGTGCTTGAAAGTTTCACTTTATATGAGGAATGGGAATCATGCCAATGTTTTTAGACTCCAGCTCCCCAAATTCCTCATTATTGGCTATGTTGGCTAGGACTGATGAGGCATTATACTCCGAAGGGACACACAATTTCCATACAACCTGTAAGTGATAGTAGTGTGCTCCTAAAGAGCTTTATTGACTCATATAGTCCTGTGGCTCATCCATAGGAGCTGTATTTATTTATGTTGGTGATTATGGATTAACCAGGAGCCCCTGGTGGCACAGTGGGTTAAACCCTTGTGCCGTCAGAACTGATGACTTGAAGTGATGACTTGAAGAACTGATGACATGACCTTTAGGTTGCTGACCTAAAGGTTGCCAGTTCAAATCCAACCCGGGGAGAATGTGGATGAGCTCCTTCTCTCAGCTCCAGCTCCATGTGGGGACATGAGAGAAGCCTCCCACAATGATGGTAAAAACATCTGGGTGTCCCCTGGACAGCATCCTTGCAAACAGCTTGTTCTCTCACACCAGAAGCCACTTGCAATTTCTCAAGTCGCTCCTGACACACACACAAAAAATGATTAACCAGACACAATTTTGCTAAACAAGTCAGTTGCTAACGAGGATGCAGTCTGTCACATGTTCTTGATCAAACATAGGAGTGTTACGGGTTAAATCTCCACAGCATTCACTCTGATTTGCCCCAGCCAGCATAATCAATGGCCAAAAATGATGGGAGCTGTGGTTGACAGGTTGTAGATCTAACCATAAATCCCCCTGCAGAAAACTAGGCAAATCATATTTGTCTTGTTTTCTTCTGTTCCTTTAATTGACTTCTGCTTCAGGGTGGACATTTAAGGAAATAGGTAAATGTCATAGTTTGATTTGAAGGTAAAGGTAAAGGTTTCCCCTGACATTAAGTCCAGACTCTGAGGGTTGGTGCTCATCTCCATTTCTAAGCCGAAGAGCCGGCATTGTCTGTAGACAGCTCCAGGGTCATGTGGCTGGAATGACTGCTTGGAGCAGCACTACCTTCCCGCCTGAGTGGTTCCTATTGATCTACTCACATTTGCATGTTTTCAAACTACTAGGTTGACTGAAGCTTGAGCTAACAGCGGGAACTCACCTGCTCCTCGGATTCGAACCACTGACCTTTTGGTCAGCAAGTTCAGCAGCTCAGTGGTTTAACCTGCTGTGTCACCGGAGGCTCCAGTTTGATCTGAAGCATAACGACAATTGTTTTCAGAATTGCATAGTTCATAAACTAACAACAAACTGACTTCTCATTATGATTTATAGCTAGCTAACAAACTATGGTTGCAGGGATTACTTAGGATAAAAACAAAATCAGAATTGAACAAACTACATACTGATTTACTGTGATATATTGGATCTTTTGACCCAAATCGGGATTTTAATATTATTGTGTATATTGACTTTTATGATTGTTTTTAATCATATTGAAGTTTTACTGCTCGGTTTAATGTTTTATCTGACTTGTGCTGTCGTGTCTGGGCATGGCCCCATGTAAGCCACCCCGAGTCCCTCCGGGGAGATGGGGCGGGATATAAGAATAAAATTATTATTATTATTATATATGAACTCAGCATTGTACAGTAGAGTCTTGCTTATCCGACTTAAACTGGCAGGCAGAATGTCGGATAAGTGAAACTGTTGGATAATAGGGAGGATGGCCGAAGAAGGAGCCTCTTTCCCTGTAGCTGAGGAAGATGTTCCTCCTCGTCCTCTCACTCGGCAGGCTGGCTGTTGAGGGAGAGGAAGAGGAGGAGGAAGAGGACAAGCGGCAGAGGCAGTGCAGCCCCCAACCAAGGGAGGGAGGGAAAGAGCCCACCTGCCTGGCTGAGACCTTCCTCCTTCCCCCCCCCCCCCGACCAAAGGTGCCCCTGGCCCTCGAGACCCTGTCCCTTTCACCTCCGGTGCCCTTGGGCCTCGGGCCCACCCGCTCACCTCTTTCGAGACCAGCTGGTTCTCGCTGGGCACCATGGCCCATGGCGCAGGCAGGCCAGGAGACGGAGAGAGGGAGAGCTCATGGGAGTCGGTGTCATCAGCAGCAGCAACAGCCCAAGGAGCTGCCTGAGCAGGAAAGAGGCACGGATGGGAGGAGAAAAGGTGACCGCAGAGGGCTCGAAGAAGGGAGCATGCTTCCCTTGTTCTCGGTGGCGGCCTCCCTTATCCTTCTCCTTGGCTGTCACCTGCCCTTCCTCGCTTGCTGGCCCACTCACCAGGCCGGGTCCCGGCAGCAAGAGCAGAACTGGGACCCAGCCCGGTGAGTGAGTGAGTGAGTGGGTGAGCAAGCCAGGACAGGCAGGTGTCGGATAATATGGTGTGTCGAATTAGTGGAAGTCAGATAAGCGGAAGTCAGATAAGCTGGACTTTTATCTCTCTAGAACTGAGTGACACATTCAACAGTAAGTGATCAAGTTATAATAAACAAAACAATACCCATATGAACACTTTGTAGTTCTGTTTACTTCCAAGTATTTTCACTCCAAATTAACAATTCTTCTTGGTTTTGCTGATTTTTTAAATTATTATTTTATTTCTTACTCGCCTCTCCTCGTGGCTCAAGGCAAGTTACAGAATAATTAAATTAACTGAGTGAACAGGAAAGCATTTCAATATATATTACTCATTTTTCATTGGAGTAAATGCTTTGCTTTGCTTTGTATTTTTTTTCTTTCTGCCCAACTACCCTGTTTCCCCTAAAATAAGACATCCCCAGAAAATAAGACCTAGTAGAAGTTTTGCTGAATTGCTAAATATAAGGCCTCCCCCGAAAGTAAGACCTAGCAAAGGTTTTGTTTGGAAGCATGCCCGCCGAACAGAACACCAGAGCATGCAGGATTGGTAAATGTACGTACCATAGAGTGTTGTACATGGACAAGAAATCCTTGATAGGATTCACAGTTTGTCTAGTTATGCAGGTTTGTGATGACAACTACTGTACAGTATATAATAAATGTTCATTTTTTTTGTTCAACAATAAATGTGAATTCTTTTTTATGGAAAAATAAGACATCCCCTGAAAATAAGACCTAGAGCATCTTTGGAAGCAAAATTTAATATAAGACACTGTCTTATTTTCGGGGAAACACGGTAGTATTCTTGGCACTTATGAATACAACTATATATATATTCAGACCCAAAGGTCCCAGATTAAAACCCCGGAAGCGGTGTGAGCGGCTGCTGTTAGCTCCAGCTTCTGCCAACCTAGCAGTTCGAACACATGCCAATGTGAGTAGATCAATAGGTACCGCTCCGGCAGAAAGGTAACGGCGCTCCATGCAGTCATGCCGGCCACATGACCTTGGAGGTGTCTACGGACAACGCCAGCTCTTCAGCTTAGAAATGGAGGTGAGCACCAATCCCCAGAGTCGGTCACAATTGGACTTAACGTCAGGGGAAACCTTTACCTTTATATATATATATTAAAAGTGTAAGAGATACTGTGGAACTGCCTTTATAGTAGTTATAGGCTGGAGATGACAGGGGAGCAATTGTCATACCAAAGCCAACCAAAATTATAATGACAAATCAAAATGATAACATTTGCAGTGGTGCTCTCTGAGAGTCCACCTTTTATTGTACTAAAATTCAAAATTATCTTCTGCCAGTGTCCTGCTTAATGGAAGTTTACCATTCAGGGAAAAGTACAATTGACAACTCCTTCTGGAATGGTAAAAATACAATGCAGGTATAGTTCTATGACAGATCGGACATAATATAGAAGGTGCCAAAATGTTTTTATTTCCAAAACTAGGATATTTCCCACTTCAGCCCTTCTCCTGCATTCAGCATGTTTTCATCCTCCCCTACCCCCTTTTTCCCACTTTCTCTAAGAGCTGATTTACTTAATGGGTCATACTTAAAAACATAGTGTGTTTCTTGACAAAATCAGTTGGGAAAATTAAAATTCATTTTCTCCCCAGCCACATTCCTGGAGTCTTTTTGTATTGTTGTGATTTTGCCTCAGGAGCAGTGGAACTGATCAAGGTATTTCATATGTAATATTCATTCTAGAGCACAGATTACATCTCAAAACTCTTGATTTCAGCAAAATAGACTCCTTCAAGAGAGAGTTCCAGGGTTACTGCTGTTTAGAATTAATTTCTTTTTCTCTTTTTCACTTCACAATTACATCATGGTTGTGAAGTGAAAAAACAAGTAATGTGCATTGAGTATATTGATGCAGTCACACTTCCTAAGCAGGCACATATTTAGAATCAAAGCTACTACTCTGCATCTCTCTGCCCAGAGAATTGTGACTTTTGGCTGTGAAGTTAATGCCTTCTTAGTCTTGGCACCAGTCATCAAGAGTGGCCTCTTGTTGGGTCATTAACTACTGCTTGGCCCAAAGGTTGCTTTTACTTGAGTTTTTCAAGGCATAATGTTTATGTACCATGTGGCCTCTTTTCTAGTAATGGTTAACACTATTTTGCACAATTTACTGAATGGAGCAGTAAAGATCTTTCAGGAGGGTATTACTCCAGGATGCAGGTGGCAGATTAGCAAACTGACCCCTGTAATGTACATGATACTCTGCAAATTAATCTGAGAATGGAGGTCCCTCTGTAAGATGCTTTAGTATAGTCAGTGCATTGATCCATGTAGCGCACCATTATTTGCCCAAAACTCTAGTGTATGCCGAGGGTCTGTCATAATTAGAACTCAGAAATTATAATGTAGGACACCAGATTTGCAATGCTCGGTTATGTTTTACTTTGTATGTAGTGTTCATAATTTTAAAATTAAAAATAAGAAAAAAGTATATTTTACAAAATTAAATGACTGGGTGGAGTGAGGTTTAATTTAAGCATGTCTGTTTTTAGGAAATATTCTAACTGATTTAAATCTCTCTTTTGTTCTTTCAATGACAATCATAACAGTCACACTCATCCTTTCATTCCTCCCATTGTCTTGCCTTTGTTCATGACCTGTGTGATGAGGGATCCCCCTATCCCTTCCCGGATGAGAGCCTGGACATCATTCTCCTTGTCTTTGTCCTCTCTTCTATTCATCCTGACAGGTGAGTGAAGGCTGAAATGGCATGAAGGGAAGGGGCCATAGCAAATACGGTACACCGTCTCTCTGTCATGAGTAGATTTCGTGGCTAACTGTGAGAGAAAATGAACAGTCTTATGTTCTCTTCCTTAAAAGAGTGTCTTCCACTTCTCTTCTGTTCATAATGTGAGCAGGTCAGTTTAGTGTGAATCATAGAATCATAGAATAGTAGAGTTGGAAGAGACCTCATGGGCCATCCAGTTCAACCCCCCGCCAAGAAGCAAGAAATTGCATTCAAAGCACCCCCGACAGATGGCCATCCAGCCTCTGCTTAAAAGCCTCCAAAGAAGGAGCCTCCACCACACTCCGGGGCAGAGAGTTCCACTGCTGAACAGCTCCCACAGTGAGGAAGTTCTTCCTGATGTTCAGGTGGAATCTCCTTTCCTGTAGTTTGAAGCCATTGTTCCGCGTCCTAGTCTCCAGGGCAGCAGCAAACAAGCTTGCTCCCTCCTCCCTATGACTTCCCCTCACATATTTGTACATGGCTATCATGTCTCCTCTCGGCCTTCTCTTTTGCAGGCTAAACATGCCCAGCAGTTTCAGCCGCTCCTCATAGGGCTTGTTCTCCAGACCTTTGATCATTTTAGTTGCCCTCCTCTGGACACATTCCAGCTTGTCAACATCTCCCTTCAACTACAGTGCCCAGAATTGGACACAGTGTGATTCCAGGTGTGGTCTGACCAAGGCAGAATCGAGGGGTAGCATGACTTCCCTGGATCTAGACACTATACTCCTATTGATGCAGGCCAAAATCCTGTTGGCTTTCTTAGCAGCCGCATCACATCGCTGGCTCATGTTTAACTTGTTGTTCACGAAGACTCCAAGGTCTTTTTCACGCATACTGCTGTCGAGCCAGGCGTCCCCCATTCTGTATCTTTGCATTCCATTTTTTCTGCCGAAGTGAAGTATCTTGTGTCTTTAAGCAGCCTTCTCCTTCTTGTGGCTCAGTTAGAAAGTTCCTTTTTTAAAATAACCTGTTCCTTGTTACTTTTTACAAAATCTATTGCATAGAGTTAACTAATTGCATTGAGTTAACATTACTAGTTAGTACTTGTTGTTAGAAGAGTCATTTGTTATCTTTTTAATAACACACTGTAATGGAAAAACCTAATTATACCCCCCCCCCATTTTGGCGCCCAACCCCCCCCCCCCCCCCCCACACACACACACAAACCAGAGGCTGCGGCGGCTGTGGCCACGGCTGCTGCAGCAGCTGCTGTGGCATCAACGGTGCCGGTGCATGCTCTCACGCCACCCGGAAGGCGGACCCAGGAGAGCGTACGCCCTGCGTGCTGACGCACGCTCTCCTGGGCCCGCCTTCTGGGCGACATGAGGGTGTGCACATCACCTGGAAGGCTGGCCCAGGAGAGCGTGCGTCGGCATGCAGGGCGAGCGGGCATACGCTTTCCTGGGCCCGCCTTCCAGGTGACGTGAGAGCATGCACGTCACCCGGAAGGCGGGCCCAGGACAGCGTACGCCTGCCCACCCTACATGCCTATGCACGATCTCCTGGGCCTGCCTTCCAGGTGACATGAAAGCATGCCCAAGACAATGTATGTCCACCTGCCCTGCGTACCGATACCTACTTTGCCTCCCTTTTGGACCTCCTCTGCCCCCACCGATGACGGATCTGAACCAAACTGGGCATACAGACCCAACGTGGCCAATTGTGAATTGACCTTGGCATATGGGAGTTGTTGTTCACCCACATTCAAAGAATACTGCACTCAGCTGACCCAGACACAGCATGGCCAACTGCGAATACTGGTGGGATTTGGAGAGGATTGACCTACGATTTTGGGAGTTGTAGTTCACCTACATCCTTATGCATTTTTTGCTTGGGTCATTAATAAAAAACCAAAAGGAAAGACTTACTTCTTTTCTAATAAATAGCGTGACAAATTACCTAAGCTGCTTCTGCTGCTCCTCCTCCTCTTGATGCTGCTGGGTCACTCTCAGTCCCACGTCATGCGGGCACTTTCCCCCTGCTTGGAGGGACTCACTGGTGTGAGCCTCCCTACAGCTTTGCACACTCTTCCTCGCCCACGTATATGCACCACCCTGCCATGCGCTGAGCACGCCTACTCCCCCCCCTCCCCCCCGTTTCTGAGAATTCCCTTGGAGTCTCAGAACAGCCCTGAGAGGCTGGCCAATCACACCAGGAGGACAGCTTTTGGTGGGAGGATTCACCGTATGTTTCCAAAAACTCAGAGGTCAAGCATAGAGATCTTCAGTCTTCTCTGCCAAAGAGATTCCGAAGACCATCAGAAATATGTGTTTTCTGATAGTCTTTGGCGCCCCTTCTGACACCCCTCTTGTGACCCTCCCCCAGGGTTCCCGACCCCCAGGTTGAGAAACGCTGTGTTACAGGCAGACCACTTGCAGTCCCACAGTGGGATTCAAAAATAAGGTGCAAACTACTGCTTTGTATTTTTTCATAGGATGAATAGGACACTGTTCTCTTTCCACAGGACCCAAAGAATTATAAGCAGGCTGGCTAGATTATTGAAACCTGGTGGGATGATGCTGTTTCGGGACTATGGAAGATACGATGCTTCTCAGCTTCGTTTTAAGAAAGGTATGTGCAGGGAGATAGTCTTTCTTTGCTTGTGATTCATTAGTGAAAATGACATCACCTTTTCTCTTGTTTCCTCCCACTCTAGGATGCTGCCTGTCAGAGAATTTCTATGTAAGAGGTGATGGCACAAGAGCTTATTTCTTCACAAAAGGTATTGGGGTCAGCGCTGCAGTAGGATGTTGTCAGTTTGCCTGCAGCAGGAAAGTGGCTTCATGAACTTTGATCTAGAAGTTAATGTGAGAAAAAAGATTTATTTTGCCCATACGTTGTTGTTGTTGTTGTTGTTGTTGTTATTGTTGTGTGCATTCAGTCATTTCTGACATTGTGATTCTTAAGAGGAACCTGTCACAGGGTTGTCTTCACAAGATTTGTTTACAAGGACTTCACCTTTTTCTCGTCGGAGGCTGAGAGTATGTGCCATGCCCACAGTTTCCATGGCCAAACAGGAATTCGAGTCCTGGTTGCCATAATTGAAGTCCAGTACTAAAACCTACACCATACTGGCTATAAACTAAGTTGTTTCTACTTCGTGGCCAAACCAAAGTGATGTTTGGAAATGTTATTTTTCCAGGTTACAGTTCTACTGGCTATACTGGCTGTGGGATTCTGGGAGCTGTTAATTTTGCCATGCTTTGGATCAAAACCCTCATGACTGGATCTAATAACTAAACTCACATAATTGAATGTAATAATTAAGCTCTAATACAGGGGTCTCCAAACTTCTATAAAATAAAGATGTGCTCCGACCCCCCAACAGTCCCTCAGATTGTTTGACGGGGGACAAATTATAATTTGAAAAAAACACACACTCCCACTGCACATATCTTATTTGTAGTGCAAAAAAAAATTGAAAAAACAATATAATATTTAAAATGAGGAACAATTTTAATCAATGTGAACTTACCAGTATTTCAATGGGAAATGTGGACCTGCTTTTGGCTGATGAGATAGTCAAGTTAATTAGGATTGTTGCTATTGTGTGCCTTCAAATCGTTTCAGACATAGGACAACCCTAAATCTAAAGTTTAGGGCGGGCTCTAGTGTTTACATCTCACAATCTTAACAATTGTATCTCCTAAAGTAATCCTTCTTGGAAAATAGTAACCAGGAAATCGACAATTGTGAATCAAGGATCTAGGAGCAGGGAAAGGTGGCATTTTATTACCATCGTGATTAAAATGAGGTTATCATACATTGAACACATAATGAAATAGCAAGACTCATTGGAAAACTGAGTAATGTTTAATAAAGTGGAAGGTGGTTGAAAAAGAGGAAGATCACATTGCAGGTGGATTTACTCAGCCAAGAAAACCATGGCCCTGAGTTTGCTAGATGGAAAACATGGATCCTGGGAGCAAATTCTGAGCAGGGCTGTTGGTAACAGGATCTCTCGGAGGCATGTCCCTTGGTTGTCATAAATCAGTACCAATTTGACAACACATGGAAATATGTGGGCAGAAAATAGAAATCTAGAGTTTGGGAAAATGATATTTTTGACAATGACTTCCAAAATATGCTATGCTGCCAGCATCACTATACTGGCTAGATTCTGGAAATTTGAGTCCTAGAAAGTAACCTTATTAAAACTTTAGCAAAGCTGTTAATGAAAAGGTTTCATGGAAGCTTCTTTTCATATGGATGCAGGATTCTGGAGACAACTTGGCAGCACATAATAACAGTTGTATCACACAGATTTTGTGATACCAATCAATCTCTTATTCATGTTCAGTATTCATATCCACTTTTGAAGTATGGATGTGTCACATTTTGTTTCCCAGCAGTCCAGAGATGTTTACATAAATCAAGTTCCCAAGTAGAGAGTTCTTTTTATGTGTTCATCAAAACAGAAATGTATCTACGATTCTATGTGTAGTGGGAGTATACTTGTAATGTGCCCTGTTTTCAAGGACTAGGGGTGAGTAGCAGTACTATTAAAACAACACTTGATATAAGTATCGTTTTAAGAGACAAGCAAACAAAATATACGGAAAATAAATCTGTTGCTAAGAGAACTCACAGTTTTTATTCTTGGCCATTAGTGCCTTCTTGCATTATCACGATTTGCATAATCACTTTAACCTGAATAAATGTGAACTGTTTGGGAGAAACAACTTCCTACTTCACAACAACCAAAATTTGAGTCCAAAAACCAAGAGAAAATTAAAAATTAAAACATCACCCCACTGCTACAATCTGTATTTCTCTGCTCTGTTACTGCCCAGCAACTCCTATCTTTGCTCACCATCAGTTTTCCTGGCTTTCACTCATGAGAATTGGTGCTTGTGGTGGACCACTCTTACAGTACACCAAAATGGCATGGATTTTACATACAGGCCTTTCCCCAATTGGTGGGCCACATTTCTACTATTGTGCCACCATATCCACCTGAAAACCCTGCCTTAGTTACATACACCTGAGGCAAAGGAGAAAATTGAGATATTTTAAGAATCAAAATATATTCTCTTATTTTAAGACAAATATTACAGTGTTAACAAATATATCTGTTGTTTCTATAGTATTTTATTACAAATACAGTCAGCTCTCCACATTTCCTAGTGTTAGAGGCAGAGGACCTCTGCAAAACTGAAAAAAATGAAAAATGCAAACTTTTTTTTACATTGAGAAAATGCTTTTCTAGGAATATCTAGGAGCTCCAAGTGACTTTATGGTCAACTACTGCTGGGGGACAGGTGAAAGCTGGCTATAAAGCTGTACTGGAGGGCGTAGAGATTCCTAGAGAGACCATATCCACAAATACAATTCTATACAATGTGTGCATCTCTCAAGCTTCAGTTCTCAACACCCCTTTGTCCTATAACTGTTTGACCCTAGCAGAATCCATTAAACCTCAATTAATATAAATCTAAATATAGAATACATTCTGCCACATGTCAGGGATGTTTTCCACATAACCAAATAATAATAATAAGGAGAAGGAGAAGTAGTAGTAGTAGTAGTAGTAGTAGTAGTAGTAGTAGTAGTGAAGGGCCACAAATTCCCCACGCCTCTTGTAATGTATGAGTAATGTTGAGAGAACCCCATGATAGATATATACATATATATCAAGAATAAGCATGGCCTAGTGGTTTTAGTGTTGGACTAGGAAACTGGGAAACCAGAATTCTAATTGCTGCACAACCATGGACCTACTGCATGACTTTGGACAAGTGTTATGCTCTCAGCCTCAAAGGAAGACATGGGCAAATCCCCTCTGAACAAAGCTGGCAAGAAACCATAAGTCAGAAATAATTTGAACGCACACAACAACACCAATGTATTTCAGCACCAATTTGTTCCAGTAGTAACCATGCTAGCTGAGGTATTCTAGGAGATGAAGTCCAAAAAAAGTGAATTCCATGCTTTGTTTCTTATAGTTGTGTCCACCATCATACCTGAGGATTGACACATGAATGCCAGGGGTGAGGTGTCTGACTTGCATGCAGACTATCTATTTCTTTGGGATTCTGTGGAAGATCTTCCTCTGCTATGCCTATTGCTTTAGGACGGCTCTGAATTGGGCCAATTGTTCTTTTAAATCAATATCACAAAAGACTTTTCTTTTGCATTATGAGATGTGACCAAATTCAAATGTGTTTCCTCTATATATGATGCTAACTTTGAAAGCTGTAGAGGTTGGGGGTGGAATTGGGTGTCTAGAAGAATGCTTTCCTCATCAGTATGACTAATGGATTTTGTACACTACTAGGCATGAGGTTCTGAATTGCAATTCATGTGGAGCTGTGAAAACTTTCCCCCTTTGGGGGGATTCTTTTTGCTACTAGACTGTCAGAAATGCAAGAGACAATTTCTCCTTTTCTGGATGAGATGTGGTTTTCTTATTTAAATGGACATATTGCTAAAAAGACAGATATGGGAATATCTAGTCTTCTTGCATTATGGAATTTTAGAACTATTGGGAACTTTTAAGAGGTTGCATTAGTTATTAATGTAATAAATTGCTATCCTATTTCTCATGCCTAAGGTTATTCTAGATTATGTGACAGATTAGAGTTGGCCCATCCTCCAGATGTTATAGGACTACAACACCCATCATCTGTCATCATTAACTATGCTGAATAGGCCTGATGGGAGTTACAATCCATCTACATCTGGAAGGCCAGAGATAATGTCCACCCAATCCACATTATACTCTATGGATTTGATAGTGTAATCGAGCACTGGAATTGAGATGCTTCCTTATGAGAGCCCTCCAGATATTTGAAGACAGGTATAATATCATCCCTCAGGCTTCTCTTATCCAGCTCTATCCAGTTCCTTCAACTATTCTCATGGCGCTTGGTTTCCAAACCCATGTCCATTTTGGTTGTCCTTCCCTGGAAGGTTTTGTGGAAAAGCTGACAACACAAATCCATTATTTGGGAGACAAAATAGATGGCTAAATGTTTCATGGGTTTTCTGGAACCACACAATGAGTTATGCTTTCTAGATAGATCTGACTTTATTTAATTAGTATACTCTCTGCTTTTATTTTGTAATTACAGATGAAGTCCATCACATTTTCACCTCAGCTGGCTTGAATGAAGTACAGAATCTAATTGATCGACGTTTGCAAGTAAACAGGAAGAAAAAAGTGAAGATACATCGTGTCTGGATACAAAGCAAATTCCAAAAACCGGCGGGACTGGCTCAAAGCAGGAAAGAAAATATTCTGGAGAAACACAATACCTAGCCTGAATGTTTCACATTGTTTTCCAAGTGAACCTGTGGAAATTCATCAAAAAACTAAAAGGCTTGATATTAATAACAGATTAGTAAAAACTGAACAATGCAATAAAAAGAAGGTTCTTCTTTTTATATTAACAGAAGTCCCTGCCACATATAATCATCTGTTTCTAAGACTGTGTAAAATGGATGGTGGCATTGATTATGTATGGAAGATATAGAATGGATGGGCATCTATGGCAAGGACCAGTTTTGGCTCCAGCAATAGGGTTTTTTTTTGGGGGGGGGGGGCAGTGACAAGTGTAAAACAGCCGGGCTGTGGCGCAGCTGGCTAGTAACCAGCTGCAATAAATCACTACTGACCGAGAGGTCATGAGTTCGAAGCCCGGGTTGGGTTAAGCCCCTGACCATTAAATAGCCCGGCTTGCTGTTGACCTATGCAGCCCCGAAAGACAGTTGCATCTGTCAAGTAGGGAAATTTAGGTACACTTTAACTAATTTACAGCACTATAAAACTGCCAGCAAAACACGAGGAAAGGAATGAGGAAGTACAGCCACTAGTGGACAGTGAAGCAACAGCTCCCCCTGTGGCCAGAATCGTGAAGCTGGAAAAATGTTAAATGCCTCTGTGTCTGTCTCTACTGTATGTTGTTTGTCTGTTGGCATTGAATGTTTGCCATGTATGTGTTCATTGTAATCCGCCCTGAGTCCCCTTCAGGGTGAGAAGGGCGGAATATAAATACTGTAAATAAAGAAAGAAAGAAAGAACGCAGAGAGACAGAGAAATGGCTCATGAGGAGAAAATGTTGGCGATGAGGATGAGAGAAACTGAGATGAGGTTGGTGGGACCCAATCCCTCTATCCCAACCAAATTTACCACACAGGACAAAATGGTTCCCAAAGTACCAAAAGGGAGATAATATAGAACCAATTCTCGCCATTTTGAAAGAACTTGGAGGTACCTGAGGCGAGGAGAGTGGCACACTTAAGACCATTGCTTTGTGGTGAATTAAATGAGATATATGCCGACCTGAGAGATGAGGAGATCTCTGATTATAACTTGTTTAAGTAAAGAGTGAAACTGAGGTTTGGGCTAACAGCAGGGCAAAGCCGAAGAGAAATAACCAGAGAAAACCAGGTGAAACATATTCACAATTGTGTTGTAGGTTAAATGAAGTGCTGGACAGGTGAATTGAAGGAAGTAAAGCGACTTCTTTCAGGAACTGAAGCATCGTGTTGGTTTGGAACAACTTTACAAATTGGTACCACCGCAAATGAGGTAGTTCATCAAAAATAAAAGAATCAAAACCGTTGCTGCAGTGGCCACGTTACTAGAAAAACTAGAATGCAATTTGGAGGGTGAATAGGGTGAAGTAGTACATTTTCTGATCTTTACTTGAAACTAGGAAAAGTGATTTAGATAACTAGGAAAATGATATTAAAGATACTAGTTTTTAAATAACGAAGAGAAAATGCAATTATTCTCCAATCAGAGGTACCATCTTGCTATAGGTCTAATCTGAAATGCTGGAAAACTCATCCTGTTAGAGTGAATGTTGGTCTAAAGGGAAATAGAGTAAAAAAAGAAGAAAGATTTCCCTTCTGCATTAGTTTTTTTTCCTGCCCCTTGGATAAGTCAAGGATTATCTTGGTGGTCAGTTGAAAATGTGCTGATTCCATGGCTGCTATAAGGAAATAAGCTTATCATATTTTTTATCCTCAATCACAAACTTGGTCTGTTTATATGTGAACAAAAATTAGTGGAGTGAAAGGCTACCAAGCTACACCTACTTGTGTGAAACACTGTTTATTTTTAAACTGAAGTTCTCACTTTCTTATCCATAAGGAAAAAAGTCACTCTGCCAACAGAATCTGTACTTGATTTTATAAGCGTTAATTAGAAATCGATAGATGCTTCCACAAGAGACTTCAGCTACACCTCATTGAAAGGAAGGAAGCCTCTAAAAGAAAATGAGTGTAAGTAGAAAATGAAACATAAAAAATAGCCATGATCAGGGATATGGCTATGGTGAATGAGGGCATTGTTCCACAACATAAATGATGCTCCCTAATGAAATTTTCCTTCATTTCCCAGGTAACAGAAGGTGAGACACTCTAAATCATTTCCACAAAACTCTTATACAGTCAGCCCTCTGTATCCATGAGTTCTAGTCCATGGATTCAAGCAAACATGACACAAAAATATTTGGAGGTTGGAAGGAGACTCCACATAGCAAACCTTTATTTTGCTGTGCATGCCCTGTGATATGTCCACCATTTCACTTATCTTCAGCCTCTCTGGCACATAGAGTTCTTTGGCACTTTATATATAGGACACAATTTTACCATATTGTATATAATGGAACTTGAGTATCCATGGATTTTGATATCCATGGGAGTCCCAGAACCAAACCCCAGTGGATACCAACGGCCCACTATATTTGCTGTGTTTACATTAATAGTTTTGTATTTCTATTTTCTTTATATGTCTACACTACAGGATTTCTAAATGCTTGATTGAAATATTTTTGAAATGTCATTTGCTGGCATTGGGTCAAATTAGATGGAAAATGAATTAAAAACAGGTAGTTTTGGCATAATTTGGATAGTGATATAAGACATCTATCACTGTACACTTTACATTTTAATCTGTCAATATGTCCCAGGAACACTAACACTTCACGAGAAAGTATAAGGCCAAATGCTGTGACGAAATGAAAATCATGCGTAGTTCACGCTTGACCAGTCCACACACTTTCGTGCCAGAGAATAAATATGCCATGCCGATGAACAGTAAATAACAGGAACTTTACTTATCAAAATGCAGAGCAACATATATACATTTGTCACAGATTTGGCCTACCTTACAAGGTTGGTAAGTGGCCCACTTCGTAGGACTGGTGTGCGGCCATTTTATAAGCTGGGCTGAGGGTGCTGCCATTTTGTAGGCCTTACTTGCAACAGCTCAGCAGAGCCAAGGGGGAGGAGCAGTCAAGCATCCATTATCATATGTGCAATCTGATTGGCTGAATGCAAATGAGAAATTGCTTACCAACTGGAGATGGGCAGAGCCAAAGTGACAGTTGGAGCCAAGAATTCTTTTTCAGTTAGCAGTTAGGGCCTGGAATCTAGTCAGTGGGCAGTTGGTTTTTGAAAGTCAGTCAGTTAGGAGTTGGTCTTTGGAGATCAGTCAGTTGGACATTGTGTTTTAAGAAGGAAGCCTCTTTGAGGAAATATGGGAAAAGCCTTTAACAAAGAACGGGCTAAGACCTATATTTGTGAGCTCTAGGACCTAGAGCAATACTGTTTAAATTCTCAGAGAAGTGGATTTAAAAGTAAATTGTCCTGTTTCAGTTTCCTTGGTGAAGGAACATATGTACACAGAAACCAAGTTATATGAACATCCTTTGACATGAAAATGATAAGACTTTAATGAAACCACTAAAGTATCTGTACTGTTCAATGTTAATGAAACCATCATGCATATTTACTATTCAAACTACAAATAAACAAATATTTCTTGTTTCTTCTCATGCAAAGTGTCACATGTCTCTCTCTCTCTCAAACATCCTGATATAGAAGAGGCTTCGGAATAAAGCAGCAATCAATAGAAGTAGCTAGTTCGAATCCTCTACATATTTGGTGGCAGCAGAAATAGAAACCTCAGCAATTCTGGCAAATTTGAAAAATCCTCCCTATTGTATATTGTTTGAAAACCCCACATCCTTTATATTTTGGCAGGCAGCGGTGGGATACGAATAACATCTGAATCCAGTAACCTAAAAGCCGATTTTTATTTAGTTTTTACCTCAGAAATCACCTCACAAATAAGTACCCTCCAAAAGCCAAAAAAGAACATTGCTGAGGGAGGAGCAGAATTAGGGGATACAGCCAGAGCCGGCCCTAGGTATTTTTCAAGTGTAGGCGAACAGAATTTTGGCGCCCCCCCCCCCCAAACCAATCACTGAAAAATAAAAGCATTGGATAAGCGAAAATGTTGGATAATAAGGAGGGATTAAGGAAAAGCCTATTAAACATCAAATTACATTAAGATTTTACAAATTAAGCACCAAAACATCATGTTTTACAAGAAATCAACAGAAAAAGCAGTCTCAACTGCGCCCCCGTATGTTTTGCTCCCCAAGCGACCGCTTAATTCGCCTCATTTTTGGACTGGCTCTGGATACAGCCGAATTGCAGGAAGAGAGTTAGGAGGAGGTAACCCCTCTGGAATTGGAACAGCTTGAAATGAAAGGAATTGAGAATGAAAAGGAAATGAAAAGAACTGAGAGTGAGAAAGAGCAAGAAAGAATTGCGTCCGAGGAGAAATTACAATTAGCTAAGCTTGAGGCTTAATCTTGTGTTACAGGTTTCCCATGGAAAACCTGGGGAAATCTCTTTATCAGGTTGGGGGGAGATAAATCGGGATAACATCGTGCCTGATTTAACAGCAAACCCAGACCTATCCCCCTCAGAAATAGCAACTGCAGGCAGTTTTACAGAAATACAAGGAATATTTTCAAATCTGCTGTAGAGGACACATTTAACCTGTCATCGCATTGACACTGGGGAAACCAGTCCCATAGCATCCCCAACCTATTGAGTCACCGGGAAGCAGGCACAAACAATCTCCAATGAGATACAGGAGATGTTATATCTCCTAATAGTACCATCTGAGAGCCCCTATTCATCGCCTGTTAACCTAGTCCCCAAGCCAGACAATACCATCAGGTTTTGTGTTGATTACCGAAAACTCAACCTGGTAACAGTCCTAGAGTTGGTGGAAACCATAGGGGCAGCTAGGTATATCATCACCCTAGACCTTACAAAAGGATTCTGGCAGGTAGCCATGAATCTGGAAGACCAGGAAAAAAAACAGCTTTCATGACCGGGGATGGACTGTACGAATTTCGAGTCCTCCCATTTGGTTTAAAAAAATGCCCCGGCTACTTTCCTAAGGCTAATCAACAAAATTCTAGTAGGGTTGAAAGGTTCTTTGCAGAGGGTTCTTTGCAGCCCGTTTTGTACACGAGCAAGAAATTATTGGACAGGGAACAGCACCTGTCGGTTATAGAAAGGAAATGTCTAGCAATTGTATGGGCTGTAACCAAATTGTACACTAAAATGGTTGAATCGGGTAAAGGGGACTAACAGTAAACTAATTCAATGGAGTTCAATGTTAAAAGATTTTAATTTTGATGTTAAACATATTAAAGGAAGGGACAATTACATGGTGGGCGCTTTGTCCAGGGTAATGAAATAAAAACTCCTGTGGTGCAAGTGTGAAAGTTGTAATATATTTTCTTTGATAAAAGATCTTTTTTGAAAACTGTTTATTGCATTATTGGAACCAAGGGGAAATTGGTGATATATATGTGTGTCTAATCAGATTGCACTTATGGTAATGGGTGCTTGACTGCTCCCCCTTGCTCTGCTGAGTTGTTGCAAGTTAGGCCTGCAAGTTAGGCCTACCATCAGCTCTGCTTATATGGGCGCACACCAGTCCTGCGAAATGGGCCACTTACCAACCTTGTAAGGTTGGCGAGTTCCATTACATTTTGCCCTATCCACAAAATTCATTGCGGGAAATAAAGTAAAGTTATACCCTCATTTGAGCAATGAGTGAGCACAGAGTTATTGTAAAGATACATACATTAACCTTAGGAAAAAATGTCAGTTTAAACATATACATAAGCAACATACATTCACATTTAGACTGTGTAAGATAAATTACCAAATTGCCTTTGGTTCCAATAATGCAATAAATAAACAGTTTTTAAAAAACATTTCAACAAAGAAAATATAAATATTACAACTCTCTCTTTGTTCACCTGTATTATGCCTTCATATTGGTTACAATCATGAGACAATTTCAAACATGCAGAAACATTTCACTTAAGATAGTCATGTAGGCAACATACATCTACACTTCACATCGACATTGACACGTTTTCAATCTTACCATCTTTCCCTTTTTGTTACATCCACATAACAAAATAATAAGACAATTTAAATACACATATTAATAAAGCATATTTTTAACATTCTAACCTCTACTACGGATTGTTTAAAAGTCTCGATGCACTGGACGAACTAGCCTTTGGTGCATATGTCCCCAGTGACAATCAATTCATTCTATCTATATATATAAATGAGTGATGGCATCACGGCGACCCATAAAACAACAAAACTACAGGCCCCCCAACCTCAAAATTTGACAACACAACCCATCATCCACACCACTAGGTTGATAAAACAAAAAGAAAAGAAAAATAAAGTCCTAATTAGAGGGAGAGCAATAATTGTTTTTATCCAATTGCTGCCAGTTTAGAGGGCTAATCTCTGGCAAATCCTCTGTTTTCTCAGGGCCACAGACAGTAGAAGCACATAAAATATTGCAAAGAACACCACTCTGAAAACAAGGGAATTCCAGACAGGAAACAATCAGGGCCAGCTAACACCTTGCAACAAAAAATTCACTCAGGGAGGAAACAGCCAGGCTTTAAAGCTGCAAGACCATTACATGCTAATCATTTTCCCTAATTACAGCATTCATTCAGGTTTGAATTGGGGGAGTGGACAGAGCCCCCACTGTTAGCCCCAGCTTCTGCCAACCCTAAAGTTCAAAAACATGCAAACGAGAGTGGATGAATAGGTACTGCTTTGGTGGGAAGATAACGGCGCTCCATGCAGTCATGCCACATGACCTTGGAGGAGTCTACGGACAACGCCAGCTCTTCGACTTAGAAATGGAGATGAGCACCAACCCCCGAAGTCAGACACGACTCAACTTAATGTCAGGAGAAAACCTTTACCCTTTACCTTAACTACCACCAATTCCTTAGTACTTTATTTCCCATACCACCATACTTCACCACAGCAACGCGTGGCCGGGCACAGCTAGTTCATTATAAAAAAACATTGTGATCTCCCTCTGACCCAAAACGTCTTTTAAAATTTTCTAAAAAGCCGTTTAGGAAGTCCTGGGAAACATAGTTCATGAAGTGCTGTGGAACTTCAGAAGCAAACAGCAACTTGTTGAAACTGAGATTCTGACATGCAGGGGCCTGTAAAGCCCACTTCATCATGACATAGCTCCTGCAGGCCCCTTGTCTTATTGAGATTGGGATGTCTGTCTGGCTCAAGAAGTCTATTCTTCTTCCAGATGTTTTTTGATCCCTTGGGCTTTTCTCCAAACAGTAGTTCTAATAGACCAAGTCCGGTGATCTTCTGAGTTAACTCTCATCTTAGCCACAACTGTTTAATTGGTTCTGTATTTGCTTCTGCAATTTCTTTTCCTATTCCTAAAGGGCTTTCTTGGTTTATTTTAATCTTATATTCATCCTCCATGAAGCATTATGTCAATGGAGGTGTTATTCCACCACTGCAATGCTGAGTTTATGAAACATGTATTTTCTATGGTACGGAGACCACAGAGGTCAGCCTGTGACTGTGGAGATTGTCTTGGACAACTGTCATCTTCATTCATTATCAGTGTTCTCCGTCCCTGATAGAGACTTCCACATTGCACAATGCTGTCAAGTTTGTTCAGTTGTTTATACATGGGATTATATATATACACACACACACACATATATATAATTTATTTGTTTGACCAGTCATATGACCATTTCAATGTAGTAAGTTAAAGGTTTTCCCCTGACGTTAAGACTCTGGGGGTTGGTGCTCATCTCCATTTCTAAGCTGAAGAGCCGGCGCTGTCCATAGACACCTCCAAGGTCATGTGGCTGGTATGACTGCATGGAGCACCATTACCTTCCCGCCGGAGCGGTATTTATTGATCTACTCACATTGGCATGTTTTCGAACTGCTAGGTTGGCAGGAGCTGGGGCTAACAGCGGGCGCTCATTCCACTCCCGGGATTTGAACCTGGGACCTTTGGGTCTGCAAGTTCACCAGCTCAGCGCTTTAACACACTGTGCCACCACCAGGGGCCCATTTCAATGTACAACATAAATGAAAACAAGGCAAAAAGGATGGGAAGACAGCAGCTGACCTTCTGTTTGCCGTCAAAATCTTATTTTCCTGATTCTCCTTTCAAGAAATGTGCTCTTTTCTTGATAGCTTTCAGGATAAAAAGGTTTACTCTGATTATGGTGGATCCTTCTTGTCCTTATAAGAGGACTGTCAGAAGATCATTTCTGTTGGGGGACCTAAAATTAGATAGTAATGGATGAAAATATCTGTGTCGAAGTTCAGCATATGCTGGGCAGTCAATCAAAAAATGTTTGATATCTTCCACTATTTGTTCTCCCCAGACACAAAATCTCTCATTTCTTGGGATGTTACAGTAGTGACCAGTTTGCATCATAATACCGAGTTGTTCAAACCTGGCCCTGGTATATATTCTTCTTAAGGGTTTTTTTTTTCCGTGTCAGGAGCAACCAGAGTTGCTTCTGGAGTGAGCGAATTGGCCGTCTGCAAGGACGTTACCCAGGGGATGCCCGGATGTTTTGATGTTTTACCATCCTTGTGGGAGGCTTCTCTCATGTCCCCGCATGGAGCTGGAGCTGACAGAGGGAGCTCATCCGCGCTCTCCCCGGGTGAGATTCGAACCTGGCAGACTTCAGGTCAGCAACCCAACCTTCAAGTCACAAGGCTTTTATCCCCTAGGCCATCAGAGGCTCCTTCTTAAGGGTAATGGAACTGGAATAGTCAAATAGTGTTCTAAATTAATATTCATTTTGTGGGAGGCTAAAAACTTTGTGGCAGAAGACATACCTATACTTGCTAGGTCCAACTGAGCATAGATATTAGGCTTGCTCAAATAATTCGTTTTCCCCCGTTAACTGTTATTAATTCGTTATTTTCGTTTGTTTTGAAGCAATTTTGAAGCATTGGTTGTCCACACGTCTGGATATCGCGGTTTCGAATCGTGAGAGGCCGTTTTTCGTTATGTCGTCGTTTTTTTCGTTAGGAAAAAAAAGCTTTTGCAAATCACCCAAACTCCCACCATTCAGGCCCTTTCCTTTTGCCCCTCAGCAAAAGGGGCGTCACGGGCTCAGCCAATGGGAGGGGGCGAGGGGGAAGGAGGCCGAGGAGGAGGAGGAAGACGGAGGGGGGAAATGGCCGCCGCCGCCTCGCCTCAGCTCAGGCCTGGTGTCTCTCTGTGAGGCGGGAAGGCGGCGGATGGAGCCGGGAATGGAGAGACCGAGAGAGACAGAGAGGGGCCCGGCGGTGAGGTTTTGACGTCTGTGCGAAGCTAGGCAAGTGGGGTTTGTATATCTGTGGAAGGTCCAGGGTGGGAGAAAGAACTCTTGTCTGTGGGAGGCAAGTGTGAATGTTGCAATTGGTCACCTTGATTAGCATTGAATAGCCTTGCAGCTTCAAAGCCTGGCTGCTTCCTACCTGGGGGAATCCTTTGTTGGGAGGTATTAGCTGGCCCTGATTGTTTCCTGTCTGGAATTCCCATTTTCTGGGTGTTGTTCTTTTACTGTCCTGATTTTAGCTTTTCTGTAGCTAAAAATGCATATAAAATTGATTCTATAGGGAGGATAAATGATTGGATTTCAACTCCTACAGCTTGGCTTTCTCTGCCAATAATGGTACCCATCTTGGATATTGTAAGGGATTTATTATTATTATTATTATTATTATTATTATTATTATTATTATTATTATTAGACCTTGCTCCCAGGAAGGTGCCTTCGCTGTGGCTCCCAACTTATCTATCTATCTACCTTTCCACATATTCTCCACATTGTGTGTATGTGTATGTATATTATATATACATGAGCCCCGATGGTGAAGTGTGTTAAAGCACTGAGCTGCTGAACTTGCAGACCGAAAGGTCCCAGGTTCAAATCCCGGGAGCAGAGTGAGTGCCTGCTGTTAGCTCCAGCTTCTGCCAACCTAGCAGCTTGAAAACATGCCAATGTGAGTAGATCAATAGGTACCGCTCTGGCGGGAAGGTAATGGCACTCCATGTAGTCATGCCGGCCACATGACCTTGGAGGTGTCTATGGACAACACTGGCTCTTGGGCTTAGAAATGGAGATGAGCACCAACCCCCAGAGTCAGACATGACTGAACTTAACGTCAAGGGATACCTTTACCTTTACCTATACACACACACACACACACACACACACACACACATTATGCAGGGACTATATATATATATACACAGTATATATCACACACACACCAATTTAACAAAGTTTCAGCCACAAAAACAAAGTTTCTGAAGTAGAACAATGACTTTCACAGTAAAGACAACCCAATTTAACAGGAAATAAGACTTTCAAACCAGGAACAGATTTCTGCAATTATTAAAAAATGGTTTATTATAAAAGCTATGAAAATTCGCCAAAAATCAGAGGATAAGGGAAACGTTCCAAATTTTGGTGAGCTATCAGTGTTAAATGTGTTCTACCACTGTACCAAGTTGGAAGAAGATCACTCAAAAAATGAGGGTGGGAGAGTCCTGTAAATTCCTCTCCCTCTGTGCTGTTTTTGGGAATTGCGCATGCGCGTCCGCCATTAACGAATTAATTTAGAAAATAACGAATTTTCGTTAACTTCGAATTTTTTTGGGGGCCAAATTCGGAAATACCATCAGAAACGAAAAGCTGCCCCCCTCTAGTTTTGAAACGAGTTTAGAATCAAATTTTTCGTGGATCGATCAAGCCTAATAGATATCATGAGTGCGTTGCATATACATGGGATTCATATTTCCACAATTCAGTCATTTCTTAACCAGGAATTTTAGACTGTTTCCCCTTCCCTTCTTCAACAGGAGCTACAATATCTGCTTTGCTGTGGGTAACTTTGTGTCCTTAACTTCCTCTGAAGATTCTATTAATCCTCACTCCCGATTTCCGCTCCATCAGGCTCCATTTTGTCTGCTTCAGCCTCGTACTGAATCTTGGACTGCGACTCAGAAAATTTCTCTTAGAGGTCTATGGATCCTCTATCTTTAGCAGATTTTTCTGCTTGCAATCAACATTTCTTGGCGTTCTCTTTCTGTTTGTTTGCACTCTATAGTCTATCATTGGTTTTAAAAGGAAGGCTTCTCCGTGGTAGGCTCTGAGCTTTCTGATTCTGCCATTTCCCATGTTTCATCTTCTTTCTGTTCTTTTTGGAGCTGTTCAGCATGAACAGTATCTAGTTGAAATGGGATATCCTGGGCAGTATCCATTTGTGTATCAGAAGCTTTTATACTGCTTTCCTCTCTCCCTTGGTTTCTTGTTACTACATTGACTTGGCTACTATGTTTGGCCAAATCATTTCCAATGATAACATGGATTTCAAACTGATCCATGATACCCATCTGCCACATGCCTTCATAATGATGTTTATTTTACAGGGATTTCGGCCATCAAACTGGGCTCCATGGATTCCCGTGAGGCAATATTTTCTGTCAGTGACTAACTGCTCTGGCTTCACCAGTTTTGCCTGCACCAGAGTAACTTCCACACTCATGTGTCTCAATCCCATCACTTGTTCTTCATTAACACTAACCTCGCCCATACATTCCCAATTGAGTTTTCCCCTAACACTCCAAACTCTAAATACTTTGGCTGTACTTTCTGTCAGGGATTTCTTTTCAGTCGGTGGTTCGATCTGTTGGACCATCCTGACAGGTTTGGAGGGGTCGCTGGTCTTTTTCAGCTGGGTGATTCGGGGCATATGGATTTTATATGTCTCTCTTTCTTACAGTTGTAACCCGCCTGACAGGGTTAATGTTCCCACTATCAGCTTTCTCTTTGGGATGCCATTCTCTCGGCTTCTTAGAGGGACTTGGGCAGTATCCACCCTTCAAATTGCATTCTAGTTTGTCTAGTAAGGTGGCCATTGCAGCAACGGTTTTGATTCTTTTATGTTTGATGAACCATCTCATTTGCGGTGGTACCAATTTGTAAAATTGTTCCAAACTAACACGATGCTTCAGTTCCTGAAAGTAATCACTTTACTTCCCTCAGTCTACCTGTCCAATGCTTTATCCAACCTACAACACAATTGTGAATATGTTTCATCTGGTTTTGGTTTTATTTCTCTTCGGCTTTGCCCAGTTGTTAGCCCAAACCTCAGTTTCACTCTTTCCTTAAACAAATTATAACCAGAGATCTCCTCATCTCTCAGGTTGGCATATATCTCATTTAATTCACCACAAAGCAATGGTCTTAAGTGTGCCACTCTCCTCGCCTCAGGTACCTCCAAGTTCTTTCAAAATGGTGAGAAATGGTTCTACATTCTCTCCCCTTTGGTACTTTGGGAACCATTTTATGTCCTGTGTGGTAAATTTGGTTTGGGATAGAGGGATTGGGTCCCACCAACCTCAGTTTCTCTCATCCTCATCGCCAACATTTTCTCCTCATGAGCCATTTCTCTGTCTCTCTGCGTTCTTTGCTCTCTTTCTTTTTCCTGCTCTCTCTCTCTCTTTCTATCTCTCTTTTTTCTCTTTCCTCTCTTTCTCCCTCTTTTTGCTCTCCATAAGCCTCAAGCTTAGCTAATTGTAATTTCTCAGACGCAGTTTCAATCGTGACACTTTATATGAGAAGAAACATGAAATTGTTTTTTATTTGTTTTTTTAACAGTATATATGTGTGATGGTTTTATTACCAGTGAACAGTACAGATGCTTAGTGGTTTCATTAAAGTCTTATCGCTTTCACTTCAAAGGATGTTCAAATAACTTGGTTTCAATTTACATATGTTCCTTCACCAAGGAAACACAAACAGGACTTAAAATTTGAAAAATTTTCCCTATTGTATATTGTTTAAACCCTCCATCCTCCATAACATTCATATGAGCCGTTGCATTGACTCACACAGTCCTTTTAAGAGAGATTCAATGTCCATACAAAATGTCTTCTTCCAGGAGCCTAGGAGCGAAACCTCTCTTGCTAAACTGATTTCCAAAACTGAGTTCCAGTGGAAACCTGTAACTAGCCAAAACTCCTAAGTTCAGTTGGCTTCCTGGGTGTAGCCCAGCCAATCAGCTTGGTGGTTTGCAATTTTCCAGTTCACACACACCAACTGATTTTTACATGCTGTAATAAGTGTTTGATGGTTAATCTGTATTTCCTATAAGACTATCATGCTGCCTATTATTCTTCACATTAGGGGCCTAAAGACTGGTCAGTTATCAACTATTTGGTCACAGTAAACTGTTGATAAAAGCCACCCAATGATACATAGTGAAAGCAATGGTATTCCCCATAGTAACCTATGGCTGCGAGAGCTGGACCATAAGGAAGGCTGAGCGAAGGAAGATAGATGCTTTTGAACTTTGGTGCTGGAGGAAAATCCTGAGAGTGCCTTGGACTGCAAGAAGATCCAACCAGTCCATCCTCCAGGAAATAATGCCCGGCTGCTCACTGGAGGGAAGGATATTGGAGTCAAAGTTGAACATCATGAGAAGACAGGAAAGCTTGGAGAAGATCATGATGCTGGGGAAAATGGAAGGAAAAAGGAAGAGAGGCCGACCAAGGGCGAGATGGATGGACGGTATTCTTGAAGTGACTGGCTCGACCTTGAAGGAAGTGGGGGCGGCACCGGCCGACAGGGAGCTCTGGCGTGGACTGGTCCATGAGGTCACGAAGAGTCGAAAATGACTGAACGAGTGAGACGACGACGATTGTGCTAGGTAAAGTTGCAGGATTTTCCATTTGTATCAGAGCCTGATTTTTTTCCCCTGTTTTGTCTGTGCTTTTGCCTACTGGCCTTGATACGACAGCCATCCCACAAGATCAAGATCTTTTTGGTTCTGTAGGCAAACAGCAGAGTAGTCTCTCTTCTGTGGAAATGTGATGCTTCAGAAACACTAGGTACAAAAAATTTAAAGGTCCCTACTTAAACTACAAGCCCCAGAATTCCACAGGAGACAGAAACTGGATTTAAATGGATTTAAATTGACAAAAAACTTGCCATAGTTTTTTAAGAAATGAGAACATGTGAGATGCCAAAGAACTGGAGGACTACAAAAGTCTCTCTCTTCAAACAGGTCAAAAAAGGAAATCTGTGTAAAGCATAGGCCAGTCAGTCTGCAGACATCAATATCATGGAAAATATTTTGCAGGTATTTGTCTGTGAATGTTTTGATGACAATTGGTTGGAAGACTAATCTATGGGTCATAATCAATACTACAAACTGGAAGGTCTTGAGTGGCATCCTTAAAGTTTTTCCCCAAGGGCAGAACTTAATGCCCATCCAACTCTATGATCCTGTGTGTCTGTCAATATTCTACATGGGGAAGGATTACTGGCCCCCATTAGCCTGTCAGGAAACTTTGGAGGGCTGTACCTACTCATGCAACAAATTAAAATGCCCCCAAACACCTTCTATGGGACATGGAGGCATGTTTTTAGGCTTTCTGGGCCCCTTGAAGAGTCTTGCTGAAATTTTGACACAAACATTTGTTTTCAAACATTTTTCAACATTTTAAATTCTTCTGCGAAGGCTCCAAACTCATGGAAATACTCTCAGAATGCCTAGAGATCTATTTTGGAGGCATTTTTTTTAAAAAGATATAATCCAAAAACTATGGGGTGGCCACAAAACAGTCCTGTGGGCCATAAAATGGCCAATTCACATTGTGTTTACTCTTAGATAGTATTTCAAGGTGGAGGATGGGAGAAGGAAATAAAATGTGACTTCTTGGTAATTCTCCTAACAAATGAAGGATACCATCCTACCTCCTGATAAGGCCAAGAAATGCAGATAACCTTGTACAGTATAGCCATCTTATTGCCAAAATGTTTTCATCTGTTTGCACAAAAGGAATCTGGAAACACTATACCTGATCTCAGAGCCAATCTGGGCTTTTGTTAAGGAAAATTGTGACCCTCGGCATATCCACTTGGGCTTTATGTACCGGTTTATGACTATTTGGTGTGTATTTTGGAAACACTGCTGAAGAGTTTAATAATTTTGCAGTCAGTTTTCTAAACTCCCCAAAACAGTTGGATAGAAATACAGTCAGCCCTGCACCATGGTAGTTGGGATACAGGACCCCCTCAAGAGTGGAAAACCCATATATAGGTTAATATATATCTTAATACTTTTAGCCATATTACACAGATATATTTTATGCATTACTAAATCTTTTTAATTTTCCTTATACAGTGTTCCCTCACTACTTCGCAGTTCACTTTTCGCGGATTTGCTGTATCGCAGTTTTTCAATAAACTCTAAAAGACTATTATAAATCATAAAAAATTACAATGTACAGCCTAAGGAAGGGAGGAAGGAGAAGCCAAAGGGAGCCCAAATGGTAACGGGAGGAAAAGGAGGCAATTTATCAACATAGGATTTGTTGATAAAGACTTAAAATAGTGTATAACTATTAAAATAATGTATAAACATTAAAATAAATATAGTATCCCTACTTCGCAGATTTTCACTTATTGCGGGTGGTCCTGGAACCTAACCCCAGCAATAAGTGAGGGAACACTGTATTCTCTAGCCTTGTACCCCAATCCCCTATAAACCTGTAAATAATAAAACCCATAAAAGAAACCTGCACAAGTTGAACCTTGACTTGAAAATAGGAAATATTAAAAACAACCTGCCTGCCAATGTTGAGCTGATTTCTTCACATTCGGATCTGAACAATTGATTTCCTTTTTTCATTTCCGCTTTTCATGTGGCTACAACAAAACCGCTCATCTTTTGATGATGCTACTTCACCCATATAACCAATTAATGATCAGTGGATTATATAAGAATGAGGCAATGTAGCTTTCCGTGAAGGCTTTAACTTGGAAGCAATCTCCTGCTTTTTTCAAACATAAAATATAATATTTTTGCCACATTAGTAACATTCAATTAGCAGTACCAATTCAATTACAGAATGCAATCCACTTTCCTACTTATGTTTGGAAGATGCTCGTGGGCATACAATGTAGCTTCCGTTCCTATTTTCTCTTTAGAAGGTTGATGTACATCATTCATTTTACTCTTCATCATGCACTGCTGAGCTGTCATTAATGATCTGTGTGATGACAAGTTCAGTTATATAATACAATAAAGTTCATTTTTAGTTGCGTGTATTTTTAATTGTTCCGAACAGAGGCATCGACAAAAATAAACTTGTATTTATTTTGTACCATCCATGTACAAAGTGCTTTGCAAATAATAGGAACAGCCCCCCACTTTAAAAGTGTACACTATATTAAATCTTTATGACAGTGATGAAAACATGGCACACAAGATAATGATGACTGTGAATCTTAGAAATCAATTCAAAATTAAATCTCTTTCAAATCTCTTACCTTGTAAAGGGAATTAACCCAATCAACTAGATAATATGCTCATTTAATAACCATGCCTGAGCTAAAAATAATGCCAACAACACTAAAAAAAAAATCTATTTCTAA
Source organism: Anolis carolinensis (assembly GCF_035594765.1). Taxonomy (NCBI): domain Eukaryota; kingdom Metazoa; phylum Chordata; class Lepidosauria; order Squamata; family Anolidae; genus Anolis; species Anolis carolinensis. The sequence continues at coordinate 210,952,181 of NC_085841.1, read as the reverse complement.
ATCCTTTTTCACGCAATTATCCAAACTCTGCTGGTCTATGATGGTGTATAAGTTCTTCACAATGTTGTAAAACTGAAGGGTATTACAAATGATTACAGTATATGAAGAATTCTAAGATATATGAGAATTCTAAGATATATGCTTTTGTCTACTGGCCTTGATATGACAGCCATCTAGTTGCATGAATGCTTTTATATGTTACATTACATTTTTTTGTTTTTTGTTTTATGGAGCCACTAATGAAGAGGCCTTTTTCTGAAAATGTCAGGTGTCAGAAGCATGACTTGAGTATTCATAATAAATTGAGCTGATGGCTGGACTTTTTTCGTGTGTAATATATCTATGCTACGAATGGCACTGTAATAATCTTAATTTCGCTCAGATTTCTATTCAAAACCCATATATTTATCTTAAATTTGTGGCACAAACTACTAATCCTCGCACCCACTATACATCCATACTGTGGACAATGCAGTGTGATACCACTTTAACTTCCATGGCTCAAAGCTATGGAATCCTGGGACATTTTGCCCCAATCCTCGGCATTTCACAAGCTTTAGATTTAGGGTGTCTCTTCCTTACTCTCCCTAATATTCATTCTCTCCAGAGCTGGGAAATGTTGCTTTGTTGGGAAACTCCCAGCAAGCATGACCACTGGCCATGTTGACTTGGGAGATTCTAGAAACTGCAGCCCAACTTCCTTATGCTCTTCTAGTCCCTCCTCATCTGCAGCATACAGTAGAGTCTCACTTATCCAACATAAACGGGCGGAATGTTGGATAAGTTAATATGTTGGATAATAAGGAGGCATTAAGGAAAAGCCTATTAAACATCAAATTAGGTTATGATTTTACAAATGAAGCACCAAAACATCATGTTAGACAACAAATTTGGCAGAAAAAGTAGTTCAATATGCAGTAATGCTATGTAGTAATTACTGTATTTATGAATTTAGCACCAAAATATAACGATATATTGAAAACATTGACTACAAAAATGCGTTGGATAATCCAGAACGTTGGATAAGCGAGTGTTGGATAAGTGAGACTCTACTGTATATCTTTCATGCTTTCCTCTGATCTTCCCGTTTCTTGCCTCTCATTCATGAATTTGAAACACTAGATATTAGTGCATCGCAGGACCCATTAGCAATAATCAGTATAGTTGATCTAGACCTAGCGGAGCTTTGGGCTCGAGTGCAACCAGTACGCTGATGACACTCAGCTCATTCTGAGGATGGAGGGCCAGCCGGACTCCGTACCCAATAGTTTCCATCAGTGCCTTGAGGCCGTTACTGGATGGTTGCGTGCCAGCAGGTTGAGGGTGAATCCAGCGAAGACGGAGATCCTTTGGCTGGGCCGTCCGGGTGGGAGAGAGATCCAGCTGCCTACCCTGGATGGCGAGACACTACGTCTGTCATCTTCTGTAAAAAATCTTGGTGTCTTATTGGACCCTCTGCTCACAATAGAGGCCCAGGTCTCTGCTGTGAGCAGATCTGGGTTTTTCCATCTACGTCAGGCTAGGCGACTGGCTCCCTACCTATCTAGGAACGACCTGGCTATGGTGATCCAGGTGACGGTCATCTCGAGGCTCGACTACTGTAACACCCTCTACATTGGCCTTCCTCTGTCAGTGATCTGGAAACTGAAGCTAGTACAAAATGCGGCGGCTCGTCTTCTCGTCGGAGTGCCGGCGAGGTGGCGTATCAGCCCAATTCTACAACAGCTGCACTGGCTACCGATTGAGTACCGGATTACTTTCAAGATACTGGTTCTAACCTTTAAGGCCTTACATGGTTTGGGGCCGGCGTACCTGAGGGCCCGCTTATCCCCCTACCAACCCCAGAGATTACTTCGGTCCGAAGACCAAAATTTGCTTGAAGTCCCTAACATACGGACTTATCATTTGACTTCCACAAGGCAGAGAGCCTTCTCGATTGTAGCCCCTCATTTATGTAATGCCTTGCCAGTTGAAACTTGAACTATCCGAGACCTACTTGCCTTTCGGAAAGCCTGCAAAACCTTGCTCTTCCGACAAGCTTTCAATGGGTGAAAAACTCAAGGCTATGTCTGTTTTTATTGTTGTTTTTATTGTTGTTTTTAATGTTTTTATTGTTATTTTAAAGCTAAGTGTATTGTTTTAATCTATTTCTGTAAACCGCTCTGAGCCAAACTGGGAGTAGCGGTATACAAGTCTAATAAATAAATAAATAAATAAATAAAAGATGACAGTTATCTGGAGGGCCACACATTGCCTGGTGTAGAGTCCACTGAGACCAGGACTTCCTCTCATGATTTGGAATTCATTGTGTACCTGGATTTATTTAAATTAATAAAAATCATAATGCATCAGTAATAATATATGGAGGTAAGCGAACTGTACATTCCACTTTGGAATGAATTCTAAAGCAAGGCAGTACATTTTCTATTTGGGACCAGTCATCGCTTCCATCATGAAATCCTCAAGACAAATTGAGAGACTGAATTCATGATCACAGTCAGCCCCCACATTCGCTGGGGCTAGGGTTTCATAAAAGCGAAAAACAGTTGAATAAAAATAATAATAATAATAATAAAACTTTATTTATACCCCGCCACCATCTCCCCAATGGGGACTCGGGGCGGCTTACATGGGGCCATGCCCAAGACAATACAATAAACCATAACATAATACAATTAAATAATACATTACATAAAATAAACAGTACAACATAAGATCAAAACAGCAATATAACACGAGCGGGCCGCATGAATACTACATTTAAAAACTAGATTAAAAATTAAAACTCTGGGTGAGAAATGCTCTTTCTTTACCAGCCTAAGTCCTCCAGAATGATTCTATGGTCAACATTTGCTGGAAAGTGATCACATAATCACACTGGAGGGACTAGAGGTTCCTAAATATTTTAATCAAATCTATGGGTAATCAAATCTGCAAAATTCAAACCTGAAAATGTAGAGGGCCAACTGTATTTGGTCCTAGTGCATACCAACTATGAGGTAAGCCACAGTCAATGGAGTGGTCTGTACGAGAGCGCAGGGCTTGGTAGTGTTCATGTGAACCCCTTGCTAGGTCTAGATCACTGTGTACTCCAGACTCCACTGATATTATCGTGGAGGGTTTTTAAAAAGGAATCATTCTGTCCTCTTCCTGCCTCCCTCCCTCCTCATATGATGAGCTCCATCACTTGTTAAACTGTAGCAGATTTAGGAGGAAAAATGTCTGGAATAAAATAACAACTGCAACCACAAACAACTCTCCTTCACTGTTCCTGTCTAGATTTGATTGGCCTAGAATTGGAACAGTGTCTGAATAATTAACAGTTAAAAATAGTGTTTTTTCCATTTTAATGGGGTTTTTGGAATCCATTTGAGATGTCAGCAACGGCTGCTGTATGGTTTGAGCCTCCACTCTTTCTTCAAATGACAGAATAATCCTTGGAAAGTAGTTGGCATGCAATGCATTTCTGTAGAGTATAATAAAGGAGTCATGCAGTACTTTGAACCAAATGTGGCAGATTTTCTTAGCCATTCACTAATTTCTGCAATGGCCGCTTGGCCTGACAGATTGCAGGCAAATCTGAAAGTTTATATTGTTAAAGAATAGTTTCAATAGTAGTCATCATTTAAATACAGTTTTAAACTCTGCAGCTAAAGAAAATATTCGGAAGAAGATGTCATTTTTCTTTCATACATAAAAAGGGCTTGTTTAATTACGATGTTCAGCAACATCTGCCATGAAAGCATATCAGTCTGAAAGGAAAATGAACTTTTTCTCTCTCCATGGGGTGCAATGGCACTAAAGTAAGTGTTAACCCCATCCTGAAACAACTAAGTCCACTGCTACCTAATGACTACAACACATCACTCTCCTTCCTTCCTTCCTTTCTTCCTTCCTTCCTTCCTTCCTTCCTTCCTTCCTTCCTTCCTTCCTTCCTTCCTTCCTTCCTTCCTTCCTTTTGCTGTGCCTCCCAACTTGTCTGGCCCTGACCACAATGTTGAAGAAATAAAGATATCCTTATTTTTTAAAAAAATAATTTTATTAATTTGTTTATACTACATTGAAAGAGTGAGAACAACCAAGGTATAGAAAAGTAGGAAAAAGAGAGAAAGATAAAAGTCTACAATCTACAAAAATATACCCACACACAAAAAAACAAAAAACGAAAAAATGTGACTTCCATTCCATCTTCTTGGATAATATTTTCTTATTATTCAATAATAATTTTTCTTACTAAAGAAAAAAATAGTAAAATTGTCTCTCATAATCTTCATTTTCTCAAATTATCCAGATAGTCCTGAAGATCGTCCCAATTCGTTCTTTTCATTATCTTGCCTGTATTTTTCTTCAACAAAAAAGTCAGTTCGTCCATATCCTTTATTTCTCTTATCTTCTCCACCCACTCCTCAATTGGTGGGGCTGATTCCTGTTTCCATTCTCTAGCGAAAACAATTCTAGCGGTGGTCGTAATATAAGTGAAAAGTTTATCTTCTTGTTCAGTCAATTGTAAGTCTAAATCTGTAAATCCTAATAGATAGTACTCTGGTTTTCTTATAAAGTTTCTCTTTAAAACCTTTTGTGATTCTTCATGAATCTTCGTCCTTATTCTCTAAAGATATTCAGTAACAAAAAATACAAACAAGTAAAAGGCATTAGCCTTTTGTCAAAGTGGTAGAAATATCTTTGTTCCAATGGTCACATTCTCTATTCTTTCTAATGCAATTGTGAAGGCTCCATTCAGCCATATAACCCAGAATATTGGCAGATAATCCTCAATATCTTCTTTGAACGGGATCATCTGAGTCCACAGTGCTATATAATCCAGTTCAAAGCAGATAATTATATGTCTTATGTTTTCTGAGTTCCTGAAAAGGGGGGAAAGAAGAAAACAGAAGATCCCAGAAACACAGTTGGTTATAGAACTGGCAGCACTTGTTAAAACTGAGCCTGTATTTTAGTAAATAGATGAAGAACAAAGACAAGAAGGAAAGCAGAAGGAAGGAGAAAATGGAAAGCCTCTGAAAAAGTGGAAAGACAGTGTGTTAATTGGGACTGTCCCTCTCAAACTGGGATAATTGGAAGATAGGAGTCTCTCTCCAGAGCCTGAACAAGCAGACATAACCACTCCCATTCTAATAAGAAGCTGTCATCTGATTTTGTTTCCTGTATAAATCGGTCCTTTGCATTGTGTAAAAGTTAACAAACAGGCAGTGCACAGTGCCATTCCCTTTGTTTAATAGTGGGTTAATAGGTGCAGTTTGAATGCAAAATGGGGGGACCCCAAAATATAGTTGTAGTTTTTAGATCATTGGGAGCTTCGAATGTGCACATAATATGTGTAAAATTAAATGGTTTTAAAAAATCAGCCCCATGTCCCAATGATGTGATGTGCTTTGTGCCTTTAAATATCAATAGACTGTTGAGAGGAAAATTAAGCCGTTAATTAAAATTCAGTGCTCCAAGTGGAGTGGGAAAAATAAGGAAAGTGAATCATTAGTTATATATATGATCTTGGAAGGTTTTCCTCAATCCCATGGGACAAACCAGGAAGCTCAAGGATAAGTTCAAGTTTTTGTCTTTTGAGGGCTAAATTGGGGTGCTGCGGGTAGATTCTTGCTTATTCCTAACAGTACTGAATTAGTTTCAGCACAGCTGAGCTGTTAGGCCACTGTTTGTCTCAGAGGTGGTTGACAGCACCCCTGTGCAGCCTTAATGCAGCTCCAAACCAATATTGTTCACACCAGTCAGAGCTGCAATGTGCCTGTGTACAACAGCCTCATATTTCTCTTTGCTCATAATCGGCTCCAACTTGTCTATAGCCTTCTTAAAGGGAGGCATCCAGAACAGAACACAATACTCCAGATGAGGCCTGACCATCACAGCACCTATGGGGTTATTGCTTCCTTTGACAAGGAAAGGGTGCCTTCTTTGTTGGAGATTCACATTTCATCACATAGCTGGGCTATCCCTACGGTTTCGGGGTGACCTAGCTTTGGGTAGGCAAGAGCCATTAAAGACTTGTTCCTGTTGTTATCGAGCCAAAATTTAGGGGTTCTCCTCTGAATTAGGGAGACTCAATGCCTTCCGGTTGCAGGTTCGAAAATCCTGGCAAGCGGGAGGTGCTACAGATCAATTTGCCCCGTTCCCCCAATAATCTCACCCTAGAGCCGTGAAGAGAGATGACCGAGTTGATATTTATTCAAGTCAGCTGACACGGATGTCAAAACGCAATCATTCGCCAAAGTGACATGTCACATAACACATTACAACACTTTTTATAACATAAAAACAGGGCATCAACTTTGGATTTCCTACGGCCACCCCTTCAGACCGGCCTCAAGCTGATTGGTTGTGGCTAACAGCGGGAGGGGAGGCAGAGGCACGCCGACCAATCAGAAAGCTAGTGCCATTTTGGCCCCTCGGAGAGTCAGGAGCAGGGAGGCGGGCCGGGCAGGAAACAAAGAACCGGGGATGGTTTTTGAGTGGGTTTAAGTGATTCATGGAGGATATAATGGCTGGTGAGATCCCCTGGGGTTCTCAAGCCAATCAAATATTGTTCTGCAGAAGTGGGAATATACATCTGTGTCTGGCAGAAATGGTAATCTCCACTTTCCAAAGGTGGAGGGTTTTATCCCAGTGGAATGTGGTAATCCTGTCCAAAGGTGCTCTACCTTGAGTGGCTAGGCTCCGAAGCTCAAGGGAACAGCCATTCCTTATTGTTCATGCAAAATGTCTTGATGACGAAACGCTGGGGTCATGCCAAGGTGACATTTCATATTTTAAAAGTTCATATATGAGGCATTTTGGGTAGGGAGACATATAGGAATACATAGAATACATTCATAGAACGAGAAATCATATTGCACACTCCCACCCACCCAAAGGTCCAGAATGAGTTCATAAAGTTTCATAGGAAAGTCCAGAATCCAAGGGAAAAGACAAGGGGTTTCATTTGAATGTCCACAGCATGGTCAAGCCAGCCAGAGTTCAGGGCAAGGAGGAGCCGATGGAGACTTTGATCATAGCCTGGGGCAAGCCAGTTACACCCAGGTCAATGCATGTTTGGCCAGATTTCACAGCGAGGTCACTTTGCTTCTCTCTCTCTCTCTCTATATATATATATATATATATGTGGAGGAAAAGGCATTGCACAAGGAAATAATATTAGAAAATGTGTGTCAAAGGGGATACAGGAAAATAATAATAATAATAAAACTTTATTTATACCCCGCCACCATCTCCCCAAAGCAGAAGAATATATTTCAAATTTTTGAGAAATAAGGGCAAGATTGTAAAGCATGTGGTTTAAAATTGGCTTTTTCCTTTGCTAACTCTTTTGTCTGGATAAACAAAAAGGGAGTGCTTTTGTTTGTGAGTCACTGGTTCAGGAAAGGATTAGGAGAGTTGTTATCTCTTGCCTCAGGCTAAAAGGTCAAACACCTTTTGTGCCAGGAATTTAGTAAATCACAGTAAACTCCAGTAAAATTTCTCAGTTACCCTCTGCTATAAATATATGAAATATAGGACATAAAGCCTTGATTTTTGAACTATCTTTTACAAAGTCCTGGGGGGGGGGTCACTTCGATCACACTGTTGGAGATGACTATTGCTACAATTTTAAGAATGATAAATAAATATGATGTTGTTGTGTGGACTCTCCTTATAGATCCAATATAGGTCGTGGCATCATTGAAAAGGACTCAAGTAAGAGGAAAGGCGCTATAGTGAACAATATGGTAGATCAGGAAATGGACCAGTGGGACACTTTCCTTGTTGAGCTAAAGGCAATCCCAGTTGTCCTTTCCTTTTGAGCAGGGACATTTGGTGGTCCCAAATGACTGTCTGTTTCTCTCTCACACACACAGTCACATATGTTCTTCCACTAGGCTATTTGATTATGGAGTATTCATAACAAACCCAACATAAAAGGAGTTTTTCCCCTTTGTCTTGGTTTTTAGATATGGTCATCTGATTATTTGGGGTGCTGATTCAGAAAATTGCATTAGATTCATGGCATCTAGTTTCTAATATATGGTTATCATGATTTTCTAGCAGATGCATATGTTCTGTATCTAGAGCTGCTAGGAGAAAACTGATGCCATTTTTAAAATCAAAAGTCAAATTAACAGGCACCAACATGTGTGCTGGCCAGTGTAATCCATAACTGACTGTTCATAATTACCACAATTGCCTCAGCCTCTCTGGCAGCCTTGTTCAAGACACTTGGCTCTCTGGCACAACTCTGCCTAGCACAAAAGCACAAAAAAGTCACTCAAAATAATTTGCTATATCATGCCGACATCACTTCCTAATCTCATCTTCCTCCCTTTCACCTTATTCCATTTGAAGGAAGCCACTTTCCATTGTTCTAAATGGGTGGTGGAGGTCCTATTGGTTTCTGTGTCAGTTATGAAACTAAGGATTTTTGTGTTGTAGTTTTATGAGCACTTCAGTTGGGCTATATCACTGCACAATGAGTTGGCAATATCCAGGAGCAGATCTAAGAGAACTGAAGGGCAAGAAACTTCCTTATTTACTTGTATTTTTATATCTGTAAGAAGGTGGTGGTTTGTGGGACTTCTGTCTCATGTGCCAAAAAAAAAATCTTTGAACATTTTGCACATTTCTTTGGACAGAACCAATTTACTGATGTTCCTCTGGCAGAAAATGTCACCAATTGCACAATTTCTGCATTTAAAAACAAAAAAAGGAAAATATAAATAGAAAATAAAATAAAGGGGTAGAAGGAAAGGAGGAGGAGCCTCACCACTGGTATAACATTACTGCCAGCATGATGGAACAGAAGCAGAAGAAACCCATTGCACTAAGGAGATATGAATGTTGCAGGATTGGGAGCAAATGCTGATGGATGAGAGAATCAGAGGGGAGCGGGGCAGATCAGCAGCAGGACACAAACTATAATGCAATAAGGAACATCTCCAAAGGTGATGGTCCAGCTGCAATGCTGGTTTGCATGTCTCATGCAAAACAGTTCTTTATTTCTGCAGGATACAACTCACAAAATTCAGAAGATTTTCTATGAGCCTCAAATTTTGGATACATAAGCATGTGCCCAGGACACATGCTCAAATACACTCATGTATGTATGACATATGTGGGAGCTTATGGACACCTTGATTTATTTATTACTTTCACTGATAATGGTCAGAGATAAAAGAAAAAAAACTTTTATTCTGACAGACACCCAGTGATCATCATTATTTCATAGCAATGAAGTTAATCCATGTAATAAATAAGAGCCATGTGCAGATGATTACTTTCAGCTGCCACCAAAATTATGGAGGACTCGACGTGTGTTAGACAGATCACCACCCAGTGACACCAATATATGGATTCGAACTCGTTACCACTACTAATGCTGCCACCAGTGTTATATTCAGTAGCCTCCTTTGTGTTAGAGAGTCACATGAAACAGTTCATGTGAGGAAAAACGAGTTGTTTATATGTTCTTAAACAGTAAAGATGCGTAGAAGTTTCAATAATGTTACCATCTCGTACAAAGGATAGTTTTATAACTTGAATTCTGTGGAAATATGTTCCTTCACACAGGAAATACAAACAGAACAATTTAAACATTTAAATCCACTTCTACTGGGATTGTAACAGAGTCTTTTAAACTATAGAGTCTCAATATAGTTCTCAGCCTTTCTTCCCGAAGGCTTTTAACTATATTCCTCAAAGAGGTATCTCTCTAATAACACAGTTCCCAAAACTATCTCTATCTTCAGACTCCAAACACCAACCAACTCTCTAACTAAATAATTATCTGGTTAGATAGCTCCAACTGTCAATTTGGCTCCGCCCATCTCTAGAGTCTAAGCATTTACATCAGCCAATCAGACTGCACTTCCAGTAATGGCTGCCTGGTCGCTCCTCCCCCTTGTTCTGCTTAGCTTTTGCAATCAAGGCTTGATGCTATCTGTACACCAACCTTGTAAGGTAGGCTAATTTGTTACATCATGCATTTGGATGCTGGCTGTACTTGATCAAATGGCAGTAACGAGGACTTCCACATTCCCATAATTAATTTAGCTGAAAGAAAAAAAAATCATCCAACTGAAATAGACAATGTGATATTTGTTGAATTCCAAAATCCATTTGAAGACTCTCTATGCAGTGGCGACCAAAAATATGATTCACAGACCATGTGGAAACCTTAATATGAATGCACCGTGTATGAAGGAAAGTCCGCAAGAAGTATCCCAGACAATTGGTTACAGACCAATTGGTCCATCCCCCACAGACCACACCAAGGTGTGAAGTGGGCCACATTGCATCTGTGTGCCAAGTTTCATCCAGTTCTGACATTCGTGACAGTTGCAGTGGTCTCAGGAAGTGAGTGGTTAACCAATTTATAAGTAACTAGTTTTTTTTTTTAACCTGACACACTTCAGGGTTTTTTTGAACTTTTAACCCCCCTGGCTACGGCTCTGACTGCAAGTCCCAACATCCTTGGTCCATCCTCCCCCAAACTGCAGCAGGATGTAAAATGGGTCATGTGGGCCTGCCTGCCAAATTTTGTCCTGATCCATTACTGGTACGTGTTGCAGTGGTCTGCGGGAGCCGAAGTGATTGAAAGTACTGCAAATCCATAGTCCATCCTCCCTGAAACCACACCAGGACATAAAATGGGTGAATGGGGGTTGTTTGTGCCAAGTGTGGGCCAGGTCCGTCATTCCTGGGGGTGACCCTGGAGTGGCCTGTGGAAGTGGCGGCCAATCAGAAAGCTGCCATATACCCACATACAAACATAAATACAGTAGAGTTTCACTTATCCAACATTCACTTATCCAATGTTCTGGATTATCCAACACAGTCTGTCTCCCACCCGGATCCACAGCTGTTTCTCTAGGCAGCAAGAACTGGACTTTTTATACCTTTAATTTCCGACAATTTTGTTACTGTAAGTTCATTTTATGAAATTCTATCTTTATTTGTAGTCAATGTGTTAGTAGTCAATGTTTCTGTAGTCAATGTTTTCAATACATTACAATGTTTTGGTGCTAAATTAAAAAATACAGTAACTACTACATAACGTTACCGTGTATTGAACTGCTTTTTCTGTCGATCTGTTTTCTGTCGATCTGCCCATTTATGTTGGATAAGTGAAACTCTTCTGTACATAGAAATGCTGACTTTTATTATATACTACGGTAGCTTGGGGACCCGGCGGTAACTGGGTTATTAGAGAAAGGCATTGTTTGCCTGTGTTCCAAGTGTAGTCTAGATCCAATGTCAGCTGGGTTCAGTGGGTCCTAGTGAACTAAGGCCTTCGACAAAGTCCCCCACGACCTTCTGGCAAACAAACTAGTAAAATGTGGGCCAGACAAAACTACGGTTAGGTGGATCTGTAACTGGCTAAGCGAACGAACCCAAAGGGTGCTCACCAATGCGACTTCTTCATCTTGGAAAGAAGTCACGAGTGGAGTGCCGCAGGGTTCCGTCCTGGGCCCAGTTCTGTTCAACATCTTTATTAACGACTTAGACGAAGGGTTAGAAGGCACAATCATCAAGTTTACAGATGACACCAAATTGGGAGGGATAGCTAACACTCCAGAAGACAGGAGCAGAATTCAAAATGATCTTGACAGACTAGAGAGATGGGCCGAAAATAATAAAATAAAATTCAACAGGGACAAATGCAAGATACTTCACTTCGGCAGAAAAGAACGGAATGCAAAGATACAGAATGGGGGACTCCTGGCTTGACAGCAGTACACGTGAAAAAGACCTTGGGAGTCCTCATGGACAAGTTAAACATGAGCCTACAATGTGATGCGGCTGCTAAAAAAGTCAATGGGATTCTGGCCTGCATCAATAGGGGTATAGCATCTAGATCCAGGGAAGTCATGCTCCCCCTCTATTCTGCCTTGGTCAGACCACACCTGGAATACTGTGTCCAATTGTGGGCACCTCAATTGAAGGGAGATGTTGACAAGCTGGAAAGCGTCCAGAGGAGGGCAACTAAAATGATCAAAGGTCTGGAGAACAAGCCCTATGAGGAGCGGCTTAAAGAACTGGGCATGTTTAGACTGCAGAAGAGAAGGCTGAGAGGAGACATGATAGCCATGTACAAATACGTGAAGGGAAGTCATAGGGAGGAAGGAGCAAGCTTGTTTTCTGCTGCCCTGGAGACTAGGACGTGGAACAATGGCTTCAAACTACAGGACAGGAGATTCCACCTGAACACCAGGAAGAACTTCCTCACTGTGAGAGCTGTTCGGAAGTATTCCCATCATCAAAGTCTGGCAAATCCTGTTTTCTCAGGGCCACAGACAGTAGAAGCACATAAAATATCGCAAACAACACCACTCTGAAAACAAGGGAATTCCAGACAGGAAACAATCAGGGCCAGCTAACACCTCCCAACAAAGTATTCCCATCATCAAAGTCTGGAAAATCCTCTGTTTTCTCAGGGCCACAGACAGTAGAAGCACATAAAATATCGCAAACAATACCACTCTGAAAACAAGGGAATTCCAGACAGGAAACAATCAGGGCCAGCTAACACCTCCCAACAAAAAATTCACTCAGGGAGGAAACAGCCAGGCTTTAAAGCTGCAAGGCCATTACATCCTAATCATTTTTCCTAATTGCAGCATTCATACTTGCCTCCAACAAACAAAAAAAACCAATCAGAAATATTGTATATTCACAACCTTTAGGAAATAATATCCCCTGATGCCGCAGCGTGTTAAAGCGCTGAGCTGCTGAACTTCTGGACCGAAAGGCCACAGGTTTGAATTGGGGGAGCGGAGAGAGCCCCCACTGTTAGCCCCAGCTTCTGCCAACCCAGAAGTTCGAAAACATGCAAATGTGAGTGCATCAATAGGTACTGCTCCAGCGGGAAGGTAACGCCGCTCCATGCAGTCATCCCACATGACTTTGGAGGAGTCTACAGACAACGCCGGCTCTTCGGCTTAGAAATGGAGATGAGCACCAACCTCCAGAGTCAGACAAGACTGGACTTAATGTCTGGGGAAAACCTTTACCCTTGCCCTTAACTACCACCAATTCCTCAATACTTTATTTCCCAGACCACCAGACTTCGCCACAGCAACGCGTGGCCGGGCACAGCTAGTGTTATATAAAGTGTTAGCATACATAGGTTTATTAGAAAATTTGTAATAATATAACATATAAATATATAACATATAATAATATAACATATATTTCCCAAATGTGTTGGACAATCCAGAACGTCGGATAAGCGAATGTTGGATAAGTGAGACTCTACTGTACAATCAAACAAATGCGGATGGTGGGAGCCGGTAGCTTTGGAACCCACGGATACGGATGCCCTCTGCTGCGTGAGGGAGTGCTAAGCCAATCCAGGGGCGCCTTCTCGGAAAGAGGCTGCAGAGGGCGCGTGCTGTTGCTACTACTGTTTCTTCTTCCTCTTCCTCTGTTGCCTGTGGGGCTGGGGAGGAGGAGGAGGAGCAGGTGCCCATGCCGGCTGGCTACGTGTGCCGGCCTCCTCTGTCTCTCTCTCATTCTCTCTTTGGCTGAGAGGAGCGGCAGTAAGAGCAGCACGGCGGCGTCGTTCCCTTGCCCTAGCCCCCCCTTCCCTTCCCCTCGCAGTGTCTGCGCATGACCCCTCCCTGAGAAGGTGAGGCGGAGAGAGAGCGAGAGAGAGGATTCCCTCTCGCTTTCTCTCTCTCTCTCTCTCTCGCGGCGCAGGCGACGCAGTGCAGAGGCGCGCGCGCGCGGGTTGCTTCGGCCTCAGGAGGAGGAGGAGGAAGAGGAGGAGGAAGAGACCCTTTCCCCCCTCTTCCGCGCCTCCCTCCCTCCCCCTTCAACCGCCGCCTCACCCTGGCCATGACCGCGGGGGCGGCGGCGGCGGCGGCGGGTCCACTCGGAGCGAGTACCCGGTTCTTCCCCCCCGGCATCGCGGAGGGTTGCCCCCAGACGCCCCGGCCGCCGCCTCTGCCCCTTCCTCTCCCTTCAGCAGCAACAGCAGCGCAGCCGGGCTCCCGGAAAGTAGCTTGATGAGTGTCCAAAGTCGCGGTGGAAGTTTGGCGGGGCCGCCATCTTGGTCCCGGCTCTCCACGTCGTCGTCGCCACCGCCGACACCACCACCACCATTGAGCCTCCAGGGCGGCTGCTGCTCCGCGGCGGAGGCGGAGGCGGCCTCAGCGGTGGCGGCAATCGTGACCGCGGTGGAGGCCTCCTCGCTGCCCCATAACCCCTCGCCATTGAAGGAAGGTAAGGAGAGAGAGATGAGTAAGTGAGCAAGCGAATGAGCGGCATGGGAAGTGGGCCTCTGGGGAAGGAGGGAAGGAAGGGAAGAAGGAGGGGCCCTGCCTTGTCAAGAGCAGCAGCCATCGCCTCAGGCCAGTCCCTGGCTTCAGGGGGAAAGGGCGAACGAAGAAGGAGGCATGTCTTCCCCTTGCTTCGGCATCCTCCACTCCCTTCAATCATGGACTATCCCCCAAAATGTCTCCTTATCCCCCCCCCCCCCGGCATCTCTTACTTTCAGGGTGGGTTAGCTTTTCTCTCTCGCTATTTTTTTTTAAAATGGCTGGTTCAAAACCTTGCTTTTTAAAATCGCTTCCCTCTCTGCCCTATGTTTTTATTTTTATTGATTAATTGATTGATTTACTATATTTATATAACGCCTTTCTCACTGGGGGGACGACGACGACTCAAGGCGGTTTACAACATATTAATGGCATTGCAACATTTTAATAGGGAAAAAAATAACAACTATAAGCAGTAACATATTCATTATATGTCTGTGGGCACTCAAAACCATTAAACATATGCATATGCAGCCTTTAAACTCTTAAGACAAAGCATTAAAACGCCCTAATATAAATATTAAAATCACATGATCCCAAAATCATATACCACGATCATAATAGGCCCTCTAAATTTATTCTTATTTGTGTTTAATTATATTGTAAAATGTGATGGAGGAAAAGGTGGGTTGGGGTGCTCCTTTGGTGGTGATGGGGATGATGTTGCTTAAAAGAAAAGGGTCGTGTCTTTTTGGCATCATGGAGGTGTGGGATGGTGGAGACAAAGATCGAGGCACTTATTGAGAGGAGGGAAGACACTTTCTTCAGCCATTGGTTTCCAACCAAAGTGACGAAAACAGATGAAAAGCCAGCAGGGATTGCAACTTTCTCCTTTTCCTCCATCACATCTTGAGTGATTTCTCTCAGCCTCCTCCCCCCCCCACACCTCTTTGCTTCTTCCCTCCCATTTCTCCTTTTCCTGCACCCCTCCACAGGGAGACTATGAAGGTTATGTGCAAACAAGTCTTTTTTATTGTTTGTCCATTTCACCCCTCCCCACCTTCCTTGCATTAAACTGTATTGCCACAAGATGTAGCAATTATGCAGGTTATGAAATGATTAATGCAGCTTTATTTTACTCCCAAAATTGTGGTTAGCAAAGGACAGATGGGAACTTTTGTACAATAATGTATGGTATTATAGAAAAATGAATGGTGCACATTTGTGATTTTTTTTTGGACGCAGTGAGGCTCTCCTGACTGTTCTTTTGTTTGCATTTGAGTGTGCAAGTATGCAATCCCTAAAAAGAGTCAAAACTTTTAATCGTATAAATGCTATAATTTTCTTGGAATGAAAGGTTTGAATTTGGTAGACATTTGAAGCATTATGGAGTGAAGCATTTGATTTCTAACAATGAGTTGATTTAAGAGTGTTTGGAATCCTGGAAATTTACAATGGAACTGTGTGTCCTCTTTTCTTCATTCCAGTAGCCAGACTTGCATCACTCCTTGTCACTTTTGCACACGTTCCTAGATAGGAAGCTGACAATAGCAAGCTCAGATTGGCCTGAAAGCGCTCTAGAAAATACCTGAAATGGTTGGATTTATAGCATATGCTTTAAACACTGAAGTGGCAGGCATTTTGTTCTTGGCTGTTTCTTTGGGAAATCTGAGCCGTGAGACAAAAACAGAGTTGCATATATCAGTTTGAACTAAGTTCATTCAGCTTCTTCGCCATCATCTAAGATAATTACTTAACATCAGTATGTGTTATACCCTTAATCTTTAATATTGTGTCAGTATTTTAGACTACAGTATAGGAAACTTATTTTAGTTGATTATGGTTTAAAATATATAAACAGAAACCTCACAACCTCTGCGGATGCCTGCCATAGATGTAGGCGAAATGTCAGGAGAGAACACTTCTGGAACATGGCCATACAGCCCAGAAAACACACAACAACCCTATAAACAGAAACATTTTCTGGTACTTATATAAACTCTTAAACAGTGCTCTGATCATCTTAATTATGTATTAGTGAGATGTAAATTCTTTGATTTTGATAATTTAGTTTACAAGGTCATAATGTAGTACAATTGCTTTCATACTCTTGTTAAAAAACAATGTCTAATCTCTGTATCTTCTGCTATCGGGCCAGAAGCATTACTTCAGTCATATGAAGATAATGTCTATGTCACATGAAAAGTTTCGTACAATCCCTCTCAACTAATTATGAAACTATTTGTTTTTATCGTCATATTTCAATTGTAAACCCTGTGAAAAGGGAATGTATCACTGGTTATCTATTAGAGTCGAAAATACAACTGTAAATCAATATGGTTCTTCCTAATGGTATACTGAGCATGGATATTAAGGCCCCCAAACTTTCTGTTGTCACTACTAGAAAACTAGAAAAATAAGTCTTGGCAACAAATATAACATATTGTCAATGAGTGGCCTCAATCTCAGAATTATAATCACTATTGAGTTTTCTAAGCAAATGTTATTTGATTAGACTTTTCGAATCTAGACAATTCTCATTTCTTGGAGTGCACTTATGGGTCTTGTTTGAAAGATACAGTTCCTTAAGAAGGGTCCTGATGTGTTCTCATTAAAATAACAGTGTTAAAGACTTCTTTGTAAGTGAAATCGAAGACTAGTTTTGCATAATATGCTGTCTATGAATGATATGACTGTTGCTGAATCTGAGAAAATGTAGGCTCACAAGATGGAGTTAATTATTGTGTAATCATAATGATGGCAGAACAACAAAGTTCAGTTACTAGAAGCTTCTTTTTTAAATGACTACTATTCAAAGTCCATTTAGACTACTGTAATATGCTGTACATGGGGCTGTCTGAAAATCATTTGGAAAATTCCACTGGTTCAGAACCAAGGCCAGCCTAGAATCTCTTGTTATGGACATCTTCACTGTGTGGGGGGTCTATTTCCTGGCCTATTTCAGTATTTCAGTTATGACCTATACAGTATCATACAACTTGAAACCAGGCTATTTTCAAAGCTGTATGTTAAACATAAACAGGAACTTAAGCACTTTGGATGAATTCTTTCTATCACCCATGAGGGGGCATTTGGTGAGAACATAATGGTTTTGTTGGTGACTGCTAAGGAAGCCCTCTTCTTGTTAACCTTATTGCTGAGGAGAGTAGTATTCTTTGTTTGGAGGCTTCTTCCTCTTGATGCTTTTTAATTGTGCTTTTCATTTGTTTTGAACTTGTTTTTATATTATTTTGCTATTGCAATTTACCTTGACGACTAGTTTTAGCAACAAGTTGGGTTGTGAATTTTAAACAAATGAAATATACAAACTTTCTGCGTGTGTTTAATATTCACTCTCTTATAGTGAAATTGGTACTCGTTTTACATAGCAATTTGATGTATATTTACTCTGAATTAATTCATGTTAAAGTACTGTTAATATCACTCAGTCAAAACGGAAATGTTATAATTGCTTACCTAAGAGTATCAGCAGATACCCTTTTTTCGAAATAGTATGAACAGCTGCAAGTTGTTGTGACTGGAAGTGACGTCATAGTATATTCCTTACCAAGTGAAAGCACTCCTTGTTTTGTCATAAGTTGCATTTTTGTGGAAGTAGATCTGCAGACTTACTAGCTTGCTTGCAAGAAATATGTTGTACCATTGCGAGAAACTTGATCAGACTGATTATCTGGTCATTTTTGGTGAATCATAACTGCATATTTCAACACTGTGTAGGGAAGATTGTTTGTCTTACTATACACCAATATTAACATTTGTAATTACAGCAGAGTAAGTTACTGCATTAACAGTAGCAGAATTATTAAGCAGTAATTTGTTGTATTATGTTATTTTATCCATTGTTATGTAGTCCAGCTCTGTCTGTTGTTCGTTGTAACACTTGTATTTTAGAAGTGTTTTAAAGTTTTTGCTTTGTTTAGGATTTTTTATAATGTGATATCAAATACTGTATTATTGTTTCCTGAAAACCTATGTCAGTGTCAAACATAATAGCTAGTATCTAAATCTTAAAAGTCCTTTCTTGCAAAAGGAATCAGTTCCTGTGGCTTATAGGGAGAAAGAAAATAACAATAGTTGTCCAGAAAATACTGTTCCTCTGTAGCAAGATCAGACCCTAGCCACCATACTTAATGATGAAGATTGATAGGCCTTGCAGTTTGGTAACTCCTGGGAGGCCACAAATTACCCAACTTCACTCTAGCAGTATTTGTCCCCTGCCTTTCTATCTGCCAGTTTTAAACTCTTGGCCCCTATTATAATTAATCTGTGTTTCATGTTGAGACCAAAATAATAATATTTTGAGAGATTGCAAGTACAGCAACTTAATTTATTGCAGAGCAGCTGTTGAACAGTGTATTTTCAAAACTATATAGAATAACTCTTTATTGACAGAGATGCTTGGTTCTTCAACAAGAGGAAAATATGATTATGGGATAACTAGTTCAGGATCTTCTATTCCAAAATATTTTATTATAGTGATCGACATTAAGTGGGCTCTGGAGTGTGTGGATACTGTGTATCATTAAAAGAACAGGGATTTATGTATAGACTTATGTCTTTAAATAAATAAAAAAAGTTTGGGAGAAGTATTTTTAGATGTATTGATTGTTTATTAGATGCCTACAAAAAGTAAACCTGTGTCATACTATTTAAAACGGGCAGAATGAGTAACTTCTAACAATGATGCTTGAGTTTTCAGAGGAAGGCCACACAATTTAAATGAGATTAGATTGAAAGCATCTGCTTTATGTAGAAAGCTTGAGAAAATGTGGGTGTTTGATTATAATTGAAGAACTACATGATTGACACAAATACATGGGTTTCCTGCATTAAGTAACCTCTGTATATCAAAGGGCCCTTCCACACAACCCTATAACCCAGAATATCAAGACAGATAATATCTGCTTTAAACTGGGTTGTCTGGGTTCACATTGTCCTATAATCCAGTTCAGTGTGGATTCATACAGCTGTGTGGAAGGGGCCCTAGTGTTGCAAACTTCGTTGTCTAAGCTATTCATGGAAAGAATTGATAAACTTGGATTATTGATGATTTTACAACTTTCCTTATAGTTATCATGGAGTGTGGCTTTTCTAGTTCCCGAAAGCAAGACTGTCATAGCTGCTTCATTCACTTAGCACGTATTTTTAATAATACGTTATATTATTAAAAGTTTCATTAGTCCTAATAATAGCCTTTGAAGTAATTTTTTGAGAAAGAAATAGCCTCTCAAGCCCTCTTATGCATACTTGTAAAAATATCTTCAGTAATTTCAAAGGGAAATGTTTCCATCAGTATAGTTAAATAAAGATATACTAAAGGAACCTTTTTGCAATTTTTTTTAACCTTTTGGGATATTATACAATTGCTCTATTGATACTACTGCCATTTATTTACTTCTGTAGTGGCCCAATAAGTTTGTGGATCATATTCATTTCTTCTTTATTTGTTCAGTCATTTCCGACCAGTCACTTC
Organism: Anolis carolinensis; assembly: GCF_035594765.1. Taxonomy (NCBI): domain Eukaryota; kingdom Metazoa; phylum Chordata; class Lepidosauria; order Squamata; family Anolidae; genus Anolis; species Anolis carolinensis. The sequence goes on along the minus strand of NC_085841.1, from coordinate 210,932,426 downwards.
AAGGACACCATCCATCCATCTCACCCTTGGTCGGCCTCTCTTCCTTTTTCCTTCCATTTTCTCCAGCTTTATGATCTTTTCCAAGCTTTCCTATCTTCTCATGATGTGGCCAAAATACTTCAGCTTTGCCTCTAATATCCTTCCTTTCAGTGAGCAGCTGGGCATTATTTCCTGGAGGATGGACTGGTTGAATCTTCTTGCGGTCCAAGGCACTCTCAGGATTTTCCTCCAGCACCAAAGTTCAAAAGCGTCTATCTTCCTTCGCTCAGCCTTCCTTATGGTCCAGCTCTCGCATCCATAGGTTACTATGGAGAATACCATTGCTTTGACTATGCGGACCTTCGTTGACAGTGTGATGTCTCTGCTCTTCACTATTTTATCAAGGTTGGCCATTGCTCTCCTCCCAAGAAGTAAACATCTTCTGATTTCCTGGCTGCAGTCTGCATCTGCAGTGATATTCGTGCCTAGAAATATAAAGTCTGTCACTCCCTCCACGTTTTCTCCCTCTATTTGCCAGTTATCAATCAGTCTGGTTGCCATAATCTTGGTTTTCTTGATGTTTAACTGCAACCCAGCTTTTGCACTTTCTTCTTTCACCTTGGTGATAAGGCTCCTCAGCTCCTCCTCACTTTCAGCCATCAGAGTGGTATCATCTGCATATCTAAGGTTGTTAATGTTTATTCCAGCAATTTTAACTTCAGCCTTGGATTCGTCAACACGTCGCATGATGTGTTCTGCATACAAGTTGAATAGGTAGGGTGAAAGTATACTGCCCTGCCGTACTCCTTTCCCAATCTTGAACCAGTCTGTTGTTCCGTGGTCTGTTCTTCCTATGGCTACTTGGTCTTTCTCAGGAGACAGACAAGGTGACTTGGTATCATATTCATACAAGCAGTAAAAATATAAGTGGGGTCCCCATTCTCTCAATCCTTTTTGTGCTAAGATTCTGTCCTGGATCTCTGGATTTATTTATTGATTCAGTAAAATATTTCTTCAGTAAAAGATTTTCTGGGCTGCCTTTCAAGTCACAACATAGTGTATAATATTTTGTAGTTAAAAAGTACTATATAAAACCCACACATTAAAAGTACAGTAGAGTCTCACTTATCCAACATAAACGGGCCGGCAGAATGTTGGATAAGCGAATATGTTGGATAATAAGGAGGGATTAAGGAAAAGCCTATTAAACATCAAATTAGGTTATGATTTTACAAGTTAAGCACCAAAACATCATGTTATACAACAAATTTGACAGAAAAAGTAGTTCAATACGCAGTAATGCTATGTAGTAATTACTGTATTTACGAATTTAGCACCAAAATATCACGATGTATTGAAAACATTGACTACAAAAATGCATTGGATAATCCAGAATGTTGGATAAGCAAGTGTTGGATAAGTGAGACTCTACTCTACATTGTACTGCAGTGGGGATTTAAATAAATATGTCTGTGTTCTTTAAAAGCTCACAATGATTGTAGTGATGTGGGATTGCCAGAAAACGGAACTAGAAAATACTTGCAGTGCTTTAAATAATGTTATATAAAGTGTTAGCATACATAGTTTTATTAGAAAATTTGTAATAATATAACATAAATATATAACATATAATAATATAACATATATTTCCCATATCTTTAACAAAATAATGATTTTAAGTGGAAGAATACTATTTTTAGCACACATACATAAAGAAAGCTGTACCTGATACAGTGCTTTTTTGGCCAAGGAATAACTGTGGGTACCTTCATTTTCACTCACTCAATAATAAGAACGACAACAACTTATTTACTTAGGCGATCCCTTGTTGTCCGAGTATGATGGCCTTCCAAGTGAAGTGTCTTGGCAGTGGATACGTAGGTGACAGTAGAACCCTGTTCTTGACCTGCATGTTCTTCCACAGTGATGACATTCCACAGGTGGAAGACGGTCCCAATCAGGATTGGCTTGACGCACCTTCCTCTTGGCATGGTTCTCCCTTTCTCCCTTCATTTGTGCCTCTTCCAATTCCACAACACTGCTGGTTACAGCTGACCTCCAGCTAGAGCACTCAAGGACCAGGTCTTCTCCGTTCTCGGTATCTATGCCACAGTTTTTAAGGTTAGCTTTATGTCCATCTTTAAATCTCTTTTCCTGTAGTAGTAGTAGTAGTAGTAGTAGTAATAATAATAATAATAATAATATAACATCACACTGTTCTAAAAGTGTTTGACTTGTGATTTTGTGATACAAAATCCAGCATATATATCCCGTTTGCTTTGTCATACTCTGTCTTTGTGTCAGTAATAATAATATAATTTTTATTTCTTACTCGCCTCTCTCCATAGCTCAGTAAAAGCACACAAATACTATAAAAATTCACACATATTGAACTGCAGTTCCATAAAAGATACATATCAAGTATTTCTATAAAATACATATTAATCACACAAGACAGAGACCAAAACACAGGCCTGCCCAAAGAGATACGTTTTTAGATGATTTTTAAATTCTAACAGCTGCTCTAGCTGTTGGATCTCTTCCAGCTGGTCGTATGGCACTCCTATAAGTAAACGGGAACCAAACCATGTAGGGCTTTAAAGGTGAAAACCAACACCTTGTACTTTGTCCGGAAACTAACTGACAGCCAGTGGAGTGACTTTAGGATAGGTGTAATATGCTCACTCAACTCTCTGCACTACTTGTACCAACTTTTTTTTGCTTTTGTATAACTGTAGTATCTTAAACTTCACTTATTCATTCTCTGCACTACTTATTTCAATTTCAAGTTGTGAAAATAACTGACAGAATAATTTAAATAAGTTCATGTCCTGTGTTTAGCCCACATCACTCTGATGGGTCCACACATTTCTTAGGAGAGGAATTTCCATGAACATGAAGTAACCACTAATTTCCCCCTCTGTCTCCAGTAACTTCTTATGAGACCCATCAGAGCCCCCTAGGCTGATTTGCAAACCAAAACCAGTTCATGTGTGTGGATAGCCCTTTGGATAACCTAATCTCAAAGCTTTTAATACATTAAAAAGATCATAATCAGGAATTTAACTTGAATCCAGAAGTCATCAGGTAGTTCATAGAGCAGATAAGGAATTGGTGCTAGATGTTCCAACTGCTAAAAGAATTCTTGCTGTTGCGTTCCATACCAATTCAAATTTCCAAATGGTTGTTAACCGCAGTCTGTATAGAACATGTTCAACTAATCCAGCCTAGCTATAACTAGACAATGAATCATAAGTTACGGTCTTCTTTCTTTAGATAGGGCCACAGCTAGCAAACCAGAAAAAACAATATTTTTTCTTCTAGCCATTAACATCATGTCTGCTTTCAGTGAGAATTTCAGGTGGTAAAATTCTCACTGGGGAGTGCAGTCTCGTCAAAGACTAACCCTCTATTCAGATTGATAGATTTTGCAGTCTACACATCTTCCATCTTGTCAGGATTGAAGCTTGAGTATATTTTTATTCGCCTCCAAGTTGTCTCAAGATCCATAATCCAAAATTTCCACTGCAACTCTGATTATATGATAGGAGAGAGAGGTGGAATTGCATACCACCTGTATACTTAGGATGTTGGAACCTAGAATTTAAGGTAGTTTTACCCTGCCTCGAGCAGTGAGGAGAGGTGGGTAAGAAATAAAATTATTATTGTTATTATTGTTATTATTTTAAATAATTTCATCTTGACATGGAAAGGCATGTGTCTCAAGATAAAATTATGAAAGTTTCCAAACATTGACCAAAGAGTGTAGATCAGAAATCCCTTAGCATCACTTTTGTATCTGTTCTCCCAAAAAAGACTGGATCCACTGAAACATTTAGAAGAGATACCATTGTCAATGTTATTGAAAACGATCTGAAGTCCAGGAGAAACCAACTGATATGTTTCTGATATGAAACATCTAACATCTAGCAGGGTCACATCACCATCTCAAGCATAGTTAATGGGAACACAAAAGAGAGCCTTCTTTGTGGTTGCTCCTGGGCTCTGGAACTGCCTTCCCAGGGAGACTAGAATGGCTCCCTCCCTGTTGTCCTTTCAACAACAGGCTAAACCCTTTTGGTTCAGGCAGACTTAAAACCGAGCTTTTAAACAAATGGGCTAGGGATACCGTATGATATATGATTATTTTAACAATTTGTAAGTGTTTTAAGGGATTTTAATTGACTGGTTGTTTAATTCTATTTTAAAATTTATATGTTGTCAATTTTTAAATAGCGCCTTTTAATATTTTGAACTGTTTTGCATCTCAATCTATATAAATAAAAATGTAATGTCCGTCAGTGAGAGACTTCATATCTCCCAAACTACTCCACTGATCACTATGAAATTTGGACACAACATAGCAGTCAAAACTGCCGTGGGTTTTAAGCCTACTCTCACAAACCTGACATACCTGCAAAAGGTAAAATCAAACCCCTAGCAATGGCTAATCAGTCTCCTCCTTCCTTAGCTACCATCCTAACAGATGGCTCAACCCCTTAGCAATGGCAGCAACTCTTGTAACAGGCACCTCTTAACATTAACAACAGCAAAAGCAACGGCCACACTGTCTCTACCCTTTAGCAACTGGTGTGGGCAGGGCCGCAAGGGACGATTAGGCCCACCTCCTCGCAGCTCACAAGGAGATACGCGAGGCCGAGGCTCTGAGGCCTAGCCACGAAAAGATGTCAGGATCAACTTCGGAAACAGCAAGCTGCTTCTGGCCGTCAGCAAGGATGTTGCCCGGGGGACACCTGGATGTTTTACTATCCTGTGGAAGGTTTCTCATATATCTGTGGTAGGTCCAGGGTGGGAGAAAGAACTCTTTTCTGCTACGGGCAAGTGTGAATGTTGTAATTGGCCAACTTGAAGAAGCAAGGCACTATATAGACTTGCTTCTTCAACGCCTGGCTACTTCCTGCTAGGGGGAATCCTTTGTTGGGAGGTGTTATCTGGCCCTTACTGTTTCATGGCTGGTATTCCACTGTTTTCTGTGGTATTCTTTATTTACTGCAAGAAATCTTGCATTTGGCCAACTTGATTAACATTCAATAGCCTTGCTGCTTCAAAGCCTGGTTGCTTCCTGCTTGGGGGAATACTTTGTTGAGAGGTGTTAGCTGGCACTCACTGTTTCATGTTTGTTATTCCACCGTCATCAGAGTGGTGTTCTTTATTCACTGCAAGAAATGTTGCAATTGGCCGACTTGATTAGCATTAAATAGCCTTGCTGCTTCAAACCCTGGTTACCTCCTGCCTGGGAGAATCCTTTATTGGAAAGTGTTAGCTGACCCTCATTGTTTCATGTCTGGTATTCTACTGTTTTCTGAGTGGTGTTCTTTATTAACTGCAAGAAAGGTTTCAATTGGCCAACTTGATTGGTGTGATAGAACTGGCATGATAGATGTTGCCCAGGGGACACCGGCATATTTTACCATCCTGTGGGAGGCTTCTCTTTATATATCTGTGGAAGGTCCAGGGTGAGAGAAAGAGTTTTTTCATTGAACCAGACTGGGCCACAGCAATGCGTCGCCGGGTACAGCTAGTTAAGAATTAAAAAGTGATAGAAATTGACATAGGAGGAGGAGGAGAAGTACAGTAGTAGCATTGACCTCTTAGATGACCTGGAGCTGACAAGATACCACTTTCTCTATATGCTTGTTTAGCAATCATGAATTAAACCTGGGTAATAATTTTCCATAGCCCGAGGCATAAACATGGCTTCTTAAACAGTTTTTATTATTACTTGCTTCAGAGTACATGATATATACAGTTTCTTAGTATCTGTGAGATCCATGTAACAAGTCCTGACTTTCACTAACCAGGAAACACAAGTGTACACTATAGTTTTACCACTATTACTAGTAGAAGGAAACTAGTAGAAAGGACCATAAGGAACATTGAAGGAAGATAGATGCTTTTGAACTATGGTGTTGGAGGAAAATTCTGAGAGTGCTGTGGACCGCAAGAAGATCAAACCAGTCTATACTATATAATGCCTGAGTGCTCATTGGAGGGAAGGATATTAGAGGCAAAGATGAAGTACTTTGGTCACATAATGAAAAGACAGGAAAGTTTGGAGAAGATAAAGATGCTGGGGGAAAAGGAAGGAAAAAGGAAGAGGGCTGGCCAAGGGCAAGATGGATGGATGTGTGACGATTTGTAAAGAGACACCATGATATAATGGGTTTATTTATTTACTGCATTTATATCCCGCTCTTCTCACCCCGAAGGGGATTCAGAGTGGCTTACAAATCAAATGTACATACAATATATTATTAGCATAGCACAATAAAAGCATTAAATTACTATATTGTACTATGATAATATTATTAGTAATATTACATTTAATATATAATAAATATTATTTTGTATTATTATTAGTATAATATTGTATTACATTATAATACTATTATCAGTATTACATGTATATACAATATATTATATATTTATAAATTATTATAACACACACACACACACACACATATAAAATTAACATCGCATGTTGCTATGGCACAGGAGACAAGATGGAACTATCTTCCTGGCTCTCAGGTTGGTATGATGTCTTCCTGCCCCCTCCCCCGTTCTTCACTCTGGCCCCAGAGTGGCAGTTATTCCTTGGTGGGAGGGTCTCCCAACCGATGACACGGGAGACAGGTTGGTATGATGTCTTCCTGCCCCCCCCCCCCCCCCCCCCGTTCTTCACTCTGGTCCCAGATCGTTAGTTATTCCTTGGTGGGAGGGGCTGCCAACTGCCAACTGGGTTGACTTAAAAGGCATATGTTGAGAGCTGATTGGCTGAGCCAGCCAGAAGCCAGAATTCCAATTGGCTACTATCGCTAGCTTGCTGCTGAGGCAAACAGTTTTAACTGCCACTTTCACTTCTGAGAGTGAAGAGATCACTGACTGGAAATAGTCAAGAAAGGAAATGGCTGCCAACTTTCCAAAGACTGATTATTTATAAGGCAAATGAGGCATATTTAAAGACTTTTTAAGGTAAAGGTAAAGGTTTTCCCCTGACATTAAGTCCAGTCATGACCGACTCTGGGGGTTGGTGCTCATCTCCATTTCTAAGCCGAAGAGCCGGCGTTGTCCGTAGACACCTCCAAGGTCATGTGGCCGGCATGACTGTATGGAGCGCTGCTACCTTCCCGCATTTGCATGTTTTCGAACTGCTAGGTTGGCAGGAGCTGGGGCTGACAGTGGGCGCTCATTCTGCTCCCGGGATTTGAACCTGGGACCTTTCGGTCTGCAAGTTCAGCACTTCAGCGCTTTAACACACTGCACCACCACCAGGGGCCAAAGACTTTTTAAAGTGACTATTCCCTATGTTCTCTGTGTGAATTCAGAAAGACTGCTGTATATATTGTTGCCCTGTTTGATCTTTTGAACAGTAAAGATACTGTTACTTGTTACACAAGCCTGAGTGACACTTTATTATATTGCAGGTTATATTTTGGTTCAGAAACTGTGGTAAAGCTTCTATTTATTTATATCTACAACTTCCAACAGGTTATGGGCCCAGTGTTACTACCAGTCTGAACCATTTAAACACCTGCTTGTGGTTAGTGTCACTGTAAAAGCTGTGCATTGGCAAGAAGAAAAACCTCAAAGATGGAGGTGAATCTTGTGGCATTTCCCATGGCCAGACTTGACGCAAATAACTATTCCACATGGAAACTAAGAATCGAGAGTTGTTTAAGAAAATAATCGCTATGGAAATGCACAATAGCTCCGATACAAGGGCAAAATGCAGAGGAACATCACAGAGTAGATGAGAGGGCGAGATCAATACTCATTTTAAGTGTGGATGACAATCAATTGGTCCACATTGCCAGCCTGGCAGTGACCCATGAGATTTTGGTCAGGCTGAAAGAAATTCTTGTCTTGAGTTCGGCAGCATTGGTGGCCGCTTTAGCAAGAAAACTATATAAAACCCATTTGCAAAGAAACTGAAATTTAAAAAAATATTTGCAAACGCTACAGACATTATTTCTACAGCTGGAGGAGAGAGGATTCCATCTCTTTGAGGAGAACAAATGTTATATTGTTCTGTCCTCAATGGACGATTTGTCGGATAGTATCGTCAATGCCTTAGAATCGCTACCTCAAAGCCAGCTGAACCTGCAATATATATGTACCAGGCTAACAGCTGACTGGGAAAGGAGGAAAAACCACAGTCTGGAGCATCAGGGAAGACGGTCGACGGAAGCAGTTGCAGCGGGGTCTGAAAGAGAGACAGAAAAGGCATACGCAGTCAAAAAGAACTACAACTGCAGATCGCCAAGGCATCTAAAAAGAGACTGTCCAAAACAACAGAAAAAGAAGATGAATCAGCGGAGGGGTTCATCGCATGCTAACATGGTTGAGTCCAAAGGAAGTAAAGAAGATGAGGACATTTTCCTCATTAACTCTGGGTGCTCTCAACATGTAAATAAGAGAGAGCTGATTTCTAACATTGTAAAACCTGAATCTGCGAAAGTTTCTCTCACAGATGCTGTATGCTACCATGTTAAGGGGCAACATTTAGATAGAACATTGAAAAATGTATTATATGTCCCAGAAATTTAGTATAACCTTCTATTGATAAGTTCATTAGATAAAGAAGGGTATGATCTAAATATCTTTGGAGGCAAAGTTAAAAATTTAAAAGGAAAAAAACTTTGTGGGACTGATAAATTGCAAGGTGATTTGTATGTATTGATTCCCAAGAGATAATCAAAATGAGATTAATATGATTAGCAAAAACACACCTATTCACCAAGGTTATATACACGAGTTGCATAAGGCTTTGGGGCCCAAATTTCAAGGTATAATATAAAATGCAGGAATTTGGTGAAGGTATAAATTTAAAAGATTGTCAGAAATTCCTGGATTGTAATGTCTGTAAAAAGACAAAAGCCTAATCTGCACTCATTAGTAAAAAAAGAATCTTAGAAGCTCAGAAAAGGCATTTGATTTGGTTCATGCAGATTTAATTGGGCCATTTAAACCCAGCAAAGGTGGAGCGATGGAGCGATTTTCTGTTTATGTATTTTGGATGATTAATTTTGCTTGGAATTTCTTTTAAAACAGAAAAGTGAAGTTTTTGGTATATTTAAGAATTGGGTAGCCTATGTCAAAAGACTATTTAGGCTGGAATTAAGGCATTACAAACTGATAGAGGTGAGGAATTTACCTCTCATAGCCTGGAGAATTTTCTGAAAAAGGAAGGCATCAAACATAGACTAACATATGCCTATCAAAGCAGATAATGGGAAGATAGAGCATTATGTTAAACAAATTCCAGTTGCCAAAGATTCCTCAATTACAGACTCAGGTCAACCTCAAGATCTGTAGGGAGAGGCAATTCTAACTGCTGGATATTAGATTAATAGGCTTTGGTCAGAAGCGAAGCAGAATACTCATTATCTATCTATATATATAAAAGGGTAATGGAATTTCAGCCTAGGACAAAACAACAAAACTACATGCCCCAGGACCACAAAACTTGCCAGCACAACCCAGCAGCCTTGCCACTAGGTTCATACAACAAAACTCAACATCTGGAACCAAAACGGGGCCCAAAAAAAACAAAATCCGGAAACAAACGATCTGCGCCTGCGCCAAATACAATCCAGCATGCAGACAGAACAACCCCCACACCCCTCCCCTCAATGGTCGCTCCCGTGCGCTTCCCTTTTCCCACCGCCACCGCAACCATCTTGGCAAGCATCCAAAGTCAGCTCAACGTTGATTCCCAAATTTTCCCCGCCGGGAAGAGAACAACGGTGGGGGAAGCACCGATTCACCCTCTGAGAAGGGGACATCACACTTCTGGAGAACGGTGCATTGGGAATCCCGTCCTCGGGGGGGGGGGGGGTAGGGGACAGCCCGGGAGAGCGAGATCCCCTCACAAACTAGCCATCCTTGCCTCCTTCCAGAACAGCTGCTTGAGGCTCCTCTTGAGGGCCTGAAGGGAGGTGTGGGCCTTGGACCTGTCCACGGTGACAGCCCAGCGGCAGGATCGGGAATGGCACCGAGGAGGAGGCAGCAGCGAGGCCTGCACGGAGGCCCCCCCCCCCCCGGGCCGCTGCCCTCCGGCGAGGCCTGGCCGGGAGCGGGGCCGGGCGAGGCGGCGAGGAGAAGGCCTGGCGGGCAGGCCTCCTCTCCGGGGCCTCCTCTGCCCCGGCGCAAAAAAGAAGGCGTCATCATGCTCCTCCTCATTGTCGTGAGGGAAACAGAGTAAGGAGGGAGGAAGGGAGGGGCCTGGCCCATGTTGCCCTGTGAAACAGAGGCACACCGACGTCACGGAGGTGGGGGGGGGGCAGGAGGAGGAGGAGCGGGAGGGAGGAAGAGTTCTCCCTCAACTACTTACAACCATGCAAAGGATCGTTACCTTGACGCGGTGCTGGGGCTTGAGTACCCCGATAATGCCATGAGCTATACCGTGCAGGGCCACCCAAGACAGAGTTCATGGCAGAGAGGTCAGACTAAATACGATCCCTGGGGAAGGTAATGGCAACCCACCCCAGTATTCTTGCCATGAAAACTACATGGATCAGCACAACCAATGAAATGTCAGTATACCATCCGAAGATAGTACTCCCAGGTCGGAAGATGGTCAAAATGCTACTGGGGAGGAACAGAGGACTAGTCCAACTAGCCCCAGATGTGATGACGCAGTTAGCTGAAAGCTAAAAGGAAGGTTAATGGCTGACGGTGCTGGAGGTGAACGACGAATCCGATGCTCTAAAGATCAACACACTATAGGAACCTGGAATATAAGATCTGTGAGCCAGGGCAAACTGGACGTGGTCATTGGTGAGATGACAAGATTAAAGTTAGACATTCTGGGAGTCAGTGAACTGAAATGGACTGGAATGGGCCACTTCACAACAGATGACCACCAGATTTACTACTGCGGACAAGAGGAACACCGAAGGAATGGAGTAGCCTTCATAGTTAATAATAAAGTTGCGAAAGCAGTGATTGGATACAACCCAAAAAATGATAGAATGATCTCAATTCGAGTTCAAGGCAAGCCGTTTAACATCACAGTAATCCAAATATATGCCCCAGCCACAGCTGCTGAAGAAGCAGAATTAGATCAGTTCTATGAGGATCTGCAGCACCTACTGGATAGTATATCAAAAAGAGACATTATTCTCATTATAGGAGATTGGAATGCTAAGGTGAACAGACAAATGACAACTGGGATCAGAGGCATGCATGGTTTGGGACAACAAAATGAGGCAGGACACAGGCCGATAGAATTTTGCCAGGAAAACTCACTGTGTATAACAAACACTCTCTTCCAACAACCTAAAAGACGGCTTTACACATGGACTTCACCAGATGGTCAACACCGGAATCAGATTGACTACATCCTTTGCAGCCAAAGGTGGCGGACATCCATCCAGTCGGTGAAAACAAGACCTGGAGCTGACTGTAGTTCAGACCACGAACTTCTTATTGCAAAATTTAGAATCAGACTAAAGAGAAAGGGGAAAATACACAGACCAATTAGATATGATCTCACAAATATTCCTAGTGAATATGCAGTGGAAGTGAAGAATAGTTTTCAGGGACTAGACTTGATAAATAGAGTCCCAGACGAACTATGGAAAGAAGCTCACAACATTGTTCAGGAGGCGGCAACAAAGTACATCCCAAAGAAAAAGAAAACCAACAAGGCAAGGTGGTTGTCTGTTGAGATACTGGAAGTAGCCCAAGAAAGAAGGAAGGCGAAAGGAAACAGTGATGGAGGAGATACGCCCAATTAAATGCACAATTCCAGAGGTTAGCCAGAAGAGACAAGGAACTATTTTTAAACAAGCAATGCATGGAAGTAGAAGAAGACAATAGAATAGGAAGGACAAGAGACCTCTTCCAGAAAGCTCTGGCATGGATTGGTCCATGAGGTCACAAAGAGTCGAAAACGACTGAACGAGCAAAGAAGAAGAAGAGAAACCAACCATTCCAGGACGGGAAGGGGATTTCTCTCCTAATAGCAACAGCAGCCAGCCAGCCATCAATGCCTTTGCAAATGAGCGAGGCTTCCTCAACTTGCAAGCCGCTTGCTCCACTTCTGCAAGCCGGTTTAAAGAGACCCATAGCAACCCACCACTCCAGGACGGGAAGGGGATTTGTCTCCTAATAGCAACAGTAGCCAGCCGGCCACCAGTGCCCTTTGCAAACGAGCGAAGTTTCCTCCGCTTGCAACCTTTTGCCAGCTGCTTGCTCCGCTTCTGCAAGCCGGTTTAAGAGCCCCATAGAAACCAACCACTCAAGGATGAGAAGGGATTCCTCTCCTGAATAGCAATGGGTGGTTGAATTAAAACACTTTCTCATATATCTGAAGGTTATCCAAAGGTATTTCGAGGCATGGGCACTAACGCTTTGAATTGGAAGGTTAATTCCGAAGCGCCAAACCACCTCGGAACCCAGTTCAATATTAATACGATTAACTAATTTATTACAATTAACGACTTTTACAATTTTTTCGCTCAACCCTAGAAACTACTTTTGATTTTACTTAAGTTATCATTTGTTACTCTTCCACTTTTTGATAAATGAATTCTCCTTAACACAAAAGCAACATAACATTGCAGCATAAGATTTCATTTCAAAAAGATATTTGGAACAAACATGGCAACAACTGTTCATGTGCTTTTATAGGAAGACTCCTGTATGAAAACAGCTGGATTGAAATACATTATTAGTCTATCATTGTGGAATTCAGTTTACCAATCCTAGGAATTATCTTACTGACTTATACAACTGTTCATCAGCATTGGCTCCTAATTGGGAGTGGATCACACCCAAACAAAACTATTGTGTATTCAGTTTTTCATTTGTGTCCTGGATGGTGCGGTAATTGACTACTGCTATGCTGTCTGCTGTAATATATTACCAGGTTTTGTTTCCTGTTGGGGAGGTTGTATTTTTGACAAAAACTGCTTTCTTCTGTACATTTTTTGCAAGTGTGTATGTGTGTTCACAAACACATGTATTTCATTCACTTAAATTGTGCTTCATCAGTGTATACCACAGTAAATTTGTTAATCTTCAAAGTCATTGTTCCTCTTGGCCACTTCATTAACAGTACAATTATGTATGTATGTATGTATGTATGTATGTATGTATGTATGTATGTATTATGTATGTTCCTGGATTGTTTAGTAGGCCTAATTACAGCTACTACAAAATTTGGTGTATCCTGAAAGAATAAAAGGATACAGATGTCATAAAAGAGCATTGTGATGTCAGCACATTAAACTGTTTTGCACAATGTTAATTTCAGTTAAGGTAATATTATCATCTTTGTGATAGTAGGTAACAAGCATACTATTTTATTACATTTGTTAAGTTTACTTAGCTTTTCTAAAATGCAGATTGTTTAGAGTACATGCTGAATGCAATCAGACATTGAGGTAAGTATACAGCATTTTTAAAGGTTAATACTGCATTTTCATAAGCTCCTTGAAGTCCAATTGTGTTGTTGATTCTGAAGCCATATGAAATGACATCACCTCAAATTTACTGGTATTTTAAATGAACACAGTCTATATATATAAAAATGTACTGTTGAGTAAACAACCAATCCCCTGGGCCAAATCACACCAAATTTGGCAACAAAATGGCACACAACCCAATGAATGACCACCACAAACAAACCCCCACCCAAAGACAGACAAAGACTTAAAAAGCCAAAAATGCAAGATGCTGATGTCCATGAACCACTCCCCGGCCCTGACACCCTCCTGCACAAGGGACAAAAAAAAACCAAAAAAAAAAAAAACAGCCTCCCCACCTCTCGTGAGAGGAGACTTCAGAGGTGGAGGAAGGAGCGCCTCCCCCTGCCTCTGCTCCCAAAGCCGGGTCTCTGTGCTGCCTAGCTTTCCCACTTTGGAGGAGCAACAGGAAGCCATTGCCCGGCCGAGGAGAGGAGGCAGCGGCGCCACGCTGGCGGAGGAGGCACCCAGTGGCTCGCCTTACGACACAAGGCCTCATGACCTTGGCCGCATGACCTTGGAGGTGTCTATGGACAACGCCGGCTCTTCGGCTTAGAAATGGAGATGAGCACCAACCCATACAGGCCCATACAGGCATGGCTTCAATCCGGTCACTTGCCTCAAGGACAATCCTCACACCTACTTCGAGACCATGAGAGGTGTGTCAACCTCCTTGATGGTCAGCCCATCAAATCAATGTCTGTGCGGTTTGTCCTTTGGACTGCCTAATCCCCCCAGAATTCTAACCACAAGCAACTTCCTTCAGAACTGGCATGCACATTAGGAGGACCTCACTGCCTGAGAGACCTGGTCTGGAATGGAGGCCTCCAGAAACACCACCAAAACACCATTCACCTATCACAAGTGGCACTTCCATCCTGACGAGGTGCAGTCTTCATTCAGACCGCGAGGCAATCCGGAAGCTGATCTAATCATGACAGAGGACATCGCCAAGTGCTCTATTCTCTGTGTGAGTCATCCCCACAACCGAGCACAAGGCTGTTTAAAGGGTGCGTTCCTCTTTGCCTGAACCCATCCCTTTGGGAACCCATCCTACTGGTTTTTCTTAGCAATCGGTGGTGTCCAAACTTCAAATGGACAACGTGGACTGTATCCTCATTGCCCGTGGTGACTGTGCTAGCTATGCTTCTTGCCCTTCTGCAGGATATCCTGAGATTAGCTGGTGCACCGCTCCAATCAATAAAATCTCATATCCTGAGAGGACAGAGTCCTCCAGCCCAATGTACATCGTTTGAGGCTTATGGCTTATGGCTTGGCGGATATGGCTGATCAGTGGGGCTGGACCCGTCCTTATCCCAGGCACAACCAGTGAGGGCCATCACAGAGACAGCCCAAAGAGCCCCCACAATGCGCTCTTGCATATACAGCCTCCCTAGGGAGGTTGACCCGGTTTCAACAGATTTTTTCCAACTTGGGATTTCTGTTATTTCTCTCGGATGCAGGCTTCTCCGCTCCCTCTTTGAAGTGCCACCTTGAGGCCATATCTTGGTGTAGGGGGAAAGATGATGTCCTGTCATGTTTCTCAGACCTTCCGTTGGTCTATTTCTTTGGGAGTTCAAGATTATGAACTTTCCATTGCCTGCTTGGCCCTGTCTTGGAGCTTGGAGATTGTGCTTTCTCACTTGACTAAGCTTCTACAGAATTGCCCTATCCCTCACGGAAATGGCTTCTTAGTGCCATCACCCCGATATATCGTGCAAGTAAGCTTCACTCACACTGGGAGTTGAGCCCTATTATGATTTACTAGGACAAGATTGTGCTGTGCCCTGACATAACCTTTCTGCTCAAGATCTGCTCCCGTATACCCCAGAAGATAAGTGGCCAACCTCCTCCAAAACCCCCTTGGAATGGTTACTACATCATTTAGGTGTCAGAAAGGCTTTGGCCTTTTTATATAAACAGAACAGCAGGATTCAGGAAACTTCCTGGCCTATATTAAAGTACCAGGAGGACGCCAGTGGCCCTCCGGTGTCTCCATAAAGGTAGTCTTCCTGAATCGTCTTGGTGATTCATCTGGCTTACCGGCTAACCAGTTGCATTTTACTTGGGCAGGTTGGTGATCACTCCACTAGATCTGTGGTGACCCCCACAACCTTACGAGGGGGCTTCTCTGAAAAACGTCTGTTGAACGGATGTTTGGTCTATTTCGCTCACCTTTGTCATACACGACTGGGTTGATTCCCCTCTCTTGTGAGGTGCAACCTTTGGCAGGGCAGTCCCTTTCTCTTTGGTGGCATGACGCCACCAGCCTAGGTTAGTTGTGTCAATTGGTTGATTGAGACAAATTACCTTCCCGGTCTCAATTGCTCTCCGACAATCTGGTTGTCTGCTCAGAATGTACGGCATAAATTCCAGACTCCTTCAGTTTCAGCTTATCTAAGCGGCTCAAACAAGGGTTACAGACTATCCAGCAATGTTCCACTGTATGATGAGGCTAATGAGGGTAATTAGCTGCAGCAAGATTTAAGGCTGGTGATGACCTGGACTGCAGAAGGCTGCAAGTTTTGTTACTGCCGTCTGGCTACTGAATGAGTAAGTAGCAATTGGCGTAAACTCAGGTGCTGTGGGTCACAGAAAAGAAGTCTTTGAAAGTCCTTGGAATACAGTATTTTCAAGCAAGATTGGAATAGCAGCTTGAGAGAGAGAAAGCAGAGATGGCTAGTGGAAGCATGACCATATCATTTGATAAACTCTCGGATTCAAATTATAATAATTGGTCAATTATGATGGAGAGTTTATTAGCAAAAGAAGGACTTGAAAGAACTATAGCTGGCACTGTTGCTGACCAGGATCGTGATAGAAAGGCAAAAGCCTCTAGCCTAGTCATCTTGTACATGTGAGAAACAAGACTTCAGCGAAGGAAGTCTGGGATTCTCTGAAGGCTGTGCATTAGCGAGAATCCTGTATTTCACAGTTAATTTGGACTAAGAGACTGTACAATATAAAGCTGAAGAAGGGACAGAATGTCAGAAAGCACCTAGATCTCATGAAGGAGTTGTTCATGGAGGCAGAGGTGCATGGAGTGGAATTTTCTGAGGCTCAAAGGTGTTTTGTCCTGCTGGCCAGTTTGTCAGAGGAATGGGACTATCTGATTCAATCTTTCCAAGGCCTGAGGATTCAGGATTTGACACTGGACCTAGTATGGATGAGAGCTCGAGAAGCTGGACAGGAGAAAGTTTGAAAAGTCCCTGAAGCAAGAGCGAGATGGCATAGATGACCATGAGGGGGCACAGCAGCCAGACGACCTACCAGATGATGGTGAATGCCGAGAGACATCTGTGTATGGAGTCAAAACAAAGGCCTGTTACTCCTGTGGGAAGCAAGGTCATCTTGCCAGGAATTGTCCAAGTGCCAAGAAGAGGCCTCCCAGAGGAAGATTTTCTCGTGGGAAAGGAGGAGTGCAAGATCATCATCGACTGAGGCCCATGCTTTCATGGCTACCAACAATCCAGGCCCAGTGGAGAATAAGTGGTTTTTGGACTCTGGAGCAATCCACCATATTATGACTGATCCCAAGATGTTGAAGAACTTGAAGGACTCAGCAGGTACAACAGTGACTTTGGCTGTAAGAACCATTAATAAGTGTGGGACTGCATATATTTCCTGTTTGGGTGTTAACTGGGAATATGTGCTTTGCGTTCAGGACCTTAAGACCAACCTTCTGAGCATGGCAACTCTCACAGAGTTCGGCTACCAAGTGTTATTTAAAGGCATTCACGGCTTTGTAATGAAAAATGGAAAAGTGGTTGGAAAAGGGTTAAAAGAAACAAACTGTATCAAATGTTTGATAAGAACAATTGCAAAGATGGTGTAGAGGTTCACACTGTGAACAAACAAATTGCACATGATAAGTTGCATCCATTATCTGAACAGAGTAATGGGACATACGGATATCAAAATTTTGAATCAGTTGCTAAATGTTTGTCCAGATTTCGAATGTGAGAAATGTAATAATCTGCTAGATTGTGCAATTTGTAAAGAGGTAAATGTTAGACCAATTCAGACATCAAAGAAATCCAAGATCAAAGTGAATGAAATGTTTAAGATTGTGCATGTACACCTGGCTGGACCTTTTAATAAGTGTGAAGGGGGGTCTAGCTTTGCATTGGTACTGGTGGAAAGATTAACCAGATTTTCATACATATATTTTCTCAAGGAGAAAAGTAAAGTTCTATTCTTATCTTAAAACTGACATATATCTGACTACAACGTGGAACCTCCCAAAAGTTACGTTCTAGCAATTTATTCCCACTCTATTCATTTAACCTCTTCACTACTGGATTACACATACAGACAGCTTTAAACTCTGAGCACAATTTCACACTATACTAATCCATTTTACCAACAAGTAGCTCACTAGTCTACCATATGTGCGTATTTCACAGTTGACCACAATGGAGAAGTAAAGGTTGCCTACCTGTAACCATGTTTCTCCAAGTGGTCACCTGTGAAATTCGCATGTCCCCACCCATCCTCCCCACTGTTGTCATACCTTGGTCCTTTATGCTCCTACTCACGGCAGAGGAACTGAGGCAGTAGCCCCTCCCACTGGCTATATATTCTATGGGGAGAGTGGGCAGGGCTACCGCCTAAAAGTGTCTAAAAGATTTCTAGAAGATTCTGAACTGTCTGCCTAGGCGCAGGAAATACCATATGTGTGAATTTCACAGGTGACCACTTGGAGAAACACGGTTACAGGTAGACAACCTTTGCTTCTGAAAATACATCCTTTAGGAATGCTCATTGGTAATGTTTGTCATTTCCCACTACCCCTTTCAACAACCTTAAGCATGGCGTTTCAAGAGAAGTATGTTAAATGACAGTTAGGAAAATTAAATCTTTTAAAAAAATGGTATTTAAATATTTCTGTCTTCAAAAAGTGTTGGTGAAAGGGAATCTACATAAAATTATTTGACAATCTTAGTTCCCAACTTTTAGAACACCATTTCAGTCTAGCAAAGATTCTTGTTCAACATATGATGGATACTTATATTTGCAGAGAGAGAGAGATAAATCCGGGGGGGGGAAAACTCTGATCAAATTGAAGTACAGTAGAGTCTCGCTTATCCAACCTTCACTCATCCAACATTCTGTATTATCCAATGGAGTCTGCCTCCTGCCCAGATCCACAGCTGTTTCTCTAGGCAGCAATGTGCAGAAGGCCAACACACCCAACAAAACACAAGTGCAGCCGCGTTCTCAAACAATTGTTGTTGTTGTAAAACATGATGTTTTGGTGCTTAATTTGTAAAATCATAATGTAATTTGATGTTTAATAGGCTTTACTTTAATCCCTCCTTATTATCCAACATTTTCGCTTATCCAACATTCTGCCAGCCCATTTATGTTGGATTAGCAAGAGACTACTGTAATAGCTTTAACAGCTGTGCACATTTAGCTAAATCTTACACTAAGATGTTAGAAGATATTGTTTGCCTGATGATGTGGATAAAAATGTAGAATGAAGTTTAAATCATTGAAAGAACGGAAAAGTGAACACTTGTGTGGATTGATAGATTTGCTTCTAGTAATTTTAAGATGACAATTCAAAATTAGAACTATCAGTGTTAATTTTATTTAAGACTGCAATCCTGTGTGCTCTTGCCTTTGAATATGTCCTGCTGAACATAATGTGATGAATGTGCTAATATTTAAAAGTATTTTAGGAGCTGGTAAGAATAGAACTACAAGAGTTTTAAGGAGAAATTCATAAGATCAGAAACACTAAATGAGGTCTAGCGTGTCATTTTAGAATTGTATCACAATATAATAGTGAAGCCAGCCAAGCCACCAAAGATAGGAAGTCAGTATGAAGAAATCCAAATGAACGCTGATCGTTTTAAAGAGAATTAAAACAGAAGAATGAGAGGAGATGTGAAGAAAGGCAGGGTGTCTTAGTTTGTTACAAATCTTTTGGAATGTTGAAGAAGCAGAAATATGAGCTAGAAGGGTGGTCTAGGTTGTAAACAGTGATAACTGATTCATTTTTTAATAAAAGTATGAAGCGTGTCAGAAAAAATGTGAATCGAAGTAGAAATGGTGAACTCACTATTAAACTCACATTTAGCCATGGCTGGTTCAATGAAAAAAACTCAGAAAAGAGATATTTCTCTCACCCTGGACCTTCCATAGATATATAAAGAGAAGCCTCCCACAGGATGGTAAAACATGCTGGTGTCCCCTAGGCAACATCCTTGGTAATGGCAGGTCCTCTCACACCAGAAGCAGCAAGGCTATTCAATACTAATCAAGTTGGTCAATTGCAACATTTCTTGCAGTAAATAAAGAACACCACTCAGAAAACAGTGGAATAACAGACATGAAACAATGAGAGCTTGCTAACACCTTCCAACAAAGGATTTCCCTAGACAGGAAGTAGTCAGGGTTTGAAGCTCACATCGGTTGCTAAAGGGTGGAGACTGTGTGGCCATTGCTTGTACTGTTGCTAAGGGGAGGAGCTGTCTGTTGGGACGGTAGCTAAGAGAGGAGGGGACTGATTGGCCATTGCTTAGGGCATTTTACCTTTCTCAGGTGTGTCAGGTTTGTGAGAGTAGGCTTAAAACCCACGTCAGTTCGAATGCTATGTTGTGTCCAAATTTCATAACATTTGTTGAGTAGTTTGACAGACATTAGATTTTTATTTATATCGATATACCTGAAGTCATGTCAAAATTTCTCGTGCCAAAGGGGATCCTGAGTGGAAAAGATTAAGAAGCCGTGGTCTCTAGAGCAGAGCCAGATAATATGTGGTCCATGTGCTACATACACACATAGAGTATTGTATTTTTTTTCTTAGGCCACTAGGAGTGCAATGTTTCATTGCAGAATTGGTCAGATTGTGGTGGCAGAAATGGTGTCAGAAACAGACAAAGACATTAGGTTTGCTAGTGACAGAAATCTCAGAAAGGATTTAGTTGTGATTGTGGGTGAAGGCTCCCTTTGTGTTTTGGAGAGAATAAATGTGCTTCTTCCCTCTTTTAGATTTCTGTATATTTGTGATGCATAGTCCAGTTGAAAGAACCCTTGTACAGAAGCATTTTGGGTGTGCAGGAACTTGTAAGAGCGAAGGTAGTTGCTATCATTTGTTTTGTTTTAACTAAATATACAAATACAAAAATATAATGGAATGAACATTTTACAAAAGTAGAACTTTGAATCATATGCTATTAAAATGTCCTTGAAGTCACCAGAATACTGAATTGATTTGCACATATGCAGAACGAAATGTTATGTTTCTAAACTATACCATTTCAGGCAAATGTTCACCAGTGTCACAGTCTTCGTGCATATTACGAATTAGCAAGTTTGAGAGGCATCTTTCTCTTTGATAACAGGCAGGGAACATTTGCTGTGAAGACACCTTAAAATATCTGTGTTAAAAGTATAGACTTAGTTTTTCTCTTTCTAATATTCTGGCAGACTCTTAAAGATTAAAGGATGTTCCATATCAAGTGCTCAGCAGCCCTGCCACTCGCAATAAGTAGTGTTTCCGAGTGTTGTTCTTACCATGCTGTTGATGGGAAGTATGGTAGAACGTTCCTACAGAGATGCTTCCTTGAGATTAATGATGAAGTTTACCTCAAGTTCTGAAAATAAGCAACTGCTTCTGAACAGGCAGATAGCTAGAGGACAGTTGGCCCTTCACATTTACAGATTTAAATTTTATAAATTAAAAAGTTCTCTTTACGTTTTTACCTCCACTGGAAGGTGACCATAGAGTCATGCAGGAGCCCATAAAGATCCCCAGAGAGGTGTTATCTCAACTTAAAAACAATAGCATCCTTTTTATTTACAGTCTTTCCATGAGTCCTAGAACATATGAAGGGCTGACTGTGTATTATTTTTTTTCCTCCTTCTTGTGTTTAAGTTTAAGATAGGAGTGAAAAATGTAAGGTGCATTAAGCTGCAGCAATACAGCTGAAACAGTTAAAGCATGTTGATCTTTTTATTTGAGTCCTTTGTTTTCACTAGCAATGGGAATAACATTTCCTTGGAGGTAACCTGCTGACATCTTTATGAACAACTCTGTCTAATGCCTTTCATCTGCTTTTCCCCTTTAGCTTGCGATTATTGAACAGATTGAGGAAAATACTTTTTGTCCACTTTTTATTGCTGTGAGGATGCTTCTTAAGTCTGATTTTAATGCAAGGTGAGTTGAAGTTAAGCACAACACATTTGCAGCTAACAAATTATAGTTTATGAATGTTAAAATACAGATCTTAAAATGCAGGGAGAGGGCTTTCTTTAGTGCAAAAGGAGTGGGTGGGAAGAGGGATTGAACGCTTGTCCTTGTCGGGTTTTTTTCCCTCTGCCATTTTCTTGAATCGTATTTCTCCTGGCGTAGTAATTCTCATGTGGAGAAAAGCATTTGAGAAGGAGTTTTGAAAGAATCACTTGGAGCCTATGCTGAGTTGTATGTTTGATCCCAACAAGTTTGTAGAAAAGCAGGCCTGTCACTGAAGTTAATATTAATAACTATGATTCTATGGTTCTAACTCCTGAAAAGGGTTTTTCACACATTTCTATAAACTGAGAATACTGTATATTACTTTGGGCTATATGTAAAGTTTGGATAGACTGCCCAAAATCAACTTAATGATTTGAAAGAGAGAATAATGTATAAGAAGCCTCCCTTAACAGTGGAAATCACGGTTTTATTTACCTTTGCTTGGAGAAAAGTGACCTGTTTAGGATTTTACTAGACCCCCCCCCATACAATTCTATGGTGTGCTTTCCCCAGAAGTTACCATAGAGTTGTACTGGAGAATATATTAAATTCCTAAGGAGGACACCTCCAGGGTGACTCTATGGCAAGCTGGGACCAAAAGTTGGGTAATTTAATGGCGTTTGGTTATATCTCCAGTCTTGTGTAACTGCAGTATGGCCGGAAACACATCTGCTGTGCTGGACATTGGAAGCAGGAGGCAGGGATGTCTTTGTTGTAGTTCAGCCCATGATTATGCCTAATGTCAATGAGGAAGTAGGTCATGGGATTTCTAAGCCTGCTGGGCCTGCGAGTCAGCATGAGATTATATGTCCTGAAACTCAGCGGTCTGTGTTTCCAACAGCTAGTGAAGGCCACATTCCAGAAGGGGGCCCAGATTCTGCTGACAAGCCATTGTCTAGGGAAGCAAGTTCAGAGGATGAACTCCCAGGTGACGAGGTTAATGAGCTGTTAGATAGGAGGCATAATTTTCGTAAACTTCGGGCTGCTCAACAATCTTGGCGAAGGCCAAGCTGACAAATAGTAGCAGAGGAGGAAATAATGGAGAATTTATAAACAACTGGGGGCTGGCACTTGGGTATCTGGAAAAGAAGACAAAGGTAGAGTTGAATATTGCCATAAAGGCGATTTAGTGAAAGAAGATATATGTGATCCATATTGAGGGGTGTCGGGGGGTCAGGGGGGTTGGGTTCACGGGTGAGGGGCTAGAGGGACAAGAAACGTTAAGGTATAATAACTGTACTGCCAAATTTGATTTTTCACATATTTAACTAATGCTGTCTGTATACCATTTTGCAAACATGCTTATTCTGTTGTATTTTTCTTCTTCTTTTTTACTGTTTATTTCATTTTTTATATACACTATCAAATAAAAAATATATAAAAAACAATCTTGGCGAAGGTCAAAGTGCTTGTTAGAAAGAAAATCATTATCAGGTATTCAGGGGAGACAGCATGATTTTATGGTTATATTAGGGAAACTAGAGGGAATTTTCAGCAATCTGGTCAACATTGGAGTTTGAAGCAACATCTCTTGCCAAGTCTTAGCTAAGCCTGCTAAGGGAATTCTAGTTTCATGTCTGCTTTCATGTTTTCAAGTTTGAGTGGCTATTCCTGCATTTTTGTATTGGATTTTACTCTTAGACATTGAATCTTGTGGGCGATTTCATACATTTAGACTTTGACGTTTGTACTATTTTGCTGAACTGCTTTTTATATATTCTTCAATAAACTGCTTTTTTTATTTAACTTGGACTGGAGTGTGGTGGTTAAGTACAGAGGTGCTTCCTGCCCTATACAACAGTTTTACTCTATATGTTATTTTACATAGAAAAGTGGGGTTCTTGAACCAGGATTCTTGACTTATAGTTTGTTTGTGTTTGTGTATCTTTATAAAACTGTAGGTAGGGCAGCGTATTAGGCTTTTTGTTTTGTTTTTTAAAATCAAGATTCTGGAGTCAAAATTGACACAGATAATGATGAATATGTGGTGGTGGTTGTGATGATGATGATGATGATGATAGTAATACTTTGTTATCTTCCTCTCCTAATGGCTTGAGGCGGGTTACAACAGAGTCAAAATATATGAACATAAAATACAATAAAATCCATAAAAGCACATCATTATGAAAACACACCAAACACAGGATTCAAAATCAACACATAGCATTAATAGAATGTAAATTCAAAACTCATGATTCAGAGTTGATTGGGTCAGCCTATCACAAGAGATAGGTCTTTAATTCTGTTTTAAATTCTGACGGCTTGTTTAGCTGTCGTATCTCTTCTGGCAGGTCCTTCCACATACTTGAGGCGGTCAATGAAAAGGTTCCCTGGGTAACCGTTGCCAGTTGGGTTCTAGCTGGTTGAAGTAGAGCTCATGTAGAGAGAGTATTATTGAACAGTGGCAGTTAACTGCTGATATTTCTAATTAATTGGTAATATTGTACAATAGTGACAAAATTTTAAGGATTTGAGTAGGAAATATTAGTAAAATATATCAGCTGTCTGCACAAAGTGCAGAACTTACAGCTGTTAGATAAAGAATATGTAAATTATTAAATAAATTGAATGACAGGGAGTTGGACTGAAATGACCCTTGTAGTCTTTTCCAACTCTTTGATTTTATGAGTGATAAGTTATGATGCAAACTAAACTGTATTGAGTTCTGCAAATGTAGCAGAAGGCAAGAAACACATATTTTAAATGTTTTCTTTCTTTGTTCAAAATTTGCTCTATTTAGAATAAAACTTTGGCCTTTCACAAACCAAAATGCTGCTTGGAATTATTTTTCTTGGTATGGCAATTATTACTAACACTAGAGGATATTGTTTGTTCAACAAATCAAAAACCATGTTTGCACTCATTGGAAATGAGTATATGCTATGGCTTCTGGCTTTACATAACTCAAATGTTAAAAAATACCTATTTGCTGTGAATAGTTTTTCAGACAAAAAATTGGTTTTTGCAGAGGTTGTTTGATTTTTGTTTGTTTGTCTCTTTAATTAAAAGACACATTTGAATGCTGTGTCAGTAGAGTTCAGGTTTTATTTTGATTGAGAACATGAAGTACTTTCAAATTAGTTTTGTTCATCAATACAGAGTCCTTTATTTTTTTGGAAATATATGAGAATATTCCTGACTACTTGTTTCTTAATGTAGATATCTAGATTTGGTTGGTTTTCAATTCCTAGAAGCCCCAGCCAATGACCAGGAATTTGTGAGTTTGGGACATTAGTCCCAAATAAAACACATCTATTAAATCAATGATAGTTAAAGTACTGAGTTACTAAATTCACACTGCTTTAGTGGGTTTACTCTATTCGTAAATAATAATTGGGAGTTTTAGTTTAGCATGATCTTGGTTGCTAAGATTTGAAGTGTTCTCAGTCAAATTGAATCCTGGATGAGCTCAATTAGTAGTTTATATATTACTTCTGAGTTGTGCAGGTCTATAGATGATAAATATAAAGGTACATCTGTTTCTTCATTGCCTATTCCTGTACCTGCATTTCACCTACCAACATCAAATAAAAGATACCATCTCTATGAATTTTCTAATTCCTGCAGGTGTTTCTATGTATGCTTCCACCAAAAGTAACCAAAAGAGTCTCAATGGAGGAACTGGTAAATTCCTAGAGAGAATATCTCTCTAGGAATTTTCTAGGCCCTCCAGTGTGACTCTTCTGTAACTTCTAGCAGAAATGATTCATTTCAATAGGGGTTTTCTATTGTCTTCAGATTTGTTGTTCCTATGGGTAATTCAGGGGCATGCAGATAATGGGGTCATAGTGTACTTGTACTTTGATTTGTGTACAAAAGCTCTTCATATTATTTATTGTGCTTGCCACTATAGACTAATTCTGGAAGGAAATATTCACATTTGCAGTAGAAGAGCAGTCAAAAATCAGATTTATAAACAAAATGTTAAGTAGATGTGAATTCTCTCATTGTCATGGATAGATCATCACCTGATCAGTTTTAGACTTACCATAGCCTCCAACCTCTGCAGGGGTGGAGGACCCATTAAGATGGTCTGCCCTGTGAGACTTATGGATCCTGATGTCTCTTGGGGATTTCCCTGTCATGGCGGCTGACGATCCTGTCAATGCCTTCGTTGACCTCTATAACTTGGAGGTGGCCAGGGCAGTGGACACGATCGCCTCTGAACATCCCTTCTCATTGCGCAAAGCCAACTCAGCTCAATGGTTTACTGGGAAGCTGGCAGTGATGAAACGGGCGAGACGGAGGCTAGAGTGCCACTGGCGGAAGACTTGCAATGCATCCAACCAAACATGGGCTAGAGCAGTGATTCCCAAAGTGAGTGCTACCGCCCCCTGGTGGGCGCTGCAGCGATCCAGGGGGGTGGTGATGGCACCTATTAGGACAAGGGGGTGGGGCCAGAGGAGGGACGGGGCCTCTTCCCAAGTGCCGGAGACAGGGCTGAGCCCCTGAGGTGCCTGTTAGGATACACAGGGGGCAGAGCTAGAGGAGTGGGCATGGCTTCTTCCCAAGAGCCTGAGACAGGGCTGAGAATCTATACCTCTCCTAAGGCACTTGTTGGGACACAGAGGGTGGAACTAGGGAAGGGGCAGGGCCTCCTTCCAAGAGCCCAAGACAGGGCTGAGAATCTATACCTCTCCTGAGGCGCTTGTTGGGACACAGAGAGTGGAGCTAGGGAAGGGGGTTAGGCCTCCTTCCAAGAGCCTGAGACAGGGCTGAGCCTCTATACTTCTGAGAGGCCTTAGGATTAAAGGGTGGGGCTATACCTCCCCTGAGGCGCTTGTTAGAACACGGGAGCGGGGTATAGAGGTCCAGCCCCGTCAGGCACTTGGGAAGAGGCCCCGCCCCTTCCTCCAGCCTCGCCCCCTGTGTCCAGGACAGGGATAGAAGCTCAGCCCTGCCTCAGAGCTCGTAACTCCGCCCATCCCAGCTCTGGCAGCCCATTTGTGGCCCCGCCCACCTCCCCCTCCCAGCCCTGCATCTTGGACTAGGGGAGAGGCTCAGCCCCGCCCTCTTGAGTAGGAGCCACGCCCACCCCTCTAAGCCACGGCCCCCTTTCCAGGGGGCACTGAGTCATTTTTTCTGGAAAGGGGGCGGTAGGCCAAATAAGTTTGGGAACCACTGGGCTAGAGCCTCTCTTAAAACCTACTCCGCAGCAGTGAGGACAGCCAGAAAGGCTTTCTTGACTGCTTGCATTGCGTCTGCAACAAATAGACGGTTGGAATTGTTTCAGATGGTCAGGGAGGTCCTTCATCCTCAACAGGGGGAGAAGAACTCTGACCACTTGACAACTTGATGTGGCATGTTTGCACATCTTTTTGCAAAGTTGCTCGGATATGTTCCAACTCAGCTACCAGTTTCAGCACAGTACCAAGGAAGGTAACTGAGGCACCAGTCTGTCCAGTTTTTATGGATTTGTTTCAACTTGTTCAGCCTGATGACATGTACAAGGTCATTGGAGCAGTGAGAGTGACCCCTTTTGCCCTAGATCCTTGCCCTTCCTGGTTTATCAACCTTGCCGGTGGGAGATTGGTCAAGTGGTTTATAAGGATTATAAATGCCTTGCTGGAACAGGGACATTGCATCAAACCCAAAAAAAGGCAATAGTGAGACCTATACTTAAGAAGGTGTGCCTAGATTCCTTGGTATTGAATAAGTACCGGCCAATTTCTAATCTCCCCTTTTTGGGCAAGGTTCTGGAGTGGGTGGTGGCCTCTCAGCTCCAGGGATTCTTGCTTGATACCGATTATCTTGATCCATCGCAGTCTGGTTTAAGACCTGGTCACGGTATGGAGACGGCTTTGGTCACCTTGGTGGATGACCTCCGAAGGAAGCTAGATAGGGGGAGTGTGTCCCTGTTGTTTCTCCTGGTTCTCCTGGACATCTCAGTGGCTTTTGATACCATCAACCATGGTATCCTTCTGGGGGGCATTGCTTTGAAGTGGCTCCGCTCCTTCCCGGAGGATTGCTCCCAATTGGTGAAGCTGGGGGGATACCTGCTGCAACCCCTGGTCATTGACCTGTGGGGTCCCACAAGGTTCCATTCTATCCACCAAGCTTTTTAACATCTACATGAAACCGCTGGGTGAGATCATCCGCAGTTTGGAGTCCGGTGCCATCTGTATGCTGATGACACCCAACTCTGCTACTCCTTTCCACCGAACTCCAAGGAAGCCTCCCGGACTCTAAAACAGTGTCTGGCAGCTGTGATGGACTGGATGAGGGCTGACAAGTTGAAACTTAATCCAGACAAGGCAGAGGTCCTCCTGGTCAGTTGTGGGGCCGATAAAGATATTGGGTGGCAATCTGTGTTCAGCGGGGTTACACAGGTGTGCAGCTTGGGGATCTTCCTTGATTCAGTGCTGACGCTTGATGCTCAGGTGTCAGCGGTGGCTGGGAGGGCTTTTGCACAGTTAAAGCTTGTGTGCCAGTTGCGACCCTACTTTGTGAAGTCTGGCTTGGCTACGGTGGTCCACACCTTAGTTACATCCGGATTGGATTACTGCAACTCGCTCTACGTGGGGGTGCCTTTGAAGGCGCCTTGGAAATTCCAACTGATACAAAGGTTGGCAGCCAGGCTTCTAACTGGAGCTAATTATAGGGAACATACAATGCTCTTATTAGAGCAGCTCCACTGGCTGCCGATATGTTGCCAGGCCCAATTCAAGGTGCCGGTTATGACCTACAAAGCCCTAAACTGTTTGGGTCTCGCTTATCTTTGTAATCGCATCTCCCCCTATGAACTGGCATGGATTCTTAGCTATATTGGGGAGGCCCTACTCTCGCTCCCACCATCGTGGGGATGAGGGAGAGGGCCTTCTTGGTGGTGGCCACCTGCCTTTGGAACGCCCTCCCCAGAGAGATAAGACAAGCCCCGTCACTATCTTCCTTATCCAGGGACCTGAAAACCTGGTGGTTCCAGCAGACCTTTGAAAATGATTAGCTCCAGACCCTTCCCTGGCCATCGGTCAGGACCCTGCTCTGCACTTTACCCCCTCCCCCAAACCTGTTACTTCATTGCACTAGCCCTGGCCCAGCCCTCTCAGAGTTGTCTAAGCCCACTCTGAAATTCTAGCCATTGGTAGTTGAATTTTACCTGATGGAATAGTACTGAATCTGGCTTTTAAATTTTAAATGTGTATGATTGTTTTAATAATGTTATGTTCATGTTTTATAATGATTATTCTGTATGATTTTGTGTTGGTAATTGAATGCTTTACCTATGTTGGAAAATGTCCTGAGTCCCCTCAGGGAGATAGAGCAGTATACAAATAAAAGTTTATTATTATTTAGAAGTAGCCTTCTTTGGTGAAACTCTTAGCAGTTGAACAATGGCTCAGTTTAAACCTTTGAGTCTGAATATTAAAATGAATGCACCTGTCTTGGTAAGAAAATGACTAGCTTTTAAACTGTAAATACAATCTTCTGAATTCCAAATCATACTTTAGCTAAATGATGAACACTCTTCTCAATACTTACTGTATGTTTTAGAAGGCCATTAATACAACTGTTGGAGAATTAATTAAAAATGTCTTTGTCAGCTTTTCCTTTTATCATTTGATTTCATCCTCCTCCCCTTACTCCATAGCTCCTTTGTATGTCTTGAAGTAGAATGAATTGTGCTGTTTCATTTACAGTAGGGTCTCAGTTATCCGACCTCTGCTCATCCGACACTCTGTATTATCCGAGGCCCTGCTCGTCCTGGTGGCAAAGGAGGCAGCCGCCGCCTTTACCACCCTCACTCACTCACTCATCCGCCCTCCCGGCCGGGTCCTGGTTCTGCAGAAGTGCGGGAGGGCGGGCGGCAAAGGCTGTAGCAGCAGGAGCCTGGCTTCCCCTTCCTGCCTCCTCCAGGCCCCGGCTCCCTACCCCGCTCCTCCCGGCAGCAAAGGTGGTGGCAGCAGTCATTTTTGCCACATTCCCTCGCTCATTCACTCACCAGGCCAGGTCTTGGTTCTGCTGCTTCTGCTGCCGCCACCGCTTTTGCTACCGGGACCCAACCCAGTGAGTGAGTGAGCAAAGGAAGGCGGTTGAGCAAGTGGGTCCCCAGGTGTTTTGGCCTACAGTTTACCAGCTGTTAGGATTTCTGGGAGTTGAAGGCCAAAACATCTGGGGACTCACAGGTTGAGAACAACTGTGCTACAGGATATTTGAAATGGAATTGGATAATTTTGTGGAGTATAGATCTGTCATTCCCTAGTGATCATGGCTGCATGGAACTGAGCTTGCAGTAGTCATAACCGCTGGGAAGCAACAACAGGAAGTAATCATTGCTTTTACGCACAGTTTTCACACACACACACACACACACCAGAAATCTGTTGGAATATAATTTCTACGCAGAGTAACCACTGCAATCGTTTAGGAGGGAGTCATGTGATGAGATATATAGTATTTAGAATTTTCCTTTCGCCAATGCTGATTGAAGATTGATGCCTTATTGCTGGCAAAAAAGAACCATTATAAATCTAGGGAAATGTAACAATGTTGTAGTGGTGTGGTACTGTTAGTTGTTACATGCTTTGTAACAAATTATTGTTACTATTTTAGGTGCAATGGATGAGCTTCATAGCCTGGATCCAAGAAGGCAGGAATTGTTAGAAGCTAGATTCACAGGAGTAGTGAGCGGTAGCACTGGGAGTACAGGAAGCTGTAGTGTTGGAGCAAAGGTGAGTAGTAGTATGGATTATATCACATGAAAGTGTCTGTTAAAAGAGCGATAATAATCTTCCCCAATAAGTACATTAAGTTTTACAAAGTGATATAAAAAAGTGCCAATGCAGTCAGCTGAAATAATGTTGTTGGCTGTGGCAAATCTATTTTTACTTATATGGGCTAGGATCCAGAGCATGTACATCTACTGATATAAATGCTTCCAGTGGCATTGGGAGCATCTTCCTGCCCCTCCCCCAAATGCAACCAAAAAACCTTTAAAAATTATTTGGAGAACCTGTCTAGCCTATCAAAAGA
Organism: Anolis carolinensis; assembly: GCF_035594765.1. Classification (NCBI taxonomy): domain Eukaryota; kingdom Metazoa; phylum Chordata; class Lepidosauria; order Squamata; family Anolidae; genus Anolis; species Anolis carolinensis. The sequence goes on along the minus strand of NC_085841.1, from coordinate 210,901,736 downwards.
TTGGGCTTCAGAGGGGGCGGGGGAAGAAATTGTTGTCATGTAGTGTAACATTCGATTTGGTGGACAGAATACGAATGTTTACTTCTTCTTTTTTTTTAAGCATGAGCTAACAAAATATTCTAGCTTTCTAACAGTTAACTTTTGAAATGCTAATTATTTTATTCACTTATTTTGAACAGGCCTCCACAAATAATGAGAGTTCCAATCATAGTTTTGGAAGCTTGGGATCTCTAAGTGACAAAGAATCAGAGGTATGAAATAATTTTTAGATAATAAGATTGACAATTCTAATGTAATGTCATATCACTGCCTTTTTTATCCATGTTTTCAAGTAGACCTGGTTCCTAAAATATGGACAAGCAAGATACTATATTTTGTACGCTGATGGGATTATTATTTTGAGATATTTTAAATGCTATTTGTTAATTGATTAAATTCATGCAAATAGATCCAGAAAGCTATTTTTTTTTGGCAGAAAAACACTATTCATCTATTCCCAATTTCTGCCAAAATAGCATTCAAATTGGCTAACAACAAAATTCACCAAAACAGAACTACTGTATATAATTTATCCGTGAAACAAAATAATAGCTCCAAATTTATTTTTAAAATCTTCAACAGTAGTTTGGCTCAAATGTCAAAAGCTTGATCTGTGACCCAAAAAATCAGTAACCTAACCAAGTTAAGTTTTATTTTATTTGCTTACTTGTTCATGCTTAATAATTGGAATTCATTTTATTAAAAATAATTTAGTAGTCCAGAGAAATTATGTATCTTAACATAATTTCAGTGAACAACAAACTAAATGTGTTTTGCGCATTTGCAGATTGATCATTCAGTGGACAGTTGCAGTAATGACTCCAGTTTCTGAGTTTAATTAAATGTCTGGTTATTTTACCATGAAGAGAATTAATAATTCTTGAGTAAGAATACTCAATACTGAGCCCCCAGTGGCGCAACGTGTTAAAGCGCTGAGCTGCTGCACTTGCAGACCGAAAGGTCGCAGGTTCAAATCTGGGAAGCAGAGTGAGCCCCAGCTTCTGCCAGCCTAACAATTTGAAAACATGCAAATGTGAGTAGATCCACTTTGGCGGGAAGATAATGCCAGCCACATGATCTTGGAGGTGTCTATGGACAACACTGGCTCTTCGGCTTAGAAATGGAGATGAGCACCAACCCCGAGTCAGACACAACTGTTAGGGGAAAACCTTTACCTACCTAAGAATACTTTGAATGCATTTAAGCATTATAAACATTGAAATAAACCAGTGCCAATTAAACAGAACCATGACTCTGTGTAACAAAAATTGAAAAAAAAAACTGTGTTCCTGGTTTGAAAGTGTTATTTTTTGTTTATTTGTGTAGTATGTACTTTGAAAGTAGTTATTATATTCCAGAAACTTAGTTTTTTTTGGCTGCCACAAACTGTTGAATTGGTTGAAACTCTATCAGATGTTTATTGAAAAAACTATAGCAAAATGAGCTGCAAGGCTCATAATAATAATAAACTTTTTCCATGTTTTTATGATAGAATCAATTAGGAGATGACATTTATAACCCAGGAAAAAAATCATATTTACAATTCAAGAAGAATCAATTTCTTGTATCACTCAGTATTTTTTGTTCTGTAATGATTTTTTGGATATAATCCCCATCATCAGTGCTATTTGTTTGGCATTTCTAAAACTGGTTTAAATCTGTTACCAGTCTAAATTCAAGTTAAACCTATTGAAGCAATGAAACTTCCATAAGTGTTGATTTATCAAGTTCCCATTGATTCAGTGTCTCTATTCCAGTTAGTATTAACTGTTGAATTTAGGCTCGTGAGAGCAGTGCAAGTTATATAACTTTATTTTCATTAATTGAAAATAGACCACTGATACAATAGAGCTGTAAGCAGAACATGGTTGTAGAGCTTTTGTTCTAAAAAGATAAGAACTGATAATGTGATTTTCCTAAAGTATTTGAACATGAAACAGGCCATAGTTGAAATTCAGAACAATGAGATAGTTTCGCATAAAATTGTGATGGTAACCATATCTAAAATGAATGTGATTTTGAAAGTGGAGTACCTTACCATAGCAAAGTCAGAAATCTCTCTTGGTATTCTGTATTGTTTGAATACATATGCCTAACATAGATTTATGTATCCTATATTTTTAGCATAGAGGAACACTATATATAGCTGTTGGTGTTGTTAGTGACTCTACTACTATGCCCATTAAATCTGGCATATAACAGTTTCTCTTGCATGAGCAGTTGTCTTGAGTAGCATTTCAGAGTTATAGAATGGTTGTGTTAGTTCATGTGGCTGAACTGCAAAAAAAATCCTAAAAATGCCATTATGATTCAGAATTACTCAGCGATGTAATTTCTTTTGGAAACCATACTTCAATTTTATTCGTCTGTTAGAAACAATAGGGGTTTCTGCCCCCTCGTATGTATGTATGTGTATGTGTATATATACATACACCACATTGGTTCCAAAACTTTTTTTATTCATTCAATTTTTCCATTCTGAAATTATAAATTTTACAATTGCTTATCCATTTAGTGAGAAAGACAATATTAAAGATGTAATTTGTGTATTAGAATTTTACTTTTTAAAGATATGTCAGTGGTGGTGCTTGGAGTATATGAAAATAAAATCCTATCAGAAGAACAAGCCGGCTTCAGATCAGGTAGATCCACCATGGATAACTCTTTTATCCTAAACCACCTAATATATAAACATCTAAAAAGAAATAGTAGACTTTATGTTGCTTTCATTGATCTAAAAGCAGCCTTTGACAGCATCAACAGAGAGCTCCTCTGGCAAAAACTAACAGTACATGGAATAGACCTTAGATTACTACTCCTGATCAAAAGTTTATACTCCAACAACCATATCCAGGTTAGGACAGGAATCAGTGGTGCCTTGACAAAGAGAATTGACTCCTGCAAAGGTGTAAGACAAGGCTGTTTATTAGCCCCTTTACTTTTCAACCTTTATATCAATGACCTGCCAGACCACCTCAGCAGCTCCGAGGTTCATATGCCTATAATTGGTAACAGACACATAAATACTCTTCTATATGCGGACGACATGGTTCTGATGTCTAATACCCAAATAGGTCTACGAAGATTACTGATCAAACTTAACATCTACGCCCACAAAAACGAGCTGACAATAAACAAAACCAAGTCAAAATTATGGTTTTCGGAAAGCGCCCAGCTAGACACAAATGGGTTCTAGATGCAGAGCATATAGAACAGGTTAGCTCTTTTACATATCTAGGCTTAGTATATTCAGAGACTGGCTCTTGGTTGGCACATTCTCAATCTTGTACGATCAAAACTAGGGCACGCTCCAACACTCTGGCAAGACTGCTAACCCATAGATATCCTGGCTCTTTAACTCCAATAATCAAAGTTTATAAAGCAAAAAATCCTCCCCATGATACTATATGGAGCAGAAATCTGGGGCCTAAGCAAACTACCAATACTAGAACAAACACAATCAAAATTTTTAAGACAGATACTTGGCGTTGACGCTAAGACCACCGCTGCCGCAGTTAGAGCAGAGTTAGAAATACATTCTATTGAAGGTCTCGCCAAAATCAGGGCCTATAACTATTGGGCTAAAATAAAAAATCTTGAAAACAACAGACTGCCAAAATTGTGCTTCTTAGAACAATCTAATGGCTTTAACCAAGACTCCTGGGCAGAACAACTGTCAAGGTTTCTTTGCTCCTGTGGATTACAATTTACTTCATCAGACCAGAATAGGGATGCCGAAAAAAGGACAGTAATCCAAAGAATCCTAGATATTGAAGCCCAAAAAGACATAGCCACCCTGTCTAATACAGGATCTCTGAAGTGGTTAGGACGCTTTAAACGTAATTTCCAGAGGGCACTGTACCTAAAAGCAGATATGCCAAGTCACCTAAGAATCACTTTCACTAGGGCAAGATTCGAACAAGTGGAGTCCATGGAGAGACACGGCAGATTCCATCATATCCCGTATGAAGAAAGATTATGTATTTGTGGTAGCCCTGAAGTTGAAAATTTGAACCACATTTTGCACAACTGTAACCTATATAAAAAAGAAAGGAAACAATACTTATGGCCTTTTATTGGTAATAAAACAAGCTGGGCTATTGAGGCCAAAACTTCATTTTTGCTAGCGGGTTATAACCCCACTCTGACAACAAAAATGGCCCTGTATTTGTTTAAAGCTGCTAAAAGGAGATCAGAGTACATAGATCAGATTGGGGTGCAGTGCAGGGGAGATGAGGATAGTTGATGCTTAGATCTTTAGCTAAAGTACAATGGCACCAAGCAGGCAGACACCTGTATATCTGTATTTTATTTTAAGTGAACCAGATGTATGTTGTATGTTGTTTTTGTATTGTCTGTCTTTGATAAGGCCAACTGGCTAATCAATAAATAAATTGTATTGTGTGCCTATTGAAGCATGCATTTATTGTAGTGTGGCTTTAATGTGCCTGTTTCTGAGGGGAAGGAATTCATCCTTATATTCCTCAAAAGGACTGAAATCAGGCAGCAGTTATTGGCAGTACCTCCCACCCAGCCATGGTGCTGGCTTTACAGCATGCTGAAGGTTCCTTCAGCCTTAAAGAAAAGCTTTCCAGGAGGTTGTAAGAAAAAGGAGGAATCTGCAAAAATTATCTTCTTTTTTCCAGGAAAAGATCCTGTGGATATGGGAATTCAGGATCCAGCTTTCAATGTAAATTAGTAATTATGCTTGCAAAATAACTTTGGAACTAAAATTAAAATCTGTAATGGTATTTAATGGTCTGGATCAAACAGCACAGCATAAGATATTTCACATGCTAGTGCAGGATTTTGAATTCCCACCCCCTCTTTCTGCTCTGGAAAGTCTCTTAAAAGTCAACAAAAGTTTGTGGGATAAGTGGAGGCGATTATGTGACCATCAGCAGCCTAGCCCAACTTTGCATTTGAGCTAGTCTTTTCTAATTTATTGCAGTAAGTAAAACTATTAAACCTAGGATTTACTGATTCCATCCTATCCACCATATTTATAAACAGACATTTTAGAGGAAAATACTTGAAAGTTTGGTAGCCTGATAATCTATATATATAAAAATGTAATGTGCCGTTTTACTATGGAGTAAACAACAAAACCACTGAACCAAATTATACCCAATTTGGCAACAAAAGACATAGTCATCCAGTCTATGTCTTTCAAACAAAAAACCTAGAAAAATAAAGCCCAAATTAGAGGACGAGAAAGAGCTGTTTTCCCCTTTAGAACTGGCTCAGAAAGGTAGGCCCCGCCCCCTTTAGGCCCTGTCCCCTTCATATCCTAGCAATACTCTCAGCCAAAATGGCACCCAGGGCACAGGCAGAGTTCACTCAGGCCTTATTTACACTGCCTATAAAATACAGATTATCTGGATTATATGGCAGTGTAGACTCAAGGCCTTCCCACACAGCTATATAACCCAGAATGCCAAGGCACATAATCCAAAGTATCTGCTTTGAAGTGGATTATCTTGAGTTCACACTGTCATATAAACCAGTTCAGTGTGGATTTTATACAGCTGTGTAGAAGGGGCCTCATATAATCCAGTTCTAAGCAGATAATAGAAAATTATAAATATAATATATAATAATTACTGTGGTATAATAATACAGAACAATATAATATCTAAAATCAGGACAGTAAATAAAGAACAACACTCTGAAAACAGGGAAATTCCAGACAGGAAAAAACCAGGGCCAGCTAACACCTCCCAACAAATGATTCTCCCAGGCAGGAAGTATCCAGGCTTTGAAGCTGCAAGGCCATTAAATGCTAATCAAGGTGATTGATTGCAGCATTCATACTTGCCGCACCAAGACTATTAATTGCTATTCAACCTGGGCAACCAAGGATTCCACAAGGTACAAAGCGGCCAGACATGCAAGCAGCAAGACTATTCAGTGCTACTCCAGCTCGCCAAACAAGGATTCCTATCGCTATAATACAACCAGGCATTGAAGCTGCAAGACTATTCAGTGAAATTCAACCAGACCAACAAAGGATTAACCTTGGTAGAAAGTGGCCAGGCTTTGAAGCAGTGATACCACTCTGTACTATTGAAGCTGACCAATCAAAGATTCCCCTAGGTAGCAAGCAGACAGACTTTGAAGTAGTGAGGCTATTCATTGTAATTCTAGCAGCCCAAAAAACATTCCCCTAGAACGCAAGGACCCAGCCTTCCAAGCAGCAAGCCTATTCCATTGCATTCCAGCTCACCAAACAAGGATTTCCAAAAGAAGAAAACAGCCAGGCGTTGAGGCTGCAAGGCTATTCACTGCTATTCCACCAGGCCAACAAATGATTCCCATAAGCCACAGCAACACGTGACTGGGCACAGCTAGTACAACATAAAATTATTATGTGGCCCATCTTAGAAATAAGCAAAGCTTCTTATTGTTTGAGTGCTTATTTGTAATACGCATGCATTGAAATGCAGGCTCCATTTCTTTTGCATAAATATAATATTGTATTGTTTTGGGTGGTTGTTTTTTTCACAGACTCCTGAGAAAAAACAACTGGAATCTTCCAGAGGTAGAAAAAGAAAAGCAGAAAGTCAGAGTGAAAGCAGTCAAGGTATGGTATGCATTGTATTACATTAATTATATGTTGTGTACAATTGTCAGCTGACCTAAATTTGCTGTTCCTGCAAGGATATTACACTGTTCTGTGACTTGTTAAAAATCACACTATTTCTACTCATTGTAAGTATATACTAGGATACCTAGCTGGGCTGAAATAAAAATAGTCAAATAATCTTACATCAAACTATGGCTTTGAGAGTTTAATCTTTCCCCAAAAATCATTAGAATGTCATTTGTAACAGTTTTGATTTTAGGTAAATAATCAAAGTTATTATATTTTAAAGTGTTTTTAACCTTTCCTAAGTGATGGGTAATATAAAGTAATATTAGTGGATGGTATTTTTTTTAAAAAAAATAATGGTTACATTGAAAAATCTTACATAGTCTTACATAGTACCCTTTGTGTTCTTCAGAACCTTGAAATGGTCTTAGTCTTTTAGTGATGTTCACAGCATACTCAGTAACATAGTGTCTATCTTGAGCTGTCTTTAGTTACATCATGCTTAGTCATTTATCAAATCTTTGGCCACTGCGATTCCCTCGCTCTCTCACCAACTTGGGTAAGCAGTGGGATGGAGATGGGACATGGGAGCATAAGTAGGGAGGACAGGGGCAAGGGAATTGGCTGGGGGCAAGGAGGGAGGGTGCATGCATGTGTCCCCTCATGTGCTCCCTCTCTTGGGCAGGGAGGAGAGAAGCAAATGAGATAAGAGAGCACAGAAGGAAGGGCTCCTTACCTCATGAATTCACTCCTCAGATGGGCAGGAGGAAGGGAATGGGACAGTGAAGTGCAAATGTTTGTAATAGATTTAGAGTAGGCCTGTACAACCCGAGAACCTCCAGGTGTTTGGGACTTCAGTTCCCAGAATTCCTGACCATTGAACAAGTTTCCTAGAACTTCTGGGAGCTGTAGGCCCAAATACCTGGAGGGTTGCAGATTGTGCAGGTCTGATTTATTGTTTTAGTTTGCAAATTAGCCTTAGTCCAATGTTCATTTTCCGGGCCCAATTCAAGGTTCAGGTGATCACTTGCAAAGCCCTAAACGGTTCGGGACCTGCCTACCTTCGTGACCGTATCTCCTCCTATGAACCGGCATGATCTCTTCGTTTGTTGGGGGAGGCCCTCCTCTCGCCTCCATCCCAGTCATAAGCGCGACTGGTGGGGACGAGGAAGAGGGACTTCTCTGCGGTGGCCCCCCGGCTCTGGAACTCACTCCCCAGGGAGATTAGGCAAGCCCCCACCCTGGTAGCATTTAGGAACAGCCTAAAAACTTGGCTCTTCCAGCAGGCTTTGGGAGAATGAATTCTCCATCACCTTGTATCTAGAATCATGGAATAGTTGGAAGAGACCTCATGGGCAATCCAGTCCAACCCCCTGCCAAGAAGCAGGAAATCGCATTCAAAGCACCCCCGACAGATGGCCATCCAGCCTCTGCTTAAAAACCTCCAAAGAAGGAGCCTCCACCACAGTCTGGGGCAGAGAGTTCCACTACTGAACAGTTCTCACAGTTAGGAAGTTCTTCCTGATGTTCAGGTGAAATCTCCTTTGCTGTAGTTTGAAGCCATTGTTCCGCGTACTAGTCTCCAGGGCAGCAGAAAACAATCTTGCTCCCTCTTCCATATGACTTCTCCTCACATATTTGTACATAGCTATCATATCTCCTCTCAGCCTTCTCTTCTGCAGGCTAAACATGCCTAGTTCTTTAAGCCGCTTCTCATAGGGCTTGTTCTCCAGACCCTTGATCATTTTAGTTGCCCTCCTCTGGACACTTTCCAGCTTGTCCACATCTCCCTTCAATTACAGGGTCCAGAATTGGACACAGTATTCCAGGTGTGGTCTGACCAAGGCAGAATAGAGGGAGAGCATGACTTTCCTGGATCTAAACGCTATACTCCTATTGATGCAGGCCAAAGTTCCATTGGCTTTTTTTTTTAGCAGCCACATCACATTGTTGGCTCATGTTTAACTTGTTGTCCACAAGGACTCCAAGATCTTTTTCACATGTACTGTTGTCAAGCCAGGTGTCCCCCATTCTGTATCTTTGTATTCCATTTTTCCTGCTGCCATTTCCTCAGTTATTACACTTTATCTTGCCCAATCAGTTTGTTTACAGTCACAGGTCCACCCCATCCCAAGTTGCTCTCTCATTAACTGTTGCACTGAATCAACTACCTCATGTTATAATACTTACTCGTTGCACTTTGCCCAGTTCGTTTTTACCCCCTCTACTTGGGTGGCAAATCCATGTTTTAATGTTGAATTTTAATATGTGTCTGTATTTTTTGATGTTTTTATTTGGTTTCCTGTTTTTATCCGGGCTTGGTCCCATGTAGGCCGCGCCGATTCCCTTCAGGGAGATGGAGGTGGGATATAAAAATAAAGGATTACAGTATTATTATTGTTAAAGCATTATTTGGCCTTGTGACACAGCCTCACCTATTATGTACTTCATACACATTAACAGAAAGGTGGACTATAAATGTACTGGGAGGTTCACAGTAAAAGTTTTACCATCTTATTTATATATTTATTGGTTTTAATAAAATAATAAAACTATCAAAGCTAATAGCATAAAGTTAGCAACAGAGGAAGGATGAATATAGTAGATTCATGGCTGCCTACCAGGAATTTCACTTGACTTTGAAATCTCAATAAATGTTTGTTATCACTAAAAGATTTTATATCTCTCAGTAATCCTCAGAATAACTATAACATCACCTCCAGGTGAGCCTTTTCGGGGAGAAAATTCCATAGCGGGGGAGTTATTTCATGAATAGACTGCCATATGTCATTTTTTGGACGCACTTGGAAAAGGGCTTCAAATACCAACAGAAATCAGTAGCAGAAAAAGATTTGAATATAACTTGGTTAACGGGGGGGGGGGGGGGGCACACAAAACGGAGAATTTTTCCCATCCTCCCTCCTTAAAAAAAAACCAGCCAATGTAGATCAGTTTTGCTGTATAGCAGAGCTTTCTAAAGTGTGTGTTGTAACATGTTCGTTTATTGATTGCAGTGTGTAGGTGTGTTGTGTGAACCTAAAGAGAAACCTCAATGTCTATGATGAAATAAAGCAATAAATCATACATTTTTAAATATATAAATGCAAGGTTTTTTTTGAGATATATTGTGTTCCCCTACATTTCATTTTTACAATTTATGCATGTGTCCACATCTCTTATAAGGGGTTGTCTTAAATTCTGGTGTAGCACACCAGAATTTAAGTTGAATTATTGTGTCAAAAAACATTGCATGTCTAAAAAGTGTGTCACCAACACAAAATGTTTTGAAAGTTTTGTCTTACAGGCCTCATGGGTTTTTTTTTGGGGGGGGGGGTGATAAATTACGGGAGGAGGAATATTACAGTGACTAAAATTGCAATATTTTGTTACAAGTTACGAATTGTGCCAAGTGAATATGAAGTTTGTACATTCAGAATGATCATACAATTACTCGTCTCCATCAGAGTCATGAAATTTCATGCTTCAGTAGTTCACCAGAGTTTTTCAGTATATCCTTCAAAAAGCTATAAAAACATCTCAGGGCCCATCTACACAGGCTTAAACTGTGGGGTTTTTACCAGAGTAGCCTGAGGCATTCAAACAATGCCTCAGGGCAATCCAATTTAACTTGGAGTAGACATGGATGCTGTGGCTTGTAGTCCAACAAAATTTGGAGATCTGTAGAAATTTCATCCCTGTGCCTATATTATGCGGTGTCAATTCTAGTAATGGCTCTTGTTAAAAAATGTATTTCTGTTTTTGATTTAGGAAAAAACATTGGGGCACGTGGTCACAAAATTAGTGACTATTTTGAAGTAAGTTCCATTTTTATTTTTTAAAATTCATATGATCTATGTGTTCATATATGCAATATAACTTTATTTAAAGAAAAACATCAGTTGCTTCAAATTATCTGCATTTACATGCTAAAAAATTAAGATCAGAATTTTCTGTCTGGATTTGTATATCAGATAGAATTGTCTGCTTGCCTGAGTACCTGGCCTTTAGAAAATAGTGATCTTAAAGAAAACAAGTTATTCAAAACCAATATTCATGCTTTGGTTCCTGCCTAGTGGGACTGCAGTTACTTGAAACCATGGATACAACTGAATCCCATTAAATTACTTGATGTGTGGTCCAAGCATACCATAGAATTACTCTGAAGGACATAGAAATTCCTAGAGAGCTATCCTCTCTTGGAATCTACGCCCTGCAAAGTGACTCTCTGATAACTTCTGGGGGAATTATACCTTAGAACAGCCCTGCACAACTCACGACCCTTCAGGTGTATTGGACTTCAGCTCCCATAATTCCTCGCCATTGAAACATCTGTCTAGAGCTTCTGGGAGTTGGAAGCATAAACACCTGAATAGCTACAGCTTGTGTAGGCCTACTTTAGAATCACCTGGGGGACCTAGCAAATTCATAGAAAGACCATTTTCCCCCAGACACAGGCAAGTGAAACCATGGCTATCGTCTTCTTATATTGTTTTCTTCTTTGTGTCCTCTGTGGATCACACATATGAGTTTTCTGCACCTGCGCAGGCTCAAATGGAAAACTCTTTCTTGGCTTTAGCTTTTGAATTTTGGCAGTAACCTCTCCCACTCCTCCAGAGGCATTAAAGACACCTGCAGCTGTGGTTCCCCAGTTCCTCTTTGTCCACTTCTTCAGCAGCTCTTTACAGACCTTAGCTCTATACTATTATTCAAGATGTCTAGAAAACATTTTAAGAGGTGTGGCCAATGTACTGCAAAGATGCTGGTCTCCAATGGGCACTCCAAATGCCTGCAGTGTGTAGGAGAGAGCCATGTGGTCAGTACCTGCCAGCATTGCCAGGCATTCACGGTTCAGGAAGAACAGAGAAGCGAGACTTCAATATTCTATATCAACAAGCCTTGGCATCGTCCACTTCAACTACACAATAAATGGCCTCATACAAAACTTTGAAGACCACAAAGAAGTATTCGAATCTGAAGTCTATGACTTCAGAGAGGCCAGACCCATTAGTAGCCCCATCAGTAGCCCCATCTACCTCAGCCTCGATAGTCACAGCCAGATCAACACCATTGATCTCAGGTGCCCTGCTGTCATCCTCATCTATGAGGATTGCTGTTAAACGTTCGCTCAAAGAACCTCCTTCTCCCTCTTCCTCTAGGGACGGGCACAAGATTTTGTTATCAGTATCATCTTCACACCATACCTCGCCCCCTTCAGATCACCAGTTAATCCAGCCATTGCCAGCCCTCCAAGAAACACCCTTGGGATTGACCTCTCCCCAGACAAAACCGTTTCCATGGTGGAATGGACAACCTAAGGGTTATCTTAGAGCAGATGGTCAGAATGGCGGAAAGCCCTGGGAATAGATGTCAAATAGTCCTTGGAGGTAACAGCAGACCCAGTGTTTAAAAGAGTCCAGAGCCAAGCCCCACCAGCCACACTGCTCCCATTTCCACCCTACCTTCTTAAAGTTTTGAAGACCTCATGAAAGACCTCTTCATCCTTCCCAGCATGGTACCGGATTATGAAGCAGGGTGTCTCAGCTGCGTTGTTGATCAGCTGAATCAGGACTCTATTCTACATTTTCTCAGTAATCTCGCTGATAACCAGGGTGGTGGAGCACATATCCCTGCAATCCCCAGACTGCATCCTAATAACATCGGTGTGGGCCAAACAGGCCTGATTTGCTCCCCTCCTCTTGGATGGTCAATACCTTGTGTGTCCCCCAGACACTAGGAAGAGATGATCCCCCCAGACATTGCTCCCCTCCATCTGATGGCCTGGAAAATCTGTCCATAGAGACCCTGTCTGAAGACATCTAAAAGATACTTTGAGCTGCCCACAAATCATCCACAACACGATCATATACCTACAAACTATCCTGCTTCTTGATCTTCCTGTTAATGGCCCCTTGGATTCAGTATGCAGGGCAGTGATCTGGTCTAACCTGACCATGTTTATATCCCACTACTGACTGGACTCTAGGATGCACCCAGACACAGCCTTTGGCCACTCAATACTGTTCTCCTGCATTCTGTAGCCCCCACGGACTCGGACACCCTAGGTCCTCCTATGGCTTACCTGAGTTGTAATATTGACTAAACCAAGACAAATGGTTTAGTGGTGGTGGTAAATGTACTATAAGATGTTCAAATTCATTCACTTTATTGTTCATGATTGTTGCACTTTAGAACCAATACCAAGTTTTTCACTTTACTGAGTTTATTATCACCAGTTTACATTTCAGATAGTTGTATAATGGGTGCATTATTTGCAATCACATTGATATTTTTCATGCACGGGCACTGTTCCTGGAATTCATAGTCTTTCTTGCACTTTGTTACTATCCTAGGATTGCCCCCGGGAGTTTTTTCTCTTGAAATTCTGCTCCTGCACTTCCCCAATGCTAGACAAAAAAGAGAGAGAAATAATTATGTGTTTATGTTTATGTCATCTAACACACAAGGATAAATCCCATAAGCACATACTCACGGACCATCTCATTGACATGTTTATACTGCATGACATCATGAGAGTATTATAAATGTTCATTACATTTCTTTGTGTCTGTCAAAAGTTTCCAATAAATGCTACTTGTTTGCAACATGTCTGGTATCAAGGTGTGGCATATTCCTGCCTTCCTATACCTTAGCTTACTAGTCTCCATATGTGTGATTCTCAAAGGTCATGAAGAAGAACGACAGGTTGCATACTTGTATCTGTGTTTTTTAAAGTTTCTTCATGAAGAAGGAGGACAGATTGCATACTTGTAACTGTTTCTTCAAGTGGTCCTCTGTGAAGTCACACAACCCCACCTCTTCCTCCCCTCTTCTATGCCAACCTCCTCCTTTCCAGCTGTAGCTGTGGTCTGGGAACTGGGAAGCTGTGACTGCCTTTTATGCCTCCGGAGGAATGGGCAGAGTAACAACCAAAATTCAAACGCAAGAGCTTGGAAACATTTTCTATCTGAGTCTGCGCAGGCTCAGTAAACCCGTATGTGTGACTTCATAGAGGACCACTGGAGATATACAGTTACAGATGTGCAACCTGTCCTTCCCTTTCATCATCCTTATTCCGTGTTGAGCCATGGCAGTTGAAGTGGTGTCAAACCACATTAATTCTACAGTGCAGATTCATTCTGAGACATGTTTCAGAAGTACTATATGAATATGTGTCTTTAAGGCAGGAGTTTGGACTAGATGGGCCTTATGGTCCCTTCCAGCTCTATACTTTTATTATTTTCCTGTTAGTAGTTATTGTCAGCATAGCTTTTATAGTCTTTACCAGTAATAATTCTTACTATAGCCTCCCTCCCCATCCCGATAATAAATATAATCAGAAGTAAGTATAACAGGGTTTATCTACTTAACTGAACAGATTTTAAGAATATCCTTCTGTTCAACGGATGTAGGTGAGGATGCAGCTAAAATTAATCAGAATGAGGTTTTCTGAAACTATGGATCTTATCACATTGAGGTCACTAAGCCGGGCGATAATGGATCGTGGTGAATCCGGCATGGGGAAACCTATCGCCCCGCATCTCCCCTTACTTCATCCCACAGGGGAAAGCATTGCCACCCGGCTTCCCTCTGTTCTCTCTGGAACATGGGAAGCCACCTATGTTCCTGGTGCTGCCTCTTACAAAAGTTCAACCTCACTTCAGGCATGGAGCCCAGCTGGAAGTAGATCAACATCATGTGATAGGATCTGATGGGCTCCTTGCCTGAAGTGAGGTTGAATTGTCATAGGACAGGTAATTTTGCCCATCTGATGAGGTTGTTTGTCAACATATAGAGGAGCTTTCATTCTGCCAGCTACTTATCATTTACTTTCCCCTATCCAGCCTATCCATCCCTTCACAGCCATGGTAAAGTGAGGTTCATGGAGGATACAGCGAATACTAGTTTTTCACAGCACAATTTTTGTGAAAAGCTGCACACATTTGTTACCAACTTTGCATGGCTCCTCTAGAGAACTGGGATGGTTTATTGTCTCTAATCATTTAGTCACAAAACTTCAGTATTTTGCAATGTGCAGACACTGTTTACCTTTTTGGCATGAACTGGCAAAACGGATTTATTGATAAAATCATAGTTGTCACTAATTTTCTTTGCTTTAGCTATGGATATAAATTGGAGGCAGTTGTTCAATTTTCCATATGGATCAGAAAGCACTCTTTTCTGCACTTAGTATCTCATAGATTTCTGTGTTATGAAAGAATTGAGAGAAATGCATTCAAACCCTTAACTGCAGTTATATATTGCTTGCCTTTTTGGAGGAGCTTGAAATTCTCCATTCCTTAACAGTAATACTGTACAATTCATTTTATGCCTTCTTTCAAGTTTAGTTTATTAACAATTTCACAAAATGCAAGATAAAATAAAAGTGGAATGAATAAAATAATCAAATGCATTCAGTTCATAGTTTTGTTAATGGGAAACTATTAAGCATATAGACATACCTAATATCCCAGCAGTTATTAATGTTTTCTTTTATATTTTTATCTAAATGGTATTGCATTTTATTATATAATTAAAGATTTGCTCATTCATAATAATTTCACTATGTTCAGTAAATACATTTTTCTTTCTTTGACTATTTTTCCCCAGTACCAAGGTGGAAATGGGTCTAGCCCTGTAAGAGGAATGCCTCCTGCAATCCGTTCTCCTCAAAACTCACATTCCGCTCCTTCTTCTGTAAGTGTTGTCTCCAGAAGTCATAACTAGCCAGTACAAAAATCCTCATGCTGTTTTAAATCTGCTTAACAGAAACACTGCCGTGATAGATTGTGTTGTTTTTGTAGCTAATAACAAAGGTTAATCTTAAAACTACTCTGCCTCTTGTTTGCTGAACCAGATGGAATATGTTTGTCCAAAAAATAGCAGTTCATCCTCTGGTTTGGGTGGTCTCTCTAGCTTGAGGTGTTGGTGGGCCAAAGTGGTAGAGATGTTATGTTTATTGTATGTTGTTGTCTATAAGCTGAAATCTTGCCAAAGTTTATGCTGTTTATTTTAGAAAGTGAATCTTTAGGATGCTGTGGTATTTTTGGGTTTGGAGTTTTGGCTGTAGTGCATTAGCATAGCTTCTTTGCAATTCCAAAAAAAAAAAAAAAAAAAAACCCACCACCACAACCAAGTGTACTAAATATAACTAATAGAATATAAGTTATTGAATAGCCTTAATAAAATTCCAACTTGACCACAATTTGGAATGTGGGAATATGTTGCTACTGGCAAATTAAGTGGGGGTATTGCCATCATATTTTCCTTTGGTTTCCATAATGAAGAGCCTACATTTTAAAATTAAAGCTGAAAATTCAAGGGATTGTGAGGAGAAGTAGGCAACTGTTTTATAGTCATATAGATTGTGAAAAAATAAAGATACCATATAACTTGTGGTAAATGGAATATGTGTACCATGTTACACCAGGGAAGAGAAATTCTAGAAATACTGGAATCATGTTGCTAGATTTCAGTGAATATTATTTATTTATTTATTTCCTATATTTCTACCCCTTTTTCTACCTGTCCCTTTTTCTTCACTTTCGATAATATACTATACTAGCTGTGCCCGGCCACGCGTTGCTGTGGCGTTGTCTGGTGGTGTTGGTGAGAAATTGTTGAAGTAGTGCTGGTATTGAATGTCTGTTGTATGGTTATGTTTAGTATGCACACTGAAGTGGATTATATGGCAGTGTGGACTCAAGATAATCCAGTTCAAAGCAGATAATATAAGATTCTAAATGGGTTATATAGCTGTGTGGAAGGGCCTTGAGTCTGCACTGCCATATAATCCAGTTAAAATCTGATAATCTGTGGAAGAGGCCTAAGTGAGGCCTAATTGTGCCTGTCCCCTCGGCTGAGTAGGTTTGCTAGGAGACCAAGTGGGCGGAGCTTAGCCTTCTAACTGGCAGCAATTGGATAAAAACTATTATTCCTCTCCCTCTAATTAGGAGTTTATTTTTCTTTTCTTTTTGTTGTATCAACCTAGAGCCATGAATGATGGGTTGTGTTGTCAAATTTCGAGGTTGGGGGGCCTGTAGTTTTGTTGTTTTGTCCGCTGCCCTGATGCCATCACTCTTTTTATATATACTAGCTGTGCCCGGCCACGCGTTGCTGTGGCGTTGTCTGGTGGTGTTGGTGAGAAATTGTTGAGGTAGTGGTGGTATTGAATGTCTGTTGTATGGTTGTCTTTATGTTTAGTATGCACACTGAAGTGGATTATATGGCAGTGTGGAGCCAAGATAATCCAGTTCAAAGCAGATAATATAAGATTCTAAATGGGTTATATAGCTGTTTGGAAGGGCCTTGAGTCTACACTGCCATATAATCCAGTTAAAATCTGATAATCTGTGGAAGAAGCCTAAGTGAGGCCTAACTGTGCCTGTCCCCTGGGCTGAGTGAGTTGCTAGGAGACCAATTGGGTGGAGCTTAGCCTTCAAACTGGCAGCAATTGGCTAAAAACTATTATTACTCTCCCTGTAATTAGGACTTTATTTTTCTTTTCTTTTTGTTGTATCAACCTAGAGCCATGAATGATGGGTTGTGTTGTCAAATTTCGAGGTTGGGGGGGCCTGTGGTTTTGTTGTTTTGTCCGCTGCCCTGATGCCATCACTCTTTTATATATATAGATTAGGATTAGGGAGTGAAATCTCTCATCTGTTTGCGGCTTGTCTGCAACATACTTCAGGAAAATAAAGGCATAGTTGTACTGTAATCAGTTGCACAAATATAATATCAGTCTCTGGACCACAAAGCAAGGAAAAACTGCCATCACACAGATTAAGAAGTAATGCTCTAGTAGTTGACACTTTGTTATTTACTCAAAACATTTGACATCTCTAACAGTTTTTAAGTGCTGCTAATTTTCATTACCTATATTGCTGTGATCTTTGAGGGAATACTGTTTGCTAAAATATTTTGTAACTGTGGCAAATAAGAGGCCATGTTTCCTTCTGTTGTTGTACTTCTCTTTGATGATGGGAGCTTTTAGTCAAATATCCAGTTCCATTGAGTTTCATGATAATGCAATGGAAAAAATATTCCGGTACATTTTGGCACCTTTAATTATATGGGCAGAATTCTTAGGTTTCTCAAAATAGAAAGATTATATCTGAAGAATTTATTATGTTTCATGCAAGAAAAGGTAAAGAGTAAGATACAGATATTCTTGATTCTCTGCATTGTCTCAGAGACCAATTATGTTATATTTTTCTTCACTTAGAATATCCCAATTGTCCCCTTAGAGACAATTAGGAATTGTAGTCACACAGAAAATAAATCTGAAACAAATTTGTTCTTTTTATCAAAAATCCAGAGCCACTGCTATAAAAAGTTGAAGGAAATAGGCAGAGTGACTTCATTCTGTACAAATATGCTCCTGTATTTTGGGCAGGGGAGGGTTGTCTGTTCTCTTGGCTTAAACCATGAGCAGCTCTTATGTTTTTTCTGTGACCTGTTCTTTTTACATTTAGTGCAGTCCAGGTTTGTTTCTTTCACTCATTACTAGACTGGAGGGAATTAAAAATATTTATGGTGAATAGAAAAGTCCAAGTATTGTTTTCTGCAGTTTTATAAATGTACCTCTCTGTTTTTCCGTGAAGTAGACATTTTGCAAAAATTTGTGCACATCTAGGTTCGACAGAATAGTCCTTCTCCTACTGCATTGTCTTTTGGGGACCACTCTGTTACACAACCAAAGCAGCTGTCATTTAAAGTTACACAGGTAAGCCTTCTGAGTGTTCATTCTTGTCCTTAATGCTAAACGTATTATCACAGCATTTAATATTTCCTGCCCATTTGCTTTTAGTTAAGAAGCACTCCTTCAAAAAGATTAGTTAAAGTAACATTGTTGTGCTACAAGACTGAGTAGGTACAGATAAGCCATTCTGCTGTGTTTGCATTTTACAGTCTCTTTTCACAACACCGCATGAACTACCAGGAGCCTTTTGAAAAACAAATATTGTGACTATATCCTCAGAGCAGATGCTTTGGGATTAAGTTCTCGTGATCCTGATAACTGAGGTGAAGATTTTTTGTAGTGATTTGAAAGGCTGTGATTTGAGAGGCCGTCACATGGAAGTTTACCTTCTACATTGTTTTAGAAATAACTTCGGGGATGGGGATATATTAGCACTGTCTTCAATATTTTGTTCATCACTACAAAGGAAAATACCATATAATTCATTTGTTTTTCATCAGAGAGAAGGAGGCTTTACATTTTTTTAAGCCTTCACATCTTTCTGGCCAAGACAAATCAATAATGTGTCATTAGCTAGTTTTGCTGTTATTGTACTTTGATTTAATCCAGACTATTCAGACAGTTTTGAAAACTAAGTAATGAAAGAGCTCAGGGGGTTGATTGTTTCCCCCTCATTCTTATGTTTTAACATAAAAGATTCTTAATCCCAAGGGGAAGGGAGGCAGACTTGCTCAAATCTTTTCTTGCCCCTGAAGACGGTCCAGAAACTGCAGTTGGTGCAAAGGTCAGTGGCTAGGTTGTTAACCGGAGCAACTTACAGGAAGCAGTCAACCCCCCCTGTTTAAACAGCTCCACTGGCTGCCGATAAGTTTCCGGTCCCAATTCAAAGTACAGGTCATTATCTATAAAGCTCTAAATGGTTCGGCACCTGCCTATCTTTGTGACTGCATCTTCCCCTATGAACCTGCGCGATCTTTAAGATCATCTGGGGAAACCCTCCTCTTGCTTCCACCTCCGTCTCAGGTACAACTGGTGGGGACGAGAGAGAGAGCCTTCTCAGTCATGGCCCCCTGGCTCTGGAACTCCCTCCCCAGGGAGATTAGGCTAGCACACTTCCTGACCACTTTCCGCAAAGAGTTAAAGACATGGATGTTCCATTGCATTTTTGAGTAGACAATCTTCTAAATAGCTAACCCCATGTAGGACCACAAATCTGTCCTCACACTTTACTATTGCTCTTATCCTTACTGCTTAAATATGACCTATGCACTTTACTCAATGTCCTTTAAATTATTGTTACACTAATACACCCACCCCGTGATGATAAAGTGAATTTGTTTTGGTTGCTGGTTTGATGCCTTTTTATATATCATTATAATGTTGTTTTGCTTTTTCTTATATTGTTGCTATGCATTTTAATGTATGACATTGTGTTGTTCGGGCTTGGCCCCAAGTAAGCGACCCCGAGTCCCTTCAGGGAGATGGAGGCGGGGTATAAAAATAAAGTTATTATTATTGTTAATCTGCTGAATGTTCACATGATCCTTCTTCTCTCCTATTTTTATATAGACAGATCTGACAATGTTGAAATTAACTGCACTTGAAAGTAATAAAAATCAAGACCTGGAAAAGAAAGAAGGTCGTATAGATGATTTGCTCAGGGTGAGTGTGACCATGGTATGATTCAGAGAAATATTGGAATACCTGTTAACAAGAAAATATATACTGTTTTAAAATGACAAGTGACTTAAATGTGTTTGGCTGTAGTCCCAAACAAATACAAAATATAATGTGTTGTACAGTAGAATCTCACTTATCCAACACTCGCTTATCCAAGGTTCTGGATTATCCAACGCATTTTTGTAGTCAATGTGTTCAATACAACGTGATATTTTGGTG
Organism: Anolis carolinensis; assembly: GCF_035594765.1. NCBI lineage: Eukaryota > Metazoa > Chordata > Lepidosauria > Squamata > Anolidae > Anolis > Anolis carolinensis. The sequence goes on along the minus strand of NC_085841.1, from coordinate 210,881,508 downwards.
CTAAATTCGTAAATACAGTAATTACTACATAGCATTACTGCGTATTGAACTACTTTTTCTGTCAAATTTGTTGTATAACATGATGTTTTGGTGCTTGATTTGTAAAATCATAACCTAATTTGATGTTTAATAGGCTTTTCCTTAATCTCTCCTTATTATCCAACATATTTGCTTATCCAACATTCTGCCGGCCCGTTTACGTTGGATAAGCGAGACTCTACTGTATTTACAATTATTTCTTGATCTTCCCTTTCATGAGAGTCAGATTTTTTTTTTAACTTATATTAGTTGAGAGTTTCTTATCTGGAATTCCAAAATCTTTCATAAACCAAAATTGTACACATAAGTGGCTAAGAGACACCTTTGCTTTCTCATGGTTCAATGTACACAGATGAAAAACATTTTTTAAAAATATTATGTAAAATTCCGTTGTATGTGTGAACCATAAATTAATTTTGTATTTAGACGAAGTTCCCATCTGCAAAATATCTCACTATCTACATTTATACAAATATCGTATTTTATGCAGTGGCTACTATTATGCCTTTGAGGAGCTTTTTTTCACCATGTAATGGTCTCTTTTAAGGGTACAGCTGCGTGGGATGAACTCGCCATCCCACCCCTTCGTAGCTATGAGGGGACAGGCTTGTGGGTGGGTGAAGCCCCCTTTGCATAATATTTACGTCCATGGCGGAATGCAAGGAAATAAAAAATATCATAATTATTTCAGCTAAGGTTATGCAACCTATCCTGGAAATTCCTCTTTTCTGAGATTTTAAGAGTAAATTTCAGTTTTTGCATATGATTTGAAATCATCCATAATAAATATAATTTCTTTTACTACTTAGGCTAATTGCGATCTGCGACGGCAAATTGATGAACAACAAAAATTACTTGAAAAATACAAAGAAAGATTAAACAAATGCATTTCAATGAGCAAGAAGCTTTTAATTGAAAAAGTAAGTTAATATTTTTTATTTTAAAAGTCTAAGCTCAAAAAGAAAGAACATGTAGTTACCTTGATACTTTATGTTCAGTAGAAGTTGTACGAAAAGTAATTTATACAATTCTAGTCAAGATCCATAATGAATAACAAGGTGGATAAGAGACTGGAAGGAGGAGCTTTGACTACAGAAGAAAAATTGATTTGCAGTGGCTCAGACCAAAAGAGAAGGTATTATTATATACCAGGTGGGGCAAAATCTTAGGATTTGTCCTGTTCCTATATGGGACGAAGTGCCTAGCCAAAAAAAATACGTGCTAGAGTGGTAACATTACATTTGTGATTGGAGCTCCCACAATCCCCTAACCCAGTGGTTCTCAACCTGTGGATCCCCAGATGTTTTGGCCTTCAACTCATAGAAATCATAACAGCTGGTAAACTGGCTGGGATTTCTGGGAGTTGTAGGCCAAAACACCTGGGGATCCTCCCTCCAGAACCACTGCCCTAACCAACCTGGCCACTGGGAATTCTTCCAAGACTATTGTTGTGTGCCTCCAAATTGTTTCTGATTTATGGTGACCCTAAAGTTTTTATGTTTGTTCAGGTGGATTTTTGCCTTTGCTATCTTCTAAGGCTGAGGAAAGATGACTTGCCCAAGTCACCCAGGGTTTTCCATGGTTGAATGGGAATTTGAACCTTGGTCTCTAGAGTTGTAATCCATTATTCAAAGCACAACATCACCCTGGCTTCTTCCAAGCCCTGCGTAACATTTAAAGGCCTTAGGGGTGCCATTGATTGTACGACATTTAAACACAAAAATTGGCTCAGTGCAGCTGTTGATCTTACCATCAAATTCCAAACTGGTAGAAGGGAGACTAGCTGAGTAGGAAGTGATGGCTTGCTGCTGTGAAATAGATGCTCTGTTTGAGCAGAAAGCTGTATGTAATCTATCTTGGATCCTACACAGAGAGAAAAGTGTTATTTGCTGTTTTGAATTTAACCTCCCCTCCTCTGTGCTCAGATTTTAGACAAGATACTTGTCTCTCAACTTTCAGAAGCCTGTGAAATGCATGCTCTGAGACCAGGGAAGCAGACATAATAGCTTGGAAATTCTGTTTCCAATTATAAGAAAATGCAGCGACTTTGCAAAACAGAAGTCTTGAGATAGACTATTTAGTAACTATCTTGTATTTTTTAAATGAAATATCCATTGCTGGGAATGACTCAGAAAGTAACTGGTAATATTTTGGTTTTCTTAGAGCACGCAAGAGAAGCTGGCAAGCAGAGAGAAGAGTATGCAAGACAGATTACGCCTTGGGCATTTTACAACAGTTCGACATGGTGCTTCATTTACTGAACAGTGGACAGATGGTTTTGCATTTCAAAATCTTGTGAAGTTAGTCAATATTGTGTTTTTAAACTGTTTAGTAATTACTAGTTCCCTTGAGTGGATGTTTTGTATTGTTTAAAATACTTTGAGGTTTACTTTTAAATATACTGTATCACATTATATTCCCTTTTTTGAATACAATAGAGAACTTTTATTAGTCTACAGAAAACTGAATTCTCTGCATCTTGGTACCTTTGAAAAAAGCAAATATCTCATTATAATTTCCTGTGAACCTTAAAAACAAATTAAAATGTATTAAATGAGTACTATGTACATAGAAAATTGTAAACCTAAACTAATGAGTTTGCAACCAACCCATAACTGGTGGGTTGACTTCTGGTCACATGATGTAGGAGGGTATCGGTGATAAAAAAAAACGTATTTCTGCATCAATGTAATTTGCAATCAAACAAGATAACAAGAACTTAGTTGATTTTACTGGAAGTTTTTGGTATACTAAACAAGTGAATATCTGTGTGGTAGAGCGTGGAGTCTGTACTTGTTGCCAGTAAAAGAGCAAGCTCAAAAAAAATACTTGAGTAAAGATTGCTCAGAAGGGGGATGATATAGAGGAGCAGATAATTTAGGAGGAACATTTATTTATTGTGTCAGAAGCGAACCGAGAGTACAATTTGTAATGTGTTTGAAAACACAAAGTTATAAAAACTTGGCATTATACTAAGTGTCCTTTGACCAGTAGCTGGCCACTTGGAGTGCCTCTGCTGTTGCTATAAGAAGGTCCTCCATTATGCATGTGGTAGGGCTCAGACTGCATTATAGTAGGTGGTATGTGGTTTGTTCTTCTTCACACTCGCATGTCCTGGACTCCACTTTGTAGCCCCATTTCTTAAGATTAACTCTGCATCTCATGGTGCCAGAACGTAGTATTTTCAGTGTCTTCCCAGTCGCCAGTCTTCTGTGTGCCTAGGAGAAAGTCTCTCATCAGGCCTCAGAAGAAAACTATTTCTTGATTTAAGGCATTGGCGTGCTGGCTGATATCCAAACAGGATGGGCCAGAGATGTCAATGCCTTGGTCCTTTCATTGCTGGCTGCTACTTCCTGGCGGATGTCAGGTTGTGCAGTGCCTGCTAAACAGTATAATTTCTCCAGTGGTGTGGGGCGTAGACATCCTTTGATAATGAGGCATGTCTCATTAAGAGCCACATCCACTGTGGTTTGTGTGTGTGTGTGTGTGTGTGTGTGTGTGTGTCAGGAGCGACTTGAGAAACTGCAAGTCGCTTCTGGTGTGAGAGAATTGGCCATCTGCAAGGATGTTGCCCAGGAGACGACAGGATTTTTTTTAATGTTCTTTTTACCATCCTTGTGGGAGGCTTCTCTCCTGTCCCTGCATGGAGCTGGAGCTGATAGAGGGAGCTCATCTGCTCTCTCCCCAGGTTGGATTCAAACTTGGCAGCCTTCAGGTCAGCAACCCAACCTTCAAGTCACAAGGCTTTAACCCACTACGCCATCAGGGGCTCCATCCGCTGTTTTAATGTGGTGAGATGTATTCCACACTGGGCATGCATTTTCAGCAGCAGAGTAGTAAAGCGCAAGGGCAGATGTCTTCACTGTGTCTGGTTGTGATCCCCAGGTTGTCCCAGTCAGCTTTCGTACAATGTTATTTTTAGCTCCCACTTTTTTGCTTGATAGTCAAGCAGTGCTTCTTGTAAGTCAGAGCATGGTCCAGGGTAAATCCCAAGTATTTTGGTGTGCTACAATGCTCCAGTGGGATTCCTTCCCAGGTAATCTTCAAAGCTCGAGATGCTTCTCTGTGAAAAGCATATGTCTGCATTTTAGATGGATTAGGGATCATCTGGTTTTCCCTGTAATAGGCAGTAAAAACACCTAAAGCTTCAAAGAGCTTGTGTTCAACCATTTCAAAGCTCCCTGCTTGAGGGGTGATGGCATGATTGTCAGCATAGATGAAACACTCTGTCCCTTCGGGCAGTGGCTGGTCATTTGTGTAAATGTTAAACATTGATGGAGCAAACATGCTGCGCTGAGGCAGGCTGTTCTTCTGTTTTCGCCATCTTCTTTTCTGACCCTGGAATTCAACAAAAAAGCTCCTGTTTTGTAGCAGATTTCCTACCCTGTTTCCCCAAAAATAAGACATCCCCTGAAAATAAGACTTAGTAGAGGTTTTACTAAATTGCTAAATATAAGGCCTTCCCTGAAAGTAAGTCCTAGGAAAGTTTTTGTTTGGAAGCATGCCCACTGAACAGAACACCAGAGCAAGCAGGATTGGTAAATGTACGTACCTTAGCATGGAAATAATGGTAGTAACAAGAAATTCTTGATAGGATTCACAGTTTGTCTGGTTATGCTGGTTTGTGATGACAACTACTGTACAGTATATAATAAATGTTCAATTTTTTTGTTCAGCAATAAATGTGAATACTTCTTCATGGAAAAATAAGTCATTCCCCTGAAAATAAGACCTAGCACAACTTTGGGAGCAAAAATTAATATAAGACACTGTCTTATTTTTGGGGAAACAGGGTATGAAGCAGGTGAGGTGGCAGTCCTTTGTGATATACGTTTTTCTCAGGTAAAGGTAATGGTTTACAGTGTCATAAACTGCTGACTGGTCTATGAAGACAGCTCCAGTAATCTGCTGCTTTTCAAACCCATCTTCTATGTGCTGAATCAGGTTCAACACTTGTGATGTGCCGCTTTTGCCTTTCCTGAAGCCAGCTTGATGTGTGATGCTACATGGGTCTATTTTTTCCATAATTCTATGCAAAATAAGTCTCTCCAGAACTTTATAAATATGGCACAATAAGTAGATTGGTCTATAGCTTTTTGGGTCATTATGGTCTTTGCATGGTTTCAAGATGGCTATGACTCCTACTTTCCTCCAGATTTTGGGAATCTGACAGGATGCAATGCAGTTGTTCATCAACTTCAGCAGCCAGCACCTTGCTTTTGGGGCAGAGTTCATAATTTGTTCCATCTGTAGATCGTCCAGGCTAGCTACTTTGCCATTTTTACAATTATTGATGCCCATGTCCAATTCAGTAGATGTAAAAGGTTCATGAAGATGGTTCTCATCTGGTTGCTCTGTTGGTTTGCTTCCTACTTTGGTGGAAAAGTTGGACTTCTCCTTCGTGGTCTCTGATGAAATCCACACATGTGATAGTTGATGCACCTATGCAGCAATCATTGGAAACCTCTGGAAAGCTTTAGGCTTGTGGCTGTGGCCCTGCCCACCCTACACAGGAAGCAATATAGGTAGCCAGAGGGGCTGCAGCCTTAGTTCCCCTTTTCCAGCCACCTTTGCAGCATATTAAGAAACCTCTCTTTTAAAAAAATCCTTCAGTACAACTTGGACTGTCTCACAGATCTTGCAACTTTCTCCTTTCCCTGACTTGAACTGCTTAAGGACAACTCTTTCTCTTAATCCCGGTCAGTATAATGTCTTCAGTAACTTTTTAAAAATGTATTTCTTGTGGGGGGAATCTCCCCGAAGCAGGTGAACACACAAAGTGTCTCCTCTGTTTGGGGAAAACACACTCCGTGCAGATATGCCCTTCTTGTAAGGCATTTACCCCACACACATGAAAGAACCCTGAGCGCCGTCTTAAAGCCCTTTTCTATGAGAAGACCCTCTTGCCAGAGAAAACACTACAGCGACGGGTGACTTCTGAGCCTCCGGCACACTTGCAGGGCTTTGGGGAAGCTCAGAAACAAGCGGGGCAAAAGCGCAGCAGCACAGACACCGTCCGCTCTCTATCTCCGGGCAAAAAAGGAGGAGAAAAGAAATGGAAACCTGTGGCGTGAAGACTACCTTGCCCTCCTCGCCATCGCGCCTCCCTTTGTTGCGCCACCATCTTCGCAGGTGCTGCTCCAGCCTCCTCTCCTGCCCGAGATGGCGCAGGCCTCCTCGGGACTTCTGGCACCACCAGAAGAGCCCCCCCCCCCGCCCCGCCCTTGGAGCAGTCTTTGGCCTTGCCAGGCACACCAGGAGTGGCAGGGCCAAGCCGGGTTAACCGGCTCCTAAGTCCCATGCGGTCGCTTTTCCTGATGGAGCATCACTCGCCACGGGAGTTGCGAGGAACACAGTCTCTCTCTTTGCATTCTCTCTCTCTTGGCAATCACGGAGCCACTCACCAGGCCAGCGTTCTTATTCCTCCCACGGCCGCAGTCCTGGAGGTTACTCTTATGGATCTCCTGGCAGACATCATCAGTATAGAAGCTGTTCTCCAAGCAGAGCACCATCAGGTCATAATCCTCATGCTTATTCTTCTGACTATGTGCATTACTCTCCTGGAGGGAGGACCTACCACTTCATGCCAGCACATGGGTCATGGTCTCGGGCTGTTCCTGAGACCACTCCACCTCCACCGGTGCTTTCGCCACAGCGACTTGCACCCCCACCAACCCTGTCATCATTGCAACATCAGGAAGAGCAGGCCACTCCATCTGAGTCGGGGTCTTCTGTGAATGGCCCCAGGGACTCTGAGCCTGCTGAGGCCTCGTCAACAGCAACCCTGGAGGATGCTTCAGTGTTTTCTGCCTTAATAGTTTGCATGGCTAAGGCATTAAGTTTATTCACAAAAAAGAGCCAACAACCAGTCGAAGATCCAATGTATCCACCTGACCAACAGGTGCAGCAAGCAGTAACTTCTGCAGCCTTGCCCCCTTTGCCATACCTGCTCCAGTTAACAAAGAATCATGATCAAGCCCCATCACTAGTTCCAGCTGTGTCAAGGAGATGGGATGAGAGATATCATATTGATCTTACCTTGGCCACTTGGGTTGCTCATCCTCCCAAGCCAAATTCAGTAGTGGTTGATGTGGCTAAATACAGAAGGTCTACTAGATCCCAACCTACCCCATCCGACAAGGAGGGGAATAAACTGGAGGCAGTGGGGGGAAAGGCTCATGTTAATTCAAGTCTGACAACCTGTATGGCACACTATGGGACATATATGGCCTCCTACAACATTTTCCTGTGGGAAAAAATTGCATCATACTTGGACCTGTTACCACCTGACTAAGGTATGACTAGGGCCTATTACTGGGAAGCTTTGCTGTTGACATGAGCCCAGAAGGATATGGCTCAGCATCTCGCCGACAATGTAAGGAAGTTGTTCTGATTGTCTACTTTTCTCCATAGACATGCTTGGCTACGCACCTCAACCCTTTCAGAAGAGGGCAAGTTGTTGGCGGAGGATCTCCCGGCACATGATGATGAAACAAACACTCACTTTACAGATACGCAAGAGGTGAGACAAGTGGCAAGCAAGTTCGGCTTCCCATAATCCTACCGTTCAAGATCAAGAGGCCAACAGTCCTCTTCCTACAGTCTGAGACCATATTTCCCTTCTTCACATGCTTCATCCCAAGCCAGACCAACATGCTCGCCAAAGCAGCAGATGCAGACTTCTATGCATCAGCAGGGTAGAGGGAAAACTCAGAACAAGTCAAAACATTGCCTTTAGCGACACTACCCTCCTCTCTTCTACACCGGTGTCCTCTTTGCCTTCGCATGGCGACAGCTTGCCTGATCGTGGATCACACAGCACTCACCTGGTTTCTTCGCGCTTACTTTCTCAGCACAACACTCCATCTATTCGGTTTAGCACAAGGCTAGCTGGGTTTTACACAGCATGTTGTGGCATCACCACTGACAAATGGGTGCTTGACATTGTTCATAATGGCTACTCCATTGGGTTCAAAAGCCTACCATTGTCAGAACAACGCCTTCCTCTTCTGTCTTGTGGGATGAGATTTCCTCCCTCTTACAAAAGAAGGCCATCATACCACTCGGCCCATCTATGTTTTCTTCAGCCTTTTTTTCTACTTAGTTTTGGTCCCCAAAAAGAATGGAGGCCAGAGACCAATCTTGGATCTCTGAGGGATGAACCGTTACATTCGGGCATGAAAGTTCCTCCTGGCCACACTTCAGACCATTCTTCCTCTCATTCCGCTACAGGCTTGGTTCGCTATAATAGACTTGAAGGACGCCTGTTTTCACATAGCCATTTGCCTCACACCACCACAAGTACTTGTCCTTCAAGATAGGCCACAAGGTCTTCTTTCTCAGGGTCCTTCCCTTGGGAATATCCATGGTGCTTCACATTTTTACTGAATGCATTGCTGCATTGCTGTGGTGGCAGATCACTTACGTCTCCAGGATATCACAGTGTTCCCTTATATCGATGACTGGTTACTGGTCTGGAATTCCTGCTCACAACTTTTGAATCATATCCAATTCACCCTCTCCCTCTTGCAGAGTCTCAGTCTTGTCGTCAACCTCCAGAAATCCCATTTGGACCCAAGATATACGATTTATAGTGCCCAAATCAACTCTCTCGATCGCAGGGCGTATCTGCCCGAGGACCGCTTCCGCAATCTTTGATCTGCAGTTCAATGAATCATCCAGTCACCTTCGGCGGAGGCCAAGCACGTTCATTCCACACTCTTGACACATGACTTCAGCGACAGCCGTCACCTCGTTTGCTTGGCTGCACTTCTGCCTGCTTCAAGCATGGTTTCTTCGGGTCTTTGACCCTCTTTGACACAGCCAGAGACAGATGCTAGTTGTTCCACCTGCGGTGCAACGTTCACTGTAGTGGACGCTGCAACATAACATCTGTGTGGGCATGCTGTTCTGCCCTCCAGGGCCCTCGACAGTCATCACTATCGATGCCTCCCTACGGGGATGGGGAGCCCACTCCAGCTCTCAGATAGCCCATGGCCTCTGGTCGACAGCAGGCACAAACCTTCATATCAACGCCCTAGAACTTATGGAAATTCAGGAATAGACCTCCCCTGTCTATCTTCTCGCTGATCCCTCTTCTCAACAGAGTGATTGCCAAGATGGATGCCAACAATGTCAATGCTATTGTAATAACACCAAAGTGTCCCCAACAGCCATGGTTCACCTTCCTCAGCTCAATGGCTGCCGGGGAATGTCTCCCTCTAGGCAACCTGCCGGACTTGCTCACAATCCAGGACGGCTGCATATGCCACCCAGACCTCAACCTCCTTCACCTCATGGCATGGCAAGTCTGGTGCCGCCACTTTCCGCTCAGTAGCAGATATTATAGACACTGCATATCATCCATCCACACAGCATTCCTATGTGGCGAAATGGAACCGTTTCACTCAGTTTGCTCGCCAACAAGGAATTGATCCTCTGCAAGCCCCTACTTCCCTTTGATTTCCTTGTGGCACTAGTAGAAGACGGCTTAGTGCTTTCGTCACTGAAATGTTACCTGGCTGCACTTTCTGCTTACCGTTGCAGGAAAGGCAGTACCTCTTGTTCCAGGAACCTTTTGTAGAACTCTTCCTCAGAGGATACAGGAACCTACGACCACCAGTGCGTCTCCCCCCCCCCCCCCCACCTCCGTCATGGCTTGATCCCATGCTCTCAGCACTTACGAAACTGCTTTTTACCATTCGAGCACTTGGCCATTGTGGACCTTTCCTACCTTTCATGGAACGTCTGCTTTTAGGATGCAGTCACGCCAGCACGAAGACCCAGCGAACTGTGCACATTGCATGCTGATGAACCTTACCTTTGCTTTCATTGGGATAAAGTTGTCCTTAGAATGGACATTGCCTTCCTCCCGAAAGTTGTGGCTTCCTTTCCATATGGAACAGGATATAGTTCTTCCTGCTTTTTTTCAAGACCCATCAACGAATATGGAACGGGTGTTACATCTTCTTGATGTCCGTAGGCATTGAACTTCTACTTGCACAGCACAAAGGAGTTTAGAAAAATCTCCCAGACTTTTCCTGAAGTATTGAAATGATGCTGAGAGCTTGCCTGGCTCCCCTCAATGCCTCTCAACATGGGTAGTTTCGACAATTAAGTTGGCCTATCAGATGGCAGGCAGAGATCCACCTCCCCACCTTTGAGGCCACTCTATAAGAGCTATTGCCACTTCAGCAGCATACCTCTGCAGAGTCCCTTTACAAGATATCTGCTGGGCGGTAATTTGGGCTACCCCACTGACGTTCGCCACACACTGCAAGATGAACAACCAGTCGAGGAGGCACGCTGCCTTTGGCAGGGCAGTACTTTTCTCGGCACTGGCATGATGCCCACCATCCAAGGTTTGTGGCTTATTATTCTATCACATGTGCTGGTTTCATCAGAGACCACGAAGGAGAAAGAATGGTTACTTACCTGTAACCATGTTTCTTCGAGTGGTCATCTTTTAAAGTAGCACATCCCGCTCATCCTCCCCGATATACATGCTAAGTCCTCGAGCCTCAGGACGGTGGCAGGGAACTAATGATGCAGCCCCTCTGGCTACCTATATTGCTTCCTGTGTAGGGTGGGCAGGGCCACAGCCACAAGCCTAAAGCTTTCCAGAGGTTTTCAATGATTGTTGCACAGGTGCATCAACTATCACATGTACTAATTTCAAAGATGACCACTCAAAGAAAGATGGTTACAGGTAAGCAACCATTCTTTCCCATTTTTCAGAAGTTGATGCGCTATCTGATCTGCCTTTATGTTAGCATGGATGTTAATTTGTGAGGGATCATTGCTCAGCCCTCTTAACAGCCTCCATGCCTTCTGACTGCTCCTGCCCATGTCGTCTTCTGTTATCAGCTTCATACACTGTTCTTTCTTGGCTTCAGAGATGGAGGACAGAATGCTCTGCGCTGTCTGGAGAGTTTGCTCACTAAATGAGTCTTCATTGTGGAGCCAGTAGTAGTCTTCCAGCAAGGCAGCTGTATCAGGAGTAATGCCTGGAAGGTAGTGTGTTCTGCAGCCTTTCGGTATAGAAGCCTGTGAGCAGGTTTTTACTATTTTGATAAATCGCTCATATTCCTCAGGGATTTGGGCGGCTGATATGATCTTGGCCAATGCTGTGTTTGGTATTGGTGGTCCCACTGATTTAGTGCATTTCTGCACAATGCTGTCACAAATAAAAGGTCTGGTTATAACCTCGGTGCCTTCTCCCACTGTTTTGGGGTGAGGGTCCCCCAAGTTTTAAAAAGCAAATGGCCTATAGGTATGTATGTATAGAGTGCTAAGATGCAACCACACAAAGATAGTATTTAGAGAGAAAGGATTAGCTACTAGTAGACAAAATGATATCTGCACCATGAGGCAGAAACACAATCCTGAAGGCTACAGTCAGGACATCCACCCCATAAGGAAGTAAGCACGTTAATGAAGATTTATATTTTGGAATGTGGGATGTGCATGCCTGGGTCTTCCTCTGAAGCTCAGAGTGTGACTTCCACGAAAAGGCCGGAAGACAAAGTAAAAAGGGAAAAGTATGAGAGAAGTATCTGTAAGAATAGAAGAGAAAGGAATAGGGGAAAGAAGGGAAAGGAAAGGAAGAAGAGGTGTGAGATGTATGAGGGAAAGCAAAGGAAGGAAGAAAAGAGAGAGGGAGAAGGTGTATGAGGGAAAGGGGGGAAGAAAAGAAAGCCACAAAGAAAATGCAAACCTGGGCAGCAACGTACAGTATATAATAATAAACACCCTAACCCGAACCTTTTACCTATTCATCTTGACAGCTGATATTCTACCCGTAAGAGAGAGATTAAAGTACAGTAGAGTCTCACTTATCCAAGCCTCGCTTATCCAAGCCTCTGGATTATCCAAGCCATTTTTGTAGTCAATGTTTTCAATATATTGTGATATTTTGGTGCTAAATTCGTAAATGCAGTAATTACAACATTACTGCGTATTGAACTGCTTTTTCTGTCAAATTTGTTGTAAAACATGATGTTTTGGTGCTTAATTTGTAAAATCATAACCTGATTTGATGTGTAATAGGCTTTTCCTTAACCTCTCCTTATTATCCAAGATATTCGCTTATCCAAGCTTCTGCCGGCCCGTTTAGCTTGGATAAGTGAGACTCTACTGTATTTCCAATTTTCCATTTTTTAAATTTCTTTCCATATCATTTTGTAGTTATTTTGCAGTAGTTGGGCATTTTTGCTGTAATACTTATATCTAAATATTTGATTTTGTTTGTAATTTGTAAGCCTGTTGTTTCCTTTAGTTTATCTTGTTTCTTCTTGGATAGATTCTTGGTTACTATCGTTGTCTTTTTCCTTTTATTCTGAGTCCTGCAAGTTTCCCAAATTCATCTATTTTTTCCAGCCATTTTTGTATATTTTCTAGAAGGTCCTCTGCAATAATAATCCAATTGTCAGCAAAAGCTTTTATTTTATATTCTTCTTTTCTTACCTTTGCTCCTATTAGGCTTTTATCTTTTCTTATTACATTCATTAAGATCTCCAAAAACATTATAAATAATAGTGGTGATAAGGGACACCCTTATCTCCTGCCTTTATTTATTTTAAATTTCTTGGACTCTTGGCCATTTATTGTAATTTCTGCTTCTTGGAATTCATAAATGGCTTTTATAGCATTGGTGAAATGATAGCCCATATTCTAGTTTTTTATTATCATCAGAAAGAAATCTCATTTCATGTTATTTTCTGCATCAATACCTATCAAGGCACGTTCTTTTTAGTTGTTCTTACTGTAATATTCAATTAAGTCTATTATTGTTCTAACATTGTCCTTCATGTTCCTTTGAGGGAGGAAGCTGGGCAGGTCTTCTTTTATCCATTCGTTCAGGAATTTTTAAAATCTATCTGTCAGACCCTGGAAGATCTTGGAATAAAAGCACGGTCACAAAGACAAATCTTTGAATACAGCTTTATTTCCTTTTTATCACAGGCTATAGAAAGAAAACTCTAACCAGCTCACCAATTGTGGCATATATCACCTAGCTGACCCATCCCCTTCCCACTATCTATATTCAAACGGCTACATTCCATTCTCACAGAACTTTCTACAGTTTCCAGTTTCTCCCCAGTCCAGATGGCCCTTATCAGAGAGCCTAGCCATCCTCCCTCCCAATCTCTCTTCATGGCATGGGGTGTACGAAACAGCTCAGTGTAAGCTGGTACAGACACATCCTGACACTATTTGCCAATATGTTTGCAAATAATTTTTAATCAGTATTCACTCGGGAGATTGGTCTGTAATTTTTTACATCCATGGGGTCTGTTTGTATTTTCTTTATGAATCATACAGACAGACCCCATGGATGTAAAAGAGAAGAGAGCAAATACTATAATTTTCTTTATGAATCATTATAGTATTTGCTCTCTTCCACGTATCTGGGATTTTTTGATTTGTCATTGCCTGATTCATTACTTTCTTCAGAATTGGGGATAGTTCCTCTTTGAATGTCTTATAGTAAATGGCTGAAAATCATCAGGTCCTGGAGCTTTGGTTGAGTCTGCCTTTTTATAACTTGTAACTTTATAATGGTGGCGAAGTGCGTTAAAGCACTGAGCTGGAGACTGAAAGGTCCCAGGTTAAAATCCCAGGAGCGGCATGAGCACCCGCTGTTACCTCCAGCTCCTGCCAACCTAGCAGTTCGAAAACATGCCAATGTGAGTAGATCAATAGGTCCCGCTCCGGCGGGAAGGTAACGGCGCTCCATGCAGTCATGCCGGCCACATGACCTTGGAGGTGTCTACGGACAACGCCGTCTCTTCGGCTTAGAAATGGAAATGAGCACCAACCCCCAGAGTCAGACATGACTGGACTTAACATCAGGGGAAACCTTTACCTTTTAAAAAAATTTCTTCTTCCATTATTTCTTTATTTAACGTTTCTCTGTAATGATCCGGAATCTTTTGTCGTTTCTGTTTACCCAAATACTGTGAAATATCTACTTTCCTAATCTGATCATTTAAGTAAAGTTTCCTGTAAAATTTGTTAAATTGGTTGTTGATATCCTGATCTGTTGTGTAAATTTTGTCTTCTTTGCATATTTTGGTAGCATGTTTGGCTTGTCTTTTCCCCCCAATTTTTCTGGCTAGCCATTTTCCAGGTTTGTTGGCATTTTAAAAGTGATATTGCCTAATGTATTTTAGGGGTCTTTTTTGCTAGTTGTTTGGCTTCTAAGAAGGTTCTTTGTTTCTGTAGCAGTTCTAACGCTTGTTTACTTTTTAAGCCTTTAAGATTATTTTTCAAATTTCATTCATTTTTTTTTCTATGTTTCATTTTTTTTATTCTTAATGCATTTTGCTGTATGAAGTGGCCCCACATTATTGCTTTGCTGGCATCCCAAACTGTCTGGATTGAAGTTTCCGGTGTTTCGTTGATCCAGAAGTATTCCTTTATAATTCCCTGATTCTTGTTTGTATCATGTTTTGATTTCAATAAATTTTTGTTTAAACGCTATTTTCTATATCAGTGAGATTGGTTTAGAATGACTTCTATGGGGCAGTGGTCCAAATGTGTTCTGGGCAGAATTTTTATTTTCCCAATCTTTGTAATCAGTGTATTAGTAGTCCATACCATGTTAATTCTGGACCAGCTTTGGTGCCTATTTGAAAAGAAGTCAAATCTTTTCCCCCTTCATGGTGAAGCCTCCAAGCGTCTTTTAGATGAAGCTTCTGAAGTAGGTTTGTAAAAGTAGTCAATATCTTGTTATTTTGTCTTTAGATTTTTCTGAGTCTGTTCTTTTGTCTATTTTAGGGTCCACTACTCCGTTGAAGTCTCCCATTGCAATAATTTCATCGAATTCTTCCTTTAGGATTGATTATATTAGTTTTTCCACAAAAGCAGTTTTGGGGCCATTCGTTGCATAGATATTACATATCAGGATTTTTTATTTTCTATTGAGATTTTGATTGCTATCACTCTCCCTTCTTCATTCTTAAATGCCAATTCTGCTGACAGTCTCAGGTTCCCATAAATTACTACACTTCTTTTCTATTGCTGATGCATAAAACTCTTTTCCAATAGCTTATGCTACATGTTTTTGTGATATGTGTGTTTCCTGCAACAATACTATATTATAATTACCTTTTTAAATTTGATTGAAGATTCTCTTTATTTTATTCGGTGAATTAAGCCCATTTACATTATTTGATAAGCATATAATTTCTCTCATTGTCATCCTCTTTGTCTTTACTACATCCAGATTCGTTTTAGCCATTCCTATGGCCATGTCTTCTTTTTCTGGGGATTCGGTCCTGGGTCTCTTCTTTTCATTTTGTCCTTTGTGTGGTTCTGTTTTATCCATCTCTCTTTTCTGTTTCTTATAAAATTCCTTTGCTTTTTCTTCAGTCGTTAGCCAAGATTTCACCTTTTTGTAGGTTACCATCAGGCCTTGGGTTCTTTCCCATCTGAATCTAATCTGGCATTTTTAATTCTTTGGTCAGGAACATGTATTTTCATTTTTTCATTATTGTAGAGGTTGGATGCTCCTTTAGGATGGCTATTTCCTTTCCTTTATAGAATATAAGGTTTTGGCTATTGGTTTTCAAAATTTCGTCTCTATATCTTTTCCTCCCAAATTGGACAATAATGTCTCTTACTGCATTATGTTTCCTAGCATAGGAAAAGGTAAAGGTTTCCCCTGACATTACGTCCAGTCATGTCTGACTCTGGGGTGTGGTGCTCATCTCCATTTCTAAGCCGAAGAGCCGGCGTTGTCCGTAGACACCTCCAAAGTCATGTGGCCGGCATGACTGCATGGAGTGCCGTTACCTTCCTGCCGGAGCGGTACCTATTGATCTACTCACATTGGCATGTTTTCGAACTGCTAGGTTGGCAGGAGATGGAGCTAACAGCGGCCGCTCACGCCACTCCCGGGGCTTGAACCTGGGATCTTTCGGTGTGCAGCTCAGTGCTTTAACGCACTTTGCCACCGGGGCTCCCTGTATGCTTTCCTAGCATAGTTAGTCATTATTCTAAACACTCTGTTGATATTCTGGTCAACTTATTTATTTATTTTTTATTACAACATTTATATCCTCCTTCCTCCTCTGTTGTCTGTTGCAGGTCCACAGTAATTTTCGTTATTGTCTGTCTTATGTTTTCCCTAGTCTCTTCCTGGATGTTTCTCTATCTTAATTAGAACTCCAATTCCCTATGCTCCTTCTGTTCTTGTTTGTTCTCTAGTTTTTGATTCTTTGCTTCCAAGTTTTCCATTTTTGTTTGTAGTTTTTCTTGTATTTTTCTATCTTTATTTTATCCTTTTTTACTGTTCCCATCTCTTGTTTAATATATCTTTTTTCATCTCTCCTAGCTCATTTGAGATTTCCTCCTTCACTGTACTGAGTTGCTCTGCAAAATCCTTCTTCAGATTTAACATCTGATCTTCAGCCAGTTTTTTATATGCGTCTTGTTTTTCTGCATTTTTTTGGATTTTTCTCATGTGATCTTTAAGGGTTATCTCCTCTGGAAGAGAGTTTCTCCTCATAGTACTTATAGTAGATATGGATCTTTTCTTTTCTTCTTGTTTAAATTTGGGTGTTGTCATTTTGCTTTATTTTCCAATTCTTTTTGTGTTTCTGATTGTGTTTCTTTCAGGGTGCTTGGCCTATTTTCTCAGGGGTGGGGGTGAGGTATGTATAATTTATTTGTTGTCCTCTTTTATTAATATTTACCCTCCTCGCCCCCGTCTTCACTCATTTACTCCTGTTATTTCTGTAGTGAATTCTTCTATTCTTTTGCTCTTCTAATCTTCTAGCTTTCTATTCCTCTGTTCTTCTGTTCCTCTGGTCTTCTAGTCTTCTGTTCTTCTGTTCTGTTCTTCGTAATCCCTCTTTCCACGTAGATCTCCATCTGTCAGTCCATCCATCGTATATTTGTTTATCTGTTTGTCATTCTCTTGGCTCCTCTCCTTGTTCGAGTTTCTCTCGGTCTGTTTCTCTAGATAGCACGTCTCTCTTCCCTTCTCCTTTTCTTTCCTTTCTTTACCGGAAGGGCTGGCAGTCTGGGTCTTCTTTCTTCTTTGTTCCGCCCTCTTTGTTGATTTTCGCTACTTCCTCTTCCGCCTTCACTGTGTCGGCATATCCGCTCCCTCTCAGGCGAGGCGTTTAGGATTCCTTGACCTTCTTCCGCCCTTCCTTGAGGTTCCTTCCTGTCTCTCTCTTTTGCCCTTCCTTGGGACTCTTGCTGCTCCCTTTTCCACTCGTCCGTCCTTTTCCCTCTTCTTTGGGTTCGTCACTTGCTTCCCGCCTCCCTTCTTCCGTTCTAGCTGTTCTCTCTGGTGTTCCAGTGGGCAGACTCTTCTGCTTCCCCTTGTTTTGAAGAAGCTGGTCAGTAGACTAAACAAGCTCCCCCCCCCCCCCCCCCAGGTCAGTTTGCTTGTTGTTTCTCTACTAATAGTGTCACCTCTTCAGTACTTCCCAGGGTATCGCCTTTACCTTTTCCAAGGGATACTTTTGTTTGATCTGTTTGTTTAGTTTGGGGATCTGATTCAGACTAATTAATTTTTGATAATTTGAGGTGCTGATCTCCCGTTGAATCAGCCAACCTTTTGACAGATTTCCTTTCCTTTCTTCTTGTTTATTTTGGGATGGTACTACTTCCCAATAATTGAGAATAATTTTGTTGGAACTTTTTGTTGAGCTGCTTTGCTCTTCTTCTTTTCCTGAAGTTTAAAATGAGTGCGGGGCATCCGTCAGCCCAGGATCCCCAGCCGGAGTCCTGGATCTCTTTCCTCTGTCTCACTTGCCCTGTGGTCACCGCGTCTGGATCCCGGGACCTCTTCCCTTGAGGGGAGAGGGGTCCTCACAACCATTGGTTTGGTGACCTGTGGGCTCTGCGTTCCCCCCAACATCAATCAATCAGTGGGGAGGGAGCTATCGTTGTACCAGACACTGGGAAAAGACTGGTGCTCCAAGAGTTCTCAGAGCACCTAACTGACCACCATGCACACCTTATTGGAAGTCCACGTATGGCCAAGTTTTGACAATATCGTGTATTCGGTGGTCATTGACAATAAATTGAGTTATTATGGTCCATTTCAAAAAACTTTAAATACAATTTCATTGCACAATTGTTTAGACAGCTCTGTAATTTGCATTCCCTTTTCTGCCTCGTAACACTACTCCTAAATGCCATTTATTTGTAAAACACAGGTTAGGCCTAAGGGGCTTCGTGACTCAAAAAGGTTGGAAACCATTGCTTTAGAGGACTTTTGCAGAGCATCTAGCATGGTCACAGCCTTTGACTTTATTTCCAACTATAGAATTGATGCAACGTACAGGGCTGACGCTGTATACACGAGAGCTGTCATGCATAACCCTTTCACCTTCTGTGATGAAGGCGCTTATCTCCCGTTTGTGTAAGTCACAGCGTCTATGAAGCAAAACAATGAGTTGTTTACCTGTAACTGTAATGAATAATTATTTATTTTAATTCTTCAAGTGGTCATGTGTGAACTCACGCAACATCTGCCCTTCTGTTTTCATTAGCTTCTTGGCTGCTGCTTCAGTGTCCAGGGAACTGAGGGATTGGGTGGGAACTGTACTGGTCACAGAAATGAGTGGAGGAGAAGCTACTGCTAAAACACTTACATAATATCTCCAAAAGATTCTGAATGGTGCACTGTGCAGATAACCCCATTTGTGTGAGTTCACAGAGGACCAGATGAAGAACTATGGCTCCAGGTAAGCAACCCATCCATCCCTGAAATTCATGTTGCACCATATTGCTCTTGAATAGCAGACTGCAATAATTTCCTGTCAAATGGTGGAAAACTTGTTTTTGGAGGCTTCTGATTTACCTCTTGCAATCTTATTCACGTTCAAAGATTTTAGGATTCCATATAGATACACAGAAAAGAATGATTTGGGGAGAAAATAATTTATCATAATTTAGTATAGTGGTTCCCAAACTTTGGTCCTCCAGATGTTTTGGACTTCAGCTCCCAGAAACCCCAGTCAGTTTGCCAGCTGTTAGGAATTGTGGGAGATGAAGTCCCAAAAACCTTGGGGATCAAAGGTTGAAAACCACTTATTTTGTGTGTGGCAATCTATTACAGTGGATATATTTAAGAAAAAAATTCATTTATCTGAAATAGAGGTTGATGATATTACCAATTAAATCTATTTTTGAATGAGATAAATTTCATTTTAATATTAAAATGAATAGCATGGAGAACAATTATAGCAATGATATCTGGCATTTTAACGACTCTTCTATTTACTGCAGTTTGAAACAAGATTTGCTTTTGAAACTTACCTGATGATATAAATTTATAAATGAGCACTGGAAGAAATACCTACCCACTTAGCAGCATAAGCCATAATTTCATTGTCACCATATCTTAAATCCATTTGTCAGTTTCAACTTTATAACAGATGGAGGACTGAAACACAATTGACGCTATCAGTTGGTTTTTTCCCTCCTTCTAAGGACTTCAGCTCTAAATGACTCTTGAAAAGTGTGATTTATATTTTAATGATATATTTATTTATATATTGGTTATTTTTGTATGTTTTAAAATTATGAAATAATTTTATACATGCCTAGATTGGTATAGATTTACATTAATATTCTAACTTTCATTGGTCAATTTCAACTACAATGGATCTACCTAATCTATAGAACTTACAATAAGTGTTCACTTGCCAAGTTTCCCTTGATTCAATAGTTGGAACTAATATCTGCCTTTAGGTCTACATTTAGGGTCATTTAGGCCCTCAGATGCTTGGATGCCCATTGTATTTCCCTTCCTTTCTTAAATTTAAAAAAAAAACTTCAGTGGGAGAGAGGGATTGAAGCAGAATTACGATTTTATATTGTAGTAAATTGATATGATATGAAATGGCAGAGTAAGACAATGAAGTTTTGCTGTTCATTTAGAGGGTTGACTTGAATCCACAGATCAGAAAGATTTTATAAAGAGTACAGATCCTGAAATCAGCATTTTTGGGTTTGCAGGCAACAAGAGTGGGTGAATCAACAAAGAGAAGATATTGAGAGACAAAGGAAACTTCTTGCGAAGCGAAAACCTCCATCTACAAATAATTCTCAGGCACCCTCTGCCAATTCAGAACCTAAACAGAGGAAAAACAAAGCTGTCAATGGAGCAGAAAATGACCCATTTGTTAGACCCAATTTACCACAGTTGTAAGTTCACAAATATTTGTTTGCTATTTATGTATAAAAGGCAGGATAAAAAGTATCTGTAATGACAGGATATAAGTGTATTACATTATATTATTATTATTAAATTATTATATCTTATTATAATATATTAGCTGTGCCAGGCCACACGTTGCTGTGGCAAAGTCTGGTGGTATGGAAAATAAAGTATTGAGGAATTGATGGTAGTTAGTATATGTTATTTCTTAAAGCTTGTGGATATACAATATTTCTGGTTGTTCCTTTTTTTTTGTCTGTTGGAGGCAAGTATGAATGTTGCAATTAGCCAAATGATTAGCATGTAATAGCCTTTCAACTTCAAAGCCTGGCTGCTTTCTCCCTGGGGGAATCTTTTGTTGGGAGGTGTTAGCTGGCCCTGATTCATGTCTGAAATTCCCCTGTTTTCAGAGTGTTGTTCTTTGCAATATTTTCTGTCCTTCTACTGTATATATAGATGAAGTACCCATATGCAGTGCTTGAACGCACATACTCAAAATGAAAGGCTGTGGCCCTCAGAAAACAGGATTTGCCAGGCTTTGATGATGCAAGGCTATTCAGTGCTATTCATGCTGGCCATCAATGGATTCTCCTTGATAGGAAGCAGCCAGGCAAGTGGGATTTATATACCTGTGAAATTGTGTCCAGGGTGGGAGAAAGAAAACTTGTCTGTCAGAAGCAAGTATGAATGCTGCAATTAGTCACCTTGATTAGCATTTAATGGCCTTTCAGCTTCAAAGCCTGGCTGCTTCCTCCCTGGGGGAATCCTTTGTTGGGAGGTGTTAGCTGGCCCTGATTTTTTCCTGTCTGGAATTCCCTTGTTTTCAGAGTGTTGTTCTTTATTTACTGTCCTGATTTTAGAGATTATAATGTTCTGTATTATTATACCACAGTAATTATTATATATTATATTTATAATCTTCTATTATCTGCTTAGAACTGGATTATATGAAGCCTCTTCTACACAGCTGTATAAGATCCACACTGAACTGGATTATATGGCAGTGTGGATTCAAGATAATCCAATTCAAAACAGATACTATGGATTATCTGCCTTGGCATTCTGGGTTATATAGCTGTGTGGAAGGGCCTTGAGTCTACACTGCCATATAATCCAATTTAAATTAGATAACCTGTATTTTATAGACAGTGTGAAAGAAGCCTAAGTAAACCCTTCCTGTTCCCTTGGTACCATTGTGGCTGAGGGGGTTGCTATGACACGAAGTGGGTGGGGCCTCAAGGGGGTGGAGCCTACCCTTCTGACTGGCAGCCCCGGAGGAGAACGGCTCTTCCTCATCATTCTCCCCCCGCCCCCTCAGCTTTGTGTTTTTGGCAGTTTTCTTTTATTTGAACTTTATATTTCTAGGTTTATTTGATTGAAAGACAAATATTGAATATTGATTGAATGACTATATTTGTTGTGGCCAAATTTGGTGTGATTTGGTTCAGTGGTTTTGGTATTTACTTCATGAGAGAGTCCAGAGTGAGAGAAAAATCTTTTTTCTTCTTGAGCCAAGTGTGAATGCTTCAGTTGGCCAGCTTGATTAGCATTGAATAGCCTTGTAGCTTCAAAGCCTGTCTTCTTCCTGCCTGGGGAATCCTTTGTTGGGAGGCTTTAGCTATCACTGATTGCTTCCTGTCTGGAATTCCTCTGTTTTCTGAGTGGTGTTCTTTATTTACTGTCCTGATTTTAGAGTTTTTTAGTACTGTTAGCCAGATTTTCAATAATAGGGAGACATTGGGGTCGCTCCCTGGGAGGCGCCTATGGCCTCTCCCAGCAAGTAAACCACAGGGGGCATGCCCAATGATTCTCCCCAAGGGGAAGCCAGAGAAAGAAAGAGATCTACATCCATCCATCCATCCATCTATCTTTACACTAGAGGCAATCTTTAGAATTCTGTGGTCTACATCAGGACACTAATTGTTTATCACATTGACAGTAATATGTTCCATATTCCAGAATCGCCAAACCAGATAATCTCCATAGACAATGGAACCACCACAAATATTGCCTGCCCACAAGCATTATGAAATCACATATATCTGAAACCTACTCTTTCACTATCCTTTCCCATTGAACCAGACTGGGCCACAGCAACGCATGGCTGGATACAGCTAGTATTTCTATATTTTTAAAAATGATATCCCCTCCAAGAAACTCCAAGAAAATATTTGAATACAGATTCTCCAACCATTGCTACTTGCTGAGGATAAAAAAGGGTAGAAGAAACCAAGGAAATCAACCATGGGCCAAGGTTCATCTGAGATTTCAGAACCAAATGCCAATTTTAAACTGGCTGCATCTGTGATGCTCAGCCAGATAATGCTATACCAGTGTTGTCTCTTTATCATCCATTTTATTGCTGAAGAAGGTGCAAGGGCCCACTTGATGAGTGTATTGCTGTAATAGCACAGGTATATTAAATGGGTAACAGTATAGATATTAGCTAGTTAATTAATACTAAAGCTAGTATCAAATATTAGTATCAAATTCAGTAATGCTGTATTTAGCTACATAGTATAGTCAACTCTTCATATCTACAGATACTATATGCATGGATTCATCCTACCACTGCTTGAAAATATTTTTTAAGAATCCAAAAAAACAAACATTTGCCATTTTTGGGACCCCAATTTGCTGCATCATTGTATTTAACAGGATTTCACTGTATATACTTTTTACACTGCACTTTCAAGAAGGAATTCATTCTGAACGTATTCTGTTTCCTTGTTTAAGAAGTCTTGTTGACCAATGCATTGTCTAGATTTGATTCAGACATTTGTTTAGTTCATCCACAATTTAGACACATTCTACTTATTAGCTTAAACAAAAAACAATTATTTTTGGATTTAGTTTAAAATAGTTAATCATTAGTGCTAACTCTTGCAGGCTAACACTGGCAGAATACCATGAACAAGAAGAAATTTTCAAGCTAAGATTAGGACATCTCAAAAAGGTATGTTTAAATTTTGCTGTTGTAGTAATACAAATAAATTGAAATTAATTGAATTTATTCTACAGTGACAATCTGTTTTTGTTTTTTTTTTACCATAAGCATAGGTGTGTCTAGAAAAACAACATTTGTTTACTTTTTACCAAAAAAATTGTTCCTTTTTATAATTACTGATGTCTTAAAAATAATTGGTTTATCATTACTGGGGCCATAAACACATTATTTTGCCATACCAATTGATTTCCAAAGTTACACATCTACTTTGTCCATCTTAAAAAATGGGTTGTAATGTTTGATTTCTGTAAAAAGATCGCTGTATGTCTACATGCCCAGAAAGGCCACTTAACTGTAGGGTGCAAAATTGCTGCTATAACCCTTTTGTTGTCCTTGCTTCCCAAAGCCTTGTGTGTTTGATTGCTTTGAGTTGGGGTCCACCAAAAACTAATGTTTCAGCTTTTAAAAGATTGCCACTGCTGGAGGCAACCTTTTGCAGGTAGACCTTTCTTAGTTACCTTTCACCAGTTCTATCTGCATAAAAATACCTTCCTTTCTGAATATAAGTTCATTCTTTTTTTTATTTTCAGGAAGAAGCTGAAATACAAGCTGAACTTGAGCGTCTGGAAAGAGTTAGAAATCTCCACATACGAGAGTTAAAAAGAATAAACAATGAAGATAATTCACAGTAAGGAAGTAGATTTTAATCTTGCATTTTTGGTAAATTCTACCTTTGGAGTAAAGATGACACAAAAATATGCACAGTACATTCTTAACTGGATTTTATTTTATTAAGATTGTGTAAAAGTACTTTGGGGATTTCAGTATTACTCAAGTAAAACACATGACAGTTTTAAAAATGTTGCAGGAATTTTTAAGACAAAGACGTTTCAACATTAAGATGTTTTAAGTCAGCCTACATTTGAATGTTGCAGTGTATTTCACTTACTAAGAAAAAAATATTTACCATATCAGTTCTTACTGAACTAGTCATTGCACCTTCTCTTTATTCCATTCTCCGTTATCTTTTCTCTCAACCTCACCCACCTTAATAAACACATCAAATCCTATGTGTCTTGAAAGCTCACAGATAGTAATCACCCAGTTTGTTGCCTTTTTTAAAAAAGTCTATAATTTACAAAGAAATGTCCAGTTTTTAAAATGATATATTTCATCCATTGTACTTTTATATAGCTAGGAGTCTCTGTATAAAGGATTCTGCATAGATACATCTATTTTGGTTGGGGTAATTTAAAAAAAAAAGAATTTAAAAAGTAATACTGCAATAGCAGTGGTTTAGCAGATCAAAAGCATCAGTCTAACAAGAAAGGTGGTAGGGGGAGAGAATAGAGTGACAGGCAGACAGAGAGGCCAGTGGGAGAGGGGCTTTCCCTGCTGCCTATCTATTTCCTCAATGAGAACTATAACATTATGCAGGATGTGATTGAGTTCCAACTATATCACTCCTGAAACAAAAAAAGTCCCCAGATCAGCTTAGTTCAATAAATGTAACTGTCTCTGCCTGCAATCTTCAAGACTATGAAAAAGGACAGTTAGAGAAGAGGCAAATAGCAAGTTCAGTAGTTAATTCTTAAAGTTAATGATCATTTTGACTGCTCTTTCCATTTCCCTTTGCTGTGGCTTGATTGAGTGACTGCTGCCAAGAAACATTTTATCATGTGATACTGTTTTACTTTTAAAAAATCCATATCTACTTCAGCTGTATACTGTGAGTAAAGATGCTAGGGGGAACATTAGATACCATTAGAATCAAGGGAAGTACAAAGAAGCACTGGTGGCTTCTGTCACTTACCAGGAAATATATCATTTATTTATATCAGACCTGCACAACAATTTTGGTTAGCCCAAAGAGGCTGTCACTTGCACCAGCTGTACCTCCTCACATTAGAGGGAAGCAGAGATCGAAGGTTCGGGCCATGCCTCCTTATTTTGTAAAAGATGGGAGGGGGAAGGAAGAAAGGGGCGGGTTGAACTTATGGTCATGTGAAGAGTTGCAGCCAATCAACATTGAGTATGGAGGGAGAGGGGGAGGAGTGGCCCAAAGAAGTTTAGCCTATTTTAATATTGGCCCCTAACTCCTATTGAGTTGTACACTGATGTCCATGTTTTACAAAGTAAATTACAACATGCTATGATATCTTTTTTGTCAAAGATTTGGGGCCAACTTCTTTCATTGTAATAAGTATTAAATATTGCATTTGCTTTTTAGTGAACAGTGTTCTTACTTTAATATTTTAAGGTTCAAAGATCACCCTACGTTAAATGAACGGTATTTGTTGCTTCATTTACTTGGTCGAGGTGGATTTAGTGAAGTATATAAGGTAATGTCCCCTTTTATATATATTACTTTAATTCTGTACGTACTAAAATGCTGTTAATCTGAATGAGAATGAAAGCTTCCAAATTTTCAAGTATGTCAAAAGAGAAATTGAATTTTAAATGTGTATCTTTTCCTCTAAAACATTAATATATACAGTGTGTCCAGACTCATTTATATCCCACCACCTTTTATTTTTATTTTTTATTTACATCATTTATATTCTGCCCTTCTCACCCCGAAGGGGACTCAGGGCGGATCACATTACACATATAGGCAAACATTCAATGCCTTTTAACATATAACAAGGACAAGACAAACATAGGCTCCGAGTGGGCCTCGAACTCATGACCTCCTGGTCAGAGTGATTCATTGCAGTGATTCATTGCAGCTGCTCTTCAGCCTGCGCCACAGCCCGAGCCCATAGCTCCTTTATCACAGGATCTCGGGGTGGCATACAAATAAATCAATTTAGTCAACTTAGAACAATTAAAAATTTGAAATGGTAATTTCAAATAGATAAAATTGCATATTAAACAATTAAACCTAGCATTATATCTGAATACAAATATTGCATCTATTTTATTGATTAATATGCATATGATGAACAAAATAGTTTTATAACAACCCAGCCAGTAAAATTTATTTATCCACCATGAATACAAAAGAATATGTGTTTCCATTCATTCACAAAGGCTGGAAGCTATACTTTACAGATATCTAAAATATTGTAAGGAAGAAACCAGCTGGCAGTATCTGCAAGAAAGCGATACCATTTTGGATGCCACTATCAAAAAGACCCTTTTTCTGATAGCCTTTTGCTTAATTTCAGGAGAGGGCAACAGCTAGATTTTGCAGACAGGTTGCTCACTGAGAAAATAGATAATTGTAATTGTAATTGTGTTAATGTCCATGCAGAACACACACTTGTGTTCATTTTTCAGGTTTGGTTGTACATCTCTCTTACATTATTCAGTGACAGATCTTTTTGTTATTGCTTACAAGTGGCAATAACTGCATTGATAGGGTTTTTCAAAGAATAGATCCATAGTAAGACTGGAGCAGCTAAGGAGGAGTTTTAGTTTAAACTAGACTAGTCCCTGGGATCGAAACCTCAATTTGAGGTTTGTAGAATAGAAATCTGACAATATGTTGAGAGGAATTATGTTAGAATACTAAATATGCTGCTAATTATTATCTTGGAGATAAATGTTCCAAGTAGGCGATGGCCTGTTTATCTCTCAAATTTCAGATTGTAGAAATGATGGGGCTTTGCTGAACAACTCCTTGAGTAGTTTGAGAAGAATGTAATGGTTAATGAAATAATGTCAAATAGTTTTCATTATTCGACTCAATGTAAGGCACGTTCCTACAGTGTTATAGTGAAGAGTGGCTTAGTGTTTTTGTTTGAAGCTTTAACCCACATTTAAGGGGAAGGGGCTCATGCTTCGTCTACCATTTTCATTGATCTTGCAGGCTTTTGATCTCTATGAACAAAGATATGCTGCTGTCAAGATACATCAGCTTAACAAAAGCTGGCGAGATGAGAAAAAAGAAAACTATCATAAGTATGTGTTATTTCAACAAACACTTTTTAACTCTTTAGTAAATAAAATAATATTTTAGTGGTCTTCAATTCATTCTCTCTTTAGGCATGCCTGCAGAGAGTATAGAATACACAAAGAACTGGATCATCCAAGGATAGTAAAGCTATATGACTACTTTTCCTTAGATACAGATACGTAAGTTTGCTGACTGATATCTTTTATGTTTACAGAGAAATATGATTAAGTTAATGCTTTGAGAATTTGGTTTGAATATTATACCATAAATCTAATTGCTGTAAGATAGACCATTGTATCAATTGCTTAATAATAAGCCAACAATAATGCAAATTCCCATTGAGTCGCTTTAGCTGTGTGTGTAATTTAAATTTTGTAGTTCTGCCTTGCTTGGTAGATATTTTAAAATATCATAAACATTTTTTACATTTTAAAGAATGCATAATTATAGGAATATTGTTTTACGTTAATGATCATATTTTTATTCTATGTTTCAAATCATTGATAGGGGTTTGGGGGGAACTAATTTTATTTTCTTCCTTTTTTAGGTTTTGTACAGTATTAGAGTATTGTGAAGGAAATGACTTGGATTTCTATCTTAAGCAACATAAACTAATGACTGAGAAAGAAGCCAGGTCCATTGTAATGCAAATAGTAAACGCACTGCGATATCTCAATGAGATTAAGCCACCTATAATCCATTATGATCTTAAACCAGGTAAAACAGAACTATTGGACACATCAGACGCAACATATTGTCTCTGTGAAACCCGCTTATTTTTCTGGGCTTGTTAGTAGTGTAGCCACCTCTAATTCCTGACCCCTTCCTGAATCTGTCCCAATCAAATTTCACAGTTGTTGTGGGGGGTTTTTTTATGTAGTATGGTTCATTATTCTGTATTCTTGATCTCTTTCATTGGTGTTTTCTATATTTCTTATTTGTTTCTACATTCAGCTGCATTTATTTGTTTTGGAAGTTTAAGATCATTGCTTGCATTTTTTTTCTTGTCAGTTGTATTATCAGTGCAAATACTTTAAAATAGTAATAGCATTGTTATTAAACATGTCATTCCTCAAATTATGGCTCAAACCCTTATTTAAAACATACATATTGTTTTAAAATATTGTATTGGGTTCCTTGTGTCATGTGCACACAGTTGTAAAATACCAATTGTTTGGTCTGTACTTACTACACAAGAAATGATTCACCGTGAGTTTTATTTTTGTGTATTCCAGAATTGTTTTTAATGCATTTATTTAATACATCTTGTAATTTCCTTTCTGATAAAATAAATGGATAAATTTTGAAAAATTAAAATAGAATAACAGGTATTTTTTATTAAAAATAACCTTTCTCTTTACATTTCTCATTAAGTGGCATTAGTACCGAAACTCTTTCAAAAACTAGGCTGGATTAGCTTTATTACATGTCCACAATGATTTGACACATCTATGAAGTGCACAAAATGCATAAGGCAAAATACCAATAAAACATTGGTCATACATTAGAGTTCCAGTTAACTCACTTCTGGTTATCTGACCTACCGTATTATCTGATGTGCCAGGCCGGCCCTTTGGAGGAGCCCCGTGAACATTGCTAGGCAGCAACGCGCACGGGCCGCTTCCCTAAACCGAGTGCTCGCCATAGGGATGAGCCTCGTCCCTCTGGTGAGCACTCGGCCCTTTGAAGGCACCCCATGCGTGTTGCTAGGCAGCAACACGCATGAGGCGCTTCTCTAAACCAAGTGCTCGCTGTAGGGACGAGCCTTGGCCCTTTGGAGGCGCCACATGCGCATTGCTAGGCAGCAACACACACAGAGCTTTCCTAAACTGGCTTGCCTAGAGGGATAATAGGGCCTCCCTATTATCTGTCAGTTCTGGTTATCCGACATTCGGCCTGCCCATTTATGTTGAATAACCGGAACTCTACTGTACTACTTTTCCAGTTTCCCAAACTATTCCCTCTTTCATTCCTTCTTTAGCCTTGTCCTTTAAGTAATTCTTAATACCCATTCTAATTTTTCCCTATGTGATTTGATTTTCAAAATATTCATTCTCCAGGCTCTGTTTTTTTTTTAATCCCACTCTTAATTTCATTAATTTTGGATTATGGTTGGCTAATACTCTAGGTACTCGATCTTCTCTGTTTTACCCACTAGTTCCTTAGTGCCAAATATCAATTCAGTTCTTGAGGATGCGCCATGCCTATGTGAATAGTATGAATACTCTTTCCTTGTTAGATTATGGACCCCTCAAATATCATAAAGTTCCCAATACTTAATTTCCTTTAGGAAGGATCCTGGGAGTTCCTTCCTGTCCTTTTTTACTTTACTATCTCTATCCTCTACCTGTATTTTCATACACTTACATAATGAGACACATTGGAGGGACCTAAGTCTGAACCTAAAATTCATGTATGCGTCACATAGATCTGAAACAAGAAAGGCTGTATATAGTGAACCTTTAGAAAGCAAAGATGACACTCTCAGCCACCCTTGTGGACAATTTTGAAGTTTGGAGTATTTTGGATTTCAGAATTCCATATAAGAGATGCTCAACCTGTATTAAGATTTTAAAATATTAAAGTGCTAGACTTCTTTTTCTTATTTTCAAGAAGCTCTTTCTCTCTGGATAGGAAACATCCTTTTGGTAGATGGAACAGCATGTGGAGAGATAAAAATAACGGACTTTGGCTTATCCAAAATAATGGATGATGATAGTTACGGTGTGGATGGGATGGACCTAACTTCACAAGGAGCTGGGACATACTGGTAATGTTAACTATTACATATTTGCCTAAGAAAATCTTCAAAGTTCTACCCTTTCTTCAGCCTATTTGCATGTTGGGTTACATTCAGGCTGTTTGTTAAGTCTCACCTTGGATCGTAAGTGTGAGTTTGGGTCTTCCACTCTCATGCCATGCTCTTACTCTGACAGTTTCATATGGGAATCACAGCAAATTAAATCCTTAGGAGTTTTTGATAGTTCTCCCACTTGTAGTCTCTATCATATGTTTATTGATTACAATGTTTGTACAATGAGAAACAAACATTGCACATGTTCATGTGGGCTCCCTGTCATCAAATTTGTATTTTGGTATCTTTGACTGAGTTTATTTTACTCTTGTATGCTTCCAAAAAAACTAGACAGGCACTGGAAATAAACCCGTGTTTGTAGTCAATACTTTCCCCCCCCCCCCTTTCCCTATTTAGCTTTCCTTCCCTCACCCTTCTGTTCCTTCCTTTCATTCAGGTATTTGCCACCGGAGTGCTTTGTTGTGGGCAAAGAACCCCCAAAGATATCGAACAAGGTGGATGTGTGGTCTGTTGGAGTAATCTTTTTTCAATGTCTGTATGGTCGAAAGGTAAATAAAATCTTTAAATGTGAATTTTTTTCAGTATTTTAAAGTTTACCTAAAAGATCTCTAGTGCGGTTTTTAGAAAGAATATATTGCCTGAATAAATGGTAATATTATTCCAGTGTTTCCCAACACTATTTACAATTTGGGGTGGGGGGGCTGCATGATTTTATAATTTAAAATATTGTTAATTCTTCTTTTTTTTAAAAAAAATACATTTAATTTATCATCATAGGGTCTGAATCTTTTCTTTTTCACTTTAGCCATTTGGTCATAACCAGTCACAACAGGATATACTCCAAGAAAATACAATATTAAAAGCTACTGAAGTGCAGTTCCCAGTGAAGCCTGTTGTAAGCAATGAAGCCAAGGTAATAAACTCAGATGACCTCTTCTGATAGAATGCTATGTAATCTGGATCAGGGTGGATTTTGTTCCTGATTAAGGTTGAGAAGTTCCATCAAAGATAACATAAAATGTACTTTTGCTTGGAGCAACCTCTACTTTTGTGCTGGTCTTCTTGACCTGGACTTTTTTGAAATGTTGCATTGAGTAGTGCTTATCTCAAAATGTCTTATCTCTGTCCTACTATCCATCCCAGTACATTCTTCCTTAGGTGGGCTGGACAATTGTGGCAGATCCAGGAGTGACATTTTTTTTGCCTCAAGACCCTTTGAGAGGACAAAATTGAGAAATAAATGCTAAAGAATAAAAATGAAAAATGCAACCTACTTTTATTTAATTTTAATCTGCATTTCACCTGTGTATATTTGTTATATGCATTTATATAAAATCTGAGGTTTTTGCTATTTTCACTAGTTGTCATGGTCTGTCAAATTCTGTTGATAAGGCAGTCTGTTTCTGACAATATCTTCATATGTAACATTTTAAAACTTTCTACTTTTTATACTGTATTTCTTAATTTCTAAGACAGATTTTTCCCCTATATGAACATCTCTAAAATTACTCTTAAAATCACAGGTGTATCTTATGTATTTTTTGCTCTTGTTGCTGGTGCTCAAATTAGGATGTGTCTTACAACTGATGGTGTCTTACAGTTGAAGAATTACAGTATTATCAACTGTTTATAAAATATTGGTTTCAACTTGACCTTGAAGTGATTTTCACAATATGATGTCATGTTATCAATGTAGAACAGACAAGTATCTAGGGATTGGCAGAAAGCTGAAAATAAAAAGCCATTAAATTGTAAAATTAATTAGGTTGTTGAAAAGATCAGCAGCAGATTTTGATTTCCCAGCTTTTCTAAAGGTGTGTACTTTGTAAACAAAAAACTTCTGGACATGAAAGCAATAGCACTTCTTATTCTGCAGGTATTTTCAAGCATCACTATAATCTTGCCCCCCCCCCCCCCCCGCTAATAATATTTCGGTGTGGGGGATTAGATACTATGGAAATTAACCGTTTTAAGTGCTTCAGGTCAGTGCCTGCCCGTCTGTAAATTAATACAGATATTTTAATGTAGTGGGTGGATAATTGAGGAGGTACGCTCACCTTTTTTGTCTAAATTATATTGCTAAAATTGACGTGTGCATTAGATTTGATGGTGCATTACAATCGCACATCTAAACCTGCCTGCGCTGTTGGGCAAGAGATCCCAGCTGGGGACGGATGATGGAGAGGCAGTGGTGGCTGTGAGAGGCTGGTGGTAATCTGATAATGACCACAAATGGTCTGGTGGGAAGGTCAGAGGGTTTCCTACCAGCCTCTTTGCGGCCATTAGCACCTCGCATCACATTTGACAGAAAATCCTTTTTTGTAATGCACACCTTCAGAACTGAGGTGTGCATTCCATTTGATGGCGCATTATACTCAAGTAAGAGCTTGTTGCAGACCATTTGTGGAATACAACCTAAGACCTAATATGACCTGGGCTCATCCAACTCATGCCTCCTGTGATATAGGAGGGTGGCTGATTTCTAGTGAGTGTCTGTGGGGATTCCACAAAACTATTTTAATGCTTCTTTTTCAAATCTTAATAGAGTACAAATTTTCCACTTGAAATGTTGATATATACAAACAGTGGCCTATAATTTTCAAGGAATCATAGCAAATCTTTCTCTTTCTTTTATTTTTGTCCCCAGGCCTTTATCAGACGTTGCTTGGCATACCGCAAGGAGGACCGGTTTGATGTCCACCAGTTGGCGAATGATCCTTACCTCCTTCCCCATATGAGGAGATCAAATTCTTCAGGAAACTTGCATATGACTGGACTAGCAGCCTCTCCAACGGCACCAATATCCAGCATTATTCCCTACTGAATTGCCTCCGCACAGAACAGGGGTGTACGATGCCTTCTTGTAGTTTTGCTGCCGTGGACTTTTGTTTGAAAGCCTTCAGTTAGTGTTTTTACACAGCAGGACACGTTGGACAATGGTGTTTTCTGCAACTATCATTTTCTATGATGGAACTGGATCATGGTCTGAGAAGGACACATTTATTTCAGACTTTTCACATTGGAGACACTGAAGGACAGTCTTACCGATTGCCTCCTTGCAGATGTGCTGTGTTTTTAAGACTGAAGAAAATGTGTGTTTTGGGCTCATAGGGAGGGGGACATTGTAAATAATCTTTTTAATACCTAAAACATTTTTGGTTGATACTGGAGAGTTCTAATAAGGAGGGTAGTTTTTCATTATTCGACTGACGAAGAAAAGAATTGGAGCACAGAAGAAGAACTCCTTGCCTCGACAAAAAACAAGTGAAATAAAAGAAACTTCCCAATGAGCTGATATTACAAAAACCAAAGTCAAGTTGAATGACACAACTGTCTATGTTACTTTCTTTGGATCGATGTGATTTCGTATTTTGGGGGCTAGAGAGAAATCTTTTAAACTGTTTGTTGGTTTAATTACTGTATTTCCAAAGGGACAAAGATAGCAGTTTCAGTGAGGTAGCATAAGCTAGTTCAATTATTTAGATGGCATTTTGATACTTAGCAGTGTTGTCAACTGATATCTGCTACCCAGGCTTTTACAGATGGATATACAAAGGCCATGTATGTAACCAAAAGCAAAGCGGTCATGTTCAAAGTTTCTATGCAGGTTAATGACAAATTCCCTTCTAACTCGATTGTAAATTTATTGTACAGATGTCATATTTTCTGTTTTAAAAATTTCAGCAACTTATTCCTGTACAAATGTTTAAAGTATGGCTTTTTCTAATTGGATATTGTATTTTTTTTAAGTCTCATTGAAGGTGCTTTTAATTGCTGCTAAATGATGTTGCTTTTGCTTTTGCAAAAAAAGAGGAAGAAATCAAATGACCTCCTTAAGGTGCAAGTCAACTGTACGTCTTAGAGAGACTGAAAGTAGATAATTCATTAACCATCAAGGCATGTAAAACCGATCAGTGTTGGAACGATACAGTACACTTCAAGTCAGTTTCCTGAGCTGGAGCACGTTGATACTAGATGTAGAAGTTGTTTATGGTTATTCTCGGTTTCTGGAAGTTCTGTCTACAAGGTAGGAAGATGTTCTTCTCAAGAGATGTTTCTTGTGGCTTGTATAGATTATTTTCAAATGTGAAACATTTTCTAACTGCCTTGTATGGTAGAATCCTTTTTTTTTTTCAGAATACAGTATCTCTCTCCCATACAAGATTTCCTTTAACTGTCACATTCATAATGCCCAATACCTGTATGTAACTTTGTCCATGTTGCAGAAAAGGGAGGCTGTATTACCATCCATTTTGTTGGGGGTTTTTTTTGTTTAATATTGTACAGTTAAACTGTGGCTCTTGTTTCTGATGTTGCAAGCCATTTTGTTTTCATTGTATATATAAGGGTACATTAACTGTCTCTTCAAGATGCTGCTGAAATTGTAGAGAATGTAGCCAAAACAGTAATAAAATAATGACAGTTGGAATTTCAAGTACTTTTCAAGTTAATTGCTTTGTAATGCGGAAAGCATTAAGTATGATTATCCTTTCTATTGCAGGGAGCACTTTCCCCAGAATAACACAATTTGTTCTTTAGTTGAACTGCCTAGAACAACAATGAGAATCCTGTGGTTATGCAGACATTGTGGGGCTATAGAGCCTATCTTCCCTTGCCAACATTGCTACTTGAAAAGGATGGTGGGTGCTGTGATTCCACCACCATCTGGACCAGGGGTCCTCAAACTTTTTAAGTCGAGGGCTGGTCCACAATCCTTCAGACTGTTGAGGGGCCGGATTATCATTTGAAAAAAAAACCAAAACAAATTCCGATGCACACTGCACATGTCTTATTTGTAGTGCAAAAACAACAACAACAATGAAAGAACAATACAATATTTAAAAATAAAAATAATTTTAACCAACATACATTTATCAGGATTTCAATGGGAAGTGTGCTCCTGCTTCTGGCCAATGAGATAGTCAAGTTAATTAGGGTTGTTGTTGTTGTGTGCCTTCAAGTCTTCAAGTAGACTTTGGGCGAGCCTATGTCTAAAATGTATTTATTTATTTACTGCATTTATTTACTACATTTGTATCACACCCTTTTCACCCCAAAGGGGACTCAGGGTGGCTTACAAATTATATGTACATACAATATATTATATTATTAGCATAGCACAATATTATTTTATTTATTTATTTACAGTATTTATATTCCGCCCTTCTCACCCCGAAGGGGACTCAGGGCGTATTACAATGAACACATATATGGCAAACATTCAATGCCAACAGACAAACAACATACAGTATAGACAGACACAGAGGCATTTAACATTTTTTTCCAGCTTCACGATTCCGACCACAGGGGGGAGCTGTTGCTTCACCGTCCACTAGTGGCTGTACTTCCTCGTTCCTTTCCGCGTGTTTTGCTGGCAGTTTTATGATGTTGTATTAGCATTATATATTACTTTATTGAACTATACCACTATACTGTAATATTATTAGTAATATTATATGTAATATAGAATATATAATTAATATTATTATATGGTATTATTATTAGTGTTATATTGTATTACATTATAATATTGTTATCAATATTATATGTATATACAATATATTATATTATAAAACTGAGGGCGGGGGGCAGGTAAATGACCTCGGAGAGCCGCATCCAGCCCCCGGGCCTTAGTTTGGGGACCCCTGATCTGGACAGTCACCAGTTCTAGTTCAAGATGCATTTGCATGTGGCTTGGGGTAGCAAAAGAACATACAAAATTGTGTTTTCTCTTAGTCCAGGAAGGGTCAATATAACTGTTTTTGTTGTTCCGGTATTCTCAATAGTCCCTTGGGAAATGGGGGTCTGTGGCCAAGATTGACTCCTATCAACTAAGTAATACTAGTTATACATTGAAACAGTAAGAACCTATTATGGAAGTCTTCGCTTTTCAAATCCTGATTTTGTATTAAAGACATTTACACTGGACGTTAATTTAAAGTTATCTCCCACTTCATTAGCAGGGAGCTTGGATGTTTGATTTGCTTTAATTAAGTAACATCAGTTACATCCCATAACTCTGGCATAAAGGATTCCATGGCCCATTCATTTCATCCAAACTTGGAGAGTTGTAGTCAAGTGCACCCCAATATTACCATCATAGTTGAGGTTTTTTTAAAATGTCTGTTTCTCTAACTAAAAACACTGTGGCAACATGAGATATAGCACCATCATTTGAACTATGTGATACTCCACTCCTACAATTGAATGTGGACACACCTCATGGCCATAAAATTTATTTATTTATTTACAGCATTCATATTCCGCCCTTCTCACCCCGAAGGGGACTCAGGGCGGATCACATTACACATATAGGCAAACATTCAATACCTTTTAACATAGAACAAAGACAAACAAACATAGCCTCCGAGGGGCCTCGAACTCATGACCTCCTGGTCAGAGTGATTCATTGCAGTTAATTGCAGCTGGCTTGCTCTCCCGCCTGCGCCACAGCCCCGGGCCTAGGTGTAGGCAAGTTGTAGTCCTCCAGGTGTTTTGACTACCAATTTCTATGAGATCTTAGCCTACAGGCCAGCAACATCTGGAGGTCCACAAGCTTCCCAGTCACTGAAAAAGTAACTTAATCAGTTACACTGAACAAGAAATGATATTGTTCCTTGTAAAATTAAAACCCTTTCTGGTCTCTTGTGACTCAGACAAATGAGTTATCTGTGCCTGCACAGTGCGTCATTCAAAACCTAGAGCTCTTACATAAGTGTTTTGGCAGTAATCCCACCTACTACCCACACAGCATCTTAGCACCAAAACCCTGAGTTCCTTTTTGTCCAGCAGAGGAGCAGCATCAATTAGGTGCCTTCTGAAGATTGTTCCTTTGCGGACTGTCTATTGATTTGACTTAGATTGACCCAATTTTCATCTTATTCTCTGCATTTTGTCTTACCATTCTTGAGTTGTCTTCACAGCAGGATTGATCTGTACATGACCTATATGATTTAGATCCAGGCAGTTGGTAGACCATATCTCCATATGTAAACCTGCCTATATTTTGAGATCTTTGAGGAAGGCCTTCTCTCTGAAATACCTGCCCCCACCTTACAGGTATATCTATCTAGTCCAGTGGTTCTCAACCCAGGTGTTTTGGCCTACAACTCCCAGAGATCCCAGCCAGTTTACCAGTGGTTAGGATTTCGGGAGTTGAAGGCCAAAAAATCTGGGGACCCACAGGTTGAGAACCACTGATCTAGTCGTAACATATCATAGGGTTTTCTGGAGCTGAGAGAGTGTGATTTACTCAAGGTCAACCAGTGGGTTTCACTAGCCAAGCAAAGGAGCAAATCCTGCTCTCTGAAGTAATCGCCCAACACTCAAAATGGCTACATTAGGACCCACAAATATGTCACATGGAAACATTTTCAGTATGTAATCATTTTCAGCATTTCCTGACTGTCAGCTGTAACAGAGTGCAGGGATGGTGGGATCTAGGGAGAGGGGAGGTTGTTTGTTGTTTTCCACAGGGCTCTCAGTATCGGAAGCATTGACATTAATTATGTTGGCATAGTTGGCTCCCTGACCAAGCGCTACTGAGGGTGCACATTATGGTTATTAGGGAACAGCATAATGAGTTCAACTTTAAAGACTTGTTGTGGCTTCCAAATTCTTTAAGTATGCGAGTCATGTCCTAAACTCACTGCACATAGTTTTTTTTTTCAGAAGTGGGGGTTATTCTTCATGAATGAGAGAATTGACCAGCTTGTCAAGTCCAGTATTTTCACAGATTTCAGTATGTGCCTGCTTGCCAAGCGTTTGAGTCTTTTTCCTTTCAGTCCGATGCTGAATACGTAACAGTTACTCATTTATTTCTATAATAAAAAATTTATTAAAGGTTTTATAATATACAATAAGATCTGGGAAATGAAACAGAGTGAGGGGGGAGGGGAGTTCATACCTGGGGGGGAAGTGAAGGGGCAAGGCATAAAAGAGGGGGGGGAGAGTTGTGTACTTCCTTTCTTTATAGTGGTCCCTTGTAGATAATGGTGCAGTTAAGTCCTTTGTAGTACTGGGGACACTTCCTTCACTTCATCAGCTAATTTATTCTAGTCTCTTCGTCTTGTTAAATTAGCACCTTAAAATTATTTTCTTTTGTACATTATTTTAGTGGGGTCCAGTCCATTGTTTTAATGAGTTTGCCTTGTGATTTGGGTATCAGGAGCGTTAATTTATCCATGCACATAATATCTAGTATTTTCTCTAACCATTCTTCTTTTGTCAGTGTTGCTGATTGTCTCCGTACCTTAGCGAATACTATTCTCACATCTGTTGTCAGATATGTAAATAATTTGTCTTTATGTAAGTTCCATTCAGTATTTGCCATCCCCAACAGAAAGGTTTCTGGTTGTAGTGGGATTTTTGGTTTCTGGATTTTTTAACATATTTCGTGGATTCTTTCCAAAAGGATTTTGACTTCTCACATGACCACTACATGTGGTGGAACGTACCTACACATTTTCTGCATTTCCAGCAATTATAATATATATCTTTACCAAATTTAGCGAGTTTTTCAGGGGTAAAGTACCACTAATGATCCCTTGTTTCGTTGAGTCTCTCAGCCGTGTCTTAATATTATCCAATTACTTCAGTGTTCAATGTCTTTCTATAGTCTATGTCCCTCTTTTCGTCTTTATGCCGCTGGGTTGCTCTTTTGGCTTTGGCGATGGATTTTCCATCACACGTTATATTTTTTTTGTCTTGCTACTAGAGTTCTCTAATTTTTATCTCTAGCTACTCCTTGTGTCTGATGTTATCCGTCCTGCGTCTTCCATCATACGTCTTCCTTCCAGGTTGTCTGTCTCTCTCTCTGTGTCCTCTTGTTGGTCTTAACTCTCTCATTCATAGATACCATCACTTCCTGAGTCTCCATGTTCTTCCTCTTCCCCTCCTTCTCCTCAATGGGCTTTTGTTATGTCTTCACCTTCCTTTAGACCAAACAACTTCTCCCTCAAGGTCAGTCGGTCATTCTTTTTTCCTATCCTTCCCTACTAAGCCGGCCTTTCCAGAGTTTCAAAGTTCTTAAATTTTGTTTTTCTCCGGTTGCTCCACTTCTTTTGTAAACTTTAGCTTTTAACTTATATATATATATTTATTAGGCTTGTGCAATTTGTTCGTATTTTCGTTAAATTCGGATCTAATTTGGATCTAAAGCACTTTTGAAGCAAGTTCTGACCCACCTGCTCACTGCCTTCCCAAAATTAAGAATTTGAATCACAAGGAGCCTTCCTTTCTTATGTCTCAGTGCCTTCGGATGTAGAGGTGAAGCCAAACATGTTGGCATGCCTCTCAGCCAATCAGGGCTGGCAGAGGAGGGAGGAAAGGCAGAGGGACCATTCTTGTAGTCTTTTTTTAAAAATGTTGTTTTAAAAAACTTTGAAAATTCCCCAAAATCAATGGATGGGTGAAACATTATGAAACTTGATAGGCAAAGAGTGATAAATATTTTCTACCATTGTAGCAAGTTTCACCCCAAAAGCTTTAAAAATGAGGGAGAAAGGAATCTCTGAATTTTCCCCAAGTCACATGCCTGCACTAAACTACATTTCGAAGAATGCATTGGGCTGGAGCAGCTATCTGTGGCATTGAGAGATAGTCTAATTATTATAATATATACAAATCATGGAATCTGCAAAGAGGAGTTAAGAAAATATAAACCTATGCAAAGTTATGTGGTTGTGTGTCAATACACCAATCAAGGCTGACGGAGGAGGAAGAAGGAGGTAGAGAGGATCTTTTTAAAAAGTTGTTTTAAAAAGCTTTAATAATTCCCTAAAATTCCGTGGATAAGTGAAACATTATGGAACTTGATGGGCAAAGTGTGGTAAATTTGTCCTACTACTGTAGCAAGTTTCACCCCAATAGCTTAAAAAATAAGGGAGATAGCAGCCCCTGAAGTTTCTCCAATATTATCGGAGGAGCCATATGCCTGCTTTAAAACTACATTTCCCAGATGCCCCAATTCCTCTTTCCTCATAACATTCCCCACCCTCTTTTATCCTCACACTTTCCTCATTAATAACATTGACCATCTTAACCAAACGTGGATGTTTTCATCTGTGAATTCTTGGAAAGTATGATTGATTCCCCACTCAGCCATGGAAACCCACTGGGTGATCTTGGGCAAGTCACACACTCTCAGCCCCAGAAAACTCAATCAAACAGGAAATAACACTTTCAAACCAGGAACAGATTTCCTTATTCAGAGGCTGATGGATGATGGTTGGATGGTGTACTATGATTTCTATTTCTCGGTGTTAAATGTCACTTCCCAATGAATTTCTGAAGCATTTTAATCCTGCTCTCCCAATTTCCTAATCCAACTCTCAAACCACAATACCACTCTGACTATTTTGATGCAACATCTTTTTGGAAAAGAAAGTTAAGCATACACATGAGGGAAAAACGCATCAGCTTTTGGGTAGCCACACTCTCATTATGTGAATCATGAATTTGTTTTAATTATTTGAGAGATCATCTTCCTCCTTTCTGCTGAACGAATTAATATATTTTTAAAATGAGACTGCAAACACTACAAGCATGTTCAGCCCCAACTGTCCCCTTTTTTATTGCCTCTCCAGGTGACTGATTCCCTATGCTATTTTATCAAAACATTTCTGATTTTACAAAAAAGCCCCATCCAGACAATTGATTCACCTGAATGTGCAGGTTAGTTCAAGTTCCCCAATTGTGAAAAATCAACTTTAAAATTCAGAGGTAAACTGCTAGTCACTTCATGAGTTGTTTTCAGCCAATTTTTAACGAATAAAGGATTGGTAATGCAAATACTTTTTTGGTCCTGAAAAATGACAAATATATTTTTGGACTAATTGGCTGTCTAAATGTTGTAGATTTCAGGGGATGGCCCATCAGATATGGGGTGTAAAGAACAATAAGAACAATATGGGAGCTGCATGTGTTTAATTCTGTTTTTTTAAAGATACTGCAGAACAAAGCATTGCAATCTTCTCTTTAATTGCATTAGCGTAAATGGGCTTTAATAAAATAGACTTCATAATGGAATAATAATAAGCTTGAATGACAGCTCAATCAACAGAATTGGTGGTGAAATCTTTGATTAATTAAATGCTTAACAAATTTAATACTGGAATGATGCCTTTTTAAACTAATGTGTTCCCACTCAGCAGGTTCCTATTCGCAATTAAAGTTGTCTCAACATAATTGGAGATAAGAAGCACTGGTGGAATGTGTCTTTGGGAAAGATGATGATAAATGTATGTCATGGCTTTGATTTATGAAACTTAGTAGTTTGTTGAACACATGTCTTCTGTCTTCCAGTGTCTTGTGGCCATGGCTGGAGAGAACAGTGCTCTTGAGCATGTACAGGCTTCTCCCCAGCAGTGGAGCAATTATGGGTCTGGGATGAGAAGGGAGTGCTTCTAGCTTTAAAAGCATGAATGGACTCCATTGTTAACAGTCAGCACCCTCCATTTTCTGAATACAGTAGGTAAGGTAAAGGTTTCCCCTGACGTTAAGTCCAGTCATGTCTGACTCTGGGGGTTGGTGCTCATCTCCATTTCTAAGCCGAAGAGCCAGCGTTGTCTGTAGATACCTCCAAGGTCTTGTGACTGGCATGACTGTATACTGAATACAGTACTGGCCCCAAATGCCTCGTCTATCCATCTGGAGGCAGAGATCTACTTCAAAGAAAAGTCATTCCATTGAATTTGGGTCCTAAATGACACCGGTCTCCTTTCAAAATATTGTTTTGGCCATGAACTCCCCTGGGGCTGATTCACACTCCACAATTATGATTCCATTTTAACTGCCACGGCAGCATCATAGGGATTCCTGGGCTTTGTAGTTTGGACAGGAGGAGTGCTCTGGCACCTCCCTGTAAACTGCAGATCCCAAATTGTCATAGTAGTTAACATGGAACGTAAGCACTATAATGCCATAGTGTGAATGGGCCACTGGTGGCATTATAGAATCATAAAATCATAGAATAGTAGAGTTGGAAGAGACCTCATGGGCCATCCAGTCCAACCCCCCGCTAAGAAGCAGGAAATCACATTCAAAGCACCTCCGACAGATGGCCATCCAGCCTCTGCTTAAAAGCCTCCAAAGAAGGAGCCTCCACCACAGTCCAGGGGAGAGAGTTCCACTGCCGAACAGCCTTCACAGTGAGGAAGTTCTTCCTGATGTTCAGGTGGAATCTCCTTTCCTGTAGTTTGAAGCCATTGTTCCGTGTCCTAGTCTGCAGGGCAGCAGAAAACAAGCTTGCTCCCTCCTCCCTATGACTTCCCCTCACATATTTGTACATGGCTATCATGTCTCCTCTCAGCCTTCTCTTTTGCAGGCTAAACATGCCCAGCTCTTTAAGCCGCTCCTCAGAGGGCTTGTTCTCCAGACCCTTAATCGTTTTAGTTGCCCTCCTCTGGGCGCTTTCCAGCTTGTCAACATCTCCCTTCAACTGCGGTGCCCAAAATTGGACACAGTATTCCAGGTGTGGTCTGACCAAGGCAGAATAGAGGGGGAGCATGACTTCTTTGGATCTAGATGCTATACCCCTATTGATGCAGGCCAGAATCCTGTTAGCTGCCGCATCACATTGTTGGCTCATGTTTAACTTGTTGTCCATGAGGACTCCAAGGTCTTTTTCGCACACACTGCTGTCAAGCCAGGCGTCCCCATTCTGTATCTTTGATTTCCATTTTTTCTGCCAAAGTGAAGTATCTTGCATTTGTCCCTGTTGAACTTCATTTTGTTAGTTTCGGCCCATCTCTCTAATCTGTCAAGATCGTTTTGAATTCTGCTCCTGTCTTCTGGAGTGTTAGCTATCCCTCTCAGTTTGGTGTCATCTGCAAACTTGATGATCGTGCCTTCTAATCCTTCGTCTAAGTCGTTAATAAAGATGTTGAACAAAACCAGGCCCAGGACAGAACCGTGCGGCACTCCACTCAT
The DNA here is from genome assembly GCF_035594765.1 of Anolis carolinensis. NCBI lineage: Eukaryota > Metazoa > Chordata > Lepidosauria > Squamata > Anolidae > Anolis > Anolis carolinensis. The sequence goes on along the minus strand of NC_085841.1, from coordinate 210,838,688 downwards.
GATTTCTTTCCAAGATGAAGATTGGTGAGCACCCTTTGGGTTCATTCGCTTAGCCAATTACAGATCCACCTAACCGTAGTTTTGTCTAGCCCACATTTTACTAGTTTGTTTGCCAGAAGGTCAGGCCACACCTGGAATACTGCGTCCAATTCTGGGCACTTCAATTGAAGGGAGATGTTGACAAGCTGGAAAGCGTCCAAAGGAGGGCAACTAAAATGATCAAGGGTCTGGAGAACAACCCCTATGAGGAGTGGCTTAAAGAACTGGGCATGTTTAGCCTGCAGAAGAGAAGGCTGAGAGGAGACATGATAGCCATGTACAAATACGTGAAGGGAAGTCATAGGGAGGAGGGAGCAAGCATGTTTTCTGCTGCCCTGCAGACTAGGATGCGGAACAATGGCTTCAAACTACAGGAAAGGAGATTCCACCTGAACATCAGGAAGAACTTCCTCACTGTGAAGGCTGTTCGGCAGTGGAACTCTCTCCCCCAGACTGTGGTGGAGGCTCCTTCTTTGGAGGCTTTTAAGCAAAGGCTGGATGGCCATCTGTTGGGGGTGCTTTGAATGCGATATCCTGCTACTTGGCAGGGGGTTGGACTGGATTGCCCATGAGGTCTTTTCCAACTCTACTATGATTTTACGATGTAATTGTGTAGTGTAAAAAGACCCTAAAAATCATTCAGACAGCATTCACTAATATACTTCGGCAATCCCTCGTTGTCTGAGTATGAAGGCCTTCCAAGTTCTTGGGAGATGCTTTTGCGTGAGTTTTTTTTAATGTGTGGAGGTCGCACAACCGATCAACACACAGTCTTCACAGAGTGAGGGTTCCAAACAGTGGTGCCGTTAACACAATGACGGTGGCATCTCAATCTGTTGCAGACTTCTTCCACCTTCAGGGACTTATTTATTTATTTATTTATTTACAGTATTTATATTCCGCCCTTCTCACCCCGAAGGGGACACAGGGCGGATCACATTATGTACATATAGGGCAAACATTCAATGCCCATAAACACATCGAACAGAGACAGACAGACAGACGCAGAGGCAATTTAACCTTCTCCTGAGGGGATGTTCGATTCTGGCCACAGGGGGGAGCAGCTGCTTCATCATCCACTCTGACGGCACTTCCTCACTTCCTCATTCCAACGTTTTAAATTAGTTAAACTTGCCTCCCCACTTTTATAAGTGGTACCTTATTTCCTACTTGATAGATGCAACTATCTTTCGGGTTGCTAGGTCAGCAACGAGCAGGGGCTATTTTTTTTATTTTTAATTGACGGGTGCTCACCCCGCCACGGGCTGGCCTCGAACTCATGACCTCATGGTCAGAGTGCTTTATTGCAGCAGCTGTTTACCAGCCTGCGCCATAGCCCGGCCCCAGAATTCTGTTCTCCTATACTTGAAAAATACCTAGGGCCGGCTCTGGACATATACCATTATCTTCTGCCTGATCTGCCATTGAGATCTTTGGATTGTGCTTGGTCTGGAACCTCCACTGCACTCCCTCCCCGGGTGTGCCTGATTCCCGTGGTTATGCCCACAGGTTCATTACAACATACAAGCCCCCTCACCACATCAAGGTGACAATCCATCAAAGGGGGTTGCATGTTCACTCCTAACTGTTTAAAACTGTTTTAAATAGGCACTCCCCTTTTCCGTTTCCAGCATCTCTGACACTTTCAATCTAGCTGCTTAGAGAGAGAGAGAGAGCCAAACGATTCCGAGCGAGAGCAGGCACTTCATCCTCTCCCCAAACTTCCTCCCCGCTGTGGTTTTTCTGGGTCCATTCAAGCTCTGCACCACTTCCTTTCTGCTACAACTTTCTGTGTCTCACAAGAAAGAGACCATGTCTGTGGTGCTTCCAGTTTGAGTGGAGAGCAGCAGAACATAGTCTGTGTCATGGCAAAATAAATTATTTTTGCAAGGTTTTTATGTGTTTCTACTTGCAATTTTGCAGTAGTATGGTAATAAACACTTTTCTCTCTGCCATTCCAGGGTATGACAAATAAACACTGCATTTTGCCACTGTGAATCAAGCTATTTCTGATATCAAGCTATACATACAGTTTAATTTATATTTTGTAGTTTTAACAGGAAGGAATAAATATATTCTGCACTCCTTTCTTTCTACAATTCCTTATTCAAGAAAGGATTAAAAACATGAATGAAGAATGAAGGGGCCAGGCTGTGGCGCAGGCTGGCGAGCAGCCTGCTGAAATAAATCACTCTGACCATGAGGTCATGAGTTCGAGGCCAGCCCGTGGCGGGGTGAGCACCCGTCAATTAAATAAAATAGCTCCTTCTCGTTGCTGACCTAGCAACCCGAAAGATAGTTGCATCTATCAAGTAGGAAACAAGGTACCAGTTATAAAAGTGGGGAGGCAAGTTTAACTAATTTACGACATTGGAATGAGGAAGAGTGGATGATGAAGCAGCTGCTCCCCCCTGTGGCCAGAATCGAACATCCCCTCAGGAGAAGGTTAAATTGCCTCTGCGTCTGTCTGTCTCTGTCTCGGTTCGATGTGTTTATGGGCATTGAATGTTTGCCCTATATGTATATAATGTGATCTGCCCTGAGTCCCCTTCGGGGTGAGAAGGGTGGAATATAAATACTGTAAATAAATAAAATAAATAAATAAATTTTGAGACTACTCTTTGTTGGGTTACAGTGTAAAAATGAACTACCATTGTCATCTAACTTTGTCCTATATTTATTATCAGTTAGGGATTCAATTGCAAGTAACTGGTTATTTTTAACTAGTGTCTTTCAAGCACTGTCTTTTCTCACTAAAACCATCTCACTTGAAGGTGCTGTTGACAGACATCTCCAGCTTCGGTAATTCAAAAATAATGTTTTTCTTTTTTCAGTACAGCCACATCCTACGGTAACTCAAGTTTCAGTTTGAATTTTTAATAACCAGGACATTTTTTTACATTTTTCTAATATGTGCATTTTAATTTGGTTATAGCTACATTTTCATGCAGAAAAGCAGTTTTAGGTAGATTTCACTGTTACCTGTTTTTGTGCCTCTGCAATTTTTCCTTTAATATTTTTAAGAAAAGGAAAACTGAATTGGTTAATTCAGACAAGTATGACAGACGAAGACCAACTGTGTTTCAGTTTGATTATTGGTTAAGAAAGTGTAAATTGGGGAAATTTCATATTAAAATGCTAAAGGAATGGATTCTCCCCATTCCTAGTTCTCCTTGTGAATATGCTTTGTGCTGTGATTTTCCAATCCTGCAGGGCAAGTAACTGGATGTAATCCCAGGAGTGCTGCAAATTTTGGAAAGGATGCAAGAAAGCAGTTGATTTGTGAGATTTAACAAAACATGGCTGCACAGAAAGACTCATGAAAATCTGATGATGTCGCACCAATGCCTCTGGGAAGATGAGCAGGAAAAAACTCTATGTAAATTTTCTTTTTGAACTGTCTAGTGTGCATGTGCTCTGTTGAGAGCTGTAATTAAAACCCAATTACAATGACACCTCCGATCATGTGGCATTGTCTGCATGTACTACAAGTGCATGCTATTTTTGGTATTGTCTTTTAATAGTTGTTGACTTTTTTCAAATTTTCTGGTATTTGAGCTACAGTTTTCTGGTCTGGTCTGGTAAGGGAGGAAGTCCCAGGTTTGTTCAGAGAGCTTGTTTTTCCTTCCTCTGAGGCTGAGAGAATATGACTTGCCCAGGATAACTTAGGTGATTTCCACAACCAAGCAGGGATTCAAACCTGATTTTCAGAGACTTTATCTCGTGAGGTTGGTGAATTGCAAGTACAGCAAGATAATAATGTCTTTGACTGGTATTTGTCACACAATAACAGATCTAACTTGCTACTGCTTTGTATTTCAATCAATAGTCTTTTTTCATTGAGAGAAAAACCCATGTCTGGCTTCCAGTATTGCTACTATTTCAAAACCAGTGTGCATAGATCGTTTATTTATTATTTTTATTTACAGCATTTATATTCCGCCCTTCTCACCCCGAAGGGGACTCAGGCGGATCACATTACACATATAGGCAATCATTCAATGCCTTTTAACATAGAACAAAGACAAGACAAACATAGGCTCCAAGCGGGCCTCGAACTCATGACCTCCTGGTCAGAGTGATTCATTGCAGCTGGTTGCAGCTGGCTTGCTCTCCCGCCTGCGCCACAGCCCGGGCCCAATAATTGAATAATCGTTGAATAATTTGCTACTCTAGATCTGATGTGTTTTGCTCCACTAAGAAATTCTAACTCTGTTAGGATCATGGATGCTTAAAACCACTAAACCAGTGATGGCCAACCTATGACACGCCTAGCCATTTTTGCTGACACGCTGCCGCATGCAGATTGATTGGATGACTAATGTCTTTTGTGACCAAGTTTGGTGTGATTTAGTCCAGTGGTTTTGTTGTTTACTCCATGGAAATTATGCACATTACATTTATATATATATATATATTATTGTAGTATATTATTATATTATTACTATTATATTATTATTATGTTATTCATTATTCATGACTACATTGAAACTACAATAGAGATAAATCAGCATGGAAACTGCAAGAGGTACCATAGATTGTTGTACATGGAAATAATGGTAGTAAATAGTTTTCTATTTATTAAATACAATTATATATTACAATTATATATTTTTGTTATTTAAACTATATATATTGTGAAATTATGGTGTTTTTCTCGAAGTGACACACCACCCAAGTCATGCTAGGTTTTTTTGGTGAATTTTGACACTCCAAGTGCAAAAGGTGCACTAAACCATTCTAACTGCTGAAATTAAAACATGTTCATATAGTACTAATGCAGGGGCAATGACTTACTGGCACTCCTCCAGATCTCTGTATGTTGGCAGGAGTCCCCTGGGCTCAAGAGGGCGATGTAATGGAAGACACACTACAAGTTGAATTCCAGCTGCAGAATCTGCTTTATTGCGGGCCAAAGCAATAGTGTTATCGAGCCAAAATTTAGGGGTTCTCCTCTGAATTAGGGAGACTCAACGGCTTCCGGTTGCAGGTTCAAAAATCCTGGCAAGCGGGAGGCGCTATAGATCAATTTGACCCATTCCCTCCAATAAGCTCACCCTAGAGTTGTGAAGAGAGATGACCGAGTTGATATTTATTCAAGTCAGCTGACGCGGATGTCAAAACGCAATCATTCGCCGTGATGACATGTCACATAATACAGTGCAGCAATTTTTATAAGTAAAAAGACAGGCGGAGCGATTCAAATCTCCCTCCCCGCCTTTCCCCGCCCAGTTCCACTCTGATTGGCTCTTTAACTGGGTGGCTCGAAATCCCCCCAATCACATGGCTTCCTACGGTCCGGCATTTTGGCCAATCAGAGACAAGGGGGCGGGCCAAGCCGTGGACAATGGATGGCAGGGGATTATGAAAGAGTCATTGAGTCAATATGTAGAGAGGAAATGCCGAGAGCTCCGATAAGCCCTCAAGGCGATTTCCAGATTACTTCTGGGGGTGCAAATATACATATTAGAAGTTTGTTACATAGTTAAAAGTCTGAAGGGGACAGGGAAGAAGCAGAAGATATATCTTAAGCTACTGCAGGGGCATGCATGCATTGCCAGATTGGTCTCAGCATGGTTCCTTCCGATCGGTGGAACTCACTGCTGCAGGTCAGATTAGGTTGAGTGCAGATGGCCACTGGTCGACCACAATAGGGACAGAATGCATGGATCATAAAAATGGTCTGTTGCACCGTCAAATGGCATTGCAAGGCTTTTATAATTTTGACAGTAAATTGAAAACACATTGTCATTGGTGTTCAAAGATCAATCATTTCATTGGTCTAAGCTAGACATATGTTCATTGGCCATAATTATAATAGGCAGGAAGGCACACTTGGGATCTTAACAATGGCACAAGTATAGTCTATTGTTCTCTGATTCTGGATGTCTTAATGAATCAGTCTTATCAGTTCTTCTGTTGCAACTGTCTGGATGTCTTAATGAATCAGTCTTATCTGTTCTCCAAGCAACTGGGAAACTTAGGGAGTACTACCGGTAGCTAGCCATTAGCTAGCTGGTTTTGTCCTGATGTACTTTAATCCTTGAAAAGTAACTTCCTCTCTGAAGCAACGTTTTCCCAAACTATCAGCGCTTTCTGCAAACAAATGCTCTCTGCAAAAGCAGGCACATACGGCAGTAAATCAGGACATATGGGACTTACAGTCATTGGAAACATCCCTGAAAATTCTCTTTTTAAAACTACATCTCCCTCACTAACAAGAGGAAGTTGTGTGTTCCTCCTTGGTAAGAATCATAAAAACAACCAAAGCCAATACTTTTTAAAATAGCCAATATCTTTTGTTTATTTATTTTGTACTCTTAAGGAGCCCCGGTGCCGAAGTGTGTTGAAGCACTGAGCTGCTGAACTTGCAGACTGAAAGGTCCCAGGTTCAAACCCCGGGAGCGGCGTGAGCGGCCACTGTTAGCTCCAGCTTCTGCCAACCTAGCAGTTCGAAAATATGCCAATGTGAGTAGATCAATAGGTACTGCTCCAGTGGGAAGGTAACAGCACTCCATGCAGTCATGCCAGCCACATGACCTTGGAGGTGTCTACGGACAACGCCGGCTCTTTGGCTTAGAAATGGAGATGAGCACCAACCCCCAGAGTCAGACATGACTGGACTTAACATCAGGGGAAACCTTTACCTTACTCTTAAATGCTTCTAGCAGAGGAATTGGACTTCACTGCCTTTCAACCCACGATAGACAGGAATGAAGGACAATGGAGTTATAGTTCAGTATATGGCCATCCTCAGTGGATTTCTCTCAATGGATAAGTGATTCTATAAAACAAACACTTCTTTCCTTTTGGTGATTGCTGATGTTCAACATTATACTTAATATTCTTAATAACAAAATATTCAAGAAGTGCACTTATTGTCTGGAAAAGCTTGAGAATAAATTAATTGTGCAATTAAGTTATTCACAGCATTTCATTTGGCATATATTAATTGGACAATTAATTTTATTCCCAAGCTCTTGTAGTTATTAAGGAAGTATGCTTGTCACATGCTTTGTTGTTAATAATATTAAATATTGTGTTGCACATTATGAGGAAAGGAGTTCTTGTTAGCATCTTATTTGCCCAGGGATAGCAAAGGATGTGACAGTTCTGACAAAATGCCTTTGTTCGGCGATTTCCAGCAATTTCAGGGGAATGTGGTGAGGTGTAAGACTCAGGCTATATAAGGTTTTCCTCTTGAGTTTGAAGCTTGAAATTATAATGATAATTGATGTGTTAGAAACATTGCATAACTGGCTTTCTGTGGCTGTTGATATAGAATTTCACCACTGGTGTTTATGGGAATTATTGAATACTCCAGTGTTATTGTTGGTGCTGGTTGTAGATGTCATGATATAGGAGCTAACTGGCCTTCTGTCTGTGAAGGAAAGGATGATGTTTAAGTTTTAATAATAATAATAATAATAATAATAATAATAATAATAATAATAATAATAATAATAATAATGTTTACTTTCTTTCATTTTTTTTTGGTTCGGGTCAGGAGCAATTTGAGAAACTGCAAGTCACTTCTGATGTTAGAGACCTGGCCGTCTACAAGGATGTTGCTCAGGGGATATCCAGATGTTTGCTGTTTTACCATCCTTGTGGGAGGCTTCTCTCATGTCCCTGCATGGGGAGCTGGAGCTGACAGAGGGAGCTCACCCACTCTCCCTGGATTTGAACCACCGAACTGTCAGTCAGCAGTCCTGCCAGGGGCTTTCTTTAGTTGACCTTAGGAAAAGAGCAATGCTACCTCCTGAGTTTGAAGGCCAGATCCATGGATGTTGCAAGGTGAGGGGGCCATATTGGATTCAAAGCCAGCTCCATCACACTCCCCATAACTTTTCATTTCATGCCCCTGCACTAGCATGAACACAATCTGAAATACATCTGATCCAAGGAGGTTTCTTTTAGCATATGATGGAAGGATATAGCACTGCCAATGGAGCAACGCTTTTACTCCACTCAAATTTCCCTCATTTAGCCTTTCTCCAGCTCCACCTATGTTAGCTTTCTCCAGCCACCTATGTTACAGAGTGAAAAGTTATTTTATTAGCTTCTCCATAATGCAAGCAAAGCAAATTAGTTTGAAAGGTATGACTGTTGCTTTGTCATTTATTTTAAGTCACATAATTTTTTTTCAAAGGCGTGTGCCCAATCCTGCTCAGGAGTACACAGTTCTCTTGAACGTACTCGCACTCTCTCTATACCAGGGGTCCCCAAACTAAGGCCCGGGGGCCGGATGCGGCCCTCCAAGGTCATTTACCTGCCCCCCACCCTCAGTTTTAGACTTAGATTTACCCAAAGTCTGAAATGACTTGAAGGCACACGACAACAACAATCCTACTTAACTTGACTATCTCATTGGCCAGAAGCAGGCCCACACTTCCCATTGAAATCCTGACAGGTATATGTTGGTTAAAATTGTTTTTATTTTTAAATATTGTATTGTTCATTCATTTACTAATATTGTGCTATGATAATAATATAATATATTGTGTATACATATAATATTGATAATATTAATAATATTAAAGGTAACGGCGCTCCATGCAGTCATGCCGGCCACATGACCTTGGAGGTGTCTATGGACAACGCCGGCTCTTCAGCTTAGAAATGGAGATGAGCACCAACACCCTGACGCAACTGGACTTAACGTCAGGGGAAGACCTTTACCTTTACTACAATATAATATTTATTTATTTATTTATTTATTTATTACAGTATTTCTATCTCGCCCTTCTCACCCAGTATGGGACTCAGAGCGGCTAATAATAATAATAGTAAAGGTAAAGGTTTTCCCCTGACGTTAAGTCCAGTCATGTCTGACTCTGGGGGTTGGTGCTCATCTCCATTTCTAAGCCGAAGAGCCGGCGTTATCCGTAGACCCCTCCAAGGTCATGTGGCCAGCATGACTGCATGGAGCGCCGTTACCGTCCCGCCGGAGTAGTACCTATTGATCTACTCACATTGGCATGTTTTCGAACTGCTAGGCTGGCAGGAGCTGGAGCTAACAGCGGGCGCTCACGCCGCTCCCGGGGTTTGAACCTGGGACCTTTCGGTCTCCAGCTCAGTGCTTTAACGCACTTCGCCAACGGGGCTCCAATAATAATAATGCAATGTAATAATATTGTATAATATAATAATATTAATTATATATTATATATTAAATGTAATATTTCTAGTAATAATATGATATAGTGGTATGGTACAATATAGTAATATATAATGCTAATATTGTGCTATGCTAATAATATAATATATTGTATGTACATACAACTTGTAAGCCGCTGAGTCCCCTTTGGGGTGAGAGAGGGTTGGGTATAATTGTAGCAAATAAATAAATAAATGATTGTTGTTGGGAGTTTTTTGCACTACAGATAAGACATGTGCAGTGTGCATAGGAATTTGTTCGTTTTGTTTTGTTTTTTTCAAATGATAATTCAACCCCTCAACAATCTGAGGGACCATGAACCGGCCCTCCACTTTAAAAGTTTGAGGACTCTATACAGTGTTACCTCACTATTTCCCAGTTCACTTTTCGCAAATTCGCTGTTTCACGGTTTTTCAATAAACTCTAAAAGAGTATTATAAATAATTACAATTTACAGCCTAAGGAAGGGAGGAAGGAGAAGCCAAAGGGAGCGAAAAGGAGCCCAAGCGGCAACGGGAAGAGAAGGAAGCAATTTAGCAAAATATGATTGGTTGATAAAGACTTAAAATAGTGAATAACTTCTAAAATAAGGAATAAATATAGCATCCCTACTTCGTGGATTTTCACTTATTGCAGGTGGTCCTGGAACCTAACCCCCGCAATAATTGAGGGAACACTATACATTTAAACTTAACAACCACATTTTCCTTCTTATAAATCAGCTCTGCCCCTCTCTGCCTTCATTTGTATGTTAACTTTGCATTGACAGAAATAAAAAAGAGCCTCAGACATCCAGAAACTAATCGTTCCGTAAAACCAAGATTCCAATGGTCTGTTTATATAAATACCGCAGCATGTGAAACCTGTTAAATTATTCTAATTAGCAGCTTTTATGCTTCCACTCCTTTTGTGGCATAGCGTGTGGCATTTTAATCCATTATTTGTTTGCACAGCAGCTGCACTTGACAACAGATCTCAGGGAAATGGCGCATTAATGACAGTGGGAAGAAGCAAGTAGAGAGACGTTCTGCACTCACAAAAGCTCCTGAGTGATTTTGCTAAGGCATATTATTACGTGCCATTCCTTTGCTGGCTAAATGAAACACTTTTGAAAGCCTTTCAGGAACCTTATCTGACTCCTCATCGAACTGGGACAGCTGTTTTATCATCTGAGAATCTGGCACGGAGGCTCCTCATTAAGGAAGCACATGGCAATTCATAATCCCTCATTACGATCACTTTGGAAGACTAATAATTGGATGAGCACAGTTAAAGTAAAGGTAAAGGTTTCCCCTGACATTAAGTCCAGTCATGTCTGACTCTGGGGGTTGGTGCTCATCTCCATTTCTAAGCCGAAGAGCCAGCGTTGTCCGTAGACACCTCCAAAGTCATGACTGCATGGAGCGCTGTTACCTTCCCACCAGAGCGGTACCTATTGATCTACTCACATTGGCATGTTTTCAAACTGCTAGGTTGGCAGGAGCTGGAGCTAACAGTGGCAGCTCATGCCGCTCCCGGGGTTTGAACCTGGGACCTTTCAGTTTGCAGCTCAGCACTTTAACGCACTTCGCCACCGGGGCTCCAAGCACATAGTTAGGAGGAGCAAAAGGTGAAACGGCATCCCTCCTGGCTATCTTCCTAGGCCTCTCCTCTGATAGAGCTGCACACCAACACAAGCTTTGCTCAGAAATTCATATACTATCCCTAGTAGGGGTCTCCCAAGACATAGTTCTGTCTGAGGAAAGAGGCATGACAGTCCATGCCATTGAATGGAGCAGGGTCCTCCACTACACCTGAGTCAGCAAGTAGTCTAGGACAGAGCTGGGGAAAGTTGCTGTTTGGTCAATATCTCTCTGAATCTTTCTAACACTGGCTGGAGAATACTGGGGACACACTGGACATCGTTCCTGACATGTATTTCTAATGATTAGAAGAGGCAACAAACAGCAACTCAGTTGTGTTCTGAGCAAGTCCAGCTTCCCCAACAGGAAAATATTTATTATTTATTTATTTACAGTGTTTATATTCCACCCTTCTCACCCCGAAGGGGACTCAGGGCGGATCACATTATACACACATAGAGCAAACATTCAATGCCCATAAACACATCAAACAGAGACAGACAGACACAGGCAATTTAACCTTCTTCTGAGGGGATGTTTGATTCTGGCCACAGGGGGGAGCAGCTGCTTCATCATCCACTCTGACGGCACTTCCTCATTCCAGGTCGTAAATTAGTTAAACTTGCCTCCCCACTTTTATAAGTGGTACCTTATTTCCTACTTGATAGATGCAACTATCTTTCGGGTTGCTAGGACAGCAACGAGCAGGGGCTATTTTTTTATTTTTAATTGACGGGTGCTCACCCCGCTACGGGCTGGCCTCGAACTCATGACCTCATGGTCAGAGTGATTTATTGCAGCTGCTCAACAGCCTGCGCCACAGCGCCAATAGAGGTGACCACTTCAGGCAATGAATCCACAGAGTCTGTGGATATTGAAGACCAGCTGTATTGTCTTCCAGCATCTGTTGCCTGAAGCAGTTACCTTGCTTTTCCTAGAGAGAAAGTTGGAGCACAACTGGCTCAGAGCACAACTGGTCTGCTGTTTGTTGCCTCTTCTTTTCTTTTCTTTTAAAATTTTATTAAGTGATGCAAACGTACAAACTTAAAAACAAGGAAGGGTTACATAATGAAGACCGTGAGGATAGTTTTGGGATAGGGAAGGAAAGGGGAGTAGGGATTTGGAATTTACAAAAGGGGGTAAGAGAGAGAGGGAAGGAAAAGGGGAAAGGAAAAGGGGGAAGGAATGGGGTAAGTTTATACAAACATTTCTTCCTCTTTTACATCAATTTGTAAATACTGAATTACTATTAGTGTCCCCGTCCTTCTTTTATTTTGTCTTTCTCTTTTGTTTTAAAATATATGTCCACTTTTTCCCAATTAGTCTTCTTAACGGGTTTACCTCTTGTTTCTTTCATATAAAAGGTTAATTGGTCCATATCTCTTATTTCTTCCACCTTCTCCAACCAAAGTTCTAAATCAGGAATCTGTTCGAGTTTCCATTTTTTAGCCAAGACTATTCTGGCAGCCGTTGTTATATATGTAAATAGTCTTCATTTAAATCCCAATTTAGTAAAGAATCCGATATTCCTAATAAGTAGGATTCCAGTTTCATAGGGAATTTTTAATTTAAGATTTTCTGGGTTCCTTCATGGATTTTTTTCCAAAATTTCTGTATTTTTGGACAAGACCACCAAAGATGATAAAATGTACCCTCTTGAGACTTACATTTCCAGCAATTGTTCGAATATTTTTTATACATAGCTCCCAACTTCTTTGGAGACATATACCACCTGTGGAAGATTTTTAGCCAATTTTCTCTTAAATCCCAGGTGTAGGTATATTTGATTTTTTTTCTTCCAAACTTGTTCCCATTCTGAAAAATTAATAGTTCGTCCAATATTTTTGGCCCAACTAGTCATACATTGTTTCACTGTTTCTTCTTCAGTTGACCAACCCAGTAATATATTATAGATTTTAGAAATCTCTTTTTTGTTAGATGTTAATCATTTATCCCATGGACCTTCCGAATCGCTAAAGCCAATTTTTGAGTCCCTATTGAATTTTTCTTTAATTTGTACATATTGGAACCATGAGAGATTTTGGAAATCTTCTTTCAATTCTTCTTGAGATTTTAAATTGTAAGATCTATTAGATTTCTTCAAAATGTCTTTATATCTTGGCCATTTTTCCCAATTTAATATGAGTCTTACATCTGCCTCCAATGGTGAAATCCATAATGGTGTCTTTGTGTAAAAAAAGGATTTATATTTCTCCCACGTTTTAATTAGAGCCGCTCTTACAAAATGGTTGCTGAATTTTTTTTCTATTAATCTTTTTTCATACCAGAGGTAGGCATGCCAGCCTCTGCGGAGATTGTTTGTTGCCTCTTCTGAAGCAGGACAAGATAGCTCAACAACATGATGTCCAACGTGTTCTTAGTAAACTTTCCTCATGTGGTGCTATGAAATTGAAAACCGCAAGACATCATCTCAACTGACTTGGGGTAAAAAACGCTCCATGCAGTCATGCCGGCCACATGACCTTGGAGGTGTCTACGGACAACGCCGGCTCTTCAGCTTAGAAATGGAGATGAGCACCAACCCCCAGAGTCAGACATGACTGGACTTAACGTCAGGGGAAACCTGTGGACCTGTGTGTTAAAAAAGAAATGAGGGAAAGTTATTAACCATGGAATGCAGACTGACTGGGGAATGAGTAACAGGTGGAATTAAATGGATTGTTTGGGAAAAGGCCATGAATGGTGACAGAGCATTCACTCCACATTGCAATTTTTGATTTGCCCATGTATTATTGAGTTTAATAATAACTAGGAGATAAAAGTGCCACTGGGCACTTCATCTAGCATTAACTGAATCTAAGGGACCTGATACAAGCGAAAAAGGACGTAAACACACATATATGTTGTGCACAGGAAGGAATTAGGGCAGGAGCAGTTTGTCTGGAACATCCTGCTGCTGACATTCTATTTATTTCAAAGGACTGAAGTTACAGTGCTCTGTCACCTTGCCAATCCTTGTTATACCACGATTCTGCTGTAATTGCCTCTCTGACAGGCAGCCTGTGCAGAGCAAGACAGGGAGCACTGATGCAGGAGTACCTGGGATCAAAAGAAGCTTCGACCATGTCTTCAGCTGCAAACTTATACCCAAAGATTAGCCTCAATGCCCACATTAAAAAATTAATGGCAGAAGGAAGAAGGAAATGGGAAGAACTGGATATGGATATAATCAAATGACTGGCATGTTGTCTGGCAAATAGAATGTTGTAAGCTAAAATATGGTCTCATGATTCATATTCATGTTCACAACTGTGCCCCCATTTGCAATGATGGAAATGCCCTTATAACCAACCTTTTTTTAAAATAAGAATTTTATTAAATTTTTTATACTACATCGAAAGAGTGAGAACAACCAAGGTATAGAAAAGTAGGGAAAAGAGAGAAAGGTAAAAGTCTATAATCTACAAAAATATACCCCCACACAAAAAAAAAACCAAAAAGCAAAAAAAATGACTTCCATTCCATCTTATTGGATAATATTTTCTTATTATTCAATAATATTTTTTCTTGCTAAGGAGAAAAAAAAATAGCAAAAGTGTCTCTCGTAATCTTCATTTTCTCAAATTATCCAGATAGTCCTGAAGATCGTCTCAATTCGTTCTTTTCATCATCTTGCCTGTATTTTTCTTCAACAAAAAAGTCAATTCATCCATATCCTTTATTTCTCTTATCTTCTCCACCCACTCCTCAATTGGTGGGATTGATTCCTGTTTCCATTCTCTAGCAAAAACAATTCTAGCGGAAGTCGTAATATAAGTAAAAAGTTTATCTTCTTGTTCCGTCAACTGTAAGTCTAAATCTGTAAATCCTAATAGACAATACTCTGGTTTTCTTATAAATGTTCTTTTTAAAATCTTTTGTGATTCTTCATGAATCTTCATCCAGAACTTTGTTGCTTCTTTGCAAGTCCACCACATGTGATAGAAGGAGCCAACTTGTTCTTTACATTTCCAGCGCTTATCAGAAACTGTTTTATACATTTTGGCTAATTGTTTCGGTGTAGTATACCATCTTTGGAACATTTTTATCCAATTCTCTTTCAAATCCATTGCATATGTATATTTTAATTTTTTGTTCCACATTTGTTCCCATTCTTTCATTTGAACTGGTCTTCTTAAATTTTGGGCCCATTTTATCATACAATTTTTAACCTGTTCCATTTCAGTCCGCCAGGTAAGTAATAGGGTAAATATTTGATATTACTTTCTTTTCAAATTTTAAAATCCTATCCCAAGTCACCTCTTCCCAACTAAAACCTAATTTTTTATGCTTTTGGGGCCCTTAAAACCAACCTTAAGAGCCAGGCAGCCATGCTGAGTAATGGACTTCTGTGGCAAGGGTGTTAAAGGAGGATGACGTGTCCAGCCCTTTCCTAGTGAGCTGTGTGCAATGCAATGAGTTGTGGCAAGAATCCCGAGTCCCTGCTTCTGCTTGGCATACTCTGTTAGGATAGAAGTGGATATGCATCCTTGGCACCCCTTTCACTATATAACAGAACTCTTTCAACCAGTACGGCCGCCTGACTTTTTCAGGTGGTTTGGAGTCAGATCAGGAGATGGGGCCTAGCTACATCATTACTACATGCCACATGCGGATGCTCAGCCAATGACTTTAAGGCCAGCAGAATTTTATTAAACAGTTTTGGACTGGATCTAGAATCTGTCACCTAGAAATTCAAGGGTCCCCTTTTATCTGCAGGAGGCTTGATCTGCTGGTGGAATGAATCATAGAATCATAGAATAGTAGAGTTGGAAGAGACCTCATGTGCTATCTAGTCCAACCCCCCGCTAAGAAGCAGGAAGCAGAAGCATTCAAAGCACCCCCGCCCTCCCCTGTATGCTTTCCAGCTTGTCAACATCTCCCTTCAACTGCGGTGCCCAGAATTGGACACTGTTTTCCAGATGTGGTCTGACCAAGGCAGAATAGAGGGGTAGCATGACTTCCCTGGATCTAGACGCTATACCCCTATTGATGCAGGCCAGAATCCCGTTGGCTTTTTTAGCTGTCGCATCACATTGTTGGCTCATGTTTAACTTGTTGTCCACGAGGACTCCAAGGTCTTTTTCGCACATACTGCTGTCAAGCCAGGCGTCTCCCATTCTGTATCTGTGCATTCCATTTTTTCTGCCGAAGTGAAGTATCTCTTGCTGTTGTGAGTCTTCAAATTGACTCTGATATGTGGAATCTCTAACAAAGGGTTTTATAGGCAAGATGTTTTCACAGGGTTTTTGTTGTTGCTTTCATCTTAGCCAGCTGAGGATAGGATTTGCCTAGGCCAGTGTTTCTCAAACTGTGCTCCTCCAGGTATTTTGGACTTCAGCTCCCAGAAATGCCAGACAGCTTACCAGCTGTTAATAATTGTGGGAGTTGAAGTCCAAAACATCTGGAGGAGAACAGTTTGGGAAACTCTGTTTTAAGCTTACATAGTGGTGATTCAAGCTTTCGTTTGCTGGACTCCGACACTCAATCCAGTGGTTGAATCGAATGGATGAGATGGCAATTCCCTCTTCATCTTATAGTACTCTATTTTCCACAATCTACATCAAAAAATGGAAGATGGGGACTCCAATTGTTTAATCTCCGAAAGAACCTCTCCCACCACCCCTGCTCCATCTGTCATGGGGATCTTCCGTCTCACCGTCTCGGAGGGCACTTGGGTAGAGATCAGAGGTGCCCAGGGTGCCATATGAACTGCATCAGCCTCACTGCTTACAGGGGATAATTCCTTCTCAAGTGCTGATGCCATGGCACTGTGTGGATTCGAATCCGGCATCTCCAGGACCAGAGGCTCCATCAGTTTTCGGCCTCCCTTGTAGACATGGTGCTCTCACCAGACAGAAAATTCCTCATGGGATGTGCTGGAAACTGCAGAACTTCTCTTAATGTCAGACCTTGGAAGTTCTTGGAAAAAGAGCATGTTAACAAAAGGCAAATCCTTGGAAAGCTTTATTTTCCTTCTTACCATAGGCTTTAGAAAGAGAGTTCTGACTAGTTCCCGCCAAACGGGGTGTATATCATCTAGCTGACTCATGACCCCTCCCACTATCTATTCCTAACGGCTACATTCAATTCTCACAGAACATGCTACATTTTCCAGGTTCCCCCAAGTTCAGATGGCTCTTATCAGAAACTAGAGCTTTCCCAACAGAAATGGCATGGGGTGGAGGAAGCAGCTCATTGTAGCTGACACCCTGACACCCACAACTTTCTTCAATGGATCATAGAATATGATAAATTGAGTTGGGCCCTACTAAGCTCATTTTTCTTAGGTGATAAGAACAGAGGGATTAGCCGCAAGAACCAGAAAGGCCAGGTTGCCAAAGTAAACCTTTGTGGGTGCTCTACTGTTGTCTTCTACAGTCCCCGAGTATTATGACTCCTCTGTGGTCCTTTGCTGCAGACATTTCGCATGAATCATGTGAAACAAAGACAGACAACTAAATAAATGAGTGCAAACATAACTTGATTTATAGGGTTGGCTTATTAGGTGCTTGTTATTTTAAACCTGAGATGCCAGAGACAGACCTGTAGTATTTACAGGCCTACAACTTGTCAGAGTTTTATATTATTTAGGCCATTTCTTATGTGAAAATGGATAAGTGTTTGTAAGAATCATGTCCTATCCATTTATGACCAGCAGTAATCAAGACAACTGCTAAAGACTGAGTGCTATTAATAGAGACTGAGTAAATCTTGAGTTAGTGAATGTGAATGTTATTGTGAAGGTGATGGTGACGATGATGGTGTTGCTGTTGGAAAGCTGTTGGAGTGGAGCTGAAGAAAGCTTGAAGATAACATTTTGTTTCGCCAGTTGAAAGCTGCTGATAAAAGCCAAGGACTGTTATGTTTGTATATATTTTCATATAAATCTTTCTTTACTAAAAGACAGTTTGTTTTGGGGTTTTCTCCTTGAATGAAGGGTGCAGCTTCCGCAGAAGGGGTTGAATGTTTGGAACCCCAGTTTGATAGCTGCGACACAACTTGCAACCTTCTCTGACCTAGCTGTCTTTGCCCACCAGTACTTCTGTCTTCTTTTCATACCAGAATATGAGCTCAATGCCTTTGAAAACACCAAAAGGTCCACCCTAAGTTGTGCGTAATACTGCCTGGCTCTGGGCCTTAATTGAACACTATCTTGAAGCATTTTAAAGCCCCTCCCCCCACCCATTAAGCATGCTTAAGGACACATTACCATAGCTTTTGTCATTCTGCTTGTAATTAGTACAAGAGTTTTGGCCAGGGTTTGGAAAAAATTACTCTTTTGGATTATAACTCACAGAATCCTGTCACTGGCTGGGAATGGTAATTCAAAAACCAAGTATTCCAAGCTCTGATGCAGAGCTCCATAGTGAATGCAGGAACTGTATTGAATAGTAAATCCCATTCATGTCATGACAGTAGAACTATATAAAACGTGGCCTATTAAAGTTTTGAGAGAAATTAATTCATGGATACAGCCAGAAAAATAGCTGCCAAACTCATTAGCGTAGTAGTTAGCTCATGCTATAAGAATGACAACAGGCAGGCAGTTTTAGCATATTCCTTTGGAATATCCCTTATTAGAATAACTCGTCATTTAACATCAGCTAATATCCACATGAACTTGGACAACACCGTCTATGGACATCACTGGCTTTTCGGCTTAGGAATGGAGATGAGCACCAACCCCGAGTCAGACATGACTGGACTTAACGTCAGGGGAAACCTTTACCAATGCGATAAAAATCTCAAACCAAATTAACCCTTAAGTCTCCCCCACACTTTTACTGAACTCAGCCTGTCCAAAAAGCTTACAGGCTGTCAAAATCTCAGGGACCTGCTGCCTGTTAATGAAGCAACAACCTTTATGCTTACATGATGTGTTCATTAAATTCAAACAAGAGATGGAGTTCACTTGCCTTTAGCAAACCTCTTCCTGCTCACTGCCATTCTTTTCCTTCCAAAAACATCATGGCTCCTTTTTCAAAATTCTTTATAACATTATGCTCCCAAAGGCCAGATTGGTGGCCTTGATTTCTAAGAAAAAATGACATGCCCTTGCTTTCCTTGATGGCCACCACCCTGCCAAGGAAAACACAGTAGATAAGGCACTGCCATCTAGCGGAGCAGTCTTTCCTCTTTCAAGGAGAATTAAGATTACCAAGAAAGCATTCGCCACCATTCACTGACAGGAAGGTGACATCTTGCCAAGTCACCTTACATCCTTCCTCTTTATAAAGATCTTGCAATATGTTGAGTCTTTATCTTGCTTCAGAAAATGGCAAAGCTGTTTAAATACCAGACTCTTTAGGGAAACAGAAAGTGCATTTTCCCTAAAGGCCTTTTCCTGTAGTAGCTGTCAGGACAAGCACATTCTCAACAACATAAGGAAAGAAAGAGTGTGTTTATGCACAATTTGCTTAGTGATTTATTTCAGATAAATACATCTACTAGTCACAAAGGGATGCAAGCAAAGTTGTTAATAGATGTACCCGATGATTTTTAGAAGTGTGGAAAATTGGCAGAATTAAATATGTAGAATTCTGTTTCCTAAGAACCCAAAGAAAAGATTGCAAGGGTTAATTTACGTGGCTGCAAAAATATAGTTTACAATATCAAAGTATGTAATCTCCTGAGGTGTTGATAGATGAGAGGTGCGGGAAAGTATGTGGCATGGTGTCCAACTATGTTTCTCGCATATTGAAGCAGAGCAAGTATGTAAAAAACTATAAATAAAAATGAGTGGAATTTCAGTTTTATTGAGCCACCTACACTTAGTTTAGTATTTCAAGCAGCAAAGTTGTGGTTACTAACTTATGTTCAAAGTACAGTAGAGTCTCACTTATCACTTAGACGGGCCGGCATAAGCTTGGATAAGTAAATATCTTGGCTAATAAGGAGGGATTAAGGAAAAACCTACTAAACATCAAATTAGGTTATGATTTTACAAATTAAGCACAAAAACATCATGTTTTACAACAAATTTGACAGAAAAAGCAGTTCAATACGCAGTAATGTTATGTTGTAATTACTGTATTTACGAATTTAGCACCAAAATATCACGATATATTGAAAACATTGACTACAAAAATGGCTCGGATAATCCAGAAACTTGGATAAGCGAGGCTTGGATAAGTGAGACTCTACTGTATTATACTACTAAAAGAGCAACAGCTTTTCTTGTTTCTGCCAGATGCTTGTTGTCGTACTTCTGATGTCACTTTTGACATAAGGTGACCCCATCATGGGGTTTTTAGGGCTAGGGAGTTTGTCATGGCCTTCCTTTGAGACAGAGATGGGTCCAGTCAGGTTCCATGGCTGAACAGAGATTTGAACCCTAGTCTTGTGGAGTCACATTCCAACACTCAAAACAAGCCACACCAGCACTTTGCCACAGTTTAGACACAAACCATTTCAATATTTTCCTTGATAAATTACTTTAGTTAAACTGAGAGATACTATTTTTAAATGACATTTATTAACTGGGAGCACGTATTTTTGTTTGGGTTTTTTTGCTTTCATAAGATGAACATGAATCAATCCTCTGAAAGAAAAGGCAGAATGCACAATGCATTAAAGCGCTGAGCTGCTGAACTTGCGGACCAAAAGGTGCCAGGTTCAAATCCTGGGAGCGGAATGAGCGCCCGCTGTTAGCCCCAGCTCCTGCCAACCTAGCAGTTCGAAAACATGCCAATCAATAGGAACGGCTCCGGCGGGAAGGTAACGGCACTCCATGCAGTTACCTCCATGGCCACATGACCTTGGAGGTGTCTATGGACAATGCCGGCTCTTCGGCTTAGAAATGGAGATGAGCACCAACCCCCAGAGTCGGTCACGACTGGACTTAAAGTCAGGGGAAAACCTTTACCTTTCTGGCTATGCCAAAAGCATTGTAAAACTGCTTAGGTGTGCCTGTGCCATACGAACACAGAAAGTCAATCTTTTCATGGAAGAAACTAGGAGCAGATTGGAATGTTGTCGACTACAGTGACGTTAGGTTGTGTTCTGTGGCAAAAGACAAAAATGTAAAAGCTGACGAAGTCTAGACCATTAAAAAGCGTATCAAATATGGAAAAAATATTAACCACGCTATGTCTAAATCATCCAATCTTTAGAAACCCGAAGAGCATGTGACAGAGCAGCAACTTTAGTAAAAGTATTTTTATTGTGCAAAGCCTCTCCCAACTGAGCACTTGATCCAGGCCATTCTCCTGTGGTCATTTTCTATTTTTGAGGTACACTGAAACCTGAGGTTCAAGGGCATGGCAGGACCTTTGTAGATGGGGGCACTCACTGAATACCACACAAACATTTGCTTGGAGGCATTAAAACATGCAAGGCTGGATCAACAGTCCCCCTTGGATAGAAAGGCTACTTCTATCATCCTCACAAATTGTCTGATTACGTGGAAAGATCATGTCAGCAGGCAACATCTTTGGCCGGTTTCATCTCTCCCTGCAGCAACTGCTTGAAGCTTTTGAAAATATTGTCTTGGATACACTTCAGTACTCTAATTTCCAGAGGCACATGCACCTATAGAAAGGGAAATTGCCAAAATGGGCTCCTTCCTTCTGCAAGGATTGCATCAAGTGGAGCTGCTGAGGGGATTCCCCTGCTGGCAGAGGTTTGGATACAAATTACTTTTATTTTAAAAAATGTATACCAAATACACCAAATAATGTTAATTGAGCATTGAGACTCCATGATCGAAATAGAAGTTTTATTTAGCAAATCTTTTGAATCTTGAAAGACTTCTCCTTTAAAGTGGTTAAAGTGGTTTGTGGAGTTCAGTCTCACTAATTCATCTGGTCAAGGGCTTTCATGAAGCAGCAGGAAGATCTGCATGGCAAGTCCCTTTTCGAAAGCTTTTCTAAGGCATCACTAAAAAGCAAAGGGACTAGATTCCCTTAATCCAAATCTATTTCAGCAGTACTAACTGGGGCACTGGAGAAAAAAGTTGTAAGTTCTTAACTAGGGCCCCATCTACACTGCTATATAAAATACAGATTAACTGTTTTGAACTGGATCATAGGGAAGTATAGATTAATATAATCCAGTTCAAAGCAGATAATGTGGATCGTCTGCTTTGATAATCTGGATTATATGCCAGTGTAGAAGGGGCCTAACCTGATTTGTAAGGTAGGAAGGAGTGGAACACTATTACAATTTCCTTTCAGCCATGAGAAATTATTTAAGTAGAAAATTCTCTACATCAAGAAAACTGAATTAGAGGAATGGGAACTTTTATGGGGGGGAAAATTAAATTATACATATGCCTATACATTGAAAGAAAATTGGTGGAAAATGTTCTATAGGTGGCACCTGACCCCAAAAAGGATATCAAAATTTACCAAAGGCAAGAAGATTAAATGCTGGAAATGTGGAAGAGGTGAAGGATCATATCTACACATGTGGTGGTCTTGTGAGAAGGTAAAACCGTATTGGAGGGAAATCCATGACAAATGTCAAAAAAATTTAAAGATAAAAATACCAGTACTCCCAGAATTCTTTCTATTGGGCATGACGAATAACCAATGGGGAAAGAATGAAGAGAAAATCTTTACACACTTAACAACAGCTGCCAGATTAGTTCTTGCAAGATTATGGAAACAGAAATTAATACAAAAAGTGGAAGAATGGATAAAAAGAATATGGGATATAATGAATATGGACTACCTAACGTTCCTGCTATCAACAACACAAAATAAGCCCCCAAAAAAGGATAGATTGGACAGTAAAGGACTGGACTGGATGAAGAAAGAAAAAGTTAGAATATTGTTATAAAGCCCTTAACACAAAGGAGAAGTGTCAACTGTCGACACAAAAAAATGAATGATACCAACAACATAAATAATACAAATAGTTACGACAACTTTATAGAGAAGAATGGAAGTCAAGAATCGACAAGGACCCCGACCCCCCTATCCTTATTACCCCTTTCCCCCTCACTTTCTACCACCCCCCTCCCTACCCCCCATCCTTTCTTCCCTCCCATACTTTCCTAACCCACTAAAGTGGATTTTATTGTTATTTTCAAAATTAAATAAAAATTAAAAATTCAAGAAAACTGAATGTGGAAAATATGACTATTCTAATTTTTTTTATTAAAAATCTGTATTGAAAGGGACTTTTACCCTAACATCTTTTAAAAAGGAATTAAAAACTTGGTTCTTCCAGTGCGTTTTGGAATAACCTAATCCTCAAAATCCTACCTAAATGAATGCATCGCACTTTATTCCACCCCCTCCTAGAATCAACTGGACGTTCTCCCTCACTCCAATGTTTGAGAATGCTTAGCACTTTGTCCTCTTCACCCCCCCAAAAGCACCATAAAATATATTATTGCACCTTTACTTCAACTGCCCTCCCATTTTACTCCATTCTCCACAATTTATCTCAATGTGTCATGTTTTAAGTTGGTTTTTACTGTTAATGTATTGCATTTGTATTCATGTCTGATTTTATTGTGTTTTACTTATTCGAAGATGCTGTTTATATTGTTTTGCTCTGTTTTATTGTTTTCAGACTTCACCCTGTGTTAGCCGCCCCGAGTCCCTACGGGGAGATGGAGGCGGGATAGAAAAAATGTTATTACTGTGTATTATTATTTCATTTGCTGCTACAATTCAGGTTACTAACTAAATTCAGTGCAATTTTAAAGTAAATGTGTTAGTTCAATCTGTTAGTAGGCAAGCAGAGCTTTGACTCAACACAGAAGCTACTGAATCCATTAGGTAAAGGCATATTTTCCTATGTTTATGGCAATGCATACTTTATTCCCTTTTCCTCCTAGGTAGAGACAAGAAATCCCTTCTTTAGCAAGACATTTTTACTGGATTTCCAGAAGACAGTATTTGAAACGGGACAGAAACAGAATTTTTATGATGCCGCCCATCAACTGCTAAGCATCCTAAAACAGAAAGATCTTCTGGATCAGTGGAATCATTTGGTATGCTGACCTTGGCTGCCAATCGCTCCATCTGTGCTCAGGTCATCATACACAAATCCTGTCTTGAAAAAATAGGTATTAATTGATAAATCACACTTTAATAAGGAGTTTTAGTATCTTTTACACATCTGAAGATTGACAAGTCTGTTTTACTATGTGCATAAAAGGGACAAGTACATTAGCCGCCTTTTTAAAAACAGTAGTATCTTTTGTCTTGATACTATCAGTTTTAAAGGTGCATTTCTTAGCACTCTCAGTAGTACAACATCCTGAAATTGTAAAAAGCTTGGTCATCTGACTTTTTAAGTAAAAGGAGACTTAGACTTGGAGGTGGGTTCTAGCACCAAATACGAACCAAATTAAGAGATATGTTTTCATCACAAATAGGAAAATATATACATGTAACCAACAACCATGTCAGAATTTAATCAAGTGTTCATTTTATGGTGCAAGATAAAATTCTCAGAATTTATTGCCATTATGTAAACTCTCTCAATAGTACTCATCATACAAAAGATCCCTAGCCATTTTGCCCTCTTGCTTTTACATGACATCCAACATTTAACAGTTGGTTTCCTTTCCATTTCTTCACAATGCTTGACACGGTGGCTTAAAAAAATAAATTCAACAGTGTTTAAATTGAGGTAAGGACAGGCAGAAGCTGAACAGAAAGATCTGTGCGCAGGCAGGTTTTTAAATGATGTAGAATTGACAAGTTGCACGCTGAAATTTTTAATAAAACAGCTTTAGTTCAAAGGACTGTATAGTGCTAAAATGTACAACTTGGATAAAAGCAAATACTTTTACCCGGTCACAATGTATTGCCGACATCCTAATTCTTGCAAAGTACAAGAAAGATGGTTTTCAAGTGCCACAAGCATTAATGCTTCTTGGTTTTCTAACAGAAGCAAAACTTGAGAGGGGAAAAGTAACCAAGAAAACCTACTGGAGTCAGACTAGATTTTTAAAAAATACCTCATTTTGGCAGTTGAAAGTCTGCTTGTTCTACCTTGATATTTTGTTTTAAATATAAGCACTTCCTTACCCTGCACTGTCCCTACACCAAGCCCACCATAAAAATTTCAGACTCTTTAAGTCACCCTCAGTATATTTACAGAAGTCCTAACCACAAAATACAAACCAGCATGAATTTAATGGTAGTCTGCATATTTTTTCATATTTATCCCACAGTTGAATAAATACACTGAGCCAAATTCAATTGATAGGTTGAAGTTACAATGCTTCAGATGCAGCTGCCTCCGTGAGCAAGGATGCCACTTTTTCGCTGGATGCGGCTGATGCGTCTCCCCAAGCTTCTGGGCCAGGTACCTTTGCGGCAGGATCAGTGGTGGCGAGAGGGGGGACGGCACTATCCAGAAGGAAGGCAGAGGTTTGTTCCACACTGACAGTGGCACCAGGATTGGCGGACAGGCTCCCCATTGGAGGGGCAGAGGACAGGAGATCGGAAGGCAGAGCGGGCACCTCGGGGACCAAAGGAAACTGTGCAAGGAATTCTGGCGAAAGGGGGGAAATCCCAGAGAGATTTATGGGAGGCAAGGAAGGAAGTGGAGGCAATCCTGAGGAAAATTGAAAGAGAAAAAACACTCGTCACACATACAGCAGACCCGATAGATTGAGCCAGCTAGCCATACACCTACCCTCCCAATCTGTTCCCCCTTTAGGGTTGAGACATTCCCAGTAATATTTGTAACTAGCTAAACCCAGCCACGCTTTGCTGCGATTCAGTGTGATATGCAATGAAACTGAAAGTAAAAAAAATTATTGTAGCTAACATGGATTCTGTAAGAAAACGCTGCATTCAATTCAATACCCTGCCTTGCATTGCTGTGTCTATGTGGAATGCCTGGAAAGGAAGGAAAAATAGTTTTTTTCCCCAATGCTTATGGATTAACTACATTTTTGGTTTGTTTGTTTTTTCTACATAAACATTAAGATCAGACGGTTTACTGTCTCTGGAGCATGTGAAGTACAATTGCCCATGAAAGAAGCATTTGTTTTCTAATTTCAAACTGCACACTTGCAAAGATTACCCCTGCACTTTATTGATACTCATTGCGAATGCAAGGTGTATTGGAAGTGCAGGTGAATTATAACTCCTGTCAATCAAGGTCAATAGTCCCCAAACATCTCCAGTATTTTCTGTTGGTCATGGGGTGCCTGGTCCGTCACTGTATGGGTTCTTAGTGGCCTACTGAAGATGGAGCTGAATCGGGTGAAGATACTGCAAATCCCATCATTCGTGGTCCACCCTGCTCCTATCGGCACCTGGACATGAATTGGGTAATGGGGTGTCTGTTTGTCAAATATGGTCTAGGTCTGTCGTTCATTGGGCTTGCAGTGGTCTGATTTGGGTGAAAGTACTGCAGTGGTCTGATTTGGGTGAAAGTACTGCAAATCCCATCACCCATCCTCCCCTGACTGCACCAGGACATAAAGTGGGGCATGGGGGGTCTGTGTGCCAGGTTTGGTATTGATTTATCATTGGTGCAAGTTGCAGTGGACTGTGGGAGGTGAAGTGATTGAAAGTACTGCACATCCCATCATCCGTGGTTTTCTCTCCCCCAAACTCATTATTAAAACATGCACGTATTGGTATGCCATGTCAAAATTTCAAGTTGATCGACCAACTACTTTTCGAGTTCTGCATGCACAAACATACCCAGGCCCTATTTTTAGATATAACTAGCTGTGCCCAATCACGTGTTGCTGTGGCTAAGTCTGGTGGCATGAAAAATAAAGTATTGAGGAATTGATGGTAGTTAGTATATGTTATTTCTTAAAGCTTGTGGATATACAATTTTTCTGGTTGGGTTTTTTTTGTCTGTTGGAGGCAAGTATGAATGCTGCAATTAGCCAGAATGAATAGCATGTAATGGCCTTTCACCTTCAAAGCCTGGCTGCTTCCTTTCTGGGGGAATCTTTTGTTGGGAGGTGTTAGCTGGCCCTGATTGTTTCCTGTCTGAAAGGGCATGGGGGTCCCCCTGGGGCAGCTTCCCCCCCACATCCCATGAACTTGAGAACCGAAGTGGCCACCATACTGGCCTCAAGCAACAAAGAAGTCCAAAGCAAAGTCCAAAGAGTAGTCAAAGAGTCCTAGGTTGAATCACATAGAAAAAACCCCCGATGTTGCTGCTTTTGCGGACGAAAGGAACTAAGGCCTCAAGCCCTGCAGCCTGGCTTGCTAATGGGAAGGGGCGGGGCTGGAGTCCTCAACTGAGCAAAGCTTTTCAATGAATCATACAAAACAGCTCCGTGGACGCAGGAGATACCACAGGTGTGAATTCCACAGTGACCACGTAAGAATATATTATGCTAGATACAGAGGTCTGCAGAAACATACCAGGATGTCCAATGTCCACTAATCCAGAGCCAGGAATTAAGCTTGTCGCAGGTAAATTTAGATTTGGGATATTACTGAGATTGGGAAGTCCAGTGGATAAAGGCATCAGTCCTAGAAAATATAGAAGAAAGGAGCATGGGACACAGACAGAAAAAGGACATAACGTCCACAGAAATTTCAGAAGCGGCTCAAAGCATAACAAAGATCTGCAAAGAAGCCAATCTTTACAAAGTACTTGATGAAGAGAGATGAACTGTAGCCTGATCTAAACAAAAACATTATTTAGTGGATCAGGAGTTAAATTAAAAACAACTTTCCGCCATTTAAATTAAATGACAACTTTGCATTTCTCAATAACTCAAGAAGATGCATACTATGGAAGTATGCAAATTTGTTTAAATTTGATTAAAACCATTTATTTGGTTGACACTCTTAATTTTTAGAAATACTGTGTTCATGTGTATCACCAACACTGATTAGAATCTGTTTATTTCTATCTTAAGAACATGAAGACCCACAATTAGAATTGTATTGCAGAAGGAAATAAAAATAACTTCCTGTAACTGTTGTGGAATCAGTCCTGATGGACTTAGTTCCTACATTATGCAGACATGACCAGGAAACAGGAGTGTATCATACAAGTAAGGGACTGTCACACAGTCCATTGAATAATATGGTTTTACAGTAGAGTCTTGCTTATCCAACAATAAATGAACCGGCAGAACGTCAGATAACCAAAAATGTTGGATAATAAGGAGGGATTAAGGAAAAGCCTATTAAACGTCAAATCATGTTATATGATTTTACAAACTAAGCACCAGAACATCATGTTTTACAACAAGTCAACAGAAAAAGCAGTTCAATACACGGTAACGTTATGTAGCAATTATTGTATTTACGAATTTAGCACCAAAACATTGCAATGTATTGAAAACATTGACTAGAAAAACATTGACTACTAAAAGGCAGACTGTGTTGGATAAACCAGAACATTGGATAAGTGAAGGTTGGATAAGTGAGACTCTACTGTTTTTGTGAAAACTTAGGGTTTTAACTCATATTTTTTCGACTTACCTGGCAATGTAGCTGCGGGATTAACAGGAGGGACAGCCTGATTTGCTTGTGGAGGCATTAATGGTACTGTAGGAACACCTAAAGATAAAAGCAATCTCCATTTCATTCATCTTCTTGAAAATACTTGGAAAAATAGTATAATTCGTCCTAAAAAAAACCTTGCAAGAAATTGCTATTTGTTTAACCTGACATAACACTGGAGGACCCAGTATGATTCCTACAGAATCACACTGGGTCCTCCAGTGTGACTCTAGGAATTTCTAGGTCTTCTGGCGCAATTCTGTAGTCAACCTTCACTTGAAGTTGGCTACAGAATCACACTGGAGGACCCAGAGATTCCTACATAGGTGTTATCCTGCAGGCAAAGCAAATATTTTACTACCAAATTCTCCATGCATTGACTAGAATGTATCAGATCCCTGAGGTGCTTTTTTGGGAAAGGTAGGCACTGCTTGCTTTACTAATTGACCTGAGATTAATTTTCTTAATTAAGATGAATTTATAATTATTAAAACTGAATATCAACAGGTGTAGGATGACCAAAATGTACACGTTGCCACCAATAAATATATCTGCACTTTTCATAAGATATCAGAACACAGAAGAATCGTTTCAACCCTTTCTATGGCTGGACTTTTCAGAACCTGAGAAACTAGATTTTCTGACCTATTTCTGGCCATCCTTCTTTCTGGCTGCCATTTCCTCCAATCCCTAAACGCTATTCTAGTATGTATTAGATCACTTTATTGAGAACGTAGGAAAATACAGCCAGAATGGAGAAGGAAAAGAATATTTTACTCGCATCAGTGGAATTCTCCAGAGTCACCGTCCTTGTTAGGAATGGGGCCACTCTGAGAGAGGCACAACCTCATCTCCAGCAACAAAATCACAAAGGTTAATGAGGCCCTGTGATTTAATTACATCTGTAAGGGAGACAATGGATAAATGAGGCCTCTCTTCACCCAGGCTTCTGCTTATGAACGGCATGATAACAGAAAAAGACAAACCTGTATTGAGGACATTAGGGACAGCAGGAGTGGAGCTAATGGAAAGCCCAGCCAGGGCCTGTTCTGTTCCTGTCGTTCCGGATGGCAATGAAGTTGGAGTATTAACTGAAGACAGCTGTACCTGATTAAAAAACAACAATAATATATTGAAAAACCGACTCTCCAGTGGGATTCATAACAATGAAAGAAAAAGGACAAAGCTTTTCACATCAAGCCTTAAAATAGCACCAACAAATATGTAACTAGAAAGGACAATGCATATTAGTGCATTATGCAGTTGTTGGGGGGGATGCTATTCTGGATGTAAAATTGTTGTTGTAAGGATTAAGAGTTATAATAAACTTTTATAATTAGTTATACCTTCACTCAAATCATACCCCGCTGGCATTAGAACTTACTTCTGTAAAGCCATCTTTGAGGGGACTAATAGGTGCACTAGACAACTGTCCTGGAAGAGAAATTTTCTTTCCCTCTTCGAAAGGACGTGTAGGTATTCGATGCAAGTATCCATACCCAATGCCACAACCTAGGCTTTTAAAACATAAATATAAAAATTAGACTATTCTCCAAATAAATAATTATTATCGATACTCTCTTACTTTCTAAATGTTGCATTATAACTAATAAAATAACAAATAAAATACCATAGTTCTTCAATTATAACACAATTGGTGGTAAGACACCCCCTAATTTCAGAAGCACCAACAAAAATACACAAGATAATCTGCGTTTCTGATACACCTCTTTTTAAATAGATGTTTATATAAGGAAAACTTATGTCTTAGAATTGAAGAAATACAGTAGTTTATTGCTTACAAAATTAAGGTAGTTCTTGAAAATAACTTCATTTTGAAAGCTTCTGCCCCCATTCTGAATCTTCATTTACACAATGGCTTCTTATACAATTACACTACGTAATACAATTTTTGTTCCTGGGTTATAAATGTCATTTCCTAATTGGCTTTATCATGGAAAAAGTTTATCAAACCACAAAAACTGCTCTTGCAAGGCATCCTGCAGCACATTTTGCTATAATTTTTTAATTAATATCTGATAGGGTTTCAACCAAATCAACATAGTTTGTGGCAGACACAAAAACGAAGTTTCTGGAGTCTGACAACTACTTTTAAAGTAAGTACTGCACAATTAAACAGGAAATAACACTTTCAAACCAGGAACATATTTTTTCAAATTGTGTTACATAGTGTTATGATAACAGTATATAAAAATATCCAGGTGTCACATGAAAATGAAAGTTACAGATCTTGCTCTTCGTTTACCTTTGGTTTTATGGTCTCTCCTTTTAGAAACGGATAAAAGTAAGCAATGCTATCTCTCTTTGTGTGTGGATGACAAGGCTTATGCAGAATGGGAAGTAAAAAGATATATTTGGAAACTGGTAACAATTTTCATTTTCTAGGAAACTCTGAGGTCACAAAAATAAACAGTCATCTTCTAAAAATCTAAACCTATTCATAAATATTCACTGCACTTAATCTACAAGAAAGCTCTGGCACATATGTGCACCAAGAAGAAGGTTCACAAACATGTATTTTCCCAACACTAACAAGGATGTGATTTAGAGCAGAATAAAATGAGTCCAGATCCTCACAGCTCCACCAGCACAGAACAACCATTCACCACTTCACTCAGATGCCCACAGCCATTGTACCAGTTCAGCCATTCAGAACAAATCAAGGAGCAATGCAGGGTGAGCAAATCCAAATTAACATTACATTTCTACAGAAATAAAGCTCACCTTCCTTCTCCACCCCATGCAGAGTTTGGAGTAATAACCACTTCCCGACAATTATCAGTGTCAGTATTATAAACATAAAGTTTTAACGGTTTGCTTTCATGTGTTTCGATGAGGGAGAATAAATCTTCTGACTGAAAGAAAAGATATTTTAGCTGACTAACACACACAAGCTAGCATTTCAATACCCCAGATCTTCTACAGCTCCACTAACTCTTTCAGTGCCATTTCATCTTCTGAAGTTCTTAAATGAACCAATTAGTACAGATATTAATTTGTTATTTTAATTAAATATAACCTCCAACTCTTAGAATATCAAAAAGTCATAAAATGCTGCTTCCCATTCTAATTTGTAATAGCTTGTACATTTCTTCATTCACTTACAGTGAAAGAGCATGTTATTTATACGTGCTCAAAAGCAATCCTCTACAGGGCCTTTCACAAAGCAATAACAACTTTCAACTGACAGCTTTCAAATAGCCCCAGTCCTAATCAGTTGATACATGAAATATACATTTACCTCATTCATAACAGTGTCTGCCCCAATAATATAATCACTGTGAGGCCTGAGACCAGCAAGTGCAGCAGGAGAATTTGGTTCAACTTCCTGGTTTCAAGACAAAAAAAAAAGGAAAAATAATGAAAGTTTTAATTACCGGTAAGTCAAAAAAATTACAAGGGACAGCACTTTTCATTGGTTCAAGCAGAAACGTCCACAAAAACAAAACAAAATCCCAAACATGTCTCAAACCTATCACATGGCTTTGGTGCTGTGGTCTGCTTTCTTCCATAACTGTGCCTACTTTAACTCCTAGCACAACCCCTGGCTTACAAGTTTAAAATGTCAATTAGTGTATGAAACAATTTTTGTGTTAAGGTTTTTTGAGATGACATTCTGGCTTAGAAAATATTTTTATTAAACATCCTCTAACTGGACCAGACATAGATCGGTTTCCAATATGGCCTCCCAAGATTTCTTTTGCAAATGATTCACACCGAGTTTGAGAAGTTCCTCAATACAGGAAAGCTGTGTGCATTTGTCACATGCAGATAACACTCAAAAGGCGTGACTTTCACAAAGACTGCTGCAGGGGAATCCTAGTGGAATAATAAATAATAGGATAAAGACACACCAAACTATTATATTAAAATACAACTGAATAAAAAGTAATTTAAAAGCACATCAAGAAAAACAAAGAGCCATCTCTTAAAACCATCTTCCTCAGTTGCCAGTTAATGACCCAAAGTATACTGATATAAAAAGAGCATTTTTTCCTACCAGGAGGACAATTGAAAGAGGGCCATCCTTGCCTCTCTTGGGCAAGAATTCCATGACCTGTGAGTAGCCATCAAGAAAGTCCCTGAAACATTGAGAAACTTCACAAAACTCTCTGTTTAGAACTTGTACAAGAAGCTTTCTCACCAATCCTTGTTTCCACGACAAATTAAATTTCTCAAAATCCAATTATCACATGGACAGAAAATGAAATGAAACCTTCTGAACAGGGGCACAGGCTGCAAAACAAACACCACTGGGGTGGTAACCCTTCTTTAAGTTATCTAAAGCTAATATATATTTGGCTGGAGTTACACTTTTAAAAGTACCTGTTCTGACTTACATACAAATTTAATTTAATAACAAACCTATAGAACCTATCTTCTTCATCACTTGGGGACTGCCTGTATTCACATAACTTTGAAAAAAACCATTAAGAAAATGCATTGCTATTACAAAACAGTGTTGGAAGCTCCTACTTACCAGCACATGCCACACATTCTCATTGGCTCCATCAAAACTGCAGAAACGGATGCTTACTCCCAGGAGGCCCTGTCCACCCCACATATTGCTTGGAGTCACTGACGTCTCTCGAAGCTCCAGCGTTTTGCTGCTGTATACCAGCATCTTTACAGGCTTTTCCACATTTGCTTTTAACAAGTCCTTGAGAGTGTCATTGTCTTTATTCTAGGAAAGGGATAGAGGAATAATTTTAATTTGTTATTGTACTTGCAACTGTGCATCAGCAGAGAAAAATTAGAGATATAAAACCTCTATGCTACAAAACTACAAGTCAGTATTGCCATCCATTTACATGAAACCGCTGGGCAAGGTCATCCAGAGTTTTGGAGTTTGGTGCCATCTCCATGCAGATAACTCTACTACTCTTTTCCACCTAACTCCAAGGAAGCCCCCCATGTCCCGGACCAGTGCCTAGTCGCTGTGACGGGCTGGATGAGGGCTAACAAGCTGAAGCTTAATCCTGATAAGACAGAGGTTCTCCAGGTCAGTCGCTCAATGGATTGGGGGTGGCAACTTGTGCTCGATGAGGTTACAATTCTCCTGAAGACACAGGTCCACAGTCAGAGGGTCCTCCTGGACTCGGCATTGATGCTTGATGTTCAGGTGTCGGCAGTGGCTGGGAGGGCTTTCGCACAGTTAAAACTTGTGTGCCAGCTGTGACTGTACCTCGAGAAATCTGACTTGGCCATGGTGATTATCCTGCCTATCTTCGTGATCGCTTCTCTCCCTTGGTTGTTTCAATGTGCCTTTGAATAAACCAGCTTGTACTTTCACCACACAGTCCTAAATTGTCCCTGCCAGTTCCTAGCACTTTATCCCACTCTGGTTCTATTATTCATGTTTGCACAAGCCTGCCCCTCCCATGCAACCTAAATAGTCCCACTCTTCTGTTGTAATTGATATGTTGTGTGTTTATTTTAGAGGTTTTAAATAATTGTTTTGTTATGCATTTTAATTTTGTAAATTGTATTGTGTTTTAATGTGTACATTAACTGTAGTTTTTCAGGGTTCTGTCCCCATGTAAGCCGCCCCAAGTCCCTTCGGGGAGATGGAGGCGGGTTATAAGAAATAAATTATTATTATTATTATTATTATTATTATTATTATTATTATTAAGCTTTGTAAAAAATATGTTCTACTGCCAACAATTTGCTTCACTTCAACCTCTGTACTTTTGAATGCCACTTTCAAACACAAATGGAGGCTGGATTATATCAATTACACAATCAGTTCCCTTTTCTAAAATCATGGAAAAATCCAGACAGTCACTAACTACATTTACCTGTTAGAAACCATCATGTGATTTGTTGAAACCTTTAAGGCTAATCTGTGAACCCAGTTTTGTTAACAAATTATCGTTTCTGAGTCATCCATAAGTCATATACCAACCACAATCTGAGCCCATAGTTCACTGCTAGTTTGTTTATATTATGGCTTATCATGACTGAACCCACAACGTATTTCTTTCTAGTTTTATTTTTCCAACTACTCAGACAAACTCTGAAGAAAAACAACCAGAAAGGGCAAGACAAGCCCTGTTTGGTTGGTCATTGGTCATATATATAGTATAATGAACACGGATGAGCAAAGGAACCAACACCTTAATCAATGCCCCAACTGAACAAATCATGGGTTCTAGGAATTTAAGGTTAATGCGAACCCTCTTTCGGTTATCTAAATTTCAGAGGTTTGTGACATTCAGTGATATGCATTCACTCTTCAAATATTTCTGAGCAAACCATTATTCATTTCAACTGCAAGGGAAGTACTACGTCATGGGTTTAAATCTAAGGTCATGCTACTACATAATTAAAGTTTTCATTTAAATACATACATGTGTATCAGTCTTACAACTTTAGCACTCAGAATTTTAATGCAAGGACTTACCAATCTTGAATCATTAATAGATACAATAAAATCAAAGAATGGCTCCAACCCAGCTCGATGTCCTGGTGAATTTTCTTGTACCTGCAAAAATTAGAAGTGAAAATTTAGAAAGTTTG
Source organism: Anolis carolinensis (assembly GCF_035594765.1). Classification (NCBI taxonomy): domain Eukaryota; kingdom Metazoa; phylum Chordata; class Lepidosauria; order Squamata; family Anolidae; genus Anolis; species Anolis carolinensis. The sequence goes on along the minus strand of NC_085841.1, from coordinate 210,803,919 downwards.
GAAACTTTATGCTTTGATAGTTAAACATGTAAAGAGCCATTCCAGCATGAAATTCCTAAATGGGGATCCATAAATACAGCCACCAATTTACAACAGATGCTGCAATTATAATGATATATGGAAGAGGCAGTCACTGGAGGACAGAACATGTCTGTTTCTAAATGGTGGCAGGTGATTCCTGTATTGGATCATAGGGGGAGGAAAATTTGTTACAGAAAACAGATAATGTCCATGGCTCCCACTGTAAAATTTTCCTGACAAGTAAGTAATACAAAAAGAAAAAGCTTTGCTTCAAGGGAGGGCAAACAGAAAAATCCTCCCTTACTGGGTCCAAGAAACAATGGCTAGCTACAAGGGATTGCCAACGTATGTGTTTCCTACTATCTATCCACTCACTTCAAACAATTTTCAGTAGATCCAATGAGCCACACAGGACAGCACAGTTCAAGCATCCTGGCCTGGGAAACCCAGTTCATCAACTTCAGGAGTCCTAAGCTGTGCAGGATTTCTTTCCTCATCCCACAAAATATCAAACCTTCCCGATCACATTTCAACCATCTTAGATTCAAGCACTACATATAAAAAATGCTAGCATTTTGTATGTCTATATCCATACCATAAATTGTGGAAACCATTACAATTTCATTAGGTATTTTTAAAGAGTAGGCTACTTGCAGCATGCAACTTATTTGTGATTGAACAATAACACTTTGCTGTGCCACAAAAAAAACAAACAAAACATGTGCAGCCAGAATCTTGTTAGTAGACTACACTAGTCGTTACACTTTCTCCAGGATTGCACAGTGATGGCAAAGGAAGGGAGAGGAAACCTGCTACGTTGAGTCTCTTTTAAGAGAGAAAGAGTAGCATATAAAGAAATATAATAATAATAACCTGCAATCTCTTCGAATAATCTATTTTCCAAGGCGTTGTCTCCTTCATGACTAATTTATCTATAATCTTATTTCTTTACCACTGCTCTTAGGCTATGAATGTGCGATTCCGCAATATGACCAAAGCTTTGCAGCAACCCAAATAGCCACATTGCAACTTTTTTACATCCTTTTTTTTTTTTTCAATTTTGGAGTCAACGTGTGGTACCTGTACGAGGTGGTATTACTCCAAACACGAAATTATTTCATATGACTGCCCAACTTGGATAGGAATGATAAAGTACTATTTACCTGCTGCCAAGATACCAAGGAGGGTATCATTTTAAAAAATCGTTTTAAAAAGTCATTAAGAACTAATACAAATGTGTTGGCATGAAGTCATAATATCCGACATGGATCTATTTGCAATTCCTAAAGTCATTTGCTTAGAGAAGACTAAATTTTATGTGGTAGGCCTAAAAGTTCAGGTGTTTAACTGTCAGCATTGAGAATGTGAAAAAATGAAGGGTTACACCACCATGAAAAAACAGCAAATGTAAAAGAACATTTATAGGAAAGCCAGCAAAAGTGGCAACCATTTTATCAGCTATAAAATGCTGAAGATAGAATTTTTTGTAGCTCAGTAGAGGCTTAATGTAATAAAATGTTTCAGTATATTATGTACATGAAAGAGTCCTTCAGTTAGTTCCATTAAAATTGATTGTACTGGCTGACTTCTTTTTAAATGAAAGACTATAGAATGCCATTGAACTCCTTCAGAAATAAGGCATTTTTCAGGAAAAAATGCTTTGCAAGTCAATTGATTCAATAGTTACAAGAAAATAAATCAACTATACCTGCAGTTAATTTTTTTCCAAAGTACAGATAGTCAATTCATTTTGGCTATTCTATAACCATTCATTCTTGACTAGCTGTAACAGGGCAGGTGATGAGAAAGCATTTTTTATTTTAAAAAACTAGTTCTTTTATCTTAAACCTTCCTAAACCTCACCAGGATGAAGAAAGCTGTGCTAATTTGAATTTTTAAAAATTAAAACATGGTTTATAATAAAAGATTAAACATCTATTACCAAAAGTAATATAATGATTAAAAATGAAGAAAATAATGAATCAATTCATTAAAATTGGATTACTTAACATGTATATATTTTGAGGCCAACATTATTTTCTCCTATTGCAAGTAAGGCAATAATATAATACAAAACATACATATTTACTTTAAAATCTCATGACAGAGGCTGGCCTAAGAAACCTTTAAGAACCAGATCTCACCTGATGTTACAAGCTAAATGGAATTAGTTCTGGTTTGTACTTGGATGAGACAGCACCAACAAATATCAGGTGCCATAGACTATATTTCAGAGGAAAGAACTTTCAAAACAACATCTGAGTATCCTTTGCCTAAGAAAGCATGGGGTCATCATAAACTGAGTGGTGACTTAATGGCACATAGACACCCTAACATAAAACCTCTAAACGTAAATCCTGGAGAACTTTCTCACTTTCTCCTTAAATGGAACCAGTGAAAGATTATCCACAGTTAAAATTGTGCCTCCAAGACTTGGTACAAATATGAGTCTAGAGGTAAAGTGAAATGTGAAAAATCAATAAAAGGCAGTGTTAAACTCCATCCCTCCAGTTCACAATAGCAACTTGCTATTATGACTCCAAGTGTGAATATATACATTGAAGACTGTGAAGGAAAGGAAGAACTGAGCGAACTGATGGCATCTTAGTTAACTCACATTCAGCAATCCAGGATACATCAATGAATCTCTGCTCTAGAGTCCCCTTCGAAGTGAGAAGGACAGGGTATAAATATGGCAAATAAAATAAAATAAATGAATGTGTTTGCACTGTGTCCCATTCCTAATAGTCCAGAATAATTACAAGCAACTACCTGTCAGCATTTTATCAGATCTCTTTGCAGATATAAAGTATCAGAATTGAATTGTTAGGTTAAGAATCAGTATCAGAAAGAATTGTTAGGTTAATCCCAATTCCCAAGGTAAAGTTTCTGACTAGAAGAAAAAAATCTCAGCCTCACATTAAGACAAATCAACTGTATGGACAAAGAATGGAAGACCTAAAATGTTTTCCCATCCCCCCTTTCCCTTCCCTTTTTTCTTAACCCCTTCCCCAAATTTTCTTGTATTTCCTCTTTTCCCCTCCCACTACCTACCCTGACACTATCCCTCACTTTTTCCCCAATTATGTTATTTTTAAATCTATAACACAAATTGCAAACCCCTAATAATTTTTTTTAAAAAAAGACAAAACACCCAGGTGCTCTGAGATCCAATAGAAAGTGGGTATGAGAGGTCAAATTTCACGCATCAGATTTTAATTTTGTTTCTCAGTAAGAACAGCGCGGGGAGCTGCACAAGTCCAAAACATGAGCCAACTTCCCAAAGCAGGGATGGATGCAGCATTTTGTAGAACTTCCAGGACCAAATCCCCAGAGATGCTTAATGTGTCTTATTTCATAGTGTGACTGAACAAAATACACTATCAGTGATCCTTCTTTCATACCTGACTATAATATGGATTGGGCAATAACATAAAGTAAGAAGAGATAACCGTTATTAGGCAATAGTTTACCGGAAAAAGGTTGGCATCTTTCTAATTCAACAAGAATACAAACCTAGAGTATCTCAATAACTACAGGCAGTCCCCAAGTTACAAACACCCAACTTACAAATGACTCATAGTTACAAATGGGGTGGGACAACAGTAAGTGAGAGAAATCTATTCCTAGGAAGGGGAATTAACTTCTGGAAGAGCTATCATGGGGAAAAGGTGTTTCCACTGAGGCTTTATCACCAATCTTTGTTTCCATAACAAACCAAATTTTTCAAAAATCCAATTATCGCAGGAACAGAAAATAAGGTGGAATCTTCTGAACAGGGTCACAGAAAGCAAAACAAGCACTAAAGGGAGTGTTAAGCTTTCCCTATACTACTCAAAGATAGGTAGGTAGGTAGGTAGGTAGATAGATAAATTTGGCTGGAGTGGCACTTAAAAATGAACCTGTTCCTACTTACATACAAATTCAACTCAAAAACAAAACTACAGAACCTATCTTGTTCATAACTTGGGAACTGCCTGGAGTTTGCATTTGCTTACAACATAGTGGATGCTTACATACATTGGGACAAAGTTTTCCACTTATGAATTCCATTTGACTCATTTACAAAAATTCTTTACTATTTGATAAGTTACTTCAGTTATTGTATATAATACATGGTATAGATAGACAAGTGTTTGGAGGGGGAATCCTTCAGAAAAGTAGTAAAGGTAAAGGTTCTCCCCTGACATTAAGTCTAGTTGTGTCCGACTCAGGGTTGGTGCTCATCTCCATTTCTAAGCCAAAGAGCCAGTGTTGTCCGTAGACACCTCTAAGGTCATGGGGCCGACATGACCGAATGGAGCGCCGTTATCTTCCCGCCAAAGCGGTACCTATTGATTTACTCACATTTGCATGTTTTTGAACTGCTAGGTTGGCAGAAGCTGAGGCTAACAGCGGGAACTCACCCCGCTCCCCAGATTTGAACCGCTGACCTTTCGGTCAGCAAGTTCAGCAGTTTAACCCGCTGCGCCACTGTAGGCTCTCCTTTAAAAAAAAAAACCATTCATTAAATTACTGAAGCATTCAATAAGATTTCAAATTTTGGATTCAACATAGTAGCAGTTTCCGTTTATAAACTACTAGTTTTAGATGCAAAAATATTAAGCAAAACAAAAAGTAAAGCTCACCAGACATGACTAACTATTTAGCATTTCTCCTTTTTATAATGATATGCTACAATACATATATTCTGTGCTTATGATTGGACCGCAAGAAGATCCAACCAATCCATCCTCCAGGAAATAATGCCCGGCTGCTCACTGGAGGGAAGGATATTAGAGGCAAAGCTGAAGTATTTTGGCCACATCATGAGGAGACAGGAAAGCTTGGAAAAGATCACGATGCTGGGGAAAATGGAAGGAAAAGGGAAGAGAGGCCGACCAAGGGCAAGATGGATGGACGGTATCCTTGAAGTGACTGGCTTGACCTTGAAGGAACTGGGGGTGGTGACGGCCGACAGGGAGCTCTGGCGTGGACTAGTCCATGAGGTCACGAAGAGTCAGAGACGACTAAACGACTGAGCAGCAGCAGCAGCATGATTGAGTTTCTTGATAGTTTTCATATCCTGGTATTCAGGCTCCTTAGTCCACAGATATAGCAGTGTAGACAAAGGTAACATGTACTCAAACCTAGTCTTGATCTGTATTTCTATCTCTTTGGGTTAAAGAGCAGAAGGAATGCACACCTTAGCAGTCAGGTAAGGGCACTGCCACCCCATCCCTGAGGCTTGAGGCTGTTGTGTGAATGTGCACATAGTGGCCTCATTCAGGAGGAGGGAGCACAAAGAATTACTGTTACCATCAATACCCCACAAGCCAGTATATGAACATTCACACAAAAGCCTCAAGCCTCAGGAGGGGGTGGCGACTCTTTGTCCTACTGAAGCCTATGGCCACCATGTTTACATTCACACAATTTGCTCAAACTTCAGGAGAGAGGAACACAAAAAATTGTTTCTGTGGCCAACCTCCTCCTCCTGAAGGCCAAGTTTGTTACATGCACATTCGCACAGAGTCTCAAGATTCAGGAGAACAAGAAAATACACCACCATCACCACCCCCTCCCAAAGTCCAAAGCTACTGTGTGCATATACATACAACAGCTTCAAGCTTTGGCAGGCAGAAGCACAAATAATCACCACTGTCACCCCCTTCCTGAAGCACAAGGCCACCTAATGCACATTCCCACAACAGCTTCAAGCCTGGGGAGGGTGCGGCACCTGTATTTGGCTATCAAATCCACATTCCTCATGCTTCTTAGCCCATAAACACAGGAATTCAGACAGCCAGGTGGCTGAAGACAGAAAATACTCTAAGAACTCATTGTTATCACAACCACCAAATGATACTCTGATGCATGGTGCCGCCCTTCCTCCTGGCTGCCAATCTCTTGTCAAGGGAGCCAGCATCCTGATTGCCTGCTAATCACCTCACCTGCCCAGCCCTTGTACCTCTTTCCTGGCAGCTGATTCAGAGGCAGAGGGGGTGGTAAGGGCCCCCTATTCCTCCTGCACCCCTGTGAATTGCTCTGGCCACCTACCCAACCTGCTTCCCTCCACTGTATCCAGCACCTCCATGTGGGCCCTGGCAGCAAGTGAAAGAGGCAAGCCGCATGGTTGGGTGAAGAATGAGGCAGGAGGAGTGAGCTTCTGGGGACCACAGCATGAGATCTCTTTCAGCTCTATGATTCTATTAACTGCAATATGAATAGGGAATTTCTGCATTGTGCATTTAATGAGCCTACAATGACAAATCCAAAGCCTTATTTCTATTATAGTCAGGGGTTGGACTGGATGGCCCTTGTGGTCTCTTCCAACTATGTTCCTATGATTCCAAAGCCACATCTCCCATAATTCCATGGCAGTTAATGTGATTCTATAACTTATAACTATTAAAATGTTTTTCTTTGTTACTTCACAGACTTCTTTTCAAAATTAAGGTTAAAAATAGAAACGTTGAGGATAATGAATGCCACACATTTATGTTATATTGTTTTGTGATATCTCTCAGAAGTGCCCTGGTTTGTAGCAACTTTGTGGACTTGGAAGGCATTTGTGGGAAAGTCCAAAGAAATTTAAATATGAGCTGGCCAATATTTATATTTACATATAGCAGACACTGTTATGAGTGAATGTCAACCAAATCAACAATTTAAAGTACCGCTCCGAGTCCCTTCGGGGAGAGGAAGCAGGATATAAATAAATCTTTATTATTATGACTATTACATTTCACTACGTTCCATGAAGGAAGTCTCCTTCAATTCCTCATATGAGACAGTAAAATACTTGGAAATGCCCTAAATTTATATGAATGTATAGCCAATACTGTAATGAATGTCGACCAAATGCAGGCAATCTCCAAATTGCAAACAAGATAGATTGTGTAGGTTTGTTCTTGTTGAATTTGTATGTATGAACAGGTACAATTTTTAAGTGTAATTCTAGACATATAGACAGCAAAGGGAAGGGTTAACACCCCTGTGGTGTTTGTTTTGCTGTATGTGCCCCTGACTCTGAAACTCAGAGGGAGATTAGGCAAGTCCCCACACTATCCTCCTTTTGTAGGGATTTGAAAACCTGGATGTTCCAGCAGGCATTTGAGATTGATCAGTCCCCAGTTATACATCCCTAGTCCCTAGTTCGCCAGCAAGCACTCCGTTTTCCACTTCCCCTGTCCTATGGTACGCCATTTGCATTATTCCATACCCAGCCTTTTTATAGCTCCGTCACGACCATTTTAAGATTTTGGTCTTGTTTACTGTGGAACCTGGTCTGATGGAGCTCCAATGTAATCTGCATTACTCTGTAATGTTTAGTCTGTTTTATTTTGGTTGTTGTATTTTATTATACTCCTTTTTAATGCATTTGTTTTATTGATTGTGTTTGCCTTTATGTCTTGTGGACATTTGTCCCATTTGTAAGCTGCCCTGAGTTACTTTGGTAGCAGGGTATAAGAATAAAGTTATTATTATTCCACCTCACTTTCTGTCCCTGTGATAATTGGATTTTGAAAAATATGGCTTGTTGTGGAAAGAAGGCTTGGTGATAAAGCTCAAGTGGAGACACCTTTTCCCACAAGATAATAACTCTTCCAGGAGTGAATTTCCCTTCCGAGGGGTAGATTCCTCTCACTTCCTGTTGTCTCACCCCCGTTCTTAACTATGAGTCATTTGTAAGTCAGCTGTTTGTAACTCAGGGACTGGCTGTACATTATTTTAAATTACATTTATTATCTATTATTTATTTACTGCATTTCTACCCCACTCTATTTCACCATGGAGGGGACTTGGAGCAGCTTCCAGTTTTGGCAATTATGCAATGTCATATTGAAACATAAAAGCATACAAATACACAACACATTAAACTTCAAAAACAAAATAAAGCATATAAATACAATTTAATAACTGTTAAAACCATAGCACCTAATCCCGGAATCATAGTCCAAGCTGCTTTGTATACATTAACTCCGTGGTTCTGTACTGCACGGTGGTTGTACAAATGCTTAGTTCCACAGCCAGGATTTGACTTTCTTTCTGAAAGCCAGGAGGGAGGAAGCTGGTGGCCTTGATTCCTTTCACACAGATACATAATAATAATAATAATAATAATAATAATAATAATAATAATAATGTTATTCTTGTACCCCACCGCACAGACTCAGGGCGGTTTACAAATGCAAAAGAGTATACCTACAAAAACATCAAATACCGAAAACACACAAATGAAAAATTAAAACATACGATTAAAAATCGAACCATTAATAAGACAAAGTTAAAACACATCAATAAAACATAAGGATGGGCTGATCAAAGTGCACTAAGTGAGAACTTGTAAACATGGAGGAAGTTAAAAGTGCTATAAGAACATGGGGGAGAACCCAAAAGTGAGTTGAACCCTGAGGCTATATAGAGAAATTACCCATGCGGATGCAACCGATCAAGGATAACCATTTGTACAAGAATTCAACATTCAAGAGGGTGGTACTTATTCAAAAGCCTGTGTGACAAGCCAAGTTTTCAGGCTTTTCCTAAACCCTTCCAAGGTGGCAGCTAGCCGAATTTCCCTTGGGAGTGTGTTCCAGAGCCGGGGGGCCACCACGGAGAAGGCCCTCTCCCTCGTCCCTACGAACCGTGCTTGTGACGGCGGCAGAAGCGAGAGGAGGGCCTCCCCCGATGAACGAAGAGATCGTGTGGGTTCATAGGGGGAAATGCGGTCACAAACCGTTCAGGACTTTGTAGGTCATCACCTGCACCTTGAATTGGGTCCAGAAAATAAACAGCAGCCAGTGGAGCTCCTTAAACAGGGAGGTAGACCGCTCCCTGTAATTTGCTCCAGTTAGAAGCCTGGCTGCCAAACGCTGGACTAACTGAAGTTTCCGGGCCGTTTTCAAGGGCAGCCCCACGTAGAGTGCGTTACAATAATCCAACCTCGAGGTAACTAAGGCATGGACCACCGCAGCCAGATCAGACTTCACAAGGAAAGGTCGCATAGGAAGGGCATGCAGCCACACTCCAACATTATAGCAGCTAGGCACTTTAAATGCCATGGTTCACCGCCACAGCATGTTGGGACTTGAGGGTCATTGTCGTGGCACCACAGCGGAATACCTGACCAAACGACTGTTCCCAGGACTCCAAAGCATGGAGCTGTGACAGTGAAAGTGATGCCAAACTGTCATGATACTGCAGAGAGACAGACAGACTGGGTGTCCTTTCCCCAAGACCCCGACAGGCCTCCCTCCCTCGAGTAGGCTCCCCGCGGCCCTCCCGACGCGGGGCCTTCCTTACTCGCAGGACGTGGTAGCCCTCGGTGCCCCCGCCGGGGATCTCCACGCTCTGCGACGCGCCCATGCCTCAGGCCCCGCCGGAGAGGAGGCGTCGTCGTCTCCTCAGACGCCGCCTTTCTTCTTTTTCTTCTCCTCGTTCTCCTCCCCTTCCCCCGTCTCGGGTCGCTCCCTCCCCGACCCTCCTGGCCGCCTCAATCTCAACGACGTGGCACTCCGTCAGGACCCAGCGCCCGGTGCGCCGGAAGTTGGCAGGGGCGGAAAAGCGGAAGACGGGGGCCACTGCGTTAAGGAGCAAAGCAGGCCCGCGCCCTCTCCACAGCGCCGCCTGGAGGGCGCCAAGGGCACCGAAGCAGCTCTGCTTCCTAGGACGGCCTATTAACTGTTTAGATAAGTCTACACGGCCGCAACTATGGTGGCCGGCGTGGGGAGAAAAAGTGTGAGGCGCTCATTGTGCTGCTCTCTGCTGCTCTGGCGACTCAAGGCAGCTACTGCCTTTACATATACATTAGAGTCTCGCTTATCCAACATTCTGTATTATCCAACGCAGTTTGCCTCCCACCCGGATCCACAGCAGTTTCTCTAGGCAGCAACACGCCCAACAGCAACACAAGTGCAGCCACACTCCCAAACAAGTGGCAGACTTGTAAAACATGATGTTTTGGTGCTTAATTTGTAAAAGCATAACGTAAATTGACGTTTAATAGGCTTATCCTTAATCCCTCATTATCCAACATTTTCGCTTATCCAACTTTCTGCCAGCCCGTTTATGTTGGATAAGTGAGACTACTGTAAATATTAAATCATATAATCAGCATGGACATGGCTCCCCCAGTAGCGCAATGGGTAAACCCTTGTGCCGGCAGGACTGCTGACCAAGAGATCGACGGTTTGAATCCGAGGAGAGTTACAATTGCTCCCCCTTTGTCAGCCAGTTTCCATATACAGTAGAGTCTCACTTATCCAACATAAACAGGCTGGCAGAATGTTGGATAAGCAAATATGTTGGATAATAAGGAGGGATTAAGGAAAAGCCTATTAAACATCAAATTAGGTTATGATTTTACAAATTAAGCACCAAAACAACAAATTTGACAGAAAAAGTAGTTCAATACGCAGTAATGCTATGTAGTAATTACTGTATTTACTAATTTAGCACCAAAATATCATGATGTACTGAAAACATTGACTACAAAAACGCGTTGGATAATCCAGAACGTTGGATAAGCGAGACTCTACTGTAATGTCATTATCATTGGCTAGGTCTTTCAGCCTTGGAAAAGTTGGCTCTGTATCTTGCTTTGGAATGCGTTTCAAATTAATTTCATCACTTACTATTTTTTCAAAAGCTCTGATACCCACTACGAGGTTTAAAAATTGTTGTATCAGTGTTTAATGAGTGGCCAAAATGATAACGTAACTTTATAGAACGGAACAGTTTTGCCAATTCAATATGAGTCCTAAAATGATTGATTTAGGGTGTCGGAACAAATGATAAGCCCCTGTTGATTATGGATCTTTCTAGTGGGGACAAAATTCTATTCGACAGATTAACTATTAAGTCTTTCGTTTCTGATTGGGAGCCCCCTGAAAAAACCTCTTGGGTTGATTTCTAATTCTGCTGGTGCGTCTGGGCATCAGGGTGCTATCCCTTCCAAAGGTTGAAGTACTATTGGAGGATCCATCAGAAAAGGAGGTGGAGTCCTCTTCTGATGTATATTCACTAAAACGGACCTGCTTCTTAGGTTTGTGAATATTGGTGTATAATCAGTGGTAAACTCTGTTGTTTTTGTAATCGTTTTCATCTTTCTCAAATTTCTTGAATTTGAAAGTTTTGATTTGTTGTGAAAATTCCTTCAGTTTATTAGTCAGGGTTTCCTAATCAGTTTTATGTTGATCATTCACATTTAAAGTCTCTAGTAATGATTGAAATTGGGTACTAATCCTCTCTATTTCCTCATTGGATCGGGCAATCAATCAATGGGAACATTTATTCTACACTTCACTCTACACTAGTATCCCATTATCAGAAGCAAGGGAGGTTTGTGAAAATACACTAGACCTAAGATCGAACTTACATCCTCCAACCCATTTTTTATTGGATTTAGTTGATGTAGTCTTAGAAAAAAACTATTTTAAGTTTGATCAACACTTTTATTTTCAGATACAGGGAGTTGCTATGGGGAGTTCAGTGGCCCATCAATAGCCAATTTATTCATGAATGATCTGGAGGTTAAATTTATTTTGAATAATGTGTTAAATCCTGTTTTTGACCATATTGTGTAGTACTGTAGATTTATTGATGACATATTTGTAGTAATGAAAAATCACCAAACCGCTCAGGAACTTTTAACGTGGGTCAATTCTATTCATCCCCAGATCAGATTAATGGGCAATATTAATTCAAACAGTTTAGCCTATTTGGATGTGAGGGTCATCAAAGATATCAGACTGATAGTTAGGAATTATCGAAAACATACAGACAGAAATGCGTTTTTACATTATAGTAGCTACCATAGCATACCTCTAAAAAATAATCTCCCATACTCACCATTGTTAAGAATTAAACTCAATTGCACTCTACCACATGACTTTGAACAAGATATGGAAACAGTAAAAACTCAATTTAGAAATAAGGGATATCCGGAACATCTAATCCAGAAGGCCAGAGTAAAAATATTAAGAGTTTCGAGAACCACATTATTAGAGGATAGTTCTAAACCTAGACATAACAAAATAGTATGGCCTCTCACACTGACCAAGAATGATGGGATTTACAGTACCTTCACTCACTTACTGAGACAACTGCAACTCACAGCAGTGACGGAGAAAAGACAAACTTGGCACACATACCTCCTATGACCAACTATACATCCTGGTGCAGCTTGGGGCATGACAGACCAAGGATAATAGGACTTGCAGTACCTTTACTCACTTCCTGAGACCACTATGACCCCCACCAATGACTGATCAAGACCAAACTTGGCACATAGAGCCCCTGTGACTCACTTTACAGCCTGACGCTGTTTACAGAGGGAGATACCATGGATGATAGGATTTGCAGTACCTTCACTCACTTCCTGAGACCACTATGATCTCCACCAATGACGGATTAATACCAAACTTGGCACATAGAACCCCCATGACCTACTCTACATACTGGCATTGTTTGGACGGGCATGGACATGGATGATGGGACTCACATATGGGAGTTGCAGTTCATCCACACCCACTGAAGCCGGCTAACATTGAATCTACGCTACACTTGGAACAAAGGCAAACAATGCCTTTCTCAAATGACCCGGGCACCGGGTCCCCAAGCTAGTATATAATAAAAGTTAGTGTTTGTCTGTATGCATGTTTGTATGTATGTATGTATGTTGCAGCTTTCTGATTGGTTGCCACTTCCACAGGCCACTGTGATTGCCAGGAATGACAGACCTGGACCAAACTTGGCACACATAACCTCTAAGACCCACTTTATGTCCTAGTGATGTTTGGGGGATGATGGACCATGAATGATGGGATTTGCAGTACTTTCAATTGCTTCAGCTTTCAGACCTCTGCGACGCCCACCAGTGACGGAACTGGACCAAACTTGGCACACAGAACTCCAATGACCCCCTTTATGTCCTGGTGCAGATTGGGGGATGATGGACCACAGATGATGGGATTTTCAGTACTTTCACTCATTTCCTGGGATTACTGCAACTGCCAGAAATGACAGAACTGAACCAAACTTGGCACACATATCCCAAATGACACACTTTCCATGCTGCAGCACTTTGGAGGAGGATGGGCCAAGGATTATGGGATTTGCAGTACTTTCAAATGCTTTGTCTCCCACAGAGCACTGTTACTTTAACCAATGATGGATCAGGACCAAACTTGGCACACAGACCTCCCCCCTCCCATGATCCACTTTACATCCTGGTGCAGTTTGGGGGAGGACAAACCACAGATGATGGGACTTGCAGTACTTTCACTCACTTCCTGAGACCACTGCAATTGCCACAAATGACTGATCGAGACCAAACTTGGCACACAGAACACCCATGACCCACTCTACACCCTGGTATAGTTTGGAGTAGGATGGACCATGAACAATGGAACTTGTAGTTCCTTCAATCAGTTTCTCAGACCACTGCGACTCCCACCAATGACGAATCAGTACCAAACTTGGCACACAGAACCCCCCTATGACCCCCTCTTCATTCTGGTGCAGTTTGGAAGAGTTTGGACCATGGATGATGGGACTTCCAGTATCTTCATCCACTTCTCAAGTCCACTGTGACCCCCACCAATGACTGATCAAGACCAATCTTGGCACATAGAGCCCCCATGATCCACTTAGCGCTGTTTGGAGTGGGATGATGTAGCGGAACCTTCGTGCTACGGTTCTTGTTGGCGCAGTGGAGGAATTTGAAGACGGACAACTGAAGGAATTTCCCAGAAAGCAGTTTTATTTCGCTAATGGCCACTAGGGGTCCCCCTAGCACAAAGTAAGTGCTTCTCCAGGGGAACCGCCCAGTGGCATGCTGAGTGAACATTTATACACACTACAGGGTTCGGGTTATGCCCGCCCACAAGCAAATTCATTGGCTTAGAGTTGTGACGCTGCCCAATCGGTGCTGACTAGCAGGCCGGCTGCACCCTTTTTGTGCCGTGCTCACAAATCTTTCAGAGCGCCTGCGTACGCATGCTCTGTTTGTTTTTCTTTAGCTTTCATTTCTTCAGAAACACATGATTTCCCAGAAGTCACATGTTTCTGTGAGTTTATGCACCCGGGTCGCTAGCTGTCGCCATCTCTGCCCATATATGGTATTTCCTGGGGTTCCTTAACCCCCCCCGCCTCAATGAAACATGGATGATGAGACTTGCACCCACTGAACCCAGCTGACATTAGATCTAGATGACACTTGGAACACAGGCAAACAATGCCTTTCTCAAATAACCTGTGCACTATCGGTCCCCAAGCTAGTGTATGTGTGTGTGTGTGTGTGTGTATATGTATGTATGTATGTATATATATATATCTATATATATAAAAGAGTGATGGCATCACGGCAATTCACAAAACAACAAAAGTACAGGCCCCCCAACCTCAAAATTTGACAACACAACCCATCATCCATGCCTCAAGGTTGATACAACAAAAAGAAAAGAAAAATAAAGTCCTAATTAGAGGGAGAGCAATAATTTTTTTTATCCAATTGCTGCCAGTTTAGAGGGCTAATCTCTGCCCACTTGGTTGCCTAGCAACCAAGGGACAGCCAGGTTTCAGTTAGGGGACAGGCAGACTTAGGCTTCACTTAGGCTTCTTCCACAGATTATCTAATTTGCACTGGATTATATGGCAGTGTAGACTCAAGGCCCTTCCACACAGCTATATAACCCATTTATAATCTTATATTATCTGCTTTGCACTGGATTATCTTGACTCCGCACTACCATATAATCCACTTCAGTGTGCATTTTATACAGCTGTGAAGAAGGGGCCTCAGATAATCCAGTTCTGAGCAGATAATATAAGATTAGAAATATACAGTAGAGTCTCACTTATCCAACGTAAACAGGCCGGCAGGATAAATGAATATGTTGGATAATAAGAAGGGATTCAAGAAAAGCCAATTAAACATCAAATTAGGTAATCATTATACAAATTAAGCACCAAAACATCATATTATACAACAAATTTGACAGAAAAAGTAGTTCCATGCGCAGTAATGCTATGTAGTATTTACAGTAGAGTCTCACTTATCCAACACTCGCTTATCCAATGTTCTGGGTTATCCAACACATTTTTGTAGTCAATGCTTTCAATATATCGTGATATTTTGGTGCTAAATTCATAAATACAGTAATTACTATATAGCATTACTGTGTACTGAACTACTTTTTCTGACAAATTTGTTGTCTAACATGATGTTTTGGTGCTTAATTTGTAAAATCATAACTTAATTTGATGTTTAATAGGGTTATCCTTAATTCCTCATTATCCAACATATTTGCTTATCCAACATTCTGCCGGCCCGTTTATGTTGGATAAGTGAGACTCTACTGTACTGTATTTACAAATTTACCACTAAAATATCACAATGAATTTAAAACACTGACTACAAAAGCATTGATTATGAAAAGGCAGACTGCGTTGGATAATCCAGAACATTGTATAAGCGAATGTTGGATAAGTGAGATTCTTCTTTAATATGAAATAATTACTGGGATAGAATAATGCAGAACAATATAATCTCTAAAACCAGGACAGTAAATAAACAGGGGAATTCCACACAGGAAACAATCAGGGCCAGCTAACACCTCCCAACAAAGTATTCCCATCATCAAAGTCTGGCAAATCCTGTTTTCTTAGGGCCACAGACAGTAGAAGCACATAAAATATCGCAAACAACATCACTCTGAAAACAAGGGTATTCCAGACAGGAAACAATCAGGGCCAGCTAACACCTCCCAACAAAGTATTCCCATCATCAAAGTCTGGAAAATCCTCTGTTTTCTCAGGGCCACAGACAGTAGAAGCACATAAAATATCGCAAACAACACCACTCTGAAAACAAGGGAATTCCAGACAGGAAACAATCAGGGCCAGCTAACACCTCCCAACAAAAAATTCACTCAGGGAGGAAACAGCCAGGCTTTAAAGCTGCAAGGCCATTACATCCTAATCATTTTTCCTAATTGCAGCATTCATACTTGCCTCCAACAAACAAAAAAAACCAATCAGAAATATTGTATATTCACAACCTTTAGGAAATAATATCCCCTGATGGCACAGCGTGTTAAAGCGCTGAGCTGCTGAACTTCTCGACTAAAAGGCCACAGGTTTGAATTGGGGGAGCGGAGAGAACCCCCACTGTTAGCCCCAGCTTCTGCCAACCCAGAAGTTCGAAAACATGCAAATGTGAGTGCATCAATAGGTACTGCTCCGGCGGGAAGGTAACGCCGCTTCATGTAGTCATCCCACATGACCTTGGAGGAGTCTACAGACAACGCCGGCTCTTCGGCTTAGAAATGGAGTAAGACACAACTGGACTTAATGTCTGGGGAAAACCTTTACCCTTGACCTTAACTACCACCAATTCCTCAATACTTTATTTCCCATACCACCATACTTCGCCACAGCAACGCGTGGCCGGGCACAGCTAGTATATATATATATATATATATAGCAGACCTTCAGAAGTGTTGTTTAGTGTCCAAAATACATCTACTCTCCCATAAATATCTTGTTTCTATTTCATGCTCTCAGAAGACAACATTCAAGTAGACTTCTTCAAAAGCAACTTTTTTAACCACAACTTCATGCACATTTCTTGCTAGTTTAAACTTTAAAACATTTTGGTTTGTGTCTTTAACTTTCAGTCTGCATCAGTCTCTTCAACACTATACGGCTCTATACAACTCTCTTCTATAACTGTCTACTTTCAGCTGTCATCTTCAACGGTAATCCCTCAACTGTCAATTTTTAAACTGTGTTCTAAACAGTCTCTGATCTGGTCACATGGTCTGCAGCCCCTCCTACAACCTCAAGAACACAGGAAAAACTGCATATCAAAGAATACATATACACTTCTGTAAATAAAACAGCATATTACAGTAGAGTCTCACTTATCCAACACTCGCTTATCCAACATTCTGGATTATCCAATGCATTTTTGTAGTCAATGTTTTCTTTTTTTCTTTTTTTAAAAAAATATTTTATTTGTGATTTTAACCTGTACATAAAATAGGAACAGTGAGAAAATAGAAGAAGGGAAAAAATAGAAAATAAAATACATACTTTAAAAGAAAGAAGAAAGAAAAAAAATATATAATCGATAAAAAAATAAAAAATGTATAGTAAAAATGACAAAACAAGACAGACACCCCCCCCCCAATAGCACTTCCAGCTCTTCTACATCGCTTCATAAATCTTCATCTAAACTTACAATCTTTCGCAGCCAGCGGCTATATCAAATCTGAAGTCTAAGGGTTCCTATGAGCATAAATCATAAAAGTTCTATGTTATTTCTTAGCAAGTATTGCCTCAATTGATTCCACAGTCTAGGTGAGATGTTCTGTGATATTTTTTGTGTCAGTAAATCCATATTTTTTATATCAATCAACTTCAACATCCATTTTTCTATTGTGGGAACTTCTTGTGTTTTCCATTCTTTAGCAATGCATATCCTGGCAGCTGTTGTCATGTAAGTAAAGAGTTTCTCCGTGTTGGAGTCTATTTGAAAATCAACCATACCTAATAAAAAAAATTTTTTTATTAGGTGTAGTCAATGTTTTCAATACATCGTGATATTTTGGTGCTAAATTCGTAAATACAGTAATTACTACATAGCATTACTGTGTATTGAACTACTTTTTCTGTCAAATTTGTTGTTTTGGTGCTTAATTTGTAAAATCATAACCTAATTTGATGTTTAATAGGCTTTTCCTTAATCCCTCCTTATTATCCAACATATTCGCTTATCCAATGATTACGGAGCAAATCCTGGAACCAGGTTGCCTGCTCTAGTGCCTCGTTTACTGGGCCTCCTCCCTCCTTCCCTCCCATAGGGAAGCAGCCACGTGACTGCTTCGGCCGGCTGTTGACAGCCGGCTCGGGGTGGGCGGGGCTTTTACTTGGCTCAAGGCATGCTCGGAAGGGTAGTCTCGCAAGCCCTATTGCAGCCGGAAGCAAGAATAGCAAAGCCTGGCCTTATTTTCCCCCATTCTCGGCCCTATTTTGGAACCAAAAAAAGTAGCCATTGGTTAACGGTCACCCAAACCGCCAGCGAAAGCTACCTATCCACAGACAACCCGAGGGTTACGCACACCCCTTTCTCAGTCCAGCGCCACTTTCTCTCCGTGCGCATGCGCCGCCCGCTCCTCGCACGCAGCAACGTCTTGCTTCTAGTTCCGCAGCCGCGGGTCAGCGTTTCCGCGCATGCGCGTTTAGTGAGGCGAGGCTGAGCTGGATGTGGTGGGATTTGCCTTCACTGTTCGTTGTCCGGGTCTCTCTTTTGTGAAGGGGCGATTTGGGCTGTGGCGGCAGTGGCGACGGAGTTGACACAGACAAGACCCTTAGTGACAGGTAAGTGGACCGAAAACCGGAGCTTTACAGCCTCACCCACTTCCGTCTTCCTTAATCTGAGAGGAAGGTTTCAATGCGGCGGGGGGGGGGGGGGGGTTGGGAGAGAAATGTTGTGGCGGGATCAGCTCGCGCACGAGAAGAGGGGGCGGAACTTTTGTGCGGGCAACGCCCGGCGCGCTGGGCTTCTGCTTGCATTTCAAGAGCAGCATCTGTAGGCCTGGCTTTTAGGCCCTTTCTCAATGATGGTATCATAGGAGCCGCGAACAATAGGCTCCTAAGTTGCTATTGAAATGATGATGGTTGTCACCATCATTATACAGTTGGAAGGGACCTTAAAGACCATCAACTCCATGCTATTCAGGAACAAACGCAATCAAACGCCCCCGACAGATAGCCTCTGTGTTGTCAAAGGCTTTCAAGGCTGTGTTGTCGAAGGCTTTCATGTTGTATGTATTCCGGGCTATATGGCCATGTTCTAGAATTTCTAGAATACATACAACAAACCTGCTTTCAAGGCTGTCAGTCAGGGCCAGCTAACATCTCCCGACAAAGGATTCCCCCAGGCAGTAGGCAGCCAGACCTTGCAGGCTAATCAAGGTGGCCAATTGAAACATTCCCACCTGCCTCAAACAGACAAGAGTTCTTTCTCCTACCCTGAACATTCCACAGATAAATAAATCCCTCTTGACTAGGGGTTCACAACCTCTGAGAATTTCATAGACCTCACAACCTCTGAGGATGCCTGTCATAGATGCAGGCGAAATGTCAGGAAAGAATGCTTCTGGAACATGGCCATACAGCCCGGAAAGCCCACAGCAAGCAATCCATCCAGCCTCTGCTTAAAAACCTCCAGAGAAGAAGACTACCGCCACATACCAAGGTGTTCTCTTCTGCTGTCAGACAGCTCTTACGCCCAGGAAGTTCTCCCAGATGTTCAAGTGGGGTCTCTTATAGTTTGAATCCATTGCTCTTTATCCTAGTCTCCGGAGCACCACGAGAAAAGCTTGCCTCCTCCTCAATATGACATCCTTTCAAGTATTTAAACATGGCTGTGATGTCTCCATTCCCATCTCCAGGCTTAACGTATTCAGTTCCCTAAACTGCTCCCCATAAAGCAGGGGTCCCCAAACTAAGGCCCCGGGGCCGGATGCGGCCCTCCAAGGTCATTTACCTGGCCCCCGCCCTCAATTTTATAATATAATATATTGTATATACATATAATATTAATAATATTATAATGTAATACAATATAACACTAATAATAATACCATATAATAATATTAATTATATATTCTATATTACATATAATATTACTAATAATATCACAGTATAGTGGTATCTATAAATATAAAAGAGTGATGGAATCCCGGCGACCAACAAAACAACAAAACAAAACACCCCACAACCTCGAAAATTGACAACATGACCCCTCATTCACGCCTCTAGGTTGATACAACAAAAAGAAAAGAAAAATAAAGTCCTAATTAGAGGGAGAAGAATAATTGTTTTTATCCAATTGCTGCCAGTTAGAAGGCTAAGCTCCGCCCACTTGGTCTCCTAGCAAGCCAATCAGCCCAGGGGACAGGCAGAGTTAGGTCTCACTTAGGCCTCTTCCACACTGCCTATAAAATACAGATTATCAGATTTGAACTGGATTATATGACAGTGTAGACTCAAGGCCTTTCCACACAGCTATATAACCCATTTATAATCTCATATTATCTGCTTTATGAGCACCAACCCCCAAAGTCAGACACGACTGAACTTAATGTTAGGAGAAAACCTTTACCCTTTACCTTAACTACCACCAATTCCTCAATACTTTTATTTCCCATACCACCAGACTTTGCCACAGCAACGCGTGGCTGGGCACAGCTAGTATTTCAATATAGTAATATATAATGCTAATATTGTGCTATGCTAATAATATAATATATTGTATGTACATATAATTTGTAAGCCAATCTGAGTCCCCTTTGGGGTGAGAAGGGTGTGATACAAATGTAGTAAATAAATGCAGTAAATAAATAAATAATAAATACATTTTAGACTTAGGCTCGTCCAAAGTCTGAAATGACTTGAAGGCACACAACAACAACAACAACAACAATCCTAATTAACTTGACTATCTCATTGGCCAGAAGCAGGACCACACTTCCCATTGAAATCCTGATAAATGTATGTTGGTTAAAATTGTTTTTATTTTTAAATATTGTATTGTTCTTTCATTGTTGTTGTTGTTGTTGTTTTTGCACTACAAAAAGACATGTGCAGTGTGCATCGGAATTTGTATTTTTTTTCAAATGATAATCCGGCCCCTCAACAGTCTGAAGGATTGTGGACCGGCCCTTGGCCTAAAAAGTTTGGGGACCCCTGCCATAAAGCATGGTTTCCAGACCTTTTGCCCTCTTTGATGATGATATTTAATTTTATCCTGCCTTTCCACCAATTTGGGACTCTGCTGTGTGCCATCAAGGTGTTTCTGATTTATAGTGGTTTCTTGGACTGACTTACCTGAGATCACAGGGTTCCCAAATTCTGGTCCTCCAGCAGTTTTGGACTTCTACTCCCAGAAGCCCCAGCCAGCACGGCCAACAGGAATTCTGGGAGAGAAAATTTGAAACATCTGGAAGACCCAAGTGAGTTTTCACAGTTGAGATGACAATCGAACCCAGAGATATAGTCCAATGGTCAAACTATTTCACCATTCTGGCTCTTACAACAATGTAAAAGAGGATGTTTATTTACAAAATTGAAAATACTATTAAAAATAAAAAATAAAAACAGAACTGTATTGATTCATCTTATAGTACTATAAAGGAAGGTCTCAAGATGTGGCTTCCTTTTTCTAGTCTTCAGACTATCTTTTTTAGTCTGGGGCCAAGAGTGATGGCCTGAAACGTTTGTGTATGTATAGTTTCCTTGTCTGTTCAATTTGGCGTTTTTAATTTGGATATGAGCTCTGTACAGGGAGGATGGATATTGAAGATATCATGCTTAATTTTATCTCCAGGGGCTGGCCCACATAAAATTCAACAAGGATGCATATACACCAGGCATGGGCAAACTTTGGCCCTCCAGGTGTTTTGGACTTCAACTCCCACAGGAATTGTGGGAGTTGAAATCCAAAACACACGGAGGGCTGAAGTTTGCCCATGCTTGATATACACTGTAGGATTAATGCTGTTCGACCCTATATTAATTGCTTTGGCTCAGTTGTTTGGAATAATTATTGTAGTATATGTAAAAGTGAAAGACCACCTCAAACCCACCATAATAAAACATCTGTATTGTGCTGCCATTATGCCTCATCCTTGTAAATGGGGATGATGGGGAGAGCACAGAGAAATGCTATGGAAACACAGGTGGTTTATGAGTGTAAGAAATCTGGATTGAGTTGACAAATTACATAAAGGAGGTGAATGCGTAGTAAAAGCTTTGGCTAGAAGCACCAGTTATCTCTACTTGGAGAGGAGTGAGCCTGTTCAGATTTGGTATGCAAACTGATTATTATGGTATTTTAAAGATCAGCAATGATGATAAAACATTGTTATCTTGTTCACACAAATGTAAGTGGAGAGAAATCTGTGATAATTTTAAAACAACTTGTCAATAAGGACAAAAACACTCATTTGGTTCAGATCTTGAAACTAACCTTGTGATATGCTCACATGTTTGGACAACTAAAAGAATATAACATTTATTTATTTACCATATTTGTACCCCGCCCTTCTCAACCCCAGGGGGAATTTAGGGCAGCTTCACATATCGGCCGAATATGTAAAAAGCAGGCAATTGGCAAAAACACATTAAAACAAAAAATTAAAACAATTAAAAACAGTTTGCAGCCATTATTAAAATCACATAAAAACATTGGTCGCTCGATTAGCATAGATGAATGGGAATACCTCTGGAAAGTAAAAATAAAAATTTTCAGAAGCTATTCCCTTCTAGAAAATTTCTACAAAATGTTTTATCAAGCTTATATGGCACCTGTTAAATTAGCCAAAATACAGCCACAATTAAAAAAACACTTGCTGGAAATGTAAACAAGCAACAGGATCATTTTTCCACATGTGGTGGACTTGTAAGAAGGCAAAAAACTTTTGGATTAAGATTCATAAAACCACTGAAAAAATACTAAAGCTAAAAATACCCATGTACCCAGAAATATTCCTACTAGGAATAACAGACACATCACTGCTGAAGCCACATGATAAACTCTTCACTTTGATGACAACGGCTGCGAGAATAGTCTATGCACGAGCCTGGAAATTGGAGGAAACACCAGAAATGGAGGAATGGATCGTGAAAGTGACGGAGGTGGCTGAGATGGACATTCTGACAGGGTATCTCCAGTCCAAAGACCCTTCCGAGTTTAGGAAAGTCTGGGAGCCCTTCAAAAGGTTTTTAGAAGGAAAGACCATTTCAACGTGGGGGTTTCAAATTTGACTATTATAAATTTTAATTTTCACCACTCGTTTAACTTCCTTCTGTTAAAAAAAAAGGTCATGATGAAGAAGAAAAAAAAGAACTACAGTTCACAATTGCTGGTGGCTTGTGAACAGGTTGTGAAACTGAGCTTTTTGCTTTTGCTTTTTGGTGTATTTCTTTGCAAAGTGCTTTGCATTTTTATATCGCCATTTGTTCAGATTTTTTTTCTTTTTTATATAAATATGGACATTTTAGCTCTGTTTTTGGTTTTTGGTTTTCTCTCTCTCCCTTTTTGATCCTTTTTAAATCTCAGTTTTCCCATTTTCTATACAATCAAATGTTCTCACTCTTTCAATGTTAATTTACTCTATCTTATAAGGTAAAACTTCAATAAAAAATATATATTAAAAGCAAAAAAAAAAATCACATCATCCAATGTCGAAGTCAAGGGCCATTCCAACTTATCATTTCACATATTTAAGGGTCTTCTTGTAGGATATACTAGGCAAATGAGCCTCATTTTAGGACAGATATTGAGCACAAACAATAGATCAAACCCACAAATAATAGATCAAAAATCATTTGGATTTTGATTTCAGTTTTAAAGAAACTGAGGATAACAGCTCATAAGAAAATCAATTCAGATGGATAGATAGGATATGACATAACTGAACAGAAATTCATACTAAATAAAATGTTTGCATTCCCCTTCACATCTTTTTTATTCACTCCCGTAAATTGAGTAAATATATATATGATAACCTGTATTAAATTTGCTATTAGTCCAAAAGTCTGAAAGTCATTGATCTACTGATCATCATACAAATGAATGAAGCGTACACACAGACCTTGTGACTCACACAGACATTTTAAACTTTGAACTGAAGTCTACATCACTAGGTAGTAGACTTCACTTCAAATAATAGTTCAGCAATATCACTTAATAATGTTGACTTTATTCTGTGAAAGCTTCTTTTGTCTAACATCCTGATCTCACATAATGCTACATGTAATTCCCTTTGATATTAGTATATGCATACATGTCGAGTGATGCAAGATTGGCATGCAAATGTTGTAGTTATCTCTTCATGACTAAAACTAAAACTCATTTCTGAAAAAAAGTAAAATGAATACTACTTTTCAAGCACGTGTGGCAACTTGTTGTGGGTTGTAATGGCAATACTGGAAAAGATGAAAAGAACACGTTTTATTGAATATATTAAGTTTTCCCATAAAAAACCGCTAACAAGGAAGGGGTGACTTCACATAACATTAGTTTCAAAAATTGCTTAAAATAGTAGCATTCATCAGAATATGGTTTTCCTTCCCATCACTAAGAATTACTGCATATATGGTTACATTTAAATTTCCAGAGCAACCTTCTAATTTAAGTGAATTTTGAGACCTGCACTTTTCATTTTAAAGTTTCTAGCACTTAAAAGTTTTTGGTAACTACATGTTAAAACTTATGAAACACACTGATATGTAGATAGTATCTTTGCATAATGGAGCTTCTATATAACAATTCATTTATTCCTTGCACTTTTCTCCAAACCAGTAGTTCTCAACCTTTGGGTCCCCAGGTGTTTTGGCCTACAACTCCCAGAAATCCCAGTTAGTTTACCAGCTGTTAGGATTTCTGGGAGTTGAAGGCCAAAACATCTGGGGACCCACAGGTTGAGAACCACTGATCTAAACAGAAACATGTACAGTTTAACATTGTAGCTGAAGTTTTTTAGTCATCCCTCATCACAATTATCAATCCACTTTAAATCATGTGGCTGCCTTCTGCAGAATTCTGAGGTTTGTATTTAGTGAGGTCCAGGACCTTTCTGGCTGAGCAGTTTAAATGCCCCTCCCTAAACTTCAAATCCCAGAATTCTGCAGGAGGTAGCCATGGGATTTAAAATGGATAGATACTCTAGTGATAAAAGATGAGTTTGGTCCAGGTGCATAAGAAAAGGGTATGGAATAAGGGGGCATACAATAATGATGATGGTGGTGATGATGATGATGATAATAATTAGAACCAATGCCATCAAAGCCAAAATTGAAAAGTCGACAACAGATCCCAAATGTAGACTCTGCAAAGAAGCAGATGAAACAATAGATCACATCCTCAGCTGCTGCAAGAAGATCGCACAGACAGATTACAAGCAGAGGCAACACCGTTGCTCCGACGATTAATTGGAACTTGTGCCACAAATACCATCTGCCTGCGACAAGGAAGTGGTGGGATCATAAGACAGAAAAAGTTACAGAGAATGAACATGTCAAGTTACTCTGGGACTTCCGAATTCAGACAGACAGAGTTTTGGAGCACAATACTCCTGACCTCATGATCGTGTTAAAAAGCAAAGTATGGATTGTCGATGTAGCAATCCCAGGTGACAGCAGGAGTGAGGAGAAACAACTGGAAAAGCTGACAAGATATGAGGATTTAAAGATCGAATTACAAAGACTCTGGCACAAGCCAGTCATGGTGGTCCCAGTGGTGATCGGCACACTGGGTGCAGTGCCTAAAGACCTTGGCCTACACTTAAACACAATAGGTGCTGACAAAATTACCACCTGCCTGCTGCAGACGGCCATCTTACTGGGATGTGCATGCATTATTCGCTGATACATCACACAGTCCTAGACACTTGGGAAGTGTCTGACATGTGATCCAGTACAACAGCCAGCAGAGTGTCTGCTGTGGACTCAACTTGTTGTGTTTTAAGTAATAATAATAACAATAACAATAATAAACAGAATTTACTTAAACAGATAAGAAATCGTAATAGAATTATAAGCATAATATGTTTCAAGCAGGAAAAGTTCAAAACTAGATGGGAAGCATTTTATTTTAGATTACCTATTATGTAAAAAGTTAACATGCTCAATGAGTTTATGTATAAGCTGTATTAAGACATCAGTAGTTGTTTTTAATGGTTAATTGTATATTCTGATTTAATAATTTTAAAAAAATAAAAGGGAAAAAAAGATACTCTAGTGAGGTGTTAGTGCTGAAATTCTGCACCAATAATGAAGGAATTAGGTTTCTGGGATTTTGGTAAAAATATTATTGGGTTATATACTTCATTTTGTTTCACTTCATTTATGCAAGAACATAATCACTGTTTTGTTGATAGAATTCTAATCATGTCTGACAAAAGTGAACTGAAGGCGGAGTTGGAGCGTAAGAAACAACGTTTGGCTCAAATTAGAGAGGAGAAAAAAAGAAAGGAGGAGGAAAGAAAGAAAAAGGAGGTAAGAATTCAAATTACATCTCCAGAAATTTATTCACTAGAGGTTCTATAAAATCTGATAGCATTTTAATGTAATTGAAGAGTTGAAAAAGATAAATAATTTCATTCAGTTTCATAGAGTTAATTTGATGTGATCACCTTGTGAAAAAGTGAGGAATTGTCCCCAACCTTTCAATTTCTGACTTCTGAGTCTGGACTCTATGTATTGATTGTGTTTCTTTGTTTAAAATGGAGATTGTTAATGCTAGAAATCAGTGTCTTGCATCTATGTTAGAACTAGGGCTTTGTACATTATTGAATTATAATGGATTGAAAAGGTATTGAAGAATTAGAAACTATTCAAATTTGTTCTAGGAAACACCTAATCTTCCAAAGAATCTCATTTAGAATTAATAAGGTGGGAAAGCAATGTGGTTAGTAGTTAAAGTTTTGGGCTTGGATGATCTCTGAAGTCCTCCAAGGAGGATTTCACTACCATTTTTTGAGCAGATTCACTCTTGTGAGACTACCTGTAAAGAGAAAGTGCCACACTTCCTGTGAAGAAAGTTGTAATATAGATGAAATTGTTGTTTTAACTATGCATTGTTGTTTTAACTACTTTTTGATCTTAATGCCCTAAAGTAACTGGGTGAATATATTAGAGATAAAATTAAAACTGTACACCAAATTAATCTCAGACCTTTCTTAACTCGGGAGGAAGAGAAGGAATCATGTATTCTCTGGGTGTTGCTGGAGTGCAACTTATGATATTTCTTATCTGTGGCTGTGTTTGCTAGGCCTGGTGGGAGTAATAATTCAACAACATCCTAGGGAAGTGACATGATTCCCAACCCTGCTTTTATTATATATGTTGGATTTTCATAATCAACTGTTTAAATCTTTCCTTATTTCAGTATAGTGTTTAAGGCTTGCTGACGAGTTAGTTCTTTTCAATGTAATATCTGTCTTAGCTTGTGCTGTGTATTTGGTAGGTCTCACAAAGCAACATATGACTGAAAACACAAAGTATGTTGATGACAAATATGTCTGTCAGCATGACACATTATCTGTGATTTTAAAAAATAGTTGACTGTTTGCTTTCTGGCATTCCAGTTTGATGTAACTAAAATTTCCATCAACTCTTGATACTAGAAAGGTAATACTTGAAATCCTGAAGTGCTTGCTAATGTTTATTTCCTTAATGGAGATTTTGTAGCAATATTCAAATGGAAATCCATAGGTGGTGCATCTTCCAATGGGAGGAAATCATTTTTGGTGTTGAGTGAAGAGAGGTTAATTTGTGTATAGAGGTGGGCTGAAATGTGATGGCACTATATTGAATAAAGACAGTAAATAACTATTTCATTGAATTAATTGAATTGTTCACTCATATTTTGTGATGTTTTTCTCATGCAGGTTTTGGCTAGGCTGCATCTACACTGTAGAATGAATGCATTTCGACACCACTTTAACTGCCAAGCCTCAATGCTATGGAACTATGGGAGTCATGGTTTTCCAAAACGGTTAGCCTTCTCTGCCAAAGAGTGATGGTGCTTAATCAAACTACAGCTCCCATGAGTCCATAGCATTGAGCCATGGCAGTTAAATTGATGTCAAACTGCACTCATTCTATAGTGTAGATGCAGCCTTAATCTACCCACATATCTTTGCTAAAGTCAAACCAGCATATGCAGATCATTGCCTTTGGCAGCTGTCATCTCTTTTTAGATGCATGCTGTCAGTTATTCAGGTAGCATAAAGTACTAATGGAAATTTGCTTGACGCATATCTCTCTGCTCCATGAAGTAGTCTAATACTCGGTACCCACTTTCTTTTTTCTGTTTTGAATCTTTCGCCATCCAATTTTGGATAATGATTTTGGTTTCTAGTTGTACCCAGGGAGTGCAGGGGTTTCATTATATACTTTTGTAATCCTTTCCCCTTACTAATCTCCCTGCCCCCCAAAATTAGGAAGTCTCAAATCTAGCTGTTCCCCATAGCTTTTCTTTCTTTCTTTCCTTTTGTTGAGTATTTATGTTGTGCTCATCAATTGGAAAAAACTGACAGTAAAAACTCACAGAACAATATAAGCACACCAGGTTTGTTTTGTGAATTTCTGACACTAAGGCAAACTTATCATGGGCTTTTTTTTAGTAAGATTTGTTCAGAGCAGATTTGCCCTTGTCTTCTTCTGAGAGAATGTGACTTGTTTGGGTTCACCCAGTGGGTTTCCCTGATTGAGTGGGGATTCAAACCCTGGTCCCAAGAGACATAGTCTAATGCTAAAACCAATACACCATACTTGTTCTGTGTAAGCCAGTCTAAAAGGGCACACATTGAAAAAGTGTGTGTGTGGTGTAGGGGAAAAAAGGAAAGCAAGTAAATGCAGTCACTGATTGTCAGTATTTTAAGGTTCAGGTGGATAAAGGAATAGTTCGTGGCTTTCTATAAGAAGGTGAGATCACCTAAAAGAAATTGTCAGAATATTTTTCTTAAAAAGATCCCTCAAATTCTACCATACTGGATAAATTCTGATCAGTTTCTGTTACTCTCATTTTGGGTCAAAATACTGGAGTGTGTATAGGCCTTTCAATGCCAGGATGAGATAGGTTATTGTGGACCATTAAACAGTTTTGGTCAATTTGGTGATGAAATGTGCCCCATTGGTTCTGCTTAATCTTTCAGCACCTTTTGTTACCGTTGGCTATAATGTCTTTCTGGGGTTACTTTTTTGAGATGGGACATCAAGACAGTGTTCTACAGTGGCTCTTTTCCTTTCTGTAATGGCAAGTACAGATGATGGGTTCCTGCTCAACTCCTTGGTCATTGGCCTATGGATCTAGTTCTTCAGGATTCTGTTAGGTTTATGTATATTTTATTTTATTTATTTACAACATTTTTACCCCGCCTTTCTCTCCCGAGGGGACTCAAGGCGGCTTACAACACCCAGCAAGATTCAGTGCCAAACAAATCAGTAAAAATTAACAACACATTTAAAACCATTAACAATAATCAATAAGAATACATTATACAAGCATGAAAAGGCATTAAAACATATAAATTACTTAATCCCATTCTTCCAAGAGCCTTGTACATAGACCTTAATTCAGACCGTGTCAATATATTGCTTACTCATTAAATGCTTGCACACAAAGCCATGTCTCTACATTCTTCCTGAAGCATATACATAAAACACTGAGAGAAATTGGCTGAGGTTTGGTAGTCCAGTGCCACTGTATGTCAAAGATACACAACTATTTCCTATTCCCAACTACATCCAAGAAATATGTTTATTTTTTCTCAGTAACTGGCTAAATGAGAGAAACAAATTGAATGTTAATCCTAACAAGGTGTTCTTGGTCAGTTGAAAGGCTGATCAAGGAATAGGGATTGCCTATGCTGGCTGTGGTTACACACTTCCTGAGATTAGATGCACTTGTTTTAGTGGTGCCTAGGAGTGCATTTGCACAGTTAAAGCTTGTGTGCTAACTGCCCTTCTTTGACCTGTCACGTTGATATATGCTCTGGTTATATCCCATTTGGATTAATGAAACCTCCACTATGTGAGGCTGCTTGCATTTGAAGAATGTTCAGAAACTTCAGCGAGTCTAAAGACTCGACAACTGGATTGTTCACTAAGCAAATTACGAGAGGCGTAGTTATAACTCCCTTGTTGGAACAGTTTTTCTGGTCTATTTCTTGGCACAATTCAAAGTGCTAGTTATGACTTATAAGGCCCTGATAAGACTTGAGTCCAGTCTGTCTGTAGTACTGTATTTTCCCATATGATCTGGCATGGGTCCTGAGGCTATTTAGCTCATAGTCTAGACACTCTCACAAGGATGTATCATGGAAACAACAAAAAAGGACCTTTTTGGTGGCTACCTCTAACTGTAAATCCCTCCCTAGGGACATCAGATTGGTTTCTTTCTTGCTGTCCTTCTCTTAGCAGATGAAGCTTTCCATTCCAATAGACTTTTGAAAGCCCTTGAAAACAAGGGTTTAGTGGTTGTATTTCTTACCCATCTCATCCTATAGATTGAAACAGGGAATAACAGATTAAAATACTGCACAGTTAAAAACACCAATTGAAACCCATAATCGGTTAAATGGCATAACGTCTATTTTAAAAGAATACACATTAAAAACTAGTTCATAATTTTAAAACTATCTGGACAGACCTGCCAGAAGAGTTTGGTCTTTAATGTGTTTGCGTGTTGTTTTTATGCTGGATAGAATATCACCTATTTAAAATGTATATATGTAATGTTCAAGTATTTTAACTATTTTGTATGTTTTCATCTTTGCTTTCTATTTGTACTAATTTAATTGCTATTGCAATCTGTCTGGACACCCAATTTGCAATAAAATGATTGGATGCATATCAGTAGAAAAGTAATAGTAGTAGTATTAGATTTTAATGCATCCAGCCACTATCACGCTTCTTTTCATGACCAACTGAAATATGGAATAGTTAAAAGAAAGGAACAAAAATTGCTGGCATTTCAGTGAAACTGGTAGGAGTGACTCTGCTTCAAGTCTTTTAGTC
The DNA here is from genome assembly GCF_035594765.1 of Anolis carolinensis. NCBI lineage: Eukaryota > Metazoa > Chordata > Lepidosauria > Squamata > Anolidae > Anolis > Anolis carolinensis. Next base: position 210,773,319 of record NC_085841.1, on the reverse strand, counting down.
TTTTACTTTCTGATGCAACAATTCCTAGAAGGTAAGGCCTGATGAAGGTGGCTTCTGGCCAGTAATGGTCCTGATTTCTCTCCCTCAGCTCCTTGTATGCTTTAATTGTCCTTTTCAGAATATTTTCCATATCTGTAATGCTCTTTCTAAAGAGCTGCTGCCAGAATTGTACATGAAATTAGTTTCAGATTGCCATTTTGTTTCGGACCTCTTTCCTAATAGTCCCTAGCATGAATTTAATGGATTGTGGTCATGGTTTCCAGTTGGTTCAACACCACATGTCATATTGCATCATACATTTGGTAAAGTGGAATATAGTCCAGGAGAGCCCAGTCAATATAAGACATTTGTACATGATTGCTTTGAAATTTACATTTTAAGGATTTAGATGCATACAAGTCTACTTTTAAGATCCTTTAGAGGTTGAAAAGTGGTTGATAATTAATTATGCCAAAGCAAACAAATGAGTATATTTTCTAGAATAAGTAGTACCACTGTATTAAATAATAAAATCTAACATAAAAGAATTTTCAGTCTTTCAAGTAAAATTATACAAGAATTTGCCTGTGATGCTTACTTACTCTCAATCTTATTTTGTTGTATATTGTTGTGCAAATTTGTTTTATTACTTGATATGTGATTATTTTCTATGTATATTTATTGTTTTCATTTGTTTTGCTGTAAGCTGCCCCGAGTCCCTCCAGAGAGAGGGTCAAGGTATAAATAAAGCTTATTATCAGTGGTCTGAAAATGAGAGAAGTAAGACTCAAACCTTTAAGAGTTTTATATAATTCATATATTATGCTTGATTGGTTCTTTTTTTAAGAGCCTGTTACAAAAGTGCAATGTAAGCAGCAAGCTAGAAATGACTGTTACGAAAAACTAGCCTGCCTTGGAAACAGTTGCAACTGACATACAGTAGAGTCACTAATCCAAGCCTCGCTTATCCAAGCCTCTGGTTAATCCAAGCCATTTTTCTAGTCAATGTTTTCAATACATCATGGTATTTTGGTGCTAAATTCGTAAATACAGTAATTACAACATAACATTACTGCGTATTGAACTACCTTTTCTGTCAAATTTGTTGTATAACATGAAGTTTTGGTGCTTAATTTGTAAAATCATAACCTAATTTGATGTTTAATAGGCTTTTCCTTAATCCCTCCTTATTATCCAAGATATTCGCTTATCCAAGCTTTTGCTGGCCTGTTTAGCTTGGATAAGTGAGACTCTACTGTATTCACCATAGTTGTACAAGTGCATAATTTGACATCTTACAATTCAGTAACAGTGGGGGATCCAGGAGCTCTACCATACTATGAACCCGATCTTTTAAGGGGAATGCAATCCCATGAAAACAATTGGGTTATCCTGTCAAATACAATAATTTTCATTTGTCGTCCACTAAATGAGTGGAAAATTCTGAGCAACATTGGTACACAAAAACAGTAATGCAAAATCCTGTCTTTTATAATTGGTTAGATTCTTGGATCAGCACTGAGGTCAGAGAGGAAAACACAAGAGCTTTTTTTCTCCTCTATGCTTGGCATAGACACTAAGATTGCTTTTTGTCTTAGGCTTACTTCTATGGAAATTAGCTGCTCATTGCTCCCAATGACTTTATCCTCGCTCAGCCCAGAGACCAAGCATTTGCACAATTCTTTCTCCTTTTTCTGTCTTCCTTGATCTTTGCCACTTATTCCATACAAGGCTTTAATGAGTCTTGACAATAGGGTTTGTGCCCTGCACATCCTTTTACAATGATATATAGATGTATTTTCATCTTCACTGTATCATTGATTCTATAAAATAAAGTAATAGTTTTAAATACCTTGTCCTTGCACATGAAATTAGTGGAATATTTAAAGTTTACTTAACCACATACTTTTTTTCATTTAAAAAACATTTAGACTGATCAAAAGAAAGAATCTCTTCCTGCACAAGATGAGTCTGACCTTGAAAAAAAAAGACGAGAAGCTGAAGCCTTACTTCAAAGCATGGGGTTAACACCAGATGCTCCTATGGGTAAGTATCATTATGATGTAAATTTGTGTAACTGTCTCTCCCACCACAAAATGTGGCATTAATATTAACATGAGAGTTCAATGATTCATTCATGCATGCATCTGTTGAGTGTTCGTTATTGCAATACTTCATCCTATGAACTTCTCAAATCTTGACTATACTACAGATAGAATCAGTAGAGATCAGTATATCAGATTATCTTTTATTATTGTAACATTCAGTTGATCAGTTTTAAGACTTTCCATTTAGAAAACAAAACTCCTAAAATATCAATTAAAGTGAAGAGACTTAAAATTGCTTTCCTTAGATTACTGCATTGGTACTTTCTGGCACAGTATTTTAAGTATGATGTCTAGGATTCCATAGGAAGAAGCCATATCAATTAAAGTGGGATCAGAGTGTTGCAACTGTGTAATGTGGGTATAATGTTAATTAATTATGCTCAACCAAATAGCTTGATCTAGGATCTGCACTGTTATTTCATTTGAATTAATTGAAGATGCAGTTGGAGTTGAAACACCAACTTAAAATACCATCAGACTAAAAATACTGTATTTCCAACTATCTCTAATATCTTCTTATTTTAATAAATGACTGAATTCCTAAAAGCCAAGTTCTTCAATAGAACAAAAGCTAACATTTTCAAGTTTTTCTTAATCCTTGTAGACATATAAAGAGAGTGAAAACACTCCCACAAGGGGGCATTGCAGCATTGCAAGAAACTACATAGTGGCCTACATACTTAATACAATTTTTTGTTCTCTTGTACTATAGTGCAGCTTAGTTCAGTAGCTGATCCTCTTTACTGCAAGAGTGTAGCCAATGCAGCCCATTATTCTTTATATTTTCTTTAAAAAGTGCTGTATTTCTAAATATTGAAATAAAATTTGGTAATCACATTTCCCCAAAATATTAATATTAATAGCTTTTTAGTGTAGGAGCAGGTTTTTTTTAGCAAAGTAAAACTTTTGGTTGTATAAAAAGATGCTCATGAAAACTGAGTTTATTGACTAAGAAAAATCTGAAATTATTTTAGATCTAGTCTGATGCAAAACTATGATCTGAGTATTGTGTGGTGTCCCAGGTTTTCAGATAAGGTAAATTCTTTAAAAATTCTGTCTCCCTGCTGGGGTGCCTTGTTTCTGCCTGCCACACCCCAAAACAGTAGGTATTTGTGCTTTGCTAGAGATTGCTCCCAAAATTCCTCAGTTCAATGACTAGTTCGGGAAAATGAATTTGTGATTTTCTCATCTTCTACAAGAACACGAAAGATTGTCATGTTTGAATTTTGCTTCATAACTGTGCCATTCTGTGTATCTTTACTCAGAAGTAAGGCTCACTTTATTCAGTGAGGTTTCTTTAGGCGTTTAGGATAACTGTTCAAGACTGCAGCTTACATGTAATTGCAGTACCTCTTGAACATCTTTAATTAGATTTTATTACAATATACATTTTGTTCTCTGTTCAAGTAGTCCATGTACATGACAAAGGCCTTGGTGAGCACACTCTTCTCCCATGTTCATTCCAGCTTCAAACTGTGATCATATAGAATTGGTGCTGATAGTGAAATGAATAAATTTGCCTGGACACACATGGGATTAATGTGTTTATGGAGCTTTTATAATCAGAGCCATGTTCTTGTGATAGCTGAATATATAACAGAATAACTGATCTTGTATTTGTAAGTTAGAATTTTGTTACATGCAGGTAACTTAACTGTTTATAAAACAATATATACTTTAATATATACTAACTAGTATTTAGTAAATTTACATGCTAATCTTATTAATAAAGTTCTAACTCACCTAAAAAGAATGAATTCAGCTTTATTTTGATAACAGAATTCTAAACGTTTGCGAAAAATTAAATTGTAGACTTCTGAGGAGGGAGAATATAGATCATCCCAGTTCAAGCCATGGATAGACAATTACACTTCTTATACTTTTTAATGAAAACAATTTAGATGGAAATTAATAATATCTCGGTATTATTAATTTAAGTGGGCTTACTGTAGCCAAGACTAGTACTTAGATTTAGACCTTTTTTTCTTCCAATTAGGCGTGACTCTTTGCAATATTGGAAGATTTTTGACCATTTTAAGTTTTACCAACCAATAGATGGCAGTAGCCATCAGCTGAAATCACAACCAAGAACTTTATTCAGAATGAATTAAAAACATGCTTCTTAAAAAAATTATCAACTCATAAGTTGAGTCAGTATCCAGCTTTTCTTGTCACTACTCCTTTTTTTTACCTCAAAACGTGGAATAAAATTATGAAAACACCAGATTTACCAGTTCCTTTTTTAATAATTGCTATTTTCCTGAAAAAAATAAGCATTTGTTCATCTCCTTCTTTGAAAATATTGCTCATAATAACTTTTTTTTCTTTTTGGTGCAAATAATAGAGCTACTGATAATTGGTCACATTTTACTTAGGCATTTTGATTAGTTCTAGATTGGATCCAGAAAGTGTTTTTGCTAATTTCCCTTTTTTCCATTTTACTTCCCACATGTTTCTGGATTGTCCCACAAATCTCTGGAGAGGTTTTTCCAGAACAGTTGTGGGGAAAAGAGAAATTATCACTTGCTTTTCCCTCCTGAAATGGGATTTTTCGAAGTTCAAGTTCAGTTTAATGAGAACTGAATCCAATGTAATGATTTTTTTTAAAAAAAAAAATCAGATTGAAGAAAAATATTTTAGGAATGTTACACTATTAAAAATATTATTTCCCATAAAAGCAAAACAGCGTATTGAGAGATATGCATTTTTCATTAGAAAAGTAGTCGAGTAAAGGAAGACAAAAATAGATATTTGGCTTCAATTTGCCACTTCTTTTGTTCCCGTTCAATTTTACTAAAAGTCCTCTTATAAAATCCTGAAAATAATCTTCTGTCAAAGAAGAGGCTATAAAAGAAAAACTAGAATGAATAAAATGAGGTGTGGCTCATCATTTAGGAAGTAGTATAATTTTCAGGTGGTAAGGTTATTTTATGACCCTTGAACAATTACTGTAGTTTTGAAATACATCAAAACCACATTATTTGAGTTGGATTCAGACTTGCTTTTAAGTAAGTAGTCTTCTGCTAAGGGAATTAGTTGATGGATGGAGGTGATTTTGACATATTCTCTCTTTGTCCTTTAACATCAGTAGCCGTTTCTCTTGCTGTTCTCTGAATCAGCAAGTGAACTGTGATAGGAATCACCTCGTTTCTCTTTCTTCTCAAGAACAGGCTTCCACTCATGGGAACTCAGCATTCAGTCCATTATATATATTGATAACAGTACTTTCTTTTATCTCTGGGAAAACAGTCTGTATGTATAGAATTATGAAATTTTAATAAGATTTTCATTTCCTCAACATTTTCTGTAAATTATTCTTTTTAATGTAACCCCAAAATGCATTTAATGCTAAACATTGCATGAGTCTCTAGCATGATATGTTAACATTGTCTTTTCCCCTTTTTTTCTATTGTTCATTTTCATCCATTTTTGTTTTGTTTTGTTTTGTTTTTTTGCCATCATTTTTAATGCTTCCATGTTAAATTAATTTGGAAACATCCTAAGCTGTGCAACCTCTACGACTAGTAACAGCGGATACCTGTCTGTTTCACTATTTAGTCCCCCCTCCTATGTCTCCATCTTCGAAATCTGTGAGCACGCCAAGTGAAGCTGGAAGCCAGGATTCCGGTGATGGTGCTGTTGGTTCTAGGTATGACTTCTTAAATACTGTGGTAGTAATTAATTTGTGGTGTTAAGCATGTAGTACAGTCTTATAGCTTTTAAGCTATAGTACAAGCATTACATCTTAAATATAGTTTCATATTATCAAATACTCTGGTTCACTCCAATATTTTAAAGGGTCCAGCTGTAATCTCTATCTTTTTAGTAGGCAGTATTTAATGTGGGAGATTGCTGTATGATCCACACCTAGACATCCTTCATATCTAGACATTTCTCTCCAGTCTGGGGCTTCAGCCTAGAATTTACTTTGAACCCTGCTAAACTCCTAATTTAATGGTTTTAATTATTCATTTTTGAATAGTTCTAGGTTTAATTCTATTTTAATGTTTATAACCTGTAGATTTTAAATTGCATATTTTTTCTGCTGTTCACTGTTTAAGACTCTTTAAGATAAAAAGGGAATAATAATAATAATAATAATAATAATAATAATAATAATAATAATAATAAATGGAAGCATTGCATTATTGAAGGAGGACTTGATGGAAAAACGGGAAATGTTTCAGTATCCAATTCATAGTAATTAATGGTGTGCATAAACCAGTGAAGGGAAAAAGTCAGATACATTTTTGTTGTAAAGTCGGTTGATCATTCATACAGCTCACATATTGATGGTTGTCCAATGTTCATTATGGACTATCATTCACATTAATTCATTTTCATTTCATATCTGAAGAAAAATCACAAGTGACCATCAGATCTATATTTAATAATAATAATAATAATAATAATAATAATAATAAACAACTTTATTTTTATCCCACCCTTTCTCCCCAAGGGGACTCATTTTAGTGGATATTATGTCTTAAAATATCCTTGTATTTGCTTCAATATAAGGGCAGAACACAGTGTAGACTAAGGGGCACAGGCAGGCCCCCAGCACACTTTTTCAGCCTTGGAAAAAATTGCCAGCCAAATACGTCATTTTAAGGAATAGGTTGAAGCCACATTGAATTAGTGCAGGGAGAAAGGTGGACTATAAATAAATAAAACTTGGTATTTTGAAAAGTCAGTTTCGATTCATAGGATTGGCTTGTCTGTGTAAATGGAGCAAGGTCCTGTTTGTTGTTTATTCGTTCAGTTGCTTCCAGACCTTCCTGACCTCATGGACCAGCTCACGCTAGAGCTCCTTATCGGCCATGCCCCCCCATCGCTCCTTCAAGGTCAAGTAAGTCATTTCAAGGATACCATCCATCCATCTTGCCCTTGGTCGGCCCCTCTTCCTTTTTCCTTCCATTTTCTCCAGCACCTTTATCTTCTCCAAGATTTCCTGTCTTCTTATTATGTGGCCAGAGTACTTCATCTTTACCTCTAATATCCTTCCCTGCAGTGAGCAGTCAGGCATTATTTCCTGGAGTATGGACTGGTTTAATCTTCTTGCGGGCCAAGGCACTCTCAGAATTTTCCTCCAGCACCACAGTTCAAATGTGTCTATCTTCCTTCGCTCAGCCTTCCTTATGGTCCAGCTCTCGCATCCGTAGGTTACTATGGGGAATACCATTGCTTTAACTATGCTGACCTTTGTTGCCAGTGTGATATCTCTACTCTTCACTATTTTATCATAGAATCATAGAATCATAGAGTTGGAAGAGTCCTCATGGGCCATCCAGTCCAACCCCCTGCAAGAAGCAGGACAATCTCATTCAAAGCACCCCCGACAGATGGCCATCCAGCCTCTGCTTAAAAGCCTCCAAAGAGGGAGCCTCCACCACAGAGTTCCACTGCCGAACAGCTCTCACAGTCAGGAAGTTCTTTCTGATGTTCAGGTGGAATCTCCTTTCCTGTAGTTTGAAGCCATTGTTCCGCATCCTAGTCTCCAGGGCAGCAGAAAACAAGCTTGCTCCCTCCTCCCTATGACTTCCCCTCACATATTTGTATGTGGCTATCATGTCTCCTCTCAGCCTTCTCTTCTGCAGGCTAAACATACCCAGCTCTTTAAGCCACACCTCATAGGGTTTGTTCTCGAAACTGGTCATTGCTCTCCTCCCAAGAAGTAAACGTCTTCTGATTTCCTGGCTGCAGTCTGCATCTGCAGTAATCTTCGCACCTAGAAATATAAAGGTGCTTCCACTCCCTCTGCATTTTCTCCCTCTTTTTGCCAGTTATCAATCAGTCTGGTTGACATAATCTTGGGTTTTTTTTAATGTTTAACTGCAACCCAGCTTTTGCACATTCTTCTTTCACTTCGGTTAAAAACTCCTCAGCTCCTCCTCGCTTTCAGGCATCAAAGTGGTATCATCTGCATATCTAAGATTGTTCATGTTTCTTCCAGCAATTTTAACTTGATCCTTGGGTTCATCAAGCCCCACATGTCACATGATGTGTTCTGCATACAAGTTGAATAAGTAGGATGAGAGAATACAGCCCTGTCATACTCATTTCTCAATCTTGAACCAGTCTGTTCCATGGTCTGTTCTTACTGTTTCTACTTGGCCATTATATAGATTCCTCAGGAGACGGACAAGGTGACTTGATATCCCCATAATACCAAGAACCTACCAAGAACAATTTTTATGATCCACACAGTCAAAGCCTTTAGAATAGTCAATAAAACAGAAATAGATGTTTTTTCTGAAATTCCCTACCTTGCTCCACTATCCATCGGATATTGGCAATTTGGTCTCGCATTCCTCTGCCTTTTTAAAACCCAACTTGTACATCTGGCAACTCTCGCTCCATGTATTGCTGGGGTCTATCTTGCTGGATCTTGAGCATTACCTTACTGGCATTACCTTACTGGCATGTGAAATAAGTGCCACTGTAAGAACGTTTGAACATTCATTGGCATTTCCCTTTTTTGGTATGGGGGATATAAGTTGTTTTTTTCCAAGCTACATGACCAACCATCTGCTTACTTCGTTTGGAAGAAATTTTCCTGAACATGTATCTCTGAAGCCTATATACATCAGGACCAATATTAGACTCAGATAATTTCTGTTTGAGAGTTGTTGCTCCTTTTCATTTTGTTTAGTGCCATTGAATTGAGCTTTGTACTAGGGATTTTGTTATTACTATATGCTATTTGGACATTATATTTTCTCTGTGCATAGACTATCTTGTGCTTACTGTATATCCCTCACAAGTATTCTGGGGCATTGTTTAGTGGCACATGGCATGCATCACCTTAACAGCATAATCTTTCAATATTTTAAACAGTTCCGCTGGGATTCCGTCATCTCCTGGTACCTTGTTATTAGCAATGTTTCTTAAGGCCCATTCAACCTCGCTCCTCAGGATGTTTGGTTCTAATTCACTCACCACACCATCAAACTATTATTGATATTATTATTTTTCCTATACAGATCTCGACCTTCTCTTGATTTCTTCAGCTTCTGTTAGGTCCTTTGTTTTTGATCATGCCCGTTTTTGCCTGAAATTGACCTCGGATGTTTCTAATTTTCTGGAAGAGGTTTCTTGTCCTTCCTGTTCTATTGTCTTCTTCCACTTCTGTGCACTGCTTGTTTAAAAATAGTTCCTTATCTCTTCTGGCTAACCTCTGGAATTGTAAATTTAATTGAACATATCTCCCCCATCACTGTTTCCTTTTGCTTTCCTTCTTTCTCGGACTACTTCCAGTGTCTCAGCAGACAACCATCTTGCCTTCTTTGTTTTCTTTTTCTTTGGGATGTACTTTGTTGCCGCCTCCTGAACAATGTTGCAAACTTCTCTCCATAGTTCTTCTGAGACTCTATTTATTAATCTAGTCCCTTAAATCTATTTTTCACTTCCACTGCATATTCATTAGTAATTCTAGTGGTCTGTGTGTTTTCCTTGATGGCTGATTCTAAATTGTGCAATAAGAAGTTCGTGATCTGAACTACAGTCAGTTCCAGGTCTTGTTTTCACTGATTAGATGGATGTCCGCCACCTTTGGATCATCGTCCCTTAAGTTTTTTTCTGGTATTTAAACCCTATATCTTTCAAGACTTCATCCTTTAATGGAGGTGGACGGTTTTGGCAGATTGGGAAGCACATGTAGCTCAAATCTTTCAGATAAGAAAACTGTGCTGTGCTTAGAAGGCACTTTCAGGGTGCAGAGAGAGAACAGACTTAACTTCCTGTGTGAAGAATCAACCTGCCCTGGTTTGTGTCACTGAGGTGACTGAGGAGTGTGATGGAATCTCACATAGTGGGGTGGGCCAAGTGATAGTGCTGACAATTTATTTATTTATGACATTTCTACCCTGGAGGGAACTCAAGGCGGCGTTACACATAGGCAATGATTTGACGCCTTAAAAACAGTGTACAATTAAAATGAACATTTAATTAGAATAATAAAATTCATTGAAACAACTAGAAACATTTAAATCAATACAATCACAATTAATCACATAATCCACAAGCATAATCTGGGCCGTTCCTATAGTCATTGCACATTATTCCATATCTATCTATTGCACAAGTTCTCCAAAGGCTTGGTCACAAGGCAGGACCGAGAGCAGGGCTTTCCCAGATGATCTTAAACTCTGAAATGGTTCATAGAGGGACAAGAGCAGCTTCAGCCACACAGGTGATTGTGGAGAACCCTCCTCTCTCCCCTCCCCAAAAGCTTGTGCATATAGAATTCCTTCTTAGCTAAATAGGATGTGGGCTCCAGGGGGTTTGTGAAATGGGGAGGAGAAAGAAGCAAGTTCTCTAATTGCTCAGAATAATGGATGCCTTGAACACCAAGAGAAATGATGCAAAAGGGCATGCAAACTCATTAAAATGGAGCCCTCTGACACTCATAGGCAGGCCTAGTACCCAGAAGGAAAAAGAGCTTTCTAGAAAATGTCATGTTTTAAGATCTCAATCCTTTGCTCAGGAGGGAATGGGGAATTCTGTGAATGGGAGTGTTTTTGATGGTCTCTCCCCCTCAAAAAGTAAAAAGAAAGTCAGTACTTGTTTGTGCTTCTACATACCTGTTGTAGATGCAGAGTTTTCTATCTATATAGAAACTTCTGATAACAAAGAGGGGAGCTATCTCCAGAGGAAGGGGATTCCTGTTTCTGAACATGTATCTCCTGGATTTTTCAATTTTTATTACTTTCCTGTTCCTCATAAGGCAGGGAAGTCTCTAGGGTTGAATTCTAATAGTCAGATTTCTGGTGCTGGTTTGGGTGCCAGAAATTAGGGCTAAGGCTAAATGAGAGCATTCTGTGGTACCCTTTCTTGATGTATTTGCAAAAGTTATGGGAGGGAATAAGTTCATTCTGGGGTGGCACACAGTTCCAGCTGTTGTGAAGCACCTGTATTTATTGCTATCTGATAGTATGGAGAAATCAAAACTGCTTCTTATTGATGCTCATGTAGCTGAATTGTTGTCAGGAACATTATTCCCTAGAATTGGAAATGACACCCTTAAAAGTCCAGAGGATACGAGAGCGGGGATCTTTTTGTATAGGATTCATTAGACTTTAAATGTTGCAATCAGAGCTGCTTCAGTAATATCCTTTTTTGGAAGAGCAGCTATTTGTTAGTCTAAGGATTTGATTTCTCTAGTTTCCAAAGGAGAAACTAAGACCCCTTCTACATTGTCATATAAAAGTTATCTGCTTTTAACTGGATTATATGAGTCTATAATTCAGTTCCTAGCAGATAACCTGGATTTTATATGGCAGTGTAGATGGGGCCTTAGCTTCTGCATGGGCTCAATAAATTGGCTAAAGTATTTAGGGCTGATGGTAGTCTTTATTCAGTCTAATTTGCATCACAAGCTAAGGTGGTTGATGTCACTGCCAGCCATCAACTTTGGCTAAAAATTAGATTGCTGTTGCAGATAATAAGACCAAAGCTAATTTTACTGTCTATTAAGAGATCTAAATTATTTGGGAACCTTGTGGAATCTGATTGTGGTTTTGCATGTCCTAATGCAGAACTCTTGAGATTTGCAATTTCATTTTCATTTTCTGTTAGTTCAGCTTCTAGAGGCTCTGAATTAAGGACTCTTATCAGTCAAGGAGTTGTGTATTTTTCATAATGATTCAGTTATTCTTTGTTTGGAGCCTACTTTTTTCTCCATAGTGAATTCTTCTCAAGAGATTGTGCTGCTTTCTTTTTGCTTGGAGCACAAGACACCACAAGGGAAAGAGTGGCACAGATTGCATGTGATAGGGACTTGAAATTTTCTATCCAGACCAGAGTTTTCCAAACATTTTATACTGGTGACACACTTTCTAGACATGCATCATTTCATGACACAGTAATTCAGTTTTACTAGCAAAGAGATATTGACACATACGGAAACTATAATAACGAAATATATGTCGGCATAACATCTATATATAAATGTAATGTGTGTTTTTCCCATGGAGTAAACAACAAAATCACTGAACCAAATTACACCAAATTTGTCCACAAAACACATAGTCATCCAATCTATGTCTTTCAGTAAAAAAAAAACCCTAGAAAAATAAATTCCAAATTACAGAGGACGAGGAAAAGCCGTTCTCCCCTGGCTGTCAGCCAGAAGGGTAGGCCCTACCCCCTTTAGGCTCTGCCCCTTTGTGTCATAGCAACCCCCTCAGCCACAGTGGCACCCAGGGGACAAGCAGGGTTCACTTAGGCCTCTTCTACACTGCCTATAAAATACAGATTATCTGATTTGAACTGGATTATATGGCAGTTTAGACTCAAGGCCCTTCCACACAGCTATATAACCCAGAATGCCAAGACAGATAATTCACAGTATCTGCTTTGAAGTGGATTATCTTGAGTCCACACTGCCATTGTGGATTTTATGCAGCTGTGTAGAAGGGGCCTCATATAATCCAATTCAAAGTAAATAAAATATAATTATAAATATAATATATAAAATTACTGTGGCATAATAAAACAGAACAATAAAATCTCTTAAATCAGGACAGTAAATAAAGAGCAACACTCAGAAAACAGGGGAATTCCAGATAGGAAACAATCAGGGCCAGCTAATACCTCCCAATAAAGGATTCCCCCAGAGAAGAAACAGCCAGGCTTTGAAGCTAAAAGACCATTACATGCTAATCATTCTGGCTAATTGCAGCATTCATACTTGCATTCAACAGACAAAAAAAAGGAACAACCAGAAATATTGTATATTCAAAAGCTTTAGGAAATAACATATACTAACTACCACCAATTCCTCAATACTTTATTTTCCATACCACCACATTTCACCACAGTACTGTGTGGTCGGGCACAGCTAGTTACCTCATAAAATGTTTCATTTCTGTTTTTTAAAATTTCTGGTTTTTTTTAATTTGTGAGACGGTAATATATATTTCCAAGATATTTGTCATTTCTCAATACATTTGTGTGGCATACGTACATATTGCAGTTGATACACTAATATGTCATGACACACAGTTTGGAAAGATCTGGTCTAGACAGTACTGAGGGGTTTCATAAACCTGACTTTATGTCTCTATTCAAGAGTCAACTTAAGGGCCAACAGATACTTTTGTCTTGCTAGTTGCAACAGTTTATTGAGGTAGCTTAGACACATAGTTCCAAACTAGTTCCAGAGGGGCTTCATGCAAACTACACTCATAGCACTGTGGCATTGGGCACAACAGTGTGCTTGTTGAAGATTTGTAGAGCAGCCATTTGAGCTTCTCCGCCGTCTTTTGTCAGACACTACAGGACTGATCAGTTTGCTTCATCAGGTGCCTCAAGGAAGGCATAGTCCACAACAAGTTGTGCCTCTATATTGTGCCTGTCCTAGAGATGTGATGCTGGTATTGACAGGATCACCTTTCCACATTGCAAAAAATAGCCACTTTGAGTCTCCTTGAGACTCAAATACCATGCAAATACCATGAATGAATGAATCAGAGCAGAACATTGGTACTTATTGTGAAAGTTCCTTTTCTGACTTAGGAGGGAATCCTTCCCATCCTAGTTTTGGGTTTTCTTTGTTTGAGTCACTGATGTATATCTTTTTTTTTTTTTGTCTGGAGATCTTTCATTCCATTACTGGAAAAGTGGGACTGAGTCTCCTCCTTAGGTTGTTAAGTGACTTATCAATTCAGCATATATGTGAATGCTGCCTAGGAACATCACCACAGCCCTCTTCTGCAGCTAATGAAGACTTTCATAATTATGGGGGAATCAGGTGAAAGTTGAAGAAGAGAGTAAGGAAAGACATCTCTTTTTAGGAAGACTGGGGATTATTTGAAATCAAAGGTTAAATGTAAGCAAAGCTCAGGGATACTATAACTAAATCTAATGGATTGTCAGCATGGTAAAATCATAGAATCATAGAATAGTAGAGTTGGAAGAGACCTCATGGGCCATCCAGTCCAACCCCCCGCTAAGAAGCAGGAAATCGCATTCAAAGCACTCCCGATAGATGGCCATCCAGCCTCTGCTTATAAGCCTCCAAAGAAGGAGCCTCCACCACAGCCCGGGGGAGAGAGTTCCACTGTCGAACAGCTCTCACAGTGAGGAAGTTCTTCCTGATGTTCAGGAAGCCATAAGATGGCAAGAAGGCTTCTATTTTAAAATTGGGGCTCTATAATTACATTTTGACAAGCAAACAAGAAATTTGGCAGACATGTTGTTAAAGATATAAAAACTTGAACGAATTCATTTAAATAAAATAAAATACTAGGAAACACATTGGAAACATTAGATAACAAAGCAGTATTAAATTACAGCAAATTATTTTGTACTGAGCTTTTGTTTGTTTGTTTGTTGTGTGTTGCTTGGAATTAAAATGGGATTTGAGTTGAGAGAACAGGCCAGTGTGTTCACCATGTCTCACTTCGTCTTGGCAGCTTGTCTTTGAGGCTCTCAATTCTGAACTAGAGGGAGAGAGAGTGATACACTTCTTGTCTAACTGTTCACTTTATCTCAAGTGAAAATGTTGTTTAGTTCTGTGTGCGCACTGTGTCCATTTGACAGGTGTCTGTCCATCCGACAGGATTGTCAAATGCTTTAAAGGTTATCTCAAAGTCTACCATCTCCAAATGAACGTACTGAGGCCTTTTAGATTAGCCATAGAGGGTCCTGTTAACACTGACATTGTGACTAGCAAGTAAAAGGAAGATGGCATTTTGGTCACAATGAGAGTAGGAAATGGCCTGCAAGGAGGGTTCCACTAGGCTTCTTTTTCCCTGCTTTTAGAAGTATTTTAAAAACCTATTATATGGACACTGTGGAGGATATTATCCACACCTATCTTATAATACCCACAAACAGAGGTAGCAGTCATAGGTGGACAACTTGTTATGTTTAATGTTTTTCTTTTCTTTTTCTTTTTTAAAAAAACAGGTATTTAATTTTCATTTTGCAATTTTATTTTTAATATTACCTTTGTTATCACTTGGCAGTTGTTTGCCTTTTATAAATTAACATTTTACAGTTAGTGGTATAAAGGAAATATCCATGAAATGTAATAACAGTAATAATAGGTAACTTTAATAAATGTATAACAAAATTACATTGACAGCCTTTATTTAGCAGTGTCTCTGTAATTTATAGTTCCAGGCCTGTACAATTTCCTCACACATAAGGAAAATAATGTATAGGATTGTGTCAGTTTTCTTAAACATTATAAACCATGATGGCAAAGTTCTTAAAAGTAGTTAATCATTTCATTATTTGCAACATACATACATATGTACATACTGTATATATACATAAATTGACCCCCTCATGAGTAGACTAAGGTATATTAAATGTTACAGGTTACAACAAAGCTTTTGTTTTGGTATTGTGTACTGGGTATCAACAGTTTGAAATCTTTTGTTAATTTATAAGGAGTTTGTTAAATAGACTTCCCAGAAAGTAATCCATTGTAATCATTTCTGGAGTGATCTTATTCATCTCCTCAATGACATTAGATTTCAGTTTCAGCAGCCCTTACCTTTGAGTAACTGATAATTCTGCTGTCTGTCTCACTATTTCTCATGACATTGACGGTGTTGAGTTGACTTTAAATTAAATGACATAAGCCCAAGGCAGTGCTTAACCCATAATTATAGCAGTGTCACATCTTGGAAACACTAGCAGCAGTATATCCCAGTGGAAAAGCACTTTTTTTTTGTACCCAAAGGTTTATTTGTTGACTCATTTCCTTTACCAATATGACAACTTCCTGAACATATTTCATGCTTGGGGCAAGATTACAATATGTTAGCAAATTAGATCAAATGACAGTGTGTAAAACTCTTCTCTGTTCTTTTAAGTTCATGTGCCACAAACCTTCCAGATGTTTTCTCTTCAGAATGACTGAATGCATTTCTAAATACTGGGGCTGTCGCCCAGTTAAAGAAATCTTAGATCTAAATCATATAACTTATTGATTAAATCTGCTTATGCATATTTTTATACATAAGGAAATACATGTGTTGTTTCAGACTTCATCTTAGAAAAAGCATTTCTTCCTATGTGACAGAAAGTGTGCTGTTTTCTGAGGCACAGGCTTAGTTTATGTATTAAAATTAAGTTTATTTTTTAAAATGTAGCCCATTTTATGAAGGTAGCACATTTAGCCAATTAAAACAGTTTAATAAATTACTCTAAATGGTTGATTGACTAAATATTGCAACCCAACTACTTGCCCTGAATTGTTTGTATTTTCACTGATATATTTATTGTATGTCTTGCTGTAGCACTGAATGTTCACCCAATTGTCACTAATTGATCTATCGGCATTTTTTGTTCTTGAAACTCTGATATGACTGTAGCTTAAAATAGCTTTAACATTTCATAGAATGTATTTGCTTCACTAATCTCTGGCCCTTTTTTGCTAATGCTGCATGGTTGTTCTTCAAACTTGTGTCAGGACGCTGCATTGGGATACTGATCCATCAGTTCTACAGCTCCACTCTGATTCTGATATGGGGTACAGCAGAGATTTTTTTATCTTCCATTTTGATGTAACAGTTGTTTTAATGTTTCTGTAACAAAATTGAATTTGCTTCCTAAAGCATCATAATATTTACATGGACTGCAATTTCAGCTGTTATTAAGGTGTCTACATTAAGTTATAATGATATATTTAGTTTAATCAACAGTTCCTACAATGAGTATTACATCCAAAAGGTCCTCTTTTTGCACATGAGTACACAATTGTATATTCACATTTTGGTACATGTGCACATTTAAAATATTACCTTATATCTAGCTTCTTAATGCATCTAATTTTCTAAAGATTTCTGGTTTACTAACTTACTAAATTATTTTTCTCACATTTTGAAAGTAACTTTTTTATTTTTTTGGTATTCGTAGCTCATCTGAAGCCATGAATGCCTGTAATGGTCTAGCATACTTTAAAAGGCTATTGGGCTAAATATGAGAGTTATACAAACAATTAGGGACAGCCCTATAAGAAACAAGGATGAAGAACTGAGGGTGGTGGGTTTGCTTTCACCTCACATTTTTGTGTATCTCAAGCACAGAGATTGAAGTGATCCCTAAGTACTACTTGATCTACCTACATACATTATAATATTCCACCAACAAATGAAAATGTATTATTATATCCTTACATTTGTTGGTGGAACTATTATAATGTATGTATGTATGTAGATCAAATAGTACTTGGGAATCACTTCAGTCTCTGCCAATATTTACTGCATTGTTCTTTTCTTAATTTCACTTAATTTCAGTGCAGTTACTCACATTCTTGCAAGCTAAATTTGAATTGTGTTGTATTACAGCCCCAGTTTGTGCTTTGGGTTGAATCAAAAGATGTCCCTTTACCAAAAGAAGGGCTTTTTCTGTAGGCAGGAGGAATTGAAATCCAGTGGAGTCTTCCTGCTGGAGAAAGGCCAAAGGAGCCATTTTTCACTGCTTCTTCCTCTTGTAGTGCTCAATGCTAATTCATACACTGTTGTGGAACACACTAAACCCTTCCAAAGAAAATGTATAGGGATGTCGAGGACTACTAGGAGGGAGATAGATTTTCTTTTCCTGTCAATTGTAGAATTATCCAATTTGTAGAGTTTTGTTTATGTAACTCTGAATTTGTCCCTAGCATCTAAATCAGTGGAGACCAACCCTGTGTCCTCCAAGTCTTTGGGAATTCAAGCCCTGGCCAGTTTGTCCAATGGTTAGGAATTCTGGGAGCTGAAGTCCAAAACACTTGGTGGACCAAAGGATGGACTCCACTGATCTAAATTCTTCAAAACTCAATAGTGTTTCTGCCAATTGAAAAGCAGGACTGATTTGGTTTCTTATATGCTAAATATGCAGTATGAACTAGTGTATACTTTACATAAAGTAGAATGGTGAATCAGATGTCTCTCACAAAAGTGTTTTGCTATTGCTTAGCCTCAGTATTTCGTGGTTGAATTTGAACACATCGTTTATAACTCTCTTCTCTTTTTTTAGACGTGGACCCATTAAACTTGCAATGTCCAAAATTACACAGGTTGACTTTCCTCCTCGAGAAATGGTTACATATACAAAGGAGACTCAAACACCAGTTATGGCTCAGCCAAAGGAAGGTGAATACCAATTTAGTTCCTATTTCTTTTTTTAAAAAAATTCTTCGTGAGAGGGTTGAGTTGATCTTATCTCAAAATTGTTATTTTGACAAATGTTTGCAAGATTATTCTTTTGCAGGTGACTTAGGATTTTATTAAAATGCTAGCATGTGTTAGGTTGTCTGTACATCACGATTTTTGAGAGTATTTCCTATTTGTAAAGTAAAAATACTTTCCTTCTAGAAAAAGACTTTTAGATTTTCTTTAACATAAGGTAAACTGAAGAATATTAGCCTAGAATACAGATTTATGAATGTGGCTGTTGAGAGCCATACACAGCGAATGCAGGATTTTTGGCAAGTTTTTGTGCAAGCATTTTTATTATCCTGTCATTTGGATAAACGTGAAAATTAACTGTGGCTATCTGGCAGGTGGAGGTCAGAAAGGCAGCTGCTCCATATGTTGTTTTTGTCCCTGTATGCTTGTAGCTTTGGCTTAAACCATGTGTTATGATAAGGAACAGACAAAAAGTTCATTTGCTGGTTTATTCTTAACCATATAAAGTAAAATGTGTGACATTCAGCTGTTTTAATTAATAAACTTTGTGGTGCCTTTCAGTTCAGAGAACCTCTATGGTGTTTGTAATAAAACAAAAGTTTGGAAAAGTTGAGAACTGATGACTCCAGCCTTAAAATAAGACCGTTTGGATAAATGAGATGTAGAGTTGTTGAAGACACTTTTACAGTTCTTTCCAAATAGCTTCCCAGCTATTGACATTTTCTTAGTCTTTGGGGAAATTTTGCTAGCAACTTTGCAATTCTCAATGGGAAGTTCATAAATCTAAGAGATGTTTGTTTTTTTCATTTATATCTCACCTTTTCCCAATTCTGGCACTCCTGGTAGCTTACAGAGTATTAATACTAATATAGACATTTCAGTAACTATTATACATTGTAAAATACTACACATTTTACATAAGTCTGTCCATCATTTTTAATGCAGTCAACATTACATATTTTCCGTGTTAGGGTTCTCCATATAAGCTCTTTGTATAAGTGCCTTCAAGTAGCTTATCAAATACTAGCTATGCCCGGCCACGTGTTGCTGTGGCGAAGTATGGTGGTATGGGAAATAAAGTATTGAGGAATTGGTGGTAGTTAAGGTAAAGGGTAAAGGTTTCCCCCTGACATTAAGTCCAGTCGTGTCTGACTCTGGGAGTTGGTGCTCATCTCCATTTGTAAGCCGAAGAGCTGGCGTTGTCCGTAGATGACTCCGTAGACTGCATGGAGCGCCATTACCTTCCCGCCGGAGCAGTACCTATTCATCTACTCACATTTGCATGTTTTTGAACTTTAGGGTTGGCAGAAGCTGGGGCGAACAGTGGGGGCTCTCTCCGCTCCCCCAATTCAAACCTGCGACCTTTCGGTCCAGAAGTTCAGCAGCTTAGCGCTTTAACACACTGCGCCATCAGGGGATATTATTTCCTAAAGGTTGTGAATATACAATATTTTTGATTTTTTTTGTGTTAGCTGGCCCTGATTGTTTCTTTTGTGGAATTTCCAATTTCCCTGCTTTCAGAGTGTTGGTCTTTATTTACTGTCCTGGTTTTAGAGATTATATTGTTCTGTATTATTCTATCACAGTAATTATTTCATATTAAAGTAGAATCTCACTTATCCAACATTTGCTTATCCAATGTTCTGGATTATCCAATGCAGTCTGCCTTTTAGTAATCAATGTTTTTGTAGTCAGTGTTTTAAATTCATTGTGATATTTTGGTGGTAAATTTGTAAATACAGTAATTACTACATAGCATTACTGCACATGGAACTACTTTTTCTGTGAAATTTGTTGTATAACATGTTTTGGTGCTTAATTTGTATAATGATTACCTAATTTGATGTTTAATCGGCTTTTCCTGAATCCCTTCTTATTATCCAACATATTCACGTATCCAACGTTCTGCTGGCCTGTTTATGTTGGATAAGTGAGACTCTACTGGATATTGATAATCTTATATTATCTGCTTAGAACTGGATTAAATGAGGCCCCTTCTTCACAGCTGTATAAAATGCACAATGAAGTGGATTATATGGCAGTGTGGAGTCAAGATAATCCAGTGCAAAGCAGATAATATAAGATTACTAGCTTGGGGACCCGGCGATGCCCGGGTCATTTGAGGATGGTATTATTTGTCTTTTAATGTTATGTATTCTGTTTGGAGTGGGTGAACTACAATTCCCAGAATCGTGTGGTGCAGTACTCTGTGGATGGGGTGAACTGCAATTTCCAGATTCCCGGGGCAATTGTCCTGAATTATCTATCAGTATTCACAGCAGGCAATATTCAGTCTGTGTGCCAAGTTCAGTCTGTGTGCCAAGTCTAGATTCGTCATTGGCTGGGTTCAGTGGTCTCTGGATGGAGGTGAACTACAACTCCCAAAATCAAGGCCCCTTCCCACAAATACCTGCAGTATGTTCAGTAGGTCATGAGGCTTCTCTGTGTGAAGTGTGCTCCTAGTGCATTGTCGGTGGGGGTCAGTGTTTATCTGGTTGCAGATGAACTATAATTCCCTTTTCCCCAAACTTGTCCAATATGTTGTATTGGTTATGCGGGCTCTGTGTACCAAGTGTGAACTATAAATCCTAGTACCTAACACTCCTGAACTTCCAGTCCAGTTCCCCTCCAAACCCACCAGTAGTCAAATCTGGGCATATCGGGTGTGAATGGGAAGTTTGGCCGAGAGCCATCAATATTTGGGTTCATAGCGTTCTGGGTGTAGGTGAACTACAACTCCTGTATATTCCCCAGTAGGAGTGACAGTGCTCTGACTTGATGCAGGGTGAACTACAACTTCCACCATGTGGAGTCAATCCCTAAACTCCTCCAGTAAGTTTAGTTGCAGCTCAGTTCTGTTCTGTTTGTTATGCAGAGATATTGGAAAGGAAAGGGCAGTGGGCGGGGCCATGCAAATTCCACAGCAATGGAGAACCCTGGGATGCCTTGCTGTGGTGAAAGAAAAAGCAAAATCTAGGATGAAATGGTCCCCAAACGAAAGCATTCCTTGGGTGGTGGGCTATAGTGTTTGGGAAGGACATTGGCAGGGGCTGGGCTCCATTTTCATGGCGCTCGCTGTAACGACAATGTCAGTGGAAAAGAGTGACTTGCTAGATTCACTCTGGGAATCTGGGAAGTATAGCCTGTTTGTGGAGGCCGGAGGCTGTCTGTGTGAGCAGATATCCGTGCCACATACACACATACGGGTTTTCGCTTTTATTATGGATTTAGATTTAGATTTAGATTAGATTAGATTTAGATAAATGGGTTATATAGCTGTGTGGAAGGGCCTTGAGTCTACACTGCCATATAATCCAGTGCAAATTAGATAATCTGTGGAAGAGGCCTAAGTGAGGCCTAACTCTGCCTGTCCCCTGGGCTGAGTAGGTTGCTAGGAGACCAAGTGGGTGGAGCTTAGCCTTCTAACTGGCAGCAATTGGATAAAAACAATTATTCCTTTCCCTCTAATTAGGACTTTATTTTTCTTTTCTTTTTGTTGTATCAACCTAGAGGCATGGATGATGGGTTGTGTTGTCAAATTTCAAGGTTGGGGGCCTGTAGTTTTGTTGTTTGTTGCTCGCCGGGATTCCATCACTCTTTTATATATATAATATATAGATAGATAGACAGACAGACAGATAGATAGATATGGTAACCCCATTAATTTTATAGTGCTTTTTAAGGCAAGGGATACTCTGGTTTTAGCAATTCTCCCTTCTGAAATACACATTTATCATCACTTATTCAAATGTATAGATCCTTCAAAACTCAAAATTGTTCACTGGTGTCATAAATCGTGTTTCTTGCACAATATTTTTTTTAAATAGCCACCTTAATTCTCTATATATCAGGAGAAAAGCAGGATAAAAATAAAGTAAATAAAACAAATAAATAAATATAAAATTGCCTTCAGGCTATGTGTATAAGCTATATGATGCATAAATGAATTTTATATTTAGACTTGGGTCCCATTTCCATTATGTATCTATATCTGAAAAACTTCAAAATCCAAGCATTTTAGATAAAGGATATCAAACCTGGAAGTCATTAGGCAGTATGCAAGTAATAACCAGAACTGACCCTATTTATTTTCCAGAATAAGAAGGTGCCTTTAGGGAATTTAGACCCTTGCATCATGCAATACAGAGCACATAATGCTGCTGTTGCTGTATTGCAGTGGTGTTTGTTTTTTTACTATGTATACTTTTAACTTGTAAGTAGTGTATAGTGTCAGTGTTTACTTAATAGTAGAACTGAATTTACCTGAGGTTATGTGATTCATATTCAGTAATTATAATATGCCTTAATTTATTGAGAAGATGCTAAGAAATATTTAAAATAAAATCCTAGTTCATGTTTCTTTACTGTTTCTGTTCTTAACTTTGCTTTTATTTAGAGGAATGAGATCATGTACAATCTGCCTGTTTATCAAGGCTTCCTGACAGCCTTTCTGTTTAATAGGGTGGGCTTAATTCTACGATAATAGTTTTCTGCTTCTTTTCACACATGAGCAGATCCATTTCGTGATATGCATCTACTGACTTGTGTATATAAATCTCAAGAATGTGTATTCATTTACTTATTAATTACCAAGTGAGGTCTGTCTCAACTAATGCACAGTCTGGAGTACAGAAGCTAGCCAAAGGTAAAGCGCTATTAACTTTTACACCATCGTGTAGTTTGATGCTTAAAAAATCTTGTTTAGCCATTGTAATTTCCACATCCTATTTGGAGCCCTTAAGTAGCATCGTTATTACATAAGGAGGCACAACAGTCTTTTAGACACCACCAAATAGATCTTAAACTTGAGAAATTGGATACAGTAAAGTTCTGTCTCTTTCTGGGATCTGAAAATGATTAGAAAGTCATGGAGGATGGGTTCGTTAGTGATCATCTCATACTCAGTGTTTCCAAATCTTTGGCTGTTGGATACCAGAAATGAGCAGCTGCAGAGAAATAGCCCCATAATTGCTCTGTTCGGTAGATATCTTCAACGATCCATTTCTGGACACTGTTGGAGACAGAATATTGGGTAGATGGGTATTGGTCTCGCCCAGTATGACAATAGTTATGTTCTTAACCACAGTCTGTCCATCTAATTCTCTTTGGAGTGCTCCCAAGAAAAATGACGTTTCTTGACTGAATTCTGTGTGTTAACAGAAAAACTTGTGCAGCTTCTTTCTCATCTTGCATTCTGTCATATGATGTAATGATCCAGAATGTGAGCAAACAGTCCAAAAGGAATGAGAAAATAAAGAGTAGTGTTTCCTTTAATTCTGTTATGTCTGGTTCAATTGGACCATTGTTTGGATTAGGTTTAAGAAATGGTATAACAGCATTGTTCACTGTATTGATCTCTTCCTGAGCATATCTTCTGGTATTTCCCTTAAACTGAATAGTACACAGAAATGTCCAGGTTAATGTAGACAGTAGTCTACATTCATGATGTGCATGTTGATGTGTATCTTTGGGGAATTCAAAGTGAATTCAGATTGCCTGCCAGATTCTGATGCATAAAGCTTGTAGTTGTCACCTTGCAGTGTTACTGATAGGTGTCACTGTCAGCTCTTTGATACACAGGACTCTTAAATGACAAAGGAAAGAAAGGGCAAATAATGCTGTTTAGGAACATCTTTAAGAAACAAATTTGTTGGGGATATGATTTATGCCACCATTATCAACAGTCATTGCCTTGAGATAATGCTGTGGTATTGTTAAATTTGTGTGTCTTACTTTTAAGAATTTAGCATGTGACCTTAGATATTTATTCGATAAAATAGTGCCTTGAAGAGTGCAGTATCTTCTGTAGCAGTATTATTTTTGAAAAATATGTTTCCTTTGTACCTGCCTAAAAATACAGATAGTAAATGTGATCTGATGACACTTCCCGCTTAACAAAAGCCACCCATTTTACAGATGATTTAACTTTGATTAACCTCCTCTGCAGCAACAGATTACACAGACAACGGGAACTTCACTCTGCAGGGTTATTGCTGGGTGCTAATTTACCGCCCTCCTTTTCTTTCCATCTCACCAAAATACATCACAACTTTGATGTTAAAGCAAAGTAAAAATTCACTGGTTCATTAAACTTAGACTTACTATTCATTGACAAGGGATTTAGCATTTAGAAGTAACTGCTACTTCTATGCATTCTTTAATGCTTGCCTTATAACCTTAGATCTTCTGCCAAGAAAAAAGCAGAGCTAACCACTTAACACATTGTAATGAATATTCATCAATAAAATGATTTGACATACAGCTCCACTTCTCTTTGTTATATTCTTATGTGTCCAATAACACTTTTATTGTTAGCTCCAAAAGTGTGAAATAAATAAAAACTTTGTTTATTATTGCTAAAAGTTTTTAATGCTGAATAATAAAAAGTTAATAGTAATAGTGAAGTCGGAAACAAGACTTTATGAAAAGATTATCCATAATCCCAAACTCTCATGGCAGTTCTTCTAGTAGTTGGTTAATATTCTATTCTGTTAAATTCATTTGGTTTTAATTAATACATTATGTATTACTATAGTAATGATATCTAGCATTTGAAATTACAGGAAACTTTGAAGATTAAAGGAGGAAAAGGGAATGGAAAGCATTAGTAATTCCCAAATAAAATGCTTTATTGGAGTTTGCACATGGGTGAGAATAAACAACCATGTGTAGCAATTTGGTTTTTAAAATTTGGAGTCCAACACATTTATGGCTTAATAAGAATGTCTCATATGCTGTATGGTGTTTTACTGAGTAACAAAGAGTGACAGATTCCCTCACTGTTACAATGCTTGCAGTCTTAAAAGCCAGGTAAGGTAGGTGAATTTATATATGTTTAATTTCAGCAGCAGACAAGAGCTAAATATACACCTGAAAGCTTCTTTGGAGAGAAGATTTGGAGAAAGATAGTGTTCCTTCATTGGAAACCTTTAAACAGAGGCTGGATGGCCATCTGTCAGGGGTACTTTGATTGTGCTTTTCCTACATGGCAGGGGGTTGGACTAAATGGCCCATGTGGTCTCTTCTGACTCTATGATTCTACTTATATCGGGGACATAGTTGAGGCATGATAGATACAAAAAAGAAAGAAAAGTGGGCGGGGGCACAATGAAATACTGAGGCAGAGTAGTGAGGGGGAGCAAGCCCATGGAGGGTTTTGAAAATAGGAATGAAGACCATATATTACTGATTGGAAATGGAAAGACAGAGTAGGGATTTAAGAACAGCTGTTATATGGTCTGAATAAAGGAGGTGAATGACTGGAACAAAAGATTTTTAGCTAAAATTGATTGGTCTTAAGTAAAGTAGAAGAAAACAAAGAACAGAAAGTTGTGGTAGCCAAGGCAGGAGTGGACAAGAACATGATCTAGACTTTGTCAAGGAGGAAAGAATTTCAAGAAAGATCTGTATTTTCAGAATAGTAGTTTGGTTTGCTAATGGACTGACTAGAGGAAGCAAAGAAGAAGAAAGAAGGGTTTTGAAATGTGCCTGTCTTTGTACCAGCGGTGCATCTTTTACTCTAGTAGAGATGAGAGAGGGTAAATCGTCTGATATCTCGTTGAGCACCAGAGATACTTGGAAAGAGCAAATTCTGCTTCCTTATGCCTTGGAGAGAGAGAAACTCATCCACCAAGTCACAAGTAAGGTTACTGGCTATCAGAAGTGTTTTCCAGAGTTGGCCTTTAGATGACTACAATAAAGTGAGCTTCATCCCACAACAGTGAACTGTTCCAAAATAAGGTAGAATGAAATAAAAGGAGATTGTTTGAAGTGATGTTATAGTTCTCTTTTCCATTAATTTCATTTAATGGATAAATAAAAATTAGGTCATGGTGAGGCATGTTAGGAATAGGTGTTGTTCGATTGCAGTGCCCATCAACTTGAATCAATCTAGCCAGTCGTTGAGGGATCCTAGGAACTTCAGCCTTAACAATGTCTGAAGGGATATGCTTTATTGGTTTTTATTGCCTTGCCAGTGTGCTCTTATTGCATTTTCTAATATAACCATAATAGGGTTAAAGTTCCCTGTCATCTATATGGTGACATATCCATACATCTAAAAGTAAGGTGTCTTAAACAGAGATGAGAAACTGCTCTAGTGCACAATCATTTAAGTAATTGTTATTATAACATATCTACTGGTCAGATATAGCAATAGTACTTCCTACAGACTGACAGAAAACACAGAGTATAGCATGAAAAGGAATTGGGATCTTGTTTACATAATATGTGCCATCTGCATGGAAAATATAAAACGAGGGAGGCAACTGACTTCAAGACCTCTTTTCTGTAATATGTATAGATGATGAGGTAGCTTAGACACTAAAGGGCTGACCATCAGCATTTGACAAGGATTTGACTTCTCTCACTGAAAATTGTACTTAGAACCAAAGTGGTATGGCAGAGCTGGGAGGCTAGAATTTAATTTTTAATTTTATGGCATTTGCACTTGAAATAAAGTAAAGGACATGGGAAATGCATGCTTTGAAGTCTCTGTGGCATTGTTTGCTGCATCCTGTCTGCATCCAAAGGAAGAGTCCACATTTAATTCAACTCGGTTCTTTAATCTAGTCATTGCCTTGTAATTTGCTATTCACAGTGTCTCATCTATTAAATTAAAATTAAGCATTTATCCATTTTCCTTACCCCACTGCTTTGGGGGGGAAATCCAGTCTCTTGTTTGGGGCACACAGCATAGAATCGCTCCGTTTCCCAGTTTTCTGATTAATAGTCCATTGTATGTACAAATTCATCTAAAAAGGAGTAGTGTCTTTCTGTTTCTCTGTGTGATTATTTTGCCCCAAAAAGCTTTCATTTTTTTAAGTAGCACAAAAGCTGTAATTGGCATGCTTTGTAAGGAAATGTCAATGTGCGAGAGAGTGGAGATCACGAAGAATTCTTTTACGCGTTCTTTCCCCTTTGCACCACCGCCTCCTCAGCGGGGTCACTGAGATCACTAGCTTTTCTTGAAATGGCCATTTTCACTGGCAGGTGCATTATACCCTGTATTTTCAGATTGTTTTTCCATTCTGAATGTTTGGCAGGTTGATTGCTCTGGCTGCATTGACGGAGAAAGGGCTGACAAATGCTGTTGGGCTGGCTGAAAAGACAGTGATTACTGTTTTCCTTTGTGGCTGATTGAGGCCCTTGAAAGGAAAGATTTTAACCTTCACCATTTGGTTCAGAAGTATGAGCATATATTGAAATCATTCATGCCATTTATCCCAGTTCTGTAAACTTGTCAGAACGTAAAAATCGCTCAATTTCATATAATGTGGGATTGGCACACATCATTATCATTTTGATTAAGTTGGAGTTTATATTAATGTGTGCATTATATAGTGTCATTTAAAGCATTTGTTCCTTCAGGTACAGATACATATATTTATTGGCTAAACGGGACTTAGAAAGATTTTTTCCCCAGATCTCACTCCAGCCTATCACTATGTGTGTGGTTTGGCAGCTGGTAGGGCCTACAAGCTGTATTTTTGTTTGCAGCGTAAAGGCTTGTCTGTGGACCTCCTGGAGAGCTAGTAATTGCACAGGCTTGCCATTGGAGAAAAAACATGATTGGAAGCAGTCAGGCAGAAAAATGCAGTGCCCATCCCATTGCCACCTCAGAGCAGGAAGAGACAATCCCAGCAGTACCATCTGGTTGCCGCTGTCTAGTCAGCTGGCCTGGCTGCTGGGACCATGGCTTGGCAGCTGGTTCCCATCTCTTGACCAGTCTTTGGCTGTTTTTTTCCCATAGGTGACTTTGAGCGCATGGGTCAGGAAAGGATGACTGCAACAAACATGTCCCTGTTGAAGCCTGTCTCATTACTTGTGATGAGGCAAGCTGCAGGCTCCTGCTGCTGTTTTCTTGGAGACAGATGACATAGCTGGTTAACCATTTTAAAGAAGAGATAGTCTTTTCTTATTGTAAAAAGCAGAACAAAACGAAATGGCAGAAATGCTTATTCTGTAACATCAAGCAGTTTTTGAAGTTTTTTATTGTATTATTCAACTGATAAAATCAATTGCAACTGCTGTAAATTTCCTCAGTATTCAGAAGCACCAGCATTCACATTATTTGTTGTAATTAAGGAAGATAGATTCCGCTCTTTGAATCCTCATTGGCAAACATGAGAAAGATAATGAGGCTTGCATTTAGAATGACAGAAAAAGAAGTGTAATCTCTTCCATTACCTTGGGCAAATTCTGCCTCTCCAGCTAGTACCCTGAAAACTAATGTAAGCCATCTTTCCTCTATGAAACACCATTAAATGCTGATGATGCTGTATTATAAGAGAGCTCCAGCTCTGTGGGCTACTTCAGATGCTTGATTTTCTTTACTTAGCATTAATTTGTCAGCATGCTATGTAAAACTGCATGGCTGTGTCTTCTGTCTGGAATGACAAATGCTGAATAGAGGTTTGGAATTTCGAATGAAAATGCCTAAAATGAAGCTTGAGAGGTTGTATGATAGACCTATGAGGTCTACCTTTACAAAAATTGTGACATGACTTAGTTGATGTCTCACTGTTTGTCTGACTTATTCTCACATTATTTAATAAATGTAGTTCCCTAGTTTTAACTGTTCAGTTCTCGCAGGAGGGATTCTTTAGATGGCACAAATCATGGGTGGACATGTCTGTTACTTGAAATTCTTAGAATACGTTATGTCTGAAATACATCTGTGTTGGTTGGAAAGATATTGAGAAGTTTCCTGTTTTCAGATGAGGATGATGAAGATGATGTAGTGGTACAAAAACCACCAGTCGAACCTGAAGAAGAAAAAACTTTGAAAAAAGAGGAAGAAGAAGAAGGTATGAGTGCAAATTAAATTGTGTTCTTGTTCTTAAAGTTTGATTTTGCATCCTGCATCTTTCTCTTCAATATGTGTAAAGCTATGAACAATAGGGTTTAAATAATTAGAAAATATTTAAATATAATGAGTAGTAACTTTTAAAGCTACACAGCTATAATCACTGTTTGAGATCTAAATCTGCATCTAAAATCACTCTGATCTTTAGGATAAATGTATTTACTTAAAAATAAATGTCTGAATATTTTTTTCCTCAAGTCTCTCCTCATGAACTGACAGAAGAAGAAAAGCAACAAATTTTGCATTCTGAAGAATTTTTGAGCTTCTTTGACCAATCTACCAGAATTGTAGAAAGAGCGCTTTCTGAGCAAATTAACATTTTCTTTGACTACAGTGGTCGAGACTTAGAAGAGAAAGAAGGGTAAGATAGGAATCTCTAAAAACTATTGCTGTGTTTATTTTAATCGTATTGAAACTGAAAGTCCACCCTCTTTAATTGTTCTTTCAGAGAAATTCAGGCAGGTGCTAGGCTGTCCTTAAACAGGCAGTTTTTCGATGAGCGCTGGTCAAAGCATCGTGTTGTTAGTTGCTTGGATTGGTCATCTCAGGTAATAAGAAGAACCTCTGGCAGAACCTTTCAGTCGACATTATCTGGATTTATCTGCTGAGACAGATTGTAGTAGTGTATATTGACAGGAAGAAAAGAATGTGCAGAGGGCATGCATACAGGACTGCTGTCCTAAGACAATATGAATTGCAAAACTAAAGCAATCTGTTCATTTCTTGTGTATATTCACATTTTGATTAAACATTGGGATTGCCTTTATAGCCATAACTGTCAAATAATATTTCTTGAAAATAGAACTGACTTCAGAAGTATTTTTGGTTTATCTGAGTGCTTCATGTTTTGTATAACTTGTAGATAATGTCTTTCATGCTCAATTTCTTTTTGCATTCAGTACCCGGAGTTGCTAGTGGCATCCTATAATAACAATGAAGATGCCCCTCATGAGCCTGATGGCGTGGCCCTTGTATGGAATATGAAATACAAAAAAACAACTCCAGAATATGTCTTTCACTGCCAGGTAGGTACAGGTTCTTGTCTTGCTACTTTAAGGGTTTTGTGTTGATGCATGTGGACAAGAACCATCTTTTGCTTGTCAACTTAATGATTTCATGGGGCAGGCATGAACTTTAAACTGCATATGTTTGCAAACATGTGCTGACATCTGAAGAATCTACTAATCTTTTTAAAGGTTCATTTGTAACAGCCTTTCTAACATTATTTGGATTTTTTAAACATCTTATTGCACTCCTATATTTCCTGCTCTGGCTAGATAAATAAAACCTCATTTGAATATGCAGGGAAGCTTTTCAGGTTTATGTTTTTAAGATGTTAAAAAAAAATTCAAAAGACTATAGACTTCTGAATAAAAATGTACTCAGCCTAAGGATTTATAGGTATGTTAAAACCCATGTTTAAGCTAAAATGAACTCTAGTTATAGAAGCAGTTAATGTGAAGTAAAAATGACCAAGTGTTTTCTTTTGCATTTTATAAATTGTCATAATTCTGATTTTTACTTACACTGCTAAAATATGTATATAAAAAAATTAAATTAAAATTAAAAGCAGGAGCACTCTGCCGATGCAGCCTGCCTCAGCTCACGCCAACTGGAAGCCCAGTCGTTAAGATCACTCTGCTAAAATATATAATTATATACTTTAACACTGAATACATTCCAGTGAGCTTCTAAATATGTTATGTGTTTGTTTGAACTATTTCATACTATAAATCATTTAACATTTCTAGGAGAAAATATTGAAAATAACTCTTATATTCTATCTCCTTTTCTTTTTCAGTCAGCTGTGATGTCTGCTACATTTGCAAAATTTCATCCAAATTTGGTTGTTGGTGGCACATACTCAGGACAGATTGTGCTGTGGGATAACCGCAGCAACAAGCGAACCCCAGTTCAGAGAACTCCCCTTTCAGCTGCTGCTCACACGGTAGGGAGTTGGAATATCTGGATTGTGCATTAATTAACTGATTAATGTAGGGTATTGTTTATTTTGTTATGCAGATCCTATTCTGTCTAGCTTTTCTCCCTCGTTGCCACATTGTTCAGTCCTTCTGTATTTCAGTAGTGTTCCCCCTGGCTTCCAAGTACTGCTTGTTGGATAAGAGATCTCTGTAGTTATCCATCTGTACCCACTTCTCTTTCTAAGATGTACTTTTTTCTTTTTTTTCTTGAGAAATATCAAGCCTTAGAATAGAAGTGAGAAAGTTAGCCAATTATGTGTTCAACACATCTTGTCTATTCAAGTATCTCTCTAGCTAGTCACTGTGCTTTAGGGGAACATTGATGAGCATTTTATGTTTTTAAATGATTGGAGCATATCTTTCTGCTCTCATCTGTGTTTGTCCCTTTTTAATTAATTGTCTATTCCTCTTTTGCTATCATATCCCTTCCCTTGTTCTTAGCTCTTCCCTTTCTGCTCTCCCCAGCATGGGGGACATAACTTCAAGAGCAGCACCTGTTAACTCCACTGCCTTTTGCACTCTTTAACCATGTTTTGAATACTTCAACAGATCTGGACAATTTGTAGGTAGATCTCGAATTCCTACTGCAAACCAGTCGCTGTACTCTGACAAGCAGTGGGTTTGGAATCATAGAGCCATAGAGTTAGACGAGACCCCAAGGACCATCCAATCCAACCCCTGGGCATGCAGGAAAAGCACAATCAAAGCACCCCCAACAGATGGCCATCTAGCTTCTGCTTAAAACATTTTGTCCCTTTCTACCATTAGCATGAATGTTTTTCAGTATCTGTAAGCTATTCTGAGAAATATTATATGTTATATTGCTTTAGCATCCTGTGTACTGTGTGAATGTGGTGGGGACGCAGAACGCCCATAACCTTATCAGCATCTCAACTGATGGAAAGATATGTTCATGGAGTCTGGATATGCTTTCACAGCCACAGGTAAAATACCAATTGCCTATCACTACAGTAGTTATGCCATCTGTCATCTGTAATATATACAGGCTGAAATGTTCAAGCACAATAATAATTTCATAGTAGATGACAGTTTTACCATGTTTTTCTTCATAACTGTGTATGTTATGACAGTGAAGAATGTCTTATAACCTAAATCCTATGTATTTAGAAATATTTTTCTGGATTTTGAGAGACAGGACAGAGTAATAAAACAATGTTAGACTTGGATACTTGAATGTGCACCCAAGGTGCTTTTGGAAAGTCACTACTTCTTCACCTAACCTTTTTCACAGGCCAGTTGTAAGCATAAAATCCTTGCACACTGTACTGAATTCCTTGGAAGAGTAGGATAGGAATATATAGTGTTGATAGTCTTATTGAGAGATCTTTTGAAATACAGGTGGTAAGCATAGATCATATATCCTTGAAAACAAACAATTTATTTCTTATGATTCCTGCATTTGTATGGTAACATAGTGTTTAAACTTCAGAATGACAATGAAGCAAGATTTGAGAATGAAATTGTTATCAACAATCCTACTTGATTTTTGGCAAAACTTTATTGACAATCTGGAAAATAAATGTGTCTGTGGCCCTTCTCTCCCCAGGATAGCATGGAGCTAGTTCATAAGCAATCCAAGGCAGTAGCTGTCACTTGTATGTC
This sequence comes from Anolis carolinensis, assembly GCF_035594765.1. Lineage (NCBI taxonomy): Eukaryota > Metazoa > Chordata > Lepidosauria > Squamata > Anolidae > Anolis > Anolis carolinensis. Next base: position 210,740,630 of record NC_085841.1, on the reverse strand, counting down.
TTTCCCCGTTGGAGATGTCAACAACTTTGTTGTGGGAAGTGAGGAAGGCTCTGTGTACACAGCATGTCGCCACGGCAGGTGAATAGAAACTGGGGTCCCATTTTTTAAAGCAGATAGTCACTCTTCAACTTGTTCTGTAAAATAACTCTGGTAGTTGGTCTCTATTTGCTTGCTGGTGGTTTTATGGGTAACTGTACTTCTATAAAAGGAAGGGAATAAATATAAGAGCGTTCCTTCAATTTCAAAAAAAATCTGACCACTTTCTGTATATTTCTCTTCTGGGTAACAATGGCTTTTGAATGTTAGCATGGAAAATGGTGATTAACCCTCCTTGTGGCTATTTGAAGTGTGACAGAGCATCCCAAACTCTCCCTTCTGCAGATAATTGTACAGTACCATCACGCACCAATCTTAAATTCGGCAGCATGTCTCCTGCTGTTCAATCTGCTTTGAAATTGTCTGGCTGTATCTTATCAATTGCTTTCTTGAATGAAATTGAAACCCTAGTCCCAAATCACACACACATCAACCCTTGCTGTCTATATATATCATCTTGGGTTAAAACTAACTAAAATTGGTGGTTTTTCCATTTAATCAGTACTGATATTATTGGGGATATACTGTCCTGGATTTCAGACTGAAAATTGCCTTAGGAATAGTGCATATGTATGGAAGAGACAAAACCGGGTTAATTTTTGTAATCCAAATATTAAGCTCAGGCTTGAAAAAATAATGCTGTTAATCAGATGGCATACCGTGTTTCCCTGAAAATAAGACAGTGTCTTATATTAATTTTTGTTCCCAAAGATGCGCTAGGTCTTATTTTCAGGGAATGTCTTATTTTTCCATGAAGAAGAATTCAAATTTATTGTTAAACAAAAAAATGAACATTTATTATATATTGTACAGTAGTTGTCATCACAAACCAGCATAGCCAGACAAACTGTGAATCCTATCAATAATTTCTTGTTACTACCATTATTTCAATGTACAACAATCTATGGTACACACATTTACTGATCCTGCATGCTCTGGTGTTCTGTTCGGCAGGTATGCTTCCAAATAAAAACTTTGCCAGGTCTTACTTTTAGGGGAGGCCTTATATTTAGCAATTCAGTAAAGCCTCTATTAGGTCTTATTTTTTGGGGATGTCTTATTTTCGGGGAAACATGTTAGCATTTCCTAAGCACTATTTTTGTCCTGTGACGGCATCCCCTCATACACAAGATTTCTTTGCTGAGACACAATGCTTATTCCGATCCACTGTGCATTGACTTCTTGAGCTATCTTCTTGCATGTAGGATTTTAATGAAACAAATACAAGTTTCTATTCCTATATATTTTAAAAACACCTATGGATATTTTTCTTTCAAAGTAAACTCATTCCCTGTATGTATGTTTCCTCCAAACAGCAAAGCTGGAATCAGTGAGATGTTTGAGGGTCACCAAGGGCCAATCACCGGCATCAATTGCCATGCAGCTGTTGGACCAGTAGACTTTTCCCATCTTTTTGTTACTTCTTCTTTTGATTGGACCGTAAAGCTTTGGACAACCAAGGTAACAGGAACTTCAAATGTTTATCTAAAATCACGTCCTGGATGTATTAATACAATCTAAGCTTAGTGAATATGGTGACTTATTCAGAAGGCTACCAGTGAAGTTGCAAATGTAAATGTGGCCATCAATTATCCTACTTGTTTCCTTTTTTCATATTGGTCTAAGATAATTACTTTTAATATGAATTACCCCACTAGTTCATAGAAACAGCCGTTGAGGTTCTGTATCACTCTGTTGAATTTTGGCATCATAATATTACATTTTAGGAGCCCCGGTGGCAAAGTGTGTTAAAGCACTGAGCTGCTGAACTTGCAGACTGAAAGGTCCCAGGTTCAAATCCCAAGAGCAGAGTGAGTGCCCGCTGTTAGCTCCAGCTTCTGCCAACCTAGCAGTTCGAAAACATGCTAATGTGAGTAGATCAATAGGTACCGCTCTGGCGGGAAGGTAACAGTGCTCCATGCAGTCATGCCAGCCACATGACCTTGGAGGTGTCTACGGACAACGCCCGCTCTTCGGCTTAGAAATGGAGATGAGCACCAACCCCCAGAGTCAGACATGACTGGACTTAACGTCAGGGGAAACCTTTACCTTTTTTTAATATTACATTTAAGTGCATCCAATATTGTATTTAAAAGTGCCTTTGTTTTCCTGCCATGTATCAAAATAAACTAAGGGGAAAAATAAGGCTGTTTTGTAATTTCATGAGAACACTTAGCGCATAATCTGTTTTTCTTCAGTAAAATTTAATCAGAAAATCCATTTGATTTTTTTGTTTCCATAAATAGTCATTCTTGTGATACAGTAGAGCCCCGCTTATCTGAGTTCCGTTTATCCAACACTCTGTATTATCCAAGGCAAAGGCCCTCCCTCACTCGCTCTCTCACTCACCCCACTGGGTCTCGGTGCTGCCGGAACCCAGCCAGGTGAGTGAGCGAGGGACGGAGGGCGGGCGAGTGAAGGAGGTCGGCAAAGGCCCTCAGTCGCTCACTCGCTCGCTCCTTTGCCAGGCTGGGCCCTGGTGCTGTTGGGACCCGGCGTGGCGAAGGAGCCGAGGGATGGAGGCAGGCGAGTGAAGGAGGGCGGCAAAGACCCTCCATCGCTCACTCGCTCACTCTCTCTCACTCACTCACCCCGCCAGGTCCTGGTGCTGCCATCGCCGCTGCTGGGATCTGGTTTGGTAAGTGAACAAGGGAGGGAGGGTGGGCAAGCGAGCACTCACCGTGTTATCCGTCAGTTTTGCTTATCTATCATTCTGCCTGCCAGTTTATGACGGATACGCGGGGCTTTACTGTATTGCTCAAATCACTATTCATGTAATTTTGAAGTGTTTGAAATTATATTCTCTCCGTCATGACAAACAGTTTAGGGAAATACATTTTTAACTTGCCACAAGATTTTGGAATCATTAGTGTGCAGTGTACATAGGGACCCAGTATGGTGCAGTTGTTTGAGTGTAGGGCCATGACTCTAGAGATCAAGGTTCAAATCCTGTGGGAAAGTCACACTCTCAACCTCAGAGGAAGGTAAAGGCAACCCTGCTCTGAGCAAATCTTGCTATGAAAACCTCATGATTTGCCCTGGGGCTATCATAAGTCAGAACTGACTTGAACAACAGTTTTCCAGGATTTTCTCCACAATCCTGAAGACTAAGTCGAAAAGAATTGAAGTTTTTTTCTCTTTACATAATGTTTTGCCACAGGGTTCTTTGGTGGGGGAAACGCTTCTTGGTCAGTGTAGAAGAAGCAATGCAAAGTCTTTCAGTTGCTGTGCTTAAAATGAAGTCCTTTGTTTAGGTGATTATTGATAGTGTGGGCAAGGATTGTTAATCATACACCTTTTTTTTGAGAATCATGAGTTCTTCCATGTTGAGTGATAGAGTGGTTTTTCTTTTTTCAGAACAATAAGCCTCTGTACTCCTTTGAAGACAACTCTGACTACGTTTATGATGTGATGTGGTCCCCCACACACCCTGCCCTTTTTGCCTGCGTGGATGGAATGGGAAGGCTTGATTTATGGAATCTCAACAATGATACTGAGGTAAAAAGGCACAGTCCAATCTTCTAAAGGTGACAGGTCATGTAGGTGTCTTCAAATATATGTTCAGAACTTGTGCTGCATACTCCTCCCAAAACCCTGAAAGTTTGCCTCAAGTTCTTTGATTCCCCACATGGTTTATCTCAGAGAGGAAGTGCAAGAGCGATATGTGCAGAATTCTTGCCTAGTGCACCAACCTGGGAATGTAGCTGCCCCATCATCATATAGTGAGGTCTGTAATACGTTGAAATGCCAAAGAAAGAAATGGTAACACACATTATCCCACATGTCTTCTTTGTCTGCCTCAGTATTGAGTAAGGTCAATCTCCTACATCGACCCTTTCTGTAATTTGCCTCCTGAGTGACAATAGGTTCTACATGCTTTACAAGTACAACTCAGCACACTATCCTAATGGAAAGCTGAAATATTTCTTGTTACAACAGGTATCAACACATGGATCCCAACACATTAGAGTTCCTTTTATAATGAAAAAAAGAATGCTTCTACATACTGTATAAAACCAGATGTGGCACTATTGTTGGTTGCTTTAAAGTACCACATATTAAGTATGCTTGCTGATACTGTTGTGCTAAATGCCTATGATAGCATTCTGTGTTTGTGTATGTGTGGTGATGATGGGGTAAGAATTAATGTTAATAAAGTAATAGTTTCAATGTACTTCAAATTTTATCCAAGGAAAGGAGAACATAGTAACTTGTTATCTTTTCTGAGGCCTCCTTTCCTTACAAACATCCATCTTGTCTTGGAGATTTTAGAGCTTTCAAAGTCTGCTCTCTTGTGTTTTGTATTAGCATAAGGGCCAGCTGGCAGACTTGGATAAAAATGAAGATTGCATAAATCCTATTGAGGCTGTAAAAGAGTACTGTTATTTGAAACTGGTTACAGGTGCCAACAGCAAGCATTACTGTGGAAGGTAATCCTGCCCTTAATCGTGTAAGATGGACAAACACAGGCCGTGAGATTGCTGTGGGAGATTCAGAAGGACAAATAGTAATTTACGATGTTGGGGAGGTAGGTTACTCTCTTCTGAGTCTTAACAAAATCAAAATCTGAATTTGTTCAAAGAATAAAAAGGACTTAGTTCCACTTTGTTTTTCCTTTGTCTATTCAGTGTGCATACACAACTCACAATTTTTCTATTGTTAACTAATTTAGCACCCTGATGTCTTATTTGTTTAAGTACATTTGGTATTTTGATAGCATTCCTGTCCATCCCTGCCTCAAATGAAGAAGTTAGATTGCAAAAATTAGCCAGCTTTATAATCAGGGATCCTAAAAGTTAATACTCCATTATGGAATCCCTATATAGCAGGTATGGGCAACTTGGGCCCTCCAGGTGTTTTGGTCTTCAATTCCCTCAATTCGAAACTGTGGGAGTTGAAGTCCAAAACACCCGGAGGGCCGAAGTTTGCCCATGCCTGCTACATACCAACAGCTAAGTCAGAGATGGATTATAAGATATCAGGAGGATAGAAGTCCTAACCACCAAGGTCTGCCACTCTGTTTTCATACACAACTACTTTACTTTTGGTAATAACATAATATCAGCAGGTTAACGGCGTGCTGTGAGCACATCCATGACACCACAATATTCAAACATGTCTATGGCTGAACTAGAATGCTTCCTTAACTCTTGTACCAAGAAACCTCTACTTAAGATAAATTGATATCTTCATAATTTTCAGCTCATTGAGAGGGCACACTTTTTCAACAAATTTCATCCCACCTTCAGATCTAGCCTGTATCTGAACAGCCCACTTTCTGGGCATGACCATAAGCTACACAGCAGATTTCTGAGCAGCACTCTGTATTGCAAGTCCACTGACCACTACACATACTTACATTCATCCAGTTTCTACTCTGAATACACTACCAAATCCATAATTTATAGCCAAAACAAAAACCCACAAGACAGGAATGCCAAACTTGTGGAATTACAACCAACATTCATCAAGCTACAGTATTTATTTTATTTATTTACAGCATTTATATTCCGCCCTTCTCACCCCGAAGGGGACACAGGGCGGATCACATTACACATATAGGCAATCATTCAATGCCTTTTAACATAGAACAAAGACAAGACAAACACAGGCTCCGAGCGGGCCTCGAACTCACGACCTCCTGGTCAGAGTGATTCATAGCAGCTGGTTGCAGCTGGCTTGCTCTCCAGCCAGTATCCATCTTATGCAGTAAACAACAACAACAACTGAACAAGGCAAGACTTGTACCCAGAATTAATGTATTATAGAAGTTTGAAGACAAGAAACGGCAGAATCTCACTAGAGGTCACATACAGCTCCCCTTTGAGACCACTCAGATGTATCACCAATGAACTACAACCTATTCTGGACAACCACCTTGAGTGCCTTCGGGTAGAGAGGGCAGGTTATAAATAAATAAATATATTATTGTTATTGTTATTGTTACGGTTTTATTATTTTTGGTGTCAGGAGCGACTTGAGAAATTGCAAGTCACTTCTGGTGTGAGAGAATTGGCCGTTCAAGGACGTTATAAAGCTGCCCTTTTTTAAATGAAGAACTTAGTCTGGCTCAACAAAGGCTTTGAGATATCACACTTGCAGATGGTCTTTTTATTTGCATAGCCTCTTAAGAACTATTTATGGCCCCCTATGGTTTATGCCAACCTAGCAGTTCGAAAACATGCAAATGTGAGATCAATAGGTATCGCTCTGGCGGGAAGGTAACGGCGCTCCATGCAGTCATGCCAGCCACATGACCTTGGAGGTGTCTACGGACAATGCTGGCTCTTCGGCCTAGAAATGGAGATGAGCACCAACCCCCAGAGTCAGACACGACTGGACTTAACACCGGGGAAACCTTTACCTTTACTATGGTTTATGCATACAAGAGTTCACAAAGCAGCATGCATAGTCCCCTTGCATTTTACACATCGATTTTAAGGCACTAAGTTTTCAGCTGAAAGAAATATGTTTCACTAATGCCTCCCATTATAATTGTTTGTCCACAGCAAATTGCTGTCCCACGCAGTGATGAATGGACACGGTTTGGTCGGACATTGGCAGAGATTAATGCAAACAGAGCGGATGCAGAAGAGGAAGCAGCAACCCGAATTCCTTCTTAGGTCTTTAAGATGTGGTCTAGCAGTTATTTGGGAATGGGTTGAAGAGGGCTTGAGAGTAGAAGTTTGTATTAATTGGCAACAGAACTTGAAGATGTGGAGAAAACTGTGGCTCTGGCAAATGTATAAAGATCACCGAGACAGATCTTGCAAAAATTCTTTCTATTGCTAAATCACATTCTTAATACGATCATTGTTATTTATTATTTACTCTGACTTGGCAATGAGTATATTGAAACACTAACCACATAATATACAGTTACTTAGGTTGTCCAGCTTGCATCAGCATATAACAATTTCTGAACAATTAAGTTATATAAGTTTCTGAATGGGATCCTTCCCCAATTACATTTGATAAGACTATGAACATCTCAGAGAGGAGAGGGGAACTGATATGGAAATACTTAGATTTGTGCATGCATCTGTTCACAGTAACCTTTATCCTAATTATTATACAGTAGGCTCCAGGCTACAGTGGTGGGTCATGTATATGAATGCATACTCTGTAAACCCCCTTTTTTAAAGCAACAGAAACTTTCTAAAACACTTGCTTTAATTTTTTTGTTAAATCTGTGCAGTACGATACTAATTCTTTATGAATAAATAGTACATGACCTTTTCTCACAAGTGTCTTTGCAAAGACTCCTTTTTTCAAAGGTGGCACAGCTCGTAGTTTATAGAAAGGAGAACTTATAGAATCACTTTTAAAACACAATTTGTATTTTGTGCATATAATAAAAATGTGAATTGTGGACTTGGTGTCTGAATTCTAGGTTTCTGGAGAAATTTACATTTACTTAATAAAGCTCATAATTTAATTGTTTTACCAAATATGAGAAAAATATGCACACAAAGCAGCCCTCCACAAAAAGTCTGTCCATACGCCGACCTTAAGAGAGAATATGTTCTTGTCATTGATACAGAAAATGTATAGCACCATTTCTGATCTTAAGGATGCTGGTATAGGAGAATATACTTGGTGATTTCTTTTCACCATGGATTATACATAAAACCTTTCCAAAGGTATGTGTCATGACCATTCATTGTTAGCAACCATCAAGTGACGGTGACTTAATGGTAACCCTATCAGGGCATAAAATCTTGAATTATTTCTGTCTCTTCATAATCTACTGTAAGGTTATGCATATCATCTGCCATCATATATATATATCACCTGTCTTTGCAGCTTCCTCCTTGACTTCCTACAGTAATTGTTCCAAGACTTTCCTATTTCCTGCTAGTAATACAGTGTTATCTGCGTATTTTCAATCCTTGCTGCTCCAATTTTCACTTCTCTTTCCTCTGAGTCTAATCCTGCTTTACGAATAATATGTTCAGCACACAAATTAAAGAGTCATAAAATGCCGCCTTGCCTGTTCCTCTTGCCAATTGGAAACCATTTTGTCTTAGCAATCGCCTCTTGTCCTTAGTACAGGTTACTCACCAGGAATTAGGTGGTGTGGCGTCCCCATTCCCTTAGGAGTGATCCAGAGGTTTTTATGATCTACAGGCTTTGCTATAAACCCATAAGGCACAGGCTGATTTGAATTTGAAATTATTTGGTGTACTCAATTATACTACATGTATATATTTATACATGATAGTCATGTATAAATATGTGAGGGGAAGTCATAGGGAGGAGGGAGCAAGCTTATTTTCTGCTGCCCTGCAGACTAGGACGTGGAACAATGGCTTCAAACTACAGGAAAGGAGATTCCATCTGAATATCAGGAAGAACTTCCTCACTGTGAGAGCTATTCAGCAGTGGAATTCTCTCCCCTGGACTGTGGTAGAGGCTCCTTCTTTGGAGACTTTTAAGCAGAGGCTGGATGGCCATCTGTCAGAGGTGCTTTGAATGGGATTTCCTGCTCCTTGGCAGGGGGTTGGACTGGATGGCCCATGAGGTCTCTTCCAACTCTACTATTCTATGATTCTATGATTAAGTTTATTATAATTGGGATATTGTGTGGTTTCCAGGCTGTATGGCCATGTTCTAGCAGCATTTCTAGGATCCTCTGAAGATGCCAACCACAGATGCAGACAAAATGTCAGGAGAAAATGCTGCTAGAACATGGCCATACAGCCCAAAGCCACTCGGCAATCATTATTCCAGCTGTGAAAGCCTTCAACAATACCTTTGTCATAATTAATAACATGGAAAGCACACTTTCCTCCTGGAACCCATTGCTGCCTCTCCATTGCCTCCAGTCCGGTTTCATAACTTGGCTTAGTTCCAGCTGGCCTCTGACCGCACAGCTCTCTGGACTTGCACAAGGCTGCTCTTCTATACCTGGCTGGCAAAGCTGTGGAAGACAGGCTCACCTTATTTAAAGCATTGCTTCATAACAAGCAACATGAAGAAAAATCAGCTTCCATATATTGGTTTTAAATACATTTTATTGTCACATGATTTTTAATAAAACACTTTCAAAACAGTCTGTACATTTCAAACTCTTTAGAACTGCAATCTTTTTTTTCTACAAATGTAGTTGCATATCAACGCCATGATGTACGACTCTGTACAAAGATGTACAATATGTACAGTCACATGGAGTGCAAGCTGTGCAAAGCCAAACCTTGGTTACTAATTCATGCCTTTGGGATGGGAGGAGAGGTCTATGCATAGAACATAAAGCGTGAATCAATCTCCTATGTGCAAATGATAACCTGTGTTTTGTATAGAAAGGAGTGATTCAGCATCAACTCTCCATTCAGCTAGAGCAACATGCAGCTGGCTGGAAGAGCAGAGTACTATCTGTCCATTGCACCATTTTTATCTGGTTTGGAAGATCAGCTTTGGATTCAAGCTTTGGGTTGTGCTGGAGTGACACTTGCCCGAAACTTTGGCAGAGAAAGCCCAAACTTGTTCTCTATCCCAGCAAAAGTAGCTGTAGCTAGTCGATAGCCACCTATGTGGTCAGGATTAACAGGAGGAAGGTCGGAGATTCGAGTCTTTGGTGGATGTTCTGAGCCAGAGGGTTTGCTAGTGGGAAACAATCAGAAAATGAAGAGAGATTAGATCTTGCCAGTATCAGTGGATAACAGCAACAAACCCAATCCTACCTGATGCTGCCCCCTTTAAGCATCCCCCCAAAGAATTTCTGCCCAGTAATCTAGTTGCTAGCTGGGATGTTCATAACTCTCAGATTCAACAATGATCATAATTGTGAGTGGAGGTCACCCTCCTTGCCAGCCAGCTTTAAGAACCATGGCCAGAATACTGGATTTACATATGTGTGAACATCTCAAAATGAAGATGTTTGTTGCTTACATAAGGGAGAGTGAGAACTTCAACCCATCAATCAGGGCAGCTGCTTCATGATAAGTAGAGATTGGGAGATTTTCATGGTCCTTAAAAAGCCTCTAATTGTAATTGAGGAAATTATAAGGAATATTGTTTAAAATAATTATGTAAAGAGTCAGAATATTACAATACTCCAATGCTTTCTGCAGCAAGTTTCACAAATTCACAGAAATACATCAGGCCCTTCCCTCAGTAAGAAAGTTAATGTTTGAGTCCTTTCTTGACCAAAACTTAGAAGATAATCCCAATTGTACTTACATGCCTCCAAAATCAACATAGAGCCAACGCTGAAGAAGTTCATACGTCACCAGAGTAACACCGAACTGGGGGGAGGATCTGAACACCCGTGCTATTGGAAGAGAATGGTGTTTATGGTGCAACAGTTAAGTAGTTGCTAAAGGCTATCCCCAATAGAAAGGGCCCCAGAGCTTGGCCTGCTAATCTTACATTACTTAATTGTGTGTGTGTGTGTGTGTGTGTGTGAGAGAGAGAGAGAGAGAGAGAGAAAACGTGTGTGTTTGTGCCTCCAAAACTACGTGGCTTGATGGATCTGGATCAAACTTGATACACAAACCCTTCATAGTTCAATTTAAAATACTGGTGGGTTGTCAAACCCTCCTCCCTTTTGGGGCTAGGGCCTCAAAACTGAATAAATATGTACAGAACACAAGTATAACCGCCAAAGGGGAGTATATACATACAAAAACTACTTCAGATGAAGAAACAAAAAATGAAAGATGGCTACGACATCAACACAGAAACACTCTAGGAATCCCTTTCAGTGGACTAGAGGGTTGCCGTGGCCTCTGTAGTTAATTTGCATTTTATTGCTATTGGTCAGTCTTGTGTGTATTTTATGCATTCTACTGGCAGACAAAATGGCATCTAGAAAAAGGCCAGAATGAGGCTTACAAAAAACACATCCATCCCATACGGGAGTAGCAGTTTAAAATTTGTATTTGGAAGGGATGTGTGAGTGTGTGTGTGTGCGTGCATGCACCTGTGCCTTGCTCTGAGACTGAGAGAGTGGGACTTCAAAGAAAAGGACAGATCCGGTGCCTTTTAGGTGGATAGACTAACAAAAGATAATTCTAATAAACAGCATTACAAAACCCATACCCAGCCAACTTTGGATATGTAAGCTACTACTAAACAAAAAGGACAGTCCTTTCCAGAGATACACAACACATGAAATCCCTTTCTCACCTCCAGCTCCTTTCCAGAAAGCAGACGGCCCTTCTTCTCTAAGTATCTTTCCAAAGCAGTCAATAACTCCATTGTATGTTGTTTGACCAGCACGGGCAGCCACTTGCAGTCTTGTCTTGATGACATCGGCAGGGGTCACCAAGGAAGCAGCAGGCACACCTTTCAGGAGAAATGATAGTACAGCTGAGATGAGGCAGCAGAGAGAGGCAGAAACAGTAGTAACTCCTAAGAGTGCATCTGCAAATGTATATGCTTGCTGACAAACACTAAAGCTGTGCACTTGAAAGGTCAGCAACATCACTGTCCTCCTTGTGTTATGCTAGAGTATGTTTTCCCATACAGTGATGTGCTGGTAAGAACTCTGACTAAAAGTGTCCATGGGCTCAAATCAGGGGTGGGAATTGTGTTGTTCTCCAGAGGTTTCTACACTGCTATTACCAGCAGTCTCAGTATGAGCAGCAGTAAGGAAGGTTAAGAGCGGTCATCCAACATCTGGATGGTCACACAATTCCCAAGTTAGCTTAAATTCAACAGCTAAAATTAGATCCATGGAATCAGTACTTAATTTACCTATGTAAACCCCATTCATTCCATATAGTTAAGGACTAACAACGTGGATTTAGCTTCTAGTGCTCCCAATGAAAGAACATTGTGCCGTTATTCCATCTTTTACACTTGAACATAGTTTTCCCCCCAGGGAAAAAAACACAGGAGGTGGGAAAATATATGAAGGCGACAAAGTGAAGATGACATATGGAACCTATGCGTCCCTTATATTCTGTGTTTGAATCAGGATAGTTCCAGAATTAGAACGTCATCTGGAAATGCCCTAAAGATTCTCCCATAGTGTTCTGCATTCTACTATACCTACATGGTCTAGATTTTGGAACACAAAACTTTACAGGAGATGTTGTCAAAATGTGCTTTCAAGTGCCCAGCTATCAGCATAGGCCAAACTGCCTTGGTAGAATTTATGGTATCTGTTATGCTTGAAAATGTTGTGTCAAAGAAAAATAAATCAGCCAACTGAAGGGAAGGAGAAGAGAAGTTTCAAATAGAAGCCTCTGAGTACATTATAACACTCAAAGAAGGAAACAGCTTTCCCTCATGGCTTTTGAGGACTGGATATGAAACAGATCACACTCGTGGTTCTCTCCTCCGATACCTATTCAAATGGAGCCTCCGGTGGCCAAGGGAGTAAAAGCCTCGTGACTTGAAGGTTGGTTGCTGACCTGAAAGCTGCCAGGTTCGAATCCCACCCGGGGAGAGCGCAGATGAGCTCCCTCTATCAGCTCCAGCTCCATGTGGGGACATGAGAGAAGCCTCCCACAAGAATGGTAAAAACATCAAAAAACATCCGGGCGTCCCCTGGGCAACGTCCTTGCAGACAGCCAATTCTCTCACTCCAGAAGCAACTCCGGTTGCTCCTGACACGGAAAAAAAAAACCCTATTCAAATAGCGTGTTATGAGTGATCTCACGGCATCCATCCAATGTTCCCCTTTGTCACAGCTTCTGGGAGGGCCTCCACACCAGCTGAAAAGAGGGACCAAGAGAGCCACCCAGCCTGGGAGACCTGTCCCAGAGTTCTTTCACCTGGCATGAGTCTGGCCATTGCCTCACCATGTCCCCCCTCCACCTGCTCCCCCGGTGCTGCTCATGGGGGGGGGGGGGAGAGCACAGTGCCAGGCCCTACCATACTCTCCCCTCATACCCAGGGAGACAAAAAATATCAAGAAGGTGAAGGTGCCTGGTGTTCGCCTGTCTCTTTGCCTTCTGTCCTTCCCCAACGCCTGCTTTCACCAGTGTATGTCTGTCTGCCCTTCTATTCCCATGCCTCCTCTTCCAGGTGTGTGCCTGTTTCCTTGCCTCCCCTTAAAAATCTCATGTATAAAAAGAGGTCACAAGTCAAGTAACCTTAAGAAGTCCTGCCCAAAATCATTGTCTTATTTTTTTTAAAAACTGGCAGATCTTGTTCCATTGTGGAAGTTCTGTTTCCCCATTCCAATGGGGAAACAGAAAAATATCTTTCGGTGCCTATAGGTAACGGTAAAGGTTTTCCCCTGACGTTAAGTCCAGTCGTGTCCGACTCTGGGGGTTGGTGCTCATCTCCATTTCTAAGCCAAAGAGCCAGCGTTGTCCATAGACACCTCCAAGGTCATGTGGCCAGCATGATTGCATGGAGCGCAGTTACCTTCCCACTGGATTGCTCCCTATTGATCTACTCACATTTGCATGTTTTCAAACTGCTAGGTTGGCAGAAGCTGGGGCTAACAACGGGCGCTCACTCCGCTCCCCGGATTTGAACCTGCAACCTTTTGGTCCACAAATTCAGCAGCTCAGCGCTTTAAACTGCCCATGGAGCTGTGCAATTCCGACATTTAAACATTTTTTAAAAGAAAAACAATGTGAAAGTGGAAAACTTGAATGGCTCTACTCAGGTGATCTTATCACAAAGAGAAAGGCTTTGACTGCCAACAGAGGTGTACTGTTGGCCAATTCAACAAAAGAGAAACACCACCTCCAAAACATGACCTGGTACACCTGACGAGATGCAAACAAGAGTACCATCATACCTGGAAAGCTGGGCCTCTGACACAAACCAAGAAAAAGAAACAGGTGAGGGCGGTTAAGAATCTATCTTTTAAAAGCAACAGGCTGAGCACTCTTTGCATACAAGTCACTACGAGATGCAAACAAAACAGACAGTGTGATTGGACCCACTGGGGAAAATGCATGTGTTAGAGCTGGATTTTTTTTTCCTTTGGCCCTCTAGATGTTTTGAACGCCAAAAGATAGGGACTTTCGGGATTGTGCGGACTGGATGGTTCCTTTCTTTTATGAAAATATGCTATATAAACCTAAACAAAGTCAGGGGCTCTCCCCAAATGACCCCATATGTGGTGAAATGGACATCATCATCTGCCAGAGGCTCAGAAGTGCTACTGGACATTTGGGCAAAGAACTTTGAGGGGGTTCTTGAGGGCAGAAAAGCTTCACTTTGTCCACTTGGCACTATCACTCTCTTAATCTCTTTCCAATGGTCACTTTGCCGGGACTCCTGGAAATTAAAATAAAAAATACTTGAATGGCCAAAAATCTATCACTCCTGCTCTGAGTCATTCCATCCAGATCCATGATCTCTGTTTGCCAGAGGATGGCAGGTTGTGCCACAAATTTAATTTTGTTTCTAAGGAAATCACTAACTCTTCCAAGAGGTTCAAATGGCAATGAATATGCTTCCCAAAAGTAAAATCTTTCATTCTAATCCCCTAAAAATTCTAATCTAAAGGCTTTCCTAGTCTACACATATAGGAAGATGAAGAGTTTTTTTCCTCCTAACTACATGTATATGAAAATAAAGGGCAGACAATTTTCACTTTCCTCAGTATGTTTCCTTGAGATTTACACATAAGTCTTTGATGCAGAAAGCTCTGAAACAACTGCAACTGCAACCCCCCTACTGAGGCCAACAGACCAGATTTGACTACAAGTCACTGAGCTGTATTAAGCTGTTTATCCACATTATGCAAATGTAATTAGCTCTCATCAAAATTACACCATCTCCCACCAAGGATAAAAATGATCAAATTTAGATTCAGTTAGATACAATAGTATATTCACTTCCTAAACATGACTCTGATGAATATCAACTACTTCCAGAAATGGGGAGGCGGGGTGGAAGGAGAAGCGAGAGAAGGGGAGGAAGAAGTCCCCTGAAAGTTACACTATAAACTTATTTATTTATTTATTTATTTATTTGCAGCATTTATATTCCGCCCTTCTCACCCTGAAGGGGACTCAGGGCGGATCACATTGCACACATAAAGGCAAACATTCAATGCCATAACATAGAACAGAGACAGAGACAAGACACAGGCACGGGCTGGCCTCGAACTCATGACCTATTGGTCAGAGTGATTTGTTGCAGCTGGCTTGCTATCCAGCCTGCGCCACAGCCTGTGCCTAAACTTACCTGCAATAGCTCCAGCTGCAAGGAGATTCAATCCTCCCACATGGCCATTTTCATCTGCAAGCAACAGTTTGCAGTGAGCATACACGGGAAAATAGATGGCCGAAAAGGGAATGTCTCGGAGGAAACACGCTTTGGCACCCTATCACAGGAGAAAGGGAAAAAAAGAGCAAGAAAATAACCATATAGAGGAGAAAAGCAAAGTACTTTTCCACAGTGGGTTCTTGGGGAGAACATGGGGACCTCCTGAGCACAGAGCTCAGAAGAGACAATCTAAATATCTCCCTGGCCTCGGGCATTTCCCCTAGGAACCAGTACAGGATTGCTTTGCCTGGAAAAATGCAAGAACAAATGAAAGCACTGTGCCTTTTGTACAGGTGGCATGGAAATAAAATGGGCAGTACAAGATGAAAATAGAACACTGGTTCCTAGGTTCAAGAGCAAGAAAAGAGTGTGTGCCCATATGAATGGGGAAGTGAGTAGCAACAGCAAATAGAAGGGCAAATGGAGAGTCCCCAAGAAGTCTATAGGTGCCACACTCTAAGTGAGGTGCAAAGCGTTTGTGGGCATCACTGTGTGAAATGGATGGAGGCCCAAAGCATTTCCCTGTCTCCATTCAGAGGCACTTGTTGGACTCAATCAGGAGATAGAAAAGTATGAGCTCCAGCTCAAGGCCAGAACTGTCTGAAGCGTGCAGCACGATGGAATCCTCAAGAGTCTTTAGGGGTTTCATTCCAGTCTATGACATCTTTTAAATGGGAGATTCGCCCTGAGACAGAATCCCATGACCCCTCCTCTTATTTATACATGGCGTGCTCCATCCCTTGGCCCATAGAGAATACAGAACCGCAGTAGCGCAATGGGTTAAATCCTTGTGCTGGCTGGACTCCTGACCTGAAGATTGGGTTGCTGACCTGAAGATTGCCATTTCGAATCTGTGAGGCAGGGTGAGCTCCGGTCTGTCAGCTCTAGCTTGCAGGGACATGAGAGAAGCTTCCCAGCAGGATGGTAACACATATGGGTGTCCCCTGGGCAACGTCTCTGTAGACGGCCAATTCTCTCACACCAAAAATAACTTTCAATATGTTCTCAAGTCGCTTCTGACACGATTAAAAAAAAACCGCAAATCCACAGGCACAACTTGTATGAAGGAGTTAATCTAAGAAATGCACAATACAGAAGACTTTGTGCCGACACCCTCTGCAATCCAAAGCATCACAAACCAGCTTTTTTCAGATGCACCCAGTCAATTCCAATTAGTTCAGGCTGCATCTTAAGGAACCTATGCCAATCTTCTTTAAGAAAGGTATGTGGTTTACTGACGGGGAAAAGTGACCACAACATTTTTTTTCTCCAGAGCAAGCAGCTGCACTAAAAACGTGTTCTGTGTATTAATATGCCTATAAAAGGTAAAGGTTTTCCCCTGACGTTAAGTCCAGTCATGTCTGACTCTGGGGGTTGGTGCTTATCTCCATTTCTAAGCTGAAGGGCCAGAGTTGTCCATAGACATCTCCAACGTCATATGGCCGGCATGACTGCCTGGAGCGCCGTTACCTTCCCGCCGGAGCAGTACGTATTGATCTACTCACATTTGAATGTTTTCGAACTGCTAGGTTGGCAGGAGCTGGGGCTAACAGCGGGCACTCATTCCGCTCCCAGGATTTGAACCTGGGACCTTTTGGTCCACAAATTCAGCAGCTCAGTGCTTTAACACACTGTGCCACCAGAGGTCCCTGTGCCTCTAATGTGCCTATAGGAAAAGGCTATTGCTATGAGATTCTTAATCTATTGATTTCTGAATGAAAGGTGCCATTCCATAGGCAGCTCTACCAGGTGTCGTCACAAGGCCATCACAATCTAACACAATACGGCATTACTTCACAAAAACACAGCTATCTCTATCTGCTGAATTTACGTCTTAGCTCCTTGTGCTGGCAAAAGGTATCGGAAAAAGAAGCATTCTTCCAACTTTAAGAAAAGTAATAGCTTCTGCTCCATTACCTCTGATCTTTAATGATGGAAGTAAGCAGACCTGCAGGGAAAAAATCTGTTGACTGGCATTCTGCTAAAACACAGTACAGTATGGGTCTGGCTGATTTTTATTTATTTTTAAATGGAATTCATTCTTGACAAATCCTATCACTTAACTTCTTAAAGATCTGAATCCCGCTAAACTCTACCACTGTTTCACAGTCATCGTATTATTAAGACAAAGAGAGCAGCCTGCTGTGAATGTAACAATAGAGATAGCGGAGGCACAAAATAAATGTTAAGACAATTTGAGCCTCTAAAACAAAGACAAAAGAAACTTTTTTGTTTTTTGTTGTCCCCCTGCCCCTCCCATCCCTACCAACCGAATCCGTGCCAGAAGCCGGCAGGTCTGCAGTACTGGGCTCCCTGCGGATTGGGATAAAAACCCATGGAAGGCATGGAGGAGTGTTTTGAACATCCCACTGCCACTAATAGAAATGTGGGTTTTTCTCCATTTTCAGCAGTGAGGCTGCCCTGCAGGAAGAGATTGTTTGCAGATTTGAAATGGTTCTTTCCCCCTCTTCCCTCCCCTCCCCTCCTCTCATATGAACCTTTTTGGATTTTATTTCAACAATTTTGAGGGTAAATTTAGCACAAAAGTGATTTTGCAAGGACTGCTAAAAAAAGAATAAATGTACCTTATAAAGACCAAAAATCCCCAAGTCCTTTAGTACAGTCAGGGCACTGACTCTGGGCCCTGTGGTGATCTCTCCAGCCACCTGCAAGCGAATCTTGACAATCTCGAGAGGATTTGTGAAGATAACTTGAGAACCTCCTGCCTGGAAGACCACAAAAAAGACAGCATGACATGGTCATTTTCTCCTTCAAAAACCAAACACATGAGTTTCTATTATGTGTGAGTCAACAGCTTTCTAGGCTAGATAACATTCTGTAGATCCACATAATAATTAAGAAGCATAAATATTGAAAATACAAGAAAGGGCATGACGTGAATATACGGCTCTGGGGTCTCTTGTGACTGTGACAGTCCTTAACATGGTTGTTGTTATCAGAGTTTGAGAAAATCAGGAATTTTTAAATACAAATCCCAGAATAATGGAAAATTCAGGGAGTTATTATTATTATTATTATTATTATTATTATTATTAAACTTTATTTGTACCCCGCTAGCATCTCCCGAAGGACTCGATGCGGCTTACAAAGGCCAAGGCCTCAACACACAATATAACAATACAAAACAAAAGGCAAATTAAAAACAATTAAAACAGTATAAACAACAAGCAATAAACAATACGCTAAAACACAATAAAACTGGGCCGGGCCAGAGTAATGGGTACAAGATTAAAAGTGCTGATGTGACAGGTGATATATAAGGCTTATAGGGCAAGTGCAGAGTGCGATATACGATCTTAGTTCTAATAAAGTGCTTATGGGACTTGGTATTGGAGATTTCCTATTAATCTGGGAAGGCACATTGGAACAGGCAGGTCTTCAAATTCTTTCTGAAGACTTCCAATGTAGGGGCCTGTCTGAGATCCTTGGGGAGGGTGTTCCAGAGTCGGGGGGCCACCACAGAGAAGGCCCTGTCTCGTGTCCCCACCAACCGCGCTTGCGACGCAGGCGGGATCACGAGCAGGGAGTTGGAGTCAAACAAAGCAACTTTCCCAAGTTCTGATTTGATCACCTGCTTGTAGCATTTTCTTTGATACAAAATCCAGTGCTGAGAATAATAAAAATCATGGATGATTATCAAAAAATATACGGATGAGTATTAAAACACTGTGAAGTTATATCAGTAGGGAATAACTAAGAAGGTTTTTCAAGATTTTTAGTGAGGCTACTCAGTGTTATGAAGGACAAGGAGAATGTCACCACCACATGGACTATGTATCTGCAGCCTAACGCAGTAAAGCATATCAGCCACTGAGGAAAAAGGGAGGAACAAAATCAGAAATATGTAATTAGCTGCTATGATCCAACTATTGACTGGCAGGAAGGCATATCAGTATGGAAAGGTTGAATATCTCTTATCTGAAATGCTCGGAAACCTGAAATGCTCACACAATTCATGTATATTCATACCCACAATTCATTTATATTCATACACACATATATATATTAAACACATCCCCTGAAGGTAATTTAAATAATATCTTTAGTACAGATTGAGTATTTTTTATCTGAAATGCTTCATATCATAAGTGCCCTGTGTTTAAGATTATGGAGTACCTGTATTTGCATAAACATATACAATATTTTAAAGAACTTTGTGAATGAAACAAAGTTTGTCCAATGAACCATTAGAAAGCAAAAATATCGTTTTTTCAGCTACCTATGTGGACATTTTGGAATATTTTGGATTTCGGAGTTCTGTTCAATGGATGATCAACCTGTAGTGATCACGGAGTAGTATTAGAAAACAGAGCAATGACGGAGCAGGTCACACTGAGCATTATGTAGTATATTTATTATTTTATTTATAGCATTTATATTCTGCCCTTCTCACCCCGAAGGGGACTCAGGGCGGATCACATTACACATATAGGCAAACATTCAATGCCTTTTAACATAGAACAAAGACAAGACAAACATGACTCCGAGCGGGCCTCGAACTCATGACCTTCTGGTCAGAGTGATTCATTGCAGTGATTCATTGCAGCTGCTCTCCAGCCTGCGCCACAGCCCGAGCTGTGTATATGGTGGCCCTGGTTTGGACACAGGCTGCAGATGCCATCTGGGTGCTCCTCTATTCAACAAAAAGGTCCATTCATGGTGCCAGCCATAGACACACACCTCCACCTTCAGGTATCTTTTGCTAAAAGCTCAAAGTTCCCTCTTGTCTCATAGCAAGCTGTCACTCCAGCCAAAATCACGACTGCCTAGGAAGAGACAGACTGCTCTCTATGTGAGAATAATGTTTTTAATTTTGTAATCACCTTAGTGAGCACAAAGGGTAGAATACAGGAGAATACAAAAATGTCTGCAGTCTTCCAGACTAGCAGCCATATCCATCACATCCCAGTAAGAACACCTGGGTCCAGGGCCGGCCGGAGATATTTTTTTATGTAAAGCGGGGGTGCTGAAAAGCGCCCCCGCCACCGGCGCCCTGGCCCCGCCCAGCGTGCCCTGGCCCCGCCTCCCACGCTGCGTGGGAGGCGGGGCCAGGGCGAATAGTAGGGGGCGGGGCCAGAGTTGGCCCCGCCCCCCGTGCCCTGGCCCCGCCTCCCACGCAGCGTGGGAGGCGGGGCCAGGGCACGCTGGGCGGGGGGGGCGGGGCCAGAGTTGGCCCCGCCTCCCACGCTACCCCCGCTCGCCCGTCTGGCCTTTTGTAGCAGGCCAGACTCAGTCTGGCCTGCTACACAAGGCCAGACGGGCGAGCGGGGGTAACGTGGGAGGCGGGGCCAGCTCTGACGCCGCTCCCCCCCCCCCGCCCAGCGTGCCTTGGCCCTGCCTCCCACGCAACGTGGGAGGCGGGGCCAGGGCACGCTGGGCGGGGGGGGCGGCGTCAGAGCTGGCCCCGCCTCCCACGTTACCCCCGCTCGCCCGTCTGGCCTTGTGTAGCAGGCCAGACTTAGCGGAGGTTTCTCCAGGCCGCGATTGCGGCCTGGAGGAACCTCCGCTAAGTCTGGCCTGCTACACAAGGCCAGACGGGCGAGCGGGGGTAACGTGGGAGGCGGGGCCAGCTCTGACGCCGCTCCCCCCCCCCCCCCCCGCCCAGCGTGCCTTGGCCCTGCCTCCCACGCAGCGTGGGAGGCGGGGCCAGGGCACGCTGGGCGGGGGGCGGCGTCAGAGCTGGCCCCGCCTCCCACGTTACCCCCGCTCGCCCGTCTGGCCTTGTGTAGCAGGCCAGACTTAGCGGAGGTTCCTCCAGGCCGCAATCGCGGCCTGGAGAAACCTCCGCTGAGTCTGGCCTGCTACAAAAGGCCAGACGGGCGAGCGGGAGTAGCGTGGGAGGCGGGGCCAGCTCTGACGCCGCTCCCCCCCCCCCCCGCCCAGCGTGCCTTGGCCCCGCCTCCCACGCTGCGTGGGAGGCAGGGCCAAGGCACGCTGGGCGGGGGGGGGGGGAGCGGCGTCAGAGCTGGCCCCGCCTCCCACGCTACTCCCGCTCGCCCGTCTGGCCTTTTCTAGCAGGCCAGACGGGCCAGGGCGCACTGGGCGGGAGGCGGGGCACCGTCAGGGCGGTGCCCCGCCTCCCGCCCAGCCTGACGGCGCCCCCCCGGGCCTGCGCCCGAGGCGGCGGCGTCAGCTGCCGCATGAGTGGGGCCGGCCCTGCCTGGGTCAAAAAAACAGGGGAAAGTTGTTCTCTGGTTGCACTTTAGATCAGAAGCTCATCACTGCAGATCCCATAAGAAGCCAGATTCGTACCCCTCAAGTGAGTTGACAAGACCAAAGCTTGATTTTTTTTTTTGCGGATGACAATGCTCAGAGTCCTTCAGCCAGCATGGTCATGGGCACCTAGTGTTTCTCCCCGAGGTGGGGGATAATGGGACTTGTGTGGCCCGAGATAACTGGACAGGATGGGTTCAGGAAGGCTGGTTGAAGCAGGCCAATTTTCTTACCTCTTAACCTGAAGAAGCAGAAGCTTTTAAAACATTTCGCTTGGTAGTAAAAGGTGAGCTGAATAAAAATAGGCTGCTGTTACTTTAAATAATTGGAATGGCTATTAGGTTTTCATACCAGTGCATTTTATCATTTTAAGTAGAAATGCATTGTTTCAGAGTGAATAATGGGTGCACCTCCATTACCACATCTGTTACAGTTAAAACTGAAAAGGGTGGGAGGTGGGTGGAGGGAGTGAATGAGACAGAAACAAACAGACATTCTCCATTTCTACAGCCTGGATATGACACAAATTTAACAGCTGTCAAGTTGTTTTATATTTCATTAGCAGAGCAGAAGCCCCATCCCTCATAGGACATTGCTGCATGAGCTCCTCTCTTTAAGCTGAGCATTTTAACCTAAGACATTCACAAAGCTGCATTTCAGATTTCACAGGGAGATTTAACATGACAGTTTTGCTCCAGAAGCATGTAAACGCACTGGGAAGTGACATGTTTAGACTTTCCCTTGCTATGCTACGGGATACTACCCTTCACGTTTGGCAAAGTGCACAGAGGTCACTGCGGAACAGATTGCGGGACCTGACCATCTGCTTTAATAAAGCACTTTGCTTTTACCAGAAATTAAACCTTTATGAAAATGTAAAAGAGGTGCTACTAAACCTAAGCAGAATTAGGTTTAGCCTTTCCCACTTCAATTGAAAATATTATCAGCCTTTTCATTCCAAGCTTTCAGTTTTTTTATTCCAGTTTCTCAAAGACACTAGAACAGAGCTTTCCAAACTGCGTGTCATGACACATTAGTGTGTCATGCAAACATAATGAGAAATGACAAAAAATCCTGAAAATGTGTTTTTATAAATCAAATATTTTAAAAATATATAAATAAAAAGTTTTGAAGAGTTATGTTGTGTCCTCATACATTTCATTATTACAATTTAAGTATGTGTCCATACTTCTTATACGGGCTTGGTTTAACCTCTGGTTTGCTAAAACTGAATGATGGTGTCACAAAATGATGCATGTCTAAAAAGTGTGTTACCAACATGAAATATCTGGAAAGTGCTGCACTAGAGCATGGCACTGTCAACATAAACAATTTTTCTCTTTATCCATCTCATCTGCATTAGTAAATATCTGTGACAAAAGAGCAGGAAGAGAGTAGGCTAAGCGATGTCCCATACTCAGGCCCATAGTTTGGGGTCATACTGGCAAAGCCCAGGAGA
This sequence comes from Anolis carolinensis, assembly GCF_035594765.1. Lineage (NCBI taxonomy): Eukaryota > Metazoa > Chordata > Lepidosauria > Squamata > Anolidae > Anolis > Anolis carolinensis. Next base: position 210,717,655 of record NC_085841.1, on the reverse strand, counting down.
AAAGTGGTTGGCCTATCCAAACAGGAGACGATGGTAAAACTGGTCCTAGGTATTACTTCTGAGTATAGGTGGCCACTTTAAATGTAAGTGCAATAGCACTATGATGGTATGATATTATAACAACAACAACAAACAAGAATCCAGAAATCAGAAGAGAGGGTTGAGAGAGATTTAAACATACTAGAAAAACCATTTTCTCTGCCTGAATCCAGGGCTTCTCTATTAGAGATTTCCTTGGATGAGAGATAACCTGGTCACATTCACACCACATCCACTAATGGATCATTCAAAGAAGAAAGTGCTATGAGACATCCACATAGCTGAATCTGAGTTGTTTCAGGAAAAGGAGGTTATTAACAAATTATTTCCAGCATATTTTCAATGACTCTACAATCTGACACTTCCTGGAGTGCAACAAGGTTGTATTTCCAGGATCACTCACTACCAGTTTGGACCCCATTAAGTGGAGTACATATAGCAAGTCGGGAATTTCTGGCCTGATCAACTTTTGCAGTGGTTTTCACTGAACCACATTTGATAATTTTCATGCATTTTTATCCATCTTGGAAACATCTCTGGGTGAGCTTCTAAGTGAATAATTCGGCATCATCTGCAAATTGGACATCTGGCCATTTGTTCCAACTCAACAGTTATGAATAAGGTTCTACAGATATATTTGGTCAAGACATGCCTCTTGCTTCCCTCCATTATAAACACTGTCTATTTATTCTTGTGCTTTGTTTCCTGTTCTTTAATCTGTTTAATCTGGTATTTAATCTGCCTCCAGGGGCAAACCAAGAATGGGCAACTTGGAAGTCCCTAAATAGACTGAGAAGTGGAGTGGGCAGATCAAAAGACAACCTGGCAAGATGGCACTACCTGGAGGAATCTTCCACCTTGTGTGACTGTGGAGCTGAACAAACAACTCCGCATATGCATGCTTGCCCACAATGCCCTGCCTCATGCACGGAGGAGGAGTTGTTTAAAGCTACGGACAATGGGATTACTGTTGCCCGCTTTTGGTCCAAAACTATTTAGCTGTTTGTGATTCCTTTATTTTATCACTTTTAAACTTATTTATTATGCAATGCTTTTGACACAAAATAAATAAATCTGTTACAGATCTGTAACAGGACATTGCTACTCCAAAAAACACCAATATTGCAAAAATCCATGAGACCCATCCAGCAGCAACATGGAACTGAAAACCATGGCACAAAAATGTGTCCAAACAACATATTTCATGCTCATAATAGTTCAGCAAATCTCCGAGCTTTCGTTGCTTGATATAACCAAAGATATAGCTTTAATTTGATTTTTAAATAGATGCTGGATAGCACAAATGCTTTAATTGCTTTTAGAAAGCCAAGATATTGAACATTTCAGCTCAAACACTACTTGAATCCCAGGTTGTTTTCACATTCTTTCAGAAAAACAAAATGCAATTAACTGACATGATCATACGTCTTTGGGCTTTTCCAGTTTGTAAGAAAAGGGGATTTTCACTGTTTGGTAACCAGGGGCGGCTCTAGCCATACGCAAACTACACAACTGCAGAAGGCGCAAGCTTATAGAGGGCGCTGTTGAGGCGCCTCCAGTTCAGCAGAGAGAGAGAGAGAGAGAGAGAGAGAGAGAGAGAGAGAGAGAGAGAGAGATTAGCCCGCCTCCAAGCCGGCCTGCTTGCCTCCGCTTCTCTCTCAGGGTGAGCAGAAGGGGGAAAATCCGGCAGAGCTTTGGCCCTCTCCACTCCCGAGCGAGGCGATGATGGAGCTTCTTGCTCTGTAGAGCGGCTGCCTCGGTTCCGGCTTCTGTGCGGTGGGGGACTCTCGCAGGCACATTGCTCCCAGCCCTGCAGCAGCAGCTCCCCCTTCCTTTCCCTTCCCCATATCCTCCCCTTCTCCATCTTCCTTCCTTTGCCTTCTTCTTGCCATGGCCTTCTCGTCTTCCCTCCTCTTCCCCCTTCCAGAACAGAACGTGAGGCTACTTTCCCTAGTCTTCTTCCATCTTCGTCTGGCTCTGGGCCCTGCCGGCTTCAGGAGCCCCAAGAAGGCGGAGGGAAGGCAGAAGAAGCAGGCTTTTGGGGTGGCTCTCCCCCTCCCGCAAAGCTGGGAGGGAGGGGAAGAGCGAAGGAGCACCCAAGAAACCTAAGGAGCAGCTGCGGCTCTTCCTCCCTCCCACCGCCTCTCCAACGCTGGGAGGGGAGGGGGAGGAGAGGAGGAGCAGCTATCCGCGGGAAAATTAAAAGGAGCAAACCTAAAGATCAGGACCCTCCGCTCGAGAGAGGAGGAGAGGAAGGCCTCTTCTCTCCTCTCGCACAACAGTCGCAAGCTGCCCTTCTCCTCCCTCGTGCGCCACCCTTCTCTTTCTCTCTAGTATGCTTCCAAAATTACAAGTCTCTTCACCTCCTTTCTCTTGTTTCCTCTCCTGTGTTGTGCCTGCCATACTGAGTGCGAGGCAGGAGGGGAAAGGACGCGAGGGAGTGAAGGCATGCTCCACGGAGACTGCGTTTGCTCCCTCCTCCTCCTTCCCCCCTTCCCTTTCCCTCCGTTTCTAGTTCTGCTACCTGGCTGCGAAAGATAAATACAAGGCAAGTCCTAAGGCAGGGGTCCTCAAACTTTTAAAGCAGAGGGCCGGTCCACAATCCTTCAGACTGTTGAGGGGCCGAATTATCATTTGGAAAAAAACAAACAAACAAATTCCTATGCACACTGCATATGTCTTATTTGGAGTGCAAAACAACAACAGCAATGAAAGAACAATACAATATTTAAAAATGAAAACAATTTTAACCAGCATAAACCTATCAGGATTTCAATGGAAAGTGTGGGCCTGTTACTGGTTAATGAGATAGTCTAGTTAATTAGGATTGTTGTTGTTGTTGTGTGCCTTCAAGTCATTTCAGACTTTGGGTGAGCCCAAGTCTAAAATTATTTATTTATTTACTACATTTATATCCCGCCCTTCTCACCCCGAAGGGGACTCAGAGCAGCTGTATGTACATACAATATATTATATTATTAGCATAGCACAATATTAGTATTATATATTACTATATTGAACTATACCACTATACTGTAATATTATATGTAATATATAACATATAATTAATATTACAATATGGTATTATTATTAGTATTATATTGTATAACATTATAATATTTTATCAATATTATATGTATATACTATATATTATATTATTAAAACTGATATAAAAATATTATATTATAAAACTGAAGGTGGGGGCCAGGTAAAGGACCTTGGAGGGCCACATCCGGCCCCCAGGCCTTAGTTTGGGGACCCCTGTCCTAAGGTAAGTCCTTAGAAATCTTAAGTAAGTGAGGTTATATATCTGTGGAATGTCCTGGGTGGGGGAAAGAACTCTTGTCTGCTTGAAGTGCAATTAGCCACCTTGCTTAGCATTGAATGGGCTTGCAGTTTCAAAGCATGGCTGGTAGCTGCCTGTGGGAATCCTTCATTGGGAGGTGCTAGGTAACACCTCCCAACAAAGGATTCCCCCAGGCAGCTACCACCCAGGCCTTGAAACTGCAAACCCATTCAATGCTAATCAAGGTGGCAAACTGCAACATTCACAGCACCTCAAGCAGACAAGAGTTCTTTCCCCCAGCCTGGACATTCCACAGATAAATAAACTTCACTTACTGATTGATTCTTGTCTGGAATTCCCCTGCTTTTTGAGTCTTGCTCTTTATTTACTGTTCTGATTTTAGAGTTTTTCAAATACTGGTAGTCAAGATTTTGTTCATTTTCATGGTTTCCTCCTTTCTGTTAAAATTGTTCACATGCTTCTGGATTTCAAAAGCAACCAAGAGAAGGCATGCTCCATGGAGGTAATAGAGTAGGAAGAGACCCAAAAACGCCATGTAGTCCAACCCCCTCCTGCTCCCATGCAGAAAAGCACAATAAAAGCGCAGCTGGCTAGTAACCAGCTGCAAAAATCACGACTGACCGAGAGGTCATGAGTTCAAAGCCCGGGTCGGGTTTAGCCCCCGGCCATTAAATAGCCTGGCTTGCTGTTGACCTATGCAGTCCCGAAAGACAGTTGCATCTGTCAAGTAGGGAAATTTAGGTACGCTTTATGCGGGAGGCTAATTTGACTAATTTACTACACCATAAAACTGCCAGCAAAACACGAGAAAGGAATGAGGAAGTACAGCCACTAGTGGATGGTGAAGCAACAGCTCCCCGTGGCCGGAATCGTGAAGCTGGAAAAATGTTAAATGCCTCTGTGTCTGCCTATACTGTATGTTGTTTGTCTGTTGGCATTGAATGTTTGCCATATATGTGTTAATTGTAATCCGCCCTGAGTCCCCTTCGGGGTGAGAAGGGCGGAATATAAATACTGTAAATAAATAAATAAACAAGTGGCAACCCAGCCTCTAATAATAATAATAATAATAATAATAATAATAATAATAATAATAATAGTAATAATAATAATGTAGGAAGAGACCCCCAAAGGTCATGCAGTCCAACCCCTCCTGCTTCCATGCAGGAAAAGCACAATAAAAGCCCCCAAAAGTAGCATCCTATGCTCTAATGCACTTCATTTTTTCTACCTAAGTAGAGTATCTTGCATTAGTCCCTATACATTCAATTCACCTCTACCTTTTACCTTTTATTTTTCAGTGATTAGTTTGGCGGGAGGGGCGCCAAAAATACTGCTTGCTTACACTTGAAAATTCCCTAGGGCTGGTCCTGGTGATAACAGCAATATGTTTTGCACCATGTCATTCCCTACCTACAGCAATTGGGGGAGAAGCATCTTTTCAGTCAGAAGAGAATGTGAAAAGGATATAGAAAACAAGGGCGGGTAAAAATGCCTGTGAGTTTTTATGGAAATAGGACTTGGGCATTTGCTGCCTGTAGCAAATGGGTCTCCTCATAGGTAGGTTTGTTAAACTTTTATCTTTATAACTGAAGTTCAAATGTTTATTAAACATTTTTTAAATTAGTGCCTTCAAAAAGTTGCATATTATAAATTGTTTTAGCTGTATTTTATTTTAACCTCTGCCATATGCCATACTGGGTCTTATATGGTGGAAAGGTAGAATATCAATTTAAAAAAAACTATTTTGATGAATTCTTAAAGGGAGAGAAAGGAGACAGTGCTCCTAGTTTCATCTGCCCTTTCTTGGGATGACATGAGTTGAATTGATCTCTGGGTTTCACACTACACAATTTATACAGCTATAGTTCCACTTTAGCTGTCTTTCTCTGGAGTCTTGGGAGTTTGTAGTTCATTCAGAGGCAATAAAGCTATCTGAAAATTCTAAATAGCCCTCCCTAAACTACAAATCCCAGGACTGCATGATGATGGACCATGGCAACTAAAGTGGAAGGAAGTGTTAACTTACAGTATGTAAAGGGCCCTGTTCCTTTACTTGTGGGTAAAAGAAGTTCAGCCGGGGGAAATCCACTCAAACAGCTTCTCCTGCAATGGAGAAAGACAGCGGCTGCAACAGAAGGGCCCCAGACTCCAAAAGGGATGGGAAACTTTTGTCCAGAATGACCTTAGCCCTACAAAGGTTCTTTAAGTTGACAATTTTATCACTATGAATTCACTGCTGTTCTGTAGAAGGGTGAAAGTAAACAATACATGTATTCATGCATCTGAACATCACATGGACGTAGTCAGTCAGTGGATTATTCTGAGACAAATAATTGATAGTGCATTGACAGTATGAGCATTTTGCAAAATAATAGTCCAAATAATTTTTCTTCACATCGCATTTGAAAACAAAATTGTCTTTAATGTCTTGATCTTCCTATTAAGTTGTTTTGACTATTCTTGTACATTGCCTTGAAAACAAAACAAATGAAAAAACCCTCAAACCTTAATAGAGTAAAAGAAAATTCAAATCTACAAGATAAACAGTGGTAACTAAATATAAATAACATTTTGAGCTCTGTTTAGTTTTTAATATTTTAAAAAATTAGATCTCCTGCTGGGTTGGCAAAACAAACTAGTAAAGAAAGAAAAACAAAAAGATTCGTTTTTTTGAAAAATCTGGAAAACTAAAGCCGACTATGGTTTTCTGTTCTTTTTCTGAAATATGACTGGAATGCTCCAGAGCATGCATTAACAAGAGTGAGCTTCATAAAGGACAGCATTTCTGGGGTGAGGTGAGAAATGCATCCTTGGCTGCTTATCATTTAGAACAGGGGTCCCCAAACTTTTTAAACAGGGAGCCAGTTCACGATCCTTCAGACTGTTGGAGGGCCGGACTATAGTTGGCCACCAAGCAATAATAATAATAACAACAACAACAACAACAACAATAAAAAAGAGGGTTGGAAGAGACCCTTTGGGCCATTGAGTCCAATGCCCTTCTGCCTCTGTGCACCGAAAGCACAAGCAAAGCACCCCTGACAGATGGCCACCCAGACTCAATGTTAATAATAATAATAATAATAATAATAATAATAATAATAATAATAATAAAGAGGGTTGGAAGAGACCCCTTGGACCATTTAGTCCAACCCCCTTCTGCCTCTGTGCACCAAAAGCACAAGCAAAGCATCCCTGACAGATGGCCACCCAGCCTCAATGTTAATAATAATAATAATAATAATAATAATAATAATAATAATAATAATAATAATAATAATAATAATACAGGGTTTTGGAACACAATACTCCTGACCTCACAATCATGTTAAAAAACAAAGTATGGATTGCCGATGTTGCAATATCAGGTGACAGCAAGATTGAGGAGAAACAACTGGAAAAGCTGACACGATATGAGGATTTAAAGATTGAATTACAAAGACTCTGGCACAAACCAGTCAAGGTGGTCCCAGTGGTGATCTAAAGACCTTGGCCTGCACTTAAACATAATCAGCGCTGACAAAATCCCCACCTGCCAGCTGCAGAAGGCCACCTTACTGGGACCTGCACGCATTATTCGCCGATACATCACACAGTCCTAAACACTTGGGAAGTGTCCGGCATGTGATCCAGTACAACAGCCAGCAGTGTCTGCTGTGGACTCATCTTGTTGTGTTTCTAATAATAATAACAACAATAACAACAACAACAACAACAATAATAATAATAATAATAATAAGGGTTGTAAGAGAAGAGACCCCTTGGGTCATTTAGCCCAACCCCCTTTTGCCCTTGTGCCACGGGGGCCGGATAAATGGCTTCGATGGGTGGCATCCGGCCACCGGGCCTTAGTTTGGGGACCCCTGATTTAGAACAATGGTTTAATGGTGAACTATATTTTATTGGAAAGGACCCTTCCTAAAACTGTGTCAGAAGCCTAGTAAACATAAAGTTATCCTTCCATATTTATTTGGGTTAGAGACATTGAGCACCTGTGAAAGTGAAATATTGCACACTTTAAAACTACTATCTTTTTACCTGAGAAAAAAACATCTTTAGGTCTCTCTAGGTCATCCAGTATGGCTCTGTAATCAACATCCACCTGATGTTGATCACAGAATTGCACTGGAGGATCTGGATATTCCTAGAGATAATATTTCAAAAAAAAATTTCAAATAATCAAATCTGCAAAAGTCAGTAATTGTCATGGCCGGAATCACTGGGTTGCTGTGAGTTTTCCAGGCTGTATAGCCATGTTCCTCACAACCTCTGAGGATGCCTGCCATAGATTCAGGTGAAAAGTCTAGAGAGAACATGGCCATACAGCCCGGAAAACTCACAGAAGCCAAAACTGCAAATGTGGAGGGCGAAATGTAATGTGATTTGCTTACTACAATTAAACAATTGTAACAATGAAATGCAAAGTCCTGTTTAGGGTTCTGTCTAGGCCACAACTCAGGCTGTTGTCTGTGACAGTTGCATGGTATGGAGATAAACTCTTTCATAAGATACTGCAGAAGTTTGTGTTACAGTCAAAGACTTAACAGAACAAACTAAATAACAGAGAGGGGGGCTCTATGGTTTTACAAAGACATTTTTCAAGCACCTCCAGCTACATTTACCCTGTTTCACTGCATATGCTGGATGAAGCATGGTCCTCTAGATGATCTCATAAGACCATAGGTAAGCAAAGAGGTCTCCAAAGACCATCAAGATGGTCTCATAAGACCATAGGTAAGGAAAGGGGTCCTCAAAGACCATCTAGACCATCTCATAGGACCATAGGTAAGGAGAGAGACCTCCAAAAGCCATCTAGATGGCCTCATAAGGCTGTAGCTAAGCAAAGAGACCTCCAAAGACCAGATAGACTTAGATCAACCCTAAGTCTAAAGTTTAGGACAGGGGCCAGGTAAATGACCTTGGAGGGCCGCATCTGGCCCCCGGGCCTTAGTTTGGGGACCCCTGCTCTAGACTCTTGATTTCATGAAGTCTGCATGTAACTCTGTGCTACACATGACTATCTATGCCAACATATATAGGCCCAAAGGTGACAGTGCCAAGTGCTTGAGCAGTAGTGGAAACTTGGTTTCCTTTGCTCTACAAATTACACGACTAGTTCTGAAGTAACCACATAGGCTATCCTTTTAGCTACTGAGCAAAGTTCATAATCTTGTTGCTAACACTTAAAGCCCAAAACATCTGAGAAACAGGCTACTCAACAGGCTGCCCTCCTTGATAAAGTAGACCTCAAGTGCCATCATATACAATGGTGTAGTATGGGGTTCCCAAACTTTGGTCCTCCAGTTCTTTTTGGATTTCAGCTCCCAGAAATCCCTGTCAGCTTAGCAGCTGTTTGGAATTGTGGAAGCAGAAGTCCAAAATACCTGGAGTGCCAAAGATTGGGGATCCCTGGTGTTGCAGAATGATGTCCCTTATATAAAATGGCAAAATCAAGAGTGTTTTGTTTTGGGATATTTTCAAGCTGTGGATAGTGGAATATGTGAACACAGAATTCGTGGATATGGAGGACTAGCTGTATAGACCTACATCATTACACTACAGTTGCAAGAGGCTTTGATAGTTGTCGGGCCACCTGCAAATGGCCCATCTAGCAACAACCCGGATCATCTCTAGTCCCTCCTTTAGTGATGCCCCTCCACAGCTTCCAAGCATTTGGAAAGCATAACTTGTGTCCCATGTTTTGTATCTGTTAGAAACTAATGGTGTTATCCATGGTTTTTTTGTACTGATTGTCATGTTCAGTTTGGGAACAATGATTTTAAATACTTTAACTAATAATCACTTTAATTGATGTTCATTTTGGCATCAGTACTCCATTTTAATGTGTTTTGGGAATGAATATCTGTGGGGGTTTTTTGTTATATTAATTCAAAGCACTATTACATAAATATACAAAATTATTAATGAAAAATATCCATTGTTTTGCAGTAGTTCATGATCAATTTATAACAGATGATAAATTGTGATAGTGCAACTGCAGTCTCTGAACAGATAACCATACCGTCCAGCTTCTGTAATGCGCTTGAACCCCTTTCTGGGAGGAAGACTGGGTATAAATACAGTAAATAAATAAAATTGACACTCCATAAAGACCAATCAAAACAAATGCAACTGTAGCAATCTGGGTATTTTCTTTGATTTAGAAGTACTGTGTAAACTTTAGTTTAAAATAAGCAGTGAGAATAATGAAAGAGAAAGGATGGCAAAGAGACAAATGGAAGCTATTCACACAATTAGAATAGGTCAGAATATATAAACAACAACCACATTTGAAGGGGGTGTTCATAAAATACACCCTATTTGCACATGGAAAATTATTCCTCAACTATGATAGACACCTTCTAAAGTAACATATGACAAATTCAGTCCTGAATGGGGGTTATTCATACAGATCAGGGGAAGGAACAATCCCAGCTCACTACTTAACCTTAATGTCACGTAAAATAAAATCAGCACAAGGAACAACTAAGAAAAACCTCAAGCTGACAGCAAAGGTTATGAGAGAAGGGATGCAGTTTGAGATCTCACCGCAGACACCTTTTGACATGCCAGGGGCCGACGGAAATGCAGAAGTGACCCTCCAACAGGAGACCTCTTGCCCTTTGCAATTTCCCCCGTGAGGCACAAGCCATAAAGGGGAAGGGGGAGACGCCTGCTACTCTCAGAACCGGCTCCACTTCCTCTCCCTCACAACAACAGACTACGTCCGGGATCAGAAACTTTTCCTTGTGCTGAAAACATCCTTTCACAGGCTTGTTCTTGGAAAACCTTATGACTCTTTTTGTACTGCATTTAATCAGCAGAGCTCTGGCCGTTAATATGCTGACACGCTCATATAAACATATACATTAAATTGTTTTGGTGCGATTTTGGAAAATCAACAAGGGAAAGCATTTTTTTAATGGAAAGGACATTTAAGGACAAAATTAAGCTGAGTTGCTGTGAGTTTTCAGGGTTGTATGGCCATGTTCCAGAAGCATTCTCTCCTGACGTTTTGCCCGCATCAATGACAGGCATCCTCAGAGGTTGTGAGGTCTGTTGGAAACTAGGCAAGTGGGGTTTATATATCTGTAGAATGTCTAGGGTGGGAGAAAGAACTCTTGTCTGTTTGAGGCAAGTGTGAATACAGTAGAGTCTCATTTATCCAACATTCGCTTATCCAACGTTCTGGATTATCCAACGCATTTTTGTTGTCAATGTTTTCAATACATCATGATACAGTAGAGTCTCACTTATCGAACACTCACTTATCCAACGTTCTGAATTATTCAACGCATTTTTGTAGTCAATGTTTTCAATATATCGTGATATTTTGGTGCTAAATTCATAAATACAGTAATTACAACATAACATTACTGCGTATTGAACTACTTTTTCTGTCAAATTTGTTGTATAACACGATGTTTTGGTGCTTAATTTGTAAAATCATAACCTAATTTGATGTTTAATAGGCTTTTCCTTAATCCCTCCTTATTATCCAACATATTCGCTTATCCAACATTCTGCTGGCCCGTTTATGTTGGATAAGTGAGACTCTACTGTATTTTGGTGCTAAATTCGTAAATATAGTAATTACTACATAACATTACTTCCTATTGAACTACTTTTTCTGTCAAATTTGTTTTATAACATGATGTTTTGGTGCTTAATTTGTAAAATCATAACCTAATTTGATGTTTAATAGGCTTTTCCTTAATCCCTCCTTATTATCCAACATATTCGCTTATCCAACATTCTGCCGGCCCGTTTATGTTGGATAAGTGAGACTCTACTGTATTTTGGTGCTAAATTCCTAAGCATAGTAATTACTACGTAACATTACTGCCTATTGAACTACTTTTTCTGTCAAATTTGTTGTATAGCATGATGTTTTGGTGCTTAATTTGTAAAATCTTAACCTAATTTGCTGTTTAATAGGCTTCTCCTTAATCTCTCCTTGTTATCCAACATATTCGCTTATCCAACGTTCTGCCGGCCCGTTTATGTTGGATAAGTGAGACTCTACTGTATTGCAATTGGCCATCTTTATTAGCACTGAATAGCCTTGCAACTTCAAAGCCTGACTGCTTCCTGTTCTTTTTGGGAGGTGTTAGCTGTCCCTGATTGTTTCTTGTCTGGAATTCCCCTGTTTTTGAGTGTTGTTATTTATTTACTGTCCTGATTTTAGCATTTTTTTAAAATACAGTAGAGTCTCACTTATCCAACATAAACGGGCCAGCAGAACGTTGGATAAGTGACTACGTTGGATAATAAGGAGGAATTAAGGAAAAGCCTATTAAACATCAAATTAAGTTATGATTTTACAAATTAAGCACCAAAACATCATGTTATACAACAAATTTGACAGAAAAAGTAGTTCAATACGCAGTAATGCTATGTAGTAATTACTGTATTTATGAATTTAGCACCAAAATATCACGATGTTTTGAAAACATTGACTACAAAAATGCATTGGATAATCCAGAATGTTGGATAAGTAAGTGTTGGATAAGTGAGACTCTACTGTACTGGCAGTCAGATTTTGTTCATTTTCATGGTTGCCTCCCTTCTGTTGAAATTGTCCACATGCTTATGGATTTCAATGGCTTCTCTTACAAAATCAAGCTGTTTGTAAGGCTGGGATTGAAATGAATGTCAGGCTTTTCTAAATTCTTGCAGTGGACTTTACAGTTCAAAATGCACTATCTCTCTTTAAACATTTGGGTTTGTGAATGTGCCACAGCTTCTGCAGCACTGCCTGGCTCAAAGGTATCCAGAACCAATAATGCCTGCTGTTGCACCAGTGCATTGTTGCAGTATTTCCCAAGCAATTCAAACACTCGTAAAGCAACTTTCCTCCGCCCAGTGTCTTCCAGAGAACTTGGACTAGAACCACCATCATCCAACTACCTATTTGGAGTTATGTTGGTGGATATTGTACTCCAGCCCATTCAGGAAACACAAGTTTGATGAAGGTTGATTTACAAGGAGTCTAAAATAAAAATAAAAAAGAAATAAAGACATTTACAATCTCTGAATATTAGCAAAGTCAATCTTTAAAACAAGACCCTGGTTTTTTAAGACTTATTTTATTTATATACACCACCTTCCTCTCAGTATGGAGCAGTTTACAAATAGGCCAAGACAAGATCCTTTATGCTAAGCTTTTAACCTGAACAGGACAACTCTTTGCTCTGAATCTGTGTTTCTCAAATTCAGATCTTCTGGGTATTTTGAATTTCATCTTCTCGAAATCTTGGCCAAGACAGCTGAGGCTTCTGAGAACTGAAGTCCAAAACACCTGGAGGATTACTTTGGGAATCTCTAACTTTGGATGGAAGAGTGAAAGACATGGCTTTATGGCTGTCATTACTTACTTACTTACTTAGGCGATCCCTCGTAGGCCGAGGATGATGGTCTTCTCATTCTGGTGTCTTGGGGGTGTGTCCGCAGGTGGCTGAAGAGACCTATTTTTGATCCGCATGTTCTCCCGCAGTGAGGACATTGGTTTCCAGGTGGAAGATGGTCCCGGTCAAGGTTGATCATGTCCACTGTTCCTCTGGAGGGGCAGAAGCCATTCTGGGATTCTGGGAGGGTGTCTTCTGAGACAGGGAGATGGCGGTTTGCAAGGATTCTTGAGAGGATTTTCCAGCAGAGGTTAGGAGGGAGATACCACAATAGTTTCTGCAGTCTGTTCTACCCCCTTTCTTGAAAAGGGTGATGATGGTGGCATCCTTGAAGTCTGCTGGGATTTTCTTGGTCACCCACACTTTTTCAATGAGCTGGTGAAGTTGTTATATCAGTTCAGGTCTACCCTCTTTGAAGATTTCAGCAGGAATCCCGTCAAGTCCGCTGGCTTTGTTATTTTTTTGTTGGCTGATGGCATTGCTGACTTCTTCCAAACTAGGCAGTGCTGCAAGCTCATCCCTGGTTTGTTGCTGCGGGATTTGTGAGAGGGCCTCTTTGGCCACATTGGACCTGCGATTCAGAAGGTTCTGAATCGCAGGACCCCCTCACCACGACAAGGTGACAATCCATCAAGGGGGATGGCTGTCATAGAAGCCAGCCAATCAGCATTCTGCACATCCTTTTCAAGAGGGAGGTGTTTATGAACAACACAAAGGTCAGCTGGTCAGTTCTCTGAATGCTGGTTCCTGCTTAAAAGAACGGCTTGCTCTGACTTTGGTACAAGGTGGGAGAATGTACATCTGCAGGACTCAGTACACAGCTATAAAACATTTTATTACTACGAAGGGCTTTAGAACATGTCATTAATAGACAGATCACATAATACAGGAGTTAAAAATGACATTTTATGTGCAGAAGTAAACCCCAGTGAACATGGCTGGCTCCCTTGGGAGTACAATCAGGTTTTTTAGATCTGAAAGTCTCTGTTCCAAACTTTACTTTGGCCCTGAACTCCCTAGTCAGCCTTAGGTCTCTTAGCCCCCTTCTACACTGTCATATAAAATCCAGATGATCTGCTTTGAACTGAATTATATGGCAGTGTAGACTCACATAATCCAGTTCAAAGCAGATGTGGATTATCCGCTTTGATGATCTGGATTATATGGCAGTGTAGAAGGGGCCTATGTGGTAGGAGCACAATAACGGACCAAGGCCAAGAACAAGCCATGAGAGTAAAGACAAAGATCCACCCAGAGGAAAAGTGTTCTTACCATACATCAAGGGAACCACTGACCGCATAAGGAAGCTGAAGAAGGAACACAACCTACAAACTATCTACAGACCTACCAAAAAAATTCAACAAATGCTACGTTCAGGAAAGAACAAAAGGGATCCTCTCACCTCTGCAGGAGTCTACCATATACCATGCAGCTGGGGACAAGCCTACATAGGGATCACCAAACGCAATGTTGATCAAACACAAATCAAGGAACATGAAAGGCACTGCAGACTGATTCAACCTGAGAAGTCAGCCATAGCAGAGCACTTGATGAACCAACCTGGACACAGCATATTATTTGAGAACACAGAAATGCTGAATCTCTCTAACAATTATCATGTCAGACTATACAGAGAAGCCATTGAAATTTATAAGCATGTGGACAATTTCAACAGAAAGGAGGAAACCATGAAAATGAACAAAATCTGGCTACCAGTATTTTTTTTAAAAACCCCTCTAAAATCAGAACAGTAAATAAGGAACAACACTCTGAAACTTCATGAACACAAAACATAAAGAAAAAATATGCTTCAGAATGCTGTTTCATCATTTGTAAGTAAACTAACCAGGAACTTACTAGGGCATCTTTATGTTTGAACCCAAACCTTGGTTCATCTCTTGTCTAACAAACTAGGATTCAAAAACCTAAAAATTCTGACCTGTTGTATGCCTTCAAGTAATTTCCATCTTATGGGGAGACCCCCATCACAGGGTTTCTTTGGCAAAGTTTCTTCAGAGTGCGTTTTCTATTTACTTTTAGAGAAAGGAAAAGCCAGGAGTCTAAAGTCCCATCTAAACTGACCATTTAGTGTAGTTGAAACCAGCTTCAAACTGTGGTGGCCAGACAACAAACATCCACAAAAGTACATGAAAGAAAGCCCTTAATACGCATAATTGCTCTGCGGTTTGTGTAATCACCATCCAGACCTCAAATTGACTTCAGGATTTCCTATATAATCATCTATACAGTGAAACTACTTTCTTCAATACCAGTCTGAAACTGCATTAAATGGTCAATGTAGATGTGCCCTAGGTTGAGACATAATACGAAACATTGAAAAGTGACTGGGCAGAATGTACCCACACTCCTCCTCATAAACAATAAGCCAGAATTCTAAAAAAAAGTATTTTGAAAAGAATTCTGGCTTTCTATCCTGGTTACTTTTCTACTATGTATGAAGGACATGAGATTTGGCCTCTGAAAAAGCCTCAGATCTTTTGGTCTTTACTCCAAACATTATGCTGTGGCAGTAAGTACTCCAATTTGAAGTACCCTGAGGAAAAGAAATGGAGAGGATGTTTAACGCAAGGGTTTGCTAAGTGTGAAACATATTTTGGTGTAAAATGATATTAAGTTAGCAACCTTGATTATGCGATTCCATTTCCAAAACAGAAATTGCTAATGTTCTCGACTGAACACATTCCACAGCAGGGGGCAAATATCTTAATGAATGCAAACCTGGAAACATCCTTAGGCTTTTTTCTTCTTTTTTTCTTTTTTAAACCCAATCTAATTTAAAATGTGCATACATTTTCACAAGAATTATCCCACTATAGACTGCAAAGCACTTCCTCATGAATCCACAGCAGATCCCAGTAGTTTAGACAAAGTTATCAGTGGGGGAAAGTTAGAGCTTGTGTCAGGCTTTTGTATTCCATTTATTTGCTGAGCTAAAGGGGTTTTTACACTTGACTGTAACTGCTTTTAATGGGCCTGCAAGGGGGAAAAAGATTAGGTCTCTCTAAGGTATGGCTATAACTCACTTGTTTGTTACCTTTCCCAAATGTAGATTTGCATGTTGACAGGATAATCTACTGTGCTGTCACTCCTCATCAGAGCCAACTAAAAGTAGTGTCACTCCAGGGCTGTCTCATTGAATTTGTAGAGGTCAAAAGCTTTTATTGCCCAAGATTTGGGTGACAAGTTGAAGTGATTTTTGCCCCTGCTACTCAAGTGGAAGTTATTAAGATTCTGGAGTAGAGAATCTGAGAGGGCTCCTATCCATTTCAAATGTGTTTGAAAAGGACAATACCACCAAGTACAACATTGTCCATTGTGATAAGCAGAAAAACGAAAGCCATATTCTCTAAGAACTTGGAAATTTTACTTTTTTGGACCCAGAACCCTTCCATAACAGCAATGGCATTCTGAAATTTATGTACAACAACATTTTCCCCCAAAATCAACTTCTGTTTCTATTAAAGTTTGCCAAATATAAAAAGCTACACAACATGTGAACTTGGCAGAATCACAGGACTGTCCCCACCATATGTTTTTACCATAAATGAAATGTCTCCTGATTAAAGCATGCTTCTTTGTATTTATGCATTTGTGCATCACATGGGTCAAATAGGCTGTGCACACCTGACTTACATTACACTGGCCAACACACATTTTGGTGCCTCAAATGTTAGACCTGTTTCTGGGTATATTTAACCAAAATGGCACCAATTTTTCCCTATCAGACTCTAGTTCTTGAGATATAGAACATATGCCAAATACCAGTCTTCACTCTGCTCACCCATAAAAAATCAGATTATTTTAATGTACTGTTTAAATTAACATTTTAAGCATGAAAGCAACATATTATAAATTAAACGAAAAGTGTACCACATGGAAATATACTTATTCCATACCAAAAGCACAGATTTATTATACAAACTTCCCAGTCATTTGACACAACGTATCTAAGAAACTGGAGTTGATGTGGTCTATCCAATGCAATTTTCTGAATCTGCATCCCAAATAAGTCCAGGAACAGGCCTAAAAACCAAGACACCATGATTTTTTTGTCGGGCTGTGTTATTATTATACCTGTGTCTTGGTAGTAAAAACCGAAAGAATATAAATTCTGTCTAAGCAGATGTATTTGTTTTCCAACATGGAGGTAATTCAGCTCTTCAGCTTGCAGACAAAAGCAACCTTTATGGAGACAAAACATGACAGAAAGGTCCACCTCACTCCATTCTTAGCAGCTTTTTGAGATTTTCTAGAGAGCAGCTCTACCCAGACCGTGTTTCCAGCTAGAGCTGCTCTGAATCAAAATTCTAAACAAGAGATGTGTGTTCATGACAGCAGCAATGTCAAGTAACGATCTGCTATGCTGTAACCCACTCTGTGTCGTGTCAATAGAAAGGCATGAATGGCCTTAATGCCTTTGAAACTGCAGGTAGCTCTTCCCACATTGACTGTCATCCTCCTGCTACTGATCTACAGAGAAAGGACTCTCTCTCCTTCCCTCAACACAAGTACTTACACAGCCTCCTGCAAGGATCTCCGCAGCCAGGGATATGGAGCCATCTCTCTGTGTGAACTTGTCTCTCACAAAGTCATTCATCTAATATAAAAGCAGAAGATTAATGCCATAATTCCACTTTCTAGGTTTCACATATAGAATTAATTTAAACACATTCAGGAGATCGAAAAGAAGGGAGAGAAAAAACAAAACAAATTCAGAGAGCAGCAATTCTAGCAGCAGAAGAATCACCTACAAACTACTGTGAGAGGGTTTTGTGGGTATAATTTTCTTTTTAAACAAAGGAATAAAGGCTACAATCCTGTATCAATAAATTCAGAGATTTACTTCTGAGTAGATACATATTAAATTGTGCTGTAAGTAATGAAAGAGGACCAAGTTATGTCAGCTCTACTATACTTACAGTAAGCTTTATCGCCTTTTCTGGAGCCACACCAATGAGCTGTGGAAGTAGCCCTGGAAACAGAAGATGATGACCATAGTTAGTGTATTTGCAAAAACAGAACTAGCATAAAAGTCAGATTTCTGCTCTTAACTTCATTCATTCATTCCACATAAAGGTTTTCCAGCAACAAAGAGATGTGGTATCATCATGTACTCACTGTACGACTGGGCAACTGGACATTTCAAGGCTTCTTTTGTGGATCGTAAAGATAAGTTTGCTGTCACAAGGGCTCATTTGTGCTGCACTTTCATCAGCCTACATGTCCCACATAGTTCCCTGCCATGCACTTGAAATCAGTTATATATGCTGTTGAGATTCTTTCCAAAGTATTCTTGCCATACCATCAAAATACACAGTATGGCTCTCTTTCACAAGGTGTTCCTTGCCGATTTGATCAATTGTCAACCAGTTACAAGGAAGTTTCATCAATTCCCAGTCAAACCATGCCCCTTCCCCACCTGCCTTCTCTTTTTATGGAACTACTGCAAAGAAATAAAATTGAAAATGCCACAAATTGTAGACAGCTCTGTAGACACTCCATTATAGACACAGCCAGGCAACGCTATTTCCTATTGCGATCTAATTCACATAGCAAAGACAACGGGGCTTGGAACCTGAGAACTGAAGAAAGATGGAGGAAAGGGAGCTCACCATTCACTGCGCCCCCACTTTGTTCCTAGAATAGTAAGAAAAATGGGGTTTGGGGGAGAAGGTGGCAGATAGGGAAATGGTAAGGTACCTCAGCTGGGTTGAATTCTGCTCCAACCCATTTTATCCTCTCCCAGGAATGACTAATTCACCCTTTCCCATGCAGTTGTGCAGTAGTGATTAGAATGTGGAAAGATGGGTGTTTTGTTTTGTAATTCTACATATATGTGATTGGAGATGTCATTGTGCAATGACAATTTTGTGTGTGTGTCTCAGGAGCGACTTGAGAAACTACAAGTCGCTTCTGCTGTGAGAGAATTGGCCGTCAGCAAGGACGTCGCCCAGGGGACGCCCAGATGTTTGATGTTTTATCATTCTGTGCGAGGCTTCTCTCATGTCCCCACATGGGGAGCTAGAGTTGTCAGACAGGAGCTCACCCCACTCCTCGGATTCAAACCGCCAACCTTTTGGACAGCAACCCTGCCAGCACAAGGATTTAACCCATAAAGTTATTCTATTGTATTATCTCATCCCAACCTCCAAGCTGCTGACAGGTCTATGAAGACAGCTCCTGTAATCTGCTGCCTTTAAAACCCATTTTCTATGTGCTGAGTCAGATTCAACACTTGTGATGTGCAGCTTTTGCCTTTCCTGAAGCCAGCTTGCTATGTTTCCTAGTCTCCTCTCTCCTCTTATTACTCAAACTTTGTCTCTAAAACCATCCAACTAGTATATCACAGAGCATAATTAAAACAAAAAGTTGTATCAAATCAATGAAAACATTTTGCCCTATTTGACTATATTCGCTGAGTCTAAAGGAATGACTGGAGGACATTTTGAAAACCTTTCCAATGGGCTGACTTAGATCTCTGTGAGACAGCTATGTATATGGCCTCTGTTTCTGGACTGAATTTGAGACTTGTAGGTTCCTTCAACTCCATAATAAAACAAGTTTGGGGGAGATCATTAGAGGGCAGCCTTAACTTTCTTAGCTCTAGACCATGGATTCTCAAACTTTTTCCACTCATGTCCTCTCAAGAATATTTTATGTGACCCCAAATGTATAAAATAGTTTAAAAATTCACTGATAATAAACCAGCATTTGCAAGGCTTGCTAAACAGGCTAATTCTCTGTGTGTTGTCAAAGGCTTTGATGGCCAGAATCACTGGGTTGCTGTGGGAGAAAGAACTCTTGTCTGCTGGAGGAAAGTGTGAATGCTACAATTAATCACCTTGATTATCATTTAATGACTTTGCAGATTCAAGGCCTGGCTGATTCCTGCCTGGGGAATCCTTTGTTGGGAGGTATTAGCTGGCCCTGATTGTTTCATGTCTGGGATTCCGCTGTTTTTAAAGTGTTGTTCTTTATTTACTGTCCTGATTCTAGAGTTGTTAAATACTGGTAACCAGATTTCGTTCATTTTCATGGTTTCCTCCTTTCTGTTGAAATTGTCCACATGCTTGTGGATTTTAATGGCTTTTCTGTGTAGTCTGACATGGTAGTTGTTAGAGTGGATCAGCATTTCTGTGTTCTTGAATCAATTAATCAAGGTGATTAATTACAACATTCATATTTTCCTCCAGCAGACAAGAGTTCTTTCTCCCACCCTGGACATTCCGCAGAGATATAAACCTCACTAGCCTAGTTTCTAATATATTTCATAACTTCTGAGGATGCTTGCCACAGATGTGGGCAAAATGTCAAGAAATAATGCTTCCGGAAAATGGCCATACAGTCTGGAAAACTCACAGCAACCCAGACTAATTTTCTTTTTTGTAGAGTACAGCTGAAACATTTTCTGCAGAGTCCAGTGTAAAGACAGCACATTGTTGCTAATAAAAAGGTAAAGGTTTCCCCTGACGTTAAGTCCAGTCATGTCTGACTCTGGGGATTGGTGCTCATCTCCATTTCTTTCTTTTTTTCGTATATATATAATGTTTATTTATTTTCATTCATTCAAATATACATACATTGCAGGTGTCTGTTGCATACAGTGCAATACTTTCATCTATTAGTCTTTCATGATCATTTCTCAGACAATATATTTTCAATAAGGGGTCACAGTCTTCTATTTGAATAGTACATATAAAAATATTATAAGTTCCAAATTTATATCCATTTCCTCCCTGCCTTCAGTCTATTAGCTTCCTCTATGTACATTTTTAGATTAATTTTACATTGAAATGTTGGATCATTGGATAGCGGTACCTATTGATCTACTCACATTTGCACGTTTTCGAACTGCTAGGTTGGCTGGAGCTAACAGCGGCCGCTCACACCGCTCCCGGGGCTTGAACCTGGGACCTTTCGGTCTGCAGCTCAGTGCTTTAATGCAGTTTGCCATCGGGGCTCCTTGTTGCTAATATATTTGTGTAAATGGGTGGCATTCAGAAGCCTTTTACCGTTGATAAATTGTGACTCCAACACTGACCTTTGGAAACCCCCATTTGGAATTGGGACCCACAGTCTAGACCAGTGGTTCTCAATCTGTGGTTCCCCAGGTGTTTTGGCCCACAACTCCCTGAAATCCCAGCAAGTTTACCAGCTGTTAGGGGTTGAGAAAAACTTGTCTAGACAAAGTTTCTTCTCCCTTTTTCTTTTCCCAATGATGGTAATCCAGATCCAGGCTACCTATCTCCACACCTGCTTTATGGAACAACTTTTAGAACAGCTCCAAGACCAACATAAAGTGCAGGTTCATCCCCCTGCAGTCTCAGTGAGGGTGAAATTTAATCCACTACCCAGTCTGTGAGTTGACTGCCTCTGCAGCTGAGCAATTATTTGCAGGAAGAGCACCAGCATGAAGAAAAGGAGCACCAGCTTCTGTCAGCAATGGAGACAAGCCACTCTTTGCAGCTGAAACGTATCATCATTCATAAAAGCACAGCAGAACAGATCTTCCTCGCTCACTTCATTCTCTTAAGAAACCCAAAGCTGATGTGTACCTATACAAAAAAAGATCAGCAGCTAATGTATACTGTGGCTTCGTTTCTTTCAATGTTGTCCTTCTTGTCTGAGGCTTAACAGACTTATTATGCTGGGGAAAGGTAGTTATTAACACACACAAAGGACGGCTGACAACAACAACAAAAGAAACGCTGCTCTTACAGCCCCAGTCTCCCAATCCCCTGTTGAAAGAATACTTAGCACAGTGGTGCCTAAAATTAAAGGAACTAAGAGAAAATAACACCTGGAGACACACCTCCTACAGCTTTTAATACACAGTCAAATACAGTGCGTATTCATACATGTGTCCATGGTGTGCACTTCTTTCACATGTATGCACATGGACAAGATCAATGGCTACAACTCTTCATGGCTACATGTAACCTTCAGGTTCAAAAGCAGTATGCTACAGAGTCACCGCTGGAGAAAAGTTCCTCTTTTGGAGTACCAATTCTAAAATCTCCAAAACCAGAACAGATATTTTGGAGCTCTGTACTGATTATTGATGGTGAAGGTACAACAGAAAATGAGAGCTCTTGCCCTCTTATTCTGCTTTTGGGCTTTCTCAAAATATCTGGGTGGCTACTGTGGGGACAGAATGCTAGATTCAAGACATCTGTTGAGTAGGCTCTGAAATATACCGTATATACTTGATGTAAAGCTTTTAGCTCTTTTTTGGGCTGAAAAAGCCTCCCTCGGCTTATAACGGGGCCAAAGTCAAACCAGGCAGCGGAGCCTGGAGAACATAGTGTGTTTTCTTTTCCAAAGCCTCCCTCCTCCACTTCTCCTCTCAGGCTGGAGTTAACTTTTTTTAAGAGAGAGAAAAAAGAGAGAAGGAAATGTTTTGAAAGAGGAAAGGAGAGTGAGTGAGAGAATCCCTTGCAAGTCAGGAAGAAGAAAAAGATTACATAGCTGGAAGGGGAAGAAATCTGCAGGATTTATTATAATTATTCTATATTGCAAGAACCGCGTGAGTCAAAAGGGAGGGAATGAGAGAAAGGAGATATATTTCATTTCCTCCTTGTTTGTATGGCTCTCTTTCAAACCCACCCAATTTCCTGAACTTGCAGAGGAGAGAAAATCTAAACTAGGGATATTCCTTTTCCACCTTCAACTTCCTGGTCAACTTGAGTGAATTTTCTTTCTGTTGGGGAAGAAGCAATATCTATTCCACTTCTCTCCCATATCTGTTTACAAAATAAAATAAAGCCCTACCTCTGCAAAAGTCAGAAACAGAAGATATTGCTTTTTATTCCTAAGGAAACAAAAATGGGGTGGGTTTTTTGTGGGAGAGAGAGGTTTTAAAAACCCCTTTCTGGCTATTTTTAGTTTTTAAAAGGGAGAAATAAAAGAGGTGGGAAAGGGGAGGAGAAAAGAGGCCCAAGTTGTTTAGGGGGGCTTTGCTTGCATTTCTTCCTTGAGAAAATGTATGCCCCAAAGTTTGTAAATAATATATAGCTTTCCCCCTAGAAATACATTCATTTTTATATGACTTTTCCCCTCATATGTGTGCAGGTCTTTGCAAATCCTATATCTATATCTATCTATCTATATATTAAAATGTAATGTACATTTGTAGGACTGGGTAAACAACAAAACCACTAAACCAAATCACACCAAATTTGACCACAAAAGACATAGTCATCCAATCTATGTCTCTCAAACAAAAAAAACCTAGAAAAATAAAGTCCAAATTAGAGGATGAGGAAGAGCCGTTTTCAACCCAGGCTGCCAGTCAGAAGGGTAGATCCTGCCTCCTTTAGGCCCTGCCCACTTCATTCCTAGCAACACCCTCGGCCACAATGGCGCCAGGGACAGCCAGGGCTCAGTTAGGCATGGGAGATATATCATTCTTTAGTATTGTGGGTGCTTCTAGATTAAAGCTAATCGCTTCCAAAGAGATTGGAAACTGGCCGAAAGTTGTTCAAATCAGTGGGGTCCAGCGATGGTTTTTTCAACAGCAGTTTTATCACAGCTTCTTTTAAGCTCGTTGGAATTTTGCCTTCCCGAAGGGAGGCATTAGCCACCAACTTTACCCACTCTGCCAAACCCTCTCTGGCTTCCTTTATCAGCCAGGATGGGCAAGGGTCCAGGATGTATGGGGTCGCCCTCGCCTCTCCAAAAATCTTGTTAACGTCCTTGGGTGGCACAAATTGAAATGAATCCATTAAAACCGGACAAGCAGGTGCTCTCTTTACATCTTCAGAGACTGCAATAACTGTGGGGTCCAGGTCGGAGTAAATCAGAGTGACTTTATCCACGAAGAACTGAACAAATGCCTCACAGCGAGTTGTCGAAGGGCCAGGGACCCCATCACAAGTGGCAGGGTTCAACAAACCTCTGATCATTCAAAACAGCTAAGCTGGATGGTTCCTTGCAGATGCAATGTTGGCCACAATGTGAAATTTATTTGCGGCCTTCACTGCTACAGAGTACACCCTTGCATAGGCACATGCGCGTGCTCAGTCTGACTTACTGCGAGATGACCGCCATACGCCCTCGCTTCATCACTGCCAGCTCCTCGTTGAACCCGGGGGCTGGTTTAGCTCTGCGACTCTAAGGGGTCTGTCCGGAGCAATTGTGTCTATTGCTCTGGTCATCCCCCTGATATAGAGAGCGGCCAGAGCATCAACAGAATCACCTACCCTGGTGGCGGGAAATTCCCCAAGAGCCATCAGGAATCACTCTGGATTCCTAAGCCTCCTGGGGCAGACCATCTTAATGGGTCCTCCACCCCTGTGGAGGTGAGGGAGTGCAGTGAATCTAAACTTGACCAAGTGGTGATCGGTCCATGACAGTGGGGCTAAAGAGAGTTCCTCCACGCTACCACCTTCCTCCCATCCCTGACAGAACACCAAATCCAATGTGTTTCCAGCCCTGTGGGTAGCTCCAGGAACCACTTGGGACAGCCCCATGGTTGCCATGGTTACCATGAAGTCCTGAGCCACTCCTGACAGAGTCTCTGCAGAAACATTGAAGTACCCCAGCACTATAAGCCGTTGGGACTCCAATGCCAGGCCTGAGATCATCCCGGCTAGCTTAGGTAGAGAGGTTGTAGTGTTGCGGGGTGGTCAGTACACTACAACTATCTCTATTCTGTCCTGATCTCCTACACTCAGGTGCTTTCAAATGAGAGTTTCTGTGGGATAGGGCATCTCATCAAGGAGATGGAATCCCTATAGACCACTGCAACCCTGCCTCCCTGCCCTCTGGATCTCAGCTGGTGCTGCACAGAGTAGCCTGGTGGACAGGGCTGGGTAAGATTGACCCTCCCAGTCTCATTCAACCAGGTCTCTGTTATGCACGCCTGTTATGTTGGAAACTGGCCGAGTCCCCATGGAGAAATAGGGTGGGATACAAATGAAGTTATTATTATTGTTATCATCATCATCATCATCATTATTAAGTTATTATTGATACAACAGTAATTTAAACTTGCTCTGTAAGTGGAAGAGTAGGGTCAACAAAAACCTACTTTTCCACTTGCAGAGCTAGTTTACTTTTTTTCTTTAAAATACATTAAATATTCAAAAACATTACCCTACTGATGCCTCAATCAATGTAATTTTATTTGTATCTATTTTTATTTTGAAAATTACCGGTAGCTGCTGCATTTCCCACCCTCAGCTTATACTCGAGTCAATACGTTTTCCCAGTTTTTGTGGTAAAATTAGGAGCCTTGGCTTATATTTGGGTCAGTTTATACTCGAATATACACAGTAAGTCTATGGCATCTCCTGGATGAGACATGAAGCTTAGATGACCCCAGAAACTAAGCAGGAAGGGAAACATCCAACAAACAATAACTTCGGCCAACTACCAAGCCCAGCACTGGTTTCAGTCCAATTTACTCACAGCACTCATTGTGACAGAGAAAGTTTATTTCAAGTATCAGTATTTTATGGAAGTTACGTAAACAATGACAAAGTATGCATGAGAAATAATCTAATTAATATGTGATAATCCTTATCTAAGGTCTACATAACCAGCGCATAATGTTTTAGTCTTTTTTTATTAAAAAAATCTCAGGATCTACAAGCCATGGGGAAATGTCAGCTATTGTCAAGATGGAGCTCATAGGCTCACTAAAACAGATCAATATACAGCTGAATCCTTAATTATTATTTTACACTACTATGATCTAGCAGAGCTCCTCTTACAAAGTAACAACTTTACACTGCATTTGAATAGATCCATATGCTCCTTTTTAAAGCTCACGTTCAAAAGTATGTAGCAAAATGCACGTGTCTTTAAACGTGTCTTCTAATAACCAGAAAAGCTGCACTAAGGAAACCAATCTGTCCAGCAGATATTACTGATTCTTCTTTTGTTCTGATGCTAGGGCACTGGCAGTTGAGATGGAAGGCAGACATTGTATCTGCTTCCGAGCCAAGCCACAGAGTCCTCTTGAAGCCAGAAGGATCCCTCACTCATTTCAGAGGAGGGAGTGAATTTGCCTTCACCTTCCTTGAGCCACAAAAGAATAGTAATCTATGGATGCTATGGTTGAATGTGAAGTATGCCTTCCACTGACTTACCTCTGTATAGACCAAAAAAGCCTTCATATCGCAGGACCTTTTTAAAACAATCAAAGCTGTTTTTGTACATCAGTTCTCCCACAACCGATCCACTGGTGCGCTGGTTCTGCATACGTGTCTTCACTAGATCTATAGGGTACACAGCAGTAGCTCCAACAGCTGTGAACAAAAACCAAAAAACAATGGTGAAAAGACCACTTCTCACGATGTCCACATGGAACTATGTCATTGGGTATTTTCACCTCTTTCTGGAGATATAATACTAAATACAACACCCACTGATTTATGCTGTTTTCAGTCTTTCCCAATCTAGTACTGTCCAGATGTGCGGGAATACAGTGCCCATCATCTCCAACGAGGGAAATATAGCCGTATTTGACAGGGAAAAATACGTTACACTTAGCAATTTTATCTGTAGTATGCTGGGAAAAGTAACATTTACTTCTTAGTTTTGCTTGTGATTAATTATTTCTTACAATATTTTGAAGGGTTGTCCCCCCACATAAAAAAAATGTTTAGGCCATTTTTGTTCTTTTTAAGGCTTCCTCCTCTCCAAAGAAACCAAACAGTAAACAAAATAATAACAACAATACCAAGTCATTAAATAAATGCAGCAGCAAATGGTCTTTTGCAGGGACTTTGCTACATATTACAAAACTAACTCTTAACAATTTCAAAACTCTGGGATGTAGACAATCCTAATTACAAGCCAAAACCATCTTTTCACAAAGGCTCATTAAGCAGGAATTTGATCAGAGCATCTTGATTTCACCTTTGACCCTTTCCCTTAGAAGGGATACTGACAACAGCAAGAGGAGAAAAATCAAACTCAAAACTCCCAACTGCTCACATTAAATTATAAACTTCTATACTTAATGAGATGTCATTATTTGGGGAAGGGGAAAATCAATTATTCAATGATCCCTGGTACTTATTTAAGCATATAAGATGAAGACCTTGCAGTCCCCCAATGTCTTTTGCTTCTCTTTTGTTTTTAGTATCAGTTCCATCAAATCTAATTTTAAAAAGCACCTGAGGAGACTCTTTATGTCATTCTACAAGTTTTGCTTCGAAGACTGTCTGGAGCCAGCGCTGCCACAGCCACGCTTTGTCTGACCATGGGGTTTTGCTGTGTGTCTTTTAAGTAACAATAAAGGGTTCCCTTCAGTGCTTCCCATCTGTATAGGGGCAGGGGAAGCACAAATCTTCCCCTAGCTGACCTGAAACTGCACACCAAGATAATATTACAAAAAAATCTATCATGAAAACAGTACATAGAGACATATCACTCACCTCCAGCAATTGAGCCCAGAGTGAACCTGTATGCTGACTCAGCTACCTGGAGCCAGATAGGTCTGCCCAGACTATCATAAGATTGCTGGAAGAGAAGAGAAATGGGCACAGAAGAAAAAGGAGGCAGGGGAGAGAAATGAGAGAACAAGACTTCAGAAATCATCTAAAAGTTGCAAGAACATAGAAATCAGCTGCAAAGTGAGCATTTGTAACATTAAGTGAGGAGAAAATAATCAGATTAAATTACCCAAATTAAATTAATCAGGTCTAAAGATCAAACTAGACATGGTATTAATTGCATTTGCTATTGTCATTTCTACATTGCCTTTAAGTCGTTTCCAGCTTATTGGGACCCTATTGAAAAATTTTCTTTCCCTTTCTCTGTAACTGAGAAAGTATAATTTGCCCCAGGTCACCGAGTGGGTCTCCATGTTCGAATAGAAATTTGAACACTGGTTTCTGAAACTATAGCCCAAAGATCAAACTGTTATACTATACTGTCTTGGCACTAACTGCATGATCAAGTGTGTGTGTGGGGGGGGGGGGGGAGATCACTGTGTGGGGCAGCTCTCCCAGTCTCTATCCTCTGTATGAGCAATCAAGAACACCACAAAGTTGTGACCCACCAATAACAATTCTTATATGAAAAAAGGCAACTAAGGGCTTTCTATAATTTGGACAACAATTCCCATAATTCCTTAAGTATTCATTGTGCAGACTGAAGGTTATGGTATTGCAATTCAAAACAACTAGAAAAGGGTTCCTCTGTCCTCACTGGCAGATTTATGGGTGGGGCACAGGGAATGCAAGGAGAAGGGAAAAGCAAAATATGCTTGCTCTGTTTCACAAATTCCAGGTATGGAAGTTTCTCCATATTTTGTGCCCTAACAGATTAATCAGATTAAATTACCCAAATTAAATTAACCAGGTCTAAAGATCAAACTAGACATGGTATTAATTGCATTTGCCACATTTGTCGTTTCCACACTGCCTTTAAGTTGTTTCCAGCTTATTGGGACCCTATTGTTCTGGCTTGGATTTGTCGGGGCACAAAATATGGAGAAATGAAAATATTCAAGTAAATGCATTCCCAGTAAGTTTTACAGCAGAAAACCAACCTAGATTATAGGTATGTTATTTCTATTGCTTATGTGAAACAGAAATAACAACAACAACAACAACAACAACAACAACAACAACAACAACAATTTATTTGTATCCTGCCCTATCTTCTCGAGTAAACCAGGTTTGGATAAAATGCGGTCAGTTGATCACAGGTAGCCCTTTTTGCAAACCATCTCCCAGAACTCCACACACACACACACACACACACACAAACCTTTTACCTCCCAAAACACGTTACTGGGTAGATTTCCACTGAATGTTGCAATTGGCCACCTTGATTTCTAGTAATAGTTTTATGCTGAAATATGGTCTACGACCCTCCAGATACCTAAGAGAAGGCACTTCCACTGGTTGATTGGGGGGGGGGGGGATCAAGGTCTGCTACAGTCATTTGTAGGTTCTTGGGCCAAAAATTGCCCCCAGATCATGAGAAGATAACCACCTATACACTTTTAGTGTTACAAGGACAAACCTTAGTCCACATTCTTCTTCCAAGATGGCAGTAAAGCAAAGCTTCCATTTAGATTGAAAGTAAGCAGCATCAAGTGCTATGTCCATGTCTAAGACTGTGGTTGAGTTTGGTTTGGATTAAAAGGGAAGCAAAAGTGTCCAGTTTCCTTGGCATGGCCATGACAGATGCTGTGGTAAGATCACACGAGTTTCCTCACTCACTACTATTCAGGACTAGAATACTAAACCAGAGCCTATCTCATTTCAGGATGTATATTCTCCTCGAGTTCACTTTTGGAGATCCTGGAAGGGCACTACCTTCTGCAGCCAAAAAGAAGAGTGTTTAGTCATGCTGCTTTCTTTTTAAAACAAAGAACATTACTTCTTTGCATCTTGTTTATGATTACAGTCATTCTACTGTAAATGCCTGCTGCTTTTAAACAAAGCCTATGAAAAGTACACGACTACCAAAAACAATGTATTTGCCAAAAATTTGGTAGCTGTAGCGGTCCCATATGGAGGATTTACAGAAGCAATGCAGTCTCCTCCCTCCCAACCTGGGTTCACGAAAGCTATCCATGTGCTTCCATATGTGAATTCAACTTCTTATTCAATTCCTTGCAACCTTGAAGAAATTTTATTAAAACTGCGCATTGATTCAAGCCCAAATGATATATCACCCTGTACATGTATTCCCTTTCATTGAAATGGAGATATAACTTTCAGACTATTTATGAACGTGCTTACCCTAGCCAGTGGCATGCCTCTGTTCAGATAGGAGATGTAAATTAGTATAATTAATGCTATGGCTTTCAGAGCATGAATATTTATAAATAGAAAATTACTGTCACTGGCATCCCTCCACAAAGCTACTGTATACAGATATTTAGCAGCTACACAAAGGAAATCTTTCAGTGATAATATTGGCAGCAAGTGGGATTGAACAACCAGCTTTCTACTCTTTTATTTTTGCTAAATAGTCAGAAAGGGGGTGTGAACAAAAAGTTAAGAATTCATTACAGTTATTTCCTCTTGACAGAGTTTCTGTGGCAAAAAAGCACACTCTTCATTAGTCTGGTGGTCTGCCTATATCTGGCATAATGTTGAGATGATGGCACAAGACCCATGGGTCCCAACACCAGGCAATAAATGTCTATTGTTTTTCAATAGCTCACACATGTAAGTCATGCTTGTCAGACTAGCAACTGTCCAGATTGCCTGGAATGGAGGATTGCAGCAAAAATCTGCATATCCAATGGGATGTCTGCTGCTACAGATATATACGGTAGGTATACAAGACTGAAGAGTATTAAGAAGCAGTATTTTGTCACTCATAAAAAATCAAGTAGAACACTGACTCTGTTCATTCTTGATATATCATTTAGTGTAACTTTATAACAAGAATTAATCAGGTTCTTTTTTAATGTATGGTTCAAGAAGATAAAGAAAAATATTATTAATGCCTTCTCCCAGAGGCTAATAGGCAGAAAAAACAAAATGCAAAGATACAGAATGGGGGATGCCTGGCTCGACAGCAGTACGTGTGAAAAAGATTTTGGAGTCCTAGTGGACAACAAGTTAAACATGAGCCTACAATGTGATGCGGCGGCAAAAAAGCCAATGGGATTTTGGCCTGCATAAATAGGAGTATAGTGTCTAGATCCAGGGAAGTCATGCTACCCCTCTATTCCTCCTTGGTCAGATGACACCTGGAATATTGTGTCCAATTCTGGCCACCACAACTGAAGGGAGATGTTGACAAGCTGGAAAGTGTCCAGAGGAGGGCGACTAAAATGATCAAGGGTATGAAGAACAAGCCCTATGTGGAGCAGCTTAAAGAGCTGGGCATGTTTAGCCTGCAGAAGAGAAGGCTGAGAGGAGACATGATGAGAGCCATGTGAGGGGAAGTCATAGGGAGGAGGGAGCAAGCTTGTTTTCTGCTGCCCTGCAGACTAGGACACAGAACAATGGCTTCAAACTACAGGAAAGGAGATTCCACCTGAACATCAGGAAGAACTTCCTCACTGTGAGAGCTGTTTGGCAGTGGAACTCTCTCCCGCGGAAAGTGGTGGAGGCTCCTTCTTTGGAGGCTTTTAAGAAGAGGCTGGATGGCCATCTGTCGGGGGTGCTTTGAATATGATTTTCCTGTTTCTTGGCAGGGGGTTGGACTGGATGGCCCGTGAGGTCTCTTCCAACTCTATGATTCTATGATTCTATAATAGATCTGAAGACCTATCTTTTCTATTAGGAGTACCCAGTCAGTTTCAACCATGAATTTTAAACTTGCATCCTGTGTTTTAATCCTTGTTCTGTGTATTTTAATTTGTATTTTATAGAAATACGTTTTAATATGTGTATTTTATAGAATTGCTATATTGATTATGTGTTTTTAACTATGTTTCGCACAGCTTGAATTGTCATTAAATCTGTCCAGTGGTTTGCCTCTTCTTATACTCTCTAATGTTACCTTGTAAAGTCATCCAAAGTATGTAATCCTTCAATACAAGTGTTACATTTTCAACTGTTACTAATGTTTACTGATAAAGTGACAGCTATGCAATGGACACCACCCCATCTTGTGACATACCCTATTTCAATTCCAAAATGTACTCCCCCATATAAACATCTCTAAAAATGGGGTGTGTCTTACAATCGATGGTAATCTAGAATCGATGAAATACAGTACTTGTGAATGATAGGGAAAACCCTTTATGTCACAATGTGGCATCAAAGATAGAATCGATTTTTTCCTCTTTAACTTTTAGTGAAGTTCTTTATTTTTATACCTTATAAAAAATTCAAAGCATAGCGTGAAATAAAAATAAGGTTCCCGTCCTCAATTATGCCTTGAGGCTTTACTGATCTCCTAAGCAAAATGTTGTTTGTGGAGGCCAAAGTAATATTTAATACTTGATCCCATCATTAAAGACCAAAAGATTCTAGAAAGACCTGTGCTTCTCAGTAGGCAACAATTCACAAAAGCAGCAAAAATTACCACTAGTTCTTACAGAGATGTCTCTTCCATTTAACAGGACCACTTTTAAAGCAGTATTTTCTCAACAGTTGAAGTTTATTTTCTAATTAACATGTTTTCTATTCCTATAAAGACATGGATTAAAAATAAATAACAAACAAAATTCAATAAAACAGTCTAGCCATATTGTACTGGCCAATCTCTGGAAGAGACTATTCATCTAACAAATCTCTCATGTGCTGAATGTAAACAAAGACAGTAGTAGGCATTATTGGGCGACAGAAGAAATATATTGAAATATCAGGCAAGTTAATTTTGAAAATGATGTGTAACACAAAGCAATCCAGATAATGGAGTGATTTGCAAACAGTGAAATCCACATATGCAGACTCGTAAAACAATTGGACTAGACCATGTAGACTTGTTCAGAACAAATCAATATCTGGCAGCTTGACTGCTTCAAGTATACAGATCTGAGATTCATTTCAGACTTTTTGTACAAGTTAAGAATTTTAGCAAAGTTAAGTAAAAAATATGCTGATGTTTCTACGAGCACAATCATACGAGCATAATCATCTCGTATAAGAAAAGCCTATTATTTTATATATTACTAGCTTTGCTCAGCCACGCGTTGCTATGGCTTATGGGAATCATTTGTTGGCCAGGTGGAATAGCAGTGAATAGCCTTGCAGCCTCAAAGTCTGGCCATTTTCTTCTTATGGGAATCCTTGTTTCGTGAGCTGGAAGACAATGGAATAGGCCTGCTGCTAGGAAGACTGGGTACTTGTGTTCTAGGGGAATGGTTTTTTGGGCTGCTAGAATTGCAATGAATTGCCTCACTCCTTCAAAGCCTGGCTGCTTGCAACCTAGGGGAATATTTGGTTGGTCAGCTTCAATAGTACAGAGTAGTATCACTGCTTCAAAGCCTGTCTGCCTTCCACCAAGGTTAATCCTTTGTTGGTCTGGCTGAATTGCACTAAATAGCCTTGCAGCATCAATGCCTGGCTGTGTTATAACTATTGGAATCCCTGTTTGGCGAGCTGGAGTAGCACCCTCAATCAAAGAGCCACTTTGAAGCCTGGTTTCTTCCTTTGTAGGGGAATCATTGTTTGGCCAGCTTTAATTGCACTGAATAGCCTGTCTGCTTTCTACATAGGGC
Source organism: Anolis carolinensis (assembly GCF_035594765.1). NCBI lineage: Eukaryota > Metazoa > Chordata > Lepidosauria > Squamata > Anolidae > Anolis > Anolis carolinensis. Next base: position 210,684,783 of record NC_085841.1, on the reverse strand, counting down.
ATCTTTGCTAGGCCATGTTGGATGAGACAGAGTAGCCTCGTGGCTTCAAAGCCTGGGGGTTTTTCACCTAGGGGAAATCTTGGTTGGCCAGGTTGAATAGCACTGAATAGCCTTGTTGCTTGCAAGCCTGGCCGCTTTCTACCTTGTGGAATCCTTGGTTGCCCAGGCTGAATAGCAATTAATAGTCTTGGCGTGGCAGGTATGAATGCTGCAATTAGCCACCTTGATTAGCATTTAATGGCCTTGCAGCTTCAAAGCCTGTCTGCTTTCTGCCTGGGGGAATCCTTTGTTGGGAGGTGTTAGCTGGCCCTGATTGTTTCCTTTCTGGAATTCCCAATTTCCCTGCTTTCAGAGTGTTGCTCTTTATTTACTGTCCTGGTTTTAAAAATTATATTGTTCTGTATTATTATACCACCATAATTATTACATATTATATTTATAATCTTATATTATCTGCTTGATTATATGAGGCCCCTCCTACACAGCTGTATAAAATCTACACTGAACTGGATTATATGGCAGTGTGAACTCTAGATAATCCAGTTCAAAGGAGATACTGTGGATTATCCTGCCTTGGCATTCTAGGTAATATAGCTGTGTGGAAGGGCCTTGAGTCTACACTGCCATATAATCCAGTTCAAATAAAATAATCTGTATTTTATAGGCTGTGTCGAAGAGGCCTAACTACCTGTGCCCTGGGCACCATCTTGGCTGAGGGAGTTACTAGGACACGAAGGTGGCGGGGCCTAAAGGCAGCAGGGCCTACTTTTCTAACTGGCAGTTAAGGGGAGAAAAGCTCTTCCTCATCCTCTGTAATTTGGACTATTTTTCTAGGTTTTTTTTAAATTGAAAGACATATTTTGGATGACTATGTCTTTTGTGGCCAAATTTGGTGTGATTGGGTTCAGTGGTTTTGTTGTTTATTCCATAGTAAAATGAACATTACATTTTTATATATATGCAGTCTCTTTGGAAATGAGTAGCTTTAATCTAGAAGCACCCACAATACTAAAGAATAATAATAATAATAATAATAATAATAATAATAATAATAATAATAATAATAATAATAACTTTATTTTTATACCCCGCCCCATCTCCCTGAAGGGACTCGGGGCAGCTTACATGGGGCCAGGCCCGATAAAACAAACAAAACAGTAACAAAGCAATAAAACAATTATCCCAGTAAAAAACATCAACATCAATAAAAACAATCATTAAAATCAACAAGCAGGATACAGTGTTAAAAACAGGAGACTAATTTGTAGATCCCAGGCGAAATGCAGAGTGATACGAAATGGGAAAAGGAAATTTCACAGTTGGACAATAAAGTGCGGTATAAAATGGCAAGACAACAACAATGGGACTATTATGGAATGGACATAGATCAATCCAGCAACAACTAAACATCGAAGGCCTTTTGGAACAGCCAGGCTTTTAAGCTCTTCCGGAAGGAGAGGAGGGTAGGGGCCTGCCCGATCTCTCTAGGTAGAGAGTTCCAAAGCCGGGGGGCCACGACGGAGAAGGCCCTCTCTCTCGTCCCCACCAACCGCGACTGTGAGGGTGGTGGAAGCGAGAGGAGGGCCTCCCCCGACGAGCGAAGAGAACGTGTGGGTTCATAGAGGGAGATGCGGTCTCTAAGGTAGGTGGGTCCCAAACCGTTTAGGGCTTTGTAGGTGATAACCTGCACCTTGAATTGGGCCCGGAAAGTAAATGGCAGCCAGTGAAGCTCCTTAAACAGAGGCGTTGAACGCGCCCTGTAATTTGCTCCGGTTAGAAGCCTGGCTGCCGAACGCTGTACTAGTTGTAATTTCCGGGCCGTCTTCAAAGGCAGCCCCACATAGAGCGCATTGCAATTGTCCAGTCTAGAGGTAACTAAGGCATGGACCACCCTGGTCAGATCAGACTTCTCGAGGTACGGTCGCAGCTGGTGCACAAGTTTTAGTTGTGCAAAGGCCCTCCCGGCCACGGCCGACACCTGAGCCTCAAGTGTCAGCCCCGAATCCAGGAGGACCCCCAAGCTGCGGACCTGCGCCTTCAGGGGGAGTGCAACCCCATCAAGCACAGGTTGCCACCCAATACCCCGATCAGACATACGACTGACCTGGAGGACCTCTGTCTTGTCGGGATTAAGTCTCAGTTTGTTCACCCTCATCCAGGCCAACACAGCGGCCAGACACTGGTCCAGAATCCGAGGGGCTTCCTTGGATTTAGGTGGAAAAGAGTAGTAGAGTTGGGTGTCATCCGCGTAGAGATGGCACCGCACTCCAAAACTCCGGATGACCTCTCCCAGCGGTTTCATGTAGATGTTAAAAAGCATGGGGGACAAAATAGAACCTTGCGGGACCCCACAGGTCAATGGCCAGGGGTCTGAGCAGGTGTCCCCCAGCTTCACCAACTGGGAACGACCCTCCAGAAAGGACTGGAGCCACTGGAGTGCAGTACCCCCAATATGTCTCCCATGCCTCAAACTGGACTTTCTAATTTAAGTTCTCAATTTGAATTTTTTTTCAAGATCCACTGAATGGAATCGGGATCACACTCATAGATCAGAGGCAATTCTGCTTTACATGAGCCAGCAGCACCCATGGCAAACCTTTTGGGGGCAATGGGGAAGCTGTGTGAAAACCATTATGATACTTTCATCCATTATGGTACTTTCATTCAAATACTCCATCAGAACCTAAAATTCAGGGATATATGCAATAGTGAAGACAAATAATATGAATGTTTTTCAATAGGAAATATTTTAAACTTTCATCTCCGAAATCCAGACTTTCAGCAAGCACTATCCATTTACTGGAAATCGTAAGCCTTTATTGTCTTCAGGACACATACCTGTCTCTGAAATTCTGCCAAGTTGTATGGCAATGCTCCTTCAGCCAAGGGTGCTATTCTCTCAATATCCGCCAGTGTTAAACGTCTGCGTACAGAGCCAATGGGAAAAGTCATTGTTAAGACAGCAAGCAAAACCTTCTACATCCTCCCTTTTGCACAAAGTGCTGTAGCAGTTTGCCCACTGAAATTTGACAAGGGGATCTTTATAAGACAGAAGTATTCTGTGTGTACAATCTCCAGACATAAGCCATTCACACACAGAGTGATCAAAAGCCAAAACTTGGACAGGATCCTTTTTGAACAGCCAGGCTGCTTTCTGACTGAAACTTCCTCCTCCTCCTCCTTCTGATCTGGGAAAGGCTGAGTATGAGCAACCCTCTTCACCTTGAACCCAAGGCTCTACAAAATAACTGGGCCCACTGAGTTCAAGCACAGTTCTCTGGTTACAGAACACAGCCTTGGTTTGTGGAACATGAGCAAAGTTGGTATGCATTCATCTAGAGTCAACAAGGGCACAACCAGATGGGAGGACAGAGATGTAAATGTATTTATTAGGCTTTCAGCAGATCTGGTACACAGAGGATAGGGTTGCTCCTAAATTAACCAATATTCCACATGAGAAGCATCTATGCTCCAAGTATTTAGCTTCAGAAAACAGTGGGTTCTAGGGCCTCTTGCGGATATAAAAACCTATGGGTACTCAAGTGCCAATATATACAACGGCATAGTAAAATCGTATTCCTTATAAAAATGGTGAAATCAAGGTTTGCGTTGCGAATTTTTAAAAACATTTTTCAAGCCATAGATTATGGTATTAATGGATACAGAATCCATGGATATGGAAGGCTAAGTGCATTTTATTTTCCACTGTCCTTGTATTTTTTTTTTAGAATTATGATGCATTACTTTATTCTAGTTAAGTAAGAGAACTGATTACAGATTCAAATCTATAAGAATGCAGTAATTCATGATGATTTGTCTCTGCAGTTGAGTGAACAGCTGAGTAGACCAACTACCTCAAACTCATACCCTTCCTCACCTCCTTAGGCGGCTGCCAACTACTAAATCCAGCTCTGAGGCTAATCTAAAGAATATACAGTGTTTTATTACACTGAAAGTGTAAAGTGTGTAATAAGGAAGAGTAATTTGAACAAGATGTTTATATTTAGGGCTAAATTGTGGCAGAGATAGTTCCCACAATCATTAGGTGGACAAAAAAACTTACATAAGTCCACTGTGGCTGCAAGTGCCCCTCTCCACAATGCAATGAGCAACTCAGAAATGTGCTCAATTCCTATAATCATTGCCCTTCAAAAGTGAATGGAAGAACTTATCTGGCATTTTGGTATTGAGCTGAGTTATGCAGGAATAAATCCAACTTTGTTGTTTACTGCATAGGTCAGAATCTTCTACAACAACCAAGCTCACTGCCACCTTTTCACTGCTGAAGGCCTTTCCACCAATGCATCAATCTAGTAGTCAGCTGAGAGTCTGGCAAGGCAGAGCAACATCCAGCTAGGATCCTATAGCTTGGAATCACAGCATTGGCATCATCCTTTAGGCCAGTGGTTCTCAACATATGGATCCCCAGGTATTTTGGCCTACAACTCCCAGAAATCCCAGCCAGTTTACCAGATGTTAAGATTTCTGGGAGTTGAAGGCCAAAATATCTGGGGACTCACAGGTTGAGAACCACTGCTCTAGGCCTTCAGGATGAACCTCAGAAGTCCTGAAGGTTGCCTTTAGCTGTGTGTCCAAGCTACAGGGCCATCCCTACTCCACCACCATTATCTACAGGTCAGTAAATGACTGTGTAGGGGGCTGCAATAGTTGTAAGTGGGGGTGAGGGGTTCCACATGCAGTTATAATGCATTCCATAATATCAGTCCAGATGTATGGGTTCACAGATACAAGCATGCATGCCCCTGATCCAACGTTCCATTAATGTATCCTGTGTAGCACATGCCATTTGACTATTGTACTGAGCAAAAAGGATATTCATCCCACAGTTGTGAATTTTTAAGAAAAACATTCCAAGCAAACAAATCCAGGAGTGTTAATACAAAAACATTTTGTAAGGTTATGATTACCCTGTGGCATTATATAAATCAGACAGCTGGTAGAGAATATCAATTTCCAGAGGTGTCACTTGTCCAAATTTGATTGCAGATTGAGAGAATTCCTCTGTGTTTTTTTTAAAGAAAAAAACAAAGAAAAACCGATTTAATGATTCTGCAAACTCAGTCTAACTTCCTTCTATATAATTTGTATCATTTGCTATATAGTAAAGAGTTCAAAGTTGAAAAACCAGAATAAAACTAGTATCAATAAGAATACTATATACAGCAGAGTCTCACTTATCCAACATAAACGGGCCGGCAGAACGTTGGATAAGCGAATATGTTGGATAATAAGGAGAGATTAAGAAAAAGCCTATTAAAAATCAAAATAGGTTAATTTTACAAATTAAGCTCCAAAACATCATATTATACAACAAATTTGACAGAAAAAGTAGTTCATTACACATTAATGCTATGCAGAAATTACTGTATTTACGAATTTAGCACCAAAATATCACAATGCATTGAAAACGTTGACTACAACAACAACTCTTTATTGATTAGTCAGTTTTGACCATATCAGAACATGTAAAACATACAAAACGTACACCCTTACCCATACATACGGTAAAATCATGTAAAACAGAAATGCGTTGGATAATCCAGAACGTTGGATAAGTGAGACTCTACTGTATTAGAGAATTGCTATCAAAAGTACAAAAGGTTGCTCATCCTTGCTCTAAAGTGAGTTTCAGGGCCCTTCCACATAGCCAGAACATCAAGGCAGAAAATCCCACAATATCTGCTTTGAACTGAGTCCACATTGCCATATATTCCGGTTCAAAGCAGAAAATGTGGGATTTTATTCATCTATGTGGAAGGGGCCTCAGTCTTATCAACAAGAAGAAAGTGCCATTATGGTACTATATGCTATAAAAAAGGTGCTTTTACCACTCCTGAGCTGTTTACATTTCTAGTTTCCTTGTGTATCTGAGGAAGTCTACAAAAACATGATACTTTTTCAATTAGACTCAAAAGTGCTACAAAATTTTTTGCATACCATTTCATAAAGGTTCAACATTTTATAGGTTCAGCCACTACCATATTTACTACTACTATTTGTCCATGTTGTATCCATTGTCCATTTCAGGCAGAAGTCTCCCACATCAACTTCTGCCTGATTTTGTCTTGTACAAGGGATTCAAGATGTGCAAGAAACTAGAATGGGGCAACCAAATCCTTTTCTATATATTTTATCACGACACAGTAATTTCAAATATAATGAAAAAATTATTTACCTTTTGTAACTTCAACATCTTTTCTAGCACCTCCTATGAGGCTGTATATCTTTCGAACAAGTTCCATGTTGTTCAGCAAGGCATTGAAAGCATTAAAATAGGAAAAGCTGACTTGGTGTGAAATAGATCCCCCTGCAGCCTGAAAAAAAAGCATTAATATGAGCTATAGGAATAAAACAAATATTGGCATCATTATCAGCTTAGAAGTCTTCTATACATTTCATTTTCTATAAGCTGAGGTTGGAGGAGGGCAGCTTAGGAGTATAGCAAAACAGAACACACTGTACAATATTAAGTGCCCTGGAGAACAAAGAAATGTAGATTAAAGGAAATTACTTCCATTGAAAAGCAGATACATGAAGAAAAGAAATGGTGATTTAAGCCAAACGGCCCAAGCAGTTAAACAAACTACTGAATAACTAAAACTGTGCAATCTAGTCGTAAATACTTTTGTTTAACGGTTTCTGTGCATCAATATATTCTTTGTCTCAGAAAATCTCTTCTTCTTTCATTCCACAAAAACAAGATGATATAACTTTATGTAAGGGTTAGAAACCTGGAATTCTTCAGGTGTTATGTGACTTCAGTATTGACAATTCCAGTAAGCATAGCCAAGGATCAAGGTGCTGGGAGTGTTTCACTGGTGCATTGGGATACATTACTTATTAGGACCAACTACCATTACACAAACGAATAGGGGAAGAATTCACAAGTAGTTTCACAGTTACAGTTACATATCTGACAAGGCTGACCAAAGCTGTTTAATAAATCAACTTCTGCTGGCAAACGAACAGAGACATTTTCATCTCCTTGAGGTATAATGATTGATGATGGAAGTGAGCTTCCGAAAAAATAAACCAAATAAACGTCCATACAACACAAAAATGATATATAAAATCTGTTCAAATGGTGTCGACCCAGTAACAAAGCTCTTTTGAAACACATATGGTAACATCCTTGTACATTTACGACTGAAGATTCTCATCACTGTATAAAATAGCAGGCATCTCTTAATCTTCTAGTAATTGTTACTTCTGCATTTCAAGGCGTTAGCTTAATTAGTGTAACATTCTGACTCTGTTCGATCCTAGTCTTTCACCACCTTCTGAAAGGATTGTCATTTCTCCTATCAACTAATAAATATTACTAAAAAAAATCCTAGCTAGATCGCCAAATATTATCTCAACAATGGAGCCCCCTAAATTCCTTAATATTTGAGCATCTGATCATAAACCCTTGCCCTCATTTGAATGACAGTCATAGGTAATCTGAATTGTATGCTCCATAATACTTACTGAGACTAAGTTTTCTTCCACAAAAGGAGTGAGCATGTGTGCACGAATAGTGGCCATGATGTCACTGAAATCCAAGCCAGTGATTGTGCCCGTTTTGTTTTTGTCTTTCAGTGCAAAAGCTTGCCTTGCATGTTCTGACTGTAGTTCCTAGGAGGAAAATGATACAGTTGTGAGAATTGCAGAGAATATCACAGTGATTCAGAGAATCTCCACTGATTCAATGTGTTTGTCCAGTGGCCACTTAGGAGCTTAGAAATAAAAACTAGCAGAATTCAGTGTGGATCAGGGTTTTGCCCTGCACCTTTGAGAAGGTACTAGATGGAGAAAGATAAACTTCATACACGCTTCCACAGATTGTGTAATGCTGCCCATGACCAGCTTCATAGCATACAAGGCTACCAATCAATAATTACTAATGCAAAATTGTGCTAGGCTCTCAGCTAACATCTAAAAATCTTCAAGTCCTTATGATGATGAGATTGGGTATGAGATTGGGTGCCAGTGCAGCAACACGGCAGTTTGTCCAGGAAAGTTTTAGGGGCCTACATATTCCTTGACATAAAGAGGTCAATTGACGGAATAAGTATTAAATAAATAAACAAGCATATGCAGTCTGTCTTAACGTATACACCTTGCCAAATTCAATTCTTCTTGGAACAGAGTTTTGTATAGGAAGGAACAGGCATGTAGCCAAAATTCTCAGGGTGTTCCACAAGAAGGCCCTACATTTATTATTGAAACTGTTATGTTTATTCATATCATGATCTGATCACCATGCTCAATATATCCCATATGTATGGGGGTATTGGGATACCGATACAAAAGGTTTGCTAGGGTAGATCCTCTCTCAGACTCAGCCCCGCCCCCCGCCCCCCCGCCCCCCGAATCAAAATGGGCCTGGGAAGGAGGGAGGAATACACAGCCTTCATAACAATTAACCCAAATATAATAGCGCAATCACAGATTTGTCTGGGCTGTGTCAGAAACTGAAAAAAGTTTCAGAATTACTCAGAAGCTAGCATTCCTTGGTTTTCTGAATATGAAACACTGCAAAACAACTTTCAGAAAATCAGTAATCACAAAAACAAGGCAACCTGTGTGAAGTTGTACTCATTTTCTCATAAGATTCATGATGGGCAAATGATGGTGAAATGTTTACAATTAGTGTGAAAGAAGATGACTTTATTTCGGTCATACTATGGTAAAATAGACTGAGAAATCTGGAAGGAAATTATATAAACATAGGGGCGTGCTGTTTAACATCATAAAAAACTCACATTACTATTTAATCAGCAAGTATTTTAACATAACGCCACCTGTCAATAGCAGAATCTTTTGTATTAATATAGCACAAAAGTATTATAATCATAAGCAATCAATCTGATGATGTACACAAATCAAAATAACAATTTTGTGTGCAATATCCATTCAGAAATTAGCAAAAAAGAGTAGCAAACTGTATTTTTAAAAGTCAGTAGAAAACTATGTTAGAGTAAATTTAAAAGTAAAACCCCGGGTTTATTACAGAAATCCACTTAATACAGTGAAAAATGTCAAATACATTTTGACTTTAATTTTCCTCCATTTAATTTATTTATTTATTTATTTATTTGCAGGACTTATACCCCGCCCTTCTCACCCGAGGGGACTCAGGGTGGCTTACAAAGATTGGCAAAATTTAATGCCCAAAACCACAATCATTAAAATCTAAACAATACATAGAAATCAGTTAATAATACTATTAAAACACATTATAAAACCTTAAAAGCATGTATATATTTAAATCCATTCATCCAGAACCTCGTGCGTAAACCTTAATTCAGACCATGTCAACTCAGAATTTTATTCATTAAATGCTTGGGCACATAGCCATGCCTTTAAAGCTTTTCTAAAGCCCAGAAGTGCCGGGGTTTGTCAGATGTTGCTAGGGAGGGTGTTCCACAGCCGGGGAGCCACCACCGAGAAGGCCCTGTCCATCGTGCCAACCAGCCGCGCTTGCGAGGCAGGTGGGACTGAGAGCAGGGCCTCTCCAGATGATCTTAGGGTTCTTGATGGCTCAATGGTTGTTTCACAATCCACAGGTTTTTTTATTTTCTGTAAACACACGGAGACACACACACATACCTGTAGGACACACACATACATCTATACACATTATAAAAGTGAAAATATGTAAGTGTGTTTGTGGCTGGTGCCCACTTCCATAGACAGGCTTCCGCTTCCACAAACAGCTATAACCCACAGTGCTGAGGAGCCACCAAAAGCACTCCCACCAATGACATTTCAGGTTATAGCAAGCACCATGAACATGTAGCCCAAACTCTGCCAATGTCCTCCCCAAACACTATGGCCCACCATTGAAGGAATGTTTTCAGGCTTTCTGTGTTCTGTATTTTCTGTATTTTTCTAGCTCCTTAACTTTCCTTTTGGTTGTATCCCTTCCGGACACTCTAGGATTTCCCGTTTTTTGTCTGTTTCTGTCTTGTTGTTTCTCTCCCTTTCTGGCTATCCGCTTTCTGTGTTTTCCTAGATCCCTGAATCTTGTTCTTGCAGAAGACTACTACCTCACAGGGCTTTCTTGTCAGAGGGTGGTCTCTCCTAGTGGCCTCCTGCCCTTCATTTTCAGCTGGCTCTGGCTCACAAGCATGGGCTGATTTAGGTCAGTCAAGACGACATTTACTGTTTTCATGTGGCCATGGCCACTCAGGAAGTGAATCTTGTTCTTGAAGAATGCTAAAGTAGTACCATCACGCTGGGCTGTATTGTTGATGGGTGGTCTCCCCTAGCTGCCACATGGCATGCCCCATTGCCACGCTGACAGGACAGCTCCTTCCACCCTGCCCAGAGCCTGTCATGTTCTACTCATCATTTTCTTCTGGACTGAACGCATGGATTGAATTGGGTCAGACAAGACTTGATCATATTGCTATTTGTAGTAATCTTCATAAGAGATAAAGTTGACCATGACTATCATATTTCTGGACTGAATCTGTTAGCTTCACGCGATCGATCCATGGCCAATAGGCCATCTGTCAGTTGAGTTGTGATGGCAACCCCTTCTGCCAGGAAGAAGGGAGTTGGACTAGATTGCCCTTGGGGGTTCCCTCCAACTTTAGGAATCTATGAAAATGAGGAATTGGTTGATATTGTTTCTTCTTTTGATTAATATGAGAGAATTTTTTTATTTAAAAAAGGTTCTGTCAAAACTTTAAAAATTTACCAAAAATTGGTAGATGTATGAATATGTCTGAAAGATGGGGGATTGATCCCCTATTACCTTATGTCATTCTATAGAAAATTCAAGAAGGAAGCTCTTTTAATTTAAAAAAAAAGTATTCCCTAAATTTTTTTTTAAATTCTCTAAAATCAGTGGATCATCTAAACCAGGGGTCCCCAAACTAAGGCCCGGGGGCCACATGCGGCCCATCAAAGCCATTTATCCGGCCCCCACAGCACAAAGGCAGAAGGGGGTTGGGCTAAATGACCCAAGGGTTCTCCTCTTCTATTATTATTATTATTATTATTATTATTATTATTATTATTATTATTATTATTATTATTTTGTTGTTATTATTAACATTGAGGTGGAGAGGCCATCTGTCAGGGGTGCTTTGCTTGTGTTTTTGGTGCAAAAAGGCAGAAGGGGGTTGAACTCAATGGCCCAAAGGGTCTCTTCCAACCCTCTTTATTATTATTATTATTATTATTATTATTATTATTATTATTATTATTATTATTATTATTAACATTGAGGCGGGGAGGCCATCTGTCAGGGGTGCTTTGCTTGTGCTTTTGGTGCAAAAAGGCAGAAGAGGGTTGAACTCAATGGCCCAAAGGGTCTCTTCCAACCCTCTTTATTATTATTATTATTATTATTATTATTATTATTATTATTATTATTATTATTATTATTGCTTGGTGGCCAACTATAGTCCGGCCCTCCAATGGTCTAAAGGATCGTGAACTGGCCCCCTGTTTAAAAAGTTTGGGGATCCCTGATCTAAACATTCTGAAATTTGGTGTGCTAACAATGGAGGATGTGTTCTACCCCTGTAGGAAGTTTCATCGGGATAGCTAAAAAATGAGGGCGAGAGAAGCCCCTGAAGTTTCCCCACTGCCAGTGCTGTTTTCCCTATTGCGCATGCGTGTCCGCCATTAACAAAGTACTTACGAAGATTCGGAAGTTTCGTAAAATTTCAAACTTTTTCCCTCCAAAATTTGGAAAGGACTTTAGAAACAAAGTGTCAGTGCCCCCTACTTTTGAACACAGTTTAGAACCATTTTTTGGATCGCACATGCCTACTGTCTGCATAACAAACAGCGCAGAACTGAGCACCAAGTAAACATACTGGAGGAGTTTGGGGGATTGACTCCACATGATGGAAGTTGTAGTTCACCCTGTATCAAGTCAGAGCACTGTGACCCTGATTGAAAATGGATCTGGACCACATTTGGCACACAGACCCCCATGACCAAAGAAAAATACTGGAGAGGTCTGAGGGGAATTCACCTTAATTTATAGTTGTTTTAGGTACTTGGATTTATAGTTCACTTGCAATCAAAAAACACTCGACCCCACCAACCATGGCCCTGGACCTAACTTAGCACACAGAACACCCATGACCAAAAAAATGTAGGAGGGCTTTGGGGAAAATTCACCTTGATTTATAGGAATTATAGTTCACCTGCATCCAAAGAGCACTGTGAATGCAACCAACAATGGATCTGCACATAATTTGGTACACAAACCCAATATGCCCAAATTTGAAAACAGGTGGATTTGGGATAGAATTGGCCTTGACATTTATTAGTTGTAGGTACTGGGATTTATAGTTCACCTGCAATCAAAAAGCACTCCGAACCCCACCGATGATGGACCTGGACCTAACTTGGCACACAGAACCCCCATGACCAATTGAACATACTGGAGGGATTTGACGGGACTGATCCACCATGGTGGGAGTTGAAGTTTTCCCTACAGCCAAAGAGAATACTGAACCGCACCAATGATGCATCTAGAGCAAATCTGCCCAACATGACAGCTTTAAGTATTGATAGAGTTTCAGGGGGTTAATCTGGCATGATGTGAATTGTAGTACACCCACAACCTTATGCATTTTGTAAAATAAAAAAAAAAACCTAATAATCCAGGCAACGCCGGGTACCCAAGCTAGTATATATATAAAATCCGTAGTTTACTGATAAAGAAAAAATATTTCTGTTTGCATGAAGTTTTAAAATATTAAAACATATTACTGAATGTTCAGATAGCATCATTATTTTGAGGAGTGTTTGCTCAACACAAGAGAAAGAATCATGATACAGATAAACAGAAATAACTGACCTGTAAAAACTGTGTGAATTCCGAATATGTTAGGTGTTTCTTTCTGTTATGCCCAAAGTGCAATCGAATAAATTCACAGTCCCAATTAAAAGGTATGTGATGGTGAATAATGGTCTGCCCAAATATTTCCTTGACATTTTCTTGGAAAGATAACACAAGAAGAGAGTTGGTTAGGAAATAAAATATCAGCCCTCCTTAAAATCCTTCTAACAGAAAAGGCATTTTTCAAGAGCCAATATATTTAAAAGCACTTAAAATGGTTAAGCTAGAAAGCTACATATTTTTACAGAGTGAAAACACATTATATATAGACTACATTTTGATGCTACTTGTGCGCTAATATCCTATGTAGAGGCTTAAGAGCTGTGATTTTGTCTTATTCAGTTTTAATTAAGAAGCAATTTATTTTGTTCATTAGAAATAGCTGGTGTTTTGCATCCTGCTATAAAATCAATGCAGTATTACTTGAGTCTACAGCAAGTCAAATTAAGATCTTATTGAAAGGCAGTGAATATCTGTATTTCTGTATACCACAATATTTCCCAGACTATACACGTTGTGATTGAGACTTGATTATTTCATTCAGATTTGCATGAATGCAACTATTAAAAGGGATAGGAAATGTCAACCAAATTGTATCATTATCATCATAGAAAATATGTTAATTATTTGAGAACATTGTCCCAAAAAGGTTTTTAAAAAAATAGAAAACTCGAGTTATATGCATGTTTAAATGCTGTAAAGTATTCCTTAGGCCTGTTCAAACTTTGCTTTATCAAAAAAAACAAAAACAAAAACAAAACAAAAAACACCAAACTAGAAGGCTTCTTCTTTTGAAGTGATGAGATTCAATCTGATCCCATTTATTTATTTATTTATTTTCCGTGTCAGGAGCAACCGGAGTTGCTTCTGGAGTGAGAGAATTAGCTGTCTGCAAGGACGTTGCCCAGGGGACGCCCGGATGTTTTGATGTTTTTACCATCCTTGTGGGAGGCTTCTCTCATGTCCCCGCATGGAGCTGGAGCTGATAGAGGGAGCTCATCCACACTCTCCCCAGGTAGGATTCGAACCTGGCAGCTTTCAGGTCAGCAACCCAACCTTCAAGTCACTTAGTCCACTACGCCATCTGGGGGCTCCATCCCATTTATAATCTCACCTAATACCCTCTTTCTGAAAATGGAGTTGGGGTAGTTGGTGAGATATTTAATTCAAATAAATACAGCACAACTTGAATAACATGTTACTGCTCTCTTGTGTCAAGGGGACTGGATGAAAAAACAAGAAATCCTAAAATGCTTAAAGGAAGAGAGCAGAGTACGACTCAGTTGTTGAGCACATGTCTTGCATACCAGCTCCAGGTTCAAACCATAACACCTCCAGACAGGGCTAGGAAACACTCTTGATCGAGTTTTTCCTAGATTACTGTATCATGGCCTAATAGTGTGTTTAAGCATTGCAAACCTGTTCACATAAAACACAAATTGCACTATTTGCTTACTACACCAACCCGTGCTTTGCCCTTCCTAGTGCATGGACAGACACATACATTCATACTGGAATCTTTCATTTTAAATAGCCACCATGTTCTACAAGCAGAAAATTTAAATTATTGGATTGCCATCAAGGTATTTGACAGTTCACATGGTTTATATATGTGACATAAATGTCACATCATCATTCTTCTACTATAGCCTATTTATGGGCTTGAAGATTTATTTCATTTCATAAGGTGCTTCTTGTAAAATAATTAATTGCTTCTGTTTCTGTTTCTGTTTGTATAAAGCAGCATATGCCCTATTTTTAATGGATTCATTACAGACATGAGGAAAGGAATAGTGCTATCTGTGGGTGCCTTCTGTGCAGAGAAGATAATTTTTGGAAAAAGATACTTTTTCCCTATTCATAGAAGCTCACCACAAAGTTATGGAACCGTGGTGGCACAATGGGTTAAACCCTTGTGCTGGTTGAACTGCTGACCTGAAGATCTGAAGGTCAGCAGTTTAAATCCTGTGAGACGGGGTGAGCTCCTGTCTGTCAGCCCCAGCTTCCCATGAGAGGACATAAGAGAAACCTCCCACGGGATGGTAGCACATCTGGGCGTCCTTTGGGCAATGTCTCTATAGATGGCTGATTCTCTCACATCAGAAGCAACTTGCAGTATGTTCTGAATTCGCATCTGACACGATTAAAAAAAACCCAGTTTGGAATCCTGATATCCTATGGGGCCTAAACATGAAGAGAATTTCTACAGATAGAAAAAAGCCCTCCATGTTCAATGACAAAGATGGGACTGGCGTACTTTAGATCTCTGTGTTGGAAAACTGTGGGAGGAAGGGAGGACAAAAGAGGGGAGTGTTATAAAAGGTTGTAATCCAGATACTATCTTTATAATATTGAGGTTGCTTATTTAGTTTTCAAGGAAAGTAACTCCTCAGAAATCATTTAAGTTACATTCTATGATCAGTTGATGGTTCACCAAGCAAGTTGTAAGGGGATAGCCATGAGGAGAGGTTGGTAAGAAATATTATTATTATTATTTTATTATGACACAGCAAACAAGATAGATATGCTGGATTTTGTATCACAAAATCACAAGTCGAACACTTCCCAAGTGTCTAGGACTGTGTGATGTATTTTCAGATGATGTGTGCAGATCCCAGTAGGGTGGCCTTTTGCAGTTGGCAGATCGTGATTTTGTCAATGTCTATTGTTTCCAAATGCCGGCTGAGATCTTTTGGCACAGCACCCAATGTGCACTGGACCACCTGCACTGGTTTCTGCCATAGTCTTTGAAGTTCAATCTTGAGGTCCTGATAGCGGCTAAGTTTTTCCTGTTGTTTTTCGTCAATGCGACTGTCACCTATTATTATTATTATTATTATTATTATTATTATTATTGCACCTACATAAATATATACAGAGAGATTCAAGGAAACAAAGCTTCATCATGGCTGTACATGACAAGGTGATTTACAATCCCCTCATTTATAAGGTTGCCTTAAGTTCAAGTCAAGTTGATGTCAATGAACAAGAACAAAACTCCAGAAAAGAGGCTGCCTGAAGATGTTCATCATCTGGGTTACAACCAAAGAAAGCAATGCAATCACTAATAAAACTGATCCCTGAATTATGATTTTCTTTTCTTTGATAACTTCCGTTATTGAAAATCACTAATATATACCTCTAGATAAAGCAAGAGAACACATAACAGTATTCAATGTATTTAAGTAGTTATCAACAGAACATACATAATTGTAACTGTAGCTTTTAAATTCCAAACAATTATTTATTCCAGTAATGATGACTGTCTGATGTTGTCACCTACCAATAGGATCCTCCTTCTATCTTTACGCTCAACAGATTCTGCATTTTTATCAGAACAGTTTCTTTGTACTTTCTAATGTTATAATTTCTTTTATCTAACACTGTGATAACCTATGGTTATAAACAATACACCTCAGCTTGACTTGACTATATCTTCTTGAATGAGAAAGGAAAAAACTAGAATGAGAGTTATGCTGCAATTACACTCATATATCAAGACAAAAACATTCAGGTGAATTAAAGGGAAGATATAATGTTTTTATCATTACTGCCAAATGTTTCTTGTGCTACCATCAGTATTACTCATTGGCCAGGATCACCTACTTTGCATTAGTTCTATTGTACCAAAACTCTCTCCAAGCCGAATAAAATATGCCTTACCCTCAAAGAACACTTCTTCATGGGGAAGGCAGAAAAATATGTAAATCCTATATTTCAACTTTTGCTATTTCTGACACCAAACAGAAAATTCTGTACATTTTCCAATCATTTACGGAGATTGCTGGGCAAAGGAAGGTCTAAATTCAAATGTTAAAAGCTGCTCATGTTCAAACTGGAAGTGTTTCCAGACTATATGTGGAAGTGTACAATAATTAGCTATATGATTCATTGTCCTTTTTCAGTATAGCCTCACGTTATGAATTGATGCCACCCACCTTAGTTGACTACTCAATCCAAATATATAGGAAGAACTACAAAAGAGCTTCCAGTTCAGTGGAGCCTTGCTCAAACAACAAGGTATTCCTGGGCTCTTGCCTAATTAATCTTTGGTTCTGCCTTGCTGTTTGGTTCTGCCTGCTGGTTTGCTTCTCATCTTGCGTACTAACACTATGCCACAACTCTGGCACACCTCAAAAACTGCTTGTTACAGCTTAGCCTTGAAAATGGAATTTACCAGAGCATGGCTGAGTTTTGTGCAATGGAAATGGAACTATTCATATTGGTTTTTTTTTTTTTTAATAAAGCAGCATAAAGAAGGATTAATTCTAGACCAACTAAAATTAAAGGCTTTTCCTTTTCAAGCCACTGTGTATTATCATCTAAGCAGCTTGGTGGGAAATATAGGTATTAATGAAATGGATGGGGCCTGTTTATTTGCTTAGCTGTTTATAAAGAATTCCCAGTTTTCACCTCAAATCTGATTTCAAAACGATTTCAAAACGAGTCATTATAACAAGAAAAAAGGAAAAAACAGAGAACTTTGATCAAACAAGAGGTCCCTAATCGTTTATATAAACAATAGCAGAGCTGTAATACCTGATATGCAGAGAAGATAATAGTTTGCTCGCCTCTAGTGAACATTCCAAGAATGCACTAAATCTAGAACAGGTTTGGAATGGGAGTCTGTAACCCCTTAGCTCTAGAGTCATAAATTGTTATCTTGAAATCATAGTTCTCAATCCCTGGGCCATGAAAGGGGCAAGATAATTCAATGTATGTTGTATGGCAGAAGTAAATCTACTTGGGTGAGAATAAAATGGGGTTTATTTTCAGAAAATGCATAGAATGAATGCCATCTGTTCTAGTGCTATGATTTGGTGCTTATTCAAAAAAGGGGGACACATATTCAGAATATTACTACACTCATATTTCAATGCCTTTGAATAACGAAGCTAGAATGATAAAGATAAAGGTTTTCCCCGACATTAAGTCTGGTGATGGTGCTCATCTCCATTTCTAAGCAGAAGAGCCGGCATTGTCCGTAGACACCTCCACGGTCATGTGGCTAGAATGACTGCAGGGAGCTCTGTTACCTTCCCGTGGAGTGGTACCTATTGATCTACTCACATTTGCATGTTTTTAAACTGCTAGGTTGGCAGAAGCTGGGACTAACAGCGGGAGCTCACCCCGCTCCTCGGATTCGAACTGCCAACCTTTTGGTCAGCAAGTTCAGCAGCTCAGTGGTTTAATGATATACAATGAAAAAATACCCCTTGTTTCCTTTGTCAGCGCATTATCTTCCACAAAGCTGCTTTTTCAAAAGTTACTAAGATCTGAAGAAATGATGGCGATGTCATAATGCAAGCATGAATTTAGAGACTGCCGGATCATTTTAGGAATTTCTTTAAGTTAAATTACATTTCTATATTCAATAAAGTCAGTCTCCATTCCTAGAAGAGAAGAGAGTAAGGATGGATTCACTACATCCATTCCACATTTTTCATGTAATAGTACAGTCACATATATTAGGTATAATCAATACTTTAGTATGCTCCGATTCATAAATGCATTGAATAATGAGAAGAGGGGGGAAACCTAAAAACCATAAAGATGCCAGTAACTTTAGGAAACCATTATAAAATAAATCTGATACATTATTAGGATTTTTTTTAATTTTAGGAAGCTTAATTTTAAAAAATACATTATCATGCTTGAGTTCAGAACCATGACAACAGTTTGTTTTCAAGTCTAATGCATTTAATTGCATTTCTAGAACAAATGTGGCATATGTGGTTCAGACATGAAGGGCACAAGAGAGGGGCCTCTCATCACATTCTGAGGCCAAAGGAAAAGATAATTTCCATGACTACTGCTAAATGAAGTTCTTCATTTTACAGCTTCCAAGGGAGTGGGGCCATTAATTTCATGAGTTTTGATACAGCTTCTAGAAGGAATTACTTCTGCCAGTTCTTTTAATATCCTTGGATGTAATTCATCTGGCCCTGGAGACTTGAAATCCACCTATTATGTTTCCCCTACTGCATCATCATTTTCTCCAGGTTGAGCACTGTTTTTCTTTTGAGAAAAGACAGAGGCAAAGAAAGTACTGAGTAGTTCTGTCTTTTCTCTGTCCTCAGTTTGCATTTCGCTGTCACTTGTACACAGTGGACATAACCCAAAAGTGGACATAAACTGAAAAGCTGTTTTTATTGCCTTTCACATATCTAGCAATCCTGAATTCATTCTGAGCTTCAGCTTTTCTGACTTACTCCCTACGCATGTTGACTATTTGTTTGAATTTTTTCATGATTGTATGTGTCTTTTTAACATCTTAGTTCATCCTGATTTATTTTCCTGACCAGAGGATCACACCTATGACAATGGCAAACAGGTTTCCCTACATTTACTGAAATCAGCTGTCTTAAAAATCTAGAATGCATGTCTGACTATGCTTGGCTTCCCCTTTTCACTGTATAACAAACTCCAGGAGAACATGGTCACTCCAACCTAAAAATCTTACCACATCTATTCCATTGACCAGATCATTACTGTTAGTTAACATCAGATCTAAAACAGATGATCCACTTGTTGCCTCTCCGCCTTCTGAACCATGAAACTGTCTGCAAGGCAAATTGTTGTACCTGATACTCTTGGCACAGTTTGTCTTCCAATATCAGTTTAGATCAGTGGTTCTCAACCTGTGAATCCCCAAATGTTTTGGCCTTCAACTCCCAGAAATCCTATCAGCTGATAAACTGGCTGGGATTTCTGGGAATGTAGGCCAAAACACCTGGGAACTCACAGGTTGAGAACCACTGGTTTAGATTATATCTCCCATTTCTACTGCATCTCTCCTTTCTGAATGTGTGGTCATCTCTTCTAGGAAGGCATCATATAAATTCTCAGTCTGGTCTGGGGGCCTGTAATTTATTCCCATGATGACAACACTGACATTTCTCTTCACCTTAATTTTTACCCAGGTGCTTTCAACATTGTTTCCAAGATTTAGATCATGATCTTTTCACAAGTGTAAACATCCTTGATATATTATGCTCATTCTTTCCTGTTTGGTCTATTTATTTGAAATGGATTATACCCTTCCATTATTACATTCCAATCATGGGACATCCTACCCAGTTTTAGTGATGCCTTACATCATATTTGCTGTACTGTGTTAAGAGGTCAAGTTCACCTTCTTTATTTCCAATGTTCTGTGGACTAGTGTAAAGACATATAAGACCATGGGTCATTCCTCCAGCTGCTTATTTAAGACATTTTAGCCCCCCACTGTTGGGTTCTTGTACTCTTCACCCAGTTCTCTCTAAACCATTTGGGCTATTAGCTCTAGCACGTGATGAACTCCTACCCTCAAGAATACTGACATTTTCCTTAACATAACTCCACTTAAAATTCTCCTGATAGAGCTGTAACAATCTTGGCAAATGTTTTTACCAACTCAGTTTCATTTGATGGATACACTGGACTATCCCTGTTAGGATCTACGTTCAGTTCAACAAGAGACCAAGATAGTTATTGTGACTGGAGTTCCTTCCATGTTCTTTAAGATGAAATAATTCAACTAAGGTTTCTCTTTTGTCTGCCTGGAATCTGGCAAATCTCTTGAATGTCATCCTGTGCCATTTAGAGGCCCTGCCTTGGCCTAATACCTTACTTTTCATTTTCAGGTACACCCAATAACACTCCTGAATTGCATAATTTCTGCCATTGTGGGTGTGCTGGGTATGTATTTTGTCAACACAGAGGTTGGGAAGTGGTGGTCCTTGTTTCAGTGAAATATTGCATGGTGCCTCTTTTAAACATGCCAGACTGGAAGCTCTAAAGATAAGTACTGCAAACTATCATCTTCTTTTCTTGTTAGAACACTTGCAAAGTGATGAGCAAGAAATCACATTACAAGTAAATGCCCTTTACATTTGTGAAGTTCTTACAAAGTTACTGTTTAAATCCGTAGTATGACAACATGCAGCTCATTTTTTCACATTATCTAATCAATTTGCAAGTGGCTTGCCCACTTAACAGAAAGACAAAGCACTTTTGGCTTGTTAAGATCACAAGTCTAATCAATTTAGTTCAAGTCCATTTCGAAATCAAGAACATATTACAACCCAAACAGGCCCTTGAATGTCCACCTCAGAGATGTGTGCAAGTAAACATTTAACACAGCAATGATTATTTTGCAGTGTTTTAGCCAGGCTGGTCTTGAACAAATAAGTGTTGGCCTGGTTATTTTAGGCAGTATTCTGGCAATGACTGAGCAGTGAATGACAGTAATTATTTGCACTGTGTGTGAATACAAGAGGATGGTGTGTAGAAGTCTGCATATACACATAGCAGCCACATGTTCGAAGAAAATTAACAACATATAACATGATCTGTAAGAAATATACCCTTTTCTCCACAGTATTTACTGTGAGGTGGAATTCCGAGATACAAGTCAGCAAGTGGTTAAGGAAAGACCCTTTAATCACTATGTAAGTTTTGCTCTTACCAAAGGTCACTTCACCATTTCCGCTCTTGTCGAACAATTGAAAAGCAACAATGAACATTGCATCTGGTGTACATAAAACTGACTCAAACGCCAAAAACTCTTGAAAGGAGATCAACCTACAAATCAGAAATGAGAAATACAAATTTTAAAGAGTAAGGGTATATATATACATACACATATACATATATAATTAAATTCTGCAAAAACTGGACTCCAGTAGAATGCACAGAGCTGTGCCATTACTACACATATTGTTTTCAAAATTGCCAGCAGTAATTTGAAATCATTATCTTTTAGTATCAAGAAACAATACAGAGCATATCATGCAGTGTAAGTAACAAAATAAGATTTCTGGCAAAATAATACTTCCAAGATTGTTTGGTCTTTCCTCATTCCTGTGATATTATTTTATGTATGTATGTGATATGTATTTTATGACTATTTTACGACTGTTTTAACTGTTTTAATCATTTTAGTTTATTGTATATCAGTGTAACGGCATCAATTGCCACTTGTAAGCCGCCCTGAGTCCCCTCGGGTGAGAAGGGCGGGGTATAAATAATTGAAATAAATAAATAAATAAATTATGGATGTGATCAAACTGGAGATAGATTTATTGCTATTAAAAACTAATACTTCAATCTGATGTATGTCTACTCAGAGGTAAGCTGCACTGAGTCCTTTGGCACCCTCCCAAGTAAGTATGTAAGGGGGGGGGGTGCAATCTTTTGAGAAAAGTCAACAACCAGGATCACACACAAAAAACATGTTTAAGTTTAATTTCTACATTTCCTCTACAGAAAACACTGAATAGAGGATGGTATATTCTGCTCCACATCAGCATTTGGCATATCTGCTTGCATTAGATATATATTATACTAGCTTTTCCCGGTAACGCGTTGCTGTGGCTTCTGGGAATCATTTGTTGGCCAGGTGGAATAACAGTAAATAGCCTTGCAGCCTCAAAGTCTGGTCGTTTTCATCTTATGGGAATCCTTGTTTGGTGAGCTGGAGTAGCACCCTCAAAGAATCGCTTTGAAGCCTGACTACTTCCTTTGTAGAGGAATCATTGTTTGGCCAGCTTGAATTGCACTGAATAGTCTTGCAGCTTAAAAGCCTAGCTTCTTTCTACATAGGGCATCCTTGCTAGGCCAGGTTGAATGGGACGGAGTAGCCTTGTGACTTCAAAGCCTGGGGGTTTTCTTATCTAGGGTAAATCTTGGTTGGCCAGGTTGATTAGCACTGGATAGCCTTGCTGCTTGCAAGCCTGGCCGCTTTCTACCTTGCGGAATCCTTGGTTGCCCAGGTTGAATAATAATTAATAGTCTCGGTGCGGCAGGTATAAATGCTGCAATTAGCCACCTTGATTAGCATTTAATGGCCTTGCAGGTTCAAAGCCTGTCTGTTTCCTGCCTGAGGGAATCCTTTGTTGGGAGGTGTTAGCTGGCCCTGGTTGTTTCCTGTCTGGAATTTCCCTGTTTTCAGAGTGTTGCTCTTTATTTACTGTGCTGATTTTAGAGATTATATTGTTCTGTATTATTATACCACAGTAATTATCAAATATTATATTTATAATCTTATATTATCTGCTTAGAACTGGATTGTATGAGGCCCCTTCTACATAACTGTATAAAATCTACACTGAACTGGATTATATTACAGTGTGGACTCATGATAATCCAGTTCAAAGCAGATACTGTGGATTATCTGCCTTGACATTTTGGGTTATATAGCTGTGTGGAAGGGCCTTGAGTCTACACTGCCATATAATTCAGTTCAAATCCGATAATCTGTATTTTATAGGCAGTGTGGATGAGGTCTAAGTGCACTCTGCCTGTGCCCTGGGCGCCATTTTGGCTGAGGAAGTTCCTAGGTAATGAAGGGGGCGGGGCCTAAAGGTAGCAGGGGCTTAAAGGCAGCAGGGCCTACCTTTCTGACTAGCAGTTAGGGGGAGAAAGGCTCTTCCTCATCTTCTGTAATGTGGATGATTTTTCTAGGTTTTTTATTGAAAGACATAGATTGGATGACTATGCAGCCAAATTTGGTGTGGTTTGGTTCAGTGGTTTTGTTGTTTACTCCATGGGAGAAATGCACATTACATTTATATATATATAGATTTGGAACGATGATGCATATTCTCTGAAGTATCCTGTGGAGAACTAACACAATGTCTACCATAAGGAGAGTGTAGGTAAGTTTCTACCCTATCATCAAGTATAGAAGGATTGACTAAGTAAATCTCTCCCTGCTCTACTATTCTTTGGTTTCTCTTTATTTTTTTATACTGCCCACTGAAAATATAATGTGAATATATAATTGTCTTTGAGTTATTTATTTTCTGAATTTGGTCCCCATTTTACTGTGAAAGCATCAACAGAGCTGTTGCCATAAAAGCAACAAATAAGGACTGCTTTCAATTGGAACCTTGTGTCAATAGAGCAAGAGGAACAAAGAAGAGTAAGTTTTCATATCCCCTATAATCCTCCGAACATTCTCAAAATCTGGAAGGAGCTTTCGGGTGCGCTGGGAGAGGCAGAGCAAAGAAATTCACTAGCATGAGCAGAAATTGGGCTTAACCACACTTGATTTTATTGTAAAAGAGCAGAAAAAAGAAAAAGAACAGTCAAGTATGCCAACATCTCAGAGCCAAAACCATAAAAGCATTTGGAAAAGAAAACAAATAGTATCCTAGATTAGAAACAGTCCAGTGACAGTCACTGACTAAATACCAAAACGCCTACTGAGAGCTTTGTGGAAAATTCCAAGCTTCTGTACTTTCAATCACACTAAGCTGATTCACATATTATCCCACTAATGAATGACCAAATATACTTGCAACACCTCCCAGCTGTCTCATTTAATCATTTTTATTAAAATATTTTGCACAATAACATAAAATTTGGGGGAAAGGGGGAGGAAAAAGAAAGAAAGAGAAAAAGAAAAAGGGGGAATACTGGGAATGGAAGGGTGTTTTGGTTGACTTCCCACCTTCTTCATCATATTTTAAAGTCTGTACCTCTCCTTGTTTCTTACTTATTCATCCTCTTCATTTTTAGACTCAGAAGGGTAGGTATTTCTTCTGCATTCTTCTTTATAATAATATCTTCATTTTTTCTTATTTCATATACCTTATCAACAAAGTCCAATCTGTGACCTTCTTAGACTTGCCTTGTTGATGTGCCAGCTGATGGGTAAATTAGTCCATACTCATAATTTCTACAACTTTTATCAACCATTAATTTAATATAGGAATTTCTTTTACTCTCCAATGCTGCACATAAACTATTCAGGCCGCTGTTACCAAATAGTTGAAAAGAATGTCTTTATTTCTTTCTAAATTTATATCTATGATACTCAACAGAAAATATTACAGTTTCATCTGTAATTGTATCTTTAATATCTTCTGGATTGCTCCATGTACTTCTGCGCCCGGGCTGTGGCGCAGGCGGGAGAGCAAGCCAGCTGCAACCAGCTGCA
Organism: Anolis carolinensis; assembly: GCF_035594765.1. Lineage (NCBI taxonomy): Eukaryota > Metazoa > Chordata > Lepidosauria > Squamata > Anolidae > Anolis > Anolis carolinensis. The sequence goes on along the minus strand of NC_085841.1, from coordinate 210,659,977 downwards.
CTGAATCACTCTGACCAGGAGGTCATGAGTTCGAGGCCCGCTCGGAGCCTATGTTTGTCTTGTCTTTGTTCTATGTTAAAAGGCATTGAATGTTTGCCTATATGTATAATGTGATCCGCCCTGAGTCCCCTTCAAGGTGAAAAGGGCGGAATATAAATGCTGTAAATAAATAAATAAATAAAAGCTCTTAGTCTTCTTGCAACTCCATCACACGTGAAAGAAGGTGCCTGTTTCTATTTCACACTTCCAGCATTTTGTATTCATCTTTTTAAAATATTTTGCTAATTGGTCTGGGGTGATGTACCATTGGTACCATTGGTACCAATTCTCTTTAATGTCATAAGAGTACATTTATTTCAATTTACTGTTCCAAATCTTCTCCTAGTCTTTCATTCCAATTGTGAGTCCCACATTTGATGCCCACTTCACCACACAATCCTTGTTGCCCTTCTGTATATCATTCCAACAGTTTCTTACATAGTTTCACAATTACTTTATTTTGTATCTACATTATTCTGTCCCAGAATGAGTCTTTTTCCATAAATCCTCTCTTCTTATCTTTGTTGTACTGTTCTCCTATTTGCATATAATGGAACCATGAGACACTCCTATATAACGTTTATTTCTTCCTGAGTTTTCTTCATGAATTTTCCATTTTTTCCCCAATATTTCTTTATAGGTGGGCCATTTTTCTCCTACGGTTTCTGTTCTCTGGAATGCTTCAAGTGTTGAGCTCCATAAAGGAGTTTTTAAGTAAAATTTGTCTTTATCTCTTTCCCATATTTTAATCAGCGCCAATCTTATAAAGTGATTACCAATTTTTTCCAATCTTCCTTTTGTCATACCATAAGTATGCATGTCAGCCTTTTCTTAAATCAAATCCTTCCAATGATAGTGATTTCATTTTGTTGAGAGTTGTCCAATCTTTTATCCAAATTAGACCACTTGCTTCATAATATAATTTCAAGTCCAGGAGTCCCAAAGCCCCCCTCTTCTTTTCATCTGCTAGACTTACACATTTTGTCCTAGCTTTCTTTCCTTGCCCAATAATTTTTGTCACATCTTTGTTCCAACCTTTAAAAATCTGCATGTTTCTTAGAATTGATAGTGTTTGAAACAAATAAAGCATTTTTGTGGGGATAGTCATTTTAATTGCTGTGATTCTCCCCATTAATGACCAGTTTAAATATTTCCAATTTCCTAAATCTTTTTTATTTCTTTTCATTTTACTTCGTAATTGTTTTTCAGGAGTTGTGAATTTGTGGCTGTTATATGTATTTCTAAGTATTTAATTTTGCTGGACATTTGTATTCCTGACGTTTCCTTCAGTAATTCCTGTCTCAGCTTAGTCATATTTTTGTTAATGTAAATATCTTCTTATTCATCTTGAATCCTGATAATTTTCCAAATTCCTCTATTTTATTAAGCCATTTTTAAATTTTTTCCAGTGGGTCCTCGACTATACAAATTAAATCATCTGCGAAAGCTCTAATTTTGTAATTTTCTTTTTTTACCTTTGTTCCTATCTGGTTTTTGTCTTCTTGTATCATGTTTAACAATATATCCACTTATAGTATAAAGAGTAAGGAGGATAATGGGCAGCCTTGCCTCTTGCCTTTAGTTATCTATATTTTTGTCCAATTGTCAATTTATTATTATTTTGGTCTCCTGGTAGTCTTATATTGACTTAATTGCATTTATAAATTGATGGTCTATGTCCAATTTTGATAAATAACAATATTAATTAATGAGTAACCACTTCAGGGTCCTGCTTGAAAACTATGCTGTTTTCTGTTAGTCTAGCTCAGCCCAATTTACCACCATAATCCAACCTACACAACTGTGTTGAACTTCAGTTGGCTTTTGTAAATTACTGTAAACATTTATTTAGATTTTATGTCACTATATAATTCTTGTTTGATTCTGTCTGACTATATTGGCTTAATTTATCAATCTTATGCTCAATTTACTAATACCATGTTTAATTTGATGTTAGGTTTTTAATGCTGTTTTCATATGTGGGGTTGTTGGGATTTTATGCCAATATCTATATGTTTTATGAAGGCATTGAATGTATGCCATTGTTTGTTGGAATCTGCCCTGAGTCCCTTCGGGGAGATAGGGCGGAATAGAAATAAAGTTTCATTATTATATATTATTATAAAAAATCCCAATTTAAACTGCCAAATGCCTTTTCTTCATCTAACGCAATCAATGCCAGTTCCTTTTGATTATTTCTCTCATAATATTCAATTATACTTATAATGGTTCTGATGTTTTCTTTTAAATGTCTTTGTGGCAAGAATCCTGTGTGGTCTTCATAAATCCAATCTTTTAGAAATATTTTAGACAATCTGCTAATTATTTGTGAATATCTTCTAGTTAGTGTTGTGCAGGGCCGGTCGGAGATAAATTTAAATATTAAGCGGGGGCGCTGAAAAGCGCCCCCCACCGGCCCCGCCTCCTGAGCCCTGGCCCCGCCTCCCACCCAGCGTGCCCTGGCCGCGCCTCCCACGCTGCGTGGGAGGCGGGGCCAGGGCACGCTGGGTGGGAGGCGGGGCCAGGGTTGGCCCCGCCTCCCATGTTATTCGCCCTGGCCCAGCTTCGCCGCCCGGGGAGGGGAGGAGGGGATCCTTCCTTCCCTCCCCGGGCAGCGAAAGAGAGAGGCTTCGCCGCCCGGGGAGGGGAGGAGGGGATCCTTCCTTCCCTCCCCGGGCAGCGAAAGAGAGAGGCTTCGCCGCCCGGGGAGGGGAGGAGGGGATCTTTCCTTCCCTCCCCGGGCAGCGAAAGAGACAGGCTTCGCCGCCCGGGGAGGGGAGGAGGGGATCTTTCCTTCCCTCCCCGGGCAGCGAAAGAGACAGGCTTCGCCGCCCGGGGAGGGGAGGAGGGGATCTTTCCTTCCCTCCCCGGGCAGCGAAAGAGACAGGCTTCGCCGCCCGGGGAGGGGAGGAGGGGATCTTTCCTTCCCTCCCCAGGCAGCGAAAGAGACAGGCTTCGCCGCCCGGGGAGGGGAGGAGGGGATCTTTCCTTCCCTCCCCGGGCAGCGAAAGAGACAGGCTTCGCCGCCCGGGGAGGGGAGGAGGGGATCCTTCCTTCCCTCCCCGGGCAGCGAAAGAGACAGGCTTCGCCGCCCGGGGAGGGGAGGAGGGGATCTTTCCTTCCCTCCCCGGGCGGCGAAAGAGAGAGGCTTCGCCGCCCGGGGAGGGGAGGAGGGGATCTTTCCTTCCCTCCCCGGGCGGCGAAAGAGAAAGGCTTCGCCGCCCGGGGAGGGGAGGAGGGGATCCTTCCTTCCCTCCCCGGGCGGCGAAAGAGACAGGCTTCGCCGCCCGGGGAGGGGAGGAGGGGATCCTTCCTTCCCTCCCCGGGCAGCGAAAGAGACAGGCTTCGCCGCCCGGGGAGGGGAGGAGGGGATCCTTCCTTCCCTCCCTGGGCGGCGAAAGAGAAAGGCTTCACCGCCCGGGGAGGGGAGGAGGGGATCCTTCCTTCCCTCCCCGGGCGGCGAAAGAGGGAGCCACAAGGCCAGGGCGCACTGGTCGGGCGGCGGGGCACCGTCAGAGCGGTGCCCCGCCTCCCGCCCAGCCTGACGGCGCCCCCCGGGACCTGCGCCCGAGGCGGCGGCGTCACGTGGCCTCAATGGTAGGGCCGGCGCTGGTGTTGTGAAGAGGTAAAAATTAAATAAAAACATTGAAAACAACAGCAAAGGTTATAGTCAAATAGAAAAATCACCCTAAGACTAGAAGTAGCTTTTCTGTTTCCCAGAAATAATATTTAAACATTTACACTCCCTACCAACCTACAAAGACTTCATCTAGCTTTGACAAGCTCCTCTTTAATTGGGTCTCTACCACTGCTCTTGAGTGGCATTAGTGCCCTCTGCTCCCATCTATCTTTCCTTCTCGGTTACTGTCCAGCCATATCTGCACTTCCCAGCTAAAAGAAATTTGGAGACCTACATAAAGAGAACAGGAGGCAGGCAATTCTGCTCTGAAGCCATATAGGTTAAAAGGCTATGTCTAAAATGAGTGGATATTCTGCAAATTAATTTCAAAAAAGCAAATTAGACAACAAAGAACATTGTCCATAAGTAATGACTAAAAAGCTCTGTGCAGTATTTATCCTGATTAGGCAAATCATATTCTGGCCACATATAGTGATTAGTGTCTGTCTTCCCCTAATCACATTTCTAAGGGCTCCTCACTGTTTTGATGTGCCCATCTTGGAGAGACCTCACCTTATAAAGGTCATGTGACTTGATCCTATTTCCCCATTTGGAGAGTTTCTACCAAGAATATGTAATACATGGTGAACAAAACATCTCTACAGCCACTGTCAATGATTGGGTGAACTTATTACCTCTAAAATATATGTTACTTATTCTTTATTTGCTCTTCAACTGTCAGATTCCTTATCTTGATGCTAAAACTATTGCACAGCACTCTGGACTAGACTGCTGTATATTTTTTTTCCTCTCAGCTTCACAATCATTAAAAAACCAGCATACTTATTTAAGAAATTCACTTAAATCTAAACAAACAATCTAAATCTGTAGGTACATGTCGCTGGGATGCATGAATACAGAGGGCATGCAAAGGTCTACTTCTCACTCTGGTCTACAGTTCAAAAAAGATAAATTTTCAAACAAAGATTACCACAAACATTTAGAGTTCTCACCCATCCTTTGTCTGATCTGCCACTCCTGCCAACAGCTGCACTGTATTTGGATTATGCTGTGGGTCTGTATACAGGCCTAGGTATCTCTGCACAAAGTCTCCTGGTGTCATGTAATGTTCTCCTTCTTGTTCAACAGAGGCATACTGCGGGGGGGGGGGGGGGGGGGAGAGAGAAAGAAAACCATATATTAGTGTAAAATGTCTAGCATGTTTTACAGAAGCCAACAGTCCAATGTAATGTATACAGTAGAAAGGAACAGAATGTATGTGGAATCCCAATGTGCATGCATGAAGTGCTTCTGCATGGTTTGAATTTTTTGACATAAATAATATAGAGAGAGTGATATCGAAGTCCACACAACAATCCTGCCCTTCTCTCCCTTTTCTCTGCAGCCCTCTTTACTGCTCAAAGAGCCTTTACTAGGGAGCATGTGCTGACTACAACAGAAGATGAAAATCAGAACACTCTTGCATTGATGACTGTCATTTTTCATCTATAATAAAAGAGGATAAATATGTGTGTATATCTATCAAATACACAACTCCATGAGCATCATATATAGACAACTGACACTTGGCATTCAAATAAAAGACCCACAGAGGTTTAGGGTTATTTTGTTTTTCTTAAATGCATTATTAACTGTTGATTTAAATATGAAGCCTGCATTATCACCTCTACACATCAGCGTTTTAGTATGCAATGAAGTTTTGCATATATTAAAAGCACAAAAATAATGTTTAGAAATCTGCTTAGCTATTACTTGTGCTTGTGAAGCACTGGATCATTGAGTTTGGTGGTCATAGCAAGGGAAATGTGACTGTGACCTAAGAAATAATCCCAGTGTTGTTGAGCCACAGTTACACCTCCCAAAAATATCTCTAGTTTATCAAGAGCTCTGTAATAAATGTATTATTTTAAAAATCTTTTTCAAACTTCTGCAAATTTGAAGCATCAGAAATCAGGAGCAGACTGGGGGTAGCTTCATCCCCCAAAGATTTTACCATTTCTAACTTTTTAATAAATTGTATCTATTTCCTTTTACTTTTCTGTGTAACTTGTATCTTTCTGTGTACTGTATCTATTCCATATGTGTGTGTAATGTTTGTTTTTAAGATGCACAAAAAAACACTGAGCAAAATGATACCAAATTTGGCCACAAGACACCCAACCTAACAATACAATGTGTGGTCATCACTAAAACAACAACAACAACAAAAAACCAGCAAGGGCTTAAAAGCTTCAAAAGCAAGAAGACATTACAGCGCATACGACTTGAGAAACTGCAAGCCGCTTCTAGTGTGACAGAACTCTTTTCTGCTTGAGGCAAGGGTGAATGTTGCAACTGGCCAGCTTGAATAGCACTGAATAGTCTTACAGCTTCAAAGCCTGGCTACTTCCTACCTAGGTGGATCCTTTTTTGGCCCACTTGAATAGCATTGAATAGCCTTGCAGCTCCAAAGCCGGGCTGCTTCCTACCAAGGGGAATCCTTCGTTGGCCAGCTTGAATATTTATTTATTTATTTATTTATTTAAAACATTTATATTCTGTCCTTCTCACCCCGAAAGGGACTCAGGGCAGAGCACAACATATACACTGCAAGTACTCCATGCCGGGACATAAAATAATTATAAATATACACAAGCATTAAAACCTATGCCACAGCAATGTGTGGCTGGGCATATATATATATACATATATATATATATATATATATATATATATATATATACACACACATATGAATGAATGAATTTATTTATAAAATGTAACAAGATTTAACCCAGAGACAGTCACTTTTCCATAACGGTTCGGGACCTGCCTATCTTCGTGACCGTGTAGTCCCCTATGAATCCACCCGATTGCTGAGATCTTCCGGGGAGGCCCTTCTCTCACTTCCACCCTCCTCACAACTGCAGTTAGTGGGGACGAGAGAGAGGGCCTTCTCGGCCGTGGCTCCCCGACTCTGGAACTCCCTCCCCAGGGAGATTAGGTTGGCTCCCTCTCTACCTTCCTTCAGGAAATAACTGAAGACTTGGATGTTTCAGCAGGCCTTTGGAGATACAGTAATTAATTAATCAGCCCCAGTGGGTTTTTAATAATCTATCCTGTATTTATTACAATTTTACCATTTATGTGTTTTAAATGCAATATTTTATTCTGTATTTTTGTTTTAATTGATATATTGTATTACTGTTTTATCTTTTTATAGTGTGATTTGTATTATGTTGCCTATATTTTGTCCTATGTTGTTTGGGCCTCTGCCCCATATAAGCTGCCCCAAGTCCCCGCGGGGAGGTGGTGGCAGGGTATAAATAAAGTTTTATTATTATTTATTATAACCCTGCTGAAGCAATTCCCTGAGAACAAGAAGGTTGGGTGAATTCCTCTGGCTGTTTCCCAAGCTAAGTGATCATCAAAATCCATTATTCATATGTATGAAGAGATAGGTAGTTTCCCATGTCAGCCCAGATAAGTCTATCTAGTTGTTTGTCTAGTTAAATAGTGCACTTGAGGCTGAGAGATTACTGATGTCAGAAACAGAAGTTCAGAGTATTTACATTTGTTAAACCTCTTTATTTACAGCCCAACCCTTGATTGCCTTACAGCTTTGTCTTCGGAAGCTCCTATCTTTGTCAAACATAGAACTGGGAAGTTGAGCTAATCAGCAGCTCATTATCATTTCTTTAACATTGTCTTCACGGATGACACCTCCAACCTTGGGGCATCCCACCAGCTGATTGGCTCCTCAGCCAGCCAACCCCTAGCTATCATTTCCCAGCAAAAGGAAATCCCCACTTGGAAGCAGTCACATCATTGGAACTTCTGGCCAATCAGAGCGTGGATCCAGACCGAACCCCTCTTTCGACTAGTCAGGGGAGGGAGAGGGAGTTTTGAATAGCTGTCAAACTATATAAGCTGACATGCTTTCTCTGTATGTTTATGCTTGTATATTCTGAAGCATCCTTTCGACTGAATTGAATTAAACCTCTGTAGCTTGTCTTCAACCTGGTGAGTTGTTTTTCTGTCTTGGCTCATTCAGTTTAGCATATGCTCGCCGGGCATGGATCCTCTTATCTGTGGTCCTAGTTATCCACTTCACCAGTAAGGAAAATCATATGTGTAATATAGCAGAAGTCTAGTGATGGCCAAGTTTATAAGTAAATTTTAATGTGTGACTTTATCACACATTCAACTTGTTTAGAGTTAGTAGCCTCTATTTAAAACTAAAAATAATAAATCTTACTTTTTCCCTTTTATGAAAAGTACACATAACTAAAAAATGTGTAGACTGCTCTACCAACAGTCAGTGCTCTTAACATATATGGGGGTGGAATCTACACCTGTCCCACTGAAATCAGTATGAGTACTGTAAGATGTTCCCACTGGTTTTAACTGGAATAACAAACAACTAACTTAGCCTGTATCCAATTCATTCTCTACTTTGGGCAATTATACACATTCAGACATAGTACAGGCAGTTCCTAAGTTATTAACAAGATAAGTTTTTTAAGGTTTGTTCTTAAGTTTAATTTGTTTGTAAGTCAGAACATGTATATTTTAAAGTGTAACTCCATATATATATATATATATATATATATATATATATATATATATATATATATACATACATACATACATACATACATACATACACACACACACACACACACACACATATGCTTGTTTTGGATAGGATAGGAAAGGGTTAACACTTCTGTGGTGTTTATTTTGCAGTGTGTGCCCATGTTCAGAAGATTTCACCTCACCTTCTGTCCCTGTGATAATTGGATTTGAAAGATGTTGCTTGTTGTGGAAACAAGGATGGGAGAGAAAGCTTCAGTGGATACCACTTTTCCCCATGATAACTTTTTCAGGATTTCCCTTCTTGGGGTAGATTTATCTCACTTCCTGTTGTCTCACCCCATTTTTAATTATGAGTCATTTGTAAGTCAGAAGTTTGTAACTCAGGGACTGCCTGTATACATATAACTGGGAGGAGAGTGGTATTAATCAAGGTTATTCTAGGAAGATTCCAATTTCCGTTAATCTTCAAAAGAGTATTTCCTACAGTCTGTAGAAATGCTGTTTTGCAAAACTGCTCCTAAAAAGGGCTCATCCAGCACTCAGTGAAATTAAATAGACATTTTTGATGCAAATGGGGGGTATCCACTTCCATTCAAGGCCACCAGGCACCAGCAATAAAGCACAACTACAGCATCATAAGGATGACTATGCTTTTAAAATTTGTTTGAACATATGCAATCATTTATAATGAGTCAGACAGTTGTTCTGACTAACGTCTGCTCTGAGGGTTGGTGCCAGGTTGAGGGGGGCAGGTACTTTATTGGGTGTGGAGGAAAGGGCAGTGGCGGGCAGGGGGAAAACAGTGACAGTTGTATCTACCTAACTCAGTACAGCTTCTCAAAATGGCAAACCTTTAAAACTATTTTAATTTTTATGAATTTAAAAAATAAGAACCACTTCTGTCACAATAAACCCTTTAGTATCTTTGGGCTCTTGTTCTATCATGGAGAGTACATGATAAATCCATTCTGGAAGCCAGCCTGAGTCCCTTTGGAGAGAGAGGGCAGGTTAGAAATAAAGTTTTATATCATCATCATCATCATCATCCACCTTTGACTATGAACAGTCCACCAACACTTTAGAAGTCTCCAAGTTTTACCTAACTTATTAACTGAAAATGCCAATGATTGAAATTGGAGCCTTCCTACACCTAACAAAGAAAGTTCATGCAATGATCGGCAGTCAGCAGTATTTTGCAAATGTAACTTCCACATGTCTGTAAGACTACATATTACTGAAAAGGCACACTTTCATACCCTCAGTGTCATTTTATTAATCCAGATTTGCAGAGTATATCAGGGAGATCTGAAGTGTTTTGCATTGATTTTTGGATGACCAGTTTTCTGAGGGTGCTTCCAGGCAGGTGTTAAACCTGTGCTGAAGCAGGTTTTAAAAACCGACTTTGGTGTGCGTTTAAATTCACACACACACACACCCCCCCACACACACACACACAAACCCTGGCTTTTCCTGGGTGAGGTGTTCTCCAGCCACCCCAAAGCCTGCCAAAACAAGCCTGAAAACTTTTTAAAACTTCCTGGATCACAATTACTGTGGTCTTTCCGTCCTCCTGACGCACATAGAAAGGAGACTGGGGGATGGGGGCAGAAGTGATATTGCTCCTCAGCTCCCCCCATCTCCTGGACCATCTTTTCTACATGCCAGGAGATCTGAAGGACCACAATAATGGTGGCCCAGTAAGTTTTAAAAAAGGTTTTCAGGCTTGTTTTGGGAGCGGTGGTGGTGCTCTCTTGGTTTTCCAGGCTCATGGAGCCCGGGAAATCAAGATGGCTATGTAGATTGTGCAGGGGGATTGTGTGACGCAGTCCCCAGGCCCAATCCACACAGGGCCCACATCTGGTAAGACCCGGATCTTACCTAAGAAACTAATGAAGTTTCTGCAGTATAACAACTACTGTACTTCCAAAGTAAAAACCACACAATTAAACAGTAAATAACACTTTCAAACCAGGAACAGAAAATGTTTCAAATGTTGTTACATAGTGTTGTTCATGAATATTATTGAGTTGCATCACTACAGGAAAAAAAAATTGAGTGTGAAATAATCAACACTACTTTTCTTATTTCTTGGATCCAAAGAAGAGAAATGGAAAGAAGGTTACACAAGAAAAGCATTCCGCCAACCCTCTCTGCCCAATCCAGTACTTTCATCCAGAAAATGCTTTGGTGGAGAATCAGAGAACCCTGCAGTACAAGGCTGGAGAGACCCAGGAAGCTTGCAAAGGGGGCAGATAAATGCCTCAGACTAGATCATCATTGCACAAGCTCTGCTCCACTCGCAAGCAGTAAATCATGTTCTGTGTTCTTCCATGAAGCAGCTTCCACCTCTTTGTGTTATGCTACACTCAGTAGCAGAAGCCCACCAACCCCCCCAGGGACTGCGACTGGGACTGCAAAGAAAACTGGGAAGATCGTCTGTGCACGCTTCCTCCTCATTGCTGCCTACATTGCACACATGTTACATTTACAAACACTGCATATGAAATTACATATTTCCAGCATACCTTTTGGCAAATGTTCAGTTCTTGCTCAAATTTATTCTTGTAAAAACCTGAATGAAATAAATTATTTCAGATGTACTTACTCAAATCTAATGCCTACAAATCCTGCATAGAAAATTAAGTGTGTGAAGACCCAAGTTTGAACATTTGAAGAGGCAATGTTACATGATGCAGAGTCATACCATCGTCCCTATCTGTCTCAGTAATGCCTAGAGAGACTGGCAGTAGCTTTCTAGGAATTCAGAGAAAGGTCTTTCGCAGTTCCAACAGTGCTTGAACTACCCAAGGACATATAAATGAAAGCATGTGCTGTATCCCATTTTACCAGTCTTTCATCAAAAGGTGAAAATATATAAGACTACTACTGACCTCTGGCCACCTGGTTCATGTGGAAAAGTGCCTTCCAGGAAATGTGTTCACTACTTCTACATGTAATTTTTTAGTTGGTTAGCTAGTACAGTATTTCATCCTTACCTAATGCTAAACTCCTACACTAATGTATCTACACTCAGTGATGGGCCCTCCCCAGAGAGTGTAAAGCACACACAACAATATTCAAATAATTTGCTAAGATATATATACATGAATTAGAAAATGCACATAAAAGTGCCATCTGAACATTTCAGACCAAACATATTTTTCACATTTCTCAGAGGCACTGTCAAAGCAGACTCTAAAGATTTAAAGATAATTATACCCAAACGAACTGAGGATTACTTGCTAGAACATAAATAATCCAAACATTCAGATGCATTAAAAAATGTAATATACTAAGTATATTCAAAAACAATCTAATGCATCAAATAATCCAAACTACGCATCTGGAAAAAGACATGTTGGCTGGGAAAATAAGTATATATTTTACACTATTTATTCTGCTGCCAAGACCCAGATTTCCAAAGAGTTTGGATTTATTATTCATGTTCTAAAAGTCCTGAATGCTTCTGGTTGCTAAGAAATTACGTATGCATTTCACTCACACTTATGTACATAAATACCACTTACATATCAACCACAAGCCATCAAATGCTATCATAAACACAGTCACCAGGAAACTGAGTGCTCTAGATGATTCAAAAAATCTTTGGAAGTATAGAGATGAATTGATTTTTTTTCCTTGAAATATCAAAGGCTTTTTCTCCTTTCTTCTGCCCTACCTTCTTATTCCTTTGCCACCTTCTTATTCCATTCCTTTCATGTCAAATCCACAGTGACAATACATTTCAGAATGAATTTTACTGAGTCTTTATAGATTTATAGTCAAAGTTATAGTTATAGTCAAAGAGTGAAATTGTCTTCACAATATTACCCTACTCGATATTAGGATAATTTTGTTTTGTATTGTTTTGCTTGATTTTTGTTGAATCTCTGCCCTGGAAATAATAACTGTGTTTACTTAAATGGTGGCTATCTCTACTACTTCAGAGACTGTAGAAACACATAGTACAGATATACATATTTCATTTTGGAAAGTACAATGCTAATTTAAACTGAACTGGGCAGTGAGAATTAAAATTCTCAAAATACGAGGAACTTCTAGGAATTGGTTTGGATTGAGGAAAACATCATATGGATCTTTAAAAAAATCAGTTTGCACAGGAATAAAACCTGAGGCCTCCAAACTTTCCTCCCATTTGCAGGTACCCACTCTTGCTAAACACTTTGAAAGACACCAAATTATGACCAAAGAATTTGGTGGCTGAAACCTTCTACATTTGTCTCTTTGCAATGCTTTTATTGTGCAAGTTTGTTTCCCCACTCACTGAAGGAAGGCTAGAATTGTCCACAGTTATACTAATCCTGTGTTTTTCCACCGCTGCTTCTATCTTTTTTCTTACCCGAGAAACTACATGGGGTAAGGGGAGACACTACAGCTGTATGTTTTTTATAGAGAGCAGGAGCTCTGTCTGGAATTATATCCTGCATTCCTTGGATCATGAACTGGGTCAGTATCACTTCTGCTACACCATTAAATTAACCCGATAGTCCAGCAAAATCCTAGCATGTATATTTCTGTATTGCTGGTAGAACATACATATGCATTGTGATTCATTTTAGAAGCTATAAGAAATCCTAGTTAAATAAGGATGCTTTTGTTCCTTTATTTCAGAGGTGTCAAATTCGAGGGCCACATAATCCTTATGGTTGCCTTCAAAGGGCCACTGAATCCATGGACAGAGAATCTGTGTATATAGAGAGGTTTTTAACAAAGTGGCTGGTGCTCTTTAGTTTTTACCCAGTTTGGCCCCCCAGCTCCCATCACTTTTGATTATCTACCATACAGACTGGAGATAATGGGAATTGTAGCCCAATAGCACTTGTGGCTCTGAGGTTGAGGAAAGATTAAAGGACATTTTAAAGCCAGATATCATATCCACAAGCCTTATAAATTCAATCCCCAATATTCTGACGAAACAGAACTAACTGTAGCCTTCCAGATGTTACTGTATCACAACTCCCATCAGCTCCAGTCATCATGATGAGGAGGAGGGGGAACACAGGAGCATTTCAAGGGTCACATACAATGACATGGTGGGCTGGATTTGACCCACGGGTCTTAAGTTTAATACACGTGCTTTATTTTATATCAGGGAAGAAAACAGTGTTGTCCCTTAAGGACCCTTTCACAGCCCCAGGACTTCTCCCATCCTTTCCAGATTTGGAGGGGACCTCAGGAAGGAAAAGCAGAACTTTTTACTCCAGAGATCCTTTAAAAGAAGGTGCAGCCCACCCCCCGCACACAGCTTTTTTAAAGTTGGAAAAGTATTTTTAGAAAACAAAAAGTGGACTTTCACCCACTTCTGGTCCATCTTTCTGTTCCACCCCACCCAAGTGCAGATCCTCAGAGTTTGCTTTCTTATTTTACATCATGAAATAGCAGAACAGAAGGATGGGAGATAAATCGTAAAAATAAATGAAATCAAATAAATAAGAATAACTTTTGAACTGGGTCACAGAGCTCTCGTTTCAAACAGGGTAAAGGCCAGACAACCCTGCATTAATATTGCAGTTAGGGATAATGATGATAAATGAAGATGAGAAAAAAATCTTGTTCTTTCAATTTACAATACTTCTCTCTCACTAGGTGGTTTCAACTTCTGGGAAACAATCCTGTATTCATGGAAATAAATTTAGATGGGGACAAGAAAAGAGGGAGAAACATTATGTTAAAAACTCCACCCTGGAAATGGGCGAAGAGAGGAAGTCTGCTTTCTCTCCTGACAGCCTGGCCTTTCACATAGGTGTCTCAACTGTTGTTTTGTTTTCGAAGTAGGGTGAAAAAAAACACAGAACTGAAGTTTTAGCAGTCAGTCAACTTTCTATCTGTTTCCAGAAAGTTCACCAGCTGCCTTCATTTCTTGTAGACATCTTGTCCAGTCATGCATCTGATTTCTCACTGACCTCTACTTTTGTTTGTGCAGGCAAATTACTGAATTCACTCAATAAAAATAGCAAAAGAGATAAGTATGAAAAATGTCCAACTGCAAGAGAATTCTGTTGATTAGACAATCTATTATTTTTTTTGCTTTTTTATTTATAGTGATAAAAATCAGAGATTTAGCCTGGGGGAGGTTAGGGGTTCAATTCCCCTCTCCGAAGATTTTCAGGTTTGAAAAAAACCTGATTTACTTATTAATTTTAACTGATTAACCAAATCCCCATGAGTGTCCACTGAAATTTATTTGGCTTGAGTGCCCACTGAAGTTTATCAATGGAGCCTGATTTCTAAATTATTTAGAACCCCACTTCATGATTCGCTAAAAAAAAAATTAAGCACCCCCCCTCCCCCCAAATTTTTTTTCTGGCTATGACTCTGATAACAATGTCATGTTTGGAGGCTGGAGGCTTTTGAAGAACTACCAAGTCCCAAGGGGTTATATTAAGATTTCGGAACAAAACTTGGCTGGTGTTCCATCACCATTTTCACTACTGTAATCTGAAGCCCATTTGTGCCAAGATGTAAATGCCGTTGAACTTCATAAGTTCAACAGCTTGCTCTCTCTCTTTTTTAGCCTGAGAGCACTAAAGCTCAGAAAGGAAGCAGTTTTCTCTTTTCTCCAGACAAAATTGGCACTGTTAATTAATGAAATGCACCCTTGATATGTAGAATGGTATTGGCAACAAGACAAATTACCAGAGCTTGAGAAAAATAATGGAGGCATTCGTGCATGGCATGCTTTGTACTGATTTGCGTCAGCCAGCTTTTAATCACCTTAGCAGCACAAGGCCTAAAAATAAAATATTTCATAACAAATAGGTTTATCGAACAATCATGATCTCCTAGGACAGGAAGCCAATGGGCCACTGGTTATAGGAACTTCCCTCTTCACCAAAGGAAGACAGGACTAACTGCAGAAAATGTGTTACTTCCATGGGTAGTCACAGAAAGGTTTCCAGCCACAGCTACTCTGCTTGGTTAAAAGGGGCACGTAGGGAGAAACCAGCATGGTGTAGAGTTGAAGGGCTGGACTAGGACTCTGGAGGCCAGGGTTCGAATCCTTGATCAGTCATATAAACCTATTAGGTGATCATAGGCAGTCACATTCTTTCAAGCTCAGAGGAAAACAAAGGCAAACATGCTCTGAACAAACCTTGCCAAGAAAACACCATGAAAGGGATGCCTTAGGGTAGTCATAAATCAGAAACAACTTGAAAACACACAACAGAAGTACCCTAAAGGTATCAGATCCAGTTTAAGATTGGAATGACACTAAGCAGGATCAGCCCTTCTTAGTACTTAGATGGAAGCCCACCTATGAACATTGGTGCTGTAGACTATATTTCAGAGGAAAGAAGTAGCAAAACTATCTCTGAATATTCCTTGCTTAAGAAATGCTATGCAGTTCATGGGGGTCATCATATGATGACAGCTGTTGTGAAGGCATATGCACACACACTTAGATCCAAATCTACTCATATCATGTCTCCTCTCAGCCTTCTCTTCTGCAGGCTAAACATGCTCAGTGTTGCACCCCAAGGCAGTGTGAGCACTCGAAAACCAGACAAGAGCCAATATAACACACTATATCTTTATTAAAACAATTATAAATCCAAAATAAATTAGGTATAGAGTCTGAGTAAGGAATAGTTCTTTTCAGAAATCAATGACGATTTCAATTGTGTAAAGGAAAAGGTCCGATATTATAACCCACAATGAGAACTCGATAGCTCTCCCAAGAAATCAAAGTCCATGAAGTTAAACAGGGAAAGAAGGCTGGCAGAAAACAGAGTTCTATCCACTGGAAATGCTTCGTAGCAATCAAGGTAACAAAGTTGTTAAAGCTGAGGCAAACTTGAATCAGGAACAAGGAATAACATCCGAAGTAAAGTCAGGGTCTACTCGAGAGTCACGGCACGGCACGGCCCGACTGGAACTGGAAAACTTGGCTTGAAACAGGAACTAGGAAGGGAGAAACCTTCCTAGAAACCGCAAGGAAATCTACCAAACAAAACACTTTTAACAGATTCTGGGCTGTTCAGAATTTGGGGAGTACAAACTCCCAAAACTTTCCCAAGGGAACGCTACCCATTGTCCCATCTGTTTGCCAGTCTCTGGCTGCAGCGGATTTCCTTTTTTGCACTTCTTTGTCTAGTCACAAAATCTCTACGATTAAAAACCCCGTTCCCAGGCGTTTCTTCCACATCTGGCTCTATCTGCGAGGGAGGACTAGAAGAATCATCTCCAATTAACAAATCTCCAGCGTCAACATCTTCAGGCACCTGCAGCTGTAAAGGCCCCTCTGTGGAGGGTGCAATGTCAGTAAATTCCTCATCATTATCTATGTCAAAGTGCAGGTCCCAAAACATTGCAGGCCTTGGTGCCCTGGCTGGCTGGGACCTAACACTCAGTTCTTTAAGCTGCTCCTCATAGGACTTGTTCTCCTTGATCATTTTAGTCGCCCTCCTCTGGACACTTTCCAGCATGTCAACATCTTCCTTCAACTGCGGTGCCCAGAATTCGACACAGTATTCCAGGTGTGGTCTGACCAAGGCAGAATAGAGGGGGAGCATGACTTCCCTGGATCTAGACACTAGACTCCTATTGATGCAGGCCAAAATCCCGTTGGCTTTTTTAGCATCCGCATCACATTGTTGGCTCATGTTTAACTTGTTGTCCATGAGGACTCCGAGATCTTTTTCACATGTACTGCTTTTGAGCCAGGCATTCCCCATTCTGTATCTTTGCATTCCATTTTTTCTGCCGAAGTGAAGTATCTTGCATTTGTCCCTGTTGAACTTCATTTTGTTAGTTTCGGCCCATCTCTCTAGTCTTTCAAGATCGTTTTGAATTCTGCTCCTGTCTTCTGGAGTGTTAGCTATCCCTCCCAGTTTGGTGTCGTCTGTAAACTTGATGATCGTGCCTTCTAACCCTTCATCTAAGTCGTTAATAGATGTTGAACAGAACTGGGCCCAGGACGGAACCCTGCGGCACTCCACTCGTGACTTCTTTCCAAGATGAAGATGACGCATTGGTAAGCACCCTTTGGGTTTGTTCGCTTAGCCAATTACAGATCCACCTAACTGTAGTTTTGTCTAGCCCACATTTTACTAGTTTGTTTGCCAGAAGGTCGTATGGGACCTTGTTGAAGGCCTTACTGAAATCAAGGTACGCTACATCCATGGAGTTCCCTGTATCGACCCAACTTGTAACTCTATCGAAAAAAGAGATCAGATTAGTCTGGCATGAAATGTTTTTAGTAAATCCGTGTTGACTATTAGCAATGACTGCATTTGATTCTAAGTGTTCGAAGACCACTTCCTTAATGATCTTTTCCAAAATCTTGCCTGGTATCGACGTGAAGCTGACCGGACAGTAATTGTTTGGGTCGTTCTTTTTTCCCTTTTTGAAATCAGTTAACTTGATCAGGCTTGCAGACTGAAAAAAGTATTATAGTGCACAACTTGTTAGCGGTTTTATTTCAAACTTGAAAGACTGCTGTGATCATGTCAAGCAGGCATGGTCACCAATACTATTTGTCAGTAAATAATCAGAAATATATGTAGACTTGACTTTAAGAGACCCCACTCAGAAAGGTCTTCAAAATATCCACAGGCTAAAATGGAACAGGTTTAACCTAATAAAGTTCTAGTAACATGCTTCACTTCCCTCTTGTAAATAGTAGCACTAACCAGCTCTTCTCTCTGGACTATCTGACCATTCCTCTCTCTTACAAAACATGTTTGTTTATGTCATGCAGGCTGGTCTCCAACCCAAATTAGCCTCCTGCCCTTTGGCTGATGGGGGACACTGCCAAACTGCCAGTGTTGAGGTAAGATTCAACTTTCAATACTACTACCTCATGTACTTGGAATGGAGGAGGTCAAATTGTCCTTTCTCTGTGGAAGCAAATGGCCTTAGACCAGGCCTACCAAACGTATGTTTGGTTGGGAAATTTTTCCAACCCAATGTGGAAGAAGGCACATTGAGTCCTCGGTTCGAGAGATGTTTTGATGGTTGCCTTAAGCTGTTATGGTGGGTGACAACCAAGTACATGAATGAAGTCTGAACCTCCTCAAACCCATTGGCTGATGACCCTGGCTATTTTCTACTTTTAGGCAAAGAAGTGGTAGGTATGCACAGAGGATGTGATGGCAGCAGAAGGTAAAGAGGTAAAAGTTAATTCTGTGAATGGATATTCTGTGGATATCTGAATTAGTAATATAGAGATTACACTTTTTAAATTGTATTTTAAGTCTAATCAAGAAGAACTTTGTTTTGCTTATAATTTCATCTTATTGTTTTTAGTCTAACCCATCCAGAGGTCTTTGTAGCAGCCAATGAACAGTGTTAACAAAAGAATTAAAGCTATATCTACATATACGGTAAGCTTCAACAAAAGAATCTTTGCCCTGCCACTGACGTTAACCTATGTAACACTGATATAGGTCCCATCTACACTAACCATGTAATGCGTTTCAAAGCTAGCTTTCAGCTATTCCGGCCAGACAACAAACCTCCATAAAAGCATGAGGAAAAATAAGCCCTTAATGAGCATCAGAGCTCTGCGATTTCTGTAATCACCATCCAGACCCCAAGCTAATTCCAGGATTTCCTCTGTAATCATCTGCACAGGGAAACCACTTTGTACAATATCAGTGTGAAGATACATTAAATGGACAGTGTAGATGTGGGGCCCTAATCACTAGTAAACATATTAAAGTTACTCATTTCCTTTTCAATGTTTCTGATCTTGCCAAAGGAAGTCTCACCCCAAACCACACACATTCCACTTGACATCAAGATTAGCATCTGAAATTTAACTTGATGTATATCAGGCTTGAGGTGTCATATGTGGCATGATACATAAAGCAAACAAAGGGAAAGGGCATAAATATCATGTTCTTCATGAAAACGTGAGCACATGAACTTCACTTCACTTAATGATCTTCACTTTGACTTGTCTCCATTTCCAAGGGTAGCCAAATTTAGCTTGGAATGCACACCCTTTAGGCATGGCAGCATTGCATAAACCAAAGAGCACAAGGGAATTGACCCATGAAAACTGCTGTTATACCCACAGGATTTCAGCACAAGGTGTTCCAGATTTGGATATGAGGAATTATGTTGAAAATGAGTTACAAATGACGCTGCTACCCATTACATTATGACTGTGTATATGCTGTATGGCCATTCCACAAATGGAAAGTTTCTGACCCAGCAAAATAATAATAATAATAATAATAATAATAATAATAATAATAATAATAATAATCTTTATTTATACCCCGCCACAATCTCCCCAACAGGGACTCGGGGCGGCTTACATGGGGCCATGCCCAGAACAATACAATATAACAGAATATAAATAGAACAACAAATCATAACACATTGAACAATACAATAAATGATAATATACACTATATTACGCAGAATCAGAAGAACACTAAAACAGGGCGGGCCGCATGAACACTAAGTTAAAACTTGGGGTGAGAAAAGGAATAAGAATAAAAACCACAGAGAACAGGGTCATAAAGTAGTGGTGCAATCTGGCGGACAGAAATTGGAGGAGAGCAGCAGAGGGGATGTATGTAGTAATTATTCTCCAAAAGCACAACGGAAGAGCCATGTTTTCAGGTCTTTCTTAAAGGCTGCTAAAGTGGGGGCTTGCCTAATCTCAGCGGGCAGTGAGTTCCACAATCGGGGGCCACAGCAGAGAAGGCCCTCTCCCTTGTTCCCACAAGGCGGGCCTGAGATATCGGCAGTGGCGACAGGAGAGCCTCCCCTGACGATCGAAGGGATCAGGCAGGTTTATGATAGGAGATACGGTCACAAAGGTAGGTGGGTCCCAAAGCGTTTAGGGCTTTATAGGTGATGGTCTGCACCTTGAATTGGGACCGGAAAGTAAACGGCAGCCAGTGGAGCTCCTTGAATAACGGAGTGGATCTTTCCCTGTAACTCGCCCCAGTTATTAATCTGGCAGCCGAACGCTGGACCAATTGTAATTTCTGGGCCGTCTTCAAGGGAAGTCCCACGTAGAGCACATTACAGTAGTCCAGTCTAGAGGTAACTAAGGCATGGACCACCGTGGTCAAGTCAGACTTCACGAGGTATGGTCGCAGTTGGCGCACAAGTTTTAGTTATGCGAAAGCCCTCCCGGCCACCGCCGACACCTGCGCCTCAGGCGTCAACGCTGAGTCCAGGAGGACCCCCAAACTGCGGACCTGTGATTTTAGGGGGAGTGCAACCCCGTTCAGCACAGGTTGCCACCCGATACCCCGATCCAACGAGCGACTGACCAGGAGGGCCTCTGTCTTGTCAGGATTGATCCTCAGCTTGTTCCTCCTCATCCAGTCCGCCACAGCGGCCAGGCACTGGTTCAGCATCCGAGGGGCTTCCTTGGTATTAGATAGAAACGAGTAGTGGATTTGCGTGTCATCTGCGTAGAGATGGCAAGGCCCTCCAAAACTCCGGATGACCTCTCCCAGCAGTTTCATGTAGATGTTGAATAGCATGGGGGATAAGATAGACCCTTGCGGGACCCCACAGGTCAATGGCCAGGGATCCGAGCAGGTATCCCTCAGCTTCACCATCTGGGAACGACCCTCCAGGAAGGACTGGAGCCACAGCAGAACCGTGCCACCGAGCCCCATCCCAGAGAGCCTCCCCAGAAGGATACCATGGTCGATGGTATCGAAAGCCGCTGAGATATCCAGGAGAACCAGCAGGGTCACACTCCCCCTGTCCAGTTCCCTGCAGAGGTCATCCACCAAGGCGACCAAAGCCGTCTCGGTACTGTGCCCAGGCCTGAAGCCAGACTGCGAGCGGTCCAGAAAATCAGTGTCATCGAGGAATTCCTGGAGCTGCGCGGCAACCACCCACTCCAGAACCTTGCCCAAAAACGGGAGGTTGGAAATTGGTCTGTAGTTGTTACATACAGTTGGGTCCAGGGAGGTCTTTTTTAATAGCGGTTTTACCTCCGCCTGCTTAAAGCAGGATGGAACTGTCCCCTGGCCCAAGGAGGCATTTATTATAGCCACAAACCAATCCAACAACCCATCTTTGGCCAGCTTAACCAGCCAAGAAGGACAAGGATCCAGAGCGCAGGTGGTCGCCCTCACAGACCCAAGAATCCCCTCCACGTCATCAGGAAGAACAAGCCGGAAAGAATCCCACAAAATCTGACAGACAGGTACCTCAGTTACCTCCGCTGGAACTACAGTTAAGCTGGAGTCCAACTCACGGCGTATCTGAGCAACTTTGCCTGCAAAATGGTGCGCGAAATCGCTGCACCGAGTTGCCAAGTCATCAGGAAGCCCCTGGGTCTCGGGAGGCCGCAGGAGCTCCCCAACAACTCGGAACAACTCCAATGGCCTGTTGGCCGCAGACGCTATGAGGGCAGTCGTGAAAGCTTTCCTGGCTGCTCGCAAAGCCACGGAGTAAGCCTTAATAGCGGCTTTAGCCCGTGCTTGGTCAGACACATCACGAGATTTCCTCCAGATGCACTCTAGTCCCCTCCTCGCACGCTTCATCACAACCAGCTCCTCAGTGAACCAAGGAGTCGTCGCGACTCTACGCAGCGAGAGGGGAGCGATCGTGTCAAGTGCCCTTGCCAGCTCACTGTTATAGCGATCAGCCAGGACATCGACAGGATCGCCAGTCTCCAGAACAGGAAGATCCCCAAGAGACCTCAGGAGTCCATCCAGATCCATCAGCCTCCTGGGGTGGACCATCTTAGTGGATCCACCACCCCTGCGGAGGTTAGAAGCAAAGGCTTCAAATACCGCACAACTCTTTTAAGACCATTCCACGCAGCACTGAATGGGTTGCTGACATACCTGCTAAGAAAATGAACTGCAAATGAAATGTCTGCCCTGGTACAATTGCTTATATACAACAACTGTCTCAGCAAAAATAGGGCCAATCTGATTTTCTTTGGGGTGAAAAATCTCATAACTATGCTAACCGCCCTAAGTCCCTTTGGGGAGAGTGGATAGGATAGAAATAAAGTTTTATTATTATTTTATTATAACACAGAGAAGGCACTGTCCTGTGTGTGTCCTTACAAACCTCAAATCCCTTGGTAATTAGAAATATTAAAATATTTCATCTATCTTTTACCAACCCCATTTTTATAGGCAGAAGAAATACCACAAATTGAGCTAAGAAACAAACTGGAAGTCAGCACAATTGAAAAATGAAATTTATTTCACCCAGGCAGCTCAAGGCTAAGGACAACATTTCTGTGCTACAGTAAGTGTAGTTCTGCACACTTCATCTTCATACCATTTAGACTGAAAAGATACAAATGTTCTTTTTGGCTGCTTCCAAACTATCCTAATCTGAAAACTGTCTTAAGTGGCACTTCTGGTATCAAGCTGAGCACTGCAAACAACTGAAGTTCTTTTTGTATGCGCCTTTATAGAAAGAAAACTACACACCAATTTTTTAGCATGCCGGCAGAAGATAGGAAATGACAAGAAGCGAAAAAGTATAGACAGCATCAAACATCATCTCTAATTCCATGCATTTGAAGTATGGAGTAATGGATCGGGAAATTTATGATACATGTGTTGCTTCTTAAATTGTCATAAATTATTTATTGTTTCAGTTACAATGAATTAATTACAATCTCTCTGTAAAATCCTGAGTGCTACTGCTTACCTGTAAAAATATATTGCGTAGCTCATTTGGATCTGCTCTTTTGGTTGTCTGTACCTATAAAGCCAAGAGAGGGAGAAAGTTAATGCTTTACTTGTAAAGTTATTCAACTACCAAGTAGGGAAAACTTCCAGTGCAATCTCTGCTGATAAGAGCAATATATCTAACAGCTTCTTCTATCTAAATGATAAAGTAAGCTCCGTACATTCAGACACGTTTGCATTGTTTGACTTCAAAGCAACAGAGATCCTTATGACAGCTGTCAAATTCAAGAGGGAGCTGTCAAGGAAAAGAAAACAGAGCCTGAAGAGAAGTACAGTATAATAAAGTTAAGCAGCAAAAGTAAAAAAAAAAATCTCCTGATAGTTGTGTACACAGGAGTGAAAACAAATAGTGGGTATCAGTAGGTACAAGGAGATATCTGCAAATGAATCTTATATACACACAATTCAGAACAAGATCAGATAGTCAGTGCAATGTAATATGTGCAACAGAATATCATGTTACTTCACATAAGGTATATTTTTCTTCTGGGTGAATTCAACATTCACCTACAAAGGAGGAAAAGGGGCTCTCATTTCAAGGCTGGCAGTTGCAACCCTGTGTGGAGTGTGCACCCTGTAACTACAATATCCTTCACACATCAATGATGTCATGTAGATCACATTGAAGAACTTTCTCTGAGTCTTTTCCCAGCTCCAAAAAAAGAAAGAAAAAACAGCTCAGGCCTCTTTAAGTAATTTGGAGATGACCTAGACAAGGATACCACTACAGCTAGATCTTCTCCTTTCCTTTACATTGAAAGTAAAAAAGCCGCCTGAAGTGTCCCATGTCCAAGGAGGCTAACATTAAAAACCAGAATGTGGGCTTCAGAGGTTAATACTTTATTATCAAAACATTTTGTTTTGTTCTTCCCCTGAGGCCTCTTCCAAGTCTGCTATCACTGGCACTCAATTGTGGAACTGAGTGTCTACTTCATACATAAAATGGCATTTCTGTACTCTATCATTATAATTATATGTTTAATTCTATTTTGATATTTATATTTTATAGGTTAAAATTGTATTGTATTTAAGGTTGTGAGAGACCTTGCATCTCATACAGAAAAAACGGGGTACCAATAATAAATATAATAATTAAAAATTATGTCAGAATAACCACCAGGTAGCAATAGATGTTAGAAGGCCTTGCCACCATGCTGAAGGGTATGGCATCAAGATTAAAGGAATAATTGATCAAGTGGTCCACAATGCATACTCTGCTCCATTTCCAAAGATGCAAAACACTTCAAGGGAAGATGATGATGATGATGATGATGATGATGATGATGATGATGATGATGATGATGATAGTAATAATAATAATAATAATAATAGCACAGTAGATTTTCAGTTAACCAATACTCAAGAAATAGTACTTTAAGAAAAAATTAAAATACAATCGATAATATAGTTTGTTGACTAAAACATTATCATTATCATTTTTGTGTGTGTGTGTGTGTGTGCGTATACAGTAGAGTCTCACCTATCCAAGCCTCGTTTATCCAAGTTTCTGAATTATCCAAGCCATTTTTGTAGTAAATATTTTCAATATATCGTGATATTTTGGTGCTAAATTCGTAAATACAGTAATTACAACATAACATTACTTCATATTGAACTACTTTTTCTGTCAAATTTATTGTAAAACATAATGTTTTGGTGCATAATTTGTAAAACCATAACCTAATTTGATTTTAATAGGCTTCTCCTTAATCCCTCCTTATTATCCAAGATATTTGCTTATCCAAGCTTCTGCCGGCCGTTTAGCTTGGATAAGTGAGACTCTATATATATATATATATATATATATATAGAGAGAGAGAGAGAGAGAGAGAGAGAGAGAGAGAGAGCACTACATTTAAGAGATTTTAGACAATTGATGTGTTAGTACCCTCTGATTAGATTTGGATGGTTTATATAGAAAGACATAAACTGCGTAAAAAGGGAAGAAAGGATGACAGTGAAACTTAGTAAATGTTTGCACAATCCTAATTTACTAATAGATACTTAGATTCATTAGATTATAACTGAAATTAGATAAAATATTTAAATCTGATAAAAATAATGAAGATGAATTTTAATAGTGAAGATCTGGGGGAGAAGACAGGACGAACATAAGATAATACAAGAAGATACGAAGACCAGACTTAAAGTTGGAGGACAATATTTCTCGTCTCTTTGTTTCAGGATATACAGAATGTTTAATACTTTGGGTAAAGTGTGTAATTGTAACTGATATGAAGAAATAGATGTATCAATTTTAACTTCATACAATGTCTCCCCCCCCCTCCAATTCCCTCCCTCTCCCTCTGCGCTATACTAGATGTTGGTAAAGGATTAATTTACTAACAATAACTTGGGCCTCTTCCACACAGCTGAATAAAATCCCACATTTTCTTCTCTGAACTGGAATATATGGCAGTGTGGACTCAGATACCCCAGTTCAAAGCAGATATTGTGGGATTTTCTGCCTTGATATTCTGGGTTATATCATATGGCTGTGTGGGAGGGCCCTCAGTGCCAGAGGGAGAAGAGGCCCATCTAGTCATTTTACTTTCAATTTCAACTTAGACGGACAAACTGGAAGGATTCAACTGGAGCTGATGAGGCTGAATTAATTTCATTTGACGCCACTTTAAGGGCCATGGCTTAATTCTATGTAGTTCTGGGAGGCCTTTAGCTTTCTCTGCGAAGGAATGCTTCTGCCTCACCAAACTACAACTCCCAAACATCATCAGTTTCGATTCTCCCCATTATCCTCAGTCCACACTGTTATACCCAGGCCCACTTCCACACTGCTGAATAAAATCCCACATTATCTGCTATGAACTGGGTTATATGGCAGTGTAGGTTCAGATAACCCAGATATTGTGGATTACCTGCCTTGATTTTCTGGGATATAGGGCTGTGTGGAAGGGCCCTCAATAGTGCTTCATGTTTATAGCTACTAAAGCATGTCACAATCCACATTATAATTGGAGGGACGGAGAGAGAGCGAAGACCTACCCTGAAGAAAACAACCAATGTGGCCAAGAGCTACAACCTAATCCATATTTGGAAATCTCCACTATGGCCCCTTCTACACTGCCAAATAAAATCCACATTATCTGCTTTGAACTAGATTATCTGGTAGTGTAGAACATATAATCCAGTTCAAAGCAGATAATGTGGTTTATCTGCTTTGATCATCTGGATTATATGGCAGTGTAGAAGGGACTTATGGCTGCATTTACCCTATAGCATGGGTGCAGCTTGACACCATGGTTCAGTACTATGTGATTCTGTGGATTGAAGGGCCCTTCCACACAGCCATATAACCCAAAATTTCAGGGCAGAAAATCCCACAATATCTGCTTTGTTCGCACTTGTTTGTATCCCAGTTTAAAGCAGATATTGTGGGATTTTATTCAGCTGTGTGGAAGGGGCTGCTGTTTACATGCTCTTTTGTTTTCTTTGCCAGAGAGTTCTGCTGGTACAGTAGAGTCTCACTTATCCAAGCCTTGCTTATCCAAGCTTCTGGATTATCCAAGCCATTTTTGTAGTCAATGTTTTCAATATATCGTGATATTTTGGTGCTAAATTCGTAAATACAGTACAGTAGAGTCTCACTTATCCAAGCCTCGCTTACCCAAACCTCTGGATAATCCAAGCCATTTTTGTAGTCAATGTTTTCAATATATTGTGATATTTTGGTGCTAAATTTGTAAATACAGTAATTACTACATAACATTCCTGCGTATTAAACTACTTTTTCTGTCAAATTTGTTGTATAACGTGATGTTTTGGTGCTTAATTTGTAAAATCATAACCTAATTTGATGTTTAATAGGTTTTTCCTTAATCCCTCCTTATTATCCAACATATTTGCTTATCCAAGCTTCTGGATTATCCAAGCCATTTTTTGTAGTCAATGTTTTCAATATATCGTGATATTCTGGTGCTAAATTTGTAAATACGGTAATTACTACATAACATTACTGCGTATTGAACTACTTTTTCTGTCAAATTTGTTGTATAACATGATGTTTTGGTGCTTAATTTGTAAAATCATAACCTAATTTGATGTTGAATAGGCTTTTCCTTAATCTTTCCTTATTATCCAAGATATTCGCTTATCCAAGCTTCTGCCGGCCTGTTTACCTTGGATAAGTGAGACTCTACTGTAATTACAACATAACATTCCTGCGTATTGAACTACTTTTTCTGTCAAATTTGTTGTATAACATGATGTTTTGGTGCTTAATTTGTTAAATTATAACCTAATTTGATGTTTAATAGGCTTTTCCTTAATCCCTCCTTATTATCCAAGATATTCGCTTATCCAAGCTTCTGCTGGCCCGTTTAGCTTGGATAAGTGAGACTCGACTGTACCTCACCAGACTCCAACTCACACGACTTTTTAGCATTGAGCCACGGCAATTAAAGCGGTGTCGAACGGCATTAATTCTATTGTGCGGGCAGGCCAACAGTATCCTCATTTATAGCAGCAGAGAAAGCCCGTGTAGGGCTCCAACTCCCAGGGTTCCAAAGCTTTAAACCGCGGCAGTGGCCAAACTGAGTTAATTCCACAGTGTAGATGCATGTGGGGTGAGGGGGGGCAGACCTTCAGGGCGTCCCTTCCTTTTTCCCCAGTGGCCTTCCTGCCCTGCCCAGCTCCGCTTCCTCCCCTCTCCTCCAGGGGCGCCTTGACGCCTAGCTAAGGGGGTCCCCTTAAGCAAGCACCCCAAAAACTCTTGCCGCGCTTTTCCTGAGAGGGAATCTAAGGCAGCACGGAAGGAGAAGAGAAGGAAGAGAGTCACCTTGACCGCCATGCTGAGCCAGGGAAGCGGATGGCGCTGGAGGAGGAGGAGGAGGAGTCTCCCAGCGACGCTGTCAGGCAGCAGGCGCGCCGCCGCCGCAGCTAAAAACACCTCCCTCCCGTCCTCCCTCCCTGTTTTCGGGCCGGCCCTATGTGCCTAAGCAGCGTCCCAGAAGCCAAGCCCGTGTCCCCGCGTGACCCCGGACAGAAGGAGGGGAGGGGGAGGGGGAGGGGGAGGGAGGGGGCTGCCTTAAAGGAACAGGGCTTTCCTCCTCCTCCTCAGTTCAGTGTCTTTTCTCCCGGGAACACACTTAAGGATCTGCTCTCTTTCTGGGTTGTTGTATGTCTTTCGAGCTGTGTGGCCATGTTCCAGAAGCATTCTCTCCTGACGTTTCGCCCACATCTATGGCAGGCATCCTCAGAGGTTGTGAGGGTTGTGAGGGCATCCTCACAACCTCTGAGGATGCCTGCCATAGATGTGGGCGAAACGTCAGGAGAGAATGCTTCTGGAACATGGCCACACAGCCCGAAAGACATACAACAACCCTGTGATCCCGGCCATGAAAGCCTTCGACAACACATGTTCTCTTTCTCTCCCTCTCTCTGGTACGGTAATTAGTCTCTCATCAGCATTCAAAGGGATCGTGGAGGTAGCACCTTTGAGACCAACCTTTGAGAGAAAGAAGTTGGTAACCTGAGCCTTTCCTAAATTTAAATCTTCATCAGACTCATAGTACGAGAAAGAAGTTAATAGCCTAAGGCCCAGGCCTGTAGCCAGGAAAGGGGGGGGGGGGAGTTAGGGGTTCAACCCCCCCCCCCCCCGAAATGTTTCAGATTTTTAAAAAAACCTGGTTTACTCATGAGTTTTAACTGGTTAACCAAATCCCCATGCTAAGTCTATGAAACGCAAAAAATTAAGAGTCCCTCCAGACACTATCTCTTCACTTCACTTTACAGTAGAGTCTCAGTAGTTCAATACGCAGTAATGCTATGTAGTATTTACTGTATTTATGAATTTAGCACCAAAATATCACGATATATTGAAAACATTGACTACAAAAATGCATTGGATAATCCAGAACGTTGGATAAGCGAGTGTTGGATAAGTGAGACTCTACTGTATTTCCTAATTAGTCGCTCTCCACCAGAGTGCTCCAAGCGACTTACAATTTAAAATATCATTCCACTATATAAAAACATTCAACATAAAAACATTCAACAGTGACTATTTGGCAAATTTGATCTGATTTACTTAAATGCACAACCAAACAGCCAAGTCTTGAGCGCTTTTACCAAAGGTCGCAACTCCGACATTGCTCTAACATATGGAGGCAATGAGTTCCACAGAATTGGAGCATAGGCCGAAAAGGCTCTACGCCTTGTAGCTTCCAGTGAAGTGAAGTGAAGAAGACACTATCTCAAGCAGATATTGACAGGCCTGTAGGGGGTGGGTGGGTTAGGGGTTCAACCTCCCCCCCTCCCCCAAAATTTTCAAAACCCCTCCCAAATTTTTTTTCTGGCTACAGCCCTGCTAAGGCCCCTTCCACACAGCTGTATGAAGTCCACACTTTATTTTCATGTCAGGAGCAACCGGAGTTGCTTCTGGAGTGAGAGAATTGGCCGCCTGCAAGGACGTTGCCCGGGGGACGCCCGGATGTTTTGATGTTTTACCATCCTTGTGGGAGGCTTCTGTCATATCCCTGCATGGAGCTGGAGCTGATAGAGGGAGCTCATCCGCACTCTCCCCGGGTGGGATTCGAACCTGGCAGCCTTCAGGTCAGCAACCCAACCTCCAAGTCACAAGGCTTTTATCCCCTAGGCCACCAGAGGCTCCTAAAGTCCACATTGAACTGGATTATATAGCGGTGTGGACTCAGATAATCCAGTTCAAAGTAGAGATTGTGGATTATCTGCCTTGATGTTATATGGCCGTGTGGAAGGGTCCTTAATTTTCCTAGGGCACTTCCATGCAGCCATATAACCCAGAGTATCAAGGGTGAAAATCCTACAATATCTGCTTTGAATTGGGGGCTCTTCCACACAGCCTTATAACCCTGAATATCAAGGCAGATAATCCACAATATCTGCCTTGAACTGGGTTATCTGAGTCCACACTGTCATACTCCGGCCCCTTCCACACAGCTGAATAAAATCCTACATTTCTGCTTTGAACAGTGTGGACTCAGATCACTCAGTTTAAAGCAGATATTGTGGATTGTCTCTCTTGATATTCTGGGTTATATGGCTGTGTAGAAGGGCCCTGAGTCCACACTGCAATATACTTGTGGTAATCTCTGAGCGGTTAGACTCAATTTAACTCTCTCTGGGGGAGAGAGCAAAGTAGCAAAAGCAAAGCTTTTAAATGCAGCAGTTACTTACACAGGGTGAGCAAGAGAAGCCTTTGACCATTTAGGATTGCAATGGACTGCAGAGACTCAGTAAAAGTTCAAAAAGTATTTATTCAGGTAAAAAAAAAAACTCCATTGTAGATAGAAAGGCTTGGGAGCTGTCTAGTCTACTCTAGACTGGTTTCTAAGGAAAAATAAGAAAGGAAAAATAACAAACATCTAAATAGTTACATCTTGCCAGGAGAGACAGCAAGATGCTTCTTGTTAGCTAGAAGAACAAAGGGAGAAGAGAGAACAAAAAAAATGGTTCCAGTCACATGGTCCAGTTTATTGGGGCCATAAAAGACATTCTGAGCAATGAGAAATTAGTGTCCCTAGAGATTCACATTTCTACTAACTTCAAAGTAAGGGATGTGACTTAAACAGGATAGAGTGAAACACAGTAAAGCCTGTCTAGGCATGCTTTGGAAACAGGGAAAGGACTCCCTCAATCTAACTCTATCATCTATCTAACTACATCTAGACTTGAGTAGTCCAGGATGATTCCCAACAATACTTACTAAGGCGATCCCTCGTAGGCCGAGGACAATGGTCTTCCAGTCGTGGGGTCCTGGGGATGGATCCATAGATGGCTGAAGAGACCTATTCTTGATTTGCATGTTCTCCCGCAGTGAGGACATCGGTTTCCAGGTGGAAGGCGGTCCCGGTCAGGGTTGGCTTGACGCTCCTTCCTCTTGGCATGTTTCTCCCTTAAGCCCTCCATTCGTGCCTCTTCAAACTCGGCAGCACTGCTGGTCACAGCTGACCTCCAATTAGAGCGCTCAAGGGCCAGGGCTTCCCAGTTCTCAGTGTCTATGCCACAGTTTTTAAGGTTGGCTTTAAGCCCATCTTTAAATCTCTTTTCCTGCCCACCAACATTACGTTTCCCGTTCTTCAGTTCGGAGTAGAGCAACTGCTTTGGGAGACGACAACGTGGCCAATATAAACTGCAATATAACCCCGTTCAAAGCAGATAATGTGGGATTTTATACAGCTGTGTGGAAGGGGCCCCAGGATCTGATCCCAGGGTTTCTGTTTATCCCAGATCTTCTGGTAGTGTGGACTCATCTAATCCATTTTAAAGCAGAAAACCTGGGATCAGACCCTGGGATACAGGGCTTGTGGAAGGGCCCTTCTTCATCAGATGTATGGAGCAAGAAGAAGAAATTGATAGCATAAGCTTTTGTGGAGTGAAAGTCCTTTTCATCCTATGCATGGAGTGAGAGGAAGATGGGAGTATAAGCTCTCAATAATAATAGTTTTATTTTTTACCTACTTCTCCTCGTGGCTCGAGGTGGGTCACAACATAGTCAAAACACACAAACATTGCAAAAATTCTATAAGCACACATATTAAAATGTAGTTCTATAGAACATACATATTAAACGTGTTTCTATAAAATTGATTTGAGTCTTCTTCATCAGATGCATGGAGCAAGGAAGAAGTTGGTAGTATAAGCTTTAGTAAAATAAACTGTTATTCATCAGATGTTTGGAGTGAGAGGAAGACATTGGAAGCACCAACTTTCTTTTTTTTTATGTGTCAGGAGTGACTTGAGAAACTGCAAGTGGCTTCTGATGTGAGAGAATTTGTTGTCTGCAAGGACGTTGCCCAGGGGACGCCCGGATGTTTGATGTTTTACCAACCTGTGGGAGGCTTCTCTCATGTCTCCACATGGGGAGCTGGAGCTGACCAATGGGAGCTCACCCCACTCCCTGCATTTGAACCGCCAATTTTTCTGTCAGCAGTCCTGCCAGCACAAGAGTTTAACTCATTGCGCCACAGGGGGCTCCACCAACTTTTTTTGACTTAAGTCTATAGTACTTCCTCAGAGAGGATCTGAGGAAGTATACATAAGTCTACAAAATCTTATGCTACAGGTTGAAGATCTCTTACTCAAATGCTTGAAATCAGAAGTATTTTCATTTTTGGATTGGGGTGGGTTATACTTGTATTTACATATAGGCACATAATGAGATGACTTCGAGATAGGACCTAAGTCTAAATACAAAATTTCTGTATGATTTATATACACCTTACACATATGATCTGAAGGTAATTTTATATGTTTTCGAACTGCTAGATTGGCAGAAGCTGGAGCTAACAGTGGGCGCTCACTCAGTTCCCGGGATTTGAACCTAGGACCTTTTGGTCTGCAAGTTCAGCAGCTCATTGCTTTAACACACTTCGCCACCAGGGTTCCATAATGCAAATAAGAGCCTCCAAAATGTGAAAGGGCAATGTAATACTGTATTTATTTATTTCGTGTCAAAAGCATTGTACAACAAATACATTTCAAATAATGGGAAAAAAAGAAAAAAGAAAAAAAAATCACAAGCAACTAAATAGTTTTGGACCAAAAGTGGGCAACAGCAACCGCATTGTCTGTAGCTTTAAACAACTCCTCCTCCGTACATGAGGCAGGCCATTGTGGGCAAGCATACATGTGCTGAGTTGTTTGTTCAGCTCCACAGTCACACAAGGTGGAGGATTCCTCCAGGTGGTGCCACCTTGCCAAGTTGTCTTTTGATCTGCCCACTCCACTTCTGAGTCTGTTCAGGGACTTCCAAGTTGCCCATTCTTGGTTTGCCCCTGGAGGAAGACCCTATTGGGGGGCCATCCAGTTAGAATTGCCAGGTTTAGCTGCCCAGAGAGACACCCTTGCTGCTGCTGGAGGAACATCAAGAGGAGTGGTGGTTCTCATGAAGCCCTTCCTTGATTTGAGTCTGGTGGGAGGAGGGTGATAGTCATGCAGTGGGTGGCTTTCACAATGTTCGACCTTTTTCTCTCTCACCGTTAGCAGCAACTTCCCATCGCACGTCAGGAGGGGCAATGCCAGCTAACTTGTAGAGTTTATCAACAGGTGTAGGTTTAAGGCATCCCGTGATGATTCTGCATGTTTCATTCAGTGCTAATGTAATACTGTAGATATCCAGAGAAGCTGTTTGAAACTCTCATTCTGCAGGGGAGTTGTTTACATGGGCTGGGAACCTAAGAGCGCCACTTGAATTGAAAGCAGATGACTTCTTTTCATTTGTTTTATACATATCCTGGGGCCAGGGTGGGGGATGATAATTGCTTTTATGTCAGTTGTAAGACCAATATGTACAATGAGCGGTTTTTAACAAAGAAATGACAAAAGAAAATACAAGTTTACCATCCCTTATCTGGAATCCAGAATCTGAATTACTCCAAAATCCAAAATTGCCTGCATGGATGGCTGAGATAGTGACATCTTTTCTTTCCCCTGTGCACAAACTTGGCTTGAGACGCAAAATTATTTAAAATGGCCTTCAGAGTATGTGTAGACAGTGGGTATGAAACACACACGAATTTCCATTTAGGCTTAGGTCCCATCACCATTATGTATGCATATGCAGATACAGATACTGTATTCCAAAATCCATGAGGGAAGATCCAAAAGCTTAAACCTTTCTCGTCCCAAGCATTTTGGATGAGGGGTACTAAACCTATACCAAGAATCAAAACTTTTCTGGTATTCTCACTCAGTGAATCTTCAACTCTTGTCTCACAAAGAGCTGTGCGTATTCTCTGTATTGTCATTGTACTAACACATTTTGAAAATTATTCCTATTCCAACTGTTGATTTATATTACTTCGGTAGATGTTTATATGTCTTTTCAAATTTGAAAACTAATAACCTGTTTATTTAATCAAACTTATCTCTAATTTGTGAACAAATAATAAAATATAACAATTATGTTTTGATTAAAGCTTTGTCCCCTTCTCTGCCCCTCCCCCAAGCCTGGCCATCAGAGACGGAAGTCCTGGAAGTGGCAGAGGGTGGCTGATCTAGTTTTTTACAGTCCAGAAGTTTCCATTCATCAGCTACTTACCCTATCCAGTGATCTAGCAGAATTAATGAGTTGTGATAACAAAGGAGACAGCCTTTGAAAAGTAATGCGCTTGGGCTTCTGCCAAACATATACGAAAGACTGAGCAGCTGAAGCATTTGAAATAGGAGAAACCAAGATATTTAAAAGGAAAAAATACACTCTGTTTCATGAACCATTTAAACACAGTTGGGTGAGCTGGGATTCTATCCAAGTGTGTGAACAAATGGGGCTGTCACATGAATCAAACTCATTGGTCCATCCGGCTTAGGACCACTTGTGGCCCTACAAGATTTCAAGGCACCCAACATGCTCTCTAAGCTCCTTCAACCTGTACTTGGGACATCTCTTTGCAACTTTCTCTGTTCAAAGTACATGTTTCATTACTGAACTATGACTCTTACAACCCTGGATAATGCCACTGTCTACTTGGATAAAGTCCCAGTGAGTCCCAAAATTGTCTATTTGGATGGCTGAGATAGTAACATCTTTGCTTTCTGATGGTTCAAGATGCAAGGTACATTTTAATAATTTTGTTCCATACATAAAATGATTATATTTTATATAAAATGCCTTCAGGTTATGCTTATAAGGTATATATATATAACCTGAAGGCATAATTTAATGTTACACTCCAGTCCCATCTCCAAGATATCTCATAATGTACATATGTGCAATACAAAGAGTACTATCCATACTGAGCCGGAAGTTAACCCAGTTTGAACCAACTTTCTTCTAAGTACACATGAATGTAGCTGTCCAAGTTAATAAAATGTATACACTTACTTTTGGGTGCATCTACACTGCAGTTGTTAACTATAGCATATTAACTGCCATGGTGCAATGCCATGCAGTCATGGGAGATGTAGTTTTACAAGGCCTTTAGCCTTCTCTGCCAAAGAGTGCTGGTGTCTCACCAAACTACATCTCTCAAGATTCCATTGCATTGATCTGGGGCAGTTAAAGTGGTGTCAAACTGCATTACAGTGTTCCCTCACTTATCGCTGGGGTTAGGTTCGAGGACCACCTGCAATAACTGAAAATCCGTGAAGTAGGGGCACTATATTAATTTTAATATTTATACATTATTTTAGTAGTTATACACTATTTTAAGTCTTTATCAACCAATTGTGTGTTGTCGAAGGCTTTCATGGCCGGGATCACAGGGTTGTTGTATGTCTTTCGGGCTGTGTGGCCATGTTCCATAAGTATTCTCTCCTGATGTTTCACCCACATCTATGGCAGGCATCCTCAGAGGTTGCGAGGTATGGATAAACTAAGTAAGGAAAGGAAAGAATATATATCTGTGTAGAGTCCAGGGTGTGGCAAGAATCCTTTGTCACTGGGAAGCCAGCATTAATGTTTCAGTTAATCACCCTAATTAGCATTGGAAAGGTTTTTGTCTCTTGCCTGGGGGCATCCTTTGTTCAGTCATTAGCTGTGCCCTCAGAGTGTTGGTTCCCATCTACTGTTTTGATTTTAGAGTTTTGTAATACTGGTAGCCAGATTTTGTTCATTTTCATGGTTTCTTCCTTTCTGTTGAAATTGTCCACATGCTTGTGGATTTCAATGGCTTCTCTGTGTAGTCTGACATGATAGTTGTTGGAGCGAACCAGCATTTCTGTGTTCTCAAATAATATACTGTGTCCAGGCTGGTTCATCAAGTGCTCTGCTATGGCTGATTTCTCTGGTTGAGTTAGTCTGCAGTGCCTTTCATGTTCTTTGACTCTTGTTTGGGCAATGCTGCATTTGGTGGTCCCTATGTATACTTGTCCACAGCTGCATGGTATCCGGTAGACTCCTGCAGAGGAGAGAGGATCCCTCTTGTCCTTCGCTGACCATAGCATTTGTTGGATTTTCTTTGTGGGTCTGTAGATAGTTTGTAGGTTGTGCTTCTTCATCAGTTTGCCTATGCGGTCAGTGGTTCCCTTGATGTATGGTAAGAACACCTTTCCTCTGGGTGGATCTTTGTCTTGACTCTCATGGCTTGTTCTTGGCCTTGCAGCTCTTCTGATGTCTGTGGTGGAGTATCCATTGGCCTGTAGAGCCCAGTTTAGGGTTGATAATTGTGTATTGATAAATCGCCTCCTTCTCCTCCCGTTGCCGCTTGGGCTCCTTTTCTCTCCCTTTGGTTTCTTTTTCCTCCCTTCCTTAGGCTGTACATTGTAATTTTTATGATTTATAATAGTCTTTTAGAGTTTATTGAAAAACCGCGAAACAGCGAATCCACGAAAAGTGAACCGCAAAGTAGTGAGGGAACACTGTATATTGACAGTGTAGATCCATCCTAAGGTGGGGGAATATAGAAGTGGTTGGCTGTGGGACAACTGTGGCCAGTTAGGTTACAGCAAAGCATAATGCAAAAATTCAAGAAACAGAGCTTGAGTTTAAATTAGTTTTAAAATTTCCATCCTGCCTCTCTGTTTCTAATCTGATCTCACACACTTATGTTACGGCATCTATTCCACAAATGTTTGTGTACACAAAAACAAGTTTGTTCGTCTTCACTGTAGCTAACGTGTTTGAGGACACTAATGCTGCCTGTGTTATTAACTCCATGCATCTGAGTAAGTAGACAAAGGCTTTTGCTTATGCTTCTCTCAGTTACTTTGCATATTGTACTTTTGATATTTTTAATGCCAATGTGTCACAATTTTCAAGGAGTGGAACAAGCAACAAGTATTATTTTGGGGAGGGAGGACAAGGAGAGAAGTATATGCTGATTAAAAAGTATAAAGTCATGTCTGTGTGAGTCTGGAATCTCAGAATATAAAGAGATCTGATAGCACCTTTCAGACAAACTGAGAGAAAGAGGTTGGTACAGATCAAGTTACCACTATGTGAAATTCCAAAATCCAAAATGCAGTAGAGTCTCACTTATCCAAGCCTCGCTTATCCAAGCCTCTGGATAATCCAAGCCATTTTTGTAGTCAATGTTTCAATATATCGTGATATTTTGGTGCTAAATTCATAAATACAGTAATTACAACATAACATTACTGCGTATTGAACTACTTTTTCTGTCAAATTTGTTGTATAATATGAAGTTTTGGTGCTTAATTTGTAAAATCATACCCTAATTTGATGTTTAATAGGCTTTTCCTTAATCCCTCCTTATTATCCAAGATATTCACTTATCCAAGCTTCTGCCGGCCCGTTTAGCTTGGATAAGTGAGTACTGCAAAATCTGAAATTGTCCACATGGGTGGCTGAGACAGCTACACATTTGCTTTCAGTGTTCAATGCACACAACCTTTGGGAGCATTTATACTGTAGAATGAATGCAGTTTGACTGCACTTTGATTGCCATGGCTCAGTGCTATGGAATCCTGGAATGTCTAGTTTGGTGATTCATCACCACTACTTGGCACAGAAGCTAAATACCTTGTAAAACTACAGCTCCCACGATTCCATTGCATTGAGTCATGGCAGCTAAAGTAGTGTAAATCTGCATACATACTACATAGTAGAGTCACCTTAAGACTGAATTGAGTCATTTTACTTAAGAGGCTCGAGATGCCACAAGATACTTGAGTTCATGCAAAGTTCTACTAATAGATTATTGCCCTTTCTGATATCAACTGGGATGAAGCCATTTAGAAGTAAAACGTAGCCGCTACTAAAATATTACCCCAAACTAGACTCCAGTGGTAGAGCAACTCTCCAGCCAGAGATGTAAACCTATGAATAATTGCTGCCAACCAATAGCTCCCCATATTTCAATAGGAACAACTGAAACACGGGGGTCTACTGTGAGACAGCTCCTGGTCGGGATGCTGGAATTGCCACACTGCCGCCCCAATTCACCAGAGGCTGGGCCTTATCCGTTTGATGAGGTCTTGAGTATAGAATTACAGTATGACCCCTGTATCTGCGAAAAAAAATATCCATAGTTTCTTTCCCCCCATTAAATATTTTTAATTTAAAATGTGCATTTTAACAGAAAGTACAAAAAAAGAACAGCTACACACACCCAAACATGTACATTCTTGAACAATGCTTCCTAACATTTGTACAGTATTTGTTCCTAATTATTTCCTCTCCCCACCCACCTCATTGTATTGACTTTCCATCCTTTGATCATATGTAATTATATCCTTCTTTCCTACATATCCATGATTTCAGTTATCTACAATTTCACTTATGTATTTATTAAAGAAGAACCTCCTCTACAAGCTACACTGTGTTCATACTTCTGTCATTTATCCAATTGAAAACAATATTGAAATCAATATTACCCGCGGTTTTATGTATCCACGCAAAGTCTGGGAATATATTCCCCACAGATATGTTAGAGAGGAGTGTCATACTGTACTTCTTTAGTGTGATTGCTAATTATTTATTAATATATAGAAGGTAAAGAGACAGAAACCTTTGATCAGCAAGGTATATAGATTTTCTCCAAGACTGAAGAATCTAAAATAAATTTAGGATTTTGCTGTGTGTGTACTTGGGATCATAGCCTAGAAGAGGAAGTAGCAAGTCCAGCACATATGCCTCTTGAAATCATTTTTGGAGGTCCTGGACTATAACATTCCACAAGGCTTTATGGTATCAAAAATTGAGGACTAAAACAGCCAATTACCACTCTTGGAGGCCTTCTAGGAGTGGCAAGCTGGCAAAAAAATACCCTCCCCAAACCTCTAGTCAAAACTAGAAGTGGATTCTGGTCATTCCTGGTTGCAATTTATGGCCAATTTCCTAAATTTCTGGGACCAGTGCAGCCTACAGCAGGTCTGCAAGGGCAAAAACTGTTCACTCTAGTGAAACTGACCACCACATCCACAATAGAAAAGTTTTGCTTAAAACAAAAAAGAATAAAAAGGAACACTTTAAACACATTTCCCAGTGTACTTCCTTCCCTGTGTTGTTCAGAATCATTTTTATTTCAAGAAAATATTCATTCCATATTAACAGGTTTTTAAATTAAAATAATCAGCATGCATAATTTTGCTCAGTTGTCACTTGATTTTTAATTCTGTTACTTATGATTGGCATATTATAAATATAATAAATAATATATTGTATATACATGTAATATTGATAATATTATAGTGTAATACAATATAATACTAATAATAATACAATATAATATTAATTATATATTATGTATTACATGTAATATTACTGGTAATATTACAATATAGTGGTGTGGTGCAATATGCTGTGCTAGTGATATAATATACTGTATGTAAATATTATTTGTAAGCCTCTCCGAGTCCCCTTCATGGTGAGAAGGGTGGGATATAAATGTAGGAAATAAATAAATAAATATTATCCTGTAGCATCAAATGTACTATTATACTGAACTGGCAATTCTGACTGGAGCTGAAGTTTTATCACTTTGAGTATTTAACATAAACAGAAAATTCATCCTTATCAGTTTGCTTCTCATTTATGATTAAGTCTTCACAGGACCAAAGTAATTGGACTAAAGAACAGTACAAGTTGGAAACCTTCTGAATCTGATGTGTTTTTATCAAGTGTGTTCTTGGGCTTTTAACAATAAAAAGATTCCTCCTGGATTTAAAATGATTATGTAGAGGAACAGAAATATTGTGAAATTGTTCCCCATACCCATTGGGGGGGGGGGGGGCAGGATACTGGAAAGGCATTTGGAGACTTTTTTTTATCATTTCTGCCTAGGCAGATGAGGTTTCAAAATAGATCCACTTCTATTATAAAGAATCTCTAGGGTGGAGTTTCTCAAACTGTGCTTCTCCAGATGTTTTGTACTTCAGCTCCCACAATTCCTAACATCTGGTAAGCTGGCTGTTCTAGGGAAACAATTTATTAAAAGTGGGAAAAGACCTACAGAGCTTCTACCAATTGTGTCTAAGAAGTGTTTTTCTTAGGTAGGTAAAGGTAAAGGTTTTCCCCTGATATGAAGTCTAGTTGTGTCCGACTGTGGGTGGTGGTGCTTATCTCCACTTCTAAGCTAAATAGCCAGCATTGTCTGTAGACTCCTCCAAAGTTATGTGGCCAGCATCACTGCTTGGAGCACCATTGCCTTCCCGCCCGAGTGGTACCTACTGATCTACTTACATTTGCATGTTTTCAAACTGCTAGGTTGGCAGAAGCTGGGACTAACAGTGGGAGCTCACCCCGCTCCCCAGATTTGAACTGCCAACTTTTCTGCCAGCAAGTTGAAATCTGCAGCTCAGTGGTTTAACCCGCTGCTCCACCAGGGGTTCCAATAAACACTTATTAGTCCAGTGGATATATTGATTCTCTAACTGTAATTCAAATTAATTGATCTGTATTGTGCAATTCCCTCTTAAGGAACTTCGGGAATATGTGAATGCACTGCCTGAGACTATTAGACCTCAAGTGAAGTATGATACACTTTGTGTTGGGTTATCTAGCAATCATGCATACATTTTCAATGTGGGATGGTTTATGTAGTTAGTTTTATTTGTTGCTTAGTAACCTGAAGCCAAAGCTGCATTCCAAAGTTGATGGCATCATTTTAGGGGTTTTGCATGTGATGTGGGAAATGGGAGTATACTTCCTGGAGACATACAGGAAGTTATGTACGCCTTTAGAATTTGGGGTATATAAGGGGAGGGAGACTCTCTTTTGTTCTCTCTCTTGATCCTGCCATGTGGCCTGCTGATACTTCTTGTTAAGAGATATGTAGTATCCTGTACTGTATTCTTTGGAACTAATATGTTTTACATGTATGACCATCATCATACAAGATTGTGAGTAAACATATTTTTACTAATTTACTTTTAGTGTCTCTGATGTCTATTTATGCGCATGACTCTTTAAAGAGAAAGGGAGGTTGGCTATTTTGTTTTTCTTACCTCTGCTCATATAAACCCTTAGCCTTCTGCATTTTTGCTACTCTGCACCAATTTCTAACCATATTGGTATCATAATCCTAACAGGTTATGATCATATTTTCTAATACAGTACTTTGGAGTACCTAAGTAAGAAAAGTGGAAAGTCTCTTTGTTGCTGATATACATTGGAAGGGGATTATTGCTAATTCTCCACTGAGATTTTCCTTATTAATCAAAACTTGGGGGGGGGGGGGGGGGGAGGGAACTGGCTCCCAGAATCCAAGAGCTCCCACACACTGCACAATTATTGGTGTTATGATGTTACTTTACCTGTCATGCTGATATTGGTGAAATCCTGGGAGAGGTAGTGTCCAAATTGTCCTCTTAATTCTCTTGTGTTTTTGAGGTCACACAACTCTATGGAGCCAGTGGTCTAGCATTAAGCACTGAGCAGTTCATTCTGGAACAGCTGGACCTAACTCATCTGGAAAGGTGGCTGATTCACTAATAATTGGTAGCTCCAATGATGGAATTGGGAGTAGATTTAACAAAACAATCCATGGTGTTTAATTTATTTTGAGGGATAGAATTCAGTAGCTTGGATAGCTTCTTTTATATGCAGACTGGAATCTGAACTAGAGTTGTTTCAAAATGGAGACCCCCAAAAGAGCTAAGATCTGGGATTGACTCCAATTTACCCTGCTCAGCTTGAACAACCAAGGAGAACTCACAACTAACCCCACTGAACCCACCTCATTCATTTCCCAATAATTAACAAATACTGTACTGAAAAGGATGCAGCTATAGCCCCTGGCCAAATAAGCTCTGGGAATGCTACATTCTCTTCTCTCCACACAATTGACTTCTACCTTGCGACCTTAAACTCATCAGTATGGAACCATCCCCTATTCTCCCACCACGGGAATCTTTCCATTTGCCACCCAAGGCCAATCAACAAGCATTGTGTACCAGATAATCCCATCCTGGACTAATGTGCTCCCGGGGACTGAAAGGGGCGATGGGAAACACGAGATGGACTTCAGAATTCCTCCAATAAGAACTTTATTCCTGCCATACTATGCGCTAATCACAAATTGTAAATGAATGTACTTTTGAACCAATGTCTCTTCTCTCAGATGTCTATAAAGTGTCCACACTTGTAATTTGTGACTTAGGCCAGATTTGGGAGATTCCCCTTGACATCTTGCCTTGACCAACAAAGCAATAAATCGACTTCTGGTCTTGCCCTCGGTCACTGTGTCTCTATTAGAAGTGGTTTGGAGTTATTGGCATGCCGGGAGAACCAAACCCCGAGATTTTGGGCTTCAGAGCCACTGTCCTGCGAGCCACCAGTTGCCACTGGGCTGAATGCTGTTGTTACCGGTAGTGCTGCCTTGGCAGTCAAGCATGCAACTTGCTAAGAATGAGTGGGCAGGTGCTAGCACAAAATAAAGCAATTGAACAGATAGCTGTGTTGATGTTGTGCCAGGGCATACCAAACTAAGCAGCAGTTGCAATGGACAAGCAAACACTTCCCAATGTGACACTTGAACTCTTTTACGGTATACTGTAGAATTAATACAGTTTGGCATTTCAGCTGCCATGGCTCAGTGCTATGGATTCCTGGGATTTGTGGTTTTTGGCAAGCTGAAGACTTTGTAAAAAGACCACTCCTAGGATTGCATAGAATTGAGCCATGGCAGTTAAAGTGGTGTCAAATTGCATTAATTCTCCAGTGCAGATACACCCTTAGTTTGATTCATAAAAGACCCCTGCTCATGGCAGGAAGGATGGAAGCATACACTTTACTGGATCTGAGAGGGCCAGATGAGGCCCAGCTCAAACTCCAATATGAAAAAATTGAGAGTGGACTCTAGATCATGCCTGAAAATATTGATAAACTATTTTTCCAGCTTCTCTGTCTGTGTTGTTCAGATGCTGGAGCCAGTCAGAAGGAGCATTAGAGCAATCTCAAGGAACATTTGAACTGCTGGGCCTTTTGGCCCACTTCCCAGCCTAAGGCCTTTCTACTGGACAAAAAGAGAGTGCTCGTAGATCTATTACAGCTAGCAGAGACTGATAAATTTGTTTTTCTCTATTTGACAGGGTTCACCACAGAAAGAACTACAAATCTCATATCAAGAATAACATATTACAGAAGCAGGAAGAATTGTCCACATGGTAGGAAAGACAGAAATTTACCATAGATCAGAAGGGAAAAGCACTGCTACTTGTTCTGCTAAGAGTTGCCATCTTCTATGGCAGGGGTCCTCAAACTTTTTAAGTGGAAGGCCAGTTCATGGTCCCTCAGACTGTTGAGGGGCCGAATTATCATTTGAAAAAAAATGAATAAATTCCTATGCACACTGCACATGTCTTATTTATAGTGCAAAAAAACCCCAACAATTATTTGTTTGTTTGTTTACTACATTTATACCCCACCCTCTCTCACCCTGAAGGGGACTCAGAGCAGTTTACTAGTTGTATGTACATACAATATATTATATTATTAGCCTAGCACAATATTAGCATTATATATTACTATATTGAACTATACCACTATACTGTAATATTACATGTAAAATATATAACATATAATTAATATTATATTGTATTACTATTATTAGTATTATATTGTATTACATTATATTATTATTATCAATATTATATGTATATAGGTACACAATACATGATATTATTACCATAGCACAATATAAGTAAATAAAAGAATAATACAATATTTAAAAATAAAAACAATTTGAACTAACATAAACCTATCAGGATTTCAGTGGGAAGTGTGGTCCTGCTTCTGGCCAATGAGATAGTCAAGTTAATTAGGATTGCTATTGTTATATGCCTTCAAGTCATTTCAGACTCTGGGTGAGCCTAAGTTGTAAACTGAGGGCAGGGGCCAGGTCAATGACCTTGGAGGGCCGCATCCGGCCCCCGGGCCTTAGTTTGGGGACCCCTGTTCTATGGTATATATATAAAAATATAATGTTTGTTTTTAGGAAATGACACCAAGTTTGGCCACAAGACACCTAACAATCCAATGTGTGATCATCACTCAAAAAAGCAACAACAAAAAATGTCAAGGACTTAAGGTTAGGTAAAGGTTTCCCCTGACGTTAAGTCCAGTCATGTCTGACTCTGGGGGTTGGTGCTCATCTCCATTTCTAAGCCGAAGAGCCGGTGTTGTCCGTAGACACCTCCAAGGTCATGTGGCCAGCATGACTGCATGGAGCACCGTTACCTTCCCGCCGGAGCGGTACCTATTGATCTACTCACATTGGTATGTTTTCGAACTGCTAGGTTGGCAGAAGCTGGGGCCAACAGTGGGAACTCATTCCGCTCCCGGGATTTGAACCTGGTACCTTTCGGTCTGCAAGTTCAGCAGCTCAGTGCTTTAACACACTTCGCCACTGGGGCTCCCAAGGACTTAAAAACCCCAAAAAGCAAGAAGATGTTACAGTGCATTTGCGAAGACAACTGTCCTGGCCTACACAAGGGATAAAACCACCAACCACCCGTTGGGAGGAGCCAGGCTCTGAGTGAGGCTTAACCATGGAGTCAGGAGTGACTTGAAGAACTGCAAGCCGCTTCTGGTGTGACAGAACTCTTTTCTGCTGGAGGTAAGTGTGAATATTGCAGTTGCACTGAATAGCCTTGCAGCTTCAAAGCCTGGCTGCTTCCTACCTAGGGGGATCCTTTCTTGGCCTGCTTCAATAGCATTGAATAGCCTTTCAACTTCCTACCTAGAGGAATCCTTTGTTGGCCAGCTTGAATAGCACTGAATAGCCTTGCAGCTTCAAATGCTGGCTGCTTCCTGCCTAGGAAGTATCATTTACTGGCCAGCTTGAATAGCACTGAATAGACCTGCAGCTGCAAACAAAGGGGAATCCTTTGTTGGGAGATGTTACCAGACCCAGATTGTTTCATGTTGGCAGGGGTTGTACTGGATAGCCCATGGGGTCTCTTCCAACTCTATAATTCTATGTCTGGAATTCCATACCACCAGACTACACCACAGCAACGCGTGGTCGCACAC
The DNA here is from genome assembly GCF_035594765.1 of Anolis carolinensis. NCBI lineage: Eukaryota > Metazoa > Chordata > Lepidosauria > Squamata > Anolidae > Anolis > Anolis carolinensis. The sequence goes on along the minus strand of NC_085841.1, from coordinate 210,615,183 downwards.
GGCCAGTTGTGTATAAAATTGCCTTCAGGTTATAAAACAGGGATAGCCAAACTTTTTAAACAGGGGGCCAGTTCACGGTCCCTCAGACCATTGGAGGGCCGGACTATAGTTGAAAAAAAAAACCCCTATAAACAAATTCCTATGCACACTGCACATCTCTTATTTTGAAGTTAAAAAAAACCAAACGGGAAGAAATACAGCCTCAAAGTTAATCATAATCATAATAAAAATAATAAAGAGGGTTGGAAGAGACATCTTGGGCCATCTTGTCCAACCCCCTTCTACCTTTGTGCACCAAAAGCACAAGCAAAGCACCCTGATAGATGGCCACCCAGCCTCAATGTTGTTAATCATAATAATAATAATCTTCATCATCATGCATCACACAGTCCTAAACGCCAGGGAAGTGTTCAACTTATGATTTTGTGATACGAAATCCAGCGCATATATATATATATATATATATATATAGTTTGCTGTATTATACTGTGTCTTTGTGCCAATAATAATAATTAAATTTTGCCAATTCTTGTAAGCCGCCCTGAGTCCCCTTGGGTGAGAAGGGCGGGGTATAAATGCTGGAAATAAATAAATAAATAAATTTCAAATTCAAAGCCTGGTTGCTTCCTGCCTGGGGGAATCCTTTGTTGGGAGGTGTCAGCTGGCCCTGATTGTTTCCTGTTTGGAATTCCCGTTTTATGAGTGTTGCTCTTTATTTACTGTCCTGATTCTAGAGTCATACTGAAAAAGAAAAAGGGTTCCCTTAGAACAGGGGTCCCCAAACTTTTTAAACAGGGGGCCAGTTCACGATCCTTCGGAGCGTTGGAGGGCCGAACTATAGTTGGCCACCGAGCAATAATAATTAATAATAATAACAACAACAACAACAATAAAAAAGAGGGTTGGAAGAAACCCTTTGGTCCATTGAGTCCAATCCCCCTCTGCCTTCGTGCACCGAAAGCACAAAAAAAGCACCCCTAACAGATGGCCACCCAGAATCAATGTTAATAATAATAATAATGAGGGTTAGAAGAGACCCCTTGAGCCATTTAGCCCAACCCCCTTCTGCCCTTGTGCTGTGGGGGCCGGATAAATGACTTTGATGGGCCGCATCCGGCCCCCGGGCCTTAGTTTGGGGACCCCTCCCTTAGAACGAGTAAGACCAGTATCCACTAACTGCAGGGATGCAAAAGTAAACAGATAGAAGTTCAATGCATACATACAGACATAAAGATGGTCAATAAAACGTAAGATTGTTACATTCACATTAAAAAGAAATAACTTGTTCTTTTCTCAAAAGACGAATAGCCTTGCAGCTTTAAAGTCTAGCTGTTTCCTGCCTGGGGGAATCCTTTGTTGGGAGGTGTTACCTGGCGCTGATTGAGTCCTGTCTGGAATTCCCGTTTTTGAGTGTTGCTCTTTATTTACTCTCCTGACTCTAGAGTCTACATTGCAGTGAAAATAAGAGACAACCTCTCCCCCTCCTCCTCCGCCGCCGCCTATTGCAGTAGGCAGGACTGTGCAGCCAGTGATGGGCGGAGCTATGCAAATGATCCTTTGGAATCTTGAGGTCCTTTGCTGGGGATGAAAGGCGCGCCTAAGAGCAGTACGCATGCGCGGGGACTGGCAACGTAGCAAACGCCTTCCCTACTCGCTTCCTCTCCCGCCCAGAGCGAACGGAAGTTCCCACTTCTTGTTTGAACGTCATTTCCGGCGTGTGGGCGCGCGGCTTGATTCGCTCAAGCTGGCTGACTTCGCTGGCGCCGCCACCGGAGAAATGGCGGGTAAGCTGGCCGAGGCGGGAAGAAGGGTAAGGTTGGCGGTGGCCCTGGGCCGCTGCCTCCACCCAGGGCCTCCTTGGGCTGGCCCAGGCCACGAGCTTCAGGCCTTTGCCACTGCCGGGCGAACGAGGCCCACAGGGAGCCATCGGACTGCTTGAGGGAAAGGCCTCTGCCTGAGAAAAAAATACGTCAACCTCTATATTTACTGCTGATTATTGGAGACCGAATGTGCAGGATTCAGCTGTAAAATTAATGTAGTTGGACACCGCTTGAACTGCCATGGCTCAATACCACGGAAGCATAGGAATTGTAGTTTGGCAATGTCTTTCACCTTCTCTGCCAAAGAGTGCTGGTGCCTCACCAAACTGCAACTCTTGTGATTCCACAGCCTTGGGCCAACACAGTTAAAGTGGTGTCAAACTGCATTAATCCTACAGTGTAGATCAGGCATGGGCAAACTTCGGCCCTCCAGGTGTTTTGGACTTCAACTCCCACAGTTGCTGTTGGGAATTTGAGGAGTTGAAGTCCAGAACACTTAGAGGGCCGAGGTTTGTCCATGCCTGGTGTAGATGAACACTGAGGGGTTTGTTCCAGTATGTTTGCCATGCCCCAACCAGGTCGAAATAGCTGTAAAAGTCTTCAGGGTTGGAGCAGGAAAAGGGGCAGAGAGTTGTGCTCCTTCCCATGGGAAGGCCCTTCCATACAGCCATATAATCCAGTTCAGTGTGGATTTTCTACAGCTGTTTGGAAGGGACCAGAGGCATCATATCACAAAGGTAAAGGTTTCCCCTGACGTTAAGTCCAGTCATGTCTGACTCCGGGGGTTGGTGCTCATCTCCATTTCTAAGCCAAAGAGCCAGCGTTGTCCATAGACAACTCCAGGGACATGTGGCCAGCATGACTGCATGGAGCGCCGTTACCTTCCCGCCGGAACGGTACCTATTGATCTACTCACATTGGCATGTTTTCGAACTGCTAGGTTGGCAGGAGCTGGAGTTGACAACGGCCGCTCACGCCGCTCCCGGGGTTTGAACCTGGGACCTTTCACATACAGGTTGAGTATTACCCAGAGTAATAATTTAAAAAAAATTATTTTTACACACCTTCTCATGGTTTGGGGCAGGGTACAGCAGTTAAAAAATCCAAATGACGCACAATAATAATACTAAAACTTTATATCACGCCCTATCTTCCCAAGTGGACTCAGGGTGGTTTACAACAGTTATCTGCAAATATTCAATGCTGTGAGAAGCTGAACAAAGACAAAAATAACCAACCTCTAAATCCCAAAAACAAACCCACATTTATATCAAAAATAATAATACATTATGCTGCAATATTACTAGTCATATTAATTGTAATATATAATATACAATTGTTATGTATTATTATATTGTTCTATATTATTATACCACAGTATATATAATACATTACTAGTATATTATACTACAGTATTAATATTACATAATTTGTTGTACCATATCACAATATACAATACATTATATTACAACATTATTAATATTATTTATTATTTGCAATATTTCTATCCCGCCTTTCTCTACCCCGAAGGGGACTCAAGGCAGCTTTACATAAAAGGCAACTATTTGATGCCTTGACAACAATACAGCATTAAAAGACATTTAAAAATAACATAATACAAATAAAACAATTAAAAACATTTAAAACCATACAGTCATAGTATACCATACAATATACCACTATTACATTATGATATTACAATGCAATACCATAAAACAGAATACATAGTAGAAAGATTAAAACATGATATTATAGTAATTATAAAAATCTGTGAGTCCAGAAGTGTTTTAAATCTCAGATCTTATAATATATGCATATATATAATGAGAATACCTTCACATCAGACCCACATCTAAGCTCAAAACCCATGGGTGTTTCTTATCTACTGTACTTTACAAGCCTGAAGGCAATTTTATTCAAAAATCATTGTGTGCATGAAACAAAGTTTGTGTATATTGAACCAGAAGAAAGTAAAGCTGTCACTGTCTGAAGTCACCCATCTGGACAATTTTTGATTTTTGAGTTTTTTGGAATTCCAGATAAGGAATTCTCAACCTGTTTTAATTGACCTACCAGCAGAAAATTACTTGGAAATATGGGGGTTGGGGGGGATTCAAGGATAGCAGGTGTCTGCAGACTGCTTTCAGGCTTTGCATTTGTGCTCCTAGTCTGGATTATGAAAGCTCCTAATTGTTCCTTCATGCGTAAACTGTGTAAAGGGGATTTCTATCCAGTCACTGAGCTTCAGTATCATGGTGCTTTCGCCACATGGTGTTGTCACCACACGTGTGTTTGGCAAGTGTCTTATGTTGTCAAAGACTCAGGTGGGTAGCTGTTGTTAGGTAGGCTTCAAGGTGACCAAGCCTCCTTGAACTGTGGCTGTGATGACAAATACTTGTACTGGAATAATTCCTCATTGCCTCATTAGCACTGGTTCCCAACCTTTTTTTGATCAGGGTCTACTCTCCAACATTCGTAACAAAAGGGTTACGAATCTGTTCTTGGTCAACTTTAAATTCAGTTTGGTTATTTGGGGTGCTGAGTCAGAAAATTGCATTGGATAGACCACATCAGCTGTGGGTGTTCAGCTGTGCATTTGACTAGACAATCCCCTAAATAACCTGGCTCCAATTAGGACATGAAATCTGCCCTTGCACTTTACTATTGTCTTCTCCCCAAAGATATTATTCCCCATATTACATTGCTCATCCCATCTCATCAGACTTATGCACTTTATCCATTAGCCCTGTTTTCAAAAGAGTTATAAGCATGCAGGCACTGTAATGCACAGCATTTTAGCCAAATTACAAAGAGTGCACTTTTTGCCGTTGTGCATTATATTTGCCAGCAGATATGTTTTTGGTTTCGGAGTTATGAAAATTGAGGTGCACATTAGATTTGATAGTGCATTAGACTCAAATAAATATGGGTATGTTTTTCCTTGGCCACCTTTACTAACCTTAGGTAGGTGACTAACTGCATACTTTACATTTAGGTACTGGGACCCAGTGTGGATTGCTGTAACTCACATTATTTACATTTTTATGGGTCACATATCTTTGTTTTGTATCCCTATGACAGCTGGTTAATTTTCCAATAAACTAATTAGAATGTTTTGGTGAGATCAGATATTTTTATCTGAAACATTTCTTGAAGTTGGTGAGAATATATTTCATTTTTACTGTAGGGCTTTCTGCTATGGAGAAGAAATTGACTGAGTACAAGTGTGATACAAATGAAGCGATTCATCTAAAATTAGGTAAGGTTTTAAAAGGTGTTTTCAATGCTTCAGTGTTTTCAGCAGTTGCTTGGTTCTTACTTTTGGAGTGCTAGAGCTATCAAGATACCAGTAATCTTGGTTTGTTCATTTTTATTTTGTTCCCTTGCATGAGGGCATTGCTGTATAGCTAAGATCGCATGGAGCAAAAATTAGTGGGAAACAACACTGTTGATGATTTGCAATATTCACTCTAGCTTCAGAATTAGATGTATGCTGAATATATTACATACTATCCTGATAAGCATTATTTTGAATTTTACCAGCACTTGCAGTTCTAACGTGGGCCGACAATAATAGAATGAGCCTCCTCCATGACAGTAAATTACCACCATCTTTCAATAGCGGCCGATGGAAGCGTGGTTATAATCCTGATCTGATTTTTGTAAATGAAAGCATAATCCACCAATGCATTAAAAGGGTATTAAACCTGATACCCAATACTCAACACAGACCAATATGCTGCGTAGCATATGCAGCTGTAAGACCAAAAAGGGTCCCATTCCACAGAAGATATAACTTCAATAAAGCTAACTGGACAAAGTTTACAGAGACCTTGGAAGCAGCTATTTCTAATATAGAACCTTCTATAGAAAACTATGACCTGTTTGTAAAAGCTGTGAAAAGATCCTCGAGGTTCTCAATCCCTAGAGGCTGTCGCACAAGCTACCTACCAGGCCTAAATGAAGAATCGCTAAATCAGCTACAGGAATATCTCAAGGCTATTTCAAGAGAATCCATTTTTATTTATTTTGTGTCAAAAGCATTGCATAGTAAATAAGTTTAAAAGTGATAAAAAAAGGAAATCACAAGCAGCTAAATAGTTTTAGACCAAAAGTGGGCAACAGCTACCACATTGTCTGTAGCTTTAAACAACTCCTCCATGCATGAGGCAGGGCATTGTGGGCAAGCATGCATATGCGGAGTTGTTTATTCTGCTCCACAGTCACGCAAGGTGGAGGATTCCTCCAGGTAGTGCCACCTTGCCAAGTTGTCTTTTGATCTGCCCACTCCACTTCTGAGTCTGTTAAGGGACTTCCAAGTTGCCCATTCTTGGTTTGCCCCTGGAGGAAGACCCTCATGGGGGGCCATCCAGTTGGGATTGCCTGGTTTAGCTGCCCAGAGGGACACCCTTGCTGTTGCTGGAGGAACATCAAGAGGAGTGGTGGTTCTCATGAAGCCCTTCCTTGATTTGAATCTAGTGGTAGGAGGCTGATAGTAATGCAATGGGTGGCTTTCACAATGTTTGACCTCATTTCTCTCACTGTTAGCAGCAACTTCCCGTCGCACGTCAGGAGGGGCAATGCCAGCTAACTTGTAGAGTTTATCAACAGGTGTAGGTTTAAGGCATCCTGTGATGATTCTGCATGTTTTGTTCAGTGCTATGTCCCCCTGCTTCGCATGGGCAGACTTGTGCCAGACAGGACAGGCGTACTCTGCAGTTGAGAAAGACAAGGCCAGGGCTGATGTTCTTATTACATCATGTGACTATACCAGCAGGCCAAAAACTATCTACAGCCTTAGCTAATGCTAAGAAAGACTGCTGATAGAGCTGCTTGAGAACCTTGACATGTCCAAGAATAGTCGAAAAGCCTGGCAATTGCTGAGACGCCTGGACAGTGACCCTCTGATCAACCATGGACACGCAAACGTGACACCAGACCAGATAGCTCACCAGCTAATTCAGAATGGGAAAACCAACTGCAGCAGAGTAAATATGAAAATCAACAGGGTGCCAGAACTTGAAACCCACCAGTTGTCATCTCCTCTAAACCTGAAAGAACTCAGAGAAGCCGTCAAGTGATGTAAAACTGGTAAAGCACTTGGCCTAGATGACCTGATGATGGAGTAAATCAAACACTTTGGCCCCAAAGCTGAAAACTGGCTTTTGAAATTCTACAATCAATGCTTGGCACACAAAAGATTCCCAGAGCATGGAGGAAAACTAAGATCATTGCCATTTTAAAACCTGGTAAAGATGCCTCCAATGCCAGGAACTACCGACCAATCTCCCTCTTATGTCATCTATATAAAGTCTATGAGAAGATGCTAATAAATCAATTAGGACCTGTCATCGAACCTAAGCTTATTGCACAACAAGCAGGTTTCAGACCAGGGAAAAACTGTAAAGGTCAAATTCTCATGAACCACCTGAAGCCTAACCCTGCCAAGACACAAGTGTGTGCTTTCCACCTACGTAACCATGAAGCCAACAGAAAACTGAAAGTTCCTTGGGAAGGCCAAGAACTCGAACACAGCTTCCATCCTAAATACCTTGGTGTCACCTTAGATCGAACACTAACATATAGGAAACACTGCATGAACACCAAGCACAAAGTAGCTGCACGCAACAACATCCTGTGGAAACTTACTGACAGCGCATGGGTTGCAGACCCACAAAGAATAAGAACATCAGCCCTGGCTTTGTCTTTCTCAACTTTCTCAATGCCTGTCCTGTCTGGCACAAGTCTGTCCATGCGAAGCAGGTGGACATAACACTGAACGAAACATGCAGAATTATCACAGGATACCTTAAACCTACACCTGTTGATAAACTCTACAAGTTAGCTGGCATTGCCCCTCCTGACGTGCGACGGGAAGTTGCTGCTAACGGTGAGAGAAATAAGGTTGAACATTGTGAAAGCCACCCATTGCGTGACTATCGGCCTCCTGCCACCAGACTCAAATCAAGGAAGGGCTTCATGAGAACCACCACTCCTCTTGATGTTCCTCCAGCAACAGCAAGAGTGTCCCTCTGGGCAGCTAAACCAGGCAATTCCAACTGGATGGCCCCCCATGAGGGTCTGCCTCCAGGGGCAAACCAAGAATGGGCAACTTGGAAGTCCCTGAACAGACTCAGAAGTGGAGTGGGCAGATCAAAAGACAACCTGGCAAGATGGCACTACCTTAAGGAATCTTCCACCTTGTGTGACTGTGGAGCTGAACAAACAATTCCTTATGCTTGCCCACAATGCCCTGCCTCATGCACGGAGGAGGAGTTGTTTAAAGCTACGGACAATGCGATTGCTGTTGCCCGCTTTTGGTCCAAAACTATTTAGCTGTTTGTGATTCCTTTATTTTATCACTTTTGGATTTGTTTGTTGTACAATGCTTTTGACACAAAATAAATAAAAGCACTTGTTTCCATCAGCACTAAACCAATGAAACAGATAAGCACATACCATTTTAGAGCACTATATTACGTCTAGGTTCAAGTATCAAGTATTTTTGTAAGCCGCCCTGAGTCCCCTATTGGGTGAGAAGGGCTGGATATAAATATTGTAATAAATAAAATAAATAAATATCTGAAGATTATTATTCTTCCATAGGTGTAAAATGTATTCTGTCTATAAAGCACAGACAAAGGTGAACCATGCACACAAAATGTTTCCGAACACAACCAGCAGATTATAGGCAAATAATTTATATTGGGGGAAGTGCCTATTGTGTAGCAGTTTGTTTATGCTATTCTCTAATCTGGGAGTTGCTTGTACAGCACGATGTTTAAAGTGGGGTCTTTTAAATTCTTTATTTTGTTTTTCTGCCTGTTTGGTCCAAGTTGATTTATCTTTCACAGGCAGTTTATGCTTCACATGGAAATTTAAGACATATTAAGTTTTCATGAGGAAATGTGCTTATAAAACAAAAAAAATCTTGTCTAGAAAATTGTGGAAACAGATTTTCTACTCTTAAAACTCCTCTCTCCCAGTTCTGAATCAGAAAACTTTCAGTTGTCTCCACCTGAGAAAGAGCCTTGATTGAGATTAATTGTTTAAACAGGATAACACAAAAGGCTTGTTTTAAAAATGATAATTAAAAATTGTAGTGAGCTGAACAAAAACTTTGAATATTTTTATTAGTCCGCTTTCCAGAGGATATGGAAGATGACAGCACAACATTCCATCCAGAGTTCAGCCATCAAGTTTTTGGGGATGAGTAAGTAATGAAAAAATATCAAAAACAGGTTGAGTGTTCAATAAGTGTCTTACAAACTAGTATGGAATATATATTTAACTGCAGGCACGGCCTTATCACATTGGAGCTTGAAGAGTAGGTAAAGAGTATGCATCCCATCTGAAATCCTGTGGCTGCCTCCTGCAGAATTCTGGGGCTTGTAGTTTAGGAGTGAGGCCTTTAAAATGCTCAGCCAGAGGGGTCCTGGGTCTCATTAAACTACAAGCCTAGAATTCTGCAGGAGGCACCCACAGGATTTCAGACGAGATGCTCATACTCTTTGCCTACTCTTTAAGCTCTAGTGCTGGCATGGGCAAACTTCGGCCCTTCAGGTGTTTTGGACTTCAACTCCCACAATTCCTAACAGCCAGTAAGCTGGCTGGGATTTCTGGGAGTTGAAATCCAGAACACCTGGAGGGACGAAGTTTGCCCATGCCTGCTCTAGTGTGATAAGGCTAGTGAGTATACCCATTGATCTTAAAAAAACATATGTAGTCATATATGTAACACTTGGCAGTGCTCCATAGCTGAAAGTCTGAACTTTTTCTCTAAATGTAATCCATTTTAATTTCAATATGAGAGGACTCTTGTTCAAGTGATGTATTTGGCTTCACTTGAGACATTATCAGCATATGATGACCATTGTGTTGTCTCAGAAATGCAGATAAAAATCATTTGCCCCATCCAGCTGCCATTGGAATAAATTCTGCCTCCTCCAAAATTCCCAAACTGTGTTCTCCGCAGCTGTGTATAACAGAATAGCTTTAATATGGAGTAAAAGGATTTGAAATGCTGTGGATGATGCAATCCTTTTAGAAACTGACTGTCATTTTTTTAAATTAAATTTTAGTCTTGAGTGTGCTTAATTTGATGTTTTTTCACTTTTGAAAGGTGGGCTCTCATACTTAACACAGTTTGCTTTTGAACATCCTCTGAAGTTAAAATTAGTGTGATATATGGCATAGAAAGTTTGCTAAACAAACGCAAAGTCATCTTGGACAAGTGGAACTACTTACATAAAACTAAAAAAATGACACTCAATTGTGATTACTGTAATGCCTAACTATACCCATGGACAGAAAGTCAGCCAGTCAGGATGATGGTAGAATGCCTGCTTTAGGTATTTCTGATAAACTTGTAGGCTACTTTATTTCATTACGTAATAGTCACCATCGCATAATAGATGCACCCTCCTTTGGAGGATTTATATATTCCCCACATAATAGTCGCACGCCTGCCCCTTGAAGCAGCCCCTGTAGCTTTAAGGGGCAGGCATGTAGGTGTGTGAAGGCACAATAGCTAGGACGCTTCCCTTGCTACCACCAGTTGATTGAGGCTGATGAGCTGGCGGCAGCAAGAGAAGTTGAGAAAAGCTCTCTCCAGCAGGCGCGTAGAGATGAAGGTTCATCTCCACAGAGCTATGGGGGCCTGTGCAGGCAAGCGAGTCCTGTTGAACTTCCTTCAGCTGCTGGCAGCCAAGGGAGACCCATTAGGCCCCAACCGCCACTGCGCATGGGTGAGGGAGATCTATGCAGCTTGATGGCAGGGAAGACCCGCAATTTTTCCCCCGCCCCCTTTATTTTGTAGGAGAAAAAGGTGTGACTATTGTGTGGTGAAACTTATTTATTTTGCAGAGTATAATTCAATAACATTGAACTATAAAAAGTAATATATATATTTTTCTGTTACAGTGAGGTAGCCTTTGGTTACAAAGGATTGAAGATTCTTTTGTACTACGTTGCTGGTAACCTGTCGACACTGTTCCGTGTGGATTATACATCCAGAGTTAATGAGAACTTTGACTGCATGGAGGTAAAATAAAATATACAGATTTTAGCTAGCTGAATTTGCCATTTTACCTGAAACTCTCCTCTCACCTTTTTCAAATGTTGTATGACTGTATTCTGGTTCTCAAATTGCTCCATCACTGCACATTTATCATTAAACTTTTACTGATTATAGTTCAAGCCTATTTTAAATTCTAAATTTTTTCAAGAGCAGTAGCTGAGATCAGATTGCTGAATAATGTGTCTTTCCTAGCCACTTTGAGTCTCCTTATGGAGAGAAAAAACTGGGTATAAATAAACCTAATAATAATAATAATAATAACAATAATATCTTCTTGAACCAAGTTTAGTTCATAATCCAAAAAGAGAAATACAATTCCTAGATATGTACAGTACCTAGATATCCCTAGTATTTCATCATTGTTGGGCATAATGGTACTGTTAAAATCATAGAATCATAGAGTTGGAAGAATCATGGGCCATCCAGTCCAACCCCTTGCCAAGAAGCAGGAAAATCACATTCAAAGCACCCCCTGTTAGTACAACAATTGTGTTTTGAATGCAATTTTGAATGCAACAACTGTTGTACTAACAGTTTTCCAAATATAGTAAATTGTACCATATCAATCCTTGTTGAAAAGATCAGCTGTTTTCATATGTATAAAACTTCAAAATTTAATCTCATATTCACAATTTTAGTAGTGCTTACATTTTTCCCTGATGTACAGCAGCTATAGAAATAATAGCTTTGTAAGAACTGCTATAAAATTACCATGCAATAGCTTTAATCTGGTGGAAGGACACTTGTATTGCCTTATCATAGGATGAACCTACTGTAGCTATAACATTTCATTAGGATTTGTGAGAATGCATTATGTTTTGTTACAAGGCAAGAGGTTTCTGACAATCTATTCAGCAGATCAAAATTCTTCTGTGAAATTAGGAATGGAAGACAGTTTGGTGTTTCAACATTTTATCAATAACATTCGTGATTGCAGGACCTGAATGTAAGCTGCTATGGTTAAAGGATCAGAAATATGTCTTAAACTTGTACTCACCCGTTTGCCAGTTCCCTTTCTTTCCTCTGTGATAATTATAATTTGTTGTGATAATTATAATTTGTTGTGATCTTTCAAACCAAGAAAGCAAATGATCTTGCATGCCCGTGATATATTCCCAACTTTAAACTTGGTTTTGGACAGATTTATCATTTCTTCTTAAGAGGTGATTAGGGAAACTACTTCTAGGATGCTTTCATTTCTTGTTACTATGACTTCAGCAAGAAGAGTTTCTGAATTAACAGTGTTGTCAGAAAATCCAGATTTACATATGTTTGAGCAAATTCACATGAATCTTGGTTCCTACTTTTTTGTCTAAATGTATTCTAAAAAGGAGAGTGATAGAGGCAATTTATTTAGCTTTTTCTGTCCAAATCCGAAAGATTTATTATTAAGCATAAGTGGTATATTTTAGATGATAGAAAAGCAGTGAAATTGTATTTTAAAAATGTATCAGTTTAGGTATCCAGGAACTTTGTTTGATTCAGTTCATGAACATTGGGTCAGAAAGCATCAAAACTGAGAATTGGTACATGGTTTAAGGCATGCATTCATTTGTGCTATGGTTATGTCAGCAAGCCAAGGGCGTTATTGGTTTGATTTCATTCACCTTGGTCTATCCTACTAGCATTGCATATGCTGTATTTATTTCTTTATAGCACATTTGTGCTGATGCTGGTTGGTCTGAACTAATGACTTCATTAGACTTTATAAACTGGATAAATATAGGATAGTTTGGGATCCTTTTGGTAGAATGATTCTCCAGTCAGTAACAGTGTTAGATTATAGAATTACATAAGTTCCCACCCAGTGTTGGGGGCTTCAGTATTTTCCAGTTGTGGTGAATTATTATCCTGAGAATGTTATATTTAAAGTGGTCATTCTGGGCTAGAAGGAGGGGTGCGATCCACATCTGTCCGGTGTGTGTTGGGAGGAAATAATTAAAATGCAAATTCTGGAGGCACAAACATGACAAAATGAATATATAGACAGGTGCTAATGAAGGTTGGGGCTAGATAATTTAACTGACAGAGCAGAGGAGACCTAGTGACAATAACTGAAAAGAATGTGGAATCCTTCCTGGTCAGGTTGGCGCACTGCAATTAACTCAATTGTGGTGGATCACTTCTCCTACATGACTACTCACTGTAAATCTTATCTCTTATTCTTAATTGAATTCAAAGCTTGAATTCAAACCAACAGAGTTAAAGGCTCAGAAATGTGCCTCAAACTTTGTCTTCATGTGTTTGCCAGTTTCCTTTCCCCCCTCTGTGATAACTGGTTGATTGTGATCTCCCAAACCAAGGAAGAAGTAAAGTAACATGTAAACCAGGCACGGGGAAACTTTTTTTGCCTTGGGGCATTGTGGGCCCAGCAAGGAGGGCCAGGCTAGGAGGGAGGAGGGCTGGGTACACACTGAGTAGGCAGGGCCCGGGTCATCTTCAGGTTGTCCTCCCATTCTTATGCTGGGAGAAAAGCGGGACACGGTTCTGCCCCAATCCTCCTTCCCATCCTCCTCTTCTGATCCTCAGGCTGTCCTCTTGGCATTATGCCGGGAGGAGGACAGGATAGATGGTGGCTGAGTATGCTCCGGAGGCCTCAGCTGCTGCGTGCCTTCCTCAAGCCATCCTCCCAGCATAAGGATGGCATCGTTCGTACCGTCCTTATGCTGGGAGGAGGGTGAGACACCCAGTGGCTGAGAGTGCTCCAGAGGGTTCTCAGCTGCTACATGCCTTCCTCCCCAATCTTTTTGGCATAAGGACACAGAGGGCCACTGTGTCCTTATGCAAAGGGGACAGGGAAAATGAGGAGGGCCTGAAATAAGCACCCAGGGGGGCGCATCCGGCCCGTGGGCCTTAGTTTGCCCATACCTGATGTAAACCCATGATCCCAACTTCTAAATCATAGCTGAGAAATAAGAAAATGATTTCTGAATTTATCTGAAATTTGAGAAAGCAGTATAATCTTACCATAACTGTTCAGTCTGGCTACTTCCTTGCACCAGTGAGAAAACCAAAAAGAACAATGTGCCAGTTCTGTGTGGCTGTAATACAACCCACTTACTAAAACTGTTTGTGGGACTTGAAATGAATACTGACTTCTTTAGATAAGGTGTGGATTTAAAATTGAATCTAAAGATGTGTACTTCCATTGTATGTGTTTGTGTGAGCTTTTCATTCTTTACAGAGGTTAGGGAGCAAAATCCATCTTGATGCCTAATAAGGTGCCACTATCGTAAAAACAAAGTTTGTTTCACACCAACTGCTTAATGTCATGTGGTTTTACAGAGATTGCTCAGCATGAGTGGCACATTGATTGGGAGAGGCAGTCTGTTAAAAACTCACACGCTATGTGGTACAGAAACATTTGTCTATTCATTTAAAATTGTAGGACCCTCCAGCTGCAATCCTACAGTTCCCAGAGAGTGTGTTTCATTTAACTTAATCTGTATTTTTAATAGACAGATACAGCATCACTAATATGCAAACAGTCCTGTGCAGTTTACATTTTGAAGTTGTCCATTCACATGGGTTGGTTGATACATGGAGTATAGCTACTCCACATGATGTGGTCACAGATAAATACTTGATTGCTGCAGATTTTAAAATTTACCCCTGGAGATCACAAATGTTTTGTGACTGATTATGTGATGCTAGTTATCACATTGTTTAAAAACGTGAAATACCATCATTGAGAAATGGAAATTTGTGGCTGTAAGTAGCAAAACTACTTTATCTGGCAGTTTTCAATGTTTATTTGTCATATGTGCATTATTTATTGTACTGAAATGCTTTTAATGTAAGCCGCTTTGAGTCTCTTTGTGGGGAGAAAAAGTGGGGTATATATAAACATAATAAACAATATAATAATAATAATAATAATAATAATAATAATAATAATAATAATAATAGTGTGATTTTCTGGCATTGTATATTTCTGCTAAAGGCCACCCTGCTGGGATCTGCGCGCATCATCCGAAAATACATCACACAGTCCTAGACACTTGGGAAGTGTTCGACTTGTGATTTTTTGAAACAAAATCCAGCATATCTATCTTGTTTGCTGTGTCATAATAAAATAATAATAATAATTTCATCCTTTTAACCACCTGTAAACTAACTTAATACTATTACTGCCCATATTGCAGACTGGGATAGGGAAGCGAGGCTGAGAGAGATGCTTGTCTTAATCCACATAATGAGTTTCTGATGAGAAAATTAAAATCAGGACTTTTTTTTGCTCTCACCACACTTCCAGATATTATGTAGCAGGTGTCCATCATGTGGTGCTCTCCCATGTGTGTTGTGCTATAGTTCCCATAATCCCTAATGAACTGGCCAGTGGTCCAGTAGACTTGTGGTCTCCAACTAGGCAAAGCTGATGTATACTATTTTTCAGTACATTTTCATATTTTACTTGGGAAATGTGTTATATGGCTGTATTGTTAGCTACATTTCTTTTCTCCTCCCCTAAAAAAGACTAGGTTAATCAGAATTTCTGCAACTGATTAATCAGTTAGTTATGAATGGAAATGTACATTAATAGGGATGCTTGAGGAATTTGTTGCTGATTCCTGTATGCATTGAGTTGATTCACTCTTCTTAGGCTAGTGTTCAGATTGAAATTTGGCTATCCACCAGGTTTCCCACTTCTCTGAAATTTGTTTAGAAAAGGTAGATTAATGTAAACAAAAGAGAATAGAATTATGCGTAAAAATAATATGAATATTATATACAGGCCAGAAATTGACAGTTATCTAGCTCTAATGAATAGTTTAGTTGTGAATTGCTTAAAAAAAAACCACCTCAATATTTTAAGGCACTCATTTTGGTTTTTTACAAAACAGCATAAAAGGAGCTAACATCTTTCATGTTGGATTCTATCAAGAAGGTGCTTATGTTTGCGTGATACCTACATATCTTGTCTACATGTTTTTGCATATTTGAAATTCTTATTTGTGTATTAAATTATTTCCTTTATTATCCATTCCAGTTGCATTCTTTGTTAAAACATCTCAGTGTCTGCCTATATGTGAGACTTCTTGTATTTTCAAGTACAAGAAAGAGGCATTCTTGTGTTCTTTTAATTGTGTCTATTTTCTGCTCGAATTGGGTGCAGTTGTCAGCTAGTGGGGAAATATGCTGTTGGAAAGGTGAATTAACCATGCTGGAAGACAAAACAAGTTTGGGTTCAGTTACCTTGCATTAGGGATGTGTTTGTTTAAAATCCCTTGTTTCCACAGGGGAGAATGAATAATTAAAACAGTGTTTTCTTCACTGCAAGTATGTTTATGGAAATTGCAGTCCTACCCCAGATTTAGCCTTTTTTTTTAAAAAAATTAATTTTTATTATTTTCCAAAATTGTGAGCCACAAACATAGACATAGACTTGAACAGACCAAACAAAATTGAAAACATAAACACTAACAAGGACTGTGATAGGCCGGAGAGGGGGTTAGGAGATAAGAGAAAATAAGGGTAGAGGGGGCTTGGGAGGGAGGGAAATGGAGGGGGGTTAGGTAAGGTAGAGGTTGGGATGTGGAAAAAACATATAATGTACATGGTGTAAAAAAAAGAAAAAAGTGGGAAAGAAAATTGTATGATTAAAAAGAAAAGAAAAAAATATATAAAGGATATATA
Organism: Anolis carolinensis; assembly: GCF_035594765.1. NCBI lineage: Eukaryota > Metazoa > Chordata > Lepidosauria > Squamata > Anolidae > Anolis > Anolis carolinensis. The sequence goes on along the minus strand of NC_085841.1, from coordinate 210,598,647 downwards.
TTAATATCCCTTATTATGGTGAACGGAAAGAAAAGAAAAAATAATAATAGTAATAATAAGAAGACTTCCATCCGTTTGCATGGTGTGAGTGTATAAAGTTCATTTCATCTGAAGTCAATTTTTCTGTCTTTATTATCGCAGGCGTTGCCTTCTTTCTCATATCGGAGTTGTTCGTCTCAGAATTCTTCTGTTGTGCCTTCAAATTAGAATTTTAAATTTCTTCTCCTTTTAACTTTTAACAGGTTCCCAATTTGTTTGCTTTTTTGGTCTGTCCTGATCGTTAGATAATAAATATGTTAATTTGTCCATATTCATAATTTCTAGTACTTTGTTTATCCAAGAGTCAATTTCTGGGGTTCCTTTCTCTCTCCATTGTCTGGCATAAATCCTTCTGGCAGCTGTTGCTAGGTAATAGAATAAAGTTTCTTTGTTCTTATCATTTTCCATATCCATCATACCTAAAAGGAAGTATTTAGGGTCTAATTTAATCTTAATTTGCAGTATTTTTTGTATCTCTTGGTGGATTTCTTTCCAAAATGTTTTTGCCTTCCCACAAGTCCACCAACTGTGGAAGAAGGTCCCTTCCTGTTCCCGCATTTCCAGCATTTATTTGATGAATTTTTGTAAAATTTTGATATTTTTTGTGGGGTTAGATACCACCTATAAAACATTTTTATCCAATTCTCTTTCATATCTGCTGCATAGGTGAGTTTTAGCCTATAATTCCATGCTTTCTCCCATTCATTTAGTTTAATTGGTTTCTCTAAATTTTGGGCCCATTTGACCATACAGCCTTTTTTTTAGAACCGCTTCTGTTGACCATTCTAATAGCTTGTTATAAATTTTAGTAATAATTTTGTTTTCTAATTGCATAATTTTATCCCAGAATGATTTCGTCTCCTCAAAACCCAATTTTCTATCTATATTGAAGTATTCTTTCAATTGCATATATTGGAACCAGCCAATGTTTTTAAATTTTTGGCAGATTTTTTCCTGATTTTTAAGACTGTAATTACCTTTTTCTTTTCTTAAGACATCTTTGTATCTTGGCCAAATTTCTCCTCCTAACTCTCTCCTTTGAAACGCTTCCATGGGAGATATCCATAGGGGCGTTTTTGTGTAGTTTCCCTTTGTATTTTTCCCACACCTTAATTAAGGAAGAGCGGATGTAATGGTTCCCAAAACCCTTTTCTGTTGTTCTCTTTGCATACCAAATGTAGGCATGCCATCCTTTCCTTAGGTTGGCTCCCTCTAAAGTTAATAATTTTATATTTAGCCTTTTCTTGTCCCACTATGGCTATGTAGTGGCTGCTGAGTGAGGAGGATCCCAAATTTCTGGCTATGATTGTTGATGACAGGTGAGCCTTAGCTACTGCCTGTTGCTGTCATGCCCATGTAATGGTCAGAGGAAGGGGGCGGGAGCAACTGGACAAAGAGAATTGGCTGTCACCAACTATCAGAAATTTAGTTACCTCTCCATTTTTCAGCCCAGCCATGTTGTGGCTAGTAGGAGACAACTGAGCAAGGAGGATTGCCAGTGACAGTGTTTTCATAGCCAATTTGCAGGCATCTCTTTGGAAGTCCTAAATATCCATCTTATGCTGTTGCCGTCTGCCCCCCTGCCAGCCACTACATGGCCTTGTCAGGAGAGCAGTCAGAATGTGTGTTGTGGAGCAGGGATCATGATGAATGTAGTCTGCGAGTCTATTCAAAGATAGGGGCGGGGGAACGGGACGGGATAGGGAGAAACAGACTTCAGGTCAGCCGCATCATTTCCCAACACTAGTAGCACCTTTGGTTTTTTTCTGTGTCTTTGAATATCTTTTAACGCCTACTTTACACACGGGTCCATCAGATTTAGTAGAATTTTCTGTTTTTCCATCTGCTATCAATTTTCAGAACCAAAGAACAATGCAGGAGTAATGAGTGTGAAAGGAGACCACATTTCAAAAGTATTGCAAAAAGTATGAGAAAACTTATTGTATTGATGTACAGTAGAGTCTCACTTATCCAAGCTAAACGGGCCGGCAGAATCTTGAATAAGCGAATATCTTGGATAATAAGGAGGGATTAAGGAAAAGCCTATTAAACATCAAATTAGGTCATGATTTTTCAAATTAAGCACCAAAACATCATGTTTTACAACAAATTTGACAGAAAAAGCAGTTCAATACACAATAATGTTATGTTGTAATTACTGTATTTACGAATTTAGCACCAAAATATCACGATATATTGAAAACATTGACTACAAAAATGGCTTGGATAATCCAGAAACTTGGATAAGCGAGGCTTGGATAAGTGAGACTCTACTGTAACTGTTTCTAGTTACTTTCAAGTACTACCTTTAAAAGGCATATTTATAAGCCCTTTATAAGAAACCAAGATTTTCAGTTTTATGCCAACCTTTTGTCAGTCCTAAAGGTTTCTCTCTTTACAAGTAACTGCAAATAATGGAACAGCAATGCATAATGTAAGAAATAATCCAAATTACCTGTTTACATCATTGTCATGAGAAGCAGCAACTAGGGCTCAGCTTTTAAAACTATCTCTCCTAGTTTTAGGCTTACACCTCCTCGTAGGTATTTTTTTAGTAATTTACTTAGGCGATCCCTCGTAGGCCGAGGATGATGGTCCTCTCATTTTGGCATCTTGGGGGTGTCTCCATAGGTGGCTGAGGAGACCTATTCTTCATCCGCTTGTTCTCCCGCAGTGAGGACTTCGGTTTCCAGGTGGAAAGTGGTCCCGGTCAGGGTTGGCTTGACGCACCTTCCTCTTGGTCATAGTTTTTTTTAAATTATAGTCTAGCCCTCCAGTGGTCTGAGGGGCTGTGAGCTGGCCCCCTGTTTAAAAAGTTTGGGGACCCCTGGTCCAGAGAGCACTGCGATTTACTTTGTTGAATGCCTTTGCAAGGTCAATGAATGTCGTGTACAGAGGTTGATTTTGTTCCCTGCTTTTTTCTTTGGAGCTGTCGTGCAGATCATGTCCACTGTTCCTCTGGAGGGGCGGAAGCCATTCTGAGAGGGTGTCTTCTGAGATAGGAAGAAGGCAGTTTGCAAGGATTCTTGCGAGGATTTTCCCAGCGGAGGTTAGGAGGGAGATGTCACGATAGTTTTTGCAGTTTGTTCTACCCCCTTTCTTGAAAAGGGTGATGATGGTGGCATCCTTGAAGTCTGCTGGGATTTTCTCGGTCACCCACACTTTTTCAATGAGCTGGTGGAGTTGTTGTATCAGCTCAGGTCCACCCTCTTTGAAGATTTCAGCAGGGATCCCATCAGGTCCGCTGGCTTTGTTATTTTTTTGTTGGCTGATGGCATTGCTGCAAGGCAGTGCTGCAAGCTCATCTCTGGTTTGTTGTTGCGGGATTTGTGAGCAGGCCTCTTTGGCCACAATGGACCTGCGATTCAGAAGGTTCTGGTAGTGCTCTTTCCAACGTAGTGCAATTGATCTTTTGTCTTTCAGAAGTTTGGTTCCATCTGATGAGCGTAGAGGGTGTATGCCATGGGTTCTTGGCCCGCAGATGATCTTTGTGGCTTTGAAAAATCCCTGAGCATCATGTTTATCTGCAAAGTGTTGGATATCTTCAGCCTTCTTTGTCCACCAGATGTTCTTGAGATCTCTGGTCCTTCTTTGGACCTCAGCTTTTGCACTGGCATAGATCTTTTTCTTAGCACAGTTGGTGTCTCTCTGCCATGCTTGGAAGGCTTTCCTTTTCTTATCAATTAACTGTTTGATCTCTTTGTCATTATCGTCAAACCAGTCTTGATGTTTCTTAGTTTGATATCCAATGGTTTCTTCGCAGGCTGTGATGATGGAGGTCTTCAGTTTGTTCCAGTGTTCCTCAACATTTTCAGGGTGTTCTGTGGGTAAATGATCCTTGAGTGTTGTTTGGAGAAGGGCTTGTTTGGAGGGCTCCTGAAGGGCTTGGGTGTTCATTGTGTGCCTTATTTTTCTTCCTTGAGCGATCTTGATAGCCATCGTGGACCAGTTTAACCTGTGGTCTGTCCAGCAGTCATCAGCACCTGTCATGGCTCTTTTGAGAAGCACATTGTGGCGGTATCTGGCACGTGTAATTACATAGTCCAAGAGGTGCCAATATTTTGACCGGGGGTGCTTCCCTTATGACTTGAGCTTGTTTTTCTGGCGGAAGAGCGTTTTGGTGATGACATGTTTGTGTTCTCTGCATTTGGTGAGAAGCAGGATGCCATTTGAGTTGCTGTTTCCAACCCTGTCTTTTCCTATGGTCCCTGGCCACAGGTCGGAGTCTCGTCCGACTCTTGCATTAAAATCCCCCAGGAGGATGATTTTGTCCTCTTTAGGTATTTCCGATAGGACGGTGTCCAGCTGACAATAAATATTTTCCTTGATGTCTTTGTCAGCATCTAGTGTTGGTGCATAGGCACTTATGATGATTGCCTGTTGGTTTCTGGCAAGGTTAATTCGGAGGGTTGAGAGTCGTTCGTTAATGCCAATAAGTGCTTCAGTCAGGCGCTTCATCAGGTCATTTCTGATAGCAAAGCCAACTCCATGTATTCTCCTTCTTCAGGCAGTCCCTTCGAGAAGAAGATGTAGCCTCCTTTTTCTTCCTTCAGCTGTCCCTCTCCTGCTCTCCGGGTCTCCTGAAGCGCTGCTATGTCGATGTTAAAGCATCCCAGCTCCCTTGCAATGATAGCAGCCCTGTGTTTGGGGCATTCACTGTCAGTGTTGTTCAGCAGCGTCCATACGTTCCATGTCCCAAAGTTAATTTTCCTTTTTTGGCCGCAGGGTGGTGACCCCTCTGGACGCCAGTCAGGGATAAGAGAGGCAAGACTATATTTGGGGCACCTTTTCTAGCCCCTTCCCCATGTGGGGTGAGCAGAGTGGATCCTAAAAAGGGCTGCTCAGTCATGGATACAGCTGCCGGACTACTCAACTGCCGCGGACCTTGAGGTAGAATGACTGAATCCATATCCACTGCCCATGTGCCAGCCTGTGACTTGGGGCTTCCAGATTTCACAGTCCTGCCCCTGTTGCCACTTGCTGATCGCCATGGGACTTCTGTTGGTTTGTTTTTATTTTTCTTGGAAGACGCCTGTGCGTGATTTTTTTTAATGTGTGGAGGTCGGTGCATGGTCGATCAACACACAGTCTTCACAGAGTGAGGTCCCAGAGTGGCATGATTAACACGACAACGGTGGCTTCTCAGTCTGTTGCAGCCTTCTTCCGCCTTCACAGCCGTTGTAACATGTACCATGTTATCCTCCGCCTGCTCCGCCGTTGAGATCTTAGGGTCTCCTAGCTTTAGGCTTACACCTCCTTGTAGGTTTTTTTTAGTAGAGAGAGATCTCTACCAGCTATTTTTCCAATATGCCTGACAGCACAAACATATGCATGCTTTTTCAAAACTAACTCCCACTGAGTTGAATGAGACTTCCTACCAGATAAGTATTGATAAGGTTGCATTCGGAATGTATTGCAAATAGCTGGTTTCACAACAGTGCTCATTTCTGGTTAAACATTTTTTGATAAAATTTAGTTCTTCAATGTTTTGTGTGTGTGTGTGTGTGTGTATGTGTGTGTGTACTTTAGGCTTCATTGCTGTCTGTATATATGTTGAATGCTGTGGTATTTCTCTAAGAAAAGCTGAAACCCATACTTCAGAGACACGTACATTGTTGAGGGACAAACCAAAATCTGTAGAAATGTACTATAAAGCTGCCAGCTTCTGCTTGCCCATTTTACCATTTTAAGCTTGTATTTTCCAGATTTCACTAATTTTAAAAATGCATTTTAAAGACAATAGGCTTTCCCCCTTTCACATTTTTCTGCTCCATAATTCTCTCTCGGTTTTAACCATTCCAATACTTCTCATTTTTGTTTTTGTTTTTTTTGTTTTTTTATTTCATTCTTCTTCAGTGGTCTTCCTGAAAACAGAACCTAGCTTTTGCAAAATATTTTTATCCCTGCACAGAACTAGACAGTAGACATTTTAATGCAGTGAGAGTACTGAGTGTTACCTTGGCATGTATGAAGCTTAATCCACCAGAGAAGTGATGCTTTGCACACTGTAAACATTTTGCAGCAAATATTGTTAAACCTGGTACATTTTGGGATATGTATTGTTACAAAACAATAATATATTGCATTGTAGAACTGTGATAAACTTTATCCGTGACTGTCTTTCGAGTTAGAATGCATTGATATTTAGTGACTACTGTTCCTCTCTAGTATTCCTTTATTAAATATTATTCTTGATAAGAACCACTCTGAGTCCTTCTGCGGAGAGAGAGCAGGATAGAAATGGTTTTATTATATATTTATATAAGAACTAATTTTGAAGTTGTAGTATAGATGCAAATTCTTGCAACACATTTAGTAAATCTCATTTAGAAAAACTAGTCTAATCAGTAGTTCAAGACAAAAGCAGGGATTGTACAGCTCTCTCTCTTAACATAATGGTTCTTTACTCATGTAAATCTGAGTAAATATGAATGTCGGTGGGCCATGCATCCGTATTATAGATCCTTAAAGTTTAGCTGATAGTAAAGTATTATTCCTTTGCAGGTGCATTGCTTCTGCTTAAGGGGGCTGGGGGTGATAGTTGAAAGGACAGGAATTAGTAGTACGTTGTATTTGCCTTTTGTAGTGTATTATGTCCTAAGCATCTTAATTCCCTGTTTTGAATGCTAAGTAGCAAGGGTCTTGGTTTAGAATTAATACTCATCATGCATGTAAACGGTGTGAAAGAGCTGCTTTGTAAGTTAGCACAAAGTGTTCTTGTGTCAGTCCTTATGGAAATAGATACAATACAAACATTACAGCTGAACTCAAGGCAAACTGCATTAAATAAAAAGCTTGGCTCATTGTTCAGAGCAGGGTTTGAATAGAATGTACGCTCATTTTGTTGAATGTAATGTCAGGCTTTTAGGGGTTGTATTGAAGGACTAGGGTTTTGTTAAGTTGAGACCAATTCATTAAGTTTTATTGCCTGGTGAGAAGCGCCAATACGTTATTGTGAAACTTCATCAAATATTCATAGTGAAAGAGAAGTAGTACATGTATTCAATCAAGTGGTCTTTTGGGGGCCTGAAAAGGATTATGATGTCTGCTCAGCTGATAATCTGTAACATTCACTTGGCTGCTTAACAAGGCCAATTTTAAGGCAGTTTTGCTTCCTCATCTTGTCATTTTTGGTTAAATTAGATTTAAAAATGAATCCTATGGGTAATTTTGTTACCCATGTTTGCATTTTTAATTTGGTTTATAAAGTGTTTTGATTAAGAATCAAATCCCCATGAAAATGTTTTCATGACAGTTCTGTCTTTAGAATTTTTATGCATTCTGTTTTAAGCAAACAAGTTGGTCTTAGAAAAAGTTTGTCTTTATCCTGGTGCTATCAATTAGTAAACTAGACACTCCAATTTGTTTGATTTCCCATTAAAGATGTAAGTTGGAACTGAACATTGTGGTCAGAATGTTCACTAAATTCCGTATTAAATTATACATTTGTATGAATGGTAGTTACAACGCAGCTACCCTTGAACCTTTGGCTCCACACCGCATTTTCTACATTTGGTTGGTTCAGAGTGGTGAAGTGTTTTGCTAGGATATAGCAACAGGAAAGACAGAAAGTTCCTTATGCCAATTCTTGAGATTAAAGGATCTGAGAGAAAACAGTATTTCTTCCCTTTCCTTTTCTTTGAATTAATGTCAAAAATGTAATGAAAAAAACCCTCAACCTCGGTTGTGTGGGTTTGGGGTAGTCTTTTTTTAAAGGTCTGTTGTGTTTTCTGGCTGTTGTGTTATGTCAAAGATGACATTCTCTGTTACAGTGAAATACTGTATTTTTTTCTGAGATAGTGTTAATTTTTAAAACTAAACTGGACTGTGTGCCCTTTTCAGTTATACCAAATCTATTCATTAATATATTTATAAATATATTCATAAAGCTGTAGAATCATAGAACCATAGAATAGTAGAGTTGGAAGAAACCTCATGGGCCATCCAGTCCAACCCCCTGCCAAGAAGCAATTTTGTTATATCCTCCCTGAGTCCCTCTGGGGAGATAGGGCAGAATATAAATGAAGTTTTATTATTATTATATGTCTGGAAAACGTGGAACATCTACAGATGTTACTCTCAACTTCTGGAATGATTCCATGAGCGTTGCCTCCGGAAAATCCTGCAAATCTCTTGGGAAGACAGGTGGGCAAATGTCAGCATTCTGGAAGAAACAAAGACCACCAGCATTGAAGCAATGATTCTCCGCCATCAACTTTGCTGAACTGGCCACGTTGTCCGAATGCCTGATGACCATCTTCCAGAGTAGTTTCTGTACTCTCAACTCAAGAATGGAAAATGGAATGTTGATGGACAGCAAAAGAGATTCAAAGATGGGCTTAAAGCCAACCTTAAAAACTCTGGCATAGACATTGAGAACTGGGAAGACCTGGCCCTAGAACATTCTAACTGGAGATCAGGTGTGTTGTGGAATTCGAAGAGGCATGAATGGAGGGTGAAAGAGAGGAACATGTCAAGAGGAAGGTGCATCAAGCCAGCCCTGGTCGGGACCACCTACCATCTGGAAATCAATGTCTTCACTGCAGAATAACATGTGGATCCAGAATAAATCTCTACAGTTACTTATGGACCTATGATATTTAAACATTAATATATGGTCAATGACAAAAGGATAATCTTCAGGTCTCTGCCATTTCTTAAAACATTCTTGGTGACCTAATACTTTCTTCCTCCTGGTAGTACCTCCAGAACCTCAATTGACCTTATATGTGTTGGCCTCCTCTTTCGCTATAGTAAAAAAAAGACCATAGAATTACTCTATGTATCAATCTATAAATTTTAGTCAAAAATCAAAACTCAGAAAACTGGGTCAACTTGTCCTTAGATCGTTGTGAATACTGTGCTTTAACTCTTCTAAAAAAAAACTCAACAATTTCCTTCTCGGTATAGAGGGTGAAAACAAGAGCTTAGTCCATCCCAGGAGAAGCTAAAAGAAGCACCCACCCCTTCTGCTCTCTCTGCCATATCGCTGCTTCATGGCTTTTCAAATATCTGGACAGGGAAATGGCGGCAGTGGCCAGATATTTGAAAAGCCATGAAGCAGCTCATCCCCTGAGACAGCATTGGTGATTTCTCCTCTTCATTGAATGACTCTTAACTTATCCACAGGTCATATCAAAGTCCATAATTTTGGTCCCTAAAACTGGTCTTACATGCTTATACTTGAGCAGATACAGTAGCTGTTAATGAACACTGATATTGATACCGTATGAATGGCCAGGCTTTTTTTTGTCTCCCATTTCTAATTAGGATGCAAACAACTTCCTTCAGCAAAATCTAAATGGTTTTATAGCAAACTTTAGAGTAATTCCTTGGAAAAGTCGATTTGATTTACTGTTTATGTGATTTACTGTTTATTTTCTCTAAATGTAGGAGGGCGATTACTCTGAGCTTTGTATATTAAGGACCACAAGGGGGCATCTAGTGAATGCCAAGGATCCATACATAGCATTTGTTATGGCTAGGACAAAGGTCTAAGCAAAATATAGGAAGCTGTCTTATGTACTAGACTAGCACTCTCTCTAAATCTTGAATCATTTAAGTTTCTATTTATTTGTCCAAAAATATTAGCTTCCCTACATTTTCAGTAGAAAAAAACTCTTGTTGCATCTCTTTCTCTTTTCTTGCATTTCAGGCAGATGATGTGGAAACTAAAGTTAGAGAAATAATTCCACCAGGTTTTAGCAGAAGTACAGATGACTTTATATCTTTACTGGAAAAAGAGGTTAACTTCAAGCCATTTGGGATATTACTACACTCATATTCTGTGCATAATGAAGAAGCAGGCGACGACATTACATATCAAATATATAAGGTAAAAAAAAATCAAAATTCCTGTTGAGACCAGGTGGTTTTCATTTTAATATCTACAACTTCTTTTGATATATGTTGAACTTTATGTTTGCAGAATCATCCTTTCCAGTGGCTTGTAATTTTTTCAGAAACTCTGTTATTAAGTCTTTCAAGGTGCTCTTCCTTTCTGTGAAGAGTTTCACCTGACTTCTTTTGGCTTTTTCCCTAGGCTGATATGACATGCTCAGGGTTTCGAGAGTATCATGAAAGGCTTCAGACCTTCTTGATGTGGTTTATTGAAACAGCGAACTTTATTGATGTGGATGATGAAAGATGGAACTACTTTCTAGTGTAAGTACAGTTCTAAAGCAACAGTGGACCTTATTACTTCCACAAAGACTGCATTTTAATCGTGGCTGGCCAATTATTGGGGCAGTATAATGATATTTTTCCCAGCAAAGGAAAAACTATTGTTTATCAGACTGGAGTTTGCATCTATTATGCTTTCTGAGACCTTGAGAATAGACCCAAATTAAATACTGTTGTCTGTTGTAGCCCTGAATGTAGGGCTTAAACAGTAAAATGAGCTTTGCCTGTGTTTTCTTTTACTTACCACCTATTCATCTTTATAATAGGCAAGTGCGCTGAAGTGCTGTAAAGAGGCCTGATTTATCCAAGTTGCTGCACACCAATTAAGTGAATTGTACATTCAGAACATAGCAGGTGTACCCATTGGGCCCTCACAGAGTAGCTTGCTGACACTGAAAATTCAGCCAGAGAATGGAAAAGAAAATGGACACTGCATGGGAGCGCGACTGTAATTGACCTGCTTGGCTTTCTGTTTTATCTGCAGATTTGAGAAGTATAATAAGGACGGAGCTACGCTCTTTGCGACCGTGGGCTATATGACAGTCTATAATTACTATGTGTACCCAGACAAAACCCGGCCACGTGTAAGGTAATTGGCAGCATAACACGTGCCTTGCCTTTTATTTAGAAAGAGAGCACTGTTGAAGTTCCCAATACTTGTTGTAAGGGTGTTTTTTTGGGTTTTTTAAACTTCAAACTTATCTAGCCTTGCATTTATTTCAGTATTTTGCACTTGAAATGGGATGAAATCTCAAACCTATAGTGTGCTATATTGGCACTTTAAAAGTGTTTTGTACATAAAGTGTCCTATATTGTGAATCTGCAAGTTGCTGTGTTAAAAGAAAGCAAGCTGATTCCTAGGGTAAAGGTGCAGTTCTTATTTTCTGCAAAACTTTTTTTCTTGTTCATACTTCTAGCCAAATGCTGATATTGCCTCCATTCCAAGGTGAAGGCCATGGGGCTCAGCTTTTAGAAACAGTTCACAGATACTATATGTCGTCTCCTACAGTACTTGATATAACAGGTATGTAAATGAGTCACCGTTTATGTGAAACTTTGAACATTATTTTCCTGACAGTCGATACTGCAACTTTCTGAGTTTATCTGTCAAAATTACATTATCTTTTGTAGATTAACTGAAACAGAGGTCAGGGTTAATGCTACCCTTCCTTTCATAAGAACTGTGTATAATGTAATTCTTCAAATCCTTTCCTTAGAGGGAACAGTGCTCCATGGAAATCCAATCCCTGACATGAAAGGATTACCAGTTAATTAGCCATTTTTATTGCAGACCGCACAGCTGACTTGACAAGAGATTTAGGTTTTTGAAACTCCTCACAGAGCTTGCTTCCTTTAGGCAAAGCACTAAATCAGAAAAACACTGTGTGAGACTTGTCTTTCTGAACACTAAAACTGTCTGCACCATTTTTATGACCTTGAAGATTAAAAAAGTATGAATGCTTGATGAGCATGAACTTGGAATCTGAGGAAATTTAAAAAGATACTGAACTTTAGTGATGGTTTAGATTTTTGAAAGTGTTTAGAATGAATTGTATAGTTCTGTGGGTCATGACTGTATCTCTATTCAGCCACATTTAAATATCTTTATGGGCCTACCCATTATAATCATTGCAAAATGACTATATTTGATGGAAGGGCAATTTAAATTAATGGGAAAAACAACTTTCAGCACATAAACATTTGAAAAAATATTGTCAGTTTTTTAACTCAAATTAAATCTTTGATTATTCTAAAAAGATTTCTTTGTTCACCAGAAGGTATGTGTATAATTAGTAAGACTAGCACTTTTGCCTGACCACAAAATTCTTACTTTTGAATTTCAAAACTTGCTTGTGGCTTGAAGTCGGGAAGGAATAAAATACATCAATTCACATAGAGCAGTTTTTTGAATCAGGTAGCTCCAAGATTTGTTGGGCTGCAACTCTCATCATCCCCAGGAAATATGCTAACACGTATGATGTGCCAGGTTGGGAGTTCTGGTTCTGGTCTGTAATTAAATCAAGAAGTTTGCTTAGAGCTATAGCTCAGTGCATAACAGATCTATGTTTGTTATGTGGTTCTTTTTATGAAAGTTTCTTGAAATTACTGCATTACTTTCTATCATCTGTAAAATAAACTTTAAAATGGAAAGGGCTATGGACAAGAATGTAATTAAATGTACCAGACCATAAATAGAACATGCATTTACAATCTGTCACTTTTAACAAGACAGAGATAAGAAGTTAGGCTGTACAGTAGCAGGACACTGCATCAATACATGGAAACATGGTGTGTATTTTTCCAGTAAAACTGCTCTAAAACAGATTTTAAATTGCCCTGTAGAATAATCTTCTAGGGAGCATGCTGTTTTTGACTGGGAGTTTGAAAGGTATGGAGAGATGAATTTCTCTTTTTCATCCATTTCTCATTGCTGCTGTTAAGGGAAAATTGAGTTGGAAAGATAGGAGGGGGATAGGAAATTATGAAAGTGAGATGGCATTGAAAGTTATAAGGTGGTTGTATAAAGGGTGCCTCAAACTGAGGGAGATGTAAAAGGTAATCAGATTTATAAAGCAGTTGCTGGTTTAAAGTGAAATTGAACTGGTTAACCTATTGATGTGTTTTTTATGAATATGTTACTTTGTGATTTGGACTCTTCCTATTTCCTGTATCTACTTGCAAATTTGAACATTTCTTTATTTTAATTATGCTATTGCTGTTTTATCAGCATTTTGATATTAGCCATCATGAACAGTATTTTAGAGGAAAGTTAGGATATAAATATAATAGATGAGATAAATGAAAAATGTCTGCTAATTTGTGATCTTTGCTCACATAAATTTGAATGAACAGTGAAAATTGTTTAGAAGTAGAACTCTTACTCTTGCTTTCCTGAACCTTTTAATTCTCCATACCAGCAAGCTTCATGTTTCTTTTGATAGGAAATGTGTATAATTCCTAGAATTGCCCTTAGTGTGTTGTAAAATTATAACATGATATAGAACACCAAGTAAAAAAATTTTATTGGCAGGACTTGATAAGAAAATTCTGCATTTCCAGTTTTGTTAGAATGGAAACTGCTAAGATGGACTTTCTGGAGAAATAGGCATTGCTTTGTAATGACTCACACTTTAAGAGGAAAGCATCAGCTGCTAAAACTCTTTGGTTATGTTAATTACCAACTGCAGCAGTCAGATTACATTCAGAAAGAGCACTGTTGCATAGAGCATCTAGTGCATAATTTGGTTACCACTGAGACATGCTTCCTATTATTTACCATCAATTCCAGTTATTTTCAATTATTCTTTCAAGTGTGTGTAGTTAGCAGACATTTTCTGTATCCAGTGTAATGATAAGTCATGGTGGGAAGAAAAGTTGTAGTAAATGTTCTTTTGGGGAAACGAATAGTCATTCATTTGTACTTACTCTGACGCAAGCTGCTGTGAGCTGTGGTTGTCTCTGATGGGAAGAAACAGATGTAAGCCGCCCCGAGTCCCCACGGGGAGATGGTGGCAGGGTATAAATATTAAATATATATATATATATATATTGAAGGGATTCTGCAAATATTCTTTGTTTCATCTTGACTGAGGTAGTCTGGTGTTGTGGACAACTTGGGAAGCGAGGATGAGGACATGCTGGAGGCAGCCCAGCAGCTCCCTCAGCCAAGCTCTGAAGCAATGTCCATGGAAGGAGTTACTATTCCTCAGCCTACTGAGCAAGCACAAGCAGCTTCTTCAGAGCAGGTTGAGGAAGAGTTAATTTTTCCAGCTTTTGTGGACTTGCGAAAAGAGAGGTCTCAGCAGTGCAGGTCCTTGAAATTAGCCTAGAAGAGAGCGAGCAACAGGTAACACTTATGAATTTAGTATTTAAGGAACTAAAGAGTGGTTGCTGGCTGCAATATCAGTTCTAGAAGCTACAACCTGGATTCTTGATATCTTGTGTTTCCTGAACTCTGGACTTACCTTGGACCTTAGTTTATGGACTCTGATTCAACCTTGTACTCTGAGCACTCTGGTAATCAGCTCACGACCCTGGAACAGACATTTATATTCTCTCTTGTGTTATTCTGTTGATGTTTGCATCTCTGTTGGACTATCTGCTTGACCTTAGTCTATTGATTTATGCTCTGGATATTTGGGGGTCGAAGCTTAGAAGTATTTGGGTAGTTATTTGTAAAGAAAAGACAAAACAATTCAAAATTGCTGGTTTTTTGTTCTTTTAGCTGAAGATCCATCTGAAAACTATGTGAAACTACGAGATTTTGTATTAGTGAAACTGTGTCAAGATTTACCTTGCTTTTCGCCAGAAAAGCTTGAGCAAGGTTTCAGTCAAGATATGGTAACAGAAGCTCAACAGAAGTTGAAAGTAAACAAGGTATATGATATTAACATATATTAATGCAAGCACCGTATGAGCTACATCTTATATTGTTTTTCTGTAAACAAGAGAAATCTTTTTTTTGATGGGGATTTTGATGTAATGGGGAGATTTGGGCTTGTAAGAAGCTCATTTCTCCCCTCTCTTGAAAATCTGCAGAAGAATGGGGTTGATAGGCTATAAAAGTAGGAGAAATGCGTCATTCACGTGCGCACACTTGGCACATGATCAAAAATCCTGTTTACAAACTTCAGTTCAATGTACCAGTCTTTTTTAGTTGCTGGCTTATCATGGAATGACAGTAACTTTATTTTTCTAGCAGTAAAAGGATTCAGTAGTGCCTTTTGCACATGTGTTTTCTCGGGGCTAAGTTCCATAAGAGAGAACCATTTGAAGAGTGTACATCAGATAGATTTGCAAAATGCTGTGGGTAGGAAGAAGTGGTAATAGGAAGCGCTATTGCACCAGAACTGATTTTCAACTTCTTATTACTTTCCTGGGAAAAAATGTATTAAATTTGGACATGTCAGAGGTGATCTGTTGAAAGTAAATGGACTCCTAAAACAGTATCATGATGTTACAGTTAGAAATACCATATCCACTATTCAGGCTTCTCATGTTGTAGATTATTCCATGAACAGGTTAACATTCTCTCATGCGAAATAATATCCAAGGCAGTGAATTAGTGGGGGCGGGTCTCCTGTGGTCCCCCAGATAATGTTGGGCTGCATTTCCCAAAATTCCTCAACAATGCCTATTCTGGCTGCGTCTGATGGAGTTGCCCTCCATCAAAATCTGGAGTGTTACAGCTGAAGCCATTTGCAAGTTTGACTTCAAACACCAAATAAAAGCAAGATACGTTTTAAAAGATTGGCTACCTGCAAAGAAATAATTCTACAATTGTGTTCTAATATAAATGCTTTATTTATGTTTCAATATTAAAAATTGATGTGTTTTAGTAATACCTTCTCATCTTGTATGGTGTTTTAAATCCCAATCTAGTCCAACTGGAATAAAATAAATATTTTCCCAACAAATGAGAAAGATTTAAATTAATGGTCCTTTGTCCTCAATGGCTCATGAGGTCTGTAGTATGGAAAAGGTTTACAGTGAAGGCAAATAGTTCCCTGAATATAATCATAGCCAATTTGATGAGGAATACTCTTTTCACAGGCTGAACTACTATGGGAGTGCAATAAGTTGCTACACAGGGAAGAACAAGTTACATCTGGTAATTGATTTTAGCAGTGTAACTGCAAGGGGGATTCTACCACAAAGTTGGTTTTAGAGGCACATCAGAAGTAATAATGGTAGGAGGAACCTCTGACGATAGTAACAAAAGCACTTGATAATAGGGTTAAGGGAGAGAAAAAGGAGATATCTACTATCATTGGTTTCCCTTGAGGCAAAGGGACTAAATGCAAACTCTTGTTTGCCTCATATTATATCAGACTCAATATTGAATGGCTTATGGTTTCTTTTCTTCAGTTCTGAAGAAAATGCACATACAGTTTTTTCCAAACTAACATTTTGAGTTGTCTGGTCCGGAAATTTTTGTAGCAGGATTGTAGCAACACATTACTCAGTGTGATCACAAGTTTTTGAGGTTTATGGACTGGGGATGGGGCTAGAGAACTTTGAAAGATTGTAAGATTTTTCAGTATATTAGGAATGTTTGATGTATATGCTTCTCCTCTTGTTTGCCAGCAACATACTAGACGGGTTTATGAAATTCTCCGGCTGCATGCAACAGACATGAGCAATCCCGATCAATCTAGAAATTACAGATTGGATGTAAAAAGAAGACTAATGGGACCTTATAAGGTATTTTTTAAAAAAAAAATTATATGTACATATTAAGACTTTTAAAAAAATGTCAATGACTAAATTATTAGGATATAGTTTCTACTATTTTTATGTTTATGGGTGTACATCCATGTTTCTGTTAAATGTATTTGTTACTGTGTGCCTTCAATAACTTCTGGCTTAGGGCGCCCCTAAAGTGACCAGGTCATTCAGTTTTCTTGGCAAGATCTGTCTAGAGGGGTTGCCTTGCCTTCCTCTGAGTCTGAGATAATGTGACTTGCCTAAATGGGTTTCTATTGCCAAGCAGGGTTGAAATTTTGGTCTCCAGAATCATACTCCAGTGCTCAGCCCAATATGCCATGCTGGTTCCAGCTAGTAGTACTATAACTGATGCATAAGAAATGAAGCCACACATATTAGTTTGAGACTATTGAGTTGTAATACGTAACATTGCCATGCTAAGAATAAGAATCTGATATTTTAGTCTTTAGAATATGATAGCAAAGGAGTGTACTGGGTGCATTTATATAAATTTGCAGCCCATTTCTTGTATAACTTGTGGATAGAAGGTCTGTAAAGAACAGTAAGATTATAAACAGTTTCCTTTACTAAAGTGGATAAGTATAAAGAAAGAAAAAAGGATATTCTGTGCATATTGTACTTCAGAAAAAATCCAGATATTGGTCTGTATTCGTTGAAGGTGACTGACTGACTGCCTTTTCTTCCTGGGTACAGGCCCTTATTTGACTCATGGGATGCCTTTAGTGCAGGCATGGACAAACTTCGGCCCTTCAAGTGTTTGGACTTCGACTCCCGCAATTCCTACCGGCTGTTAAAAATTGTGGGAGTTAAGTCCAAAACATCTGGAGTTTGCCCATGCCTATGGCATGTAGTTCAAAATACCTGAAGTTTGCCCATGCCTGCTGTAGTGGGCATCCCAGTCTCTAGGAAAGTTCAAGGAATGGAGAGTTACTGCTCTTGTGCATATGGGAAAAGATGCAGTGCTTTTGTATTTGGATTCTTGGGTGTTTATATTAACATTTACTCCAGAAGAAAAAATACACTCAAAGGCGGTTTGTGAATCTTCATAGCTATTTTATTAGTAAAAATATAGCAGATCGATAATTGGCATCAGAGATAAAGGATCGGATTCCCAAGAAATTAATGCTTACTGCTAAATGTATTTATATCTATGTTAGCACATATTTTTCTGGGCTGATATTTCTAAAAGTGTTTTTGGATTTTGCAAGCTACTGAGAATGATTCCCTTCTGAACGGGAACATTGAATGCTAATTCTTATAAATAAGTAGGTAGAGTTCATCTGGAACTAGAAGATTAACTGAGTTGAAGACTTTGTAGTGCATCTTAAGTGCTTCAGGCGCTATTGAACTTAGAAATAGATTTTTTTTCTGACTAGGTAGAAATCAGTTCCAGCCCTATAGTTCCCTCAAGTCCATTCATAATTCAGGACCAAACATGAGAAAAGCCAGCTGTACAAAGATGCACAGTAGAGTCTCACTTATCCAAGCTTCATTTATCCAATGTTCTGTATTATCCAAGGCAGTCTGCCTTTTAGTAGTCAATGTTTTTGTAGTAAATGTTGCAATGTTTTGGTGCTAAATTCGTAAATACAGTAATTACTACATATCAATACTGTGTATTGAGCTGCTTTTTCTGTCAATTTGTTGTAAAACATGATGTTTTGGTGCTTAATTTGTAAAATCATAATGTAATTTTATGTTTAATAGGCTTTTTTCTTAATCCCTCCTTATTATCCAACATTTTTGCTTATCCAATGTTCTGCCGGCCCATTTATCTTGGATAAGTGAGACTATGGTACATGACTGTGGGAGGAACTGCTTAACTCCTTCTGTTTCCTGACAATCACCATCCCCAAACACCTTTTCTTCCCAAGTAAGGAGCATACAGGACCATTTAACATCTCACGTATTCAATTACTTTAGACGTCTGATCTGGTTGCTGCAGTTCCTAGATGTTATATATCATTGTATCAACATTTGCTGATTATGTCCTTCCTTAAGAGAAAAGTCTTGACGAATGTGTTATAGCAGAGTTTCTCAAACGGTGCTTCCCCAGATGTTTTGGACTTCAACTCCCACAATTCCTAACAGCTGATAAGCTGGCTGGGATTTCTGTGAGCTGACGTCCAAAACAACTGGAGGAGCAAAGTTTGAGAAACACTCTTAGGATCCACATGGGCAAGAATACTGTAAAAGTTAATTGCGTCCAAGGCTCAATTGAATCAATTGAAAGATATTTAGTTTGTCATTATTGAGTTGTATCTTATTGTGTGTGAAAAGCAATCAAGGTTTGTTATATTCTTGTCTGCATTTCAGTGAATAAGAAGTGGCAATGAAATTTTCTGAAAGAGCTCTTAATATTTCTGTGTTTATAGGTTCAATTGCTTTTTAAAAGTTTTAATAGCAGTGATCTGTGGCAATATTTTCATGCACGCTCCATTCCTTTTCCAGAAAAAGCAGCGAGAGATTGCTAAAATGAGAAGATGCCTGAGACCTGAAGAGCTGACCAATCAGTTAAACCAAATAGACATAAACTTACAACACAAGCAACTAGAGGAGAACTTCCAGCAGCTTGTTTCAGATTACCGAAGAGTCCTAGAACGGCTGGCTCAAGTCTGAGGATGCTACCAGAACTGTGCAGATTTCTGTACATTGTGCTAAGAAATTCATCCTTAATCACGGCCTCACTGTAAAATTTCATATGATACTTTAATTACTTTCGAGATGACTGTGGTTCTCTGTGCATTTTGGGTATTTTCTATTTTTGTGTTGTAGACTTTTAAAAAATACCTGTGCTTAGATTTGGGGGGCACTTTGCTGAAATAAAGAAAGTAGATTGAGATGCATCAAAAGGAGTACATTCTGAGTTTTTGTATAATTATAGAGAACTGCCCAGAAATCCTCTCTTTTAATTGCAAACAATACTCAACAGGGTTATCACGGTATTCATGTCTGCAACTGATGTCACCAACAGGTGCTACATGTTTCCCCAGTTTTCTAACAGCATGGGGATTGTTTGGAGCAATACAGCTGATCAAGGAGGGAGCTGAAAAACAAGAGTAGGACTTCCGGTTGGTGGCTGCATGGTGGACGACGTGTCCCTTTAGAGCTCTAAAGGGACTGCCTAGGACCTAGATCAGGGGTTTTTTTTAGCCCCTCCCCCAAATGGCGGACTGAGGCCAGGGGTGTGTGACCCTTACGGCGCGACCGGCCGACAGTGTCAAGAGCGACGTCTCCCTCAAGACGTTCCCAAGACGCCCGGCAGCAGTATGTGAAGAGGGGCAGATCAGGTCTGAAGTGAGAGGGGCCGCATGGTACCCTTTGAGCCCACCTGCCACCAGCTTTTTTTCCAAAGAAAGAAATCATTACAACAAAGAAGATTTAAAACATTACATCTTACTCTTCAAAAATGTCAGCTCTGAAGGATTTCTTGAAAATTTAAGCTACAGACGGATGCAAGATCGAAGAGACGAACTCAGAGGAAGGGGGGGAAGCGGGGGAGAGAAGAGAAACGAAAGGGAGTGGGGAGAGTGAGCCTTCCGCAGCCAGAATTGAGGGGGTGGCATAGGAAAGACATAGGAAAGGAAAAGAAAACCAAATATCAAAGCCATCATTACTGCGACCTTGGAGGGTTTGTGTCTATTGAACCTCCTTCATGAACAAAGAAAAAGGAAACCATTGAGTGCTGGGAGGCAAGAGCAGCTGGAGGTTGGAGGCCAGAGGAGGAGTAGGAAAGGCTGGAGGTGGAGCGTGGGGGCAGAGCGTGGAGATGTGGGAGGACTTGTTGTGTGGAAGTGAGCAGACGGCAGGGAGGCGAATGGCAAGAGAGGCAGGGGAGGTAAGAGCAGCCAGAGGAACAGGACGTCTGTGTTAAAGGAGAGTGAAAGCGGAAGGGGACGTAAGGGGGAAGTGGTGAAGACAACGAAACCTAGAGCTACGAAGAAAGGGAGGGACAAAACCTCACACAAATATATTAAGACAGCCATAGAGATAGTGAAACGAAAGAGGAAAAGTATAGAGAACTCACTGGAAAGAGAGAAATATTATTAACACTAAGTAGATATAATTACATGAAACTGACTAATCAAGCCAAAGAGTGCTGAGTAATTTAAAGGAACAAGGGAACCTGGAAAAATCAAGGATATTAAGAGCTATAAAACATTAATAGAGAATACAAAGACAGCATAAGGACATAAGAAGGGCAAAAGAAGGAATAGATAGGGAAAGATAAGAGAACTAAGAATAAGTCCAGAAATAAACTGCAATAGCAGAATGGCAAACACAAAAGGAAAAGCAATACAAACCCCAAAATTACAAACAAAAAGACTCTTTACCAGAAGAGATAGGTTTCAAAGATATTCTGATGGAGATACAAAAAAATCTCACTTAAACAGGATATGCAACATCAAGCAATACAAGATGAAATTCAAAGCTTAAGACATGAGATAAAAGAAGAAATGAAACTTATGAATGAAGATTTGGAAAATGTGAAAAAGTCAAAAAATGGCTAAATCTCAAAATAAATTGGAATATAAATTAGAAAATTTAAATCATAATACTCAATTGCAAGATGAAATTATGGAAAACAGAATTAGAATATCAGTTAAGAATTAGAAACCCGGTAGAATCTTTTAATGAAGTCTTTTAATGAAGACTTAAAACAAATAGTTACAGACCTACTAGCTGGATTATTAGCTATTACTGCGGAAGTCATAGATCAAGACCTGGACAGACTACATCGTATAACTACAGAATACTCCAAAAGAAGCAAAACTGCATGGGATACAATAATAAGCTTCAGCAGAAAGAGGATAAGGGATGAAATCTTAAAGGAAAATGCAAAAAAATTGGTCTACTATTAAGACAAAAGGGTGATCATAATGAAAGAAATTTCACAGCAAAGCTTAAACTGACGAAGAAAATACACATACCTGACCGAAGAATTGATAAAAAGGAAAATCAAATTTAGATGGGAGAAGATAGAAGGAATCACAGTAACATTAAATGAAATAAGATATTGGCTTAACACGCCAAAGCCTTCTATATGGAACACATCAAGGGGAAAGTACAAACACAAACTGATGGTAATAGGCAAGGAAAGGGAAAGCATCCGGGCAAACAAGAAAAGAATATAGAAAGGACAGATGAAGGTGATGAATATGAACGTAAAGAGAATAAAGAGAGAGAACTGAAAAGATTAAGACAATTCTCCTCAGAGAATTACCAATTCCTGAACCCGCAAGAGGTGTTACACTGGGAAATGCAAGACGCATTGAATGAATAAAGAATTTTAAATCTACTCAAATAATTTTAACGGGATCAACTCCCCAAACAAGAAGAAAGAGAATATTCAATTATTTAAAGCAAAAAACTTTTGACCTGATAGCGTTACAAGAAACGCACATTGCAAACAAACATGTCAAGCATTTGGTGCAAGAAAGACTAGGGAAAGAATACTACACATCTGCCAATGAGAAAAAATGAGGAGTGGTTTTATACATAAAAGAATGGATACCTACAAAACTGATTTTTAAGGACAGTCAAGGCAGATTTATCAGCGTCATCATGGAAACAAATAATCAAAAAATTGTGTAACATCTAGTCTGAATCGCCCAAAGATTAAATTTATAAAAGAGTTAAAAAGAAATACAGACCGACAAGAATATGATGACTTGATTGTCTTGGGTGAATTCAATAGAGTAGTTGACTTAACCAAAGATAAAACAGTAAAAGTAAACAGACAAAATCGGAATTAAGTCAACTACCCAAACAATTCCTTTTTTGCATGGAGGAATTAAACCTACAAGATATGTGGAGAACCCACCACGAAAATCAAAGGGACTATACTTTCTACTCTGGTAGACATGAACTATGGTCCCGTATCTATATGGTGTGGGCGATGAACACCTTAATAACAAGATTTAAAAAGATTCAAATACTATCAAGACTTGAAATTGTAATAAAAGGTAAAATAAGACCATTCAGATGGCAACTAAATGAAAATGTATTTAAAAAGGAAAAAGATATCGAACTGAATAGAAAATTAATAAGATAATATTAAAGACTAAACAAATGAGATGGGACCTCTAAAATTACACAATGGGAAGCTATGAAAGTGGTAATGAGGGCTACCTCATCCAACAAAATTCGATTAAAAATAAAACTTGAAACAAAGAAATAAGAGAAGTTACAGAAAACATTAATAAAAAAGAACAATTTAAAAAAAACTTTCAAATAGGAAAGTTGCCCTAGATTTGGAAATATTAAAAAAACAATTACAAATAATGCAAACTGATCAAATAGAGAAACAGATGAAGTTTATTAGGCAAAATCACTTTCAAAATGCCAATAAGATTGGAAGATAGCTGGTTAAAAAGATAAAAAACAAAAACAGTATATTACCAAAATACAAAAATATATTCAGAGGAAAAGAAAATAGCTAATCAATTTATACAGTTCTATAGGGAATTGTATTGTAAAGAAGAAGTCTCTAAAAAAGAGATTGCGCGACATCTATGCAAACTAAACTTACCAAAACTAACCGATAAACAAAGGGAAATTCTAAAAATCCCAATAACAATGGAAGAAATTGATAGCGCATTAAGAAAGCTTAAAAACAATAAAGCACCGGGACCAGATGGTTACACCGCCATTTTCTATAAAACATTTAAGGATTAATTAGGCTCACTTTTGAAAGATATATTAAACAGCATATTAGACAATAATTGGATTCCGAAAACATGGGGGAGCTAACATAACCCTAATTCACAAAGAAAACAGACCCAATGGAAATTAAAAATTATCGACCAATCTCTCCCCTGAACAATGATTATAAAAATTTTATGATAATAATGGCAGAGAGACTCAAACATTTCCTAAGAAATTGTATTTTGGAAGGACAGGCAGGTTTTCTTTGTAATAGACAAATAAAAGATAATATCAGAATATTAATAAATACTATAGAATATTATGAAAAACACAATGAAAAACAGATGGCCCTACTATTCATTGACGCTGAGAAAGCGTTTGATAAAATCAATTGGGATTATTTACATTTACTGCTAAAAGAAATTGATATTGGATATAAATTTAGAAATGCAGTAAAAGCCATATACACAAAGCAGGAAGCAATACTAATAACAAATGGGCAAGAAAACGGGACACCAATTCAAATCAACAGAGGCACTTGGCAGGGGTGCCCCCTCTTCTCCCTACTATTCATATTAATAATTGAAACCCTCTGTAAGGGAGATAAATGGAGATAAGAACTTGGAAGGGTTGAAGATGAGGAACCAAAATTATAAAATGAGAGTTTATGCAGACAATGTTGTATACATTATTGAAAATCCATCAAAGAGTATTAATATTTTGCTGGACAAAATAGAAAACTGGAAAATTGGCGGTTTTAAATTAAATAAACCAAAAAATAAGATATTAACAGAATATAGATGGAAAGATAGGAGATTTTACAGATAAAATCAGAGATTAAAGTTGAGAAAGGAATCAATTATTTAGGGGTGACAATAACACCAAGTAATGCCAAACATTCCCAATAATAAGAAACAACAACCTTTTTAAAAAATGGAACACAGATATTGGAAAAATAAAAAGCCGATGATAAAATTAAAAATATTGACGGAGGCTTAAAAAAGAGGAGGTCTTGGCCTCCCAGATATCAAAGCATATTATACTAAATTATAATTTAGTATGGCTAAAAGATTGGACCACACTGACTCAAAATAAATTATTAACATTAGAAGGCCATGACCTGTGTTCAGGATGGCATGATTACCTGTGGTATAACAAAAGGAAGACCGAAAAAAAAATCGGTAATCATTATATAAGGGCCACCCTGATAAAAATCTGGGAAAAGTATAAAAATAGATTTTAAGACAAAACCCCACTTTTGATCTCCCCGATAGAGGCAAAACAAAAGAATTGGGAACAGAAAATTGGCTTACATATCAACAGCTTCTTAAAAAATCAGAAAACCAAGAATTAACCATTAAAACACATGAGGAAATTAAACAGGATTACAAACAGATAACCTGGGTTCAATACTATCAAATAAAGAAATATTATAAAGAAGATGCAAAAACAGGATTTAAAGGAGTATGGGAATTAATAATGCTGAGGAAAAAGAAACCAGTAAAAATGTTATACCAACAATTATTACAATGGACTACAGAAGAGGAACAAATTAAAGATTGCCAAGTGAAATGGGCTAAAGACTGGACATAATGTAAAAATAGACCAGTGGGAGGAAATTTGAAATAAAAAAATAAAATTCACTACTGCTATAGATATCCGGGAGAATTGGTACAAAATATTTTTTCTGACGGTACTACACACCAGATAAGACTGCGAAATTTAATAAGAGTAACTCGAACAAATGCTGGAAATGTGAAACTGAAGTTGGAACCTTTTTCCATCAATGGTGGGCATGTAAAAAAATTTAAAAGTACTGGATCCATGTATATCAAAAAACACAAGAAATACTTAAAACCAAGTTTCGTCTGGAGCCTGATATGTATCTATTAGGCTAAGCTGAATGAAAACCAAGATAAAATATTTTTCCAAATTAGTACGGCAGCAAGATTAGTGCTAGCTGGAGTCTGGAAAGAAAAGAAAATATCAGCCATAGATGACTGGATTTTAAAACTGATGCACCTAATACAAATCGACAGCCTGACACAAAAATTAAGACGGAAAAAAGAAAATAGACTGGTCAAACTACAAAGAATGTATTCAAAACAATGGAATGACATTTACAAGAGATCTGTCTTGTATATGAAAGATTTAAGTCAGAGAAGGAAAGCTGAAAATACATCCAAAGGACAATAGAATAGGGGGGGGGGGACTCTTGAAATGGTGGATGGGAAGACAAAACAAATTTTCTTTTTATTTTTGTTTTTTTCTGGGGCGTTTTCTCTCGCATTCTCTCTTTTCTTTGTCTTCTATCAGCCTAAATTGTTTTCTTCACTTTTGCTGTATATACTTCTAAAGCCTCAATAAAAATCATATATTTTTTTTAAAAAAAGACAAACAAAAGTAGCCATTTAAATGGAGAGAATGCCCGTAATAGCTAATTTAAATGGGAGAGGAGCAAGCAAAGGCTGAAAGGGGGAAGAGCTAAACAAAGAGAAGGCTGGAAGTGAAAGAATGCTTCTCAAAAGGCATTTAGGTAGAAAAGGGGAGGAGGAGGCAAGAGAAGATAATGATGTTAGTGGATTCCTAGGAAAGTATAGACCTTAGGAAGGGAAGAGGGAAGAGACGAGGAGGGACAAGAGAGCAATAGGAGGTCAAAGACCAGTAGAGACCAAAGAGCTGCAAAGAGATAATTTGTGGGAGAGGAAGTAAGTGGGGAACAAGTAAAGAGGAGAATAGGACTGGACAAAGAGAAGTCTCAGTCTGAGTGCCTCAAACATTGGAGGGTTATTTGAGGAAGAAACCCCAACTTTTGGGAGTAGGTGGCCGGGAGCTGGTCTTATGACACAAAGCCCTCTGATTTACATATGTAAAGGAAGAGATTAATTGATTATGGAATAATGGGGATGCTATCCAAAACAGGATAGAATCCAGAAGTACTTACCTATTCTTCTGTGCCATTGATTGAGATGTTCTCTTGGTACTCTGGAGTGGCTGTTTCTGCAACAAAGCATCACAGTGAGACTGCAAATGAGTGGATTCTGGTAGCCATCAGAAAAAAAAATGAAATATTGGCGATCTCTGGCCATAACTTTTGCAGTCCCCCATATCATAGTAGCTACCTTGAAAGCTTATCCCTAGCTTTAGATTCTGTGATGTAATAGATATCACACAGAAATATTTACATGTACTCTTTATTTATCATATTAACGCGAACCGAGAGTATAGTTGTAATGTATTTTTAAAAACAAAGTTAAAAACTTAGCATGATACCCTGTTTCCCCTAAAATAAGACATTTCCAGAAAATAAGACCTAGTAGAGGTTTTGCTGAATTGCTAAATATAAGGCCTCACCCGAAAGTAAGACCTAGCAAAGGTTTTGTTTGGAAGCATGCCCGCCGAACAGAACACCAGAGCATGCAGGATCGGTAAATGTACGTACCAGAGTGTTGTACATGGAAATAATGGTAGTAACAAGAAATTCTTGATAGGATTCACAGTTTGTCTGGTTATGCTGGTTTGTGATGACAACTACTGTACAGTATATAATAAATGTTCTTTTTTTGTTCAACAATAAATGAATTCTTCTTCATGGAAAAATAAGACATCCCCTGAAAATAAGACCTAGAGCATCTTTGGGAGCAAAAATTAATATAAGACACTGTCTTATTTTCGGGGAAACATGGTACTAAATGTTCTTTGACCAGTAGCTGGCCACTTGGAGTAAGTGTGGTGTTGCTAAAACATGTGGCATGTGGCAGGGCTCAGACTGCATCGTAATAAGTGGTCTGTGGTTTACTCTTCTCCACATTCACATGTCGTGGACTCCACTTTGTGGCCCCATTTCTTAAGGTTAATTCTGTGTCTTGTGGTGCCAGAGCACAGTCTGTTCAGCACCTTTTAAGTCTCCCAGTCTTCTGTGTGCCCAGGAGGGAATCTCACATTCGGTATCAGCCATGGCTTGAGGTTCCGGGTTTTAGCCTGCCACTTTTGGACTTTCGGTTGCTGAGATGTTCCTGCAAGTATCTCTGTAGATCTTAGAAAACTATTTCTTGATTTAAGGTGTTTGCGTGCTGGCAGGGGGGATGAGCCGGAGATGTTACTGCCTTGGTCCTTTAATTGTTGGCTGCTACTTCCCAGCGGATGTCAGATGGTGCAATACCAGCTTAGCAGCATAATTTCTCCAGCGGTGTGGGGCATAGGCATCCTGTGATAATGCGGCATCTCTCATTAAGAGCCACATCCACTGTTTTGACGTGATGAGATGTGTTCCACACTGGGCATGCATACTCAGCAACAGAGTAGCAAAATGCAAGGGCAGATGTCTTCACTGTATCTGGATGTCATCCCCAGGTTGTGCCAGTCAGCTTTCGTATTGTATTGTTTCTAGTGCTCACTTTTTGCTTGATATTCAAGCTGTGCTTCTTGTAGATCAGAGTGACTCCCAGGTATTTTGGTGTGCTGCAATGCTCCAGTGGGATACCTTCCCAGGTAGCCCTCAGAGCTCAAGATGCTTGTCTGTTCTTAAGGTGAAAAGCACATGTTTGTGTTTTAGATGGATTAGGAATCAGCTGGTTTTCTCTGTAATCGGCAGTAAGAGTATCTAAAGCTTCGGAGAACTTCTGTTAAACCATTTCAAAGCACCGGTGATGGCACGATTGTCAGCATAGATGAAATTCTCTATCTCTTCTGGCAGTGGCTGATCATTTGTGTACATTTTAAACATTGATAGAGCAAGCATGCTCCCCTGAGGCAGGCTGTTATGTTTTCGCCATTTGCTTCTCTGGCCCTGGAATTCAACAAAAAAGCTCCTGTTTTGTAGCAGATTTCCTGTGAAGTGGGTGAGATGGTAGTCCTTTGTGATATAAGTTTTTCTCAGGAGAAGGTGATGATTTACAGTGCCATAAGCTGCTGACAGGTCTATGAAGACAGCTCCTGTAACCTGCTGCTTTTCAAAACCATCTTCTGTGTGCTGAGTCAGGTTCAACACTTTACTAAACTGATGTCATCTAGCCAATCTTAGATGGTTCAAGAGAGGTGTGATGTCCTTCCCTCCAAAAGAGGTGTCCTGCTTCACAATGCTGTACATTATGCTATTTGCTACTTAATACTATTACATTACTTTTGAGGGGGAAACTTTGGATCGGCAAGAGAATGGCATACAACCTGAATAACTCTTCTCAAAATTCCTCTAAATATGCCTTAAAATTATCTAGAAAATGTGAGTAGAAAATGTTGCTCATTGAATTCATAGCACTCCCACTTTCTAAGTTACTTTTAAACATAACTTGCTACAAATAATTGGTAATTTACCAGTCACTATTGTTATTTCCAAGCACTTAATTCTACTAGCTGCTGTCCAGATCATTGGTACTGCTGTTTCTGATTTCATGCTGATTTTGATGGCATCCCAGGTATAAAAAATTCAGAATGTCCATGAGTTTTTGTGCTTTGGGTCCATGTTTTTGTCTTATAGACACAGTGGATCTGTTTGTTTTTCCCTACTTTAACTCTGAAGCCCAGAAACAGTACTGGAAACTTGAACAATGATTTGAGGCAAAAGACAAATGTAAGTTATAAAACAGGAAAATGCTTGTTGTTTCTTCTTTCTGTGTCCCTGGATATGAAAACAAAATGGAAAAAATTGTATGAAGAAAGCAGCAAGCGGTGGCTTCTATGGCAATTAAAATTCACAATGTTACCAGACCCCCAAAATTATAGGGACCCCTAGATTATTTAACCCTATATGTGATCCCTCTTTGTCCTTTTAAAGCCAGTAAAGAACTGAAGCTCAGAACTTAAAGCAGGTTGGCCTGAGAGGGGAGATGATAACCATGTTTAAATGTTGGTAAGAATGTCATATTGAAGAGGGGACAGGCTTGGTTTTTGCTGATCTAGAGATTAGGACATGGAGCAATGGATTCAGATTGCAGAAAAAAAAAATTCCACCTAAGCATTAGGAAGCACAGTAAGAGCTGTTGGGCAGTGGACAGGGGCGGTTCAAGCTATACGCAGACTATGCACTCGCAGAAGGTGCCGTCCTCTGGAGGGTGCAGTGGAGGTGTCTCCGAGTGCACGATTAGCCCGCCTGCTTGCAAGCCTCCCACCTTCGCACTTTTTCCCCACTTCCCGGCTTTGGAGGGGCGGTGGGAGGCTCCCACTGCCCCTCCAAAGCTGGGCGGGGGGGGGGGGAGCCAAGGAGCACTCATCCTCGAGCCATGAGGCCACCCCTCGGGAATGGGTGCTCCTTCGCACTTTTCTCCCTTCCTTGCTTCGGAGGGGCGATGGGAGGCTGTGGACAGTGTACAGCAATGAGCCTCAGAAAAGGTAGGGCCCTACCCTACCTTTTATTTTTCAGTGATTGGTTTGCGGGGGGGGGGGGGGGGCAAAAATACTGCTTGCTTACTCTTGAAAATTGCCTAGGGCCAGCCCTGGCAGTGGAATATGCTGCTGCCTCACATGATGGAGTCTCTTCTGAGGGTTTTTAAGCAGAGGCTGGATGGCTTTGCGAGTGCTTTAATTATGTGTTCCTGCATGACATGAGGAGGCTGGACTAGATGGCTCTTGTGGTCTCTTCCAACTCTAGGATTCTATGATTATAGTGCCGGGTCTTGTGAAAGAGTACCTCCCACTAATGTATTTTCAATTAACTTAAAATATGTTTATTAGTACAGTAGAGTCTCACTTATCCAACACCCATTTATCCAACATTCTGGATTATCCAACGCATTTTTGTAGTCAATGTTTTCAATACATCGCGATATTTTGGTGCTAAATCGTAAATACAGTAATTACTACATAGCATTACTGTGTATTGAACTACTTTTTCTGTGAAATTTGTTGTATAACATGATGTTTTGGTCCTTAATTTGTAAAATCATAACCTAATTTGATGTTTAATAGGCTTTTCCTTAATCTCTCCTTATTATCCAACATATTTGCTTATCCAACGTTCTGCCAGCCTGTTTACATTGCATAAGTGAGACTCTACTGTAGTTTATTTTTCTACTTGGTAAACACATACAACTAATAACTGCAGCTCTATCCTCCGGTGTGTAAGCTTTTATAGGTTCTGAAATGTTGCAGACTAAAAGTGGGATGAGGAGAGAAGCCAAGAAATTATTAGCATCCAGTTCATCCACAAATTCCTTTTTGAAATTGATCTTATGACTAAATGCAGAAGCCTGGATCTTGACACTCTATTTGCTTCCCATATCCGTCATTCTTTTTAATAAGCTTGGAGGGGGGAGTTAAGCGGGGCTGTATGACAGCAGAGCCAGCCATGTGGCAACTTTTCTTGTGGCGATCAGAGAAAATGTAATGTAGTTAAGATGCCTCAAATAAATGTGCTCCTGTTAAGGCTCTGCAGTCAGAGTTTATTAGAGCCAAAATATAAATGCAATCTGGTTCAGTGGGAATGGAGCGATAATCTAGCACCTGCCACCTTTGTTTGTACACAGCCCAAGAAGCAAACTGTCTGGCCTTTAACTTTTCTAAAATGACGGTTTGTTTTAAAACAAAGGAGGGGTAATTACTAAGCATTTTTCCCCCAGGGAACATGCCATCTCAAATGTGCTCACTAGGTTTACAAAAATGTTCATAATATACATATTGATTTTCAATTCACTTTTTACATTCTGTTTAACATTTTCCAAGCATTTATATTTTGTATGTGATCTAGAGTGTAGAAGTAATGCAGTTCGACATTACTTTAACTTCAATGTCTCAATGCTATGGAATCCTGGGATTTATAGTTTGGTGAGCCACCAGCTCTCTGGCAGAGGAGAACAAAGACCTTGTAAAACTAGCCACAGTAACCTATGGATGCGAGAGCTGGACCATAAGGAAGGCTGAGCGAAGGAAGATAGATGCTTTTGAACTTTGGTGCTGGAGGAAAATCCTGAGAGTGCCTTGGACCGCAAGAAGATCCAACCAGTCCATCCTCCAGGAAATAATGCCTGGCTGCTCACTGGAGGGAAGGATATTAGAAGCAAAGATGAAGTTCTTTGGCCACATCATGAGAAGACAGGAAAGCTTGGAAAAGATCATAAAGCTGGAGAAAATGGAAGGAAAAAGGAAGAGAGGCCGACCAAGGGCGAGATGGATGGATGAAGCGACTGGCTTGGCGGAAATGGCTGACAGGAAACTCTGGCATGGGCTTATCCATGAGGTCATGAAGAGTCAGAAGCGGTTGAACGAATAAACAACAACAAAAACTACAACTCCCATGATTCCATAGCATTGAGCCATTGCAGTTCGAGCGGTGCCAAATTGCATTCATCCTACAGTGTAGTAGATGTAAGTCACATTTTCTTCAAGTAGGATCTCCACCCCGCCCCCTTCACCATGCCCAAGCTTTTACAGATGTTTTGAGAAGCATGAGATGGAACTACTGGAAAATGTGCTCCTAATTTGGGGAACTTGGGACAAGAGGTTGCCCCCCAAAAGCACTTCCTGCAGACTCAGCTTCAGAGGCAAAGAGGTCTGTGTTTGGAAATTGATTCCCGTCAAACAGCCACAATGGTGCTATTGAGGAGCCGGAAAGATGCGATACATCTCCCAGCTTCAGAAACAAGACGACAGCACAGGACTTGTATTGAAAGATGATAGATAGATCGCTCTATTTATTCATCTATTAATCTTGGCTTTGTCGAAAAAGAATAACTACCTTAATGGAAGAGGAATGCGAGATATAAAGGAAGATTTTAAGGATTTCAACTGTTTACTTTTTAATACTGTTAATATTTAATTCTATTTTAATATCTGTATACAGTAGAGTCTCACTTATCCAACATAAACGGGCCAGCAGATAGTTGGATAAGCAAATATGTTGGATAATAAGGAGGGATTAAGGAAAAGCCTATTAAACATCAAGTTAGATTATGATTTTACAAATGAAGCACCAAAACATCATGTTAGACAACAAATTTGACAGAAAAAGTAGTTCAGTATGCAGTAATGCTATGTAGTAATTACTGTATTTACAAATTTAGCACCAAAATATCACGATGTATTAAAAACATTGACTACAAAATGCATTGGATAATCCAGAATGTTGGATAAGTGAATGTTGGATAAGTGAGACTCTACTGTATTTTTAGGTTTTAAATTGCGTTTCATTTGGTTTTAGTGTATGCCACTTTGAGGCTCTTTTGTAGAGGAGGAAGCAGAGTATAAATAAATATTATCATCATATACTGTTATATATATATACTAGCTGTGCCCGGCCACGCGTTGCTGCGGCGAAGTATGGTGGTATGGGAAATAAAGTATTGAGGAATTGGTGGTAGTCAAGGTAAAGGGTAAAGGTTTTCCCCTGACATTAAGTCTATTATAAATGGGTTATATAGCTGTGTGGAAGGGCCTTGAGTCTACACTGCCATATAATCCAGTTAAAATAAGGTAATCTGTATTTTATAGGCAGTGTGGAAGAGGCCTAAGTGAGGCCTAACTCTGCTGTCCCCTGGACTGAGTGGGTTGCTAGGAGACCAAGTGGGCGGAGCTTAGCCTTCTAACTGGCAGCAATTGGATAAAAACAATTATTCCTCTCCCTCTAATTAGGACTTTATTTTTCTTTTCTTTTTGTTGTATGAACGTAGAGGCATGGATGAGGGGTTGTGCTGGCAAGTTTAGTGTTTCTGGGATGTGTAGTTTTGTTGTTTTGTCCTAGGCCGAAATTTCATTACCCTTTTATATATATAGATATATACAATAGAGTCTCACTTATCCAACATTTGCTTATCCAATGTTCTGGATTATCCAACGCATTTTTGTAGTCAATGTTTTCAATATATCGTGATATTTTGGTGCTAAATTCGTAAATACACTAATTACTTCGTAGCATTACTGCACACTGAACTACTTTTTCTGTCTAATTTGTTGTATAACATGATGTTTTGGTGCATAATTTGTAAAATCATAACCTAATTTGATGTTTAATAGCTTTTCCTTAATCCCTCCTTATTATCCAACATATTCGCTTATCCAACATTCTGCCGGCCCGTTTATGTTGGATAAGTGAGACTCTACTGTATATCACTCCTCTTTTTAAAAGTGTGACAATCTTTTATCTTCTGTGGAAAGTTAACTTTGGGTGCATCTTGGATGGATTACTGCAATGTGCTCTACGTGGGCACATTGCACAGTAATGCTGTGTAGTAATTACTGTATTTATGAATTTAGCACCAAAATATCACGATGTATTGAAAACATTGACTACAAAAATGCGTTGGATAATCCAGAACATTGGATAAGCGAGTGTTGGATAAGTGAGACTCTACTGTAATTGTAATTATATTCAGGGACACTCAGATTTAATGTGTTATCGAAGGCTTTCATGGCCCAAATCACTGAGTTGCTGTGAGCTTTCCAGGCTGTATGGCCATGTTCCAGAAGCATCCTCACTCTAGACTTTTAACCTTTCTTGCCTAGTTTCCAGCAGACCTCACAACCTCTGAGGATGCCTGCCATAGATGCAGGCGAAACGTCAGGAGAGGATGCTTCTGGAACATGGCCATACAGCCCGGAAAACTCACAGCAACCCAATGCTCATTGAAGTTGGTTTGCATGTAATCATTATCATCATCTACACAATCTCTTTGATTACTGTATTATAACTATTATTAACATCTCCTCCTTTCTCATGCTTATACGTTTCATTCCGCTTTTTAGGAACCCTCGTTTCTTTGCAAAAAGCGCGCGCCTTCTTGCGTCTCACCCATACCCAGAACAGAGGCGCGCATGCGCACTTGAGCAGCTGCTGACTCGCTTTTACCTTTTGACGCTACCCGCTACCCCTCTGTTTGAAAGGGAGGGGCGGGGCCTAATCTCCGCGGCCACGTGACTCAAGGTGCCCGTCCAAGATGGCGGCGCCCTGGGCTGCTGTTGACATGCTGCTGCTGAAGGGTAAGTGTGAGGGGAGAGGGGGAGCCTGAAGAGTTTCCGCCAGAGACGCGTAGGGAACGGGCCACAAAGTAAGAGATACTGCGCATGCGCTCCGCCTTGCCTTCCATTCTGAATGTTGAGTATAACTTATTCGAAATGCTGAGGATCAGAGGGGTTTTGGATGGAGGATTTTGTAATCAGATTTTGGAATACTTGTTATTTGCATTTATTTACACAATGCGAAATCTTGGAGAATCTTGGGACCCACAAAACACAAAATGAGTTGTCGAAGGTTTTCATTGTCGGAATCACTGGGTTGCTGTGAGTTTTCCGGGCTGTATGGCCGTGTTCCAGGAGCATTCTCTCCTGACGTTTCGCCTGCATCTATGGGAGGCATCCTCAGACGTTGTGCGGTCTGTTGGAAACTAGTCAAGTGGGGTTTATATATATGTGGAATGTCCAGGGTGGGAGAAAGAATTCTTGTCTGTTGAAGGCAAGTGTGAATATTGCAGTTGGCCAGCTTGATTAGCACTGAATAGCCTTGCAGCTTCAAAGTCTGGCTGCTTACTTCTTGAACATGGCCATACAGCCCGGAAAACTCATAACAACCCAACACAAAATGTTGTTTGTTTTATTTTCTATCCCTTGTGTGCATAGCCCAAAGGTAATTTTATACACAATATTTGACATCAGTCTGTCAAATATGAAATAAAATGACAGAAGTGTCACAAGTTCAGTCACCCACGTTAAAGAGTTTGGATTAATGGATAAGAATTTTTGACCTGTACTATATAATATATTTAATAATGTGCACAAACAAGATGTGTATACTACGAGAAAGCAAATATGTCATTGTCTCAACCACCCATATGGATAATTTGGAAGTACAGTAGAGTCTCACTTATCCAAGCTAAACGGGGCCGGCAGAAGCTTGGATAAGCGAATATCTTGGATAATAAGGAGGCATTAAGGAAAAGCCTATTAAACATCAAATTAGGTTATGATTTTACAAATTAAGCACCAAAACATCATGTTTTACAACAAATTTGACAGAAAAAGTAGTTCAATACGCAGTAATGTTATGTTGTAATTACTGTATTTACGAATTTAGCACCAAAATATCACGATATATTGAAAACATTGACTACAAAAATGGCTTGGATAATCCAGAAACTTGGATAAGCGAGGCTTGGATAAGTGAGACTCTACTGTATTTGGGAATTCTGAGTGATGATGATGATGATGATAATTTATTTATATAATTCATGGTTTGAAATTTACTGAATAACTCTGGATAAGGGATGCCCAACCTGTTTAAGATTGATTGTGTGGATCATAATAAATTGTGGCAAGTTCTTGGTGGTATGGGGATACCAAGTCACCTGGTCTGTCTCCTGAGGTATCTGTATAACGGTCAAGTAGCAACAGTAAGAACAGACCACGGAACAACAGACTGGTTCACGATTGGGAAAGGAGTACGGCAGGGCAGTATACTTTCATCCTACCTATTCAACTTGTATGCAGAACACATCATGCGATGTGCGGTGCTTGACGAATCCAAGGTTGGAGTTAAAATCACTGGAAGAAACCTAAACAACCTTACATATGCAGATGATACTACTTTGATGGCTGAAAGCAAGGAGGAGCTTAGGAGCCTTATAACCAAGACGTTTAGTTCTTGGGAGAAGAGCAATGACCAATCTCAATAATATAGTGGAGAGTAGAAACATCACACTGGCAACGAAGATCCACATAGTTAAAGCAATGGTATTCCCTGTAACATTTAACTTTCCAGATGGGAAGTTGGTGAGAACTTAGTCCAACTTTAGGAGTAAAGTTGGGTAAGGCTGAATAGAGCTTGGGTCAGTTACTTTTTTTAAAGGACAACACCCAGAATTCCCCTCTCTACATTGTGGAGGCCCATGCAGAAGGAATAAAGAGCTGGAAGAGTATAGTGGACCCTTGATATCCACTGGTGTTGGGCTCCAGGCCCATGTGGATACAAAAATCTGTGGGTGCTCAATTCCCACTATATACAATGACATATACAAAAGTGTCCCTTATATCAAATGTCAAAATCAAGGTTTGATTTCGGAAATTTTTAAAATACATTTTCAAGACATGTTTAGTTAGATATAGAATCTGTGATTACGGAGGGGTCGACCCCTCACCAAAACCCAGCTTGTTCAAACTCTGCCTTTCCATGGTGCTCCTGAGTTCTGCTGCCTAAAATCATGGCAATCATCAGGATTGTTACCCAAATATATGCAGAACTCTGTCATTTGACTGTTGTCCTGGTGGCAATTGTACTAATATAGATGCGGCCATTAATTGGTTGAGATCTCATGAGTTTGTGAGTTCAGACTTCTGATGTGCACAAATATCTTTTATGTTCAACTGATTGTAAAATTATTGCTTGAATTGGACAGCCTTTCTCAGCTTCAGCTTGTGTAGTTAAGAAAGCATTTATTCATTGTACATACAGGGTGGGCCAAAAGTCATCAAGGGCTTTCAATACAGTAGAGTCTCATTTATCCAACATAAATGGGCCGGCAGAACGTTGGATAAGCGAATATGTTGGATAATAAGGAGGGATTAAGGAAAAGCCTATTACACATCAAATTAGGTTATGTTTTTACAAATTAAGCACCAAAACATGATGTTATACAACAAATTTGACAGAAAAAGTAGTTCAATATGCAGTAATGCTATGTAGTAATTACTGTATTTACGAATTTAGCACCAAAATATCACGGTGTATTGAAAACATTGACTACAAGAATGTGTTGGATAATCCAGAATGTTGGATAAGTGAGACTCTACTGTATTTGATAACTCTTTTATTTTTGTTTTTAATTTATAATGCCATAGCGTCATATGCAATATATATAGAAAATTATATATTACATATAAAATATTTTCAGTTTTTCCAAAAAGTTATTAAAACATCAGACACCTTTGTGATGTTTGATTCACCCTGGATTAAGTTAATTTGCACTGGGGAAATAACATTAGGATGCTGCCTCTTAAAATAAGCAAATAAAGTTTTGAAGAACATGTTATTGGGAAATTCAGGTTTTGTTGCAGTAAACAGAGATGATATTTTGTGGAACTTGGACAAAATATGAATCTATTTCATTAAGAGGTTGGGGATGAGGAACTTGAACCAAAGTGAGTATTTTAGTGATGGCATATGAAATAGGGAAAAAGAAAGGATGGCAGGAAATGTATTCACAGGATCATCTGTAGAAATAAAGTGAGGTAAAATTACCTAAATATTCCAAATTAGGTCATCCTTAGGAAGTGCTGAGCAAACTGTGAGATTGTGTTTTTTTTATTATTCCTTGGAAGTGAATGACAGGCTGACATCCTATTGAAATCACTCCATTTTATTTTAGGCTAATTTTATACAGTATATGTTTACAAAGAAATATGTCGCTTCAAGGGAGTTCACGCCCAGGGAAGTGTACATTGGGTTGTAATCTTCATTGCAACGAACTTACCATGTGGATGGCAGCTTTAAGAACTTTGTCTGGATTGAGGTCCAGGTTTCAGAGATATTTTTGAAGTGAGAAAAGCATTTGCTGTGCTGACATTTTTTAATTCAAAAGATTTAAAGCAATATAGCTGTTGTCTGCCTGAGCTCTGGTAGAGTTGTTCTATATAGATATGATTGATTATACTATTGTAGTAGATTGTAAAGGTTCTAATTATGCATTGAAACCCTTTACAAGTATTAACAATCATTGCATAAGAGTGATACTCCCACTGCTAATAACAAAAATCAGGGTAATGCCCTTTGAAAACCATCTTAAAGGGGCATGAGAGACACCAGTATCCTCATGCACGCTGATTTACTGATTTTGAAAAGCTGAATTATTATGGAGCAGGTACTCTTTGCGTCTTCTTTTAAGTGGCCCTCAATCTTCAGGAATATTCAGTTCCTGGATACATGCTTGATTTTATATTTGAAATCTAAAAAAAATAAGAAGGCTATAATTTTTACCTTATTTGTGACTTTTGAAATGCAAAGGATCAGGATGTTGACCTATAAGAAAATAATCATGTTTACAAGAAATCACTTACCCTATTTCTTTGATTCTAAGACACATTTTTTCTCCATATAAACATGACTAAAAACAGAGTGCTTATATACAGTGTGTGTGTGTGTGTGTTATGTCTATATATATATAAGAGTGATGAAATCACGGCACTGGGCTAAGCAACAAAACTAAAGGCTCCCCAACCTCGAAATTTAACAACACAACCCATCATCCACCCCTCAAGGACAAGACAACAAAAAGAAAACAAAAATAAAGTCCTTATTAGAGGGAGAGAAATAATTGTTTTTCTCCAATTGCTCCCAGTTAGAAGGCTAAGCTCTGCCCACTTGGTCTCCTAGCAACCCACTCAGCCCAGGGGACAGGCAGAGTTAGGCCTCACTTACGCCTCTTCCACACTGCCTATAAAATACAGATTATCTGATTTTAACTGGATTATATGGCAGTGTATACTCAAGACCCATCCACACAGCTATATAATCCATTTATAATCTTATATTATCTGCTTTGAACTGGATTACCTTGAGTCCACACTGCCATATAATCCACTTCAGTGTACATATTATCCAGCTGTGTAGAAGGGGCCTCATATAATCCAGTTCTAAGCAGATAATATAAGATTATAAATATACAGCAGAGTCTCACTTATCTAACATAAACAGGCCGGCAGAATGTTGGATAAGTGAATATATTGGATAATAAGAAGGGATTCAGGAAAAGCCGATTAAACATCAAATTAGGAAATCATTATACAAATTAAGCACCACAACATCATGTTATACAACAAATTTGACAGAAAAGGTCGTTCAATGCGCAGTAATGCTATGTAGTAATTACTGAATTTACAAATTTACCACCAAACTATCAAAATGAATTTAAAACACTGACTACAAAAACATTGACTACTAAAAGGCACACTGCGTTGGATAATCCAAAACATTGCATAAGCGAATGTTGGATAAGTCAGATTCTACTGTAATATGAAATAATTACCATGGTATAATAATACAAAACAATATAATCTCTAAAACCGGGACAGTAAATAAAGAGCAACACTCTAAAAGTAGGGAAATTGGGAATTTCACAAACGAAACGATCAGGGCCAGCTAACACCTCCCAAGAAAGCATTCTTCCACAAAGGAACCTGAGAAGGGAGACAGGCTGTGTCTGTTACCAAAGTCATTACTATTATTATTATTATTATTATTATTATTGTGTTGCTGTGAACCGTCAAAATGAATACAATCTGACTCCAAGTATTGAAAAACACTAAAATCAGAATATATAAAAATTACTGTAGTATAATAAAACAGAACAATACAATCTCTAAAATCAGAACACTAAATAAAGAACAACACTCTGAAAATAGGGGAATTCCACACAGGAAACAATCAGGGGCAGCTAACACCTCCCAACAAAGTCTTCCCATCACCAAAGTCTGCCAAATCCTGTTTTCTGACGGCCACAGCCTTTTTTTTTTTTTGGACTGTGTGAGCTCAAGCACTACATATGGGTACTTCTTCATCTACACAGACAGTAGAAGCACATAAAATATCTCAAAGAACACCACTCTGAAAACAAGGGAATTCCAGACAGGAAACAATCAGGGCCACCGAACACCTCCCAATAAAAAATTCACTGAGGAAGGAACCAGCCAGCCTTTAAAGCTGCAAACCCATTACATGCTAATC
This sequence comes from Anolis carolinensis, assembly GCF_035594765.1. NCBI lineage: Eukaryota > Metazoa > Chordata > Lepidosauria > Squamata > Anolidae > Anolis > Anolis carolinensis. Next base: position 210,558,914 of record NC_085841.1, on the reverse strand, counting down.
ATTTTGCCTAATTGCAGCATTTATACTTGCCTCCAACAGACAAAAAAACCCCAAAAACAATCAGGAATATTGTATATTCACAAACTCTAGGAAATAATATCCCCTGATGGCACACCGTGTTAAAGTGCTGAGCTGCTGAATTTCTGGACCGAAAGGCCGCAGGTTTCAATTGGGGGAGCGGAGAGAGCCCCCACTGTTAGCCCCAGCTTTTCCCAACCCTAAAGTTCAAAGACATGCAAATGAGAGTACATGAATAGGTACCACTCTGGCCGGAAGGTAGCAGTGCTCAATGCAGTCATGCTGGCCACATGACCTTGGAGGCATCTATGGACAACGCCGGCTCTTCAGCTTAGAAATGGAGATGAGTACCAACCCCCAGAGTCGGACATGACTAGATTTAATGTCAGTGGAAAATCTTTACCTTTATCTTCTAATAACTGCAGTATTAGAAGACAGAACTGAGCCTTAAATTAATGCTGCTTCAGTGTTACTAATCTTTTTACAATTTTCTGCTAAGGGAGTGGAAGATAAATCATTCTATATATCAATACCTGGTGAAAGAACAGAAATCAGGGAACAGGAATGAAGAGTAAGCTATTGAAAAAAGAGATGTAAATAGTTTGGTCCCCATGTACAGGCACTGAAGTTTTTTTAACATTCTCATAAAGGATTTGGGGATAACAAGGGAGCAATGAAATATTAAAGCAAAAACAGGAAGTGCACTCCCATGGCCCAATATCCCCAATTATCAGTCACTCATAATTCACTGAAAATACAAATATTCTCTATATCAGAAGTGAAGGAATTGTGACTCTTTCAAATAGGGTATACTTTTGAGAAAAGCCATTTACTTCATGTCCTAAATGAGCCTCTAAAGGAGGAGAAATAGCTATTTATTTTCCTTTTTGGAGGCTAACTAGTGGTCCCCATCATAAAATTTTGATTTAAATGCTGCTTGCAATAGCAAGAATGGAAATAGCTGCACTTTGGAAGGACGTGCTTTTGGGGATTGGCATGATCAATTTTAGAAATCACCTGTCTCTGAGAAGTTGATCAATAACGCAAGATACAGTGAAAGACCAACAGTAACAATGCAAATACATTAGGTCAAGATCCTGTGCACTGAATCATTATCTCATAGCTGCTCTAACAATTGTGTGGTGGTTGCAAAGGGTCTAAGATCAGTACAAGATTCTGAGGTGTTTGTGGAAGTGATGTTTTTGTATGTTTTCAGATGTTTGGGGGTAAAGGTGAGAATTATGGGTTGCGAGTTAACATCACAGACTGTTAAAACTGAGTCCAGGGGCTGTGTATGGCCTACAAGCCGTAATTGTGCCACCACTGATGTACACAATTATTATCCCTTGCTGTATCTTCCCTAACTAGAAGGATGTGGCAATTGTTTTCCGAGTTAGCAGGAAGCCATTGAGCTCAAGTCAGGGAAGCAGCAGAATTTGGTGAAGCTGTGGTAGTTTTGGACTAGGTAAAGCTAAAGGTTTTCCCCAACATGGTGTCCGACTCTGGGGGTTGATGCTCATATCCATTTCTAAGCTGAAGAGCCGGCATTGTCCATAGACACCTCCAAGATCATGTGGCTGGCATGATTGCATGGAGCGCCATTAACTTCCCGCCAGAGCAATACTTATTGATCTACTCACATTTGCATGTTTTCAAACTGCTAGGTTGGCAGAAGCTGGGGCTTACAGTGGGAGCTCACCCCGCTCCCCGGATTCAAACTTCTGATCTTTCGGTCAGCAAGTTCAGCAGCTCAGCGATTTAACCCACTGCGCCACTGGGGGCAAAATACCACAGGCAGTGCCTATGCAAACTGAAGATCTTTGGAATTGTCATTTTAACTTCCTGCTTCTTGGCAGGGGGTTAGACTGGATGGCCCATGCAGTCTCTTCCAACTCTATGATTCTATGAACTCTGTGAAGTAGTTGTACTATTTATCACTGCTTCTTAAACTGTGGGTCCTGGCCTTAAATAGGGTCCCCTTAGCTCAGTGCTGGAGTCACAAAAAATTGACATCAGTAAAAGGTTTCTAGATGACACCTATTTACACAAATCTGTTAGCAACTACATTCTGGGTTTTTATTGGACCCTGCAGGAAATGCTTCAGCTGTACTCCACAAAAATGAAAACCACGCTATTTCAGTAAATGTTTGATTTTTATACTTATTTTATATAGCTATATACCCAGGGTCACGTAAACATTTATTGAGAGGAAAGATATCAGGAGTGGAAAACGTTCAAGAAGCCTTGCTCTATATTAGCTTAAACATTAATATCTGAACCAAGGTCCCCCTTTTCTTTACTGTAATGTTACACTGATGCTGGGAATAAAAGTGAGACACAAAAGAGCATGCTGTGCTCCAGTTCTAACTCACTGCATCTTAGGCTACCCATAATGCCTCCTAATGCAATCTACATAAATGCAATTTGCATATTTTGGGCTCTGCCAGATCAGGAGAATCTAGAGCTGAGCCTGATCTTTCCTGACAAGCATGAAAAGAGTCATGCTGTAATCATTACAATTTGACACCACAATCCTATGTGTACCAACTTTGAGTAATACCTGTTGAATTAAATAGGACTTCCAGATAAGTGTGCACATGATTGCAGCCTCAATACATATATACAGTTGCATATGAATAAAACAGTAGTTTCTGATTTTCAGGATTTTAATTCACACCTTTTTAGCTGCAGAATAAATTTGCCTTCTTAAATTTTTCATGCTGCAATATGGAAATGGTATGTACACTTTGGACAAGAAGGGTGAGAAAACAGGTACACTGCATGATGCTAACTTGATTGCAATCAGTATTAAGGTCAGAATCCTCAATACATTCACTTAAGTAAATGTGTTTAAGATGTAACAAAAGCACAATTCCTTGAAAGGAAGACTTGCTGAATTCAGTAATGGGAGTTCAAATTATTATATACCCAAGGGCTTAGCATGGTGTATGATTTTCCTGGTTTCATTTTGTCTTATTTATGACATACTAGCCGTACCTGGCAACGTGTTGCTGTGGCCCAGTCTGGTTAAATGGGAAAGAAAGGATAGAGAAAGAGCAGATTTCAAATATATTTGATGTCACAATGCTTGTGGGTATGCAATATTTGCGATTGATCCATTGTCTGTGCAGATATAGAGATGGTCTGGTTGGCCGACTCTAGAACACACAGCATATTATTGTCCATGTGAGAAGCAGTCTGTGTCTAGATGTAAACCGCAGAATTCTAAAAACTGTCCCTGAGTGTAAATATAGATAGATAGATGGATGGATATACAGTAGAGTCTCACTTATCCAACACTTGCTTATCCAACGTTCTGGATTATCCAACGCATTTTTGTAGTCAATGTTTTCAATATGTCGTGATATTTCGGTGCTAAATTTGTAAATACAGCAATTACTACATAGTATTACTGCGTATTGAACTACTTTTCCTGTTAAATTTGTTGTATAACATGATGTTTTGGTGCTTAATTTGTAAAATCATAACCTAATTTGATGTTTAATAGGCTTTTCCTCAATTGCTCCTTATTATCCAACATATTTGCTTATCCAACGTTCTGCCGACCCGTTTATGTTGGATAAGTGAGACTCTACTGTAGATCTCTTTCTCTCTCTGCCCCCCCCCCACCCTTGGGGAGACTTGCAGGGGGCGTGGCTTCCTCATAGGCCACACCCCATGTTATTTTCCTGAAGGGAGAGGTCATAGACCCTCCCAGTAAGTGACCCCAATGTCCACACCTCCCTATTATTGTTGTAGTAGTTCTTGTTAGCGGGGCTCCAAAGGTACCTTCCCTCCCTAAGCAAGGAGGCTCTTCCTAAATGCCTCCCTTCCTTTCTCTCTTAGTCAGTCACCCTCAGATCTCTAGGCCAATGGTTGCTAAACCTTAGTTTTATCTGATTACAGTTGGGCTGGGATCAGTGAAGTTTCAGTATTGTATCAGATTCCTCTTTTTAGGAATAGAATGCTTCTCAATGCACATGAATAAAACCTATACAGACCATTGAAGCTGTTGTGTTTTCTTACACTAGTTTATTAGATCAAAAACCAAGAAAGAGACCAAATAGTTAAAAAAAATCAGTAACAAAACAACCCATCACAAATCTGTAAGCAAATAACAGATTAGGAGGCAGACACAAAACCTGGTATTTTTACTTAGAGGGACCTTATTTTTTTTAAAAATGAATTCTTTGTGATGTCTGTAGTGTAAACATAGATAGGGGCCGGGCTGTGGCGCAGCTGGCTAGTAACCAGCTGCTATAAATCACTACTGACCGAGAGGTCATGAGTTCGAAGCCCGGGTCGGGTTAAGCCTCCGACCATAAAAAAAAAAAAAAAAATAGCCCCGGCTTGCTGTTGACCTAGCAGCCCCGAAAGACAGTTGCATCTGTCAAGTAGGGAAAATTTAGGGACGCTTTATGCGGGAGGCTAATTTAACTAATCTACAACACCATAAAACTGCTCACGAGGAAAAGAAGAGGAAGAACAGCCATCAATGGATGGTGAAGCAACAGCTCCCCCTGTGGCCGGAAATCGTGAAGCTGGAAAGATGTTAAAAAAATGCCTCTGTGTCTGTCTAAAACTGAATGTTGTTTGTCTATTGGCATTGAATGTTTGCCATATATGTGTTCATTGTAATCCGCCCTGAGTCCCCTTCGGGGTGAGAAGGGCGGAATATAAATACTGTAAATAAATAAATAGATAGATAGATAGATAGATAGATAGATATCTCTTTCTTTCTCTGCCCTCCCCTTGGGAAGAATGATAGGGGCGTGGCTTCCTCGTTGGCCATGATCCTGTGTTATTTTCGTGCTCTAATTTTCGCCCTTAAAATCCTGAGATCTGCCAATTGTGGAAGAACTGTGATTCTCCTTTCTTGCAACAGGACAGTAGAATCCCTCTATTATAAACACACTAGTGATGGTAGGTGACAATGCACATCTGGTAGAGAGACACAAGGCATGACCTTTTGATAGCTGCTCTTAGCCTCTGGCTGCATTATGTGGCAGTGTAGATGGCTTCTGAAATTCCCTTTGTAGGGAAGCTAAAATCTCTTTGCTTCTCTTCTACCAGCAAGCAAAGACTTGTTCCAATATACTTTCAAGAACTGTTTTGAGGGGTTATTTTTCTAAAGTGCCTTTAATTGGGTGCTGTACTGTTTAACCTATACTGTTTAAAAATTGAATTATTATGATTTATTTCATAAAATCAAGAAGAGGAAATACTTCTGTTCTTTAGTTTTTCTCTTTTCTGATGCATACTGCTTACCCAAGACACCAAGATGCTTATTTTATCCTTTAAATTTTATCCTTTAAAAGCAAGACCATGTCACTGTGTATTTTTTAAAAGAAATAATTCAACAATTACTTTTTATATGTGTATGTGTAAATGTGAGTTGGTTTTGCTCTGCCTGGTTTGTATCTTGGAGTTATTGCCTCTTGTAGAAAGAAGCCCTTTAGCTAAAGTGGTGTTCTGATTTCAATTTTTGGTCTTCAGTTACAAGCCCCTGTCAGGCTTTCTGGTCACTCCTGTTACCTGGTGGTGCCAGTATTTCATCAAGGTTAGAGACGAGCAGACTACCTCGATGTTGATCCAGCAGAACTGTTTTAAATGGTGAACATGATCCCTTGTGTTAAGGAATTCAGCACAATAGTACTGGGATTTCCAAGGGAGTTGAAACAAAACTTTGTTCTGCTTTTGTTTTCGCCTACCTCTTTGTGCTTCATACATATAGCCTTACGAGTCTGGGCAATTGAATATCACCACGATGAAATCTCTTTTCAGTTGTCAGTAACCGCAGTAGACTGACTCCCTTTAAGTAACACAAATACAAACCATTTCAGTTGTTTAGACTTGATTGCTGTTTATAGATGAACTGATAACAGTAAAGGGAGAAATTGAGCTTATTTCTAGTACTACTTCTCATTAGTGTTTAAAATAAACAATAATACATAGATATCAGGCCTCTTCAACCTGTAGTATGTTTCTAATTCTAACCATTTTGAGTACCTGTTATTCCCTTTAAAATCTTTTTTAGGCAATATCAAAATCTAGCTACCATCATTGTTGTATATCTTTGAGTCAAGCTGTATGAAATTATTGAATTTGCAGCAGAGGTGATAAGTAAACTTCATCCCTAATGAAAGATGAACCAAATTGCCATAGAAATGCTGCTGTGCTATTAATTACATATTTACAGTTGTATTTACTTCTTCCTTACAAAGAAAAATTCTGCAGTTTGACTTACAATAAAAGATAACTATTTTTTAAAAATATAAGAGACAAGAATAAGAAAACAAATGCAAATACGGTAGAGTCTCACTTATCCAACACTCGCTTATCCAACATTCTGGATTATCCAACGCATTTTTGTAGTCAATGTTTTCAATATATCGTGATATTTTGGTGCTAAATTCATAAATACAGTAATTACTAAATAGCATTACTACGTATTGAACTACTTTTTCTGCCAAATTTGTTGTCTAACATGATGTTTTGGTGCTTCATTTGTAAAATCATAACCTAATTTGATGTTTAATAGGCTTTTCCTTAATGCCTCCTTATTATCCAACATATTTGTTTATCCAACATTCTGCCGGCCCGTTTATGTTGGATAAGTGAGACTCTACTGTACAACCAGTTCATCAGTGAACAGGGAACATAACTATTCTTGTAACTGGTCCTTTTTTGTCCTAAACCTTAGCCTGTTGTATGCTTATAGAGAACAATACTTGGTGTTTATTTATAAACCAAGGTTTATTGCACATTGTAACCTGGGTTCTATGTTGATACTGAGCAATAAAATTAGAGAGGTGGATGAAATGACATCTAGATTTGTGTTTGTGAAGATGCAACCACCAAAGACTCAGAGAGGAGACCTTTTACTTTTTTTTCTTTCTTCTTCTTATTCACTTTAGATGGTAACGCAACTTGGTTTATAATATATGCGACAGAGGCTTAGATGTTGGAGGAACAATAACAAGTTTATTCAGGCACAGAGCTTAGTGGTTACAATGTTGTTTCTCACTTAGAGGCGCTTTTATTAACAGTTACAATACTAGAATGAGGTGAGTCAAACTCCCTAAAGTGTCACTTCTTTTACTTAAAGTAGTTAGAACTTCTTCCTCTGCTACTTTTAAACCTCAGTCACCCCTGTGATATACGATCACAGATTCTCTGTTCCTTACCAGAACACAGACTACATTAAATAAGTCACCAAACTTATTTTAAACCAACTCAAAATGAACAATTGAGTCTCCTAGATCCCCTCAACCTAGGATCAATCTTCCCTGTGCCTCATCAAAGCACAGACTGAATCGCTTTTTTTAAAACTCTGCACTTCTTCAACAAAATGGCAGTTGGCTCCGCCTACTTCTCCATGGCAACCAGCCTCTGAGTGCTGAGATGCAATAACTGTAATACTTACCCTTTTAAAACACAATCACACAATTAAACATAACATCTGTAAACCAAAAATTCATACTTCATTACAGTGTTGTCGAAGGCTTTCATGGCTGGGATCACATGGTTGTTGTATGTTTTCTGGGCTATATGGCCATATTCCAGAAGTATTCTCTCCTGACATTTTGTCCACATCTATGGTAGGCATCCTCAGAGGTTGTGAGGTACCTCACAACCTCTGAGGATGCCTGCCATAGATGTGGGCGAAACATCAGGAGAGAATACTTCTGGAACATGGCCATGCAGCCCGGAAAACATATAACAACCCAACATCTAGATTTGTGTTGTTGTGAGCTTTCTGGGCAGTATGACCATGTTCCAGAAGCATTTTCTCCTGACATTTCACCCACAGGAAATGTCAGGAGAGAACGCCTCTGGAACATGGCCATATAGCTCGGAAAACTCACAGCAATCAGTGATTCCGGCCGTGAAAGCCTTTGACAACACATTGGACTGGAAGAGGAACTTATATGCAAAGAACTTTTCAATATTTTTTCCTACTCTAGAAAAGAACACTGTTCACTGGTCTGCAAACTCTTTATATACAGTACCATCTCTGTATCTGTAGGACTGATACCTACAGTTTCATTTATCCACGTTCAACCAAATACATTTATTACATCACTTCTACCCCGCCCTTCTCACCCATCAGGGGACTCAGGGTGGTACATTCCTTCAAGGCATTTTCTAAGTCCTCCAGCATGACTCTGTTGTATTTAATACTATTAGTCACTATTTCGAGTATTCACACAAAGTCTTGGAATGTACCCCTTATGGATTTGGGGATGGGATTCACAAGTGCTTTCTGATATAAAACATGGAGCTACCTTTAAAGAAAGAGTAATCACGGTGTAATGGTTTGAGCATTGATCTAGGACTCTGGAGACTAGGGTTCAAATTCCCACTCAGCTATGGAAACCCACTCAGTAATATCTTGGGTAAGTCATACTCTCTCAGCCTCCCCTGAAGGCAAAGACAAACTTGCTCTGAACAAATCTTTCCAAGAAACCCCATGATGTTTGCCTTAGAATCACCATAAGTAGGAAATGACAGGAAGGCACACCACAGCAACAATCAACAACCAAAGATGTTTGTGTACATGTTTACCTTGTAACTAGAGGCTTCTATATCATAGCCTGAGTTTGGCATGCTTATCACTAAATCAGAGGCTGTAAACAAGGCTAAGTCATAAGACTGGACAGTAACTTTCTGACTCTTGGAATGAGGTTATCCTCACAATGACATAGATGTTTTAACATTCAAGATCAAAGAAGGAATGGAGTGGGCAAAGAAGTAAAAGAAATGTGGTAGCACTTTTAGGACTTTTTTATTTTCACATGAACTTTTGTGGATATAAATCTACTTATTCTGATGCAGTGCAAGGTGATAATGCTTGTGTGTTTTCTAGTACTCAACTTGTAGCTAATTTTAAAGAGAGAGCCTGCATGGTGGAGTGGTTTGAGTGTTGGCTCTGCGTTCAAATTTTCACTCAGCCATGGGCTATATGTTGAGCAAGGCACACACTCTCAACTGCAGAAGAAGGCAAGAACAAGTTAAGGAGTTCAAGAATTCAGGAACCAGAGAGATCTAAGGGACTTTTGCTATGAAACATATGCAACAAACCAAAACGCTTAGCCTGCAGTTAGGAAAATGTTACCTACTTATTTGGCAAGTTAATTAGTAAAGCTCTTTGAGGATGAAAATTCTATACAAATATTAAATAGTATTTTATGTCGCACTCTCTCGGTCTCAGAAGAAGGCAAAAGCAAAGCACAGATCTTGAAGAAAACTATTACAGGATGATATGATATAAAGGTGGATATATGCATATTTCTAGTTGGCAAAAGTCATTTAGCACCTTCCTGTTGTCAAGGAAAGTATTCTTAAATCCCTTGGCGTAAACCTTTTTTTTTTCTTCCTAAACCTGTGTCAGACACACATTCAGAGACCAAGGCAAAGGGAGGAGAAAATTAGCTTGTTCCTAGAGCCAGGAAAATAAAGTTTACCAAAGTAGTAAACTAGGTTCTAGCCATAAATTGTATTAAGGAACTTCGTTTAGAAGATTATACTGCTCTGAGCCCATTCACTTGAGACATTTAAGAAATACCAAAAGTTAAACAGAATAAAGATATAGATTATTGCTATATCACCCTTAGTACCTACCTTCTAAGATTTTCTGCTACTAACCTCTTATCAGAAAAATCACCAACATAGATAACTTTGAATCTAAATTAGATTGTTACTCTGTGTAAGTTTAAATTCTTTCTTGCTGCAGTACTGTTGAAAATATTGTTCCTTTTAAAAAGCTAAACCACATGACAAATACTTGAAGTTGGCTGCCAAGTACAATTTCATAAGAATCCGTCTGGAAAAAATCTGTCTCTAAAAATAAAATTGTCTGTATAAATTAAACAGATCTGAACATCCCCAAAATAAGTTTATGACAATATTGATCACTGATAATTCTGTCCCATGTAGGTTATTCAGTGAGACATTCACTAAATTACTCTGTTCCACACTCATCAGTCTTTTTTCCATATAGTGTGTGTGTGTGTGTGTGTGTGTGTGTGTGTGTATTGCTTTGACAGAAGTAATACCAGTTTCCAGCCTTCCCAGTTAGGAGGTTACCCCACGGAGAAGTGCCAGTAACTCCTTCAGATATCTGCTCTACATACTGTCAATTGTTATATTATTGGCCCCATCTCCATATGTTGATACTATATAGAATTGAGGTGGAGGTGCTTTAATTATAACATTTTCTGAATGGTCCTATCAAGGAAAATCTCTTTACCACAATCCCAAATGATATTTATTTTTCCTGTTCTTCAAACTAGATATCTGACTGCGTCTATGCGAATATTTAAGTTTCCATTAAAGGAAAATGTATCCCCAGATATTTAAAACTGATACTTTGCTCTATCAGGTGTTTGTCTAAACAACATTTTTCAAAGTGCTTCATCTTGGAGAAGCACCTTTCTTTTAGAATAGTGTATAAGCAGATTGTCCCAACTGCAAAGGTTGTCACATTTGTGAAGCTTCCTCAGTCCTATCTTAGTAGCAAATAAGAAGATAATGCCATCAGCATATCTCAGCATTTGAATCTGTTTCCATAAAAATGAAATAAACAATCCAAAGAACTTGCATCAGATGCTAAATTGGTCATGTGGAAATTAAACAGAAATTGCCTAATAACTTCTTTAGGCATTGTCATTACCAAAAAGTGCAGCTGTCAGGTCTTTTCACACTGTCATGTCATGTGAAAAACAGCAGATATTTATCCTTATTGGTGTTTGACAATGTTTTCCAAAGTTGCTCTCTCTCTCTGTGTTAGATCAAATGCAGAAGTAAAACAGATCAGATATAGGGCCTTGTCTGGAAGGGCCCTTAGATTCCAGACCTTTGACCATTTTGGTTGCCCGTCTCTGGAAATGTTCCAGCTTGTCAGTGTCCTTCTTGAAGCACATGGATGAACTGAAGCGTGACGGGATTAGAATTCATCTATAATAAATATGAAGTACAATGTACTGGGCTTTTTGCAAAAGACAGAAAGCTTCTCAAAATACTTACTGGACAGAATGCTAGCATACTCTTATTTAAATGTTTAATAGTCTATATTCTGAAAATATTGACAAACTTCAAAATTTCAGATATAGGAGAATTATGCCCCTTGTTAAGTAACATTTTCAGAGCTTGAGAAAACTAATCTTATGGTGGGAATGCATTGCTACAGTTAAAATGACAGTTGTGCCCAATTTGAACTTTACATTTTAAATCCCTATTATTTTATCAGAAAATTATCTACTTGTCTTACAAAAAGCATTCTAATAACTGGCATCTTTAAAAGTAATGATGTCTATGGTATCAATCAACTTAATGTACTGGAGAATAGTGAAGAGGAAGATTGTTTGTGCCAAAGAGTAACAAATACCATGATTATTTCCAGCAAAGGCAGCTCCTTCCAATTTTGGAAGGAAAAACCTTGGTTGAGAGAGAATTGTTAGGAGATCTCTATTTTAAGTAGAACCTTTTACCAGAAGCCAAGCAAAGAATAGATGGATTGTTGTGTGTTTTCCGGGCTGTGATTCCTGTGATTCCGGCCATGAAAGCTTTCAACAACACAAAGAATAGATGCAATGGAATATTCTTCCCTCAAATTAACCTTTATTGTTTGGAGCTATCGTATAGACCAGGGGTCCCCAAACTAAGGCCCGGGGGCCGGATGCGGCCCTCCGAGGTCATTTACCTGGCCCCCGCCCTCAGTTTTATAATATAATATACTGTATATACATATAATCTTGATAATAATATTATAATGTAATACAATATAACACTAATAATAATACCATATAATAATATTAATTATATATTCTATATAACATATAATATAACTAATAATATTACAGTATAGTGGTATAGTTCAATATAGTAATATATAATACTAATATTGTGCTATGCTAATAATATAATGTATTCTATGTACATATAATTTGTAAGCCACTCTGAGTCCCCTTTGGGGTGAGAAGGGTGTGATACAAATGTAGTAAATAAATGCAGTAAATAAATAATAAATAAATTTTAGACTTAGGCTCACCCAAAGTCTGAAATGACTTGAAGGCACACAACAACAACAACAACAACAACAACAACAACAACAACAACAACCCTAATTAACTTGACTATCTCATTGGCCAGAAGCAGGACCACACTTCCCATTGAAATCCTGATAAATGTATGTTGGTTAAAATTGTTTTTATTTTTAAATATTGTATTGTTCTTTCATTGTTCTTGCTGTTGTTGTTGTTGTTGTTTTTGCACTACGAATAAGACATATGCAGTGTGCATCGGAATTTGTTTGTATTTTTTTTTTCAAATGATAATCCGGCCCCTCAACAGTCCGAAGGATTGTGGACCGGCCCTCGGCTTAAAAAGTTTGAGGACCCCTGGTATAGACATTGGGCATCCTGCATTATTCTTTGACTTACATCATTCTGTACACTGTATTTTATCACCCAGATAAGGAGTTAAAATTTGCTGCCTGAGAAAATATCTGTGTTCACTGATTGATCTGTGAGGGAATCATCTTGAAACAATTGAAGAAAGACTTCAAGAAGCTCAGGAGGACTGTTGCTTGCAAAAACATTTGTACTACATTTCTACCTGTACTACATTTCTAATATGATGAAAGAACTGACCCAACAGGTGACCAAGAAACTTTGAACTCCATACAAGAAAAAAAACATGTCATTTAACTACCCAGACTTTGCTCTGATAAATATTCTTACTAGTTTAAGCTCTGAAGCTTTGCCTTAAGATGTCATTAAAATTTTCTTCTATGCAGCTAGACAAGATCAGCAAAATGGAAAAAAAGTTTGGAACTATAAATAGATTATTGGTAAAACGGAATTTGGGACTGGGGGCTATCTGAAAACGTGACTTACAAAATTAGACAACTTTTTAAAATGACACATTTGTGGAAATTTGATTTCTTCTTAATAGTCTCTGTGAAATCGCACATATGGAATTTTCTTCACCTGCGCAGTTAGAGACGGAATTTTCTAGAAAGCCCTGCCCACTCTCCAAATAGAGTTGTACTTCTTATGGTGTTTTAATGGTGCTTATGCTTATGGAAGTTCAGTGGATGTATCTAGGATTGCAAGACAGAATGCAGACATCACACCTGCCCTCTCCAGCATAGTTAGGCATGCAGTCAGTCAAATGGTTCATCTTTTCATTTGGTTTGGTTTGGTTAAGTGTCTGTTGAAGTTTTATATATATTTTTCCCTGTAAATATTCATTTTTAAAAAAAAGAATATGGGATGTTACTTGGGATGAGATGTTGCTGGATTTTTGGTTGTTGTTTTTGCAGGGGCATGTGTATTTGCTTTTTTTGTTTTTCAAGGAATTTTACAATAGTTTAGTCATACATGCAGTAGTACAGTAGAGTTCCAGTTATCTGACATAAACGGGTGGGCCGAATGTTGGATAACCAAAACTGTGGATAACAGGGAGGTCCTATTATCCTTCCTGGCAAGCCAGGAAAAGTCTCCTCCCTCCTGGCAAGCAACCGGCTTGGAAAGGCTCGCCGCAACACACAGGGGGCTTTTCCAAGCAGGGTGCTTGGCTGGGAGGGAAGAGATTTTTCCCTCTGGGCAAGCAACCAGCTTAGACAAACTAGTGGGCTGCCTAGCAACATGCAGCAGACTTCTCCAAAGTGCCGGGTGCTTGCCGGAGGGAAAAGTTTCGTCCCTCCGGCAAGCAACCGGCTTAGAGAAGCCCACTACGTGTTGCTGCCTAGCAATATGCAGCAGGCTTTTCCAAAGTGCCAGATGCTTGAGCTTAAATGTCATTTCAAGCACCTTGAATTTAAATTGGAAACATTAAAACTGATGTAATATGGCTTCTTTGGGCTTGCCTCCGGGCAAGCAACTGACTTGGCGAAGCCCGCTGCATGTTGCTGCCTAGCAATGTACAGCGGGCCTTTCCAAGCACTGGGTGCTTGTAGGGAGGGAAAAGTCTGCACCAGCCGCATCTCGTTCCTCCAGCAAGCACCCTGGGCCACGCAGCTGGCACGTCGGATAATACGGACTGTCAAATAACTGAAACTATTGTAATTATAAATGAAAGGGACAGAAATGTTTCTTTAGTTTATAGAATAGCTTGGGTTGGTCATTATCAGAGGAACAGACACAGGAGAGTGAGAGGAGAAAGACATTTACTATGAATTGATAGGAATAGAAAAATAGGTTGAAATATACACACAGCTGGTCCTTTATATCTATAGGTTCTGCATCAATTGATTCAACCAACCAAAGCTTGAAAATATCTGATGGGATGGGATCCCAAAAGCAAGCCTTGATTTTTGCCATTGTGTAAGAATCATCTGCTTGAGTCTCCCACCATTTTACCAATCCTCGGGTTCTCTCTGACACTACTTTGGGTTGTTATTTTATGTAAGACCACCATTGTATATAATAGGACTAAAGTTTCCATTAATATTGGTCTCCACAAGGGGTCGTGGAATCAAACCTCAGTGGTTACAGAGGACACACTATATAACAGAAAAATTGCTTTTGTAAAATATAAAGTCCTCTTAGTCCAGTGTTCTGTTTTGGGTGAAGGTTTATTCAAAGCAGCTCATTGTGTGAGTTATTTTCACATGTTGTCTCTACCATAAGGTATTCTCAATACAGTTTCTTTTTTAGCTGCCACAGTTAGTTACAGCTGGCTGTTCTTTATTTAATTTATATATTGAGTTATATGCCAGATTTCTCTCAAAGTGAGATCCAAGGCACCTGGACAAGTTTGTGCTAGTATTCAAAAACAGGGCTTTGGGCGAAAGAAGTTGTGTAGTTAGTTAGCTATGTAATTGTTGTTCAAGTACGGTATATTTATATTTATGCTTTGCTTGTGTTTTTCTACATTGGGAGGGGGGGTGGACTGGATGGCCCTTGTGGTCTCTTCCAACTCAATAAAATTCTATGTATGTATAGGCATTGTTGTTACCTGTATTTGTGTTTTTCTGTAAAATTGAATTACAAATGGCAAAAATAGGGCTTGGGAAAGTTACTTGTTTGGATTATCGCCCCTCAAATCTCCCAGACAGAGTTGTATTTCACAAAAATAATTTTCCCAGACTCCAATTAGAAGAGATCCAACTGGAAGAAGAGGCTGGCCAGTAACAATGGCACAAACTCTTGCTACATTCTGTGGCAAATTGTGGAAAAAAGCAGGTGTAGACCTACTGAGAGATTCTGTGAGCAGTCTAGAAACACGCCCTCATTGACAAAGCCCTTTCTCGTGGCGGCAGCAACCTGCCCCGTGACCCTTTCCGATTTCCTGTGTGCCAAAATTAGTTTTACATTGTTGGAACTGAGTGCTAATGGATTCTCCCTCATGCAAGCCCCAGCCTCCTTCCAACAAAGAAGAGAGAGGCTTATTCTGCAAAGGAAAACAGAAGAGGGTGCATTCATATCAAATACATGTTGACGACACTGTATTGCTCACATACTTCTCTCCGTTCCTCACCCACCTGTTTGAACAGAAAAGGTTCACAGAACAGGGTACTATGAAAAGCATGTGGAAGGGATGATTAATTGCCTACCTGTTGAATACAAAGGCCCAAGTTGTTGAATTTAGCCAAATAACTTTCCATACTTGTATCAATATGATGTAGCTTAAATTCTTAATAGCTGAAAAAATAGAATGTGGTATGGACACCTCTCCTTTCCAAGCATCCAAGTTCTTCAGCCACTTATAACCTGGTAACTACATATGTCAACAAAACCTGCTACTTTGATTGCGAAAGCAAATAGTATTTTAGTTGAAATAGTGATGGCTACCTTCATGTAGCCCAGAAAACATTAATTTCTGGGATCTCTTGCTCAGTTGCCTGAACTCTCCATCCTTCCACAGAGTTCCTTTCTCTCTGAAGTACATTCTTCACTCTAAAGGAAAATAACCTGAGCAACAAAATAGCCTTGGTGCTGCACCACCAATGTTCATCCACAGCTCAGTGTTAAGGGAATGGCTTTCGTATCTCTCAGCTGTTTTCTACTCTAAATCAAAGAGGAATCTGGTTGGGATATATTCTCTCTGTGTGTGAATAAGGGTGAAAGAGCAAGCTTAGCTTAGCTCTGGTGTAGAATTTAGAAATGTTTTTTTTCTTAAGTCTAGTTCTCAGAAACCCACAATTAGCATTGCTTCTACCCCAGAGCTTATTAGCTGTGTTGTCTTGTGACTGCCCACATTTTATATTCTCTCAGTGTCTCAGATAGGAGTGGTATGGAAAGAACAGAGGAAAACTATGACTCTTTGACCTTGGTGACAAAGTGACCTGAAGATTTTTCCCACAATGGATGAGGCAAGTGCTTCATTGCATGTCTGCTATATTTTTATATGGTTGCCTTAGCCACTGTTTCTTTATGGTTGATGATAGTTTCCTATGCTATGTGCCTCACAAAAAGAATGGCAAATGCTGTATTATTCCCCTTTTGAACAAACTTTTATTACAGCTTTTATTTATAGATGCTGCAGTTCTTTCCAATTCTGTAATCTTCTTAAAGCCCGAAAACTCTACTCTTGCCTTTTTACCCATATAAACAATACAGAATGACAATTCTGTAATGGTTTTATAACACCTTTTCTGGATAGGGCTAGCTTATGGAAAATGCTTCTAATCATGGGCTTCTAGTCATGGGGCCGGGCTGTGGCGCAGCTGGCTAGTAACCAGCTGCAATAAATCACTACTGACCGAGAGGTCATGAGTTCGAAGCCCGGGTCGGATTAAGCCCCCGACCATTAAATAGCCCGGCTTGCTGTTGACCTATGCAGCCCCGAAAGACAGTTGCATCTATCAAGTAGGGAAATTTAGGTACGCTTTATGCGGGAGGCTAATTTAATTAATTTACAACATCATAAAACTGCCAGCAAAACATGAGGAAAAGAATGAGGAAGTACAGCCACTAGTGGACAGTGAAGCAACAGCTCCCCCTGTGGCCAGAATCGTGAAGCTGGAAAAAAAATGTTAAATGCCTCTGTGTCTGTCTATATATGTTGTTTTCAGTTGGCATTGAATGTTTGCCATATATGTGTTCATTGTAATCCGCCCTGAGTCCCCTTCGGGGTGAGAAGGGCGGAATATAAATACTGTAAATAAATAAATAAATTTTTCTCATGGAAAACCTTGAGCATCACACCAACACTCTCTAGGGGCCTACTTATGAATGATACCTTGAATTAGCTTGTAGAGAGGATAATTGATCTGTGGTCTGAATTTCCTTGTTCTGAGAGGCATAGGTCCAACCACATTTTTTTTTTGTTTTAGACCAAAGTGGTATTTTAATTTTGATTTTTTTTAGAGCTAGCCCAGACAAAATAGCTCCAATTATGTGCTATTTCTGTTTTGTCTCAATCTAGGCAAAGTACTGGTGAGGAAAACATTGGACTTTGGGTTTTTGTTCTATCTCTATAAATCTACATTAAAAATAGGTCAAGTTAACCATCATAATCATCCATACATACCTAAGAAGACTTCTAAGGGTTGCAGTGGATTATGCCCCATCTTCATAATAATGGCAAGTGCATTTTTAGGCAATAATGTTCCTAATTGTCTTGGAGTCATCTTCACGGCTCCCAAACACTTTCTGTCATGGAAGCATTTCTATTTTAGCTGTCCAGCAAAATCTCCCATTTGAATCATCAGTGTCCCTTAGGGCATTTTATTTCTATTTCATGTATACCTATGGTAGGTGAACCTGCTTCATCACCAGTTAACCTAGCAATGGCTGTGATCAAATGTAATCATTCCATGTCATTACACCTAGTGAATTCGACCCAATTACTTTTTATGACTCAATGTGGAGTTTCAGGGTTGTGTCTGCATAGGGAGCTAATTCTCCTGCCCCACATATTTGTAGCAAAATATGTGTGCCATGCTTCACAAGACATAGTGTGCACCTTGCCTACCCCATTGTAAGTGTACTTCTGCAAAGAAGGCATGAAGGGATTGTTGCTCAGTGGGACAGAACATGTTTTGTTTGCAAAAAGTCTTAAAATTTGACCCCTGCCATGTCTAAGAAGGATCAAATAATAGATGATGGGACAAACCCAAAGAGTTGTTGCTGTTGTATCTTCTAGTGTAGAAGATTCTAGACTAGTTGGACAAGCAGTCTAACCTGACATAAGGCAGTTTTGTTGGGTTGGAAATGTTCTAAAATGTGTTAGCAGCATTGCATCTGTACTGCTGTGACTGCCTCCTGCAGAATTCTGGTGCATGTAGTTTAGGGGAGGAACCTTTAAAATGCTTAGCCAGAGGGGTCCTGGGTCTCACTAAATTACAAGCCCCAGAATTCTGCAGGAATTTCAGATGAGGTGCATAGCATACTCTTTGCCTGCACTTTTAAGCTCTAGTGTGATGAGTCCCTTAGTGTCATAGCCATGCTTGTGTTGAAATGGAACTATAGACGTGGCTCAAGAGTCTCCCAAGTTCTTAGAGGAAAAACCTAAATGTTTAGAGGTCATTCTGAGAATCCTAGTCCAACAAAGTAATTTCCCAAGAGGAATATATAATATTAAAATGCAGTGCAGAATAAAAAGAATAATGTGAGATAAGAGTAGGGTATGTTTATATGAGTGTGATTTGGGGGAGGGGGGGAGAGAATCCACATTAAAAAAATCAAATTAAAACAAATAGCATCTGTGAAGCACCAATAATGGATGCTTCTCAGCTCATTCTTCCCTGTTTTCTGGTTTCCTTTATAATTGCTTATGCATCCCCTCTCCCCACATGGAGGAATTTTATTTTTTCACAGCAATACTTCTTAATTACAGTTCTCCTGACAATTTGCTGTGTATTCAAATTGGCCTTCGTCTGAAATGGTCCATTCAGTTTGAAAAGAGAGTCTGCTAAAGTCTTGACACTTCTCCTTTGTGATATCAGTGCACATATGGTAGCAATTCCCGCACATGCATCACAGCTCGGAATCCTATAACAAGCTCTCTAGCTCTTTAAGGCTATGGCCCCACCCATCTTCCCCAGAGGGCGGGTTTTAGCCCCATTTCTTTTTTTTTTCGCCTGTACAGTTAATAGCGTTAGGAACCCTTCTCTCTTATTCAGCAAAGACCTCAGATTGTTTGACTACGTTTTTCTCTAAAACCCTTTGATATTATCATGTACTGACCTGGACTGTTTGACCATTCTTGTTTGCTGGTGGCCCTGACTCAAATTGTTGTACTACTCTCAAGCCGGTATGTCTATTGCACTTTTTAAATAGTGCACCTCTTGCAGGGGGTGCTGCTGGGTCCATGTGTCTCCTTTGCCTTGGGGAGTCCCACTCCACCCAGCCTTACTTCCCAGGCTAGGAAAAACCGGCAGGCCTGCTTGAAAGCCCTTCTCTATGGAAAGGCACTTCTTCCAACCACCCCAGACTGGAAGTCGGGTCTTCAACTTCTGCTGAGTGGCGCACACCTTGAGGAAGGCCACGCAAGTGAGCGTGAGGGGGTGGCCTTGCTCGCCATGGTGGAGACAGCCCCCTCGGCGCCGGCGCCAACAAAGACCATCCCTGCTACGCCCAGACTACAGGTGGTGAGTGCGGGGCATCGGGCCGACAATTTTGACCTGTCGCGACCAGAGCCTGTAGATGACCATCAGGATCAAGGATATCATTTCCCATCTCCACATTCATCAGGATCGAGGTGGCACTTCGCCCATGGCTCCAGGTCAGGCTCTCCAGAAGCACCTTCCTATTCTTCACATTCAAGGAGCCCTACCTTCAAATAGGTTTCATGCTCCTCCATGGTACCATTATCAGGAGGTGCTTTCTGGGCATCTTGATGATAAGGCTCAGCAGTGAATTCAACCACTGCCTTCAGAATGTATTCATCATTTTCTGGGGGGCAGAGTGTATTATTTTGGTCTTCTACATAATTCCTTTCAGTATGCCTGGCCATCCTTCCAGCAACAGCCTTTGACTCCCTCAGCTCCACCAGTGCAGGCCCCTGCAGCATCAGGCCATGTCTCGGATAATGAATCCGGTGCTACCTCAGACTCTTCCCAAGCCTCACCAAAGTCCCAGGCCATCCAGGGCACTACCGAACCTGCTCAGCCTGAAGATACTTCTTTTCAGCCCTGATGCTTCAGCTTATACGGGCTTTAGATTTGCCAGCACCCAGGGCACCAGGGGTAATATACAGGCCCGGCCCAACACGGCACGCTGGCCACGCCCCCTTCCCAGGGGCGCTATTGAGCCCCTGGGAGGCGGGGCCACTCCTGGGGCCATGTGACGCGGAGGCGTGGCCAGGTCTGGCCCCGCCTCCCCCGGGGCGTGCCATGGCGCAGCCAGGCCAGGGCGCACCCCGCGGGAGGCGGGACCGGCCACTCCTCCCACGGCACGCGCCCGCTGCAGCGGGAGTCCTTTCAGGCTGCGGCCTGGAAGAACTCCTGCCGCAGCTTGGCTGCACCAGGGCACACCCTGCGGGAGGCGGGGCCACACCTGGCCCCGCCTCCCACATTGCCCGCCTGGCCACTCCTCCTGCAGCGCAGGGGAGGGGGCGCAAAAAAATATTTGCGTACCCCTTTGAATTTCCTCGGGCTGGTCCTGGTGATATAAGATCCATTATTCCTTTTGGATCAACAAGAGAGCAGGTGCCACTGCCATCAACTTTGCCATCTCTTCCTTACTTAATCAAGCTGGCCAGATCACCTGACCTTCCCCCGGGACAGTACCAGCTGTAGGCTGCCGCTATGACACCATGTACCGTGTGGAACTTTCCAACACACAGTGGGTGGCAAGACCACCTAAACCAAATTCTGTTGTGGACTCACGGAAAACCCACTCTACGCCAACAGATACGGTTGGCTGGAAGATGGAAGCATTTGGAAAAAAGGTCCACATTGGCGCTTACATGGCATATCAGGAAGTTAACTCCTTATCTTGATCTTCTACCTCCAGACGAGCAGGCTCTTCCTAGAATATACCAACAAGGGGCTCTTCTTCTAGCAAGAGCACAAAAAGACATGGCCAAGCATACTGCAGATACCGCAGGTAGATTTTTTGCAATGGCTACGTCCATCCACAGGCATGCCTGGCTGAGGACCTCCTCACTTTCTGACATGGGTATGGTTCTTGCAGAGGAATTACCCTGGCGTGATGATTCTTTGTTTAATCCGGACACAGATACTAGTCTTAAAACAAAACAAGAAGTGCGACAGGCAGCCCATAAGTATGGCTTTTCCTCACAGTCGTCATCCCAGCCCAAGCCACGTTGGCAACCACCATCTGTGACGAGCCATCAATCATACACAGAACAGTGCTCCTTTCTGTGTTCATGCTCACCCAATACAAGCAGACATGAAAGGAAAGGAAAGTCTCGGCAGCCTGGTAAGGGGAAATTCCAGGCCAAACCTTGGTGGCACTTTTAAGCGCTGTATCCTCCTCTTCACGTGCATTGACCCTTCTGCATGCAGTGCCACGTTTTCTTGGTTCTTCCTTTTCCACTCCTCTTGTGCCTTTATTTATTTATTTATTTATTTCTGATATTTCTACCCTGCCCTTCTCCCTGAAGGGACTCAGGGCGGCTTTACCCCTGTGGTCTATTTTGGGGCGCACTTGGCACCATTTCTTCCCAAATGCAGTCCATTACTATGGATACTTGGGTATTCCATTGAGTTTAAGACCCTTCCAAATGTTGGCTATGTCCATACTAGTCCTGTAGCCCAGGTCTTATAGGATGAAGTCCGCACCCTGTTGCAGAAGGGAGCGATTGTACCTCTGCATTTTTCTCCCCCCCCCCCCCAGCATATTTTTCAAGATGTTCTGGAGCAATGACAACATGAAAATAGGTGTCCTTGAGGTCTATTGTGGTGAAACACATCCCTTGGGGACGAAGAGACAGAATTGTGAAGAGTGTTACCATACGAAACCGGTCTGAACGGATATACTCGTTTAGACCTCTGAGATCTAAAATGGGAAGCTGGCCACCATCTTTCTTAGAAACTATTCTCAATGCAGCCCATTGTGACTCTACGAAAGCCTCATATGCCACTAAGTGGAAGCACTTTACGACGTTTCTCGCACGGCACAATACAGATCCCATGTCTGCCTCTACCTAGCTGCTTTTAGCCTCACTTGCAGCTGATGGTTTGGCTTAAAGTGTTACCTAGCGGCCATATCTGGCTACCGGAAAAGGGACGGTCTCCTGTCATACTTTCAAGACCCACTAGTACAGCTGTTTCTACGGGGCTATAGAAACATCCGGTCTCAAGTCAGCCCCCCACCTCTGGCATGGCAACTCGATTTCATCCTGTCTGCTCTACAGCGACTGCCCTTTGAGCCATTAGCCATGGCTGAGTTGTCTTATCTCTCATGGAAGACCGCTTTTCTGATAACAATTATGTCGACCCGCAGAACCAGCAAAATATGTGCCCTTACAGCAGACAAGCCTTATTATATCAGGTTCCATGCCGATAAGATCATGTTACGTACCGACATTGCCTTTCTCCCAAAGGCGCCTACACTTTTTCATATCTCTCAGGATATTATTTTGCTTGCTTTTTTCCCTAACCCATCTACAAACCTGGCCTTTTCCCTACATAGGACAGTGCCTATCCGAAAGTCTCCAAGACCCTTTTTGCAGTACTGAGGTATCCCAGTCTCCTCCCAGCATATCTCAAACTGGGTGAAATCTACAATACCGACAGCTTATCATCTGGCAGTTACTATTAAAAGCCATTCTATATGGGCCATGGCTTCTTCGACTGCTTACCTCAGTGGCCTATCCCTCAAAAAGTTTGTAAGGCGGCAACATGGGCTACTCCCCCCACGTTTGCTACTCATTACAAGTTAAATATCCTCTCCAAACACCATGTGTGATTCGGAAGAGCGGTCCTTTTTTCAGCAGTGGCATGATGTCCACCAACAAAGGTATGTAGCTCATCGGTCTACCATATGTGTGATATCACAGATACCATGAAGGAGAAAGATTGGTTGCTTACCTGTAACTGTTTCTTTGGTAATCTGTGAAATCCGCACATCCCATCCTCCCCGTCAATTGTCATGCCTTGGTGACTCTGCCTCTGCATGGCGAACTAGGGCTATAACCCCACGCATCTCCTATAAACCCTCTGAGGAAGATGGGTGGGGCCATAGCCTTAAAGAGCTAAAGAGCTTGCTATAGGGTTCTGAGCTTCTACGGATGCACAAGAATTGCTACCATATGTGCGGATTTCACAGATGATCACTCGAAGAAACATAGTTACAGGTAAGCAACCAATCTTTCTTTGGCTTCTTTGGCAGACAATCAATAACTCTAATCGCTTCAATAGGAGCCCTGATTACTGACTCTGACCCCTTCCACACATCTGTATAAAATCCACATTGAACATGGTTATATGGCAACGTGGACTCGGATAATCCAATTCAAAGCAGATATTGTGGATTATCTGCCTTTATATTCTAGGTTATATGGTTGTGTAGAAGGCCCTCAGTTCTCATCAGATAAACCTTACTATCCACTTCCCTGCTGCCTTACATTTGCCACTGATAGCAGGATCCATTAAAATTCATATATACATGCCAATTGTCAATGTGTCCTTCTAATCAAAGTGGAAATATGGTTCTACAAAGCCTCTTTGATTCTTTTGGTTTGTTCATCTGTTTTCATGTATTTAAGAGTGGGGAATAAAAACTACCTAGTGTCACGTGTCGGTGATTTTAAAATAATCTTTCAATGTAATTTTCAAGACATTTTCTTTCTTACAGCTGTCTGAATAAGAAAATACTGTTGATCCATTGGAATAAGATGGACAACATCCACTGCTTATTTATTTAATGAAACGCACAGAGAACGTTATGTTTTAAGTGCAAATATCAGTGAAGTATATCTTACTGATTAAAATTATGAAATACATAAAAAATTATTCCATATTAAACTGCCATGTACCTTATGATATACAGTGGTATATTTAAAATATGATTGTTTAACAGATAATTTATAGGACAGAAATGTGCACACATAGTCACATCCAGCTCGCATTGAACAAAGAAAAATGTTTAATGTTCTGTATATCTCTTTTCAAAGACATCCCTTACTCCCATGTAAATCAATATGGGATTCCAGCTTTATCCTGTTTCTTTCAATCTAGCAGTCCATCTGTCCATCCCAACCTGAATCTTTTAAAAAATATCTGTGCTAAAATTAATGTGTTGGTTTATAAATCATTTTGTGTTTTCAGTCAGCAATAGTCATTAGCAAAGCTAGAACATTGGTTTTTTTTTTATAGAACATACCTTTTTTTTTGCTTGAATCAAAAATTTTAAAAGGCAAATGATCAGTGATTGAGATGGGAAAAATCATTTTGAGCAGTGGTTAGGAAACAAAGGAAGCAATCTGGAGGTTTTAAATAAAAACCAAAAATGTTATCAAATAGAGACATAATTTGCAGCATTTTAAAATAAATGCAAACTATAAAATGCTGAACTTAGGCTGCGGGGTTTCTATGGTGACTTACTATCCAGCAGTTTTGCGAAATGTGTAAACAGGTCCAAGAGTGATTTATAATTATTTGTTTTTTTGTTTGTTGTGTTAGGTACCTTGTGTTCAGTTTGCATCTAATACAATTCACTCTGCATGCTTTCGGTTATGTATATTTTTGTGCACATGATTGACAGTGATTGAGCATTTCTTAGGGAGTGCTTGGGATTTTTGTATGCGTGTACCATAAATGATGCATGTTGATAAGTCTTGAAAACAAACAATTTTATTTGCATCACTGTTTTGATAAACAGGGACTCTCTTATGCTAAAAAGAATAGAGAGGATGTATGCTCATTCTTCTCTGCCGGTCTGCTTCAAACAGGATCTGTAATCCTGCCTGTAAAATGTACAGTATTCATCAAATCAAATATTTCACACTTGTGGAGATATAGGCTAGATATGTAAGGATGCTACACTTCAATGGCTGTCTGGCATAAAAACAAGTATTGATGATAAAGCTACCAAACTTAGGTGCAATTTGATGTTTGTCCCCTACATTTTCATTACGCAGTACAGTGTTCTCTCCCTTATTGCTAGGGTTAGGTTCCAGGACCACCCGCAATAAGTGAAAATCCGCGAAGTAGGACGCTATATTTATTTTAATATTTATACATCATTTTAGTAGTTATACACTATTTTAAGTCTTTATCAACCAATCGTGTGTTGATAAATCGCCTCCTTCTCCTCCCGTTGCCGCTTGGGCTCCTTTTCTCTGCCTTCGGCTTCTCCATCCTCCCTTCCTTAGGCTGTAAATTGTAATTATTTATTCTTTATAATAGTCTTTTAGAGTTTATTGAAAAGCCGCAAAACAGCGAATCCGCGAAAAGTGAACCGTGAAGTAGTGAGGGAACACTGTATATGGCTTGTAATACAAAAAAAATTTTCCGGCTCTATATACTTCTTAAAATACTTCCCTCCCCAACTCCCCTAGTTTACTATGAGGGCTGAAAATGGAGCCAATGTTGTAGCTTCTGTTTTGGAGAAATTAATATATACCATATGTACTCGCAAATAAGCTGAGTTTTTCAGCCCTTTTTTAAGGCTGAAAAATGCCTCCTCAGCTTATACTCGGGTGAGGGTTCTGGTGGGAAGGCGTGGTGCTGAAAGAAGGGCTTCTTTCAGCCCCACGCCTTCTGTCCAGGACTTTCACCTCCCTGCTCAGCAACCTAGCTCTCCCTTCTTTCCTCCTCCCTCGCCTCGCCCCGTGTGTGCCTTTTCCTCCCTCTCCCTGCTGCTGCTGCTGCCTGGGATCCGAGGTCTGGAGGCTGATCCCGCCCTTGTCTGCTTTCTTTCCTTCCTTCCTGCCTGGGAGATCTGCTCCATTGCTTCCCAGTCTGGTCTGGCTTTCCCAGTCCTTGCTGGGAGATCTGCTCTGTTGCTTCCCCTCTCTGGTCTAGCTTCCTCTAGCTCTCTCTCTCTCTCTTTCTCTCTCCCTCCCTCCTTGATTCCTGGCTTCTGTCCTGGCTGGGAGATATGCTCAGTTGCTTCTCTCTCTGGTCTGGCTTTTCCTCTCTCTCTGTCAATCTATCCTCTTGATTCCTGGCTTGTCCTGGCTGGGAGATCAGCTCATTGCTTCCCCTTTCTGGTCTGACTTCTTCTCTCTCTCGCTCCCTCCTCCCTCCCTCCTTCTCTCCTTGATTCCTGGCTTCAGTCCTGGCTGGGAGATCTGCTCTGTTGCTTCCCCTCTCTGGTCTAGCTTCCTCTAACACTCTCTCTTTCTCCCTCCCTCCCTCCTAGATTCCTGGCTTCAGTCCTGGCTGGGAGATTCCTTGATTCCTGGCTTCAGTCCTGACTGGGAGATCTGCTTCCTTGTTTCCCTCTCTGGTTTGGCTCTCTCTCTCTCTCCTTCCTTCCTGCCTTCAGTTCTGGCTGGGAAATCTGCTCCCTTGCTTCCCTCTCTGGTCTGGCTTTCCTTCTCAATCTCTCCCTCCTTGATTCCTGGTTTCAGTCCTGGCTGGGAGATCTGCTCAGTTGCTTCCCTCTCTGGTCTGGCTTCCCCCCTCTCTCTCCTTCCTTCCTACCTTATTTTACTCTATTTATTATTATTATTATTATTATTATTATTATTATTATTATTATTATTATTATTACATTTATTATTTTATTTTATCATTATCATTATTACATTTATTATTTTACTCTATCATTATTATTACATTTATTTTACTCTATTATTATTATTATTATTATTATTATTACATTTATCATTTTACTTAGTACCAAGACGGCTTTGGTCGCCTTGGTGGATGACCTCCGCAGACAGCTGGACAGGGGGAGTGTGACCCTGCTGGTTCTCTTGGACATCTCAGCGGCTTTCAATACCATCGACCATGGTATCCTTCTGGGACGGCTCTCTGGGATGGGCCTTGGGGGTACTGCTCTGCAGTGGCTTCAGTCCTTCCTGGAGGGTCGTTCTCAGATGGTGAAGCTGGGGGACTCCTGCTCGGACCCCTGGCCATTGACCTGTGGGGTCCCGCAAGGTTCTATTTTGTCCCCCATGCTTTTTAACATCTACATGAAACGGCTGGGAGAGGTCATCCGGAGTTTTGGAGTTCGGTGCCATCTCTACGCGGATGACACCCAACTCTACTACTCTTTTTCACCAAAATCCAAGGAAGGCCCTCGGATACTGGACCAGTGTCTGGCTGCTGTATTGGCCTGGATGAGGGTGAACAAGCTGAGACTTAATCCTGACAAGACAGAGGTCCTCCAGGTCTGTCGTACGGGTATTGGATGGCAACCTGTGCTTGACGGGGTTACACTCCCCCTGAAGGCGCAGGTCTGCAGCTTGGGGGTCCTCCTGGATTTGGGGCTGACTCTGGAGGCCCAGGTGTCGGCCGTGGCTGGGAAGGCCTTTGCACAATTAAAACTTGTGCGCCAGCTGCGACCATACCTCAAGAAGTCAGCTTTGACCATGGTGGTCCATGCCTTAGTTACCTCTAGACTGGATTTTGCAATGCGCTCTACGTGGGGCTGCCTTTTAAGACGGCCCAGAAATTACAATTAGTACAACGCTCGGCAGCCAGGTTTCTAACTGGAGCAAATTACAGGGCGCATTCAACACCTCTGTTTAAGGAGCTCCATTGGCTGCCGTTTATTTTCCGAGCCCAATTCAGGGTGCAGGCTATTACCTACAAAGCCCTAAACGGTTTGGGACCCACCTACCTTAGGGACCGCATTTCCCCCATGAACCCGCATGATCTCTTCGCTCGTCAGGGGAGGCCCTCCTCTCGCTTCCACCACCCTCACAGTCGCGGTTGGTGGGGACGAGGGAGAGGGCCTTCTCCGTTGTGGCCCCCCGACTTTGGAACTCGCTCCCCAAGGATATCAGGTAGGCCCCCACCCTCCTCTCCTTCCGGAAGAGCGTGAAAACCTGGCTCTTCCAAAAGGCCTTTGATGATTAATCGTTGTAGGTTCGATGTATCTGCCTACTTAACAATAGACTCACTGGTTATGCCTTCTCAGTATTATATTAGCACTTTATTGACTATGTTAGCTGTGAAACTACCTCTCCCCGACTCTGAAATATTCTGCACTTTGGCCCATATCCGTGTATTCATCTCCTGTTTTTTAACATTTTATTTTGTATCTTGACCTTTTATGATGCTGATGTGTTATTATTGAGTAATTTGTTTTATTGTCTTGCTGTTGTTATTATACTGTTGTGTTTGGGCATGGCCCCATGTAAGCCGCCCCGAGTCCCTTTGGGGAGATGGGGCGGGGTATAAGAATAAAGTTATTATTATTATTATTATTATTATTATTATTATTATTATTATTATTATACTCTTAGTATTAGATTTAATATTTTACTCTATTGTTATTCTTACATTTATTATTTTACTCTATTATTATTGGAAGGATGCGTAAGCACATTTACATTGAAGAAGGTTAGAATAATAATTTAATCAGAGCTGGACAGTCGTATATTAAATTACAGTTTTATGTAAATATTAAATAAAACACTTAACCTACTGATGCCTCCATTAATGTAATTTTATTGGTATCTATTTTTATTTTTATTTTTGAAATTTACCAGTAGCTGCTGCATTTCCCTCCCTTGGCTTATACTCAAGTCAATAAGTTTTCCCCATTTTTCTGAGGTAAAATTAGGTGCCTCGTCTTATATTCAGGTCGGCTTATACTTGAGTATATACAGTAATTGTCTAAATATATTTCCCCTCCCCATAGGTATGCTGAGGAATCTATATCTGTAACTTAGATTGGTAAATTTACAGTGGGAGATGAAACCCCTAACGTATAAAACGGTGTTTTCGGATGCCTGCAACCACTGCTTATAAAACAAGACAATGCAAGTAATTAACCAAACTTGATATAATAGAAGAAGTAACCCCTGCTAGATGTTATTTCCAAATGAGCAAATTTTAGTAGAAGAGTCTTCTCAGACTAAAAGCCTTAGTTAGATATGCTTAGATTTCCTCTTTGTTGAAGGAAGGCTGGCTTATGACTCAAGCAGTTTCAACCACCACTCCTCAAAGGTATGATTGCATGCACATAGAACTGATATTAAGGCACTAGCTGTGCCCGGCTACGCATTGCTGTGGCTTATGGAAATCATTTGTTGACCAGGTGGAATAGCAGTGAATAGCCTTGTGGCCTCAAAGCCTGGCTGTTTTCTTCTTATGCGAATCCTTGTTTGTTGAGCTGGAATACAATGGAATAGGCTTTCTGCTTGGAGGGCTGGGTACTTGTGTTCTAGGGGAATGGTTTTTTGGCCAATTTGAATTGCATTGAATAGCCTCGCTGCTTCAAAGCCTGGCTGCTTTCTATATAGGGGCATCCTTCCTTGGGCAGGTTGAATGGGACAGAGTAACCTCATGGCTTCCAAACCTGAGGGTTTTCTATCTAGGGGAAATCTTGGTTGGCCAGATTGAACAGCACTGAATAGCCTTCCTGCTTGCGAGCCTGGCTGCATTCCACATAGGGGCATCCTTCGTTGGCCAGGTTGAATGGGTCGGAGTAGCCTTGTGGCTTCAAAACCTAAGAGTTTTCTATCTAGGGGAAATCTTGGTTGGCCAGGTTGAATTGCACTGAATAGCCTCGCTGCTTCAAAGCCTGGCCGCTTTCTACATAGGGCCATCCTTCATTGGCCAGGTTGAATAGCAATTAATAGTCTCAGTGCGGTAAGTATGAATGCTGCAATTAGCCACCTTGCTTAACATTTAATGGCCTTGCAACTTCAACGCCTGTCTGCTTCCTGCCCAGGGGAATCCTTTGATGGAAGGTGTTAGCTGGCCCTGGTTGTTTCCTTTCAGGAATTTCCATTTTCAGAGTGTTGCTCTTTATTTACTGTCCTGATTTTAGAGATTATATTGTTCTGTATTATTATACCACAGTAATTATTATATATTATATTTATAGTCTTATATTATCTGCTTAGAACTGGATTATATGAGGCCCCTTCTACACAGCTGTATAAAATCCTCACTGAACTGGATTATATGGCAGTGTGGACTCAAGATAATCCAGTTCAAAGCAGATACTGTGGATTATCTGCCTTGGCATTCTGAGTTATATAGCTGTGTGGAAGGGCCTTGAGTCTACACTGCCATATAATCCAGTTCAAATCAGATAATCTGTATTTTATAGGCAGTGTGTAAAAAGCCTGAGTAAAGAAGCCCTGAGCTCTATTGTTGCTGAATGGGTTGCTAGGAGATGAAGTGGGCAGGGCATACCCTTTTAACTGGCATTTAGGGGAAAACGGCTTTTCCTTGTCCTCTATTTTGGACTTTATTTTTTTAGGTTTTTTTGTTTGAAAGACATATTTTGAATGACTATGTCTTTTGTGGCCAAATTTGGTGTGATTTGCTTAAGTGGTTTTGTTGTTTACTCCATAATAAAACACACATTACATTTATATCTATATAGATGGTATCTATTTTGCATGGGTTCAAGGATGCTAAGAGGATTTTCTATATTGGAATGGAAATACTCCAAACTCCATACTAGCTGTAGTGTCCACTGTCTGCGCATTTGCCTTTTTCATGGTTTCCCATCAAAGATGTTATTTCTTGGTTTAAAGTAGCCCTCCAGCTGTTTTATACTATTGCTTCCTCCAGCCCTAGCCAACATGTGCAATGGCCAAGAGTGATGGGAGTTAGAAGCAAAACCTCTGGTGGGAAGTCTCATGATAGCATTTTGGGGAAGTTTATAGTTATGGATTTAGATTAAAACAAGGACATTGACAAGATTCTATATAAATAATTGTGCCAAATGGATCATAGCTAGAAGTTGTGCTGTTTAATATATAATTTACTTTAATGCAAATCGGTTAACATACTTGACTATGTGTTTCAAAACCTAAATGCTAAATCTTTTGAATACTTTGCTTCTTGTTAAAATAAAGAGATGTCACTTCAAATACATTGAAACTTGGTTAATCTGTACAAATCTGAGAAAATCTGTACATTCTGTAGACGTTTTCAAGCCACATGCTTGCCTCCTTATGACCAGAATGCAGGCAAGTCAATAGAAACATTTCTTAAAAGTTGAAATTTGCCAGATGTCATAGAATAGTTTGACACTTGTATTCCCTTGACATTAACCATGTGGGACTTTTTTTTTTGCGGAGTAAGTTTTTTCGTTTTGTTTTAATTGATCTTTCCAGCTTTTAAATTTGTTATTTCATTGAGTTGTGTTACTACCCTACAGCACATTTAGTTTCTGCTTTCTCTTTAGGTTGTGTTGAACAGAAGAAATTTACCAAAAAACAACATTGCGATGTAAATACGCATTTTTGCTTTCTTGATAATCCTTTTTGCTATGCTGCCTAGCTATCTTTCATCTAGTAAATGCCTGTGGTGTTTTTGAAATGTTAGGAATCCTGGTTTTTAAAAATAGTGCATTACATCTAGTCACACTTTTATTAATCAACAATGAAAGCCTTTTGGAGTATGAATGAATAGGTTCATAATACTTTGCTGTGTTTGTGTTCTGCACGTACATCACAGCTGATTCAGATTTTTGCTCAGTGAAGCGCTAAATTAACTGATCCTACTGTCTCACTTTAAAAAAAAAGATATACGGCAGTCATCTGTGGAAGTTTCAGGGATTCATTTTTAAGGGTGTAAAATGAGACATCTTCTGCCTTTCTTTGGGCTTGTTAAAACTGCACAATATCAATTGCTATTGAGAAAGGATGGCTCCAAGCCAACTTCCTGAAAGAGCTCTAGGGACAGGGTCCTGGCTTGTCATGACCCAAGCACTATTACTTGAATGTTGTTATTATTAGACTAGAATACCCTCAGGTAATCATTCTTCCTATACATAGTAGCATTCTGATTTGCCGTGGTTTTTCAGCTTACCTTCTTCTAGAGCATCATCATTGTCGTCAGTATCATCACCACCACTACTAGCATCGCCATCTTGTCTCTTTGATTTGCATTCCACAGTGAATGATAAAATGATATAATTCTCAGATATGTTGCGATTTTGACATACAAAGTGAATTGGGTTTGAGGAAATTAAAATAAATTGTGTCAGTAATGGGAAATAATAGCCAAGATGTGATAGAGTTGTTGACTAAGTCACAGATATGTTTTATTTGCATGATACTGATAAACAATGCTAAACTTAGTAGCAAAACTTGATGTTCACAGAGAAGAGTGTCCAGATAGGTTCTGTTCAATTTCAGACTCTCTGGGACCTCTAATAACATCCAAACTAAATTATCTTTCTGATACTTCCATCAATGTGTGTGGTCATGAGAATATGCCCGCTTGATGAGATCACCGGTCCATTTAACACCATGGGTGGTCAACTTGCTATGTGACTGTCACATGTGACATGGGAGCAGGGACTTTTTCCACCTTTGACAAGTACCAGAAGGTCAACAGGTCTTCTTTTGATGTACTTAGGCTATTACTCCTGTTTTTGTTATAAAACTACAAAAATTCACCTGAGTTAGGTAGAGGAACATGATATTGATTCACTTAGGGCACCAAAGGAACATGATGGCGGTGTAACACATCAAGAGAGGATATCCTCTCCATTGCACAAATAGGGAAGGCATAATCTATATAATGAGAGGTCTCTAATAGTTGTCCTAAGTGCCCTGAATAATGTTTGACTTCTCTGAGGCTCTTATTTTTGTTTATGAAATAACACATACCCTGCATCTAACATCAACCACCCTGTAGAATTATGATGATGATGATGGTGGATTTTTGACTTGATATTTTCGTATTCTGGGTTTTATGTTTTTATTGGATGTGTAAGGTTGTCTTGGAGGGATTTATTTCTATGACTGAATTATATGAGAAAAAACAAAAGAGTGAAAGCTGAGTCAAGTGACCACAGTATGGGGTGAAGATCACTCTTCATCCTGTCAGGTAGCCCCATCTATATATATAAAAGAGTGATGGCATCACAGCAATTCACAAAACAACAAAAGTACAGGCCCCCCAACCTCAAAATTTGACAACACAACCCATAATCCACGCCTCAAGGTTGATACAACAAAAAGAAAAGAAAAATAAAGTCCTAATTAAAGGGAGAGCAATATATTTTTTAATCTAATTGCTGCCAGTTTAGAGGGCTAATCTCTGCCCACTTGGTTGCCTAGCAACCAAGGGACAGCCAGGTTTCAGTTAGGGGACAGGCCCATTTAGGCCTCACTTAGACTTCTTCCACAGATTATCTAATTTGCACTGGATTATATGGCAGTGTAGACTCAAGGCCCTTCCACACAGCTATATAACCCATTTATAATCTTATATTATCTGCTTTGCACTGGATTATCTTGACTCCGCACTACCATATAATCCACTTCAGTGTGCATTTTATACAGCTGTGAAGAAGGGGCCTCAGATAATCCAGTTCTGAGCAGATAATATAAGATTAGAAATATACAGTAGAGTCTCACTTATCCAACGTAAACAGGCCGGCAGGATAAGTGAATATGTTGGATAATAAGAAGGGATTCAGGAAAAGCCAATTAAACATCAAATTAGGTAATCGTTATACAAATTAAGCACCAAAACATCATATTATACAACAAATTTGACAGAAAAAGTAGTTCCATGCGCAGTAATGCTATGTTGTAATTACAGTAGAGTCTCACTTATCCAACACTCGCTTATCCAACGTTCTGGATTATCCAACGCATTTTTGTAGTCAATGCTTTCAATATATCGTGATATTTTGGTGCTAAATTCATAAATACAGTAATTACTATATAGCATTACTGTGTACTGAACTACTTTTTCTGACAAATTTGTTGTCTAACATGATGTTTTGGTGCTTAATTTGTAAAATCATAACTTAATTTGATGTTTAATAGGGTTATCCTTAATTCCTCATTATCCAACATATTCGCTTATCCAACGTTCTGCCGGCCCGTTTATGTTGTATAAGTGAGACT
This sequence comes from Anolis carolinensis, assembly GCF_035594765.1. NCBI lineage: Eukaryota > Metazoa > Chordata > Lepidosauria > Squamata > Anolidae > Anolis > Anolis carolinensis. The sequence goes on along the minus strand of NC_085841.1, from coordinate 210,525,023 downwards.
CTACTGTACTGTATTTACAAATTTACCACTAAAATATCACAATGAATTTAAAACACTGACTACAAAAACATTGATTATGAAAAGGCAGACTGCGTTGGATAATCCAGAACATTGTATAAGCGAATGTTGGATAAGTGAGATTCTTCTTTAATATGAAATAATTACTGGGATAGAATAATGCAGAACAATATAATCTCTAAAACCAGGACAGTAAATAAACAGGGGAATTCCACACAGGAAACAATCAGGGCCAGCTAACACCTCCCAACAAAGTATTCCATCATCAAAGTCTGGCAAATCCTGTTTTCTCAGGGCCACAGACAGTAGAAGCACATAAAATATCGCAAACAACATCACTCTGAAAACAAGGGTATTCCAGACAGGAAACAATCAGGGCCAGCTAACACCTCCCAACAAAGTATTCCCATCATCAAAGTCTGGAAAATCCTCTGTTTTCTCAGGGCCACAGACAGTAGAAGCACATAAAATATCGCAAACAACACCACTCTGAAAACAAGGTAATTCCAGACAGGAAACAATCAGGGCCAGCTAACACCTCCCAACAAAAAATTCACTCAGGGAGGAAACAGCCAGGCTTTAAAGCTGCAAGGCCATTACATCCTAATCATTTTTCCTAATTGCAGCATTCATACTTGCCTCCAACAAACAAAAAAAACCAATCAGAAATATTGTATATTCACAACCTTTAGGAAATAATATCCCCTGATGGCGCAGCGTGTTAAAGCGCTGAACTGCTGAACTTCTGGACTGAAAGGCCACAGGTTTGAATTGGGGGAGCGGAGAGAGCCCCCACTGTTAACTCCAGCTTCTGCCAACCCAGAAGTTCGAAAACATGCAAATGTGAGTGCATCAATAGGTACTGCTCCGGCGGGAAGGTAACGCCGCTCCATGTAGTCATCCCACATGACCTTGGAGGAGTCTACGGACAATGCCGGCTCTTCGGCTTAGAAATGGAGATGAGTACCAACCTCCAGAGTAAGACACGACTGGACTTAATGTCTGGGGAAAACCTTTACCCTTGACCTTAACTACCACCAATTCCTCAATACTTTATTTCCCATACCACCATACTTCGCCACAGCAACGCGTGGCCGGGCACAGCTAGTCTATATATATAAAAATGTAATGTTCATTTTACTATGGAGTAAACAACAAAACCACTGAACCCAATCACACCAAATTTGGCCACAAAAGACATAGTCATCCAATATATGTCTTTCAATTAAAAAAAACCTAGAAAAAATAGTCCAAATTATAGAGGATGAGGAAGAGCTTTTCTCCCTTAACTGCCAGTTAGAAAAGTAGGCTCTGCTGCCTTTAGGCCCCGCCCCCTTCGTGTCCTAGCAACTCCCTCAGCCAAGATGGCGCCCAGGGCACAGGCAGTTAGGCCTCTTTGACACAGCCTATAAAATACAGATTATCTGATTTGAACTGGATTATATGGCAGTGTAGACTCAAGGCCCTTCCACACAGCTATATTATCCAGAATGCCAAGGCAGGATAATCCACAGTATCTCCTTTGAATTGGATTTTCTAGAGTACACACTGCCATATAATCCAGTTCAGTGTGGATTTTATACAGCTGTGTAGGAGTTCTAAGCAGATAAAATAAGATTATAAATATAATGTGTAATAATTACTGTGGTATAATAATATAGAACAATATAATCTCTAAAACCAGGACAGTAAATAAAGAGCAACATTCTGAAAGCAGGGAAATTGGGAATTCCAGAAGGGAAACAATCAGGGCCAGCTAACACCTCCCAACAAAGGATTCCCCCAGGCAGGAAGCAGACAGGCTTTGAATCTGCAAGGCCATTAAATGCTAATCAAGGTGGCTAATTGCAGCATTCATACCTGCCACACTGAGACTATTAATTGCTATTCAAACTGGCCAACCAAGGATTCCGTAAGGTAGAAAGCGGCCAGGCTTGCAAGCAGCAAGGCTATTCAGTGCTATTCAACCTGGCCAACCAAGCTTTCCTCTAGATAGAAAACCTCCAAGCTCTGAAGCCACGAGGCTACTCCGACCCATTCAACCTGGCCTAGCAAAGATGCCCTATGTAGAAAGCAGCCAAGCTTTTAAGCTGCAAGACTATTCAGTGCAATTCAAGCTGGCCAAACAATGATTCCCCTACAAAGGAAGTAGACAGGCTTCAAAGCAGCTTTTTGATTGAGGGTGCTACTCCAGCTCACCAAACAAGGATTCCAATAGTTATAACACAGCTAGGCATTGAAGCTGCAAGGCTATTCATTGCAATTCGACCAGACCAACAAAGGATTAACCTTGGTAGAAGTCGGCCAGGCTTTGAAGCAGTGATAATATTCTGTACTATAAAGCTGACCAACCAAATATTCCCCTAGGTAGCAAGCAGCCAGGCTTTGAAGCTGTGGAGCTATTCGTTGCAATTCTAGCAGCCCAAAAAACAATTCCTCTAGAACACAAGTACCCAGCCTTCCTAGCAGCAAGCCTATTCCATGCTTCCAGCTCACCAAACAAGGACTCCCATAAGAAGAAAACGGCCAAGCTTTGAAGCTGCAAGGCTATTCACTGCTATTCCACCTGGCCAACAAAGGATTCCCATAAGCCACAGCAACGCGTGGTCGGGCAAAGCTAATATACCGGTAGTATATTTTGTGCCATAGAGCTCAAACGAAGACACTGAAGACCATGTTCGGTTTTGTCTCAACTGTTCCACCTTTATTGTATACAAATTCCCTATCGTGGTTCTGCTTCTGTGTTTGACATTAGTGTGTGCTTTTTGATCTGCATGTGTCATTGTCTGTGTGTATTTCCATAACATAAATTGTGGTGTCATGCTAAGAAACAGAATCATGTATTTAGTAAGCACACACTTTACTGAATGAGACAACTTACTGTTTCCCCTTCTCTAAGTGAGGTGAGAAATTGAGGCTGTAGTCCTAAGTATACTTAAACTTACAGTTTAAGAGAAACTTACAGTTTCCCCAATCAATATGGAATTGAACTGCCAAAGATACTGACTCAACACTCTGTGCACTGACTGATAGCAAACCAGGATTTCAGTGCAGGTCTGAGTGCAAGCCACTATCTATTTTGGCTAATAAATGTTCAATATTTGTTCACCCTCCTCTGTTCTTATGATATGACAAATGTAAGGTAAAGGTTTTCCCTTGACGTTAAGTCCAGTCATGTCTGACTCTGGGGTGTGGTGCTCATCTCCATTTCTAAGCCGAAGAGCCGGCGTTTTCCGTAGACACCTCCAAGGTCATGTGGCCGCCATGACTGCATGGAGCGCTGTTACCTTCCCGCCGGAGCGGTACCTATTGATCTACTCACATTGGCATTTTTTCGAACTGCTAGGTTGGCAGGAGCTGGAGCTAACAGCGGCTGCTCACGCCGCTCCCGGGTCTTGAACCTGGGACAAATGTAGTCGCATATAAAATCTGTGACAGATGAACATTTACTGTAATTTTTCATTTGTTGTGTGTCACCCAGAGATGTTGGTTTACCAAAGCTCTCCCCAAATTAGTGAAAAGTGGGAACATTGAGGAGAAGCAGCAACATTCATCAATTGCCTTGCATTTTTCCTCTGGGCAGTTGAAAACTCAGCCAGACAAGTTACTGTCACAGAGGCAGTAGTGAATGGCAATGACGTGGTGGCCCCACTCAGAGAAGGGGACTCCACTGGGAGTATATTGTCCATCATTACTACCAATTCCCCAAACATAGAACTGGCAATGCAGATATCAAAACCCTGCAGCTTAAGGAATCTCCTTGTATACATGCAGGTTTGGCTTGGAGGTTTGCTGGGTGTGGGCCATTTCCTTTGGAGGTTTAGATTCACAAAAGAAGCAAACGGAAAGAGGAGGCAGTTCTTACCTGCTGGCTCAAGCCTTCAGGACTGTTTAGGTAGGGGTTTCAGAGATTAGTATTTGTGAAGTGTTGTGATGGGGACAGAGTGAGAAGGGAAGGAACACATGAGAATTGTTTTCCTTGAGGCTAGACTTTCTTCTGAGGGTCCTGTCACTTGGCCATGATTTTTGGGCATGGAGGAGAAAGGAGGAAACCATCTGGCTTGTTTCCTGTAAGTTAAATTGGAAGACCTTGTCTGTGCAAATAGATTTCAAAATAGAGCCTGGCCTTTGACTATATTTGTAATTGCTTGGATCCCACAGTGTTTTATTTGGCTGCCAGAATGGTTAACCCCTGGAAGTAAAAGGCTCAGGCTGACATAACCAACATACGGGTGCTGAGATATGAGCACATAAAATCCCTTGTTGTTTCAAAAAGCCTCCTTATCTTAAGGTCCTCTTCTCACAACATTTGTACTGGTTTTTTTTTTAATGATGCTTAAAGATATACCGTAGTTGTTTCTAGGAAATATGACTAGTGGCTAAGAAGAAGGAAAAGTTGTGTGGTTGCTTTGATGTAACCAACATCTGTCAATAGAGTGAATTTGCTTTTGTTTAATTTCAAGAGCCCTTGTCTTCCTTTTTTGCCCAATCAGTTTAAGCTTCTGCCCAAGGCACTTTTTGTGTTGTTCTTTTCTTCTGCTAATACACAGGTTATTGAGTGTGAAATGTGAGCCCCTCTTCTCTTGTACAGGTTACACAGACTTGCCAAAAAACTTTAATCATGTAATGGTGAAGCTTTCAAAGACACGTGCATTTTCTTTCTTCCCATGCCCCTCCTTGCCAACATCTGCATATCACAGCATATCACAGCATGTTTGGGGTTTTCCCTTTATTAAACTCTGTACTGTATATTAATCTTCTGTTTGCAGTATTTGCTGTCTCTCTCTGGACCACTGAAATATCTTTGAAAAAACTGAAATTAAAAGAAATCACACTTCAACACTCTTATTTGACTTGATATAGTTCATAGTTTGCTTTACCCCCTCCTCCATTTTGGCTAGATATTTAAAAACTTCAAACTTGTTCCAAAAGAGAGAGAAACATTTCAATAGTTAACATTTCTTTATGTATTTAAACATTTGCCTATAAATTGATGTGTGTATGCATCCTTTCAAGTTGCCTGTCAATTCATAGAGGAACAAAATCTTAGAGGTTAGAAATATTGTAATAAGCCGAAGAACATTGTTGCCTATTCTTTTCTATCCAGTCCTAAATGTGTTAAACATATAAAACTATTAAAATAGGAGTTCAAAAACTAGCAATTGTTTTTAATTACTAAACGATTTTGAAATCAGAACAAATACAGTTGGACAATATTTGCTATAACTTGGCCCAGCAATCTTGGAAATAGCTAATTATTTTATGCTTGATTAAGCAAAATACCATTCAGCCAGCAATCAGTTGCTTATATATGATAGCTTAATGGGCCTTTGTACTAGATATTAATTCAATCTTTTATTATAAACAGTTTGGTATTTTGTACATAATTGGTATTTGGAACGTATTAAAAATGCAATTAGTATTTCACAAATACCCCCTCCTCTCTCTCTTTCTCTCTCTCTATAGATATATAAAATATATATTATTTCATTAGTTGTTGCCTTTATTTACACTGTGAATTCTGCTGTGGCAAATTTTCAGTGGCTTCATTTAAAGGTTAACTAAACACGATTTAATAGCTTGATGAAACATGAGAGCACTTGCACTAATGTGTGTTGAAAATAATGTGGACTTCTGTTATGGATGGACTATGTTGCAGCTCTCTGGAACGTAGTGCAATTATTCTTGCTTCTGTTAAATAAGAAACACTTTAAAAGGAATCACTGCCAACCTTTCTCTTGGGGCGGAGGAGGTGTGTGGATCTTGTTGACCGGAAGAAAAGTCACATTTGAATTACTAAAATCAGCTTAATTAAGGGTCATTATGGATGTACACATAAAAATCCTTACTACTCATTGAGTGAAATGGGAGCATTTCATTATATAATGTAGCATGTGTGAGCAGATAACAATTAAAATAGACCTGCAATAAGGAGGCTAATAAATGTGGGGCATGCTGCCTGCTAGAAAATTAAAATAGAGTTCCCGCCCCGTCATCATTAGTCCAGTCTCCATTCAGCCCTATGTTGAAAGAAAATCAAGGACTGTTTCCAGCAAAGATAGGAAAGAACTCTTAACTGAATACTAGTTAATATGGTGAAATGATCTACAGTAGAGTCTCACTTATCCAACACTTGCTTATCCAACGTTCTGGATTATCCAACGCATTTTTGTAGTCAATGTTTTCAATACATCGTGATATTTTGGTGCTAAATTCGTAAATACAGTAATTACTACATAGCATTACTGCACATTGAACTACTTTTTCTGTCAAATTTGTTGTATAACATGATGTTTTGGTGCTTAATTTGTAAAATCATAACCTAATTTGATGTTTAATAGGCGTTTCCTTAATCCCTCATTATCCAACATATTCACTCATCCAACGTTCTGCCGGCGAGTTTATGTTGGATAAGTGAGACTCTACTGTATTGATAAGACCCAGCTCTTATAAAAACCATGTACACATTACATTTGAATTCATTATGTTTGAAAATTATTCTCTTCAAGCAGCAAAGGAGCTACGTGAGGGTGAGTCTTTTTGTTTGCTGGCTTTTAATTTTGCTAATTCTTGTTACAGAGTATTATAAAGGTCTGATCCTGTCGTTGAAATTTCCACTATGGATCTAATATCTCTTAGAAAAAGTCGTCAACATTAGGAAAAATGTCTATCTTAGACAATACTAGATTTCCTCCACCCTGCTAAGCTTATCCTACGGCAGTATTCTGAACTATAACTGTACCCAGTAGCAGCGAGTCAGTTTCGTTGAGAAATTAGTAAGGAAGTATATATCATACCTTGTTCAATTTCGAAACCGGTATTTCATCGCGCTTAAAAGGTATATTTAGGACACTAAATGGTTTATAGCGTGGGGAACTGTCAGAAGTAGAATAAACAGAAGTAAACAGAATTTGACACCAACTTAGATGTGTGTAAAAGTGTGGGGGGTATGGCTTGTGTGAACTGACTCCAGGAACGCAGCCAGTAGTTCCTTGTCTCTAGTGATTGATGATGTTAGTGTATTAAATTGGCTGTGAATGTTAGGTTAGAAACAGAAGGCCGATTTGGAGATTTTTGTTTTAAATAAACATTAAAAATATATGTTAAGAAAACACGATAATGCAGATTAAGCTTTCAGTTATACTGAAAATTCAGTCTTGATTTCCCTTGCACATTTTTTTAGTCATGTTTTCTTTGGCCATATTTTATGTTTGCATGGGGAAATTAGTTACGGTGTTATTTCACATACGTTTATGTTAGAATGGGCTGCCATGTCCAATCATGGTCTCTAGCCCTTGTAGCGTAAGTTTTTGTTTTGTGCTATGCAGCAGTTGCTGTAGCATCCTAGAAGAAACAAATGAACTCGGTTTGCAAACCATCTCCGCTTTCCATTCAAAGAAAGGGAGGAGAGTAAACCCTTGCTACAACTTCCAACAGTCGCAAGAGGGAGCTGAGGGCTTGACAGGATGGAGCATTAGCAGAGATTTGAAAAGTTCATTTTGTGGACTAACGTTCCCAGAATCCCCCTAGTCTTCCTCATGTAGCATTCTTTTTTGTGCTTAGAATAGTAATAGTGATACATTACTGCTTTACAACAGGGAAATTATGTGAGCTTTTCTATGTTTCTAAGCTCCCTGTGCCATCCTTGAAGTCATCTGCACAGTCCTGCATTTTGTCCTTACTCCGCAGGAGAGCATGGGGTAGGTTCTTACATTTTGGTATAGATGGAACCATTAGATTGTTATCTGTAGTATCCCATTATTTTATTGCCCAGTTTTAGGAGTAAGGGCTTATGACGGAAGGCAAAGCTGTGGAAAATGTAAGATATTTCTGAATTCTGTATTTGTGCTCACCACCAAAAGTCATTGCCTTTCATTTCAGCAGGGGTATTTAGTAATTGGACTCACATAAACTCTTTGGCCATACTTTCCTATCAGCTGAGCCAGCAGTATGACTTGACAACAGCAAGATCAGAAGTGGGGGAGGTGTAACCCTTTGGACAACAACTACCAGAATCTTTGGCCAACTGCAAAAAAGCATAATTGCTTCTGTAATTAATGAATCAGTGCGGCCCAATTCACAACAGTCTCACGAGTGTTAACACAAAAATCCAAATCCATGGTGCTCAGCAGTGTAGCTTTTATAGAACCATGGCCTTGGATTCAATGGACTTGCATAAGTTCTTACTTGAGGGATCTTTTGTTTTAAAGGATTAGCAGGGTGCAAGTCTAAGACTGCAACTCTCATCGTTCTATCCAGATATACTGGATGGTACTAATAGGAGCACCTATTAAAGTGCTGAGCTACTGAACATGCGGACCAAAAGGTTGCAGGTTTGAATCCAGGGAGCGGAGTGAGTGCCCACTGTTAGCTCCAGCTTCTGCCAACCTAGCAATTCGAAAACATGCACACGTGAGTAGGTCAATAGGTACTGCTCCAGTGGGAAGGTAACGGCGCTCCATGCAGTCATGCCAGCCACTTGACTTTGGAGGTGTCTACGGAAAACGCCGGCTTAGAAATGAAGATGAGCTCCAAACTCCAGAGTCGGACACAACTGCACTTAATGTCAGGGGAAAACCTTAACTTTTACCTACTAATAGGAACTGCAACATTTGGAGGGCTACAAAATTTGAAAGATGGCAAGTTGCTCATCGCCATTAGATATTAACACCTACAGGAATCCCATCACTTTATCAAATGACCATGGGGACCTTTTCCATCCAAGTACTGTAGTTCCCACCCAAAACATTTTGGTGATGTTGGAGGCTGTTGGTCTGTACTCCATTTCCAAATGTTAGTCAGCACAGTTCTTGTATGAACTGTATTCTGTTTGCTAAGGTAACAAGGTAGATGCGTTCCTAGGCTTTCCATCTTTAACAGAAACTTCGGTACCAAACATATGCCTCCTCTACACTGACATTATAATGCGGCTTCGAGGCAACATGAAACTACAGTGACTACAGAATGCATAGCGTCAATGTGTGCTGCAGCACAAATTTAAAGGAAAATCCAAGTTCAATCAGATAATCCACTGTAACAGATGCCAGTGTATCTCAAATCCAGGGTAAAATCAACTCCACAAAATGCGAAGCACATTGTAGACATCCACCCTTCTGAAGCACATTATCAAACAGAAGGGGGACTGCTGAAAAGCGGTTCAAGGGCATGGCTAGTCAGCCCCCTGGGGGGGGGGGGTAATTGAGTACCTGTGCTCCCATTAGTTTCTTTCTCTTTCATCCTGTATGCCTCTGGAGCACTGGTGCACATCTCTCCTTGAAACTGGGAAAAAATCCCCATACAGTGGTTTGAGGCTAGGTTCCATAGTTAATGTCATCACCCATCTGGCCTCAAACCAATTCCAGACCTGTCAGTCTAATCATCTGTGCAGCAAAAACAGTTCCTTCCAGTTCCAAGCTGCATTATAGTTTCAGTGTAGATGTGCCCCTAGAAATAGCAAGGAAAGAATAGAGATAGGTTCCTATACCACAAAAAAAGTTTGCCAGTTTCAGCAAACTTTTTATTTAGAACTAACATCATACACATGTGAAATGAAACAACCAGGTCAGCTAAGCCTTGCATAAGTACGCAAAAACATTTTAAATCTTTTAGATATCCCTTGAAAGCTTCTTCCAAACCAAATTTGTTTATCATCAACCTCCACTTTTCTTATAATTTCAGTTTTGGTGGCAACATTTATACATCTGGTTTTTTTTTTTTCCAATATGCAGTGTTAACTTGCGAGGCAGGCTAATCTGCTTTCCCTGTTTTGCTCTTCACTCATGCTCAGTGAAGTGATTTTGGAGGCAGATGTTGTTCATAAGCACACAGCTGTAGTAAGATTTATTTCCAGGTCAAACCTTATTGCAGTGTTTATTGCAGACACACTGCTGCAACTCAGCTTTCCTTCACCATTTTCCCAATGCCAGGGTAGAAGGGAAAAGCCTTCCAATGAGACAGAAGATAAGAAAAGGTGGAGCTAGCCTTGGCTCCTGTAAAAATACTTAGGAAAAAGTTTCTTTGTCTGAGGCTTTATTAACTGGTGTATGTTGATGTATTTTATTTCATACATGTTAACATTCCTTATCTTAAATTCTGAAATTCAAAATTGTCGACATGGATGAGGCCTTTGTTTTCTGATGGTTCAATGTACAGAAACTTTGTTTCATGCACATAATTATTTATAATATTGCATAAAATTTCTTTCAGGCTATGTATATAAAATGTATATGAAACATAAATGAATTTTGTGTATAGATGTGAGTCCCGTCTCCTAGATACCTAATTATGTACATGCATGCAAATAGAGGTATTCACAAATCAAAGAAAAAACATTTTAGATAGATTAAATTCTGCTGTTCTGATGCTTGTACACTATACTGGGTAGCTAAAATAGGTAAACGCACAGAATATAAAATATTATGTCAATCACATTAAAAAAGGTAAAGGTTTCCCTTGACATTAAGTCCAGTCATGTCTGACTCTGGGGGTTGGTGCTCATCTCCATTTCTAAGCCGAAGAGCCGGCATTATCCGTAGACACCTCCAAGGTCATGTGGCTGGTATGACTGCATGGAGCGCCGTTACCTTCCCGCCGGAGTGGTATCTATTGATCTATTCACATTGGCATGTTTTCGAACTGCTAGGTTGGCAGGAACTGGAGCTAACAGCAGCTGCTCACTCTGCTCCCGGGGTTTGAACCTGGGACCTTTTGGTCTCCAGCTCAGTGCTTTAACGCACGTCACCACCAGGGCTCCGTCAATCACATTAAACAGTGAATAAATCTCACAAAACAAATTCTGTTACAAATTTAATTAAGTAACTCTCTGCCAAAGGTGCCAGCATAGCCTTCCATCCCCTTCAATACCACCCTGTTCCTTCTTAGTTCCTGTACAGAGCTAAAGCAAAACAATTGTTGTGTTCAGCTTTAAGATCACTCATATACTAAGTTAAATTGGAAGGCTGAATAACATCCCTCCCTCTGCACTGTCCTACTCTTTAAAGGAAAACTAATATTGACTATTTCAATTGGCTAGCTGTTGGGGTGCACCAAGCATGTATTTCTCAATATATGGCTCTGGAAGCTCTATCTACAACCCAACACTAGGAACTTCACATTCAGCATCCTTTTCTGCATGTAGCCCCTGCTTCTCTGTACTCATAAGCTCACATTGGATTGTGATGGTCATTGAAGGATAAGTAAGACATTGAGAAATAATTTGAAGAGATGATGTAAAACAGGGATAGGGAAGTTTAATCTCACAGTTGGAGATAAGAAGGGATTTAAAGGGATTTACACTTTAAATCCCCTGCATGAAACTCAGCGGGGGCCTACTAGTAGGGAAGCCATTTTTCTTGCACTTTTTCATGAGGAGACATGCATAGAACTCTGTTGTGTTTGTTTATGCTTGGTTGGAAGATTCCTCAATTGGTAAAAAATTTGGTCCTGCTCATTTTGTTTTAGTGCAGCCTACTCCAGCTGTACTCTTTGCCTGTTGCTGACATGCAGCCTTCCCACTTGCTTTTACCTACCAATTGGTATTCAACTTATGGGACTAAAAATAGTTATCCATCCTTTGTTAGTGGTGTGATTAAGCTCCCTAGGTTATTGATCACCCTACTCACCCTTTCTTGGACATGTTCTAGTTTGTCATTGCTGTCTTTGAAATGAGATATTCAGAACTGGACAAAGCATTCTAGGAGTGATCTGTCCAAAGCAAATTAGAATGGCATCACGGCTTCATTTGATATGGGCACTATGTTCTTATTAATGCAGTCTAGAATTGCATTGGTTCTTTTAATCATTACCATACACTGTAGACTCGTGTTTAGTTTGTGGTCTTCTAAGACCCCAATATCACTTTCACATGTATTGTTTTCAAGTGAGGCATCAGCCATCCTGTATCCATGCACTTCATTTTTCTTGCCTAGTTGTTGAAAATAATTTTGTTGGTTTTATCCAATTAATTAGTATGTCAAGGTCATTTTAAAATATGATGCTTTCCTCTGGGGTGCTCATTACCCTCACCTAATTTGGTGTCATTTGCAAAGTTGATAAGGCTGGTGAGGAATTTGTTAGACCTCATGTTCTTGGCTGAATTTGATTTCTAACAAACATGTGGGTGGTTGAAGTCCATCATGACTATATCTCATTTAAAAAAATATTTTGTCATTTGTTTGGGCTTCACTAAAATCATCAGTCTGACTTGGAGGAACATGTAGTAAACCTTCAGAATGATGTCACTGTTGTTTGTATCTCCTGTAAGTTTTACCAAAATGCTGTCAACATTCCCATATTTCTAAGCTTTAAGTCATTGATCACACAGGTATGCACATCCTAGGTATAAAAATGTTACTCTTGCTTCTTCTCTTTGGAATAGGTTATAGAATTTCATTACTGTGTTGTAATCATGAGACTCATCCTATTAAGGTTCAAGAATGCCTGTTAAATCATATAAGACTTTCTCTGTTTTCAGGTTCATTTTGTTTATTTTCCATGCTCTCTTCATTGGCGTAGAGCAGATCTGCACAACATGTGGTCCATGGGCTTTCAGCCCACCAAAGGATTTTGGGCAGCATGCAAAAAATGTAGAGGATGTCAAAGAAAAACAAGGCTCAGCGCCATTCTTGGCTTCAGGTTTTCTTTATTCTTAAGTTTCTACAGCCAAAAGTCCACACCACATCAGCCCAACAACCTCCAAAAGTTTCCTTCCCAGGAAGTTTCCTTGTAAGTTGTTTCAATTTCCTTCACTCAAAGTTCTAGTAGGATCCAGAACAGGGGTTCTCAACCTGTGGGTCCCCAGATGTTTTGGAACTTCAACTCCCAGAAATCCTAACAGCTGGTAAACTGGCTGGAATTTCTGGGAGTCCTGGGGACCAATAGGTTGAGAACCATTCATCCAGAGTCTTCCTCCCCCTCCCTCCAGTTTATTATTCTCTCTTTCCTTCGACTACACGTTGCAGTATCAGGATTGCAGATCTCTGAGTCACAGATTTGAGATCATAGTTTGAAGAACAAACAAGGAGATTGGCAAATGAGGGATTGAGAGCTTTCATTGCAGAGGAGGCAGTGGTAGGGGCTGGGACAACAACTCTTACCGAAGCAGCGATCACAATAGGATGATTGCAGAACTGCCCGGGAAGGAAATTGAGAGCAGTCTCCTTCCTCCTGCGGAAGAGGAAACCAAGGGAAGGGCACACACTCAAGGTCTCTCCCCTCCCCGCCCCCAACAAAACAGTTTCCTCCACTCCTGTTCTGCCGGGCATGCCCAAGCCCCACTTATTTCCTGTTGCCATATTAGAATAAGAATATGTCCCTTCTCTTTTTGAGAACCATCCTTAGAACTTTGTGTCCAAAAGAGAGACTGCCTTCCTTCCCAAAGACTTGGCTGGCAGGGTCCAGTTGATCACCCGCATGTTCTTACTGGAAATATGGCTTTTGCTTAAAGTAGCATTGACTTTCTCTCTCCTTCCCTCCCCCACCTTCTCCCAGGTAGAGACCATTTGTTTTACCTTTTTAATAATATGGTTTATTGGCAGCCCGTTTTTTTTTAACCTATTTTAATATTGGGCTCTACCTATTGCCAGGTTGTGCAGGTCTGAAGTAGAGACATCATCTCCAGTTGTTGTCTTGGTTTTTTCCCCTGCCTACTTTGGGGTTCTTGTACTATTGGCCCAGGCTCTGCTGTATAATTCAGGCTTTGGTTTCCAATGCTGGATGTCTCCCTTCCTTCTGGAATATTGCTTGCCTCCCTCCCTCGTGTAATTCAGTTTATATCACTTCTGATCAGGTTTGCAAAACTCCAAGCAAATGTTTTTTTACCAAGCACTGTAAGATGAAGCTTCCCTTCATGCAAGTGCAGACTATAGTCCAAGAAACCAAACATTTTCTGTGGTTGGTTGTTCAATTGCAGTATTTTTCTAGACCTTTCCTGTCCACATTCTTCAGTAAGAAAGAGCTATAAAATAGTAACATGTGTCTCAAAGTCTTTAACTTCCCCACATAACTCATATTCCCTTGCAATATGTTGCAGGCTATATCTTAAAATATCATATGTCCCAACATGGATTAGAAGAAAGGGGTCGTCATTGGTGGAGCTGATGAATCTTGTCAGTCTCAGTGCTATAACATGATTATTCACATCTGAGAGACAGCACACATCTCAAGACATCTTATCAGGCCTGCACATCACTGCTTCTTTTCCTCTCAACAAGGTAGCACCTATTATTACCATACATCTCTTCTTCGCTTAGGAAGGAGAGCTTCCATCCATGCCTTACCTTTCAAGGACAGCCTGCTCCAAATCGTTCCGAAAAGCTTTGCCCTTCCTGACAAGCAGGCCCCAAGCTGCACCTTTTCTTCCATCACGCCAACCTGTTTCCACCTGTAACAGGTACAGCCAGTAACAAGAAGACAAACATGGCACAAATGTTGCATGTTACTATATCCTCTCTGTTCATCATCCTGTGCTGCCAATAGCACAGCTTTTCAAGACTCTCCCTTAAATCCCCCTCACAAGTGTCCAAAGAAAAATAGCAATTTTCCTCTTCCAATTTTTTGAGCTCAATAAACTGAAGCAGTTGCTATGTAGAGCTAGTAGTCTCTAGCTATCCCTAAACAAATAAATGACTCAGGAGAAGCCCTATCCCCTTAGACCAGTGGTTCTTAACCTGGGGTCCCCAGATGTTTTTGGCTTTCAACTCCCAGAAATCCTAACAGCTAGTAAATGGGATGGGATTTCTGGGAGTTGTAGGCCAAAAACATATGGGAACCCCAGGTTAAGAACCACTGACATAGACCCACACAAGTCTCAAAAACTGCACAGCCAAATGATCAGGCTTATTATTATTATTATTATTATTATAATAAAAATACATTCACCTTCTTCTGTCTCCTCAGAGACTTAACAATGACTTTCATTTTTAAAGTAAGTTAAACTTGTCCTGAAGATTTAAGTTTCTGGAATAGGGGGATATATTCATATCTCTTGATGATGATGATGATGATAATAATAATAATAATAATATAATTTTATTTTTATACTCCACCTCCATCTCCCTGGGGGGGGGGGGGGACTTGGGGCAGCTTACATGGGGCCAAAGCCCGGGCAAATACAATAACAAACATAAAACAACATCAAATAACAGAAACCACGCGCAAATAAAAATTATAAATTAACATAAAAGTAAAATAACAAACATTAGTAAAACACAGGTTAAAACACAGCGATAGAATCATAAAAATGAACTGGGCAAAAGTGCGCTAAGTGAGTTTTGTAAACAAGAGGTAGTTAAAAGTGCTATAAGATCATGGGAGAGCACCTTGAAGTGGGGGTGAACCCTGTGGCTATATCGGTGAGATTAACAATGAAAAGGTACAGAAATGACAGAACTTTGACAAAGAGTAGAAGTTAAGAATATCCTCTATTTGGCACATGGAAGTTTTGACAAAGCAATAATAATACTGTAGTGGGGTAAATTGTTTAAAGATAGAAATGGACAGATACTGAACATCCACAGTATATTTATGTGTGTGTGGTGGACTGTGATCCACTGTATACAGCTGATGGTTTTAAGGCTCATTAGGAGGCATTGGGGACGTCAATTCCCTGCCAAACTCACAGGTTGTTTGTGGGAAACTTAAATTAGGGAGGCACTAGAGCTCTCTCGTAGAGAATTCTAAGTACCTAATAAAACTACAAACCCCAAATTCGATAAGCTGCTGCCATGGCAGTTTTTTTTTAACAACAACAACTCTTTATTGATTAGTCAATTTTGACCATATCAAAACATGTGAAACATACAAAACGTATACACTTATCCATACATACAGTAAAACCATGTATAGATACAAAGCATCCCGGCCTACTAGCCTACCAACCCATTCCTAGGTAGTTGTGCAAATACAGAATAAAAAGATTAAAATTAATTATTCCCTTAAGGTAAGGTTTAAGTGGGGGCAAGGGTAAGTAAAACTAGTGGCTTGTCCATAGTGAATTTTAAATTTGGATTTTGTTATTGGCATTAATATCACAGCTCTCCGCTTCCATCTTCTCGCGGATGGCCAGCGCTTTTTGCGTAAAAAGGGTCAGTTTTAAAATAGAGTTTTTATCTGAACCCTGTAGAAGGATGTGCAATTTCTCCTTATTCTCTAAATGAGTATGGTTCTCCAGCAGAGGTTGTAAATAGAAAGATCGAATCCTGTTGTAATAGGGGCATTTTAAGAAAAAGGGTTCTGAGTCCTCCACTTTTGCATCTACCTCATGGCACCCACAGGTTCTCTTCGTATAGGGGATATTCTGACGTCTACCTAGCTTAGACTTAATGTCGAGTTGCTCGAATCTAGCCCGGGTAAAAAGTTTTCTAATATATAGTGGAAGTGTAAAAAAGAGGTAGGTTTCCATGCCCACATTGCATTTAAATTTAGCCAGGTATGGAGTAGCTTTAGCTTGCGCTATGATCATAAGATCATTTTGTGCAGCAATGTCAAGGGCTCTTTGGTAAACAATTGAGCACACTTTAGCCTCAAAATTTATTAGCTCGAGAGGGGCAAAACCTAACTTACTGACAGTGTGGCCGAGTCTGTTTAGCCATGATGACCATTCTTTGTGGTTTTCTTGCTCTAATAGGCATATGGCTGGGAGTCTATGTGGTTGCATTTGTCTTATTTTGTACCACCAATTGATCTATCTCTTCAGAATTACTGTAGAAATTGGGGGTACTCCCATCTCTGCTCTCACTGCAGCTGACAGGGATGATCTCTCCACACCTAAGCCAATTTTCAAGTGGTGAAATTGGAATCTTTCTACCAATGCCAGATCTTGATCCCCCCCCATATTTGAGCTCCATACAAAGCAATGGGGAACACCTTAGCCTTAAGAACCTTCAGAAAGGGACGCAAAGATCCCGGGTAATTGTGGTTACATAATTTATGAATTGCCTGTGTGGCATTATCAGCTTTTGCAATACTTAATTTTAGGTGTTGGGACCATGCCCCAGATGCCGCATAATGTAGACCTAAGTATTTAAATGTCCTCACTTGTTCCACTTTGTGCCCATCAAGGAGCCAGTTGTAAACCTTAGTTTTCTTGCCAAAGACCATTATTTTGGATTTTTCTTTATTTATGGTGGGGGCATTTTCAATACAGTATTGGCTAAGTTTTTGCAGAGACCTCCTTAACCCAACTGGGGTGGTGGGTAACAATACTATGTCATCTGCGTATATCAAAATATTTAACTCCCTATCCATAATCTTTGGTCCATGACATTCTTTCATATTCAAATGGCAGTTAAAGTGGAAGCATATGCTATAACTGTGTAGCAGCACATAAAAACAAAACAAAAAAGAGTGTGATTCTTTTTTTAAAAAAACAACAACAATAAGATAGCAAGATAGTATCAGGAGACTTGAGAAAGACATGCTGCATTGAAGCAGCTTTTGCTCTTGAAATACATTATAGTGCCAGTTGTTAATTATTTTTTATTGGTCACTTTGAGGGCTACATTTTATAAATGATCTTTTTGTCGTTTAGCTAATCAGTCAGTAATCTGAAAAACCGATAAAGTAGCACCCTATCACATTTTTGGCTCTTATTAGCACAAAATAATAAGAGAAACTATCTTTGTGAGTGTATTTACTTTTGACTTGTTTGGGGTAGAGGTCATGCTTTTTGCCTCAGAACATAGTAGCTGCTCGAATATTTGACAATGAAGTAAAGATCATATCTCCAATTACGTAAACAGGGTAGTGAAAATACAGGCAGCTTGTGCAGTGGAAAGAAGAAAATACAATGTGCTTCAGAAAATGAAGTGGGGGAACAAATGGTGCCAAAAAATGCCAAGACATAATATATCACTCCTTTCCCCCATTGTTTTTTTTTTCCTTTCCAGAGATTGGAAATGTTCCTTTCTTGAACTGCAGGTTCCATGACTATCTAGCACCCGTTACCAACATGTTTGTACTTCCCCAGCAGCCTCTCATATTTCCGTGTTTGAGGTCCTCTCGAATGCTTCCATTTCAGCCATTTGTCCTGCCAACCCTTACACCTTAGACGTGAAGTTCTTTGGGGTAAAGACTGAGGCAACAATGTGTTTCCATTCTCGTAATGCTTCCATGTTTCACCAATGCTTGTTATGCAGTGCGCTTTACTTTGAGCTACCCTTGTATGGAAACTCCTGTTGGTTCAAAATACAGCAGCCAGACTGGTTACAGGAACATCTAGGAGTGAGCATATTACACCTATTCTGAAGTCACTCCACTGGTTGCCAGTTAGTTTCCAGGCAAAGTACAAGCCCTACATGGTTTGGGTCCAGGTTACCTACAGGATCACCTTCTCCCATACAATACTCCCTGAACACGTAGGTCTTCTGGGGAGTGTCTGCTCCAACCAGCCAGAACCCGATTGGCAACCGCCACCCAGAAGACCTTTTCATCAGCCACCCCAAGACTCTGGAATGACCTGCCAGTAGAGCTATGACAGCTGAATCAGCTGTCAGAATTTAAGACACAAGTGAAGACCTATCTCTTCCAGCAGGCTTACCCATACAGTTTTAATGATGAATTTTAAACTTCTACTCTATGTCAAATTCTTGTTTTGTGTATTTTATAGAAATACATTTTTAAAATATGTATTCTACGGAGGGTTTTAAAATGATTATGTATTTTGATTATGTGTTTTGGCAATGTTGTAACCCTCCTTGAGCTGTGAGGAAAGGCGGGTGAGAAATAAAATTATTCTTATTGTTATTATTATTATGTCCTTTCTTAATATCAGAAGGAGAAATTAATTACAGACAGTCCCAGAGTTACTGGCATCTGACTTACATACGACTTCTAGTTAAGGGCGGGGGTGAGACAAAGGAAGTGAGAGAACTCTACCCCTAGAAATGGAAATTTACTCCTGAAAGAATTATCACAGGGAAAAGGTGTCTCCACTGAAGTTTATCACCAATCCTTGTTTTCATGACAACCCCAAATTTTCACAATCCAATTGTCACAGGGACAGAAAATGAGGTGAAATCTTTTGAACAGGGGCACAGACAGCAAAATAAATGTTACAGGGGCCTTAACTCTTCCCTATGCTATCTAAAACTTTTTTAAAAAATGTCTGGAGTTCCACTTTAAAAAATTTCTTTTCCAACTTACATACAAATTCAACTTAAGAACTATAATCTAAGGACTGCCTGTATAGGGGAAACATTAGTAAGGACATCCAGTGCCTATTGAGTAATGACACTTAGGAGCCCATCACAAGAAGCTACCTTGTACCTATAACTGGATATGACAAGTTTTGCTTCTTAGAGACTGCATTTTAGATTGGGTTGTTGTGAATTTTCCGGGCTGTATTGCCATGTTCCAAAAGCATTCTCTCCTGAGGTTTCACCCACATCTAGGGCAGGCATCCACAAAGGTTGTGAGGTCTGTTAGAAACTAGGCAAGTGGGCTTTATATATCTGGGGAATGTTCAGGGTGGTAGAAAAAACTCTTGTCTGCTTGAGGCAAGTGTGAATGTTGCAACTGGCCAACTTGATTAGCATTGAATGGCCTTGCAGCTTCAAAGCCTGGCTGCTTCCTGCCTGGGGGAATCCTTTGTTGGGAGGTGTTAGCTGGTCCTGATTGTTTCATGTCTGGAATTCCTTTGTTTCCTGAGTGTTGTTCTTTATTTACTGTCCTGGTTTTAGAGTTTTTTAATACTGGTAGCCATTCAATGCTAATTAAGGTGGCCAATCGCAACATTCACACTTTCCTCCCACTCTGGACATTCTTCAGACCCCACTTGCCTAGTTTCCAACAGATCTTACAACCTCTGAGGATGCCTGCCATATATGTGGGTGAAATCTCAGGAGAGAATGGTTCTGGAACATGGCTATGCAGCTCAGAAAGCTCACAGCAACCCAGTGATTCTGGCCATGAAAGCCTTCGACAACACATTTCAGATTGGTTGTTGTCCAGACATGGGCTGACATGAGTATCTTCCATGATTGTCTAGGTTGTATGTTATCTATGAGAGATGATGCCTATATATACTAGTCTCCCTCAGAGACCTGTGAATTATTTGCCAAAAATTACATTATCATGCGTCTGTTGGACTGCCTGACACCTCCATCCATTTCTCACATGCCCCCATATAAGATATTTTTACACACAAGAAGTCATCCTAAAATCTGTCAAAATAACATAAGAAGCAGGCCTCTTTTCCTTCATTACCAGAGTGTGCCCTCTGTATATTGCAGGCTTGCCTGTGGGGAGCTGGATTTAAGCTCTCATGGTCCATTCCTAGCCCATTAGTCCATATACAATACTTCTAGGATAATGGGGAGAAGAAAGTTGCTGGTAATATGTTGGGCCTCTGCCTTCCCTTGAGGTGCTATACAAATCTAAGCAATTTTCACTTACTTTCCACTTGTCAAAATCTGGGAAGGACATTATGAACTCTGCAGAAATTCTTGAAATGGCAGTTCCTATTCAACCAGGCCTTTTGTTCTGTACTTTTTGGGCTCCTGAAAAGAGTGGTCCCACTGTTCTAATTAAAATAAATGGGTGAAGCCGGGCTTCTGTGTTTCCTACATCCTGTGGAATACAGGGCAGCTTGGGAGGGAGGGAGCACAAAAGAAGCCAGATAATGTATAAAAGTACAGGAGGAAATGTCTCTACCATAGTTACAGAAAGTATATTTTGTAGGAGGAAAACAGCTATAGCCTTTTTCAGCTGTCCCTGAAAAAAACAAACAAAACTAAGTCACCTGCAGATTTTCAAAAACTGAAAATTTAAAAACTTTGGCAGTGAATACATGAACTGGACAGAAATACATAAGACAGACTCTAGAATGAGTAGGGAGATAATGCAATAGGTCATATCTTTTTAAATTATTTATCACCAAGAGCAGGGTGTTTTTATAAACTGAAAAACACAACTGTTTTTGTACTTGAGGTCTTCAATAGGCAAACTATTCAATGGGAATTCATTCGAATCCAAACCAAGCATCTTGAGCTAATGATGTAGTTTGATCTTAAGTATGTTTAGTGAGGACTTTAGTGAGAAAAAAGCAGGTCTTCACATGCTTAATGATGGTTGTATTTTATTATTTAAACAAGGTTTTTGTTATCCTGTTTTATAAAAACCCAATGTATTTTGGCCATTGTATTATTGATTGACCTTCTTCATGGGCTACACATTCAATCTAATAACAGCAGAAATTTCTGGAGTTGTTGAAACTCTCTCCATATACTGGAAGTTCCTTTTATTGGTGAATTGTAAATGGGGTCTAAAACTGAGATAGATTTCATGCAAATAGGTCTTAAAATGACTGAGGATTGAGCCTTTAAAGCAGGGGTCCCCAAACTTTTTAAATAGGGGGCCAGTTCATGATCCCCCAGACCATTGGAGGGCCAGATTATAAAAAAAACAAAACTATGAACAAATTCCTATGCACACTGCACATCTTATTTTGAAGTAAAACAACAAGGGAACAAATACAGCCTCAATGTTAATAATAATAATAAAGGTGAGGGGGAAAGGCATACTTATCACAGGGTTTTCTGTCCAGAAAGATTTGTTCAGTTGTGGTTTGCCTTCGCCTTACTCTTAGGCTGTGAGAGTATTCCAATTCTGCTATCCAGTTATAGTCCAGGCCTTAACTGGAATGTAAGGCGGGGGGGGGGGGGGGGGGGGGCAAGGAACTATGTTGTTGTTCTTTTACTTGTAAAACACCATGTACAGTAGCAATGCTTTATAAATAAAAGATTATTATTATAATAATGATGAAGAGGATGACTATGATGACTCCAAGCAAGCTCACAACTTGAAGGCACACTACTACCACAACAGAACAATTATTTGATTATAAGTTCCACGGAAGCTAATATTATAATATATTTTTCAGCTTTTAAAGCTGCTACAGGATATTGTTTTCCCCCCACTGGAAATACTTGCTGACTTTCCCAGGAGTAAAAATGCCCTTCAGAAGTCATTACCCTTGCTTCTTCCAAAAGCAACCAGCCCAGTGAACCTCCTGCTGGATTCTATAAATCTATAAACACGGCGGCAGCAGGAAAGGCGTGCACGGGGTGAGGGAGGAAAGGCGCATGCCGTTCCCTTGCCCCATGTGCGCCTTCTTCGGCGGTGGCGGCAGGAAAGAAGCGCGCGGGGCGAGGGAGGAAAGGAGCATGCCTTTCCCTCGCTCCGTGCGTGTTGCACCCCAAGGCAGCGTGAGCACTGGAAACCAAACAGAGACCAATAATCATATAATATCTTTAATAAAACAATTATAAATTCAGGAATGAATAAGTGGAAAGGATGAGTGGACAATAGTCCTTTGTAAAAAGGTATGAATTAGTCCAAAGTCCAATATTATTGTCCAAAGTCCAGAAACCGAAACACACTCAAAACTGTTGGAAAGTTCTTGAGCGGGGAAAACAACAAGGAAGCAAGACTGAAAAACAAGGTCCAAAGTTACTAGAAAGTCTTTGCTATCAAGGCAGGAACAAGACAAAACTAAAACCAATCTTGATTCAGGAACAAGGCAAGGAAGTAGATTTACTCCGATTCTAATTGGGAGTCGCGGCTCGGCTTGGCCGCCAGGAACAGGAAACTTGGCTTGGTAGAATCAGGAAGAGTCGGTGAACTGTTCTCAGGAAATTGCTACGTTGACACCGCAAAGTGTTCACAGTGTGGGGCACTTTTATGGAACTTAGATCTGATCACAGCGAAGGGAAGGCAAACTCCCCAGAGGTTCCCAAGGGAATCTTCTATCCATTATCCCCTTGAGATGCCAAACGTTGACTCCTTCGGAGCCCTTGTTTTTCTGATCTCTGGCGATGCAGAAACTCCCTTCTATTAAAGGATACATTCCCTGGGGAACTCGGAACATCTGGTTCAGCCACGGAAGTAATATTTTCAGTATCTCTCCCAATTAAGGAAGCATCCGAGCTATCAACAGTTGGGATCTGTAATTGGAAGGAGCTCTGCGGACTAGGCAAAAAGTCAGAATAAGCTTCATCCTGGTCAAAGTTCATTTCTGAATCAGGTTCAGAAGCCAAAGGTGGCTGGGGTATGACAGTGCGTGCCTTCCTCGGCGGCGGGAAAGGAGCATGCAGGGTGAAGGAGGAAAGGCGCATGCCTTTCCCTTGCCCCGTGCACATCTTCCTCAGCGGCAACGGCAAGAAAGGAGTGCGTGGAGCGAGAGAGGAAAGGCACATGCCTTTCCCTCGCCCCTTGTGCGCCTTCCTCAGTGGCAGCAGGAAAGGTGCCCGCGGGGGAGGAAGATGAGAAAGGCGCGCACCTTTCTCTCTTTCTCCTTCACGTCACACACACCTTCCTTGGCGGAGGAAGAGGGGGGCACTGCCGTAGGAGCCAGATAAATGGCTCCGATGGGTCGCATGTGGCCCATGGACCGCAGTTTGGGGACCCCTGCTTTAACGGTTTCCATTGTAGCCAATGAAAGGAGCGCGCGGGGCGAGAGAGGAAAGGCACATGCCTTCCCTTCGCCCCGTGCATGCCTTCGGCGGCGGCGGCAGGGGGAAAGGAGCGCATGGGGCGAAGGAGGAGAGAAATGTCTGTGCCTTTCCCTCTCCCTCACCCCGTGCACGTCGTCTTCGGCAGCGGCAGGAAAGTTGCCCACGGGGGAGGGAGATGAGAAAGGCATGCACCTTTCCCTCTTTCTCCTTCACGTCACATGCACCTTCCTTGGCGGAGGAAGAAGGGGGCACTGCTGTAGGGGCCGGATAAATGGCTCCGATGGGCCGCATGTGGCCGTGGGCCGTAGTTTGGGGACCCCTGCTTTAAAGTTTCCCATTGTAGCCAATGAGCCAAATTTTTGCTGAATGTAAACGGCAACACCTCTCCCAATTCAAGGAACTTCCTGGTAAACAGAATGAGGGTTTAGCCAAAAATGGACCCCGAAACAGCATGCCTTTTGGCTGAATTGCATACCTCTAATATCATCTTATTTGTCAAGAGGTATTTAGTTTCTTTTCATAGGTAAGAGGACATTTTAATTCCAGAAGAGTTTGGTTGCCAGCTTTTGTTAATCTTTGATAGCATAATAAAAAGCTGAATTCTTTGAGCCTCTTAGATATGGCATATCGAACTGTGACAAATGATAGTACCTTGGTTTCTTCTGATCCCGTATTGTGGGATTGTATAATATATGCTGGTGGTAATTCCTGATCCTCTGTTCTGTGATTGAGTTTGCTAAAACTGTTTGGATAATCATCTCTTGGGGTTATTAGAAAATCTCAATATAACTTCCAGCAGTACTATTCTGTAACTGCACACATGCTGCATCCAAAGATGCAGCAAAGCAGAACTTTCTACACTGGGGTGTAATTTTTACTTGTATTTTAAAGGTTATTGTATCTCAGTAACGTGGTAATGAAAGATTTCTTAAGTAGGCCCTTTAATATAGATCTACCCACTAATATGTATATATCTCAATCCACAGGTTGTGTGACTGGCCGTCTGCGACTCTTCTTTTCATCAGTTGATCATATCTACTTACACAAGCACTCAAGTGTCCATCAAAGAAGATATCTCTTTTTCTATAGACAAAGAAATGCTGCTTATAGCGTAGTCTGGCCAGCTATAGTTTCTCCAGCTCATCCAGTTCCTAAGGTACTGTAATTTCTATTATCTAATCTTTTTTCCAGTCAATATAAAGGTTGACTGCACAGTGATCAAGTGCATTCATCCCCGACTGCTGAGAGTTTGAATCATGGTTTTGTTACAGGACTGGGATTTGATATTGCAACCAGTGCACAAAGTTTTCTACTCCCTGTTATGCTAAAGAGAGCACCAAATCAATTTTTCAGACAGTTTAAATTTGATTCTTCTTCACCTGCCATGAACAAAATGTGATGTGGGGAGTAGTCTCTATTTTTTAAAAAATAAATAGAGTGGTATTGTGCAGTTGGTTATAAATCAAATCAATTGACCACATCTTGGGGGAAGGACATGTTTCTTTCACTGCATATTTTAACATGACATGCCTAAAAACATTTCTGGATGATGATGATGATGATAAAAAATGTATTTGTTGCCCACCTCTCCTCATGGCTTGAGACGGGGTACAACACAGTCCAAACACATATGCCAAACATAGTCCTGTGGAAGACAAGTTAAGGAACCATTTTCTTTTAAGGAAACAGCTTGATCATTTATTTACTTATTTATTTATTTACAGTATTTATATTCCGCCTTTCTCACCCCAAAAGGGACTCAGGGCGGATCACATTGCACACATATAAGGCAAACATTCAATGCCTTAACATAGGACAGAGACAGAGACAAACATAGGCTCCGAGCTGGCCTCGAACTCATGACCTCTTGGTCAGAGTGATTTGTTGCAGCTGGCAGCTGGCTGCTTACCAGCCTGCGTCACAGCAGGCTGATCTTCTGATAATCGTCTGAACCTCTCCTAATATCTGAGCAACCTTCTTGTTCTAGTTCAAATAAACTTCACAAATCTGTTTATACTTCACCACAGGTATTCAGTGTGTCTTTCTGTGCATCAGTATAAGAAGGGGGCCAGCCTGCATAACAGCCATCACCCTTTAAGTTGGAGTTTCCCTTCAGTTTTGAGTGTCTCTGTGAACTGACTCCAGTGGTCGGTGGACCAGTGGGACAGGGAAGAGTGAATGGTGTGGTTGTAGACCAATACGTTAGATTGGTGGCAGCAAAGTTATATCGTGATGTAACTGGCAGTCGTTGGTTGGGATCGACTGTTGTATTAAGCATGCTAAAGAGCAGCACTTTGGCAGCTACACTTTCTTCCTATTCACTTTCTTAGATTCATATACATTGTGTGCCAATAATATTTTACCTCCAAATGCCTTTAAGGCAATGGTTCCCAACCTTTGGCCAAGTATTTTGGACTTCAGCTCCCACACTTCCTAACAGCTGGTAAACTGGCTGGGATTTCTGGGAGTTGACATCCAAAACACCTGGAGGCCCAAAGGTTGAGAACCACTGCTTTAAGGGGTGAGGGTATTTTGCCATGTTTTTCCCCCAGGGCCACTTTAGGCCATAACCCCCCCCCCCCCCCCCCCGGATTTCTGGTAACACCCTGTTTTGAAAAAAAGGGTTCCACGGGCTACATGTGGCCCATGAACCACACATAACCCACTGCTGATGTGAAAAGGTGTTTAAAATTATTATTTGGGGTTTTTTTTTTGGGGGGGGGGGTAGATATAGAAGAAAAACCAGTTATGTGAGTCTCCACTTTAAATTTAAAGAGTTACAGGAGCCACCCATTGATATAGGAGCCCCCAGATGGCGTAGTGGACTAAGTGACTTGAAGATTGGGTTGCTGACCTGAAAGCTGCCAGGTTCGAATCTCACCTGGGGAGAGTGTGGATGAGCTCCAGCTCCATGCGGGGACATGAGAGAAGCCTCCCACAAGGATGGTAAAAACATCAAAACATCCGGGCGTCCCCTGGGCAACGTCCTTGCAGACGGCCAATTCTCTCACTCCAGAAGCAACTCGGGTTGCTACTGACACGAAAAAAAAACCAATTGATATCAAAATAAGTGCATGTTTGAGTTCCATTATATATGATGTCATAGTAAAATGGTATCCCTTATATAAAATAGCAAGGTTTGCTTTTTGGATTTTGGTTTGTTTGTTTTTGGAATATTTTCAAGATGTGGATTGTAAAATCTGTGGCTACAGAGGACCAACTTTGAAGTACATTCACAAGGAAGAAGCAACCCTTGTTTTCCATCCAGAGGAAAGACCAATTTTTTGCTGGTAAACACACTCATCCAAATTGCTTTATAGTTCAGGAAGAAATATGCTTTGCAATAAGGCATGAGTGCTGGGGACATGCTTTATCCAGAGTTGGCCAGACCATTTTGGGCTGAGAGTATGTGACACGAGGAGGGGAAAACGAGGGTAATAATATGCTGTACAGAAAATGTACCTCGAGTGAAACCTGTTCCTGGTCTGAAACTGCTAAACCTGTCCTCCACTGGAAATAAACTAAGGCCATTATGTTGCCACGTGTCCAGAGAGAGAAACATTCCCTACTTAGGCACTAGATGAGATAATAAACCTAAAGCACACTTTTTCCTGTTTAAGGGGCTTAAAAAACAAGGTTCACCTTAGGTATGATGGCACCTTAAATTCAGTGAAATACCATATACAAACATTTGTGTCCTGCCACAATGCCCTTTTTTGCTACTGGGTAATTACCATGGTTGTGTGCCTTCTAGTCATTTCTGACCTATGGTGACCCTATCGCGGGTTTTTCTGGGACTGAGAGTGTGTGACTTGGCCAAGGTCTTCCAGTGGGTTTTCATGGCCAAGCAGGGAGCCAAGCCCTGGCCTCTAAGGTCATGATCCAATGCTCAGCTGCTACACCACGCAGGCTTCTTTCACCAGCCTGAATTCAGGGATGATAGCTTTCTCAAACTGATGATGTAGCAGCCTTCAGATTGTGAGGGGAAGGATATACGGTCTCTAATAAAACCACAAGTCTTTCCCCATCCTCCTTTACTAGTAGCCAAAAGCCACGCTCCCTCTGTAGTTTGTCAAATCAGCCACGTAGGACCGCATCACATTAGACAAAAAAAAAAAAGTGGTTTGAACCGGATCTTACCATAGTGTTTAGTGGTAGGCCGTGTTTTAATAAAACAGAGAATTCTGTTTCCCCATCACATGTGTATGTCTTATTTGCAATCTCCTGCTTCATTTGCCATCACACGAAAAAAGCGGAGTCTCCGCCCATCTCGCTTTCTCTTTCCTTTAAAAAAAAGACTCACTGTATAAAGCCAGAAGTATAAAACTTCACAATTTTGAGAAACAAGATTTCGCAATGAAGAAAAAATGTGGTTTACAGAAAGCAGAAAACACAAAAATGATAAGAAAAATTGCATCGTCCGCTGCCTTTCCAGACGTTTCCCTACTAAAATGTCCCCCTGAAATGGCAGTTTCCCTAATGAAACTGCCATCTCTCTGTTGAACTGTGCACACATGTTACTTACCTTGCCAATTATTTCAAAATTACCTCAAAAATTACTTCAGAAATTATTTCAAAAAGGGAATTGCTTCAAAATGAGAGAGTATCATGTCAATGCATCGAATAATGAAGATTGAGTAATTTCAGAATGTCTTTTTTTTTAAAGGAAAACTTTCCTTTGAAGGGATAGTCCTCACGGAGTAATGGAGGCAAAGGAAGAAATTGAGGGAAAGTGTAAAGACCCACAACTATCACACATGAAAGTTCTCGTGTTTTGCTTCTTCCACACACATAGAGACAAATGGAGCTGATATACCTGACTCCAAAAACTCTGTGTTATTATGAAATATAACTACAGGGTCCAATTGACAACCCCCGGAAGTAGCTTTACATCGTGTGATCGCCACCGTGGAACTTCCTTTTTAAAATGGGTAGAAATGAGGAAATTTCTACATGTGATGAGGTCCATAATCTGTTTACCTGTGTTGTGCCATGCCTCAAGCCATGAGGGGAGGCAGATACCAAAATGTATTATTATTATTATTATTATTATTATTATTATTATTATTATTATCATTATCATTATCTCATCATTATTATTTGTTAAAGTGAGGGTCTTCATCAAAGGTGGGGGAACTGAAGCCTTCTGGCATTTGTGTAACTGGAACACTCTACATAGAAAGCATGAGGCCTAGAGAGGTGGCACCTTCCTGAAGCTCATTGTGAGACGCGTGGATTTGTGCGTATATCCAGACAGAAGGAGTGTGTATTAACGGGGAATATGAAAATAACAGCATTGTATATTGATTTGAGCATTATAATCTGAATCTGAAGACAAGGGTTCAGATCTCCACTTGACCATAGAAACCCAGAAGAAGGCAAAGGCAAGCGTCCTCTGATTACATCTTGTCCAAAAAAAAAAACCCCATGATATGATCACCATAGGTCAGAAGTGACTTGAAGCCACACAACAAGAAGAACTTAAATTTGGAACTACAATTCTTCATTGCAAGCAAATTGTTTTCCATTTCCGTGGGATTAAACATGTCTCTAAAGCTATATACAGTGTTCCCTCACTTTTTGCGGGGGTTACATTCCAGGACCACCCGCAATAAGTGAAAATCAGCAGTGTAGGGACACTATATTTATTTTATGTGTGGAGGGGAGCAACCACAGACCGCTGACTACAATGCAGTCTGTACTTTATTTTAGCAATTATAATATACAGTACACCGGCAGAGAAGAAGAATGGAAGCTAAATAACCCTTTTTTATTTCCATACCCTCTCCCCCTCTCCCTTTATTTCTCCCTTTCCCCCTTCCAAAACCCTTTGCACACTGCAAAAACCCACGAAACAGCGAAAATACCGCAATAAATGTGTACATTGATATTAATTAAAAACCCGCAAAACGGCGAGGGAGCGAAAAGTGAACCGCGAAGTAGCGAGGAAACATTGTATATGCATTGAGACCCCAATTAGCCTAACTAGGTTGTGTCAAAAATTTAAATACAATAAAATAAAAACAAGGAGGCAAAACAGAAACAAGCACTGGTTTTGAGAAGACTTTGGCTCGTTCTAAGCCCCAGAGTGGAAAGCAGTGTCGGCCACAGCGTCTTGGATTTCAGTGCTGTAAGGTTAGCAGACGACCAGAGTTGCTGGCAGCCAGCAATGTGAAGTTCAAAAGGGCAATGGGAGGAACACTGAGGCAGCCTTGAGGGTTTGCCCTGACGGCTTAGGAAGGTCGCTTCCACGACTGAAAGGGCAAGCTGCCATGAAGCAGGAGGCTCTATCTGAGAAAATGATCCCATTGTCATGCTCTGTTTTCTGATCTTCACTCTCATTCCTTTTTCTCCAAGCATATAAAGAAGCCAGACTATGTGACGACAGGCATTGTACCAGACTGGGGAGACTACATAGAAATTAAAAATGAGGATCAGATTCAAGGGCTTCGTCAGGCTTGTCATCTGGCCCGTCACATCCTGCTTCTGGCTGCGAAGAGTTTAAAGGTAAACATGACACAGAGGTCTTTGAGACCATGGGCACCTCTTGTCTTTCAGTTGCAGTTTGGATTTTTTTTTTATTGAAGCCAATGAAAATAGCATTTCAACTGTTTGTTTTCCGTGGATTTTTGCATCTAGAATGATTAAAGGGTGCTTTCTCATCTTTACTTGTTTGGCTACATGCACAGTGTTCCTCCTTGTGCCTTCCACAGCAAAGAACCCTAAATTCAGGTTTCAAAATAAATCAAACCGACTAAATGTAGGTGCCTTATTTACAGGACCTCTGTTTGTTTTAATATAGATGTATGTGGAAAGCTTTTGGATTATTTTCCTTCCCACAAGTGCTTTTGGAAAGGCCAGAAAAGTAGTATTGTCTGTATTGAGAAAAAAGAAACTGTTTTCTCTTTAGCTGAAAAAATGGGAAGGAGGATCTTGACTTCATAAACCAATTGATTATTTGTAAATATATTTTTTTATATTTAGCTCCCGATCCCATTTCTGGTTTACATTTGTGTACACCTGATCACATATCTGAATCTTTGAAAGCCAGAAGGTGTTGTGTTTTATGTAGTTTAATAGATTTTGGTTTTATTGGTTTTAACTAGTATTTTTAATATTTCTGTGTTTGATTCTATTCTAATGCTTATATCTGTTTTAATTCACAGATTGTTATGGCTTTTAATATTAACCAGTTTTAGTCTTCTTTGGCAGCGAGGAAGTGTGGTATAAATACTAATACTAATACTAATAATAATAATAATAATAATAATTTGTAGCTGCATACATTGGCCTAATAATATTTCATCAATTAGGATTTGATATCATTCCCAATGTATATTTAAATATGCCATCTTGCAAATGTTTATCCTAAGGAACATGAGAATCTATTGTTTAATCACAAAGCAAATCTTTATTCACACTTGCTAATTTTCAACTGTACATTTATGTAAATTGGACTGGGGGCTGTTCACTCTTTTCTAGTGATTGTATTGCTCTGCCTCGCCTTTCTCCCCCAAATAGGCATATTATAAGATTCAAAACCATTAGTAATGCATGCCACAGCATAATGCCAGGAACACTAGCTCTTCTGCATTGTCTCTTCAGAATATTTTGTATTGCTTATTTTTTTTACACTATTTCGGATTTTAAAAAATCTCTAAAAATAGCAGAGGGAATTTTGGTCACGTGGAGTTTTTCTATATATTACTGAAGAGTGGTGTTAATGTTTAGGCTTGAATGCCATTGTTAGTCCCAACAAGGGTAGACCCATTAAATCAATGGGATTTTTGTAAGTATTTACTTATCATTGAGCAATTAATCACTTAGTCTAGTCTAGCTGAACTTATTGGCAAAATATGTGCTTACCTGGGAATAAGTCTCATTGAACTCAGTGGGGTGTAATTCTGAAGAGACAAATAGAGTATTTCACAGTGCAAGTTTTCACTGTAGACAATTGGTCCCCAGGAAGCAACATTGGGATTTGTCTTGCTCCACATATTTGTTCCAGTAGGTTGGATCTGAAGGATATTCTGTATATATCATTATGGACACTTACCTGGGAAATATGTCCCATTGAATTCAGAGGAAGTTCCCAGTGGAACAGCATAGGATTGCGCTGTTACTCCAGATATTATGCAGGACATCCTGAGTATCCTTTCTTGTGAGTAAGATCCACTAAACATTTTTGATACTTTCATCTTTGTAAGCATTGGGCTGCAAGTCATATGAAAACCTTGTTATATATAAAGCGAGGATGCTCTTTCAAGATTACAGACTGAATAAGATGCAAGGTGGCCCCAGTAAGTATTCAAGTGACCAAAACTTCCATATAATCCAGTCCCCAACACTATAATTCACATTTTAAAATCAGCAGGCCACTTTAATAGATTTAATTTTCTAGCTTCCCTTTGGATGGTACTTAAAGTAATGAGGCCACATGGAAGACGATGCCATCCTTGAGCCTGATCAATCAGTTTCCGAGGTCCCTTGATGCCAATAAAAATAGCATAGACGGCTGTATTTGGGAAGACTTTGCGGAATTGTCCTTTGTGCAGAAAGTGTTACCAACAGATTCAGGGGAGGCCTGCTGATAATGTTACATCAAGAAAAAAGGGATGGGGAATAAAAGTGGCAAGATGACAGGAGCAGAGAACAAAGAATAGTGGGGAAATAGTGAAGAGCAAGAGCATGCAGAGATGTAAATGTAAGCTAAAGAAGTTTCCAATGAAGATGAAAGGGAAATTAGAGCATTACAGAGAACAAAAAAAAAGGGGGGGGGAGAGGAGGGAGTCATATGGTTGAAATGACAAGCACTTGAATATGTGGAGCAACTGGATTAAGGCTGCGGCAAAAAAAATAAAAGTAAGCCCGAAATGAAGAATATTGAAACAACAGAACAACACACGGTGAAATAATGAAACAATGATTTAATAACATCACAGTAAAGATAAGGGTTAATGTTGTTAAAAGGTGAAAACAGCAGGTCTCAATGACAGGCTGAAATAGGTAGAAAAATAAGACAGGAATTTAAAACTGTATTCTGGTTCCTGGCCTCAGTAAGTTAAGAAATATTAGCTAAAGATGAAAGTATTAGCTAAAGATGAAAGAAAACTGGAATGAAAGCAGAGGTGATGTAGGAGGCAAAAACAGTTAAGGAAAGTTTGGACTTCAGATGCTGTGATAAACCTCTTTTAATAAATAAAGCATATAACATGGGTAATAACTGAGAAAGACAGAGCTAGAGGTGGCTGATGTGAACATTATAATCCAAGTCAAATGGGAGGAAAACTGTCAGGTCAAAAGAAGAAAATGTGAGGATGAACCATGGAGACTGATAGAAGGAGGAGGCACTACAAATTAGAAGAGAAAAAGGAAAGGATGTGTTTGAAATCAAACCAAGGGGTTTGAAGTCAAACCAACGCCTGAAGAAAGAAAGAGGGCATTAGGGATAAAGATGGAAGAAAGGGAACAGGGAAGATAATGGAGGGGAAGGTAAAATAGAAGAAGAAAAACTAAGTATTTTTAACTTTGAGAATATGTGGAAAACTCAAAAAGAGACCCAAATAATTAGTTGAGTCACTGTCTGGGATAGAAAACACCATGCAAAATTAACAATTTCAGGAGATAGAATTCTACATTTAGGAATTGACAAAATATTCATATTATGATAAATTTGCCAATAATAAAAAGAAAGAAAGAAGTTGCTGGCAAGTTCTTTCTGCAAGAGACTGGAAATTTTGGGATACGTAATCCCTAGCTCTCCTGTTTTGGGCTATGTTGTTATTGTGGGCCTTGAAGTCATTTCCTACTTGGGGCAACCCTAAGGTGAAACTATCATGATCTTTCTTGGCAAGATTTTTTCAGAGAAGCTTTGCCTTTCACATCCTCTGAGGCTGAGAGAGTATGACTTGCCCAATGGTCTTCCATGGCTGAGTGGGGATTCAAAACCCCAGTCTCCAGAGCCATAGTCTAATACCCAAAGCACTACAGGGGTATAATGTCATAGTCTAATACCCAAAGCACTACAGGTATAATGTAGAACTATATTTCGCATCATTTCTGGTCATTGCCTGTGGTGACTGAGGCAGCTCACTCAAGCTAGTTTGATACTAGCACTTTTTTTGTGTCAGGAGTGACTTGAGAAACTGCAAGTCGCTTCTGGTATGAGGGAATAGGCCGTCTGCAAGGACGTTGCCCAGGGGATGCCCGGATGTTTTACTATCCCTGCATGATACAAGCACTGAAGAGGGAAAAGGAGAACCTAACCCTTTCTCTCAGATTTCATTTTCTCAGTAATGAATTGCTCATCACTTCAAAGGTGCTTCTTACCAGAATAGCAAATGTGTGTTGCCAAATACCGTATTTACTCGAGTCTAATGCACTATCGAATCTAATGCGCACCTCAATTTTCAAAACCTTGAAACCAAAAAAAGGATTTGCTGATTAATGTAATGTGCAACAGCAAAAGATGCTCTCTTTGTAATTTGGCAATTACAGTAGATGCCTACCAGGGCCGGCCGGAGATATTTTTTAATGGGAAGCGGGGGTGCTGAAAAGCGCCCCCACCACCGGCCCCGCCTCCCGCGCCCTGGCCCCGCCCAGCGTGCCCTGGCCCCGCCTCCCACGCTGCGTGGGAGGCGGGGCCAAGGCGATTAGTGAGGGGGCGGGGCCACAGTTGGCCCCGCCCCCCCGCCCAGCGTGCCCTGGCCCCGCCTCCCACGCAGCGTGGGAGGCGGGGCCAGGGCACGCTGGGCGGGGGGCGGGGCCAGAGTTGGCCCCGCCTCCCACGCTACTCCCGCTCGCCCGTCTGGCCTTTTCTAGCAGGCCAGAAAGCAGCGGAGGTCCCTCCAGGCCGCAATCGCGATTGCGGCCTGGAGGGACCTCCGCTGCTTTCTGGCCTGCTAGGAAAGGCCAGACGGGCAAGCGGGAGTAGCGTGAAAGCGGGGCCAGCTCTGGCGCCGCCCCCCCCGCCCAGCGTGCCCTGGCCCCGCCTCCCACGCTGCGTGGGAGGCGGGGCCAAGGCACGCTGGGCGGGGGGGGGGAGCGGCGTCAGAGCTGGCTCAGCCTCCGCTACTCCCGCTCGCCCGTCTGGCCTTTCCTAGCAGGCCAGACTGCAGCGTAGGTCCCTGTAGGCCGCGATTGCGGCCTGCAGGGACCTCCGCTGCATTCTGGCCAGCTAGAAAAGGCCAGACGGGCCAGGGCGCACTGGGCGGGAGGCGGGGCACCATCAGGGCGGTGCCCCGCCTCCCGCCCAGCCTGACGGCGCCCCCCCGGGCCTGCGCCCGAGGCGGCGGCGTCAGGTGCCTCAATAGTGGGGCCGGCCCTGATGCCTACTTAGAATTCCTTCTTTAAAAACAAAAGTATTAGAGCACCAAAGTTACCATCAAAAGAAAGAAAAACCTTGGGTGCATCTGTGCTGTAGAATGAATCCACTTTAACTGCCTTGGTTGAATGCTATGGAGTCATGGGGGCTGTAGTTTTACAAAGTCTTGAGCTTTCTCTGGCAATGAGTGTGGATGCCTCACCAAACTACAAATCCCAGGATTACATAGCACTGAGCTATGACATTAATTTAAAGATGACATCCCTCAAATAGGAGCTCAGCGCTTTGGCTCAGCACTAAGATTATTGTATTACGCGAATCTAATGTGCACCCTCATTTTGGCAAGGTGATTTAGCCAAAAAAGGTGAGTGTTAGATCCAAGTAAATACAGTAATAGCAGGGGATCAGAGTAGGTTGGTGTCATCAGGAAAATGAATTGAAAGAGTTAAAAATGCCTTAGTCACAAACCATCTTTAAAGATATTGTAATACGTTCACACATACGACTCACAACTGCGTATTTAACACACATGACACACATTTCTGACCTGACCTTACCTGACCTGGTTGATTTCTATTATGATCTTAAAATGTCACACTCAGAAATCCAAGTGAGTCACTACAGAAGCTGTAGTTTTCCTGTGTCAAAATTGAAAGCAATCTGTTCATCTCAGCAGATGAAACAGTACCTGTTGAATTGCCTATCCGAAAGTAGATCACGAGTTAGCAGCCCTCTGCATCACTGAAGACAAAGACTATTTGTCTTGCTTATTTATAGCTCGCTTCTCTGCCCAAGGGCACTGAGGTCATTAACCATCATTTGCAATAGTTGAATTCTTTAAAGTATGAAGCAAAAGATGCGGGCTTGTTGAATTTCATAAAGCCAACCCAATATCCTTTACCTGCATAGCCTCACGTGCAACTTCATTATTCCCCCAAACTTCAGCTAGAAAGTCTGTTTCACATGAAAAAAGTGTCTTGCATTACCCTCTGTGTGACCTAATTCCTAAATCTTCTGCTATGTTGTAGAAAAGCAGAATATAGCTACCTTCTAAGGAAAGGATCTGAAAGTTTATACCCATCATATTGGCTGTAGCCGAGTGTCATATTCATAGGCTTACAACTCATTCAAATCACAGCCAATTTCCCTAGGAACACTCAAAGGCACTTCTTGACAATGAAGGAGGTTTTCCTACCAAATTTCAACTTTCAACCCTCGCCATCTCACAGCTTGGTTCAGTTTCGGGGGAAAGAGTTGTAATGATAATATTTAAAGTCTATATTTTCCCCCACTTTACTTATATTCAAAAATGGCCTGGATCTTTTTGCAACATTCTTACTAGAAATAATCAGTTCCAGTATAAAATGGAATCTAGAAAATCTGAGCTGGAAAAAAATTGGAAAGTTTCTGGAAATGATAGGTATCTGAAATTGAGGTGTTAGATTGAAAATGCTAATCCGGGTTTAACTGCATTGTCGTCTCAGCCACATATTTTTCTGTACAAGCTGTTTCCAGCCATGAATTGAAGCATTAAAGTGGGCTGGCAAATCTATATTCAGTGCTAGTATATGTGAAGGGAAGTCATGTGGATAGTGGAGAAAAGTTTGAAAGAAGAAAATTTGTTGGCTCCTTGGGAGAATGCAAATTTTGCGGGTTTTTTTATAGTCGTATTGCTGTCCTTTGTTTATATAGCACTATCAATGTACACACAATTTTTTTCAATTTAAGTATACATAAACAGAACAGGAGTCCGCATTAAGTAATCTACCCTGGCTCGTACATAAAATGGGATGGAAGAAAGCTAAATTTGTAGTAAGAATGCAATCCAGACTTTTGCGAGAGCCATCTTGAGTGGTTTGCAAGAGTGAATATCTGTGGCAGCAGAGGACTTCTAGCAGTGATGGCTTTCCCCTCTTAGTCTCAAGTAATATGACATCAAATCCAGTCTAATCTTGGAATCCAAGCAGGGTCAGTCCTAGTTAATGCTTCAATGAGAGACCACCAATGACCACCAGGTGTTGTAGACTATATTTCAGAGGAAGGAACTGGTAAAACCACCTGTAAGTATTCCTTGCTTAATAAACTCAGTGGCATTCATGGGGTCAGCATAAGTCAACAGGCAACTTGAAAATACATGCAGAGTCACAGTACAGAGGCAGTATAAGAGATTCTTCAGTCTGCATTTCTTTCAGACTGAGGGTGCATCTACATGGTAGGATTAATGCAGTTTGATACCACTTTAATTGCCATAGCTCAGTGCTATGGAGTCCTGGGAGTTGTGGTTTTATGAGGTCTTTCACCTTCTGTACCAAATAGTGTTGATACCTCACCAAACTACAACTTAAAGACCATACATTTTGTTGGCAGGTAGAACTAAAATGGGGCGAGGGTGTTTGTTGAAATATGTAAAATTGTCTGTAAAATGAATTTAGAGATAGCTGATATCAATTAAAATTCTTCACTAAATATGATGAAATACATTTTAAAATTATCCACCTACAATTCGCAAATTAAATCCTTCACTTTTGAGGCTGAGCTAGAGTGACTCGTCTAAGGTCATCCCTTAGTTTCCCAAGGATTTGAACCTGGAAACCTTGGTCTCCAGAGCCATGCTCTCAACACTCAAACCATTACACCATGCTGATTCTTATAAGTAAACCTTAAATTTACTTTGGTTGCTAACTATGATAATGCCTATTAACTATGACATTAACTATAGTCATAGTCAATATAATTCCCTTTTCCCTGTTGATTAATTTAGAAATTTGCTACTAAATTTTAAGAGCAAATTGCAATTATCAATATGTTTTATTGATTTTATTTTATTGATTAGCCCATTGGCCGTATCAAAACATTTAGCACATAGACATACATACAACATACAACCTGCAGTACAAAAGAAGTTAAAATAAACAAGCTGTTGACAAGATCCCGTTCAGGATTCTGGCCAGCCTTTATTTATTTATTTATTTTGGCATAAAGATATAATGAAGTTTATTTGCCAAAAAATAAAAAAGAAACCCAGAACTGAAGTAAAATACATGATTGATGAAAGAAAGAGGGGAGGTCTAGCTACACCCGATTTAAAACTATACTTTGAGGCGGCAGCACTATTGTGGAATCAATATATTTTACTTTCCCCTTCCCTATATAGCCAGCTCCCTGCAAGCAACAAGGCTGAAGGGAACTTGAATTCAGTACCAGCTGTTCCCAGCCATATTAGCTTTCTACTTGCAAGGAAGTGTTTCTTTAAAATGCTTCTCTGCTTTGAATCCCACCCATGGGGTGAAAGCGGCATATAAATAAATAAATAAATAGACATTAAAAATGTGATCTATCTTCTGTATTGAGAGCCATTGAGAACTGAGCCATTCCACTCTATTCTGTGTGTAGACCAAGGAAAAGAGTTCCCACTTCTCTTTAGTTTTAATTGCTTGTATGTATTGATGTGTTTTCCAGAGATGTCCAAGCATATCCCATTATAGACGTCTATTACAGAATATTTTGTGCAGATTATATTCTTTTTGTCAGAAACAATATGGGGTTGTTGTACCCCATATTGTACAATATGTTTTGTAACTTTAGACTCTTTGTTTTGTTTCATTTTGTTTATCATATTCATTGTGCAAGATCCACTAATCATTTTATTCACATATTTTAAATTGTCATATTTTAGGTTGGCATGACTACAGAAGAAATAGACTGCCTGGTTCACCATGAAATAATCAGCCACAATGCCTATCCATCACCTCTGGGATATGGGAAATTTCCAAAATCTGTTTGTACCTCAGTAAACAATGTGGTTTGTCATGGGATCCCTGACAGGTATTTTTATTTTTATCCCCTATTCAAAGAACAAAATGTTCTATTTATCCAGATTTCTTTTCTCCTTTGATACAAATGAAAGTATAATATATTAAATTGACCCAGTATCAGTGCTGCAGTTCTTGCCTCACTGGAGTTAATGGTTTACACAGTGGCTAATATTGGTGATTTTCACCCATTATAGTTTTATTGAAAGCTACCCAAAAATATCTGGTACACCTGGTTGTCATGCTGAAAGAAAATGATGTTGGCACATGTGGAAAGTGTGTAGCAATATAAACAATGATTAGTATGTTGTCTTGTCTCTTTCCAGCAGTCTACAGCATCCCAGTTCAGGTTGTATTGTCCAACAGAAAAGTCACTCATGAGGAAAATATATATATTAATTTTTCCAGGTGCCTAAAGATGCTGTGTTTTTTTTAATTGTGAGCTAATATGGTGCTAACAATGAATGAATATTGCTTGTTCACAAAGTAAAACAGTGCCAGCTGTCAGTCTATTAATTGTAATAAGGTAACCATGGCTATAAATTTCATTTCTTACTTTTATATTATAGGTTCCTTCTCTTATTTAAATTATTTGTTTGGGATTCCTGTAAACTAGTGGGAGCCTGGAGATTACAAGAGGTTATTCCATTTGCCTCCTCCCTGTTCTGCTCAAACAATCCTAATTTTCTGTTAATTTTGTTTAGAGGCATATGTGATTATGTGCATGTTGTTTTTATATGTCCTTATGGAGAACTGCTTGTCACCATTATGCACTGTGTTTCTCTCCTTGGCATCTCTCCTGATTATATTGAAGCCGCCCTCTCCAGGATGGAGATATTATCAACATTGATGTCACTGTGAGTAATTTGTAATATAATTTTTAAGTGTGTGTGTGTGTGTGCGCGCGCGCGCAAAAAGAGGCTTTGATCAACTTTGAAATTCCTAGTAACAACAGGAAGAATAGTATATTGCAAATGTAGCATGCAAAGATAAACGTGTTGATTTTATTTCTAAGCCAAGGCACCAGCAGCTGGTTTCCTCCTTTGTTGTTTTGGGTTTTTTTCTCTCCCTCCACTGTGTTTATTCCAACTAGACCCAGGCCTGACTTGAATTTGGGGCTGGAATCAGATGCATGGAGATCAATGTTGGCCTAAGTGAAATGTCAACCCAATCCTGCTATGTGTCATGTTTTTGAGAAGGTGTAATTGTTATTGATCCACTGTGTAGTTAATGCAGAGCACCACAGTATTGGGCAGCAGCTGAAGACAGATATGTATGAGATGAGCTAACACGAAGAAAGCCAGCATTTTTCCTTCACTCTGCCAAGATTGATCTTCCTCTTCCTGCTGATTTTGAGTGGGGCCTGTCATTATCTTACTCTGTCATTAGAGGCTACATTGGCCTGTGTGTGTCAGTCTATTTGGACAGCAACTCTTTTGCTAACAGTGTTCCCTACATTTATTAAAATCCCCAAAGGTAGTATTGTGTTCCATTTGTGGCATAAGAGCCCTGAACCCTTTACTCACAAATGCACAACATGATCCACAGCTCAGTTAATCCAAAAGACATGGGTTTACTATGAGGTTTAAAATCCAGTTGTTAATCTTAACTGGGTTGTGGATCCCAGTTATAAGGCATAGTCATTGGTAACAAAACAGGAATATAAACATTGAGATTATATACACACACACATATACACACACGCTTAGTCTTATTTAGATTAACTGCTTAGCAACTAGTAGTTAAAGCTGAACACACACATTGCGATTTTCAAGTATCAAAAGAATGTTTCTGTATTTTTCTTTAAAATCTATAATTTAAACATAAATCAGCTTGTTCACTTTTAGTTATATATGTGTATCCTGAAATCTTAAAGTAATTTTGTGCTATATGAATTGTTATCCTAATTGTTAATTTTGAGGTTGGAAATTTTCTGTACATTTAATTATCTGCTTTATAATGCCTAGCACTTCTTTAAAGGGGATTTTGCTTTTATTCCTTCCACAGTGCCTGCATTTTCAAATGATTTTTATTGTATTTTATGACTTCTGGGCATTTTGCTGGGTTTTAGCATTGGGCACAGAGTATTAACTAATTAAGAAAGATTTTAGGACATAAATCAATGAAACATGAAACTTCAAATACTGTGTACTGTATAATTTTTCAAAAAATCTTTCTCACTCTCAAAATTTCTTAATGCCATAGTGATAACTTCTTCATGTGCTGCATCCTGTCTATTTATCTAATTTAACACTGTCAAAAGTAATGCAGACTTCACATGCTATTTCTTTAACCTTCTGAATTCTAGCACCTTTGTGTTATGTAGTTAATTATTTAGCTATTTTAAATATGTATAAGTATTAATTTGTTTCTGTAATTTTATTTTTAAATTATCATTGTTCTTTGCAGAAACATAAACTAGTACTGGGCAAGACATGATCCATAGTCCACATTTGGCCCTTCCATTCTTTTTTGACTACCCAAAGCCCACACACGAGTTTCTCTGCTGAACTAACTCGAGCTGTGGAAAAATAACTTTCCCCCTTGATTTTAATTTGTGAAAGCCTTAATGTATATATAAGAAAGAAAGAGAGAGCCCAGAAGCATTATTTTCACAGGAAGCAAGGCCCATGAGC
Organism: Anolis carolinensis; assembly: GCF_035594765.1. Taxonomy (NCBI): domain Eukaryota; kingdom Metazoa; phylum Chordata; class Lepidosauria; order Squamata; family Anolidae; genus Anolis; species Anolis carolinensis. The sequence continues at coordinate 210,483,784 of NC_085841.1, read as the reverse complement.
GCATATACCATCTTTACAAGGTTGTTCTGGGATTTTTCCAGGACTGCTTTTAAGGCTCTAGGACAGGGGTCCTCAAACTTTTTAAGTAGAGGGCCAGTTCACAGTCCCTCAGATTGTTAGGGAGCCTGACTATCATTTGAAAAAAATATGAATCAATTCCTATGTACACTGCAATATTTTATGCAAAAAAAAAGAAAGAACAATACAATATTTAAAGCGAAGAGGAATTTTAACCAACATAAACTTATCAGTGGGAAGCGTGTGCCTTCTTTTGGCTGGTACGATAGTCAAGTTATATTAGGATGGTTGTTATTGTGTCCCATCAAGTCATTTCAGACTTAGGGTGACCTGAAGTCTAAAGTTTAGGGCGGGGTCCGAGTAAATGACTTTGGAGGGCCATATCCAACGCATGGGCCTTGTTTTTGGGACCACTGTTCTAGAAGAAAATCTGTTTTGTTTTTCAGTTAAAATAATGGAGACATTCGCTTTTGCTATTGCCAAAAATTCAACAGTGGGGTAGCAGGGGGGCACTGCTAGAGGGTTCCAAGGGGGCAGATTTGACCCCTAGATTTAAAGGTAGCCCAAACTTCCAGATGCGGGGAAAGGTTAAAGATCCCACCAATTGTCCAATTGGTCTTCTCAACATTGCTCTATTCCAACATATTTTCCAACTCCCCCCCCCCCCAAGGTCCATTGGAACATTTGTACTTGGATTTTTGCTTTATATATATAATCTGTCTCTAAAAAATAGCTCTATTACTAAATGCACCAATGTCAGCATCTTAAGAGTGCAATCGAAAAAGCTAGTAGATTGACCTATAGGGGCTTTAGACCTACCCTCCATGATTGTATTAATTCTGTTGGTGGCTACTGATTCTGTACTCAGGTATCACAGGCTTTCTGAATACCAGCTCCTAGAGTACAACAGTGATTGACATCGTCACTACATAGTCCTGCTAGTGGGCTTCCCATTAGATTATCTAACAGAAGGAACAGATGGGCCCTTCAGTCTGAGCCAACTGGGCTGCTTGGATGTTTGTTAGTGGAGAGGAATTTGAAAAGTACTTCATGATCTGACATCACAACCTTTAGCTGTTCAAAGGAGTGAAATCAAAAGTCTCTTCCAGGGTGAGAACTCATGACCCCTCAGAAGTTCAACAACTACAGCTCCTACACTCCGTACTATTGGCTAAGCTGCCAAAGGCTTCTGGGAGTTGCAGTCCAACAACATCTAGAGGGCCACATAATTCCCATTTCTATAGTGGTATTTTGGTAGTGCTCCTAAGGAAGGAAAATATTCACATTGTCCCTTCATTAGAACTTTTACAACAAAAAGCTGCTTACGGAACTCCTAGATTCCTTTGAAAAAAATGCCCATCATCACTTTTCTAAGGAGATTTCTATTGCTTTGAATGCAATTTCCTGCTTCTTAGCAGGGGGTTGGACTGGATGGCCCATGAGGTCTCTTCCAACTCTACTATTCTATGATTCTGTGTGTCCTTGCTGGTGCCTTTTTGTGGGGAAGGGATAACCTGCAATATATCACAGCTGTATTTGAATCTGCATTTGATTGAAAGGTCAAGTATCCCACCAAATGCATCTGAAATCCTTGCCATTTGCTGCAATTCATAGAAAAACATTGTGTATGGCCCGTGGCTTGCATATATCCCATGAGATATTTGACTTTTCTTCTTGGAGCATCAGAAAAGTCCCTTCATTTTCAAAAGTAGTTGGACACATTTATGTATTAATATTAATAACGTTTATTTACCATTTTTGAGTTGGATCCAAGCCAGTTTACAACAAAATGAACAGAATATAGACAACTAAGACAAAAACTGGGTTGAATGAAGTATCCTTGCCTTGCTCCATCCACATTGAAGTATGCCCCACGGAGGCAACAACTTGGTGTTCAGCAAGGAACTAATTGCTTTTGAGTCCAGAGGAAAACAACGCCTCCCATACACAAAGAGAGAGAGATAAGCATGTTGCCATGATGTAACTTTCTCCAAATCATGACATGTCTTTACCTTCAAAATGTGATGGGAAGGAATGCTACCATTTTGTTCAGCAAATGTTCAGCAACCCTCTTGCTCCAGTCTCAGAGGTCTTTGGATACTACTGTTGATTGTCCCAGAAGACCTTGAGCCTCTCAATCTTCTACATTTCCTACAGCTACTATGCAAGAGGGATCACTTTGATAAGGAGAGAAGCCAGTTTAGATACCAACACTACCTAAACCTGCTGCTGACTCACTGAAATTATCATGGCTTGGAACTGACTGGAAATTCATTTCCCACTTGGGAGGGAAAATCCAGGGAAAAAACACTCTTTTAGTTCATTCCTTACTACCATGGTGTTTCTGTGAATTAAGGGTTTATTGATTTTAACCAAAATCAACCCACTTAATCACGACCTGCAGCAGTGATGGTAGGGATTAGATGCCATACATAGATGTATTCCAATTGCAATTAAATAATGGCTTGGGGTCACCCAGTATCCTGAGCCAAGCAAAGCAGTTGGTTCAGGTTTTTTGTCAGTGCCAGAGTTCATGTTCACAGCTCCCTGATTTTTTTTTTCTCTTTGAATCAGATGTTACCACTAACCCTTTAAGTCTGGCTTTAGAATACCATTCTGCTGACATGTCTTATGCACACAAAAACTAGCAGAGGCTACTTTCCAAGGACACCAGCCAGCTCTTTGCTAACTCTTCTCTCAGTGCACACATGTAAATATACGTACGTAGTGTTGCTCCTGACATTTTTTTCCATGACAGCTGGTCCAGAGGACTCCAGCATTGTCTCAGAAGACCAAGATTTAGATTTCTCAAGCTACACTTCCAAGCATAGATTCCACTGGACCATGGGGGCCCATACTTCTGAGGGAATGTTTTTAGAATCTGCTCCATGTAAGGGTCAAACTACATGGTATGTGAAATAGATAACTTACAGGACCCATAACAAACCCTACCTCCCATTACTTTGCTCTGTTTGAAGCAATAGAAAACTAGCCACATGACAGGGAGGGTTTTGTAGTAGAGGACAGAAGATTAAACATCAGTTTGCAATGTAATACCATTCTGAATTACTTGATTTGGACTCCTGAGTAAAACTGAGTTTCAGGGTTTATTTGCATAAAGATTTGTACCCAGATCTCAGTCACTCCCAGTATCACTACCGTTTTAACTAACATTTATATATATATAAATGTTCTGTCCACTTGTAGGACAGAGTTAACAACAAAACCACTGGACCAAATGCCTCCAAATTTGGCCACAATACACCAACACATCCAAGGTATGTCCTTCACTCAACCCCCCCCCCCCAAAAAAAAACCCCGAATTGGCCTATATCTATTTTTCACTTTCCCCCCTCCCTTTTCGGCCCAAATGGTACACTCCCCTCTTTCTCTTTCCACATTTGCCCTGAGGGGGGTGACTGGTTACAGCAAACAGGGGAGTCCGACGCATAAAGAAGAGCAGTTAGAGAGAGAGCCAGCTGCCAAGGCTATTCTTGGAAGGGCTTCTCTCCCTCCTCGCACACACAGAAACACATAGGCTTCCAATTAGAAATTGGGGGGGGGGGGAGCAGGGAGGATGAGGAAGAGCTGTTCTTCCCCTGGCTGCCAGTCAGAAGGGTAGGCCACGCCCCCTTTAGGCCCTACCCACTTTAGGCCCTACCCACTTTGTGTCGTAGCAACCCCCTCAGCCACAATGGTGCCCGGGGGATAGGCAGGGTCCACTTAGGCCTCTTCCACACTGCCTATAAAATACAGATTATATGATTTGGATTATATGGCAGTGTAGACTCAAGGACCTTACACACAGCTATATACCCCAGAATGCTAAGGCAGATAATCCACAGTATCTGCTTTGAACTGGATTATCTTGAGTCCATACTGCCATATAATCCAGTTCAGTGTGGATTTTATACAGCTGTGTAGAAGGAGCCTCATATAATCCAGTCCTAAGCAGATAATATAAGTTATAAATTTAATGTATAATAATTACTGTGACATACTAATACAGGAGCCCCGGTGGCGAAGTGTGTTAAAGCACTGAGCTGCTGAACTTGCAGACCAAAAGGTCCCAGGTTCAAATCCCGGGTGCGGAGTGAGCACCCGCTGTTGCTCCAGCTTCTGCCAACCTAGCAGTTCGAAAACATGCCAATGTGAGTAAATCAATCTGGCGGGAAGGTAACAGCGCTCCATGCAGTCATGCTGGCCACATGATCTTGGAGGTGTCTACGGACAACGCCGGCTCTTCGACTTAGAAATGGAGATGAGCACCAACCCCCAGAGTCAGACATGACTGGACTTAATGTCAGGGGAAACCTTTACCTTTTACCTTACTAATACAGAACAATGTAATCTCTAAAATCAGGACAGTAAATAGAGAACACTCTGAAAACAGCAGAATTCCAAACATGAAACAAGCAGGACCAGCTAACACCTCTCAACAAAGGATTCCCCCAGGGAGGAATTAGCCAGGCTTTGAAGCTACAAGCCAATTAAATGCTAATCAAGGTGACTAATTGCAGCATTCAATCTTGCATCCAACAGACAAGAGTTCTTTCTCCCACGCTGGACATTATTCCACAGGTATATAAACCACACTTGCCTGGCTACTTCCTACTTAGGGAAATCCACTGAAAATGAACAAAACCTGGCTCCCAGCATTAAAAAAACTCTAAAACCAGGACAGTAAATAAAGAACAGGAGAATATGCTATTGGAGGGTTTGAGACGACTGACTCGCCATAGAGATCAATTTTGTCCTACAACCAGAGACCACACTGAACTCCAGCAGTGCTGCATCTAGACCAAACTTGCCCAACATAACAGACTTTAAGTACTGATGGAGTTTATAGGTGTTACTCAGGCATGATGTGAGTTGCAGTTCACACACAACTTTATGCATACTGTACATATATACAAGCATACAACATATATTAAATACCACCACTTCCTTGTTACTTTTTTTTTTTCAAAACCAGCAGACTACACCACAGCAACGCGTGACCGGGCACAGCTAGTACTTAATATACTACTAAGTTGTTGTGATTTGAGTGTTGGGCTAGGAACCTGGAAGACTTAGGTTTAAAAGTCACCTCAGCCATGAAAAGTTGTTGTGTGACCTTACGCAAGTCTTGGTCTCTCAGATGAAGGCGATGACAATCCCCCTCTGGATGAATTTTGGCAAGAAAACCCCATGATAGGGTTGTCATACACTGAGTTGATTTGGGAGCACACTACAAAGACAAATGCATGTTTACGTAGGAGTAAACAGTTCATTTGTTTTTGTTATGTGTACATAGGAGTAAGCAGTGATGGAGAGCGAACATGGTGTGGTGGCTTGAGAACTAGACTAGGATTCAAGGAGCTCAATGGCGGAAACGTGTTGGGCAATCTTGGGCAAGTCAACTTTTTCAGCCTTATTCAATGAAAAACTTCTTCTGAATAAATCTTGGCAAGAAAACCCTATGAGAAGGATGCCTTTAAGTCAGAAGTGGGTTAAGGATACACAATAACAAGAAAAAGAAAACCAAAGCTGCAGTGACTGGTAGATCTATCCATGCAGGGATACCAAAACCATTTCTGGATTTTATTGTCATTCTTCCAGCATCTCCTCCCAATTGAGGAGAAGTTTTTCTGGTCCTGGGTCAACGGTTCAGCACAGCAGAGCTCCCATTCAACTTCCAGGGAAAAGTTGTGGAGACGTGCTGGTTAAATGTAGAACGGATTTGCCACCCCTATGCTGCCCATGGTAGCAAGCCGTAGGGCTTGCTACCATGGGCAGCATAGGGGTGGCAAATCCGTTCTACAAAGGAAAATTTATTGACTTAGTAAATTTAGAATTGCCTAATTGCAATTTGAAACCTTGACGTTTGTGGTCTGCACTTCAGGTTTTGTTTAACACTGGCTGTATCCACATTATCATGAATTAACAAAGACAAGAACTTGGTTTCTTGCCCCTCTTTGCCCCATTTTCTTTTTTCCTTGATACATGTTTATTGATATTGTTCTCCAGGTTCATCTTAAATACATTCAAAAGAAAACCAATAATTGACTTCATTTTTGGTGCTATCTGTGAATGACACTTTTTTGCCTTTCTGCATGTGTTTAGGTGTATTTCAACGGCTACCATGGTGATACCTCCGAAACACTTTTAGTGGGCAATGTGGATGAGTCTGGTCAAAAGTTAGTGGAGGTTGCCAGGAAATGTAGAGATGAAGCAATTGCAGCTTGCAGACCTGGGGCTCCTTTCTCTGTAATTGGAAACACAATCAGGTGAGCCTTATACTGACAAGTAAAGGAAAGGCTGGCAAGTGGGACAAAGGTTATTGGTGGTTTGGTATAAAACTGATGACATGTTTTATGATTCAGAACCATCATTTCAGTCTGATATCACTATGTGAACTGCCAGGCTGTAATATTGTTCCCCGAAGTAAGAAAGGAATTTAAAAGTAAATTACACTAGGCAGGGTCAGCGGCAATGCCTATAGAAAATGCTAAAGACATTTCGTAAACTGGATGCAGGTATGATTGAGGGACTCTGACTATCTTAATAAAATCATATTAAGAATATTGAAGCTTTGCGTTCATCTGCTTGTTGCATGATGCATACAGTCCACAAGAAATGTTTGAATGCTATGAAGAATGTTAAAGATCTTATGTACTATCTTCCATATATATGCCAGAAATGCATACAAATATGATGACAGAAGAGTATGCTCCTTTTTTTTTTTTTGGAGCTATGATAAAACTATAGCAACCAGTCATGGTCTTCTTGATTAAGCCATATTACTCAGTTCCTTTCCTATTTCTCCACAATTTTATTTCATAGCTGTAGCCTTTATCCTTTCATTAATATATTGACTAGCGCTATCAGAGGGGGAAACCTTATATGAATCTTGATGGCGACAAAATGTGCTGCTGAGAACCTTAGAAGTTGCTGTCTTCCCTCCCCTACTTCATCTTCAAATACTTTAAGAGAAATAAGGAAAGAGAACAGCAAAATATCAGTTTGATGTTATTTATAGCTTTAAAAATATTGTAACAGAGTCTGCCTCAAACTTTAGTAAAACCACTTTGGGTTATATCCAAGAAGCTTTTATTGAAGACTTTGTATAAAATTGTGTTTTTGACAGTTTTAAATTATAGGCTAACTAGCCTGGGGAAAAAAGATAGTGTCTTTCTGTTCTTTCATAGGAAATGTTGAATCAGACCCCTACTGGGAAAAGAAATTTAATGCATATCTCACTATCTTACTGTCCATGAATATAATAGAAGTGAATTCGAAATGTAGTTTTATTTTTGCAAATGGGATGAGTCGATGGATGCACCTCCGTATTTTTGAACACCTAAGGTTCAACAAATTTACTGATGGTGCTCTTGCATTTTAACAAAATTTATTCCGGAGTCGAAGGGGCACCGAAGACGAGATTCTTATTCAAGCATTCTCCTGAGCACTGCATTCATGGCTGTGTCTAAAGGGCATGTCAGCCTTTGATTCTCTCTGAGAGGTAATTATCCTTTTCCTGTCACGGAACAACAAATGATAGCTAACTACAGAGGCACATTTGCAGTAGTCACATTCATCAACTGCAGGGGAAAAAAATTCAATTTAATTGTACAACACAGCTGCACATAGGCTTTTTGAGCATTTCTGTTGTTCTCTCTGTCTTGCTATTCCTCCCTACCAGATCTATTTTTTAAACTTTTTTTTCCTTCCTGCTTATTTTTCCCTCTCCCCCTCCCCCCTCTTTTTTTTGTCTCTTCTTCCATTTTTACTCTCTGTACTTTCTTGTTAAAGTAATTTTCCTTTGTGGCTCTCATTCTTCTCCCCCCCCCCCCCCCCATTGAAGACTATGAATGTAGAAAATTATCACAATTACTCATATAATTGAGCCTCTTTGTAGCAAGTGCAACTCCAGTAGCCTTTCTCCATCATGAAAATGGTTTCATTATAGGGTTTTTCATATTCTCTGACACCATCTACACAGAGGAACAGGCGTGCAGATGAGATGTACTAGGAATAGGGTAGATCAGGAAGGTCACAGTGGGAATAATTAGCTCTGCTATGGAAAGAGCATCTAGGCCTTTTACTGCTACATAAATGTACTGTCCGTGGCTTTTAGTCACACAAAAAAACCTCACTAACAAATGGAGCTCCCGCCTACTACTTTGAAAAAAAGATTTGTATCAACACTACAATTTTCCATCATTAAGACTAATAACACAGAGCCTAGTATACATCAAGGGGAATAAAAAGAAAAATCTCACATTCAAGTGGCGGACTGGGTGCTGACCTTTGTTCCCCTTTTTTTGTGTACGACTTAACTCTTTACAAAAAGGAGCTACACGCCACACCAACATGCAGGTGAACTCCAGCCAGGGCTAGTAGAGTGTGCAGCATTAGCTCGGAAAATCTGATAAATCTCCATGCAGGATAATGCATTTCATTAAATTCACTGCATTAATTCTAACAGCATTTTTAAGGTGGGGGGAGACAACAGAATTGAAAGTGACATTAGTCTCTTTCTCTTTCTCCCTCTCTCTCTCTCTCTCTCTCTCTCTCTCTCTCTGTCTCTCTCTCTTTCCTGCTTTCCTTTTTTCCCTCTCTCCCCCTCCCTTTCTTTTACTGTGTGGATACGAGGTCAGTATTTTCACAGCATGTAAATGTGTATGCAAAGCTCAGTTGAAAAGCAAATTAATCTGGATTGGTCCATAGTCACAATTGCCTGCGGAATAAGACTACAGTCCCCCCCTTTAATATTTTATTCTGTGTTTAAATGTGTTACTTTTCTTTAAATCTTCATACAACAGCTAAGGATTTTCCCGGCCTGTTGCAAAGCTTTGTATGTATACATTTTGTCATTTTGTTCATATGTAGAATTTGTTGAGAAAACACATAAATTCCTTGCTTGGTTTCTGATCTTAGTGAACAGACTTATCAAGGTTGTAATGTGTTTCTTCTTCCTGCAAATATGCTTTGTTTGTGTGTGGAGTATATTTTAAGACGCCATAGGAAACACATTGTGTTAACACTTAGAATGGATATGAGTGGATTCTGTAATCTGACATGTTATTTAAATCTGTAACAAGAATTTAAAAAAACACCGCTTTTTTTAATAGGCAGTCCGATCAAACAAATGGATAAATTCACAAAAATTGCAGGGCAGATTAATAATCGTCTGAGCCAAGGAAACCAATCTATTTTTGTTCAGTCCATTTGTGTTGATCACCTAAATTCAGATGAAGTGGAATAGAAGTGTAATTGGATGTGTGTTTTCTATATATATACCGTATGAATATTTGCTTCTACGTTTTTTAATATTCTGTAGAAATTACAGCTTCGGAAATTGTGACTCAGGATCCCTAAAATGAATTGCATAGGGAAAAATGGAAACATAGCTACAGTTAAATAAAACCAATTTCAAACTTGTAGTTAAAATTACTAAGATAAGAGTATCAATAAATGGTTTCTCAATGTTTTAACTTATAAATATATGTTTTGATATTAACTTAGAACAACACAAAAGCAGACTTTTAGAATAGAAATCTGTTTCTATCTGATTATGCACATTTAAACAATAAGTGGCTCAGGCAAAATAAGTCATTTTAATGTCATCTGTGATAGATTTTCTTTGACAGCTACTGTAAATTACAATTACACTGCTTCTCTGTGTGTTTGAAAGTAAGCATTGCAATAAATTATCTTTTATTTCAATCCATCATGTCTGCCTTTCAGAAACGGAACTCCTCAAAAGTTCAGCGCTATTATAAGAAAAATACAGTGATTTTAGCTTGAAACTAAAAAAAATTACCTTTCTTGAGGGAGAAAGCTCACAGTTGTGGGCTTTCAAGGATTTTACTAATTGCAATTCATTATTCCTTGTCATGAGAGGGAATCCCTGAACTTATGCATTCCCTTAACTTTGGGCTACCTCTGAAGCTTACCCAAAAATAATATGCAGTCAACCAGGTTATCTGATGTTTTTGAATTTAAAATATATGTTCACCTTGATATTACCAGCTACATGTTCTCTATCCTGGAAGATTAAAGGGCCTTCCTATAGTATTTGCAGCCATATTAAGTAATGGGATAGTATAATAAACAAACAAACAAACATTCAGTACGTCTACATTACAAATGAAATCATCATCGGTAACGTCTACATTACAAATGAAATCATAATCGGTATCCATTTGACCGTCTAAAGATATGTAACTTGAGATGGTTTTCCTACAGCCTTCACTCTCCTTGTATTAAATCTCTAATGGATTGCATTATTTTACCATTTATAGCTGAGGACATCTTTGCTCCTGAATAACCATCACTCCCTACTGCCTCTCCTTTTTAACCTGTCTTTGTTCTGTAAAGATGTTAGTAACACTCATCTAGCCAATCTGCAGAGCTGTGTAATTATTCAAAATGTAAGAAAGGAGGAAAAGCCATAGTTAAGCTGAAATGGTAATACATTACCCTTCTATTTCAATGTAGATCCATTCTTCCAGATTAGAGTCATCTTGCACTGTTGGAGCTAGGATTGGGAGTGAGTACATGTGAAAAGTCTTTTATTTTCCCAAGGATGGACTCTGGGGCTGAAATGTGATGTGTGAAGTAACGGTTCATGGCCTTAATCAGCTTCATGACCATATAGTCCCTTTCCTACAAAAAGTTGCTTCTATTAACTCCATGGTCACAGATTTAGGGTGCATCTACACTGCAGAATTAATGCAGTTTGACACCACTTTAACGGCCATGGCTCAATGCTGTGGAATCAGGTGAGCTGTAGTTTTACAAGATCTTTAGCCTTCTCTGCCAAAAGAGTGTTGATGCCTTACCAAACTTCAGAGCCCAGGACTTGGCTCCATGTTGAGGATTGGTAAAAATAGATTTTAAAATAGTATACATTCTGATGTGCCGGTGTATGAATTCTTATTTTTAAAGGTTATTTAAATTGCTAGAAGTAACATTGTAGTGTGCCATCATGGAAGGGGGAGCATAGCCAGGAGAGTGTCAAATGTCCAAATCCTCTTTTCGCACATATGTAAAGCTAATGCATTAGTAAGAAGACTTCTAGCTAAACTTTCTCTCTGATAGGTGTTAACATGCAATGTAATTTGCTACAGAAGTGCTTCCCAAAGATGATGATATGGTTGCATAGGAGAATGGTACTGTGTGCATAATTGAATTGCCCTTTAGAATTTCTTACTTCAGAAGAAAAGTCATCTACGCCCAAAATGGGACTAATCAGTTTCTTAAATATTCTCTCTTTGCTCCGTTCTCGGTGTCTGCTCTTTCTGTATCTGCTACAGTTGGAAAGACATTGAGTGAGCCCCTAATGTACAGATGGAGGGCTCAATCTAGCTGTGTTCAGTAGAATCATAGAGTCATAGAATCATAGAATAGTAGAGTTGGAAGAGACCACATGGGCCATCTAGTCCAACCCCCTGCTAAGAAGCAGGAAATCGCATTCAAAGCACCCCCGACAGATGGCCATCCAGCCTCTGCTTAAAAGCCTCCAAGGAAGGAGCCTCCACCACGGCCCCGGGGAGAGAGTTCCACTGTCGAACAGCTCTCACAGTGAGGAAGTTCTTCCTGATGTTCAGGTGGAATCTCCTTTCCTGTAGTTTGAAGCCATTGTTCCGTGTCCTAGTCTGCAGGGCAGCAGAAAACAAGCTTGCTCCCTCCTCCCTATGACTTCCCTTCACGTATTTGTACATGGCTATCATGTCTCCTCTCAGCCTTCTCTTCTGCAGGCTAAACATGCCCAGCTCTTTAAGCCGCTCCTCATAGGGCTTGTTCTCCAGACCCTTAATCATTTTAGTCGCCCTCCTCTGGACGCTTTCCAGCTTGTCAACATCTCCCTTCAACTGTGGTGCCCAAAATTGGACACAGTATTCCAGGTGTGGTCTGACCAAGGCAGAATAGAGGGGGAGCATAACTTCCCTGGATCTAGACGCTATTCCCCTATTGATGCAGGCCAGAATCCCATTGGCTTTTTTAGCAGCCGCATCACATTGTTGGCTCATGTTTAACTTGTTGTCCACGAGGACTCCAAGGTCTTTTTCGCACACACTGCTGTCAAGCCAGGCGTCCCCCATTCTGTATCTTTGATTTCCATTTTTTCTGCCGAAGTGAAGTATCTTGCATTTGTCCCTGTTGAACTTCATTTTGTTAGTTTTGGCCCATCTCTCTAGTCTGTCAAGATCGTTTTGAATTCTGCTCCTGTCTTCTGGAGTGTTAGCTATCCCTCCCAGTTTGGTGTCGTCTGCAAACTTGATGATCGTGCCTTCTAACCCTTCGTCTAAGTCGTTAATAAAGATGTTGAACAGAACCGGGCCCAGGATGGAGCCCTGCGGCACTCCACTTGTCACTTATTTCCATGATGAAGACGACGCATTGGTGAGCACCCTTTGGGTTCGTTCGCTTAGCCAATTACAGATCTACCTAACCGTAGTTTTGTCTAGCCCACATTTTACTAGTTTGTTTGCCAGAAGGTCGTGGGGGACTTTGTCGAAGGCCTTACTGAAATCCAGGTACGCTACATCCACAGCATTCCCTGTATCGACCCAACTCGTAACTCTATCGAAAAAAGAGATCAGATTAGTCTGGCATGACTTGTTTTTGGTAAATCCGTGTTGACTATTAGCAATGACCGCATTTGTTTCTAAGTGTTCGCAGACCACTTCCTTAATGATCTTTTCCAGAATTTTGCCTGGTATTGATGTGAGGCTGACCGGACGGTAATTGTTTGGGTCGTTCTTCTTTCCCTTCTTGAAGATAGGGACCACATTTGCCCTCCTCCAATCTGCTGGGACTTCTCCCGTTCTCCAAGAACTCTCGAAGATAATTGCCAGTGGTTCTAGTGCACAACTAAAAATGTCTCAGCCAGATTAATTGATCTGGACTATTTGTTTGTCTTGAGTTGAAATCTGAAAAAAGATGATGAAATTCTGAATCTACATCACTAAATATTTCAGGTTAAATGTGTTTGACTCTGTTCATGACTAAGGGATTATGAACTCTTCCTGAAGTTTTCCTCGAAGTTAATTGGTCACTCATGTTTTTACTTTCATAAGCCTTGTGATTTAGTAGAACAAAGTTTGAAACACTGCTTAAATTTTTTAAAAACTTCTCCTTACATATTGATACTTGTGGGCTTTTTTTAAGTGCACAAGGGTAGTTTTTTTTTTGAAGTAATGCATTAATACCATGTTATTTTTTCAGTTATATTGTTGTCATTTTAGAAAACTACACTTTACCAAAAACTTTACCCAAAAACGTTACCCCCCCCCCCACACACACACACATAAAATTTGTAGGGAAAAAAACCCAATTTTAAAATTAAAGTTCATTCACTTAAAAGTTACACTGCATGTTGTTCCATTACTTTATAAAAACAACATCATTTGGGATGACACTTTTTATTACAGTAGAGTCTCACTTATCCAAGCCTCGCTTATCCAAGCTTCTGGATTATCCAAGCCATTTTTGTAGTCAATGTTTTCAATATATCGTGATATTTTGGTGCTAAATTTGTAAATACAGTAATTACAGTATTTTACAGTAAATACAGTAATTTGTAAATAACATTACTGCGTATTGAACTATTTTTTCTGTCAAATTTGTTGTACAACATGATGTTTTGGCGCTTAATTTGTAAAATCATAACCTAATTTGATGTTTAATAGGCTTTTCCTTAATCCCTTCTTATTATCCAAGATATTCGCTTATCCAAGCTTCTGCCAGCCCGTTTAGCTTGGATAAGTGAGACTCTACTGTATTGCAAAAACACAGACTGTTATAATGCGTGATGCATTTAAGGTTTGCTTTAAAATGAGCAAGACTTTCTGGTGGTATATCTTTATATCAATTGAACGTGAAGCCAAATGCTGATCTTCCTGTCATTATTCAAGTAGAAATACAGCCAAAACCTCATCCAGCTTTGTTCAGTATCTCTCTGAATATCTGTGAGTATTAAATTTCCTGCCACTTTTATTTCCCTAGATCCTAAATGGGGGGAAAAGATTGCATTTGACTTTCATGTACATGGCTTTCTCCTGTCACTTCTGTGTAGAATACAGAGTATTGCCAGATGTGTAACACTGGATTTTAGGGTGTCCAAGAGAAGGATTTCCTGAGTAAGCTGTACAGACTAGATGACGATGAGCATTAAATGCTGGCCTTCATGTCTTTACTAACAGATGCCAGTCCATGTGGTCAGGTTATGTTGGAAAACGTTGAGTTTTAGACTGATGACACAGTCTTAGCAACTGGGCAGTAGAGGCAAATAAACCCTTTCATCTTTCAAGTTTCCACAAGTATTTTGAGTGTGAACTGCATCCGGTATTGTCCCTGGCTGCAGGCATACTCAAAGACTGGGGTGGTTGGAGAAGGCGGCTTTAACTGGAGATAGGGGCTGCTTCAAGGTGGCTTTGTGGGTGGGATGGAGAGAGAAGCTTTAGTCAACCTCAGTGGACAAGAAGGATTATGTCCTCCCAATACTGCTGGTGAGGACAAGTGTTTCACAATTATCATGGAGGAGTAGAGGCTTTATTTGTTTTCCCTTCCTACCAAGTAGAAATGTCAATCCGGCAGGAAGAGGGCCTGGATGTGGCAGAGCTCCCTCTGTGACATCTGGGAACAATGTCACAAAGCCACAAAACACACGTTCTGGGACTACATGTGATTTACAATTCTCACACTCCCATCTTGCAAGAAAAAGGTTGCTGAGGGCTTTTTATTACATTGCCACACATCAAAGCCAAAATCATTGATCTACTACATGTAAGGAATTTGTCAGGCTATAACAGGGGTCCCCAAACTTTTTAAACAGGGGGCCAGTTCATGATCCTTTGGACCGTTGGAGGGCCGGACTATAGTTGGCCACCGAGCAATAATAATTAATAATAATAATAATAATAATGAGGATTGGAAGAGACTCCTTGAGCCATTGAGTCCAATCCCCTTCTGCCTTAGTGCACAAAAGGAACAAGCAAAGCACCCCTGACAGATGACCTCCCAGCCTCAATGTTAATAATAATAATAATAATAATAATAATAATAATAATAATAATAATAGACCCTTGGGCCATTGAGTCCAATCCCCTTCTGCCTTTGTGCACTGAAAGAACAAGCAAAGCACCCCTGACGGATGGCCTCCCAGCCTCAATGTCAATAATAATAATAATAATAATAATAATAATAATAATAATAATAACTGCAAAAGGCCACCCTACTGGGATCTGCGCGCATCATCCGAAAATATATCACACAGTCCTAGACACTTGGGAAGTGATTTTGTGAAACGAAATCCAGCATATCTATCTTGTTTGCTGTGTCATACAATAAAATAATAATAATAATAATAATAATAATAATAATAATAATAATAATAATAATAATAATAGACCCTTGGGCCATTGAGTCCAATCCCCTTCTGCCTCTGTGCACCGAAAGAACAAACAAAGCACCCCTGACAGATGGCCTCCCAGCCTCGATGTTAATAATAATAATAATAATAATAATAATAATAATAATAATAATGAAGAGTGTTGGAAGAAACTCCTTGGGCCATTGAGTCCAACTCCCTTTTGCCTCAGTGCACCAAAAGCACAAGCAAAGCACCCCTGACAGATGGCCTCCCAGCCTCAATATTAATATTAATATTAAGGGTTGTAAGAGAAGAAGAGACCCCTTGGGTCATTTAGCCCAACCCCCTTCTGCCCTTGTGCCGTGGGGGCCGGATTAATGGCTTCGATGGGCCGCATACGGCCCCCGGGCCTTAGTTTGGGGACCCCTGGGCTATAACATCCTGAATGGAGGAAAATGCAGCTGAAGCCTAGTTTGTGCCGGCTTGTTAAAATAAATGTTAAATTCAATTAACTTTTCTAATTTTTTAAATGCATAATGAAGTGGCTGAAGCCTGCCTATGTTTTGATACATTTTTCTTCCACATCTGGATGTGTATTTTTGCAAGGGAGAGGAGATTTGCTATCGTTAATTTATTTATTTATTTACAGTATTTATATTCCGCCCTTCTCACCCCGAAGGGGACTCAGGGCGGATCACATTATATACATATAGGGCAAACATTCAATGCCCATATACACATAGAACAGAGACAGACAGACGCAGAGGCAATTTAACCTCCTTCTGAGGGGATGTTCGGTTCTGGCCACGGGAGCAGCAGCTGCTTCTTCATCCACTGTGACGGCACTTCCTCATTCCAATATCGTAAATTAGTTAAATTTGCCTCCCCACTTTATAAGTGGCACCTTATTTCCTACTTGATAGATGCAACTATCTTTCGGGTTGCTAGGTCAGCAACTAGAAGAGGCTATTTTTATTTTTAAAGTGACGGGTGCTCACCCCGCCATGGGCTGGCCTCAAACTCATGACCTCATGGTCAGAGTGATTTATTGCAGCGGGCTGCTCACCAGCCTGTGCCACAGCCGGGCCCCTAGATCAGGGCTTCTTAAACTTTTACACTTGCAACCCCTTTCGGCCCAAGAAATTTTTATATACATAGATATAAAAATCAAACATTTGATGATAATAAATTGGCATTTGCAAGCTTGCTGAATAGGCTGATTTTCCTTTTTTATGAAGCACAGCTGAAGCATTTTCTGTAGGGTCCTCTGTACACTGCAAAAACAGATGTGTGTAAATGTCTAAAATGGCCAGTAGGTGGCTTTCAGAAAACCTTTCCTGTTTCTGCATTTTTCAGGACCCCAATATTGAGTTAAGGGGACTCCATTTGGGGCTGGAACCCACAGTTTAAGAAGCAGTACTCTAGATACACTCAAAGGTGCTTTCTGCCCTTAGTAATAATACAGAATTCCAGTACTCATCCCTAACATTGAAAACAAGGTTCCATGAGCTATGTGCTATGTTCTCTACCTTTTATATGTCCTCTATTTATCATGACGATTAATTATTGAACACCTTAACATACTTGATATGCAAAGCATTTTATCAAATATAATGATACAGATGGTATTTAAAAATATATATATTCAAATCTACTGCAGCAGTATTTTGAGCAAAGTGACTTGATAGGCTTCTACAGTAAAAATTCTCTATGACTTTGACTGTGTCCTGAACATTGCGAGCTCTAGTTTCTGTAAAAGACACTTGGAGTAAGTCTGTCTTGAAAACGCCAAGAGCTGAAAATGTGCTCCTGCAAATCAACCAATATACAGTTGGGCATCCCGTTTGAAATAATCAAATAGTTGGTTCATCATGCCTGATGTTCTGAGCCAAACTGAAAAAATAGAAGTGGGGTGGAGACTTCAAAATAGCCTTGAGGGTACACGTTCATCACCCTTGATTTATGTAGGGAAAAAATAAGCTAGTGCTATCTTGGGCAGAATGATTGCAAGTAAATTCTCATGACAATTCCCCCTTCTTTTGTTCCCCATTCCACATATACAGACATGACAGCATCACAGAAAATGAGAGCAGCCCATGAAGGTGTCTCTTAGGACTTGTTAAACTTTTTCCACTCCTGACCCCTTTCCACCCAATACATTTTACATGACCCAGGTGTTTAGGTAAGAAGCAGTGTCTTATATCCTCAATACATCTGTTTTCTCTGCCTCCTGGAAGTTTCTCAGAAGTGGAATTCAATAGGTACACCTGATCCTCCATATCAGGCTTGGGCAAATTTCAGCCCTCCAGGTGTTTTGGACTTTAACTCCCACAGTTCCTAACAGCAGGTAAGCTGGCTGAGATTTCTGGGAGTTGAAGTCCAAAACACCTGGAAGGCTGAAATTTGCCCATACATGCTCCATATCCACAGATTCTGTATCCATGGATTCAACCATCAATGACTTGAAAATATTACCAAAAAATCCAAAAATCAAACCTCAGTTTTGCCATTTTAGATAAGGGACACCATTTTGCTATGCTATTGTAAAATAATGGGATCTGAGCATCCACAGATTTTGCTATCCAGTGGGTACCAAGGGCCCATTGTACAACAACTGAGCATAATTTGGCTGAATAGATTGAAAAAGGAAATACTGTGCAGTCTAAAATACATTAAGATTCAGATGGTTTGGTCATAAGTGAACTATGATTCTTCTGCACACTTATAATTTTTAACATTTGCATTTTGTTTCAGTATCATTGCTCCCTCTTTGGGCAACACTGTTGTCTAGGTTACAAGTTCAGCATAAATGAAGGTTTTTTTAAAAAAAAATGCACAGCATTATAAAAGCAGTTCTGTAGTGCTGCTCCAGGTCAAAAGTCATTTTGCTGTTTAAGGCAGAGTAACACATGACATCCTTGGTTGTTGTATGTCTTTCGGGCTGTGTGGCCATGTTCCAGAAGTATTCTCTCCTGACGTTTCGCCCACATCTATGGCAGGCATCCCTCACAACCTCTGAGGATGCCTGCCATAGATGTGGGCGAAACGTCAGGAGAGAATACTTCTGGAACATGGCCACACAGCCTGAAAGACATACAACAACCCTGTGATCCTGGCCATGAAAGCCTTCGACAACACATGACATCCTTACCCACAAATGTCCAGGTACCTTGATGCATGGCATATGTCAAACTATTTTGTCCTCTGAGCAAAAAATCTCATGGACACCGTCACTGGCAATAAAGATTAGGGGTTTGCTGGCCTTTCTTGACACTTCACATCTGCTTGAGGAAATCATCTCTGTTTGCCTAATAGAAAGGCCAGCCTTGGCCACGGTTGAGCACAAGAAACTAATTCCTCTGTTTTAACTGACCAGAACTGAGCATGAAGAAGCTGCAGCACTAGAAAACAACAAAGCCAATCTTATATTTCAAACTGGAAAAAAGCTGACAAGGCTGTTACTCTGAATTCCAGTTGCTGAAATTTCTGACCATACAATAGTTTTTTAGAGTGGTACTCCAAAAAGGAGGAAATTTGTCCCTCTTCAATCAGCTGTAATTTCCAGTACAGTAACACAGCAGGAGACCTCACTTAGACAGATACCTATCTATTGTCAGTCTAGATGGTCAATGAGATCTACATCTCAGAAGTGCACTACATAACTGGTCTTGATTATTTACAGATTTACTTCTGCTCACTGCTGATCCACAATACATTTATGAAGTAGGCAAGCCCCTCAGTGGCAATTGTGAGGTCCAGCAGATGACTGTGTTGATGCTTTTGGGCTTTGGAGAATCTGTATTCATATCTCCCCCAACATCTATCCTCTAGATTGTTTTTTTCTTATGTCCCTGTTCTCCGTGGTTGTATTCTTATCCTTTTCTCACCCCAAGTTTTAACTAAGTGTCTCATGCGGCCCGCCCTGTTATATATATATATATATATATATATATATATATATATATATATATATATAGAGAGAGAGAGAGAGAGAGAGAGAGAGAGAGAGAGAGAGAGAGAGAGAGAGAGAGAGATTTTGTGTTGCATTGTACATGATTATTTATTGTATTGTTTAATTGTATTATGATATGTTGTTTTATATTTTGCTATATTGTACTGTTCTGGGCATGGCCCCATGTAAGCCGCCCCGAGTCCCCGTTGGGGAGATGGTGGCAGGGTATAAATAAAGTTTTATTATTATTATTATTATTATTATTATTATTATTATTATTATCTATGCTGAGCCATACACACAGGTTACTCTTTAAGGGAATGCACATAATGTATATGAATCTGAATCTATTGTAGTTCCATGGGAACTTGGTAAATCATCACGTTAGTTTGATTGATTCAGTGTATCTACTGTAGTTGGGACTAGTAATTGCATCTGAGCATTAAACTGTTTGTGATGCTCAGTCTGTATAAGACATCAGTGGTAAAAGACATATCTATGTCAATCTCCCACTCATAATTTACAATTTAGTATCAATTGGGAACAATTTTGAAAATTAGTAGACTATTTTCCAAATGCCAATGTAATGACAAATGAAATAAAATAAATCATTGTAGTGGAAATTTATTTGGTAGATTTTTATGGTTCTCATTATCTACTCACGGAGACTAATCTAGAGGAGTATTTACTTAAAAGATTTGGGGACTAGGCCTATTGAACAAAATCTGCATAGAACTTGCATACGTTAAGTGACTATGTTATACATATAAGACTAAATCTAGCATTCCTGAGAGATAGATTCAGGGACAGAGTCCTAGGCCTAGCAATATCCCTGTCTTGACCATAACAACATTTATCATATTTACTCGAGTGTAACACTCACCCGTTTTTGCTAAATTACATCGCTAAAATAGAGGGGCACGTTAGATTCGATGGTGCATTAGAATTGTGAATCTAAACTTGCCTGTGCTGTTGGGCAAGAGATCCCAGCTGAGGATGGAGTGACAACAGTGGCTATGAAAAGGCTGGTGGGAAGGCCAAGCGGAGGTACATGGCTTCTCACCAGCCTTTTTGTGGCTACGACCCACTTCCGATCAGGCCAGGCAGAAGGGCGTGGCTTCCCACCAGCCTTTTCATGGCCACCATCACCTCACATTACATTTGACAGCAAATCCTTTTTTTTTTTTGTAATGCACACATTCAAAATTGAGGTGCGCATTATCAATCAAACAAACTTTATATCCTGCTCCATCTCCTTATGGGGACTCGGGGTGGCTTACAACATAAAATTCAACCATTTAATGCCACAAAAATACACAATAAATTAAAAATACATTAAATTTGATGGTGCATTATACTCGAGTAAATAGAAGTAATCTCCGTTTTGCACGTAGCCATTTTACAATAGGGATGTGGAAAATTCTCATTCTCAATTTGGTTGCCTTTCTCAAATTATGCTTATGCTGTTATATGGTTTTATTGTTTATATTGGTTTTATTGTATGACTGTTTATTATATGTGTCATTGGGCTTGTTTCCCATGTGAGCCGTCTCGAGTCCCCCTGGGGGAGATGGGAGCGGGATATAAAAATAAAGTATTATTATTATTATTATTATTATTTTTATTATTATTATTATTATTATTTCACCCTGCATTTTCAGTGCATTTTTCCTAATGTGTGCCTTTATGTATGCATTTTACGTAATATACACATTTCCTTCACTAGTGAAAGCATGTTTTTGTGTATTTTTTCACTTGTATACATTTTAAAATATGTGCACTGTGTGCATTCATTTCCTCTGAAACACCCTTTAGGCCTTGAGGAGCTTTTGATGCAAGTTACATTTCATCTTGCAGTCACCCTCAGAAGCTAGAAAATGGCTACTTTCCCTGACACTAAAAGGGATTCTTTTACATCCCTACCGTAGCACTATTTGCACACTTAGCCTGCCAGCTGATCACCCATGCATTAGTAATACCACTCTGTCTATCTGCATCTGGTCCCATCAACACAATGGGTCCCCATTTGTAGGACTTTTACACTGACAGTTTAATTTATATGCAGACAAAATTGCCAAAACATTCTATGACACTGCAGAAGTCCAGCCAATGACAAGGCACTTCTACTGCTGGTTAGTTGAAATCCATTAATAAAGAGCAATGTTCTTTGCATTTGACACTACTTAACCCTTGTTGTCTCATTAGGGTTGAAATGCCGCAATGTTTGTAATTTGTAAAAGTTCCCTTTAGGATTGCTATTAAAAGTTATGCCAGCCAAATGTTCAACCTAATGCAAAATGGCCTTCTAATTTGGTGGTTTTTGTAGGAGTTACAAACATGTTTTGACACATTACACTTACTCTGATTTGGCTTTGTAAGAGCCCACCAAATCTAACCAAATTATATGTGACATCACTAAACTGTTCCAAGAGAGAATAAATGCTGATAAGAATTTATGTTATTTTTAATGGTACAGAAGCAGGAATGGAAAGAAGTGTACATTGGAGCAAAAAGTGAATGTGTAAAAACCGTATTGGAGGATTCTGAGATTGCTTTTTGCTCCAAAAATACCCCCCCCCCCACACACACACACACAAATTCAGTCCATCTTTGCCCTAGGTTCTAAACCAAAGATATTAATGTCTGTAATAACAACAACAGAATAACAAATCACAGTTGGTATACTAAGAATCATCAGATTGTACGTGCATTGCTGGGATCATTTAGGGCAGGGGTCCTCAAACCTTTTAAGTGGAGGGCTGATTCACAGTCCCCCAGACTGCTGGGGGGCCAGACTATGATGAAATAGTCCAAAAATAGGATTGTTGTTGTTGTGTGCCTTCAAGTCATTTCAGACTTAGGTCAACCCTGTCTAAAGTTTAGGACAGAGGCCAGGTCAATGGCCTTAGTTTGGGGACCTCTGATCTAGATGATCTCATAAGACCATAGGTAAGCAAAGAGACCTCCAAAGACCATCTAGATGGTCTCATAGAACCATAGGTAAGGAAAGTGACCTCCAAAAGCCATCTAGATGGTCTCATAAGGCTGTAGCTAAGCAAAGAGACCTCCAAAGACCATCTAGACGAACTCATAAGACCATAGGTAAGCAAAGTGACCTCCAAAGACCATCTAGACAGTCTCATAGGACCATAGGTAAGGCAAGTGACCTCCAAAAGCCATCTAGATGGACTCATAAAGCCGCACCTAAGCAAAGAGACCTTCAAAGACCATCTAGACAATCTCATAAGACCATAGGTAAGCAAAGAGACCCCCAAAGACCATCTAGACAGTCTCATAGAACCATAGGTAAGGAAAGTGACCTCCAAAAGCCATCTAGATGGTCTCATAAGGCTGTAGCTAAGCAAAGAGACCTCCAAAGACAGTCTAGATGATCTCCTAAGGCCATAAGTAAGCAAAGAGACCTCCAAAGACCAGGCAGAGTTAGGTCAACCCTAAGTCTAAAGTTTAGGACAGGGGCCAGGTAAATTACCTTGGAGGGCCGCATCCGGCCCCCGGGCCTTAATTTGGGGACCCCTGATTTAGGGGCTCACTCAGGTAGTTGTTTGACTCAACAGTCCCTATGGTTCAGAAAGCATTTAGCCAAAACTTGGTCATATGTAGTGGCAGTTTAAATGGGGAAGTGTTCTTGTTAGAAGAGCAATAAAAGAATATCAAGTTTTTCCTCCCTTACCACCCCATTCCCCCTCCCCCCAAATTCTTCCCCACTAACCTTTCCCTTAGTCTTTATCCCCTATTTCACTTTTATGTAACAACAAAGTTTCAATAAAAATTATTATATAAAAAAAGACTATCAAGTTTCAATGAAGTTGTTCTCCTGACTGGATAACATTTTCAAATTGCAAGTCAGTTTTTCACACAAGGCTGTTTAGCACACTCTCTCCAGCCATTTGTGACTGATCGTTCCTTTAAGTGCCTCTATTGTTAAGTGATTTCTATCCTTGCTGCTGCTAGTAGGAAAATTATCAGAGCTTTTCTTCTTTCAAGTCCTTGTTGTTTCCTCAAAATATGGATAACAGTGCTTCCCACAAGTGAGATGTCTAGTTAGACATTTAAGAAATAAAATCCAGAGTTTATATCACAAAAGTTTTGACCTTTGGGCATGTGACTCAAGTGTGTAAAGCTGTTCCTTTATCTTTATGACCATCTTTTCCTAAATCTTGACCTGCCACATAAAGCTATTCATGTTCCCAAAGGAAGTGTGAAGTCTGAATCCCAACTTAACTGATAGCTTTCCATTCCTTCTTTCTCTGAGTAGTGGAAAAATGTATAAATTATATGCCATCTCATCTTACTATCTCAGCCAAACTCATTGTGAAAACAATGCAGTATAGATATTTGTAAATGCAATGTTATTTCAAGTGATCAGATGCCTCATGTTTTATAGTTTTCACTTTGTGTCACCACGCTATTTCACAATATCACATAATAATAATAATAATAATAATAATAATAATAATAATAATAATAATAATAATAATAATAATAATAATAATAACAACTTTATTTTTATACCCCGCCTCTATCTCCCCGGAGGGGATTTAGGGCGGCTTACATGGGGCCAAGCCCGAATAAAAACAGTAGCAGTATAAAACACAACAATAGACAACAACTTGCACAATAAAAAATAAAAAATAAAAAAATAAAATAAAACATTAGCCAATAAAAAACAAGAACTAATAAAAACATGGATTAAAACTGAGAGATTGTAAAAGTAGACTGGGTAAGGTGCACCATATAAATATTGTATCAACATCACTTTGTTGATGGGAAGCTTCCCACTGGAGTGGAAATCATCTATCGAACAGATGGCAAGCTATTTAACCTCAGCAGACTGAAAGCCAAAACATGAAAGGTCATCACAACATCTGTTATAGAACTCCAATATGCCAATGACAACGTAGTCTGTGCGCATTCAGAAGAAGACCTACAAGCCACTCTAAACGCCTTTGCAGAAGCATACGAGAAGCTCGGCCTCTCACTGAACATCAAGAAAACCAAAGCGCTCTTCCAACAGGCATCAGCTAATCCCTCTTCAATGCCAGGAATACTGCTTAATGGTGTAACATTAGAAAATGTTGACCATTTCCACTACCTTGGCAGCCACCTCTCCACAAAAGTCAACATCGACACTGAAATACAACACCGCCTGAGCTCTTCCATATGAAGCAGAGAGTGTTTGATGACCGGGACATCCGTAGAGATACCAAGGTGCTCGTTTATAAACCCATTGTCCTGCCAACCCTGCTCTACGCCTGCAAAACGTGGACGGTCTACAGACATCACACCCAACTCCTGGAGCGTTTCCATCAGCGTTGCCTCAGAAAAATCCTGCAAATCTCTTGGGAAGACAGGCAGACAAATGTCAGCGTGCTTGAGGAAGCAAAGACCACCAGCATTGAAGCGATGCTCCTATGCCATCAACTTCGCTGGACTGGCCACATTGTCCAAATGCCCGATCACCATCTCCCAAAGCAGCTACTCTACTCCGAACTCAAGAATGGGAAATGTAATGTTGGTGGGCAGGAAAAGAGATTTAAAGATGGGCTTAAAGCCAACCTTTAAAACTGTGGCATAGACACTGAGAACTGGGAAGCCCTGGCCCTTGAGCGCTCTAATTGGAGGTCAGCTGTGACCAGCAGTGCTGCAGAGTTCGAAGAGGCACGAATGCAGGGCTTAAGGGAGAAACGTGCCAAGAGGAAGGAGCGTCAAGCCAACCCTGACCGAGACCGCCTTCCACCTGGAAACCGATGTCCTCACTGCGGGAGAACATGCAGATCAAGAATAGGTCTCTTCAGCCATCTACGGATCCATCCCCAAGGTAGCGAAGACGGACCATCATCCTCGAACTATGAGGGATCGCCTAAGTAAGTAAGTAAGTAAATAAGTACCACGCTATTTCACAATATCACATCCAACTGCAATGTTAAGTCAGTATAAAATTCCCACTAAGCTAAAAGGACATTAGATTTTAGACATGAACTGGTAGTTGAGGTTTGCCCAAATGGATAGCATTGCTGTTTACACACTTAAGTCATGCAAAGAGTGGCAACCATTTCTGTAAGTAAGGGTTGTATTTTCATGCTTTTAGTGTTCATTTATATGTGTGTTATGTAAAGCTTATGGTTGATGCTTAACTATTTACAAACTGATTTTTTTAAAGTTTGTCTACATATATAGAGAAAAATGTATGCTGTTGCTTTATTTGAAAAGCTAGGATAGCTTTAGATCTGTTTTGTGCTGTATTAGAGCTCCAAGATGCAGTAACCTTAGCTAGGTTTGAAAGCCATACACTTTGGATTAAGGAATCTGAGCCCTGGTTTTGAGTAGCATAGAAATTGAAGACCAAGAAGCTAAATATATAGACACCAAGATTAAAATTAAATATTTTTAAACACTGTTATATTAATTTAAAAATTGCCCACTCATAATTACAGAGAAGAATCCCCACCATTAAATTCATATTTGCACATGATTTTGCCTTAAGTGTACTTGAATTTAATTCACATAGTATTGATTATTGGTGTTGAACTAAACAGAGCTATATGGACTACTGTATTTACTGATCCATTAACTATAGTGCACATAGCCATTTCCAAGCAAATTCCAGTTGCAACCCATTTTTAAAAAAGCAAGTTCACACCAATTTTACAAACAAAATTAGGGAAAATGAGGTGGCCAACAAAAACATCTTAGAGAGCATGTATAGTCGTGGGCTGCACTTTGCTCAAACCTGGTGCATCAAAAGTGGATTGATCTCAGAGTCTTTCTATCCTCATCCTTTCCTCCTTTAACCTTTTTCCTTTAAGCACTATAATTTTCTTGATGGGATCATCTTCCTGTTGTCATTATCAATCATCTGGTGGTAAAAAAAAACTATTGTAAAACTACTGCAGACTTATCAGATATCTACCAGTGGATTTTGATTTACTATCTGACCATCCTTCCTTTGAACTTAAACCAGAGTAACCCTGGGATGTATTTTTATTGTTTTTCCAGAGCATTGATATTCAGTATCCTTAGCCTAGTGTTGGAGACCTTTTCAGAATCAAAGAATCTTGAGTTTGCTTTAAATATTATTACTAAATTAATGTTACAGTTCTTAAGAAAAATCTATTCCTTGTTATCCAAGCTTTCTTCACTTCAGCAATATAATTGAGAGTGGGTCGAGAGCCCTTTTGTTACTGCTATCACTGTCATAGAAAGATTGTGAGTCATAATACCTTGTGGGTCCACTGCTAATCACCCAGACATGTGCTGGTGGAGAGAAAGCCCAAAAAATACAAACTATATTAACGGCCTCAGGACAAGCAAACCCAAATAGAAAATTGATTAGATTATGTTTGCAGCAAAAACGTTAAAAAATAGTAAGGAGATACAAAAAGGAGCAGAGGGGAGTAATTAGATGTTTGTTCTTACCTTTTATCTCTGTTCACAACTGTGTGTTTGTGAGAAAACTCAGTTGGCTTCCTGTCTATTTCTCATGTTTACTTCTCTCTTGGGAGTTTCCAACAAAACAGTGTGTTTTTAAAAAAAAAACCTCTCCAATCCCATGAGGACTTTTTAAAAAATCTTTTAACTTTCATGTTCCTGCTTCTTTGTGTCATTACTTAACTCCCTGTGAGTGGTTAGGAGATCCATAAAGACATTTAAGCTATCATACTTTGAGATCTATACTCTGCTGTACTCCAGAATCAAACAAAATACTGTAATAGCTAAAGATTTTTGTTGGTGTGGTAGGCGAGCAGTAGCTAATCTATAGGACCTGTTCAAAAAAATCCATTCAAGGTGTTATCTGTGAGTGTCATTAAAAGTTATTGACCTAGTTCTCCACTCTTCCACTTTTCTGCACTGGGGTGCCATTCATTGTGGCAAAGGCACTATTGTAGTGGCAAATACATTCTTGAGCAATGGGGCAAGTACATGGATGTCCCTGACAAAGCCCTGCGTAAACAAACCCTCAGGAAGGAGTCATGCCCTCACTTTCAGAAGCAAATAGGCTAGTTTATTTGAAATCATAATAGCAAGATTTTTCGTCTCTCTCCAAGTCAAATGCCCCAAAACCTTGGGCTTCTGTTGAATTAATCAGTCTCATGCCAGCTGAATCTTCACGTGAAGACAACTCAGGGGAAGCTGTAATTCCAACATTTTATTACTGGTCTAACAAAAATATTTATACTGTAATACATATAATGTAAAACAGTGGTTCTCAACCTGGGGTCCCCAGATGTTTTTGGCCTTCAACTCCCAGAAATCCTAACAGCTGGTAAACTGGCTGGGATTTCTGGGAGTTGTAGGCCAAAAACATCTGGGGACCGCAGGTTGAGAATCACAGATGTAAAAGCTTTGTGTGGTTAACTTCCCAAATATGTATTCAGGTGAGCAGATCATTACTGTTCTTATTTTGAGAATACGAAATGATACCAGCCACTGCTGCCCTGTATTGATCCCACCCCCATTTTACCTGAAGAGTATGATTACACAAATGTAATTCTTTAACATTATGTCACCCTTATTCCCTTCCGTCCATCTTAATTTTTTCTAATACTTAGCCATGAAATCTGGATATTTCAGAAACTTACTCTTTTTTCTTATATTTGAGCTGTTTACATAAATCTATTACATTAATTTAGATTTTGGCATGTTCCTCATTATCAGCATGGCTATTTTAAAAAGTCTTTACAGATTTAAGAATTCGTCATTAAGAGCAGGAATTGAAGAAAGTGCCCCCCCCCCTTTAATTCAGGTATCTTTCATATGGTTCCCTTTAAATTGCTGTGGAGTTATTAAATCTCTCAGGCATACCTATGCTTTACAGCATTTGCTTTGAATGTCTACATATATTCAACTTTGGCAGAGGCCTACATGATTTGGAACTTCAAAGTGGTTTTAACAATAGTTAATCAATGCCCCTGACAGGAAACCCAGTGTTCTCCCCTCTTCACTACAGTGCAGCAGAAATGTTGGCAAAATAGAGAAATAATCAGAGAAATCAGAGAAATAATAATAATAATAATAATAATAATAATAATAATAACAACAACAACAACAACAACAACAGCAGCAGCAGACAAAAAACCAGTACAAGAAAACCGCACTACAAACTAGAGCTGACAGCTGGCACAACAAAACATTGCATGGAAAGTTCCTTGACAAAATTGATGGAAAAGCTGATAAGGAGAAGACCTGGCTCTGGCTCATGAATGGGACACTGAAGAAGGAGACAGAAGGCCTGATCCTTGCAGCCCAGGAGCAAGCCATCAGAACAAATGCAATTAAGGCCAAGATCAAAAAATCAGCTGATGACCCAAAATGCAGACTGTGCAAGGAAACCGACGAAACCATTGATCATATCCTCAGCTGCTGTAAGAAAATTGCACAGACAGACTACAAACAGAGGCACAACTATGTGGCCCAAATGATTCATTGGAACTTATGCCTCAAGTACCACCTGCCAGCAGCAAAGAACTGGTGGGATCACAAACCTGCAAAAGTATTGGAAAATGAACATGCAAAGATACTGTGGGACTTCCGAATCCAGACTGACAAAGTTCTGGAACACAACACACCAGATATCACAGTTGTGGAAAAGAAAAAGGTTCGGATCATTGATGTTGCCATCCCAGGTGACAGTCGCATTGATGAAAAACAACAGGAAAAACTCAGCCGCTATCAAGACCTCAAGATTGAACTTCAAAGACTGGCAGAAACCAGTGCAGGTGGTCCCGGTGGTGATGGGCACACTAGGTGCCACGCCAAAAGATCTCAGCCGGCATTTGGAAACAATAGACATTGACAAAATTACGATCTGCCAGCTGCAAAAGGCCACCCTACTGGGATCTGCACGCATCATCCGAAAATACATCACATAGTCCTAGACACTTGGGAAGTGTTCGACTTGTGATTTTGTGATACGAAATCAAGCATATCTATCTTGTTTGCTGTGTCATAATAAAATAATAATTTTATATATATATATATATATATATATATATATATATATATATATATATGAAATCCAGCATGTCTATCTTGTTTGCTGTGTCATACAATAAAATAATAATAATAACAACAATAATAATAATAATACTTCCTCTTTCCTCCTGTTTAAAGAAACAAAGAGGTATCAACAAACTTGTACAATTTTAATTAAAATTTAAAATAATCCATAAAAAGCCACATGTCCCATCCTTCACCTGTTACCGTTTTAGACTTGGATTTGACTTGGGAAATCCATGTTCAAGGGCTGAATTAAACCACTGAACTTATTGGATCATCTTGGGCCAGTCATTCTCTCTTAAGAGCAGATAATGTCGGGAGGAGAAGAATCCTGACTCCACTTTGAGCACATTGGTGTGGGGGAAGATGAAACTCAAACAGCCCTCCAGATGTTGTTGAACCAGCAGCCTTAACCAGCAGATGCTGAGAGATGCTGACCAACACATGGTATGTAAGGTCATATCATTCCAATCCCTGTTGTAAATGTAACATAGAAATTCAGAAATGGATGGGGAAAGTTCAGTGTCTGAGATTGGCTTCCTTGGTCCCTGAAGCTTAGGGTCTAAAAGCTTATTGTTTTCAAAGAAGGCAAAGCTGGAATACTGAAAAGAAGTACCTCATTTGAGAAATGAGGAAATAACTGGAACTCAATGTTTTCAATGTCAAATGTATAATTTCCTTTCTAGTGTCAGTTTGCTCTTATGTAGACTTGCCTCTATAGATACACAATGTTTGCCATAATTACTTCTCGTAGCATCTACTGTTTATCTTGAACAACACATGGCCAGCTTATATGTCCATTATGAAGAATCACTTGAGCCATGTCAAGTTGGGGTGGTTCTTATTATGGTAAAGACATGGAAAAGTGTGGTTTTATTAATTTATTGTGTTAGAAGCGAATTGGGAGTAGAGTTATAATGTATTTTTTAAAAGACACAAAGTTTAAAACTTGACATTATATTAGATTTCCTTTGGCCAAAAGCTAACCACTTGGAGTGTCTCTGTTGTTGCTGTGGGAAGATCCTCCATTGTGTATATGGCAGGGTTCGGGCTGCATTGTAGTAAGTGGGCTGTGGCTTGTTCTTCTCCACACTTGCACTTTGTGGACTCCACTTTGTAACCCCATTTCTTAAGATTAGCTCTGCATTTTGTGGTCCTGGAGCACAGCCTGTTCAGCATCTTCCAAGTTACCCAGTCTTCTGTGTGCCCAGGGGGGAGTTTCTCATCTGGTATCAGCCATGGATTGAGGCTCCGGGTTTTAGCCTGCCACTTTTGGACTCTCGCTTGCTGAAGTGTTCCTGCGAGTAGCTCTACCTATCTTAGGAATCTATTTCTTGGTTTAAGGTATTAGCTTGCTAGCTGATATTCGAACAGACGATGGGCCTGAGATATCAATGCCTTGGTCCTTTCATTATTGGCTGCTACTTCCCAACAGATGTCAAGTGGTGCAATACTGGCTAAACAGTATAATTTCTCCAGTGGTGTAGGGCATAGACATCCTGTGATAATGCGGCATGTCTCATTAAGAGCCACATCCACTGTTTTAGTGCGGTGAGATGTATTCCACACTGGGCATGCATACTTGGCAGCAGAGTAGCAAAGCACAAAGGCAGATGTCTTCACTCTAACTGGTTGTGATCCCCAGGTTGTGCCAGTCAGCTTTCATATGATGTTATTTCTAGCACCCACGTTTTGCTTGATATTCAAGTAGTGCTTCTTATAAGTCAGAGCATGGTCCAGAGTGACTCCCAGGTATTTTTGTGTGCTGCAATGCTCCAGTGGGATTCCTTCCCAGATAATCCTCAGGGCTCAAGATGCTTGTCTGTTCTTAAGATGAAACCACATGTCTGTGTTTTAGATGGATTAGGAATCAGCTGGTTTTCCCGATAATAGGCAGTAAGAGCACCTAAAGCTTTTGAGAGCTTCTATTCAACCATTTCAAAGCTCCCTGCTTGAGCGATGATGGCACGATCATCAGCATAGATGAAACTCTCTGTCCCTTCTTGCAGTGGCTGGTCATTTGTGCAAATGACTGTTAAACATTGATGGAGCAAGTATGCTCCCCTGAGGCAGGCCATTCTTCTGGTTTTGCCATCTGCTTCTCTTACCCTGTACCTCAACAAAAAAAAGCTCCTGTTTTTTAGCAGATTTCATATGAAGCGGGTGAGGTGGTAGTCCTTTGTGATATTGTAAATTTTTCCCAGGAGAAGGCGATGATTTACAGTATCATATGATTTACAGTATCAAAAGCATGGTAGAACGCATAAAAACACCAACATATGCTTAGCTTGTGCAAAGGTGTGCTACTAAGGATCATTGCTGACCTTTCTGTCTCCATCCTAATTTCTCACATAAGCATGGCTGCAGAAGTTTACTGGGTTCAAAAATAACTTTGTTTGGGAAATGCAGCAGAACCTTTTACATTTCCACACATATTTTTCTGACACTGGCACAAGGGATGAGCATTGTAGTGCATTTCTGTCCAAATTCATGGGGAAGTATCTGAGCAGGAAATTGTTCAGTCCTCTCTGCCTCCTATCTAAATGCAGTGAGAGTAGTTGTAAAGAAAAATAACCATTTTGGTTTTATTAATCTTCTACGGGCTTTTCATGTGGAGCAGCATTGGCTTCAATGCGAAGCAAATACTTTACGTGCATGTTCAACCTGCATGACCTCCCGTTAAAACAAATTTATCAGCATATGTAGGGGTAAATGCAACTGGACTAGACTGAACAAATGAGAGGTTCAGCCCAAGACAATTTGCTGAGTGATGCAAAGGATAAAATGGCACAATTCCCTTCCATATAAAAAGGAAACTGAACTGGCATCTCAGTCTTACTTCAACACTGACAGTAGGAAAGCATCCTCTAAACTTAAAACTTGTCTGGCAGCTTGACTTGGTTGAGAGGCAAAGGCATGGTGTCGCATCAAGGAAAGTAGGCCGGAGATATGGTAGAACAGGTGTGCGACTGCCACTTTTGACCCTCAAGATCTGCCACCTGAGATAGTAGTCTTGTTCTACCTAATGGTAGTACTGGGCCCAAACTAATCCAATTCCATATAAGGTGGCACCAAAGAAGACTGTCAATAGCACTCAAACTGTAAATAACTCAGTGGCAGCAAAATAATGCTCATAAGAGGTTAGTATAAACCTAGGCCATGTTTTCCTAATATAAATGATTTTGTTCATGAAATTCCAGCTTTATATTCCTCCTTCTTGGAACTGCCAGCTTGGTAGTGTTCTCTGTTCCCTGACACACTAAACTTTCTATACACCCACAAGAAAAGCTGGTCTGATTTTAATTGTCAAAAGTGTTTTTGAGCTTGTTGTTATGTGCCTTCAAGTCATTTTCTGAGTTAAGGTGACTGTAACACCTATAAATGGGGGGTTCTTGGCAAGATTAGTTCTCAGAGGATTTGCCTTTGTCTTCCTCTGAGCCTGGGTGAATGTGACTTAGCCAAGGTTTCTATGGGTTTCATGCTGGAATCAGGATTTGAGCCCTAGAGTAAATCTACACTGTGGAATTAATACATTCACGCCACTTTAAGAGCCATGGCCCAGTAGTGTGGAATTACAGATGTTGTAGTTTTACAAAGTCCTTAGTCTTCCATGCCAAAGAGTGCTGGTGCCTCACCAAACTACAGCTCCCATGAGTCCATACCATAAAGCTCTGGCAGTTAAAGTGGTGTCAAGCTGCATTGATTCTATAGTTTAGATGCATCCCTGGTCTCCAGAGTCATAGTCCAATACTGAAACTACTACATCATACTGTCTCTCATTTCTGGAATAACCCTCTGAAACACATATTTTTAACTCCCTGACCAGCTAAAGAAAAACAAAGCTGTCACTTCCCTTATCTTTCTGAAATAAAGTTCCCTATATGTGGCAGTGATCTTTCAAAAGCAATATGTTCTCTTTTTTTCATAGGCAAGCAGATGAGGGTATCCAGCCACTTTGGAACTGTGGCAGCAGCTCTATTTTTTGGAATAATTTCTTCAGGAGTGCCAAAATATTGGCAACAAACCTGTTCTCAACACTCTTCCTGCTTGTTGTAATTTACTTTACATGAAAATATACAATGTCCTTAATAGTTAAAAGTGTGTGTGTGTGTATATAAAGAGATTGGCTTAGATCCAATTGTTAGTCCTAAGTAATCTAATGGTACTTAGCCTCTGAACATGTTAACACATGCATAACTCCTATTGATTCCTTGGATCTACCTCTAAGTTGGAACTAGCAACTGGATATAGGCCTTGAAATGTAACTCTTTTTCCAAATACATCGTGTGTCTTTCTCTCAAAAATGTTCTCTGTTTTGCTTTTCTTTAAAGCCACATTGCCCATCAGAACAATTTTCGAGTCTGTCCCTATTTTGTCGGACATGGAATAGGATCTTACTTTCATGGCCACCCTGAAGTTTGGCATCATGGTAAGAACGCTCCTCTGTGATCTGTTCATTATGCTTGTGTTTGAGTAACCACATTATCGAGGGATGATTTAAAAGCTGAAATGGCTATCACAGCTGAAACGCAAAATCCTGCTCTCAGCTTTTGTGTTGCTTCCTTGGTTTCACTACTAAGCTCTGGAAAGATGGCACATCAAATGGAGCATATGGATGTGTAAACCAACCTCACATTCTCCAGATAAAACCCTTGAGTGCTAAGGCCAGAAAACGTTGGGTTTTTTCTTGCTGTGTCAGCTGAAGTATTTCAACTCTGACTGCTACATCTACTTAAGTAAGCTGTTGCCTTCATAACAATTCATGCCACCACAGACACTCTGAACTTCAGAATTGCAGAGTGCGCATTACAGGAATGCTGGCTGTTTCCAGCTTAGCAGCAATCTCTCAGAAATCCCAAGTGGGGTTCGGTGAATTTGGACTGAGCCCTAGTATGTCAATGGCTTTAAAAATAGGGGGCAATTTAGGAATTTTGCCTCCTTTCCAAGCAAACTTCTGTGTGAACAGTCCTATCTTTTGGGGAGGACTATATAGAGCATATAAGGCTCACTCACCCTCAGTGGAAAAGTAACGTGTTTTGTCTCACCTGAAGAGCTCACACGTTTTATTTGACAGGCTTTCGTGGACTGTAGGTCACAGATCTTAGATTGGGCATGTGATAATGTTGGCTGCACTTCATGAAAGGTAAAGATAATAATAATAATAATAAGTAATAACTTTATTTTTGTACCCCTCCTTCATCTCCCCGAAGGGACTTGGGGTGGCTAACATGGGGCCAAGCCCAGACAATTACAATAGAACAAGCTAACGTAGTAAAGCAATAAAATAGTAACCATAGCATAATAAAACATAATATAAAAACAGTACAAAAAACTTAAACGAAGGTGAACTGGGCCAAAGATAAAGGTTTTCCCCTGACATTAAATCTAGTTGTGTCCGACTCTGGGGGTTGGTGCTCATCTCTATTTCTATGTCAAAGAGCTGACGTTGTCTATAGACACCTCCAAGGTCATGTGGCCGGCATGATTTCATGGAACATTGTTCCCTTCCCACCAGAGTGTTACCTATTGATCGACTCACATTTGCATGTTTTTAAACTGCTAGGATGGCAGAAGCTGGGGCTAACCGCGGGAGCTCACCCCATTCTTCGGATTCGAACTCACAACCTTTTGGTCAGCATGTTCAGCAGCTCAGCAGTTTAACCTGCTGTGCAGGCGGGGGCTCCACTTCATGAAAGCAGGTGCCAAATAGAATTTGCCCTAAAAGCACCAGAATCCCATCTTATCTTAGATGCTAAGCAGGACCAGCCCTGGTTTGTACTTTGATGGGAAATCACCCACCAACAAATACCAGGTACTGTAGACTATATTTCAGGGGAAGGAAATGGCAAAACTGCCCCTGAGAATTCCTTTCCTAGGAAAACCCTATGATATGACCATAGAGTTGTCATAAGTCAATACGTGACTTGAGGGCACATATAGACTTTTACTGTCACCTCTCCCCTAAAAAAAACTTTGTCAGCTGTAAAAGAGTGTATTTTAAGCCTCCTACCACAAGCTTATTCAGAAGCTCCTCTTCTCATAGGACATTGAATAGCACCCACTCTCTTTTTTATCTTGTTTCCTACACATGTGGGATTTGTGAAAGGAAGGGAGCAACAGTAGTGCCTCTGGTCTCTATTGCTAATACAGAAAGACAATAAAATGACCTTACACACCTTTTGGGAGGATTTGATGCAAGGAGCTAAGACAAAGTAGTCCCTTGTAATTTGACTGCAACTCTCTCCCACCGCCCAAAAAAGATGGCATTTGAGTTTTTTTGATTTGCTCTGAAATCAATCCCATTTATAACTTCTGTCAAAGGGAAATTGCTGAGCAAGAATTGGGGGCACACATTTGTGCCTCTTCCTAGAACTGGCATCTCTAGCTTTTGTTTTTGCTTTTGTGTGTTTTTGAATAAAACACTTTTTATATTAAAATTAAAACTCAATGTCTCCACCCTTTCCCCTTTAAATTATCACATAATTTGATTTGTAAATGATGTTGTCTTTTGCTCACTCCCATAAAAACGTGATAGTGTTGTGTGTGTGTGTTGTTCAGGGTTTTTTTTAAAAAAAAAAATCTTTATTTTTTTCCTGAACATTTTGTTAGTTATTATATAGGCGGTAATAGTACATTGAATGTTTACAGTATTCATGTTCTTAATACAAGCAGTCCAGCAAGTAACTAGGAAAGGGCACAAACAACAATAAACAAAGGAAAAGTAAATAACTGTAAACATTGGGCTAGGAGGAGGGAATGTTTTGGGTCAAAAAAACCCTTATTTTGAACAAAGTGCATCTATATATATAAAAGAGTGATGACATCAGGGCAGCGGACAAAACAACAAAACTACCCCAACCTTGAAATTTGACAACAACCCATCATTCACGGCTCTAGGTTGATACAACAAAAAGAAAAGAAAAAATAAAGTCCTAATTACAGGGAGAGGAATAATAGTTTTTATCCAATTGCTGCCAATTAGAAGGCTAAGCTCCGCCCACTTGGTCTCCTAGCAACCAACTCAGCCCAGGGGACAGGCACAGTTAGGCCTCACTTAGGCCTCTTCCACAGATTATCAGATTTTAACTGGATTATATGGCAGTATAGACTCAAGGTCCTTCCACACAGCTATATAACCCATTTAGAATCTTATATTATCTGCTTTGAACTGGATAATCTTGACTCCACACTGCCATATAATCCACTTCAGTGTGCATACTAAACATAAAGACAACCATACAACAGACATTCAATACCACCACTACCTCAACAATTTCTCACCAACACCACCAGACAATGCCACAGCAACGCGTGGCCGGGCACAGCTAGTTCTCTTATACTTTTAACACGCTTTTGTTATTTAAAAAAGGCCATACCCCAAACCTGAAGTAAGGACGTTGAGCCTCTGCTTTTAGGCTTTGGAAACCTTCAGCTGCTTGCATGGATGGGAGTTGTTCTTTTTGGAAAATGACATTCATAACTTTTGGAGATCATAATCTTTTGGAAAAGTTTGATCTTTCCGAGAAGAGCCAAAACCCTGTTTGAGTAGAATCTTTTCATATGGTATACAACCAGATGTAATATGCAAGGCAATGTCTTTAGTTGTTAGACTGAACCTATTGTCTCTGATCTGTTAGAAAAACAGCAGTTTGCACAAAAACAGCAGAGTTTGCACAAAAACAGCAGAGTTTCAGAAATGTTTTTCAGTGCCCAAAAATATATTTACTCTCCCAGAAAAACTTGTTTTGTATCATGTGCTCAAGAGACAAAAATGAAGTAGGCTTTGGTAAAATAACATATTTGGTTTACTCACAACTTCATGTGTTCAGCATAATACAGGTACATAGCATATCAGTCCAATTTCAGATATGTTTGAGATAGTTTGTGCAGATGGCACAGGGCATTTTTCTTACAACAACAGCAAGCATTTGATGGCTCTTCAGTCTAAAGTCTCTAAAGAGACTCTAAACTAGAGTCTGAGGTGTGAGCAGTCTCAGATCAGGTCATGTGATCAGATCTGTGAGCAGTCTCAGATCAGGTCATGTGATCAGATCTGTGAGCAGTCTCAGATCAGGTCATGTGATCAGATCTGTGAGCAGTCTCAGATCAGGTCAGCCTCCCCACAACCTCTCAGGAAACATAGAGCTAAAGAAGCTGCATACCAGAACATATATATAAAACAGTAAGCAAACAGAATCATAGATTAACAAATTACTAGAGGAGGCTTGAAGAAGGTTGTAATTTCCAACAGTTCTTAACCCCACAAAAATGCAAAAGAACAACAGTTTGCATATGACATTGAATGATTGTATTCTTTTGTGATTAATAAAATATTTTGCTTTGTTTTGCAGAAAACAAAAGCGATTTGTTAATGCAAGAGGGCATGGCGTTTACAATAGGTTAGTTCATGTGTGATCCTGAAGTGGAAGGAATCTGGGAATGCTTTCTTTAGGATCTTTGTTGAAGTGAAGAGTTTATACAACATTCTTGTTTGAATATTTTGATAATTTTAACAGACTGATAGGACTGTATGCCTTTATTTCTTGGAAGGAATTATTTC
This sequence comes from Anolis carolinensis, assembly GCF_035594765.1. Classification (NCBI taxonomy): domain Eukaryota; kingdom Metazoa; phylum Chordata; class Lepidosauria; order Squamata; family Anolidae; genus Anolis; species Anolis carolinensis. The sequence goes on along the minus strand of NC_085841.1, from coordinate 210,445,873 downwards.
ATCTGAAGCTCTGACCGTTTCCTGGTCCCATTGTTAAACACTAATCCAGCTAAACTTAGTGAGTGTTTTTTAACAAAGTCAGAAATGTTGTGTCCTATTAAGGACCTCTGATGTTTAGCATTTTTGTTGTTCAGACATGAAGGGCTGAATCGCCAGGACATTACAAAGAGCACAGTGGCATTCTTGTGAGGAAGCAGAGTCCTTTCTCACGACAGTCCTATGGAGTCAACCACTTGAAAGTGGAATACGGAATAAGGAAGTGACAATATTTCAGAATGCATTGATTGGCACTATAGAATTAATGCAGTTTGACACCACTTGAACTGCCAAGACGCAATTCAAAGAATCCTTGAATTTGTAGTTTGGTGAGACACCACTGCTAAAAGCTAAAGACTCATAAAACTACCATTCTTATGACTAAATAGTATAGTTAAAACAGTGTCAAACTGCATTAGTCCTACAGTATAGATGCACCCTCAGTTGTTGAAGTTTGATGAGGGATTTGAAGAGAGCTCAGTTTCCAAGCAAGATGCCGTTTTTTCATTCCCGGATTCATCCCCAAGCCTTACCTCCAACACAGTGGTGTCAAACTGATGGCCCTCCAAATGTTTTGGAATTCCTGGCCATTGAATAAGCTGGATAGGGCTTCTGGGATTTGGAAGCCCAAACACCTGGAAAACCACAAGTTTGACACCTCTGCGTCCAACACAACATCTCAAAAAATGAAGGCCTCTGTTGGCCTAGAAGAGGCTAAGAGTCTCACTCTACGAGGAGTAGCCAGTCAACTATCTCCTTCTGGAAGACTGGTCAGATCAAGCACCAATCAAACGCTTGAACGGGTGGGTAAAAGTGTATTCCTCACTCACTGGTGCCTAAATGGCTGGACAATTAGAGAGAAATAAGAACATTGTTGTTTTGCTGACTTAATGAACATTTTAAAGCTTGATTTTTATGTATGTTAAAAATACACACAACATTCAAATATTTCCATCCCATCTGTTCTCTGGAGGGAAGTGGCTGATGTTTGGGTAGTTATTTATGATCCACAGGGATATTAATTACAGCTTGATTGGAACGCCCTTCTTCCATTTTATTAAACCTCATGTTTGATCCTGGAAGATGGCCATTTTCAGCAAAGTAACTTTAAAAAGAGAGAAAAGGTACAGGTGAAGGCGAATTTTCCCCAGGGTACATCTTCTACAGTGTAAAAGCAATACAACCCACTTGAACTGCCATGGCTCAATGTTATAGAATAATGGGAGTTGTACTTTGGTGAGGCACCAACACTCTTGGCAGAGAAGGCTAAATACATCATAAAATTGCAACTCTCATGATTTCATAGCACTGAACCAGGGCAAGAAAAGTGATATCACACTGAGTTAATTCTACAGTGTAGATTCACCCCTGGATGACCTGAAGTTTTGAGGATGGAAAGAGGGGCATTTCAGGTCCTGATCCATTCCTTGTGTTTTATGTACTGACAGAACCCATCATCATGGAAGGAACGTCTGAGTTCAAAATCCTCAGGGACAAATGGACAGCCGTCTCCTTGGACAATAAAAGGTGCTGCTGTTGGATTTAAGCAACTTGGATTCAAGGAAAAAAGACCCCAGTTGGTTTTGTGGGGAGGGGTCTTTCTCCCCTGTCTTTCTTCTTTGCTTCCCTCAAATAAACAAACAGGCCTCCACTCTGGCACAATATTTATTAAAGGTAAAGGTTTCCCCTGACATTAAGTCCAATCGTGTCTGACTCTGGGGGTTGGTGCTCATCTCCATTTCTAAGCCAAAGAGCTGATGTTGCCTGTAGACACCTCCAAGGTCATGTGGCCGGCATGACTGTATAGAGCACCGCTGCCTTCCTGCCGGAGCAGTACCTATTGATCTACTCACATTTGCATGTTTTCGAACTGCTAGGTTGGCAGAAGCTGGGGCTAAAGTGGGTGCTTACTCCGCTCCCCAGATTCGAACCTGTGACCTTTTGGTCCGCAAGTTCAGAAACTCGGCACTTTAACATGCTGTGCCACCGGGGGCTCTTTATATCATCTTTATAAAAATGGTAAATCTGCCCTTTTCCCCTTGTCTTTCAGGTCAGCCCAGTTTGAGCATACTCTTGTCATTACATCTGGTGGAGCTGAAATCTTGACCCATCTGCCCGAAGAGGAGGCTTGACAGATCCATTTTCGAGGAGAACCAGCCAAAAATGCGCCTTCTGTTGATCTCAAGGGCAAGGGGAGGAAAATCACCTGGTGTGGACGAAATCTTAGCAATAGCTTTGAAGGAATTTCTTAATAGATGGAGCCCGCATCTGAGGAAAAAGGCACCATCTTTCTTCCTGGCAGTGGCTCTACCTCAGGGGAAAAAGAAACTTGCAGGGGGTCATATTCTTCAATGCACTGAATCACCTTATAATTGGTGGCACCCTTTTTGGTGCTTAAAGGACTGTGGGGTATAAACCCTCCTCCATTTTGTTGTACTTCACAAGGAAAAATTTGTATGTGTCTCCTATTCCCCTCTCCCTCCCATGGTGGACAAAAAGAAAATTCCCCATGTTTCTTCCACAATGATGTGTCAGGAAGAGATTTGGAGGAGAGACAGAGGTTAAAGTGAAAGCTGGGGTCTCAAAGCCTCTTTCCAGGCTAAATAAAGCCAGGCCAACACCTTGTGCGAGTCCTTTCTTTCTGTCTTTCTTGAGGATATCTGAGAGACTGGTTGGGAAAAAAAGGTCTGGCTCACCAAACTACAACTCCCAGCATCCCATAGCCTTGAGTCATTTCAATTAACTAGAAATACAAAGTTTGTCACTGTTTCCCTCTATATGCCAATTATCAATCAGTCTGGTTGCCATAATCTTGGTTTTCTTGATGTTTAACTGCAAGCCAGATTTTGCACTTTCTTCTTTCACTTTGGTGATAAGGCTCCTCAGCTCCTCCTCGCTTTCAGCCATCAGAGTGGTATCATCTGCATATTTAAGGTTGTTGATGTTTCTTCCAGCAATTTTAACCCCAGCCTTGGATTCATCAAGCCCCGCATGTCGCATGATGTGTTCTGCATACAAGTTGAATAAGTAGGGTGAAAGTATGCAGCCCTGCTGTACTCCTTGCCCAATCTTGAACCAGTCTGTTGTTCCGTGGTCTGTTCTTACTGTGGCTACATGATCATTATACAGATTTCTCAGGAGACAGACAAGGTGACTTGGTATCCCCATACCACCTAGAACTTGCCACAATTTATTATGATCCACACAGTCAAAGGCTTTAGAATAGTCAATAAAGCAAAAATAGATGTTTTTCTGAAACTCCCTACTTTCCTCCATTATCCAACGGATATTGGCAATTTGGTCTCTCGTTCCTCTGCCTTTTTAAAATCTAGCTTGAACATTTGGCAACTCTCACTCCATGTATTGCAGGATCTTGAGCATTACCTTACTAGCATGTGAAATAAGTGCTACTGTACGAAAGTTTGAGCATTATTTAGCATTTCCCTTTTTTGGTATGGGGTTATAAATTGATATTTCCAGTTTGATGGCCATTCTTGTGTTTGCCATATTTGTTGGCATATGGCATGCATCACCTTGACAGCATCATCTTTCAAGATTTTAAACTGTTCAGCTGGGATCCTGTTGTCTCCTGCTGCCTTGTTATTAGCAAAGCTTCTTAAGCCCATTCAACCTCACTCTTCAGGATGTCTGGTTCTAATTCACTCGCCACACCATCAAAGCTATCTTTGATATTACAGTAGAGTCTCACTGCCAAACGGGCCAGCAGAACATTGGATAAGCAAAAATCTTGGATAATAAGGAGGGATTAAGAAAAAGTCTATTAAACAAAATTACATTATGATTTTACAAATTAAGCAAATATTGGATTTGAGAATTAAGAAAATATTGGATAATGAGGGATTAAGGAAAAGCCTATTAAACATCAAATTACATTATGATTTTACAAATTAAGCATCAAAACATCATGTTTTACAAGAAATGGACAGAAAAAGCAGTTCAATACACAGTAATGTTATGTAGTATTTACTGTATTTACAAATTTAGCACCAAAACATTGCAACATTTCCTACAAAAACAATGACCACTAAAAGGCAGACTGCCTTGGATAATACAGAACCTTGGATAAGTGAAGCTTGGATAAGTGAGACTCTATTATCTTTCCTATACAGATCTTCTGTGGAAAATCATAAAGTGGCAAGAGACTCCACACACATATACTGTGCAAGTACTGTATATGAGACACTAAATAGGTGCCATCAATAAATCCTGCAGTGTTTAGCAAATTTATATTTTAGATAATTTAATCAGGGATCACAAACATACCAGAAGGGAGGGAATAAGGCTTCTGTCTCCCCAATTGCTCTGCAACATTTTTGAGTGCCCTTGGTTGCCCGAAGGGACCCTTTCAGAAAGTGCACCAGGCTACAAATAGCGGACAACATTGCATAAAAGGAAATCCTTAATGGGCATCAGTACTTTGTGGTTTGTGTCATCACCATCTAGGCCTCAAACTGGTTCCTATATAATAAAACTGACTTCAGTTCTCAGTATAGATGCACCCAGAGAAAACGCTTAAGATATCTGCCAGAAGAGTAGATAGTGAGGCCAATGTTTTAAGATGCCCCCCTTATATAACACATTATATATAATTAAGTTCAAAGCAGATAATCTTTGGACCCTTTGAAGGGGCCAAAGATTTCCCTGGAATACTGTTTCCATGACAGAGATGGAAAATGGCTCAAGGATTTAATCAACACTGCCATATAAATGCAGTTTGAACTGTATTATATGACAGTGTAGATGCAACCCAGGTTGGCACTTAGGTTGAGGGGCATCACATACCCAACCCAGCCATCCCCATTTGCCCCATTTTGCCTCTGCTTTTTAGTATCGCCTCACAAACCAAGAACCAGACGCTAGAATCGCAGGGTTGCTGTGAGTTTTCCTTTCTGTATGGTGGCACAGTGCGTTAAAGTGCTGAGCTGCTGAACTTGCGGACCAAAAGGTGCCAGGTTCAAATCCCAGGAGTGAAATGAGCGCCCGCTGTTAGCCCCAGCTCCTGCCAACCTAGCAGTTTGAAAACATGCAAATGTGAGTAGATCAATAGGTACCACTCTGGCGGGAAGGTAACGGCGCTCCATGCAGTCATGCCGGCCACATGACCTTGGAGGTGTCTACGGACAACGCCGGCTCTTCCGGCACCAACCCCCAGAGTCAGTCAGGACTGGACTTAACATCAGGGGAAAACCTTTACCTTTACCTATGACCATGTTCCAGAGACCTTTTTTTTCCTGACGTTTTGCCCAGGCATCCTCAGAGGTTGTGAGGTCTGTTGGAAAACTATGCCAGTGGGGTTTATATTTCTGTGGAAGGTCCAGGGTGGGAGAAAGAACTCTTTGTCTGTTGGAGGCAAGTGTGAATGTTACAATTGGCCACCTTGATTTGCAATGAATAGCTTCAAGGTCTGGCTGCTTACTCCTGGGGGAATCAACTTGGGAGGTATTAGCTGGCCCTGATTGTTTTGTGTCTGGAATTCCCCTGTCTACTGAGTGTTGTTCTTTATTTGCTGTCCTGATTTTAAAGTTTTTTTTAATATGGGTAGTCAGATTTTGTTCATTTTCATGGATTCTTCCTTTCTATTGAAATTGTACACATGTTTGTGGATTTCAGTGGCTTCTCTGTGTAGACTGCCATGGTGATTGTTAGAGTGGTCCAGCATTTCTATGTTATTTATGTATTTATTTCTATCATTTCTACCCTGCCCTTCTCACCCGCAGGGACTCAGGGCGGCTTACAGACTGGCAATTTATGCCAATACACCATAGTACAATAAAATAAACATTAAAACAGTTAAAACAATTATAATATACAATATACAAAATTTAAAATAGTGCAAAGTGCGTAATAATATGCTGTGTCCAGGTTGGCTGATCAAGTGCTCAGCTATGGCTGACTTCTCTGGATGAGAAATCAGGACAGTAAATTAAGAACACCACTCAGAAAACAGAGGACTTACATGCATTAATCAATCAGGGCCAGCTAACACATCCCAACAAAGGATTCCCCCAGGCAGGAAGCAGCCAGACTTTGAAGCTGAAAGGCCATTCAGTTCTAAGGAAAAACTGAGGCTGCCTAATGGGGTAAATAAATCTTTGGAGTGAAGGGGAAAGTGGGAGATGTCTTTAGAGGATCCTCTTAGTAATTCCAAAGGCCGTAAAATAAGAAACAGAATAGTGGTGTGTTGTCGAAGACTTTCATGCCCGGAATCGCTGAATTGCCTTGAATTTTCCGAGCTGTATGGCCATGTTCCAGAAGCATTCTCTCTTGACGTTACGCCTACATCTGTGGCAGGCATCCTCAGAGGCTGTGAGTTCTGATGGAAACTAGGCAAGTGGGGTTTATATATCTGTGGAAGGTCCAGGGTGGGAGAAAGAACTCTTGTGTGTCAGGGCCAGCTAATCATCTCCCAACAAAGGATTCCCCCAGGCAGGAAGCAGCCAGACTTTGAAGCTGAAAGGCCATTCAGTGCTAATCAAGGTAGCCAATTGCAACATTCACACCTGCCTCAAAGTTCTTTCTCCCACTCTGGACCTTCCACAGATATATAAACCCCACTTGCCTAGTTTCCAACAGACCTCACAACCTTTGAGGATGCCTGCCATAGATGTGGCGAAACGTCAGGAAAGAATGCTTCTGGAATATGGCCATACAGCCCGGATAACTCACAGCAGCACAGCTACCGAAGTGCTCCCTCTAACAAAAGTCACAGTAACTTTGCAGTCCTTGCTCTCCACCAGTCCCTCCTCCCTCGACCCTCCAAGAGTTACCGGGCTCCCCCCCCCCCCCCCCCAGTTCTAGGTGTGGATCTAGGCAAGGTAAAGGTTTTCCCCTGAGGTGACCCACTCGGGTTGGTGCTCATCTCCATTTCTAAGCTGAAGAGCCGGCGTTGTCCATAGACACCTCCAAGGTCGTGTGGCCGGCATGATTGCATGGAGCGCCTCCTCCCTCAACCCTCCAAGAGTTACCGCCCCCCCCCCCCCTCAGTTCTAGGAGTGGATCTACATGCCCTATATCCCAGGATCTGATCCCAGATTATCTGGCAGTATAGAGTTATATAATCTGGGATCAGATCCTGGCATATAAGGAAGTGTAGATCCAGCCGGGGTGTCTCCAAATGTCGAAGCACATTGGGGACGCTAAAGAAACCCCCGCCAAGCCTCCTAAAAATCCCACGGATCACTTACGCACATCGTTCCCGCGGAAAGTGTCGGTTTGGACCGGAGAAGGAGCCGCCAACCCCTCGGAAGAGGATCTGGGAACTGAAGGGAGGCTCTGATGCAGCGTTTGCGACCCATTAAAGGGGCGGGAGGGGAAAGGGGTTCCCAGCCTTGGCTGAGGAACATTCGGGCCTGGCGTGCCTGTTTGGTTTCATTTTCCCTCGGATTACCCGAATCGAGGTGGAAATGGGGGGAAAGCGGGGCGGGAAAGAAGATTGGGCCGGAGAGAAGTTCAGCTCAGGCCAAACCTGGGAGAGAGAGAGAGAGAGAGAGAGAGGGGAAGAAATGATTTACACACACACACATACAGTAGAGTCTCACTTATCCGACTTCCGCTTATCCGACACTCCGTATTATCCGACGCCATCTAGTGGCCAATTGGAAACATTGCATCTTTCACTCAATCCAAGGTGCGAGCTGTGGCTCTTTCCCTTTCGAAAAAACTGGAAGGAGGAAAGCGCATCTCGGGAAGGAAGGGGGGTGAATCATCCCATGGGGGGCCATTTATATGCGAGGGCCAAGTCAGGGCTGGCGAGTGTGGCGGGGGCTGGCTGCCTTCTGTCATCTCCTTACCTGGGTGGGTGGGTGGGCGGGTGGAGGACCCCCCTTTCCTCCTGCACACACACACATTTTGCTCCAGATCCCCCCCTCTCTCTCCTTCTCCCTTCCTTTTTCTCCCCCACGCACTCTCTCTTCCTCCTCCTCCTCCTCCCTCTTCTCCCTCTTTTACCCTTGTCAGCCTTGCAGCAACTTGCACTTCTGGCTTACTCCTCCTCCTCTTTTAACCCAAGCAAGAATCATTAGAGGCATAGCACCCTAGAAACACAAGAGACCCCCTCCTCCCTTCAGAGGCTCTCCAGTCCAGCCCCTTCTGCCAGGCTGGAAGGCACAAGCCAAATCCTCCTCCTAACACAGAGCCACCCAGCTCCAGGTGAGATTCTGGAGACAGTTGACCAATATCAAATATTTAGCAAATTTTTGTTTCCCAGTGTTGCCATTGCTCTGCTCAATATGGGATTCTAGAGATGATTAATCTACAGCAGGGGTCCCCAAACTAAGGCCCGGGGGCCGGATGCGGCCCTCCAAGGTCATTTACCTGGCCCCCGCCCACAGCCCGGGCTGTGGCGCAAGCTGGTGAGCAGCCAGCTGCAGCCAGTTGAGACCAATCACTCTGACCAAGAAGTCATGAGTTTGAGGCCAGCTCGGAGCCTGCGTTTGTCTTCTATCTTTGTTCTATGTCAAGGCATTGAATGTTTGCCTTACATGTGTAATGTGATCTGCCCTGAGTCCCCTTCGGGGTGAGAAGGGGGGAATATAAATACTATAAATAAATAAATAATATTTTATATCATTTTAAATAATATAATATATTGTATATACATATAATATTATAATAATATGTTATACAATATACTAATAATACCATATAATAATATTAATTATATGATATATATTATATATAATATTACAGTATAGTGGTATAGTTCAATATAGCAATATATAATGCTAATATTGTGCTATGCTAATAATATAATATATTGTATGTGCATACAGCTGCTCCGAGTTCCCTTCAGGGTAAGAAGGGCGGGATATAAATGTAATAAATAAATGTAGTAAATGAATAAATAAATAATTTTAGACTTAGGCTCACCCAAAGTCTGAAATGACTTGAAGACACACAACAACAATCCTAATTAACTTGACTATCTCATTGGCCAGTAGCAGGCCCACACTTTCCATTGAAATCCTGATAGGTTTATGTTGGTTACAATTGATTTCATTTTTAAATATTGTATTGTACTTTCATTGTTGTTGTTGTTTTGCATTACAAATAAGACATGTGCAGTGTGCATAGGAATTTTTTTTTTCCCAAATGATAATTCGGCCCCTCCACAGTCTGAAGGATTGTGGACCGGCCCTCGGCTTAAAAAGTTTGAGGACCCCTGATCTACAGTATATCAGTGTGTTCCCAGCTTCCAGGGGTTTTGTATTTCAAACATGATGTTTTGATGCTTAATTTGTAAAACCATAATGTAATTTGACATTTAATAGGCTTTTCCTTAAACCCTCCTTATTATCCAACATATTCGCTTATCCAACGTTCTGCCGGCCCGTTTATGTTGGATAAGTGAGACTCTACTGTATTACACACACACAGAGTCTCCCTCGGCAGGCTGTTTGCAAGGCGGCCAAGGGCTGAGCGCGCCGCTATTAGCGTTAAATATATGGCTAATTATGCGTATGAAAATTAAACATCAGTGTTATGCTAATGGGGCCGCCTTCAGCTGCGGATCAGGGCACTTGAGACTAGCATTTAATCACACGAATCAGTAACTAATACAGCTGCACGTGTGAACTTTCCGCAAGAGCATCACCTCCCCCACAAACACACCCCGCCGCCGTCCAGCAGCATCGTCTCTTTTCTCCCCCCCCCCCTTCCCAAAGCACACACGCAGAGGCCTCAATGACAGGAGTCATCATTATCCCGCGCTTTCTAATTATTCGACAGTCGCTTGGGAAGGCCTGGCCCAGGGGAGCCGCTGCAATCCTTCCTTGGCGAGTTGGCGGGGGAGGGGGGCTGCTTCTTGGATTTAGGGCCACACCTTGTCACTTCGGTTGGGTCCACACCGCCCTATTATTTATTTATTTATTTATTTATTTATTGACAGTATTTATATTCCGCCCTTCTCACCCCGAAGGGGACTCAGGGCGGATCACATTATGTACATCTAGGGCGAACATTCAATGCCCATAAACACATCGAACCGAGACAGTTCAGTTCAGCAATTTATTACCGTCTATGACCAGAATATATAGAAATAGGCACAGGTGCCCGAAAAGGGGAATCGCAGTTCCCATAAAAGTCAGATAAAAGAACACCTTAAAAACATGCTATAATAAAAACAAATTAAAAGCAGACTATTAGCAGGGTCAGCTAATACCCTGTTTCCCCGAAAATAAGACATCCCCGAAAAATAAGACCTAGTAGAAGTTTTGCTGAATTACTAAATATAAGGCCTCCCCTGAAAGTAAGACCTAGCAAAGTTTTTATTTGGAAGCATGCCCAGCGCCTGCCAAACAGAACACCAGAGCATGCAGGATTAGTAAATGTACATACCAGTTGTACATGGAAATAATGTTAGTAACAAGAAATTCTTGATAGGATTCACAGTTTGTCTGGTTATGCTGGTTTGTGATGACAACTACTGTACAGTATATAATAAATGTGCATTTTTTGTTTAACAATAAATGTGAATTCTTCTTCATGGAAAAATAAGACATCCCCTGAAAATAAGACCTAGTGCATCTTTTGGAGTAAAAATTAATATAAGACACTGTCTTATTTTCGGGGAAACACGGTAGTAAATATCGATCCACTAAGAGGCTCTGGAGGGGGATAAAGGGAGCATTTTCAGTCTTTCAGTTATAACAGATTGCTCTGGCTACAGGCCCTGTGGGGTCAGTCATAGTCCGTCTGATGGAAATTGCTGCCACACAGAACCTGGCGACACTATAGGTTATTGCAGAACAGGAGTCTGAGAGCAGCAGAGAGGTGTAGTATCTTTCAGTGCGGCCTGGATGTTTTAAAAGCCAAGGAGTGATGAAATTGATTCTAATCTATATATATAAAAGAGTGATGGCATCACAGCAGTGGACAAAGCAACAAAAGTAAACACCCCACAACCTCGAAAATTAACAGCACAACCCCTCATCCATGCCTCTAGGTTGATACAACAAAAAGAAAAGAAAAATAAAGTCCTAATTAGAGGGAGAGGAATAATTGTTTTTATCCAATTGCTGCCAGTTAGAATGCTAAGCTCCGCTCACTTGGTCTCCTAGCAACCCACTCAGCCCAGGGGACCCTTTACCTTAACTATCACCAATTCCTCAATACTTTATTTCCCATACCACCATACTTCGCCACAGCAACGCGTGGCCGGGCACAGCTAGTATCTCTATAAAACATACACTGGAGGAGCACGTGCTCGATAGTTTCGATATGGCCAGACCCACAAGGACATAGTCTCTCAGGAGCAGGGGTCTTCCGGTACCTCCCCTCCAGTACTGCTGATGGGAGGGAGTGACATCTTGCAAGAGTGAAGGCTTTATGATGATTAGGCACCTCCAGGTTTGTTAAATAAGCCATGGGAGCGATGGTATATCTGTTGTCTGCACTAATGTTAAAGACTGGAGAGCAAACCAAATCAGATTGTAGCTCTGTGTCCAGGATCCGTTGTCTGATGTGGACCTTAGCTTGGTCCCATCCCATGTTTAGTAGATGTTTTTGAGAGAAGCCTAGAGTTGCGAATTTTGTTGCTACTACCTTGTTCCATGTAGATTGAAACTCATCTCTCAGAGTTAGCGGGCAAGGCCACATGGCGAGTGAGACAGATGCAGCCAGTAATTGAGAGTGGCTATCCATGCTCTCGCCTCCACTCTCACAAGGCCTATCTCTAAATGCAGGATGGCGTTTGAGATGCATCTGGGGACTTGCATCGTTGATCTTAAAAATTTTGATTGTACCTGCTCCAGAGGGGCAAAGTTTGGGTAGGGGACAGAGACAACCGAGACAGAGACAACAGACAGACAGATGCAGAGGCAATTTAACCTTCTCCTGAGGGGATGTTCGATTCTGGCCACAGGGGGGAGCAGCTGCTTCATCATCCACTCTGATGACACTTCCTCACTTCCGCATTCCAAGGTTGTAAATTAGTTAAACTTGCCTCCCCACTTTTATGAGTGATACCTTATTTCCTACTTGATAGATGCAACTATCTTTCGGGTTGCTAGGTCAGCAACGAGCAGGGGCTATATTTTATTTTTAATTGATGGGTGCTCACCCCGCCACGGGCTGGCCTCGAACTCATGACCTCATGGTCAGAGTGATTTATTGCAGCAGCTGTTTACCAGCCTGCACCACAGCCCGACCCCTAACGTTGCTAGTGTTGGGAATCATCCTGGACTACTCAAGTCTAGATATAGTTGGTAGCCCAGGTGGCAAAGTGCGTTAAAGCACTGAGCTGGAGGTAACGCGTTCCATGCAGTCATGCCGGCCACATGACCTTGGAGGTGTCTATGGACAACGCCTCGGGCTTAGAAATGGAGATGAGCACCAACCCCCAGAGTCAGACATGACTGGACTTAACGTCAGGGGAAACCTTTACCTTTTATAGTTAGATAGATGATAGACTTAGATTGAAGGAATCCTTTCCCTGTTTCCAACGCATGCCTAGACAGGCTTTACTGTGTTTCACTCTATCCTGTTTACATCACGTCCCTTACTTTGAAGTTAGCAGAAATGTGAATCTCCAGGGATACTAACTTCTCATTGGTTAGAATGTCTTTTATGGCCCCAATAAACTGGACTATGAGGTTGGAACCATTGTCTCTCCTGGCAAGCTGTAACTACAGTAGAGTCTCACTTATCCAACATAAACGGGCTGACAGAACTTGGATAAGCGAATATGTTGGATGATAAGGAGGCATTAAGGAAAAGCCTATTAAACATCAAATTAGGTTATGATTTTACAAATTAAGCACCAAAACATCATGTAATACAACAAATTTGACAGAAAAAGTAGTTCAATATGCAGTAATGCTATGTAGTAATTACTGTATTTACTAATTTAGCGCCAAAATATCATGATATATTGAAAACATTGACTACAAAAATGCATTGGATAATCCAGAATGTTGGATAAGCAAGTGTTGGATAAGTGAGACTCTACTGCATTTAGATGTTTGTTATTTTTCCTTTCTTATTTTTCCTTAAAAACCAGTCTAGAGTAGACTAGACAGCTCCCAAGCCTTTCTATCTACAATGGAGTTCTTTTTACCTGAATAAATACTTTTTGAACTTTTACTGAGACTCTGCAGTCCATTGCAATCCTAAATGGTCAAATGCTTCACTTTGCTCACCCTGTGTAAGTAACTGCTGCACTTGAAAGCTTTTGCTTTTGCTACTCTGTTGAATTTTGGTGGAATCTCCTCCAGAGAGGGTTAAATTGAGTCTAACCGCTCAGAGATTACCACAACAGCTTGTGACTTGAAGGTTGGGTTGCTGACCTGAAGGCTGCCAGGTTCAAATTCCACCCGGGGAAAGCGCGGATGAGCTCCCTCTATCAGCTCCAGCTCCATGCGGGGGACATGAGAGAAGCCTCCCACAAGGATAGTAAAACATCAAAACATCCAGGCATCTCCTGGGCAACCTCCTTGCAGACGGCCAATTCTCTCACTCCAGTAGCAACTCCAGTTGCTCCTGACACGAAAAAAAAACCCACAACAGCTAGAACACCAAAACTACACAACATCTCAACTGCCTTGTTCTCAAAGTTTCCCTCTGGAATTAATGCAGCTTGGCACCACTATATCTGCCTAGGCGCAATGCTATAGAAAAATGGGAGTTGTGGTTCAACAAGGCCTTTATTTGGCCTTCTCTAAGAGTGCTGGTGCCAAGCAGAACTATAACTCCCAGCAATCCATAGCATTGAGCCATGGCAGCTAAAGTGGTGTCAAGCTGCATCCACCTTAAAGTGTAGAATCTGATCATGCCCATTTCCTGGCTATTGGTTGTTGATGTTAGTCGATGCATTTTTATTATGTTTTTCCTCTGCTGGTTTTAATTGTTTTAATCAGATTGTTTATATTATTATGTCTTTAAATGTGTTTTGTTTGTAATCTTTGCCTAAGTTGGGCTTGGTCCCCATGTAAGCCAACCTTAGGGAGATGGTGGCAGGATGTAAAAATATAGTTGTTATCCTTATTATTATAGATGCAACCACAGAATTGGTTGTAATGAATTTTTACGGACTGTATGGTCATGTTCCAGAAGCATTCTCTCTTTACGTTTCACTCACATCTATAGTAGGAATTCTCAGAATCGTGAGGTCTGTTGGAGACTAGGCAAAGGGGGTTTATATATCTATGGAATGTCCTTGAGGCGTATGTTAATATTTCCCTACATCAAGGGAACCACTGACCACACAGGGAAGCCGATGAAGAAACAACAACCTACAAACTATCTACAGACCCACAAATGCTACATTCAGCAAAGGACAAGAGGGATCCTTTAATCTCTGCAGGAGTCTACTGTATACCATGCAGCTACATAAGGAGCATCAAACGCAGCAGTAGTCTTGCCCAAACACGAATCAAGGAACATGAAAGGCACTGCAGATTAACTCAACCAGAGAAGTCAGCCATAGCAGAGCACTTGATAAACTAACCTGGACATAGCATATTAGTTGAGGACACAGAAATGCTCGACCACTCAAACAATCACCATGGCAGACTACACAGAGGAGCCATTGAAATCCACAAGCATGTGGACAATTTCAACAGAAAGGAGAAAAACATGAAAATGAACATTTGGCTATCAGTACAGTAGAGTCTCACTTATCCAACGTTCTGGATTATCCAACGCATTTTTTGTAGTCAATGTTTTCAATACATAGTGATATTTTGGTGCTAAATTCATAAATACAGTAATTACTACATTGCATTACTGCATATTGAACTACTTTTTCTGTCAAATTTGTTGTATAACATGATGTTTTGGTGCTTAATTTGTAAAATCATAACCTAATTTGTTGTTTGATAGACTTTGCCTCGATCCAACATATTCGCTTATCCAACGTTATGTTGGATAAGTGAGACTCTACTGTATTTTAAAAACTCTAAAATCGGGATAGTAAATAGAGGACAACACTCTGAAAACAGGGGAAATATAGACAGGAAACCGTCAGGGCTAGCCAACACCTCCCAACAAAGGATTCCCCCAGGCAGGAAGCAGCCAGACCTTGAAGCTGAAAAGCTATTCAGTGCTAATCAAGCTGTATGTATGGGTAAGTGAGTACGTTTTGTATGTTTCACATGTTTCGATATGGTCAAAATTGACTAATCAATAAAGAGTTGTTGTATAATCAAGGTGGCCAATTGCAGCATTCACACCTGCCTCATGCAGACAAGAGTTCTTTCTCCCACCCTGGACATCCCACAGATATATAAACCCCACTTGCCTAATTTCCAACAGGCCTCCCAACCTCTGCCATAGATGCCGGAGAAACGTCTGGAGAGAATACTTCTGGGACCAGGGCCGGTTGTTACTAGGCGGCCGCGGACGCGGCCGCCTCGGGCGCTGGCTGCTAGGGGCGCCATTCGGGCCTGACTTCCTGGTCGCGGCCGGCGATCGCCCGGGCGGTCGCCGGCCGCGACCAGGAACTTCCTGGTCGCGGCCGGCGATCGCCCGGGCGGTCGCCGGCCGCGACCAGGAAGTCAGGCCCGAATGGCCTAGCTGTGCTGTGCGCGTGCGCACAGCACAGCTAGGCCATTTTGCCCTTAGTAACAAACTAAGGGCAAAAATGGCTTCTCTGGCTGTGCGCATGCGCACAGCCAGAGAAGCCATTTTTGCCCTTAGTTTGTTACTAAGGGCAAAATGGCCTAGCTGTGCTGTGCGCACGCGCACAGCACAGCTAGGCCATTCGGGCCTGACTTCCTGGTCGCGGCCGGCGACCGCCCGGGCGATCGCCGGCCGCGACCAGGAAGTCAGGCCCGAATGGGCTATCTGCGCTGTGCCCGTGCGCACAGCGCAGATAGCCCATTCGGGCCTGACTTCCTGGTCGCGGCCGGCGATCGCCCGGGCGGTCGCCGGCCGCGACCAGGAAGTCAGGCCCGAATGCCCTAGCTGTGCTGTGCGCGTGCGCACAGCACAGCTAGGCCATTTTGCCCTTAGTAACAAACTAAGGGCAAAAATGGCTTCTCTGGCTGTGCGCATGCGCACAGCCAGAGAAGCCATTTTTGCCCTTAGTTTGTTACTAAGGGCAAAATGGCCTAGGTGTGCTGTGCGCACGCGCACAGCACAGCTAGGGCATTCGGGCCTGACTTCCTGGTCGCGGCCGGCGACCGCCCGGGCGATCGCCGGCCGCGACCAGGAAGTCAGGCCCGAATGGGCTATCTGCGCTGTGCCCGTGCGCACAGCGCAGATAGCCCATTCGGGCCTGACTTCCTGGTCGCGGCCGGCGATCGCCCGGGCGGTCGCCGGCCGCGACCAGGAAGTCAGGCCCGAATGCCCTAGCTGTGCTGTGCGCGTGCGCACAGCACAGCTAGGCCATTTTGCCCTTAGTAACAAACTAAGGGCAAAAATGGCTTATCTGGCTGTGCGCATGCGCACAGCCAGATAAGCCATTTTTGCCCTTAGTTTGTTACTAAGGGCAAAATGGCCTAGGTGTGCTGTGCGCACGCGCACAGCACACCTAGGCCATTCGGGCCTGACTTCCTGGTCGCGGCCGGCGACCGCCCGGGCGATCGCCGGCCGCGACCAGGAAGTCAGGCCCGAATGGGCTATCTGCGCTGTGCCCGTGCGCACAGCGCAGATAGCCCATTCGGGCCTGACTTCCTGGTCGCGGCCGGCGATCGCCCGGGCGGTCGCCGGCCGCGACCAGGAAGTCAGGCCCGAATGCCCTAGCTGTGCTGTGCGCGTGCGCACAGCACACCTAGGCCATTTTGCCCTTAGTAACAAACTAAGGGCAAAAATGGCTTATCTGGCTGTGCGCATGCGCACAGCCAGATAAGCCATTTTTGCCCTTAGTTTGTTACTAAGGGCAAAATGGCCACGCTGGGCGGGGGCGGGGCCAACTGTGGCCCCGCCCCCCTCACTAATCGCCCTGGCCCCGCCTCCCACGCAGCGTGGGAGGCGGGGCCAGGGCACGCTGGGCGGGGCCAGGGCGCGGGTGGCGGGGGCGCTTTTCAGCACCCCCGCTTCCCATTAAAAAATATCTCCGGCCGGCCCTGTCTGGGACATGGCCATACAGCCCGGAAAACTCACAGCAACCCTGTGATTCCGGCCATGAAAGTCTTAGACAACTTAATGTCAAGCTTCCCGCTTTTTGGGAAACTGACATTTCACCCCGATGAAGATAGTTTTGCCTCCCGCTTAAAAATGCGGGAACCTTTGAAATGTAAAGATTTCAGTCACAACCAAACAACTCATTGGGGCTGGATCTACACTCCCCTATAATGCCATTTTGAACCTTGCGATATGAGTCTTACACACAGATAATTCAATGCAGTTCAAACCTGCATTATATGGCAGATTGATTCAGCTATGATTTCCTCCGGATTAATAGATTTCTAGGGTTCACCAAGAAACGTTTGCAAACCCTTTGTTGATAGATAACGAAAGCTACATTAAGATTAAGGGGATTGGTTTTTCAAAACACAGACAAAACAGGACACAGGGTAAATCCAACGAAAGTAGAAGTAGACTCTGGCCATTTAATGCTGTTTCAACCCGATATTGAAGAAAGTGGTTTCGCTGTGCAGATTTTATTTATCGTGTCAGAAGACAAAAGCTGGACACTTGGAGTAAGTCTGGTGTCGCTGTAAGAAGGTCCTCCATAGTGCATGTGGCAGAGCTCAGGCTGCATTGTAATAGGTGGGCTGTGGTTCGCTCTTCTCCACACTCCACTTTGCAGACCCATTTCTTAAGATTAGCTCTGCATCTTGTGGTCGCAGAGCACAGTCTGTTCAGCTTCTTCCAAGTCACCCAGTTTTCTGTGTGCCCAGGGGGGCGTTTCTCATCTGATATCACCCACTGATTGAGGTTCCCGGTTTTAGCCTGCCTCTTTAGGACTCTCGCTTGCTGAGGTGTTCCTGCAAGTATCAGTGAAGAAATAGAAAACTATTTCTTGATGGAAGGCATTGGCTGATGGCTGATATCTGAATGGGCTGGGGATGTCACTACCTTGGCACTTTCATTATTGGCAGCTACTTTCCGGTGGGTGTCAGCTGGAGATATCCTGTGATAATGTGGCATGTCTCATTAAGAGCCACATCCACTGTTTTAACATGGTGAAATGTGTTCCATACTGGGCATGTGTATTCAGCAGAGTAGCAAAGTGCAAGGGAAGATGTCTTCACTGTATTTACTTACTTAGGCGATCCCTCTTAGTTCGAGGATGATTGTCTTCCATCCTGGGGGTGGGTTCTTAGGTGGCTGAAGAAACCTATTCTTGGTCTGCATGTTCTCCCGCAGTGAGGACATCGGTTTACAGGTGCAAAGTGGTCTGGTCAGGGTTGGCTTGACACTCCTTCCTCTTGGCACGTTTCTCCCTTAAGCCCTCCATTCGTGCCTCTTTGAACTCCGCAGCACTGCTGGTCACAGCTGACCTCCAATTAGAGCACTCAAGGGCCAGGGCTTCCCAGTTCTCAGTGTCTATGCCACAGTTTTTAAGGTTGGCTTTAAGCCCATCTTTAAATCTCTTTTCCTGCCCACCAACATTACGTTTCCCGGAGTAGAGCAACTTAGCCAGTCCAGCGGAATTGATGTCGTAGGAGCATCACTTCAATGTCTTCACTGTATCTGGTTATGATTCCCAGGTTATGCCAGTCAGCTTTCATATGATATTATTTCTATCGCCCACCTTTTGCTTGATAGTCAAGCAGTGCTTCACGGTCCAGAGTGACTCTCGGGTATTTTGTTGTGCTGCAGTGCTCCAGTGGGATTCCTTCCCAGGTAATCCTCAGAGCTCCAGATGCTTGTCTCTTCTTAAGATGAAAAGCACAAGTCTGTGTTTTTGATGGATTAGGAATCAGATGGTTTTCCCTGTAATAGGCAGTAAGAGCACCTAAAGCTTCGAGAGCTTCTGTGCAGATAATTACCTAGGAAATTCTAGAACCAGGGTTGTTGTATGTTTTCCGGGCTGTATGGCCATGTTCTAGAAGTATTCTTTCCTGACGTTTCGCCCACATCTATGGCAGGATCCTCAGAGGTTGCCTGCCATAGGCAACCTCTGAGGATGCCTGCCATAGAACCGGTTTGAGGCCCTGATGGTGATGACAAACTGCAGAACCACTGATGCGCAAGCAGGGCTTGCTTTTATGGGAGTGTGTTGTCTAGCCAGTCCAGTTCGAAACTGCCTTCCTTTTGTGATTAGTGTGGAATTTAGGACGAGGCTAATGGGAACCTTTCGCCTGCTGGTTGCACACTGCTCGAACTGCATCCTATGGCCAATTGCAGTCCAATGTATTGCAGTTCAGCCTGCATTACAGTAGAATCTCGCTTATCCAACATTCTGGATTATCCAATGCATTTTTGTAGTCAATGTTTTCAATACAGCATGATATTTTGGTGCTAAATTTGTAAATACAGTAATTACAACATAGCATTGAACTACTTTTTCTGTCAAATTTGTTGTATAACATGATGTTTTGGTGCTTAATTTGTAAAATCATAACCTAATTTGATGTTTAATAGGCTTTTCCTTAATCTCTCCTTATTATCCAACATATTCGCTTATCCAACATTCTGCCTGCCGTTTATGTTGGATAAGTGAGACTCTACTGTATATGGCAGTGTGGATCCAGCGAGGGCGAGAAAGGCTCAACCCTTTGCCCTCTGCACCTGGTTTCCTGCTCCTTGATGCTGAAATTGGTGTTGCTTTGGGGCAAAGCATTTGGCTTTGGCTTTGTGCGCAAGCATTTAATGAATAAGCAATATATTGACATGGTCTGAATTTAGGTTTATGTGCAATGGTTCCGTGGAAAAGTGGTTTTAAGTAACTATATGTTTTAGCTGACTAATGTATTTTATGTCCAGTAGAGTCTCGCTTATCCAACGTAAACAGGCCAGCAGAATGTTGGATAAGCGAATATGTTGGATAATAAGGAGAGATTAAGGAAAAGCCTATTAAACATCAAATTAGGTTATGATTTTACAAATTAAACACCAAAACATCATGTTATACAACAAATTTGAGAGAAAAAGTAGTTCAATACACAGTAATGCTATGTAGTAATTACTGTATTTATGAATTTAGCACCAAAATATCACGATATATTGAACACATTGACTACAAAAATGCGTTGGATAATCTAGAACGTTGGATAAGCGAGTGTTGGATAAGTGAGACTCTACTGTAGTTGTTAATGGTTTTTAATGTGTTGCAGTTTTATTGATCTGTTTGGCATTGAATTTTGCCGGTTGTTGTAAGCCGCCCCGAGTCCCCTCAGGTGAGAAGGGCGGGGTAGAAATGTTGTAAATAAATATATAAATAAATAAATACGATAGGATTCTCGCCTTGCTAGGGTTGAGATGGAAAAGATTGTCTTGGGGTTTTTTTGGAGGGGGGAATCCACAGTTTGGGTCTCCCCTCCTTCGGCCAAGGCGCGCTGCCCTCCTCCTCTTCTTCTTCCTCTTCTTCCTCTTCCTCCTCCGGCGTCGTCGTCGCCTCCGTCTCCGTCTCGCCTGGGTCCAGCCGCCGAGCCCCGAAAAAACGTCTCCGGCCAATCGGCAGCGATTCTGCCCCACGGCGGGCCAATCAGCTCTCCGGGCTCATGCATATTCATCGCCTTTAGCTGAGTCAAAGCTTTTAGGCGAGTTTGGGTAGAATCTCCGGCTCTCTCCACGCTGGAGACTTTTTCAAAGAGGCAAACTCCATCTTTATATATATATATATATATTTATTTATATATCTCTCTATCTCTCTATTTCTCCCTCCCCCTTTCTTATGAATGGAAAGTGAAAAGCCCTGGTCTTCTTCTTAACTTGGGTCCTGAGAGGAGGGGGGAGGGAGGGGGAAGGAGAGAAAGAGAGGGATTGAGTCAAGGGATTGCGAGCGAGCGAGAGGCACCCAAGGCAGCGGCGAGCGATGACCATGACCAGCATGCCAGAGAGCCTGAGCAGCCCGGTGTCGGGCAAGGCGGTCTTCATGGAGTTTGGGCCTCCGGGGCAGCAGATGCCCCCCTCGCCGCTCTCCCACGGACACTACTCCATGCACTGTTTGCACGCGGCCGGCCACGCGCAGCCCGACAGCTCCTACAGCGCCGCCTCGTCCTTCTCCCGGCCCCTGGGATACCCCTATGTCAACTCCGGAGGAGGCAGCCACCCGGGCAACCCTTACATGAGCTCCGTCCAGTCCTACCCCAACAGCGCCAGCCTGGCCCAGGCCCGCCTCGAGGAGACAGGTAGTACGGTTGGGCGGGAGGGGGAGGGAGGGAGGGGGTAGAGGGGAGGGGGGAGGGGAGGGGGAGGGGGCCCACGACCCCCCAGGCAAGGCCCGGCGGGACTCAGGGAGACGGGAAAGCAAGGCAAGAGCGAAGAAACAAAGCCCACGAGGAGCTTCTTCAGGAAGAAAAGGAAGGAAAGGGACAGGAAGGGGACTCTTTCTCTTTGGAAGAAATCAAAGAAGGGGAGGAAAAAAGGAAGGAAGGGGAGTCTTTCTAAATGGAGAGACAAGGGATGGAGAAAATCAAGGAAGGATACAGTAGAGTCTCACTTATCCAACATAAACGGGCCGGCAGAACATTGGATAAGCGAATATGTTGGCTCGAGGAAAAGTCTATCAAACAACAAATTAGGTTATGATTTTACCAATGAAGCACCAAAACATCATGTTACACAACATGATAAACGGGGCCGGCAGAACATTGGCTAAGCGAAAATCTTGGATAATAAGGAGGGATTAAGAAAAAAAAAGCCTATTAAACATAAAATGACATTATGATTTTACAAATGAAGCACCAAAACATCATGTTACACAACATGATAAACGGGGCCGGCAGAACATTGGCTAAGCGAAAATCTTGGATAATAAGGAGGGATTAAGAAAAAAAAAGCCTATTAAACATAAAATGACATTATGATTTTACAAATGAAGCACCAAAACATCATGTTACACAACATGATAAACGGGGCCGGCAGAACATTGGCTAAGCAAAAATCTTGGATAATAAGGAGGGATTAAGAAAAAAAGCCTATTAAACATAAAATTACATTATGATTTTACAAATGAAGCACCAAAACATCATGCTACACAACATGATAAACGGGGCGGCAGAACATTGGCTAAGCGAAAATCTTGGATAATAAGGAGGGATTAAGAAAAAAAAGCCTATTCAACATAAAATGACATTATGATTTTACAAATGAAGCACCAAAACATCATGTTACACAACATGATAAACGGGGCGGCAGAACATTGGCTAAGCGAAAATCTTGGATAATAAGGAGGGATTAAGAAAAAAAAAGCCTATTAAACATAAAATGACATTATGATTTTACAAATTAAGCACCAAAACATCATGTTATACAACAAATTTGACAGAAACAGTAGTTCAATACGCAGTAATGCTATGTAGTAATTAGTGTATTTACGAATTTAGCACCAAAATATCACGATGTATTGAAAACATTGATTACAAACATCCAGAATGTTGGATAAGCGAATGTTGGATAAGTGAAACTCTACTTTACTTTCTCCACGGAAGGGATTGGATTGCTTAAAGTTTTTCGAGGCTTGGGGACACGTTCCAGACGCATTATCTCCTAACGTTTCACCCACATCTATGGCAGGCATCCTCAGAGGTTGTGAGGTATATTGGAAACTAGGCGAGAGAGGTTTATATATCTGTGGCAGGTCCAGGGTGGGAGAAAAAAAAACTCTTGTCTGTTGGAGGCAAGTGTGACTGTTGTAATTAATCACCTTGATTAGCATTTAATGACCTTGCAGCTCAAGGCCTGGCTAATTCCTGCCTGGCGGAATCCTTTGTTGGGAGGTGTTGGGAAGGGGGTTCTTTCTACATAGAGAAAAAAGGGATGGAGAAGAGAAAGGAAGGGGACTTTCTCCATGAAGGAGAAAAGGAATGGGACATTCTCCGGGCCTTTTCACACAGCCATAGAACCCAGAATATCAAGGCAGGAAATCCCACAATATCTGCTTTGAACTGGGTTATCTGAATCCACACTGCCATATAGCAGATAATGGGATTTTCCGTCTTGATATTCTGGGTTATATGGGTGTGCGGGTGGAAATAAAGGAAGGGGGCTTTCTCCATGAAGGGAAAAGGGGATAGGACTTTCTCAATGGAGGGAAGAAAATAATGGGACTTTCTCCATGGAGAAGATCAAGGAAGGGGACTTTCTCCATGAAGGGAAAAAAGGATAGGACTTTCTCAATGGAGGGAAGAAAATAATGGGACTTTCTCCATGGAGAAGATCAAGGAAGGGGACTTTCTCCATGAAGGGAAAAAGGGATAGGACTTTCTCAATGGAGGGAAGAAAATAATGGGACTTTTTCCATGGAGAAGATCAAGGAAGGGGACTTTCTCCATGAAGGGAAAAAGGGATAGGACTTTCTCAATGGAGGAAAGAAAATAATGGGACTTTCTCCATGGAGAAGATCAAGGAAGGGGACTTTCTCCATGAAGGGAAAAAGGGATAGGACTTTCTCAATGGAGGAAAGAAAATAATGGGACTTTCTCCATGGAGAAGATCAAGGAAGGGGACTTTCTCCATGAAGGGAAAAAGGGATAGGACTTTCTCAATGGAGGAAAGAAAATAATGGGACTTTCTCCATGGAGAAGATCAAGGAAGGGGACTTTCTCCATGAAGGGAAAAAGGGATAGGACTTTCTCAATGGAGGGAAGAAAATAATGGGACTTTCTCCATGGAGAAGAGAATAGAAAGGCAAGGGGCTTCCTCTTTTCCCCATTTGTCGCTCCGACCTCCGGAGAGACACAGGCATCCCTGCCGCCCTTCCCTGGATCTCGCCCACAAAGCCCCTGGCAAAACCCAGGAAGGGAATTCCTCTCCTCTCCACAGCCAACCCCCTCCCCCAGATGTGCGCCTATTAGGCTCGGCAATTATTTATTGCGTAGCGCTATAAACAATGTATGCAATTAAGGGCAATTAAACCTAAAGTGCCGCCGCCGCCGCCAGTAAAAATAGCAAACTTTTTCTCTCTCGCCTCTCTTTGGGCGATGGAGCGGCGGGACTGGCAGTGGCTCTCCTCCTCGGATGCCAAAACAGCAGCAGCGTTGAAGTGGGCTTCTTTGGAGTTGCGTCTCGAAGGGAGCACGAAGAGGCTCGTGGAGACTTAGCCCTCACCCTTCTCCTCCTTTTCCTCCATTTGCCCGCAGGGACCGAGGCGGAGAAGAGCACGGTGGTGGAAGGCGGCGAGGTGCGCTTCAACGGCAAAGGCAAGAAGATCCGGAAGCCGCGCACCATCTACTCCAGCCTCCAGCTCCAGGCCTTGAACCGGCGCTTCCAGCAGACCCAGTACTTGGCGCTGCCCGAAAGGGCCGAGCTGGCCGCCTCCTTGGGACTCACCCAGACGCAGGTATGCAGGCAGGCAGCCACCCCAGGCACCTCAAGGCTGCTCCTTCTCTCTCGGGACCTTCTGCCCACGAGGGACGTCTCCCAAGACAAAAGAGGCCTTCCGGGGCTTCCCTGGTCACGTCTCCCGCTTGATCGTGGAAGCTAGGCAAGGCCAGCCCTTAAATAGGAGGCTACCAAAGAATCTCAGGACCCATAGGCGTCATTTCAGGGGAAAGAACCGGCCAAACCACCTCTGCGGCTGGATCTATATGCCCTGTATCCCAGAATGTGATTCACAAATTATCTGTTTGAAACTGGGTTATATGAGTCTCCACTGCCAGATAATCTGGGATCAGATCCTGGGATATAGGGCAGTTTAGAAGGAGTCTTCCTTGCCTAAGGAAGCCTTGGCAAGGAAATTCATGGAGTCTCGGTAAACCCACAGGCGCATGCACACGCAGATATTTAGGAGAGATATCATATATATACACATACCGATATGATATCTATCTACAGTAGAGTCTCACTTATCCAAGCTAAACGGGCCGGCAGAAGCTTGGATAAGCGAATATCTTGGATAATAAGGAGGGATTAAGGAAAAGCTTATTAAACATCAAATTAGGTTATGATTTTACAAATCAAACACCAAAACATCATGCTATATAACAAATTTGACAGAAAAAGTAGTTCAATGTTATGTTGTAATTACTGTATTTACGAATTTAGCACCAAAATGTCATGATATATTGAAAACATTGACTACAAAAATGGCTTGGATAATCCAGAGGATTGGATAAACGAGGCTTGGATAAGAGAGACTCTACTGTATTGAATCTATCTATCTATCTATCTATCTATCTATCTATCTATCCATATATCTTTCTGTCTGTCTTTCTTTCTACCCATCCACCTCAAAGAGCCTTCTAACTTTTCTAAAGTCGATACTGTTCGGTTTGCTGTGAGTTTTCCGGGCTGTATGGCCATGTTCCAGAAGCGTTCTCCCCTGACATTTCGCCCACATCTGTGGCAGGCATCCTCAGAGGGTATGAGGTCTGTTGGAAACTACTCAAGGGAAGTTTATATGTCCGTGGAATGCCCAGGGTGGGAGAAAGACCTCTTGTCTGTTTGAGGAAAGTGTGAATGTTGCAATTAATCACTTTGATTAGCACTGAATCGCCTTTCAGCTTCAAAGCTTGGCTGCTTCCTGCCTGGGGGAATACTTTGTTGGGAGATGATTAGCTGGCCCTGACACACAAGAGTCCTTTCTCCCACCCTGGACCTTCCACAGATATACAGGGTGTTTGAAAAAGAATTTAAAATACCCTGTATAAACCCCACTTGCCTAGTTTCGATCAGAACTCACAGCCTCTGAGGATGCCTGCCACAGATGCAGGCGTAACGTCAAGAGAGATACAGCTTGGAAAACTCACAGCAACCCAGCGATTCCGGCCATGAAAGCCTTCCACAACACATCGCTATTCTGTTTCTTATTTTACGGCCTTTGGAATTGCTAAGAATATCCTCTAAAGACATCTCCCACTTTCCCCTTCACTCCAAAGATTTATTTACCCCATTAGGCAGCCTCAGTTTTTCCTCAGGGATGAAGGCGTTGAGATCTCGTTTTCGAAGGGCAGCTGGTGGATCTAATTTTCCCAGGCTTTGGTGGGATAAGAGACCCAACCGGATAGAAATGGGAAAACCCGCGCTTCCATCTCCCGCATTTCTGAATCAAAGGAATTGCATGCCTTAGAAAAGCAAGCGAGGAAAGGTGCTTAGGTGAGAGGTGACGCTTTATAGACGTATTAAATAAAAATCTGCTTTTTAAAGTCCCATATAAAATGCGGAGGGGAAAGTCATCGTTTTTGGGGGTCTCCACTGGGGAAAACGTGGGTATAGACATTTAGTAGTCGGATCCAAAACATTGGGTGCAAGCCTTTATTCTTTTTTACCCGGACGTTGACAGTAGAAAGGGCTGGGCCTGCTTCCGTTCTCAGTCCACGAGTAGGAATAGATGGCGAAGGGATCTACCCTTTGGCCTGGAAAAACTTGCGTCACTTACTGTTGTTTCTATTGTTATTATTATTTGATATACAAATAATAATTATTATTTAATTAATAATTAAATTAACTAATGATGATGATGATGATGATGATTATGATTATTACACTGGCCAACACACATTCTGATGCCATAAATTTTAGCTCTGTTCCTAGATATATTTGACCTGCTGATTCCAAACATTGCACCAGTTTTCCCCTATGGGCTCCCGTTTGTGAGATACAGAACATGTGCCATATACCAGTCACCATCTGCTCACCCATAGAAACCCACGATAAGCATATCTAAGAGATATCTAGAGCGGATGCGGTCATTCCCATTCAATTTTCTGAATCAGCACCTCAACTAACCCTCAGAAACAGGCCTAAAAAACTAGACACCAAGAACTGTGTTATCGTGTTGTCGAAAGCTTTCATGCCTGGAATCACTGGGATGCTGTGAGTTTTCCAGACAGTAAGCAGCCAGTCCTTGAATCGGCAAGGCCATTCAGTGCTAATGAAGGCGGCCAATTGCAACATTCACACCTGCCTATAACAGACAAGAGTTCTTTCTCCCACCCTGGACATCCCACAGATGTATAATCCCCACTTGACTAGTTTCCAACAGACCTCACATCCTCTGAGGATGCCTGCCATAGATGTGGGCGAAAAGTCAGGAGAGAATGCTTCTGGAACATGGCCATACAGCTCGGAAAACTCACAGCAACCCAACCGTGTTGTTGTTGTTGTTGTTGTTGTTGTTGTTGTTGTTGTTACTGGCTATCTTAAAAGGGGAAAGCAGCTGTTTGGAATTTTAAAATATTTACGTATTATTATTATTATTATTATTATTATTATTATTATCGTGTCAGGAGCAAGCGGAGTTGCTTCTGAAGTGAGAGAATTGGCCGTCTGCAAGGACGTTGCCCAGGGGACGCCCGGATGTTTTGATGTTTTACCATCCTTGTGGGAGGCTTCTCTCATGTCCCCGCATGGAGCTGGAGCTGATAGAGGGAGCTCATCCGCACTCTCCCCGGGTGGGATTCGAACCTGGCAGCCTTCAGGTCAGCAACCCAACCTTCAAGTCAAAAGGCCTTTATCCCCTAGGCCATCGGAGGCTCCCTCTGAGGATGCCTGCCATAGATGCAGCCGAAACGTCAGGAGAGAATGCTTCTGGAACATGGCCATACAGCCCGGAAAACTCACAGCAACTCAACTGTGTTTTTGTTGTTGTTACTGGCTATCTTAAAAGGGGGAAAGCAGCTACTGTATTTGAAATTTTAAAATATTTACGTGATATTATTATTATTATTTAATTTAAAAGTGGTCGGAGAGACACGTAAAACAATTCCTAGCCGAGGAGGTTTGCCAGAAGTCCTTTCTTTTCGCCAGAAGTCCAAGCGTGCTCCTCCATTCCCAGGAATACGGCCTCTACGCCCAAGAGACCCTAAGGGCTCCAACAGGGCCAAGGGCGCTTTGGGTTCGGGTGCCGTATTCGGCCGAGTATTTATTTATTTATTTACAGTACAGTAGAGTCTCACTTATCCAACACTCGCTTATCCAACGTTCTGGATTATCCAACGCATTTTTGTAGTCAATGTTTTCAATATATCCTGATATTTTGGTGCTAAATTCATAAATACAGTAATTACTACACAGCATTATTGCGTATTGAACTACTTTTTCTGCCAAATTTATTGTCTAACATGATGTTTTGGTGCTTCATTTGTAAAATCATAACCTAATTTGATGTTTAATAGGCTTTTCCTTAATGCCTCCTTATTATCCAACATATTTTGGTGCTAAATTCATAAATACAGTAATTACTACACAGCATTATTGCGTATTGAACTACTTTTTCTGCCAAATTTATTGTCTAACATGATGTTTTGGTGCTTCATTTGTAAAATCATAACCTAATTTGATGTTTAATAGGCTTTTCCTTAATGCCTCCTTATTATCCAACATATTTTGGTGCTAAATTCATAAATACAGTAATTACTACACAGCATTATTGCGTATTGAACTACTTTTTCTGCCAAATTTATTGTCTAACATGATGTTTTGGTGCTTCATTTGTAAAATCATAACCTAATTTGATGTTTAATAGGCTTTTCCTTAATGCCTCCTTATTATCCAACATATTTTGGTGCTAAATTCATAAATACAGTAATGACTACACAGCATTATTGCGTATTGAACTACTTTTTCTGCCAAATTTATTGTCTAACATGATGTTTTGGTGCTTCATTTGTAAAATCATAACCTAATTTGATGTTTAATAGGCTTTTCCTTAATGCCTCCTTATTATCCAACATATTTTGGTGCTAAATTCATAAATACAGTAATTACTACATAGCATTATTGCGTATTGAACTACTTTTTCTGCCAAATTTATTGTCTAACATGATGTTTTGGTGCTTCATTTGTAAAATCATAACCTAATTTGATGTTTAATAGGCTTTTCCTTAATGCCTCCTTATTATCCAACATATTTGCGTATCCAACATTCTGCCGGCCCCTTTATGTTGGATAAGTAAGACTCTACTGTATTTATATTCAAAGACAAACGCAGGCTCCGAGCTGGCCTCGAACTCAAGACCTCTTGGTCAGAGAGATTGGCTGCAGCTGGCTGCTCACCAGCTTGCGCCACAGCCCGGATGTCCCCTCAGATCTCTTTGGGACGGGACCACGGCTTGCTTGGACTCACGGCCCTGTTTCTCTCTCTCGCTTGTGTGTGTGTGTATGTGACACAGGTGAAGATCTGGTTCCAGAACAAGCGCTCCAAGTTCAAGAAGCTGATGAAGCAGGGCGGGGCGGCGCTGGAGAGCGGCGGCGTGGGCTTGGCCAACGGGCGGTCCCTCTCCGGCGGCTCTCCCCCGGGGGCCCCGGTCTGGAGCAGCCCCTCGGCCGCGGGAAAGAACTCCTCCTCGGGCTCCGCCTCCGCCTCGGGCGCCTACATCCCCAGCTACACGTCGTGGTACCCCTCGGCCCACCAGGAGACTCTGCAGCAGCCCCCGCTCATGTGAGGAGCCCGAGCCTCCCCGGCCTGCCCTCCTCACTTCCTTCCCTTTGTTTTGTTTTGTTTTGAACCTCTTGGGCGGCAAGGACGACGCTTTTCTGGTGTTTTTTAAAACCCGATTCCCTGCCCTGCACAGATGCCACGCGGGGCCTGTTCCCACCGGAGACAGATGCCACAGCGGACCCACCCGAGGGAGGCCCCGCCAGCAGGGCGGCAGGGAAGGGACTCTCTTGCTGGACAATCCGGAGGAGCCACGCCGCCGCCACCGGGAACAGAGAGATCTCTGTGTGAAAAGGGACAAGGGGGGAAGCGGGAGGGGAGAAAGGGGCTCCTCTCGCTGGCCGGCCTGTCTGTCCGTCTGTCGTGTCTGTCCTGATGAAATGTAGGTCACTCCCTCCCCAGTTGTCCTGTGGCCTCCCAGAAGGGGAAACGAGCCATCCTTCCCTTCCTTCTCCGTCCCTTTCCTTTTTCCTTTCCACTTCTTTTCATTTCTCTCCTTCTCTCTTCTCTTTCCTTTTCTCTTCTCTTTCCTTCCCTTTCGCTTCGTTTCTTTTTCTTCCCTTCCCTTTTCTCTCTTATTCCTCTTCCCCTTTCTCTTCCTTTTTTTCTCCATCTCCCTTGCCCTTTCTCTTCCCTTCTCCTTCCTTCCCATTCCCTTTCCTTTTCTCTTCCCTTTCCTTTTCTTTTCTCCCATTCCCTTACTTTTTTCCCTTCATTTTCTGATCCTTCCCTTCTCTTTTGCTTTCTTTCCCTTTTCTCTTTTTTCTTCTTTCTTTTCCTTTAATTTCCCTTCTCTTTCCCTTTCACTTCATTTCCTTTTCTTCCCTTCCCTTTTCTCTTCTAATTCCTTTTCTCCTTTCCTTTCCCCTTGCTTCCCGTTTCTCCTTCCTTCCCTTTTCTTTTCTCCCATTCGCTTGCCTTTTTCCTTCCCTTCCCTCTCTTGCTTTCTCTTCTCTTTCTTTTCCCTTCTCTTCCGTTCCCTTTCATTTCCCTTTCCCCCTTCTTTGCCCTTCCTTTTCCCTTCCCTCCCCTTTCTCTTCTCTTTCCTTTCCCTTCCTTTCTCTTTCATTTTCTCTTCCCTTCACTTCCATGTCCCTTTAATTTCCCTTTCTTTTCCTTTCCCTTCTCTTTCCTTTCACTTCCTTTCCTTTTCTTAACTTCCTTTTTCTCTTCCTATTCCTCTTCCCTTTCTCTTCTCTTTCCTTTCCCTTCCTTTCCCTTTCCTTTTCTCTTCCCTTCACTTCCATGTCCCTTTAATTTCCCTTTCTTTTCCTTTCCCTTCTCTTTCCTTTCACTTCCTTTCCTTTTCTTCACTTCCTTTTTCTCTTCCTATTCCTCTTCCCTTTCTCTTCTCTTTCCTTTCCCTTCCTTTCCCTTTCCTTTTCTCTTCCCTTCACTTCCATGTCCCTTTAATTTCCCTTTCTTTTCCTTTCCCTTCTCTTCTCTTTCCTTTCACTTCATTTCCTTTTCTTCCCTTCCTTTTTCTCTTCTTATTCCTCTTCCCCTTTCCTTTTCTCTCCCATTCTCTTTTCTTTTCTCCCATTCCCTTGCTTTTTTCCGTCCCTTTCCGTCCTTTCCCATCTCTTCCCTTTTCCTACTTTCTTTTCCAGATTGGGACATGAGAGAAACCTCCCACAAGGATAGTAAAAACATCAAAACACCCGGGAGTGCCCCAGGCAGCATCCTTGTAGAGGGCCAATTCTCTCACACTAGAAGCCGCTTGCAGTTTCTCAAGTCGCTCCTGGCACGAAAAAAATACAAAAAAACTTTCTTTTCCTTTTCCTTTTTGTTTTCTTTCCTTCCTTTCCTCCCTTCCTCTTTTCTTCTTCTTTCCCACTTTCCTTCCTTCTTTCTGTCTTCCTTTCCTTCTCCCAGTTTGTCCGCCCCTCCCGCCCACCCTCCCCCCAATATTTGTTGTAGTCCTCGGTGTACATTTTTGGTTTCCTTTTATTGTCAAGGGGAAAGGGGGGATTTCTTAAATTATTCTTATTTATTGACTGGAATCTACCACTATGATGAGAGTCCTCATGTTTTGTTTTGTTTTGTTTTTTTACAAAAGAAAAGAGAGAGTGAGAGAAAAGAAATAAACGTAAGAGCAGATCTGTTTTGCAGAAGTGACGCTGGTTTCACTCCATTTGTTCCCAACTAGCCGCATGCGCATACCATTCCTTCTCCGTCCCATCCCGACATTCATGTTTCTGTTTTGGGAATCAGTGCAAATGGGTTGACATTCCCATTATATGTGCAAACGCACATACAAGGACACGCCGATCTAAATGTATTTCCTCCACACTTCATGAAAGCCATTGTTTCCTTTTGGGGAGACTGTGCTGGGAGCATGAGCTGAATTTCAAGGGTGAGAATATTCAAACGGGGGAAGCGCCCTGGTTTATCTGGGATTCCCGTTATTCCTATAGCGATGCATTCAGTCAAATCGGGAAAGGACAGCAAACGGGCTTCGCGCTGGTTTAAAACTCAATTTCTTTGCACCACATCCCTTCGCATATCATTGCCAATGTGCGTGCATTCTCCAATTCAGGCTTTTATTCTTGGGTGTACACATTTCCCTATTAATTCAGATACATAATATTATATACATATGTTGCGCACATTTTAGCTTTAAAATAATATTATCCCTGATTATTATTATTATCAACACAACGACGTTGTATGGCACAGCAAACAAGATAGATATGCTGGATTTCGTTTCGCAAAACCACAAGTCGAACACTTCCCAAGTGTCTAGGACTGTGTGATGTATTTTCTGATGATGTGTGCAGATCCCAGTAGGGTGGCCTTTTGCAGTTGGCAGATGGTGATTTTGTCAATGTCTATTGTTTCCAAATGCCGGCTGAGATCTTTTGGCACGGCACCCAGTGTGCCCATCACCACCGGGACCACCTGCACTGGTTTCTGCCAGAGTCTTTGAAGTTCAATCTTGAGGTCCTGATAGCGGCTGAGTTTTTCCTGTTGTTTTTCAATTATTATTTTTAATTAATTTTAATTAATTTTAATTAATTATTATTATTAAATATTTTTTTCTATTATTATTATTATTATTATTATTATTATTATTATTATTATTATTATTATTATTAAGGATGAGTTGTCGAAGGCTTTCGTGGCTGGAATCACTGGGTTGCTGTGAGTTTTCCGGGCTGTATGACCATGTTCCGGAAGCATTCTCTCCTGATGTTTCACCCACATCTATGGCAGGCATCCTCAGAGGTTGTGAGATCTGTTGGAAACTAGACAAGTAGTAGGGTGTATATATCTGTGGAATGTCCAGGGTGAGAGAAGAGACTCTGGTCTGACTGAGGCAAATGTGAATGTTGCAACTGGCCAGATTGATTAATATTGAATAGCCTTGCAGCTTCGAAGCCTGGCTGCTTCCTGCCTGGGGGAATCCTTTGTTGGGAGGTATTCGCTGGCCCTCATTGTTTGATGCCTGGAATTCCCCCGTCTTCCGAGTGTTGTTCTATATTGACTGTTCTGATTTTAGAGGTTTTTTTAATACTGGTAGCCAGATTTTGTTCATTTTCATGAATTCTTCCTTTCTGTTGAAATTGTCCACCGGCTTGTGGATTTCAATGATGATGATATTATTATTATTATTATTATTATTATTATTATTATTATTAATAATAATAATAATAATAATAATGATATTATTATATTATTAATGATGATATTATTATTATGAATAATAATACAAATGAAAATTACAGTCTTGATATCTTGATTTTGAACCTGCTTCTGAGATTATTTGGGACACTGAAAACTGCATTGGATAGATCGCATCAGTTTTAGTTTCTTAAGATATGGTTACCATGGGTTTCTACTGACAAGCATATGGTCTGTATCTCAAAAACTAGAAGGGATAGGGGAAAACCAGTGCCCTTTTTGGAACCTGCAGGTCAAATATACCCAGGAACAGGGCTAATATTTGAGGCAACAAGGTATGTATTGGCTAGGGCTGTGACAAGAGGCTTTGTGAAAGCCCTTAGTTCTTCTATTTTAGTTTTGTTTTGGTCAGAAAGTGGTTTTGTGCTGAAAGGTTAATCTTTGGGGAAAGTGGGGAACATCCTTTATTTTTGTAGATATTCTGTTGGAATGGACGGGTCTCGCATCCTGGACGGGTATTTAAATTTTTGTGTTGACGAAGACTCTCATGGCTGAAATCACTGGGTTGCTGCGAGTATTCCGGACTGTATGGCTATGTTCCAGAAGCATTCTCTCCTTACGTTTCGCCCACATCTATGGCAGGCATCCTCAGAGGTTTTTGAGACCTCACAATCTCTGAGAATGCCGGCCATAGATATGGGTGAAACATCAGGAGGGAATGCTTCTGGAACATGGCCATACAGTCCGGAAAACTTACAGCAACCCATTAAAATTTTGTTGTAAGTTGTTTTTTTTTTTTAAAGAAGTGTGTTTTTAGATAGTAAAATGATGATGCTGAAAGGAAGGCAGATAATGTTGAATCAATGCTGCACAGGATCCATCAGAAAAGGAGATTCAGCATGAAAAGAATGTAAGATGGCTCCTAAGTTGGATCTACTTTGAACTGCATGATATGGCCAATTTAGACCCATATAATGTAACTACAAATAATGTATAGCAGTGTAAATCCAATCACAAAGACGGGAAGAAAGGCCTGATGATCCTAATTAGAGTTAGTGTGGATTTCCAGGGAAGGAAATCCACTGCAACCGTGATTTATCACTGGAGCACATCTACACTGACCATTACATGTGGATTGAAACGATTTCTGATCTCCAAGAAATTCATGGGCGGAATCGCTGGATTGCTGTGAGTTTTCCGGGCTGTAGGGCCATGTTTCAGAAGTATTGTTTCCTGACATTTCGCCCACATCTATGGCAGGCATCCTCAGAGGTTGTGAGGTCTGTTGGAAAACTAGTCAAGTGAGATTTGTGTATCTGTGGAATGTCCAGGGTGGGAGAAAGAACTCTTGTGTGTCTGAGGCAGGTGTGAATGTTGCAATTGGCCACCTTGGTTAGCATTGAATAGCCTTGCAGCTTCAAAGCCTGGTTGCTTACTGCCTGGGGGAATCTGTTGTTGGGAGGTGTTCGCTGGCCCTGATTATTTCCTGTCTGGAATTCCCCCATTTTCTTAGTATTATTTCACGGATATATAATCCCCACTTGCTTAGTTTCCAACAGATCTCACAACCTCTGAGGTTACCTGCCATAGATGCAGGCGAAACGTCAGGAGAGAATGCTTCTGGAACCTGGCCATATGGCCTGGAAAACTCACAGCAACCCAGGTTCTGATCTCTCTTCAAACTGTGGCAGCTAAACAGCCATTACCCACAAGACCGCAGAAAAGAAAGCCCTGAACGTGCCTCAGCGCTCTGTGGTTTGTGGACTCGCCACCCGGGTCTCAAACTGGTTCCAGGATTTCTATAGAATGATCTGCTGTGTGAAACCGGTTTGAAACTGCATTAAATTATCAGATGTGTCCGTTGTGGTTCTGGGGGGCTTTAAACTCGAGGCAGTTGCTTTGCCCGCAGTTGGAGAACAGATTATAAAGATGCAAACCAAGGCTGGACGGCATCTCCTGGGAGAGAGGCAGGCTTGAGTTTTGCGGCATCCCTTCGGTTTGTTTGGAAACCACAGCCTCACAACCTCTGAGGATGCCTGCCATAGATGTGGGCGAAACGTCAGGAGAGAATACTTCTGGAACATGGTCACACAGCCCGAAAGACATACAACAACCCTGTGATCCCGGCCATGAAAGCCTTCGACAACATATTGTTGTTGTTGTTGTTTCATGACCCAGTGATTCCGGCCTTTAAAGCCTTCGATAATAATAATAATTTATTTATTTATTCGATACATTTATATCCCGCCCATCTCACCCCGAAGGGGACTCAGAGCGGCTTACAAATTAAATCTATATATAATATTATTAGCATAGCACAATGCTGGCAATAAATTACTATATTGTACTATAGCAATATATTGTAATATTATTATTAATATTATATGTAATATATAGTATATAATTAACATTGGGTTGTTGTGTGTCTTTCGGGCTGTGTGGCCATGTTCCAGAAGCATTCTCCAGAATGCTTCTGGAACATGGCCACACAGCCCGAAAGACACACAACAACCCTGTGATCCTGGCCATGAAAGCCTTCGACAACACATAATTAACATTATTATATTGTATGATTAGTATGATATTGTATTACAAAATAATATTATTCATATTATATGCATATATAATATATTATAATATTATATATTATTGTAAATTATATTATATATATGTACTAGCTATGCCCGGCCACGCGTTGCTGTAGCGAACTATGGTGGTATGGGAAATAAAGTATAGAGGAATTGGTGGTAGTTAAGGTAAAGGGTAGAGGTTTTATCTTACATTAAGTTCATTATAAATGGGTTATATAGCTGTGTGGAAGGGCCTTGAGTCTACACTGCCATATAATCTAGTTAAAATCAGATAATCTGTATTTTATAGGCAGTGTGGAAGAGGTCTAAGTGAGGCCTAACTCGGCCTGTCCCCTGGGCTGAGTGGGTTGCTAGGAGACCAAGTGGGCGGAGCTTAGCCTTTAACTGGCAGCAATTGGCTAAAAACAATTATTCCTCTCCCTCTAATTAGGACTTTATTTTTCTTTTCTTTTTGTTATATGAACGTAGAGGCATGGATGAGGGGTTGTGCTGGCAAGTTTAGTGTTTCTGGTATGTGTAGTTTTGTTGTTTTGTCCTAGGCCGAAATTTCATTACCCTTTTATATATATATAGATATAGGTACATATGTATATAGGTATGTGTGTACATATACATATATACATATATATAAATATATATACATATATATATATATATATATATATATATATATATATATATATATAATTAGCATAGCATGTTAATAATAATAATAATAATAATAATAATAATAATAATAATAATAATAATAATAATAATAAGTGCCACTTTATTCCGTCTTATACACCCTTTTCCCAATCCGAGGTGTTGGTGATGATGATGATGCCTTCAACCCCATCCTCTCCTTGGGCCCTTAGCGTTCTTTACGTTTTAATAGTAGGAGAAATCCCCAAAGAGGAGGAAAAAGAGCGGCTGGGGTTGGTGGAGGAGGTGGACATTGCCAGCCTCTACATCTAAGAAACTAGAACGGGTGCGGTCCATCTGCAAGAGAGTCAAGGAAGGGCAAAGAAAAGTCCTGGGCTTTGGGAAGCCCTGGGTGGTTGGGGGGGGGGGGGATGAGGTGGTGGCCCTTTTAGAGGGAGATGGGAAGGAATGGAGGCAAGAGGCATCTGGTTTCCCAACCTTTGGCGGATCAAAGAGCCAACCCCCGGAAAAGGGGAAGCGCTGGCGAGGGCCTTCCCTTTCCTGCCTGCTGGAGGTAGGAGAAGATAGGATTTCGAAGGGAAAGCCCTCCTAAGCCTTTGAAGGAGACATTTGATCCCGTTAGTGCCGTTCTTTCATCAATAGCAGAATAGTCATATCAAATAATAATAATAATATCCGAAAATATATCACACAGTCCTAGACACTTGGGAAGTGTTCGACTTGTGATTTTGTGATATGAAATCCAGCATGTCTATCTTGTTTGCTGTGTCATACAATAATAATAATAATAATAATAATAATAATAATAATAATGTGTCCTGCCAAAAGATCTCAGCCGGCATTTGGAAACAATAGACATTGACAAAATTACGATCTGCCAACAGCAAAAGGCCACCCTGCTGGGACCTGCGCACATCATCCCAAAAATACATCACGCAGTCCTAGACACTTGGGAAGTGTTCGACTTGTGATTTTGTGATATGAAATCCAGCATATCTATCTTGTTTGCTGTGTCATAATAAAATAACAACAATAATGGGTTGCTGTGAGTTTTCCGGGCTGTATGGCCATGTTCCAGAAGCATTCTCTCCTAACGTTTCGCCCACATCTATGGCAGGCATCCTCAGAGGTTGTGAGGTGTTGGAAACTAGGCAATTGAGGTTTATACATGTATGGAAAGTCCAGGGTGGGAAGAAGAATTCTTGTCTGCCTGAGGCAAGTGGAACATGGCCATACAGCCCGGAAGACTCACAGCAACCCAGTGATTCTGGCCATGAAGGCCTTCGACAAGACAACAACAACAATAATACCAGTATACAGTACCTTCGATCCTAAGACACCATTAATTTCAAGACAGACACTGGTACTAAAAAGGTAAAGGTTTTCCCCTGACGTTAAGTGCAGTCATGTCTGACTCTGGGGGTTGGTGCTCATCTCCATTTCTAAGCCGAAGAGCCGGCATTGTCCGTAGACACCTCCAAGGTCATGTGGCCAGCATGACTGCATGGAGCGGTACCTATTGATCTACCTACATTGGCATGTTTTCGAACTGCTAGGTTGGCACTGGTACTACCAACAGAAAAAAATTACATTAAAAAAGCATCCTAGATTCTACACTGCCATATAAAATCCAGATTATCTGATTTGAACTGGATTATATGGCAGTGCAGACTCATATAATCTAATTCCAAACAGATACTCTAAATTATTTTATTTGATAATATGGATTATATGGTAGTGTAGAAAAGACCGAAATTGCACCCCTATTTTGAGAGATGATTATGTTAATATTAATATTATATTATATTAATATATTTATACAGATATGTTATATTATATTAATATATTTATCCAGTAATAAGGCTAGCCCACACACAATTTGGTGCTTCAAATGTTAGCCCTGTTTCTGGGCATATTTGATCTGCTAATTCCAAAATTATCACCTATTTTCCCCTATCAACTCTAGTTTTTGAGATACAGAACATATGGCGTCTACCAGTCTTCATCTGCTTGCCCGTAGAAAATCATGATAACAACCATATCTATGAAACTAGAGCCTATGTGGTCTATCCAGTGCAATTTTCTGAACCAGTGACCCTAACATCTCTAAGAACAGACCTAAAAACCAAGACACCAAGAATCCCCTCCCCCTTGGGCTGGGTAGTCATGTAATTACAAGGCATCCTACTAACCAGCCTTCTAATTTAATTAATGGTGAAGATGGTGGGAGACCTGAACAACTAGAAAACAGGACACTTTCCACACTTCACTCCTAATTTGGGCTGCACCTGCACTGTAGAATTAACACAGCTTGACCCCACTTGGACTCAATGCTATGAAATCCTGGGAGTTGTAGTTTGGTAAAGCACCCTGGGCAGAGAAGGCGATAGAACTTGTCAAAGGGCCCTTTCGTATCAGTGAGCCTTGGCGCCAAACAATTCTGTGTATTGTCGAAGGCTTTCTTGGTCGGAATCACTGGGTTGCTGTGAGTTTTCCCGGTTGTATGGCGGTATTCCAGAAGCATTCTCTCTTGAGGGTTCGCCCACAACTATGGCAGACACCCTCAGAGGTTGTGAGGTCTGTTGGAAACTTGGCAAATGGGGTTTATATAACACCTAACACCTCTCAAGAAAGGATTCCTCCAGGCATGAAGTAGCCAGGCTGTAAGGCCATTCAATGCTAATCAAGGTGGCCAATTGCAACATTCCCACGTGCTTCAAGTAGACAAGAGTTCTCCCCCCCACACACAGATATATAAACCCCACTTGCCTAGTTTTCAACAGACCTCGCAACCTCTGAAGATGTCTGCCTTAGAGAATGCTTCTGGAACATGTCCATATAGCCCGGAAAACTCACAGCAACCCTTTGTAGAATAACTTCTTCCGTCGGCAAGTCTTGGGGGGGGGGGGGCTGTGAGTGGGTGGGGAAGACAGAAGGGAGTGAGCATGGAAGATGATTGGGGGGGAGGAAGGAAGCGTAGGTTTCCGGGAGGCCACTGGAGGAGGAGGAGGAAGCGAATGATAAATCGTATCGATTTTTGTTTTGACATGCACCCATTTTTCAATTCCGGGCGACGAGTGATCAAATGAGGCGGCTTTCGGGCGAATGCAGTGGCAGGGAGAGAGGGAAGGGGGAAGGAGGAGAAAGAAGCGGCGAGCCAAGGAAGAAGCCTCGGCGCTTCCCAAATCGGGCACTGGAGGTTCCCACCATCGTCTCGTGTTAAACCACCACCACCATCGTTAACGTTAACGTTACATCTACACTACACTTTGGCATCATTTTCACCGCCATGGCTCAATGCTATGGAGTCCTGGGAGGAGTCGTTTTGCAAGGTCTTGAGCCAAACTCCAGGACCGCATTTTATTGAGCCAAGCGCATTCATTCTGGATACACCCCAAAAAGGCCTCCACTGGCCTCCTCCTTCTCTTGGTCTTGCTCTCGTCATTCAAATGGAGAGATTATTTAATGTGTCGTGGAAGGCTTTCATTGCCGGAATCACAGGGTCGTTCTGGGCTGTATGGCCATGTTCCAGAAGCATTCTCTCCTGATGTTTCGCCCACATCTATGGTAGGCATCCTCAGAGGTTGTGAGGTCGGTTGGAAAGTAGGCAAGTGGGAATATATATCTATATATATATAAAGGGTAATGAAATTTCGGCCTAGGACAAAACAACAAAACTACACATCCCAGAAACACTAAACACTGTGGCGCAGGCGGGAGAGCAAGCCAGCTGTAACCAGTTGCAATGAATCACTCTGACCAGGAGGTCATGAGTTCGGAGGCCCTCTCGGAGCCTATGTTTGTCTTGTCTTTGTTCTATGTTAAAAGGCATTTAATGTTTGCCTATATGTGTAATGTGATCCGCCCTGAGTCCCCCTTCGGGGTGAGAAGGGGCAGAATATAAATACTGTAAATAAATAAAAATAAATAAACTTGCCAGCACAACTCCTCATCCATACCTCTACGTTCATACAACAAAAAGGAAAGAAAAATAAAGTCCTAATTAGAGGGAGAGGAATAATTGTTTTTATCCAATTGCTGCCAGTTAGAAGGCTAAGCTCCGCCCACTTGGTCTCCTAGCAACCCACTCAGCCCAGGGGACAGGCCGAGTTAGGCCTCACTTAGGCCTCTTCCCCACTGCCTATAAAATACAGATTATCTGATTTTAACTGGATTATATGGCAGTGTAGACTCAAGGCCCTTCAACACAGCTATATAACCCATTTATAATGGACGTAATGTCAGGGGAAAACCTTTACCCTTTACCTTAACTACCACCAATTTCTCAATACTTTATTTCCCATACCACCATAGTTCGTCACAGCAACGCCTGGCCAGGCACAGCTAGTATGGATATATATATATATATATCCGCGGAAGGTCCAGGTTGGGAGAAAGACCTCTTCTCTGTTGGAGGCAAGTGTGAATGTAGCAATTGGCCAGCTGAATTAACATTGAATAGCCTTGCAGCTTCAAGGCATGGCTGAATCCTGCCTGGGGGAATCCTTTGTGAGGAGGTGTTAACTGGCCCTGATTGTTTCATGTCTGGAATTCCCCTGTTTTTGAATGTTGTTTTTTATTTACAGCATATTATTTGAGAACACAGAAATGCTGGACCACTTTAACCACCACCATGTCAGACTATACAGAGAAGCCATTGAAATCCACAGGCATGTGGACAATTTCAACAGAAAGAGGAAACAATGAAAATGAACAAAATCTGGCTACCAGTATTTAAAACATTCTAAAACCAGGACAGTAAATAAAGAACAACACTAAAAAGAGAGAGGCGCTCCAGACATGAATTAATCAGGGCCAACTAACACCTCCCAACAAAAGATTCCTCCAGGCAGGAAGCAAGCAGACCTTGAAGCTGAAAGGCTATTCAATGCTAATCAAGGTGGCCAATTGAAACATTCACACCTTCCTCAAGCAGACAAACGATCTTTTTCCCACTCTGGACCTTCCACAGATATATAAACCCCACTTGCCTAATTTCCAACAGACCGTACAACCTCTGAGGATGTCTGCCATAGACGTGAGTGAAATGTCAGGAGAGAATGCTTCTGGGACATGGCCATACAGTCCGGAAAACTCACAGCAACCCGGAGAAATTATGATTCGTTTTCTCGCCTCGAAGGCGGTCTGGAGTTTGGGCCTATTAGAAGAGCATTATATTGGCAAATGCGAATCTCGCCCAATTAATGCCGCCTCGTCGCTGACAAGGAGTTCATTAGAGATCTGTTCGTAATGAGGATATTAATTAAACTCTGAATCATCCGAAGGG
The DNA here is from genome assembly GCF_035594765.1 of Anolis carolinensis. NCBI lineage: Eukaryota > Metazoa > Chordata > Lepidosauria > Squamata > Anolidae > Anolis > Anolis carolinensis. Next base: position 210,404,301 of record NC_085841.1, on the reverse strand, counting down.
GCTTCTATTGAAACAATACCTCATTACAATGATTAAAAACCGATTTCGAACTGAGCGCCTTTCACCACCGCATATATTCACCCATGACAAAATGCAATTTTGGGAAGAAGAGGGAGATGGTTAGGTATTTTCCTCGCTTTGTTTGGGCGGCTTGAAAGGGGGGGGGGAGAGAGAGATGCCTGCCCCTCATTTCCCCACATTTCTGCCAGAGATGTGGCCCACAGCTTAATGAACCTCCAAATGACTCTTTCTCTCCCCCTCTTTTTTAAAGGACCCCAAAGAGCGCCTACAGCTGCAAACCCCAAGAGGGTCAGCGTCATTTCACTGTATTCTCTTCTTGATTACAAGCCGAGCCCATCAAACACAACATAATTACAGTAATTTCAGGTTTATTTATTCTAATGCAGTTTCCCCATCTCTCGGGTAATTATGAGCAATTTTTTCGCCCAGGGAATCTTTTTTTTTTTTTTTGCATTAACAAAAGACATAGCGCGCTGAAAGCCAAATCTGCCGCGCATTGAGAATGGGGAGAAGGGGAAGAAGGAGGAGAGAGAAAGAGAAAGAGAGGGGGGAAAGGGGAGGGAAAGGGAGAAAGCAATAAACGAGGTGCGAGTTGCCATCCCTCCCCACCCCTTCCTCTCTCTCCCTGGGCCTTTTTCTCGGGGCAAATTGCTTGCAGGTGTATGGAGACGGGGCTATCCAAAGCCAAGGAAGGAAGGAAAGGGGGGCTTCCCATTAGCCCAGGCACGAGGTTGAAGTAATGAAGACAGGCTTCGCCAAATTGCAGAACAACAGATACCTCTTTCATACGCCCTGCTCCCCTCCCGTCACACAAAAAAGGCATCTCCAAATCGCCCCCCCCCCCAACCACACTTCTCTATCCAAGGAACAGAACCAGTCTCGCCCAGCAAAGGTCAGCTGCAAGGAAGAGTTTCCAATAAAAACCATGCTAGCAGGCAATGTCTCTTGGGTTGGGTCTACACTGCCATATATTGCAGTTTGAGCTTCATTATATGGTTAGCGTAGACTCAAATAATGCAGTTTGAACTGCTTCGAAATGCATTATATGATTCCACACTGACCACATCATACAGTTTAAACTGAGGCTGGATCCATATAAAGCCTCATATAATGCAGTTGAAAGCAGTTCAAGCTGCACTATATGAGTCTACAACACTGTATCATGCAGTTCAAACTACGGCTGATTCTCTACTGACCCTATAAGAGCACTTGATGAACCAATCTGGACACAGCATATTATTTGAAAAGACAGAAATGCTGGATCACTCTAACAACCACCATGTCAGACTACACAGAGAAGCCACTGAAATCCACAAGCAAGCATGTGGACAATTTCAACAGAGAAGGAGGAAACCATGAACATGAACAGTATTATCAGTATTAAAAAAAACAATCAGAATCAGGGCAGTAAATTAAGAACAACACTCTGAAAACAGGGGAATTCCAGACATGAAACAATCAGAGCCAGCTAACACCTCCCAACAAAGGATTCCCCCAGGCAGGAATCCAACCAGGCCTTGAAGCTGCATGGTTTTTCAATGCTAATCAATGTGATTAATTGCAACATTCACACTTGCCTCCAACTGACAAGAGTTCTTTCTCCCACCCTTCCACAGATATATAAACCTCTCTTGCCTAGTTTCCAATATACTTCACAACCTCTGAGGATGCCTGACATAGATGCAGGCGAAACGTTAGGAGAGAATGCTTCTGGAACATGGCCATACACACCCGGAAAACTCACAGCAACCCAGTGATTCAGGCTATGAAATATAATAATAATAATAATATTAACAACAACAACAACAACAACAACAACCTTATTCTTATATCCCCGTCTCAGCTCCCCAAGGGACTGGGACAGCTCACATGGGGACCAAGCCCAGCAATACACAATAAAATACGATCACATACTTTTAAAACATATAAACATAAAATCATACAACATATAATACATTAAAACATATTTAACCAATAGCTGATATTGATTGAAAACCTTCGACAACACAGTGGAAAGCAGACGCATTATATGAGTCTACACACACTGTATCATGCAGTTCAAGCTAAGACTGGTTCTCTACTGACCATATAATACGTTGTGATCTGCACTGAACTGCATGATAGGAGTATACACTAACTATATCATGCAGTTCAAATTAAAGCTGGTTTTCTACTGACTATATATTTGATCTGCTTTGAACTACATGATATAGGTCTACACTGACCATATGATGCAATTCAGACTAAGGCTAGATCTATACTGGCCTTAGGTTGGTTCTCTATTGACCATATCATACATTTTGATCTGAATTGAACTGCATTATAGGATTCCACACTGACCGAATAACTCAGTTCAAAACGCATTCTATGGTCAATGTAAACCCAGCCTGACTGATCCCGCCTTGGTTGTGTGTTTGAAAACCATCTTGAGCTTGTGTTTGGGAGGTTTGGCTATCAACCCACTGGTGTCGACACACCATACATATGCATGGCCAGATACAGCCACCCTTTGTGCTTCTCCCGTGTTAATGTCCCTCACAAAATAAGACACAAAAGTCAGGGGCAGGGTTTTGTTTTTGTGTGGGTGTGTCAGGAGCGATTTGAGAAACTGCAAATCGCTTCTGGTGTTAAATAATTGCCTGTCTGCAAGGACATTTGCCCAGGGGATGCAGGGATGTTTGATATTTTACCATTGTGTGAGAGGCTTCTCTCATGTCCCGCATGGGAAGCTGGAGCTGACAGATTCCAACCGCCAAGCACAAGGGTTTAACCCATTGCTCCGTGGGCAGGGTGAATGAACTGCGTCAGGTGGGTCCACGCTGAGTGTATCATGCAGTTCGGACTGCATTACAAAGCAGCGTAGATAATCAAACTCTAGTTTTCAACCTCCGAGAATGACCCGAGAGAGTCTTAAAGGGAGCTTCCCAACTTCGCCTCCTCTCCTCCCCCTTTGAAAATCAGAGTTGGGGAGGTCAACTGGGAGCAAGGTTCAAATCCACGCATTTCGTCCTGGTCAGCAACCTCCACTGTCGGGATTAAAGTAATGAAGACAGGATTCTTCCTCAATCTCTCTCTCTCTCTCTCTCTCTCTCTCTCTCTCTCAGACTGGATCTTCACTGCTGATGCCGGATTATCTGCTTTGAACTGGATTATCTGAGTCTATACTTCCAGATAATCTGGGATCAGATCCTGAGATATAGGGCAGTGTAGATCCAGCCTTAAATCAAGCCAATTTACAAGATGGATGTAAATTCCCCAGGCAGGAATCAGCCAGGCTTTGAAGCTGGAAGGTTTTTCAGTGTTAATCAAGGTGATTAATTACAACTTGCTTTCTCCCACTCTGGACCTTCTACAGATATATAAACCCCACTTGTTTAGTTTCCAACAGACCTCACAACCTCTGAGGATGCCTGGGCGAAACGTCAGGACAGAATGCTTCTGGAACATGGCCATACAGCCCGGAAAACTCACAGCAACCCAGTGATTCCGGCCATGAAGCCTTTGATAACACAAGTTGGATGTTGTTTCCCCTTCCCTAAAGCGTCAGTCACCCATTCCTTTCCTCCCCCCAACACAGCTTTCTCATTCGCACACACTTTTAAATAATCCATTGGCACCAAGTTTGGGCGATGCAATGCAACGGATCTTCTCTCTCTGCTTCCCGCACAAAAATAAATGAAAATAGGGACCAAACCGAGCATAACATAGGGGCGGAGGGAGGGGGGTGTCAAGGAAAGTAGCCCCAAAGAGGAGCCTTACCTTTCGGGTCCTGTAACTCAGGGTTTGAATCCAGCCGGCTGCTGGCCCCAGTTGCCCAAGAGCTGGGGGGAGGGGGGCACGGTCAGGGGCAGCCTCAGCCCCCCAAATCTAGAGAATAGCCCCCCAAATCCCCCCAAAGCTGGAGCCGGAGGTCCTCCTCGGGAGCCGAAGCGGCGCCTGCCGAATATCACTGGGAATTTCTGCTATATAGCCTCTGTCTTTATAGCTGATGGGGAGAAAAAATTGCCGATTATTAGCATAAATGTTTACTCTTCATTACGCTGATGACATTGTGCACTCGAGATCTTGGTAATCTTTGGGAAAATTATGAGTAATTTTTCAAAAAATTTTAAAGCAGCAGCAAGCAGTTACCGAGCAATTCAGGCTAATTCTGCGTAGGCTTCCCGAACGGATATAATTATCGAGGAGTCAAGATGTTATGCTAAAAACTATGCATTGATATTCCCATTTATTATGTACATACAACTTTGACAATGTTGATGCTTGAAATAGCAGGAAATTGTCTTGCGCAAAAAAATTACAGTCCATATTAGGACATGTGAAATTGCGAAGAATTATAGAGTAATTGCAGGCTTTCAGATGGGAGAGCCAGAATGCTCAAACTCGTGCAAATGTGGATAAAATTACAGATCAGAGCAAAAATTAGGGGAAAAAGGGGGTCTGGGATTTTTCAAGTTGGCGATAGGATTCCGGAAGTGTCTAATGCCACATGATTGCTGCAGCTTGAGGGGGAGATTCATGCCTCAAATAGCGCTTTGGCCGGAGCGGGTTTAATTGGATTTCTTGGGTGTTCTCTCTCTCTCTCTCTCGCCCCCCCGCCCCCCCAAAACCCGGCTTTAATAGAGACAAATGAGGAAATTGCCTGCCCAATGGCACATTTTACCAGCACCCCTCCTCAAACAGACAAGAGTTCTTTCTCCCACCCTGGACATTCCATTCTCCCACCCTGGACATTTCCCAGTAGCAAGGCTGCTACTGGGAAATGGGGCAAAAGGGGAGAAATGGGGGGAAAGGAGCTGGGCAGGTTGTCGTTAATAGCACCCCTAAACGTAAGAGGGGAGAAGAGGCGGGGAGGGGGTTGGGGGGGGGGCGAAATTGCACAACGGTGGGTTGCTCTGGAGGTTTGTGTGCATGTGAAAGAGAGGGAGAAAGGGAGAGAAGAAAAAAAAGGAGAGAATGAATGAGCCCTTATCGTCAGGGTCTACTTTCACAGAGCCACTGGGCTGCTGCTCTATTTCTCTCTCTCTGCGTGTGTCTGTGTTTGTGTAAAAGGGAGGTTGGACATAACATCCAGATGATACAATCCACATTATCTGCTTTGAAGTGGATAACAACAACAACAACAATAATACTATTTCTAGACCACCCTCTCTCCCCGAAGGGACTCAGGGAGGTTTACAGACACAAAACAAAAAGGCAAACATTAAGTGCCTCAAATGAGTACAAATACATCAAAATAATACAATATAATGCACAGTATTGAGATGAAAATAATCAAAAACAATCCAACAAGATACAGTAGAGTCTCACTTATCCAAGATAAACGGGCCAGCAGAACATTGGATAAGCGAAAATCTTGGATAATAAGGAGGGATTAAGAAAAAAAGCCTATTAAACATAAAATTACATTATGATTTTACAAATTAAGCACCCAAACATCATGTTTTACAAGAAATTGACAGAAAAAGCAGTTCAATACATAGTAATGTTATGTAGTAATTACTGTATTTACGAATTTAGCACCAAAACATTGCAACGTTTACTACAAAAACAATGACTACTAAAAGGCAGACTGCCTTGGATAAGTGAAGCTTGGATAAGTGAAACTCCACTGTATTGTAAACTAAAACATGAGTAAAACATTACAACATATGCCCTAAAAGCAAGTCTAGCAGTCTTCACTGTCTCACAATCCAGTTCAAAGCAGATAATATGGATTTTATATGGCAGTGTAGATGGGGCCTAAAACTTTTATCTTTTTGTCACTGGATCTACACTGCCTCAGAATGCATTGTGTGGTCAGTGTAGAGACCCATGTAATGCACTTGAATTGCATTGTATGGGTCTGCTCTCAGCATAAAATGAATTCTATGGCATTTTATGCTGAGTATGTGTATGTAAAAGTGAATCTTTTTTCCTGGCCCATGTTGTTGTGTTTTTTAAGGCTTTCATGGCTGGAATCACTGGGTTGCTGTGAGTTTTCCGGGCTGTATGACCATGTTCCAGAAGCATCGTCTCCTAACATTTCGTCCACATCTATGGCAGGCATCCTCAGATGTGGGAGATCTGTTGGAAACTGGGCAAGTGGGGTTTATATATCTGTGGAAGGTCCAGGGTGGGAGAAAGAACTTTTGTCTGTTGGAAGCAAGTTGTGAATGTTGCAATTAATCAAATTGATTAGCATTGAAAAGTTTTGCAGTTTCAAGGCCTGGCTGATTCCTGCCTGGGGAAATCCTTTGCTGGGAGATGTTAGCTGGCCCTGAGTGTTATTGCAATGTGATCAATTGCAACAGCCTTTGACTGTGTGAATCATAATAAATTATGGCAAGTTCTTGGTGGTATGGGGATACCAAGTGAAGGAGCTTGGGCTGGTGGGCTGACAGGGAGTTCTATGAGGTCACCAAGAGTCATAAACAATAAAACAATAAACAATAAAAACAATTGCAGCATTCACACTTGCCTCAGACAACCAACTGGACTTTCCACTGCTATATAAACCCAACTTTCCTAGTTTCCAACAGACCTCACAACCTCTGAGGGTGCCTGCCATAGATGAGGACGAAACGTCAGAAGAGAATGCTTCTGGAACATGGCCATACAGCCCGAAAAATACATCAACCCTATTATTATTATTATTATTATTATTATTATTATTATTATTATTATTATTATTATTATTATTACAGTAGAGTCTCACTTATCCAACACTCGCTTATCCAACCTTCTGGATTATCCAACGCATTTTTGTAGTCAATGTTTTCAATACATCGTGATATTTTGGTGCTAAATTCATAAATACAGTAATTACTACATAGCATTACTGTGTAATGAACTACTTTTTCTGTCAAATTTGTTGTATAACATGATGTTTTGGTGCTTTATTTGTAAAATCATAACCTAATTTGATGTTTAATAGGCTTTTCCTTAATCCCTCCTTATTATCCAACATATTTGCTTATCCAACGTTCTGCCGGCCCATTTATGTTGGATAAGTGAGACTCTACTGTATTATTATTATCATCATCATCATCGTATACAGCCAGGGGACATCTCTGATAATAGCGATGCTAGATGTGATGGTGATGGAATAATTGTTATTAATTGTGATGATATTAATAATGATAATAATACTACCATCACCATTACATCATTAGTATCATTACGATCAGAGATCTCTCCTGACCCTATAAGGTTCCTTCACCTTTCCTTCCTCCCCTCCCATAGAAGTCATTTAAAGACAAACAGGAAGGCAGGGTTGTTGTATGTTTTCCGGGCTGTATGGCCTCTGAGGATCCCTGGCAAAGATGTGGGCGAAACGTCAGGAGAGAATACTTCTAGAACATGGCCGTGCAGCCCGGAAAACATACAACAACCCTGTGATCCCAGCCATGAAAGCCTTCGACAAGATATTAAACAGGAAGGCGTTTGGAAGGCTTTTGCTGTTGCTGAGGGTGTTTTCTCTCGGTTTCTCCTGCATCCCGTCGGTTCAAATCCCGCCACAAGGACCAAGGGTGGAGGTGGGTGCGGGGGCTGTGTGCCCACAGGACCCACAAATCAGAGGAGGAAGAGGTCAGCCCCGGGCGCCTCGGCGGCCACCCAGAAACCTGCCAGCCGGTTTGGCATTCACAGGCGCGCATCTTTCTCAGTATAATATGCTCCCCCTTTTCCCCACGGACACTATCCTCGCCTCTCCGTCTTCTCTTTCCAGCAGCTCCCGGGGGGCGGCTGAAAAGGATGGTTTCTTGCTCGCAGCCCCAGGGAGGAACTGAATGCCTTGTGACGGCCTCAGAGAAACGTGCCCCTTTGCAGGCATCCCAGTTCCGGAGGCGCCTGACCTCTGGTCCCGGGGCACCAAGCCCTCCGGAGGAGAAAGAGGAGGAAGGGGAAGAGGAGGAGGAAGATGAGGAAGGCCCACTCCTCAGCCATCCGCCATCCTGGGGGATGTTGACCTTCTCGGACCCTAGGAAAAAAGACATCCTCCACAAAGTCCTCCGCTGTGTAATACTTTTATTAGACTAAGAGGTCGCACAGGTTTTCCATCTCTCCAGGTCTTGTTCCCAAGCAATGTATGTTCAGATCCCAGTAATCCACAGCACTAAATTAGAGTGGTGTCAAACTGCATTCATTCTGCCCTCCTGTCCCGACTTGTTTTATTTAAAGGAACATTGTATTATTAAAATACATAATGAAAGGCAATGGTAACTTTTGGCAAGCGCCAATTTAATTTCCTGGAATCTGCGGATCTTGAGTTAAAGAGCGAGACAAGAAGCAGTTATTTGAGTCTAGACTGACATATTATGCGATTTTATTTATTTATTTATTTACAGTATTTATATTTCACCCTTCTCACCCCGAAGGGGGCGGATCACATTATACACACGTAGGGCAAACAGTCAATGCCCATAAACACATCAAACAGAGACAGACAGACGCAGAGGCAATTTAACCTTCTCCTGAGGGGATGTTCGATTCTGGCCACAGGGGGGAGCAGCTGCTTCATCATCCACTCTGACGGCACTTCCTCATTCCAGTAAATTAGTTAAACTTGCCTCCCCACTTTTATAAGTGGTACCTTATTTCCTACTTGATAGATGCAACTATCTTTCGGGTTGCTAGGTCAGCAACGAGCAGGGGCTATTTTCTTATTTGTAATTGAAGGGTGCTCACCCCGCCACAGACTGGCCTCGAACTCATGACCTCATGGTCAGAGTGATTTATTGCAGTAGGCTGCTCAACAGCCATATAATGCAGTTTGGACTGCATTGAACTGCATTATATGGCAAGGTAGGTCCAGCCTTTGTTTACTTGAGCTACAGTCTTACTTGGACCAAGGGAGGCGAAATAAACCAGATATGTGTTGTCGAAGGCTTTCATGGCCGCAATCACTGGGTTGCTGTGAGTTTTCCGAGTTGTAGGCCATGTTCCAGAAGCATTCTCTCCTGACCTCCTGCATCTATGGCATCCTCAGAACTTGTGAGGTCTGTTGGAAACTAGGCAAGTTGGGTTTATATATCTGTAGAATGTCCAGGGTGGGAGAAAGAAGTCTTGTCTGTTTAAGGCAGGTGTGAATGTTGTAATTGGCCAGCTTGATTAGCATCAAGGTCTGGCTGCTTCCTGCCTGGGGGAATCATTTGTTGGGAGGTGTTAGCTGTCCCTGACGGTTTCATGTCTGGAATTCCCCTGTTTTCAGAGTGTTATTCTATATTTACTGTCCTGATTTTAGAGTTTTTAAAATACTGGTAGCCAGATTTTGTTCATTTTCATGGCTTCCTCCTCAATCCAGAAACCAGTTCAAACCTTTATTTATGATTCAACTCTTTTATGATATAAACAGTGTCAACTAACGCATATTTTCCTTTCTCGGTCTGAAATTATTCTTGATCAGAAAGCGGCTAAAAGTGGTTTAAAAGGTGGTTAATATTTATTATAGTTTCCCCTGTGTTTCCGTCCAAGAATATATAAAAATATATAAATATAAATCCCTCTTTTAGAAGAAGTGCTAGTATTTTACATTGTAAAATGCCCCGATTCCTGTTTGGCAGAAAGGCGGTATTTCAAAGCAACACACCTCGGGCTCCATTTCTTCCAAAACAAGTAGCGATTGATGGCCATTTTCCGGAAGCATTCTCTCCTGACGTTTCGCCCACATCTATGGCAGGCACCCTCAGAGGTTGTGAGGCGTTGGAAACTAGGTAAGTAGAGATTGAAAACGCTACAGTTTCCCTTTCCCTTCCTTTCTTTTTCTTTCCTGAAATGTGTTTGCGAAATATGTTTCAGTTTATTTCCATGACAATATACGCGCTTTTCTTCTTCCAGGTCCTCCCAGGGCTCTTGATCTTGCTCGGATCCACTTTGGATGCAAAACCGAGTCGCGATAGGTATTTCTGTGTATTATTGGAATCTTTGTGGACATTGGGGAGAAATTTAGGGTATAATTAACACGGATGACAGCTCCGGATTTTTATCAATCCGGTCCTAAGTGATACCAGGAGCCTGAGAGGCTTAACGATCCTTGTTTCCCCTTCATCTCCTGCTTCCACACAGCTGTATAAAATCCTACATTATCTGTTTTGAACTGGGATATATGGCAGTGTGGACTCAGATAACCTAGTTCAAAGCAGATATTGTGGATTATCTGCCTTGATATTCTGGGTTATATGACTGTGTGGAAGTACCCTGTGTCTTCCAGTGTTCATATATCTTCTCATTTTAAAAGTCTGTAGAATGAATGCAGTTTGACACCACTTTAACAGCCATGACTCAATGCTGTGGAAAGGAGCCCCCTGTGGCACAATGGTCGGATCGGAGGAGCGGGGTGAACTTTCGTCTGTCAGCTTCAGCTTCCCATGTGGGGACATGAGAGAAACCTCCCACAGGATGGTAAAACATCCGGGCGTCCCGCGGGCAATATCCTTCCCGTGGGCCAATTCTCTCACAGTACAAGCGACTTGCAGTTTCTCAAGTCGTTCGTGACACGAAAAAAATGCTGTGGAAGCATGGGAACTGTAATTTGGAGAGGCACCCGCCCTCTTTGGCAAGGAAGGCGAAAGACCTTGTAAAACTACAACTCCCATTATACCTTTGGACCTAGGAAGGGGCTGATGAGAGTTCTTTGTTGCACACAATGATGCGCGCAACTCGGTCAGACGTGTGCTTGAGTGACTCGTGTCAGCTGTCAGTGTGGGGTCCAGGGTGAGTCTTCGTCTTGTTTTGGGCTGCCTCTCCCGCCCCCCAGGCTTGGACTCATGGAAAAGAACTGGCCTTGTTGGGGCGGAAGGGACGGAGACAGCCGTCTCTCTCTGCTTCCCAGTCCCATTCGTCGTCCAGTCTTTCGCTGAAGAAAAGGAGCGTGGAAGAGCCGAAGATGGAGTGAGAGGGGGAGCGTCCTCGCCGAGACGTGGATGGATGGATGGGTCACAAGGGGCCTCCTTGTCTCGCAGGGAGGGAGGGAGGCCGAGTGTGTGGGAAAACAAGGCCCAGCGCCGCGCCTCAGGCGGATCAAGAGACGCTCCCGGCTCCGCCCTCCTCAGCTCTCCGCCTCTTCTTCCTCGCGAAGAACGGGTCCTTCTCTATTGAAAATAACTGTACCCAGTCTCTGGGCCTTTAGAAATACATGGCAATCATAACCTTATTGAAAAGGGGAAATTATGTCATATCCGTTTGGCAAATGTGAATCCCAATGAACATGTGGAGACCACCTTTTGAAAACCCCTAGGCAAGAAAAGCATTACCTTGTTAGAAGTCAACCCTTTGAACACATATTCACAAACATTCATGTAATGGCACACCGGTAACTCAGCTGTTAAACTGAAGAACCATGTATTTGAACTGCCAAGGACAAAGACATGCCACTACAAAAGATATACAGTAGAGTCTCACTTATCCAACATAAACGGGCCAGCAGAACGTTGGATAAGCGAATATGTTGGATAATAAGGCGGGATTAAGGAAAAGCCTATTAAACATCAAATTAAGTTATGATTTTACAAATTAAGCACCAAAACATCATGTTATACAACAAATTTGACAGAAAAAGTAGTTCAATACGCAGTAATGCTAAGTAGTAATTACTGTATTTACGAATTTAGCACCAAAATATCACTATGTATTGAAAACGTTGACTACAAAAATGCGTTGGATAATCCAGAATGTTGGATAAGCGAGTGTTGGATAAGTGAGACTCTACTGTATTTGGTTAGCATATGATGGTTGTTTCTCTGAAACTGAAACTTGCAGTTTGCCCAAAAGATATACACCCCACTGAAACCTCTTAGTTTAAAATATGCACTCAGAGATAAAAAAAAGTCTTATAGGAATCCATAACTCTATTGAAGTCCAAAACAGCAACATGCACCCACCTCCACTGAGGTGTAAAGCAGACTGACTATAAAATGGAGTCCTGAGTCTGAACATGCTCAGTCTATAACCCCTCCCACGCCAAAGAAGTACAGTCAAACTGGCAAATCAACATACACATAGAATACAGGTTAGCAAATATATACATTAACAAATAAATAGTGAAAGGCTTGGGAGGTTGCTATTTCCAACATTCTCCTCTCCTCTTCTTCCTCTTCTTTCTATCGTCCTCCTCCTCTCCTCTTTCCCTCTTCCTCCTCTTTTTCTCTTCTTCTTCTCCTCTCCTCCCTCCTCCTCCTCCTTCCTCTACTTCCTTCTCTCTTCTTCCTCTTCCACCCCTTTCATCTCCCTTTCTTTTTCCTCTTCCTCCCCCCTCCTTCCTCCCAACCTCAAGTTTCTGTTTCCCTTCTCCACACCTTCAGGTTTGTTTATAATCTTTCTTCCCTTCCCATCCCTATTCCTTGCCCTTTGTTCTTTATATTAGCTCTTTCTGGGTTGTGGGGCCTGTGCCCATGCCCACTTTATCAGGCCTTTGCCTTTTTTCTACCTTCTTTCTTCCCCTCAGGCCCGGTTTATGTGTGTGAGAGTGTGTAAGTATATGTGTTGCAAGAGCTCAGTTGCCCAAGAGAGGGGAAGGAAGAGGCCTGGGCACCCTTCTCACTTTGGGCCTGGCCAGTCCTCCTGTCTCTTGCTTTCATGGGACCAGCCACACTACACAATTCTAGCATTTCTATTTCTCTTCAACTGCCAAGTCAACATCACCTGGGATTCTGTGACTTGTAGTTTACTGAGGCCCAGGAATTCCCAAACACCCTTCCCTAAACTTTAAACACCAGGATTGCCTGTTGCCTGGCTGTTGCCATGGGAGTAAAAGTGAACTCACAGTGCTATAACTACTCCAGGATTCCACAGAATAGAACCATAAGAGTGAAAGAGGAATAATAATTATGTAGTGTGGGATGGAACCTTGGTAGCAGTGGCCTTTTTTTCTCAATTTGAATCAGAATGGTGTATTTTGCAGGTGGTTGAAAGAGTGACAGCTAGAGTGCATCTACACCAGTGGTTCTCAATCTCAATCTCAATCTAAGGAAGTGTTTTGGCCTACAGCCAGTTTACCAGCTGTTAGGATTTCTGGGAGTTGAAGGCCAAAACATCTGGGGACCCACAGGTTGAGAACCATTGAGCTACACTGTCAGAAGATGATGATGGTGATGATTTGAGAACTCAGAAATGCTGGACCATTCTGACAACCACCATGTCACACTACACAGAGAAGCCCTTGAAATCCACAAACATGTGGACAATTTCAACAAAAAGGAGGAAGCCATGAAAATGAAGAAAATCTGGCATCCAGTATTTAAAACATTCTAAAATCAGGACAGTAACACTCTGAAAACATGAATTCCAGACATGAATCAATCAGGGCCAGCTAACTCCTCCCAACAAAGCAGCCAGGCTTTAAAGCTGCATGGCTAGTCAATGCTAATCAAGGTGGCCAATTGCAACAATCACATCTGCCTCAAACAGACAAGTTTTTTTTCTTCCACCCTGGACCTTTCACAGATATATAAACCCAGATTGCCTAGTTTCCAACAGACCTCACAACCTCTGAGGATGCCTGCCATAGATGCAGGAGGTCAAGACATGGCCTGCAGCTCAGAAAACTAGCAGCGACCCAGTGATTGTGGCCATGGGTTGCTGTAAATTTTCCGGACTGTATGGCCGTGTTCCAGAAGCATTCTCTCCTGATGTTTCACCCACATCTATGGCCGGCATTCTCAGAGATGCCTGCCATGTGGGCGAAACGTAAGGAGATAATGCTTCTGGAACATGGTCATACACCCCGGAAAACTCACAGCAACCCAATGATGATGTTTATTCATACCTCAATTTTTCTCTATGCAGTTTGGCACTACTTTATAGCTATGGAATCGTGGGAGTTGTAGTTTTACAAATTGCTTAACCGTCTAGGTAAAAAAGTGCCGGTGCTTCACCAAAGAACGAACCCCATAGCATTGAGCCATGGCAATTAAAGTGTTGTCAAAGTGAACTAATAGCTAAAAAGAGTCGATTTAACCAAAGGCGCAGCCGGGATCATCAAAACAACGCGGAGCAGGCTGTGGGTTTGGAGGGGGAGAAATGCACCCACTTTCTCCCAATCCGGCGCCCTTCCTCCGTGCCAAGGCTCGTTGCGTGTTGTGGGCTCCGGCGGTACTGTTTCCCCGCCTCGGGCGCGCCCGGGTTGAGGCCTCTTCATCATCCTGTCTCTTTTGGTCGCCCTTCTTTCCCTTCTCCAGCCCCATTTCCTCCTCCTTTCTTCGCCGAACAGAGAGAACAAACTGACCACTGGCCCTTGAGCCTCACTGCTGTTGTTGCAGGAGAGGAAGGGAACAAGGAGAGGCACACATCTCTGCTGCCCCGCCAAGGTCGCCCTGGGTGCCATTTCTCCAGCCGCTGCCAAGAAGCCTCCAAAGCCACCGGACTTGCCCTCGCCAGAAGAAGGAGGCCTTTGCCTCGTGGGCACCAGCGGTGGCAGTAATTTATTTAAAAATGGAGCTCAGCGAAGGGGGGAGAACATCCCCTTCCTCTTCTTTCTAACCATACCATCCGTTTCCCTCTGAAGCACGGAAGGGCAGCCTTCCAGATGGGGAAAGAAAACTGAACGAATGCAGTTTGACACCACTTTAACTGCCTGGCTCAATGCAATGGGATCATGGGAACTGTGGGTTTACCTCTCTGCCAAAGCCCGTCAGTGCCTCACCAAAATACACCTCCCAAATCCCATTGCATTGAGTGAAAAGTGATGTCAAATTGTATTCGTTCTTCAGTATAGATGCGCCCTAAGTTTCTTTTAAAAAATGGAAATAATGGGGCTATGGAAGTAGTATGGATTTTTTTAATGGATCAGTGGATTTAGGATTTGAGAGCGGATCTCTCAGAGGGAAGAATTGATTTATCGTACTTGATGGCAACTTTTCAAAGGTTTTTTTTTTCGTGTCAGGAGCAACCGGAGTTGCTTCTGGAGTGAGAGAATTGGCCGTCTGTAAGGACGTTACCCAGGGGACGCCCGGATGTTTGATGTTTTACCATCCTTGTGGGAGGCTTCTCTCATGTCCCCGCATGGAGTTGGAGCTGAAAGAGGGAGCTCATCCGTGCTCTTCCCTGTTGGGATTCGAACCTGGCAGCTTTCTGGTCAGCAACCCAACCTTCAAGTCACGAGGTTTTTATCCCCTAGGCCATCGGAGGCCAAATGAACCTTTGTGGCCCCTATGGAGGTTTGTTACACTTCTGCTGCCTTTGAGTAGTTTCTGGTTCCTGGCAACTCGAAGGTGGACCTACCCACAAGGTTTTCTTGGCCGGATTTGTTCAGATGGGGGTTGCCCATAATTGCGTTCCTCTAAGGTCGGGAGAGTGTGACTTGTCAAGACTACCCAATGAGTTTCAATGGCCGAGTGGGTATTCCAACCCTGGTCTCCAGAATCACAGTCCTACGCTGTACAGGTTGTAGGTTAGTAGGCATTATTTGGGTCAGGAGATTTCAGGCGAGGGTCAGATGAGTGAAGGAGGCCACCGCTAACGTATACCACCATAAATTAGATCGCTTTTTCCGGATTGTGACTCAGCAGTTATTCCCCCCCCCCCAGGTCTTCCCCTTGTTCCGTCTTTGTATTACAGTATCTATTTATCAAAACATCGACAAGTATTTTGGCTTCTTAAAGACTGACAGATGCTTTCTGGCTAAAGTCACAGTTAAGCAGTGCTTCTTCAAGGATACCACAAGCCTCTTGGTTGTTTTTGTTTTTGTATATATAGTATTGCATATATATAGATATACCCAGAATATCTCTCTCTGTATGTATCCGGAAATTTCGTCTGCTAAAAGGTGTATACAATGAGCACTGGGTTTCTTTGCGTTTTGTTTCCAGGACCCCATAGACACCAAAACCGGTGGATGTTCAAGTCGAGTCATGCACAATGTCGTAGCCAAATGGTGTCCCTTATTCTTTCGAAAGCGATGGTATCATAGTCACCGGAGCCCCGACTATGTGTGCGTGCGTTGTGTTTCCCAGCCTTATGTTCAGCCTCCACCTCCTGGATCCGGGCGCAAAGAGCCGTCCGGATCCTCTCTATGTCTGTGGCGCCAGAGCGCAGTCTGGACGGCAGAGAGGTGGCTGTGTTTGTTGTGTGTGTGTGTGCGTGCGTGCTGCATGTCGGTGGAAGAGAGAAGCGGCTGCCCCGGCGCCTCTCACTTCCCTTTGGAGAGGAGTATTTGGGGGAAGATAAAGATACCCTGACCCCTTCTCCCGCTCCCCAAAATGTAAGGATGGATTGGCACCCTTCCTTCAACACAACACACACAGCCGCTTCACAACGTTAAAGGAGGGATGGACGCAAAAGTGGCTTTTCAGTTTGCCTGGAAGAACTGGAGTATGGTATTTTCAAGAAAAGAAAGGGAGGGAGGGAGAGAGACAGTATTATTTGGAAAGGCTAGAAACCAAACGCGATTGAAGGGAGGGGAAAGGCAGCAAAGAGAATGTAGTTTTGTCGAAGGCTGAAAGCTTACATGGCCGGACTCACTGGGCTGCTGTGTTTTCCGGACTGTATGGCCATGTTCCAGAAGCATTCTCTCTTGACATTTCGCCCATGTACTATGGCCAGCATCCTCAGAGGTTGTGAGGTCTGTTGGAAACTAGACAACCGGGGTTTGTACGTCTCTGAAATGTTCAGGGTGGGAGAAAGAACTCTTTTCTGCTTGAGAGAGGTGTGAATATTGCAATTGGCCAGCTCGATTAGTATTTAATAGCCTTTCAGCCTCAAGGTCTGGCTGCTTCCTGCCTGGGGGAATCCTTTGTTGGGAGGTGTTAGCTGGCCCTGATTGTTTTATGCCTGGAACACCCGTTTTCAGAGTGTTGTTCTTTACTTACTGTCCTGATCTTAAGAGGTTTTTTTTTTTTAATGCTGATAGCCAGATTTTGTTCATTTTCATAATTTCCTCGTTTCTGTTGAAATTGTCCACATGCTTGTGGATTTTAGTGGCTTCTCTGTGTAGCCTGACATAGCGGTTGTTAGAGTGATCCAGCATTTCTGTTTTCTCAAGCTGCAAGGCTTATCAATCGCTAATCAAAGTGATTAATTGCAACCTTCACATTTGCCTCCAACAGACATTTTTTTTTCTCCCAGCCTGGACCTTCCACATATATATAAACCTCCCTTGCCTAGTTTCCAACAAACCTCACAACTTCTGAGGATACCTGCCATAGATGCAGGCGAAACGTCAGGAGAAAATGCTTTTGGAACATGGCCACACAGCCTGGAAAACTCACAGCAACCCAGTCTCCTACCCGTTTCATGAAACGTGGCTGATAACAAGAGAACAGAAGGAAAGATTCTGGAGGAGGCTATGAAGACCCAGCAAAAGCAAGGTAGTTTTCTATCAATTTCCCTTAACTCTTTCATTGCAAAACATAAATATATGGACCAACCAAAAGAAACACGAAGATCGTTGTCCTGCAACAAACTATGGCGCAAACAATAATTTATTTAAATAATCTCTTCATATTGTAAAAGTAACATTGAGGAATTGTTCTTTTTGCAATAAATTATATAAAAACGGAAAATACCTGTATCGTTTTAAAAGTTTAAACCACGAATTGGGACAAGTCTGGTTCTTTTTGACATCGAAGAAGAAAGGCATAAAACAGAATAAGGAAATGTTTACGGAAGGGGAAAAGGGAAAATTATGCCCTTAACACATAAAAGAAAGAAGTACAGGCCGCCCAATGGACCATTTCCCTCCCACCACATTTTTTATACAAGGAACTCGGGTGGGAGAAGAAGATCAGCACAAAACAGCTTTATTACAAACATACTCTTCCCCCGTGAAGAAAAGCCCCGCAAACATAAAAAAGATAATTTAAACACAGCGGAGTTTTTTTTTTTCATTTTAAATATCTACATATAAAAATTCTTTCTCTCTCCCTCCCCCCCCCCCCAAACATCAAAATGAGGTCATCTGCAAAGGCACCTATAAAAACGTTTACAAAAATAAACAAAATTAAATATGAAATTCTGCACTGGTGATTTGATGAGGAATGAGAGAAGAGTGAATTCGAATTAATGTCGTTTGAACGCTTAAAGGGAGCAAATATTTTCTGAAGGTTGTTACTGACTCTGCTAGGGTGGGTACCACGTCTACTCTGAAGGAAGTCCCATAGAGTTCAATGGGCATTGCTCATGTGTAAATGGATGTAAGATAGCAGAGGATGGAGCTAGAGAAGCGGGTGAGGAGGAGCACATCTATGGTCCCTTCCACACAGCTGAATAAAATCACAAATTATCTGCTTTGAACTGAAATACTGTATATGGAACTGTGGACTCAGTTTCCAAAGCAGATATTGTGGGATTTTCTGCCTTGATATTCTGGGTTTTATGGCTGTGTGGAAGAACCCTTAATTGTAGAATTAGTGCAGTTTGACACTTTTAACTGCCATGACTCCATGCTATAGGATCAGAGGAATTGTAGCTTTGGTCTTCTCTGCCAAAGAGTGTGGATGCCTCACTAAGCTATAATTCCCATGATCCCCTAGCATTGAGCCATGGCAAATAAAGTGGGGTCAAGCTGCATGAATTCGATAGAAAGAGAATTCAAAGACACGGCCATGTTGGATTGAAATATCACAATGAAAAGGGATTTGGTAGCAGCTTGGTATTCCAAAAACCCTCTTGCATTCTGAGAGAATTTATGGAGAAAGTGTTTGGACATAGATCTAACCTGGAAATGTTCTCAGATGCCGGAAAAATATCAGAACAAATCTAATTAAATAACTGGGGAAGGCTACATTGTATGTATGTATGAATGAATGAATGAATGCAGCTTAACTCCATTGTTAACTGCCATGGCTCAATGCTATGAAGTCAGGGCATTTTTACAAACCTTCTCTTCCAGAGAGTGCTGGGGGTCTTACCAAACTACAGCTCTTAGGATGCCATAACGTTGAGCCATGGCAGTTAAAGTGGAGTCAAAACTGGATTAATTGCAATCTAGATGCACCCAGAGTCTAATACTCAAACCATTACACTATGGTATCCTGATCTGAAACTGTGACTAAGGCCCCTTCCACACAGCTAAATAAAATCCCACATTACCTGCTTTGAACTGGAATATATGGCAGTGTGGACTCAGATAACTCAGTTCACAGCAGCTATTATGAAATTTTCTGCCTTGATATTCTGGGTTATATGGCTGTGTGGAAGGGCCCCTAGGCCCCTTCTACACTACCATATAAATCCAGATTATCTGCTTTGATAACCTGGATTATATAGCAGTCTAGAAAGGGACTAGGTGTACACTGCCATATAACGCAGTTTGAACTGCATTAAATCATCAGTGTAGTTGACTCCTATAATGCAATATGAATGGCGTTATATGGCTCTACCAGGCATGGGAAACTTCGGCCCTCCGTGTGTTTTGGACTTAAACTCCTACAATTGTGGGAGTTGAAGTCCAAAACACCTGGAGGGCCGAGGTTTGCCCATGCCTGAGTCTACACTGAGCATATAATTCAGTTCAAAGTGCATTATATGACAGTGTAAATCCAGTCTGTTTGTGTTTGCCTTGGGAGACCCTCATGAGGGCCCAAATCGTGAGGGAAGGACCCCGGGTCCTGTCAAGATGGAGTTGAATTCCTCCAGAGTGACACTGGTTTGGTCCCTCAGCAAACGCCCCAAATGGGTTTCTTTGTGTGTGTGTCACTCTCTTCTCCGCCATCTTAGCCCCCCTCGGAGGGAGTTAGAAGATCGTTCCTGCGCTGAGGGCGGCAGCGCTGTGGTGGTGGTGATGGTGGTGATGATGGAGGTGATGAGGGTGGTGCTGGTGAGGCTGCCCTTGCTGAGGAGGAGGCAGAATGGTGGAGGCTCCTTGCAAGTGGGACGCCTGGTGGTACCACGAATAGTTGCCCAAGAATGCCGCCGCCGCCGCTGCTGCTACTGCGGCTGTGGTGGTGGGGGCGCCAGGGCTCGACCCCGCGCTGCTCCCGCCGCCGCCATTACTGCTGCTTCCTCCTCCTCCTCCGCCGCCGCCATTAACGACCCGTTGCGGATGAGGCGCGAAGTCCCAGGCCAAGGGCGAAGGAGAAGACGAGCAGGGCGGAGGGGAGCCTTCGGCGGCGCCCGGGTGCTGCTCCGCCGGCAGCTCGCCGCTTTTCCACATCTTCTTGAACTTGGACCTGCGGTTCTGGAACCAGATCTTCACCTGGAAGGAGGAAGCGAAGGGCGCGAATGAGCCGGGAGCTAAGATGGCGCCCGAAACAGTACCACAAGAGCAATAGCTAGGTCGCACTGGCCAGACAAATGGCGTGTGTGTTTGTGTGCACGCAACCAGACATCCCACGCAACAACACTCCTCTTTTTTATGCTCAGCTCAAGATCGTTTTGTCCACAATAGCTCCAAAGGCGGGAATTACCTCAGAAAACGCCTCACTGCCATTTCTGAGGACGGTGAGGCCATTTCTGCGGGAATTCCCGCCTTTTTCCCAACCCTTGCAAGTGACCGGTTTAGAGAGCATTTCGTGACCTTTAATTTAAGATGGATCTACACCGCCATAAAACCCAGTTCAAAGCAGATGGACAATCAAGATCCAGAAACTGAATTATATGTAAGTGTAGATGGGCCTTAATTTCTCTCCATGGACCTGCTGCTGAGGAGGCTAGGAAAGCTTTTCATGACCCAACACTTGAGGCTGGAAAATAAGAGGCGATGGGAGGCTGAGACCACTTCTACAGTTGCCACATAAAAATAAGATAATCCAGATTATCTGATTTGAACTGGATTATGAATGTACACTGCAATATAATCCAGTTCAAAACAGTGTAGAAGGGGCCTGAGGAAGCAGTTTGTTCTAGGAAAGCTTCTGCTGTCAACTTGTTTTTTCTCTAATCATTTGATGAATAAGACAAGTCTCCAAACATTTGGGCTCCTCCCATGCATTTTAGGGCCATTCCACACAGCCCTGGATCCCAGAATATCAAGGCAGAAAATCCCATATTACCTGAGTGTGGACTCAGATAACCCAGTTCAAAGCAGATATTGTGGGATTTTCTGCCTTGATATTCTTGGATACAGGGCTGTGTGGAAGGGCCCTGATGAAGATTTAAACCTACAAAACTATCCTACCAATTTCTTCCTGGCACTCTATGCATCTGGGAAGTACATTTAAGTCTAGGAAATCTTATGCTGTCCACTTCTTTCTCTCAGCCTGAAAGGTCACATAAGATCCCTTTATATATTTATATATATTTATCCCTTTATATATATTTATATTCCAGACCAATGCGGCCATAGCTTTGAATTTTAGGCATCTTCCATGTGTGTTTTCTTGAACTCCCTTCACACTGGGAAATGATTGAGGTATTTCTCATTTCAGCTTTTTGTCTGGGAGTGAAAGGCTCCCTTTTTCCCACTTCCAGGGAGGGCCTTTCCATACACTGTGGGGGGAAAAAAAGACCTGAGGCGCCAAGGTTTTTCTTTTCTGCAAACAATCCTAAAAGGGCGCTCAGTCAGATCTAAATTTCATTGGTACAATTGCGACTTAATGGATCAGCTTTGTATAAAATTGCACAGTTTTGTGTTCATAACTCCTTGTTTTTCCATTTCTAAAACCTAAAAGTGGGTGTAGGGGGCTGCCCCTAAAAATGCACAAACAGCTAAGGGGAAGCACTTGAGTGGGAGAATCAGTATTCAAAGGGATCTTGAAGCGCTTCTGAGACTGAGAAAAATCGTGACACATGTTTTCGTAAGTCAATAGCTCCTTCTACAGTGCATATAATACAGATTATCAAAGCAGATAATATACATTGCTTGATTTGAGCTGGATTATATGTGTCTTCATTGCCATATAATCCAGTTCATATAATCTGAATTTTATATGGCAGTGTAGAATCAGTCTAAGTATTTCGTTATGTAAGCCTATTGCTCTACTATTATTACTAGACTTGTGCTACTGATAAGGACAGAAGGATGTTTTAACAAAAGGACAAGAGGGGATTCCCACAGTGATATATGCACACAACAATACATACTGGGAAAAAGCCACCCAGAACAATGGCAGGAGTTAAATCCATTGAAATCAGTCTCCCTTTCCGGAATATAGGAATATACAGGGTGTCCTTAAAGTCTCTTTACCATTTAAATAGTATTATTTTTAAATGGTATGGTAAAGTGACTTTCTGGATACCCTGTATGACTGGGGAGAACAGAAATAGTCCTGCCTATGGTCCTTTCGGGCCTCATTAATTAAAGGCAACATTAAATGTGTTGTCGAAGGCTTTCATGGCCAGGATCACAGGGTTGTTGTATGTCTTTCGGGCTGTGTGGCCATGTTCCAGAAGCATTCTCTCCTGACGTTTCGCCCACATCTATGGCAGGCATACCTCACAACCTCTGAGGATGCCTGCCATAGATGTGGGCGAAACGTCAGGAGAGAATGCTTCTGGAACATGGCCACACAGCCCGAAAGACATACAACAACC
This sequence comes from Anolis carolinensis, assembly GCF_035594765.1. NCBI lineage: Eukaryota > Metazoa > Chordata > Lepidosauria > Squamata > Anolidae > Anolis > Anolis carolinensis. The sequence continues at coordinate 210,381,897 of NC_085841.1, read as the reverse complement.
TTGCAACATTAAATGCTTGGCATTGAAATCCGCTGGGTGGTACTCCTGTATTTTTTATACAGTGTGTTGTGCCTTTAGGTTCCTTTATGGCAATGGTTCCCAACCTTTGGGCTTCTGGGTCTTTTGGACTTCAACTCCCAGAAATCCCAGGCAGTTTACCAGCTGTTAGAAACTGTGGGAGCTGAAGTCCAAAACACCTGGAGGCCCACAGTTTGGGAGTCACTGCTTCATGGCAACTCCATGCATTTCACAGGGTTTTCTTAGGCTATAAATAATTTTGCCCCTTCCTTCATAGCCTACAGCCAGGCATGTAGGGGGGGAGGCTTGAGGGGCTTCAGCCCTCCCCCCCGAAATTCTCAGGGTGGTCTCGAGAAGGCCTTACATTTATTATTTAAACTGTTATGTTTATTCATATCATGATCTGATCACCATGCTCAATATATCCCATATGCATGGGGGTATTGGGATAACGATACAAAAGGTTTGCTAGGGTAGATCCTCTCTCACTCAGACTCAACCCCCCCCCAAATCAAAATCCCCCCCCCCAATCAAAATCCTGGCTACGGGCCTGCCTACAGCCACTTGGTATTAATTGGCGGCCTCCCATCCAAGTGCTGGTCTTGCATAGCTCCAAAATCAGAGTGGATCCTGTGCCTTTAGCATACAAATCCCGGGTTGCTGCGAGTTTTCCGGGCTGTATGGCCATGTTCCAGAAGCATTCTCTCCTGGAACATGGCCATACAGCTCGGAAAACTCACAGCAACCCAGTGATTCCATGAAAGCCTTCGACAAAACATACAAATCCTTCTCTCAGCTCATTGTTGGCCGCGATCTGAATGAGCTAGATTTGGCTCTGCTCTGTTTTACTCTCCTCAAAGTAGACTTCACTGCTGGCAAAGGGGGCGCCTCTTCCTCCTCCCTCCCTCCCTCCCTCCTTACCTGCGTCTGGGTGAGTCCCAAGGAGGCGGCCAGCTCGGCCCTTTCCGGCAGCGCCAGGTACTGGGTCTTCTGGAAGCGGCGCTGCAAGGCGGCCAACTGGAAGCTGGAGTAGATGGTGCGCGGCTTCCTCACCTTCTTCGGCTTCCCGTTGACCATGCGGACCTCGGGCTCCGCGTCCTCTTTCTCGCCTGCAGGAAGCAAGGCTAGGATCGTAAAGTTGGAAAAGATCCCAAGGGCCATCCAGCCCAACCCCATTCTGCTATGTAGGAGCATACAATTAAAGCACTCCCAACAGATGGCCATCTAGGTTGTCCTTAAAAACCTCCCGAGAAGGAGACTCCACCACTCTCCACCACACTCGGAGGAGGCAGCATATTTCACCGCGGGACAACTCTTACCATCAAGGAAGTCAGGATTTTGGCCTGCATAAATAGGAGTATAGTGTCTAGATCCAGGGTAGTCATGCTATCCCTCTATTCTGCCTTGGTCAGGCCACACTTGCAATACTGTGTCCAATTTTGGGCACGGCAGTTGAAGGAAGATGTTGACAAGCTTGAAAGCGTGCAGAGGAGGGCGACTAAAATGATTAAGGGTCTGGAGAACAAGCCCTTTGAGGGGCGGCTTAAAGAACTGGGCATGTTTAGCCGGCAGAAGAGAAGGCTGAGAGGATACATGATGAGGGCCATGTATAAATATGTGAAGGAAAGTCATAGGGAGGAGGGAGCAAGCTTGTTTTCTGCTGCCCTTGAGATTAGGACGGGGAACAACGGTTTTAAACTAAAGGAAAGATAGGAAATTCCACCAGAACATTAGGAAGAACTTCCTAACTGCGAGAGCTGTTCAGCAGTGGAACTCTCTGCTCTGGAGTGTGGTGGAGACCCTTCTTTGGAGGCTTTTAAGCAGAGGCTGTCCGGGGTGCTTTGAATGCGATTTTTCTGCTTCTTGGCAGGGGGTTGGATTGGATGGCCCACGGGGTCTAGTCCAACTCTATGATTCTATGATTCCACCGCACTCGGAGGCAGCAGCATATTCCACGGCAGGACACCGTCAGCAAGTTCTTCCCAGTCACTGCTCTAGAGCAGCAGGGAAAAAATACAAGCTTGGTTCCTACTCAATGTGGCATCCTTTCAAATATTTATAAACAGACTATCCCATCCCCTCTCAGCCTTCTTTTCTCTAAACTCCCTAAGCCGCTCCTGCTAGAACTAGGGCTTGCTTTCCAGACCTTAGATCTCTTGGGTCAGTACAGCTTGTCAATATCCCTCTGGAAGTATGGGGCCCAGAACTGGACACAGTGGATGCGTGAAGAAGACCTTTCTTTCCCTGAATCTCCCTGAACGGACCCTGAATCCACAGGAGACGTGGATGTTAGGGACCCACCCCCTGCTGCAGAGATCCCCTTTCCCTGCCCCCAGGAAGCCTTACCGGGCTCGTTGCTGGCTGGAGATGTTCTGGCCCCATAGGCTGCGTAGGGGCTGTAAGCGGTGGCGGAGTAGCCCAGGTCGTAGCTGCCGGCTTTGGTGGAGAAGGGCCCCGCGTTGGGGTGGTACTGGTAGGAGCCCATCGGAGGGTAAGGGGACCCGCTGCTCCCACCTCCTCCTCCTCCGTGTTGCTGCTGCTGGTTGGTGTAGTAGCTGCTGTCGGTGGCCGTGGACACGGGTAGCGTGGGAGACTCCTGGGGCTTGTGCAGGCCGTGCGGGTGGTGCTGGTGGTAGCTGCTGGAGGCAATCTGGTTGGCGTGCATGTCGGAGGCCAAGTTGTCGAAGACGCCAGTCATCCTGAGGATTCCGCTCTTTCCTTTCTTCCCCCTCGCTCCTTTTGTTGCTTTTTTGTTGCCAAAAGGGGAGGGAAAAGTGTGCTCTCCTCCCTTTTTCTCTAAGTTCAGAGAAAGAGATTTACTGGGGTCCCCTTTGTGCAGCTGCTGTCCCGGCTAAGAGAGGCGCGCTGACGGCTGGAGCCAGAGGTCGGGAGGTCTCCATCGTCTGGAGGCTTTTTTGTTCGGCTCCCTTTGGCTTTGCCTGCCCGATCATCCAGTTTGCAGTTAGCAAAAGTATCAGGAGCCCTCTTTCCTCTCTCTTTACGATTGTCTGCGGCTCTTGGAGGCGGCCAGGCGGGCATTTAACACCACTCACGTGGCACCAGGACACGTCACCTAGCAACAGCCTATCCTCTTCGCTCCCTTTCTTTTTTCCTTCAGCCCTGCCGCCTTCTTTCTCTTTCCCTCCACCTCCTTCTTCTAATCTTTGCTTCCAGGAACCCCCCTCCCGCCCCAGAGGCGCCTCCCAGATGACACACGTGTTGAGAAGGGAAGGGAAAGGGGGCAATTTGGGGGAAGGGGAGAGCCCCATGTAAGGAGAAAGACCCAGGTGTAGGGTGCGGAGTTGCCATCTTGAAAGGAGTACATTCACGACAACAATAGGGAAACCCCACAGAGTGCGCGCAAAGTGGAGTAGATGCAGTCTTCCTTTGGTAGGGAGCGTGGGTTGCGTTTGTGGGTGAAAAGAGGCATGAAATGGACCGGGTTGCTGTGAGTTTTCCGGGATGTTTGGCCATGTTCCAGAAGCGTTCCTCCTGACGTTTCACCCACATCTATGGCAGGCATCCTCAGAGGTTGTGAGGTCCGTTGGAAACTGGGCAAGTGGGGTTTATATATCCGTGGAATGTTCAGGGTGGGAGAAAGAACTCTTGTCTGCTTGAAGCAGGTGTGAATGTTGCAACTGACCACCTTGATTAGCATTGAATAGCCTTGCAGGTTCAAAGCCTGGCTGCTTTCTGCCTGGGGGAATCCTTTCTTGGGAAGTGATTAGCTGGCCCTGATTGTTTCTTGTCTGGAATTCCCCTGTTTTTAGACAATTTAAACAGAAAGGGGGAAACCATGAAAGTGAACAAAATCTGGCTACCAGTATTTAAAACATTCTAAAATCAGGACAGTAAATAAAGAACAACACTCTGAAAACAAGAATTCCCGACATGAATCTATCACGGCCAGCTAACACCTCCCAACAAAGGATTCCCCCAGGCAGGAAGCAGCCAGACTTTGAAGCTGCAAGGCTATATTATCAATTCCAACATTCACACCTGCCTCAAACAGACAAGAGTTCTTTATTCCACTCTGAACATTCCACAGATATATAAACTCCACTTGCCCAGTTTCCAACATACCTCTGAGGATACTTGCCATAGATGCTAGTGAAACATCAGGAAATAATGCTTTTGGAACATGGTCATACAGCCCGAAAAACTCACAGCAACCCAATTGGTTCACCCTTAGTACCAAGTCACACAGTGGAGTCCTCTGGATGTTTAGTCCAAAGAAAGTCCCACTTCTGAACTTGAGCCCTGACTTAGAAATACAGCCATAGACTATCAAAGAATATAATAACTTATAAAATCAATCCTTTGAAATCATACATAAAACAATGTCGCCCAGCACAAAAGTTATACTAAGCACACAAGAGGAAAAACAGTAGCTTTGTATGTGTTTATGTGCCTGTCACTTTATGGAGATCCCAGAATTTGATTGGGTTTTCTTAGGCAAGGAAGGCTCAGAGGTGTTTTTGACAGTTCCTTCCTCTGAATTTAGCCTACAGCACCTGATATTCTTTGGTGGTTTCTCATTTTGAGTATTTAACAGGGCTGGCTCTGCTTGGCTGCCACAGTCAGACAGGATCTGGTGCCTTTAGAATATTTGTACCTTCTGTAGAAATGGGATCACCTCAGAAGTGCATTAAATACACCCCAAGGGCACAATGCTATTTTTACATTTATAAAGTTGAGTTATATCCTAAAACAGGGTTAGGTCTGGAGAAAAGAGGTATGAAAATTGGAGGAAGAAACACCAACAACTTAATGATACCATACTACAACTGAGTAGAAAATAGCAAAAACTTGAAAGATTACTAAGGTTGGGTCTACACTGCCCTATATCTATGATCTGGTCCCTAGGTTGTCTGCTTATCACAGACTATCTGGCAGTGTAGACTCATATAATCCAATTCAAAGCAGATAATCTGGGATCAGATCCTGGGGTATAGTGCAGTGTAGATCTAAATGAAGTCAAAGCAGATAATGCAAAAGCAGGTTTACAACAGAACCTTAAGAAAACAAAAATAATGACCACATATGATTTATATAATTTAAAGCAGATGATGAAAATTAGAAAGAGTTCAAGATTTTCTATACCTTGGCTCTTTCATTAATCAGGACGGGAGTCTGCAGTTAAAAAAATCAGAAGACAAATACTTGGAAGAGTAGCTATGAAAGAACCAGGTAAGGTATTGAAGTTTCAAGGTATATAACTGAATATTAAAGTTAGGATGGCCTTATATTTCCAGTTTTTATGTGTGACTGGACATCAAAGCTGGACAGCAAAGAAAGCTGTTAGGAAGAAAATGAACTCAGTTGAAAGGTGCTGCTGCAGAAGAGTTCTGTAAATACTGTGGACTGCTAAAAATAACAAAGCAAACCCTAATGCAAAACAAGGCCAAACTCTCCCTAGAAATCAAGATGGCTAAAACTATTGTACTTTGGTCAAATAATCAGAAGACATAGATCTCTAGAAAAAAATAATATTTACTAAGGTAGAGGGCAGGGGAAAAAGAGGAAGACCATAGAAAAGATGGATAGCCTCAAGCAAGGGATCCACAGTTCTGAGTCTGCAAGATCTGAGCAGGGATGTTGATGATCTGATGATTTAGAAGTAATTCATAGGGACACCATAAATTGAAGTCAACTTGAAAGCAACTTAACAACAGCAACAACATAGTTGAGCTGCCTAAACAAACAGTGGAGGATGATATGAAAAATGAGAACAAAGAAGGTGGATTTTAACATTTGTAGAAAAGGAGATGGTGCCTTGGCTTTTCTATTTCTGAACAAGACAACTTTGAATGACTGCAAAGTGGGGCAAATATTCTTAATTTTTCTTTCATAATAGTGCACTGCTGTGACACTACAGCAAGTGTGTTTATTGTAAAAAAAACTTGTAATGGTGTCTTCAAAGAAATCTAGCTCTTCTCAGGCTTGTAGGATTGTTGCGGATGGAGTAGGATACATACAAATGGTAAGGCCTAGGATAGGAAAACAATAATGTAAAAACTAAGAGCAACAGCTATAGCCCCCCCCCCCCCCCCCACATTTGTGATTTTGACTTTTGTTGATTTGATTATTCACGGATTTGATTTAAAATGTTCTCTCTAAGAATCTCTGGGGGGCCTTCCACACAGCTATGTAAAACTCACATTGATCTGGGCTATATGGCAATGGGGACTCAGATAACCCAGTTCAAAGCAAACGTTGTGGATTATCTGTCTTGATATTCTGGGTTACATGGCTGTGTGGAAGGGCCCTAGGTCCCCCACTGTGACTCTGTGGTCACCTTCCTCCAATCAGCCACATTTCTTTCTGAGGTAGCCAGGATAAGACAACTTCCTGTATTGGACTCAGGTTGAAACTTGCCTTGTATGTATTTGCAAGGTTTTTACCCTTGTTCATGTGCATCCGGCATTGCACTCCTCCTGCATTTAAGTGGTCTTATCAGTTTATGAATCTGTTGCCAGTTGTGCACTTTTTACCTCTGAGCAAATTGGGTCTTTGAACCGTAATAAAGTTTGATTGATTGATTGACCTATCTTCTTCCAGCCATGTTGGAGGACCTAGAGATTTCTAGAGAGAACATATTTATTTGTAAGGATATCTAAGCCCTCCAATGTGATTCTGTGGCCAGCTTCCAGAGAAAGTTGGCCATAAAGTCATTCTAGAAATTCTTAGACAGATAGTCTCTCAGGTAAAAGCAATTTATTTGGGTTGCTGTGAGTTTTCCAGGCTGTATGGCCATGTTCCAGAAGCATTCTCTCCTGACATTTCACCAACATCTATAGCAGGCATCCTCAGAAGTGTGAGGTCTGTTGGAAAGTAGGAAAATAGGGTTTATATATCTATGTCTGTGTCAAACAGACAAGAAAACTCTTGTCTGTTTGAGGCAAGTATGCATGTTGCAACTGCACCTTAATTAGCATTTAATGGCCTTGCTGCTTCCTGCCTGAGGGAATCCTTTGTTGGGAGGTGTTAGCTGGCCCTGATTGATTCATGTCTGGAATTCCTCTGTCCTAATTTTATAAAGAAACTGCAATTTCTTTATTTGCAGTTTTTTACATGAGACTTCTGCTCCGAACCCCCATTGAATGTGAAATGCTGACTGTAGTGTAACAGCCAGCATATTGAGCGATAGCGTGGTATTGGCAATTTTACTGATACTCTGTTTACCGTCTTATCATCGTTTGAGGCATAAAAGTGGCATCTTTTAGGACCTTATACTGCGACTATCAGCACCCTTCCTTCCTTAAAGAAGGGAAGGAAGAAGGTCCGGCGCGGGTTTATGGGCTTGCCTTGTAGCGCCACCTAGTGTGCAAGGCGCTCCCTGCCCGTTTACCTAATCCAGGTGAGAGAGACGGTGTGTAGCGGCGCCCAGGCGCCAGGCGCTTCAATCCCTTCTCCGAGCAAAACAGTAATTAAAAGCCGCAACGACGCACTAAAGCCACAACGACGGCGGCCCTCAGAAGAAAGAGACATACTTGTGTGGCTGAACCAACTTGTTACAACAAAAACGTAATGGAAGGCAAGCTGCTGCTGCGAAAAACAATTATAGGGGGTGGGGTAAAAAACCTAGTTGCTCTGTGTGTTTCCTTTAAACTACATAAGAAGAATATTCATACGAGGCACAGTTTTGCTTCAGAAAAGGACTAAAGAACTCAGTCCTGACCTTCGAGGAGAATCCTTGCACCCACATCAATACTTTGGACTACTCACCTTGGGGTGCCTCTACACTATAGAATTAATGCAGTCTGACACCAATTTAATTGCCAAGTCTCAATGCCATGGAATCATGAGAGTTATAGTTTTTCTAGGTCTTTAGCATTCTCTCCCAAAGAGTGACAGTGTCTTAGGCCCCTCCACACAGATGAATAAAATCTCACATTTTCTGCTCTGAACTGGAATATATGGCAGCGTGGACTCAGATATCCTAGTACACTGCAGATATTGTGGGATTTTTTGCCTTGATAGTCTGGGTTATATGGCTGTGTGGAAGGGCCCTCACTTTCAATGCCATGGCCTGGTGAAGCCAGGAGGAATGCAAGGAGGGTCATACATCCTGCTCCTCTATTGCAACTAATGAGGGGTTTGATGTCAGTAGATCTTTAAGGTAGATTGTTTTGTTGTGGATTTCAATTCCACACTGATTTATGTCTACCTTGTTTTAGGGTTGCCTTGGCAAGAGATTTGCCATTGCCTGAGAGAGTGTTGCCCAGGGTTACCCAGGTCCCTTCTATACTGCCCCCATATCTCAGGATCTAATCCCAGATTGTTTGTTTTAAAATGGATTATATGAGACCCCTGCTACACTGCCAAATAATCCAGATTATCAAGGCAGATAATCCACAATATGTTTTTGAACTGGGTTATGTGAGTCCAGACTGCCATACAACCCAGTTCAATGCAGATAATGTGAGATTTTATGCAGCTGTGTGGAAGGGCCTTAGGCTTTCTACACTCCCATACAAAATCCAGATTATATTTGTAGTGTAGAAGGGGCCAGAGTTACTTGATTTCTCTCAGAACTGGAAAATCATCAGTTATGGTTCAATCATTAAGGACTTGACTTTGTCAACTGTTACTCCCATAAAGTATACTAATCCCCAGGGGCAGCTGTGGAAATAGCAGTGAAAGATTAAGCCAACAAATATAGACTAAAACAGTGGATCCCAATTTTTGGACCTCCAGGTGTTTTGGACTTCCAGAATTTCCAGCCAGTTTACCAGCTGTTAGGAACTATGGGAGCTGAAGTCCAAAACACCTGGAGGCCCAAAGTTTGGGAACCACTGGACTAAAATGTTTAGAAGTAATATTTGCAAATTCATGTTCTTACTCTTTAAAAGTTTCCTAGTCTCTCCTAACTTTTACATCCAGGTGTTGTGGGACTACAATCTTCATTTTCAAGTAATTAGGGATGATAAGAGCTGGATCAGGAAAAAAGTCTTTATGTACCAAAAGCTTTGGGTGCACACAGGCCTGTAGCGAGGGGGGGGGGTTAGGGGCTCACCCCCCCCCCCCGAAAAATTTCAAGTTATAAAAAAAATCTCGTTTACTCATGAATTTTAACTGGTTAACCAAATCCCCATGCTAAGTCTATGAGATGCAAAACATTAAGAGTCCCTCCAGGCACTATCTCAAGCAGATATTGACAGGTTTGTAGCGGGGAGGGGTATGTGCTAGGGGTTCAACCCCCACCACCCCCCCCCCCGAAATTTTCAAAACCCCTCCCGAAATTTTTTTCTGGCTACGGCCCTGGGTGCACAGGACATGATGTGTTTAGGAGACATTGAGTGGTGTTGGCGGAACATGAGAGAGGTTCATAACAGCCATGCTAGCCTACCAAAATAATTCTGCAAACAAAAAAAAACCCCAAAAAAACCCAACAGTCATGTGGCACCCATTTTTTCACCAATAAGTTCTGCTGTTTAAGAAGTTATGGCGTGACAATGTCTCATGGTGGTTGGGCAGCCAAGCCAAGTCCATTATTTGGGAGTTCCCTGTTCATCATTTGAAAGTCCATATTGAACAAGGCATGATGGAAATATTTTAATGAGGCTGTATTTTCCTAAAAGCTACAGCAATAGTTTTGCACACTACCATTTCTAGAATCTTGTAGCCATCATGGCCACTAGTCAGGATTAAATTCTGAAAGTTGGGCCCCTTCTACACTGCCACATAATTCAGATTATCAAAGCAGATAATCCACATTATATGATTTGAACTGGATTATATAAGTATACACACTGCCAGATAAACCAGTTCAAAGCAGATAATCTGGGCCTAAATTTCTGCCCTATATCCAGTGGAAGAACAGTGCAACAGCTATAGTTTATTATGGGTTAGTCTGGATTCACAGTCTGAGGGCATATTTTCTGCTCAAAATACAGGATTGTCATAAAAAGCTAGGTCCAAAATGCACCCAGACACAAATATGTGTCCTTTGAAATGCAAGATAGTTAGGGGGGTATGCTCAAAGAAGGCAACATTTCAGCACTCTCTAGCTAGAACTGAAGTCGGTTAAACTGCAGGCCATTGTTATCTGGAATCTGTCTACTCGCAATGAATATCTACTCCTATGAGCAAACCTTTACTCACAGAGAGAACTGTAATGGGTGTGGTATTTCTAGGTCTGGAAAGCCAGCTGAGTCTGAATCTTCAGGTGTGCTGTGTTGTATTGGGCAACTTTAGCTACACTGTCATTCAGAGAGAAGATTATCCATAGGATCAATGGGGATGCTTAATTTAATGTTCCTCAAAGGTTTTTGCTACAGTACTTCTAAATATCTCATGTTCTGTAACTTAGGCTGCTTCTCTCTGACATTTAGCCTAGAAATTCTATCTCAGGGATAGAATAAAATCCAGATTATCTGCTTTGAACTGGATTATATGGCAGTGTAGACACATAAAATCCAGTTCTAAGCAGATAATGTGGATTATCTGGTTTGATAATCTGGATTATAAGGCAGTATAGAAGGGGCCCCTTCTACACTGCCATATAATCCAGATTATGAAAGCAGATAATAGAAATATATATTCATAACCTGTTAGAATTATGAAACCAATATGGCTAGATATTGGTGCAGAGCAGCGAAAACACAGAAGACTAGGGGTTTATGTGAGCAGAGGTAAAAAAATACAAAGAAACAAAAGAAAATAGCCAGCCTCCCTTTCCCTTTAAAAAGTCATGCGCATAACATAAACATCAGAGACATCAAAATAAAATAGTAAAAATATGTTTACTCACAATCTTGTATGATGATGGTCATACAGGTAAAAACATCTTAGTTCCAAAAGATACTACATATCTCTTAACCAAGAGCAACATCAGCATAGCAACCCAACAGCAGATACTCCACATTATCTTTTTGAACTGGATTTTATGTGTCTACACTGCCATATAATCCAGTTCAAAGCAGATAATCTGTATTTTATATAACAGTGTAGAAGGGGCCTAGGAGGATGATAAATTCTCTCTGCTTGATTCTGCTGAGAGGCAATTTGGTTTTTGGCCTCTTTCGCATACAAGAATGCTGAGCTGTTAAGAGATAAATACACTGGTGTAGCTACCATCCACTCACACTACTCACAGAGTGTATGGGTAACTCTGAAAAAGGGCTTAATCCTTCTCCAATTATGTAATATTTTGCTCTTACATGAGGTGGCTAAGAGTTATGGCAACACATGACTTATGAGAGCACTATTTTTGTAATAGAGACATTGTAAGGTTCTCTTCTTCCAGTTGTGCTGTGGGTAAGTCTTCCACAGAAGAAAGCACCAAGACACACGCTGGTAGATTCCAACAGGTTTTATTGCACAGAATACCAGAATCTTCTCTGTAGCCCATTTATATAGGGGCTCTCACATACCAGAGGGTAATTGAGGTTTTATGGCTGGCCCGTTTTATGGCTGGCATCTGTTCTTTGTCAGCGCTTGCTCTGTGTCCGGAGGTGTCAAAGATCGGAGATCATGACAGACATGCAGGGCCAGTCCTAGGTAATTTTCAAGTGTAAGCGAACAGAATTTGGGCACATACACCCCTCCCCAAACCAATCACTGAAAAATAAAAGCGTTGAATAAACGAAAATGTTGTATAATAAGGAGGGATTAAGGAAAAGCCTATTAAACATCAAATTACATTATGATTTTACAAATTAAGCACCAAAACATCATGTTTTACAACAAATCTACAGAAAAAGCAGTTCAATACATGGTAATGTTATGTAGGAATTACTATATTTCTGAATTTAGCACCAAACATTGAACTGGGATATAGGGCAGTGTGGACTCAGATAACCCAGATCAAGGCAGATATTGTGGGTTATTCTGCTTTGATATTCTGGGTTATATGGCTGTGTGGAAGAGCACTGAGGGTCCTTCCACACAACCATATAAGAATATCAAGGCAGATGATCCACAATATCTGCTTTGAACTGGATTATATAGAAATGTGGACTCAGATGCTTGTGGATTTCAGTGGCTTCTCTGTGTGATTCCCTCTGTGATTCCCCCAGGCAGGAAGAAGCCAAACTTTGAAGCTGTAAATCAGCTTTGAATGCTAATCAAGCTGGAGAACTGCCCCATTCACACTTTCCTCAGATAAGATTTCTCCCATGCTGGACCTTCCTATTTTCCAACTGGGAACTGATGCTTCAAAGCCTGGCTGCCTACTGCCTGGGGGCATACTTGTTGGGAGGTGTTAGCTGGCCTGGTTGTTTCATGTCTGGAATTCCACTAGCCCAGAAAAGCCAAACCACTTTCAAAGAGAAGCTCCTGACTTTCTATTATTATTATTATTATTATTATTATTATTATTATTATTATTATTATTATTTTGAATCTAATTCCTAGGGAAGCTGACTGTATCCCTAGGGCTACCATTAGTCCAGAAAAGCCACACCACTTCCCAAAAAGAGCTTGATTATTGAGGGGGGGGCAGGGCTGAGATAAGAAGGGGGGCGAAGCCCAGAAGAGGCTGAGACCCTGCACCCTCGGAGGCCGATCCCCACGTGGGGCCCCTCCCTCCCTCCGGGGCCTGCCACTCGCCTTCTCAGTCCTGGCACGGTCCAAGGGAGAAGAAGGTCCATTTGGTTGGGCTGATCCCTCCCTCCCCTCTGTCCTGCATGCCTCCTCCATGCCGCCTGTTCTTTGCCCCGGATGGACCTAGCCACTCGGCCTCCTTCCTCCCTCCACTGCACGTGGCTCCTGTGACAGGGATAATGGGTGCTGCAGTCCAAAACGTCTGGAAATTTCCATGTTGGAAATTGAATAAGCAGAATTACTAAGTAGAAATCTGAAGGTTTGCAGTGGAGAAGGAAAGATTTTAAAGCAAGTTATGCAAAATGAGGAGCCCTCGGTGGCTCATGCAGTCATGCTGGCCACATTACCTTGGAAGTGTCTATGGACAATGCCGGTTCTTTACAATATTTATTTATTTATTTATTTACAGTATTTATATTCCGCCCTTCTCACCCCGAAGGGGACTCAGGGCGGATTACATTATACACACATAGAGCAAACATTCAATGCCCATAAACACATCAAACAGAGACCGAGACAGACAGACGCAGAGGCAATTTAACCTTCTCCTGAGGGGATGTTCGATTCTGGCCACAGCAGGGAGCAGCTGCTTCATCATCCACTCTGACGGCACTTCCTCATTCCAGGTCGTAAATTAGTTAAATTTGCTTCCCCACTTTTATAAGTGGTACCTTAGATGCAACTATCTTTCGGGTTGCTAGGTCAGCAACGAGCAGGGGCTATTTTTTATTTTTAATTGACGGGTGCTCACCCCGCCATGGGCTGGCCTCGAACTCATGACCTCATTGTCAGAGTGATTTATTGTAGCTGCTCAACAGCCTGCGCCACAGCCCGGCCCCTAGTTGCACAGAGTACAGTTAATGTTAGACTCTACAGTTCTTTTCTTTGCAATTTTATTGTTTGCGTGCTTGCTGTTATGGTAGGAGGTGAACTATATTCAGTCTCCCATCACTGTAGAATCTTCTTGTAGAAGAAACCCAGTTACCTGTCTTTACTGAAGTTGTTCATCCCAAAAACATGATTCACCCTTGAGAATTTTTTTTGTAAAATTAGGAATGTACAAGTGGTGTGGTTTGATGCAAAACATTTCCAGTGAATCTCCGTTTCCTGTCTAGGCATGCCTTTCTTCATTCTTTCCTCTCCCTTCAATTTTGTTTCAAAGATGCATATGTTCAACATATTTATAAAGTTAGAATGAGGAAAATACAGCATCAAAATTATTTTCTTTAAAAAATCCTAAAAATATAAAGGATCTGCAAGCTTTTTAGAGAAATGGTTGACTTGTGTTTACAGTTACAAAGATAGTCCAAGAATTGTCGTTTCTCTAGTTTTAGTCAGGAATGATAAATTGCCTCACTGATGTTTTCAAAAATGTCAATTACATTAAGACGCCTCATTTTTCCCCACTTCCAGATTTCTGCTTCTCTTTTCCATGTGACATACAACATATTATGCTGTACTGACAGTGACAATAAATTAAAATTAAATAACAATTCTGCATTTAATTACTTGATTACAGCAGTTCTGCATTTACAGATGGTAGTATATTCTGTATTTAATTTTTCTTCTAGCCTCACTCTCTATAGCACTATCTTTAAGTGTGTAGATTGTATATATGCCTAGTATTCTATGTATCATTTTTTGCATCCAGTGGAGTGGTCTATGAAGCCTTGTTTGACAGTAAACTTGTCAAATACATTTATAGACTTCAGAGGATGCAACTATTGTATTATGTACAATATGAAGTCCTTGTTAAAAGCCTTCTGGAAATGATCTGTTACAGAATGTCCTCTGGGGAATAGGGGCTGTAAAAACTTCGAACACTAAAAAGGCTACATGAAAAGGTGAATGCTTCTACGTTGTGATAATTTGCTAAGACAATTCTACTTCATTTTAATGGCCTTCTAGTGACAAATTTCCTAGAACTTTTTGTGCCATTAGAAATGGAAGATCTGGAAAAGACTCTAGCTGCAGCAAGACCAACTACCTGCTCCCTCGACCCTTGCCCCTCCCGGTTGGTTAAGGAGTGCTGGGAGGGATTAGGAGATCCCTTAAGGAACATCATTAACAGCTCCTTGGAACAAGGAATTTTCCCAGAGTGTCTTAAAGAAGCAGTGGTTCACCCTCTTCTGAAAAAACAAAGTATAGATGCCGCCATACCTAGTAACTATCACCCAGTTTCAAAGCTTCCGTTTTTGAGCAAGGTGATTGAATGGACAGTGGCGGGACAGCTACAGCAATTCTTAGATGAGACTGCAGACTTAGACCCCTTTCAATCAGGCTTTTGTTCAGGTCATGGGACAGAGACTGTCTTGGTAGCTATTACTGACAAAATTTGTTGTCAGTTAGACCGGGGCGGATCAGTGCTATTGGTACTCTTGGACCTTACAGCTGCATTCGACACCGTGGACCATGACTTGCTGATCCATCGATTGGCTATGTCTGGTGTATGAGGTTTAGCTCTTCAATGGTTCAATTCATTTCTCCGGGACTGGAGACAGAGGGCGGAGTGGTTAGGCCAAAGCTCTGAGAGCTCCTGCCTTTGCTGCGGAGTTCCCCAGGGTGTTATCCTTTCGCCCCTGTCATTTAACATCTACGTCCGACCACTTGCTGGACTAGTGCGGAGCTTTGGCATAGAGTGCTACCAGTATGCAGATGATACCCAGCTACTCTTGCGTCTCGAACCTGGGACAACCACAATTCCAGAGAACTTTAAGCTGTGTTTGAAAGCAGTGATGAGTTGGCTACGAGCGAGTAGACTAAAAGTGAATCCCGCAAAAACTGAGATACTCTGGCCCGGCCAGCCACCAGAGTTAATCCAGTCACTGCCTGACTTTGATGGGGAAGTTCTGGTTCCGTCTGCTACTGTTAAAAGCCTTGGGGTTGTGTTGGACTCATCGCTGACGATGGAGGCCCAGATCATTGCCATAAGTAAGCAGGCCTTTTTTCATCTTCGCCAGGCAAGGAAATTGGCATCCTACCTTTCAACAGAAGCATTGGCAATGGTAATCCATGCAACAGTCACCACTAAGTTGGATTATTTGTCCGAAGACAAAAACCCAGAAGATCCGAATGGTCCAAAATGCGGCGGCCAGGCTGCTAGCGGGATCATCTATAAGATCCCATATTACACCGATTCTGAAACAACTGCATTGGCTACCAATAGAACATCAGATCTCTTACAAGATACTGATCCTGACATTTAGAGCCCGAAATGGCCAAGGACCATTATATCTTAGGGACCGCCTCATTCCTTGTTTCCATCAGTGGTCACCTCGATCCTCCCAGGAAAATCTCCTATACGTACGGGGCCCCAGGGAGGTACACCTGGAAGCTACAAGGTGTAGAGCCTTTTCAACCTATGCTCCAATTCTGTGGAACTCATTGCCTCCATATGTTAGAGCAATGTCGGAGTTGCGACCTTTTGTAAAAGCGCTCAAGACTTGGCTGTTTGGTTGTGCATTTAAGTAAATCAGATCTAATTTGCCAAATATTCACTGTTGAATGTTTTTATGTTGAATGTTTTTATATTGTGGAATGATATTTTAAATTGTAAGTCGCTCGGAGCACTCTGGTGGAGAGCGACTAATTAATAAATAAAGTGAAGTGAAGTGAATTATGCTGTAAAGTTTTGATTTCTTCATGTACTGAGGATCATGGCAATTTTTCATTGTCAAATGGTCCCAAAACAAATAAACTGATCTGAACCAAAGGATAAATGTGGTAGTGCGTTTAGCACACAATGTTCTGATCAGTGAGTGCCTGTGGTATCACCTTGGGATGCTTTGGGAATGACTGTAAGAACTACGACATTATATCTTGTTTGTAATGGTGTGATTTTACTGTCAGCTTTGCATATGACCCTGACGATGACTGGATCTACACTGTCATATAATGCAGTTTCAGAATGTGGATTAAATGCAGTTATACAAGTCTACACTGACCATTATAATCCATTTCAAACTGCATTGTACTGCAATGTTGATGAGGTCTACATTATTCTGGGTTCACTCTGGTATATTAGGACCATAGTCCTTTAAATCTAATTAAATTCAATACAATACAAATACAAACAGCAGACTGCATGATTTTCAAATTTTCTGCAGTGTCTCACCTTCCCCACATTTATATTATTTTTGCTTTGTGTTCAATCTGAAGAAGAGTTCTACTGAACTCAAAAACTGGCACACTATGTCCCTTGTAAAGATGGTGTTCTCATACCTATAACACAAAAGTGATCAAGTGAACCACTTGGGGTCACTATTGATTCATGCTAATGCAGCTGGCATGGCACTTATTCAACAGAACAAAGCTGCTCCCATGCATACATTAATCTGTGGGCAAAATGTGCTTAGCCTTGCCCCAGTGTGGTGCAGGTGTTCATGTTCTTACAAAGGAAAACCAACTCCATCAATGTGCATTTGAATCCACTTATGACTGTAGCTCGTGGAAGGGGTTTCAGTAAGTCAGGTATTTGCTTGGTTGCCATGCTGGACACTTTGATGAATTTAATCATATGCACATGGGTTTTTGAGTGGGGAAAAAACATGAGAAGGAATCAATTTGGTTTACGCATGCTCCCAGAAAAGTATTTCATGTATTACTATTCTAATTAAATATATATTCTGTGGCCTGAAATGAATTGCTAGTCTCAACTGGAGGTGACTCAATGGGAATTTGGAAAATTAACAGTTCTATAAATTCAATGGATTAAATAGGTCTACTTCAGTTGGGACCAAAAACTGTAATTACACTAATCTTCTCTCGAACTTTCCAGCCAATACATTATACCATAGTAGCAATATTATATCAGATGCATACTTTAGCTCCTCTGTTTTGCAGTTCAGATGTGAGTACCATTAACTTTTTAGCCAAGACTGTAAACCATTTATGCAGCACAGGGAGGTATAAAAAGTCTTGGAGAACCTCAAAATTTTCAAAGTACCAATTTTTTTTTTTTGGAAAACCCCCCTAAAGAAATAGGAAATTTCAGCCTCCAAGAGTCCAGTAAAGATGCAGGTTGCTTGGTAGTTATGGAATATTGACAATTGTGAGATGAAATATAGTGAATCCACACTGTTAGAGCAGTTTTGTATCACTTTTAACAGTTGCATCTCAATGGCATCCTGGAATTTTCAGTTTGGTGATAGACTTAGAATTCTTTATTCTAAGTTCAGGGGTGTATATTAGAACTCTGTAGCAAAAAATTCAAAGAATCTCTAGACTATATTGTTATACCAGTTTGATACCACTTTAACTATTGGGGTTCCATCTTGAGATATTGTGGAATGTATGATGAGGTAGTTGCTGGAGTATTATTGTGCTCTATAGTATACTCTCCATAAAGCGAATCTCTATAAAGCAGTTGGGGCAATTTCAGCTCTGACCAAACAGCTTATGGTTGCTTGATTACTGAAGTACCATACAGTATTTCGATTTTTCAGAATAACACTCACAGTGAAACTGGTCTGAAAACAACTTATTTGCTTCCTTTGGTATGGAAAAGAAATATAACTGAAATCACTACTAATCTGTGGATTAGTAAAGTCCAGTCTTGATGGCTCATGGACATGTTTTGATGGTGTTGATGATAGTTCTGTCATTATGTGGTAAGCAGATTTTAAAAGTCACTAATGCTACTTCCCACTTCAGTAGTGGGATAAAACAAGGGCTAAGCTCTGAGATTCTCAAGGCCAAAAATATCATTAGGATTAAATTGCAAAGTGCCATCCTATTTGTTGTGGTTATATTTGAAACCTTCTAGTAATTATAGCAACCGACACACAACCAGACTTTTTATAAGCAAAGAGTTGTTGTTTTTCAATGTATATATCAATCTGTATAATTGCCCATGGCAGCAAAATTTGGATGTGGATGTGGTTTAGGCAGAAAAGTTATTGTGGTTGGAGCTAAACCATAATCCAGAGCAGGGGTCCCCAAACTAAGGCCCGGGGGCCGGATGCGGCCCTCTGAGGTCATTTACCTGGCCCCTGCCCTCAGTTTTATAATATAATATATTGTATATACATATAATATTGATAATAACATTATAATGTAATACAATATAACACTAATAATGATACCATATAATAATTTTAATTATATATTCTATATTACATATAATATTACTAATAATATTACAGTATAGTGGTATAGTTCAATATAGTAATATATAATGCTAATATTGTGCTATGCTAATAATATAATATATTGTATGTACATATAATTTGTAAACCACTTCTCACCCTTAGGGGTGAGAAGGGTGTGATACAAATGTAGTAAATAAATGCAGTAAATAAATAATAAATAAATACATTTTAGACTTAGGCTCGCCCAAAGTCTGAAATGACTTGAAGGCACACAACAACAACAACAACAACAACAACAATCCTAATTAACTTGACTATCTCATTGGCCAGAAGCAGGACCACAATTCCCTTTGAAATCCTGATAAATGTATGTTGGTTAAAATTGTTTTTATAGTTAAATATTGTATTGTTCTTTCATTGTTGTTGTTGTTTTTGCACTACAAATAAGACATGTGCAGTGTGCATAGGAATTTGTTTGTATTTTTTTTTCAAATGATAATCCGGCCCCTCAACAGTTTGAAGGATTGTGGACCGGCCCTCGGCTTAAAAAGTTTGGGGACCCCTGATCCAGAGAATCTTCATCACAGCATGAGATGTGAGTAGTTCTAAATATGTCCACTTGGTTGCGCTACAACTTTAACTATGTAAAGGTACAATTAGAGAGAATGAGCACTAGAGTGCGAAATAGAGCAATTTTTCCCATTAGTATATATTTGTTATCTATGTAATTTAATAATTCACTCATTATGAACAGGAAGACTGGATGGAAGGGTGATTTTTGCTCTTCCAGTAAATACAATATTTCCCTGCTGATTTGTGGCTCAGTAAAGTCAAGTTAGCAAGTTGGTTAAGAAATAAGATCTGATCCTATATATAATCTGGGCTAAGGATACCTCAATTGATTTGTTTGTTTTCCGAAATAACTGGCATCTATTGATGTTGATGTTGTTTTATATGTGATCCTTCTGAATTAGTTTATGTTGAATCTGACTGGGATTGTGCTGGCTACTTTACAGATTACCTGTTAAATTCCACCAACCCAAAGATAAACAAATATTGCCCAGAGCAAAGCAATGTACTGTTCCAATTGCACATATTCTCTTAGGTCAGATTTCAAGGAGGTTTCAGATCCTTATGGAAGGAGTATAGTGCTGCCTTCACAGTCTGAAAATAAGGGAGCTGTGTTAGCAAAACTGTAGTATTAGTGAATGGCATCTCTTGGCAGCTTGTGTTCTTCAGTTTATGGGAAGGCCTTGGCTTTCATATCAGAGGGACCTTTGTGTGGTTGCCAATATACTTTGAACAACGTTGCTTTATGAGTGTGTGTAAAGCTTCTTAAGAGGAGGCAGGCCTAGAGAAATAACAGGCAGCAGAGCTGGTGTGTTGTTTCCCTATCTCAGCTGCAAAGGTAACTGCAAGGTAAATTGTCAAGAGCAGCATTGTCTTATTGAGACTCAGGGCCCTTCCACACAGCCATATAATTCAGAATATTAAGGTGGAAAATCCCACATTTTCTGCTTTGAACAGGAATATATGACAGTGTGGACTCAGATAACCCAGTTAAAATCAGATATTGTGGAATTTTCTGCCTTGATATTCTGGGTTATATGGCCGTGTGAAAGGGCCCTCAGATATTTAAACTAAGCTTTGCTGTTTACCATGGATCTCTCCCATTGCACCAATTACTAATAAATCACCGAGCCAGAATGGTTCCAGGTGAAGCTTTAATCCTGCAAACATCCAATCTCATTCACCAAATTTTACAGTTGGTCCTGACTAGGGCCACATCTATATCAGGCAGGCTAGTTTGGTGTAAATCTGTTCTGTATGGGCTGAATCCAGAGTTGTTGTCCAGATTTGCCAGGATTGCATCAGCCCTGCTAGGCTGTCAACCTTATTCTCTGTGTTGTTACTCCCACGCCTAGCTGGCCATGAAGATCCACTTGGGTCCCTGGACATTGTGGCGCATATGTGATATTAAAAGGTGGCGCCTGTACGACCAGCAAGAGGTTGACCTCCCACCTCTCTTGGTGGTCATATGGCATCAGGAGATGAGACCTCAATGGCCAGGTCCTTGAATAGAGAAGCATGGTCAGTGGGGAGCAGTGGAGAAACCACATGGGAACAAGCCACTCCCTTCCTCTGTGCTGATGAGTGCAGAGAAAGGGCCACGGTGGCAGTTCATTTGGACAGGAGATTGGTCTGAAATGACCCTATCCAGCTGTCCAGACTGCCCCAAAGCACTGGGACACCCCAGAGGTTCAAGCAAATTCGTGAATATTCTATGATTTTGCCTAAAACAAGCCAAAAACCCCCAGGAATACTAATTGAAATTGACTGTGTGTTATGAAGACTGCCAGCTTCAAAAGCATGCAGAGACCCCACTTGACACAGCTGTATTTTTTTTTGACACAGCTGTATTGGAGCCTCCGGTGGCCTAGGGGATAAAAGCCTCGTGACTTGAAGGTTGGGTTGCTGACCTGAAGGCTGCCAGGTTCGAATCCCACCCGGGGAGAGTGCGGATGAGCTCCCTCTTTCAGCTCCAGCTCCAAGTGGGGACATGAGAGAAGCCTCCCACAAGGATGGTAAAACATCAAAACATCCGGGCGTCCCCTGGGCAACGTCCTTGCAGACGGTCAATTCTCTCACTCCAGAAGCAACTCCGGTTGCTCCTGACACGAAAAAAAACAAAACAGCTGTATTTCCTCACATTATAGAGTTGTGCTATTACTGATGCTTGTTGAAATTTTATTTCTATTTGTATTGTATTTCCATATGCTGCAATGGAAGCATTCTGAAATCTGCTGCTTATTAGTTATTTTTGTAAAGAAGTAGAAGACAAGGATGTGAAACTGGAACATAGCATGCCAATTTCAACCTCCTCCCCCTCCCCTTCAAACAGGCTTCAGAATTTAGATGTATATTGACTCTTTAGATGTAGTTGGCACCTAATATTTTGTATTTGGTTTTTTAAAAAAGGGAATTGTTAACAACTTGTGTTGGGTTGGGGCTGGATAAAGTTTTTAGGGGTTGTTGCTTCTGAGGATGATTTTATGCTATTCCAGTTATCTCTTCTTGTAAAGTTCTTTGCCTCTATTAAAATTTATTTCCAAATAGTATCTGACATTCTTAGTCTTGAGATGATCAGGAGAACAGTATAATTCAAATAATATCTCAATATGTTCATTATATTTTAAGATGTGGATACTAATTTATCCTTGTTATGTAGTACATTTTTGGAACTTAATTTTTAAATCTCTTGCCAAGTAAATTAGGCCTAAATCAAATTGTAATTCCAAAATAGATATGACCTTTTGCCTAACAGAGAATTTGATAAGTGAACACTTGTGTAAGTTTCATTCATTCGTGGGTTTACTGTTGTTGAAAGTGACTATTGGAACTAGACATCAAAATTTAATATCTGCATTTGTCATATAAATGATGAAGGAATGTTGAAATTTTTCTTATTTCCCTTTTAATGTAGATTAAGCTCGCACCAAACTTTATTACCTCAATTTAGTTTGTGTTGTTTTTCAATTATTAATATTGTATACAATGATCTATAACGATGATGTAATGCTAATGTTTTGCATTATGTTTTTCTAATAGCAGTTCTTCCTGCATCATTGGCTGAAGGTAATTTTTAAAAAATTTCTCATATGGCTCATTTGACTGATACTATAAAATGCTAAATATTAATTTTGAACTCAATATGACAATGCTATATTAAGTAATATTGAATTCTGCAGATAAAAAGTTTACATTGGTATGCAACAATTACATGGCTGTATCAACATGGAATGCTATTGTCCATCTGATTAGAAAGGAGCTGTTGAATTAATTGGATTTAGCAATACATGAAGGGTTTCGTTTAGTGGGAACTAACCAATAGGAATCACGCCTACATGATTGTACCATACAGTTTGATGGCCATGGCAAAATTTCCAACATTTTAAGTTCACTGTGCATTAGGATAGGAAGCTCAGAATAAACCATAGTTGTTTCAAGTTTGGGAAATAATTTGATGCTACAACCACACTGTTTTGTCCTTCCAATCACACCCTTTTGGCAACGGATGTGTGGAATTCATTGCCCACTGAGATTAGGCAAGCCCCCACCTAGCCTTTAAGAAAGATCTAAAAACATGGCTTTTCCGATGTGCCTTTGGGGAGTAAATGTAATATATTGCTCTGGCCATTCCCCTTGGTTTTTATCCTTTAGACTGCTCCACCATTTTATTTCCCTGTTTCCCCCTATTCCTATGTCTCTCTCTCCCGAGTTTTTAATTAAGTGTTCATGTGACCTGCCCTGGTTTTCATTGTTTTCTCCGATTTGGGTTGTAATATATATTCGATGATTTTGCACTGTTATATTGTGTTATGATTTGCTGTTTATTTTGTTATATTGTATGGTGTCTGGGCATGGCCCCATGTAAGCCGCCCCGAGTCCCCATAGGGGAGATGGTGGCGGGGTATAAATAAAGTTTTATTATTATTATTATTATATATGTAGGAATATTGCTTTTCAAGAGGTGGAAGCTCTTCCTGGAAAGCAGAAGGTCAGGTGACTGTAGTAGTTTAGTTTTGCAGCCCTGCAAACATGGTTTCCAGAGACTGAGTGTGCATTTTCAATTAAGGAATAAGCAGAACCGCAGAGTTTGCATGTCTGACTTCTCTTTGCAGTACAAATAGTAACTGAACAGCCCAAGCCTAGAATAAAATACAAATACTGTATGCAGCCTTTTTGTAGCCAAGAGAAACATTTTTTCCGTACTGTTGGATGTGACTTCTACTAGATATTGTTCTCCAATTGTAACAGCCAGGAAGTGATTCAACGTCTCTTTTGTGATGGATACCTGACACACAAACACTGCTGTGAGTCACCCTTCCAGGTTTACAGGCAAAGGAATAGCTTCGGAAGGAAGAGGAACCCATCTTTGAACATAGTTTGCTTTGCAAATATATGGTGTTCAAAGCGGACCTTGTGTTCCTCTCAGAGTTTACGAGTGCCACAAAATCATGAGTGTGGTAGTACAGTCTAGTACAGAAAACCTAGAACAACAATAAGATTTGTACGTCTTCAATTTTCTTTATAGAGAATTCTGCTCTGACATGAAACAAATAGATGAAAAAATCAATTGTTAGCTCTAAGATTGAGATAATGGAGTCTTTTGGAGCACCCTTACCATTTGGCACAGAGAAGCAGCTTTTTTGTTGTTGAGAAAGACAGCAAACTAGTAGGAAGAATCACTTGGGGAAGTGTCTGTCTTAAGTGCCAAGATTATTTAACTGGTCTTGGGTACTAGCTACCTTGAATATTTAGGAATGTGTCATTTGCTGCTAATTCTTGCCTACAAAAATGTACTTGTGCAAGCTTGCTCCCATGACACTTTGTCTGAAATTCTGAAATTATTCTTTCTCTCTCTCTCTCTCTCTCTCTCTCTCTCTCTCTCTCTCTTTTGGGGGGGGGGAATCAGCCACGAGTCATGGCAAATAGGTACAGAACAATTTGTACCTAGCCACTCCGAGTCCCTTTGGGGAGATGGGGTGGGGTACAAATAAAATCTATTGTTACTATTATTCTCCGTGTAAAGGTGTCTATTCGCCTAGTATTTTGTTCCATGATGTTCCTCACTAAAGAACTGTCATGTGGAAACTGTTGGAAGCGGGGAGTGAAATCACATGAAAAGTTCTTTTGACAGGGCTAATG
Source organism: Anolis carolinensis (assembly GCF_035594765.1). NCBI lineage: Eukaryota > Metazoa > Chordata > Lepidosauria > Squamata > Anolidae > Anolis > Anolis carolinensis. Next base: position 210,357,532 of record NC_085841.1, on the reverse strand, counting down.
CAAGGTGAAGGTCAAACAAGATGTTAAAACTGGTGTGCCAACTGCGACCATACCTTGAGAAGTCTGACTTGGCCATGGTGGTCCACGCCTTAGTTACCTCCAGACTGGACTACTAAAATGCACTCTATGTGGAGCTGTCCTTGAAGACAGCCTAGAAACTCCAATTAGTACAACGATCGGTGGCCAGGTTGTTAACGGGAGTGAATTATAGAGAGTGGACAACTCTCCTATTAAAACAGCTCCACTGGCTGCTGATACATTTCCGGTCCTGATTCAAGGTGCTGGTTATTACCTATAAAGCCCTAAAAGGTTTGGGTCCGGCTTATCTTTGTGACCACATTTCCTACTACGAGCCAGCACGATCCTTGAGTTTTGCTGGGGAGGCCCTCCTTTCGCTCCCGCCGCCACCAAAAATGGTTGTTAGGGATGAAGAAGAGAGCCTTCTTTGTGGTGGCCCCACGGCTCTAGAGCTCCCTCCCGAGAGAAGTTAGACTAGCCCCCACCGTGGCCACATTCCAGAAAGATTTGAAAATCTGGTTATTCCAATGTGCGTTTGATGAATTGGCATGAATTTGATATAAATTGACGAAGTCCCTTCCTCCACCTATATCTAGCTACTGCACCTTTTTGGTCCATTCTCAGAGTTGCAAAATATTGCACATATATAATTTTTATTGCCTTGCCCCAATTTTGAATACGCCACTGCCCCTGGCTATTGGTATTGGTTCTGAGTATGTTTTTATTGTATTTTATATGCTTATGATTTTATGTTTACATGTTTTAAATGAATCTATGTTTTGTATTTTATTGTGTATTACTGAGCTTAGTCCCCATGTGAGCCTCCCCAAGTCCCTTACGGGAGATGGGGCGGGATACAAAAATAAAGTTGTTGTTGTTGTTGTTGTTGTTGTTATTTATTTAATTAATTAAATAAGTAAATGTAGGCAGCACCATGCCACCATGGCTGCCATTTCTCATAACTCCGGAGGCTATGTTTGCTGTTTTACAGCTAGAAAATATTTTCCAGCCAATTTTATGGGGTGCTTTGGGGGCCTAGAAGAGTGTATTGAATCCTCCATACACCAAATCTAAATCAGAGGTCATCTGGTTCTATGATATCTGCTTAAGCAGGGTAGATTTTGATGGCATTAAAGGGCAGCAAATGGGCAGTTATTTAATGTAGCATGTGTGTGTTTGCAACCGAAAACACATGTGCATATGGATGTACGCATGTACTATTTTACCATCTGAGATATCAAAATATCTTTGATTAGCTGTGCATCTTAATTTTGCTTGTTCCAGTTGGCCACAAACTAAATGGATAAACCTGTGGTTGATTTTCACTTGCTGAGGCCAGTTCTCTTTGGGTGTTCTTCCACTGCAAATGATTTCACTTGTTTTTACTGCAGGTCTTTTATCCCTTTGTTTCTCATATTCTTTGCACGTGGAGCTGAAGTGCACTGATTATTCCATTAAGTGAGCAACCTTGGCCTGTCTGCAAGGTCGTTTACTTGTCACAGAGGAAATGAAAAATTAGTTAGTGCTAGGCATTTGGTGCAGCTTTTAAAGTGTTTGCATTTTAGAGGCGAGGCATATTGTTTAAAAAGCACTGTAATGCAGAAATGTTTAACAGTTGCATGAGCTTATGGCCTTTCTGTGGCACACAATCTATTACCATATGTATGCATATATTTCTAAACAGATATATATATATACTTAATTACACACATATTCAGAAATTGATATCCAACAGTTCTTCGCTTGCCTTCAGATGTCTTGGGGGATATATAATATTACTCAATTTTCTGCCAACAGCAATGTCAGCTCTCTTCTTCCTAATTTACCATATCAGCAGATGGCTCTGGTCTAAGCTGCTTAATTTTCCCGCCCATGATAGATAGATAGATAGATAGATAGATAGATAGATAGATAGATAGATAGATAGATCAGAGCTGAATTTGTTGTTCCCAGGCCTATGGATGACTCCCAAGTGATGGTCCTTTTGGCTACTTAAAACACTCTCATGGAATAATAGAATTGGAAGAGACCACATGGGCCATCCAGTCCAACCCCCTGCCAAGAAGCAGGAAATCGCATTAAAAGCACCCCTCAGCCCTGAGCACTAGCAAGAGAGGGAATGGTTTTACAACACTTGGAGGCCCCTTCCATACAGCTGAATAAAATCCCACATCTGCTTTGAGCTGGAATATATGGCAGTGTGGACTCAGATATTCCAGTTCAAAGCAGATATTGTGGAATTTTGTGCCTTGATATTCTAGGTTAAATGGCTGTGTGGAAGGGCCCTGAGTTTGTACCAATCACAATGTTTCCCTTCTGCTATAGATTCTGCTTTTTGTGGTTAAGCACCCTGCTTGTTTTGGCTTGTGTGTACATGCCTGCATCCTGGTTTCTTTTTTTTCTTTTTTTGGAAGCATGGAACTATTTTATTGACTTGTCAGATGACTTTTAAAAAATAAGCCAGGTCATTTGTAAGAGTCTGGGGCAGAGCACAATCAACTGAGAAGAGAGGGGGCAGGGAGGGGGTAGAGAATGTAGCCTTTTCAAGTTAATTCAACTTTTGTTTGGATGGCTTAATGCAATAATTACTTATTTTGCAAAAAGGCAGCCAGTTGGAGGGGAGTACTTTGGTAACTGCACTGCTCTCCCAGCTGCTGTAATATTAATCACCATACAATGGATGAATGAATCAAGTAGAGCAGAAACAGATATTCAACAGATGGCAAGATAGAGAGAAAGCGCCACTGGCACCAAACACTGCAGCCAGCAAGTGCATCCCATTTTTTGTTTCTTTATCTTAAAAGTTTCCTGGATTTTTTGGAGGTAGGGCAGGCAGAGAACATAACAAGCACAATGAAGGAGTTTTTGTAGCATCCTAAAGCTGAACAGTTTTTATGTGGCAGAAGTTGTCACACATCTGATGAAATGGCCTAAAGTCCACACAAAAAACTTATAAACATACTAGTTATACCAGGCATGTAGCGGGAGGGGGGGGGGGGCTTGAGGGGCTTCAGCCCCCCCCCCCCCCGAAATTCTCAGGGTGATCCACGAGAAGGCCTTACATTTATTATTTAAATTATTAGGTAAAGGTAAAGGTTTCCCTGACATTAAGTCCCGTCGTGACCAACTCTGGGGGTTGGTGCTCATCTCCATTTCTAAGCCGAAGAGCCGGCGTTGTCCATAGACACCTCCAAGGTCATATGGCTGGCATGACTGCATGGAGCGCCGTTACCTTCCCTCCCGAGCGGTACCTATTGATCTACTCACATTGGCATGTTTTCAAATTGCTAGGTTGGCAGGAGCTGGAGCTAACAGCGGCTGCTCACGCCGCTCCCGGGGTTTGAACCTGGGACCTTTCGGTCTGCAAGTTCAGCAGCTCAGCGCTTTAACGCACTTTGCCACCGGGGCTCCCTATTTAAACTATTATGTTTATTCATATCATGATCTGATCACCATGCTCAATATATCTCATATGCATGGGGGAATTGGGATAACGATACAAAAGGTTTGCTAGAATTGATCCTCTCTTATTCAGACTCAGCCCCCCCCCCCCCCCAAAAAAAAATATCAAAATCTTGGCTATGGGTCTGAGCTGTACCCGGCCATGCATTGCTGTGGCCCAGTCTGGTTAAATAGGAAAGAAAGGATAGAGAAAGAGCAGGTTTCAGATATATGTGATTTCACAGTGCTTGTGGGTATGCAGTATTTTTGGTTGATTCATTGTGCAGATTTAGAGACTGTGTGGTTTGTTGACTCTGGAACACACAATGTATTATGGTCCATGTGAGAATTAATCTGTGTCTGTGTAAAGCTTGTCCCCGAGTGTAAATATAGATGAATGGATGGATATAGATCTCTTTCTCTGCCCTCCCCTTGGGGAAAATGACACAGGGCATGTTGTTTTCCTGAAGGGAGAGGCCATAGACCCCTCCCAGGGAGTGACCCCAATGCCCCTTCTTCTCTGTTATTGTTGTTGTAGCTCTTGTTAGTGGGTGCGTGGGGCACCAAAGAGGCCCACCTCCCTAAGTAATAGGAGGCTCTTTTATTAATATTATTTTATATACAGTAGAGTCTCACTTATCCAAGCCTCGCTTATCCAAGTTTCTGGATTATCCAAGCCATTTTTGTAGTCAATGTTTTCAATATATCGTGATGTTTTGGTGCTAATTTTTTTTTTCATGTCAGGAGAAACCGGTGTTGCTTCTGGAGTGAGAGAATTGACCGCCTGCAAGGACGTTGCCCAGGGGACGCCCGGATGTTTGGATGTTTTACCATCCTTGTGGGAGGCTTCTCTCATGTTCCTGCATGGAGCTGGAGCTGATAGAGGGAGCTCATCCGTGCTCTCCCCAGGTGGGATTCGAACCTGGCAGCCTTCAGGTCAGCAACCCAACCTTCAAGTCACGAGGCTTTTATCCCCTAGGCCAGGGGTCCCCAAACTAAGGCCCGGGGGCCAGATGCGCCCCTCCAAGGTCATTTACCTGGCCCCCGCCCTCAGTTTTATAATATAATATTTTTATATCATTTTAAATAATATAATATATTGTATATACATATAATATTGATAATAATATAATGTTATACAATATAATACTAATAATACCATATAATAATATTAATTATATGATATATATTACATATAATATTACAGTATAGTGGTATAGTTCAATATAGTAATATATAATGCTAATATTGTGCTATGCTAATAATATAATATACTAGCTGTGCCCGGCCACGCGTTGCTGTGGCGAAGTATGGTGGTATGGGAAATAAAGTATTGAGGAATTGGTGGTAGTTAAGGTCAAGGGTAAAGGTTTTCCCCTGACATTAAGTCCAGTCATGTCTAATTCTGGGGGTTGGTGCTCATCTCCATTTCTAAGCCGAAGAGCCGGCGTTGTCCGTAGACTCCTCCAAGGTCATGTGGGATGACTGCATGGAGCGGCGTTACCTTCCTGCCGGAGCAGTACCTATTGATGCACTCACATTTGCATGTTTTCGAACTTCTGGGTTGGCAGAAGCTGGGGCTAACAGTGGGGGCTCTCTCCGCTCCCCCAATTCAAACCTGTGGCCTTTCGGTCCAGAAGTTCAGCAGCTCAGCGCTTTAACACGCTGCGCCATCAGGGGATATTATTTCCTAAAGGTTGTGAATATACAATATTTCTGATTGGTTTTTTTTGTTTGCTGGAGGCAAGTATGAATGCTGCAATTAGGAAAAATGATTAGGATGTAATGGCCTTGCAGCTTTAAAGCCTGGCTGTTTTCTCCCTGAGTGAATTTTTTGTTGGGAGGTGTTAGCTGGCCCTGATTGTTTCCTGTCTGGAATTCCCTTGTTTTCAGAGTGGTGTTCTTTGCGATATTTTATGTGCTTCTACTGTCTGTGGCCCTGAGAAAACAGAGGATTTTCCAGACTTTGATGATGGGAATACTTTGTTGGGAGGTGTAAGCTGGCCCTGATTGTTTCCTGTCTGGAATTCCCTTGTTTTCAGAGTGGTGTTGTTTGCGATATTTTATGTGCTTCTACTGTCTGTGGCCCTGAGAAAACAGAGGATTTGCCTGATTTTGATGATGGGAATACTTTGTTGGGAGGTGTTAGCTGGCCCTGATTGTTTCCTGTGTGGGATTCCCCTGTTTATTTACTGTCCTGGTTTTAGAGATTATATTGTTCTGCATTATTCTATCCCAGTAATTATTTCATATTAAAGAAGAATCTCACTTATCCAACATTCGCTTATACAATGTTCTGGATTATCCAACGCAGTCTGCCTTTTCATAATCAATGTTTTTGTAGTCAGTGTTTTAAATTCATTGTGATATTTTAGTGGTAAATTTGTAAATACAGTACAGTAGAGTCTCACTTATCCAACATAAACGGGCCGGCAGAACGTTGGATAAGCGAATATGTTGGATAATGAGGAATTAAGGATAACCCTATTAAACATCAAATTAAGTTATGATTTTACAAATTAAGCACCAAAACATCATGTTAGACAACAAATTTGTCAGAAAAAGTAGTTCAGTACACAGTAATGCTATATAGTAATTACTGTATTTATGAATTTAGCACCAAAATATCGTGATATATTGAAAGCATTGACTACAAAAATGCATTGGATAATCCAGAACGTTGGATAAGCGAGTGTTGGATAAGTGAGACTCTACTGTAATTACAACATAGCATTACTGCGCATGGAACTTTTTCTGTCAAATTTGTTGTATAGTATGATGTTTTGGTGCTTAATTTGTATAACGATTACCTAATTTGATGTTTAATTGGCTTTTCCTGAATCCCTTCTTATTATCCAACATATTCACTTTTCCTACCGGCCTGTTTACGTTGGATAAGTGAGACTCTACTGTATATTTCTAATCTTATATTATCTGCTCAGAACTGGATTATATGAGGCCTCTTTTGCACAGCTGGATAAAATGCACACTGAAGTGGATTATATGGCAGTGTGGAGTCAAGATAATCCAGTGCAAAGCAGATAATATAAGATTATAAATGGGTTATATAGCTGTGTGGAAGGGCCTTGAGTCTACACTGCCATATAATCCAGTGCAAATTAGATAATCTGTGGAAGAAGTCTAAGTGAGGCCTAAATCTGCCTGTCCCCTAACTGAAACCTGCCTGTCCCTTGGTTGCTAGGCAACCAAGTGGGCAGAGATTAGCCCTCTAAACTGGCAGCAAATGGATAAAAACAATTATTGCTCTCCCTCTAATTAGGACTTTATTTTTCTTTTCTTTTTGTTGTATCAACCTTGAGGCGTGGATGATGTGTTATGTTGTCAAATTTTGAGGTTGGGGGGCCTGTACTTTTGTTGTTTTGTGAATTGCCGTGATGCCATCACTCTTTTATATATATAGACTAGCTGTGCCCGGCCGCGCGTTGCTGTGGCGAAGTATGGTGGTATGGGAAATAAAGTATTGAGGAATTGGTGGTAGTTAAGGTAAAGGGTCCCCTGGGCTGAGTGGGTTGCTAGGAGACCAAGTGGGCGGAGCTTAGCCTTCTAACTGGCAGCAATTGGATAAAAACAATTATTCCTCTCCCTCTAATTAGGAATTTATTTTTCTTTTCTTTTTGTTGTAACAACCTAGAGGCATGGATGAGGGGCTGTGCTGTCAATTTTTGAGGTTGTGGGGTGTTTACTTTTGTTGTTTTGTCCGCTGCCGTGATGCCATCACTCTTTTATATATATAGATTGTATGTACATACAGCTGCTCTGAGTCCCCTTCGGGGTGAGAAGGGCGGGATATAAATGTAATAAATAAATGTAGTAAATGAATAAATAAATAAATAATTTTAGACTTAGGCTCGCCCAAAGTCTGAGATGACTTGAAGGCACACAACAACAACAATCCTAATTAACTTGACTATCTCATTGGCCAGAAGCAGGCCCACACTTCCCATTGAAATCCTGATAGGTTTAGGTTGGTTACAATTGTTTTCATTGTTGTTTTGCACTACAAATAAGACATGTGTAGTGTGCATAGGAATTTGTTCGTCTTTTTTCCTCCAAATGATAATTCGACCCCTCCACAGTCTGAAGGATTGTGAACCGGCCCTCTGCTTTAAAAGTTTGAGGACCCCTGCCCTAGGCCACCGGAGTCTTCGATGCTAAATTCATAAATACATTAATTACAACATAACATTACTGCATATTGAACTACTTTTTCTGTCAAATTTGTTGTATAACATGTTTGGTGCTTACTTTGTAAAATCATAACCTAATTTGATGTTTAATAGGCTTTTCCTTAATCCCTCCTTATTATCCAAGATATTCGCTTATCCAAGCTTCTGCCAGCCCGTTTAGTTTGGATAGGTGAAACTCTACTGTAGTTATGATGATGATTATTATTATATTGTATCCCGATGATCTCTATAAGTCTATAGAGAGGGATGGAGTTGCAAGCAGGGGCATGGCCTCTTGAAACGGGGAATGACCCCAATGCCCCCTCCTCCATGTTATTATTTTGTATAATTGTGGATTATTTTATTTATATAATTTTGTATGATGATTATTATATTATATTCTGATGATCTCTGTAAGTCCATAGAGAGGTTGCAAGCAGGAGGCCCTGGGCGACGTCCAATGGGAAGCCAGGATTCCTTAGAGCGGCAGGCGTGCTGTCCAGTCAGCAGTGTCTCCCTCTCCTTGGCCCCCTCTTCCCTTTCCCCTAACCCTGTGAAGCCCTTCTGAGCCCACACCATTTCCCCCCTTCTTTTAATCTAACCTAAGAAAGCCTTTCCTCTGTCCTTTCTCCCTCTTTTCCTTTCTCGTGGAAGCATGGCTTCCGAGGAGGGATCCCCCTTTCTGAGGAGGTGGTGAGGCCTTGTTGCATGTCTTCTGAACTTTACCTGTCTCGGGTGTGTCATTTGTATAGTGTGAATAGCTTAAAACATTTGCCAGTTCGTAGGCTGCATCGTGTCAAAATTTCTTAGCAATTGCTGAAGGTGGTTTGGGAGATATGATGTCTGTCACGAACAGACATTTACATTTTTATTTATATAGATTCGCCTTTAAGGTACTACTAGACATTTGTTATTTTCTGAATTGTTATAACTGAGAGCTAAGTACATCCAGCAAAAGTTTGGGAGCCACTTTTCCGGTATTTCTTCAACCTGAAACAGAGTTTCTGAGCTCAAATCTCCAAGTACGAGGATTGAATGAAAAGTAATGCCTCCACCTTTGTTATTTCGGTTTGGATGGGAATATTTTAATAAATCAAACACAAAAGTAATCCTTAGAATGTGCTCTTTAACTACCACTATTCACTTTTCCACATAATCACCAGACAATTGGATACATTTCTGCCAACGATGACCAAGTTTTCTGAAGCCGTCACAGAAGAAATTGACACTCTGTTTCCGCAACCAGCGCCTCACAGTATCCATCGTGCACAGATCTTCCAATAGCCAAGCAAAGCAATAATGTGACCCACACGTTCTTGTGAAATGCCTATTATGCTTGAAATTCCTCTGAGTGATACGACGATCGTCCTGAATCAATCTGTCAATCTTTTGCTTGTGAAACTCGGTGGTTGCTGTCACAGGATGTCCAACTCTTTGGTTTGTCATGCAAGTCAGATGTTCCCACCTCAACATCTTTAAACTTACTCGCCCAACGACGCACAGCACTCACATCAACACAATCACCATAAACAGCTTGCATTCTCTGATGAATCTCCTTTGGGGTGACACCTTCTGCTGTCAAGAATTCAGTGACTGCACATTGCTTAAGTCGCGTTGACCATCTGTGCAGGGTTCCGTACTTTGCACTTTAACAACACAACCATTCAATGCTAAGGCTTCCTGCCAAATGGAACTGTAGAGGAGAGTCTACGGAACAAGCCAGTACCTGCTGCACACCAGTACTGCTATCTGTTGAGGAGTTACAAAGGTGGAGGCATTACTTTTCATTCAACCCTTGTAATATTAAAGTACTGTCTATAGTAAATAATAATAAATAAATAAACTTTATTTTTACCTTGCCACCATCTCCCCGAAGGGACTCGGGGAAGCTAACAAAATACAGTAAAGTGCCGCATACAGACAATACATAAATCTAAAATGATAAAACCACACATACATAATTACAATGTAAAACATTGGCACCTCCGGTGGCTCAGTGTGTTAAAGTGCTGAGCTGCTGAACTTGCAGACTGAAAGGTCCCAGGTTCAAACCCAGGGAGCGTAGTGAGTGCCCGCTGTTAGTTCGAGCTTCTGCCAACCTAGCAGTTTGAAAACATGCAAATGTGAGTAGATCAATAGGTACCGCTCTGGCGGGAAGATAACGGTGTTCCATGCAGTCATGCCGGCCACATGACCTTAGAGGTGTCTACAGACAACGCCAGCTCTTCGGCTTAGAAATGGAGATGAGACCAACCCCCAGAGTTGGTCACGACTGGACTTAACCTTTACCTTTTACCTACCTTAAAACATTAAAATTCATAAAATGCAATCATAGCTGTGGATAAAAACAAGTTGTTTTGATTGACATGGCCCAGCCAGTTAGTAATCTGGCTGCCGACCTTTGCACTAACAGCAGTTTCCGAATAGACTTCAAAGGCAACCCCACATAGAGTGCATTACAGTACTCCAATCTGGCTGTAACTAAGGTGTGGACCACCATGGGCAATCAGGCTAGTATGAGCAATACTTGCAATAAACAGTAGACACAGGGGCTTCTTTCCACAGGAAGGCTTTATCTTTTGTTGCAGCTATTTACAGTATTCTTGCCTTTCTATTGAATTCTCCAATTCAACATACATCATCCAAACACCAACTTATTCTGTTGGTGTTCTTATATACACTTGCCATGTTCCATTCATGCATTCATTATCTTATACACCTGATGCAAACCTAACTTCAGGGTTTCATTATCCTCATACTTAATGACTGTAACTGTGACTCAGCGCTTATAATACTTAAAGTAACCCAGCATTTTATCTTCAAAATAGGTTCATATATTTTAAAACTCCAACACCACTTACAGACTCAACAGAATGGGATGGGCAACATTTTCAAATATGGTTCTGGTTGTTCAAGACACTTGTTGATTGTTGTATATGTATTATTAGATTGCAATAATGATGATGGGGTGTCTTTGGTAAAAAAAAAATCCAGATTTTTTACATGTTTGGTAAAGTTGAATCAACACATATATAAATAACATTGGCTCTGCGAATCTACTTTTGTTGTCACTATAAGATTCTTGAAAGATGATGATGATGTCAAGGTGATGCATGCCATATGCCAGCAAATATGGAAAACACAAAAATGGCCATCAGATTGTAAAAAATCAGTTTATATCCCGATACCAAAAAGGGGAAATGCTAAAGAATGCTCAAACTTTCGTACAGTGGCACTTATTTCACATGCCAGTAAGGTAATGCTCAAGATCCTGCAAGGCGGACTCCAGCAATACATGGAGCGAGAGTTGCCAGGTGTACAAGCTGGATTTAGAAAAGGCAGAGGAACCAGAGACCAAATTGCCAATATCCGCTGGATAATGGAGGAAAGTAGGGGGTTTCAGAAAAAAATCTATTTTTGCTTTATTGACTATTCTAAAGCCTTCGACTGTGTGGATCATAATAAATTGTGGCAAGTTATTGGTGGAATGGGGATACCGAGTCACCTTGTCTGTTTCCTGAGGAATCTGTATAACAACCAAGTAGCAACAGTAAGAACAGATCACGGAACAACAGGAGGAGGAACTGAAGAGCCTTATCACCAAGGCGAAAGAAAAAAGTGCAAAAGCTGGGTTGCAGTTAAACATCAAGAAAACCAAGATTATGGCAACTAGACTGATTGATAACTGGCAAACAGAGTAAGAAAACATGGAGGCAGTGACAGACTTTGTATTTCTAGGTGCAAAGATTAGTGCCGACACAATCTGCAGCCAGGAAATCAGAAGACGTTTAGGTCTTGGGAGGAGAGCAATGACTAACCTCGGTAAAATAGTGAAGAATAGAAACATTACCCTGGCATTACACATAGTTAAAGCAATGATATTCCCTATAGTAACCTATGGATGCGAGATCTGGACCATACAGAAGGCTGAGCAAACGCTTTTGAACTGTGCTGTTGGAGGAAAATCCTGAGAGTGCCTTGGACCGCAAGAAGATCAAACCAGTCCATACTCCAAGAAATAATGCCTGACTGCTCGCTGGAGGGAAGGATATTAGAGGCAAAGCTGAAGTATTTTGGCCACATAATGAGAAGATAGGAAAGCTTGGAGAAGAGAATGATGCTGAGGAAAATGGAAGGAAAAAGGGAGAGGGCAAGGTGGATGGATGATATCCTTGACTGGCTTGTCCTTGAAGGACCTGGGGGTGGCGATGGCCGGCAGGGAGCTCTGGTGTGAGATGATCCAGGAGATCACAAAGAGTCTGAAGCAACTGATTGAATAAACAACACAAAGATTCAAGTTACTGATTGGTACATTTGTATAAAATTAATTCAATGGAAATTACCAGAAGCATGGCTTTATACAACTGAAAAATAAGAAATGTGTATTTGTTAGAATCATAGAATCATAGAATAGAAGAGTTGGAAGAGACCTCATGGGCCATCCAGTCCAACCCCCTGCCAAGAAGCAGGAAATCACATTCAAAGTACCCCCGACAGATGGCCATCCAGCCTCTGTTTAAAAGCTTCCAAAGGAGGAACTTCCACCACAGTCCGGGGGAGAGAGTTCCACTGTCGAACAGCTCTCACAGTGAGGAAGTTCTTCCTGATGTTCAGGTGGAATCTCCTTTCCTGTAGTTTGAAGCCATTGTTCCATGTCCTAGTCTGCAGGGCAGCTGAAAACAAGCTTGCTCCCTCCTCCCTATGACTTCCCCTCACATATTTGTACATGGCTATCATGTCTCCTCTTAGCCTTCTCTTCTGCAGGCTAAACATGCCCAGTTCTTTAAGCCTCTCCTCATAGGGCTTGTTCTCCAGACCTTTGATCATTTTAGTTGCCCTCCTCTGGACACATTCCAGCTTGTCAACATCTCCCTTCAACTACGGTGCCCAGAATTGGACACAGTATTCCAGGTGTGGTCTGACCAAGGCAGAATAGACTACCCTGGATCTAGACGCTATACCCCTATTGATGCAGGCCAAAATCCTATTGGCTTTCTTAGCAGCCGCATCACATTGCTGGCTCATGTTTAACTTGTCCACAAGAACTCCAAGATCTTTTTCACACGTACTGCTGTCTAGCCAGGCGTCCCCCATTCTGTATCTTTGCCTTCCATTTTTTTTTGCCGAAATGAAGTATCTTGCATTTATCCCTGTTGAACTTCATTTTGTTCTGAGTATTCTGTAGGAATTCATGTTATCCTTGTTATCCTTATAAATAAGACTGATTTTTTTCCCATGTTCCTCCCTTGAACCTTCCAGCAGTTATGTTATATAATGCTTTTTATCTTGGAAAAATATGCCCGATCACTTTTAATGTACACATTCTATTTTCCACCACTTTTTTCATAGGCAAAGTTGCCAAACACATATCAGTCTTCTCTTGTGGACAACCATTAAAAACCACAATGGTGCTGAATGGTTTTTAGAATTGAGAAGGTCTAAAGAGGGTAATCTGAAGACTGCATTGAAAATTTCTTGTTATTATCTGCTGTCTAGTCAGCTGTATCTAATGGAAATCTACACATATAGATTTGGCAAGGTGTTTTCAGAGGAAGTTTGCCTTTGTCTTCTCAGGCTGAGAGAGTGTGACTTGCCCAAATGGGTTAATGGAAAATTCTGCCTACCAAAATAATATGAGTGGCTTTAGTTATTTACACATCATGATTTGGGTGGATTGTGCAAAAGGGACATCATTCAAAATGCCTTGGATTGGTTCTGATTCCAAAACTCACAAATTGGTTCTGGAGCTTAATTTTCTGAGCCCTGGCTCAAATTAAATGTGTCCCTGAAATAAATTAAACTGTGGTATCCTGGATGCCAAAGTATCTACCCCCATAATGAATTCTAAGGTTAGTAATTACATTTTGATTTTACACCAGGAAAAGAAATACTTGAAAACTAGGTTCACTTCATGATCAAATTAATATTGTTTTCTTTGATTTTGAGTCACACTGTGCCTAGTGAGTCACTGATATAAGATAAAAAATACACATGAAATGGCATGCTGATTCATTGATACAATATAAAATTGTGCTCAAATACAGAGAGAAATAAATAAGTATCCTGTTCCACAGACCAATTTGATTAGCACTGCTGAGCCTTAAAGAAGCTTAGATTAAACACAATAGCAACAGGGAAGAAAGTGGAGAACATACAAAGGAGAGAAATGCAGACAGGTCAAATAATTTCCTTGTCAATATTTTAAAAGACTTTTTGTGATATTTGGTTCAGCATTTTTTCAGTCTTTTTGACCTATAGAAAAACAAATCTTCACGAAGTGCAAAGCACCACATGATAATACGTCTGTGACCTGGGCCATTTATTGACATTTTAAAGGTTTCCCAGAATGTGATATTGAAGACACATCAAATGGAGATCTGCTCCGCTTTTAATTGGGACCCCAAATACATCACTAAAGGAGTTCATGTTTGAAGTCTACAGCTATAACCATTACAAAATAAAGCCACCTTTTCATTTAATCAGTTATATGGGAAATGAAGGAAAGTCAAATACAATAGAGTCTCACTTATCTAACACTCGCTTATCCAATGTTCTGGATTATCCAAGCCATTTTTGTAGTCAATGCTTTCAATATATCGTGATATTTTGGTGCTAAATTCATAAATACAGTAATTACTATATAGCATTACTGTGTACTGAACTACTTTTCTGACAAATTTGTTGTCTAACATGATGTTTTGGTACTTAATTTGTAAAATCATAACTTAATTTGATGTTTAATAGGGTTATCCTTAATTCCTCATTATCCAACATATTCGCTTATCCAACGTTCTGCCGGCCCGTTTATGTTGGATAAGTGAGACTCTACTGTACCAGTATTTTTCATAGAATCAAGAGTAGTCAATGTAGTTATCATTCGTACAACTCTGCAATGTTGTACAGAAGTTGCATATATTGCTCATTCTGGCACTTTAAGGAGAACTCAGTGGATTTCTTTGTGGTATCCAGCTTTAAATTTATCACTATTAAGAGCTGATAGAGAAAATTATCTGCAGACAATTGTGCAAGCCGAGCAGGGAGAATGCTGATAATGCAGGCTTATGACTTGACAGGTAAGAGATTGTGGAGGCTGAGGTCATTTCAGAGACAAGGTTTGTCCAGATAACAATTCTCCTTTAAAAATATACCCCCCCCCCCTTTCACTTCTGTTGGTACCTGATCTAAAAGAGTGGGAGGAGAGTTTGGTTGCAAATATTCCTCTTTTTTTTTTCTTGTCCTTATCAGGAGGATAGGGAAGATGGGAGGGCCACTATATAAGGCATCCCAGGGCCAGTGGATGTCACCTAAGCAGGTCTGATGATCTACATCCTCCTGCACCCAGGTTTTGTGAAATTGTCCCAGGCTTTTCTCAATCTAGCCCCCCCCCCCCCATTAATGCATTGATGTGAAGTGAAGTTGAAAAACCTAGCCTGGAAAGAGAATATGGTTGCTTTAGCATACAAAATCCCTGTGTGTGCCTCTTTTTCAGTCCTGAAGAATGAAGGGAGCTCTAGTGGGGATTGGAGTCCTACCCAACAGAGAGAGGTTTGGACAGCTGTACCTGTCCACTGAATACCAAGGATGCCGTCCTGCCCCTAAACCGGTGCCTGACATCAATAATGGACTGGATGAGGGCCAACAAACTGAAACGAAATCCAGACAAGACAGAGGTACTCCTGGTCAGTCGTAAGGCAGATCAGCCTGTGTTAGATGGGGTTGCACTCCCCCTGAAGACACAAGGTTCGCAGTCTGGGAGTAAAATGAAGTTCAACAGGGACAAATGCAAGATACTTCACTTCGGCAGAAAAAATGGAATACAAAGATACAAAATGGGGGACACCTGGCTCGACAGCAGTACGTGTGAAAAAGACCTTAGAGTCCTTGTGGACAACAAGTTAAACATGAGCCTACAATGTGATGCGGCTGCTAAAAAAGCCAATGGGATTCTGGCCTGCATCAATAGGGGTATAGCGTCTAGATCCAGGGAAGTCATGCTCCCCCTCTATTCTGCCTTGGTCAGACCACACCTGGAATACTGTGTCCAATTTTGGGCACCGCAGTTGAAGGGAGATGTTGACAAGCTGGAAAGCGTCCAGAGGAGGGCGACTAAAATGATTAAGGGTCTGGAGAACAAGCCCTATGAGGAGCGGCTTAAAGAACTTGGCATGTTTAACCTGCAGAAGAGAAGGCTGAGAGGAGACATGATAGCCATGTACAAATACGTGAAGGGAAGTCATAGGGAGGAGTGTGCAAGTTTGTTTTCTGATGCCCTGCAGACTAGGACGCGGAACAATAGCTTCAAACTACAGGAAAGGAGATTCCACCTGAACATCAGGAAGAACTTCCTCACTGTGAGAGCTGTTCGGCAGTGGAACTCTCTTCCCCGGACTGTGGTGGAGGCTCCTTCTTTGGAGGCTTTTAAGCAGAGGCTGGATGGCCATCTGTTGGGGGTGCTTTGAATGCGATTTCCTGCTTCTTGGCGGGGGGTTGGACTGGATGGCACATGAGGTCTCTTCCAACTCTACTATTCTATGATTCTATGATTCTATGATTCTAATGCCATGTAGTCATAGGGAGGAGGGAGCAAGCTTGTTTTCTGATGCCCTGCAGACTAGGACACGGAACAATGGCTTCAAACTACAGGAAAGGAGATTCCACCTGAACATCAGGAAGAACTTCTTCACTGTGAGAGCTGTTCGACAGTGGAACTCTCTGCCCCAGGCTGTGGTGGAGGCTCCTTCTTTGGAAGCTTTTAAGCAGAGGCTGGATGGCCATCTGTCGGGGGTGCTTTGAATGCAATTTCCTGCTTCTTAGCAGGGGGTTGGACTGGATGGCCCATGAGGTCTCTTCCAACTCTACTATTCTATGATTCTATGATTCTATGAGTAATTTCTGTATTAACGAATTTAGCACCAAAATATCACAATGTATTGAAAACATTGACTACAAAAATGTGTTGGATTATCCAGAATGTTGGATAAGCGAGTGTTGGATAAGTGAGACTCTACTGTATCATTATTGTGATAAGCTGTGGAGCTGTCTGATCTGGAAAAAACACAGTATAGACTTATAAACAGCAACGCACCTGTGGAAAGAATGACCATCAGGCAAGATATCTTAACCTAACTTTGTTCCTTAACTCTTTTGGACCACAAGAGACTACCATATACAGGCAGTTAGGCTGCTGACCATTTGAGATGAGTAGTTAGATTTGCAGCAAACCTAAACAATCTAAAGCTATCAAATCTTATCCAATCTTGGAAGCTAAGCAGGGTCAGCCTTGGTTAGTAAGTGGATACATCTGACTGACCATTTAGTTAGTGTGTGTGCATGTGTGAACATTTCCTGATCTCAAAGCAGCTCTGTCAATGGCTTCGGTAAGATATTATTATTATTATTATTATTATTATTAGTAGTAGTAGTAGTAGTAGTAGTAGTAGTATTTATATCCCACTTTTTCCTTCCAAAGGAGACTCAAAGCAACATTCTGTTGTCACTTTAAAAAATATACTGCCTTTTGTGGAAGTACAGATGCTGTTCTTGGAGTTTGGGGACTTAGTAGTGAGGGATATGTTTTCCATCATTGAATAATAGAATTCCAGATTCAAAAAGCATTTTGGGAGGTCACCTAGTCCAACCTCCATGTAATGAGGTTCTCTCAGTGTAGGCTGTAACTGGTAACATCCTTGACCGCTATTCAGTTTCTACAAGTGTAGAAAAGTTCTCAGCCTCCTAAATTAGTCTTGTCTGTGACTGAACAATTCTTCCTGCAAAACATTTCTCTTGAAATGTTTTGTAGCCATTTCTACCCACTGTGTCTTATGGTCAGACACACACTCTTCTTAACTGTTATTTCATGTCCACGATTGATCCTTGACAAGGAAAACAGAGCCTTTCCATACACCAACACACACAAAAGAACAAATAAAACCTTGATGACTTGTATGCCACTATTATTCTGACTTGTTGAAATCTTGAGTTTGATCAGCCAGTATCATATGTGAAAACTGTGGCATGTCTGGCCAAGTAAAACAAACAAACATGTATGGCAAAGTAAAACATCTTGTGGTCAAGATGGCAAACATTCTTAATGAGGAGGGACAGACAAACTAGGAAAAGCTGCACCAGTTTGCTTTTGCCCAGCTCTTCTGGAAGGGACTTCTGCCAACCTAGCAGTTCAAAAACATGCCAATGTGAGTAGATCAATAGGTCTGGCAGGAAGGTAACGACGCTCCATGCAGTCATGCCGGCCACATGACCTTGGAGGTGTCTACGGACAACGCCGGCTCTTCGGCTTAGAAATGGAGATGAGCACCAACCCCCAGAGTCAGATATGACTGGACTTAATGTCAGGGAAACCTTTACCTTACCTTACTGGAAAGGACAAGATTTTGCTCTCCACTTTTCTTTCCCTCCCCTTGTAGTGTTAAGTGAATAAATGAATTTTGCCCTTTGAACTTTTTTCAACAACTAAAATAAGCTGAGGAAAAAGGGGTAAAGCGAGGAGGGGGTTAGACAGATACGGTGATATTAGAAAGCCATTAAAACAGAGGAATAATTGAGGTTGTCTTGGTAAAATTGGGATAGTGGGAGGATATATAATAGGATTTCCAATGAAGAGTTTACTCCTGTGCAAACCTAAGAGAGGAGCTCCCCACCCCAGAATGTAATGGAAAGAATTTCTTCAGGTTTAATTGTTGTCTCAATATAACTCTCTGCATGTCTTCCTCTGCTGTCATCTGATTTTTCAATTATTGTCAGGATTCAGGATATAATAGGAGGGAAAACATGTTAAAGTTCACAGTGAGCCTGATTTCCCCCTCTGTCTTTAGTAAACTATATATTCTTTTAAAAACAAAACATGGAAGTCCTATGTATCCTCTGAATTATCGTCCTACATTTTTCAGGAAATATGTCTTGGCTTGCAGCATGGGGCTCAAACTGTTTTTGCTTCCCTCAACATTTTGACAGGATTGCCCAGGAAATGCCATTTTCAATAGCCAGCATCCCTGCAGGCATTCTGCTTCAGTTCTGCCTTATGCCCAGTGCTGGGAAAAACCTTGAATTATTTTGCATCACCATTGACGTAAATGGAGTCGTGGTACAGTGGGTTAAACTCTTGTGCCGGCAGGACTGCTGAATTGCAGGTTAGGTTGCTGACCTGAAGGTTGCCTGTTTGAATCCAACCCAGGGAGAGCGTGGATGAGCTCCCTCTATCAGCTCCAGCTCCATGCGGGGACATGAGAGAAGCCTCCCACAAGGATGGTAAAACATCAAAACATCCGGGCGTCCCCTGGGCAACGTCCTTGCAGACGACCAATTCTCTCACACCAGAAGCAACTAGCAGTTTCTCAAGTCGCTCCTGACATGAAAAAAATTGACTTTAATACTACTACTACTACTACTACTAATAATAATAATAATAATAATCACAAACCTGCAAAAGTATTGGAAAATGAACATGCAAAGATACTGTGGGACTTCCGAATCCAGACTGACAAAGTTATGGAACACAACACACCAGACATCACAGTTGTGGAAAAGAAAAAGGTTTGGAACATTGATGTTGCCATCCCAGGTGACAGTCGCATTGACAAAAAACAACAGGAAAAACTCAGCCGCTATCAGGACCTCAAGATTGAACTTCAAAGACTCTGGCAGAAACCAGTGCAGGTGGTCCCAGTGGTGATCGGCACACTGGGTGCCGTGCCAAACGATCTCAGCCGGCATTTGGAAACAATAGGTATTGACAAAATTACGATCTGCCAACTGCAAAAGGCCACCCTGCTGGGATCTGCGCGCATCATCCGAAAATACAACACACAGTCCTAGACACTTGGGAAGTGTTCGACTTGTGATTTTGTGATATGAAATCCAGCATATCTATCTTGTTTGCTGTGTCATAATAAAATAATAATAATAATTTAAATTCCTTCCTTCAGATCCCTTTGCAAAGGAAGCTGTGGTGGGAGTTCTTTGGAGATAGCAAGGATTTGTCTCTGGAACATATTTAAAATTCAATTCTATTGACTAACCAGATTGTAATGCATTATATATATATATATATATATATATATATATATATATATATTCCCAGCATCCAGCTGTTAAACCCTTTTAGTTATAGAAAATCCTTATTTTATATCCCAAGTGAAAGCATTGCTGTGATGCTAACAAGGAAATTGAGCCTAGATGATTCTGAATGAAATAAGTGCTGTGGGTCTGCAAAAGGACCACCACCAGTACCCCCATGCAGAAAAGAGCTTAGAAACATGACTATTTGCTCTACCTGTGAGAATTGCCCAACCAGCATGTCCCCAGAAGGATACTAGGATTTGTGGTAACTTTTGAAGACTCTACGGAAAAACACTTAACTATCATGCTTGGGAAGGATGTAGCTATAGTAATACATTTCTGTTGCTGTGTGTGATTGAATTTTTGTACTGTGACAGCATGTATTGTAAGGTGGATGGGAGAAGAGAGGAGAGCTGTCTTTCCCATATCAACAGAGAAAGCAAATTACTCTGCCACACAGCCAACAATGAATGTAACTGTTCAGAAATTTCTTCAAACTGACATTGATATAAATAGTGGCTCATTGTTTCTTAAGTGGATGTAACCTTGTATGGGCCCTAATCTCTCAAGTGGAGAAAACAATCGCAGCAAATCTGTCATCTGTCCATATATATTGGAGGATGTTTTTTCTCCCCTGCCCCACCCCAAGGTGAGCCGTTCTGAATTTCTCAAACTAACGCCTTCCCTCCCTTTAATTACAAATGCCCATTTTGCTGTTCCATTTGGCTGTATTTCAGACCACAGTTCTTTTCCTTCATTTTTTGTTCGCCTGAGACACAATGCACACAAAACAACAAGTCTGTGCTAGAAAACAGAGGTCAATTTAAAGATCATTCTGTGTGATGATGATGGTTATCACCATTTTTATTTATACACGATTTCCCTGCACTTTCCCAAAGCAAGACTTTGCGGCAGTTTACAAATGAAAATAAACACAACAGCAACAAAACTAGCTTTTAATACTCAACAGATCATAAAGCACTGTTCCACCGAAACAGAACAAATCACAAATTCAATGACAAAGTAGGCAAGAAATATTGGAAGACTAATACAAATTCATGAATGGGAAGAAATTTGGATGAGGAAATTAAAGTATACATATGCATCAGACTTAGAAGAAAATTATCTGAAAATGTTGCACCTCTGGTATATGACCCCAGTAAAATTGGGAAGAATGTACCAGAACATGGACAATAAATGTTGGAAATGTAAGACAAATGAAGGTACATTCTTCCATTTATGGTGGACATGTAAAAAAACAGCAGATTTTTGGAAAAATATCCATGCTGAATGTAAAAAAATTCTCAAAAAATCTTTCCCAATGAAACCGGAATACTACCTATTGGGTATGTTTGATTCGGGATTATTCGCAGATCGAAACTTGGACAAATTATTTACTTTTTTAACAACAGCAGCGAGAATTGTCTTTGCCAAAAGTTGGAAGCTGGACACCACTCCTGAAATGAAAGACTGGATTATCAAAATTATGGATATAAAAGACATGGATAAGCTAACATTTTTACTAAAAGAAAACAGCGGCAATGGATTGAAAAAGACAGATCGGTCATTTTTAGAAAACTATCTCAAGAAATATTAAAGATGTAAGGGGGAAAGAAGTTATATTTAGTCTTTATTGACTTTAATAAGTTATTGTTTTACAGGAGTAGTAAGAGCGGAAGTCATCGAATATCCCTTTCCAGGGGTGTGTGTATGGTTTTTTTTTAAAAATTGTATTTCATACTTTCCTATACATTTATTGTTCCCCCACTTTCATGTATATAGAAAATCTTCTAATTTTTTTGTCTCCTTCTCTCTCTTCCCTTTTTCCTACTTTTCTATATTTTATATTGTTCCCCCACTTTTTATGTATTAAAAATATTCTTCTCTTGCTTAATAAAAATTATATATATATATATATATATATATATAAAAGCACTGTTCGAAACATAAAATATGATTTCCTAGATATTTTAGTTATTAGATATTTAGTTATTAGAAAATTGCATATTAAAAAGAATAAAATATTTGTCCATACCTTAGAAAAAGTATGTACTTTCTAATCTACTTTTTTATTCTCATGAACCACTTTCCTATGAACTAAAAATAACATAGAATACTGTATAGAGGTGCTGCTTAAAACTATGAGAACAACCTTAAAATTTAATAACATTGTGGCCATAAGACAAGTTGAGCTATTGTACATGTGTTTGTGTCACAGTTTTACAAGTTAATATGTTTAAAAGCAATTAAGAACAGTACAATTAAAAGAGCACGGCACATTCTTAAAAGCTCTTCCTTTCAAAAACTTCAGTTCTCTGAAGCCTGTTGAAATAAAAGAAGTCATTGCTTGCTGAGGGAAGGACTCCATGAAGGGTTCATTCTTGACCAATGAAAGTATATGAGAAATGTTTTATGCATGTTTTAATGATGGAATGATCATATTTTTTATTTATTTGTGTCAATAACCCAATCATTTTACTTACAGAGTTATGTCTGTCTGAAGAGATTGTAGCCTTCATTACAACATAGAAAAAAGAGCCAACAAAAGAAAAGAGGAAGACTGTGAACCTCATCACATTGAGGTTAAACTGGCAGGTGATAGTGGGAGAGGGGGGTCACCATGGATCATGGCGAATCTGGTGTGGGGAACCTGTCGACCCACATCGCCCCTTCGCTCATTTCATGGGGGGAAGCGTTGCTGTGCGGCTTTCCCCCGTTCTTCTCTATAGAACTCGGGAAGTCTCCCATGTTCTCACAAGTGACTCTTTTTTTAAAAAAAAAAATAATCTTTATTGAGATTTCTTCCAATATTACATTTATCTATCTAAAGGGAAGGATGGGGTAGGAAAAATCAGGATAGATGGGGATGGGAGGGATGGGGGAATAGGGAATAGCCCTATCGTGGGTTTGGGGATGTGAGGGATGTTTCGAGTGGGACAGGGGTATGGTTCTGGAAAGGTAGGGAAACAGGGAAACCCTAGGGAAAGGAACGGGGAAGGGAGTCGGAAATCAGCTCCCGGGTTGGATCCCTATCTAAAATGGGAGGGGGGTTGGGGGAGATGGACTTCCACTCTTCTTTCTTCCTTTCGTATTCTTATATTTCATTTTCCTTTCAGTTCTTCCTGCAGGTAATCTTCCAAGTCCGACCAGTCCGTTTGTTTCATTGCTTTTCCTGTATTTCTTTTTATCAAATAAGTTAATTTGTCCATATTTTTTATGTCTAATAATTTTTCTAACCACATTGTTACTGTGGGGCTCTCGGGGGTTTTCCAGTTTTTAGCTATGACTAATCTTGCAGCTGTTACTGCATATGTAAAAATCTTTATCTTATTTTCTTTTTCCTTAGAAGGGTCTAATTTATCTTGGTTTTGCATTTCAAGTAACCCTAACAGGTAGTATTCAGGTTTATATTCCAAATCGATTTTTAAAATCTTCTTACATTCTAAATGGATTGATT
This sequence comes from Anolis carolinensis, assembly GCF_035594765.1. Classification (NCBI taxonomy): domain Eukaryota; kingdom Metazoa; phylum Chordata; class Lepidosauria; order Squamata; family Anolidae; genus Anolis; species Anolis carolinensis. The sequence continues at coordinate 210,334,354 of NC_085841.1, read as the reverse complement.
TCCAGTAATATTCCAGTAATATTTTTACAATTCCACCACATATGGAAATATGACCCTATTTGTTCTTTGCAGCGCCAACATTTATTGTCTCTATTTTCATACATTAATCCCAGTTTTTTGGGGGTCAAATACCATCTGTGGATGGTTTTTAGCCAGTTTTCTTTTAGATCAGTTGAGTAACAGTATTTTATTTTTTTATTCCAAATATTTTCCCATTCAGCCATAGTTATAGATCTACCTATATTTCTTGACCACTTTATCATTGAATCCTTGATTATTTCTGATTCTGTATGCCATTCTATTAGTTTATTATATAGAATCGTTATTAATTTCTTATTTTTCTGGAGTAAATTATCCCAAAAATTATTATCCAAATTGAAACCGGTTCCTTTATCTCTATTGTAACTTTCTTTTATTTGATGATACTGAAACCAGGATATATTCTTGTAGCTTTTTTGGATTTCCTCTAATTCTTTAATGCTTGCATTTCCTAGCATTGGGTTTGTTTTTTTAATGATTTCTTTATATGTCGGCCAATTATTCCAACCAAGTAATCTACGTTGATTTGCTTCTAGAGAGGAGAGCCAAAGTGGTGACTCTTATGGCAGTTTCACCTCACTTCAGGCATGGAGCCACCCACAGGAAGTAGATCTACATTGTGTGATGAGACCCAGCATTCTCCATGCCAGAAATGAGGTGAAACTGTCATAGGACAGGCAATTTTTCCTGTGTGATGAGACCGTAGATTAGAATTGAATAGACTCAATCAAGTAAGCCACTGCCCTGAGTCTGAACAGCTGAACAGGACTGTTGATGACAGGGTGACTTCAAGGTTTCTGTTACATGGGGTTGCCACAAGTCAATTTGAGGGCAGTTAACAATGATAATGATATAATCTGCTCACTGTTTCCTTCTGTTTCCTTAGGTACAATCCTTGCAGAAAAAAAAGGAGGGATGCATTTTTCTAGCGACACAACATATTGGCTGTAAACTACTTCTCTTGTTATGCAAGCTAGTGCTACTGGGGAGCAATTTGGTCTTGAATGGGCAGCAAAGGCCATTTGCTTTACAAAAGATCTGCCTTCTTTGGTGAAGAGAACAAATGCTAGATCTGCCCTGTTGAGATGGATCAATACAGGTGGTTGCATATTTTGAGAGCTTGGTTGTGGAGGCTACTATTATCAGTGCTTGCACTTTAAAGTTTACCAAGTCAGCACTGGTTAGAACTGCCTACTCCTTCTCGAATTGATGGGTATGAAATTTTGAATGAAGGACTGCCCTCCATCACCAAGAGTTGGAATTACTTAGGCGATCCCTCGTAGGCCGAGGATGATGGTCCTCCATTTCTGGTGTCTTGGCGATGTGTTCGCTGGTGGCTGAAGAAACCTATTCTTGATTTGCATGTTCTCCTGCAGTGAGGACATCGGTTTCCAGATGGAAGGCAGTCCCAGTCAGGGTTGCCTTGATGCATCTTCCTCTTGGCACGTTTCTCCCTTAAGCCCTCCATTCGTGCCTCTTTGAACTCCGCAGCACTGCTGGTCACAGCTGACCTCCAATTAGAGCGCTCAAGGGCCAGGGCTTCCCAGTTCTCAGTGTCTATGCCACAGTTTTTAAGGTTGGCTTTAAGCCCATCTTTAAATCTCTTTTCCTGCCCACCAACATTCCTTTTTCCGTTCTTGAGTTGGGAGTAGAGTAATTGCTTTGGGAGACGGTGATCGGGTATTTGGACAACGTGGCCAGTCTAGCGGAGTTGATGGCGTAGGAGCATCGCTTCAATGCTGGTGGTCTTTCCTTCTTCCAGCATGCTGGCATTTGTCCACCTGTCTTCCCAAGAGATTTGCAGGATTTTTCAGAGGCAGTGCTGATGGAAACGCTCCAGGAGTTGATTGTGATGTCTGTAGACCGTCCACGTTTCGCAGGCATAGAGCAGGGTTGAGAGGACAATGGCTTTATAAAGGAGCACCTTGGTATCTCTACAGATATCCCGATCATCAAACACTCTCTGCTTCATTGGGAAAAATGCTGAACTCGCAGAGTTCAGGCGGTGTTGTATTTCAGTGTCAATGTTGACTTTTGTGGAGAGGTGGCTCCCGCTGTAGCGGAAATGATCAGTGTTTTCTAATGTTACACCATTAAGCTGTATTCCTGGCATTGAAGAGGGATTAGCTGGTGCCTGTTGGAAGAGCACTTTGGTTTTCTCGATGTTCAATGAGAGGCCGAGCTTCTCATATGCTTCTGCAAAGGTGTTTAGAGTGGCTTGTAGATCTTCTTCTGAATGCACACAGACTACGTTGTCATCGGCATATTGGAGTTCTATAATAGATGTTGTGGTGACCTTGGTTTTGGCTTTCAGTCTGCTGAGGTTAAAAAGCCTGCTATCTGTCTGATAGATTATTTCCACTCCGGTGGGAAGCTTCCAATCAACAAGGTGAAGTATCATAGCGATGAAGATGGAAAATAAGGTAGGGGCAATGACACATCCCTGCTTGACACCTGATTCCACCTTAAATGCACCTCATCATGGAAGAGCTGCAGGATGTTCACAAATTTGTCAGGGCACTCAATTTTTTGGAGGATGGTCCAGAGAGCACTGCAATCCACTGTGTCGAATGCCTTTGCAAGGTCAATGAATGCCATATACAGAAGTTGATTTTGCTCCCTGCATTTTTCTTGGAGCCGTCATGCAGTGCAGATCATGTTCACTGTTCCTTTGGAGGGGTAGAAGCCATTCTGGGATTCTGGGAGGGTGTCTTCTGAGATAGGAAGAAGGTGGTTTGCAAGGATTCTTGTGAGGATTTTCCCAGTGGAGGTTAGAAGAGAGATGCCACAATAGTTTCTGCAGTCTGTTCTATCCCTTTTCTTGAAAAGGGTGATAATGGTGGCATCCTCGAAGTCTGCTGGGATTTTCTTGGTCACCCACACTTTTTCAATGAGCTGGTGGAGTTGTTGTATCAGCTCAGGTCTTTGAAGATTTCAGCAGGGATCCCATCAGGTCCATTGGCTTTGTTGTTTTTTTGTTGGCTGATGGCATTGCTGACTTTTTCCAAACTAGGCAGTGCTGCAAGCTCATCCCTGGTTTGTTGTTGTGGGATTTGTGAGAGGGCCTCTTAGGCCACATTGGAGCTGCGCTTTCCAATGTAGTGCAATTGATGTTTTGTCCTTCAGAAATTTGGTTCCAGCTGATGAGCATATGTATGCCATGGTTTCTTGGTCCATAAATGATCTCTGTGGCTTTGAAAAATCCCTGAGCATCATGGGTCTCTGCAAAGTGTTGGATTTCTTCAGCCTTCTTTGTCCACCAGATGTTCTTAAGTTCTCTGATCCTTCTTTGGACCTCAGCTTTTGCACTGGCATAGATCTTTTTCTTGGCAGCACAGTTGGTGTCTCTCTGCCATGTTTGGAAGGCTTTCCATTTGTTATCAATTAACTGTTGGATCTCTTTGTCATTATTGTCAAACCAGTCTTGATGTTTCTTAGTTTGATATCCAATGGTTTCTTCGCAGGCTGTGATGATGGAGGTCTTCAGTTTGTTCCAATGTTCCTCAACATTTTCGGGGTGTTCTGTGGGTAGATGATCCTTGAGTGTTGTTTGGAGAAGGGCTCATTTGGAGAGCTCCTGAAGGGCTTGGGTGTTCATTTTGCGCCTTATTTTTCTTCCTTGGAGTCTGCGTTTGGGGGCAATCTTGATAGCCATCGTGGACTGGATTAACCTGTGATCTGTCCAGCAGTCATCAGCACCTGTCATGGCTCTTGTGAGAAGCACATTGCGGCGGTTTCTGGCACGTGTAATTACATAGTCCAAGAGGTGCCAGTGTTTTGACCGGGGGTGCTTCCATGATGTCTTGATCTTGTTTTTCTGGTGAAAGAGCATGTTGGTGATGACAAGGTTGTGTTCTCCGCATTTGGTGAGAAGCAAGAGGCCATTCAAGTTACTGTTTCTGACCCTGTCTTTTCCTATGATCCCTGGCCACAGGTTTGGAGTCCCGTCCGACTCCTGCATTAAAATCTCCCAGGAAGATGATTCTGTACTGCTTAGAGATATCGCCGATAGGACGGTGTCCAGCTGACAATAAAATTTTTCCTTGATGTCTTCATCAGCATCTAGTGCTGGTGCACATATGATGGTTGCCTGTTGGTATTTGTCAAGGTTAATTTGGAGGGTTGAGAGTCGTTCATTGATGCCACTGGGTGCATAAGTCAGGTGCTTCACAAGGTCATTTCTGATAGCAAAGCCATCTCTGTGTATTCTTCGCTCTTTTTCAGGTAGTCCCTTCCAGAAGGTGTAGCCTCCCTTTTCTTCCTTCAGCTGTCCCTCTCCTGCTCTCCGGGTCTCCTGAAGGGCTGCTATGTCAACCTTAAAGCGTCCCAGCTCCCTTGCAATGATAGGAGTCCTGCGTTCAGGGCGTTCACTGTCAGTGTTGTCCAACAGTGTCCATATGTTCCATGTCCCAAAGTTATTTTTTCTTTTTTGGTCGCAGAGTCCAGTCAGGGATAAGAGAGGCAGACTATGTTTAGGGCACCTTTTCTAGCCCCTAAAGAGTGTATCCTAAAAAGGGCTGCTCAGTCATAGATACAGCTGCCTGACTACTCAACTGTCTCGGACCTTGTGGTAGAATGACTGAATCCATATCCACCGCCCATGTGCCAGTCTATGACTAGAGGCTTCCAGATTTCACAGTCCCACCTCTGTTGCCACTTGTTGATCGCCATGGGACTTCTGTTGGTTTGTTTTTATTTTTCTTGGTAGACGCCTGTGCGTGATTTTTTTTTTTAATGTGTGGAGGTCGGTGCACGGCCGGTCAACACGCAGTCTTCACAGAGTGAGGTCCCAGCAGTGGTGTGATTAACATGATGATGGTGGCTTCTTAGTCTGTTGCAGCCTTCTTCCGCCTTCACAGCCGTTGTAACATGTACCATGTTATCCTCCACCTACTCCGCCATTGAGGTCTTAGGGTTTTCGGATTGTTCTTGGTCTGGATCCTCCCCTGTGGCCCCTCCTAGGAGTGCATGATTCCAGTGGTTGTGTGCCCACAGGTTCATTGGAACATGCAAGCCCCCTCACCATGGCAAGGTGACAATCCACCAAGGAGAGTTGGAATTATCTCACAGTAGATTGATACATACAGTAGAGTCTCACTTATCCAACACTCGCTTATCTAACGTTCTGGATTATCCAACGCATTTTTTGTAGTCAATGTTTTCAATATATCGTGATATTTTGGTGCTAAATTCATAAATACAGTAATTACTACATAGCATTACTGCATATTGAACTACTTTTTCTGCCAAATTTGTTGTCTAATATGATGTTTTGGTACTTCATTTGTAAAATCATAACCTAATTTGATGTTTAATAGGCTTTTCCTTAATGCCTCCTTATTATCCAACATATTTGTTTATCCAACATTCTGCCGGCCCGTTTATGTTGGATAAGTGAGACTCTACTGTACTTACATGAGAATGAGTCTATAACGCAAACATAGAAATCTATCTGCATTGATTATGCTTTCTCAGTTCTTCAAAAATACATTATGTTCCTGTTTTAAATCAGCATTGAGGGCCTGAGATAGAGTGTACATGTGATTTCTTCACATCCATAGTTAAATCTGATTGACACATACTTCTGTGACAAATAAGAATCTTGAGGTAGCGGGAGGAAACTGAAATGTAGCAAGGAAATCAGATAAAGGCAACTTTTCAAAACTTAACATATCTTTTCCTCTTTGTTTTGACTCTTTGAGTCAACTGTCCAATGATAGAGCAGGCCTGACTTATGTTCTAGCTCTTATCGTGTCTTTGCAGGACTAAAGTTGTTTGCATCTCCGTTCTGTCATCAGCTTGGACTGTACATTCTTGTAAACCTTTTATAAAGGTGTAAAATTCCTGCCCAGCATGAGAACAGAGACCTCATCTACACCAGACAATTATAGAAGTCTAATACCACTTGAATGGCTCAATCCTGTGGAATTTTTAGATGGTGATGTACTTAGAATCTTTGAAAGGGAATAGCAGATGTTGTCTCCTATATTAGTGGGAATTAGCTCTGTGTTTCACTCTGAACTTGAAAAGAGCTATCTAAGGTCCTTTCCACAATGCCCCTATATTCCAGGATCTGATCCCAAATTATCTGTTTAACCCATATTATCTGGCAGTAGAGACTCATATAACTGAGTTTAAAGCTGATAATCTGGGATCAGATCTTGGGTTATAGGGCAGTGTAGAAAGGGTCTCTGAAGCTGAACCCTATCCTCAAAATAGGTTCAGGACCTTGAATAACTCCTTTTAAATATGGACTGTATCCCAGTGGAGGCACTGCCTGATTTTGACAAGTTTTTCTTGTGCTTCTCATATATTTCATAGGGTTGGAGGACTCTGTGGAGCAGTAGCATGAGAGAGGCTGAAGAGGGAATCAGTAAAAACAACTTATCATTCCAAGTTTATGTAACTGATGGCCTTCAGTGGAACAACACTTTTTTTCAGGAGCAGAAGGCAACCTTTTGTTCACACAAAGGCAGCATCAGGACCAGATTTTTACGGTGGGCCCTTGATATCCCTTGTGGTAGTTCCAGGACGCCCTGTGGATGCTTAGGTTTCCTTTTATAAAATGGCAAAATCAAGGTTTGCTGCTGGGATTTTCTAAAAAATGTATTTTCAGATTGTGAATGGTGGAATTTATGGATGCATAATATGAGAATACAGAGAAGGTTTTGCAAATACAGTTTTACAAATTTCTCTCTCTCTGAGCAATCAATAAATCACGTGCATAATTTTCAGAGGGGACTAGAAAGTCAAGGAACTCAAAATGGTGTTACAGAGCTCTTATAGAGCTTGCATCTTATTGTATTTTTATGGGTAACCCAAAATATTTGGCTGCATGAATCAGAATAGGACATTATGCTCTCAAATCAAATGTGGGAGATGACCCAGTATTCAATAGGTATCTGCAACTCCAGATTTCATAAAGCCTAGATAAGATGGATAATGGGCAGGATTATGGAAACTGTAGTCCAAAACATATGGAGGACACCCAGTTGCCTACCCTCGCTCAATTTGAAGGAGGCAATTTTTTTTTGCCAGCCATATTATTCTGAAGCCTGATGCAGAAAAAACCTCAAGCACCTCTTCTTCTCCCTGGCAACAAAAGTGCAATAATGAATTCTATTTTCTACCTTTAAAAGGTGAACTGCCTTAGGTGGCTGCTTCACTGTACCTAATGGTACACTTGAAAAATCCCAGCAAGGCAGACTTCACCGAAACATTATGGTCAAATTAAATCAAGTCTTGAACATTTGGATATCCAAAGGGAAAAGGGTTGTTAGCTGAACTTTTAGCCCCATTGTGCCTTCCACTTTGCTGTTGCCACCCACCCTGTATCGAGTTGGGAAACTTTTTTAAGTCTGCAACTCCCAGAATCCCCTAATAAGCATGATGGCAGGTTGGTGAAAGGATTCTGAAGTTGGTGCTGAAAAAGGAAAGATGTATCATCATCATCATCATCATCATCATCATCATCATCATCTAATTACTTATTATTCACCCTCCATCCAAGATGCTCTAGGCGATTTACACGCTAAATTGTAAAGGATAAAATACATACATACAAATATTGATAAAATTAACATAGATCAAAAGCTCTAGTAAAAAGTCAGGTCTTGAGTGCTAGGGTAAAAGGCCCTAACTCACGCATGGCTCTCATATAGGGCGGCAAGGCATTCCATAAGGCAGGGGCAGAAATAGAAAAAGCTCTGTGTCTGGTCCTTTCCAAGTGCACTTCTCTAGGACCCGGTACATAAAGTAAGTTGCGTTGGGATGGTCGTTGCGACCTCCGATGATGGGTGAAGGAGAGACGGTCCCTAAGGTACGATGGGCCCTGGCCGTAAAGAATTTTAAAGGTCAGAACTAGCATCTTATATAGACCACGGTAATAAGTTGGAAGCCAATGCAGATGCTGCAGCACTGGTGTTATGTGGCATTTCATGGGTGTTCTTGTGAGTAGCCTGGCTGCCGCATTCTGAACAATACGGAGCTTTTGGGTCATAGATAATGGAAGGCCAACATACAGGGCGTTGCAATAGTCCAGCCTAGACGTGACCGTGGCATGGATGACTGTTGCCAGAGCCTCATCAGATAGATAGGGTGCCAGTTGCCTCACTTGGCGTAGATGGAAAAAGGCCTGTTTGCTGGCAGCAGCAACCTGAGCTTCCATTGTCAGCTGCGAATCCAGAATGACACCCAAGGCGAAGAAGATAGGGCAGCACCATCGAAGGTGGATAGCAAATGGGTCAGACCAATCGAGCGGCCATGCCAGAGACTCTCAGTCTTCGCCGGGTTCACCTTCAGTCTACTAGCCCATAGCCAGTTTGACATTTATAAATACGATATTTATATATATACCTAAGGGGAACTAAGCAATCTTGGTCTGGGTGAAAATAGCTTTGAATCTATCCCCCATGTCCCTTTAGCCCGCTTCACCCTACTGCCATCAACCTCTGGCTCTCAAAGAAAAGAGGAAATGGTTTGTCATAGCCTTAGCATGCATTTTAAATTTATTTTAACAAGACTTCTGACCTCTGGAAACTTCTGACACAGCTCAAAAGCTCACAAAGCTTGTATCTTCCTCATTTTATTTTGAGTGGCAACCTTCTTTGGAGAAAGTGGCTTTAATGAAGGGAACTGGTCCTTTGTGTGAGTTATAACAGCTAAGCTTTTTTTTCATGTCAGGAGCAACCGGAGTTGCTTCTGGAGTGAGAGAATTGGCCGTCTGCAAGGACGTTGCCCAGGGGACGCCCGGATGTTTTGATGTATTTACCATCCTTGTGGGAGGCTTCTCTCATGTCCCCTCATGGAGCTGGAGCTGATAGAGGGAGCTCATCCGTGCTCTCCCCGGGTGGGATTCGAACCTGGCAGCCTTCAGGTCAGCAACCCAACCTTCAAGTCACGAGGCTTTTATCCCCTAGGCCACCGGAGGCTAACAGCTAAGCTTGCAAATGCCCAGAGAAAAATGTGTGAAGTCAGTACTGAGTTGCCATGGTTCCTTGAAGCCCCCAGCAACCCTTTCTCCAGCTTCAGCCTCAGAGCAATGCTTGTAATTTCTTCACCCTTTCCAACTAAGGGCGAATGGAATGGAGCTCTATAAGGAAGGATGATAGGCCTGGTTTTGAACTCTGCCTACTGAGGTTGATGGGTAGTATGGCCATTGGGAACAACTGGAGTTGTGTTCCAAAGTATTTGAAAGGCACCAGATTGTCTAATGTTGTACTAAAAGCTAGAAGGGCCAGAAAGGATGTGTGTATATTTGCCCATGGTTTGGATGTGTAGTATATTTGCATGCCTCTATTATCATTTACTGGATCAGGTACAATGCAAGTCAGCTTCTCTATCACCTATTTTCTCTGGTATCGGTGTTTTATTATTTTCTTTTCTCCGCCCAAATGAACTGAGTATTGAACATAATCTTCAAGCAGAACAAAGGAAGATAAAGTGGAAGCGGTAGAAAGAGATAGGAAGGGAGATGGGATAAAAGTAAATCACCCTCCCTTGGCCTGCTTTATATGCTAATCAACAGGTGCTAATTTGGCAAACAGGTGCACACCTGATTCAACCATAAGTCTCTGTAACCTATTAACCATTTGCTCTCCTTGGCCATGCACCTACATTTGTACCTACATTGTGTATGTAGAATATACTATTCAGCTTATGCAGTCCTGCACCCTCATGACTTGAAGGTTGGGTTGCTGACCTGAAAGCTGCCAAGTTCGAATCCCACCTGGGATGAGCTCCCTCTATCAGCTCCAGCTCCATGCGGGGACATGAGAGAAGCCTCCAACAAGGATGGGAAAACATTAAAAAAAAAAACAAAAAAAACATCCGGGCGTCCCCTGGGCAACGTCCTTGCAGACGGCCAATTCTCTCACTCCAGAAACAACTCCGGTTGCTCCTGACATGAAAAAAAAAACAAAAAAAACATAAAAGCTGACATGGCTATTCCCTGGCTGACAGGGGTGAAGGACAGAGGTGTTAAACTGATGTATACCTGTATAACATTTAAAGGGGATAATATATCAAGTACAGTAGAGTCTCGCTTATCCAACGTTCTGGATTATCCAACTCAGTTTGCCTCCCACCTGGATCCATAACTGTTTCTCTAGGCAGCAAGGACTGAACTTTTTACGGATTTAACATCTGACAATGTTGTTATTGAAAGTTCATTTTATGCAATTCTATCTTTATTTGTAGTCAATTTGTTAGTAGCCAATGTTTTTATAGTCAGTGTTTTCACTACATTGTGATATTTTGGTGCTAAATTCATAATATTACTGTGTATTAAACTGCTTTTTCTGTCGATTTGTTGTAAAACATGATGTTTTGGTGCTTAATTTGTAAAATTATAATGTAATTTGACATTTAATAGGCTTTTCCTTAATCCCTCTTTATTATCCAACATTTTCATTTATCCAATGTTCTGCCAGCCCGTTTATGTTGGATAAGTAAGACTCTACTGTAAATGCAAAGAAGGCGATAAACTAGAACACTTATGATTGGAATTTCATCACAGGATTCAATTACATAGGAATCTTAGTGTTTTGATCCTTGGTGCTTGATAATTTTGGGAAGGTGGCTCAGTACAATTCATATAAATTTGCATTTATAAATGCATAAGTCGCCAACATTTTCTTTTTATTCTCTGGGGTGAAAAGGCTGCATCTATCACCACAATTTTGGCACACATATGACTACCCATTTCTACAAAAGGTGTGTGTGTATGGATCTTCAAGTGTCCTATCAACTTATGGTGACTCCTTGAATTTCAAATTCAAGGAACAGTCAGAAGTGGTTTTCCCTTTTTAATAATAATAATAACAATAATAATCTTTATTTTTATCTTCCCAAAGGGACTTGGGGCGGCTCACAACAGGGACAAGCCTGAAACAACAACACAGCATATTTGACAAAAACTTAAAACATTCCAACAATACACAAAATAAAATAATGGACAATACATTAAAATCCAAGCAGATAAAATCAGAGTAATTAAAAGCAAACCAGTGGGGACAGGATTTTTTCCTTAAGAAATACAGCTTACAGCACCTGGTATTCTATGATGGTCTCCCACTCAGGTATTAACCAGGGCTAACCATCTAGGTATCATAGCTCCAGTGTGCAGATTCATTGTTATTCTGGTGGCCCATTTTTTACCCTCGAACAGCCGGTCCCTGTGAGTCTGAGAACCAAAGGCTTTGTGTTTCAGACAAGTATATATTGCAGTCCAACATCTCTTAGTGTAGTGTAAATATCCACATGAGACATGCTGCACCAGCACTATGCAACCCCCATGCTGAATAATGTTGGAAATAGCAGCAACCTCTTATACTAGTCATTTGTTATGTATATAATTGTGATTGCTTACTATATTGTATTATGTGATTTAGTATGCAATTTCCCTTAACTCTATGTTGTTTGAGATTGTGGGAGGGACTGCAGACCATGTGACCAGATCTGGGACTATTCAGACTGGGACTCCATTTTGGAAGCCATTTTTACCTCAGTACAATGTGTGTTTAGACTTTATCTCAGAAGCAGTACAGTTTAGAAGTCAGTCAGTCAGTATGCTGCAGTGAGTAGTTAAAGTCTTTATTGACTCAATGTTCAGTAATGTCTTAGACTGAAGAGACTGGTAGGCCCCTTCCACACAGCTGAATAAAATTATCTGCTTTGAACTGCAATATATGGCAGTGTGGACTCAAATACCCCAGTTCAAAGCAGATATTGCGGGATTTTCTGCCTTGATATTCTGGGATATAGGGCTGTGTGGAAGGGCCCTTAGTCTGTATGCAACAAAGAAGAGACTAAAACAGAATGCTTTAGATAACTTGCTGTTTAAACCAGGGGTCCTCAAACTTTTAAAGCAAAGGACCGGTCTACAATCCTTCAGACTGTTGAGGGGCCGAATTATCATTTGAACGAGAAATACGAACAAATCCCTATGAACAAGGCACATGTCTTATTTGTAGTGCAAAACAACAACAACAACAATGAAAGAACAATACAATATTTAAAAATGAAAACAATCTTAACCAACATAAAGCTATCAGGATTTCAATGGGAAGTGTGGGCCTGCTACTGGCCAATGAGATAGTCAAGTTAATTAGGATTGTTGTTGTTGTTGTTGTTGTTGTTGTGTGCCTTCAAGTCATTTCAGAATTTGGGTGATCCTAAGTCTAAAATTAATTATTTATTTACTTACTACATTTATTTACTACATTTATATCCTAACCCTCTTACCCCGAAGGGGACTCAGAGCAGCTGTATGTACATACAATATATTATATTATTAGCTTAGCACAATATTAGCATTATACATTACTATATTGAACTATACCACTATACTGTAATACTATATGTAATATATAACATATAATTAATATTATTATATGGTATTATTATTAGTATTATAATGTATAACATTATAATACTTTTATCAATATTATATGTATATACAATATATTATATTATTAAAACTGATATAAAAATATATTATAAAACTGAGGGTGGGGGCCAGGTAAATGACCTTGGAGGGCCACATCCAGCCCCCGGGCCTTAGATTGGGGACCCCTGGTTTAAACTATCAACCAATAAGCAATGTACCTGTATGCTAAATACATGAAGTTTGTAAGTAAATCAACTATGTTACTTTTAACAAAGACTACTTATTTTTGGTCTCTTGAGAGCATGATGTAAAAGCAATATATTTTATGGGAGAGTACGGTAGATGTTTTCTTTTGGGCAACTGAAATAATACTTCTGAAGATCTGCTATATTTTATGCATTGGCATATCTTTGTTCCTAACAGTTCAAAGAGAAAGCCAGGGATATCAGTCTAACAATTTAAGGAAACCTAAATTGCTTGGTATGAATACTTGTGGATATTTACCACTAAGGAGATTAACCCAAGCGAGTTTTTAAACTTTTCTCAGGATGATCATTCCTTACAAAAAAGTTATGATTATTCCAAATAGTGTGAATGCCAATTGATCTCCAAAAAGGGTCACACTTCCAAATGGCTATGGAGATTCTGGTTTTCCAAAAGGTTATGATCTCTAAAAGTCACGCCTTTCCAAAAAATAGCAACATTGAATAACATATTAAGTTAATGTTAAATTGTTTTTATTGACCATCAAGCTTGGGGACCCGGCGATGCCCGGGTTATTTGAAAAAGGCATTATTTGTCTTTGAATATTAGGTATTCTCAGTTTGGATTCCCAGAATCGTGGGTCAATCCTCCCCAAAGCCTGCCAGTATTCAAAGTTGGACATTTTGGGTCTGTGTACCAAGTGTGGTCCAGATCTGTTGTTGGCTGGCCATCGCCTGGCTGCAGTGCTCTCTGGATGGGGATGAACTACTACAACTCCCAGATTCACGGGGCAATTGTTCCAAAACATCTGTCAGTATCTACAGCAGGCTATGTTGAGTCTGTGTGCCAAGTTTGGTCGAGATCTGTTGTTTGCTGGGCTCAGTGCTCTTTGGATGCAGGTGAACTATAACTCCCCACATCAAGGCCCATTCCCACAAACCCCTGCACTATGTACAGTTGGTCATGAGGCTTCTCTGTGCCAAGTTTGGTCCGAGTCCATTGTCAGTTTGGGGGGGGGGGGTCTCTGTTTCTCTGAATGCAGGTGAACTATAACTCCCTTTCCCCCAAACTTGTCCAATATGTTCTGTTGGTTATGGGGGCTCTGTGTGCCAAGTTTGGTCCTGGTCCATCATCAGTGAGGTTTGGAGTGCTCATTCATTGCAGGTGAACTATAAATCCCAGTACCTACTACTCCCAAATGTCCAGGCCAATTCCCCTCAAAATCCACCAGTATTTAAATCTGGGCATATCAGGTATGCATGGCAAGTTTGGTCCAGATCCCTCATAGTTTAGGTTCATAGCATTCTGGGTGTAGGTGAACTACAACTCCTCTAAATTCCCCAGTAGGAGTCACAGTGCTCTGACTTGATGCAGGGTGAACTACAACTTCCACCATGTGGAGTCAGTCCCCCAAACTCCTCCAGTAAATTTAGTTGCTGCTCAGTTCTGCTCTGTTTCTTATGCAGACAGATTTGAAAGGGAAGGGCAGTAGGCGGGGTCATGCAAATTCCACACCAATGGAGAACACTGGGATGCCTGCCTGTGGTGGAGGAAAATGCAAAATCTAGGATGAAATGGTCCCCAGATTAAAGCATTCCTTGGATGGTGGGCCGTAGTGTTTGGGGAGGACATTGGCAGGGGTTGGGGCTACATGTTCATGGTGCTCGCTGTAACTTGCAATGTCCTGGTCAGGAGTAACTTGATGGCTCCTCAGCACTGGGATCTATAGCCTGTTTGTGTGAGCAGACACCCATACCACATATACACATACAGGTTTTCACTTTTATTATGTGCCTTGTCTTGATGTAAACTGTTTGTATGGTTTTCTTTTGGCATTGAATGGTTGCCATATTGTTGGAAACCACCCTGAGTACTTTCGGGGAGATAGGGTGGTCTATAAATAAAGTTTATTTATTATTTATTCAGTAACAGGGTGCTACAGAGCCTCCGGTGGCCTAGGAGATAAAAGTCTTGTGACTTGAAGATTGGGTTGCTGACCTGAAAGCTGCCAGGTTCAAATCCCACCCGGAGAGAGTGAGAATGAGCTCCCTCTTTCAGCTCCAGCTCCATGCGGGTACATGAGAGAAGCCTCCCACAAGGATGGTAAAAACATCAAAAACATCCGGGTGTCCCCTGGGCAACGTTCTTGCAGACGGCCAATTCTCTCACTCCAGAAGCAACTCCGGTTGCTCCTGAAAAAAGTGCTCAATACAGAAGCATAATGTGCAATGGTGCTGCATGTTTCTGCCACTTTTAGCAGAATATATCTGGGGAATAATTCATCCTGCATGCATGGCATGAGTTACATATACTTTTATCTCTAAGAATGATACCTTTTGTCAGTCTTAGATACTACCCTAAATAGGCCACTTATGGGTGGTTTCTCCTACCAGGGCCGGCCGGAGATATTTTTTGATGTAAAGCGGGGGTGCTGAAAAGCGCCCCCGCCACCGGCGCCCTGGCCCCGCCCAGCGTGCCCTGGCCCCGCCTCCCACGCTGCGTGGGAGGCGGGGCCAGGGCGAATAGTGAGGGGGCGGGGCCAGAGTTGGCCCCGCCCCCCGTGCCCTGGCCCCGCCTCCCACGCAGCGTGGGAGGCGGGGCCAGGGCACGCTGGGTGGGGGGGGCGGGGCCAGAGTTGGCCCCGCCTCCCACGCTACCCCCGCTCGCCCGTCTGGCCTTTTGTAGCAGGCCAGACTCAGCGGAGGTTTCTCCAGGCCGCGATTGCCAGCTCTGACGCCGCTCCCCCCCCCCGCCCAGCGTGCCTTGGCCCTGCCTCCCACGCAACGTGGGAGGCGGGGCCAGGGCACGCTGGGCGGGGGGGCGGCGTCAGAGCTGGCCCCGCCTCCCACGTTACCCCCGCTCGCCCGTCTGGCCTTGTGTAGCAGGCCAGACTTAGCGGAGGTTTCTCCAGGCCGCGATTGCGGCCTGGAGGAACCTCCGCTAAGTCTGGCCTGCTACACAAGGCCAGACGGGCGAGCGGGGGTAACGTGGGAGGCGGGGCCAGCTCTGACGCCGCTCCCCCCCCCCCGCCCAGCGTGCCTTGGCCCTGCCTCCCACGCAACGTGGGAGGCGGGGCCAGGGCACGCTGGGCGGGGGGGGCGGCGTCAGAGCTGGCCCCGCCTCCCACGTTACCCCCGCTCGCCCGTCTGGCCTTGTGTAGCAGGCCAGACTCAGCGGAGGTTCCTCCAGGCCGCAATCGCGGCCTGGAGAAACCTCCGCTGAGTCTGGCCTGCTACAAAAGGCCAGACGGGCGAGCGGGAGTAGCGTGGGAGGCGGGGCCAGCTCTGACGCCGCTCCCCCCCCCCCGCCCAGCGTGCCTTGGCCCCGCCTCCCACGCTGCGTGGGAGGCAGGGCCAAGGCACGCTGGGCGGGGGGGGGGGGGGGAGCGGCGTCAGAGCTGGCCCCGCCTCCCACGCTACTCCCGCTCGCCCGTCTGGCCTTTTCTAGCAGGCCAGACGGGCCAGGGCGCACTGGGCGGGAGGCGGGGCACCGTCAGGGCGGTGCCCCGCCTCCCGCCCAGCCTGACGGCGCCCCCCCGGGCCTGCGCCCGAGGCGGCGGCGTCAGCTGCCGCATGAGTGGGGCCGGCCCTGTCTCCTACCTAACTCTTAAGTAGCAGACACAAAGTAAATAAATAAAGGAATTGATATCCTTAGCAAGGGTGCTATGATATAACTAGCAAATTATTACTAAATGTAAAAATCTAGTAATTTCATTACATTTCAAATTGTGAGTTTTTATCCCTGTCTTCAGTCAGTCAAGTGATAATTTGCTGGTGAAAAGAAAGATATAACATCCCCAGAGATAATCCTATTGCCTTTCTTGATTATTAGCAGAAATGCAAGCCTTTTGCTCTATGATTGCGATCCCATGTCATAGGCAGGAGGTCAAATGGCCAGTGTACGAGCACTTTGTCTTTCCTGGTAGTGCTCTACCAGTCATGCAATATTCTTGCAATACTGTAAGGTCAGACAGCTGGGGTGTTTCCCCAACCGAATCCCAGAGCCAGCCTTTGATCTGAGAAACTTTGTCCCCAGAATATTTACTTAAGGTTATCAATCTTGTTAAATTATTACTTGAGACAACAGGATCTGGCAAGTCTGACTTTCCTCAGCACCCAGACTAACTGCTACGCTGCAGCATAAGAGCATTTATATAGGTGTCGACAGGATCATTTTCATTTATTAACTTCCTGGTCTTGCCTGTTGTTTTATACAAGTCCCAGCAGTCTTATGTTCAAGGGGAGGCAGGCATATGATAAAACTGCTTGCAGAAATCATGTTGTTTGTTTTTGTGTCCCCCCTCCCTACGGTTCATAAAAACAATATAGGAAACTATTGTAATGTTTTCTAGAGGCTTGGGACCTTTGCTGGTTAAATGTCCAAAGGCACTGAGAAGGAATCTGTCTGATATTGTTTTCCTATGATCATTAATGGATTAAAAGTCAAATGCTGAACACTGCTCTTGTGAAATTGGCCATTTAATCCAGAACAACATACAGTAGAGTTCTGGTTAATCGAGTTCCGGTTAACCAAGACTCCGTATTATTCGAGGCGCCGCTGAGTTCGAGAGGAGAGGGAGAGGGAGGAGGAAGCGCACTGCAATCGCTGCTGCCTAGCAACGCTTGCGGGATGCTTCCCAAGGTGCAATTATCCGGGAGGGATAATAGGGCCTCCCTATTATCCGAGCAGTTTGGTTGTCCAAGATTAGGAGCCTCCGGTGGCCTAGGGGATAAAAGCCTTGTGACTTGAAGGTTGGGTTGCTGACCTGAAGGCTGCCAGGTTCGAATCCCACCCGGGGAGAGCTCCTCTATCAGCTCCAGCTCCATGCAGGGACATGAGAGAAGCCTCCCACAAGGATGGTAAAAACATCAAAAACATCCGGGCGTCCCCTGGGCAACGTCCTTGCAGACGGCCAATTCTCTCACTCCAGAAGCAACTCCGGTTGCTCCTGACACGAAGAAAAAATATCCAAGATTGGGCCCGCCCCTTTATCTTGGATAACTGGAACTCTACTGTATGTACAATGTGCTCAGTTGCATCAACTCACATAATATCCTTTTATGAGATTTAAAATAGTATTTCCTTTGTCCATGTGAATACATTCCTTCCAGCAGCACATGAAGCAAGAGCACGCTTCAAACTGTGTCTTACTGCTTCTCTCTTCAAAACTGTCTCTGTACCCGCTTAACTCAAGCCTGAACAAAATTGCAACAGTATCAAAAAAACTCCCAGGCTTAGCAGCTTTCCAGACATGGCTCAACAAATCAGCTTCATGCATCTTGTTTTGCAGTTGACACACACACACATTAACTGATTTCTTACATATCATAACATATACTACTTGCAAGACTGGTTTTAGAGGGAACTTTGATCATTTGGAATTCGAATAGAATTCCAGTCCCATCCCAAAAGAAAAGCTAATTGGTGTAAGAACATTCCATAATTTTGCTTATCTCTGTAAGATTCTCATTTTAGATCTTTTTTAAAAAGTCTAATAAATCTTTTACATAAAACACTGTGGAGGGGTGGGTGAAAATCAATAATCTGAATATATATATATATATTTGAGTTCATGGATGTTTTTCTCATAATAGAAAATGAGTTTCTTTTCTGTTTTTTTTTCTTTTTCCTTCTTCCCTTGCTTGCAGGCATGTAGCTGACTTCAAGCTGCAGGGGCCTGTGAATCACAGCAGAATGGCACTAGGCTCTGCAATGCATGACATTTCCGCTGGCCGACAGCCAGTGTTTCCTTTGAACACACTTGATGCTCCACCCTGTCGCAGGATGCCCTGCCCAAAGTCAGATTCAGGAAGTGACAAACAGATTTTGTTTGAGAGTAAGAGCCTTTGGTGGGATTGAAAAGGAAATGAACGTGAATCCAATTGTGTTTTCAGGAATCTCAGTATTGGCCCAACCGTGGCAGACCTGACACACTCCCCTTAAAACCATTCCTCCAGATTTGTGATTAGATTAAGTTCAATTTACGTGCTTTCAGAGATAAAAAAACAGGGAAAATATTTGCTCACATCTGAGGATTCTGGGTGCAGCCTTTACATTTAAGTGATCAGTTCAAGATTATAGCTGAGAAAATTAAACCAACATACAATATTTTGTTCTGTTTTGTGCTGGTGGTTTGGACGCTTTGATCTCATAGTGACATTTTAGACTTTACCTTTCTCTATTGAACTGCTAGCGAAAATCTTATTACTTGGTTTTTCACCTCTAACCTTCTGTCTCGCAAATCTCAGTGGGCACTAGCTGCCACTGTTGAGCATGATGGGATATGTAACTAAAACCTGTTAGTTTGTTGTGCCGTGTTATTGGTTTTCATGTTCATTAAAGCTCTAAATGCTAGGGAATACAGTAGAGTCTCGATTATCCAACATTCTGGATTATCCAACGCATTTTTGTAGTTAATGTTTTCAATACATCGTGATATTTTGGTGCTAAATTCGTAAATACAGTATTTACTACATAGCATTACTGTGTATTGAACTACTTTTTCTGTAAAATTTGTTATATAACATGATGTTTTGGTGCTTAATTTGTAAAATTATAACCTAATTTGATGTTTAATAGGCTTTTCCTTAATCTCTCCTTATTATCCAACATATTTGCTTATCCAACGTTTTGCCGGCCCGTTTACGTTGGATAAGCGAGACTCTACTGTAGTAGTTGTTATTGGGTGTGCATGTAGCTTCAAGTTGCCTGTCAATTTATGGTGACCCTATGAATTTATATGGTTTACATAGGTGATTTAACGAGTTGTTCCTCTGAAATAGAGCCGATAGAACCTATTATTTATTGTCTGTCTCTCATTCAAGTACTAAGTAGGGATGACTCTGCTTAGCTTTCAAATTCATATCAGAGCTGACACCTTTAGTGTATTGCTACATCCTTATCAGAAATGTTACCGAGGTGATACAGGTATTTGGTTGTTCAGTAGGGCTACAGGGAATATTGGAGGTCTCTTATTCACAGAACTGCTATACGTCCAAGGTGATGTGATGGCAATTGACAACAAAAACAGAAACAATAGGCTATCTAGGCTGTCACGAGTTCAAGCTTCACCATTACCCTTGAAGCTGGTTAGTTGTCAGGGTAGAATGATGGATCTCAGTCTCAAAACAATTCACTGGAAATAAACGTTTATATCCAACTCAATCAGGCAACTGACTCTTATCATTCTTCTCTGCAAGCATTTTAATGGCAATTATAGAATGATAGAATCATAGAATAGTAGAGTTGGAAGAGACCTCATGGGCCATCCAGTCCAACCCCCTGCCAAGAAGCAGGAAATCGCATTCAAAGCACCCCCGACAGATGGCCATCCAGCCTCTGTTTAAAAGCCTCCAAAGAAGGAGCCTCCACCACAGTCCGGGGGAGAGAGTTCCACTGACGAACAGCCCTCACAGTGAGGAAGTTCTTCCTGATGTTCAGGTGGAATCTCCTTTCCTGTAGTTTGAAGCCATTGTTCCGTGTCCTAGTCTCCAGGGCAGCTGAAAACAAGCTTGTTCCCTCCTCCCTATGACTTTCCCTCACATATTTGTACATGGCTATCATGTCTCCTCTCAGCCTTCTCTTCTGCAGGCTAAACATGCCCAGTTCTTTAAGCCTCTCCTCATAGGGCTTGTTCTCCAGACCTTTGATCATTTTAGTTGTCCTCCTCTGGACGCTTTCCAGCTTGTCAACATCTCTCTTCAACTACGGTGCCCAGAATTGGACACAGTATTCCAGGTGTGGTCTGACCAAGACAGAATAGAGAGGTAGCATGACTTCCCTGGATCTAGACGCTATACCCCTATTGATGCAGGCCAAAATCCCGTTGGCTTTCTTAGCAGCCGCATCACATTGCTGGCTCATGTTTAACATGTTGTCCACAACGACTCCAAGATAATGCAATTGAAACAAAGTGGCTGCATTGGAAGAGACCTCAAAGGTCATCTTTACCCCCTGCTCAGAGCCAGACAGCCACAGGTATATAAGTCCCCAGCCTTTCCTTTCTTATTTATTTATTTACATCACTTTTACCCCGCCTTTCTCTCCGAGGAGACTCAAAGCGGCTTACAATAAATAGGCAAAAATTCAATGCCTAAAAACAATGTAAAAACGACAATTCATATAAAACAATCTACAAAACAACAGTTCATATAAAACAGATACCATTACAAAATAAAGCTACATTATATAAAATTTTAAGAATGTCCAAGATTAAAATCCATTCATCCAGAATCCTCAAGTCTTCGTACAGGTCATGTAAAGTCCATGTCTTCACCTCTTCTCCACTGCTTGGAGAGCTGTGATAAACCATGCTATATCTTTATGGGACACATTCATTTGGCTTGGTCTGTGTCATTTCCTGGGGAGGTCACCAATGTTTAGAAGCAGCACTGCCTGGACTAGCAGCAGGAGAGACAGTGCAGTGCTTGGGGCTGGATGACATGCAAGCCACCACTTGCTGAATTCCACTGAGCCCTTTCTGAGTCACTGGCCCACAAAGTGAGATTGAGGTGTGGCACGTATGAGCCATAGTACCTTGACCTGCTGTGCACATTTTTAAAAACTCCATAATTTTGCAGTTTTGCTTACAGCTGTCTCATTTGAGCCACTTTTGGACACCCACCTCAGCTTGGTAGGCAGGACCAGCTTTCATCATAATCATCATCATCATCATCATCATCATTTAATTACTTATTAATCGCCCTCCATCCAAGATGCTCTAGGCGATTTACAAGATAAAATTGTAAAGGATAAAAATACATACATACAAATATTGATAAAATTAACATAGATTAAAAGCTCTAGTAAAGAGCCAGGTCTTGAGTGCGAGGGTAAAAGGCCCTAACTCACGCATGGCTCTCCCTTGCCAAGGGAGATTAGGGAAGCCCCCTCACTCATGTCTTTTAGGAAGCAGCTGAAGACCTGGATGTGGGACCAAGCTTTTGACCCATCCTAAGATACGGTCGATATAATCTGATGTATTCGCTGGATTAATGTGTAATTGAATACAGACTGGCTCTGACTTTTGGCCCAATGCTACTGGCCCTGTTGTAATGGCCACACAGTGCTTACTGTTTTAAATGGGGTATAATATTGGTTTTTAAGTGTGTTTTTACGATTGTTTGTTTTACTATATTTTGTATTATATGGGGCATTAATCTTGCCATTATGTAAGACCGCTCTGGGTCCCCCTGGGGGAGAAGAGCGGTATATAAATTAAATAAATTAAATAAATAAAATAAATATAGGGCGGCAAGGCATTCCATAAGGCAGGGGCAGAAATAGAAAAAGCTCTGCGCCTGGTCCTTTCCAAGTGCACTTCTCTAGGACCCGGTATATATAGCTTTACCACTAGGCAGAGTGGGGCATTGCCAAAGACACTAGATTTTGTGTATTTGTGTGATTTAATGTTTTGATCATGATGCCAAGAACAGAGAGATGGAAGACAAAGCTTCTTCATTTGTCTTTGGGTACTGTGTATCTTCTATTGAAGGGGTGAACCACATGCCTTTTGACACATAATCTCATGTTAGGGAAATATCTTCACTTAAACCTGCTGGTTAGAGTAGCTATCTTGGCATGTAACTGCAGCATATCCAGTTTTTTTTTTATTGTGTCAGAAGTAACTTGAGGCAAGTCGCTTTTGATGTGAGATAATTGGCGGTCTACAGAAACATTGCCCTGAGGACGCCCAGATGTGCTACCGGATGGGAGGCTTCTCTCATGTCCCCCTGCTTATCGAGTGAAACAGCAGTGTATGTTAAGCATGCCCATGGGAGCATGGACATGACTTAGCTAAACATGCATCATTTTGCATTTAATTACCAACCTGCTACCCTGTTTCCCCTAAAATAAGACATCCCCAGAAAATATGACCTAGTAGAGGTTTTGCTGAATTGCTAAATATAAGGCCTCCCCCGAAAATAAGACCTAGCCAAGTTTTTGTTTGGAAGCATGCCCGCCAAACAGAATACCGGAGCATGCAGGATCCGTAAATGTACATACAGTAGAGTCTCACTTATCCAACATAAACGGGCCGGCAGAATGTTGGATAAACAAATATGTTGGATAATAAGGAGGGATTAAGGAAAAGCCTATTAAACATCAAATTAGGTTATGATTTTGCAAATTAAGCACCAAAACATCATGTTATACAACAAATTTGACGGAAACAGTAGTTCAGTATGCAGTAATGCTATGTAGTAATTACTGTATTTACGAATTTAGCACCAAAATATCATGATGTATTGAAAACATTGACTACAAAAATGCGTTGGATAATCCAGAACATTGGATAAGTGAGTGTTGGATAAGTGAGACTCTACTGTACCATAAAGTGTTGTACATGGAGATATTGGTAGTAACAAGAAATTCTTGATAGGATTCACAGTTTGTCTGGTTATGTTGGTTTATGATGACAACTACTGTACAGTATATAATAAATGTTCATTTTTTTCGTTCAACAATAAATGTGAATTCTTCATGGAATAATAAGACATCCCCTGAAAATAAGACCTATTGCATCTTTGGGAGCAAAAATTAATATAAGACACTGTCTTATTTTCGGGGAAACACGATAGCAGAAGTAGTGCAGTGCAGCCATGATGTGTGGTGTCAAACTGCTGAGATTTTTTTAAACTAGCTCAGTAGTTCCCAATGTTTGTTTATCCAGAAGTATTGAATTTCAGCTCCCAGATTTCTTCACAGTTGGCCAAGCTGGCTGGGACATCTGAAACTTGAAATCCTAAACACCTGGAGAACCAAACATTGGGAACCGCTGAATGAAGTAAAGATACCACTTAATGACTTCCCACTGGTTTCCTTATTCTACCAGAACTTAGTCAAAGATCCAGCATTCTGCCTGCTGCATCAGCTCTTTAGTCTATCATATTATTTCAATAAGTTTAACATTATGGTATGCACTACCACAGTTGAGCCTGGAACTTTCCATGTTAGTGCCCTCTGAGTAAAAGAAATACATTGTTCAAGTTTCTGAAACAGCCTCTACATCTTGAATACTTGCCGTAAAAGTTTAAACTAAAACCTGGAAGAGATTCACTGCCTCATTGCCACTGTCGCTGTGGGAAAAGATATAAAAGAAAATACGTTTGTAGCATAAGCTTTCATGGGTTCCAGTCCATCAGATGAAAAATGGAGCCCACCAAATCTTATGCTAAAAATGTATTTTTTACGGTTAGTCTCAGATGTTCTACAGGATTCCTTTCTATATTTTTATGCTGAGAAAGACTAATATAGCTGTGTTGCTGAATACTGTCATTCTGTCACTGCAATTCAGCATCTCTTTAGTATTGTATAAATACCTACATGCAGAGATATGCTGTCACAGCATTACAGAACCTCATGCAAAATAGCAGCATTGCAGAACATATACAATACACATCTACAATGTGAAATGTTGCTGTGTGTGCAACTCTACTTATACTGCTATTAGCAGATTATGTCACATGCATATGTCACCAACAGGATGCCATCTTCTGTGTGCTACAAGAGTGTGTGTTATCCATAAATATTTTGTGTATGGATGTAACTAACAGACATAGGAAGATGAGAGGTAGATTGGGAGAGAGATGGAGAGAGGGATCAATAATGTTTTCTGAATTGTCTTTAGTTCTGTGGACTGGCATGATGATATCTGGGCCTCCAAAACTGATCATTGCACTACTGATTGGCAGGGAGGACAGTGAATTGGTAAAACCATAAAACACTGTCATTCAAACACAGGGCACAACAACCTATGGGTAAAGGAAACCTAGGGTGATGCAAGCACAAGTTTTAGGAAAGCTGTCAACTGCTCTGTGCTGCAGGATGATGAAGTTAAACAGCCACATGAGCCAGCAGAGGATTTGCCACATTGAATCAACTAAATTTCACACAACGACTTTGAAGCCTTTCCTTGAATTGCTCTGTTTGCTTTCCTTGGATAGAAGTTCAATCCATTCAAAGGGCTGCCTTTTAGAGCCAAATCAGCAAAGCAAAGTATGATTGAACTATATATATTTTGTAGATTTGTGGTTGTATTTTCTCATAAACCAGAATGCTCTGGTTTTCATATGAAAGGCAGATCTAAACATATGATGTGATCTACATGGAGAGCGTCTGATGAAATGTTAGGATTAGGCAGCATTTCAAATGATGATGGATTAGTTATGGTGATGATGAATTATTTTTAAGTAGAAATTGCCATGCCAGAGTGTGTTAGTGGTGTGATACTCTGCTAAATTAAAGGAGGCTTAACATCTCCCCCATCTAAGGAGTCATTCACCGGTTCAGCAAGCAGGAGCTCCCTGCCTTGCCTTAAGCGAAGGAGTTGGAGGGAAGCCTGCTCTTGCAGCGGTTTTGCACATGCGGGCAAGCAAGCCAGCAAACCCTAGGCCTCTTCATTGGAGGAGAAGAGAAGGTAGGGGCGTGCGCATGCACAGACTCCCTCCCTCTTTGTCGTTGCCGCTGCAGCCCGACCTCTTCAGGACACCACCTCTTCAGGCCATCCTCAGAGGTTGTGAGTTTTGTTGGAAACTAGTCAAGGGAGATTTATATACTTGTGAAAGGTCCAGGGTGGGAGAAAGAACTCTTATCTGTTGGATGCAAGTGTGATTAATCACCATGATTAGCACTGAAAAACCTTGCAGCTTCAAGACCTAGCTGATTCCTGCCTGGGGGAATCCTTTGTTGGAAGCTGTTCCTCCTTCAACAGAAAGGAGGAAACCATGAGAATGAACAAAATCTGGCTACCAGTATTTAAAAACTCTAGAATCAGGACAATAAATAAAGAACTTAAAAAACAGGGGAGTTCCAGATAGGAAACAATCAGGGCCAGTTAACACCTCCCAACAAAGGATTCCCCCAGACAGGAAGCAGCCAGGCTTTGAAGGTACAAGGCCATTCAAGCTGGCCAGTGGCAACATTCACACTTACCTCCAACAGATAAGAGTTCTTTCTTCCACCCTGGATGTTATATATAGATCCACAGCTATTTCTTTAGGCAGCAAGGATAGAAGTTTTTACGGATTTAACTTCCGACAATGTTCTTACTGCAAGTTTATTTTATGCAATTCTATCTTTATTTGATAGAATAACAGCGCTCCATGCAGTCATGCCGGCCACATGACCTTGGAGGTGTCTACAGATAATGCCGGCTCTTCGGCTTGGAAATGGAGATGAGCACCAACCCCCAGAGTCAGACATGACTGGACTTAACGTCAGGGGAAAACCTTTACCTTTATCTCTATTTGCAGTCAATTTGTTAATAATAATAGCCAATATTTTTGTAGTCAATGTTTTCAATGCATTGCAATGTTTGGTGCCAAATTTGTAAATATAGTCATTCCTACATAATATTACCATGTATTGAACTGCGTTTTCTGTCATTTTGTTGTAAAAAAAAATGATGTTTTGTCATTGAAAAACTATAGCAAAATGTGATGCAGGATGATGTCCCGCAAAAAAACAGAAGTTTTTGTCGTTTAATAAACTTTCCCCATGTTTTTATGATACAGTAGAATCTCGCTTATCCAACATAAACGGGCCAGCAGAATGTTGGATAAGCAAAAATGTTGGGTAATAAGGAAGGATTAAGGAAAAGCCTATTAAACGTCAAATTACGTTATGATTTTACAAATTAAGCACCAAAAAATTATGTTTTGCAACAAGTCTGCCACTGGTTTGGGAGTGTGGCTGCACACCTCTACCTTCTATCTTTTATTTTTCAGTAGGAGCGCCAAAATTCTGTTCACTTACACTTGAAAATTACCTAGGGCCAACCCTGTAAACAGGCAGGCTGAATGTTGAATAAGCAAAACTGTTGGATAATAGGGAGGGTGGCAAAAGCTGGAGCCTCTTCCAGGCTTCTGCTTCTCCACCTTTGCCGCTCACCCTCACTCGCTGGCTCACCCACCGGGCTGGGTCCCGGCAGCAACAGCAGAACCAGGACTCTGCCTGATGAGTGAGCGAGCGAGATAGTGAGGGTGGGTGAGCGAGGGGGGTGGCAAAGGCACAGTGGCGACAGGAGCAGGAGCCTGGCAGACTCTTCCAGGTTCTTGCCAACGCTGTGCCTTTACCGCCTGCCCATGCTCACTCGCTTACTCACTCACTGGGCTGGATCCTGGTTCTGTCATTGCTGCTGGAACCCAGCCCGGTGAGTGAGCGAGCAAGTGGGTGAGGGAGGGCAGGTGGCAAAGGCGCAGCAGCAGCAGAAGTAGGAGTCTAGCTGTGTCTTCCAGGCTCCTGCTCCTGCCACCTTTGCGCCTTTGCTGCCCGCCCTGTGATTGTAGTGTGTGCACTTTCAAGTAATTTTCGACTTACGGTGACCCTAAGGCAAACCTATAGGTTATCTCAGGCTGAAATTGTGTGACTAATCCACGATCACCCAGAGTGTTTCCATGAATGAATGAATGAATGAATGAATGAATGAATGAATGAATGAGGAATCAAATCCTCACCTCCAGAGCTGTAGTCCAATGTTCAAATCACTATGTCATGCTGGCTCTCTATAAAAGCTTGACATTGCATTCGTCATATGTCAGAAATCAATTCAAGGCACACAACAAAACCAGCGATTCCTCCTCCTCCTTGTGGAGATTGTTCACACATTCAGCAGCAGCAACTTTGAAGTTTGCATGCATGTATAAATTAGCTTTTTAACTAACGGTGCGTAATACCTGTGCACCAATCCAGAGTACAATATTAGGATTAAGCATGAATGGAAGAAAGAACTGCATATGCAATCTTAGGTGTACAAGGAGCTGACATTCCTTAATAGAAAAAAATGCCAGAAGAATGACAGACATGCAGTGGATCTCCTGTCCTTTCAAAGGGCTCTTTGCTATAAAGTGAATACATTTTAGGATCTCAGCCAAGGGCATTTTATACCACCATATTAGCAATCCTATATTTAGAAAAACTCCAAGGCCAAATCCTACTACCTTACATCACATACAGAAGTGGGGGAAATACAGGACCATTATATAACTATTTTTATGTTTCCTGGAATTATTTTTTAAAGATAATTGTAAAATATTATATGACTATGTATTATGCTGTGTTATATCTCTCCTTAGATCATAACCTAATAGAACACCAACAAAGCATTCAGCAAGTTGAGTTTCCATGAATACTCACTTTTCTTTCCATGAATATGGGTGCAGTATTGTTTTAAACTGAATGGGTGTTCAATTTAAAATAATAGCTTTTAATTATTTTCACTAGACATTTGAATTGTTTTAATACTCTGTAAAGTTCTGTTCTATTTTAGCTATTTATGGTGGTTTTAATTGTTCTTTTAAACAGAAAGGCACCTTGACTCCCAATTTTGGGGAAAAAGAAGAATACAAATAAATACAGTAGTAGCAGCTATTGTTGTCATCATTCTGATCAATTCTCTAGGTTCACAAGTGGGAAGACACTGCAGGACAATACACTCCTTTGGCATCTGCCACATTATCACTATTAGATTATAGATACTCAGTGTTACTCCACTGGGCAGAAAGAATGCTGGGAAACTATCAGAGGTGTAAAATATGTGTGTCTGGAAGCTCTCATGCATGGAGTTATTTTTATGAGAGTCCAACCTATCCTACAGAAACGGAGAGGAGATATCTACCATTGATTTATTAGCAAATTTATAGCTTTCTTAATGCTTGTAATCTTCTAAAAATATATTTTCTAGACTCATTGGAAGTTTATCTCCTCGGACAGCTTTCTAATTGGTTTAAATTTTGAACAACTTAAAAATTGAGGTCTGTATGGAAAGTTGGTTCTATTTTTATAAATATTTGTACAAAACCAAGCAACCCAACCTGGAACCCTCTATATATGTTGTTCAACAGCTCCCATGAGTCTACTAACCTTTTGGATATTGTTGCTGGGGAGGATAGGATTGTAATCCAAATATATATGGAGGGTTTCTAGTTGAGAGAGACTAGGGCTGGATCTACACTGGCCCTATATTCCAGGATCTGATCCCAGATTATCTTCTTTTCCCAGATTATCTGGTAGTGTAGACTCATATAATCCAGTTCAAAGCATATAATCTGGGATCAGGGTAATGTAGATCTAGCCTAAGATATCCAAAACCAAGAGAAAATTGCTAATCTGGCTTCTTGTTATAATATTCATGTTGACAGTTCTGTAGAACAGGGAAAACCTGGATCAGCTCAAAGACCGACAGTACCTAGCTTAGCATCCTGTTGTCACAGTGACCAACAATTTTTCTGGATTAAGAAAAATACCTAGTTTACTCATGAATTTTAACTGATTAACCAAATTCCCGTGAGTGTCCACTGAAGCCTGATTTCTAAATTATTTTGCATTATGGAACTACTCTTCATGATTCACTAAAAAAAGTTTCTGGCTATGGCCCTGGTTCAGGGCACCTTGATATGCAGAGGCTTTCCCCAGCTGACATCTATGGAGTAAAGCATGAGTTCCAAAACTTTGGTCCTCCAAGTGCTTTGGGCTTCAGCTGCCTTTAATATCTAACAATCGACCAAAGGTTGCTTGAAGTTCAAAAAACTTGGAGGACCAGAGTTTGGAAATCACTGACCTAAATCCTATAATTAATCCTGACTAGAATAGAACCAGTGACTCAAGTGTATTTATCTATGTTTTGATTCATCCCTCAACTGTTGATTCGGTGGGTCTACGGTATTCTGTCCTACAATAAGAGCGTTGGCTTCACTGGCATTCGGTCACATGGAAGTCCTCTTGGTAGATCTATATGTGAAAGGGATTCTGATCTTAGTTAATTGTCATCAACTGGTATGGTATGATGCCAACAACCTGAGACAGGACAAAGAAACACAACAAACTTTCTTCTTTCAAAGGCCCCATCTACACTGATCATATAATGCAATTTGATCTGCATTAAATGGTCAGTGTAGATGGGGCCAAAGAAACAGATTGACAGGAGTCTCTTTGCCTTTCTAGAACATACATGTGGACCATTCCTGCATCCAAACCTTGGAAACCCTCAAGATCCTTCAGGTAATATCTCCCTGACAACCTTCTTCATGGGAAACCGTATTATACCAAGTTAGATCATAGATGCATAGAGAGCTTGGGGAAGTTTCTTTTTTGGCCGAGAATTCTCAGGATCATCCTTTTTGACCTTCTTTGATGTAAAGTCATTGGTGATAAGTGGTTCCCATGTTGTGATTTGAGCAGTCCACTCCACGCATTGTTCCAGCCTCTATTTTGAGGGTATGGCTTGATGCCCTGGATAGCTTCTTTAAAGTTTGATCTAAAGCCCAAAATAGATTACCTGTTTACACTATTAGTTGCCCTGCTTAAAGGTACAGGAATGCCACAAAATATAGTAAGGGGCACATATATACTTTCTTGGTAAAATTTTTTTAATAAGGTTCTAAATACTTTTTTAAAAAAGCAATGGTTTAATGATAAACCATTTACAGCAATAAAGTAGAGTCTCACTTATCCAACATAAACGGGCCGGCAGAACGTTGGATAAGCGAATATCTTGGATAATAAGGAGAGATTAAGAAAAAGCCTATTAAACATCAAAATAGGTTATGATTTTACCAATTAAGCACCAAAACATTATGTTATACAACAAATTTGACAGAAAAAGTAGTTCAATGTGCAGTAATGTTATGTTGTAATTACTGTATTTACGAATTTAGCACCAAAATATCATGATATATGGAAAACATTGACTACAAAAATGCATTGGATAATCCAGAACATTGGATAAGTGAATGTTGGATAAGTGAGACTCTACTGTATATGAAGTTAAGGAGCTTCATGTTTACTGACTTGTAATATAGCTTCCTTATGAATAATATCTTTCTCAATTACGAGTCGCTTTTATGTAATCATATACCAGTTCGATATGTTTCTCTGCTACCGTCCTCAAAAACACACACACACACACATACACTTTCCCATCTTACCAGGCCTGCAGAAGCCCATGCATAATTGCTGAGGGATTTAGATCTCTCCAGGCTCTAACAATAGCATGCTTCCTAGCCAGAACCTTCTTAGTTAGGACTCTGGTTTGTTTCCTGTTAGTGCTGTTTCCTTAGCAGGCTCATTAGATCTTGCTTACTTAATGAAGTCAGGCATTTCACAGAAAAGGGAGCTTCAAGCCTACTCAAAACTGGCTTCTGGTTTGTTGTATGAGTATGCTAAAGTTCTGAGATAAATTAAAATTAGACAGATCAAGTGGATTTTTTAAAAAAATTCACAGATCTGTGTAAGGGTGGAGTCATACCTGGGAAAGGTGTTTCCCCTGCTGCTCTCACACTAGAACAATTTCATCCGAGATTTCAGCTAGAAAATGTATAGTCAAGAACATAAGAGTGTGGTCAAGATGGCAAAAGTGATGAATAAGGAAAGATAGGTAAGATAGGCGATGTTGCAGCAGGGAAGGGCATAATTCCCCCCCTCCCCCCACTTACTATTGCATGCTGAATCGGTTTGCAAAGTCTGAAATAAGCTTATGACAAAGGAAGTGGGAAGGGGACAGCGAAACTGAGAAATGTTAAAAGTAGCTAAATAAGTGGGATGACATAGGATGAACTGGGTTTACCCCTGCCAAATCAGGATAGCTAAGAGTGTATTACGGATTGATGATGATAAATGAAAGCTCTTACATGTGCCCACGATCCAGAGTCAGAACAATAACATGCCACTCAGGTTTGCAGAACAAAAAATACAGGAACTTTACTAATTCCAAGAGATCAAAAAACAGTAGTATTTACAATGGTCTCTCTGATCACTTACAGACGTCTACAGTCATAAACAGTCCTTTCTCAGTCCACAAATTTGCTTCAGAGAAGAATACAGTTTCTGGTTCTTCACCCTCTTTTCTCAGCGGCAAGCAGGCCTCAAAATAGCAAGACCTCTCTGTGTACACTGCTCTTTTATCAGCAGTACTCAGTCAGCACTGAAAACTAGTCCAAACAGGTTCTGCAGCAGCAGAACAGAAACAGTATCAAATCAATCCCCAGGTATTTGCAGGCTCAGATGTTCGACAATTCCTACTGTTTTCAGCCGCCATGATTGCAGGTGATATGGTCGACAATGATAGTAGCCGTAATATATCACATCTTAGGGGTGCAAGGTTATAGCTTATCATTTTGGACAAGAACCAGAATCCTCCCAGACACCTTTTTTGTTTGGAGCTGTAGTCCAAAAAAATAATGTTCCAAATATCTAGGCATATCTACTACATCAAGTGATGGTAGGGGAGCCGGAAGCAAGAACGTAACTCTAGATTTGATTGGATGCGAGAGTGTCAGAGGGCAAGTTGATTGGATAAAATCTTGTGATCTCTTTCAGATTTTGGTTTCCCATCACCATTTTGCAGGCCATGTACTCTTTACAACATGGGAGAGACATGCCATAATCTGAAAAACAACATGATGATGATTCCTGAAATGAGTAACCCATCTCCAGTTGCAGCTGGAGGCTGTTCTATCAGTAGGACAGTGAATCAGCTCTTGCTTTTACTCTCGTCCCGAAAGAGCTAAAGTTCTGAACTGTAGCCTCCAAAAAAGGTCTGGGCACCTTAGATACCTTCTTTAACGTTTGAGCTAAAAAAAAAAACTAGTCCTGGAATATGAAGCAGGCAATTAGTTTGCCTGCAAAATCCATTTATTTGGAAGGTTTCTGCAGAAGCTTCCCAGGACTGCCTACTCCCTGCTCCCTTCCTGGAGCGTGCAAACATTATTGCTATTGGGGGGTCTCTTTCCACAACCAAAAAACTCCAGACTGCTATACTAACACCTTTTCATCTGCCAGTTCAAGTAGTGCTGTGCTGGGAAAGGGGAGTGGAGAGGAACGTGGAATCAACAAACAGGGAGTTTGGCCTGGATCCCAGAGCTCACTCTGTTAATTCAGAGTGGGAATTAATGTTGGCTGGCTGTTCTGTGCAGCATTTTACTTCGCAGGGTTTCCAGAACCTACTGAGGAGTGTGTCTGGGGGGGGGGGGGGGGGGACAAACGCTGGCAAAGTGGGAGGGAAAGGGGTGTTTCAATGTAGTTGAAAAGGAGAACTGCTTTCATTACCCAGGTTGAGGTGACCTTGCCTGACGTTCCCAAAACAGTGGGCCAGTTGGCTCACAGCCCAGCAGTGCTTATGCGAGGAGGAGCCATTTGTAAGAATCAGGTATAGCATGATAAAAATTGACTTCAGTAGATGTGATTCAAGGAATAATGGCCTTATCCACACTGACCACTTAATGTTTGTCTGCTTCAAACTGCAGCAGACAAACAACAAAAGAGTGTAAAAGAAAAGCTCCTTATGTGCATCAGTGCTCTGTGATTTCTGTCATCACCATCTGGGCTACTCAGTGAAATCTCTTTCTTCAATATTAGTTTGACTTAAATGGTCAGTGTAGCCGTACCCGATGGGAACTGGAAATACATAAGGTGATATTAAACAATCAAACAAAAAAACCCGAAGTTGTTCATGTGTGCAGAAGATTTGTGGCAATTTATAGTAACCCCATCGTGGGCTTTTCTTGGCAAAAGGAGGTCTCCCCTTGTTTTCCTGTGATGCATAGACACGACAACTTGTCCAACATCACCCATAATTGAACAGGGATTTGAACTTTGGTATCCCAGAGTGACATATGTTCTAAAATTTCATAAAATTTCATCAAAACCATTTCCCCTCCTCTAATTAATAGCAAGTAACAATTGCGCTCAATGCAGTCATGCCACATGACCTTGGAGGTGTCTACGGACAACACTGGTTCTTTGGCTTAGAAATGGACATGAGCACCAACCCCCAGAGTCGGTCACGACTGGACTTATCGTCAGGGGAAAACCTTTACCTTTACCTTAACAATGTTTTTAGTTATTTCATCATTTCCCAAGAGGTACTTTTGTTATGTTGTGTTTGCTCTTAAGAGTAAGGTATTACAGGTAATTTGTAACAAATTAATTCGAATCTCTACCAGGCAGAGGAATAAGGAATCGACTCACTCCAGCGGCACCAGAGATTTCTGGGCAGCCTTGTCTATAAAACACAAAAGCACTCCACAAATTCAGGGAGTTTAAGAAATCAAACTCATCTCAATTTCCCTTTCCACAGTGAGTTTTTGTTCAGTGTTGAGAACTGCATTGCAAAAATGCTAATGTTATTTCCTAAGCTATGAATATCTTAAATGAATTTTTAAATTCACACTTCCATAGACTTGTCTCACAGCCAGATTCATGTTTATGCAGATGGCAGTTCTACTGGCTATTTAACTGAAACAAAGAGAATGTGTTCCCCATTTATTTTGTTTTTAGCAAAATGTTACTTGGCAGCAAAATGTTTGGCAGGTATTGCTTCACTAAAATGTCATTTTCTCTTATTCTAAAGTGAAGCCTCTCTGTGATTTTGAATGAAGTGATTTCTGTTACGGTTGTCTTTGAGGCTTGGTAATCTTCCAATAATAATTTATGTCAGTAATTAAAATGCCTGTGTAGGATTAGGCTGAAATTGATGGATGGTCTATACAGTCTACAATGAGAGTTGTGTGTCTTCTCAGCCTGTTTGTCTAATGAGTTTGTAGAGGGCTGGCATGTCCCAGAGCCTGTTTTTAGAACAGTTGTTATCTTTCCAGTTTTATTTTGGCCATCATTTTTCCTTACAGCCTCTGTCTGAATGGTACAATAGGTTAAGGTATGGCACCTTCAAGACTATTCAATTTATAGCGTCATAAAGATTTTGTGAACTACAGACCATTTCATGAGATTTTATAAAACAGGTGAAATATTACAAAAATGTAAAAAACTGTTTGCACAGTGCCGCAAAAAAGGCAAATAAAAGTGTCGTGTTAACATAGAGCATAGATAAATTCAAGTAATCTTGATGAAGGAGCCCCCGGTGGCACAGTGGATTGAACTGCTGAGCTGCTGAACTTGATGACCAAAAGGTTGGCGGTTCGAATCTGGAAGTTGGGTGAGCTCCTGCTGTTAGCCCCAGCTTCTGCCAACCTAGCAGTTTGAAAACATGCAAATGTGAGTAGATCAACAGGTACTGCTTTGGTGGGAAGGCAATGGCGCTCCATGTAGTCATGCCGGCCACATGACCTTGGAAGTGTTTACGGACAACACTGGTTCTTTGGCTTAGAAATGGACATGAGCACCAACCCCCAGGGTTGGACACAACTAGACTTAATGTCAGGGGAAACCTTTTTTACTTCTTCATTCACGCAGTCATTTCCAACTCTTTGTGACCTCATGGACCAGTCAACGCCAGACCTTCCTGTCGGCCGTTGCCGCCCCCAGTTCCTTCAAGGACATGCCAGTCACTTCATGGATCCCATCCATCCATCCATTCCATTTTCCCCAGCATCGTGATCTTTTCCAAGCTTTCCTGTCTTCTCATGATGTGGCCAAAATACTTCAGCTTTGCCTCAAATATCCCTCCCTCCAGTGAGCAACCGGGTATTATTTCCTGGAGGATGGACTGGTTGGATCTTCTTGCGGTCCAAGGCACTCTCAGGATTTTCCTCCAGTTCAAAAGCATCTATCTTCCTTCGCTCAACCTTCCTTATGGTCCATCTCTCGCATCCATAGGTTACTATGGGGAATACCATTGCTTTGACTATGCGGACCTTTGTTGCCAGTGTGATGTCTCTGCTTTCCACTATTTTATCAAGGTTGGCCATTGTTCTCCTCCCAAGAAGTAAATGTCTTCTGATTTCCTGGCCTGTATATTTCTTTGTGCCTAGAAATATAAAGTCTGTCACTACCTCCATGTTTTCTCCCTCTATTTGCCAGTTATAAATAGGTCTGGTTTCCATAATCTTGGTTTTCTTGATGTTTAACTGCAATCCAGCTTTTGCACTTTCTCATTTCACCTTGGTGATAAGGCTCCTCAGCTCCTCCTCACTTTCGGCCATCAGAGTGGTATCATCTGCATACCTAAGGTTGTTAATGTTTCTTTCAGCAATTTTAACTCCGGCCTTGGATTCCTCAAGCCCCGCACGTCGCATGATGTGTTCTGCGAACAAGTTGAACCGCTAGGGTGAAAGTATACAGCCCTGCCGCACTCCTTTCCCAATCTTGAACCAGTCTGTTGTTCTATGGTTTGTTCTTACTGTTGCTACTTGGTCGTTATACAGATTTCTCAGAAGACAGACAAGGTGACTTGGTATCCCCATACCATTAAGAACTTGCCACAATTTATTATGATCCACACAGTCAACGGTTTTAGAATAGTCAATAAAACAGAAATAGATGTTTTTCTGAAACTCACTAGCTTCCTCCATTATCCAGTGGATATTGGCAATTTGGTCTCTCGTTCCTCTGCCTTTTCTGAACCCAGCTTGGACATCTGGCAACTCTCGCTCCATGTATTTCTGGAGTCTGCCTTGCAGGATCTTGAGCATTACCTTACTGGCATGGGAAATAAGTGCCACTGTACAGGGAAACCTTTACCATTACAAAATGTCTTCCTCCAGCAAGAGGAGCAAAACCTCTTTTGCTAAACCCCTTTTTAAAAAACTGAGCTCCAGAAGAAATTGCAATTGTATCCAAAACTCCCAGGCTCAGTTGCCTCCCTGGGCGTGGCCCAGCTAGTTGACTTGGTGCTTTGCATTTTTCCTGTCCACACACACACCAACTGATTTTTACATGCGGTAATAATATCCATGAGTATGTTCCAAGACCCCCTCTGGATACGTGAAAATTATATGAAACGTTCTACTGGACCAGACCTAAGGCTGATCTATTCCAGCACATTGGTACATTGTACATTGGTCAGCCAAATATCTCTGTGACATTTATACCCTGGACAGGAGATCAACATCCACTAATACTGTCTCTGGTAGGAGCTAATAGGCCTTCTGAGTTAATATCTAAGATTAATCTGTATGCATAGCAGGGCCGCTTTGTCTTGGATTATGGAGCAACCTGCCGGAAAAGCCCCGACAGCTAGATTAGCTGTTGCAGTTTCAGACACAAGTTAAGACCTATCTCTTCTAGCAGGCCTACCCAGATAGTTTTAATGATTAATTTTATACTTCCACTCAATGTCTAACTTTTGTTTTGTGAATTTTAATATGTATTTTATGAAAAAACGTTTAAATATGTGTACTCTACAGAGTGTTTAGAAATGATTATGTGTTTTGGTTATGTGTTTTAGCAGTGTTGAAATCCGCCTCAAGCTGTGAGAAGAGGTGGGTAAGAAATAATAATAATAATAATAATAATAATAATAATAATAATAATAATGCAAAATGCATTAAACCGATGAAACCATTGATCATATCCTCAGCTGCTGTAAGAAAATCGCACAGACAGATTACAAACAGAGGCACAACTATGTGGCCCAAATGATTCATTGGAACTTGTGCCTCAGGTACCACCTCCCAGCAGCAAAGAACTGGTGGGATCACAAACCTGCAAAAGTATTGGAAAATGAGCATGCAAAGGTACTGTGGGACTTCCGAATCTAGACTGACAAAGTTCTGGAACACAACACACCAGACATCACAGTTGTGGAAAAGAAAAAGGTTTGGATCATTGATGTTGCCATCCCAGGTGACAGTTGCATTGATGAAAAACAACAGGAAAAACTCAGCCGCTATCAGGACCTCAAGATTGAACTTCAGAGACTCTGGCAGAAACCAGTGCAGGTGGTCCCGGTGGTGATTGGCACACTGGGTGCTGTGCCAAAAGATCTCAGCCGGCATTTGGAAACAATAGACATTGACAAAATTACAATCTGCCAACTGCAAAAGGCCACCCTGCTGGGATCTGTGCGCATTATCTGAAAATACATCACACATTCCTAGACACTTGGGAAGTGTTCGACTTGTGATTTTGTGAAATGAAATCCAGCATATCTATCTTGTTTGCTGTGTCATAATAAAATAATAATAATAATAATAATAATAATAATAATAATAATAATAATAATAATAATACACTTTAGTGCTCTATCTATCTATCTATCTATCTATCTATCTATCTATCTATCTATCTATCTATCCAGTTTGGGTGTCTCTAGGACAGTGGATAAAAAACTCATATCTTTCTATTTCTTCTTGCAACCTATATATTCATGGGTTTGCATCCACACTCTTTCTAGAAATATTTTAGGCTTCCTTTTCTCTCTCCCATTCTCCCTCTCATGGTTCATGTGTCACATCCAATCTCATACAACATCTCGGAAATTGATTTTCACTCATTTCCACGGAGACTTTTTAATTACTACTTAGGCAAAGGGCTAAAGCACTTTAGCAATATTGCATTACATTACAATTACTTTGTTTCATTGCTAACATTCCTCTTCTCCTCACGTCTTCACTACGGAATCTGTGGCCCCATCTACACTGACCATTTAATGCAGTTTCAAACTGATATTGAAGAAAGTGGCAAACGATTACATAGAAAATCCTAGAACCAGTCTAAGGACGAGATGGTGATTTCGCAAACCACAGAGCACTGATGTGCATTAAGGGATTTCTTTTGCACGCTTTTGTGGCACATCGTTGTCTGGCTGTCACAATTTGGAGCTAGCTTTGAACTAAATGTCCAGTGTAGATGGGGCACGTGTCCTGGAAACAACATCTGTGTTTACTTGGCAGTGGTCCTCTTTTCCATTTCCAAGACAGTAGAAATAGATAAGCAGGAACACATACATTTAATTTTGTAAAGTTCTGGGTTAATTTAAGATAATCTGGAAGGTTAACCTAGAAGGAACTGGGGGCAGCCATGGCCGACAGGGAGCTCTGGCGTGGACTGGTCCATGAAGTCACAAAGAGTCGAAACAACTGCGTGAATGAAGAAGAGGAATCTGGAAGGTAGGAATGAACAGCCCTTGATAGTGCTGGGACCTGCCAGGAATGAGAAAAAAGTAACATGGATCTCTGAAATAAAACTAGCTTGTAATGGAACGAACTCTGAGCTTTCCAGAGATTTTTCTCCCATAAGACTTTTCTTTATTAACTTTGTATTAACCCTAACCTTTTCCCCAAAGTGAGACTTACAATACAATTTAAAACATACTTTTTGTTTTAACTGCTCTCAAGCTGACTTTAAATTATGGTGACTGCATGACATATTAAAACATATTAAAGATCAATATTTAAATGGAATTAAACAACCAGTCTATCTTTCTATCTATATTATATATTATTTATATGTTTTATTTTTATTTTATATACATAGTAGAGTCTCACTTATCCAAGCTAAACGGGCCGGCAGAAGCTTGGATAAGCAAATATCTTGGATAATAAGGAGGGATTAAGGAAAAGCCTATTCAACATCAAATTAGGTTATGATTTTACAAATTAAGCACCAAAACATCATGTTATACAACAAATTTGACAGAAAAAGTAGTTCAATACGCAGGAATGTTATGTTGTAATTACTGTATTTACGAATTTAGCACCAAAATATCACGATATATTGGAAACATTGACTACAAAAATGGCTTGGATAATCCAGAAGCTTGGATAAGCTTTGATGTTTTGGTGCTTAATTTGTAAAATCATAACCTAATTTGATGTTTAATAGGCTTTTCCTTAATCCCTCCTTGTTATCCAAGATATTCGCTTATCCAAGCTTCTGCTGGCCCCTTTTAGCTTGGATAAGTGAGACTCTACTGTATTTAAATAATGTAAAACATACGGTTCAAATGCTAAAAAGCAGTCTTTAAAAGTACAGTTTTCACTGTTTCCCTGAAATCTTTCCCTTTAAAATCTTTCATTTCTTACAAGCCTGTCAGAATAAAAAAGGATCTTTGTCTTCCAAAGCAAAGAATGGGCCATTCTCGCTTCCCTAAGAAAGGAGTTGGTGCCTAAGGGCAGCAACTGAGAAGGCCTCCTTTCACATCCTACCAGTTGCATTTGTATTCCTACATGCTTCTTTTTTGAAACGTGTAGGCAACTTTCTCAAGCTCTGCTTCTCCAATAAGTTTAGAAGCAGCATTTGAAAATAAGTCTTGGCAACACTGATAGATTTCTCCTCAAATGTGGGAGGTTGGCAAGGGAGCTTTAAAAATACTATTAATGTTGTTGTCATTAAAGATGAAAGCTGAAGGGTTTCGGGTGGTTGTGATTTCTGCAGATGACTTCTTCTTTGCAAACTGATGTAATCTATCTTCCATCAGAGAGAAGGCATTTTTTTGTAGCTGCTCCCATTACAAACTAGAGAGACCAGGGTGTTTCTGTCCTTGCTTGCCTTTTGTAAGCCGGGTATAAATATTCCCCCGCTATGGGTATTTATGGACTGTTGAGATGTGGGCTTTTGGATATGTTGTGATTTGGATTTTGGGGTGGATGTGGAGTCTTCTGGAGTATTACTGCTGGTTTTATTTTGTACTGCACTGTGTATTTATTTTATGCATTGTTTTAGGCACTTTGTGCTATATATAAGCCACCCCAAGTACCTTAGGGGAGATGGAGGTGGGGTACAAAAATATTATTATTATTATTATTATTATTATTATTATTATTATTATTATTAGTTATCACTCCCAATTTGGTGTCATCTGCAAACTTGATAAGCATGCCCTCTAAACCTTCACCCAAGTCATTAATAAAGATGTTGAACAGCACTGGGCCTAGGATCAAATCCTGCAGCATTCCATTAGTCACTTCTTTCTAGGATAAAGATGAATAATTGGTGAGCACCCTTTGTGTTTGGTCACTTAACCACAAATCCACCTAACAGTAGTATTAACTAGCCCACATTTTACTTGTTTGTTTGCAAGAAAGTCATGGGGGACTTTGTGAAAGGCCTTACTGAAATAAAGATATGCTACATCCACAGCATTCCCTGTATCTACCAAACTTGTAACTCTATCAAAAAAGAGATAAGATTAGTCTGTCATGACTTGTTTTTGAGCAATCCATGTTGACTTTTAGTGATCATAGCATTTTTTCTAAGTAATTTATGTTGTTTTAATTTGTCTTGGCTTATACTTCTAAAACAAGTAAATACATTCCAGTGGGCACATATTATACAAGTAGTCCATGAATTACAAACATCTGATTTACAAATGACTAGTAGATAAGAACGGGGTGAGGTAACAGGAAGTGAGAGAAATCTACCCCTTGGAAGGGAAATGAAGAGTTATGAGGGGAGGGGAGGTGTCTCTGCTGAAGCTTTATCACCAATTCTTGTTTTCAATTTTTTTTAAACTATTGTCACAGGGACGGAAAGTGAGGTGGAGTCTTCTGCACAGGGGTACAGACAGGAAAACAAACACCACAGGGTTGCTAATCCTTCCTTATGCTACCCAAAGCATGGATGCTGGAGTTACACTTTAAAATGTACCTGTTTTGACACAACCCCCCCT
Organism: Anolis carolinensis; assembly: GCF_035594765.1. NCBI lineage: Eukaryota > Metazoa > Chordata > Lepidosauria > Squamata > Anolidae > Anolis > Anolis carolinensis. Next base: position 210,293,441 of record NC_085841.1, on the reverse strand, counting down.
CCCCGTGTATATTTTACAAATTAAGCACCAAAACATCATGTTATACAACAAATTTGACAGAAAAAGTAGTTCAATACGCAGTAATGTTATGTAGTAATTACTGTATTTGTGAATTTAGCACCAAAATATCACAATGCATTGAAAACATTGACTACAGAAATGCATTGGATAATCCAGAACTTGGGATAAGTGAGTGTTGGATAAGAGAGACTCTACTGTATATTTATTGTATCTTGAACGATGACTTGTTTTATTGTTGATTGATTGGTTTGTTGTTATATTTTTATATTGTTTGTGACCTGGGCTTGGCCCCATGTAAGCTGCCCCGAGTCCCTTCAGGGAGATGGGGCGGGGTATAAAAATAAAATTATTATTATTATTATTATTATATTATTATTATATTCAAGCAATTCAGTTGATGCTGCAATCCTCTAATAGAGCTTTCCAAACATGCTGGTAACATACTTTTTAGACATGCATCAGTTTGCAACACAGAAATTCAGTTTTACTAGTAAACTGGGGGTTTAACTATCCCCTTATAAGAGATACTAACACCTACATGAATTGTAGTTACGATTTATCCATATGCTAATGCAAATGTCATTAAGCAAAAAACAACACTAGCAGCTTCAGAATGTGATTTCCCAACGCTATAACGTGGACAAAAGAAAACAAGATGGTTTTATTCTTTTATAAAGTTGCCTTTGCTGAAAATGACTCACTTATGTAGGTCAAATGTGTGTTGTACAATCTAGAGGGGATATTTGTGGCTGAGCTGAAAATAAGGGAGGAAATGGAGCATTTGGAACAACAAGCTCTTTTATACATCACAGAATCCCCTAGGAGCTGAAAAAAGAAAGAAAAGAGCTTGGCATAGTTTTGTTCAGCAAAAGAGCTTTCTAAGGAGGAGCTGCTGGGTAAAATGATTGTGCTTGGCTCCATCAGCACCACGAGTTGGAAAGCAAACCCCTGCTTGCACTGGTCCATCATCAGAGCATTTTGCAGCCATCTAACCATGTCCCCCTGTTTGCCTTGCTCTTCTAAAGAGCACCCCCTGCAAGATTCACATCATTGTTACCGCAAAGCCCAATTTCCCCTCTCCCAACTTCCACAATAATAATCGATACATCTTAATTTATTTGGGGAAACAGTTGGACTGGAATACAAACTCCTGTCTGTTCTGCATCAGCTCAAATTACTTATTCATTCAAATTCTTACTTGCTCTAGGTTTTCACTAAATATAGTTGCAAACTCCAGTGAGACAGATCAGCTTACATTTGGAAAGCAATTAATTTTCAACTTATCTAGTATTTGATATTTATGATGAGGCAGTAGATGACAGTGATGAATGGATATTAAATCATCATGTAAAAAGGTAAAGGTAAAGGTTTCCCCTGATGTTAAGTCCAGTCGTGCCCGACTCTGGGGGTTGGTGCTCATCTCTATTTCTAAGCCGAAGAGCCGGTGTTGTCGGTAGACACCCCCAAGGTCATGTGGCCAGCATGACTGCATGGAACGCCGTTACCTTCCTGCCGGAGCGGTACTATTGATCTACTCACATTTGCATGTTTTCGAACTGCTAGGTTGGCAGAAGCTGGGGCTAACAGAGGGCGCTCACTCCGCTCCCCGGGTTTGAACCTGGGTCCTTTCGGTCTGCAAGTTCAGCAGCTCAGCACTTTAACACTGAGCCCCCGGAGGCTCCTAGATCATCATGAGAATAGATGAATTTTGCATGTCTGTTTGTCTGTGTCTGACTCTGTATTTAAACCTAACTATGTCTAACTTGTTCAACTATGAAATCTTTTTTTTCCTTGTGTATTTGACCAGAAAGAATTTGTTCTTTTTATGGATTATTTATCATCATTATAGTGATTGTAGAATATGATCCCCATATCCATGGGGCTATATTCCTGAATGTACTACTATTACTACCACCACCACCACCACCACCACCACCACCACTACTACTACTACTACTACTACTATGGAAACAGGAAACCAAGGACATTAGTAACCCCATTTAAATAAGTGACTTCTGCTGGAAATTATCATAGAGTCACTCTGGAATATCTAGGAAATTCCTAGAATGGTTTCTTCTCTGGACATTTCCTAAGTCCTCTAGTGTGACTTTATGATAATTTCCAAGAAAACTGTTCCATAAGATCACCTGGAAGACTCAAATAATTCCTAGGGAGGACATATTTTTTCAGACATGGGCAAGTGATTAAAATATTTGTGAAAACACATTAAAATATTATTTACAATCATCTAAATGTAATCTAAAACAACCCAATGGGTGGTTTACCCCCAAAATAAAACTTAAAAATAAATCTGTATCTACCTTTATTTTGGTGATCCATGACTTCATATATATGACTTCACTGATTGAACAAAGCAGCAATCAGGGGTCCAGTCAAATGACAGTACATTTGTGCTATATTTGACCAAATCCCTGCATCTACAGTATCTTGCCTCTTTGAAGAGTGGCTGCTGTTTTGCTAGTTGCTCTCGTTTGCCTTTTCTCTTTGGCCCCTTCTACACTGCCATATAATCCAGATTATCAAAGCAGATAATCCCCATTATCTGCTTTGAACTGGATTATATGAGTCTACACTGACATACAAACCAGTTCAAAGCAGATAACCTGGATTTTATATGGCAGTGTAGAAGTACTCTGAACCCAGCCTTCTTCTATTTCTTGTTCTGCACTTATTGTTTTATTATCCTTTTATTACTCTCTTATCAAGCTTTATCTCGTTTTGTCTTTAGTAGCCTACTATTTCCTTTTCCTCTATTAGAGAGGCCAGATTGTGGAAGAGGACAAGCAATTGATGATGCTCATGTTGTTAGCTGTGTGTTTGGAAGGAATTCATTACAAATGATGAGCTACTTGCAATTCTTTTTTCGGTAAAATAAGATATAACAAAGACAACCTGTCTCTGCTTTTTGCTAACAGATACCTTCCCTTTTCTTATAGCCTAAGTGTAATGTTCAAATTATCCTTATAGCTGTTGGGTGCAGGATGTAGTCTTGTGCTGTGCGTCGTATTGTTGCAACTTCATATTCTGTTTTTGGGTGTTGAGGTAGCCAAAAGATGAGTCACCACTACCAACATGAGCAATAACAACTTGTTTCCCACCTTTCCTCATGTCTTGAGGTGGGGTACAACATGGTTAAAACGGACAGATAAAATATAGTACTGTAAAAATGCATATATCAAAATGCACTGGACAAAGATTGATACCAATAGTAATATTCCAAATTTTAACTAGGTTGATGGTCTGGAGGTTCCTCAACAATGTGTGACTGAAATCAGTATACCGTATATACTCGAGTATAAGCCGACCCGAATATAAGCCAAGGCACCTAATTTTACCACAAAAAACTGGGAAAACATTGACTCCAGTATAAGCCGAGATACCAATAAAATTACATTAATTGAGGCATCAGTAGGTTCAATGTTTTTGAATATTTACATAAATCTCAAATTTAAGATAAGACTGTCCAACTCTGATCAAATCATTATTCTCATCTTCTTCAATGTAAATGTGCTTACCCTGTTTCCCCAAAAATAAGACATTCCCGAAAAATAAGACCTAGTAGAAGTTTTGCTGAATTGCTAAATATAAGGCCTCCCCCAAAAGTAAGGCCTAGCAAAGTTTTTGTTTGGAAGCAAGCCCAGCGCCTGCCAAACAGAACACCAGAGCATGCAGGATTGGTAAATGTACATACCAGTTGTACATGGAAATAATGGTAGTAACAAGAAATTCTTGATAAGATTCACAGTTTGTCTGGTTATGCTGGTTTGTGATGACAACTACTGTACAATATATAATAAATGTTCATTTTTTTGTTCAACAATAAATGTGAATTCTTCTTCATGGAAAAATAAGACATCCCCTGAAAATAAGACCTAGCACATCTTTGGGAGCAAAAATTAATATAAGACACTGTCTTATTTTCGGGGAAACACGGTATGTATCCTTTTAATAATAATAGAGTAAAATAATACATGTAATAATAATAATAATAATAATAATAATAATAATAATTACAGGAAAATAATACCTGTAATAATAAATAGAGTAAAACAATAAATGCAATAATAATAATATCAGTGTGAAATAATAAATCTATTATTAATAATAATAAAAATAGAGTAAAATAAATGCAATAATACCAATAATAATAGAGAAAAATAATAAATGTACCATATATTCTCGAGTATAAGCTGACCCAAATATAAGCCAACCAGGACCCTCACCCGAGTATAAGCCGAGGGGGGGCTTTTTCAGTCTTAAAAAGAGGGCTAAAAAACTAGGCTTATACTCGAGTATATACAGTATTTCCCTTCTTATTTAGCTAAAAACATACACCATATTCTTGCTGTTAAATCTAGGTCTTGGGACTGAGGTAGATAGAACTATTTATCTTTTTAAGTCAAATATCTGTCAGGATCTTTATAAGCTGCCTAGTTCTATAAATGCTCCATAACAGTGGTAACGGGCATGCCACATATGTAGTAGTCACCCTCTGAGTTCCAACTACCCTTTTTGTGATTAGCATACAGATTCTGTGAAGTGGTTCCATGGTGCTGTGCTACATATGTGAAATGGTCCATCAACCTCTTACATTTAGTCGCCTGCCCTGCTTCTTCCTAGACAGATTCATACAATCATGTTTTCCAATCTGATTTTGGAAGAGGTTCCAATGTTCTTGTGGGTAAACTGTGTGTGCAAACACCTGAATCTCACTAATGGAACTTGAAGGATGTTTGGATGATAGTTTTTCAGCATCTCCCAGCCAGCATGAGAAATTCTGGGAGCGATAGCCAAAAGGAACTTTTCTCAAGCCCTTAGTAAAGCCACTTGCATTGGGTTTTTGTATCCAACTGTCATGGTCCTTTCTTTACAAGACCAACATTGGTCCCAGCTACATAATTTAATGCAGTTCGAAGCTAGATTCAAACTGCAGTGGCCAAAAAAAACAAATTCCATGAAAGCACATGAAAAAATGCCCTTACTGCACATCAGTGCTCGGTGGTTTGTGTAATCACCATCTGGGCTTCAAACTAGTTCTAGGATTTCTTATGGAAACATCTGTACAGTGAAACCACTTTTTTCAAATACAAGCTTGAAACAGCATTAAATGGTCAGTATAGATGGGGCCATTGTTGAGTCAAGAGGTATACAGTAATTCCATTCTCTAGCAACTAGGGACCACATAATAGAAAATGTCTCGTTTTGATGTGGCTAGGCATGAAAGGGACTTCCGACAGATTGCTCTAACTAAAATGAATTATCTGTGTACCTGTTACAAAGAGTCCTACAGCTGTCTTACCACCTCATCATTGTTTTTCTCTTCTTCTCGGCGCTGCTGACACGCTTCTGCCGAAGTCCATCAAATGATGTAGGCCTACTTTTGGCGGGGCTCTGTTAGGCTCCATGCCGGCAGCATTCAGAAGCGGAGCCCAGAGGAATCAGGTGTACACCCGATTATTCATAGAATAATAAATATAAATAAATAATAAATAAATCTTTCTTTATATCCTGCCACCATCTTCCCAAAAGGACTAGAAGAGTAGTGCTCAACTTGTTGTCTCCAGATGTTTTTGGCTTTCAACTTCCAAAGATCCTAACAGCTTGTAAACTGTCTGGGATTTCTAGAAGTCGTAGGCCAAAAACATCTGGGGACCCCTGGACTAGAAGAAGCTGAGACTAGAAGGGACTAGAAGAAACCGGGGAGGAAGTGGGAAGAAGCCGAGGACAGCACAAAAATGTTGTGGGATGCAATCCCACCACCAGTGTTAAGGGGACGAAGCCTTACTCTAACCCATGGTTTCCCCACTGTCCCCCAGTTTCTTAATCTCCATTTGATGAAGTCCTCGGAACATATTGTCGGCACCTGGAAGTGAACACAAATTGTCTTTGGAGCGGCTGCGGTTTATGAATAGTGTTGAGAGACGCATGGAGAACTGTGAGAAAAGGCCGTGAGAAAATACAACCAAGGAAAACCTTTGCAGAATATCTGGCCATATAAACACCCTACTGTACTGCAAATCAATTCTCTGCTCCTGCTGCTGGTTTAGACTATTTTTCATTCCGTCAGACAATAGTGTTTTCTTCACAAGGAGTACAAAGGTTTTGTCTATTGCTTCATCATTTCCTAGGCATGAGGGCAAATAAGGTTTTTCTTATCTCAAAAGTGTCAAACGTTAGCAGCCTGGCTTATTTTGGAAGGCTGTCTGTCTGTGTGGGAAGACTGTCTGGGTTAACAGAAGTTGCAAATGTTGTATTTTTCATCAAATTTCTTCCTTTTCCCTTGTTTCGGGAGCTCTTTTTCCTGTTTCCAATATACTTTTATTGTTCCTGAACACACAGCTGTTTAAGATGTTGTTAAGTCTGAAGTATGTGAAAGTGAACAATGTAAGGCATATGCCAGGACTTGCCAAACATATTCCTGATGGACTCTTGAATGTGTCCTCCGCACATCTTACTTTCTTTTCACCAGAGAATACGCACAATTCTGGATATGTTATGACTACCCTTGTGCTTATCTCAAATGTATTCTGTGTGTCACCTGGGTGAACATTTGTTTTTCGTGTCTCACAGTAAGGTGTGGTTTATCGACAATTTTGGCCTTCCTGCCTGTTCAAAGGGAGCAGCTAAACAATATTTGGATACTACATTCTCTTAGAATAGTCTTGTTGAAATGCCAGCCAACCGTGTGTTAGGAGATTCCTTGGACAGCCGTTGGTTAGAAGTCTTGTCTATGTATGACATTGTTCTCCTCAACAATAAGTTTGAAGTTCTCCTCAACAATAAGTTTGGAGTTTTTGAAATGGAAAAATGTATCTTCATTGTATTGTGCATAGCTACTTCTCTGCTTTGAATGTTACAAGACCTTAAGGCAGTGGTTCTCAACGTGTTCTCAACCAATTTATCAGCTGTTAAGATTTCTGGTAGTTAAAGGCCAAAACACCCGGAGACCGACAGGTTGAGAACCACTGCCATAAGGAAATGACCTGAGAACCATGATATAGACAGAAATAGATGTGGTTTTGAGGGCTGAAACAAACAATTTATAGCTACAGTAGAGTCTCGTTTATCCAACATAAATGGGCCGGCAGAATGTTGGATAAGTGAAAATGTTGGATAATAAGGAGGGATTAAGGAAAAGCATCAAATTAAATTTTAATATTAAACATCAAATTATGTTATGATTTTACAAATTAAGCACCAAAACATCATGTTTTCAACAAATTGACAGAAAAATTGTTCAATACACGGTAACGTTATGTAGTAATGACTGTATTTATGAATTTAGCACCAAAACATTGCAATGTATTGAAAACATTGATTACTAAAAGGCAGACTGTGTTGGATAATACAGAACGTTGGATAAGCGAAGGTTGGATAAGCGAGACTCTACTGTATTTCTTTATTGCTTTGTCACTTCTTCCAGCCAATGTATTTTAGTGTTTTCTGTGAACAAAATGGTCAGTATGGGGCCAATTATACCACACAATTATGGTGCTATATTCCATTTGAGCTGTCATGGCCGCAAATTATAGAATCCTGGGGTTTAAATAAAATAATAAAAAACTTTATTATTATATCCCGCCCCATCTCCCCAAAGGGACTCGGGGCGGCTCACAACAGGGACAAGCCCGAACAACAACAACATATTTAACATAAACATAAAACATTCCAATAATACACAAAATCAAATAATGGACAAATACATTAAAATCCAAGCAGATAAAATCAGAGTAATTAAAACCAACCCAGTGGGGACAGGTTTCATAAAGTGCTGTTTATTGTTTGGTGACGCACTAGGGCTTTCTGGCAGAGACTTCTAAAGTCCCTCCCTAAAATGCCAATTCCAAAATCCCACAAGGATGTTGCCATGGGAGTTGAAGTTGAAATACAGTGCTGTCATTATGTGATAGATGCAGCACCATCTTTTTTTTTTTACACTGACTGTTGTGACTGCGCCTTTGGGGATTATGGTTGATGGAGATGGGATTCGAAGAGGAAGAAAAAACCCTCGTGATGAGGGTTCACTGGAGGAGTTGCGCAGGAAGCGACTTAGAGAGCTATACGGGGGATCTTCTGAGGAAGATTCAGATGGGGAGTTTGGGGAAATGGATGCTGAGGAACAGGTGGTGGCTGGGGAAGTGGGCACTGAATGGGCACAGCCACCGGAGATGTCTGGGGATTTGGGGCCTATGAATACTACTGAACCTGGGGTTTCTGCAGGAGCTGATCCCACTTGGGATGCTTGGAGAAGGGAGGATGGTTCTTTAAGTGTTCATGGGGCTAAGTGTGGGCAGGATGATTGGGACTCCGACGAATTGCTAGGTACTCCGGATCCACGAGCTCTAGCTGTGTGAAGTTCGGACTCTGAGTAATTTGGGACACCTGGTGTTTGGGTGTGAGTGTTTGGTCATCCAGGAGGAAGGGGAATAAAATGGGAATGTTTGGCCACTGCACTTTGCGTGTGGCAAGGTGTTGCTGAGGCGCCATTGGGATCTCTGTGTTTCCGTGAAGACTGGCCTTGGACTGTGATTCGGATGTAAGTTATCTGGGACTGCTCTGCAGCAGAGGGATGGAACTGTGTGGGTTTCCCTGGACTGAATTCTGATTACTATTTCTAGCTGCTGATACCATCTGGCTTGGCTCTCACTGTGTCTTATCGTGGACCTGGTTTGGATGACTGCACCCTCTTCGGACTTTGGATTGAATTTGACCTGGCTTCTGTCTACGCCCTCTGACTGACGACTACCCCCGGCTTCTGACTACTGGTTTGCCTTTCGGAATTTGCTGCTGCCTCCTGACCTGACCTTGGATTCTCCTGACGACGGCTATTCATCATCCCTTTGAAGCTTTCGGCTTTATCTGCACCGTGGAAGCAGTTTACTGCTCTTCTAGTTTGCTTGTTTTCAAGCCAGTTTGCTGTTTTTCTTTTGGGAATTGTCCCTTTAAATCCGCAGAGCCGGCTGTCTGTTTTCAGAAACGGTTTGAAGCCAAAAGAGGCGTTTGCACTTTCAGTTATACTCTGCAGCTTCTGGAAGGTTTCAAGCCTTCGTTTATTTTGCATATTTTCTTGCAGTCAACTCTATTTGTTCTCCAAAGCTGAATTGAAGCGTCTTTTAGTTTTTATTGAATGCCAGCATGGGAAAACAACGTGGCTTGTTTTTGAGTTATTTTTGTCCAAACTACTCTTGAAACACTGATAAGTGAAGTGTTTCAAGGATACTTTCTGTGTTTATGTTATTTTTGGTTTATCTTCGGAATAAACTCTGTTTTGTTTGTTAACTGGCGTCTGACTCTTGACACTGACCCCATCTACACTGCTATATAATCCAGTTTGAAACTATATTATATGGTCAGGCTGGATCTATACTGCTATATATAATGCAGTTTCAGAATACAATTTAACTGCACTGAATTGGATTATATGAGTCTACACTGCCATATAATCCATTTCATTGTAGTAATTATGTGACAGTGTAGATCCGGCCTCAGTGTAGACCAGTGGTTCTCAACCTTTGGGCCTCCAGGTGTTTTGGACTTCAACTCGCATAAATCCCAGCCATCTTACCAGCTGTTAGGAACTATGGGAGCTGAAGTCCAAAACACCTGGAGGCCCAAAGGTTGGGAGCCACTGGTGTCGATTCATATAATGCAGTTTAACTCCATTATATGGTAGTGTAGAAGGGGTATCAATCTCTGCTCACGTAGTTGAATAACTTGGGAGTCTCTGAATAATTAATGTTGCAGGTTTTTACCGTTTGTTAAATTCATGCCTCAATCTGTAATAAATATCACAGCATCCCCTTTTAATCCAACTACTTGCCATAAAGGAAAAAAATTCTACAACATGATATGTCACTGGCATATCAATGAAGTCCCTCTTTGTACTAGCACATTTTGCTATTTGAATATCCCAATCACTTAATCAGAAATTTCAGTCTTGCGCATCAAAGATAATATTGCACTGCAGTGCAATTAACCCAAAACTAATCTGAAAATAGGTCTAAATCTCAGATAAATCCAGCATTAGGACACAGAGGGGTAATTCTGCTTTTATCAGCACAATAACAAATCTACGAATATTCAAGGTAAACTACGTGATACCCAATACATGGGATTTCTAATCTACTTAGCAGGATCATGTTTATGATTTATGTGGAATTAGGAAGAAATATGGCTAGTGTTATATTCATCTCAATCCATAGGATGCTATTTAAATACCATGGTTGTGATTTTTCATAGTTTATGTCTAGTGAACCAAATGTAATTCAGAAAACTCCCGTCAATCATAGATGGTATTGAGGAGGTATTTAAGCAAAACTATTTTGTCAACTTTTAAAAGAAAATGTGTGTGTACTGGGAGGAGGGAAATGTAATACTATTTACTTTGGTTTATTGAAACAAGCTAAGATTAATAATATAAAGGCGACACATGGATTTTCTTGTCCTTGGTGAGAAAGGATGTTTTGACATTTGGAAAATGGTCAGTTTCTACAAGATTTTTATATCTTTGGACTGCAAAAAATAATTTTGTGAAAAATATTGTACGACACAATGTATTTTACACAAATGTAGTCCGAGATCCTGCATCATCAAACTTAACTGTCATCATTATTTATTTATTTATTTATTTTATTTACAGTATTTATATTCCGCCCTTCTCACCCCGAAGGGGACTCAGGGCGGATCACATTACACATATAAGGCAAACATTCAATGCCTTGACATAGAACAAAGACAAAGACAAACGCAGGCTCCGAGCTGGCCTCGAACTCATGACCTCTTGGTCAGAGTGATTGGTCTCAGCTGGCTGCAGCTGGCTGCTCACCAGCTTGCGCCACAGCCCGGGCCAAACTGTAACAGCCCCTGTATATCTCAATGTGTCCCTTAATAGGGAGAGTACTGCAGATATCATTTCATAATTTACAGAACCCCAGAAAACTTTCCACTGTGGTGCTTCTGAGCTGAAAATGGTTAGATCACAATAAATAAATACAATTCCCCTGCAGACTGTACATCCAATCTACAATCTCCTAACTGCTGAAGAGGTTGCCAGTTGATGTGTATTGGAATCTAAGGCTCTGTACAAAAAAGTTACTTTTGTGTACAAAGCTTTTTGTATAACTGTGTTATGCCTGCTGAGGTCATGGGTGGGAACAAGGAAGAGGGACTTCTTGGTGGCTTACCCTAGATTTTGCAACTCCTTCCCCAGAGAGGCCAGGATGGCACCTCTGCTGCTGGTGGCAGGCCAAATATTTTGAGCTACCAGACCTTTGCATACTGAGCTTTTAATGTTTCGTGGCACTGGTATTACATTTGTATAGAGCTAATTTGAATGCATTTAAATATTTTAATGTTTACTATTTTAACTTATAAATTGTGAATTGTTTTTAAAGATCTTATATTTATAATGTATTGACTTTAACTTATATTGTTTTAATATCCTTCTTAAGTCTTGCTATCAACAGAAAGGTGAAATATAAATTAAAATTTTTGGTGATACTATTTTAGGATTTCCATTTTGGGGAACTAATCTCGTAATCTACGCTTCCCCAACTTGGTGGGGATGGAAGGAAGAACAGGTGAGACAAGCTAATTTACTGTATTACTTCGATTCTAAGAAGCAGAAGATTCCCCCCATAAACATATCTAAAATGGGGTCTGTCTTAGAATTGCTAGTGCTTTTTCTATCTATATATGTAAAAGAGTGATGGAATCAGGGCATCGGACAAAACAACAAAACTACAGGCCCCCCAACCTTGAAATTTGACAACACAACCCACCATCCACGGCTCTAGGTTGATACAACAAAAAGAAAAGAAAAATAAAGTCCTAATTAGAGGGAGAGCAATAATTGTTTTTATCCAATTGCTGCCAGTTAGAGGGCTAAGCTCCGCACATAGACCCCCCTCTATCCTCACCACTTTCACAGTACACAAACAACCAAATGCATGCTAAACATAAAGACAACCATACAACACACATTCAATACCACCACTACCTCAACAATTTCTCACCAACACCACCAGACAACGCCACAGCAACGCGTGGCCAGGCACAGCTAGTATACATATAGAAATAAAACTTTATTTCTGTTGGTGGTACTGAAATTAATACCACTAATTTCAATCAATGCAATCAATAGCTTCTTAGAATTGAAGAAATATGGTACAGTAGAGTCTCACTTATCCAACATTCGTTTATCCAACATTCTGGATTATCCAACGTATTTTTGTAGCCAATGTTTTTAATACATCGTGATATTTTGGTGCTAAATTCGTAAATACAGTAATTACAACATAGCATTAATGTGTAATGAACTACTTTTTCTGTAAAATTTGTTGTATAACATGATGTTTTGGTGCTTAATTTGTAAAATCATAACCTAATTTGATGTTTAATAGGCTTTTCTTTAATCCCTCCTTATTATCCAACATATTTGCTTATCCAACCTTCTACCGGCCCGTTTATGTTGGATAAGTGAGACTCTACTGTACTTTGTTTTGTTTTCCTGACAGCAGCTGTTAATTTGCCTGTTGTAGAGTAGGATAGGGAGAGAAGTATCCTATTATTTCCAAATTCAAGCTTTATTGCATTATTTACTGCAGACATCAACTGAAGAACCGTGTATCTCAAATACTTCACTACCTTTCCAATGCAGGGCTGTACCAGCAAGACAGACAACAACGAGGAATAAAAGACGGGTTGCAGGACTTTGTGAAAAGGAACTTCTTTGTTATTGGAGGTATGCTTGTATTTGCTATCCTTATCCAAGAATAACTAGTGAAGGAACTTAACCTCCAGCTTTGCTGACTATAAGTTAAATATAGACTCAGTGTGATCTGCAATTTATATTTCTATGTACAGCTTCTTCCAGATACTGGGTGTTGACATAGACATTTGTTTTCACTCAAGGATTCCACATTTTTAAGGCATGAACCATGCCCCAAAATTAAATTAATCAAGGCATATTTTGGCAAATATCTGCTCCACCTACTTCTCTGGCAGGGAGAGTTGACTAAAGCTTAGGAAACTGTAAAAGATGGTGATTACAAGTAATTTGCTTAACCTGGAAAAAAACCAAAAAAGGTAATGTAAAACATGCCAAAACACATGGCAATGTAATGGCATTTTGCAAAATGAGCATTGCTACCTGACCAAAACTTGTCTTTGAATAGAACAATACAAAGCAATTGCTTCAAGTAAAAGCTCCCATGGAAATCATGCAATTATTTCTTCCTGACTCCATCTCTGTGTGCATCAGATTTAAATATGAGCTTAAATTTAACCTTAAAAACTGTGGCATAGACGCCTTGGCCCTCAAGCATTCTAACTGGAGGTCAGATGTTACCAATAGTGCCGTGGAATTTGAAGAGGCATGAATGTGAAAGGGAGAAATATTTCAAGAGAAAGGTGTGTCAAGCCAACCCTGACTAGGACCTCCTTCCATCTGGAAACCAATGTCCTCACTGTGGAAGAACATGCGAACGAAGAATAGGCCTCTACAGTCATCTATGGACCAACCACCAAGACCCTACAATTGGAAGGCAATCATACTTGGACACAAGGGATCACTGATGATGTTGACGACGTATCACTGCAACAAAATGAGCAAAGGAAGGGTGACATTTCAACTCTTCAACTCAAGAGACACTTTGGGTTTAGGTTTTGAACTTTCCAGTTTGTTTACAATGCAATGGCTCATCTGAAATTTGTATGAAAGCTCATAACACAAGACAGTTGTGGATTACAGATTCAAGTATCCAGCTGAGCTTATTTTGAAGGTGATAAAGAAATACGGGGAAATGTACATTATAATAAATCCTGTTAGACTGGTTTGCATCTAGAGAAGTAGTCTGTAGTCCATGAGAATTTATGCTGCAATAAATTGGTTAATCCTAAATATGCCAGAATTGAGACCCCTGATCGTTTCCAAGGTAGTGAAGAAAGAAAGTAAAGTCTGCCATGAAGGCAAGATACTTCCATATGAGGTTTTTACTTGGAATTTACAGAATGTTATGACAGTATCCATAAGTAACTTGCATGTTTTCTTTCTCCTTCATCTCGTTTCTTATCAGATAAATGTTGCTAAGGAGAAAATGATGGCAGAATTGCATTCTGGGGTTTTGCTTTTTTTGTTTTTTTTTTTTTTACTGGTAGTGTTAGGAGCCACCTGTTTGGAAACACCTTGAGATTTTTGAAGAGTTGTGTACATTTATGACTTGTTTTTCTGCTTGAAAGTCAGGCGCCAGCTTGGCTCTTGTCTCTGTTTACAAAAGTGAGGGGGGAAATCTTTAAAATAGTCCACAATGCATTATCTAAGATGGAGTTTTTTAAATACCAGGTTTGTTTAGTCATGTTTTGCTTCAGGACAAAAATGTCAAAAGCTGCAACTACTCTAGATTGATTCATTTGTTGACAAGAGCGGAGATCCTGGATTCAAGAACCATGGATTGGTTCAAATGTGATTTTATCAGACTATACATTACACTACGCTGCTGTTTTTTAAGATTAATTTTTAAAAACCACCTCAGTCCACAAAAATATAGGTGCACAGCTGGAAAAACGATGAAAATTTATGTAAATCACATTTTTCTCTTAATGATGCTGATGCAGACAAAGAATGAGAGTTAAATATGACAGAATGATAATATAACAGATAGCCAACAGCTATATTTCAGAGGAAAACAACCTCTGAGTATTGCTTGCCTTAGGAAGCCCTATAAAATGCATGGGGTTTTATTAAGTCAACAAGCAACTTGTTATTCAGTACTGACTAGCCCAGCAGCCATTACCTTCCATAAACACACACACAAAACCTTCCACGAACACAAGCCATTTTGACTACCCATTTGAGTACAGTTACAGGCTAATATTCGTGATGGGGTTATCAAAAATAGCTATCAAAACAAATACAGCAGGAAATCTTCCTCAAAAACAGCCAAGAGCTTTGTTCAAGTACTTTCCCCCAACTCCAGGGAAGCAGAATCTTTTTTTTTCTTTAATCGTTGGGCAAATGACATAGCACATGTTACATGCAGGAAACAACTGCTTCCTTTCTCTCCTTTTTGGGGGGCTTGTATAAACAAAAATATGAGAGTTGCATAAGGCAAAAGGGCTCTCCTCTTTATAGCATTCTGGGTGTTTATCTTATGCCAGTCACAATAAACACCAACATGACTTTGCTTTTCTTTTGAAACAGTTTATCTACTAGGAGCAGGGTAAACAGAGAAGATAATAATGAGACATATGTTAAGGAAAAAATGCACTGCGAACCAACAGTGAGATGTTTATAAGAACAATCTGCTCTCCACTTAATAACACAGAAAGCAAGGATATGATGTTTATTCACTTTACAGAAGATTGATTCATCTTCCCAGAAGCAGTATTACTCCAGAGTCCAGAAATGCTGTGCTCTTTAGCTTTGGCACCTGTTATCTTGACACCTGGAAGATAATAGTTGGTGATCATGGTCAATAGACTAACACATGACAAACAATGAATTCTTGGTTTCCTCATATAGAGCAGATCACATTCCTGATGATCACTTCATCAAGACTGGGAGTCTTTGGAGGCACTCTAACCAGGCCTAATACTGAGGAATATTAAAAGTGGGATTGTCTCTATTTTGGAAAGCTGTGTCTCTCTTGGAGGCATTAGGAAGGCCATATCAACATACAAAGTTGATTGTGTAATTATAAAAATATTTGAACTTAGGTGAAGTTCAAAACCCTGAGCTGCCCATGTTTGGAATTTGGGGTTGGGTTCTTACTGATTTGCTTTACAAGTATTTATGGGGCAGTTCTATATGTGTCAGTGGGTTGCTCCAGATCTGTAGTTTTACAAGATCTTTAGCCTTCTCTGCCATAGAGTGCTGGTGCCTTAACAAACTACAAATCCCGGACTCCATAGGATTGAGCCATGGCAGTTAACATAGGTCAAACTGCATTAATTCTACAGTGTTGAGCTAGCATAGGACAAATTGGGACGGTGTACTAAACTTGCAGTCAGCCTTTTCCCTGTCAAATCCTCCAACATTTCATAGATAAACACAGGAACATGTGTGACCAAACAACAACAGCATGTGGTAAAGATGGCAATGTCTTTAAATGAAGGACACATAAGCTATGAGTTTATGCAGTAGTTTGTGTTTGCCTGAACCAACTGGGAAGGTCAAAACTCCTCCCTCCTGTGTAATTGAGTGCAAACTACTTCAGTCTGGAGCAACTGAAGTAAAATGAGGCCAAAAGGGGGAGCGGAAGGAGAGAAGGAAATTGGGGACATTATCACATGTGGCTAGTAGCATGGGCTTGAAGCTCCCCAGCCATGAATGATAAATATTTTCTATTACATGACACTTCTATGTCCAACTCAAATCAGACTTCAATTCATGTCAAAGGAGTATTTTTCAAAAATGGGGAACTCCAATTTTTAGGTAGCTGAAAGTGCTTTAGATCTGTGTTCAAATTATTTTCAGGGAGTGTGGTAATTCAAAAGTGCTTCAGCAGTGAATTTGGGGATTGCTAGAAAAGCTATGGCTGTAAAGCCATAACTGCCTTCTTTCACACCAATTTGCTTACTTTAAAAAAAAATCACAAAATTGCACTATTTCACTGTTAATTCCAGGCACTGATTTTCCTTGTTGATTGGGCATCTCTGTACTGTTTTCTAACTTTCCTTTGTTCTTTTGTAAACATTCCACTAATTTGTTGAAAGTGAACTGTTGCAAACTCCATCCTGAGCTGGTTTAGTAATAAGAAGTCGACCTCCTCCATGCAGAATAAACAAAATAGGAAAGGGGTGGTAAAAGCAAAATGCATCTTTTCTTTTTTATTAATATTTAAAATGATACTAAGTAATTAATTATTTGCAGAAGTAATTACAGTACAGTCTCACTTATCCAACATGAACGGGACGGCAGAATGTTGGATAAGCGAAAATGTTGGATAATAAGGAGGGATTAAGGAAAAGCCTATTAAACATAAAATTACATTATGATTTTACAAATTAAGCACCAAAGCATTATGTTTTGCAACAACTTGTGAGAAAAATCAGTTCAATACATGGTAGCGTTATGTAGTAATTACTGTATTTATGAATTTAGCACCAAAATATTGCAACATTGACTACAAAAACATTGACTACTAAAAGGCAGACTGCGTTGGATAATACAGAAAGTTGGATAAGTGAAGGCTGGATAAGAAAGACTCTACTGTAATTGCAAAGCCCAAGTCTCATGAAATTTTGAACTAATTCAAAAGGGGGGGGGGGGGATAGATTGAAGGAGGAAAGTCCCCGTTGCAGTAAATAAAAGCATTTTGAAGTTTCTTCAAGCAAGAGGAGTAGGTATCCCAGTGTGCTCCAGCTCATACCTAGATGGGTTTGCAATGCCAGACATATTTTTAGAGCCTTGTGTGATAATGTTCTGGGACATTTGAAAAGGAACTGGAAAATGGGGAAATGGAAGATGAATTGGGCATGTTCTTTCCAAATGGAATAGGTGGGGAATATGTAGTGTATAGAATTTTAGCTCTCCTAAAGTTTGACTTCTCTCAGTTTCACTCTTCTTTTATCATCATCATCATCATTTAATTACTTATTAATCGCCCTCCATCCATGATGCTCTAGGCGATTTACAAGATAAAATTGTAAAGGATAAAAATACATACATAAAAATATTAATAAAATTAACATAGATTAAAAGCTCTAGTAAAGAGCCAGGTCTTGAGTGCTAGGGTAAAAGGCCCTAACTCACGCATGGCTCTCATATAGGGCGGCAAGGCATTCCATAAGGCAGGGGCAGAAATAGAAAAAGCTCTGCCTCTGGTCCTTTCAAGTGCACTTCTCTAGGACCCGGTACATAAAGTAAGTCTCGTTGGGATGGTCGTTGCGACCTCCGATGATGGGAGAAGGAGAGATGGTCCCTAAGGTACGATGGGCCCTGGCCGTAAAGAGTTTTAAAGGTCAGAACTAGCATCTTATATAGACCACGGTAATCAGTTGGAGGCCAATGCAGATGCTGCAGCACTGGTGTTATGTGGCATTTCATGGGTGTTCTTGTGAGTAGCCTGGCTGCCGCATTCTGAACAATACGGAGCTTTTGGGTCGTAGACATCGGAAGGCCAACATACAGGGCGTTGCAATAGTGCAGCCTAGACGTGACCGTGGCATGAATAACTGTTGCCAGCGCCTCATCAGATAGATAGGGTGCCAGTTGCCTCGCTTGTCGTAGATAGAAAAAGGCCTGTTTGCTGGCAGCAGCGACCTGAGCTTCCATTGTCAGCTGTGAATCTAAAACGACACCCAGGCTCTTAACGGTAGGCGAAGGAGATAGGGCAGCACCATCGAAGGTGGGTAGCAAATGGGTCAGACCAGTCGAGCGGCCATGCCAAAGAATCTCAGTCTTCGCCGGGTTTGCCTTCAGTCTACTAGCACGTAGCCAGTTTGACAGAGCCTCCAGACATAAGGTGAAATTGTCTGGTATTGATGTTGCTCCAGGCTCCAAGCGCAGAAGGAGTTGGGTGTCGTCCGCATATTGATAGCAGTCTAGGCCGAAACTCCGAACCAAACTAGCAAGGGGTCTAACGTAGATGTTGAAGAGAAGAGGGGAGAGAATTGCACCTTGGGGTACCCCACATAGGAGGGGAGATCTGTCAGAGATTTGATCCATATACTCCACGCATTGGCTCCGGTTTCGCAGAAATGAGTTGAACCAATTGAGGGCCTGACCGCGAACTCCGGACATGGCGAGACGGTGAATCATTAGATCGTAGTCAACGGTGTCAAACGCTGCGGTAAGGTCGAGAAGTACCCGTAGCGCTGATCCGCCGCTATCAGACTGGCGACGAAGTTCATCTGTATTGGCAACCAGGACTGTCTCCGTCCCATGGCCAGGGCGGAAGCCTGACTGGAAAGGGTCCGGGCTGACTGTATCATCCAGAAATTGTTGCAATTGTCCCAGTACAGCCCGCTCTATCATCTTACCCAAGAAAGGGAGGTTGGAGACAGGACGATAGTTGGCAAGGGTCAAGGGATCCAAGCTAGGCTTCTTTAGCAAGGGACGAACCCTTGCCTCTTTTAGATTGTCCAGGAAGACCCCTTGTTCAAGAGAGCCATTGATTATATTACTCAACGGATCGAGTAGACTTCCAGGCAGCTCTTCACCAACCAAGAGAGGCACGGATCAAGGGAACAGGTGGTTGGTTTTGCAACAGCCAGGATTCTAGCGACATCTTCCCTGTCAAGCGGAGTATCACAAGCTTCAGGATCATATGGTCACTCCCACCTAAGAATTCCACCACTTCCACTCCATTGACCAGACCTTCAGTGTTGGCTAGGATCAGTTCCAGAATAGCTGATCCCCTTGTTGACTTTTCTACCTTCTGGACAATAAAATTGTCTTAGATAATGACAGTAATCATTACAGGTTGGCAAGCATCTATGTTGGCTTGGACTATCCGGTCATACTTACAAAGTGGCCAGTGAAAAGTTACTTTAGCTTGATCAGAATATATGTAGTTGAATAACATATTTTGAGTATCTCCAGTTTAGATTATTGCAGTTGTTGCCAATTTGTCAATAAAGAAATCATAATTAAAACCTATCATTTTTCAGCCTGAAATAATAGTGCTGAAACAAATTCAACAAAATGCTGTTGTCAAAAATAGATTCCATTTTATTAGAACTTGAAGATCAAGCAGGAAATAACTTTTACACCAGTGGGAAAGTATTACCAGTACTGTGATTACTCAGGAAATTTGGCAACAGATCTTTCCTCCTGTGTTAACCTTGAAGGAACTCAGGCTAAACAAAACCTATAAAAATACTCAAGATACGTGCTCACAAAGTTGGCAAAGGAGGTGTCTTTTATTTATAAAATTCTATTGATATTCAATTGTGATATTTCTTTTCATGTGATAAAACACTGTAGATAATATACATAAAAAGAACATAATGGCCATATAAAGAAAAAAATGGAGTAACATAAATTTGAGAGTAATGAGTTTCCCTTCCTTGGGCATATTTCAGGAGTGCCGTAACTGAATACTCCTGCATGCTAAGGGGTTGGACTAGTTGGCCTTTGCAGCCCCTTCTTGCTCTATGATTTTGTGAATGTCCATGTGTTTTGCTTGCATTCTTAAAACAAAAACCAATTTGGGTGTAAAAATTACTGCCTGATATGTAAACTTTTTGTTGGTTTTCCATATAAGTCTGATATGAACCCTGTAAACAAGGAATTCAGGGGAGAAATTAGAAGAAAGCAACAGGTTGTTATTGTCTACTGTTGCAACTGTGTTCAGTTGTATAATTTGGAAAACTTGCCAAATCTATAGAAAAACATAAATGTCCGTTTGTTCATGACATCATATCTCTCAAACTACATCACAGATTGCTACGAAATTTTGATACAACACAGCATTCAAACGGGCAAGTGTTTTTATGTATTCACATACCTACTGAGACAGGTAAAAACACACCTGAGACAGGTAAAAACATGCCTTGCTTCAAAAACAGCGCCATCTCCTGGATGTCCGAGCAACACACACTATACTACATATGACTGTTAAGGTTTTAAATCTCCCATGCTCAACGCTTGGCTCTCCTTAAAGCCATCCATGCTCAGCGCTTGGCTCTCCTCCTTGCAGCCTCCATCCCCGGTTCCCTCCGTCCTGGCCCCACCTCCGGGACCAAGATACCTGTCTTGCCAGCCTCTCTTCTTCCAAGAGAAGAAGCCCCCCAGCGGCAGCGCCATCTTGCCAGGACTGGAGCCAACATTACAGTTTCATGGTCTGATCACCCTCCAACGAGCCTCCCTTCCTCTGGAGCAGAATCGGGAGAAGAGCAGGAAAAGGGCAGTGGGGCAGGTAGAGAAAACCAGGTTGCAGGGAGGAGGGCGGGGCATGGACTCAGGGGAGGGAGGCAAGGAAGCAGGCAAGGAGGTAGGCCCAGTCCAAGCCCTGAGCTCCTGTAGCCTCATGCTCTGCCTGGCCTCACATCACCACCTCATGCCCGTGCCTCCTGCCTCCCTCTGGAGCAGAATCGGAAGAAGAGGAGTAGCAAAAGGGTGGCAGGGCAGGTAGGGTAATCCAGACTGGGGAGAGGGGTGAGGCATGGCCAAAAGGGAGGGAGGGAAGGAGGCAGGCAAGGAGGTAGGCCCAGCCCAAACCCCGGGCTCCCGTGGGCTCACACCTTGCCTGGCACCGCCTCACGCTTCTTGCCTACCTCTGGAGCAGAACCAGGAGAAGAAGAGCAGGAAATGGGCAGCAGAGCAGGTAGGGAAATCCAGGCTGGGGAGAGGGGTGGCGCACGGGCCCAAGGGAGGGAAGGAAGGAGGCACGCAAGGAGAAAGGCCCAGCCCAAACCCCAGGCTCCTGTAGCCTCACACCCTGCCCGGCCATCCCTGGCACCGCCTCATGCCCCCGCCTTCAGAAAGACTTGAGGCTCTGATGGAAGGAAGGATTGAATGGTAGGAAGGGAGAGATAGATAAGAGGGAAGGAAAGGAAAGGGTTTCCTCAAAACACACTGATCGTTATTATATAGACCGGTAACATTGTTATTGTCATTATTATATACACCAGAATTATAATAATAGATATTATTATCATTATTATTATTATTATTATTATTATTATTATTATTATTATTATTATTACATAGGCCAGTGATATTATTATTATTATTATTAACTATTACTCTTATTATTATTATTATATAGACTAATATATATATAAATGGAACAACAAAAATTGTATACCAACAAGCATTGTGAAATAAAATATAATAGAAACCTGCTCTTTCTCTTTTATTTCTTTTCAATTTCACCAGACTGGGCCACAGCAACGCGTGGCCGGGTACAGCTAGTTACAGATAAAACCCTTAAAAGCTTTCTTAACTCATAATGTCATATACCGGTAGGTGAAATATAAGCTTTAAAAACCATCTGTAGGATTTTAGAATTATGAAAGAGCAAATACTTTCTACCCACTCCACAAGCCATTGTTCATTGATAGGTCCAGATCAATGAATAATGCCACAAAAATGCCAGGCTTCTGGTGTCTAAGCCCAAATTATCAGAGAAACACAAAGGAAAAGGCACTAGATTGTCCATTTAAATCTGGCATAACAGAGTGGCAATTGTGTTAACTAGAGGCTCATTGCAAAGCTGCTCCCTAGTGAACTGGATTATATTCAACATTAGGCAAATTGTGAAATAAGGAAAAAACAATAGAACTAGGTTTCAGATCAGTATTCTACACTCCAAGAGTGCTTGCTACACAACCCTTGATGTACGAGTCCAGTCTTTGCTATATCTTGCATCCATTATTGCTAGATCTCTCTTATCCAGGAAACCTTGGAAATGAGAGGACACTATGCTCTAGAATTTTGACCAACAATGGACTATTGGAGACTTGTTGGTAGTCATTCAGTTTGGTAGGAATCTGGTTGACTTTCTCATTGAGATGTATCAATGGTCAAATAATATTACCCAATAGCGACAAACAAAAAATGTTGGAAGTAAAATGCAGAAGGAAATCAAGATAAATCCATTATTAGCCCTAAGAAATATTACACTTCGCCATACAAAGTAAGAAATAGTTTCGACCAGGGGAAAATAGCTATTACTAAAAGGTTTCCATTCTTTTGGGAGAAACTGAGTAGAATGCCACTGGGTTCTGTCTAAGGGCCATTGCTCCTCAACACCTTTTTAAATCGAATCACAAGGCTATTGTAAGAATGCGGAAAGACTTAACTGGCACCAATTAATATGTAAACGTGACATGACCGATAAAGGGAGAGGAGAGAATTCTCACAAACTCTGTGACTTACAGATCACTCCTGAATACGTTATCACTGTCTCTGTGTCACCTTTAATTTTATATGTTTGTTACAGAATTCGATTTTTAACTGTTTGTATATTATCTATTTGATGTGTAACTTAATCCTTGAGTCAATATGTACCTTCCAACTTTTCCTCACAGGGTACATCACTATAATCTCTGGCCGACTTTCAGATATGTAACTTCAGTCCTTCATTTAATGTATACGGTACAATAGTTGTCATCACAAACCAGTATAACCAGACAAACTGTGAATCCTATCAAGAATTTCCTGTTCCATTATTTTCATGTTCAACAATCTATAGTACGTACATTTACCAATCCTGCATGCGGGCATGCTTCTGTTCGGTGGGCATGCTGCCAAACAAAAACTTTGCTAGGTCTTACTTTAGGGGGAGGTCTTATATTTAGCAATTCAATAAAACCTCTACTAGATCTTATTTTCAGGGAAACAGGGTATCCGGCTGGATAACTTATATCTTATAGTCACTCTTTTCCATTGATAATTTGAATTAAAACTTAGTCCCAAAGGACACTCTGTCTCTCAGCTTCACCTAGCTGAAGGCTTAGACTCAAATTAGTCTCTTTTTCCTTCAGTATTACAACTGAACCCTCAATCTTAAACAAAGATCCTCTCCACTCTAGCTCCCTGGCCAGAGACTGACTAATTTCAAACTGTTCTGTCTTTTTCCTCCCAGCTAGCTCCACCCCTTTCTCTTGCTACCCACTCTAAAATGGATACATTTCTACTGCAAAGGCTGCATAACCATAGTGATGCATTGGCCAATCAGATGTAGCCAACTCCTACCTGCCCTTGCCATAATATCAACATTACTAAACCTAGACAAAATCCCCATTATAATTAGTTTTCCCATTACAGCTATTGAATGCTAATCAAGGCGATCAATTGAAACATTCACACTTGCTTCAAACAGACAAGAGTCTTTTCTCCCCACCCTGGACATTCCACAGATATATAAACCCCACTTGCCTAGCTTCCACCAAACCTCATAATCTCGGAAAACTCACAGCAACCCAATTAGATGACAGTCTGGAGTAAATCCTTATCACATTTGCAGATGGCACAAAGCTAGGAGGGGTGGCTAACACTATGGAAAATCAGTACAGGATTTGAAAAGACCTAGAAAATTGGGTAGAAATTAATAAAATGAAATTCAATTGAGACAAGAGCTAAATTTTACATTTAGATCACAAAACCTAAATTCATAAGCAGAAAGTGGTGGGAGATATATAAATCAGTAAGACTACATGTGAAAGGTACTTTTAATTATTGTTAATCATAATTTGATCATGAGTTAGTAGTGTGGTGCTGCAGCAAACAAGGTGAATGCTGTTTTAGCTTTAGTTTCCAAGGCAAGGGGCTGGAGATAAGGAACAAGTACAATTTCCAAATCAAGGGAAGGAATCATCCCACTATATTCTGTGCAGGTCAGGCCACATCTGAAGTAGTGTGTTCAATTCTGGGTTCATCATTATAAGAAAGATATGAACAAGATGGCTCAGGTTCAGAGAAGGGCAGCAACAAGAGGAATGTAAAACAAAACAAATGAGGAGAGGTTAAGGAACTGGGCTCTTTCAGCTTGGTGATGGCAAGACTGAGGGTGACATGTTGCCCTCTATAAATACCTTATTGCAAATTCCATAACGTATTGCACAAGCTATTGGAAAATAACTGCACCCAGTATATGGGCACATATCCCTTTGGCAAATGTAAAATCTCCATGAACATGTGGAGACCACCTTTGGAAGAAAGGCATGACCTTGTTAGAAGTCAACTCTTTGAACAAGTGATATTTTCAAACATTAGTGTAAGGGCACACAGGTAACTCAGCTGTTAAAGTGAGGAAGCATGTCTTTAAATTGCCAAGGATAAATGCATGCCACTACAAAAATATATTTGGTTAGCAGAGGATGGTTGTTTCTTTGCAGTTGAAGTTGCCCAAAAGATATACACTCCCTTGAAACCTCTTAGTTAAAATATGCACTCAGAGATTAAAAAAAAAACCCAAAGTCTTCTTTGAAAAATAACATATCTTGTTTACTCATAAACATCTTGTATTAATTCACCATATCGGCTCATTTCTTATCGAAGTTTAGTTACAGTATAGATAGCATATAGGTTCTCTGTGTTGAGTACACAGGGTATCATTCTTAATTCATAGTCCATAGTCTTTAAATATACAGTAGAGTCTCACTTATCCAAGCTAAATGGGCCGGCAGAACCTTGGATAAGCGAATATCTTGGATAATAAGGAGGGATTAAGGAAAAGCCTATTAAACATCAAATTAGGTTATGATTTTACAAATTAAGCACCAAAACATCATGTTATACAACAAATTTGACAGAAAAAGTAGTTCAATATGCAGTAATGTTATGTTGTAATTACTGTATTTACAAATTTAACACCAAAATATCATGATATATTGAAACATTGACTACAAAAATGGCATGGATAATCCAGAAGCTTGGATAAGCGAGGCTTGGATAAGTGAGACTCTACTGTACTTGTACTCACTGAAGTCCATAATTATACTGTATTCATTGAAGTCCTAAAACATATTTCTCTATTGAAGTCTTTAAACAGCAACCTGCTTTCATTGAAGTCCACACACATACACACATACACATCCACTGAGGTCTGATGCAAGACTGAATACAAAATGGAGTCCTGAGTCTGCACATGCTCAGTACAATCACATGTCTATAGCTCCTCCCACACCAAAGAGGTACAAACCAGCAAATCAACATACACATAGAATACAGGTTAACAAATATATACATTAACAAATAAATAGTGAGTTGCTTGGGAGGTTGCCAACATATCGCAGGGGCTGTCACAGAAAAGAGGGGGCAGGTTTGTTTTCTGCTGCCCCAGAAGATAGGAACCAGATCTAATGGTTTTTGATGTTTCAAGTGGATAGATTTCCATGAAGCATGCAGCTTGACAGTAAAAGCAATTCAGTAAAAGCAATCATTTGCCTAGAAGTGGAGTCTCTTCTCTTCAAAAAGTGACTGGACATTTGTCTGCTAGAGGTGCTTTCGCTGGAAAGAAGGAACAAACTTTCCTGCCTTTGACATTGCTTGCAATATCCGATACTTGACAACCTTAAGATAGATTTACAGTTGTATAAAACTTTCATTTCTGTGTAAGCTTGTGCACTTTTATTTGTCCTTTTACTCTTTTTAATTCTGGGCTATAAGTACTCTGGATAGCTTTTTCACATTTTAAAGTTGTTAATTTTGTGTGTGTGCAGATGTTTCAATTCAAAGGAGTATGGATTAATACCAAGTAAGCAACTTTTTTCCCTGGTTAACATATTGAATATCACTTCGTTGTGCAGCACAATTCAGTTTAAGACATTCCCTCATCCAGCTCCTTTCTTCTCCTGCTTCCTTGGTATACATCAATTTCCCTTTAGTCACAGTTAACAGATGCTCCTGACACATCCCGCTCCTTCTCCCTGACTAGCCACCTGCAATTCAGCTGCTTCCTTTGGGAATTCATGCCACCCAGTCTGTTGAAACCATTACATTCAATGGAGCATTCTGCCAGTGGCACCAAAATGTTTATTTTTTCTTAAAAAAACATGCAAGTACTTTTGAACAGAAACCTTAATCTTATTGGTTAATTCTGTCTCAAGAGTGGTCTCATGGAATCAAGTTTTCACTAGTAAATATTGTTATAGTCTCGCTTATCCAACCTTTGCTTATCCAACATTCTGTATTATCCAACAGAGTATGCCTTTTAATAGTCAATGTTTTCAATACATTGCGATGTTTTGGTGCTAAATCTGTAAATACAGTCATTACTAAATAACGTTACCGTGTATTGAACTGCTTTTTCTGTTGATTTGTTGTAAAAAATGATGTTTTCGTGCTTAATTTGTAAAATCATAACGTCATTTGGCGTTTACAATGTTTCTTCACTTATGGCGGGGGTTATGCTCCAGGACCACCCGCAATAAGTGAAAATGCGCAAAGTAGGGACACTATATTTGTTTTAATATTTATACATTATTTTAGTAGTTATACACTATTTTAAGTCTTTATCAACCAATTGTGTGTTGATAAATCACCTCCTTCTCCTCCCGTTGCCACTTGGGCTCCTTTTCTCTCTTCTCCTTCTCCTTCCTCCCTTCCTTAGGCTGTAAATTGTAATTTTTTATGATTTATAATATTCTTTTAGAGTAAATTGAAAAACTGCGAAACAGCGAATCCACAAAAAGTGAACCGCAAAGTAGTGAGGGAACAATGTAATAGGCTTTTCCTTCATCCCTCCTTATTCATTTATCCAACGTTCTCCCAGCCCGTTTATGTTAGGTAAACGAGACTCTACTGTAGTTGTTATTTCCTTACAAATTGATGCTGACCTATAGGGACTTTGTCAAAAGATTTTACTGGCAATATTTATTCATAGACGTTTGCCACTGTGTCTTAGAGCACCTGGTATTCCTGGTGATCCCCCTTTCAAGAACTAACCAGTCCTGTTGCTACTGAGTCCAGACAGGACAGATAGATAATTCCCATTTGTTCAATGGATACAATTTGTCTGGGAAAAACAGAGCCGATGTGATATAGTGATTTGAACATTGGACTACAGCTCTGACAGCAGCATCAGAGTCTCCACTCAACCATGAAACCCAGAGAGTGACCCTGGACAAGTCACACTCATGGAGGAAGGTGATGACAACGTTCTGAACAAATCTTGCCAAGAAAACCCATAACAGGGTTGCCTTAGGTTGGCCATAGGTTGAAAATGATTTGAAAGAACACAGCAATTACAGTTAGAGCTGTGCTATTACCCTATTCAATATTTATTTATTTATTATTTATTTGCAGTATTTATATTCCGCCCTTCTCACCCCGAAGGGGACTCAGGGCGGATTACAATGAACACATATATGGCAAACATTCAATGCCAACAGACAAACAACATATATAGACCGACACAGAGGCATTTAACATTTTTTTCCAGCTTCACGATTCTGGCCACAGGGGGAGCTGTTGATTCACTGTCCACTAGTGGATGTACTTCCTCATTCCTTTCCTTGTGTTTTGCTGGCAGTTTTATGATGTTGTAAATTAGTTAAATTAGCCTCCCGCATAAAGCGTACCTAAATTTCCCTACTTGACAGCTGCAACTGTCTTTCGGGGCTGCATAGGTCAACAGCAAGCCGGGCTATTTAATGGTCGGGGGCTTAACCCGACCCGGACTTTGAACTCATGACCTCTCAGTCAGTAGTGATTTATTGCAGCTGGTTACTAGCCAGCTGCGCCACAGCCCAGGTCTATAGATCTTTATTTGGAGGCATTTGTGAAATTGACGATTCCTTGCTTTCTGAGGAATTGGCAAGGATTTGCCACTTATCATCCACCTTATTGTTTTATAAAGGCCTTTAAGGGGAGGCAGTCACAAAAACTGGTGGAGGATTGCAGGTAGGAAGGTCCAAACAGGAGAATTAGACTGTCAGCAACCACATCAACCAATGGTATTGCATCCAAGTGTAGTTGCAAGGCAGTAGGGGCTAGCATGTGGGTGTATACCTTTTGATGTCTGACTCTGACGACATTTGAAGTTATGGAAGCAATGAGTTATGGTTGTTGTTAATACTCCAAATTCACAGGCATTATAGGATATTCCTGCGTGATCATTAACCCATCTGAAAATATGTATGTGTGTGATTAAGGTCTTAAGCTCTGCAAAACCTATTATGCTGACGTGTGGGGTTTACAGATCTGCCTGGCTGTGTGAGTCAGTGAATGTTGATCTATTCACTATTAAAGGATTGCTGGCTTGTGACTCCTGAGTTAGCATTTGATTCATTAGGAATTGTTGCTTAATTCTCCTGCTGCCTTTTTCCACCCACTACTTGAGTACACAATGCATAACACATACCCAGGAGCAGCAGTTGAAATACTTCACAAAAACACCACCCAAGGGTATGGATCTTCTTCAGCTCTGACGTGTGGAGACAGAGCGCACCCAAATATTTAGGTGTTGGCTCACTGTAGTCATGACAAATAAATGTGTTTAAGGAGGAAGGAAGCCTATGTCTGGCATTTGAGAAAGTGAAGCTCTGGCTCTCACCAACATGTATTGACTAAACAAATTAGTTCTTAGATGTGTTTAGAGTAGACCCATCAAAAACTGAACAAGACTGAAGTTAGTCTTGGCAAACAACATGTTCCATTGGTTTCAATGAATTTCTTCTAAGCATTGCTAAGTGTAGATCCAATTAAAAATGTACCAGCTAACCTGCTTTGCATCTCTCCTTATCTGAGATCACAATCACAAAGCTTTTACAGACAAGAGGCCTGTATTTTACGTATTGAAGGAACACATGCACCAACAAATTCTGATGGGATAGGCATTATTTCCCAATCCTGACAGGCCAATACTTGGGTATAAATCAGGGTTGGGGACTGCCGATCCCAGCAACTCCCAGCAAGGTGAGGAATGCCAGGGGCTTGTCCAACAAATTCTTGTGGACTGCCAATTCCCAACTTTAGTCTAAATGTTTAGAGCAGGGATAGTTCTAGTACAGAGGTATTGTATGGTTTCTGGGGCCCCTTCCACACAGCTAAATAAAATCCCACATTATCTGCTTTGAACTGGAATATATGGCAGTATGGACTCAGATAACCCAGTTCAAAGCAGATATTGTGGGATTTTCTGCTTTGATATTCTGTGTTATATGGCTGTGTGGAAAGGCCCTGGGCTTTATGGTCATGTCCTAGCAGCATGTGATTCCAGCCATGAAAGCCTTCAACAGTTCTGGTACAGTTTACCTGATTTCTGCTATACATTGGATCCTGCCAGGGAGCTTATAAAGTCCCTTAACTGTGAAAAATACTATCATATGTCAGTCTGAGACTCCCCGAACATTCACGAGAAACAGAGCTTCTGGAAGACAAACAGGGAGTGTGTGCAAACATGTTGTTGCTTGTAACAAAATATTATTCTTATACTTGAATTTAGAAAATAGTAGGAGGAATCTAAGAAAAAAGTTCATGGAGAATAATGATTTGATCAGAGTTGGACAGTCTTATCTTAAATTTGAGCTTTATGTAAATATTCAAAAACATTTAACCTACCGATGCCTCAATTAATGTAATTTTATTGGTATCTCGGCTTATACTGGAGTCAATGTTTTCCCAGTTTTTTTGTGGTAAAATTATGTGCCTCAACTTATACTCGGGTCGGCATATACTCGAGTATATACGGTATGTTGCTCTGCATTTTGAATAGTATAGTTCCTGTCATTTACTGATGATCTGCGTGGCATATCTTTTCTCTAGCAAGACAGTGTGTTGACTGGTCAAACATGAGCTACGCATGATTTTCATTTAGTCAGATATGTGGATATAGTGTACTATAGTGCCATGCCTTTTACTGACATTTTGCTGTTATTCTAGGGTGGGCATCTTGGCTTATTCAAGGCTGGGCATCTAAAAAGTTACATTCCCAAACCTGGACAGTATGACCTGACTGTTATTTTCCTGTGCTGTGTGCCAGTCATTGTGGGGAACTTGTGGCCTTCCAAAGTTTATAGGATTCCATTGGTATGGCCAGTGGTAAGGACTGATGGGAGTTGTCATCTTGTCATATGTTAAGGCGAACAAGTTACAGACTTCTCTAGCTATACTGAGCTAGACATACGCAGGAGTCTGATTCGGTACTTTTTAATGTCCTCCTGCCTTCACTCCTGTAGATCATAATGGGCATTTCAGCTCATATATCTTCTACTAAAAGATATTTGTAATGAGGACTGCATGTTAGAAAGATCCACAAGTTGTTCTTCATTACATGTTGACACTTGCCTTGTGTTGCTTCATGATCCAGCATGACGTGGACCATGTCTCATTTCAGTTCATTCTCAGCCACAACTTTGCACTGAAAACAAGCACAGTTTTTTCTCTAAGCTTCATGCATTCCTTCTCATTCTGATATGGGAGAAGGACCGATGGATAAATAGCATGCGTCCCCTTCTGAGGTAGAACAACTAAAGGTCTGTGTCAGCACAAAGCAGAGCCTTAGACATGTTGGTAAATGAAGGCCCAAGCAGTTTGCACCAGCCCAGGGCTTAATTTCCCTGTGTAAGCAAAACTTCCGCATTGTTGCCACTAGTTACCAGAAAAACCGATCTCCGTCAGCTGGAGCAGGCAGTGGTTTTACGCAAGAATTTGGAGGTTCACAGTCTTTTAAATATCCTCCCTTTTTCTGAGCATAGTTAAAAGATCTAAATATCAGCAAAGGAGTAATAATAACCAGCTCTCCTGACAACAAGCTAGAAACACATGCAGTTATTTGGTGTTAGATATTCAGATGTTGCCACAGAAAACCTCTGAAAGCTGAAATCCTGTTTTGGATTTTAGTTTGATGCATTTGGAGAAGATCTGTGGAAAGCAGATTGTGGAGTTACTAAATTTGGAAATAGTATCATGGTACCAACCCAAAGCATTTAATGATTCTATGATTCTATGAAATGTTCTGGGTTGGTACCATGGCTTTAACGTTTTAGGATGATGTTGATGTAATGCAGTGATGGGAACTAATTTTTAATTGAGCTGGAATTTTTTCCATAAAATGGCAACTTAATTGAATTTATGTTTGAATTTCTATACTATCATTTTCTCTCAGCCTCTCCAAACACATATTTGCTTCATTATTCCATGTTTAAATATATATTTGAAATAGTCTTAGATCTAGGTGGAGAAATAATGGCCTGCTGGCCATAGTCAACCCTTTGGACCCTGACGTATGAACCCGGAAGTCCCCATAGCCTCCAGTGTCTCCCTTTTAAAGAAAACACACACCAATTTTCAGGTGTCCCCCTCCCCGAAAAAAACAGGCCAAAAGCAATCTAAAGTGGCCTCAAATACAACAATGTATCTCTTCTATCATCCAAAGCCTCTATCTCACATCAAAAAACTGGCTGAAGGTTAGCCAAAGCGATGAGGAGTAATGCCTTCATCTCCTCTGCAGTTGCATATCCTCATTCTTAGGGTGTATCTACACTGTAGAATGAATAGTTTCAACCACTTTAACGGCCATGGCTTCAAGCTGAGAAATCATGGGAGTTATACTTTGGTGAGGCACCAGCACTATTTGACAGAGAAGGCTGAAGACCTTGTAAAAAACTACAGCTCCCAGGATTCCATTGCACTGAGCCATGGCAGTTAAAGTGGTCTCAAACTGTATTAATACTTCAGTGTAAATTCATCCTTAGGTACTTGCAAGCAGATGTAAATTGGAAGCTTGATCCACTGCATGCAGAAAAAAATCCAGATCCCACTCCCTACAATGGATAAACTCGGCCAGCTATTATTTTGTAATCTTGTCATCAGTGACACAAACAGACAAGGAGCGACCCCACACACCCCAGGACCTTCCCTAGGTTAACACGTGCTTTCAAAAATAAACTTTCAAGTGGCTAACATTCTCCTTCACCATTATACATATTTTGCAAGTATCAAAAAGTGGATTGTAAAATTGAAGGAGACGTCTCCAAGAATGGTAATTGTTCAGCACCCAACTGTACTCCCATAAACAAAAAATAAATGGTTTATGGCAATTATGTACCCACTTATTTCTACTTATGGCTTTTTAACACTAAAGAGTATTTCTTGTATACTTCAATTTATGTACAAAAGAGTTTAGTTTACCCACTGCAGCTACTGAAATAGGGTGAATATTTACTTGAATTTTTACAGGAGTGAGGGCTAAATGCAAGGCTTAAAAACTATTTCATAGGCGTGCAGGCTTTCTCTTCTCACTTCCCTCATTTATAATGTGCTTATCCTCCCTCCCACCCCCTGCCAAGCAATGCTCATTCACTATTTTGTGCTAGGAGCATTTTAAAAGGTGGAGGGGGGATTGGGCAAAAGACTTTGCCAAAGAAAAGGATATGCCGTATAGGAAGTTATGTGAATTTTTATGCTAGCTTGTAGCTATTCCTGAAAGAGGAAAGGGCTATTTAGGAATGCACATTTTTAAAAGGGACTCAGATTTTCTATAGAATTATATTTTTATTCTTTTAAAGTCTTGCTTTCATTCTGCTGCCATGAACAGACAAGCTTAGCAAGTGAACAGTAAATCTAATCAGTTTGGCAAAGGGGGTTTCACAGGATCTGAGCAAACAATGGGAATAGTTGTGCTGGGTTCAGTGACTTCAAGTGATTCCCCAGTTTATCCAGAAGCACCGAAGAAGCTACAAAGCAAGCATTAATTACTGATGTGCGCATTACACACTAGATGGAGGGAAGCAGACTATTCAAAACAACTCAGGAATGGCATAATTTCAAAAGAAGCATTTCCTCCATCATGATGTGTCACAAACTAGTTCTTTTATCAGTGCTCAATACTTCCATTCCTCAAGCTTTTATTCTGTTGAAATTTTGAATGGAATGCTACCAGTGGAACCTAGAAATGTGCCTGCTGGTTTTGGGAGAAAGGTACACCATTTCTCATCTTCTTCAATGTAAATGCCCTTATGTATCCTTTTAATAATAATAAGAGTAAAATAATACATGTAATAATAATAATAATAAATACAGGAAAATAATACATGTAATAATAAATAGAGTAAAATAATAAATGCAATAATAATAATAATATGATCAGAGTGAAATAATAAATGTATTAATAATAATAATAATAGAGTAAAATAAATGCAATAGTAGCAACAATAATATAGAAAAATAATAAATGTAATAATACCAATAATAATAGAGAAAAATAAGAAATGTACCATAGATTCTCGAGTATAAGCTGATCCAAATATAAGCCAACCAGGACCCTCACCCGAGTATAAGCCGAGGGGGGCTTTTTCAGTCTTAAAAAGAGGGCTGAAAAACTAGGCTTACACTCAAGTATATACAGTATATACATTCTTATGACCAGTTGCATTGATTCACACAATGCCCTTTTTAAGAGAGATGCAAATAGTCCATACAAAATGTCTTGGAGCCCCCAATGGCGCAGTGGGTTAAACCGCTGAGCTGCTGAACTTGCTGACCGAAAGGTTGCCGGTTCAAATCCGGGAAGCGGAGTGAGCTCCCGCTGTTAGCCCCAGCTTTTGCCAACCTAGCAGTTTGAAAACATGCAAATGTGAGTAGATCCGTAAGTACCGCTACGGCGGGAAGCTAATGGCGCTCCATGCAGTCATGCTGGCCACATGACCTTGGAGGTGTCAATGGACAACGCCTGCTCTTCGGCTTAGAAATGGAGATAAGCACCAACTCCAGAGTCAGGCACGATTAGACATGTCAGGGGAACCTTTACCTTTACAAAATGTCTTCCTCCAGCAGCAGGAGCAAAATCTCTCTTGCTAAGCTCCTTTTCAAAAACTGAGCTCCAGCAGAAATTGTAATTGTATCAAAACTCCCAGGCTCAGTTAGCTCTCTGGGCATGGCCCAGCCAATCAGCTTGGTGCTTTGCAATTTTCCTGTTCACACACCAACTGATTTTACATGCTGTAATAATATCCATGAGTATATTCCAAGATCCCCTGTGGGTACCTGAAACTGGATATTAGCAAATCCTGTATTTTGACTATACAGTACACTTATTTGGACTGGGAGCATACCATACAATTTCACCAGAGGACCTAGAGAGAACCACAACCATTTCCTGGGGACGAGAATTCTTTGTTTGGAGCATGCGTTAGCAAAACTGGGGGTTTATTAAATCCGTGGATAAGGGGTTCATATTGCCTTCTTGTGCAGCGTCTGCCTCAGAGAAACTTGTCAAGGTCACAGTTTTCTAGAAAACAATGAAAACCAATTTAATTCCACCAGGCATTTTGACAAGGTTAATTTTATTGAGCTGGCTTAGAGTACATCCATAAACTAGCCTATATTCCAATTGATTTCAGTGGATCTACTCCAAACATGACGTAAGTCTGGCTACAGCCTCCAAACACACGCACTATCAGAACTTGGAAAACTTGGACTACAGCACTCATAATCCACTAGACAGCATTTTTGTAATCGTGATAGCAGGTAGTTTCTGAGAGTTGCAATCCCCTAGTTCTATACCCCATCATTTCAAATTTGTCTTGACTTATCTTATGTGAGTGGAATGCAAATTTGACTCAATTTATTTTATGTGACTATGTTGTATTTGAGTCATATTTTGTTCTTACTGTGAGCCACCTTTGGAAAAAAGGATTTAGGGGAAGAAAAGGCAATAAATACGTTTGGAAAAACGGTCATTGCCCAGCCTGGCTTCTCAGTGAAGGGAAGCTCTAAGTCTTCTCTGCCAGCTTGTGCTCTGCTGCCCTTGCTGTGAGCTTTCAGCTGCCAGTTTATTAAGGGCATGTTGGTCGCCTGCCAAACTGTGCTTGCAAGGCGTGGGCCTGCTGGGGCTCCGTATTGAGCTGCTGCCGTGCCAGCAATGGTTTCCTTCTTCATCAATGGGAGAATTCTTTCTCCAAAGACAGGATTGAAACTGAAATAGTCCATTCTAAAGGGAGCGGGAAAGGTGGATGGAGACCTGGAGCCAAATGCAGCACTCCCTCCTGGCTTCTGGAAGCACTCAAAGAATAGTCCCTTTCATTGTTAAGCTCATCAGCCAATGGGAAAACAAGTGAAGTAAACATAGGATCATAAAATCATAGTTAGAAAAGACCACAAGGGTTATCTAGTTCAACCCCCTGCCATGCAGGGATACACAGTCCAAGCACTCCCGACAGATAACCAACCAGCTTGTCAATACCCTTTTTGAATTGTGGTGCCCAGAAATGGTGAGGTCTGACCAAAGCAGAACCTACATATTTAATTAGTTTAATCAGGGATAGCAAGTACTGTATTGGGATATATGAGAATATAACTCTCTTGGATGGTGGGTAAAACAAATTCTTTTATATATATACTAGCTGTGCCCGGCCACGCGTTGCTGTGGCAAAGTATGAGGCCCCTTCTACACAGCTGTATAAAATGCACACTGAAGTGAATTATCTGGCAGTGTGGAGTCAAGATAATCCAGTTCAAAGCAGATAAGATTATAAATGGGTAACATAGCTGTGTGGAAGGGCCTTGAATCTACACTGCCATATAATCCAGTGCAAATTAGATAATCTGTGGAAGAGGCCGAGGCCTAAGTCTGCCTGTCCCCTGGGCTGAGTGGGTTGCTAGGAGACCAAATGGGCGGAGCTTAGCCTTCTAACTGGCAGCAATTGGATAAAAACAATTATTCCTTTCCCTCTAATTAGGACTTTATTTTTCTTTTCTTTTTGTTGTATCAACCTAGAGGCGTGGATGATGGGTTGTGTTGTCAAATTTCGAGGTTGGGGGGCCTGTAGTTTTGTTGTTTAGTTGGTCGCCGTGATGCCATCACTCATTTATATATATATAGATACTAGCTTGGGGACCTGGCGGTGCCCAGGTCATTTGAGAATGGTATTATTTGTCTTTCACTGTTATGTATTCTGTTTGGAGTGGGTGAACTACAATTCCCATATCTCACAACCTCTGAGGATGCCTGCCATAGATGTGGGCGAAACGTCAGGAGAGAATACTTTTGGAACATGGCCACACAGCCCGAAAGACATACAACAACCCCAATACATTTTGGACTGCAGATCTCCTAATCCCTCAGATATCATGCTGGTTGGGCAATTATAAGACCTGCAGTCCAAGGGCATTTTCTAAGATTTCTTTCTAATATGGATGACGATAAATACACCTAAGAATAAAAGCCTGTAGAGCTGATAGATTTATCCTAAAGGTTGATAGTTTCCAAATTGTAATGCAGTTTTTTAAGGCGCCATTAATATTATGGGCTTGAACATGGAGGCAGAGGTTAGGGGGGAATTTCTGTGAGATCTGCCCAATAGCATGAATTTGTTTTCTTTAAATGAGGTATGGGGAACATGGGCACTCTGGAGATTGTTGGACTTCCATTCCTAACGGCATGGCCAGTCGTCAGGGATAATAAGAGTTGTAATACAGCAACAGATGTCTGATTTATCTGCCTTTCTTTGCATCTCAGCTGTTTGGCAATCCATCTATATCATGTTTGGGGGAAAAGAACAGAATAAAATGCATTTGTTGGGTTGTTAGGAATATCCTAAGGAAGCACTTGATTTCTAACACCTGGACTTCGTGGTAATTATTTTCTTAATATAAACTAACAAAAGACATACCATTAGAAAGGATGGAGCAGAAAGAAAAAGGTACATAAATTACAACATCTCATCACTGAGTAATGCATCATAAGGCAGTGCATTGATAGCTTACTTATTTCATCCATATTGGCTCTACTCCAGTTGTAGTCATGTATATTACATTTGACTAGTGCAGATGTGTCCGCATGAGGAGATACATCCATCATGTTCAGTGGGGCCTGAATTAACATAAGTTTGGTGACACATTGTGGTTTTGTTCTATTCAAGCCTTTGGTGTTCTCATACGTCCAAAATAGATAGGGCTTTTGAATACTTATTTGTCAAGAGGATGTCATTGTTGTTACTGTCGTCAAGCTGGATCCTACATATGGCGACATGTTTTTCATTTAGGGCATTGCTTAATGCAATGTATTACAGTAATTGTATAATTGCATGCTATATTGCAATATCCCTATCTCTCATTCCTTAGAAATAACAACTAGAAGGGTGCAGTCAAGGATGAGATCTAGCGGGAGAACTGGGGGGGGGGGGGGGGTTATTCTTTAATCTCCTTGCAATGGCTCCCACCCGGAAAATATCATTTGAGAAAGGTTGCATCTCCACAACTGTTCTACATTCAAAAGATGCTACCCTGTTTCCCCGAAAATAAGACATCCCCGAAAAATAAGACCTAGTAGAAGTTTTGCTGAATTGCTAAATATAAGGCATCCCCTGAAAGTAAGACATAGCAAAGCTTTTGTTTGGAAGCATGCCCAGTGCCTGCCAAACAGAACATCAGAGCATGCAGGATTGGTAAATGTACATACCAGTTGTACATGGAAATAATGGTAGTAACAAGAAATTCTTGATAAGATTCACAGTTTGTCTGGTTATGCTGGTTTGTGATGACAACTACTGTACAGTATATAATAAATGTTCATTTTTTTGTTCAAC
The DNA here is from genome assembly GCF_035594765.1 of Anolis carolinensis. NCBI lineage: Eukaryota > Metazoa > Chordata > Lepidosauria > Squamata > Anolidae > Anolis > Anolis carolinensis. The sequence continues at coordinate 210,255,479 of NC_085841.1, read as the reverse complement.
AATAAATGTGAATTCTTCTTCATGGAAAAATAAGACATCCCCTGAAAATAAGACCTAAAGCATCTTTGGGAGCAAAAATTAATATAAGACACTGTCTTATTTTCAGGGAAACACGGTAGGTTTGATCTCCAGAATTTATTGATATGGCTGGAAAAGCTCCTGACTGAAGAGACACATCCAGACTGTTGTTGACAATACTGAGAAAAGCTTAGTACCCTTATAATAAATACTACACAATTATAGTACTGTGGTGCCACTGCAATGAATCGTGGGATTTGTAGTTTGGTCAAAGGCTGGCCAAGTGGTCTAAAGACCCTTCCAAACTCCAGAATCCACAGTTAAAATAGCACTACAACTCTGTAGTGTGAAAGGGCCCTAAGAAAATTACAGCTCCCCTATCCAGCAAGCCCCCAAAGTAACTTCCCCAAGCATTGGTATTTTGTGTGTGTTGCAGTCCAAAGAGTTATTTGTTGGGTGGTATGTGCACTTGGGTGGTAGAGGTCAGAGAAAATAGGCTGGTTCCAGACTTGAAATGAATGAAGATTCAGTCAGTCATAAACATCTTTTCCATTCAGGCACAACTGTATATGTTTTTCAATGTCTTTAAAATATGGTTTCAAAGGTTATTCAAATTAAAAGAATTATTGATTAAAGCATACAGATAAATGTAGCCTAAGTAGAAAGATTAATTAGGGTGCACCAAATTGTAGATGATGGCAATGAGCTTCCCTGCAATAAATCAATTAACATACCAAAATCATGCCTATTTATATGATGAAAAAGTAGCACTAAAGATATCAGATCTTTGGAGATTGCTACTGTTTCTGTTTTTCTTCTTCTTGATTATCTAAAGTTGTAGAAAATATGGAAACAAAGAGAAAACACTAACATAAAACTTTCTGATTACAACATCAAGACATTCATAAAATCTGCTAAATGATTTTTGGGAGTGAGGGTGCATGTAGCACTCATGTACACTTTTTTAATTCCTGCGAGAGACAATGCTACGAGCAAGGCTGAAGTCCGTCTGTCTGCTGTGCCTTTTATATGTTCTTGATAAACCCATGAGTTTGTAAATAATCAGATCACTTTGCAAAGACTTCATCCATCTTCGGCACTTGGCCTTTCAAATAAAATGACCAAGCAAAAGCTATCTTCAGCAAAACCATCAGAGGAGGAGGTGAAGGGGGAGAAGATGAACTTTATTCCTTAGTCTAAATAGAGGCAGCTTACAAATTAACTTGAGTATAACATAGCAAAAAAGACACACAAGAACAACATTAGTACAGGCTATTCCTGAGCTACAAACACCTGACTTACCAATGACTCCTAATTAAGAACAGGGATTTTTTTCCATGTTAGGAGCGACTTGAGAAACTGCAAGTTGCTTCTGGTGTGAGAGAAATTGGCCGTCTGCAAGGACGTTGCCCAGGGGACGCCCGAATGTTTTGATGTTTTTACCATCCCTGTGGGAGGCTTCTCTCATGTCCCCACATGGAGTTGGAGTTGAGAGAGCTCATCTGCATTCTCTGCATTCTCCCCGGGTTGGATTCAAACTGGCAACCTTCAGGTCGGCAACCCAACCTTCAAGTCAGCAGTCCTGCTGGAACAAGGGTTTAACCCACTGAGCCACCAGGGTCCCCAAAACAGGCATGAGACAACATGAAATGAGAGAACTCTATCCCAAGGAAGGGTCATTCACTCCTGGAAGAGTTATCATGCGGAAAAGATGTCCCCACTGAAGTTTTATCTTCAATCCTTGTTTCCACAACAAGCCAAATTTCTCAAAATCCAACAATCACAGGGCCACAAAGTGAGGAAAAATCTCCTGAACAGAGGCACAGACAGCAAAACAAACACCAGAGGGGTGTTAACCCTGCCCTGAGCTATCCAAAGGTAATATATATATGTATATTTGTCTGGAGTTACACTTAAAAATTTACCTGTTTTGACTTACATACAAATTCAACTTAAGATCTTGTAGACTGCCTATATTAAACTATTAAGAATATTTGAACAATGAAGAATGTGCTATTAAAATAACAATAAAGTAGTATGGAATAATACCATTAAATCAATACAACACCCTAAGAATCTTTAAAAAGACAGATTACACTGGAAAACATGAGGGTGCCAAGTTGGAAAAGACTGCCTTAGGCATTTGCAGGAGAAAAGGTCAACACAACACTGATATACCTATTAGCAAAGGATGTGGAAACGCTCAAGAGTTTCATGTTGGTTTTGGGTTTTTGGCTTGAGAAAGCATAAGGAGACATGAGACATGTTGTGACCTAGCTCCCATAAACAGTTAATGTGTTATTGGGTATTCGAAGGGCAGTCAAAGATGGGAAAATCTCAGTTCAAATCACTGCTCAGCCTTGAAGCTCAATGTGTGACCACAGGATAGCAGCTGTCTTTGAAATAGCCTTCCACAGTTATTTTGAAGGCAAAGGGGGGTTGAAATTGTGTATAGTAAGAAACAAACATAACTATGAGAAAATCTGCAAATGGGTTGTACAGAAAATATCCCTGTATATAGTAAGCAAAATTTGTTAGACTACTTGAAGGGACATACACATAGAAAGCTGGGCTGTGAGAAAGAAGGCTATTTTACTTTATTTGTAGACATTATATACTATGGTTGGCCCTCCATATCCAAGTATTCAAGGAGTTAATGGACTTATTATTTGGTACCACCCTGGGTTCAGTTCTTTGGGTTGAAGACACCAGCCACAGATGCAAGTGAAACGTCAGGAAAAAATGCTGCTAGAACACAGCCATACAGCACAACACCCCAGTGATTCCGGCTGTGAAAGCCTTCGACAATGCATGAAAACCTATTATTTGTCATGAAGATAAACTGGGCAATGAAACCAAGTTCTCTAGAGTGGTGGTGGGCTCTCTCCCACTCATGGAGGCCTTCAAGCAATATCCCTCTGTGGATGAATCTGTTTGGCTCTGGATTTTTCTTCTAGTGTCTCACCGAAACTACAACTCCCAGGATTCCATAGCATTGAACCATGGCAGTTCAAGGGGTGTCAAGTTGCACTAATTTCACAGTGCAGATGCACCCCAGGTTTACAGGTAAAGGCGAGACCTCTACTCAGCTGCAGAATGAACAGACTGTACGCTACTTTGGCACTTTGGGGTCAGCTTGCAGCAAATGAGCAAAGCGGGAAGAAGTGAGAGAAAGAAAGGACACTAAAAAAGCAGGTGAAAATGTGGAGTGCATCTACAACATAGAAATAATACAGTCTGTCACCACATTAACTGGTCTGGGTCAGTGCTGTGGAATCCTGGGAGTTGCCGTTTGATGAGGCACCAGCTCTCTTTAGTGGAGAAAACTTAAGACTTCATAAAACTAGTTCTGGTGATTCCAAAGTATTGGGCTAGGGCAGTTCAAGTGGTATCCAAACTGCATTAATCCTACAGAAATTCCAATTAGTTCAAAACATGGCAGCCAGATTGGTTACACAAACATCTAGGAGTTAACGTCTTACAGTCATTCCACTGGCTGCCAATAAGTTCCCAGGCAAAGTACGAAGTGTTTGGTTTTGACCTTTAAAGCCCTGCATGGTTTGGGTCCAGGTTACCTACAGGATTGCCTTCTCCCATACAATTTGCCCAGAACACTTAGGTCCTCGGGGTGTGTGTGTTTACTCCAACCAGCCAGAATCTGGCCACCGTCACCTAGAGGACCTTTTAATAGGCCGCCCCAAGACTGTGGAAGGACCTGCCGGTACAGCTGATGGAATTTAATACCCAATGGAAGACTTATCTCTTCTGGCAGGCTTACCCAGTCAACTTTCAATTCATGAGTTTTGATTTGTATTCTATGACCTCTATGTCGCTGTGTTCAGTACAAGTTTTCATATATATGTGTGTGTGTGTATGTTTTATTTCTGAAATTCAGTAATTTACTGCATATTATGTTCATTTGTTTTTGAATTTGTTGTACGCCACCTCCAGCCATCAGGAGAGGCGGGTAATAAATGAAATATATTTATTGGGTTGCTGTGAGTTTTCTGGGCTGTATGGCCATGTCCCAGAAGCATTTTCTCCTGATGTTTTGCTCATATCTACGGCAGGCATCCTCAGAGGTTGCGAGGTCTGTTGGAAACTAAGCAAGTAGGGCTTATATATCTGTGGAACGTCTAGCTTGAGAAAGAACTCTTGTCTGTTTATGGCAAGTGTGAAAGTTGCAATTGATCACTTTGATTAACATTAAATAGCTTTGCAGCTTCAAAGCTTAGCTGCTTCCTACTTGGGGGAATTCTTTGTTGGGAGGTGTTAGCTGGCCTTAATTGCTTCTTGTCTGAAATTCCCCCGTTTTCTGAAAGTTGTTCTTTATTTACTGTCCTGATTTTAGAGTTTTTTTTAATACTGATAGCCAGATTTTGTTCATTTTCATGGTTTCCTCCTTTGTGTTGAAATTGTCCACATGCTTGTGGATTTCAATAGCTTCTCTGTGTAATCTGACATGGTGGTTGTCAGAGTGGTCCAGCATTTCTGTGTTCTCAAACAATATGCTGTGTCCAGGTTGGTTCATCAGGTGCTCTGCCATGGCTGACTTCTCTGGTTGAGTTAGTCTGCAGTGTTTTTCATGTTCCTTGATTCGTGTTTGGGCAATGCTGCTGCGTTTGGTGGTCCCTCTGTAGACTTGTCCACAGCTGCATGATATAGGGTAGACTCCTGCAGAGGTGGGAGGATCCCGCTTGTCCTTTGCTGAACATAGCATTTGTTGGATTTTCTTAGTGGGTCAGTAGAATCAACCTGGATACAGCATATTATTTGAGAATACGGAAATGCTGGATCACCCTAACAACCACACAGAGAAGCTATTGACATCCACAAGCATGTGGACAATTTCAACAGAAAAGAGGAAACAATGAAAGTGGACCAAATTTGGCTAACAGTATTTTTTTTCGTGTCAGGAGCAACTGGAGTTGCTTCTAGAGTGAGAGAATTGGCCGTCTGCAAGGACGTTGCCCAGGGGACGCCCAGATGTTTTACCATCCTTGTGGGAGGCTTCTCTCGTGTCCCCACATGGAGCTGGAGCTGATAGAGGGAGCTCATCCACACTCTCCCCGGGTGGAATTCGAACCTGGCAGCTTTCAGGTCAGCAACCCAACCTTCAAGTCACGAGGCTTTTATCCCCTAGGAGGCTCCTGCTAGGGTATTACTGCTACCAGTATTAAAAAAACCTCTAAACTCAGGACAGTAAATAAAGGACAACAGGAGAATAATAGATAAGAAACAATCAGGGCCAGCCAGGCCTGTAGCGAGGGTTTTTTTTTTAGGGGTTCAACCCCCCCCCCCCAAATTTTTCAGGTTAAAAAAACAAACTGGTTTACTCATGAATTTTAACTGGTTAACCAAATCCCCATGCTAAGTCTATGAGACATAAAACATTAAGAGTCCCTCCAGGCACTATCTCAAGCAGATATTGACAGGTCTGAACCTGGGGGGTCAGGGGTTCAACCCCCCCCCCGAAATTTTCAAAACCCCTCCCCCAAAATTTTTCTGGCTACGGCCCTGGGGCCAGCTAACACCTCCCAACAAAGGATCCCCCAGGTAAGAAGCAGCCAGGCTTTGAATCTGCAAGGCCATTCAATACTAATCAAGTTGGCCATTTGCACCATTTACATTTGCCTCAGGCAGGCAAGAGTTCTTTCTCACACCCTGGACATTCAACAGATATATAAACCCTACTTGCCTAGTTTCCAACAGACCTCACAGCCTCTGAGGATGCCTGCCAAAGATGCAGGCGAAACGTCAGGAGAGAATGCTTCTGGAACATGGCCATACTTACAGCAACCCAGTGATTCCGGCCATTAAAGCCTTCGACAACACAACATTTATTATTATTATTTTATTATGACACAGCAAACAAGATAGATATGCTGGATTTCATATCACAAAATCACAAGTCGAACACTTCCCAAGTGTCTAGGACTGTGTGATGTATTTTCGGATGATGCGCGCAGATCCCAGCAGGGTGGCCTTTTGCAGTTGGCAGATTGTAATTTTGTCAATGTCTATTGCTTCCAAATGCCAGCTGAGATCTTTTGGCACAGCACCCAGTGTGCCCATCACCACCAGGACCACCTGCACTGGTTTCTGCCAGAGTCTTTGAAGTTCAATCTTGAGGTCCTGATAGCGGCTGAGTTTTTCCTGTTGTTTTTCGTCAATGCGACTGTTCCCTGGGATGGCGACATCAATGAGCCAAACCTTTTTCTTTTCCACAACTGTGATGTCTGGTGTGTTGTGTTCCAGAACTTTGTCAGTCTGGATTCGGAAGTCCCACAGTATCTTTGCATGTTCATTTTCCAATACTTTTGCAGGTTTGTGATCCCAACAGTTCTTTGCTGCTGGGAGGTGGTACTTGAGGCATAAGTTCCAATGAATAATTTGGGCCACATAGTTGTGCCTCTGTTTGTAGTCTGTCTGTGCAATTTTCTTACAGCAGCTGAGGAGATGATCAATGGTTTCATCAGTTTCCTTGCACAGTCTGCATTTTGGGTCATCAGCTGATTTTTCGATTTTGGCCTTAATTGCATTTGTTCTGATGGCTTGCTCCTGGGCTGCAAGGATCAGGCCTTCTGTCTCCTTCTTCAGTGTCCCATTCATGAGCCAGAGCCAGGTCTTCTCCTTATCAGCTTTTCCTTGAATTTTGTCAAGGAACTTTCCATGCAATATTTTGTTGTGCCAGCTGTGAGCTCTAGTTTTTAGTGTGGTTTTCTTGTACTGATTTTTTTGTCTGCTGTGCTTTGAGGAGTTTCTGATTTTTGACTTCAATCAAAGCAGGTTCTTCACTTTGCTTTACATATTCTGCCAGGGCATGTTCTTCTTCTTTGACTGCTTGTTTTACTTGTAAGAGTCCTCTGCCCCCTGATCTTCTAGGCCAGGGGTCGCCAAACTAAGGCCCGGGGGCCGAATGCGGCCCTCCAAGGCCATTTACCTGGCCCCCGCCCTCAGTTTTAGACTTAGGCTCGCCCAAAGTCTGAAATGACTTGAAGGCACAACACCAACAATCCTACTTGATTATCTCATTGTCCAGAAGCAGGTCCACACTTCCCACTGAAATCCTGATAGGTTTATGTTGGTTAAAATTATTTTTATTTTTAAATATTGTATTGTTCTTTCATTTACTAATGTTGTAAATAAAATATTGTAAATGAATGATATGGTAATAATATAATATATTGTGTATACATATAATATTGATAATAATATTACAATACAATATAATATTTATTTATTTATTTATTTATTTATTTCAGTATTTCTACCCTGCCCTTCTCACTCAATAGGGGACTCAGGGCGGCTAATAATAATAATACAATATAATAATATTGTATAATATAATAATATTAATTATATATTATATATTAAATGTAATATTACCAATAATATTATGGTATAATAGTATCTATATATATAAAAGAGTGATGGCATCACGGCAATTCACAAAACAACAAAAGTACAGGCCCCCCAACCTCAAAATTTGACAACACAACCCATCATCCACGCCTCAAGGTTGATACAACAAAAAGAAAAGAAAAATAAAGTCCTAATTAGAGGGAGAGCAATAATTTTTTTTATCCAATTGCTGCCAGTTTAGAGGGCTAATCTCTGCCCACTTGGTTGCCTAGCAACCAAGGGACAGCCAGGTTTCAGTTAGGGGACTGGCAGATTTAGGCCTCACTTAGACTTCTTCCACAGATTATCTAATTTGCACTGGATTATATGGCAGTGTAGACTCAAGGCCCTTCCACACAGCTATATAACCCATTTATAATCTTATATTATCTGCTTTGCACTGGATTATCTTGACTCCACACTGCCATATAATCCACTTCAGTGTGCATTTTATACAGCTGTGAAGAAGGGGCCTCATATAATCCAGTTCTAAGCAGATAATAGAAGATTATCAATATACAGTAGAGTCTCACTTATCCAACGTAAACAGGCCGGCAGGATAAGTGAATATGTTGGATAATAAGAAGGGATTCAGGAAAAGCCAATTAAACATCAAATTAGGTAATCGTTATACAAATTAAGCACCAAAACATCATATTATACAACAAATTTGACAGAAAAAGTAGTTCCATGCGCAGTAATGCTATGTAGTATTTACAGTAGAGTCTCACTTATCCAACACTCGCTTATCCAACGTTCTGGATTATCCAACCATTTTTGTAGTCAATGCTTTCAATATATTGTGATATTTTGGTGCTAAATTCGTAAATACAGTAATTACTATATAACATTACAGTGTACTGAACTACTTTTTCTGTCAAATTTGTTGTCTAACATGATGTTTTGGTGCTTAATTTGTAAAATCATAACTTAATTTGATGTTTAATAGGGTTATCCTTAATTCCTCATTATCCAACATATTCGCTTATCCAACATTCTGCCGGCCCATTTATGTTGGATAAGTGAGACTCTACTGTACTGTATTTACAAATTTACCACTAAAATATCACAATGAATTTAAAACACTGACTACAAAAACATTGATTATGAAAAGGCAGGCTGCGTTGGATAATCCAGAACATTGTATAAGCGAATGTTGGATAAGTGAGATTGTACTTTAATATGAAATAATTACTGGGATAGAATAATGCAGAACAATATAATCTCTAAAACCAGGACAGGAAATAAACAGGGGAATTCCAGACAGGAAACAATCAGGGCCAGCTAACACCTCCCAACCAAGTATTCCCATCATCAAAGTCTGGCAAATCCTCTGTTTTCTCAGGGCCACAGACAGTAGAAGCACATAAAATATCGCAAACAACACCACTCTGAAAACAAGGGAATTCCAGACAGGAAACAATCAGGGCCAGCTAACACCTCCCAACAAAAAATTCACTCAGGGAGGAAACAGCCAGGCTTTAAAGCTGCAAGGCCATTACATCCTAATCATTTTTCCTAATTGCAGCATTCAAACTTGCCTCCAACAAACAAAAAAACCCAATCAGAAATATTGTATATTCACAACCTTTAGGAAATAATATCCCCTGATGGCGCAGCGTGTTAAAGCGCTGAGCTGCTGAACTTCTGGACCGAAAGGCCACAGGTTTGAATTGGGGGAGCGGAAAGAGCCCCCACTGTTAGCTCCAGCTTCTGCCAACCCAGAAGTTCGAAAACATGCAAATGTGAGTGCATCAATAGGTACTGCTCCGGCGGGAAGGTAACGCTGCTCCATGTAGTCATCCCACATGACCTTGGAGGAGTCTACGGACAACGCCGGCTCTTCGGCTTAGAAATGGAGATGAGCACCAACCTCCAGAGTCAGACACTTAATGTCTGGGGAAAACTTTGACCCTTGACCTTAACTACCACCAATTCCTCAATACTTTATTTCCCAGACCACCAGACTTCGCCACAGCAACGCGTGGCCGGGCACAGCTAGTAGTATAATATAGTAATATATAATGCTAATATTGTGCTATGCTAATCATATAATATATTGTATGTACATACAACTTGTAAGCCGCTCTGAGTCCCCTTCGGGGTGAGAGATGGTGAGGTATAAATGTAGTAAGTAAATAAATAAGTAATTGTTGCCGGGGCGGGGGGGGGGGGGGGGTTGCACTACAAATAAGACATGTGCAGTGAGCATAGGAATTTGTTCGGGTTTTTTTTCCAAATGATAATTCGGCCCCTCAACAATCTGAGGGTCCATGAATTGGCCCTTCACTTAAAAAGTTTGAGGACCCCTGTTCTAGGCAGATATAGCCAGTCATTATGAGCACAGTAGTAGTAGTTGATTCCCGTCCACATCGGAGCTGCAAAGGGGCTTTTGCTCTCCCTCCTGGAAACCCCAAGGTGGGGCTGCGGCTGCCCTGGGATCCGTCCCTGGAGGCGCGCCGACCCGGCAGGGGAGCCGCCTGACTCACGTGGGCTGCTCCGGAGTCCGAGGCGAGGTTTGAGGGGGCGGCGCCTGTCTGTCGGGGCGGAGCTCTGCCTCCTCGTCACTCGGTGCGAGTCTCTGGAGAGAACAAGGGGCTCATTCAGAGGGAGGGAGCCAGCGGGGAGCCTGTGGCCTCTTCTCCGCGGGACCCCGGCCCTTGCAGGGACCTCCAGCCATGCTGCCCCCGCCCGCGCTGTACCTGTTCCTCCTGCCGGGGCTGACGCTCGCCTTCAACCTGGACGTCGGCAACGTGGTCCTGTGGAGCGGCGAGCCCGGCAGCCTCTTCGGCTTCTCCCTGGCCATGCACCGGCAGCTGGAGCCGCAGGAGAGGAGGCTGTGAGTGTAGAGAGATACATCTCTGTGTGTTTGTGCGCGTCTCTAGGCTGCTTGGCTGGACCTCGATTCCAGCTAGAGGCTGTAAACTCAGAGCTCGGCTGCCCAGTTTGGCGTGGCTTGCGGTGGCCATTTGTAGCTCGCTCTCTCTCTCTCTTACCTGATCCGTTTTAGGCTGGATCGACTTTGAACACGAGTTTTTCCCTATGCTTTGAATCAACCCCGCCAAGGCTGGTTGGGGAGTTTTTCTGGGCTTCAAAAAGGCTGGCGTTTTTTGAGGGCTCGGCTTGTGCTTTTCCTGCAGGGTTGTACTGGATCGTTCTTGAGGTCTCTGTGAGTGTAGGCTTGTGCCCGCTTCGGAGGCGCGCTTTTGGAAACTTGGGCTCCGAACTCCTTTGGCCTTTTCCACTTCTGGGAAGGGAGGTGTGGACGGAGGGAAGGGGGGAGGCTGGACCCACTTCCGCCTGAGTGGGGCCCCGATCCCTGCCCTCCAACACCTGGAAGTCGCGGTTAAGGGTTTGGCTGCGTCTGTTTTGATTCCTGAACCCTCGGAGAAACCACCTGTTTGCAGGCGCATGCTCAGATCGAGAGAAAAAAGAGGAGAAATGGAAGCAAATAATCACGCAGACGGGACGGAGAGCTATGACCCCCCATCTGCGCTGACAATTTAGTGCAGTTTCAACCCGCTATTGAGGAAAGTGCAGATGATTCCATCGTTCGAGGCTTAGGTGGTAATTCCACAAACCATTGGTGCGCATTTTTTTTTCTTCCGCACGCGTTGTGAGGAGTGTGTTGTCTGGCCACTAGCTAACATCGAACTGGATTAAACGCTCAGTGTAGATGTTACAGAAATCCATGTGCGGTGAAAACGTTTTTTCCGGAAGTGCTACCTGATTTCAATCCCACAGGCGTCGCAGGGATTGACGCATATCGCGCCATATTAAAAAAACAACAACAACAGACCTCACAACCTCTGAGGCCCTTTCCACACAATTCCCACATTTTCTGCTTTGAACTGGAATATATGGCAGCGTAGACTCAGAAAACTCCGTTCCAAGCAGATATTGTGGGATTTTCTGCCTTGATATCTGGCTGTGTGGAAGGGCCCTGTGGGGTTTTCTTTTTCGTATCAGGAGCAACCGGAGTTGCTTCTGGAGTGAGAGAATTGGCCGTCTGCATTCTGGAGTGAGAGAATTGGCCGTCTGCAAGGATGTTGCCCAGGGGACGCCCGGATGTTTTTTTGATGTTTTTACCATCCTTGTGGGAGGCTTCTCTCATGTCCCCGCATGGAGCTGGAGCTGATAGAGGGAGCTCATCCGCGCTCTCTCCAGGTGGGATTCGAACCTGGCAGCTTTCAGGTCAGCAACCCAACCTTCAAGTCACGAGGCTTTTATCCCCTAGGCCACCGGAGGCTCCTTGCCCTGAGGATGCCTTCCATAGATGCAGGCGAAACGTCATGAGAGAATGCTTCTGGGACATGGCCATACTCACAGCAACCCAACAACAAAAAAGATTCGGAAGCAGATTCAAAACACAACAAAACAGCCCAGCCCGCTAGGTTTGGCATCCGTGATCCCTGCTAACCAAGAATGCAGGAGTTCCGGGGTGTGCCTGTATGTGTGTTGGGTGTGTGTTGTGTGGGCAGAGCAACACAAGCAGCCTCTCCCGAAGGGAAGGCGAGCCTCGCAGGTCAGCTCAGCAACCCAGCGCCAAAAGGTGGCCTGAAAACAAGCCAGTGAGGTGGTTGTCCTGGAAGGGAAGCAACTTGAAAAGACAAGATGCCAAGGTGGAGGGGCGCTAGTCAGTAGGGTAGCCAGGATTTTGTTTTGGAGGGGGGGGGGTTGAGTCTGGGTGAGACAGGATCTACCCTAGCAAACCTTTTGTATTGTTATCCCAATACCCCCATGCATATGGGATATATTGAGCATGGTGATCAGATCATGATATGAATAAACATAATAGTTTAAATAATAAATGTAAGGCCTTCTTGCGGATCACCCTGAGAATTTCGGTCCTGGCTCTAGTGGAATGTGTTGGCTTTGAAGATGAAACAGGGGGGGGGGGGAAGAAGAAGAACCCTTTCCTTCTCTTTGGTGTATTCACATAAGGTTTTCTTGAGCAACCAGGAGGCACTGTGCCCCTCCAGACAGGCCTTATATCCCAGGATCTGGTCCCAGGTTTCTGCTTTCAACTGGATTGTATTAGTCTGCACTGCCAGATAATCTGGGATAAACAGATCCTGGGATACAGAGCCCCTCTGACTTCAATTTCTTTTCATCATGTTGCTGATTTATGTACTTCATTCCAGGGAGGGTTTTAAACGTGTTGTAGCAGAAATTCTGTAGCAGGAGGCTCTCATAACAATCCTGTTAGGAAAGTTATAAAGTGAAACACCAGACATGGGCAAACTTTGGCCCTCCAGGTGTTTTGGACTTCAGTTCCCACAATTCCTAACAATCGGTAAAACTGTGTTGCTGTGAGTTTTCCGGGATGTATAGCCATGTTTCAGAAGCATTCTCTGTTGATGTTTCGCCCACCTGTTGCATGCCATAGATGTGGACAGAACGTCAGGAGTGAATGTTTCTGGAACATGTCCATACAACATGAAAAATTCACAGCAACCCAGTAATTCCGGCCATGAAAACCTTCGACAAGCCGGTAAACTGGTTGGGATTTCAAGTCCAAAACACCTGGAGGGCCAAAGTTTGTCCATGCCTTGTCTGCACAGCAGAATGAATGCAGCTTAAGGCATCCTATCTGCATGTTTCAAACTACATTCATACTCATGCAGCCTTTCCTAGTTTTCATGTCTTCTTCCTCATTAACATGCCGTGGTTGTTAAAGTGGCATCCAGTTGCATTCATTCTACAGCAGTGGTTCTCAACCTGTGGGTCTCCAGATGTTTTGGCCTTCAACTCCCAGAAATCCTAACAGCTGGTAAACTGGTTGGGATTCTGGGAGTTGTGGTCCAGAATACCTAGGGACCCACAGGTTGAGAACCACTGTTCTACAGGGTAGACATTGGGCCACTTGGTAGGGATGACTTTGAAGCTGTCTCTACACTGTAAGATCAATGCAGTTTGACATTACTTTTAACTGCTATTGAATTCTGGGACTTGTAGTTTGGTAGGGGGCACCAACACTCTGGCAGGAAAGGCTGAATATCTTGCAAATATACAACTCCCATGATTCCATAGCAGTGGGTTAAACTGTGAAACTGGCCGGGATTTCTGGGAATTGTAGGCCAGATATTTTGTAAAAGTTACGGACCTTGAGGTATTGTGTAGTTTCTTTGCTGGGCATTTTCTCCTGATGTTTTGCTAGCATCTGTGGCTGGCATCTTCAGAGGACCTTGGCATATTCAATGGGTTTTGGTTGGACCCAATAGAGATGCTTCATAACAGTACACTTGATGAGAATATCTGTTTTCCCTCCAACTGTTGTGGTTGCAGCTAAACCCAGGAGGAACAGAGCAGTCCGAGGGAGGTACAGATACTGTTTCTGCTTGTCAAAGTGTCCTTGGGTTAAAACTCTAGAAGCTTCATCTCCACTAAACCCAACATCAATCAGGATGAAGACCTCTTTGCCCAACCAACTTCTGTCCTATTCATACAGATTAGTGGTTCTCAACCTGCGGGTCCCCAGGTGTTTTGGTCTACAACTCCCAGAAATCCCAGCCAGTTTACCAGCTGTTGGGATTTCTGGGAGTTGAAGGCCAAAACATTTGGGGATTCACAGGTTGAGAAACACTGATACAGACCTTCCTTATATAAATTGCATAGTGAAGATATTCCTGATGCTAAACAAGTTGGGTTAGAAAGATTATTTATGAGAGTTACTTCCGATCTTTCCTCCAAAGTACTCAAGATGTTGTGTATCAGTAGTTCTCAACCTGTGGGTCCCCAGATGTTTTGGCCTTCCAACTCGCAGAGATCCCTCACAGCTGGTAAACTGGCTAGGATTTTTGGAAGTTGTAGGCCAAAACACCTGGGGACCCACAGGTTGAAGAACCACTGTTGTACATAGTTTTCTCCCTTGATCCTACAACAAGGATGTGGAAGACATTGAAGTGAGCGGCTAAGAGTAGAAAGCATCTCTCACCATTGGGTAGTACTAGGGTCAAAGGTCACAGTGTGTTGGACTTCAGAGATCTGGGCTCAAGTTCCCACTGACTGACTCATGGAACTTACTGGGCAGCCTTGAGCCAATCACTCATGTTCAGACTGACCTGCCTTAAAGGGAGGTTGTTGCAAAGATAAAGCAACTGGGGCGGAAGAGAGCTGTGTATGTTGCCTTGAGCTCATGGGAAGGAAAGCATTTGATCAAAATCATTAGTATACAGAGGAGTAATAGATAATATTCAGTTCATTCCATAGGAGAAACTCATGCTTTTCTTTGTCCTGGAGGCTTGGGTGAGCTGCCACAAGTGTGAACATGTGCTTCCTCTGGGTGCGGCTGACTCATGCCACTCCTGGCTTCTACCCAACAGTTATCAACTTGCCTTTGGACTGTGGATTTAATTTTTTTCTAGTAACTTTCCTTTTCTGTGGGTATACATGCCAGGGGAGGTGCCAAAACAGAGACTGGACAACTGCAATCCTCCAGATGAGCTGCGCTTAATGTCATCCCTCACCACTGGGCAGGCTGGTCTTGTGAGGTTGTCCTAGCAATGTCTGGAGAGAGGCACAGGTTCCCCAGACTGACTCAAAGAGTATGCGTCCAACTATGCCAGTGGATCATTTATTTCAATTTAACACACCCATTTGCTAGTTAAATCCATGACAATAAATGGAATTCACCCAAATAATTACTTGCATTTGGGATAAGAACAGTGGGCTTGAGGTAATGTATAATAATGCTAGATTCATTTGCAGGAACTTCTCTATTCTCTTGAAGGGATGGGCAACCTGGCAGCCTCCAGATTTGTTGGAGTACATCTTCCTCAACTCCTAACTTGTATGGACTGGGATGATAACAGGTGTTATTTAAAAATCTATGAGAGAAACATGTTTGCCTGCTCTAACTGAACGATTGCCAGTCTAGTGTCATCTTAAATCTGTCGTGGCATGTGTTTATCTGATCTAGAGGCCTCTTCATCCTATATAACAAATACTATCATAAATTGGTAGTGGGGTGTACAGATGGATATGGTGGCAGTTGGAGAGTAAACTGTGATATCAGAAGAAAATGTAATTTAAGGACTTTATTATATGTGCAATAGTTACCCAGTAGGTTAATGTTGGTTGTTTCTATATAAAAGACTGTTACATATTTGCCACTATCTGAATAGCTATCATTTTACCCAGGATGTGTGCTGTGTAATACAGGGTAAGTCAACATTTATGAATGAAGAAAGGATGTTATTGCCCTGTGCTGATATGTTGTAATGAGGACACCAACACTGTATTTATAGCTGTATATTGCACTAGCTTTTCCCGGCCACGTGTGACTGTGGCTTATGGGAATAATTTTTTGGCCAGGTGGAATAGCAGTGGATAGCCTTGCAGCCTCAAAGCCTGGTCGTTTTCTGGAGTAGTTGGAGTAGCACCCTCAATCAAAGAGCCGCTTCGAAGCCTGGCTACTTCCTTAGTAGGGGAATCCTTGTTTGGCCAGCTTGAACTGCACTGAATAATCTTGCAGCTTAAAAGCCTGGCCCCTTTCTACATAGGGCATCCTTGCTAGGCCAGGTTGAATGGGATGGAGTAGCCTCGTGGCTTCAAATCCTGGGGGTTTTCTATCTAGGGGAAATCTTGGTTGACCAGGTTGAATAGCACTGAATAACCTTGCTGCTTGCAAGCCTGGCCGCTTTCTACCTTGCGGAATCCTTGGTTGGCCAGTTTGAATAGCAATTAATAGCCTCGGTGTGGCAGGTATGAATGCTGCAATTAGCCACCTTGATTAGCATTTAATGGCCTTGCAGCTTCAAAGCCTGTTTGCTTCCTGCCTGCGATAATCCTTTGTTGGGAAGTGTTAGCTGGTCCTGAGTGTTTCCTTTCTGGAATTCCCAATTTCCCTGCTTTCAGAGTGTTGCTCTTTATTTATTGCCGCGGTTTTAGAGATTATATTGTTTTGTATTATTATACCACAGTAATTATTTCATATTACAGTAGAGTCTCACTTACCCAACATTTGCTTATCCAATGTTCTGGATTATCCAATGCAGTCGGCCATGTTTTCAATACATTGTGATGTTTTGGTGCTAAATTCATAAATATAGTAATTACTACATAGCATTACTGCGCATTGAACTACTTTTTCTGTCAAATTTGTGGTATAACATGATGTTTTGGTGCTTAATTTGTAAAATCATAATGTAATTTGACGTTTAATAGACTTTTCCTTAATCCCTTCTTATTATCCAACATTCGCTTATTCAACGTTCTGCCCCCGGGGTGTGTATGTTGGATAAGTGAGATTCTATTGTGTATTTATAATCTTATATTATCTGCTTAGAACTGGATTATATGAGGCTCCTTCTACACACCTGTATAAAATGCACACTGAAGTGGATTATATGGACTCAAGATAATCCAGTTCAAAGCAGATAATATAAGATTATAAATGGGTAATATGTGGAAGGGCCTTGAGTCTACACTGCCATATAATCCTGTTCAAATCAGATAATCTGTATTTTATAGGCAGTGTGGAAGAGGCCTGATTGAAGCGGCCCTGGGTGCCATTAAATAGCTGAGTGGGTTGCTAGGAGACAAAGTGGGTAGAGCTTAGCCTTCTAACTGGCAGCAATGGGAAAAAAACAATTATTCCTCTCCCTCTAATTAGAACTTTATTTTTCTTGTTTTTTTTAATGTCTAAACACAGTAGGGATGACCATGTCTTTTGTGGCCAAATTTCGTGTGTTTTGGGTGTGTAGTTTCGCTGTTTACTTTAAGTTAGAAATGGTCAGAACATTTTTTTAATATATAGATTGCACTGTTCCTTTAAAAATAGCATATATGGTAGTTACAAGCAAGTAATAACGGCCAATAGTTCTCTTCTTTTTTAACTCATCTTTGGATAGCATCTGATAATAAAACTGGATTAAAATCAATTCCTATCTTGGTTTGACATGATCAGCTTTGTCTTTGCCTGAAGACCTTTATATTGTATGGGTGTATGTAGTGACAAACGCCCCTTACAAGGTAGTGTCAAAAGTCAAACATACCAAGTTGTCTCCAAACCTATGTCTTCCAGATCTGTTGAATGAGAGCTTCCATAATGTTCTAAGTCCATGCAGTCCAGCTGGAGATATGAAAGCTTGTAAAAAAACTAGAAAAGGTTGCTGTGAGTTTTCTGGGCTGCATGGCCATGTTCCGGAAACATTTTCTCCTGACGTTTCACCCACATCTATGGCAGGGATCATCAGAGGTTGTTACGTTTGTTGGATCCACTTCTGGGTGAAACACCAGGAGAAAATGCTTCTAGAACATGGCCATACAACCCAGAAAACTCTCAGCAACCCAGTGAGTCTGGCCATGAAAGCCTTCGACAACACATTGAAAAGGTTGGCCAGAGTAACATCTCACACATCCCCATGGCTTGAACTCTTCTGCAGATCTCTCTGTGGATTTTGTTTGTGTGTTTTTAGAAAGCTGATGGAAACTATTTAGACAAGTATAATGACTGGGTTAATTGCATAGGAATTGGACTATCCTTATTTACCAAAATATGTGTCTGGAGGATATTCAGATGAAGTTTCTGAAGGGTTTTAAATAAGCCTGGCTAGACTTATTTTTTTGCCTCAAAAGCTAGGCAGTAGGCAAATCCAAAGATTAAGTACATTAGCATCTGCACACTGGCTATCCACCCCTCATCTTTCACATTTTCCATGCACAGACATGCTGGATCTGGTAGCTAATGGATTCTGAGAACCTTCCTATCTTGAAGTTTAAATGTGGTTGTAACCAGAAAGCAGAATCCCACCCCTATGATCTCATTGGCAATATGGGAAGTAATCCTGACTTACCTCATTGGATTGTTGTAAAGATTACATCTAGTAGTTGACAGCAGTTAACAACAAATTAACAATGCAATGCGAAAGTGCTTAGAGCTTAATGTTGTTAGCTCCAAGCAGATGTCAGAAACGGTGTTTCCAGGTTCATAAGAAAGTAGAGAATATTTAATTGTTAGGTTGTTACTGAGTGGTTTTTGCAGTCTTGCCATTAATTCATAGCATATCATTTCATATACTTCTTTAAGTCTTCTCTTTGAATGCATGAATTAATACAGTTTTATTCCACATTAACTGCCATGGTTTTATGCTATGGAATCATGGGAATCATGATTATTTAGCCGTCTCTGTTGAAGAGTGCTTATGCCTCATCAAATTACAACTTCATAGCATTGAGACATAGCAGTTAAAGTAGTATCAAACTGCATTAATGCTACAGTGTAAGTGTACCCTTTATAACCATTTTTGGTAATTTTTTTGGAGAAGTTACAAAAAAAAACCCTGGTTTATTTATATAATTTATATGCTTTCCATCATGTGTTATATTGTAAACTATGAGCCTAATTGGTTATTGCAAATTAGTGTTTATTCTTCAGCATTTCTATCACAGCTCAATAACAGGTTGCAGTTCATGGTATCCTCATAATAATTATATGAGTTTTTTTAATGTGTCAGAAGCGACTTGAGAGCATACTGTGTGAGAGAATTGGCAGTCTACAAAGAGAGGCGTTGCCCAGGGGATGCCCGGATATGTTACTATCCTTCTGGGAGGCTTCTCTCATGTCCTCGCAAGCTAGAGCTGACAGATGGGAACTCACCCCATTTTGTGGATTCGAACCAGCAGCCTTCAGGTTAGCAACCCAACTTGCAGATCGGCAGTCCAGCCGGCACAAGGCTCCATTGTACGAGATGAGAAAAGCAAGGAATCCGTGATTTTCCAATGGTTCCCCAAAGGAATTGAATGTGCCCTTTCCCCCTCTTCCTTCAAAATCTAAAACTCTTTTTCTTCTTCCCATTGACAGATGGTAAGGAGAAGGTGGACTGGGATCTGCTGGTAGATCTTTGGGTTATTTGCAGAAGATTAGCAAAGGCTTGAGGCTTCCAGTGATTGAACAGTAGCAACAACTACAACTCCTAAATTGGGCTTCTGATATCATAAATATGTGGGGAGAAATAGGAACAGATTTTGTGTAACAAGATTTGTGCAGCCGCTCCAGCTTTGGAATTCAGTATAAATTCCTGGGTTGATCATGTGCTCAGAGGCACCTGCTCTGCAATCGCATGCCCCCCTGCCTGAACCACAGTATGCATCTGTTTCCACCACGTTTCTAGTGGAAAATAAATTAGATATTTTAAGTCTAAAGTCTGCCCATCTGGATACATTCCCTTCTTCAATCTTATATTATTCAAGGTCACATTTATTCTCTGGACCCAGTGTACTAACTAATAACAGAAAGTGTTCCCTATGAACTATTTGCTGAAATTAGAAGACATTTTTGTCAGCATATTTATTTGTATGTCTATACACACAAAACGCTAAGGTTCTGTAGGCACATTTATATTATTTTGTTTGTTTTTTTCCTAAATGACTTGCTTGTAGCTCTGATGTAAGCAGAGAAAGAAAGAAGTAGGAAAGGTCTAAAGCTTTTAGTTATTATTAAGCTAAAATGTCTAATTCAGTTAGATACAGTGTTTATTCTTTATGTGTCCCTTCAATACATCTCTGACTTAGGATGACCCTATCACAGGTCTTTTTTGACAGCATTTGTTCATACGGTTGCCTTTGCCATCCTCTGAGGCTGAGAGAATGTCATGCCCAAAGTCACTGAGGGGCTTTCCTTTCTATGGGCAAGTGGATATTTGAACAATCGTTTCCAGAATTGCAGTCCAATGTTCAAACCATCACACCATGCTGGTTTATGAGAGGAAAAAATGTAAAGTATTAAGTTCATGCTAAATTGCCGTCTAGGTTTCACTTAAAAGACTCCAGAATGAAGCTAGAAAATGCTATCCATTATTTCATTCTCCCCTCCTTAATTCCTGTAATTGTTTAGCCTTCAATTTACACAAATTTCTGATGTTCTTTCTGGAATTTTAAATGTATTATAGATATAAAAATGTACAGCTTCAGTAAAATTGATCCTTTATTATGTTCAGAAACAGTGTGCGTGGGGGATCATTTGCTGAGACACTAGCTTTGAAAATCCTCAAGATAATCAATCCCACAAAAATACTCTAGAGTAAATGCTTTGACTCTTGTTGCCTAATACACTAACCATAGGGTTGTCGAAAAGCAAGGCAACCCTCCCCCAAATCCAAACGAAGTAGGGTTTGGGTAAAGAACCTGCTGAGAAATATCCAGTTTGCTGGCTCTTTGGCATGGTTTCTCACATAATTAATGAATAACTTAAATTTCATTTAATTTTTCTTGATTAATGAAATTAATTTCCAACATTAATCAGTAAATTTAAAAATAGATTTAAATATGTTGCCCCTTTTCATTAGAAAAAACCTAATTGATTTTAATTAGTTCCTCCTGAGGGAGGATTTACTAAGGAAGTGTGGAATGGTTAGTGTTAGTGAACTGACAGTGAAGTGTTATGTTTATTAAGTGTCATGGTAAGTTATGTACTGATTGATTGCTCATGAATGTATTGTTTGTTATGCAGTGCCTCAAAGAATTCACGTAGGAAGCAACATGGGTTTGTGCCAGCCATTGCCCTCCAGAAGTCTTGGACTACAGTTACCATCCACCCATCTATCCTGAACATTGGCTGTGCCTGGATGGGATCGATGAGAGCTGAAGTCCAAGACATAAAAAGGGAAGCAGATTGGGAAGGGATGCACTGTTTTTGTCCCTGTTATTGTTAATCTTATCCCACCTATTCCCAATAACTGAAGTGGATTTGTTGGTACGGAACTCCTGTATGCTTCCACTTTGAGATACTTTGTTTTTCTGGTATTCGAAAAGCGCAAGGTCACTTCTGCACCTGCAGAATCCAAGGGGACTGGGGTGGATGGACAGGGGAGAAAAGTATATCAAATAACTCCCTTGCTCAGGAAAAGAATAACCCTCTTCAATGGCCCTTTGTAGCTGAAAAACAAGCTTTGCGAGGCACAGCTGTAGCCTTTTCATGCACGGCTTGCTGACTTCAGGGGGTGGCACCGAGGCACCTGGGGGCGGACATGAATCTGGAGAAGGTTGAAGCCGAAACTGTGCATTTATGACATATTCAGGAGGAATGTGCCGCACAAGTGATGGCTTTCTGAGAAAATGGTAGACTTTCATCCGTAGTGTCTCAGGTTTTTAGTAGCTTCTTCTCCATGGTGCAGTTGTGTTTTGTGGGTGAACTAGTCCCATCTGGATATCTTGAACTCTATTGCTTTTATTACTCCCATGCTATAGACAGGTTGAGTTTTCCTTGTCCAAAATGCTTGGGACCAGAATTGTTTCATATTTCACATTTTTTTATAATACTGGTTGTACTGTATAGCCTCCGGTGGAGCCTCCGGTGGCCTAGGGGATAAAAGCCCTTGTGACCTGAAGGTTGGGTTGCTGACCTGAAGGCTGCCAGGTTCGAATCCCACCCGGGGAGAGTGCGGATGAGCTCCCTCTATCAGCTCCAGCTCCATGCGGGGACATGAGAGAAGCCTCCCACAAGAACATCCAAAAAAAAAAGGGTGTCCCCTGGGCAACGTCTTTGCAGACGGCCAATTCTCACACTCCAGAAGCAACTGGTTGCTCCTGACACGAATATATATATATATATCGTATAGCCTGAAGGTAATGCTATACAATATGTTTAATACTTTTGTGCATGAAAAACACCCCTTCTGCAGTGTCATATAAAATTCAGGTTATCTGCTTTGGATTGGATTATAAGGCAGTGTAGACTCATAATCTAGTTCAAAGCAGATAATGTGGATTATCTGATTTGATAATCTGAATTATATGGCAGCATAGAAGGGACCAAAAATTGTGTACTCTGAATAATCAGGAAGCAAAGGAGTCCCTATCTTCACCATCTATGCAGAGAATTTTGGAGTACTATACTTCAGATTTTGGAATTCCTAATAAAAGATACTTAACCTATATTTCCAGCCTGCAATTTCTGTTGATAAAAGCACAAGGATGCTTCTCAGCTCAGGTGTCCATGAAATTGCCTCAGAAAATTGAGTTATCCTTGCTTGTGGATTAGCTCTCCCTTTGCACAGGTTGAGTGCTCTTCCCTACTTTGAAAAACTGTGTGTATTAAAAATCCAGAGCGCATTGGAAAGTGTACTGTGTGATCATGCTAATCATTGTAAATGGCCGGGAGGACTCTCCAGATCAATTTATATTGAATAAAGGACTTGTGAGGTACTTGAAAGTGTCCTATGAAGGACAAAGCCATCAATGGCTGTTAGCCAGAATGGCTATTTATTATATCCATCACTGGAGGCAGAATGCTTCTTAATACCAGTCGCTGGGGAACACAATTATGGATGCATAGGTGGACTTTGTATAAGTATGTGGTTGGTTGCTATCAATTAAGAGAATACTTGTTAGGGTTGTAGGATTCTCCTTAGGTTCCTACTGAGTTATACATACACATGATGAGATGCTGTCAAATAAGAGGAGTATATAAATATATAACCTAAACACTCAACAAATTTTATATATCTTTATTTAGAAGTAAGTCCCACTTAATTCATTGAGGTTTAGTCCAGGAAATTGGACATAGGATTCAGTGTCTATGTTTAGTTTTTACAGTTATACAGTCAGCCCTCCACATTGGTTGGGTCTATGGGTGCAAGACCCCTGCGAAAGTGGAAAATCTGTGATTAAAAAAAATACTTCTTTTTAATCAGGGAGAATATTTCTCTAGGATTCTGTTGGAAGTTGACTGACCATAGGGTTACACTGGAAGATCTACAAATGCCTTGTGATGTGATCTCATCACGAACCTCTAGGTCCTCTATGGTCAATGTCAGATGGAGTTGTGCTGGAGGACCTACAACTTCCTAGAGAGAAAATGTAGTAATCAGATCTGAATAATAAAATCCATAAAAGTAAAACCTGCAAATGTGGAGGGCTAACTGTACTGTGTTTAAAATTGTTTTTACAGGTTTTTAAAAAATAGTTATACTCTGCAGTTTTTTTTGTTGAGTTTTAAATCTATTTTCCTGATATCACCTCTGGTAATGAAGGAACCTATAGAAATTATCAAATGTCTATACTGTTCCTTCATCACTAAAGGTGATGCCAAGCAGGCATTCTTAAGATAAAAAGAAATAACATTTTTAATTAGCAGTCCTGCTAATTAATTAATCCCTGCAAAAGTGTTGGCAGCTTTATAAATAAATGGAACTCAATGGAATTTACTTCCACATAAACACTTATTGGATTGTGTTGTAAAGCATGTTACTGTATAAATTACACATTTAAATTCTAATGACCTTGAGAATATCTTAATTAAATGTATGGTGGTAAAAATCCTACCGTGTTTCCCCGAAAATAAGACAGTGTCTTATATTAATTTTTGCTCCTAAAGATGCTCTAGGTCTTATTTTCAGGGGATGTCTTATTTTTCCATGAAGAAGAATTCACATTAATTGTTGGGGAAAAATGAACATTTATTATATAATGTACAGTAGTTGTCATCATAAACCAGCATAACCAGACAAACTGTGAATCCTATCAAGAATTTCTTGTTACTACCAATATTTCCATGTACAACACTTTATGGTACATACATTTACCGATCCTGCATGCTCTGGTGTTCTGTTTGGCAGGCATGCTTCCAAACAAAAACTTTGCTAGGTCTTACTTTCGGGGAGGCCTTATATTTAGCAATTCAGCAAAACCTCTACTAGGTCTTATTTTCTGGGGATGTCTTATTTTAGGGGAAACAGGGTATTTGAGTAATATTGTTTGCTTAAAGGATTTCAATCATGTGTTTCCAGTAAATGCTTTCCAAAATGGCTCGCAAAATGCAGTAAAAATAATATACTCCAACACGCTATCTGTAGTCTCTTCAACATTAGGTAAAATCTGAAACCCTTTTAGTGATAATAAAAAGAGAATAGGATTGGTAGTATCCTGTTGGCATTTCCTGTGATAATTTGATTACATGATCTTGAGACTTTTCAAGGAGAGAAGATAAGCTTGGTTCCCAGCTATGCCCTTGGTTTGTGCAGTCCTCCCTCCCTCCTCGGGGGCCCTTCCACAAAGCCATATGGTCCAGAATGTAACAATATCTCCTTTGAACTGGGTTATCTGAATCCACACTGCCATATATTCCAGTTCAAAACAGAAAGTGTGGGATTTTATTCAGCTGTGTGGAAGGGGCCCCAGCTTTTTGAAAAAGAAACAGCGAGAGATCAAAACAATAGCCACAACAGAGGCATTTGTTTCACCTATCAGGGTGAATGGGTGGCAAAAACTTCAAAGTACATTCAGATGTGATGGCTATTCATATGTGGGATTTTTAATAGAAAATATTTTGCTAGATGTTTTGTTCTGGGGTGGGAATGGGGGATAAGGGTTTGTTGGTGTGGTGGTTGGTCTGTTTTCAGCCAGGCAACTGAGGAGTAAAAGAAAGTGAAACCCAAGGACTCACATAATTATATCTTCTAATACAGGCATGGACAAATTTTGGCCCTCAGGTGTTTTCTACTTCACCTCCCACAAATATTTGGAGGGCCGAAGTTTGCCCATGCCTGTTCCAGTGCAACATGAGGGAGGATCCGAGTGGAAATATATAGATATCACTAGATAAACAAAAAGTTACTGTAGAGATGACCAAGGGACTGATCATGAATGTTTCACTCCATGTATTTTGTAACAATAGCATCAACTCTGAATATAATACAGACATTTGATCATAATTCAGTGGAAGAGCACATGCTTAGGATACAGACCTATCCCTACCATGTCAGCAGGACATTTATATATTATGCTTGCAAGCCTTGATTTTGTGTAGAGTTGTAGAGTACAGG
The DNA here is from genome assembly GCF_035594765.1 of Anolis carolinensis. Classification (NCBI taxonomy): domain Eukaryota; kingdom Metazoa; phylum Chordata; class Lepidosauria; order Squamata; family Anolidae; genus Anolis; species Anolis carolinensis. Next base: position 210,230,292 of record NC_085841.1, on the reverse strand, counting down.
AGATTTGTCTAGTTCCCAAGGTTAAAGGCAGGGAAGCTTCCTGTTGTGGCTGCAGAATTGCCTACTCTTTACCAGAATCTAGAGCCAGCTGCAAAATAATAAATCAAATGGGAGATATAAGAATAAAAAAAAACCAAGGGTATCTCTGAACATATTGCTAAACCCAGGATTTGTTTTTAGTACTAGAACTCAGTTGATTGATCTGCCACACACAAAAAAATCCAGAGTTTGGGAATATTAATTCTTTGGATTACAACTTTTAATTGCCTAGTCAGCATAGCCAAAGAAGTAACTGATCCAAGTGTAAAGAAACACATTTTGGATGTTTACCTCCAGTCTTTCCTTCTATCTCAGCAACCTAATTTAGGAGCTTTTTTTGCTGTTACTGGAGTCAGAAACCCATGATAATCTATTGCAATTTACCAAGGGTTCTACCTTCTACCTGCCAGTTTAGACAAGGGAAAGAGTCATTCTGCTCCTGCTTCCAAGCAGGAGCAGAATGACTCTAAACAGGTGTGTAGAAAATGTGTTTGAGTGGAATGAAGCCCCCTCAACAAAACATTTCATGCTCCACCTGTCCCATGTCATTTTTTTGTGTGGAATTTGAACCGCATGATAATTCAGAGCAGGAGGAATCTACTTCAGTCTTCCTTGGCTCTGGAGAGAAATTGTCCACTAGTGACGTCACTGATGCTATTTCAGAAGATCACTTCTTGTAATCTTTATGGAGACAATATCCTCCTCTACCCCTTTTGACTGTAAGGACTGAGCATATATTTAGCTCAGTAATCACCAGGTCTCTCCTATCTCTTAGTGGGTGATGTACTCTGGCCTTTTTGAGGTTAAACTTTCCTGTAAGGCTCCACATGTTTAAGATTCTTTAAGGCTTAGATGGGTGAAATTCCTGTACAGTATTTAAAATCCAGAGTTTATACCTGGGACCAAAAATAGCTTCTTTAAAATAGGCCACTGTGTTTTCAAGTTTTATTTTAGTGTCATTTTGGTTTGAGAAAGAAGGAAAATACAGTCAGCCCTCCATATTTGTGAGTTTGATTATTTGTAGATTGGATTAATATTTTCTCTCTACAAATATTTGGTCTTCCACTGTGACTCTATAGTCAACTTCTATGGGAAGCAATTTTGCAAGAAGTAATAATACAGTTTTTAAATTTGTATTTTCCCATTTTCATAAGGGTCCTGCATTCCTAACCTTATTGTATATCAAGGTGATCAGAAGATAAACAATAGTAGATCTTTGCTAGATTTGGCAAGGATTTATGATTACCCCTCCAAACTATACTGAAGAGAGTGGAGAAATACCAGGATTGTATTTTTAAATGAAATAGTTATGATTTTTCTTCATTCTTGGTCCTCTGTGTAAAAGTTTATGGCTTAGAATTCTTTTAATTCTAAGGGGTGGTACAAGAAGATCTTTGAAGTCTAATAAAAACAAAGTAGACCCTGCAAGCCTGAAGTGCATCCTCCCTTGAACTGTACTTCTTTAAAAATTTAAAGCAACATGAGGCTGTGATTTTGTGAAGACAAAATATTTATTTCTTTCCATGTCATTCATGATCCTTCCTAAGGTCCTTGCCCTCCTGGGTCATTCTTGATATATGTTTTGATAAATGATGATGATAATAATAATAATAATAGTAATTAATACTTTATTTCTAGACCGCCCTCTTTCCCCAGAGGGACTCAGGGTGGTTAACATACATATAAACGGCAAACATTCAATGGCACAATTTCATCACTAGTATCAAAAATATAAAATGACAATAACATAACATTATAATAAAAATTCCACATTAGAAAAACCTATAAATTTAAACATAACAGTCAGTAAAAACATTATTGCACAGAGCGAGCGTATACCTGGACCTATTTAAGTGATCAAGTTGCTTAAAATGTCCAGTCTGATCTAATTTCACTTAAACCATAGCTGCTTTAGAGTGGCAGTTGTGTTAATCCTCCTCCTCTCCATTTGCTGAAGTACATAGATGTGTTTTTAAAAGCATGAGAATAATCTTGCTCCATCAGATTAATCCTGCAGTCTAGTCCAGCATCCTGTTGTCCATGGTACCCAGCCTAAAGACCCCAAACCACACAGACATAAGGGGACTAACTTTAACCATGCACTTCATTTAGCAGTTTCGGGTAAGTGCAGAATTGCAGGATTGACCTGAGTGACTGTTTTGTTTTGTAAGGCACTTTGGGTTCCCATTTTGGGAGAAAGGTGCACATCTCCATTTCTAAGCCGAAGAAATCAAATAAATCAAATTAATGAATGAATTTACCACCCTCTATGATTATGTATTCAGACAGTTATCAAATGTAGTATTTAAGTAAGTGGCTGTAGCTCCATTGAGTTGAATTTGGTAGGACGCACCACTGTTCCCTCTGTCATGAATTTTTTCATAACACAAGCATTCTTGAAATGAATAAGGTTGCAATGTCTCTGGAAAGGAATTATGGGGGCCACAGAACACTATAGAAACCTCTGTAGTCTCCCTCTTTTTTTGGAATTTCTAGATTAATAGAGGAAGAAAGAAGGCATACACTTTGGATGGCACCTTGAAAGATCCCATTCCTAAAATGTTGTTTTGGATGGCAACTCCCAGAATCCCCCACCCAAAGGCATTGCTGGTTGTAAGAGAATTCTACAGTTGCAATTAAAACAAGTACTGTAATTTTGCCAAGTTTTGCCCATGTCCCTTTCTGTATTTCCTCAGATTTGTAGTTAATGTAAGTAACGTTTCCAGGCTCTGGGTACAGCTCCTTTCCCTTCTGTATCCTGACTCTTGCCTGTACATTTGTGCTAACAGCTGGGGTAGATGTCCAAATGTTAGCCTTTAGTGTTTCCAGCCTCCAAATTGGTATTAGTAATGATGTTTTGGAGTAGCAACAGCTTGTCTAGTTGGGTATTTGTGGCAAGGTAGGAGGATATTTGGGAAGGAAGGGAAAGACATGAAACATGTCAGTCTGAAGCACAGTCCCTGGTGATGTCAGAATAAGGCAGTGGATCTGAAGCTGTGACAGTTTTAATGCTGGCTTAACATTTCACACACAAGGGCATTGTGCTGTGGAAGACATCACTGTTACGGGAATGCATTTCAATTGTGATGGCTTCAAAGTAAAAACCCACTCAAGTAGCTTATATGTAGTCCTATACATCACTTCTGTAAATTTTATTTGACTGAGGAATTGGCAGAGGCAGCACTGAGGTGAGCATACGGCATACCAATGCAGTTTTTATTTCATTAGCAAATATAAATCAACCATGTGCAGACAAGATAAAATTGGAAATGATGTTCTCATCGTCCAGAAAGGATGTCTGAGGGTGGAAAAAGTGTGTCTAAAATTTAAATGGGTACGTGCCTAGACAGAGGACTGATGAATTGGCGTGTTGTATATGTCCTGTTCTTACAAGCGTTTGGAAACACAAAATCTGCAATACTAGTGTCCAGGTCAAGAAGCCGTTAACCATGTAAAGAAGTCAGTGGGTAATCCAAGCACAATGTAAATCTGAGATGTACAACAGCAGGGTCCAGGAATCATGAGTTGAGCTGAAGTTGCTTTCAGACCTATCCAGGGAGATGCGTGTTTGTTTTTAACAAGCTTCAGCTCAGCCCACATGCCCTGGCCTATAGTATTTAGAGATGGTCTCCCACAGCTATAGATATGTCACCTTTTGCTGTATGAAATGCTTAATTCGTCTTTGCTCAGGAGGACTTGGAGGTCTCTCCTCTAGCTCCTGAAGGAGGATTTGTTTGTTTGTTATGCTAAACTTCTGAAGGAGGAGTTTCAGAAGTGACTTGCAGTATGTTCTCAAGTCGCTTCTGACATGATCATCTTCATAATCAGGTGATCTTTAAAAATGGGAGCATATAGGCCCCAGTGCCCCAGCCTCCAACAAATAAGGTAATTTTTTTTTTAAAAAACCCACCTGCTTCTGTGGTCACACAGCTGCTGTTCAGAGCCATCCTGGGTTAGGATCTGATTCAGTAACAGGCCCTGATCCATCAGATAGTCCAGTGTTTCATTGTGTTCAGCATAGCCAGGGTTATTCTCTTCCTAGGTGGAAGCAGAGGTTGCAGAGGAAAGCAGAGGTTGAAGGCTGCTTTTAAGAAGAGTTTAATTACATGTTGGAGCCATCTGTAACTAAGCAGTTACCGATCCTACTACAGCAGTAGTTCTCAACCTGTGGGTCCCCAAGCGTTTTGGCCTACAACTCCCAGAAATCCCACCCAGTTAGTTTACCAGCTGTTAGGATTTCTGGGAGCTGAAGGCCAAAACATCTGGGGTCCCACAGGCTGAGAACCACTGTACTAGAGCATTATTCTCCCTCTGCTCCATTATAGATTACTTCGGTGTCATTTTTCTCAACTTTCTGATCTGAAAAGGCTGTGTGTGGGCACAATCTTGTGCTTCCCCTCAGGCAGCAAAATGACTTGGTGTAGTCTCAATTCCAGCCGAAAGTGTGATGTTGTAGAATAGGTGTCTATCATATTGTGCATCTAGCATAGTTATATACTATGATACATCCAGTGTAATGTAGAAAATAGCAGATACAAATTAACAAAAGATTTAGACAGCAGTTTATACCTGCTTAATTGCAATAAGCACCATATTGTATGGGTCATCCTTAAGAGCAGGTATGTGTTGGATTACACTGTTAGGATGGATTTGTGGACATTATGTTACATAAATTTCTGCATAAGACCTCTAATCTTCCAAAAGGCCTTTGACACTTAATTGTTGTTGGACTGATCTATCTGCCCATTTTATAATAGCCCCATTCTTGAGGTGTTGCCAATGTTATTTTGCACTTTATTGTCCATTTCAACCGTGAAATACCTTCCCCATTCCGGCACATTCTGTACTGGGTTTTATGAATTAGTCTTCTGTTTTAATATTGTATGCTTCATGTCGATTTTATCGATTGTTTTACTGATAATTGAGGTTTTATTGGTGTATCATTGATCTTTGATTGTTTTATCGGGCTAGGCCCCATGTAAGCCGCCCCGAGTCCCTTCGGGTAGATGGGGCGGGGTATAAAAATAAAGTTGTTGTTATTATTATTATTATTATTATTATTATAATCTTGGACATGCTTAAAATTTTATATAATGTGATTTTATTTTGTAATGGTATCTGTTTTATATGAATTGTTGTTTTGTAGATTGTTTTATATGAATTGTTGTTTTTACATTGTTTTTAGGCATTGAATTTTTGCCTATTTATTGTAAGCCGCTTTGAGTCCCCTCGGGGAGAAAGGCGGGGTAAAAGTGATGTAAATAAATAAATAAATACATTTTGAATTCAGTTACATAGTCACAAGGTGTATGGAAAGATGAGAAGAATTTGCTTCAGCGCACATATAAAGACTGAAAAATGAGCCTTTTTGATAGGACTACAGAAGTGAGAAGCAAATAATACAAAGTAAATGGCTTTGTATATTTATATTTAAGAAATGCTGCCACCTTACTTGGGTGTACCAATCTGCAGAGTTCAGTGGAGCTTACTTTCAAGACTTAGAATACAAATGAACATACAGCAGAAATGGGGAACCTGTGGCCTTCCAGGTCTTGGTGCTGGCTTTTGACATCTCTCAAATTGCATGGGGCAGATGTGAAATGGACTGTAACACTTTGAGATCATATACTGTAGTACTTACTCCTGCTTTAAAACATTCTTCTGTAGTCAGAGAGTGAACAATCAGGTTAATATCATTACAAGATTCACAGCATTAATGCTAATCTTCTGGAATGAAATTGATATTTTGGGGGAAAATCTCATTGTTACCAAGTATTTCAGAAAAGGTAAATACAAATGTTTCCCATATAATTTTATTGCTATATTACTGGTGTGTGTACAGTGCAGGATCTCACCCATTATTTGTGATGTTTGGCTGACTATAGTGTTGCTTGTTTTTGTGACACTTGTCCTTTTTTGTTGCATTCATTTCTTGCTACTGTTGATTTTTATCAGTAGATTAGGAAAGGATCAAGAGAGCTTTCCTGGATGTGCTCACTAAAATAAATGGACAGAAAGATCTTAGGAAAGGCAGCAGAGTGTAGACCTTTCAAGAGGAAAATGTGGGATCTGGATAAAGAGAGCGTTGCTGCTGGTGCTGCTACTGGGATTACTATTACTTCAGCTCCTACTGCTAGGTAGTACAGTCGGCCCTCCACATTTGTGAGATTAATTTGATAATTCACATATTTGATTAATATATTATCTCCCAGAAACTCTCAAGCCTTCCAACAGACACTGATAATAGAGTTCACTGGAGGACCTAGGGATTATTTGGAGACAACACTTCTCTAGGCATTTGTAGGTCCTCTAGCATGCTTGTCTGGTTAACATCCAGTGGAAGTTAACAGAAGAGTCATGTTGGAGGACCTTGAGATTCCTAGAGAAGTGTTCTCTTGGGTTAAAAAATGTTTTATTTGTGTTTTTTCCATTCCCTTAGGGGTCTTGCTCCCTTAACTCCGTAAAAGTGGAGGCCCTGTGGTACACAAAAATCCTTATTGATACCTTAGTTGTGAAACTACATGGCTCTTGATATTCACCTAGTATACTAAATGGATTTAGAATCCTTCTCCCTGCCAGGATATGCTTTTTGACCCTGAGATCTTGGCAAGAATACATTCCTATTCAACAGGAGTTGAATACAGAAGGAAAGCTAAACTTATTTCTAGTTCAGTAGTCCTCTGTGAAGCCATTAAAAATAGTTAAATCCAAGAATGGATTATAGAAGTCTTTGTAAAGAAAAAGCCCAAACCAGCTGTTCTGTTGTCAGGTCAGACTGATGTAGACATGTAGAGACAGATGGGGAAACCTTTGCCATCTAGTTGGAGACACACAGCACAATCCTGTCTCTTTCTCAAACGTAAACCTTTTTGTTTTCAGTGGAGTTGTCAATGAATCATTCTTTCTTCTAAAAGGGTCACTGTTTTACACAAAGCTGTCTGAATAAATGAAGCAATTGAAATGAGAATTTGAAATTTAATAGGATATGGTAGAATTCTGCTGAAAAAGAAAGTGATCAGCATGTTGAGTTTGGAATTAAAAAACACAGTTTTCAAAGGAGATTCTCCCTCAGTCCTTTGTGGCCTGAAAATTAGGCCCCTTCTACATTGCTCTATATTCCAGGATTTGATCCCAGATTATCTACTTTGAACTGGATTATATGAGTCTGCACTGCCAGATAATCTGGGATAAGCAGATAATCTAGGATTAGTTCCTGGGATATAGGGCCAGTGGGAACTGCACAGAGGCAGGTAGGAAGGCGCCCCAAAGGGTCCCCACTTCTGCACAGAGAATCATTGATTGCCGTCTCCCCTCTTTGGAAGAACTTTTTACGTCCTGCAGCATTAAGAAAGCTCAGAGTATTCTTAAGTATCCATCTCACCCAGCATTTACTTTTTTGGAATTATTACCATCTGGCAGACAGTAAAGGGTGACAAAGACAAGGATAAACAGACTGAGAGATAGCTGTTATCCTAGAGCTGTAACTATATTGAACTCCAGAGCTCTGCATTGATGTGGCATTGGGGGCTGTGTGGTGGTGGTTGGGGTGTGGAGGGATGGGTGTGTTGTTTTGTGATGTGTGCTGGGGAAAGCATTTAATTTTGTTGTACAGTGAACAACGACAATAGAGTTATTCTATTCTATCTATTCTATTCTAAAAGTGGCCTTAGAAGTGTTTTCTTAAATGGGGTACCAGAGCTGGCATGGTCTACTTGTTTGAGTGTTGGACTGGGACTCAAATAAGGGTTCAAATCCCTGCTGAGTCATAGAAATCCACTTGGGCAAAGCAAACCACTTTTGCATACATCTTGCCGTAAAAGCCTATGAGTGGGATGTCATAAGTTAGACTTGACCAGAACCAATATACTGCAGGCCTTACATATCTGCTAGTGTTTGGTTTCAGGATCCTCAGTGGATATCAAAATCCATGGATGCTGACGTTTCATTTTATATAATGGTGTAGTAAAACGATGTCCCTTGTGTCAAATGGTGAACAATTCAAAGGTTTACTTTTTGGAATTAAATAAAATGCAAGCAGTGGCTGGTTGAATCTGTGGATGTAGAATCCATGGATATGTAGGATTCATGAAATAATGACGAAACTTTTATTAGCAAACCTTTCACGCATATATGTGTAGCTAAGCAAAATAGGAGCAGACTTTACTATCATAGATTTCTACTGCTTTCTCAAATTTCTCACTGAAGACCTTATTCAGGTTATTATAAACTATATGATAAATGATTGGTTGTTAACACTGTTGCAAATGAGATTGGGCTTCTGCACCTTTCAGAAGAAAGAATATCACTATTAATTTTTTTAAAAATCTGGTCACCCTAAATATAACAACAACATATCTTGGCTGAAATATTCTTGCTGTTCTTTTTGCCTTCAGAGAAATGTCTTTGTCTTTTAAATTCTTGCAGATTTATTTAGGATACGTCCAGGCCAGCTGGCTATGCAGAGTTCTTGAGTAGGATATGGCTGGGGATGTTTGAGGAATTTGATCTTTGTGAATCCCTCTGAAAACTGATCTGGACTAATATGCAGATCAAAATGTAATTATTCCTTGGATTTCCTACTTTCCCATGTTTTTTATGCAATTTGCAGCTTAAAAGAGAATGCCAAGCCACATTTTAAAATGTGTATGTGAGTTTAAATTTTTTATAGAAATGAACACTTCTTGATAAAAAAGAATTATTTTATTATATTTCTATAAGAACTGACCCACACATTACCGTATGGATTGTTAAAAAGTAATGTGGAAATGAGGTGGAATGGAATTGCAAATTAATGCTTTCAAAATTGATCCAGACAAAAAACAGATGGATCCCTCCCTACAACATAATTGAAATACAAGAAATATTACTAAAACAGAAAATTAACTAGGATTGATTTTAAAATGCAGTTTAAACTGTATATGTAATTTAAACGGCAACTATGTTTGCACTTGAAAACTTTCATCGTATCTGTAGACAAATCCAATAAGATCTCCATAGTCAAGGAACCTATATCTACAGTTTCATTTACCCATACCCAGGGGAAAATGGTCTCAAAATTTGCTGGATCCATGAGGTCATTCTATAGTATGTTTCTCCTCCTCTCTACAAATCCCTAGTTATTCCAACTTGGCTCTATGGTAAACTGCACTGGAATAAAAACTAATTTAATGGCACACAATGTATGCCCAATGGTCTTACTGTAGACTTGAGAAAGTTTCGTAAGGAAGGCGCTCCCATTAAAAGTCCCCATACCAGATAGCCAAACATATGTTATTCACAGATTCGTTTATTCGCGGATGTTCTCTCTCAGAATCTTTAGATCCTCCAGTGCTACCCTATGGTCAATTTCTGCCAGACATTGACTATAAAGTCACACTGTCAGAGAAAGCACCTGTCTAGGAATGCCTAGGTCCTGCAGTAAGCAGGCTGGAGGAACCATGCATCCCTCAGGGATTGTTTAGATTGCCACTCTCTCGGTTGCTGCAGATTGCCACTCTCCCGGTTGATGTCCTGATTGTCCAGCAGTGCAAAAACCGCATCGTTGCCGATGGATGGCCACGCTTACTGTCTCCTCCTTTTTTCCTTGTTGAGGCAGCCAGTGAATATGACATGGCTTGTCTTGGTTGCTCATTGGTGGAGTGATGTCAGACAGGGAATATGGGATGGCCATGTTAAAAATTGTGGCCGATTCTATCTTGAAACTGGCCTAACTGTTTATGTGGTCTAAGCTTGTGGTTTACTTCAGATTCTGGGGGAGAATTCAAAGCAACCCACAACACTGGTCCACATTATCTGGGATCAGCTCCATCCGTCGTTCCTTCTACAGAGCTAATTTGCCCACTCTTTGGGAAGATGTGCCTTTAGACAGGTGCTCTATCAGGTAAAGTGTGGTAGAATCATAGAATCATAGAATAGTAGAGTTGGAAGAGACCTCATGGGCCATCCAGTCCTGCTAAGAAGCAGGAAATCGCATTCAAAGCACCCCCGACAGATGGCCATCCAGCCTTTGCTTAAAAGCCTCCAAAGAAGGAGCCTCCACCACAGTCTGAGGGAGAGAGTTCCACTGCCGAACAGCCCTCACAGTGAGGAAGTTCTTCCTGATGTTCAGGTGGAATCTCCTTTCCTGTAGTTTGAAGCCATTGTTCCGTGTCCTAGTCTGCAGGGCAGCAGAAAACAAGCTTGCTCCCTCCTCCCTATGACTTCCCCTCACATATTTGTATATGGCTATCATGTCTCCTCTTAGCCTTCTCTTCTGCAGGCTAAACATACCCAGCTCTTTAAGCCGCTCCTCATAGGGCTTGTTCTCCAGACCCTTTATCATTTTAGTCGCCCTCCTCTGGACGCTTTCCAGCTTGTCAACATCTCCCTTCAACTGTGGTGCCCAAAATTGGACACAGTATTCCAGGTGTGGTCTGACCAAGGCAGAATAGAGGGGGAGCTGACTTCCCTGGATCTAGACGCTATTCCCCTATTGATGCAGGCCAGAATCCCGTTGGCTTTTTTAGCTGCGGCATCACATTGTTGGCTCATGTTTAACTTGTTGTCCACGAGGACTCCAAGGTCTTTTTCGCACACACTGCTGTCAAGCCAGGCGTCCCCCATTCTGTATCTTTGATTTCCATTTTTTCTGCCGAAGTGAAGTATCTTGCATTTGTCCCTGTTGAACTTCATTTTGTTAGTTTCGGCCCATCTCTCTAGTCTGTCAAGATTGTTTTGAATTCTGCTCCTTTCTTCTGGAGTGTTAGCTATCCCTCCGAGTTTGGTGTCATCTGCAAACTTGATGATCTTGCCTTCTAACCCTTCGTCTAAGTCGTTAATAGAGATTTTGAACAGAACTGGGCCCAGGACGGAGCCCTACGACACTCCACTTGTCACTTCTTTCCATGATGAAGGTGAAGCATTGGTGAGCACCCTTTGGGTTCGTTTGCTTAGCCAATTACAGATCCATCTAACCGTAGTTTTGTCTAGCCCACATTTTACTAGTTTGTTTGCCAGAAGGTCGTGGGGGACTTTGTCGAAGGCCTTACTGAAATCCAGGTACGCTACATCCACAGCATTCCCTGTATCGACCCAACTCGTAACTCTATCGAAAAAAGAGATCAGATTAGTCTGGCATGACTTGTTTTTGGTAAACCCGTGTTGACTATTAGCAATGACCGCATTTGTTTCTAAGTGTTTGCAGACCACTTCCTTAATGATCTTTTCCAGAATCTTGCCTGGTATCGATGTGAGGCTGACCGGACGGTAATTGTTTGGGTCGTTCTTTTTTCCCTTCTTGAAGATAGGGACCACACTTTTGTAGTGATCCTGCACCCCTAACCCTAGTTAAAACGGAGTTCTGACTCTACACATGACTTTTGCAAGGTCTTTCTTTTGAACCTGTTCCCTCAAAGCAGAACTAATATTCCTCGGTACAGTTTTAAACTTGGAGGAAGGCTTCAGAACTAAACTAGCATATGAACAGGCTGCATACCCAATATAGCAAAGAAAGTGGCCTTCTATAAATGTGATTTCTTATAGGGCTAATAAAAGAACAGAACATTTTCAATCATGTCTGGATGTTTTCCGTCTTCATTAACAAAAGTGAATCAGAACATTTCCCACATCACTGTCCTAATTAAGTTGTTTGGCATCCGAACAGAAGGAAGTCTTTTCTAAAGGCCTATAGCTTCCATTTTCATCCTCATTAAAAATGTAGCCAGAGGCTCCACCAAACACGCTCTTATTTCCCCCACAAAATTGTCATCTAGGTTCTCACAGGATTAGACAAACCCTCCCCAGACGTCAAGTGAAAACTGGTCCTCTGCCTGTCCGAAGCATCTCAAAATCATGTTGCCTATTGAGAAGGAGGCTTTCTTCCAGAACTAGTAAATCTAAAGTAAAAGAGAAGCAGCATAAAAATGAGGTTAAATAAAAGAAGTCCCCACAGTGAGAGCGTTTTTACAAGGGAAACACACCAAAGGCATGAATTGCCTTTAACTTAAACATTTTCCCCCATTTAATAGCCTGGGCTATAAAACTAATGGGTTGCCATGGGATAGTTGAAAGATAATTACAGCTCAGTCCTTGCTATTGATTTCAGTGAGAATTTGTTCCCCCTAAAATATGCTAAGCACTCTATTGTGCAGCCAGATCCTATACATTTTAAGCTAGAAGAGAGAGAGAGCTCATGAAGTGTAATGGTTTGAACACTGTACTATGGCTTTGAAAACCAGGGTTTGAATCATCCTCTCTCACCCCCACAGGAAGGCAAAGGCAAACCCGCTCTGAATAAACCTTGCCAAGAAAACTCTTATGATCGAGTCGCCATAGTTTGAAAACGACTTGAAGCACATTGCCACAGTGCTCAGTCAAGATTTTTCCAAAGTAAGTGAGAACATGGAATATCTCACAATATTCCACTTAAAATGCCATTCCCAGAGGTGTAGTTACATTGTAGTTGGGCAAACATGAGGGCATTCTTCCCCTCCCAAATAAAAATCTTCCCCTAACAATTTACATTTTCTTACAGGCTGAATCTACACTGCCATATAATCCAATTTCAGAATGCATATTAACTGCTTTGAATTGGATTATGTGAGTCTACACTGCCCTATTATCCTGTTCAGTGCAGTTAATCTGCATCAGAAAGTGAATTGTATGGCAGTGTAGATGGGGCCTCACTCTTCACATTTCTAGCATTGATTCTGAATATTTTCCACATTTAGAACTCTATTTACTGTGTTCGTATTCTTTTGTTCATTTTGCTTGCTCCTTCTATTTGGATACCTGAATTGTATTTATAAATTTTCAGTTATGATTTCCACCTGATTTAATACTCTGATCCACATTTTTCTCTCTGGGGTTGGATCTACACTGCCATATAATGCAGTTTCAGAATACAGTTAATCTGCATTCTGAAACTATTATATGGTAGTACACTAGCCTCAATCTGGATGAACTTTTAGGAATGAAACAGTCATGGTGTAAAACAGAAGTGGGCAGATGTGAGCCCCCAGATGTTTTGGCTTACAATTTGTCTTAGTAAGGTTCTGTGCGCTTTAGTCCAAACTGCTTAGAAGTCTATAGTAGCTGAAATAAAGCATGGAACCAGGTGCTTGCAGAATCTGAAGTATTTTTTAGAAGTGGGTCCCCAGATGTTTTGGCCTTCAGAAATCCTAACAGCTGGTAAATTGACTGGTATTTCTGAGAGTTGTTGGCCAAAACACCTGGGGAACCCACCAGTTGAGAACCACTGAAGTAGAGGGTCCCTAATAACCTCTGGGTGGCCACATGGTTTCCACTCCTGAGCTAAAATGGACCAGTGGCCTATTGAAGGTATAAGGTACCTTCCCATGTTTCCAATTTCATATTTAAAATTCGGAAGCGTTTCATATTGTACGGTTATAGTGTGACAAGTCCGCTTTAGCTACATTCCTGTCCAGTGAAATCCTGGGAATTGCAATTTGGGGGTGGCATTTACCAGATAGTCCTGGTGTTTCTGACTAAATTACATACCTCCAGATTCCATAGGATGACGCTGTAGCTGTTACAGTGGAATCGTAGTGCTAGAAAAGAGTGCTTGGTAAAGTGGAGGGTTATAGGACCACATTTAAGGTGGATAGACACAACCAGGGAAGCCACAACCCTGAGTCTGCAAGACCTGAGCAGGGCAGTTGACAATAGGGTGACTGGGGGAGGGGGTCTCTTATTCATGGGCCATAAGTCATAGTTGACTTGATAGCAGTTAACAACAAAATGATACTTGTACACAGTGTGAAATATATTTAGGGGAAATTGCACCCTCAGGATTATCTGTGACCTCTCAGGCTTTGTAGAAATCATAGCTGTGGCTGTTTTTGTTTCTGTTTATGTCCTATTTTCCAAGTAAGTCCATCATTTACCTGCAGTGATATTTTAAACATATTTGCTTTTAATCAGAATCAAGATGAAGCAACAAACACTTGTTTTAATCTTTCCAAAACATTTTCCAAAGATAAAAGACTCTGCACATGGTGTGGGTGAGTTGAAGTTCAAAAGGAAATACATATTTGTTCTGGGAACACCCAAACCTGGCAGCAAATATGTTCTGAGCATCCTTATCAGTGACATGTGATGATTTTCAGCCTGATTCTTCTTTTATTGCAGTTCTAAAAATGTTATAAAAGAAAACAATAAACATTATTTTATACCTTTGTAAAGGAAAAAAGATGCTGACAACTATTGTCAGCTTCTGTATATTATTACCTGATAAACATTAGCTAAGAATTATACCCCATTCAATCAAATAGAGCGTTATTGCAAAACAGAGACATTATATGTCAGAGAGTAGGTTTTGGGGAAATGTGACTGGACTTTTACCTGTTTTGGGAAACAAAGAGGTAGCCACACTGGGGGAATTTATGGCCCACCAGTTTCACCCTGCAGATGATCGCTTCCATAAGACTGGATGAAGCATGAGATGTCTGAAATTAATCTCTTCCCTTCCTGCCTCAGGAGGATCCTGGTTGCTGGGGTATCTTCTGCTTTGGGCTACCCCCCAAGGCTGTTTAATTTGTAAAGAAAAAAAAGAACCTGACTGATGGCAGGAGTTGTGGGGGTGACAGGAGCTCCTATTGCTTTTATTTTGGCAACAGCAGCAACTCCCACACTACTAGAGAAGGAGTACAGGTTGTTGCTTCTATTTGCAGTTGGCTTTTTCTTGTGGAGCCAATATGGGAGAGTGGTTTGAGTGTTGGATTACAACTGTAGAGACCACAGTTGGCCATCAAAATCCACTGGGTGACTATGGGCAAATCACACAGGCTTAGCTCCAGAACCCCATCCTCCCATAAATTCTCCTTAAAAAGGTAAAGGTAAAGGTTTCCCCTGACGTTAAGTCCAATCATGTCTGACTCTAGAGGTTGGTGCTCATCTCCATTTCTAAGCCGAAGAACCGGTGTTGTCCGTAGACACCTCCAAGGTCATGTGGCCGGCATGACTGCATGGAGCGCCTTAGGAGTACAATAAATTAGAAAGTCTTGAACAACAACAACAGAAACAATTTATTGGAACCAAGGCATTGTATGAGGGATGCCTTGGAAAGTTGCCTGTGTCTCTGACAGACATATGTGACATACAACCCCTCCTTTTCCACCACCCACTGCTTTACCTATGTGTGGTTGCTGCTACTGCACCCACTTTTGCCCATAGGAGCAACAGTCAGTCTTAACTTCTCCTGTCTTCCTTTCTCTTTATACTTTGGGGAAGAAGGAAGCAATGTGTGTTCTGCTTTGTAGTGCTGCAGTTAGCTGGGTGTGCATCTGCCACCATGTGCACCACCTAATCATGAAGGCAGTGGTGAGGGTTGATCGTAACTGACGTTTGGCATCAGTTGGCAGGCAACATGTTCCCAATCCCTGCAGTAAGTTTCAGAGCAGAGTAAAGGAAGGGCTACTTCAGACAATATGTGGTTAATGTCCCAAATTTCATTGATATGAAATGTTCTGATGTAGATGTAGTGTCTTGTCTTGGTTCACTTTTAAAAAGAATTAGACTAGTGGTTCCCAACCTTTAGGCCTCCAGGTGTTTTGGACTTCAACTCCCAGAAATCCCAGCCATCTTACCAGCTCTTAAGAACTGTGGGAGCTGAAGTCCAAAACACTTGGAGGCCCAAAGGTTGAGAACCACTGGATTAGACAAACCTTTATAAATTTGACACCCTCTAGACCAGGGGTCCCCAAACTAAGGCCCGGGGGCCGGATGCGGCCCTCCAAGGTCATTTACCTGGCCCCCGCCCTCATTTATAATATAATATTTTTATATCAGTTTTAATAATATAATATATTGCATATACATATAATATTGATAATATTATCATTTTATACAATACAATACTAACAGTAATATCATATAATAATATTATGTTATATATTACATATAATATTACAGTATAGTATAGTTCAATATAGTATAATGCTAATATTGTGCTATGCTAATATAATATATTGTATGTACATACAGCTGCTCTGAGTTCCCTTCGGGGTGAGAAGGGTGGGATATAAATGTAGTAAATAAATGTAGTAAATGAATAAATAAATAATTTTGGACTTAGGCTCGCCCAAAGGCTGAAATGACTTGAAGACACACAACATCAACAACTGTCAAGGACAGAACGCCACAAGATTCAAAGTAACAGAGTTTATTAGATTACAGAACTCAAAAATGCCCGTAAAACACAAGGGCCAGGCAATTTTTGCCTTTAGGAGCAAAAAGGGGCAAAAGTAAATGTTCAAAAGGTAAACCGGATTAAACCGGAGTTTAATCCGGGTAAAAACAAACTGCTTTCTTCAGCCTGGGTATAAACAAAACGAAAGCCAAGGAACAAAAGATAAAGAATGCAACTAATTGGCAGCAGATTCCTCTCTGCTGCCAACACTGTGTTTAGAGTAACTTGCGTCGCTCCCACACACACACACAGCAGACAGGATTCCAACACGAACAATTCAGCCAGGGATTTTAGCAGTAGAGTAGACCAGTTCCGTTCCGTAGATCAAAGCCAGAAGCAGACGTTTGTAGTTTTTCCAAGTCCAAGAAGGGGGGAAGACAAGCCGTGGTCAGTTCAGTCCGAGTTCTCAAAGCAGGAGATGGCGTCCGTCAAGAAGACGACGGAAGGTCAAGCTAATAAGAGTAAGCACAGGTTTGCACAAACAAATGCCCACACAATCCCTCCCGCCGTCTGACCCTGGATTCCAATCAACTTACGTCTCAGCACAGGAAAGTACACAAGTCTTCAGGGAAGCGTCCCACACACACACACGAATCCCAAGCGTTTGCCCAGATTACCTTGCCCGACGCAATTTGCAATTGCTCCCAAGCCCCATTTTATGCCAGTTACAAATCTTCATCACTGTCAGCTGTCCTCCTTAACCCGGGCGTTTCCTCATCACTTTCCTCGTCAGAGCTGGAACACCTCTGACTACGCCCAACAGCATCTCCAGCTGTGGATCCCGTCCCATCCCTCCAGCTACGCCATGGGTCTAATCCTGAAGGTCCCCATTCATCTTCTGCCCCATCATGGCCAGTGGCCCCCAATTCCTCCCTTACCCGAGTCCAATCCATCTCATCCTCCTCTGAGCTAACCAGCCCTTCCTCCATTCTCTCCGTGAACCCTTCGAAAGACTCTTCGTCAGAGGGTGCTGCAAATATGTCTCGCAGTCTTTTTCTCTCTCGCTCCTCGAGAGTATCCGACTCTCGAGGAGTCTTACGCCCACGCCTGTCAGAAACAGAGCCACGAGGCTCAATCATAACACTATCCCCTCTCACAAAGGCCTCCTCCCCCGATGGCGGAGAAGTGGCAGTGATACCCTCCGCTATAGCACCACGACGACTAGAGGTATCAAGTTTCAACAGCGAACGATGAAAGACTGGATGGACCTTTAAACTAGACGGTAAACGCAAACGAAACGCAACAGAAGAAATCTTTTTAACGATAGGAAAGGGACCCAAATACCGAGGCGCAAACTTTCCCCCAGCCTGTTTAATATGTTTGGAAGATAACCACACCAAATCCCCTTCTTCCAACTCCTCCCCTGCCTGCCTGTGGCGGTCAGCCTGAGTCTTCTGCGTTGCCTTAGCTTCCAACAGTAAGCGACGGGCAACATCATGCAATGCAGCCATTTCCGTAGAGCGGTACACAGGGTCCGAAGAGACCACATTGGTCGACGGCGCCACACCTCCCCGTGGGTGAAAGCCATAAGTAAGCTCAAACGGCGTATGCTGACTAGACGTGTGCACCGCATTGTTGTAAGCAAATTCCGCCACCGGTAACCACTTCACCCAAGCCGTGGGTTGATCTAAACAAAAACAACGCAGATACTGCTCTAAGAGCCCATTAACCCGTTCCGACTGTCCATCCGTTTGCGGATGGAAGGCGGACGACACGTTTAACTTAGTCCCCAAGCACTCATGGAAGTGTTTCCAAAAGCGTGACACAAATTGCGGAGCCCTATCGGAAATAATCACCTCGGGTGCTCCGTGCAAGCGATAGATGTGCTTTGTAAATAGTAAGGCCAACGTAGGGGCCGCCGGAATGGTTGAACAAGGAATAAAATGAGCCAGTTTACTAAATAAATCCACCACCACCCAAATACAAGTATAACCCCCAGACTTAGGCAAATCTGAAATGAAATCCATGGAAATGATTTGCCATGGCCTCTCCGGAACAGGTAAAGACGACAACAACCCTCTAGGGCGCCCAACAGGCGTCTTACTCTGCTGGCAAACGGCGCAGCTGTCACAAAAGCGCAGAATGTCTTGCCGCATCTTTGGCCACCAGTAGCTCCTGGTGATAAGCTGTACGGTCTTGAACCTGCCAAAGTGCCCAGCCATGGGTTCGTCATGGTGGGCTCTAATCACCTCCAACCTGAGGGCCCCCACTGGTACGTAAACCTGCCCCCTACGCACCAATACCCCGTCTTGATCTTGGAGATGCGGCAGTATGGTACGATTACCTGCTGAGAGCAGCATCAGTTGCTCCTGTGTCCACACATCATCTTTCTGAGCCTCAAGGATCTGATCATGTAACCCGAGCTCATTATCTACAACACACAGCGAGGCAGTAGGCAAGATGGTCTGACATACTACCTGCTCATTGGTCTTAAATTCTGGCTTGCGGGATAAAGCATCGGCCCGCAAGTTTGCCTTCCCCTCCACGAACTGCACCTTGAAATTAAACCTGGAGAAAAACAAAGCCCAGCGGATTTGACGCTGGTTTAACTTCTTTGCTGTTTGCAAATGCTCTAAGTTCTTATGATCAGACCTGACCACGATCTGATGCCGTGCCCCTTCAAGCCAGTGCCGCCACACCTCAAACGCCACCTTAATCGCCAACAACTCCTTCTCCCATATGGTATAGTTCTGCTCGAAGGGTGTTAGTTGCCGCGAGTAAAATCCACAGGGACGCAAGGTCCCTGAGGAATCCTTCTGAGACAATACAGCCCCCAACGCGTAGCTAGAAGCGTCCGCTTCTACCACGAACGGTTTGTCAACATCAGGATGGGTTAGTATGTTGTCCGATTGAAAACTAGACTTAAGTTGTAGAAACGCCTCGTGAGCTTCCCGCCCCCACACAAATGGCTGTTTCTTGCGCAGAAGCTGCGTCAAAGGTACCGTGAGCTTTGCAAAATTCGGAATAAACTCCCGGTAGTAATTAGCGAAACCTAAGAACCTTTGTACATCCTTCTTAGTCTTCAGCTCCTGCCATGAGTTGACGGCGTCAACCTTATGTGGGTCCATTTTAAGTTCCCTACCTGACACTACATGACCTAGGAACTCCACTTCAGGCACATGAAAGACGCACTTGGAAGCCTTGGCGAAAAGCCCATTAGCCCGCA
Organism: Anolis carolinensis; assembly: GCF_035594765.1. Taxonomy (NCBI): domain Eukaryota; kingdom Metazoa; phylum Chordata; class Lepidosauria; order Squamata; family Anolidae; genus Anolis; species Anolis carolinensis. The sequence continues at coordinate 210,210,901 of NC_085841.1, read as the reverse complement.
GTCGGTGCAGAACCTGCTTGACATGTTGACGATGTTCTTTCTCGTCCTTAGAAAAAATCAAGATATCATCCAAATAAATCACTAAAAATTGGTCAATTAGGTCCCTGAACACATCGTTCATGAACCTCTGGAAGACCGCAGGAGCATTACAAAGCCCAAAAGGCATGACTCGGAACTCGTGGCATCCGAAACACGTGTTAAATGCCGTCTTCCATTCATCCCCTTCCCGTATACGGATTAAGTTATAGGCCCCCCGCAGGTCAAGCTTGGTAAAGACCTTAGCCCCTTGCACCCTTGATAACAGTTCCGAGATTAAAGGGAGCGGGTACCTATCCCGAATGGTGTATTTGTTTAGGATCCGATAGTCGCAGACCAGCCTAAGTTCCCCAGTCTTTTTGGCTACAAAGAATACTGGTGCCGCAGTTGGAGAACTAGATGGGCGAATAAACCCCTTGGCTAAATTTTCATCTAGAAACTCCCGCAAAGCTTGCCTTTCCGGTACAGTCAAGGCATACAGCCTCCCTGCTGGCAGTTTCGCACCTTCTGCCAACTTGATGGCGCAATCATACGGCCTGTGCGGTGGTAATTTGTCCGCTTCTTTTTTACAAAATACATCAGAGAACTCCCCATACTCAGCAGGCACTCCCTCCATATCAGAATGAGTAACATTTAGAGTGCAACAATCCTGCCTCTTTAAAATCACTTTACGTGTTGCCCAATCTACTTGTGGGTTTACTACAGCTAGCCAATCCATCCCCAGGATCACATCATATCTAGGCAAGCTCGTAATATCCCACACAAACGTTCCCGTTACTCCCTGCACCTCCCACGTTACTGCTGAGGTTTCCTGGTTAACCACCCCAGTCTCCAGCAGTCTCCCATCTGCTCCTTCCACCCACACGTCGCATGCTTTGCGCACCTTAGGAATGCCATGCTTCTTAGCAAACTCAATATCTACATAAGAGACCGTGGCCCCTGAGTCCAGCAGTGCCAGAGTAGAAACAAGTTCCCTTCCCCCAACAGATAATGTAATGGGTACGAAAACATGCTTCCTCCCCTCAGTTGACTGCTTGAGGAGCCCTAGTGCGTTGGACTCACGTCGCACTAGGGCTGGCCTTTTCCCGAAAGCTGGGAAGGTTTCACATTACAACTTTTGGCAAAATGCCCAGCATTCCCACAGTACAAACACAAGCCCAGCTGCCTCCTACGGCTCTTTTCCTCTGTAGACAGCTTTTTAAAGACCCCAAGCTCCATGGGCTCTTCCCCCATCACCACAGGTGCCCTGGTTACATGCATGGGTGGCGCACACATTGCTTTTGAATGTTTACGAGCCTCGAACCTTGCGTCTAAACGCAGCACCTTAGCTACTAAGGCGTCCCAGCTTTCAGCCGGCTCCAAGCGTGCTAGTTCATCCTGGAGCATATCATTTAACCCGGCAGTAAATAAAAGCATGAATGCATTTTCCCCCCAATCCAGCTGATGGCGATACAGGTTAAACTTATTCAAGTAATCCAAAACAGTCCCCTTTCCCTGTTTCAACCGATACAGAGCCCACCCAGCGTTCTCCGTGCGGAGAGGATCCCCAAAAGTATCAGTTAACAATTTTTTGAAATTATTCAAATTGTCCTTGACTGGGTCATTTCCCAAAATTAAATTAGTGGCCCATTGTCCTGCGGGACCGGTCAACAAACTCAAAATAAAGGCCACCTTGCTAGTGTCTGTGGGAAAAGCATGAGCACTGAGCTGAGAAAAATAAAGCTCCACTTGTGCCAAAAAGGTTGGCAACTTGCACCTGGTTCCGTCAAAACGTTCAGGAGTCAAAACATGTCCTTTCACGGCATGAGCGGTTTGGCTAACGGTAAAAGCCGTTTGCAATTGGTCTAATTTGGCTCTTAACTCATCCATCGTCTTCCTGACGGGTTTATTGCTGCAATAAACCTTTTATGGGCGTCGGGCAATCTGTCAAGGACAGAACGCCACAAGATTCAAAGTAACAGAGTTTATTAGATTACAGAACTCAAAAATGCCCGTAAAACACAAGGGCCAGGCAATTTTTGCCTTTAGGAGCAAAAAGGGGCAAAAGTAAATGTTCAAAAGGTAAACCGGATTAAACCGGAGTTTAATCCGGGTAAAAACAAACTGCTTTCTTCAGCCTGGGTATAAACAAAACGAAAGCCAAGGAACAAAAGATAAAGAATGCAACTAATTGGCAGCAGATTCCTCTCTGCTGCCAACACTGTGTTTAGAGTAACTTGCGTCGCTCCCACACACACACACAGCAGACAGGATTCCAACACGAACAATTCAGCCAGGGATTTTAGCAGTAGAGTAGACCAGTTCCGTTCCGTAGATCAAAGCCAGAAGCAGACGTTTGTAGTTTTTCCAAGTCCAAGAAGGGGGGAAGACAAGCCGTGGTCAGTTCAGTCCGAGTTCTCAAAGCAGGAGATGGCGTCCGTCAAGAAGACGACGGAAGGTCAAGCTAATAAGAGTAAGCACAGGTTTGCACAAACAAATGCCCACACAATCCCTCCCGCCGTCTGACCCTGGATTCCAATCAACTTACGTCTCAGCACAGGAAAGTACACAAGTCTTCAGGGAAGCGTCCCACACACACACACGAATCCCAAGCGTTTGCCCAGATTACCTTGCCCGACGCAATTTGCAATTGCTCCCAAGCCCCATTTTATGCCAGTTACAAATCTTCATCACTGTCAGCTGTCCTCCTTAACCCGGGCGTTTCCTCATCACTTTCCTCGTCAGAGCTGGAACACCTCTGACTACGCCCAACAGCATCTCCAGCTGTGGATCCCGTCCCATCCCTCCAGCTACGCCATGGGTCTAATCCTGAAGGTCCCCATTCATCTTCTGCCCCATCATGGCCAGTGGCCCCCAATTCCTCCCTTACCCGAGTCCAATCCATCTCATCCTCCTCTGAGCTAACCAGCCCTTCCTCCATTCTCTCCGTGAACCCTTCGAAAGACTCTTCGTCAGAGGGTGCTGCAAATATGTCTCGCAGTCTTTTTCTCTCTCGCTCCTCGAGAGTATCCGACTCTCGAGGAGTCTTACGCCCACGCCTGTCAGAAACAGAGCCACGAGGCTCAATCATAACAACAACAATCCTAATTAACCTGACTATCTCATTGGCCAGAAGCAGGCCCACACTTCCTATTGAAATCCTGATAGGTTTATGTTGGTTAAAATTATTTTCATTTTTAAATATTGTATTGTTCTTTCATTGTTATTGTTGTTGTTTTGCACTACAAATAAGATATGTTCAGTGTGCATAGGAATTTGTTCAGTTTTTTCCCCCAAATGATAATTCGGCCCCTCCACAGTCTGAGGGATTGTGGACCGGCCCTCTGCTTTAAAAGTTTGAGGACCCCTGCTCTAGACCATGTATGGGAATTATTCATTTTGTACACTGTATGCAGCCTATGTAATATGGGCTGCATGCAGTTTCCACATGGCCCTTTGCTGTCATGTAGATTTTCCCAATTCCAAAAGTTTTTGATTTACCCCTTTTTTTGTCCATAGCTTTTTTTCTGGTCAAATTTTGTGTGAAGGTCTTCCACTGAGGTACAACTGTTCCCAGACTACAATCACACACTTACACAATGCAAGACTTGAAAGTTGTATTCTAGAAAGGGCTCACACCTCTTGCTTCATGTGTACGCAGAATGTCTGTGTGAAAGTCAGAAATGTTGTTTTCACTGCCCTGGTTCCCAGCTCTTACATTCCCATTTGGCCTTGGAGAAAACACTGATTTAACAATCGTTTTTCAGTCTTCCTTTGCAGTGTGTATGTAAGCACATTGTACCTGTTAGCAGATGTCTTCCATCTTCAGTACATTTTTTAGTCCCCCACCCAACATTTCTCTCATCAAATTATTATAGTTAGGGATGGGTTTGGTCACCTTTTAACCTCTCCTCCCTGTTCAGAAGGAGTGGGAGGGCTTGTTGTATTCATCCTTCTTGTTTTCTTGTACTCTCCCATTCTTTGGTTAAAAATACCACAACCTGTTTCAGTTTCTCCAGAATGCATTGCTTTCACTTTCCGTCCTATTTTGGTTACAAGTGAAAATGATCCTAGGGAACATCACTCCTCTTGAAGTTGGTTGGAGGGAGACATTGCTCCAAAAGTAATTTTCTGAGGCTCTGCTGCTTTGGGGGGGGGGGGGGGGAATTTTCGCTTGTCTCTTTTCAAAGGAGCATGTGGTCCTCAATCACATTTCACAGGTGAAAGCTAGGACACATGGTTAGCAACATTGGAGTTGTGTCAAGACAGCAAACCTTATCAATGAGGAAAATCTCACAAGTGAAGAGAGGCTGCAGCAATGTGCTTTTGCTTGAGTCTACTGGGAAGTTCCGGATTCCTTCCCCTCTTTTCTCTCCCTGCTGAATCAACTGAGTGAAAATTACTTTGGGGCTTTGGATTCAATTTGAAGCAATTGAAATATGCTGAGGAGAAAAGGAGAAAGCGGGATGAGAAAACAGACATTGGGACTTTTCAAAGGAGATGGAAAAAGTAGAAGGACCAAAGATTAATCAGAGACTGTACTTGCAATATTGGGATGGTTGGAATGTATGGCATGAAGGAGGAGAGAGGTAGCTAGCCAGACTTAATAAAACTAAGAAATGTTTTGTCATTATCTGGTTTTTTCAGCGATCCTAAAGGACAGGTTGATGCAATAAATGGGACTGAAGCTATGTTCTCATCAAGGATCTTATCAGGGCATGCTAAAAAACAAAGAAACATGATAAAATTCTGAGATAATAGAAAGAACTTTAACAGTTTGGACTGCAGATGGGGCCATATCTGAATGTTGCTCAATGTTAAAAAGCATCAGTTGATAGAAGATTATCAACGCTCCAGGAAGAAGGGGACTTCCTCTACCCTTTGCCCTGCTAAGTTCTTGTTGTTTTATTTGAGACTAGCTTGGGTACCTGGCGATGCCCCAGTTATTTGTTAAGGGCCTTGTTTGTTTTTGGATATTAGATAATAGTTTGGTCATATGTTACACTATGCCTCAGAAAAAAAGCTCAGTCTTTTTTGTTGTTTTTATGAATGCTCACATTAAAAAATTAAAAAGGATGTGTGTAAACTGCAATTCTCAAAAATCCTGCGTCAGTCCTCCCCAAACTTTGCCAGTATTCACAGTTGGCCATGTTGGGTCGGTCTGCCAGGTTTGGTCCAGATCCATCACTTGCTGGGTTCAGTGTTCTTTGTATACAGATGAACTATAAATCTCTTGTGCCAAGGTCAGTCACCTGCAAAGCCTGCCAGTATTCACATGTTGGTTCTGTGTGCCAAGTTTAGTCCAGATCCATCACTTGCTGGGTTCAGTGTTCTCTGTATAAGGGTGAACTTTGAATCTCTTGTGCCAAGGTCAATCACCCACAAAGCCTGCCCGTATTCACAGTTGGCCATGTTGATTCTGTGTGCCAAGTTTGGTCCAGATCCATCATTTGCTGGGTTCAGTGTTCTCTGAATAAGGGTGAATTTTGAATCTCTTGTGCCAAGGTCAATCACCCGCAAAGCCTGCCAGTATTCACAGTTGGCCATGTTGATTCTGTGTGCTAAGTTTGGTCTAGATCCATCACTTGCTGGGTTCAGTGTTCTCTGAATAAGGGTGAACTATAACTCTCTGATGCCAAGGTCAGTCACCCCAAGTTGGCAGCATTGGGTCTCTGTGCCAAGTTTGGTTCAGATCCGTCATTGCTGGGATTCAGAGGGCTCACGGAATACAGGTGAACTATAACTCCCAGATATAAAGGTCAATCACCTCCAAAGTCTACCAGTATTCCCAACTGGCCATGTTGAATTTGTGTGCCAAGTTTGGTCCATATCCGTCATCAGATGGGTTCAGTGTTCTCTGAATACATGTGAACTGTAACTCCTGGATGTCAAGGTCAATCACTTCCAAACCCCGGCAGTATACAAATTTGGCCATGTTGGGTCTGTGTATCAAGTGAGTTCCAGGTCCATCGTTGGTGAGGTTCAGAGGGCTCTTAGATTGCAGGTGAACTATACATACCAGTCCCTACACTTCCTATAAATCATGGTGAATTCTCCCCAGATCTCTCCAGTATGTTCAGTTGCCAATCAATTCCTCTGTTTGCTGTGTGTCATAGGAATGAGTAGGAAAGGGTTAAGAGAAAGGCAGTGGGCGGGATCATGCAAATGGAGAGAGAAAGGAACACTGGGATGTGCTCGCTGTAACCTGCAATGTCCTGGGAGAGAGTGACTTGGTGGCTCCACAGCACACCACAGCCTGTTTGTGAAGACCAGAAGCTGTCTGTGTGAGCAGACACCCGTGCCACATACACACAAACAGATTTTGACTTTTATTATATGTATAGATAGATGAGTTGTATATGGAGAGGAGACATTGAAAATGTAATTTTCCAATGACAGATGGGTGGTATAGTCTGTGCTGCTAGAAGGACATTGGGCCACCTGTGGTGAGTGTGTGGCCAGTATGGACAGGCAGTGTTAGGTATGTAGGTGATGACACAGGATTGTGTGTAAGGTAGCTAAATTCATAACCAGCGGGCTTTGGTAATGAATGTTATTACAAAAGCGGAAGCAGTTTCCTGAGTCATAACCACAAACAAATGATGAATATATGATCTACATAGTAATTGTGTGACTTGTATGTAATTTAATGGGCAAGACAGGAAAGTGAAGGCTCTAGGTAAAAGTATGAACAGTTTCACCCCTTTCACACATTGCTAACATGACAAAAATATCATGTGATAATCATGTTGCCCTTCCACCTAGCTTCACATATTCTGGTTAGCCTTATCTCAAAATTGGTGAACAATCTCTCTCTAGATCTCATTTATTAAGAAGACTGTCTCTGAGTGAGAGAGGTTCTTATATTCCTAGCGCCCTTCCTCTACTGACTGCTTTGCTGACTGCTCATGTATACATAGCTTTGAGTGCTGTGCAAAACTGTGCTGTTGCATTTATAGAGATAGCCATGCATGTGTTCATAGAGGTGAGAATCTTCTCACTATGTCATTCCTTTCCCAGTACTAAATTTTCTGTTAAAGAAAGAAGGCTCAGAAGTACATCAACTTCATTAACTATTGTGCACTTGCATAGATAACTGAATAATTAGATTACATATCTATTTATATCCTATCTCTATTCATCTTTATCTGTCTGCATTTTTATCAACATCTATATCTGTATATGAAGATTATAGTGATATGGACTTTGAAATGTATCTATTTGTAGCTGTCTGTCAGTTCGAAAACATGCCAATGTGAGTAGATAAATAGGTACTGCTCCGGCAGGAAGGTAACGGTGCTCTATGCAGTCATGCTGGCCACATGACATTGGAGGTGTCTACGGACAACGCCGGCTCTTCGGCTTAGAAATGGAGATGAGCACCAACCCCCAGAGTCAGAAATGACTGGACTTAACTTCAGGGGAAAGCTTTACCTTTACCTACCGTGTTTCCCCGAAAATAAGACCTCCCCAAAGAATAAGACCTAGCAGGGGTTTGGGGGGATTGCCAAATATAAGGCCTCCCCTGAAAGTAAGACCTAGCAATTAAGGCTGCAGCAGAGTTCCATTGGGAAGCATGGCTGCAGGGCAGAAGCAGCACTCATTCATACATACGGGAGGGAGGGAGAGAAAGTGCTTGCTGGCCTTGCCTTGCCTTGCCTTGCCTTGCCTTGCCTTGCCTTGCCTTGCCTTGCCTTGCCTTGCCTGTCCCCCAGCCTCCGTGGCTGCTGCTGCGCTGCCGTTTCTTCCTTCCGAGAGAAGGCTCCGTTCCTGGCCCTGCTCCCTTTGCCCCCATGGCTTCTGATTGGCTCCTGGAGCCAGGGCAAGGGAGGGTGGGAGGGAAGGAAGGAAGAGGGCTTTCCTGCTCTTTCTGTTTCTTAAAGGTACAGGACGCATAGGGATTCTCCTCTCATCCTTATTCCAATCCTATGCCATGAAACTGATTATTTTATACTATTATTCTATTACCATATTATTATCATCATATCTGTTACTATTATTATATCCCATTATTATATTATCCTATTAATATATTTTATATCATTATATTATATTTTTTCTATTATTATTATTATATCATTATATTATTATTCTATTATATTTTCATATTATTATATTATTCTGTTATTATATTCTATTTTATATTATCCTATTAATATATTTTATATCATTATATTCTATACTATTATTCTATTATATTATCATATTATTATTTTATTATTATTAGCATATTCTGTTTTATTATTATATTCCATATTATGTTATCCTATTAATATATTTTATATCATTCTATTCCATTCTATTATTCTATTATATTATTCTATTATTATTATATTATTATGCTATTCTGTTATTATATCCCATTATTATATTATCCTATTAATACCATATTATTATCATATTCTGTTATTTTTATATCCCATTATTATATTATCTCATTAATATATTGTATATCATTATATTATTATTATATTATCATATTATTATTATAGTATATTATATTATTCATCATTCATGACTACATTGAAACTAGAATAGAGAGAAATCAGCGTGGAAACCTTGTGAAACCTAAACTGCAAGAGGTACCATAGATTGTTGCACATGTAAATAATGGTAGTAACAAGAAATTCTTGATAGGATTCATAGTTTGTCTGGTTATGCTGGTTTGTGATGACAACTACTTTACAGTATATAATAAATGTTCATTTTGTTGTTCAACAATAAATGTGAGCTCTTCTTCATGGAAAAATAAGACATCTCCTGAAAATAAGACCTAGTGCATCTTTGGGAGCAAAAATTAATATAAGACCCTGTCGTATTTTCGGGGAAACAGGGTATGTACTCATACAAGGAGCCCCGGTGGCAAAGTGTGTTAAAGCACTGAGCTGCTGAACTTGCAGACCGAAAGGTCCCAGATTCAAATCCCGGTAGCGGAATGAGCGCCCGCTGTTGCTCCAGCTTCTGCCAACTTAGCAGTTTGAAAACATGCCAATGTGAGTAGATCAATAGGTACCACTCCGGCGGGAAGGTAACGGTGCTCCACGCAGTCATGCCGGCCACATGACCTTGGAGGTGTCTATGGGCAACGCCGGTTCTTCGGCTTAGAAATGGAGATGAGCACCAACCCCCAGAGTCAGACATGACTGGACTTAATGTCAGGGGAAACCTTTACCTTTACCTATGTACTCATACATATAAAAATGTGAATATATAGTGCTCAGTGGGCCCCACACTGCCGAAATCTGCAGTTCTCAATGAAGAGTAGTTCGTTAGTTTAGGAATATGTTGAGCTAATGCCTTCCTCCTGTCTCCTGAATGACAGTTGGAATGTACAGTAGAGTCTTGCTTATCCAACATAAACGGGCCGGCAGAACGTTGGATAAGCAAAAATATTGGATAATGAGGGATTGAGGAAAAGCCGATTAAACATCAAATTACATTATGATTTTACAAATTAAGCATCAAAACATCATGTTTTACAACAAATAGACAGAAAAAGCAGTTCAATACATGGTAATGTTATGTAGTAATTACTGTATTTACGAATTTAGCACCAAAACATTGCAATGTATTAAAAACACTGACTACAAAAATACTGACTACTAAAAGGCAAACTGTGTTGGATAATACGGAACGTTGGATAAGCGAGACTCTACTGCAGTGATTCCCAAAGTGGGCGCTACCGCCCCCTGTTGGGCGCTCCAGCCATCCAGGGGGGCAGTGATGACACCTATTAGGACTCGGGGTCAAGGCCAGGGGAGGGGAGGGGCCTCTTCTCAAGTGCCGGAGACAGGGCTGAGCCCCTGAGGCGCCTGTTAGGACACAGAGCTAGAAGAGTGGGCGTGGCTTCTTCCCAATAACCCGAGACAGGGTTGAGCCTGTATACCTCTCCTGAGAGGCCTTTTAGGACTAAAGGGTGGGGCTAGGGGAGGGGACTCTTCCCAAGGGCGTGAGACAGGGCTGAGCCTCTGAATACCTCCCCTGAGGCACTTGTTAGAACACGGGGGCGGGGCATAGAGGTTCAGCCCCGTCAGGCACTTGGGAAGAGGCCACACCCCCTCCTCTAGCCCCACCCCCTATGTCCTGGCAGGTGCCGCAGGACACAGATAGAAGCTCAGCCCTGTCTCAGAGCTCGTAACTCCGCCCATCCCAGTCCTGGCCGCCCATTTGTGGCCCCACCCACCACCCCCTCCCAGCCCTGCATCTTGGACTCAGCCCCGCCCTCTTGAGCAGGAGCCACGCCCACCCCCTAAGCCACGCCCCCTTTCCAGGGGGGGCTGAGTAATATTTTTTCTGGAAAGGGGGCGGTAGGCCAAATACGTTTGGGAACCACTGCTCTACTGTATCGATTTCTTCTCTCCTCTCTGTTTCTGCTCTCATACTGATTAGTTGTGCAGAATGGATTCTTTGCAAATGCATGCCTTTTGTCTGTGTCTTTCTACTTTTACATCTTTGTGTGTGCTGTGTGATTTGAGATCTCTCTCTGCTTGTATGTCAGGAGATATGTAATGTTTGGAGATTTTTCCCTCTCTTTGAACCCTAGAAAAGATGGAGTTTAGAGTAGCTAGGACCCAGTTCTTTACTATTAAGAAATTTAGGTATTATTTTTGATAATATTTTGATCGTTTGTGATTTTAAAGATTTAAGATCTTTGCCTTCTAAGCTCTAAGTTCTTTACAGCCACATGACACTTCACACTCTGCTTTCTGTGAGCTGAATGCTCAATTATAAGTATCCTGTTTTGTGTGTTTTAGATGCTCTGCTGTTTTTGGGTAGTTTTCCCTAAAATCCAGAAAATTCTAACATTCAGATCATGCTTCTTTTAATTTAAAAACAAATTTAATATCTTACGTCTGCACCATAAATTAGCACAAGATACTTCCCTTATTTAGTAGTTTTACCATTAATAGCATTTCTCAACATGCCGCCTTCCAGATGGATTGGATTACAGCCCCATTGCCCCCAACTACTATGACCAATAGCTCTTCTGGTTGAGAATGATGGGAGTAGTAGCTCATCATTACCAGGAGAGCTGTGGATCAGAGGAAAGTACTTTGTAAACACCACTGCAAGAATTACAGCTGCTTCTCTAGATCTGCTTCTCTCCTGAAACTGAAGTCCTTTTATGACATATACTCAAGGTAGAAAAGAACCCATAATAGTAACTAATAACTTTAGTGGGCTTGAATAAGAAGGCTAAATGATTTTGAGAGCAGTATGTTCTCAGAATATAATAAAAACCGAGAATTCCTTAATCATGTGAAGAGATGAGAAGAGCCATCCATTCAAGGCAGAAAAATACCCTTTTAATTTTGTTGCCTTTAATACGTGGCTGTTCTCATCTTGAGACATGATAAAGAAGCCAAGGGTTTGTCACACAGCTGTCACAGAAATGAACCTATGATAGAGTTACCAAGTAATCTGTGAAAATTTATCAATTATCCCAGTAGTACAATTATATTGAGGGCCTTGGTACAGAGAGAATGCTTGTCAGCATGAGCCCTGGTTCAGGTATCAGGAGTGAGCTCTAATATTGTGTGCTTCCTACCCAAAACCCCTATCCTGTCTACTGAATTTACTCCACTGCTTGTAACCTTGATTTGTATCGTTGTGCAATGCTGAAGATGATGTTTTTATACATGAGCATCAGTTATGTGTAAGATCCTGGTTTGTGCTGATCATGATTAACACCAGTATATATCCAATTCCAAACGATGGATGGCAGAGTTTTTCTTACTTCAGCATTGTTCCATTGCCTAATTTTGATCCATTGATCATTGTTATTGTTTAAAAAATCCTTGCTTTTCCAACAGCCTTTTCAATATACATGATGAAGGAATATTTGATCACATGTAGATGAACACTGTGCAAATTTATGTTAATTTTCTGAATTTTGTTATATGCCTGTAAGCCATTTTTTGTAAGTTAGGGTGCATCTACACCAGTAGACCAGTCTTTTGCCTTCTCTGCCAAAGAGTGTTGGTGCTTCATAAAACTACAATCCCATGTTCCCATAACACTGAGCCATAGCAGTTAAAGTGGTGTCAAAGTGCATGAATTCAACAGTGGTTCTCAACCTGTGGGTCCTCAGGTGTTTTAGCCTACAACTCCCTGAAATCCCAGCCAGTTTACCAGGTGTTAGGATTTCTGGGAGTTGAAGGCCAAAACATCTGGGAACCCACAGGTTAAGAACCACTGACCTACACTGTTGAATTAATGCACTTTGACACCACTTTAACTGCTATGGCTCAGTGTTATGGGAACATGGAATTGTAGTTTTATGAAGCACCAACACTCTTTGGCAGAGAAGGCAAAAGACGTGATAAAACTACAACTCCCAGGAAGCCATAGCAGTAAACTACAGTTGTTAAAGTGGTGTCAGACATCATTCATTCTGCAGTGTAGATGTGCCTGTTGTTTCAGGAGAAGTCAATAGAGGATCAGCAGCAATATTACTTGGCAATATTTTTTTTCCCTACAAGATGCTGCTAAACAGGTTTTTTCCTGTTTTGTCTACATTTTATTAAATTGTGAGTTTGCAAAAAGTCCCCCAAATAGTGCTGACAGCTTAATTTATTATACAAATGTTAATCCCTGTTTGTGTTGTGTGTGTGTGTGAAGCCTTGTTATTTAATGCCTGCTTTTTTTGCAGGTCATCAAGAGGTCCAGTTGTGTAAATGCTCCAAATGGCATTTTTAAAGTAAAGGAAATTGCCTTACAAAACAATGGAACTCAATTATGTATTTTAAAAACTTCTGAACAAATCTATTTATTTATTGTATCTGTATGCCATCTTTCTCCCAGAGTGGAACCCAGAGTGAGATTTTGATGAGAAAAACTCATGATGAGTTTGGTGCAGGGTCACCATAAGTTGGAATCAACTTGAAGGCACACCACTACAACAATTGATATGCGACACTGGGGACAGGAATACCACCCCTCCTCTCTCCACATTATGATAGAAAAAGAGTCATTTTATGTGATTTTCTCTCCAAGAATGAAATGTTTCTTAGCTCCTGTATGTGTTTCCTGTGCACAAGAGTATCATAATAATAATAACAGATACTGAAATTTAAGGGATCATGAAACACATCAGTATATAAGTATTGAAAGTGAGCCAGTTAATCAGTCAATGGAAAATAATGTCTTCTTTCTAGAATTTATATAGAAAGAGTCCATTTATATAATTATAAAATGATGTGCTGTTTTCTTAAACTTTTTGCAACAGTTAGGTTTCTTTCTTTGCCATTTTTTGAAATACTGTTTCTCGATTCCTCAAGTTCACTTTGTTCTTCATCTCTCAACAGGTTGCTGGTTGGAGCACCTCGACAGAAAGCTTTCCCGACACAGCTAGCCAACAGAACTGGAGGATTGTACAGTTGTGATATTTTAACTCCAGATGTTCCGTGTACACGTATCAAATTTGATGAGGAAGGTGAGTGCAGCCATATCTCTAGGGTCTCATCTTCACTGACCATTTAATGAAGTTTCAAACTGGTATTGATTAAAGTGGCTCCATTGTGAAGATGATCTGATAGGAAATCCTGGGACTAGTTTGATTTCACGAAACCACAGAGCACTGATGCTCATTGAAGGCTTCTTTTGCACGGTTTTGTGGGAGTTTGTCTAGCTGCAGTTTGAAACTAGCTTCCAACTGCATTAAACGATCAGTGTAGATGGGGCCTAAATTGTTCTGCTCCAGCCAGAGTTCAAACATTTACTGGGACAGTCTCTTCTTGGTGTTTCATTTATCCTTGGGACCTCTTGGCAATTATTTTTTTGTTATAAACTGTGCTATAGTAAAGGTAAAGGTTTTTCCCTGACATTAAGCCTAGTCATGTCTGACTCTGTGGGTTGGTGCTCATCTCCATTTCTAAGCGGAAGAGCCAGCGTTGTCCATAGACACCTCTAAGGTCATGTGGCCAGCATGACTGCATGGAATGCCATTACCTTCCCACCAAAGCGGTAGCTATTGATCTACTCACATTTATATGTTTTTGAACTGCTAGGTTGGCAGAAGCTGGGGCTAACAGTGGGAGCTTACCCCACTCCCTGGATTTGAACCAATTCTAATTAAGTTTAATTAAATTAAGTTTGCTATGGAGCCACTTAATTATGCTATTAAAAGGTACAACTTGGTTATAATCCTGCAAGTTCCACAGAAGGAAGCTCCATGTATGTCTCCAGGAGAACTTCCTATATTTGTCTTCTTCCTGTATCTGTGTTCAAACAATTTATTTATTTATTTATTTATTTATTTATTATTTGTTTATTTACAGCATTTATATTCCACCCTTCTCACCCCGAAGGGGACTCAGGGCGGATCACATTACACATATAGGCAAACATTCAATGCCTTTTAACATAGAACAAAGACAAGACAAACATAGGCTCCGAGCGGGCCTCGAACTCATGACCTCCTGGTCAAAGTGATTCATTGCAGTGATTCATTGCAGTTGCTCTCCAGCCTGCGCCACAGCCCGAGCCCAATAAATTTAGCTATTTAAAGGGTCTCATTACATATACACACACTCACACTGTCTTCTCCTTCTGTAAAATACACAATTCTGTCAGAATGGTGCCTCTAATAGTAATTTTGGTCTCTTCAGTGCATGTACAAGCAGAAACAAAACAACCCCAGATTAGTGGTGGAACCGTCACGATAATTTCTCAAATATATCCAGATGCTAGGAATGCTCTATGTTTGCATGAAAATTATAGTAAAATCTGAAGAACAGTTTAGTGAACAAAATTATGGAAGGATCCCCAAGGATGCAACCCATGAGGAATGACTTATAGGGAATTGTCATGTGGTTAAATCAACTGTGTCTATGTCAGAAGGGCATCACCAGCATGCAAAAAGCACCAGCAGGCTGAGGGGGAATGTTGCAGATGACAGACATACAAAATAACTTTAGACGTACAAAATAAAAATATCCAGATAAGTAGTGAAGATGTCAACCAGTAGAAATGAAATGGAAACTGCTTTGGTATATTATTAGGTATTTAAAACTGTAGGCTGTAGTTTAGGAGAGGGATGGAATGACTGGAATCTAGAAAGGAAGCACTCTGACAATGCAACACTTTGTCCCAGGTCCCACTTGTACTGAATATAACAATTGATACTGCCACTGGGAATATAATATTAAAAGAGTTTAGGCTTTGTCCCATGTGTAGACAAATAGTGCCATCTAAAGATTGTTTCAGGTATGACATGACTTTGGTCAGTGGATTTTCCATTGAAATAGCTGTTTGTGAGAAACTGCAGATTTGGTCTAGAAAACAAAACTTTGAAAGACAGAATCTACCAACCTACTCTGTAATGTTTATGTTTACTTTTATTTTTTGGCAGCTGATCTGAGCAAAGAAAGCAAGGAAGACCAATGGATGGGTGTAACTGTCCAAAGTCAAGGGCCTGGGGGAAAAATAGTGGTAAGTTGTGCAGAAGGTAGCAGACGGTAAATGTCTTGTTAGATTTTATATGGTCTAATGTTGACCAAGATCCCATGTTTTACTTTCGTGTCTAATGGTGTGATTCCTTATTCAATGCCACCTGGACATTCCTCACCCCAATATATCCCCTTTTTGGGGACAAATATCTGCTCCAGAGGGTACCCCAGTGCCCTGGAGAAGATTTTTAGGGTGCAGGAAGAAGGGGGCTGCAGAGTTCAGAAGTAGTAGGACTCAACATAAATAGCTCTTTTGAAATCATTAGTCCTCCTAACTATTTCTATTTTTGCATGATTACCCCAATGTTTGCTATCAGTTTCTTGATGATATTTGACTTTTAAATATATTTGACTTGATATTTGATATTTTAAATCTGATTTTTGTTTGTATTGTATTATTTCACAAACTACTTTAAGCCATTTTGTGGTGGCGGTGGGAGGATTTAAGCAACTAATATTGGAAATAAACTATAATACACCTTACAGTATTGTCCACTGTCCCCTCTCTCATCCAAGTAAGACCTGCAGCATTTGGAGTATTCTTTTACAGGTATAGTTGGTCCGATCATGAATATGTTTTGCTTTATTATAGAGCCAAACATAGAGCAATACAGTAAGACCTGTATCTCATGCGTTCCTGGAAACTGTGGATGCAGCCAAACACAATTAAATCAACTGACTTCTAGTTAACTGACACCAAAAGATTGCATTGGATAACAGAGATATCCTTTCTATGAATTTGCTGGATCCTCCAGGGTTGTGGCACTGTGGGTTACAACTCCAAATGGAGTCCCCTTAGTTTTGTGTTTGAGTCTTGAAACATTTGGCAACAGTGAAATTTTTTTGAATGTCAGTGGCTGTTTTAGCCATTTACACAAATCTGTTGTGCAATTTTTACAGTGGACTCTGCAGAAGATGCTTCAGCTGTTTTTCATGAAAAGGAAAATCGGCCTGTTTCACAGGGCTTGACCATTTGTTATCAGTAAATGCATCAAACATTACTTATCAGTAAATGTTTGATGCTTCTACATACTGTATTTTATATACTGTATACTCGGGGTAACATAAAACATTCTTGGGCCAAAAGGGATCCCAAATAGAGAAGTTTAAGAAGCCCTGGTCTGTGGTAACATCTGTAGGAAGCAATGCAGTGCCTAGAAGACCCTGCAAATTCCTAGAGAGACCCCTTTCCTCTGGGCATGAGTAAATGAAGCTGTAGATATGGGTTCTGTGGTTACAGGAATCTTTCTGTATAGTTCAAAGCTTGAATGGCTCCTTTTCCCACGCTCTGCAACATGTTTGCTTATCTCTGGTTTCTTGACATCTTCCAGACCTGTGCACATCGCTATGAGAAAAGGCAGTATGTAAACACTGTCCAGGAGACACGAGATATCATTGGCAAGTGCTATGTGCTAAGTCAAGATCTCACAATCAGCGATGATATGGATGGTGGGGAGTGGAGTTTTTGTGATGGCCGCTTGAGAGGACATGAGAAATTCGGTTCATGCCAGCAAGGTGTTGCTGCCACTTTTACCAGAGATTACCATTATGTTGTATTTGGGGCACCAGGTACCTATAATTGGAAAGGTAAGGTTTTTCGTTTTTAACTTTCCTGCTGTTTGTTTGGTAGAGGTAGTACTCTCGTTTCCTATAAAATAATCGTAACAGTTCCTAAAAACGCTACACTGACATTGGCACGAGTGATCTGTTTTCTTCAAGTATACATGGAATTGCCTAGCTACTACACGCCCAAGCACCTTGGCTTGTAAAGTGGATATTTGCAACCTGACAGTAGTTCTCACATACCTGGTTCCTTGGAGTGCTTTTCTAGGTAACAGGAATCTTTCCTTGACACAGCAAAACATTCACCGCCTCTGAGCCCACCTACCCAGTCCATCCCAGTAGTTTTTATCACCCAAGATGAGCAAGGGTTGAACTTGCACATGGTGATATGAACTGCTTCTATATGCAAATACTACAAACAATTTAACTCTTAGGTGATTGTTTTGTAGCCAAGGAAAAGTGCTACAACGTCTCTGGACTTAGGGTATATTTACTGCTTTAATTGCCATGGCTCAATGCTATGGACTCATGGTAGTTGTAAATTTGTAATTTTGCTGATGCTTCACCAAACTACAACTCTCACAGTTCTATAACATTAAGCCAGGGCAGTTGAAGTGGTATCAAAGTGCATTCATTCTACACTGTAGATGCACCCCAATGAATTTCATTTGGTGGGCATGGCAAATGTATGTAAAGAGTCTTTGGATTTGTCTCTACCTGTGTATGTACGGAAGATATTAAATATTTTGTTGAATGATGCTTTTGGTTTTTCTTGCCACACTGCTTTATGCCGTGGAATTTCTTCCCCTGATTTCATTTCCTTATGAAGAATATTTTGTGTTGTGCTTGTCTTAGGCCTTACTATGGAGTCAGTTTTGCAGAAATTATATAGACTTACTCAAGCAGAATTGCAAGAACAGTGTTTTGTGGGTGGGTTTTTTCTTTTGTTCTCAAAAATCTTGAGAACTGTAACCTTCTCTGAAATTAAAACCTGGGGTTCATAGGAAGACACATTCTACACCAAATTCCAAAGCTTGCAGACAATAATTGAAAATACACTCAGCTTTCTGTTATTCAGCACATAATCTCTTGTCTGGACAGCTCCAGGAACTTGACCTTTTCGTTGCCATACATTACAGGACTATTCAGTGTTCTTCTAACTCTCTATACCATAAAGTCTTGTTTAGGAACAGACTAGTTGAACATCATGGGTTTCAATGGTAAAGACATTCTTTTGTCGTCTGCCAAGCTGATATTTTGCCTGCATAGTAACCCCATTCATGAGAGTCCATTATCATTTCACTGAAACCTCAGAGGAGGATGGTAGTATTATAGTGAAGCACTTGGGCTTTTATGCAGGAGATAGCTTCAGTTCCTGGCATCTTCACTAACTAAGATACTTTCAAAATAGTTTCCATTAATTATTATTGGAGGCAATAAATGATAATCTTTTTAAAATGCAACTGAAAGCTACCTTTTTAAAAATCTAATGCCCAGAAGCCACTGGCATACAATAGAGATGAACATACTTGACTACAGTAGAGTCTCACTTATCCAACATTTGCTTATCCAATGTTCTGGATTATCCAACACAGTCTGCCTTTTAAGTAGTCAATGTTTTTGTAGTCAATGTTTTCAATACATTATAATATTTTGGTGCTAAATTCGTAAATACAGTAATTACTACATAACATTACTGCGTATTGAACTACCTTTTTTGTCAAATGTGTTGTATAACATGATGGTTTGGTGCTTAATTTGTAAAATTATAACCTAATTTGATGTTTAATAGGCTTTTCCTTAATCCCTCCTTATTGTCCAACATATTTGCTTATCCAATGTACTGCCAGCCCATTTATGTTGGATAAATGAGACTCTACTGTATTTTGTACTTGCATGTGAGGATGGGATAGAAGTGTCTGGAAAAAGGAGAAGATTGGCTAGGGGACAAGAGAGGAAAGGAGAAGCCTATTGCCCTACTTGACCAAATCATTATGGACTCTTAGATGGTAAACTAGGACCCTTTGGAGGAAGGAGCGCATTATAGGAAATTTGATCTCTACATCGTCTCTACAGGAACTTAAAGGAAGACCTGTAGGGCTGTTAGGTTGTTACTCTGCCTAAAAGGATTTGCTGTAACACATGAAAGGACAAATAGAGTTTTAAATCTGTGCCTTCCTTTCATTTCTCTGTTGTCTCAAGTACACAGTCTGGGTTCAGTACAGACTGTGGTCTCACAAGGTGTTTTGAAAGTCCTTGTTTTACAACCTGCCTTTCCTTCCATGTGGAGATGATATATCTGTTTCAGCGGAAATATTGTTGATGCACCAAGCTGGCCTAACAATATGTTATGGATAAGTATCCCTTATCTGGAATTCTGAAATCCAAAATTATCCACATGGGGTGGTTGAGATAGTGACATCTCATGTGCAAATTTTGTTTAATGCACAAAATTGTGAAAATAGTGTGTATAAAATTAGCTTTATGTTATGTGTATAAATTGTATATGACATATAAGAGAATGTTGTGTTTAGATTTGGGTCCTATCTCCAAAATACCTCATTATGTACAGTACATGGAAGTATTCCAAAATATGAAAAAATATGAAATATGGGACACTTCTAGTCCTAGGCATTTTGGATAAGAGATCCTCAACCTGTGTGAATGGTTGTATGTTTTTCTCTGTTTGGGCAGAGAATACAAAGTGACAGTGAGAGCAACAGAAGGAGGTAACTTCTAACTCTGAGCTTCATGTTTCCAAATTCAGGTATCAGGGATGGTGTGGGGAAGATTGTAGCTAAGGCACAATTATGAGTTGGATAACATGTTTTCCTGTCTGGTTCTTTTAGAGTTGATCAGCTTGAGTTCCCAACCCATGCTGAAGTTAGTCATTTGGATATAGGGTAGCTCAGAGGTGGTAGGTACCTCCTTCTACAACTGCCTTTGCCAATCTTGACATCCTTTCTTCATGGTTAGGTGTCAAAATCACAAACAGAATTCCTTTTTATTTTTATTCTTCCCAGGACTTTGCCTTGGATCATACAACTCCCAGAATCCCCTGGCCAGCCTTTCCCAGGCTTCTGTACCATCATGAATTTTGTGTTCTTTCCTATAGCCCTGGCTTCTCAATTTCCAACCTTATAAATGCCTTTCCTCTGGCATGTCTCTCTCCAGTCCTTATACCATCTCTAACCTCAACAAAACAGTCTAGATTCTACAAGGTCCGATAGAATGAATTGTGGAAATGTGTGTCAATTATATGTTTTACTGTCAATATATTCAAGATCATATCTTTAAGAATCTTCTTTGGTATCATCCTTTATTGTATCATGAAGTTTCAAACCAGGCCTAGAGCCTTGCATTATGGTTCTTCCCTTCTTTTCCCACACAATTATGCCATTGTGGTTGCTTTTTCTTTTGTAAAATTCACTATTTTGTTTTAAGTTTTCCCTTCCCCATGTCATTCATCCCACTTTTTGTTTTTGCTTTGTCATGTCATTCTTCCAGGAGTGGTTCGTGCAGAGCAAAGGAATCAGACATATTATGATTATGGTATCTTTGATGATGGGCCTTATGAAGTTGGCGATGAGAGCCGGCGAGATGAGAGCCTAGTTCCTGTGCCAGCTAACAGTTACTTAGGTAGGATTAAGCTCTTCAGAGATCTCCAGAAAATCACTACCCAGACATGGAGCTCTAGCATAAGAGTAATTAAGTTATGGACTCATTTCATTTAAGCCAAGAGTTTGCCACTTGCTTCCTCCGCCTACGTTTTTATGGCTGTTTTGGATATGACGGATGGTACTCGGGCTGAGGTACACCTCAGAGCTGCTAATATAATGAGACTTTTAAGAGCACCAACAAGGACTCACAAGTTCTTATGCCGTGATTACTGTAACCCCTTACACACAGTAAGTACTGCATGAAGATAGGTAGGCCAGCATCAGTGGCCTCAAGCACATTGCGCTGGGAAGCCTGTGCCATTATCGTCGGGAATGGCTTTTGTGGTACATTTGCAGTGACAGCATCCAAATAGCATTCTGGAAATGTGAGACAGTTCTGCAGCTTTCTTGAGGTGCTTTAAGGTGTGCTCTTGAAAGATGTGTGTGTCGCATGGAAAAGGCTGGCTTGCTTTTAGAGGTTTGCTTTTTAAAGTATGGATTGACACTAATAACAAATCTGTGTCGCATTTGCAGCAAATGATAAAATAGTTGGGTCTTGATGCAAAAAGGAAGGCAAACAACATCATTTAACTTTGGGACCTATGTCATTAAAGGAATCTTAAAGGAGCAATTATCAGTGTACCAGGACTAATAAGCCAGCTTTGGCTTGAGGCAGCATGCAGAATGCTTGGCTGAGGACAGTCCTTTGCTGTCAAAGACTGATCCAAGGAAAAAGGGAAAGCTTTGGCTATGTGTATTGAAGATTTCTAAATTCTGGGAGTGACTTGTTCAAACCTAGCATGGAAACTGGGGCCATTTTCACCACTCCACCACCCTTCTGCATTATAGAGATATTCATATGCTTAGTGTCATATATCCCCCTGCCTGATGTGAACATCTGTAAATGTTCTGGGTAAGAACAACAGGTTAACATTGTCCATTCAGCCCCACTGCCCTTTCTCTTGTTTGGCAACAAGCATTATCTGGCAGATTTGCATTGACATAAAGGATGAAGGGTCCTTGGCAATCCTAGAAAATATTCGGTCTTTCAAATATCAGTTGACCCATCAGTCCTACCCGCCATAGCCAGAGATGAAGAGCGATGGGAACCAAGAGTCCAGTGCCTAGAATGCTAAACATGCCTTGTTCCTATTCTGATGTGGGTCAGGGCTCTAAAAGCTGAAGAGAAAGCATCATAAAAGAGTTTCCAGTCTTCTGAAGACAAGATTAAAATAAATAAGACAATACCACTTTGCAGTGTTTGCTAACAAAGTTTAATTATGAATCTTCTGTATTCACATTCCTGACCTTTTCTCTGGAGGCTTTTCACTGTTCTGTTATCACTTGATTCATACTGGTCTGTATTAAAGTACATCTGCTTCTCCTCAAGTTGCCCTGTGTTGTTATGCTATTGCTTAACCTGTCCTCCTTTCTTTTCTGCATCTTCTTTCTGTGCTCACATTTACAGGTCTTCTTTTTATGACAAGTATCTCTTATGCTAACCCTGATCAATTTGTGTACAAAACTCTGCCTCCCAACATCAAAGTAGACAAGTCCACTGATGTGATGACGAATAGCTACCTAGGTTTGTGACCTCTTAAGTGATGGTCCCTGTCATTTTATCCATGGCATTCCAAACTTGCTGACATCATCATATGATTTCCATTTCCAAAATCATGCATGTTTTGGAAAAATTTTAGTTTCAATGAGAGAATCTAGGGGAGCTCCTGGCTCCTGGTGAAGAAGCAGTGCAAATTGGGCTTTTCAGCTGCTTATTTGGCTAGTTAGCGCTTGTGATACTTCAGGTTGGCAAGATCAGAAGAACCACCGGTTATTTGCCACAGTCTATCCCTCAACATGACAATTCAGCAATCACATACAACCCCATCTGCCCAGATAATTGATTAAAGGTTTTTGTTTTTTGGCGAACATGGTAGATGATTATATTCTTTTTCAAATAGAGGTGCTTTTACAGGTGCCTTTCAGAGTTGTGCTGATGATTTTGCTACTGCTTATTTTCTTAAGTTTCAGTTCATTCTGTGTTGTGCCCATCCAAATCCCATAGAAGTCAGTGGGGAGGGTTGGACTGTGACCCTAGAATAACTAAAGGCCACTTGACATGCTTAGCAATGCATGCCATTTTTATGGAATCTGAAGAGCATGACTAATGTTTCAGGTTGTTTACATTCATGTAACATCATGGGTATGCTATGTTAAAGTGGTGCTAATCACAGCATTTTAAAGTAGTCCAAATTTTGGGCATCACCTAAAGGAACCAAATTCATATATTCCAAAGCTGGAGAAACTGTAGCCTGTGGTGTCTTGGTCTTTTCCTCCCTCCCTACTTTTTCCGAAATTGTCCTATTTATGGTAGATACATGGCTGATATGTGTGAAGGAAAGTGTATGGATAAATGGGACACATGGTCTGTGCTGCTGTAAAATTGGGAGTAGAAGTTCAAGTCTGTGGATGTGGGAAGAGAGAGAGACACCATTGTACCAGCACATTTGTGTTTCTCTTGAACATTCACCATCTCACACATTTTCTCTTTTAAGATTCTCCAGGAAGAGAGAGAGAATATGGAGAGGGAGAAAAAACAATAATGTTGCATTGAAAGATCTTAACAAAGCTCTGGAACTGTCCACTGGCAACTTCCCAATGTCTCAGGGAATATGCATCTAAATCTAAAAAAATTATTCACTTCTGGCATATATCTGTGATGTCTGCTGAGAGAACACAGGATTGTGCTTTTATATGTACAATATGTGGAGGTTGCAGAGACATGTTTTCCCTTAAATTGTGCCTACTGTGTAACATTACATAAATTATTTGGCTTAAAGTATATGTGTAGATCTACAGTACTTTCAACCACCACTTTAACATAGTCACTATTATGGATGCTTTATAGCTAATAGGAAAAAGAAGGGACAAGGAGCAGAGACATGCTTCCAACCCAAATCAGCCCATAGGGATGGAAGGCAACCTGCCAATATTCTGGTCCCCCCCCCCCTTGCAGCAGTGATGTGTGTGGACCCTTTCTATAGACCAGTGGTTCTCAATTTGTGGGTCTCCAGATGTTTTGGTCTTCAACTCCCAGAAATTCTAACAACTGTTAAACTGGTTGGTATTTCTGGGAGTTGTAGGCCAAAACACCTAGGGACCCACAAGTTGAGAACTACTGCTATAGACTAATGGGGTTATGGGACATTACACTTGAGATTTCCTTTGCACATCCATGTGAATGGAGGAGCAATGCATGAGGCATGCCACACTCCACTGATGTTGTCTTTGGTTCTCTTACCACTTTCAACAGTAAAGTCTTCAATTGTTCCTTTGTGTTGCAGGTTTTTCTCTGGATTCTGGAAAAGGTATCGTTTCTCAGGAAAATCTCACATTTGTTTCGGGAGCCCCCAGAGCAAACCATAGTGGGGCCGTTGTTCTCTTGAAAAAAGACAGTGATCTGCAACGGGCATTGTCCCTTGTGCATGTGCTGGAGGGCGAGGGGCTGGCTTCTTCCTTTGGCTATGACGTGGCCGTTGTGGACCTCAACAGTGATGGGTAAACCTTCTTCTACTCTACTCCTTTTCCTGTTCTTCTTCTACTCTACCCCTTTTCTATGGGGTGCAGGGTAGTCCACCTCTTACTTATTCTAGTGTATTTCCCACTTGTCTCCTTGTACAGAATCTCTTACAGAAGGTGTGAGAAGTTAAACTGTTTCTCATTAATTCTTTGTCCTCAGAAACAGCAAAAAAGAATGCCACTATATAATTACACTATGTAACAAAATCTGATTTTTTTTTCTGTTCCTGGTTTGAAAGAGTTATTCCTGTTTAACTGCATGGTACTTACTGTGAAAGTAGTTGTTATACTCCAGAAACTTCATTTCTGTGGCTGCCACAAACTATGTTGAATTGGTTGAGACTTGAGAAGGGAATCATTGAAAAACAATAGCAAAATGTGCTGCAGGATGTCCTGCAAAAACAGTTTTTACAGTTTAATAAACCTTTTCCATGTTTTTATGATAGAACCAAACAGGAAATGACATTTATAACTTAGGAACAAATATCATGTTACATGCCGTTATTTTAAGAAAAAACACTTGCCAGTTGCTTTCATAGTTAGCCTAAAAGGTCATTGAATATTTTAAATTGCCTGTATGCCAATTTAATTAAATGGCTGAGTAAGGAAATGTTGTTATAGAGCAGGAATCTGCAAAGTGGCTTTCCAGGATTTTTTTTTTTTTGGTTGTTTAAAAATTTAAAAAGTGGTGTGACATGGGTTTCATTTCTGCACCTTTTTTGCTCCCCTCTGGGACATTTTAGGCCCAGGAAAGGGCTATTAAAAAGTGTACAGAAATAACTCACTTATGTCCTAAAATGGCATGGGAAGCATTGTAATAAGCTGTGTTTCTTTATCACTGAACACATTAAAACAGTTTTCTCACTTGCTTCACACTATTGCCTTCAAAACATTGGTTAGTTTACATTGTCCTTTCCTTTGTTTTTTTCTCAGTTGGCAAGATATTGTTGTTGGAGCCCCACAATATTTTGACAGAGATGGTGAAATTGGTGGCGCCGTCTATGTTTACATTAATCAGCGAGGAAAGTGGGAAGGAATAAAGCCAGTTCGCCTCAATGGATCTGCAAACTCTATGTTTGGGATTGCAGTCGAAAACATTGGTGATGTTAACCAAGATGGCTTCCCAGGTAATGAAGAATGAAATTTGCTACAGCATGGTCGGTCACTAGGACTAAAAGATGGATTTGATGAATCCGTGGGGATTTCTCCACACTTCCAATAGCTGAGGTTCTCTATGAGTTAGTGTCCTTGAATCCGAGAATACTCTTTTTTTGTTTTGTTTAGTCAGTTATTGTATTCCTTACTATATTTGCACTCTGCATTTTCAGATAGTTAAAATCATCATCATCCCATGTGATGTTTCTAGTGTTCAGATATTTTGAAACTCAAATATGCTTTGCACAATGTATGCCTGATGAACACTGCTTTTGTGAAATGTTGTGTTGTGGGCGTTTGATAATTGTGGTTTCAGATTGGCCTTTAACATAGTGGTTTGCCTCTCGGCTTATGTTTATATATTTATTTCCATGTTTTGTTGGAGTTATTAGTTGTGGCTTTTAGAATCATAAGATCTCTTGAATATTTTTATTCTTTTCTTTGGAAAAAAATAACAGATATTGCTGTGGGTGCTCCATATGATGGTGATTTTGGCAAGGTGTATATATTTCACGGCTCCAGGAATGGAATAAATACAAAACCAGCACAGGTATTAACTTGTAATATCTTCCCTTATGTCAAGTTGAATGAAAGTCCTCCTTGTATATTCAGTTTCTCTTATACAGGTCCCTGCTCATTTTTCTCAGCCACCAGCTTCTGCCCTTCATTTGGCTTCTTGTGATTCCAGCTGGCATTACATTTTGTCCATGTCCTTATGAATGAGCTAGTCGAAAACTTCTGGTCCTCTAACTCCCATCATTTCTGACAACTGATGATACTGACTGGTTTAATCACACATGAAGAGTCACAGTCCTGGAGTTTTTTCATTTTTAGATTACAACACTCTGGTTTCACTATTTAATAGCCCTGGTCCCAACCTGTGAATTTGTCATTTAAGGAAGAACATTTAGATGGTTCAGCCAGGGAGCTCTTCTGGTGCCTCAGCAAACTATAAATTCCAGACATTGCCAATGTGGGGATATTGTCCCTTATTCCACCATTTTCTCTACCAGATGTTAGGTTCAGCCTAAATCTCAATTGCCATTATGTGTGAATATGTCCACAATCCCACTGTTACCACCAAGATTGATGACTTCCCCTTATTCCACCTCTAGCACCAAATGTATGGTCCTCCTGCTATGATCACCATTTTGGGACCAACTAGCTGTCCTCAAGGTTCCTGTACAGAGTATCATGCAACCTCTGTCCCCACTGGACACCAGCTCTCTTTATTCTCTCCTGTATCTGAACCCAGTCCGTGTGTGTGTGTGTGTAGTGTTCCTGGGGCCCAAATGCATATGATATGCAAAAAAAAACCCCTCTTTATTGAAAGAAGTTAAACATAAGAAAAACCAAACAAACCTTTCACTCAAACACTTCTCTACAAAAATGGCTAACTCGAACACACACTTTATTTCTTAAATGTGAATGGCTTAATCTTAATCCACACTTCAAACTACAGGAAAGGAGATTCCACCTGAACATCAGGAAGAACTTCCTCACTGTGAGAGCTGTTCAGCAGTGGAACTCTCTCCCCCGGAGTGTGGTGGAGGCTCCTTCTTTGGAGGCTTTTAAGCAGAGGCTGGATGGCCATCTGTCGGGGGTGCTTTGAATGCGATTTCCTGCTTCTTAGCGGGGGTTGGACTGGATGGCCCATGAGGTCTCTTCCAACTCTACTATTCTATGATTCCTCTCCACTACACCAGTCTTTCAGATTCTCAGATGCCAGATCAATCACCAACCCCATTTGTCTTTCTTTGATCCAACAATCAACACCCATGTACAATATTCCATTCATTAATCACTCTTCTTATTACATGATGCATGAGTTACACACTTACCTATTACACTACACAGGTGTCCCCTACTTTTCAACTCTTTGTTTTTCAACTTCTCCTGTTTCAACAGCACTGCACTTTCAAAGCCTGGTCTGCTCCTTTGATCACGTTCTGCTCCCCTCACCCACTCAGTCTATATGTATGTTGGATTTTTCTCCCTCTCTCTAGCCAGCACACTTTTCTCTCACTCAGGCTGGATTTACATTGTTATATAATCCCGTTCAAAGCAGATAATCTCTGGGTTGTTGTATGTCTTTTGGGCTGTGTGGCCATGTTCCAGAAGTATTCTCTCCTGACGTTTCGCCCACATCTATGGCAGGCATCCTCAGAGGTTGTGAGGTATGGATAAACTAAGTAAGGAAAGGAAAGAATATATATCTGTGTAGAGTCCAGGGTGTGGCAAGAGTCCTTTGTCACTGGAAAGCCAGCATTAATGTTGCAGTTAATCACCCTAATTAGCATTGAAAAGGTTTTTGTCTCTTGCCTGGGAACATCCTTTGTTCAGTCATTAGCGTCCTTGGGTCTCCTCTGCCCTCAGAGTGTTGGTTCCCATCTACTCTTGCCACACCCTGGACTCTCCACAGATATATATATTTTTTCCTTTCCTTTCTTAGTTTATCCATACCTCACAACCTCTGAGGATGCCTGCCATAGATGTGGGAGAAATGTCAGGAGAGAATACTTCTGGAACATGGCCACACAGCCCGGAAGAAATACAACAACCCTGTGATCCCGGCCATGAAAGCCTTCGACAACACAGATAATCTCTATTTGGAAACTGGAATATATGGCATTGTAGATGGAACCTCTGTTGACTCATTGCCATCTAGTGTACAGTCTTGCATTTGCAAGCTAAAAACGAGCACTGGGTTTGAGTTACCAACTCTGATTTTCAACAGCGCCCTAGTTCTTAAACCTGTTGAATAAGCAGGGAATGTCTGAACTGACAAACCCAAATTATTTACTGTACAAAATATTTTTACAGAAAGTCCATGATATCAAAGCAGCTAAGGTGGCAAAAGTGGAATCATGGTACAGTAGAGTCTCACGTATCCAACATAAACGGGCCGGCAGAACGTTGGATAAGCGAATATGTTGGATAATAAGGAGAGATTAAGAAAAAGCCTATTAAACATCAAAATAGGTTATGATTTTACAAATTAAGCACCAAAACATCATGTTATACAACAAATTTGACAGAAAAAGTAGTTCATTACACATAAATGCTATGTAGTAGTTACTGTATTTACGAATTTAGCACCAAAATATCACAATGTATTGAAAACATTGACTACAAAAATGCATTGGATAATCCAGAACGTTGGATAAGTGAGTGTTGGATAAGTGAGACTCTACTGTACTATACTTTTGTTCTGTGAAGGAGCTCCTAATGTAGTGTTGTGAGACAGGCTTCTATCCTTGCATTCTTATTTCCCTTAGGTCTTATAAGCAACTTTTCACCCTTTTGTCATGTAACTAGCCAGAACTGATGTGTGTTTTGTGTCTTCTCCTGCATGTTGTTTTATTGCAGGTCCCAAAGCCCCTAGCTGGCATAGCCCTAGTGGTGGGAGAGGATGGTTGTTGTAGTCCATCAACATATAGACAACACATCCTCCATCTTTGCTTTGGTCCTGTTCAGATTACTATATCTTCCACTCACATATTCAGTGAACACATGAGGTTGAAGGGGGTTTACATCAAATAACCATGCTTCTGCCCTAAGCAGCCATGTTTGTATAATTGTATCCCCGTTTGTCTGGAGCAGTCACAGGAACATACATCTTGGTTCACTCTACATAGTATGAAAGTCTTGGTGTTAGGAGAGGGGCGGTCAGCAGGAGCATTGGGAAATTTGGTTGTTAGTCCTTCTCCCCTCTCAAGCATTTGCTGAATTAATGGGGAGAGTTGCAGTGCAACCTATTTCCAGAGTATCAAGTTTTGGAAAAGGTTGCTCAGAGGCCAGGCTGAAAGGAGAAACACTGTGTTCAATCATCAGTAGCAGTTTCAGTGAAATCAAGAAAAGTCAGTCCTGTGTTTCTGTGAGCTATTCATCACATTTAGGCTCCTGAAACGATTCTATTGATTTCAGTAGAAGAGAAGCAATCATGCATGTCTCTTTGTGTGTACCTTTGCTAAGAATCAGCCCTGATGTTTTTATTTCTTTCATAATTTTTTCACTGAAGGTCCGTATTCTTCTGTTCCCTTCCCTTTCGAATCATAGTACTGTATTACTTTGCTATGAGCATGAAGCATGGCCTCTAATCAATGCAGATATGATACTCCCTTTTTGTTACTTTATATACTATTGATTCTTCCCTTTTCATTTCTAAATGTTATGTGGAAAGGAAATATGGGGGGAAATTGACTAACTGTTCTGAACATTCATTTATAAACTCTTAACTCAGTAAATCAATAAATGTTCCAGCAACATATAATTTGAGAGATCACTGCAGGGGAGAAGCATGGGTAGCTTTCCTGTATAAACCTGGGAACCTATATGTTAGGACTGAGCAATCCTAACAGCTGGTAAATTGGCTGGGATTTCTAGGTGTTGTAGGCCAAAACACCTGGGGACACACAAGATGTCTGTTCTATCATATGTCCTCTGTGACTTTCTTTGGTAATGGTTTTCTTTTTTTACCTTTCTGCTCCCTTCCTCTCTTATCATTGATTACTCTCTGCATTTTAAACTGCTAATGGGTAACACTGCTAAATGTGCTATCTAACCAAATGTTATTTATTTTTGGTTTTTAGATCCTTGATGGCGAAGCAAACAGAATTGCATTCTTTGGTTATTCTATCACAGGAAATATGGATCTAGATAAAAACTCCTACCCTGACATTGCTGTTGGATCTCTTTCAGATTCTGTATCTCTCTATAGGTTAGTTGGCTTACAGATTAAAATGACAAGAATATATAGGTATACCTCAGTTAACAAAGATGTGTTCCTGGGCTTTATCACTTTAACAGAAACTTTGGTGGCTGAGGTAGAAATAACAAAAAGAATAAAGATAGGTTTATTAGGTTTCAGCAAAGTTTTAATTCAAAACTAAGGTAATGCTCATGTGAAATGAAACAACCAGGTCAGATAAGCCTTGCATAAATCATATTTTGAATTGTTCCTGAAAACACTTGAAAACTTCTTCCAAAATTCACATTTTCCTTCACAGTGATTTCTTATTTTGTGATGAAATGTATAGATTTCTGTTTTTTCAACTTGCCAGAATAGCTGATACAGTAGAGGAGAATTCTATTCATTTCTGGGCCAATCTTTATTGTATTGTTTATTGCAGACCACTGTTGCAACCCAACTCTGAAAGTCTGTCTCTGGCCCTCCTTCACTATTTTCCGATGCCAATGCTGCACAAACTTTCAGCTAGCTGGAAGACAAAAAAAGGGGTGGGGGTGATAGGGTTGTGCTTCTCCAAAAAGATTTCGTGCAGTTAAATGCTTTGAGCTAAGACACAAGCAAAATGCAATTCTTTGTTAACTATTGGTTGTTGGGTGCCTTCAAGTTGTTGCTGACATATGGGGACTCTTCTGTGAATATTTCATAGGGTTTTCTTGGCAAGATTTATTTTCCTTTGCCTCCCTCTGAGGCTGGGATAGTGTGGCTTGCCAAAAGTCACCCAGTTTCCATGGCTGAGCGAGGATTTATTCCTTTTCTTCAGATGCATAGTCCAATACTCAAACCAATAATCAAAGGGAGTCACTATGACTCCCTTATTTCAGTATATATCAGCATAAAATGCTGCTTCTTTACATAGTGTTGTAAATGTAATGGTTCTTTCTTGCCTTCTTCCTTCCCCTCAAAAAGATCGAGGCCCGTAATAAATGTTAAGAAAACCATTGAGATATCTCCAAACAAAATTGATCTGAACACAAAGAACTGCCGTGAGCCTAGCGGGATTTGGTAAGCCATGGATTTTTCAACTTTGTTTCTAAACTGGGAGAGGTCATCCGGAGTTTTGGAGTTCGGTGCCATCTCTGTGCAGATGACACCCAACTCTACTACTTCTTTCCACCTACTTCCAAGGAAGCCCCTCAGATACTGGACCAGTGCTTGGCCGCTGTGATGGGCTGGATGAGGGTGAATAAACTGAAGCTTAATCCCGACAAGACAAAGGTCCTCCAGGTCAGTCTCATGTCTGATCGGGGTATTGGGTGGCAACTTGTGCACTCCCCCTGAAGGCGCAGGTCCGCAGCTTGGGGGTCCTCCTGGACTCAGCGCTGACGCTTGATGCTCAGGTGTCGGCTGTGGCTGGGAGGGCCTTTGCACAACTAAAACTTGTGCGCCAGCTGCGACCTTACCTCGTGAAGTCTGACTTGGCCACGGTGGTCCACGCCTTAGTCACCTCTAGACTGGATTATTGCAACGCACTCTATGTGGGGCTGCCCTTGAAAACGGCCTGGAAATTTCAACTAGTTCAGTGTTCGGCAGCCAGACTTCTAACTGGAGTGAATTACAGGGAGCAGTCTACCCCCCTGTTTAAGGAGCTCCACTGGCTGCCGTTTATTTTCCAGACCCAATTCAAGGTGCAGGTGTTGACTTACAAAGCCCTGAACGGTTTGGGACCCATCTACCTTTGTGACCGCATTTCCCCCTACGAAACCCGCACAATCTCTTTGTTTGTCGGGGGAGCCCCTCCTCTCGCTTCCACTTCCGTCACAAGCTCGGTTGGGGGACGACGACGAGGGAGAGGGCCTTCTCCGTGGCAGCCCCCCAGCTCTGGAACACGCTCCCCAGGGAAATTAGGCAAGCTTCCACTCTGGAAGTCTTCAGGAAGAGCCTGAAAACATGGCCTTCACTCAGGCCTATTTGCAATGATAAACTTCCCGTAATAGTCTTAGGATTCACCCCCCTTTTTAAGGTTTCTCCCCCATGATCTCATTTTTTTTTCGTGTCAGGAGCAACCGGAGTTGCTTCTGGAGTGAGAGAATTGGCCGTCTGCAAGGACGTTGCCCAGGGGACGCCCGGATGTTTTTGATGTTTTTACCATCCTTGTGGGAGGCTTCTCTCGTGTCCCCGCATGGAGCTGGAGCTGATAGAGGGAGCTCATCCACACTCTCCCCAGGTGGGATTCGAACCTGGCAGCTTTCAGGTCAGCAACCCAACCTTCAAGTCACTTAGTCCACTACGCCATCTGGGGGCTCCCCCATGATCTCATAGCACTTTAACTCACACCATGTTTACAAGTCTTACTTAGTGCACTTTTGCCCAGACCATTTTTATGATTCTATTGCTGTATTTTAAACTGTGTTTTACTAATGGTTGTCATTTTATTTATGTCTTTTAAAATTTTTATTTGCGTTGTTGTTCGGTTCCTGATATTATTGTATCTTTGTTCTACATTTGTAAGCCGCTCCGAGTCCCCACGGGGAGATGGAGGTGGGATATAAGAATAAAATTATTATTATTATTAATTTAAGCAAATTATTTTGCATTTCTTAAAGGAATTACTATAGAAAGCATTGCACCAGAAAAGATTTTTGGGACTACAACTCCTAGGATCTTTCACTAGATGTATTGGCTGTGGGGTTTTTAGTCCAAAGAATTGACTTTACCAAGGTTTGATCCAAAGTTACTGTGTCAGTTTGCAAGTATGGCTACTGCAGCAGTGGTCCCAAAAAGCAGTAATGTAATTACTGTGCAGGGTGGGGAAGTAGTTCTAATTTAGAGGCCAATGGGCCAATCCACAGATCTCAATCAGCAATTTGCTGGACTCCCTGTGGGTGATGCAAATATTGCAGAACTACACTCGGACCTGATACTTGTCAGGAGCAAGATGTCCACACTTGGCCTAGTCCAATGAATGGACTTGCTTCCTTTTTGTTTCCCACAGCCTTGCCATATTTTTTTCAATGAAGGGGGCATAGCTCAAAGGAATGTGAGGGCATTTGCTGTTGCACCCCAGGCCTGAAACCCCTATGACCACAGCACCACACAAGAGTCCAGAGTATAAGCAAACAGTTTATTGCAAAAACACGTAAAATATATGAAAAAGCAGGAATAAGGAAAGCAAATGTATGATCCAAAAATGGGTTAGCAATAGTAACTTCAAATGTCTCATGCAAATTCCAAGTAATATAGTCCTAGAGTAGCCAGAAAGTTACAAGTACAGCATAAATCCACAAACAAAGGTATACTTAGCAAAAACTTGAGCCAGATTACAAAATGAGAACATAGAAAACTTCTAGAATACTTGAATCCAATAACAAGGCTTGACTTGTGGATTGACTACGTTTGTGGATTATGTCATTAACTGTGATTGTATGGTTTTTTAAATATCTCTAATTGCTTTTATTTGTATTTTATTATTCTATGTTAAATGTCTATTTTAATTTTGTATTATTTTTATGGCATCAAATAGTTGCCTATATGTAAAGTTGCCTTGAGTCCCCTTCGGAGTAGGGAAAGGCGGAATAGAAATATTGTAAATAAATCAATAAAAGTCCAGAGAACACAGGCCTAGCTTTCTCACTTGAATGCTATGTTGCCTGAACTAACTCTTGGGTAAACAATTTGCTAATTAATAGACAGCCATGAAGTCATTTCTTTTCTCACACATTTTCTCCTCAGTTTTCCCATGTATGTGATTTGACCGCCGCTGTCTATTTTCTGCTCTAATCTGTAAACAAAGACTTTTGTTGACCTCCATATCTCCAGGTGTTTTGCACTAGGTTCCTTCCTTATCGCTTAGCTCTTCGCCTGACCCCTTATCTAATGGTGAAGTTTCAGGCTCCTCTTCTTGACCTTGAAGCCTTATACTTTCTGAATCAGGATTTTCCCAGGGAGAGCCATAATTGTCAGAGCGCGCGGTTTGGATAAACACACATGCAGCGGAAGATCAACGAAGAATCACTGGCACCAATAAAGAGGCTTAAGCCTGTTTGGCTTTCTACAAAAGATTTACTAACAAACTGAAAACTCTCAAGACGATATATACAGACAGAGTGCAGATAGGCAGAGAGCAGAGGGCAGAGGGGGGATCTATTTATAACCACCTCTGCTGTCTGATGCAATACACAGTTAACTCTTTACACACTCGCATAGTGGACAGCAGACGGTGCATGATGCAATCTCCAGCTCACATTGCACCATTATAACTCAATTACATTTAAACAACTCTATATACAATCAGTCCCACTTCAACAATAATTTCTTTGACTTAAATTTTAATCACTTTGTGCCCCTGGAAATCTCACAGGAAATCCCACAATTCTCTCTCAGGCTGTACTACAACATTTGCCATTTCTGCTTCTTTGTGCTCAGTTTACTGTTCATTTACTATGTAGTGACAGATAAACAGCCAGTAAGAGCAAGGACTTGGACAGTGGGATCCAGGAGTTGCCATGTAGTTCCTGATGTGTTTTGGGTATAAAACTGCCTAGTGATGTCTACCTGAGTTATTGGCAGTCCATGTTACAGCTCCTTCTCATACCAATTTAGTTTCCTGAATGCTGATGAATAAGAAAAACCCAATCTCTCCTGTGTTAGGGGTGGTGGTGAAAAAAGTGCTAGTCCAGTTCCCATGGAAGTAATTTGCCCCTAGATTCTTAGAAGGCAATCCAACAGCACAAACTGATTGGCTAACACCCCCCCCCCCCGACAAAAGAACCCATGAAGTGCATTCCATTTTTTCTTGAACTACCAGCAACTCTTCATACAATATATTTCCTTCTGAGTTTCCTTTTTAAATCCAGTTCTGCATTCTTGAATTCTTACAGTATGAATGTGAAAGCCTGTTTTGAATATACAGCAAGTCCCAAGGACTTCAACCCCAAAATAGGTAAGTTATGGTAATAATGCTTGTCTATTGTTAAATCTTTATGGGTGGATGATTTCAGGAAATCCGTTTTCTCATTTGGCTTTTTCATGTGTGCATTCAGCTGTCACGAGGAGGCTACCCAGCATGTCATATGGATGCTCACAGTGGCTATTCATGTGACACTATGATCTTCCAAAGGGAAGTTAATTTAAAGACATTTTTCCAGCTTTTGTGCTCTTTACTAATTGCCTGATTAGAGTAAAGCACATAGCATGTTTGTTTATTCCAATAAATATCCCACAACACACTTTTAAGAGCAATGAAATGACAATTGACAGGAGCCATCTTCAGCAGTGATGTGATGCATTCATAGAATCATAGAACAATAGAGTTGGAAGAGACCTCATGGGCCATCCAGTCCAACCCCCTGCCAAGAAGGAGGAAATCGCATTCAAAGCACCCCCGACAGATGGCCATCCAGCCTCTGCTTAAAAGCCTCCAAAGAAGGAGCCTCCACCACAGTCCGGGGGAGAGAGTTCCACTGCCGAACTGCCCTCACAGTGAGGAAGTTCTTCCTGATGTTCAATTACCTGCTTGAAGGAAATAATTTTCTATTCCCCCACCCCATTTGTAGCTATATAAAATGTTTTAGTTTTTGGGTTGTCACAGTTCACATATGTGTGTGTATTGTTTCTTCGGTTCAAAAGGGGAAAGCCTCCTAATTTTAAAGTACCTTATATCTCCTGTTTAATACTAGATATCTAATGTTCCTACAACATTCCTGAAAAGCCAGTTGGGTGCCATGTCTTGCATTATGGCCAGTGATTGATGTGCTCTGGGCTGTATGCTTAAGTGGCATGTTTTAAAAGAGGTCCATGGCAAAGTGGATACAGGGAAATGACTGATTTAAGTAAAACATCTGTATAATTAAATTATTTTCAGAAATATTTAAACAGATGTGTACTAATACATGTGTGGTGTTCGAGATCACTTTTTCTCTTTCTAGCAGGGCTAGCATGGTTAAAACACAACTTAATGTGCTTGATTTCTCCTCTCGATCCATCCCTCACCCCACCCCCAGTTCTAAATTATGCGTTTGAAGCAGAAAATGAGAGGAGGCAGTCAGGTTGGCCATCCAGGGTGCATTTTTCCAGGCGTCAATCTGATCGGTTTAGTGGAATCGTAACACTTGCAGGGCAAAAGAAGGAAGAATGTGTGACTACGACACTTGTATTACAGGTATGATGAACAGAAAGTTATGCTTCATCTTACTTCAGTGCAGCTTTTTCTTTGGTTGTCTTTTGTAACTTGTGGCTCGGGAACACAAGTGAAAAGGCAGTGTGATGTAGTAGCAAGAATGATAGGATCAAAGAGACCAGCATTCAGATCTCAACTGCAATGTCCAGTAAGAGACCACTCTTGTGACTGTGTTTTGAATGTGAAGAAAAGCATGTCTATTGCCCTCAAAGTAATGTTTCCTTGCCTGATCACCTCCCTGATCCTACATTACTAGTCAGTAGCTACTGCAAGCAACAGAGATCAGTTCTTTTGATTATTTGAGGCCCTTCCAGACAGGCTAAGATCCTGGGATATTGGGCCTGTCTGGAATGCAGCATACAGCTGTTTCCAACCTCCCTCCACCTAGCAATGTCTGTCAAAATCAGAAGGATCCCTGTGTGATCATTATTGGGAGTGGGATAGAAACAACAGACTGCTGCATCTTGATTGATAGAAGAACAAACTCCAGTTGCTTACAATGACTGATGCCTAATAAGGCAGGGTTGGAGTACTCTTATGATCATGGCAACATTGCCACCATTGTACATACACAGGAACCGTGAATGTGAATCAGTTACAGATATGTAGACTAGTGAATTCCAGCCAATATTTGTATTCTGCCTTTTCCCCATTGAGTTCACCATGCAATACATGGCTATAGTGTTCCTCAATTTAACCTCATAACAACCTTGTAAAGTAAATAGGCTGAGAGAAAGTGAGAAGTATACATAGAAATATGTCAACATATAGATCCATAAGTGGTTTTGTGGAGACTGAGGCTACATGCTGTAAAGCAGTGGTTCCTAATCTTTGCACCCCCAGGTGTTTTGGACTTCATCTCCCACAGTTCCTAACAGATGGTAAGCTGGCTGGGATTTCTGGGAGTTGAAGTCCAAAGTACCTGGAGACCCAAAGGTTGGGAACCACTGCTGCAAAGAAATATATAAATGTTCTCCTCTACTGTAACTTACAGGGTTGGTATCACATAAATTAGGCCACTGATGGGGAAAATGAGAGGCATCATCGCCCCAATACACATGAAGGTGCAGGGAGGCTGGCAAGCTAGACTCTGTTAAATGTAATATAAGGCTTGGACCTTAGTTCTCTGAGATGCATGAAAATGTCCAAGTGGGTGCCTTCCTCCAGTAGAGCTGATTTGTGTCTAGTATGGTGTATGTAGTTCTCTTAATTCAAATTACTTGGTCCACCTCAGCATAATGATGTTGGAAACAAGCATGTGATCTTGCCATTACAACCCAGTTTTACAATAGCATTCTGCAAATTCGAAATGTCTCTGATTCCAAGCCTTTATTTGGAGACACACACGTTTGAAGTAAGATAGCTTGTTACCAAACCGAATAGGGATTTATTCTATGCTCTAACTAGTTTTTTTCCATATTACTTAGGATAAGATCAAAGATAAACTGCGTCCAATTCCTGTAACTGTTGGAGTGACAATTAATGGCTCTGAGTCCAGCTCACTGCCCAGGAGGAGACAAGGAAGGTCACTTCCAGAACTGGTTCCAATTCTCAATTCTAATGAGCCAAGTACCATTAAATCAGAAGTACGATTTTCTTGTCTTTTTAATCCAGAGGTGTTTCTGTATTAGTTTATGCTGCACTATGTTACCTATGTTATCTAAACTTACTTTACTTCCGTCTGCGGACAGTTTCCGCTGTATTGTCAGCTGGAACACATACTGCGACAGAAAAGAGTGATGTGTGTTGCATTTTAACATGCACAAAGCACCTCATCTTCTCAGCAGTTTTTTATCCGTTATGTGTAAAGGTGCAAATATAATTTCAAGGGAGTGAGCATGGCTACAAGCATGCTGGCAGCAGTATTCTAGGTGTTGTTGTTGAAAAAAAGAAAAAATCTTTTGCCAGCCATACATTTTAGCAACTGTGTTGAGAAACTGATATTTGTGTGTATAGGCACTGAAGACATTCCATATTTTTGTCCACCAGCCCTGTTCTGAAATTCTGTTGCACATTTCACTTCCCCCCGAATTTTAGTACCCATTACTGCTCAGACTATTGGCTGTTGATGATGTTGTTTTTATGTTATTGTCTTCTTGTAATGATGTTGATTTTATTGAGATATGTTTTAATCTATGTTTGGTTTTAATTTTTGTTGGATCGGGCTTGTCCCATGTAAGCCCAAGTCCCTTCGGGGAGATGGAGGCGGGGTATATTATTATTATATCAAACAGCTGATATCATCAAGTAATAGAGTTGGAAGAGACCACATGGGCCATCTAGTCCAACCCCCTGCCATGCAGGATATAACAGACAGTGTTTGACTGATAAAGATTTCATCCGTGTGGCCTGTATGACTCTAGGATCCTGACATCACTAGAATAATGTGGGATAGGATTTCAAGACTGCAGGTATAAGTCTACCTTGTCAAAATACAAATAATGCAGCAGTTTGTGAGAAAGAAGGCAGGAAGGTTAGCAGGAAATGGCTTCAGAGATGGGCTGAATATTGCACAGAGCTTATTTAAATCACTGTTTTAAATATAATACACCATTTGAAATCTAATTGGTTGGCATGGATTCTTTGTAGGTGCAGTTCCTGAAAGAAGGTTGTGGATCAGACCATACCTGCAACAGCAATCTAAAGCTTCATTACAGATTCTGCACCAAAGAAGGCAGTGAAGACAAATTTTCCTACTTCCCAATGTAAGCTTTACAGCATGTGGCAATTATGTATAATGTACATGATTTTTGATCATTTACAGCCCCTTTCTTTACACATTCTTAAAATGTGACTCATGCTATTTCCCCAGGGAAAACAATGTTCCAATGCTTGTCCTCAAAGACCAGAAAGACATTGCCCTCGAAATCACAGTCACAAACAGTCCGTCTGATCCAAAAGATCCCCAGAAGGATGGTGAAGATGCGCATGAAGCCAGATTCATTGCCAACTTTCCAGATAGTTTGACATACTCTGCTTTCAGGGAGCACAAAGGCTTTCCAGTAAGTGTTCCAGCAAGTGACGAGACTATTCAAAGATATTGTTGCTTTGATTACCTTTGAATTGACATTCCTGTCATTTTTAATATAGGAGAAACAATTAATCTGTGTTGCTAACCCAAATGGTTCTCAAGTGGAGTGTGAACTTGGAAATCCTTTTAAGAGAAATTCTAATGTAAGTAATGTTTTATTTCATAGCCTGTGCAGGAATGTTTGGATGGGAAATAATATTTTTTGGACTTCCAGTGGGCCAGGCAGACTTCCTGCACTCCTAAATTAAAATCAGAGTCTTACTTCATTCTGATACCCTTAATGAGCTTAATTGTAGTAGTACAAGAGAGAATATTACTTGCTACCAAAAAAATGAAGTTCTGCGGTAATCCTACCATCAATATCAGTACTGTTATCAGTATTATTATTATTTTAAGTTTGCTGTTGTCTCTAAAGAAGAGAGGCACCACTAGAAAGAAAAGTCTCACTAGTAAAGATTACATGGATAGCTAGAATATGGCTTATGTGATAAAACTGACAAATTGAATTAAGAGTCTGGGAGGGAAAGCAACAAGACAACTATTTCATGGAAACTGGTCTTTATATACAGTGGGAATTACAACCAGGGCCGTAGCCAGAAAATGTTTTTGCAGGGGGGGGGCAGGGTTGAACCCCTAATCTCTCTCCCCCCCAGCTACAGACCTGTCGATATCTGCTTGAGATAGTGCCTGGAGGGACTCTTAATTTTTTGCATAGACTTAGCATGGGGATTTGGTTAACCAGTTAAAATTCATGAGTAAACCAGGTTTTTTTTTTAACCTGAAAAATTTCGGGGGGGGGGGGGTGAACCCCTAAAACCTCCCTGGCTACAGCCCTGATGATAACACTCTTGATAACATTGATCCATAAAAGTTCTAGAGTATAAAATAGCCTATTTCAAAATATTAAGTTTGCTTATACAGTAGAGTCTCACTTACCCAACGTAAACGGGCCAGCAGAACGTTGGATAAGCGAATATGTTGGATAATAAGGAGAGATTAAGGAAAAGCCTATTAAACATCAAATTAGGTTATGATTTTACAAATTAAACACCAAAACATCATGTTATACAACAAATTTGAGAGAAAAAGTAGTTCAATACACAGTAATGCTATGTAATAATTACTGTATTTATGAATTTAGCACCAAAATATCACGATATATTGAAAACATTGACTACAAAAATGCGTTGGATAATCCAGAACGTTGGATAAGTGAGACTCTACTGTATATCAATTTTTTTGCTTGTATATCAATATGAATATACAACTGCAAAAATGGGTGAGAAAAGAACACTAATATGAGTTTCTGCAGTTGTCACCATTATCTCATCTATCTTGAATGTTAGCCTTAAGAAGTAACTGCTAACATTTACAGCATATCTATCTACTTGTAACGTATCACCTATAGCCGTAGTGGCACAATGGGTTAAACCCTTGTGCCAGCTGAATTGCTGACCTCACCCTAACCCTCATCCTAACCCTAATTTAACATTAACATTAATACTAATTGTAATGCCTAAACCAACCCTAACACAAAATCTAACCCTTACCCTAACCCTAACTGTAACACCAACACACAGTCTTATCTGTAGCTCTAACCCTAAGCCTGAATGCTAACCCTGACCCTCACCTTAACCCCAACCCTAACGCTAACCCTAAACTCTAACCCTAACCTTAAACCTAACACTAACAGCAATGCACAATCTTAACCTTAAGCCACACCCTAACCCTTAACCCTAATCGTTAATGCTAACCCTAAACCTAACCTCTAACCCTAACTGTTAACGCTAATCTTAACCCTAAGCCTAACATTAACCCTAACACAATCTTAAACCTAACTCTAACCTTAACGTTAACCCTAACCCTAATCCCAACATTAATCCTAATCCTAAACTCTAACCCTTAACTCTTACTCTAACCTTAACCCTTTACCGTAAGCCTTAATACTAACTCTAACCCTAATCTTAAACCTAACCCTAACCCACACCCTAAACCTAAACCTAGCCCAAAGTCTAAACCCTAACCTTAAACCCACCCTC
This sequence comes from Anolis carolinensis, assembly GCF_035594765.1. Taxonomy (NCBI): domain Eukaryota; kingdom Metazoa; phylum Chordata; class Lepidosauria; order Squamata; family Anolidae; genus Anolis; species Anolis carolinensis. The sequence goes on along the minus strand of NC_085841.1, from coordinate 210,169,546 downwards.
ACCCTAAACCTAGCCCTAATCCTAACTCTAATCCTCGAGACAGAGTGAGCTCCCTTCTGTCAGCCCCAGCTTTCCATGTGGGGAGATGAGAGAAGCCTCCCACAGGATAGTAACACATCTGGGAATCCCCTGGGCAACATCTTTGTGGACGACTGATTCTGTCACACCAGAAGCAAACTTGCAATATGTTGTCAATTGGCTTCTGATACAATAAGAAAAACCCAAACCTATAGCACATTTGTCATGTGAAATGCATTTTTTGAAATATATTTCAAGGATTTATCCATTTGTTCTTGTTTTAGGTAACATTTTATGTGATTTTAAGTACAACTAAAGTTAATGTTGATACAAGGGATTTGGACATTAATCTGAAACTGGACACGTAAGATTTGTCTTATTTTCTTTTCAATTGCAAGCATCATCTTCCTCAATATTTGCAAATGCTTTGAAATTCGGTTGTGAAATTTAACAAGAAGACATTTGTTTTTTTAAAATGTCTGTGCTTCCTTCTTTTGTTATAGAACAAGCAATCAAACTAATTTGGATACAATTACTGCAAGAGCTAAAGTAGTTATTGAGCTGCTTTTGTCACTCACAGGGTAAGCATCATAGTTAGCATAACAAATCAATGCTGGAGACATCCTTTATTATGGTCATTACATTGTGATTTTCTTTGTTCAACAGAGTTGCTAAGCCTTCCCAGGTGTATTTTGGGGGCAACGTGATTGGTGAAAGTGCGATGAAAACTGAAGATGACATTGGTAGTTTAATTGAGTATGAATTCAGAGTAAGTTCTTTCATATTCAAAAACGGGGTTTTTGGTGGTCAAATAATCTTGCTGTTGTCTTTGCATTGTAAGACATTGTTTAAAGACATCGTATTTTTTCATAAAAGCAATCTCCTTTCTAGATGTTGTGGTGGTTGTGTGCCTTTAAGTTGTTTTAACTTAAGATCATCCTAAGACAAATTTATCACAGGACTTTTGAGAAAAAAAAAATGTTCAAAGAGTTTTGCCTTTCTCTGAATTTTACACTGTCATATAAAATCCAGATTATCTACTTCGAACCGGATTATATGGCAGTGTAGACTCAGCCATTGACAAATAATGCATATTCTAAAGCCATGGGAATGTATTGCTTAATGAAACATTCTACTTAACTGTCCTTTTTAGAATCATGGCATTTTTCAGGCTTTGGTAGTAAGTAGTAGTAGTAGTAGTAGTAGTAATAATAATAATAATAATAATAATAATCTTTTTACCATCTGTCAGCTGCAAAAGGCCACCCGATACATCACATAGTCTTAGACACTTGGGTCTGACGTGTGATTCAATAATAATAATAATAATTATTATTATTATTATTTATTCATTTCTATTCCATTTTCCTCCCATGGGTGGGACTCAAAGCAGCGTACAAAATTTAAAAACGCCAAAACATATACATATAGAGTCTCACTTATCCAAGCTAAACAGGCCGGCAGAAGCTTGGATAAGCGAATATCTTGAATAATAAGGAAGGATTAAGGAAAAGCCTATTAAATATCAAATTAAGTTATGATTTTACAAATTAAGCATCAAAACATCATGTTATACAACAAATTTGACAGAAAAAGTAGTTCAATACGCAGTAATGTTATGTTGTAATTACTGAATTTACAAATTTAGCACCAAAATATCATGATATATCATGAAATATCATGAAAACATTGACTACAAAAATGGCTTGGATTATCCAGAGGCTTGGATAAGTGAGGCTTGGATAAGTGAGGCTCTACTGTACATCGATACACAAATACATAATCAACTAAAACATCATATACAAATTTTAAAATAAACCAATTTAAACACATTATATAAAACAATATTTACAACAGGTACCATTAAAAGTTTCCCTAACCACAGTTATTTGTAAACATAAAATTATATCGCTCCTAAGACATCAATTTTCAATATAGCTTCCAGCATACTGATCTTGTTTGCTGTGTACTAATCTTATAATAATTTTATTTCTTGCCCACCTTTCCTCATGGCTCAAGACGGGTCACAGCACAGTCAAAACACAAACATTGCAAAAATTCTGTAAACACACATATTAAAATGCATTTCTATGAAATATACATATTAAAACATATTTCTCTAAAATACATATTAAAATACACAGAAGAGCGATTAAAGCACAGGACATGAGTTTAATATTCATGTTTGAAACTGGCTGGGTAGGGGAGAGGGAAAAATTGAAAAAGTTAGACTTGTGGTTCACAACTTATGGCTAGTTCTCGTGTTTCGGGCTTCAAAAATCCCTGATTAATTGGCCACATTGGTACAGGGTAAAGTCCAGAATATGTGGAGAAGCAGCAATTGAAAGCCACTGTCTGTTGGAGGGGTGGGGGTTAGGGGTTATGTTAGCTCTGCTAAAAGATCACAGAAGGCTGTATGTATATCATTTTAAAAAATCATATATATTTTTGGCCTCCAAATATCCCTGAATGGCTTTTAGAAGGCATGGGGAACATATCCTCCCCATTTTTGGCCTCCCCAGGGGGCCCCCAAAATGTGGTGAAACAGTCCCCTATGCCCCCAAATTTGAAGGAAAAATATTTTATGTGTTCTTTTTAAAAATAGAAAACTGGACCCCCCCCCCCCCCCCAAGACCCTGGGATGCTGCATACAACCTACATCCTTCCCATTCCAGCCTATTTAGTTCTGCAGTTAAACATTGAGGAGTGGCTGTTTATCTGTTAGCATTTTCGCATTCTGAGGATTTGGTTATAAAATCCTAATCAACATATGTTCACTTGAAACATCTTTTTCTTTTAGATCTCAAATTCTCCAGGAAATGTTTAACTTTATTAGATTTCCCTAAATAAACAAAATCATCACAAACATCTTGACATTGTATGTTGTTCATGCTATAATGAGAGATGCTAAAGGGCATTGCCATGTTGTCATTTTAATCCATGTTACTTTTAAGGCAATTAAATATATGAACATTAACATTGGAATGGCTGCTTTTATGTCGTGGTCTTTTCTTTTTGTATTAAAAAAGTGCATGCTTCACAATGTATATGATCATAGGCTTAAGCCCCTTCCACACAGCTGAATAAAATCCCACGTTATCTGCTTTGAACTGGAATATATGGCAGTGTAGATTTAGATAGCCCAGTTCAAACAGATATTGTGGGATTTTCTGCCTTGATATTCTGGAAGGGCCCTTACTGTTTGAGGAAATGCATATATTTTCAATAAAACTCTTCTGGACAGATAACGAACTTGGGCAAGCCCCTGAAGACATTTGGTGCAGCCGCCTTGGATATACTGTGGCCGAAAGAACTGAAGGGAGGGAAGTGGCTGCTGTATTTGGTATCAATACACTCCAAAGAATTAGGAGAACTCCAGTGTGAACCTCCACATGAAATAAACCCTTTGGGAATTGAGGTAAATGACCACATTTTTAAATAAAATTGCCAACCATTAAATTAGCAGTGTTCATTTTAAAATGAAGTATGATGTTTGATACATTTGCTTGGCTTCTTGGATCTGGAATGAAAGATCTAACATATAGAGTAATAATGTTTTGGATTCAAAGTAATCAAATTGCTTTGGTGCCAGACTGAAAGGTTAGGATTCTTTGTGGGTTGAAAATTCAAAGCTATTTCTATCTAAATAAATAAATACCCCTGCTGCTCCAAGAATCCAGTTGTGTTTTATAGAACTCTTTTATTTCCTGGTTCATTTTTATAGACCTCTCGACATTCAAGGACAAAACGTGAAGTTGCAGAGAAGCAGACAGAAGGTGGTAAAGGTTTTTCTTTGTTTTCAGAAAGAAAATACAAGACTTTGGTAAGCACATATTTTCACTCAGCTGCAAATTGCTTTTGGAGCTTCCAACTTACTTCAGAGAATGTGTAGTTATGTATATATAGCAAAATAATAAGATATATTTTGTGTTTATTTTGTTTTCCAAAATGCGAAACTATAGCAAGTGTACTAAATGTATTAGGCATGATGTTGAAAATTACTGTCTTTTGGCTTATAAAATGATATTAGACAATAAAGTTATTTTTAGCACTATGAAGAGTAACAATTTTATGGTGGCATAGATTCAGTTGAATAGACCCACTTTGTCAGATTAGGGGGTAAAAAGTAACATAATGCCATAATAAAATGTTAGTATTTATATTTTGAGAGTGTTCACACTTTTTGTTACAACATAAAAATATACAGTGGACCTTATGGTATCCAGGATCCACTGTGGAATTGATTCCAGGATTCCCCATGGATATAAAATCCATGGATGCTCAAATCATTATATACAATGGCATACTAAAACTGTGTCCCTTCTATAAAATGGCAAAATTAAGGTTTCCTTTTTAATTTTTAAAAATATTTTCAAGTAGTTGATGATTGAATCAGTGGATACAGAACCTGTGGATATGGATGGAGAACTGATTATAACACTATAACAAAATTTGTGGGAAAATTTTTATCCCTGGTTTGAAAATGTTATTCCAGTTTAATTGTGCAGTACTTACTTTGAAAATAATTGTTATATTCTAGAAACTTCATCTTTGTGGCTGCCACACCCTGGAATGTTCAGGGTGGGAGAAAGAGCTCTTGTCTGCCTGAGTCAAGTGTGAATGTTGCAATTGGCCAGCTTGATTAGCATTAAATAGCCTTACAGCTTCAAAGCCTGGCTGCTTCCTGTCTGGATGAATCCTTTGTTGGGAATCCTCCCAACATTAGCATTAAATCGTATTCAGTGCTAATCAAGCTGGCCAATTGCAACATTCACACTTGCCTTTGGTAGACGAGAGTTCTTTCTCCCACCCTGGATTTTCTACAGATTTCCAACAGACATCACAACCTCTGAGGATGCCTTTCATAGATGTAGGAAAAACGTCAGGAGAGAATGCCTCTGGAACATGGCCATACAGGCCATAAAATCTAGCTTGCTTCCAAGTATCAGGAGCCAGGCCTTGTTTGAACTGTGGAAGCAGCATGGTTCCATTTGTAAGGATGAGCCATTATTGCACCTCAGCACGGGTTCACCTTGCTCTAACACACACTCCACCAGAGCAGACTTGGTTTTTACAGTTTATTGATAAAAGATAGCAAAACTTAATTAAAAGCGGTAAAGAAAGCAATAATCCGATTGCAAAGGCAATCTACAGAACACAACTGAAAGTCTTTGTAGATAATATTCCAGAGTCCCTAAAATAGCATAGCAGTCCTGGAGAAACAAGGTAGCATGAGCTTCAAAAATATAATCCAAACACAGATTCTAGGCATGAAACGAAGCGAAGATATATTTCCATGAACCGAGACAAGACAAGAGTTAAGCTTCCAGAATCAACGTTGCTCTGTCTGAAATCTTCCCCCAATTCCACCCCTTTTAACCATTCTTGCAAGCTAGATACACATTCCTCTGGACTTTGGCTCCCACACGCTTGCCTGCGATTATCACGGAACACCTGGGACCAAGCCTCAACCTTAATCTAGTCTTTCTATCTAAGGGGAACTCCTCCCCATCGCTGCCAGAGCCATCTGGACTTTGTTGATGTTGACAGTGCTCAAAATCCTGTGAAAGGTCACCCTTATCACTAACTTCAGCTTCCCTGCTAAACTCAAAGCTTTCAACATTCTCTTGATCAGCCTGCATTTCTGAGCCTTCAATATTCCCTGGATCAACCTGCTGAAACCCAAATCCCCCTTCATCATCAGACTGAACCACAACAGCCATGTCAAATATTTGGCTGATATTGTGGTGGCTGCGTAGGTGAATGTTTCCCTCCTGCCCCTTATGATTAATGGACAGGAGTTCCCTCCAGAGCTATGCAGTTGGCTTACACTCCTAGCCAGGCAAACTTTTGTGGTCCAGAACTTTGTCATAAGCAGCACTGGAAAGGTGGGAATGTACCTTAGGGTGGCAAGGTTGAGGAACCAGGCACAGCTTGAAGGATTCACACAGAGACAGACATAGTATATACAATTGCAGAAAAGGAACTTTCACAGTGAGCATAAATGTTCCATTTTGCCCTATTGGTATCAGTTTTGCCTCAGAATCTCCCTTCTGTTGTAAGATAGTTGGCAGAAACATTGACTCTCTACTTTATAATAGGCGATTCTATAAACATTTGGTGTATTTTAATGCAGGAATGCAATGCGGAGGCAAATTGTGTCACCATAAGGTGTCCCTTGCAAGGTTTGGATAGCAAAGCTTCCATAATGCTGCGTGCAAGATTGTGGAATAGCACTTTTCTTGAGGTATGTCCTGCTCATTTATTTAGTATAATTTAAAATCTCTCTCCTCTCTGTTTGGTTTTTCTAACGAAAGCATTTCTTCTTCTTTCCTCTCTCCCTACCTCACCAGGAGTACTCCAAAATGAACTATTTAGACATTCTTCTTGAAGCTTCAATCTTCATTGCTGATGCAGATAATATTAAACTGGAAAATCAAGCTACTCCTGTAAGTCTGAAACATGTCTTTGATTACCATGGCTATATAGTGTTTCTGTATAGGCAATGAGCTGAGTGTGTCCAAAGCAATGCATCCAAATGGCTGATCACCCCCAGTTTGAAAATACAGTAGAATTCCGGTTAATTGACTTCCGGTTATCTGACCTACCATATTATCCGATGTGTCAGGCCGGCCCTTTGGGGAAGCCCGGTGTGCGTTGCTAGGCAGCAACACGCACTGGGCTTGCCTAAACCAAGTGCTTGCTGTAGGGACGAGGCTCTTCCCTCCAGCAAGCACTCGGCCCTTTGGAGAAGCCCTGTGTGTGTTGCTAGGCAGTAACACGCACAGGGCTTTCCTAAACCGGCTTGCTGGGTGGGATACTAGGGCCTCCCTATTAACCATCATTTCCGGTTATCCGACATTCGGCCCACCCGTTTATAACCGGAACTCTACTCTATTCATAGGTTAGTTATCATCTGTTAGCACTCAAGGACTTCATGATTTTGTCAGTTGGTTTCCAAAGGGCATTCATAGTTCCAGGAGACAAACTTGCATGCTTTGCTATTGAGAACTGGCAAAATGCCTTTAAGATGGACTAGGGGCCATATTGACATATTTCACAGGTCTGCAATGTTTTGGTTTTTTAAAACATTGTAGCTGTTTGTAATGTGTTTTGGGATGTGGAATAAAAAACACAATAAACTGACATACTACAGACAGTTCTTTCTTAAATTTCTTTACTAATTCCAGTCACATATTATAACAAATTGTCAAAGCAAGTTGTGAAAAAAACCTACATGATGCAGCAAATCTGGGATCATTTTTGAATTTAGAATGCCAAATTCCTAAAAAATTATTTTTTAAAAAGTATGATACTCTGTACGTAGGCCTGTGGATGGTCTTTGGACTCTTATATCCATTTTCCCTCGAAAGAGTTCAAGGCAGTATAAGAAGTCCTCTTTTTCATGTTACCTTCAATGTTAGGTAGGTTAGCCTGATAGGTAGTGACTGACTCAAGATTGTGCAGTTAATTTCACTGGAATTTGAACTATGCTTCGGCATGTGTCATAACATCCTATTAAAGCTTACCAGTGAGGGTGCAATGGGTTAAACTCTTGTGCCAGCAGGACTGCTGACTGACAGGTGGGTGGTTTGAATCCAGGGAGAGCGGGTGAGCTCCCTCTGTCAGCTCCAGCTCCCCATGCGAGAACATGAGAGAAGCCTCACACAAGGATGGTAAAACATCAAAACATCCGGGTGCCCCCTGGGCAACATCCTTGCAGGCGGCAAATTCTCTCACACCAGAAGCAACTTGCAGTTTCACAAGTCACTCTAGACACAAAAAAGCTTCCCATTAATAAATTGCTTGAGAAATAATGAAATTATTGAACTCAAGCTCTTTCCTACAAAATCTGTCCCTTCCAGACTTCTAAGGTTCATGTTCCTCTCTATGGAACCTTTGGATTGAGACCTAAAGATTTCTGATTAAGTTTTGCACATTCCATAAATATGGATGGGAATTAAACAATAAAAACGTCTGTTTGTAGATGCTAATAAAAATGATCCCTGAGCAAATGTAGCATTGTCTAATGTCTACTATAGCCTAATAGTTCAAAGGCAGCCTTCTTCAGTCTGACATATGGCAACTTTCCAATACGTTGGGCCACAGTACCCATTACCACCAGCAGAAATTACTTTAAATTATCCAAGTTTCAGAAGAAAAATATAAGAATGTTTTCCAGTAAACTTCCAGCGGCTAATTTCCTAATGATATGGAGAATCACAATCTAACAATCTTGATCACAGTAGATAGGTGAAAACAGACCATTTGGCCGCCAAGTGGTGTGAAATGAAAATGGAAATGCACCATATGAACAAATGAAATTATGTCCTCTCTAATCTTCTATATATATATAAAAGGGTACAGTTGTTTGCGCCGTGACTAAACACAACTAAACGCCCCAGAAATATGAAACTTGGCAACACAACGCAAAAGCCTTGCCTCACGGTTGTTACAACACAACCACACCACAAAAACACAATCCGGAGCCACAAAACCGAAAAAAACAGCAAAGATGCACAACAACGCAACTACATGACCCAAACACACAAAACTTGGCAACACGACCCAAAATCCTTGCCCCTAGGTGCTGACAACAAAAAGAAAAGAAAAATAAAGTCCTAATTAGAGGGAGAGGAATAATTGTTTTATCCAATTGCTGCCAGTTAGAAGGCTAAGCTCCGCCCACTTGGTCTCCTAGCAACCCACTCAGCTTAGAGGATAGGCAGAGTTAGGCCTCACTTAGGCCTCTTCCACACATTATCTAATTTGCACTGGATTATATGGCAGTGTAGACTCAAGGCCCTTCCACACAGCTATATAACCCATTTATAATCTTACATTATCTGCTTTGAACTGGATTATCTTGAGTCCACACTGCCATATAATCCAATGTGCATTTTATACAGCTGTGTAGGAGGGGCCTCATATAATCCAGTCCTAAGCAGATAATATAAGATTATAAATATACAGTGCAGTCTCACTTATCCAACATAAACACCCCGGAAGAACGTTGGATAACTGAACATGTTGGATAAAAAGAAGGGATTCAGGAAAAGCCTATTAAACATCACGTTCCCTCACGACCCTATCTGTTACCAAACTGCCATACATGTCTATGCCAGGCATCCTCAAAGATTATGAGATCTGTTTGAAAACAGACAAGTGGAATGTTTATTTCTATCTCAGCAATGATATCCAGGATGGGACAACTCTTATCTGTCTGAGGCAACTGTGAATGTTCCACTTCCCCACCTTGATTACCATTGAATGCCCTTCCACCTTCAAGGCCTGCCTACTTCCTGCTTCGGAGGGGGAATCCTTTCTTGGGAGATGTTAGCTGGCCCTTAGTACATCATGTCTGGAATTCCCTGATTGCTCAGTGCTGTTCTTTAGTTAACTGTCCGATTTCACAGATTTTTTTTAATACTGGGAGCCACATTTTCTTCATTCCAGGCAGGCAGGAACCATCCAGGCTTTGAAGCTACAAGGCTATTCAGTGCCAATTCCAACATTCACACTTGCCTAAAGCAGACAACAGTTCTTTCTTCCACCCTGGTCACTCCACAGATATATAAACCCCACTTGCTTTCGTTACAACACATTTCACAACCTCTGAGGATGCCTGCCATACATACAGGCGAAACATCAGGAGAGAATACATTTTGAAGATGACCAGGCAGACCACAGAACTCAGAGCAACCCAATACAAAGAGAAACAAAAATAATAAAATAAATACAAAAAATACATCAAAAATAAAATACAATAATACAATTAAAAAAATAAAATAAAAATAATATAATCAAATAATAAAATATAATACATACAAATAATAAAAAATAATAAAAGAATAAAAAATAAAATACATACAAATAATACAATAAAAATAATAAAAAAACACTGAAAATAATTAAAAACACTAAAAAATTAATACAATAAAATACTATAATAACAGAAAATAACTAAAAATAATAAAACAAAATAATAAAATATAATAAATAAAAAGATAAGTTACAATAAAATTAATTTTAACAATACAAATAACGTCAAATAAAAATACCACAGCAATTTTTAACCAATACCACCACCACTTTGCCACAGCAACGTGTGGCCGGGCATCAGGGCTGTAGCCAAGAAAAAAATTCAGGCGGGGGGAGGGGTTTGAAAATTTCAGGGGGGGGGTTGAACCCCTGGCACACCCTCCCCCCCCCCCCCCCACTACAAACCTGTCAATATCTGCTTGAGATAGTGCCTGGAGGGACTCTTAATGTTTTGCATCTCATAGACTTAGCATGGGGATTTGGTTAACCAGTTAAAATTCATGAGTAAACCAGGTTTTTTTATAACCTGAAAAATTTCGGGGGGGGGGGGGGGTTGAACCCCTAACCCCCCCCCCCTCGCTACAGGCCTGCTGGGCATAGCTAGTAACATATATATACTTTTTCTGTTCTCTGGCAGGTACGGGTTACTGTCTTTCCTGCAAAGACGGTAGCACTGTATAAGGGGGTTCCTTGGTGGATTGTCTTAGTAGCCATTCTTGCTGGATTATTGATGCTCGCTTTGCTGGTCTTTTTGCTATGGAAGGTGAGTTATTTTATGAACATGCTGGTTTAATATTTTTACACATATTATTTGAAACATGCAAACACATAATATTATAAAATATTATTTTTGCAGATGGAAAAAGACCACTACCAGTTCAGTTTAGGGAAGAGATGAGCCAAAGTGTGCCCCCAAGGGGCCTGTAGATTCCCCCCCCCCCACATTGTTTCTTTTCATTGAAAATTCCTTGCATATCCTCTAGGGAGCTTAGTAGGCAATTCCATAAAGTTTTCAGTTCTGCCCACTCTGGGATATTTTAGACAGAGGAGTCTAAAATCTCAGTCATTCTGAAAGTAAGCCGGAAATTGGAAAACTGTTTCTCTTGACAATGAAGCAGCCCAGAGAAGGCCCCAAATATGGTCACATTTCCCTTTACCCCTCTAGGAATGTGGAGGCATTTTGAAAGAAAACAGGTAACAAAATTCAGAAGTGGGAGGCCTAATGAGGGTTGGGGCTTTCCATATATGTGGACAAATTGGGCTCTGGTCCTCAGAGATTGCCCATCCTTTGTTTAGGGAAATGTGTTTTAAAATAAATGCGAATAAATCTTAATTATTTGGGCTGGAAGGTACCAAATGGTAATTTTAAACTCACTTTGTTGTTACCATAGTTGTTGTCATTATCAATCAGAGCAAGAGCACAGCTAGTGATAACAATGCAGGGAGCTTGCTTATCACTAGCTGTGTCCATTATATCGGCAGGACCCAATTAATTCCCGGACAGACACTGTTGGATGTAAACCCATATATTATATGTGTGAAATGTTAAATGATAAAATATAGGTGTTCGCATGTAGTCTCTATGGCTGTAAAGGCCAAGATGTTGAAATTGGCCAACATCACAAAAGGAGATTGTCTCTAGATATGTTTCATTAGGTCTATCTATATCTCTTAGTCAGAGTTTCTCTCTTGCTCTCTTTTCACGCGCGCACGCACACACACACACCATTTTTCCATGTGAAGATGCATGTAGAGATTCTTACAATACTCAGTATTTTTTTCTCTTCCTACCTTAGTGTGCATGCAGCTGTCAACACATTACAGGGGATGAGATATCTATGTACATGTTCCAGTGCTTCCATCTGTCTTAAGTATTTCAGGTTATTTAAGGCTTGCCTGGAATAAAAGAGATATAGAGCCTTTAGGGATTTTTTTTATCCACAGATACTTTTAATAAGTTTTTACAGCAATCAAAATAGTGGCTAGGGTAATTGATCAGGTTGGTGTCATATACAGTTCTCCACTCTAACCCAATCTTTGCCTGCTGCATCCCCCAATAGAGCCATTTATTGTCTGGTGGAGATCGGGGTGGAAGCAGCATAGTAGAATCCAGCTGCATTCCTATGATAGACACACAATGACCAAGAGTTCCTATGGGTCTTCCAGCAGTCTCAGAGACTGACATCATTGTTGTGCGTCAGCTATAGTGATAAAACTAGATGCTTCTCTGCTAGTGCCCCTTCACTTTCCACCTGTCAGTAAAATGGTCATATTAAAAGAGAGTCTGCAACAGGTAAAAGGAGATTTGGAATGGGGAATGTGTTCATTGTGAAAAATTGGTAGGGAAGTCAGACTTTTATAACAATAACAGCAATCACAGTTGACACAAAAATAAATAATAGTATGTCAGCACATTAATGCACACACACCTTTTCATTCCATCTCTCTTTATCATACCAAAATTGGATTCTTAGAATAATGTGTATACAGTGTTCCCTCACTTATTGCAGGGGTTACGTTCCAGGACCACGAAGTAGGGACACTATATTTGTGTTGTTTACAATCTCAGTGGCAAGTAGCGTCTCTGTCCCCTCCTCGCCTCTCAAACATGCACATGTCTTGTGAGGCAAAAACAAAGTTGTTTCAGCCTCCTTTACTTTTCCTTCGGTTTCTCCTTCCTTCCTTAGGCTTCTCCTTAGGAAGGAAGTAGAAAGAGGGATTTATAATATTATTTTATGATTTATACTATTATTTTAGTGATTATTAAAAAACCGCAAAACAGCGAGGCTGCGAAAAGCGAACCACTAAGTAGTGAGGGAACACTGTACTAGTATAGACAACAGATAGAACATGATTTCATGTGTGCTATTCCCTTGTACTGAATATAGTTGTCAAACATTAAAAATAATGGTTGTACATCTGCTGATAACTAATGTATAATCTATGTAACTGAAGGCTTAAAGCAATCAAGAAGGTAATCAGCTATGGAAGAATCCTGATGGAAACTTGTTAACGTGGGAATGTTACTATAAAGTTGTGAAATAATTGGAAAAAAAACATTTTAAAATGCAAATGTAAAGCCATCTGGTTCATCCTTTTATTTTTTGTTTTTCCCATTAGTCCATAATATTGACTAAAATGCCTTGCTTCCTTATAGTGTGGTTTCTTCAAGAGAGATAAGAAAGATCATTATGATGCCAAATATCACAAGGCTGAGATCCATGCTCAGCCATCTGATAAAGAGAGGCTTACTTCTGATGCGTAGTATTGATCTACTTCTGTAATTGGTAATTGATCAGTTTTTTTTGTTTGGATTTGTCAGCTGCGGGACATGCTTTTGGTTGCGGTGGCTAATGATTAGAAGCTTGCTGCATCTGTTCCATTAATTGCCTCATTATGGAAATATCGATTTCTGCTTGCTTGCATTGTTTATAATAATCCCCTTTCTCAAAGCACGAGGATGTAAATTCTTTTCTTTGTTAAAATATTGCCTACTTGTGCATTCTTCCTTGACATTATAAAAGTTTTTTTTAGTATAAAGTTTCCACTTAGAGCTTGAATGCAGAAATGATGTGATCCAGAAAGCAAACTATACCCGTAGGGTCTTTTAAAAACATACTATGGAAATACGGAAATGGAAATAATAATAAATTTACCCAAACTGTTGTTAAGTGTTCCAAGGATTCCCCATCAAAAAGATCAGCAATATCAGATAAGATTTTGTGTAACACTGCTTCTCAAAGACTACCAATCTGAATCTACAAATTGCAGGGAAGCATGGAACGTGTCTTCAACTATGATATGCAGAAAGTAGGCTAGAATCTACTGGTAGATCTCAAGGTGATTTGCAAGTGGGCAGGGATTTCTGTCCTCCAGTGACTTCATATATTTTAGCATTTCACAGATCAAGGCAGAGACACCAAGCGACATCAGAGTGGGGACAAAATGGCAAAAGTAATGATGAGGAAGAACATAGAAGCCAGGAGAGGCTGCAGAAGTTTGCTTTTGCTTAAGCCTTCTGAGAAGGGCAAGATCCCCCCCACCCCCATTGAGATAATTCAATGGAACACTACTTTTGTAATTTGAATTCAGTTTGCAGAAACTGAAGTTACTTGAGGACAAAGTAGGAAAGTCCAGAGAGAAAAACCAAAGCATTACAAAGGTAGCTGAAAAAGTGGGACTGCAGAGAATTATTCAAACTTGCCCCTACCAAATCAGACAGTTGGGGGGGTATGGGATGGGATTTGTGCATAGTTTGACAAGGCACCAACATTCTTTGGCAGAGAAGGCTAATAGTTTTGTAAAACTACAATTCCCATTATTCCATAGCATAGCCATTGCAGTTACAATAGTGTCAGATTGCTTCATTGCACACTGTTGATGCAGCCTTGGCTATGCAGTTTTTTAAAAATATGTGAGGCTAAATAGTCTTTGAGGCACTTTTGCACTATTTATGATAATATCAAAGAAAAAGGAGAAGGGAGGTACCTGATTAGGGAATGAGCATTGTGACTGAGTTAGCTTTTACTTTCATATTGCAGTTCTGGAGCAAGAATCTCGCCTAGTGTTCACTGTGAAATAAGCTTTTGCTCAGATTGATTTTAATGAGAAATAACTGGTTGGTACACGTGCTTGAGACAGCAGCCTTAAAAGCATGAACCTTGTTTTCATACCAGTAGTCAGTGGAATCATTTTAGACAATAAGTTTAAACCTGTCTATGGGATCTTCCAACACTTGTTGATGGGAGGCCATAGTTCTTACCACACACACACACACACACACATACACTCATGTATTAGTTGACCTCATGTGTAACCCGAAGTCATTTTTTTAGGTTTTATGTATTTTAATATGACTTGTGGTTAAGCCAAAGGCCGTTCGTTCCCTGTAGAGGGGAAAGAGGATTTTCAGGATAATGCCTCCATTTCCTTTTCTACATATTTAAAAAGGCCTGAAGCGACACCATGTCAGAAATTGCAGAAGAGGGTTGTTAATTCTTTTAAGTTTTCCCTGGACAGACTTAAGCAATTGCCTTCTGCTACTCTGCTCATGAAAGGGGATGGTTCCTTTTTTCACAAGAGTTAAGTTGCAGTACTCTCACTGACCTGTAGATACATTGACCCAGGTTTTGGGGCTGATTTTTTGAATTACATATCTAGAATTCTCCAAGAATACACAAGGCAAGTCAACAAAAGCATAAAATAAACAAAAATGTATGTGCTAGTTAAATTAATAGCCTTTGTGACCATAGTCAGACACAGATTTAAATCTGCAATCCCAGGAATTAGCTTTACTGAACTCAGTGGCTTTTACATGTATAGATTTAGATTGTAAATCTAAGCATGTATAGATTTAGATTGTAAATCAATCTAGATTGTGGCCTACATGTGTAATCAACAATTTCTTACTAGCCAGCGGCTTCAATAGGGCATGCACTATAACTATTGAAGTTTTTATTTTATTATAAACACACCTATTTTCAGATGTCAAATGGCTTTATTAACCACTAATGCATGTCAGAAGCCTTTACTGCTGTTGCTGCCTTTTCCAGTTAAAGGCAGATCTTGATATTCAATTTCTGGGATCACATTTATTTTTCCTGTTCTTGATAATGTATTTCTCATCTGAAGCCTGCCTACTGCATGATACTTCATGCTCCTGCAAAATCTGAGCTGACATATGTAAAAATATTCATTCTACTTGGTAGATTGCAAGGATGGGAAATTTAATTACTGAAAAGGCTAACGTGTTAAAAGCTAAGGGAAGAATGACAAATCTAGGGGTGACCTGCTGATATAACCCAGGGTCCAAGGAATGATCTAGGTATATATAGGATTATTGGGGTTGCTATGTGAGCACTTACACCCCAATCACCCCTTTACCCCTTACATATAAGCTGAGTATATTTATTTATTTATTTACAGTATTTATATTCCGCCCTCTCACCCCGAAGAGGATTCAGGGCGGATCACATTATGTACTTATAGGGCAAACATTCAATGCCGATAAACACATCGAACCGAGACAGAGACAACAGACAGACGGACGCAGAGGCAATTTAACCTTCTCCTGAGGGGATGTTCGATTCTGGCCACAGGGGGGAGCAGCTGCTTCATCATCCACTCTGATGGCACTTCCTCATTCCAACGTTGTAAATTAGTTAAACTTGCCTCCCCACTTTTATAAGTGGTACCTTATTTCCTACTTGATAGATGCAGCTTCTTTCGGGTTGCTAGGTCAGCAACGAGCAGGGGCTATATTTCATTTTTAATTGACAGGTGCTCACCCCGCCACGGGCTGGCCTTGAACTCATGACCTCATGGTCAGAGTGATTTATTGCAGCAGCTGTTTACCAGCCTGCACCACAGCCCGGCCTAATAGTGGTTTGATTTGGGACTGCCAGGATTGTTTTTATGATTAAGAAGGACATTAATATTGATGTATTAATCCAAAATCTAAAACACTCCTTGAACTTTACTGGATGAGAAGTATCATAATCTTAGCTCAAAAATACATTTCTCTCTGTATGTCTGAAAAATCTGACATTAATTCTGCTTGGGTTGCACTGTTTGCTGTTGCTTGATGCCATATTTGAGCTTTCACATCCTGCATCTTCCTCTCTTTTTAAGGAACACCATTTGCCTTCTGCTAGTGAAAGTACAAATTAACATGTACTAAAATATGTATTTCTTTCCCTCCCCTTCCTTCAGTGCGGATTCTTCCAGCGTTCCAGGTACGATGACAGCATCCCCCGCTACCATGCTGTAAGAATTCGAAAAGAGGAAAGGCAGATCAAAGATGGAAAAACGAAAGTGAAAAAACAATGGATCACAAAGTGGAGTGAAAATGAAAGCTATTCCTAGGAAAACTCCACACTCCTGAACCAAAAAACTCAAATGGCCTTTAAAGTGTCATTGATTCAAACAGTGGATTGATTGAGGAAGATTAGTGTACAGAATTGGCTGCCCTTTTTTGTAGATATTTTAACGTTTATTTCAAAGCTTTTTAATTTTGTTTTACAGATCTAAATGTTAAGCCTGACTAAATAGATCTACATGTCTTATTTTACATCCCCACTTTTTAAAAAAGCAGGTTTATGTCCAGAAAATGAAAGAGGTATGTGCAGAAGGAGTAAAACTGAAAGGCTTAACATTTCTTTTTGTGGAATAAACCAGGACAGGGCCTCCTAAGTAGTGGATCTGTTTTCTCCGAGCTCATTTTTTGTGTCCAGAATCCTGGATTCTTATTATCTGCTTGTTGAGATCCCCTTTACTTCTCCATTATTTGCAAATCATACACAGTGTCAGCCAGCGGACTTCAGAGAAGGAAAAACAGCCCATCCATATATACTCCGTTCCAGCAGAGTGAAACTGAGTATATGTCCTGCAATCAAAAGAGAAGTGAAACTCAAGTCCTTACATGGCTCAGCGGAGCCCCCCTGCCAGAGAATGAACTGTGTTATATGTCTGGTCTTTCTGAATCTCCTATTACATTTTCACTTAACCTGTCTGAAGTTCCTGAATCCAGTGCTGAGCCCCACTCTCACCTATATACAAGATTATGAGAAATATAGGAGTGTTCCTATATTTCAATTTGTTGATTATTATTATGTGAATGTGGCAGGAGAAACCAGTTTAAGTTGTGTTTTTGTTCTTATGGTTGGTAGTAATATCTTACTATGAGCTGCCTCAGGTTTGTCTGAAAAATTATATTGGGACTCTTGTTTGACAGAACTTTATTAGCTCTTTCCATTCCCAGTTATATTGCCTTAGAGCAGGCATGGGCAAACTTTGGCACTCCAGGTGTTTTGGACTTCAGCTCCCACAATTCCTAACAGCCTGTTAGAAATTGTGGGAGTTGAAGTCCAAAATACCTAGAGGGCCAAAGTTTGCCCATGCCTGCTTTAGAGACTTGATTTGCATTTCTTCTCATTCGAAGAGGTGTTATTGTCAATTAATGCCTAAAATGGAAAACGAATTTCCAAATTGGTCAGATTGTCTTCTTGACTAACATCCCAATTCCAAGACTGGAAAATATTGCTAGAAAACACTCAGGAAAGCTACTTTTTTGAACTGGAGCTCCCAGTAGCCTATAGCAATGCTAGCTAGTATATACTGAGAATTATAATCTTTGAAAAGTAGCTTTTCCAAAGTCTGATTCTCAGGCATATGGAAGATGGTTGTGGTTATTCAGAGAGAGAGGTCTTCTGTACCCAACCAGATTTTATTATTTCACATTATTCATATAAAGCCTTGTCACTGGAAACAAGTTTGGTGGATCCTGGCTGAAACTCAGTTTTGGGGTCTTTCAATTTTAAAGGAACAAATGGTAGTTTGGATTTTGAAAGGCTTAAGAGAAGGTCTTTTGTGAGACACATTCCCACCCAGGGGAAAAAAAGGGAAACCTTATATTTGACCAGAAATTAAGAATTCCCTTTACATTTGTACAGCTTTGATGTTTTTGGTGGTGATTTTTTTCTTTAACAGGTGTGTATGAGCAGGGCCGTAGCCAGAAAAAAATTTCGGGAGGGGTTTTGAAAATTTCGGGGGGGGGGGGGGGTTGAACCCCTGACCCACCCGCCCCCCAGGTTCAGACCTGTCAATATCTGCTTGAGATAGTGCCTGGACGGACTCTTAATGTTTTACATCTCATTGACTTAGCATGGGGATTTGGTTAACCAGTTAAAATTCATGAGTAAACCAGTTTTTTTTTTATCTGAAAAATTTTGCTACAGGCCTGTGTATGAGTTCCTCTTAAAAGTATATGGGATGGATCTCAACTATGGGTCTTTAAATTAAGACCTGATTTACTAGTAGCATTAATCTCCATAGGAACAAAGTCAGCCTCCGATCCAACCCCATATGGACAACGGAAAATGCAAATTTGTGTGGCTTAGTTTCTAAAATGAAAAGTGCTGAAGTTCAACTTTGTCTGGACATCATACTCATATGGAAGCCATTTTTTAAATCTATGGATATACACAGACTAGCTGATGTTTTATAAGTAGAGTTGCCATGGCAGTCTACATGTATTCAAAGCACTCTTTCCTTTTAGAGTGGGAAAGCAAGGGAGTTAAACCATTACAGCTCCACCACCCATAAAACTACATTACAACTTGTACCCTCGATTTGCTTCTGGCACGATAAATAAATATCCCATAATATTATTGCCATTGTATACAGTGGTGCTGACTTAATGTTTTTTAGGTGAATATGAGATCTCTAAATTTGCTCATTCCTTCTCTTAAAACTTGTATGTAGCCATGGTTGTTAGTGTGATCTTAAATGTGCAATAGGACATGTTTCAATAATGTTTTTAAAATCATTTTGTATGAAAGTGTTGCTCACACCAAATATACACAGGTCTGTTTTTTAAAGCTTGAATACTGGTTGTACTTTTTGTATATACTGTAAGTCATTTTTATATATTTATTTTTACTATAAATCTTTGTCTTCAACTAACAGTTAAGCCAAAGATTTTTAAATAAATTTCAAAACTAGTGAGCAATAGCATTTAAATGAGTACAGAATTATTAACAATGCAATCATGTGGATGCCTACCCAGAAATGAGTTCCATTGAATGCATTGAGACTTAATCCCAGGTATGTATCTATAGGATTGTCACCTAAAAATGAACACTTTCTGCCAAATGTGCCAACAATTAAAGCTTTGAATTTCAATGACTAAACATTCTAAGAAAGCTGTTCTTTACATATTTCTGATTATGTAGTAAATAAATGTTTTTATCTTCTAAATAACTGTGCACTAATGCATACTTACAGATGTTTTAATCTATAGATTTTTTTATATGACTAACTTAATGGAAAACAAGGCAACGTACTCATTGAGGCTGGGGAATGGAAAAGGTTTTCTAAAACTGGCCTTGGACAAGATTTAACTACTGCAGATGTTATAGCACTTGAAAGAAAAAAATAAGCTCCAAAATGTAACTATGGATCAGTACTGATCCAATGTAAGACTACTGAATAAATGTCATGAATACCTAAATTTCAATTAAAAGTATAGTTCCATACACTTGTGCTGTTTAATACTTGATTGTAACAAAGTATTTGCAGTATTTTCAAGCTACATATTTAAAAATACTGGTACTGTTAAAAAAAGAATTATAAGTGTGATGTAACATTTACTGCATATGAAATACAGATAAACCTTACAGTATGTGGATGATATTTGAGAAGGGATGAAAACTATGCAAACCTTTAAATATTTCCCTTCAGAAACCACAATGCTTGTACTCTGTGATAACACTACAAAATGGCATTAGTTGAGATAACTGATTTCTAAGGTTCAGTTTCTGGTTACTAATTTCAGTTTTCTGCATTCTACTTTTTGTTTGACCTCACTCTTTATACTAAATCTTGATTGTTTTTAAAGCTGCTTGTTAAATGTGTAAATTCTCTGTTGGATATTGTTCTAATGACCGACATCATTGTACACCAAACACTACTGCTTTCTCCATCCACCTCCTCTGATTCGTTTAAATCGAGATTTTACAAAATCACCATGTCAGTTCTACGCAATGGTGGGTAGAACCTTATCATTTAAAATCCCATCTCTGTACTTTGACTTAATCACTTGAAATGTTAGAACTTTGAAAGTAGAACTTTGAAACACTGCTGCATCTCAAAAGAAACAAAGCAAAACACTCACAGTTATGACTCTGGTGTCTTGTCAAAACAAATATATAGGCAGTGTTAAATTAGGATCGGGAAAGATGTCATCTTCAGTCACGTCACTGATACATATATTCATTTTATACATTGACTGTTACTAACATCTGTTAAATCATGGCTAAAAATGACCTGTGGATATTTCTATAAAAGCGTGAAAATAAATTTTGTATGAAAAGCTCTTTCTCTACTGGCAATAATTGCTTACTTACACAGTTTTAATTTCTTTAAATGAAGAACAAATATTTGTTTCAGCTACTCTATACATACGTTTTACATTGGAAAAACATAACCAATTCAGGGACAGTTACATTTACCTGGCATTTACAGTGTACAGGCAATCCCCGAGTTACAAACATGACTAAAATAAGACAACTAGTTATAAATGGAGGTGGGGCAACAGGAAATGAGAGGGAATCTAGCCCTGGAAAGGGAAATTAATTCCTGGGAAAGTTATCATGGGGAAAGGTTGTCTCCACTGAAGCTTTAGAATCGTAGAGTTGGAAGATAGCCCGTGGGCCATCCAGTCCAACCCCCTGCCAAGAAGCAGGAAAATCTCATTCAAGCACCAATTTATCATCAATCCTTGTTTCCACGACAACCCAAATTCTTCAAAATCCAATTGTCATAGGTACAGAAAATGAGGTGAAACATTCTGAAAGGGGCACAGACAGCAGCCTGGTTCAATGAAAAAAAACTCAGAAAAGAGTTCTTTCTGCCACCCTGTGGGAGAAGCCTCCCATAGGATGGTAAAACATGCAAGTGTTCCTGGGCAACATCCTTGGTGACAGCCAGTTCTCACAACAGAAGCGACAAGGCTATTCAATGCTAATTAAGTTGGCCAATTGCAACATTTTTTTGCAGTTAATAAAGAACACTCAGAAAATAATAATAATAATAATAAAACTTTATTTATACCCCGCCACCATCTCCCCAACGGGGACTCGGGGCGGCTTACATGGGGCCATGCCGAGAGCAAAACAATATAACAAGTATAAATACAACATAACAGAGAACAATTAAACAGTGCAATAAGTAATAATATACAATATACACTACAACGCAAATCAAAGAAACAGTAAAAAAAACAGGGCCGGCCGCATGAATACAAAGATAAAACTCGGGTGAGAAAGATAAAGGGAATGGAGACCACGGGGAGCAGGGACATACGAAAGTGGAACCGTCTAGAGGAAAGATGTTGGAGAGGAGCAAAAAAAGAAATAAATAACAGTTACTCTCCAAAAGCGCAGCGGAAGAGCCAAGTTTTTAAATCTTTTTTAAAAGCTAATAGAGTGGGAGCTTGCCTAATCTCAATGGGCAGTGAATTCCATAGTCGGGGGGCCACAGCAGAAAAGGCCCTCTCCCTAGTACCCACCAGGCGGGCCTGGGATATAGGCAGTGATGTAAGGAGGGCCTCTCCAGATGATCGGAGAGATCGGGCAGGTTTATAGTGGGAGATACGGTCACGAAGGTAGGTGGGTCCCAAACCGTTTAGGGCTTTATAAGTGATGGTCTGCACCTTGAATTGGGACCGGAAAACGAACGGCAGCCAGTGGAGCTCCTTAAATAAGGGAGTAGATCTCTCACTGTAGCTTGCCCCCGTTATTAATCTGGCAGCCGAGCGTTGGACCAATTGTAATTTCCGGGCCGTCTTCAAGGGAAGCCCCACGTAGAGCGCATTACAGTAGTCCAGTCTAGAGGTAACTAAGGCATGGACCACCGTGGTCAAGTCAGACTTCACGAGGTATGGTCGCAGTTGGCGCACAAGTTTGAGTTGTGCAAAGGCCCTCCCAGCCACTGCCGACACCTGCGCCTCGAGTGTCAACGCTGAGTCCAGGAGGACCCCCAAACTGCGGACCTGTGATTTCAGGGGGAGTGCAACCCCGTCCAGCACAGGTTGCCACCCAATACCCCGATCCGACGAGCGACTGACCAGGAGGGCCTCTGTCTTGTCAGGATTGATCCTCAGCTTGTTCCTCCTCATCCAGTCCGCCACAGCGGCCAGGCACTGGTTCAGCATCCGAGGGGCTTCCTTGGTATTAGATGGAAACGAGTAGTGGATTTGCGTGTCATCTGCGTAGAGATGGCAGCACCCTCCAAAACTCCGGATGACCTCTCCCAGCGATTTCATGTAGATGTTAAATAGCATGGGGGATAAGATAGACCCTTGTGGGACCCCACAGGTCAAAGGCCAGGGGTCCGAGAAGGTGTCCCCCAGCTTCACCATCTGGGAGCGACCCTCCAGGAAGGACCGGAGCCACAGCAAAACCGTGCCACCGAGCCCCATCCCGGCGAGCCTCCCCAGAAGGATACCATGGTCGATGGTATCGAAAGCCGCTGAGATGTCCAAGAGAACCAGCAGGGTCACACTCCCCCTGTCCAGCTCCCTGCGGAGGTCATCCACCAAGGCGACCAAAGCCGTCTCGGTGCTGTGCCCAGGCCTGAAGCCAGACTGCGAGCGGTCCAGAAAATCAGTGTCATCGAGAAACCCCTGGAGCTGCGTGGCAACCACCCGCTCCAGAACCTTGCCCAGAAATGGGAGGTTGGAGATTGGTCTGTAGTTGTTACAAACAGATAGGTCTAACGAGGTCTTTTTTAATAGTGGTTTTACCACCGCTTGCTGAAAACACCGCTTGCTGACCCCTGACCCAGAGAGGCATTTATTATAGCTACGAACCACTCCAACAACCCATCTTTGAAACAACAACATGAAACAACGAGGGCCAGTGAACACTTCCCAGCAAAGGTTTCCCCAGGCAGGAAGTAGTGTTTGAAGCAACAAAGCTGTACAATGGTAATCAAGTCGGCCAATTGCAACATTTCTTGTAGTAAATAAATAACACCACTGAGAAAACTGGAATACCAGACAGGTTACACCACCCAACAAAGGATTCTCCCATGCAGGAAGTAGCCAGGCTTTGAAGCAGCAAGGCTATGTAATCAATTTGGCCAATTGCAACATTCACACTTGCCTGTAGCAGAAAAGAGTTCTTTTTCCCACCCTGGACCGTCCACAGATATATAAAGAGAAGCCTCCCACATGATGATAAAGCATGCAGGTGTCCCCTGGGCAACATCCTTGCTGATGGCCAATAGTCTCACACCAGAAGCGGCGTGCTGTTTCTGAAGTTGCTCCTGACACCCTTTCCGTGGCTAGACCCCAGAGCCTCAGCCTTGTCTAACTCCTCAGGCCTAGCCATCCACTTGCGGCCCCACCCACGCCAGTTGCTAAAGGGTGGAGACTAGTTGTTGCTTGTGCCATTGGTAAGGGGAGGAACCATCTGTTAGGACAGTAGCTAAGGGAGGAGGAAACCGATTGGCCGTTGCTTTGGGGTTTGATTTTACCTTTCACAGGTGTGTCAGGTTTGTGAGAGTAGGCTTAAAACTCACAGCAGTTTGAGTGCTCAAATTGTGTCCAAATTTCATAGTGATTGATTGAGTAATTTGAGAGATAGGTCCCTCAATGAAGGACATTTTGTTTATATAGATATATACATCTGGAGTTACACTTAAAAATGTACCTGTTCCAACTAGCAAACAAATTCTAAGGAACAAACCTACAGAACAGCGGTCCTCAACTGTGGGACCGCAGGTGTTTTGGCCTACAATTCCCAGAAATCCCAGTCACTTTACCAGTTGTTAGGATTTCTGGAAGTTGAAGGCCAAAATATCTGGAGACCCATCAATTGAAAACCACTGCTATAGAACCTATCTTGGTTGTAACCCTGTATAGCAAAATAGTTCTATAGTCAGACCACATTTTTTAAAAAACATATCAAATACATTGATCAGCTTAGAACTATGCTTCTAAGGCTGTATAGCAAGTGGGAACTATCCAATTTTGATGAAGTAGAAGATTCAGGAATGCTTAGAATATTATAAAAGATGCTAGTTAACTTCCCCTTGAGACACAATTTAGTTCATAATCAAAACTTACAGAATCACAAAAAAAACCAAAAGACTGTACACAAAACAAGGTAGAGCAAACTATAAAATTAGTCTTATTATCTATATATAAAAATGTAATGTACATAACTAGGACTGAGTTAACAACAAAACCACTGGACCAAATGCCACCAAATTTGGCCACAATACACCAACACATCCAAGGTACGTCCTTCACTCACCCCCCCCCCCCCCCCCCAATGATTGTCCTATATCTAGTTTTTACTTCCCCCTCCCTTTTCAGCCAGAATGGTATGCTCTCCTCTTTTCCCTTCACTCTCTGCACTTGCCCTGAGGGGGGCGACTGTGTTTACAGCTGATGAGAGAGCCAGCTGCCAGGGCTGTTCTTCTTGGGAGGGGCTTACCTACTTCCTCCCCCCATCTGCCAGTCAAAGAGGTAGTCCCTGCCCCCTTTAGGCCCCGCCTCCTTCATGTCATAGCAACCCTCTCAGCCACAATGGCGCCTGACAGGCAGAGTTCACTTAGGCCTCTTCCACACTGCCTATAAAATTCAGATTATCTGATTTGAACTGGATTATATGGCAGTGTAGATTCAAGGCCCTTCCACACAGCTATATAACCCAGAATGCCAAGGTACATAATCCACAGTATCTGCTTTGAACTGGATTATCTTGAGTGTGGATTTTATACAGCTGTGTAGAAGGGGCCTCATATAATCCAGTTCTAAGCAGATAATGTAAGGTTATAAATATAATATATAATAATTACTGTGGTATAATAATATAGAACAATATAATCTCTAAAATCAGGACAGTAAATAAAAAGCAACACTCTGAAAATGGAAATTCAAGAAAGAAAACAACCAGAGCCAGCTAACACCTCTCAACAAAGGATTCCCCCAAGGAGGAAGCACAAGCCATAGCAATGTGTTGCTGGGCACAGCTAGTGTTTTAAATTACACTACTGTGCCGGGCCACGCGTTGCTGTGGCATAGTCTGATGGTGTTGGTCAGTATGCATTAGGTTGTTTGTATGCTGTGACCTCCCTCCTTTATACTTACATCAGTAGTAGTACTTGAAGTCTGTTATCTTCCTCAAGTTTCGTCTTGAGTGAAGATTGCTTGGGATCAGTGTTGTCTTTGGTCTGTGGTTAAACTTGATGTCCGACTGTGGTGAGTATGGTTTATCTTTTCCTGTGGTTGGATAGTCTGGTCTTTTGTTTGAATTGAAGTATTTTGGAAGTGGTGGTCGTTAGTATACATTATGTCCTAAAGCTTGTGGATATACAATATTTTTGGTTGTTCCATTTTCAGTTTCGGTTTGTTGTGAAATAGCTTGTCGTTGTGCCCGCCTTTCTCGTGTATGGTGGCCTATATTCGTTTTTCTTCGTGGCATAGCTAGGACTGGGTCCTTTTCACGAATAGCCCTAGAAGAGAATAGGAAGCTTTCAGAATTCTGTTTGTTTTGTGTCGTTTTGTGTTGCGTGTGGTTGAAAGTGGTGAGGCTAGAGGGGGTCTTTGTGTATAATAATGATGATTATGATTATGTCGAGGTTGGATGGCCATCTGTAAAGAGTGGTTTGTTTGGATGCTGCATGGTAGAAGGGTTGGACTGGATGCCCACTTGGGGTCTTTGCAAACTGTAGAATTCTATGGTTTTATTAGTGTTATTGTCATTATTTTGGTTTCACTGAATGGTCATTTGTCAGCAGGGTTTGGATTTTGTTGGCGTGAAAGTTTTTGTGGTTAATAGTTTGTAGTATATTGTCAGTTTTGGATTCTAGGATGTTATGAGTGTTATTATTATTATTATGGTGAAGCTGGATGGGTGAAGATGAATGGTACTGCTGTGTAGCTTCTGTAGTTTTACAAATGCGTGCTTGATGATTGGTGGTTTGTAGGACTAGTCTTGATATATATATAGTAATTGTTATTTTATAGCATTGGAGGATGGTGTTCATATGTTGTTTTTTTTAAAAAAATAGTATTGCAGGGTATCTGTCCACTTTGTTGAGCAGGCAATGCTTTCATCCCTCCAACTTCTCTGGATTATAGAGGCAGGAGTCGGGGAGAAGGATATTGGTGTTTTGTGAACAGTGGGAGGGGCGAAGCAAGGGGTCTGTCGGAGCTATGTTTGGTGAGGGGGATGGTCGCGATGATGGTGGCCCATTTTGAGGCTCGGGCGCTGCATCTGTCAGCGCCATTTTGCACCCTACACCATTTTCTTGGCTGTCATACAGCCGTCCGTCTCCTTTGCTCCCTTCTCTCCCTCAAAGTTTTGGAAGCGTTAGTTTGTCTGCCCACCTTGCTCTCCTGGCCCCTTTCTCTCCCCCCCCCCCCCGAGGATTTTCAGACCTGCCATTTGGAGGCCACCTTAATCTTGTGCTGCGTCTGTGGGCGCCATTTTGCGCCCAACGCCATTTTCTTGGCTGTCATATAGCCGTCCGCCTCCTTTGCTCCCTCCCCTCCCCTCAGAGTTTCGGAAGCGCCAGAGTTTGTCAGCCCATGGTTCTGTCCCTGATGTTTGGTTATGTTGTCGAAACCTAGGGGCAAGGATTGTGGGTTGTGTTGTCAAGTTTCGTGGTTCTGGGTCGTGTAGTTTCGTTGCCTACTTCTAGGTAAAAAGTCCAGAACATTTATCTATATATAGGTTTAATGTCAAGATTAACTGACTTGATGTGCATTACTTATATAAAGATGAATTTAAATATTACTAAGAAGATGTTGTTTAAAAACCAGCCATTCAATTGTACTGCATATTGCTGAATGTTGTTTTATAAAATTCTAGCTTCAAAATGATCGAGTTAAACAGCTGTCGTTTTGCTTAGTCCTACCAGGGTTGCACCAGTTACTCTAGCCTTCCCCTGCCTAGACCCAGGCCATCCGAGCCCTATAAATAATTATGTTTGTCCGAATACATTTATATGCTGAATTTTGTTTTAAATTCTTGGTCAATACTCAAATGAGCTTTCTCCAAATCTTGATAATATTAGCCAAAGGGAATTCTCTTCAAAACCCCTGTGGCTGGGCGTCTAGCCACACAGTACCTTTATCCCAGGAGCTCTCAGTTCAAAATGGAGGGTGCCCAACTTAGCGATGTCCCCTGAAAACACGTGAGGAATCGCTACAAAGCGCTAAAAACACAATATTTTCAGTTGCGGGAATATCCTGGTTCTGGCTGGAAAATGTGGATATTCAAATCTCTGTATGTCCCTACACTCAGAAAATACGGGATTTTTATGTTTATTTGTTCCTGGGTTATTTATTTATTTACAGAATTTATATTCAGCCCTTCTCACCCCGAAGGGGACTCAGGGCGGATCACATTACACATATAGGCAAACATTCAATGCCTTTTAACATAGAACAAAGACAAGACAACCATAGGCTCCGAGCGGGCCTCGAACTCATGACCTCCTGGTCAGAGTGATTCATTGCAGTGATTCATTGCAGCTGCTCTCCAGCCTGCGTCAAAGCCCGAGCCCAATGTCAGTTCCTGATTGATTGTATCCTAAAAACATGGCAACAGTTGACTAGAGGGCGAAAACTTTATCCTGGCAAGAGAAACTTCATCCTTCACGTTTAAAGAAGTTTTTGACACACAAAGGTTTTGCCATGTAATTAACTTTCCCCATGTTTTTATGATAAAAGCAATGAGAAACAGACATGTATTACCTTGGGGTATAAATAAACATAATAATAAACACAATAAATCATCATCATCATTATTCTCTGCTAAAGAGTGACACCGTTTTATCTGCCAAGGCTCAGTGTTATGTATGGAGTCAGGGATGTTTTGTATGTTGTATGTTTGTATGTTGTATGTTTTTCGGACTGTATGGCCATGTTCCAGAAGTATTCTCCCCTGACGTTTCGCCTACATCTATGGCAGGCATCCTCAGTGGTTGTGAGTCAGGGCAGTCTGGCAAGGTTTTGGGCCTCCTCTAACGAAGAGCGTCTGTGCCTCACTCTTCGGATGCCACAGGGCAGTTAATCTGCGTGAAGTGTACAATATAGATGCGCTCTCTGTCTGAGGGGGCGGAGGGAAGGGCCGGCTCCTCCCGAGACCCGGCCCCTCGTCCTTCGGAGCCTGAGAGAGAGACAGAGAAATGGCGGCTGGGACGAGCTGAGGGAAAAGGAGACGGGCAAAAACAGCACCCAGAGGCACCAGGCCTGCGCGCTTCTGAGGCCTCCTCCTGCCTTTTCCTTCAGGGCCGGCCATGAGACTCCTGAGGGCGCTGCTGCGGAGCGTCTCTCCAGCCACCATCCCTCAGCAGGTGGACTTCTACTGCCGCTTCTCCCCGTCGCCGCTTTCCATGAAGCAGTTCCTCGATTTCGGTGAGTGAGTCAGTAAAGGAGCAGCGAGCGAGCGAGCGAGCGAAGCAGGCAGGCAGGCAGGGGGAATCCCGCCTCCTTCCTTCTTTCTTGTTCTCGCCCCACCATTTTCTTTTCCCCTCCCTAGCAGGCCTGCACACAACCTGGGGCCCTCCAGGTGTTTTGGACTTCAGCTCCCAGAGTGCCTGGCCATTGGGGCAGCTGGCAAGGCCTTCCGGGAGTTGGAGGCCCAGGGCCACTGCTTGTGCAGGCCTGCTCTGGAGAGCAAACAAGGAGAGTAAACAATGCGCCTAAAGGGTGCATCTCTACAAGGCACGTTGGCACCACTTTAACTGCCATGGCTTAATGTATTGGTACTCAAACTGTGGGTCCCCACATGTTTTGGCCTTCAACTCTCAGAAATCCTAACAGCTGGTAAACAGGCTGGGATTTCTGGGAGTTGAAGGCCAAAACATCAGGGACCCACAGGCTGAGAACCACTGAATTAATACAATAGAATCATGGAAGTTGTAGTTTTTCCTGTTCTCTAGCCTCTGCTAGCGGGGCTGCAGTGAGGCAGCAGGTTAAATCACTGAGCTGCAAAACTTGCTGACCGGAAGGTCTGCATTTCGAATCTGCAGGAGGGTGAGCTCCTGTTGCTAGCCCCAGCATCTGCCAACCTAGCAGTTCGAAAACATGCAAATGTGAGTAGATCAATAGGTACAGCGCTCCATGCAGTCATGCCAGCCACATGGCTAGGAGGTGTCTATGGACAACGCCGGCTCTTCGGCCTAGAAATTGAGATGAGCACCATCCACCAGAGTCGGACTCAACTAGACTTAATGTCAAGGGGAAACTTTTACCTTTAGCCTCTGCTAAAGACTGCTGGTGCCTCACCAAACTACACACCCTAGAGTCCCATAGCACCCATCCAGGGCAGCTGAATAAAATCCAACATTATCTGCTTTGAACTGGAATAAATGACAGTGTGAACTTAGATAACCCAGTTCCAAACAGATATTGTGGGATTTTCTGCCTTGATATTCTGGGTTATATGACTGTGTGAAAGGGCCCTATGATGCACAAATGCTATACTGCTTGACAGAAATGCTATACTTTATTACCTAGCCACTTACGGCGTGCTTTCATGTTGTTTCTGACCTATGTGGCTCCCAAAGTAGACCTATCATGGGGTTATCCTGTCAATATTTGTTCAGAGTTGGTTGCCCTTGCTTTCCTTAGAGGCTGAGAGAGAGTGACTTTTTTTCCCCTAAAGACACAGAGTGGGTTTCTGAGACTGGTCTTC
The DNA here is from genome assembly GCF_035594765.1 of Anolis carolinensis. Taxonomy (NCBI): domain Eukaryota; kingdom Metazoa; phylum Chordata; class Lepidosauria; order Squamata; family Anolidae; genus Anolis; species Anolis carolinensis. The sequence continues at coordinate 210,139,490 of NC_085841.1, read as the reverse complement.
AAGGTTCAGTGCTCAGACCTCTCTGCCAGGCTGGCTCCTATCTGCTGAATAAACATAGAATTGGAACTTGAATCTCACTGGGACAAACTGAAGGTCCACAAAAAAGTATGCTGGTTTTCTAGAAATTTAATGTTGAAAATCCAAAAATAACCAGATTTCTTCCACCAAGTACAACCCCCCCCCCCCCCACCACCACCACAGCTTGTTTTGGCAATTTGCAAAATGTGGCTTAAGATTTCTTTGGGGAGTAAACAGTAAGAACAGGGCTAAACTTTTCTAACCGACTTTCAAAACACTTCAGTTCACTGATATTAAACACAAAATAGGTTTAAAAGTTCCAGAAGAAATTGTGCTGGAACATCAGCATCTGCACTTAATGAAAACTAACAAATGAACCAGTTTTAAAAAAATCAAATTTGTGAAATAACTGTGTATTGCATGATATTTTTACTGTGATTTTTGCACGTAGACTAAAAACAAGTACAGTATCAAAAATATATCTTTTTCATTACTGATTTGTTCATGCAGGAGCCCAAAGCTACTCCTAACCATTAGGTTGTAAGCAGCTGTTTCTAGCGAAGGAAACGGCAACAGCATCTGTTCCAGAAAAACAACAGGCAAAGTGATTTCCGAAAGTTGTTTGAACAGAGAAGCGTGGTATCACAATATAATTAATTTGATTTATTCAATGAAATGGCTTTTAACCTCTAGTCAGCCTTATCTGTTTCAGGGAATAGTCTGATTTTTAAAGGCTGTTTCTAATTTTGATATTTTTTAAAATCTGCCTTGAATAGGCCTTCTTTCAGACAATTGTTGTTATCAGTCATTGGCTCAAGCATTCCAACATTTACTTAAAAAAACCCAGTTTTCCCTTAAAGGTTCATAACCTGGGAAGCTGGATATGTAAAACTACATTACGGGAAATTAGACCCAGGACATCCCCCACCCCCAAATTGTATGCCAAAATCCATGGATGCTCAGGTCCCATGATATACAATAGATAATGTATTTTATATAATGGCGTTACTTATATAAAATAGCAACATCAAGGTTTTCCTTTTGGAGTTTTAAAACTATTTAATATTTTCAGGCTATGAATGCAGAATCAATAGATATGGCAGGATGACTATATATATAAAGTGATGTCATGTATAAACTTGTTAATCATTTCTCTGTTTCACACAACGCTGAAAGTTTCATGTAAACATGCATACTGCTCCAGTTAAATTGGGTACTTGTTATCGCTGGAAAAGCAGTACTATGCCATGTTGTTAATCTGCAAGCATCTGGTTGCACTGCAGTTCTCTGTGTATTTGTTTAGAAATAAATCCTCCTTGAGTTTAATGGTGTTTACTCTCAGATACAGCTAATGGGTTTTTATCTACAGATAAACAATGTCAGATTGCAAACTTGTTTTAATAGTCTTAAAAATGTTTCATTGAATGTTGTTTTTTAAAAAACAGAGAAGATGAAGAGTTAGAGTAATTAAAAATAGGAAAAAACACCAGAGTCTTCATAATAATGGACTGGAGATACGCACATTAATAAAACCTGATCATCCTCGCTCTGCTCCCCACCCCCGGATCCGCTTAAAGCTGGTGTTTGTACTTTGTAAAAAGTTGATATAGTAAGTCTGCTTGTCCAGTTACTAATGGTTCAAATTTATCTTTTCAGCTTTGGAGTGTATGTCTTTACACATGCAGCCTGAATGTGTATCAGTTAGGTTTCAGGTTAGAGCATTGTACTGTAGCTGTAAAATGCATACAGTATAAAGATTCTTATTCTATACTATTCTTATTTATAGAATACTATAAACTAGCTCTTTCAAATTACAGTAGCAGTGACAGTCCGCCTAGGCATGATAACAATAACAATATCTGATTTGGTAACATGCATACATATCAACTTTTTAAAAACCAGAAGTTAATACAATAGAGTCTCACTTATCCAAGCGAAACGGGCCGGCAGAAGCTTGGATAAGCGAATATCTTGGATAATGAAGGATTAAGGAAAAGCCTATTAAACATCAAATTAGGGTATGATTTTACAAATTAAGCACCAAAACATCATGTTATACAATAAATTTGACAGAAAAAGTAGTTCAATATGCAGTAATGTTATGTTTTAATTACTGTATTTACGAATTTAGCACGAAAATATCATGATATATTGAAAACATTGACTGCAAAAATGGCTTGGATAATCCAGAAACTTGGATAAGCGAGGCTTGGATAAGTGAGACTCTACTGTATACTGGAACGCATGCTGACACAACTGCTGCTCAGTCGTTTAGTCGTCTCCGACTCTTTGTGACCTCATGGATCAGTCCATGCCAGAGCTCCCTGTCGGCCGTCCACGCCCCCAGTTCCTTTAAGGTCACTTCAAGGATCCCATCCATCCATCTTGCCCTTGGTTGGCCTCTCTTCCTTTTTCCTTCCATTTTCCCCAGCATCGTGATCTTTCCCAAGCTTTCCTGTCTCCTCATGATGTAGCCAAAATACTTCAGCTTTGCCACTAATATCCTTCCCTCCAGTGAGCAGCCGGGCATTATTTCCTGGAGGATGGACTGGTTGGATGTTCTTGCGGTCCAAGGCACTCTCAGGATTTTCCTCCAGCACCAGAGTTCAAAAGCGTCTATCTTCCTTCGCTCAGCCTTCCTTAAGGTCCAGCTCTCACATCCATAGGTTACTATGGAGAATACCATTGCTTTGACTATGCCGACCTTTGTTGCCAGTGTGATGTTTCTGCTCACACTATTTTGTTAAGGTTGGCCATTGCTCTCCTCCCAAGAAGTAAACGTCTTTTGTTTTCCTGGCTGCAGTCTGCATCTGCAGTGATCTTCGTGCCTAGAAATATAAAGTCTGTCACTGCCTCCACGTTTTCTCCCTCTATTTGCCAGTTATCAATAGGTGCAGTTGCCATGACCTTGGTTTTCTTGACGTTTAACTGCAACCCAGCTTTTGCACTTTCTTCTTTCACCTTGGTGATAAGGCTCCTCAGCTCTTCTTCACTTTCGGCCATCAGAGTGGTATCATCTGCATACCTAAGGTTGTTAATGTTTCTTCCAGCAATATTAACTCCGGCCTTGGATTCCTCAAGCCCCGCATGTCGCATGATGTGTTCTGCGTACAAGTTGAATAGGGAGGGTGAAAGTATGCATCTCTTGCCCATTTTTGCCTGAAATTTGCCTCCGATGTTTCTGATTTTCTGGAAGAGGTCTCTTGTCCTTCCTAGCTGTCTTCTTCTACTTCCATGCATTGCTTGTTCAAAAATAGTTCCTTGTCTCTTCTGGCTAGCCTCTGAAATTGTGCTGACACAACTCTAATTCAATATAGTGCTGTTGCAACACCACCAATAGAGCTGGAATAGTAGCTAATAGCCTCCTAAAAATAGATCTGGAAGATTTCTCAGGATTTATTTGGATTCCATGCAGCTATTGTGCTGTCTACATGCATGTCATTACATTGTGAAATAAAATCGGTCTCTTCAATATTAGGAGACATGAAGTGAATATGTGTGATGCAGGTGAGGTTGGAGAATCTATCCTAAATTTAATGCACCTTGCAGTATAACCTCTAAATTGTATTGATGCTATTGGTGTGGAATGCTTTGGAGCAGTTGTGAGTAGCAATTGCTGTTGGGGTAACCACAGTACACATACAAATTTGGAAGGAGAACTGTATTTCAGGCTAGTGGACTTATTACAGTTGCTTTTGAAGCACACAGATTTCTGTCTCAGCAAAAATACACCATTTAATATTTTCTCAGTCATCATGTTTAATAGGAATTGTTCTATAGCAAGCATAGTGTCGTGTTTTAAAATGTAAAATTATGACTCTGGAGACCAGGGTTTAAATCCCTACTTAGCCCTGGAAATCCACTGGTGATCTTTACAAGTCACATTCTGTCGGCCTCAGAGGAAGGCAAAGTTGATCTGAACAAATCTTGCCAAGGAAACCCTGTGATAGGTTCACCTTAGAGTTTCTGTAAATCAAAAACTTAACTTAAGGCACATAATAACAGCTGTTTTTCCTCATTTAAAATGTTTGCATCTGTATTTTATGTGAAATAGGTGGCAAAACATATACAGTATTTACCTCTTTGAGGTCTATTGATATTAAGCTCCTTTCTATTGATGTTATATTGAACTATTTTGTGCAAATAGTGTGGTTTGCTGAAGTTGTATTAGTCTGTCTCGTAAATGGCCCAAAAGACTCATAGGAGGCTGAAGAAGTATTCTCGTCTTGCCAATCCAATCCCTGCAAAGTTTGTCTCACTCTGTTAAGTGCTACCTGAGAAGAGTTATCCTATTTGAGACAGTGTTTGTCTGAAGGCATTTGGAATAGTGATACTCAGCAGAGGAAGATTTCTCATGACCTGGTAACCTACTTTCCTAGTCTTTCTTACTGCTGTGTTAAACCATGTACCAGGTGTTTTCTTCAGAGGTCAGTGCAACTTTACTCTCCAGTACTGGCAAAATGTGATAATTTCCCTTCTGCAGAATGTTGCCATTCTTGATAGGTTCTTTAAAATAATGGTGTCTCCAGGCTACGAATAATCACCTATCAGTCCATAACAAAACGCTTATTATTAACAATTGAATTAGATTTTAGCTTATATGCGCACAAGAGCATCTCCTAACATTCTTATCACAGGTATTTTTCTGAACACATGTTTCTTTCTCCAACAATTTGCACAATGCTATAACTGTACAAAAGATAAAAATATATCCCAGTATCTATTAAGAGAAGAGAAGTGGTTGGCATTTGTTTATCACTATCCTAATCTGTTTACCACTATTTTGCATACATTCATTTAGCTGTATGCGACTTCAAGCCATTTTCTCCTGTCACATTGGTATTTCCCCCCAGGATCTGATAATGCTTGTGAGAAGACTTCTTTTATGTTTCTGCGACAAGAGTTGCCTGTAAGATTGGCAAACATTATGAAAGAAATAAGTTTGCTTCCAGATAACCTTCTGAAAACACCTTCAGTTCAACTTGTTCAAAGTTGGTAAGAATCTATTTTAAAAAATAAAATGTAAGACTAAACTGAAACCACAAGTGCATATCATTATATAGGCCACTAAAACCTACCTTATGTAAAACATTTTCAAATAAGTGGGTCTGCTGAACAATATAAGAAACAAGTCATATTGGGCATACTCATATGCCATGCCTATAAGCAAGGGATGGGGAGGATGGTTCCATAAGGCTGCATTTTGAACCTTTAAGACAGTTCTTGGTGTCCTTTGATCGCTGGTGTCGTGATTTGAGTATTGGAGTAGAACTCAAGAGACTAGAGTTTAAATCCTTGCTCTTCTTGGAAAACCCACTGGGAGACCCAGGGCAATTCACACTCAAGCTACATGTCAGCTCAAGGGGGGGGGGGGGGGCAATTTAACTTTAAATCATAATTTGAAGAGACCTATTTAAACTAATTGTACTGAATGTTAGCTACTATTCCAGGGCTGGACAACACAGCAAGCCTTTCACGAATCTTCCAAATTCTTCTCAGTCATATTAGAATGGGAGGGATGGAATAACGGTATCCCTTTACTTGCTTTCCAAAAGGGTAACCAAAGGAAAGCAGACACTTGATGAGGATGATGTGTTCCGCAGGATCTATTGTTCAGAAGCTTATAATTCAGTGGGATTAAACAGAAAACATTAGAAGGAATGTCTTAATTACTGGAGAGTCAACATGTATGGAAAAGCCAGTCATGTGAAAATTGTGTTTTTAGGTATGTTCAAAGTCTTCAGGAAATTCTTGATTTTAAAGACAAAAGTGCTGAAGATTCAGAAGCTGTTTCTTGGTAAGCATATTTTGCCATGTTATTTTAATGTGCTATAGATATGATTTTCAAAGATCTTTCTAATCTAAACTTAGATTAGATTGGTATTTTCTTTGTTTCTTGATTACTTAAAGAGCACAGATGCAGAATTACTTTTGTTAAGCTGCTGTACAGTGTGTTCTGATGGCATTTAGATGATGTTTTTCATGCAAATTATAATTAAGAAGTCTGCAGATAGAAGGCCCTGGAACAAGGCAGGGAAAAATAGGATAAACTGTATATAATTCTTGACAAAATGTATAGAATCGTATTTCTTGTCCAGAATTTGCAAGATATGCTGAAACCAATTAGAAGCCAATTGGAAGCAGTGTAGAGTCATTTTACTGTCAAGAAATTCTTTCTAATGCTCAGAATCTACATTGTTTTTACATTGTTTTTAGGCATTGAATTTTTGCCTATTTACTGTAAGCCGCTTTGAGTCTCCTCAGAGAGAAAGGCGGGGTAAAAGTGATGTAAATAAATAAATAAATAAATAAATCTATCTTCCTGTAACTTCAAACCATTGGACATGGTCCTACTTTCTGGGAAAATAGAGAACAGGCTGCCCTCTCTGCTTGGTGATAGCCCTTTAGATATTGAAAGAACACAGTTATGTCACTCTTCAGTCTTCCCTTCACCAGGCAGAACATGTCCAGCTCCTTATACTTTTCCTCTTCATACACTTCGTTCTCCATACCTCTTAGTAGTAAATAGTAAACTTTTATTACAATCAACAACCAGCTTATATCAAAGGTACCCAGTCCTGTACATCCATATCAAACCTGAGGGGTTCTATACTTCAAACTTCAATATAATAAAAAACCATTATGAGATTGAATTGTTGACAAAATTTAAAATCTAGGCTAAAGACCACATACAAGTACTACTAAGACCCAACTCAGCTCAGCCCACGGGATACCTCTTATAATCTTTGTTGCCCTTTGCTGAAGCTGTTCCAACTTGTCTATATCCTTCTTAAAACAAGCTTCTTAAAACAAGGTCTGACCAGAACAGAATATAGTGAAACTATTACTTCCCTCAGTTTGAGAACTATGCTTCTGTTAAGGTAAAGGTTTTCCCCTGACATTAAGTCTAGTCATGTCAGACTCTGGAGGTTGGTGATAATCTCCATTTCTAAGTCAGAGCCGGAGGTGTTGTGGGTAGATACGTCCAAGGTCATGTGGCTGCATGACTGCATGAAGCGCCGTTAGCTTCCCGCCAGAGTGATACCTATGGATCTACTTACATTTACATGTTTTCCAACTGCTAGGTTGGCAAAATCTAGGGCTAACAGCGGGAGCTCACTCCGCTCACTAGATTCGAACCACCAACCTTTCAATCAGCAAGTTCAGGAGCTCAGCGGTTTAACCCACTGCGCCACCGGAGGCGCCATGCAGACTAAAATAGCATTTACCTTCTTTGTTGCAGTATCACATTCCTGGCTCATGCTCAATTTATCGATAGTAATACCTAGATCCCTTTTACATGCAGTCCTGCTGAGCCATGTATCTTCCATACTGTACATGTACATTTGGTTTTTGTGGCCTAAATGTAGAATTCTGAATTTTCTCTCTATTAAATTCCATTGTATTAATTTCTGCCCAATTTTTTGTGTCTAGATTGATTTCACAGAAAGTCCATGTGGTTTTTCAGTTTTACAGATACTGTGATAACAATACGGAACCGTCACAATGATGTTATTCCTACTATGGCTCAGGGTGTGATAGAATATAAGGACCACTATGGTGTCGATCCAGTGACCAGTCAGAATGTACAGTATTTTTTGGACCGTTTCTTTATGAGCCGCATTTCAATCAGAATGCTTCTTAATCAGCACAGTAAGTATTATGTCATATGTTGGGAGATAGCGCATGCCATAGGTGAGAATTGCGCATTTCAAAAAGGAGGAAAAAGCCTCCACCTCACATACCTGCTGATCTTATTCCTATTTTATATATACTGGTTTTCCAGGTATGTGTGTGTATGTTTTAAAATTAATCTTCACCCTCCCACTATAAAAATCAGCTGTTCTCGTGGCCTTTAAATTTTGAAACCACTTTTCTTATCTTTTGTTGGCAGCTTTGTTGTTTGGGGGAAAAATAAAAGATAACCCAGCCCATCCAAAACACATTGGAAGCTGTAGTGAACCTTACCTATTAGGCCTGGAATGAAGCCTGGGTAACAGTGAGTGGGGCAGACCTCCATTTTGTAGAGGAAATGCCAGGCAGCCATTTTGAGTGTGGTTAGAAAGATGGAGGAGCTTAGAGAGAGACTCCTAGGATTGGCTAACCAAAGCAGATGGGAGGAGCCAAGTCTTAAGAGTGGAGAGAAAAAAAGCTCCAGGGAGTTTGGTTTTGGAGTTTGGAGGGTGTGTGAGAGAGAGAACTGAAAGCTGTGGAAACTGACAGGCTAGGTCAGGCAGTTTGGATCTCTTGAGAGGAAGATAACTCAAGGGATTGACTCTCACTACTGGGCGGGTAAATAGGCGGACTCTAGGTTAGAGTTAAATAACAACCCAGGGGAACTCGTGACTATTCTCAGCAAATAGAGCGAGGGTTTTTGTGACCAATAGTTAGATTGGTTGGTTGGAACTGTTTGAAACTAAGTAAAATAATCTGAAACATACAACTAAGTTAAGCTGAAGAACGTCTGTAACCGTTTACGCTAATGTACCTCTCTGAAGTAATCCTTTGCCTGTTTTAAGAAAATAATTTTTTATTCTATTTTCAACTTTCAAAAGCCTCCACAATGAATCTTTCCATTGAGAAGCCTTTATAAAAGTTCCAGCAATACAACAATAAAATACCACAGAAAAGCCTTATAGTGAACATCAGTTTGGGAGCCAGGGGTAGAAGCAGTGTGGGCAGTGAATGGGAAAAACTTATCTCAGACACATTTAACAACAAAAAATCCTAAAGACATTTTAGGTTGGTGACAGCTACCATTTTAAAAGAAAATCTAAAATCAAACGGTATACCCTCGCCTCTCACATACGTGTGCTTGCGTGTGAGAGTGTGTGGAGTGGAGAGGTGTTCGTTATATTTGGTGTCTCCACTCTTATTATATTGGTGGCAGCGGTGGGATTAAAAGATTCCCCCTGCCTGAAGGAGCCTCTCTTTATAATTGTGAAACCACTTTTCTTATCTTTTGTTGGCAGCTTTGTTGTTTGGGGGGAAAATAAAAGATAACCCAGCCCATCCAAAACACATTGGAAGCATTGATCCAAAGTGCAGTGTTGTTGAAGTTATACAAGGTGAGTTCTTGTAGATCTACTAAAGAAAATGCACTTGATGTCAAATAGACGATGGTAGTTATTCACTATGTCTTAATCTCATTGTATCTGGCATGCAGATTTTCAGTTTGGTTGAAGTAATGACTATCTTGGTGCCAAAGTTGATCCCAATTGTGCATGAAACTGGAATGACGGGACTTAGATTGTAGTTTTAAACTAGAGAAACAGACTTTCATCCTGAGTGCACTTACTAGAATTCAGCCCCATCATACTCAAAGAACTGAAACCTAGACAAGCTAACAAATGATTCTGCAGGGGTTTTTTTTGTATTTAGTAAATAATCCCCCAAAGTTTTGGTGAATGATTTACTTGGATTGGCAGAGGAAGAGGAGAACACAGGGCTTCTGTCCTCTAGTGGTTTTGATGTAAGGTGTGGAGGAAGTATCACACTTTATTCCTCCTCTACCAAACCACTTGTTTACCTGCAAATGATTTGATCTATGGCAAAGCTGGTGCTTAAGGGCCAAGGTGGCATTGTTTAGAGATTTGTGTTTTTAAATGGTTGGGGGAGCTACAAAGGGCACTGATGTCCTACATTGTAACCATGGGAAGTCTTCATTTCCAACCTCTCTAGTTTCTGGGTTTTAAACTTTTTACCATGCGTTGTTCACATGCTTTCAGGCTTAATTGTTCAACCATTACATGCTTGCTTTTGAAATGCTAATAAACTAGCTAGCTCAGATTTTCCAGAGGTTGATATATTTGCCTTGACTCTCAACATAATAAAAATGGTTAAAAGTAATTATTTTAATTGAATGAAATGTACATAGTGAACTAAGTTAGAACCCCCAAAATACTGAACCGTAAAAACAGAAAAATTACCCCCCCCCCCAATACCTCTATAGCAATTTAAAGACCACAGCTAGCAAATTTTTGTAAGTTGGGAAGTGCTAACTTTGACAGAATTGTTCTGGCTTTGTTGCAGATGGCTATGAAAATGCCAAGACACTCTGTGATTTGTATTATATGAGCTGTCCAGAACTTGTGCTTGAAGAACAAAATGGTAAGCATGGTAAGGAGAATGGCTTACCAAAGGAAATTGTACATGCTGGCTAAGTAGGATTTGCAGCATTTGTAATGCCACTTTAGTTCAGAACTACAGGACATATTTAGGCTGTATATGTGGTAATGTGAATCAGCCCATTAGCTGTACACCAGTGACATGTTTGCTCTCCAGGCAAGTATTGATCCTGGCACATTGCCTTTGTAGTTGTTAGATAAATTCCAGGGTCACTTACAGGCTAAAGATGTAGAATGTTTAAAACGTGCTCAGGTTATGTCCCATAATATGAAGTGTCTGAAGACACTCATACTATAAAATATGATATGAAGAGCCAGATGCAGTTCTTTTATTACGATTTCATGCATGAGTAAACTTGTATATTACAAGATTTGTTGTGAAAATACACTGATCATTAGCTTCACAGTTATTTGAAATATGAGAAAAATACTTGAATGCTGAGGTATATTTCCTCTAGAATGTATCATAAAATGCCACAGCAATAAATTCTCCCTCTAACTGTTAAACTACGGGAAAGAGATTTTCTTCTCCTTGCTTCTTCTCTTGAAATGATCTCAGAGTATATAGATTTTTGGGTCTGAGTACATTCTTTTATGAATAGCACAACCATACAATTTTGCTATCTGGGTTTTCTTTCATTTGATAGTTATATTGGAGTATATTGGGGAAAGCCATTGAAGTCATAAGAAGATTTGGTGGGCAAGGAAAAGCTGATGCAACCCTCAGTGGTTAGTTACTACTGAAAAGATGTGTTGCAATTGTGTAAATAGGGTCAATATAAATATGACACAAGGACCTGTATGGAGAGTACTATGCAGGTTAACTATGTGTATGAAGTGGCATTCCTGCCTTGATATATAAAAAGGTACTGGTATTTTAGATTGATTTGTGTTAATCATTTAAATATTTACATTACATAGAAGTTGTTTGGCCATCTTGAGTATTTTATACTGAAAGATAAGATTTAAAATACTTTAAACAAACAAGCAGAAAGACATGTAAACATGTTCAGTGTTTATGGGCGTGTGGTGCAATAAACCAGGTTCATCTTCAGCCTACTTACAGTGGTTTCTTAAACATGAATAAATGGTCTAAAAGTTACAGAAAATACTTAATTGAGGTAATAGCTCTACCTTTAGCTTACACCATATGTAAATAACAATAGTTTTTAATGATACTGCACAGAAAGGGAGCTTCGTTCTTATGTTCTTACAGAAAATTCTTACATAAGGAACTGCAAAGTCCCCATGAATACCACCAAGTTTATAATGTTGGTTGCAGTTCCAATTTGCCTGTAAAAGTTTCAGATGTTTGTCACTTATAAGTCGCATACACAGTCTATTAGCATGAAGCCACATTTCATTGTATTTGCATTATAACATTCACTAGGGGTCACAGGTGGCATTCTTTAAGCATAAATAAAAGTTTGCTTTCAGTATGAAAATATGCAATATGTTAATTGTTAAATGTTATAGCTATAGGGAAGAAATAAATATGCTTTTCTATGAGCTGGCTCCAGCAGTAGAGCAAAGTCTCAAAAAATATTAGAAGACAAGTGGAACAACTATTGAGACAAAGTAAGGATATAGGTGAGAGACTCACAACTTCTGGTGTCCAGAAACAATCTTTTTTGGACACGTTATGCCTTCAGTGCTGTGAAAAGGAGTTCAGTTGATTTTTTAAAAGTAAAGAACAGAAACATTTTAAAACATAGGTTTTGAGGTATGCTTTCTGCTAACAATCATCAAAAGTACATTATTAGATTTGTCTTTTGTGCCTACAGTCATATAAGAAAACACGCAAGCACTGTTTAATCATTAAGAGGCTTTACCTTTCATCTCCACTTCTTTGCAGTCAAGTCACCAGGGCAGCCCATGCAGGTGGTGTATGTACCATCACATCTCTACTACATGGTATTTGAACTTTTCAAGGTTTGTACAAAGTTTTTGATGTACTATTCATCAGAGGGAGGAGATTATCAGGAAAGAGGAATGTGCACTTTCTTCACATTGAAAAAAATCACTTTTGGTTTTTTTTCCATTTTTGACAAGTGCCTGAAAAGAACACATGACCTATATTTCTAACCTGTATCCTCAAAAAGAAAGTATTCTGCTGAATTTTCCATTCCGACATCTAACCCTCATGCAGGGACACTATCCCTTTGATAGCAATTTCTAATAGTTTGAAGCCCACTCACTCCCACAGCGTCATTGTTATCTTCCAAACCTCCAGTGAGCAGCAGTTTCTCTGGGAACACCTTGGTTGAAATTTTACATTGAAGGTAATGTTGCCCACACAGCCTCCCCCTGCCCTAGCAGCTCTCAAGCCTTGGAAGCAGTGGGTGTGTTGCTTCCTTGTAGGAAGTGGGGAGGAGGAAAGAAGGAAGGTAGGAAAATATTCAGATAATGAAAAAATGGTCTCAGCTTGGTGCTAGGGGAAGATGAGGCAGATGGAATGCTCCTTCTTTTTCCTTCCCCTTATTTTTTTCTCATATGATTTGTCTCCTTCTCCTCTCCTATGGTAAGCAGCAACCTCTCCCAGGGCTTGAAATATCCAAGAGGCAAATTTGTATGAACCACAAAGGGTTAGAGAATGTTACTCCACACCCTTACCCCTCAAAATTTTAAGTGTGTGTAAGCCGCACTTACACACCTGTACCTGTATTTACTCAAGTCTACTGTGCCATTGAATCTAATGCGCATCTCAGTTTTCAAAACCCTGAAACCAAATAAAGTATTTGCTGATAAATATAGTGCGCAGCAGCAAAAGGTGATTCTTTGTAATATGGCCGTTACAGTTGCTGCCTGCTTAGAATTCCTTCTTTAAAAATAGTTGTGTTGGGACACCAAAGCTTTCAGCAATAGAAAAGAATGAATCCACTTTAACTGCCTTGTTTAAATGCTATGGAATCATGGGGGCTGTACTTTTACAAGGCCTTGTGCTTTTTCTGCCAAAGAGTACAGATGCCTCATCAAACTATAAATCCCAGGATTAAATAGCATTGAGCTATGACAATTAAATTACAGGCGACAGCCCTCAAATAGAAGCTCCTGAAGCAGCCTCCCATGATTTTACTTGGCACTAAGATTACCATATTATGCAAATGCAATGTGCGCCCTAATTTTGGCAAGGTAATTTGGCCAAAAAAGGTAAGTATTATATTTGAGTAAATACAGTATGTCTCTTGACAGGACACCATCATACAGCATGTAGTGTCAAATTCCATGCATTGTAAAACAAGTTTCTTTCAAAGACTATAGCCCAAAATGTGTAAATTGCCAAAGAGCAAATATTATCTTCAACACTAGCACAATATGCAAGAGTGAAATAATGCTTCAATATTAATCTGTCTTTAACATTTTGGGAATTTTAGAATGCAATGAGGGCGACTATGGAACATCATGCCGATCGTGGTATTTACCCTCCAATCCATGTGCATGTCACATTAGGCAATGAGGATTTGACTGTGAAGGTAATAGCTTTGATTAGTCTCTCTTTTCGAAGTCTCGGCACATTATTTAAAAGCGTGCTCTTAGCCTTGTCTAATGGGCATATCTGACACTGAATCTAGAGTGGTGCTCGGGTGTGAGTACCCCAAGTGAGAGTTAGGCTAAGTGAGTGGGCTTTCTCAGATGGACTTTTACTAGGCACACCCTTTTTGAACAGGCACAAGCAGTTATGGATTAGGGGCATACAGATTGGTTCACTGCAGTGCATGTGGTTACTTTGAGTGTTTTGAAGCTTAATTTGGTTGATGTTTAAAAGCTTTATTTCTTAACTTTTGACCAAATGATGCTCAAGGTAGTTTACAGTAGATTGAATGCATGCAGAAACATATACAGTTTAGTATTCTCTAGGTCAAGGGAAGGCGGAGAATAACAGGCTGCTGGAGCTGAGTGTCTTTTCCGGTAGAAGGGAGGGAAAGGAAGCACCTTGTAGCTGCTGCTTCTTATCTGATGTAAGGCTACTCTTCCTTCATGTGAGGTTCCTTTGAGGAAGCAGGAAATGCAGCTTCCCAATGTCTTGCAGTCTCCTGATCTGAGTCTTCCCTCTGCAATCTTGGGATTGCCCAAAGTTGTTATTTAGGGACAATCAAATACTACTGTAACACTGCAAGTGGAGAACCTGTTAATGTGGGATTTGTGTATTGGTAGTGTTTAAATGCAATTTGTGTCTTGTCTGTATTGCAAGACTCTTCCCTTTCAAAGCCTTACTCAGCCTGGGCCTAAGAAACCTAGCTTGCCTATTCTTGTTTGTACCTTCATTATTCTTAAACAGGAAGGCACTGTGAATGAGGAGGTGGGCAATAGCTTTATTAATGGCCCCTTCTGTTTCCACCAGTAAACAAAACTCTTTCTGAGGGTTGTTGCATGTCTTTCGGGCTGTGTGGCCATGTTCTAGAAGTATTTTCTCCTGACGTTTCGCCCACATCTATGGCAGGCATCCTCAGAGGTTGTGAGGTATGGATAAACTAGGCAAGGAAAGGAAAAAAATATGTATCTGTGGAGAGTCCAGGGTGTGGCAAGAGTCCTTTGTCACTGGGAAGCCAGCATTAATGTTTCAGTTAATCACCCTAATTAGCATTGGAAAGGTTTGTCTCTTGCCTGGGGGGCATCCTTTGTTCAGAGTCATTAGCTGTCCTTGGGGCTCCTCAGCCCTCAGAGTGTTGGTTCCCATCTACTGTTTTGATTTTTGAGTTTTTTTAATACTGGTAGCCAGATTTTGTTCATTTTCATGGTTTCCTCCTTTCTGTTGAAGTTGTCCACATGCTTGTGAATTTCAATGGCTTCTCTGTGTAGTCTGTAATGTGGAGTTACATATTTGTAACAAGCATATTTATGACCTCCATGTAGTAACAGCCTCTCCAAACCCTACTTTACTAGGTATCAGCCACAAGGAGAGGAGGAGGTCTATTCTGCTGGCAAGAGTGGATTATAAAGGGTGTTTGAAAAAGAACGCCCTAGTTTTAATGTATTTATACTTAAAACTAGGGAGTTCTTTTTCAAACACCCTGTATTTCCACTCCCCTCCTGCCAACTGGTAAGGCTGGGACTATCAGATGCAGGATCCTTTTGCAGTCTTGCCAGCTGGTGATGAGGGGGAAAATGTGATCTGTCTATGTCCACAATTGCTTGCAGATCAGATCTCCTTCTCGGTACATTTCTGACCAGGTAAAAAAGGTTGAGGGTGGAATCAGCGCAGGAGATGCTACATAGTTATGTTTTTCATGTAGAATATGAACTTTATTAAGCCAATATGCTTAATAAAGATTGAACTAGGGAATTATTGTACATCCAAAAATTCAGTTAGTTTTTCTTTCATATTCCAGATATGTGATCGTGGTGGTGGTGTTCCTTTAAGAAAAATTGATCGCCTGTTTAACTACATGTATTCAACTGCTCCACGCCCTCGTGTTGAGACATCACGGGCAACACCTTTGGTCTGTTGACTGTATGAGCGCTTGCATTTATCAGATGAAAAAATACATTATTTAGTCCTTATTTTTTCTAGCAGAATTTTCATGTTCAGCGATCTGCTTTTATATAGATATGGGCTAGCAACAAATGAACTAAAGATAGGATTCTGATGACCACCTCCTGCATGGAGAAATAAGAATTTTAGTGTAAGGAACTTCATTGAAAGCAATCATGCTGTAGCCAGATTATCTGTTACACCTGCAGAAATCTTTTCCCCATGATTTAAATGTACAGAAATGAGCAAGAACAACCCCTTTGTCTATTCTTTTCTCACTGTTCTAACTTGTTATTCAAATATTAAAAACAATGCTATTTTTAGGCATGCTCATTTTAGCTTCTATGATCCCGTGTTATTTTGGTTGATTACACTATGCAACACGATTTTTGATTCTGGGTTATAAATGTCATTTCCTAATTGGTTCTATCATAAAAACACATGGAATAAGTTTATTAAACTGAAAAAAGATTTTGTGTGACATCCTGCAGCACATTTTGCTATAGTTTTTCAATGAATATATCGAGTCTCAACCATTCAACATAGTTTGTGGCAGCCACAAAATGACGTTTCTGGAGTATAACGACTACTTTAAAAGTAAGCACTGCACAATTAAACAGGAAATAACACTTTCAAATCAGGAACAGATTTTTTTTTCCAAATTTTGTTATAGTGTTAATAGGACAATTTAATGTTTCAGTCAAACAGGTTATGTGAAACTTGAGTGTAGTATTGGAAGATGGGACTCAGAACTCCCCCTCTTCATCTTTGACTTTAAAAATAACTTTTTGTTGGATATGACAATAATGCAAGATGGGACCTTTCTGTTTAGTTGTAAGTCCTCTGCCAACAATACCTCCAAATTCCCTCTTTATATTTATTTTGAGAACAATGCTCAGGAAACAATACATTTCTTCTGTGTTCTTCCTGCTTATTGTTGTTCTAGGAATGGCTATTAACTCTTAATATTAGTTCCATTATAGCACAGGAAGCTGTAATGTTAGAGCATAACTACTGCTGCTATTACTGCACTCACCCAACGCCTCTATTTATAATTGCTCACACAAGTTAAGACATAATTTGGTGAAGAGTGGTTAACGAAATTCATTAATATTTATACCAGCTGTTGTGAGAATTTACTGGAGAGTTTACTGGAGCAGCTGTAAAGGAGAAATTTAGAAGTACTGCACTTTTAAAAAACAACCTATTTTCATCTGGATCAAATTATTGTTGTCACTATGGATAAAGTAAGTGATTCATCAAATGGAGTTTATCTTGTAGCTTTTCCCCTGCCCCATTAAACACATTAGCAGCCCATACTATAAACAGCATTTTGTGTTGGTCCTGTGAGATGGATCCTTTATTTGGCAGAAGCTCTTCTTGGCAAAAGCACCCTTTTATTAGAATTGCTCACTGACGAGGAAAAACTGCTTGACTTGAGATTTCAATAGCAGATTGTTGTGCAGGCATCAGCAGGTGAAACATTTCAAAGTAAGAGATTTAACACTATCTAATACTGCAAAACAGATGCAAAACAACTGGAACAGGCTAGTACTAAAAGTTACAGCTTACCTGTTAGTATTAGTGCTTAGGGAAACAGTTCATTTTAATTGGTTTAGGACCTCATATCCCATGAAACTAGGAAAATTCAGTGCACACACTTGTGAAGTTGTTGCCAGTCAATAGAGAATTGCTGATTGAGATGGACCAATGAACTGACTTAATATAAGCAGCTTTCCATCTACCATAGCAGCTCAACTTGCCTGATCATTATTGGTGAGATACATCTCTGTGACAATCCTCACTTCCTATTGTCTGGAGTTCTGCAATGTGTTCTGCTTCCTTACCTTGTATTATCTTCATACACATCTGATAATAGTGATTATAGTAACCATGATGAAATTGGTAGATACCTAATGGACATTCCTTTGGTATCCTGTAACATTAGAGGATTGCATGTAATAAAGCAAAGGTGGAAATTCAGTCATCAGTGCTTTTTGTGCTGCCCACTAGAGTGCCATTTTTTTTGCTGGAAAAAAAAATCTTGGCAAAAATTGTGAAGTGTGCCCCTACATGCCTTACAATAGATTTTTTTTCACCTTCTATTAAGTGCTCTTCTCTCCTTGCACCTTGTTTGAATCCTCCAGTGGTAATGAAACCTTTCCAGCTAATTTGTACTAATACTTAGTACTAATGTTATCTCTGTTCTGTTCACTTTTCTCTTCATATGTGTATCTAAGCAGCAGATTTGATTAACTACAAACTGCTAGCTTATCTTAGTTTTGTTCTTGAGGTACTCCAATTAACTCATTTTTTTGCTCTGTTTCTTAGGCTGGATTTGGCTATGGGTTACCTATATCACGTTTGTATGCCCAGTACTTCCAAGGAGATCTGAAGCTCTATTCTCTAGAGGGTTATGGCACTGATGCTGTTATCTTCATAAAGGCATGTCATTCACCATCTATTTTGACCAGACTTAGTGACTCAATGAAAGTTTAAAGTTTATAGTAACGCTGCCCTTCTTCTTTCCTCTCTAAAGGCTTTATCAACAGAATCTGTTGAAAGACTACCTGTCTATAACAAATCAGCCTGGAGACATTACACAGCAAATCATGAAGCCGATGACTGGTGCATCCCCAGCAGTGAACCAAAAGACATGACTACATTCCGCAGCGTATAGCAGGATAGGGTGGATGTGCCAACCTGAAGACGAACTTTAGTACAGCAGTTCATGCGGTACTGTGTGAATAGGGCTTAATCCATTACATCAGTAATATTTAGTTTTTGGGAAGCAGTGATTTCCACACAATAGGAGTTAGAAAACTATATTTTTGTTTTAGAAAATAGTGCAGGTTTCATTTTGAAATTGAATATTCTACATGTATTCCAACCCTTCTAAATTGCTTCAGTAGATGAATCTGGCGCTCACCATCTAGATTAGATACAAAAAGACCAGTGATAAGTTTTTCAAATATTATACTATTTAACTACCAAAAATTCTAATGAAACGTTAATGAGTATTTTGTAAACCACCTCTGAAATTTAATTGCACTAGCACAGCACTTTCTTCTGAAAAACTCAAAAAGTGCTTTACAATGAGAGATTTTAATAATTGCCATCCATTTTGTCATTAGGTATTTCTTGGAATCAGTTTCTTCTTTTTAGTATTAGCCAACAACTTCGTTTGGCTTTAAAATCTGTATACGTTCCAGCTAAAATTAGGAGTGTTCAGTCTCATTAATTTTAATTGGAAGGTTAAATATGGCCAGATCCCTGTTGGGCAGTCATGAATGTGCAGATCTACATACTCTTGATTGTTTCATATTCATGATTCCTCCATAGTCCCTAGGGACCTTGAAAATCCCCAGGAACAGTTCAGCAGCCATTGCAATCAATGGGAGTCTGTTTCCTTGATTGATTGGGAAGCAGCTGGTTGTATTTATTGTCTGTTATATCAGATATTGCTCATGAGAAGGGGGTGACAATGTCATCAGCTGCTTCTCAAGTGATAAGAGGAACAGATCCCCATTGATTGTAGTGATTGCCGCCTGATTTAGGGAGAGCGATCAGGATGAGAATCACTATAGCACCATAACTACATATTTTAAACTCCTATAGGATTTCAACCTATAGATTTAAATTTCTATCACTAAAATCCACATTAATGGTATTTTATGTAGAGCCACAAATTATAGACATTTTCATCTGGAATTCCAGAATTGAAAAACAGGACCCAATCCAGCCAAAATTATGAGTTGTGAACTTTAGCTTGATCAGGTCCTGTTTTCCACCTCAAGAATTCCAGATGAAAATGTCTATAATTTGTGGCTTTACATAAAATATCATGAAATACCTATTTTTTTATAGTATTTGCTTCTGTAGAGCTTGCCCAGTTGAAACTTTCCCTTCAGCAGCTATGAATATGCAGAAACACTTATAACCACTGATGATCGCACCTTGAACGGTGAAATCATCATGTAAATTTAGTGGTATTTCTACCTAACTGGTTATAAATTACAACTTTTCTCTATCTGTTATAGAGGTTTTTAAAGTACTTCTGTTTTTACTGAGCTTGCTACCACTTTCAGAAAACTCAGGAATACACTGATTAAAACCTTGCCAATCTCTAAATTGAATGACACTAAAACTTGCACTAATTTTTGCAAAATACAACACGTTTTAAGTTGTTAAGACAGTTTGGTCACTATGGACAACATGCTTTGATATCTGCTTGAAATAGGTTAGTTTCTTTGTATGTACATTTACACTGTTTCTCTTAAAATACTGGTTACAGCTTATTTTTCCTTTAAAATTGGATGCTATTTCATCTCTAAATTATTTTAAGAAATCATCTTGCTTTAGCTTATTGCTTTCATACTTACTAAACACTTTGCTTATGCGCTCCCAGTCTCCTTCCAGGTAAGCTAAAGTACTAATATTAAATCAGCTCCTTTCCATTGAGTTCAGTAGAATTCTGATATTTGGCAGTTTATTATTATTGTCATAGTGACAGAGCACAATCCTCTGTGTCTAATCAGAAGTGGGGCTTCCAGGCGGGTAAGGGATTTTAGGCTACATATGGCAGTCCTAAAGTGTGTTCCAAGACAATACCACACATGGAATGCAGTGAGGCTTATGCATGTGCACAAGGTTGTAATCTGTCAAGTGAATCTAATTACAGAACTGCAAAAATGGAAATTAAGCATAAAACATAACAATTGTAATTGCTGACAAGACAGTCAGTGCAAGGGGTATATAAAATTTACAAGCCCAGCTACAAATCTGTAAAGCTAATTATGTTGTGGCATGTTGCTGTACAGTGATTATATTCATAATCGCTCTCAGCTTGACACATATAAAATCTCAGGTCCTGCAAATCTTTCTCAGGTACAGTACTTCTGTCCAGCAATGTGATAATCAAGATGGAGAAGAACCCTACGACTCTTCCTCTTCTTTTCTCCCAGGCCCTCTTGCTGCTCACAAATGACGTTTAACTAGCTTTAATTCATCTCCACAATTGAAGTGATTGACTTTATCACTGATTGCTGGCATGTCCTTAAAGAAATAAAGAATGTAATTTTACCTAGTTTGCACTAACGGAGTAGCTACACTGAATCAGTAGGAACTTGGAAGGCAACGTTTCCGAGATTGATGGGTCTACTTCAGTAGGCCACAAAGGTATATTCAGAGTAGTGTCTTAGGCCATGTTCTTGAAAACATTTTATTTATGTGAAACAACCCATTGGAGAGAGACAGTAGTGCCAAATGACGTGTTTAGGTCTGTGAAAATGGACAGGGGAGACAGAACTGCAGAACAGTTTCTTATGCTTTGGGATCCATTACATTGTTTGAGATCCACCTACATAAATAAAAAGGAGAATGGGTTTAGTAATAGAGGTTGGAAACCTCTTGCTGCACAGCATTGATGTTTGCATTGTTTCCTCATGTAGCAGTGGTAAGGGAAGGCCTGCTTAAAGCTCCCTGTTTCTCCAACTCATTGCTTCCTTCACCATTACTGTACTTGCATTCTTTTTCCTTCTGCCACTACTTTATACACTGCTGTAATTGTGGTGTTGTGCATTGACAAAATTCTGCCTCAAATATGTTTTGCAGAATGAGTTTCCCTTTATTCCAAGATCAATTTTTTGATATGCTCAATAATTTAATCATTTTGAGATGAAGTGAAGGAGATGGATTTGCCATCCAGAATGAAAAGTACAGTTTCAGCATTTATAATTAAGTTTCTAACCCTCCTCTATTGAATGCAGTGTTATCTTAAGTTTGAAAATAATATGGACAGTCTCAAAATGAACCCTGCAACATTTGCATTGATATTTAGATATACATTGTTCTAGCTAGATCAAGATATCAACAATAATTACTGGAAATTATACTGTAAGTCATAGATTTAATAATTCCGGGCATTTATTTGCTGTTATTTTGAAGTTTGATCCAAATAATACAGTATTTCAGAAAATATAACTCATAATGCACCTTTATATGTATTCACTTGCTGCTAGTACTAAGACTAAATTTCAAAATTTGCTTATGGCTGGAAGAGTACAACGGAAACTTAAAGCAGACGTTTTGTAAATTTTAATCTTCTGTGAAAATAATTTTGGTTTGCAATATGGATTATAGTGATTTTTGTAAAAATAAAGTAAGCATTTTTAAAAAGCAAAACATATTTCTAATTTATTGTGAGATTACCTTATGCTGTAATCATTATGCAGTGTTATACAAATGCTGTAAGACAGCAGGAAGAAAAATATGCAAACCATGTACCTTGAGAAAAAAGTTAGGCAGCTACAAAGGGAGAAGTGGATTCCTCCTCAGGACAACCCAGAATGCACCTTCACAGTAATTATAACCAAAATGGATTGATTTGATCCACACATTCTAAGACTTACTCAAGCCCCAAAAGTCTCCTAGGGGATAGTGACTGCCTTCTGCTTCCTGAAGACCCCCTAAAGCATTCTTTTGTCAAAGATGACATCCATCAATCTGTACAATCTGGAGAATAAAAGTAGAAGGCATGTTCCATGGCTGCTTGATGAGCTTACCAAGTGAGTGGTGCTGGATGCAAGTCTAGAGGAATCTAATGTGCAGACATTGTTTCCTGGATACATGAGAATCCAAAGAAGAATTCCACAAGATATGGGATCTCCTTTCTGGTGATAGAACAGAAGTGTCCCAAATTGTAGATGTGAAGGACGGCACCTGGAAAACAACTCCCTGTCATGTTGAAGTCATCCATTCCAAATTCTTACGAACTGTCTTTCTTTCAGACAAACACTGTATCGTCTGAAAGAAAGGCAGGTTGGGCTCAAGAGTCAACATGGTGCCGAGGAATATTATACACTGAGGTAGCTCTAGATAAGACTTATCATAATTTACAATGTCCTAGACAATTCAGCAATCAGAAGAGTGCCTGCCTGAAAGTAAGTGCTCCCATTTTTGCCACAAGCAACCAGTAGTGGTTTATGTAGGGAAAGAGAATGACAGCTGATAAAGCCAGGCAACTACTGCATCACAAATGAATACATGTGGGACAGTGCACAGGGCAAAATACAAGATGCAGAAGTGATACATCTTCTCATAAAGCAGAGGTTGGATAATGATGGAAAAACATGCATCCTTGCATCAGCAGAAGAATGGAAATGAGAGTGGCCGTTCTAAAATGCTTGGGTGCTTAAAAGATCTGGTGTAATCCTCTGCTTTTCTTGGACACGATGAGGCAAAGGGAGAAGAATCCCTGATACTGATGGAAGAGTGTGAGGTCCAATGGCACCATTGTGCAGGCTGGACTCCCACCTATTTCAACAAGATTGAGGGAGGGGTAGCACGATAAACCCCAACAGAAGTTTTCTAGAACTCTGTGGCACACCCCCTCCAAAAGATATTGGAAGCTTAGGCGTGAGAAATTGCAAACTGCAAGTCGCTTCTGGTGTGAGAGAATTGGCTGTCTGCAAGGATACTGCCCAGGGGATGCCTGGATGTTTGATGTTTTAGCATCCTTGTGGGAGGCTTTTCTCATGTCTGGCATGGGGAGCTGGAGCTGATTTGAACCTCCGACCTGTCTGTCATGAATCCTGCTGGCACAAGGGTTTAACCCATTGCAACACTGGGGCCTCCTGAATGCTTGTAAGATGGCAATAGCGAGTCAAATTCAGATCATTTGGTCTGACCCTAAGATTTCTTTCTAAATTGCTTATTATACAGAATAGAAACAGTCTTTAATGTAGAAGCTGAAGGCAAACCGATGGTCTGTAGTGATGTTAGTATGGTGTGTGCCTCTGCTAATATAGCTTGGAATGTGACAGGTTGTTGCTGGGACTAGAAACCAATTTTCTTGGCAGTAGTTCTCCATTCATTAGTCAATTCTAGTTTAAACTTGAGATTTGCATGGAAGAGAACAGCTCCATCAAAAATAAATCCACAGTCAATAATTTTGCTGTAGTAGAGTGCCCCGAAGAGTGCAAACATATCTTTCAAGCACAATTCTTTCACATGCAATCTGCATGTTTCGACTGCCCCGCCAAATCACGTTAAGGCTAAAGATTATCTTAAAGTTTTCCTTCAAAAGTCTGTGTAGTTACCCATAAAAGTTGCTGCTATGTGTCCATACAAACACCATAGTTAGCAATTCAAAAGACCATGACAGTGGTAAAATAAAATTTCATCTCCATTGTTTCCAAATGGTTACCCTCATGATTTGCTGGACATTTTGAGAGGTTTTAGTTTAGGCAGCATTGATAACTGGATTTGATTTTGCATGCTGTAATAACCACTTAAGTTCAGAATTGATGATGAAGAGATCCTCCAAATCTGATGAAGGGTAGACCAGGAGTAACACATGATTTGTAAAATATAATGGACATGCCAGATAGAATCTGGGGCAGGGGGTCGCTTGCTGAACATCTTCCGGATTGGGTTGTCCACTGATTAATGTAATTGCTAACTTGTAGTCCCGACACTTTTACCATTGTTAACATCTGAACTACAAAGAACTGAAGAAAAGGCACCTAACCAACTCTTCTTATAAAGATTGGTTCCAGAACCCTGCACAGATACAAAAATGTGGATGATCACGTGCCTTAATATTAAATGGCAGCAACGTGAAGGTACATGCTTCAGTCTTATCTGCTTTCATATTACTGCTATTTAAACAATATGTGGTGTAATGATCCAGTTAAAGTTGTGGACCTGGAGCCTGTGGATCTGGAGGAATGCTGTAACTATTGGTAGAACTATAACTTTTGTGAAATTCCCCACAAATGAATTTCTTGGTGTTCAGAAACAGAATTGGGACATATCTTTTAGATTTCTCCAAAATAACATAACTGGGCACTACTATCAGCAGTACATGGAACTATGCTAGGAGCACCTTGATAATGGAAGACCCACTTTTTGACCTAGCAGAGAAGTGTGGAAAAAGTGCCTGCAAATGGAGAAGTTTCCTCAATCTTTATATTTCACTGACTATAATAAACAAGGGAGTAATCTTCCTTGTTTATTATTATACAGCCCCCCAAAAATATTGGTGTCTTAGTTTTTAAGTCTGTTCCTGAGGTGATTAGAGATGCTGATTCAGAAGACTGCATTGGAATGATAGCACCAGCTCTAGTTTCTTAGACATGGATATCATGATTTTCTATGGACGGAAGATGGCATATGTTCTATATCTCAAAAACTAGAGCTGAGAGGTGAAAACTGGTGCCATTTTTTGAATCAAGTGGTCAAATATACCCAGAAACAGGTATAACATTTGATTCAGTCTCTGAGACAACACTACCTCACAACACTATTCCTGGACTTACCATAAAAATGCAAAACCAAAAATGGCAAATCATACTGAAACGAATGACGTACAGTGGAAGTTGACGGTCTAACTGTACAGGAGGATCCAGAAAATGCCACTTCTTGAACATTTCTAGGTCTTTCAACGCAACTCTACTGTTAACTTCAAATGGAAGCATACCAAAGTATTGCACTGGAGGATTTAGAAAATGCCTAGAGAAAACACATTTTTTCAGACAGAGATACAGAAACTGTGGGTACTGATCCCATGATTACAGGGGCTGAATTACATTAATACATTTTTATTTCCCATGTTTAGTTGAACTCAAGTTATATAAACCCTTTAAATCTTCCATTTGCAAATACTTGAAATATAATGCTCTTATTTTTTTTTTACAATTGGTTGCTTTCAACCCATTATTTATTTTTAAAAAATTGTCAAAAGTGCATGCCACTAACTCATATTATATATAGCAAGTACATTAAAAACTCCAAAGTTTCTCTTGTTTGAACAAAATTTATTTCATTTTTCAGAAACGTCATTTTAATGTAGTGATGTTGCTCCAAGAATAGTTGGCAATGTTTAACACTATTTTTAAAAAACAAATGGTACTCATGAAAAGGAAGACTTTTATAATCTATAGAATAATGTACAATGCAGAAACTCAGTGCTTCATTAAAGTTTTCTCAAACCATGTCTATTTGTGGTATTATTTTAAGCCTGGAAGACCAACAGCGTTTTAAAATGAGCAAAAATATGATTTTGGTCCTCAGAAATCTCAAGTAGGAACGTGTAATGCATTTATTACAGTCTGATCTCGTTCATCACTTGAACTATAAAGCCTCTATATAAAAATGTATAAAATGGATCAGTAAACTTTGAAATCCTGTTTCAACATACTCGGCAGATTAGAAACATAGTGTTATCTTATTTTAAAAAATAAAAAATGCAAGTCATTAATTATATTACTACAATAAATTTTGAAATTAAAACAAACTCTGGAAAATACAGTATTTTAAATGCTTCATTACATTTGATTAAATTAATTTTCTATTTCTTTTAAAAACTTAATTATTCTCTATACACTAAGGGCAGCAAAGTATTTCCAACAGAACTCAGTGATCTGATATTCGCTTTATACTAGATATCACCCAACATTACCTTGTAATTTATGTCAGATTCTAATGTTCAGAAACTGAACATACCAATCCCAATAGACACTTCAGGGAGCTGGAACAGTCAGGCACATATATACATACATTGCTTATGATAAAATTAATTTACTGTCTATTAGTACAAGTTAATGCTCTAAATATAAAAATTGAAAATATTTCATTTAATGAATCATACAAATGAGGGAGGAAAGGACATTGGAGGTAAAAAAAGTGTATATTGAAAAACTTGTTTCCTCCCTTCCTACATTCCCAATTATACAGTAATATACAATTATTACACTTCTTGAAGCTGAAGTAAGGTCAGATAAAATAAAAACAATGAAGCATTATACTGGGATTGCTCCACTTTAGCCCTTGAAAATGCACTGAGTACATAGTTGTATATATCATTAACTCACTTTAGCAGCTTGATTCTGCAGCGACTACTATTCTGCCAGTTCTCCGAACTTCCTTCTCCTTTTTTTGACACTTTTCTTTCTGCTTCTCCATCTTTTCCTGTGCTTTTTTAATATCTTTAATTTTCTTCTTTATGGTTGATCGGTCATTTTGACTGGAAACTCCCAGAGCCTTTAAAAATATATATTTTATTAAATTACAAACAATAACCATATTTTCAGCAAAACCAAGCACCCTTTACTGTTGGAGGTGAATCCTCAAAACAATCTATTGGACATTCCATAACCTATTGCAAAACATTACTTATTGCATAAGCTATTGGAACATAACTGAATTCAGTATTTTGGTAAATGTGAATCTCCATGAATATGTGGAGGCCACCTTTGGAAAACCACTAGTCAAGAAGAGCATAACCTTGTTAGAAGTCCACTCTTTTAACAAGTTATATTCACAAGCATTAATGTAATGACACACAGGTAACTTCAGTTGTTAAACTGAAGAACCATGTCTTTTAGACTGCCAAGGGTAAAGGCATGCCACTACAAAAGTTGGTTAGCAGAGGATGATTGTTTCTTTGAAGTTGAAGTTGCCCAAAAGATATACACTCCCCTTTAAACCTCTTACTTAAAACTAGCTGTGACAAGTCACACGTAGCTGAGGCAAATTCTGGTGGTATGGAAAATAAAGTATTGAGGAAATTGTGGTAATTAGTATGTTATTTCCTAAAGCTTGTGGATATACAGTATTTCTGGTTGTTCCTTTTTTGTCTGTTGGAGGCAAGTATGAATGCTACAATTAGCCAGAATGATTAGCATGTAATGGCCTTTCAGCTTCAAAGCTTGGCTGCTTCCTCCCTGGGGGAATCCTTTGTTGGGAGGTGTTAGCTGGCCCTGATTGTTTCATGATTGTTGCAATATTTTCTGTTCTTCTATTTGTGTAGATGAAGAAGTATCCATATGCAGTGCTTGTGCATACACACCCAAAAAGAAAGGCTGTGCCCCTCAGAAAACAGAGGATATGCCAGCTTTGATGAAGCAAGGCTATTCGGTGCTATTCATACTGGCCATCAATGAATTCCCCTAGTTAGGAAGCAGTCAGGCAAGTGGAGTTTATATCCCTGTGGAATAATGTCCAGGGTGGGAGAAAGAATTATCGTCTGTTGGAGGCAAGTATGAATGCTGCAATTAACCAGAATGACTAGCATTTAATGGCCTTTCAGCTTCAAAGCCTGGCTGCTTCCTCCCTGGGGGAATCTTTTGTTGGGAGGTGTTAGCTGCCCCTGATTTTTTTTCCTGTCTGGAATACTATTTTGATTTTAGAATTTTTTAAATACTGGGGGCCATTTTCATGGGTCACAGCAACACAATAATAATAGTAATAATGATGATATTCTCCCCCCTCAAAATACTCCCATACAGAAGCAGTACAGCCCACCTCCTCTCATCGCGAAGGCTCGAGCCTGAGGGGGAAATGGGCCAGGAAAGGGAAGGAAGCCACAGCGTGGGGGATGCCACGGGCTGTTATCCGCTGCAGGCGCCAAGCCCCACCCACCTGGGCAACGTCACCAACCTTTCTCACACATGGAAAGGATCTCTCTCTCTCTCTCTCTCTCTCTCTCTCTATATATATATATATATATATAATTATATACACATATACATATACATATATATACTAAAAGAAAGATTAGTGTTAAATGGACTCCTGAACTTATTTCTGGGATTGTAAGATAACATTATCAATATATAGCCTGCTTCATAGTCAGGTGGATGGTAATGATAGAATGTCCTTCCACATGTAGTAAATAGGATTATCAGTTTAAGCAGCTCAATACTGAATTGGTAGAAATCCACAAACAAGTTGGTCACACCAAAACTAAATCCCACTAATTACAATGAGTCAGATCCAAACTTAAATCCAATCATTTCTGGAGGATCTAAGAATGACACCTTTGCATTTGTCCTTACAAATGAAGGGGATTTAAATTCTATGGATAGGAACCAGTGATCTGAATATATTTTAAAATATTCTTACTGTAACATTCAAGTCAAAATCTAAAGAATCAAATCGGCGCTCAACTGTAACTTTGGAGTTACACTTCCTAAGAGCAGCAGTCTCTTCTACTACCATGCAAAGGCTTAACTCTGAGGGATCTTGCATTTACATTGTGGCACAAGAGCAAGAGAAACAAAGCTCTTTTTAGACACAAATAAGCTCTTGGATGCACCTATAGCAATGTAAGTGCCTGATGTTAAGTCCAGTCGTGACCGACTCTGGGGGTTGGTGCTCATCTCCATTTCTAAGTCGAAGAGCCGGCGTTGTCCATAGACATCTCCAGGTCATGTGGCCGGCATGACTGCATGGAGCGCCGTTACCTTCCTGCCGGAGCAGCACCTATTGATCTACTCACATTTGCATGTTTTCGAACTGCTAGGCTGGCAGGAGCTGGGGCTAACAGCGGGCACTCATCCTGGGATTTGAACCTGGGACCTTTTGGTCCGCAAGTTCAGCAGCTCAGCGCTTTAACACACTGTGCCACCAGGGGCCCCTAGCAATGTAGGAGAATATTGGATCTGCATTGCAGAGATTTGGATTCAAATTTTTACTGAACCATCAACGTCACTGAGTACTAGAGCCAGCTACCACCTTTTAGGACAACCCAACCTCGCCTGATAATTTAAAAGGATAAATCAAACTTCACTCATAACATTCTAATATTTTGAGAGGAAGGAATTGTTACGAATTCCATTGATAAAACTACTCAGTGTGTTATGTGTATGTATGCTTTCAAACTGTCTGTCATCTTATGGCAACTCCAAGAATTAACACTATTTTCTTAGGCAAGGACTTTTCAGAGGTGGTTTTGCCATTGCCTTCCTCTGAAATGAAGCCCACAGTATCTGGTATTTTCCCAATTCAAATACAGTAGAGTCTCACTTATCCAACATTCATTTATCCAACGTTCTGGATTATCCAATGCATTTTTGTAGTCAATGTTTTCAATACATTGTGATATTTTGGTGCTAAATTTGTAAATACAGTAATTACTACGTAGCATTGCTGCACATTGAACTACTTTTTCTGTCAAATGTGTTGTATAACATGATGTTTTGGTGCTTAATTTGTAAAATCATAACCTAATGTGGTGTATAATAGGCTTCTCCTTAATCTCTCCTTGTTATCCAACGTATTCGCTTATCCAACGTTCTGCCGGCCCGTTTATGTTGGATAAGTGAGACTCTACTGTACTAAACAAGTGACAGGATTTGATGCCTTTAATATACGCTGGAAACAACTTGAATGCACACAACAACAGTGTAGTATAGTTTTCAAACAGCAGATGGCAATATAGGATAAGACTGGAAATATTTTTCAGCTATTTTCAACATGTGAGCATTCCATACATTTCAAAGCTCCCTATTTTTATATCAACTACAAAATCTTTTTTAAAGAATTTGGTTTATGTAATAAAAAGTAGGCTGTACAGTGTTCCCTCACTACTTCGTGAGGTTCACTTTTTGTGGATTCGCTGTTTTGCAGTTTTTCAATAAACTCTAAAAGGCTATTATAAATCATAAAAAAATTATAATTTACAGCCTAAGGAAGGGAGGATGGAGAAGCCAAAGGGAGAGAAAAGGAGCCCAAAGGGCAGCAGGAGGAGAGGGAGGTGATTTATCAACACACGATTGGCTGATAAAGACTTAAAATAGTGTATAACTACTAAAATAATGTATAAATATTAAAATAAATATAGCGTCCCTATTTTCGCGGATTTTCACTTATTACGGGGGGTCCTGGAACCTAAACCCAGTGATAAGTGAGGGAATACTGTAATTCTATATCCACATACCAGGAAGTAAGCTCCCACTGAAACAGACTATATAGATTCTTACCCATCCTGCCCCTCTCTTCTCGCACTATGTATACCCACAATTATTTTCCACTGGTGGGATATTCTTCCAATGTTCTTTTGGGTGCTACACTGGTTTTTCACACCTGACATGCCATGGGATGAACAGGTTACTCACTTCCAACTGTGATTCTTTATGTGTGTATGTATGCATGTATATGTATGCATGTGTATGTCCGTGTGTATGTGTAGATAGATAGATAGATAGATAGATAGATAGATAGATAGATAGATAGATAGATAGATAGATATTAATTTAATTTATATACCACTCTTCTCCCCCAGGGGATAGATAGAAAGATATATTTTCTTTCTGTGCATAGCCAGTTGGAAACCTCTGGAGGTAAGCTGAGTGTTTTTGCATGACTCTCTAAGTTGTTTCTTGAGTAATGAATTACAATTAATCAGTCTTTCATGCCGAGTATGTTGTGCACAACTTCAGGTTGCCTGTCAACTTATGGCAATTCCAGACACAGATACTTGTGCATTAGACATTGTTCCCCATGATAATTAGTTTTACACCCAATGAAGGGCAGAAAGTCAAAAGAATTTCCTTGTGCCATGAGAAAAATTCTGTGTTGCCAACCATAATAAATACTATTGATCTGAATTGAACTTACCTTCAACTTATCACTGTCAAGCAGCATCAACTGCTGTCCATCAATATTCTTGACTGTGAATTCTGCAATATACTGCTCCATGTTCATTCCCATGAGCCAATGGCATACTTGCTGGTTTGTCCATTCAGAAATGGGTCTACTGTGCCATTGGTTTTGTTTTCCTGTGGTTGATGGCTCATCATCTGAAGTCTGATCAAGAAAAAAGGCAAGCAAATCTATTTAACAAACAGTTATTTAACTTACTGATTGTAATAAAAAATATCTAGTATTGTTAATGTGTAAAACCCTAAAAGATTGACAGCATTTTTGTAAGCAGTAGAATTGTTGTAATGGCAGTTATGAACACATAAACATCGTAGTTACGTTGGCATGCACCATCTCCTAGCCTGACTACTCCCTCCCTATTCTCACTTCCCGGGAAGTGGCCGATGTGAGCAGCAGGGATTTGTTTCTCTACTAATTGGAAAGTAGCTGGCCAACACGCCATGAACAATCTGTGGTGTGACAGCCAGAAGCAAGATTCCTAGTATAATTCCCCTTTGCTCTGGAGATCACTTGTAAGAGGAGGGGTGGGACATCCATCTAATGCAGCGGCTGCTCTTCGTAGGCAAGGACTGGGGAAATTCATGGTTCATATATATGCCCTACACTAGGTAGAGATTGTGAATATGAACAAATTTGTAATTGCCTTTAAGTTATATAAATAATTTACCTTGTAATTACTTTGAAAAGCAAATATGTAAAATATTAAACTTCTACATTGGTTGTTATAGCATAAAGGTTGCCACGGGACAATTCATAGATCACAGGGGAAAAGACTGAAGGTACAGTATTTGTCTAACTTTTCAGTTACGTATCAGTTAATAAATCATTAAGGTGCCTAACAAAGCTACCAGAAAAAAAAATCCTCATTGAATTTTCCAAGCTTTTGAAAGATGCATTTTAGATCCTTATCCCAAAGGATTGGCTGCATAAAGGATTTGGAATAATTTCAGCAATAACGGAATGAATTGCTTTATTTAGTAATCAGCACTAAGATTTCTCTATCCTGTTGTCACACATGTCATTCATGTATTATTGTGTTCCAGGGCTCCCACCTGATAACGAGGATAGAGTTTAACCAAACAAACCCAGGATGTGCCAAAACCAGATTTACTTAAACGAAGAACTAAAACATCGAGTTCTTACCAAGAGGTCTGGCTAACAGAACAGAAATATAGCACACAGCTGGATAAAACAAATTGAAGTCCCAAGTTCCAAAGATACAATCCGTAGTAAAAGTTCCAAAGTCAAGCCAGAAAATCAAGGTTAAATTTAAGTCTGAAGTTCAAAGGTACAAATCAAAATTGAAGTCCATAAATCAAGCCAGGAAGTGAGCTCAAAGTTCAGATTCAAGGTTTCAAGATATAATGAGATCCAAAGCAGGATTTCAGAATACTGTAGAGTCCAAAACAGGATTACAGGAGCAAAGTCTGGGTCCAAAAGTCTAGCCTAGGGGTAACAGCCAAGATCCAGGACAAAAGTATCAAAGTACAACGTTAGTGCTACCAAAGAAGATCTCTTCCATAACCCTTTTATCCAAAGGTTCTCAACTGCTGCTCATTTCAGCAGGCCTTCACAAATAATCCTTGAAACCTGAGAAGCATTCATCAAGAAGGGAAGGTCATCTTGACCCCTTTCAAGCAGACAAGTCAGATTAACCCCTTCCAAGCACTTAGCAGAGCCAAACCAGACAAGCTGCTGGCCATGACACACATATCATCAGCATACCCATGGTGGCTTTCAAAAATCCATTAATAGGTTCTCCTCCTTTGCAGTTAAAATGTAGCTTATTTTACTAAAAATATTTTTTCTTCAGTGACATAACCATAATTTTCTCCAAAGGATTTATTTTATAATTGCAAACTTCTTTCTTTTTAGTGGTTTATCTATTTAATTAAAACTACTGAAATGGTAAGCAATAAGTCAATAGCTTTGGCCACACAAATTACCCTAAAGCACAGAGTTTTTTTTCACTATTTGCCTAAATATTTAATTTTATTTCAATTCCAGTAATCTCTACATTTAAATATATAATTAAAATTGTAAATACACACAATTAGAGTATCTAATGAAGTGTTGAATGATGCAGTTTAAAATTTCACAACATATTTACAAATATGTTAGCATTATGTTTAGTGAAGATAGGTAACAATACATACATTAAATTAAGAATTATTAAAGGCCAAATAAAGTATTAACATGTACGGAGTTTGCTTCCAAAAGGTACCAAATCTATCTGAACAAATTTTGCAGAAATTGGGAAAAATATGAATATATGAATTTCTTTTACTATAAAATGCTATTTTCTCAGCCATGTACTGAAGTGATCTGATACATTTTGATAGTTTTTATCTGTACATAATATTCCACTCCTAGCCAACAATATGCTGTCATCTACAACTTATTTTTCCATTTTTGGGGATTTGGTACCTTTTGGAAACAAACTTCACCATTAGACCTGCTATAGGAATGTTTTTAAATGTTATAACAATATTGAAGAAGAAGCCTACCATTTCATTTTAAACAAACTTAAATGGCAGAATGAAGTCTGATGGGGACACCAACAATACACATAGACACACTGAAACTCACCTCATTTGAAGAGAAGAAGGCTAAAGTGTATGAACGCCCTGAAAGATTTGGTTCTGTCACTAACCCTGACAGATCACAACTTGACTTGCTATGGTATGAATCATCTATGACAACTCTACTCTGCAAACAAGTAGAAATAATGCTTTGTTAACTAGCCCCTAGAATAAAAAGACGTAATATTATTATTTTTGAAAATGTCTAATCGTTTGGTGAATTAGTTAGCTAATTACATTGATCATAGAATCACATACTATTGTCACTGAAGATGCAGTTCATAAGTGGTTTGGTTCTTACCAAACAAGTTTATATTTTCAGTGGTGAAGTTATTCCCCAGAGTCCTACATGTGTCTTCGAAAAGCTTGGCTGTATGTTAGAAATGGTTGTTTGAATACAATTTAAAACCCCACATTCTACTAACAATGACAGATTTTGGGGACTCAATTATTCAAGAAATAATTTTCACTGCTGACCTCCACATTTCAGCCCCTTGTATCACATGCCATCCTGATAGGGAGAAAACCTTAAAGGCACAAAAAGTGGAACTACATCTATGGACACATCTATACTGTGGAATTCATGCAGTTTGACACCATTTCAACTGCCATGACTCTGTGTTGTGGAATCATGAAAATTGTAGTTTCCAACATTTTTAGATTTTTCTATCAAAGAGTGCTAGTGCCTCACTATACTACAAGTCCTATGATTCTGTAGCATTGAGCTATGGCAGTTAAAGTGAGGTCAAGCTGCCTTAATTCTACAATGCAGAGACAGGCTAACATAAGATTTGCAATCAGAACTGTTCTGAAGTATCTGCAGCCATTTAATAGTGAAGACTAATAGTAAAAGAAGGAAGTTTCCTTTATACATTGAAGTGTGAATCCCCCTTCCGTGTACAGACATTCTAGTCTGTGTGTCTACTGCTGGCTGAGGATCTGGTGTGCATGTAATGACTGATAAGCATACACTTATACATGCAAGCACAATGCCACTATTTATCTAAGAGCAGCTCTTAAACAGCTGTCTTAGAAGTGCGAAAACAAGTGTTACCAACTCTCCTAGGCTTCAGGAAAGCCTTAAAGACATGGTTGTGCACACAAGCTTTTAATGAATGAGAACATGGACTTTACATGACCTGTACAAAGATTTATTGAGGATTCTGGATGAATGGGTTCTAATCTTGGACATGCTTAAAATTTTATATAATGTGATTTTATTTTGCAATGGTATCTGTTTTATATGGATTGTTGTTTTTACATTGTTTTTAGGCACTGAATTTTTGGCTATTTATTGTAAGCCGCTGGGTAAAAGTGATGTAAATAAATAAATACATTTTCTCCATTGCTCAACTGAACAGGATGGATAAGCTACCACTTTCAAGTAGGCACAGGTAGCATCCTTTAATCCATCAGTCTTTGATTCAACAAATCCCAATCATAGAAAACTAGCAGAATGATTACATATCTATCTTCCTCACAAAGCCATAAAATATGTGTGTGTACACACTTGTACACACTTGTGTGCCTTCAAGTCATTTTGTGACTTATGGAGACCCAAGAATTTCATAGAGCTTTCATAAGCGATTATTGAGATGGTTTTACCAGTTCCTTCCTCTGAAATAGCCTTGCTTAGCTTCCAAAATTGGGGCAGGATCACATTTAGGATATTTAGGCAGGCTAAAACACACTATTATTTTCTCTCTCTCTCATATACATGACTTATACACTACATATATTGTATATACCAACGGGTATATCATGCACACACAATAATCTATATGATATACATAATAATAACTATAAAACATACACTTATAAAAACAACAGTGAACTGAGCTCCTGCAATCCTAAAATTATTAAAAGCTTACAAATAAAATCCATAATTTAGCCTTAAGAAGTACAGTTTCTGAAAAGAGGTGACTTCTTCCACATACTTCTGCATGTATTAAGAAGGCAAGCTGACCCTTACATCTCTTATCTATTTTTGATTTGTTTTCTACTGTTGAGTTTTATATTGTTTGTTGCCTGGCCCTGGCCCCATGTAAGCCGCCCTGAGTCCCCTCGGGGAGATGGAGCGGGGTATAAAAATAAAATTATTATTATTGTATGACACAGCAAACAAGATAAATATGCTGGATTTTGTTTCACAAAATCACAAGTCGAACATGTCCCAAGTGTCTAGGACTGTGTGATGTATTTTCGGATGATGCATGCAGATCCCAGTAGGATGGTCTGCACCTGCACTGGTTTCTGCCGGAGTCTCTGAAGTTCAATCTTGTGGTCCTGAGTTTTTCCTGTTGTTTTTCATCAATGCGGCTGTCACCTGGGATGGCAACATCAATGATCTAAACCTTTTTCTTTTCCACAACTGTGAAGTCTGGTGTGTTGTGTTCCAGAACTTTGTCAGTCTGGATTCGGAAGTCCCACAGTATCTTTGCGTGCTCATTTTCCAATACTTTTGCAAGTTTGTGATCCCACCAGTTCTTTACTGCTGGGAGGTGGTACTTGAGGCATAAGTTCCAATGAATCATTTGGGCCACATAGTTGTGCTTCTGTTTGTAGTCTGTCTGTGTGATTTTCTTACAGCAGCTGAGGATATGATCAATGGTTTCGTCGGTTTCCTTGCACAGTCTGCATTTTGGGTCACCAGCTGATTTTTTGATCTTGGTCTTAATTGCATTTGTTCTGATGGCTTGCTCCTGGGCTGCAAGGATCAGGCCTTCTGTCTCCTTCTTCAGTGTCCCATTCGTGAGCCATAGCCAGGTCTTCTCCTTATTAGCTTTTACTTCAATTTTGTCAAGGAACTTTCCATGAAATGTTTTGTTATGCCAGCTGTCAGCTCTAGTTTGTAGTGCGGTTTTCTTGTATTAGTTTTTTTGTCTGCTGTGCTTTGAGGAGTTTCTGATTTTTGACTTCAATCAAAGCAGATTCTTCACTTTGCTTTACATATTCTGCCAGGGCATGTTCTTCTTCTTTGACTGCTTGTTTTACTTGTAAGAGTCCTCTGCCCCCTGATCTGCTAGGCAGATATAGCAGGTCAACATCACTGCAAGGGTGCAGTGAATGATGAATGGTCATGCGTTTCTTGTTTTTCTATCTAAATTGTCCAGTTCCGCCTGTGTCCAATTTATAATGCCAGCAGTATATCTTATGACAGGCATGGCCCAGGTATTTATGGCCTTGATGGTGTTGCCTCCATCGAGCTTGCTTTTGAGAATTTTTCTGACCCTTTGTGTGTATTCTTTGCTGACCACAGTTTTCACATGTTCATGCTTGATGTTGTCAATTATTATTATTATTATTATTATTATTATTATTATTATTATTATTATTATTATTGGCAGCAATAAACTTGTTAGAGTTCCTTGCTGCGCCTATCCCTGAACTATGAGGCAAATCCAGAACATTTTATGAACTTCCATGTATGAACTTTTCACTAAGCCATCCCCAAAGGTAACTGATTGTTTTTGTTTCCAGTGCTAAATCTGTCTCCTCAAGTAAGTAAGTAAGTAAGTAACTTTATTTTTCTACCCTGCCTCCATCTCCCAGCAGGGACTCGGGGCGGCTACACGGGACACAGGCCCGAAGATACAGAATAAATAGATCAATTAAAATATATTGCAATAAAAACACAGTAAAAACAGCATTTAATACAAAACAGTTACTTTAAACAAAACAATACATTAAACCATAAAACTCAGTCTATATATATAAAAGAGTGATGGAATCGCGGCACCGAGCAAAGCAACTAAACTACGGGCCCCCCAACCTCGACATTGGACAACACAACCCGTCATCCACGCCTTAAGGTTGAAACAACACAAAATCACTTCACGCACCTCCACATGGAGAGAACCCACAACGCACCATCGGGAGCCATGCCAGGGAGGGAAAAGAGAAGCCCTCATGGCCGCCGGCAACAGGGAAGGCAGGCAATGGGAAAAAGCTGTCTCCTGGGTCCTAGCGCCCGCCCATCATCCGAATCATTTATCTCCACTCCAACCTTCTACAATATCCAACCCATTTTAATACTCTATATTTTAAATATATGCTATGAACCATGACAGTCAACACAATCTCTCTCCTAATATTTTAACAAGCTTAAAATCACAACACCAAATAAAAAACAACACTCTTAAAACACGGGAATGCCAGACACTAAACAATCAGGGCCAGCGAACACCTCCCACGATCTGCCATGCAGGACACAATCCAAGCACTCCCAACAGATGGCCACCCAGCCTCTCAATAATAATAATAATAATAATAATAATAATAATAATAATAATAATAACAACAACAACAACATCATCATACAATCCTAAGGTTTGCAGAGGCTGACTATTTCTGTGGCCCTTACATTTCACATCTCTTTTTATGTTTGGAACATTTAGAGTGTTTCCTTATCTTTTTCACATAGAAAGAAGATAGCTGTATACTAAGAGAGGCCTGACTATTTCTGTGGCCCTTACATGTCACATCTCTTTTTATGTTTGGAACCTTAAGAGTGTTTGCTTATCTTTTTCACATAGAAAGAAGATAGCTGTATACTCAAAGAAGCCTGACTATTTCTGTGGCCCTTACATGTCACATCTCTTTTTATGTTTGGAACCTTAAGAGTGTTTGCTTATCTTTTTCACATAGAAAGAAGATAGCTGTATACTCAAAGAAGCCTGACTATTTCTGTGGCCCTGACATGTCACATCTCTTTTTATGTTTGGAACCTTTAGAATGTTTCCTTATCTTTTTCACATAGAAAGAAGATAGCTCTATACTCAGAGAGGCCTGACTATTTCTGTGGCCCTTACATGTCACATCTCTTTTTATGTTTGGAACCTTTAGAGTGTTTGCTTATCTTTTTCACATAGAAAGAAGATAGCTGTATACTCAGAGAGGCCTGACTCTACTGTACATACTAAACATAAAGACAACCATACAACAGACATTCAATACCACCACTAACTCAAATTTCTCACCAACACCACCAGACAACGCCACAGCAACGCGTGGCCGGGCACAGCTAGTTAACATATAAATCAGTTAAAAATAAAGTAGGATAAAATGGACCACCAGGTTGGTGGAGAGGGTGGCATGGAGAGGCCACTTAAACTAAAGTGAACTAATACAGTTCTAAAGTGCTTTGGGGCCAAAGGACAAAGTGTAAACGTTTCTAGACCGAAGGGGTGGGAGACGGCTGGCCAATTTGTTATGAGAAGAGGGACCTGGGCGAAAGAAGGTGTATTAATCTGACTTTTGGTCATGGGGACTCAGTTATTCAAATGCGCAGCGAAAAAGCCAAGTTTTTAGCTGTTTTTAAAAAGAAGCAAGGGTGGGGGCCTGCCTGATCTCCCCCGGGAGGGAGTTCCAGATCCGGGGAGCAACTACTGAGAAGACCTGCTCCCTCGTCCCCACCAACCGAGCCAGCAATAGTGGTGGGAGGGAGAGAAGGGCCTCTCCGGATGAACGAAGAGATTGTGCAGGTTCATAGGGGGAAATATGGTCATGAAGGTAGACGGGTCCCAAACCGTTTAGGGTTTTATAGGTAAGAACCTGCACCTTGAATTGGGACTGGAAAATAATCGGCAGCCACTGGAGCTCCTTAAACATGGGAGTAGATCTCTCCCTGTAATTCACTCCTGTTAACAACCTGGCTGCCGAACGTTGGACTAATTGTAGTTTCCGGGCCGTCTTCAAGGGCAACCCCACGTAGAGTGCATTGCAATAATCTAGTCCAGAGGTGACTAAGGCATGGACCACCGTGGCCAAGTCAGACTTCACAAGGTACGGTCGCAGCTGGCGCACAAGTTTTAGTTGTGCAAAGGTCCTCCTGGCCACCGCCGACACCTGAGCATCAAGTGTCAGCGCTGAATCCAGGAGGCCCCCCAAGCTGTGGACCTGAACCTTCAGCGGGAGTGCGACCCCGTCAAGCACAGGTTGCCACCCTATTCCCCGATCAGACTTACGACTGACCTCGAGGACCTCTGTCTTGTCAGGATTAAGTTTCAGCTTGTTCGCCCTCATCCAGGCCATTACAGCAGCCAGCCACTGGTTCAGTATCTGAGGGACTTCCTTGGAAATGAGTAGTAGAGTTGAGTGTCATCTGCGTAGAGATGGCACCCAACTCCAAAACTCTGGATGACCTCGCCCAGTGGTTTCATGTAGATGTTGAAAAGCATGGGGGATAAAATAGAACCTTGCGGGACCCCACAGGTCAATTGCCAGGGGTCCGAGCAGGTCTCCCCCAGCTTCACCAACTGGGAACTGCCCTCCAAGGACTGGAGCCACTGGAGCGCAGTGCCCCCGAAGC
The DNA here is from genome assembly GCF_035594765.1 of Anolis carolinensis. Classification (NCBI taxonomy): domain Eukaryota; kingdom Metazoa; phylum Chordata; class Lepidosauria; order Squamata; family Anolidae; genus Anolis; species Anolis carolinensis. The sequence continues at coordinate 210,099,533 of NC_085841.1, read as the reverse complement.
CCATCCCAGAAAGCCGTCCCAGAAGGATACCATGGTCAATGGTATCGAAAGCCACTGAGATGTCCAAGAGAACCAGAAGGGACACACTCCCCCTATCTAGCCCTTTGCAGAGGTCATCCACCAAGGCGACCAGAGCCGTCTCAGTACTGTGACCAGGTCTGAAGCCAGACTGTGAATGGTCTAGAAAATCGGTATCTTCCAAGAATCCCTGGAGCTAAGAGGCAACTACCCGCTCCAACACCTTGCCCAAAAAAGGGAGATCGGAGATCGGCCTATAGTTATTAAGAATTGAGGAATCCAGGGATGCCTTTTTTTTAAATGGGCCTAATTATTGCTTGTTTTAGGCTAGATGGAAAAATCCCTTGCTCCAATAAGGAATTTATTATTTTCTCAAACCAAATTACCAGATCTCCCTTGGTCAGTTTGATTAACCAAGAAGGGCAAGGGTCAAGAATACAGGTGGTTGCTATCACCGCTCCAAGGATCTTGTCCACGTCATTGGGTTGCACAAGCCAAAATGAATCAATCAAAATCGGACAGACAGATGCCTCAGGCACCTCACCTGGCATTGCAGTAACACTCAAAGCGTATCTGAGCGACTTTATCTGCAAAAAAGTGTGCGAAATCGCTGCACTGGATTGCCAGGTTGTCAGAGGTCCCCCCCCCCCCCCCCGATGGGTGGGGGAGCTTCCCAACAACCCGAAACAACTCCGTTGGTCTATTAGCTGCAGATGCTATGCAGGTAGTCGAGAAAGCCTTTCTGGCTGCCAGAAAAGCCGCGGAGTAGGTCTTAATGGTGGCTCTAGCCCGTGCTCGGTCGGCTACCCTGCGAGTTTTCTGCACTCTAGACCCCTTCTCATCCGCTTCATCACAGCCAGCTCCTCTGTGAACCAGGGAGCCCTAGTGAGTCGGCAGATAGAGGGGCTGTTCAGGGGCAATCGTGTCTATCGCCCTGGTCATCTCGCTGTTATAGCTATCAACCAAGGCGCCGACAGGATCGTCAGCCTCTATGACAAGAAGATCCCCAAGAGACCTCAGGAAACTATCTGGATCCATAAGCTTCCTTGGGCGGACCATCTTAATCGGTCATAGAATCATAGAATAGTAGAGTTGGAAGAGACCTCATGGGCCATCTAGTCCAACCCCCCGCTAAGAAGCAGGAAATCGCATTCAAAGCACCCCCGACAGATGGCCATCCAGCCTTTGGTCCACCACCCCTGCGGAGGTTAGCGGTTGCGGTTAGTCTTAAAGTGACCAGATGGTGGTCGGACCATGACAATGGAAGAATATTTTGCTCTTCCACCCCAACCATACCACCGTCCGCAATAAAAACTAGGTCAAGTGTGTGTCCCAAAGCAAGAAAAGAATCGGTACCTAGGACTGAAGAATCAAATGATTTATAAAATGTTTGCCCATAATCCTTTCAAGGCCAGCTCATATGGTAGAATTGTATATACGCTAAAAATGTTGGAGGGATATATGAGAAAAAACACATAAAATACTTGACATGAACCTGGAATTAAAACCTGAATACTTCCTTCTAGGAATGGTAGAGATAGACAAAAATAGTGATAGACGTCATTCTGCTAATTGACGACAGCAGATAGAATCGTGTAGGCAAGGAAATGGAGAACAAAAGAAATCCCTACTTCAGAAGAATGGATATTTAAACTAATAGGTATTATCAGTATGGATAAACTAAATCTAAATACTCAAAGGGACAAGGAAGGAAAAATACAGACTGAGAAAATGCAGATGAAGTAATTCTATTCATTTCACAATGTCCATCCACTAAATTTTATTTTTAAAACTCTTTGGATTTTAATGTTTGCATTAGAATGGGGAAATACTGGAGAAAATCCAAAGGAATCCACTGGAAAAAGGGAGATAGGTCTCCAAGTGCTCAGAAAAAGTTGAATGTATCTTAGCCTGTGCATGTATTTCAGTGGCCTTCTGCAGAGGGTTCATAAAAACATAAATACGAATGTAGAATTTAAAATGTTAGTCTAACCTAAACACACAGACTGTCCAAAAATGTTAACACAACAGCTCTACAGTGTTGACTAAGCAATAGATACCTAAAATGAAATGGGGTGTGTGTTTTATTTCAGGATTGTTGCAACAGAGCTGCCCAGTGGCCATAAATTTGCAGTCTTTATAGTGCTTATACTCAAATGTTTCCTGAACTAAAATACTTGTATTCCATTCTACAAATTACTTTTCATGCTTTAGAAGAAATAAATTTTCTTCTAACCAGCCAGATGTCCTTAGAGCAGCTCTTCAATTACTAGGCACATATCACGGGGTAAACAAGAAATACTGAACTGCATCCAATAGCACAAAAACCAGCAACAAAAAGACAACCAGCATAAGCACAACACTTATGAAATAGCATTTTAAATGTTTTCTGAAAGCAAAATTAAAGCATGGAATTTTTTAAATATGTGCAAAAATGAAAACAGCATTTCCAAAAGTGGAAGACCATTTGTAATGATGAAACGATACCAATCGGTGCACCCCAATAAACATAAACATGGACTTAATAAGACTTAATGGGTTTCTTAATGTATTCAATCATAATTATTTATAAAATAGGGTACATAGTGAATTCCAGATACGGCCATAAATCTAATGTCACACTAACCACAAACATTTCTTTCTTTTCTTGTTGCCCAAAAAATTGCTCTGAAAGGTTTTCCAGCCTGACAGAAAAGACCTTTAAGACAATCTGGTTGCGTGTTTCCCTCCCTCCCAATTCTGCTGACAATAGTAATTTAATCAGCAGAAGTATACACGTGGATCTTAGCTAAGACGTAATTCCAAATTTAAAAACCTGGGGAATCTTTCTAACAGCTTAACTGGAGGCATTTAACTTCAAGAAAGATAAGAAAACAGGTGGCTTAATTTTGACTAACCATACTACTGAATTCCCATCAGCCATACAATAGTTTTTGGCAGTTAGGATAAAAAGTGTCTAAATAAACATCTGTTTCTGGGCACAATCTGAAGGGCTGGCTATGACTTATAAAGCTCTATAAAATTCATATCCGGTTACCCAAAGGAGTATTTTCCCACATGAGTTTGCCTAGATTTTGAGAAGTCCAGAATATCCCATCACTATCAAAGGCCATCTGGGCAGGTATATAGGAGATGCCCTTCTTGATGGCTGCTCTCAAACCAGAAAAGATACACTCTGTGGTGTTGTTCTTGCAGAAAAGGGTGGCTTTTAAAAACAGGTTGTTAGGAAGGTATTTTAATAATGTGATGTATTTCTCATTTTTCAATAGATAATGTTTTAAAATTTCTTTCTATTGTAAAAATTACTTGTATACTTTTTGTATGTTTATATAGGGTTTTCTCCTTATCTGTTTTCATTTTCATTTTCACTTTCATTTTAAAGTTGCCTTGAATCCTATGGTTGAGAAAAAGGAGGGATATAAATAACAATAATGATAGTAGTGGTAAAAGCATGCTTGCAACAGCCTCCTGGATAGGGCTGCTAAGACCAGAGACACAGAATCTGAGAAGTTCTAAAGATGGACATGACTATGGCATGGCAACTGGATTAGTATTTGACACCTTTGTTTTCCACTCCAGAGGAAGAGAGCAGGGAGGGTGTCTCAAAATTCCATTCTTGAGTCAACCAATTTTGCTTGCAAAAATTACACAATCCTAAAATTATGCATATCTACTCAATAGAATCATATTTATCTATCACAGTCATAAGCAATTGAGTACATTTATAGAAAAAGATATAATTTTGAGCATCTGTTAACAAATAGTACAATCTTTCAAGTGATGCATGTTCTGGGCCAAAGAAAAAGTAAAGTACAGATAGCTTGCAATGTATGCATGAGATTAATTTAGATACTGAAACAATCAAGAAATCAAAAAAAGGAAAAGAAAATAAGTTATAGAAAAATTAAAAACTAAGTATGATCTACCAAAGTCATATAGAAAAGACAAGGCATGCAAGTACATAAAGTATCACTGATGGATAAGGACAATGACTTCAACATTAAACATCATTTTTGACTGCAGGCAACCTCATCTATTACAGGAATAAGTTTATTCAAGAACAAAAAAAATTAAAGGTATTTTAAGTCTTGACTATACACTTTTCAGCAAGGGAACCTCCTTTGTTATCTAATCTGTTGTTATTTGAAAAAGGAATCTTATATCATAGTTGCCATGAAGTAAAGCTGTATATTTTTCAAACTACTGGAAAAAGAAAAAATCTCTAGCTTTCCAAAAAATATTGCACTGCTCTTTCTAAACAGGGTAGCTTAAAGGGGAAATGTTAACTTTGTTGTTTCTTAAGAAAAAAAGAGAAAAGGTCTGTCATGAAATCACTGATTTTACATCCTATATGTTATGCATATATTTTACATCCTATATGAGCTTCCCGGTGGTGCAGCAGGTTAAACCGCTGAACTGCTGAACTTGCTGACCAAAAGGTCGGTGGTCGAATCTGGGGAGCGGAGTTAGGTCCGACTGTTAGCCCCAGCTTCTGTCAATCTAGCAGTTCTAAAACATGCAAATGTGAGTAGATCAATAGGTACCGCTCCAGCTGGAATGTAACGGAGCTCCATGAAGTCACACTGGCCACATGACCCTGGAGGTGTCTACGGACAACGCCGGCTCTTCAGCTTAGAAATGGAGATGAAAACCAACCCCCACAGTCGGACATGACTAGGCTTAACGTCAGGGGAAAATCTTTACCTTTTACTATGTTATGTTCTTCATACATTGACAGCCACCTAGTAAAGTCCTGCACCTCAATATCAGTATGTTTTGGGAAGCTAGGTTTTTTTTAGAGAATAAACAGTTTACTGATTTCTCTTTCACATTTAGTTATTAGATTCAGCTGTGCTGTTTTATTAATCATAGCCTGCATTTAAGAAGAGAAACTGTCCTCATTTAAAAGAAGTAGGAAAGAAGAATCAAAGTGAAACTGTACTGAAAACAAGTATGCTCAGATGACTGTAAATTGTGGAGGCTTAGAACAAAGTAGTATTTTCCACACAAAAAAGTTCCTTTTCTTTAAAGAAAGCTTTGGTGCAACGAAGGGCTTCCACTGGCGCAATACAGGATAATAATTTTCACTTATCCTTCCTTCTACTTGTAGGATGTTATGCATCTGAAAGCTGGAGATCTGAGGGATATTTTGGCCCAGCATGAAACATAGTTAGAAGAATTAGAAGAAAAAAACCCAAACACTGCCCCCTTCTCAGTGACTGGACCATGTTGTGCCCAATTCAGGAACCTTGCCTTTTGGCAAAAGCAAATTCTGGATCCATTCCTACATACTTAAAAAAATCAGACCTCTTGGTTCTAATATAAAAGCAAAATACATTTGCTATGTGCTTTTTTTCTTCACATCTTGAGGAAAATATGTGATAAGTTTTTGAAACTCTCATAGTAATTATAGTTTAAAATCAGTAATTTTCTGGGAGAGTGCCTAAGAAAATCACAATGGGTTTGTTTTCAGTTTGTACATATGACCCCAAAGCATTAAACTCTTGAGCAACAATCATCACATCCAAATGTTCAAAATTTAGAAAAAAGACTACACGTACTTTGCTTCTGTTCTTTTCTTGACTCTGTTCCAAGACAACATCGTGCCCACTGTGGGAAAAGCTCAGGGTACTACTAGAACTGTGTTCTTTATGACTATCTCCAAACCAAGAGAAAGGCATGCAAGTAGGAATTGGAGAGTCTGAATCTGATGCAGATAAATTGTTGGCAGAGTCTTCCAGTAGTTCTCTGGACCCCCTGAAATAAGGTAACATTTTCATAAATAATCTGTAGAAATCTTATCAGCATAACTGTAGACCATTAAATATATTTTACTTCTGATCACATTTAGTAGTTCATCTTGATATGTTCACTTTTCAGTACAAGATTTAAAGCATTTAATATATAGTACTTCAAAAGGTAGGATTATTGTCTTTTATGTATTTCAAAAATATAGGTCATTTTTTCAAACTATTATTTATTTATTTATTTAATACATATATATCCCGCCCTTCTCACCCCGAAGGGGACTCAGAGCAGCTTAAAAAATAAAATTTACATATAGTATTATAATATTAGCATAGCACAATACTGGCAATAAATTACTATATTGTACTATATCAATATATTGTAATATTATTATTAATATTACATGTAATATATAATATATATTTAACATTATTATATTATATTATTAGTATTATATTGTATTACAAAATAATATTATTAATATTATATGCATATACAATATATTATAATATTATATATTATTGTAAATTATATTATATATATGTATATAGGTACATATGTATATATGTATGTGTATATGTATGTGTGTACATATACATATACACATATATACACATATATATTCTTGCCAACCCAGCAGTTCGAAAACATGCAAATGTGAGTAGATCAATAGGTACTGCTTCGGCAGGAAGGTAACGGCGCTCCATGCAGTCATGCCGGCCACATGACCTTGGAGGTGTCTACAGATAACGCCAGCTCTTCGTCTTAGAAATGGAGATGAGCACCAACCCCCAGAGTCAGACATGACTAGACTTACCGTCAGGGGAAACCTTTATCTTTTACGCACACACACACAGACACACACATATATAAATAAAATTAGCATAGCATGTTACTGGTGGGAGGGGCCCACAGGTGATGCAAAGGAGACAAGCTGGAACTGTCTTTGCTGGCTCCCTCTTTGCTCTGGCAGCAGAGCATCTGTTGGAGATGGCGGGATAAATAAATAAATAAATAGATAAAGGTCTAGTTTAAAATCTTTTTAGGAAGTGGAATTATACCTGAAATGCCTCACTTTTTAAAATGTTGTTGCTCAAGAAAACCAAAAATCATTTACATTCATTCAGAAAAATGATTTACATCCAAATCAATTTTTTGACTTGGAATGCATAGTTAAAAATGTAATTTGCATCTATAAATACCGGCTGTCCAGAGAGCCCCTCGTATTTTCTTTTTCTTGCTTCTTGCCTTTGCCACCAGATTTTCGTAGGCCCCTAAAATCAAGAAAATAGTCTTAACATAGCTAATGTGAAGATTTCACCAAACAAAATTGATTTATCTTAAGACATTTGCAATGCACCATTAACTAATACAGTAGTTGCCATGCTATGTCAAATTACAAGTCACCTTGTTTTTCACATTGCAAAATATTCGATAGTAGAACAGAATATAGTAAATGCTGCAGAAAACAGATGTGAACTCTGTATTTACATAACTGGTAAACAAAACACATTTATTCTACAAGGATAGATGCTTTCTTGGCTGTCACTAGCTTAGCTGTCTCCCTCAATTTAAGTTTGTTCAGAAGGTGCTGATTTCTTATTACCTGCCATTTATAGTTTTAAAAAACCCAAATACCAAGTACATTAAAGTCTCCCTTATCTAACCGCTTATCCAACATTCTGTATTATCCAACGCAGTCTGCCTCCCACAGCTGTTTCTCTAGGCAGCAACCCGCTGCAGGCCAACATGCCCAACAACACAAGTGCAGCCACACTCCCAAACAAGTGGCAAATTTGTTGTAAAACTTGATGTTTTGGTGCTTAGTTTGTAAAATCATAATGTAATTTGACATTTAATAGTTTTTTCCTTAATCCCTCCTTATTATCCAACATTTTCGCTTATCCAACATTCTGCCGGCCCGTTTATGTTGAATAAGTGAGACTCTACTGTATTAAACATCTGTATTAGACTCAGGCCGAAACTTGTCCTGTATCTATTTGCAGTGTCCTTACTCTTGTTCATATGCATTTTGTATTAAATGTCATCCTACATTTAACTAGGTTTATCAGTTTATTCATCTGTTTGCAGTTGTGCACTGTTTACTGCTGGGCCAATTGGGTCTTTGGACTGTAATAAAATTTTGACTGATTGAAATACCAAGTGTACTAAAAGTCTCCTGTGGCACAATGCAAATTATGAAACTTTATTACAAAGATCTATTGCACACAGTTGTATTTTCAGTTTTCATTTGGTCATACACAACTATTCTCAAATACCAATAATTCAGATAATCATTTAGCTCACTCTGTTATATTGCATAACTGCAGATCAGTTACAACAACACTAACCAAACGCCTACCCAAAATCTGGAAAACGCCTTTTGGACTTCGCCACCAAAGCACCTTCACTTAATTCAGTCTTTTCTTCGAGTTTTTTGTCATCTGTGTTGAATAACAATATTGATATAAGACAAACACATTTCCCACTTCAAGAAAATATCAAGTTTAAAGATCATATGTATGTAAAGAGAATAGAAACTGCATTAAACTAGCAAACATTGAAAAATATATTTCTTGGTTTCAATGAGTTGACAGAAGATAACTAAAGGGACACTGACCTGGCAAATACAGATGAAAAATTTATTTCCATCACAATAAATTTAATGTGACATTTCACAGTACATTAGAAAAAATGCACTGTGAAATGTTCACATTTGAAAAAATAACGTGTGGGTATAGGTACTTAGACAATTATTTTTAACTTAATCCCACAAGGCAAGACTAATACTTGCTTCCTTTAATGCATGAATTGGGGGTTTTCAGTGTGAATAATGTTTATACTGACTCACACATAGAAGAATTCATAGCTAAGAAGGCAGAGTTGTGTGACTTGTTTGTTATGATAATGCAATTGCGGATTGATCCATTGATATTGATACCAAGGATGTGACTGCATGCTGCCTATTGGCATTCAAGATGTGAAGACCTAGGGGAAAGACACAAAAATCCTGGGGGGAAACCTTTACTCAGATATTTTCCCCTGAAGGTCTTTTTCCCAGTAAAAATGGGAGACGTGGGGAGTTGGACTATGGAATTATTTTTAGAACGATGAATAATATGTTTAAGGTGTTTATATATTTACTCCTCACCCCAATTATTTCTTGAAAATGTATATGCAAGACCATGCACACTTCACATTGTACAATATATCATGGCAACTTCGGCTTTTTGTTTTCTTGTCTCAGTTCATGTTATGGATGTGAATGCCTTATGCCAACTCAGCACTATGGAATATGCAAAATAATTTTCCTTGTTTTATTGATGTTGGTAGTTTCTTCTGCTTTTATTGCTTTTCAGAGAGGGTGCTTCTCATAAAACTGACAAAGGCATAGAAGTTCCATTTAATTAGTTCAACTGTTTCTTACAATTCAGGATCTTGTACCTTCATTTGTAACATATGTAAAAATTTTAAGGAGGAAATTCAACTTCTAATTATTTTCTGAATAAACTTCGAACGTTAACCATTGCTGCTTTTCTACCAGTACCACACAATGCAACTTTTTGGAAAGGAATGTTGGAATAGTAAGCCAAGATTATTAAAAGCTTTAAAGCGATGTTTTTCATGTTACCTTTGTTCATTTTCCCTTTTCCTTTTGATTCTCTGGTCTTTACGTTTCGACAGTATCCCGAAGGAGAATTTGGAGCAGTATCATCATTTGTGACTGGTTGAGTTACTCCAGAATTACTCTCCGTCTGTGGCTTATAAATAGGAGAAGAGTGTACAGAAATGGAAGGACTTGATTCTAACAAGCTCTCAGTAGTTTCAGCACACTCATGTTTATCAGTGCTCTGATCTACATCACTCTGCTGTGATGAAGTGATCTTCTCTGTCACCACTGAAGAACCAATTACAACAGTTTTCTCTATCTCGTCATTTTTATCATCCACACTCTGAAAAAAGTTAAAAAACAACAATTAATATCAATTTTAAAGTATATATAACAAGATTCTAAATGGCTACATTTTCCTGTATGCATTTTTCCATTTAATGACACTAGCACCTTAAGTCTGTCATGGCTGTCCTCAACTGAACTTAGATAGTTATCTACTGGAATGAATCCTTTTCTGTCATAGCACCCCTGCTGTTAAATGCTATTTCAGAAATATTTACTCTGTGATGACCCTTTCTTCATGACACCAAATTACTTCTTCCATATATGAGTGATAAGAGTACATCCCCTCAATGGATTGTCACCTTGTCCTGCTGAGGGGCCTTGTGTATTCCAATGAACCTGCAGGCGTAACTGTCGGAGTCATGTACTCCCAGGAAGGGCTGCTGGGAAGGTTTCAGACCAAGCACAATCTGAAGACCTCAACAGTCCTTCCATCTCATGAGCTAACTGGATAGTTGAAACTATCCAAGCTGCCAATCTCTGAGTGGAAATTGGAAGGCCAATAGTGTCCTCACGGTACTTGACAAACAATCTTGGTGACTTCCGCAATGGAGCTGTGCAATGTACATAAAAAGATAGAGCTCTACGCGCATCAAGATGGTGCAATGATTGCTCAAGAGGTGTAGATGGATTTGGAAACAATGTCGGTAGCACAATGTCCTGAGACATGTGAAACTGAGATGCAGCCTTGGGCTAAAAAGAAATGTCCGTTCGAAGGACAACTTTGTCTTTATGAAACTTAAGGTAAGGATCATCAACCCTAAAGGCAGTAAGCTCACTGGCGCGACGAGCAGATGTAATTGCCACCAAAAAGGCCGTTTTCCAGGAAAGGCAACGCATCTCCGCAGTAGCCATTGCATCGGTTGACAGCAGCATCAAAGGCTTGGAGGGACAAAATGGAAGTCCCCAACGCACAGGTTGGATCGGTGAGTCCACCACTGTAGAGTGTGACAAACAGCCGCAGGGATTAGCAAACGCCTGTTGGGGCTGTCGTTTAAAAGATGAAATGTCCTGATGAACCACATTTGAAGTGGTCAAAGATGTAGCCAAGCAAATGGAGTCACTCCCGTAGTAGAAGCCATATGCCCGAGTAGGCACTGAATGTCCCTGGCCCAAACGGATGTCTTTGCTATTACTCGAAGAGCCAGAGTACGAAGATTTTGGAATCTGTGTTCTGGAAGGTATGCTCTTGCCTAACGGGAGTCCAAGACAGCCCCAATAAATTAAGTAGTTTGGCAGCGTTGAAGATGAGACGTGTCCTTGTTGATAATAAGGCCCAGTTTCTGTAATGACAAAGTAAACTGAATATTGTTCTAGCGACCAGTAACCAATCATAGATATAGGGATAGACCACTACACCGTGCTCTCTAAGGTGAGCTGCCACCGCTGCCACACCGCCATCACCTTGGTAAACACCCTGGGAGCTGTAGAAATGCCAAAGGGGAGAACGCAAAAACAAAAAGCTTGGCCATTAGCCATAAAAGACAAAAATCTATGATCTTGGCATCTAATTGCCACATGAAAATAAGCATCTTTAAGATCGCAAACCAAGCATTGCTAGGCAAAACGGGGAGGATGATTGATAAAGTCACCATCTGAAAACGACGATAAATAATGTATACTTTCAGCCCTCTAAGATCCAAAATAGGACGGAGACCTCCACCCTACCCTCCTCTCCTTCCGGAAGAGCTTTAAAAACTGGCTCTTCCAAAAGGCCTTCAATGTTTAATTGTTGCTGGATTGATCTATCTGTCCATTCCATAATAGTCCCATTGTTGTTGTCTTGTCATTTTATACCGCACTTTATTGTCCATTCAACTATGAAATTTCCTTTCCCCATTTCGTAATACTCTGCACTTTGCCTGGGATCTACAACTTAGTCTCCTGTTTTTAATACTGTATCCTGCTTGTTGATTTTAATGATTGTTTTTTATTGATGTTGATGTTTTTTACTGGGATAATTGTTTTATTGCTTTGTTACTGTTATTTGTTTGTTTTATCGGGCCAAGCCCCATGTAAGCCACCCCGAGTCCCTTCGGGGAGATGGGGCGGGGTATAAAAATAAAGTTATTATTATTATTATTATTATTATTATTTAGAAACTAAAAAATATTTAGAGAAAAAAGAAAAAGGAAACATAGAGGGCGATAAGGGTTTTATAGCCCCTTTCTCAAGTAAAGTAAGAACTTCTTGCCAAAGCGCAGAATGAGGGGTGACTCGAACAGTTCCCACAGAGGGTTGTTCAAAAAATTCAGTGGCATAACCATGTTCCACAATTTCTAGCACCCAAGCGTCTAACGTTATAGCACGCCAGGCCTCAACAAATGGAGCTAACCGGTCTCCAAAAACAGGGGGAAGTGGACTGAACAGAAGAAGTGCAAGGTTCACCCAGTGAAAGAGGAGGATTCCCATCACCCAAAGAAAAAGGCACAGGGTTGTCAAAAATGACACCGACCCTGGTCCTGTTGCTTCCCTTTAGTGGACTGACGTCCCCTGGTTTAGTGGACTGACGTCCCCTGGCAGTAAAGTGGTTGGGGGGTTGGCCACCGAAATCTAGGCTGATAGTTAGACTGCTGAGAAAAACCAAACTTCTGTACTGCTTTCTTGATCTTCTGTGTACTTTTTTAGTTCAGCGTCTGTGTCAGGATGAAATAAATTGTTTTCAGACATTGGTAGTTCTTCCGCCATAGCTCTACCTTCTGCAGAGAGCGTCAAAGACCTAAGCCACGCATGGCGTCGAATAGCTGTTGCTGCTGCAAACATTTTGCCTGCTGTGTCAGCCCCATATTTAGCTAAATCCTTCTGATGAAGTGCTAAATTGATTCCTTCCTGATGAAGAGTTCTTGGTAACTGTTGCTGTTCAGGTGGAATCATGTCCAAATAAGGTGTCAAGGTGCTCTGTAAATAGGACTGATAAGCTGCCATATAGGCCTGATAATGGGCCATTCGGGTAACCAAGCTGGCAGCAGTGTGGACCTTTTCCCCCACAGCCATCCATCTTCTTGCCCTCTTTGTCTGGTGGAGTAGCTTGTAGTTTCTTTGATTTCTCAGGTTGCATTACCTTCACTACAACAGAATTAGGTTTTGTAGGCTTTGTTAACCATTGTGCTGAAGAAGTTGTGTTGTGTCTAAACATATAGACAGTCTTTACCATATAGACACAGGAGGCACAGAAGATGGGAGGTCCACTCTGAGGTTTTGCAAGTTTCAACAAATAATGAAGCGCAGGAAGTACAGTACTGGGCACTTTCTCTTTCTGCTGATCAGGAGAAAACAATAAATCATCAACAAGGTCATCAGCTGAAGACACCGTAAGTAATTGAAGGGAATGAGCCAAACGAATAATCAACAATGAAAAAGAGGAAGGATCCTCAGAAGCAGAGCCTGCAGATGAACTACATTGCATTAAAATGTCCTCATCATCAACAGAAGAATCAGAATCAAAATCAGAATAATAATTCTTTATCTTAGAAACTGATTGGGCTGCACAAAAGAAGCACCAAAATTATAAGGATAGTAACAATTTGAGACTGGAGGTTGGGGCAAATAATACCAGCCAGCTTGCTGAGAGGCTGGCCAAACAGATTGAAAAGGAGGCATACCTGCAGCTTGAAATGCAGTTTGAAGTGCAGCTGGCTGGGTGAGGCTATAAGGCACTGTCTGAAGTGGGAGGCCACGAGAGCTACCCTCAAGGGGGTCATCCTCTAGGAGCTGAGCCCCAGTGCCCTGGCAAGCCATCACTCATGTGGGCGGCGTGGCTGCCAGAAGTTTGCTCTCCTCGGGAGGAAGCAGAAGCATGGCAGGGAGAGGCGCTCCCCCTGCCTGCTGAGGCAAAGGAGGCAGCGAAAGGGGGCTCTAAAGGATGCGCTGCCGCTGCCAAGGGAAGGGAGCATTGCGCAATAGGCACGCTAGAAGCCGGAAGCCGGTTTGACTTCCTTCTACACTTAGTTGGTGCCAGCTTCCTGAGCCTCTGCCAGAGGGGCGGAAGATCTTTTTGCCGCTCCCACCACCCCGCCGAAGCAGCAAGCAGGAAGGAGAAGGTGAGTCTACAGCTGCAAGGGCTGTGCTCAACGTGGCTTACGTCTGTACAGATGCGGTGGCAATGTACGAGGGAACCGGAAGGTCGCCTCGGCGACACAAAACACAGAGGGGATGGGGGTCTCCCTGAGGTAGCTTCCCCTCACACCGCACGCAGAAGCAGCCATACTGTCCTTAACAGGGAGGAAAGTCTAAGTCTGAAAGTCCAAGGAATAGTAAAGGAGTCCTTAGCCAAGTCCAAAATCTAAAGTCAAAAGGAGATATAATCCGATGATGCTGCTTTCGCGGATGAAAGGAACTAAGGCCTCAAGCCCCGCAGCCTGGCTTTATTACTAATGGGGAGGGGTGGGGCTGGAGTCCTCAATGGAGCAAAGCTTTGCAAGAGATCATCCGAAAAAGCTGCGTGGACGCAGGAGATACCACAGGTGTGGATTCTAGAGTGACCATTCAGAAGAAGCATCTTTCCTATTCAGGTTATTTGTGTTCTAAGAATGAGAAGAGTTCTTCCACATAATTATTGTACATAAAACTAAGTTCTACTGAATTCTATCCTTATAATAGTCTTGGATGTCCCATTTCCCTTTACATTCATTTGTATTCAAGGGGCTTAACAATAAAGAATTCTTGTCAAAAGTCTTCCCGAGAACTTGCACTTCAGATCTATTTGCATTTAGAGTAAAGTTAATGCAACCAAATAATGCTTAATAATTAACAAAATTCACTTGTTTATTTGAAAGACTGGCAGAAGAAAGGAAATACTAGACCTTATGAGATACCTATCAGAAATATTTAGAGTATTAGATCTCATTAAATACATTGACAAAGTTTCAAATGGTAGCTGTACAATATTTTATTGAATAAAAAATAAATAATGTGAACATTGTACCTGTGAATGTGTATCTTTTTGTCCAGCTCCAAGAGATTCTTTTAACTTTGACCGAGAAGGTGGCTGACGTTTTACTTTCAAGGCGAGCTGAGCTTTTGCTTTATGGGCACTGGTGTCTAACCTCTGTGTGTCTCCAACAAAGGTATCAAAATCTATAACAAATTCACATTCATCTTAGAAAGGATACCCCAGGAGTGAAATATTTCTCACTCATTCTTCAACCTCTGTCATCAAAATTAATGTTCTTTCAAGAATTAAAATTTAGTTTTAAGTAACTGAACTAAAACTTTGTGAATGTAATGACAAAGGGTTTAATTGCTTTTTAATGTTATACTAATATTTTAATGCATTTACATTGTAACTCTCAACAGTCTCTATCAACCAAACCAATGGCAAAGGATGATGAGGACCGCAGTCCAGCATATTACCCAATCCCAGCTTTGTAATGCTGCAGAAAATATTGCATTTCCGCATAGTTATTTCCCCACTGCTATCCAGATTAAAAAATGCATGTATTTTTTTTGTTCGTTAGCTTTAAAGCTAAAGCTTTTAAATGAAAACTAGCTAAGAAGATTGAATTATTTGCAAACAAAACATATATGCAATTAAGAAATAATGGGGTTGTTCAAAAACTTTTACTTACCAGAAAAATCTAATTTCTCCACTGATGACTCAATTTCTGGAACATTATCTTTAACTTCAAAACATTCTGTCAGTTTTTCAGGATTTTGTGTGTCAGTTTCTAACAAAGTGCTATTTCCAAACATATAAGGAAGTTTCTCATATATTTTTAATTTGTCTTCAAGTTCTGTAATCTGAAATATTACAATACAATTTCAAAACCCGAGAATAACTTTATCAACATTACAAAACATTATCTTTTTAAAAAATCTACCTTACCTTCTCCTGCATTACTTTGAGCTGATTTACATGTTCTTGGTTTCTCTCTTCAAGAATCGTTTTATGGTCGTTTTCTTTTTTCATGAGCTCTGCTTCTCTATTTGGAAGAGACAAAACATATTTTGTAATATTTAACATTTTGTAATATTTAACATTTCTACCTTGAAAAAGACGTTTATTGGGGCAAAGAAACCTCTCCAACATTAAATTAAGTTCAGCAACTTGTAAGCTTAAATAATACTTTCCATTCTATTCGTATTAAGGCCTTAAATACATTCCCTGTTGTAAATATGCCTGCATGCATTTAATTTCCTTGTGTATACAGCTGGTGGCAAGTCTTCAGTGATCAACCTGTTGAGAAACTCTACTGCGGATTTTGGTTATACTTAATTATTTATTAAATTAAAATATGTAAATTGAATTCATCCCTATATGGCAAGAGAGTGTAGAGTTAAAATCAACTCTTAAAAATGTAAAACTATTTAAATAAGAGTTTCTAAGTCAGCTTTAAGAAAAACCTACAAAGAGCACAATCTCACTGGGAAGCTATAGCACATGAACTACTATGACTAGGAGCACATCTACACTGTAGAATTAATGTAGTTTGACACTACTTTAACTGCCATGGCTCAGTGCCTTGGAATCTACAATGCGAGTTGTAGTTTTAAAAGGTTTTTAGCCTTCTTTGCCAAAAAATGCTAATGTCTCACAAATTCGTAACAGCATAGATGCACCCTTGATTTTCCCTGTAATTGGAAAGACACTGTAATGCAAAGACCAACCAAAGTGGCCCTGTCACTCAAAGGTCACACAGTCCACCTGGGACTCCAGTCACAGAGATAAATCCAGAGGTATTCCCATGCTACACATCTGTTCCCTCAGGGGAAGTATCCATCCAGGATAGTCACTTACCCAGTTGCCAAATCTAGAAACCACCAATCCACCTTATCATGATTCAATTTCAGTTTAGTGGCCTTCATCCAGAACAGTGAAGCATCAAGGCTCTAGTGTAACACCTTCTCAGCCCTAGAGACTACTTAAATAAGACCAAGTGCAGTCAATGGCCTCACCCAAAGAGTATGTGTAAATATTAAGCATCACAGAGGATAAAACTGAAGCCTGTGATATAATATAGCTATGGAACTAAACAAGAGTCTTCTAGTGACATTCTCTGAAACTGATCCTACCAAAGTAGACAGAAATAGATCAATTTGTTTCTCTGTGAATATATAAAGCTTCCAAGCCATTACATCCATAAAAGGGGGATATAGCTCTGGAAACAAGGAGGCTCCCTTTTCATGAGATGACACGCTAAAGACTCCTTCATAGTTACAAGCATCGCTCTTTGACATATCGAAGCATTTACAATCTCCCTGGATTCACCAAGTAACCTGGGTCAACATGGTGAGATAGACTGACTGAGAATCTCGTCTGTATCATGAGGCCTCAAGCAACCGTAACTATTTCAAAAACTTTTGACCAGATAGAGTACTAGACATTTCCAAAGACTGTGGTAACTGAGAGGGTTTTCCTTTAAAGTCCCATCAGAATCATAATTGGAAAGAGCTGCTGTTAGCAGATGTTGTCTTTCTACAGACTTAAAATACTCGTCACCTTACTTTTTTCTGATTATCGTTCTTTCCCCCTTCTGTTTCTCTCTGAAGACTCCTCAATGACCTTGTCTATTATTACTAGTTTTTACTGTTTCAATAATATTGAACTAAAAAGTTTAATTCCCTCTTTCCTTAATCAGTTTCTCCCTGGTGCTTAAAATGAAAGACACCATCTGCTTCAGCTGTCATAATCTAGGTAATAAATGATGAATTAAACTTTTTGTTGTGTCTTGAAAATTAATAGCCTATTATAACAATGTGCATTTGAGGGAATCTGTCTAGTACTAATTCGATATCCACTGGAATGCAAGATTTCAAGTGAGATGCTGCTGAGGATATTTTCTGATACCACCACTTGTTTAAAATTTGCTTTCCCCTCTTTTCATCTTCTTACTTGATAGATTTCATGTGTTTTATATTTTCCAGGTCACTACATCATGCAAAATTATGTACTGATCACTTTTGTTACTATGGCCACACATCAAGGCACTAGGATCCAACATATATGCATAGTATGGATACAGTATACTGTATACACAGATTTGCACGATATTCTGAAAGAAAATGATAATTAACTCACTTCTGCTGATATTCTTTGAGCAATTTTTTGGCTTTGTTGTATTTTTTCTCCAGGGCATCATACTGTTCCTGAGTTTCTTTCAGATGCTCGTTTACTGTTTTACATAAGCTTTGCGCTTCTAACCAATAGGTTTCCAACTTCTTAATTTTTTCTTTGTTCTCATCTAATGTTTCCTGGAGCTGTGATTTACTTAATTCCCATTCATTCTTTTCAGCTTCAGAAGCTTTTAACTTTAAAAAAAATCAGAAAATTAAATATGCTACAATTGTTGCTCACATCAATTCATAAACATTACTCTTAAAGTCAACCTCAACTTTTTCCCAATATAGAGCAAAACTTAAAAACATATCCAGTAAATATAACTTAGTTGATATTCTCTCAATGTACAAATGTTAATTTCAGCAATGGAATAGTAACTGTATACATTTCTGGAAAACCATCTGAATAAAAGCTGTGTAGGATAACTTATTTTGTAAGAAATCTCACTTCAGTTTTCATCTCCAGCTAGATTCAAAAGAACCTGATAACTAATCTTATAAAATTCAGACTTTTAAAAATAATTTTTAACATAATTTTAAGGATTATATTCATGACATAGAAACTGCATTTATACTTAGCTCATATTTACATAAAGAGGCAACAGAATTCTAGAAAATTTCTATATCCTATGTCTGAATAACTCTTAAAAACATTTAAAATATGCAAAACATTATATTAGACATTTGGCAAAATATTGGTAACCTCTGTAAATTCTGAATACTAGGTACTTATTTTTTTACAAGTATTGTGGGAAACAATACCTCAGATAAAATAATTCATTTACTGCAAAGTTTAAGACAAAGAAACCCTTTTGTGGCCTGTATCAAGCAATTCTATTTCTGTGCTATCCTTTAGTAGCACAAAGGCAGAGATCCAGACTTCCTGAATGAGGTGTAGAAGAGAATCATAGTGAGGAATGGCACCTCCATTTCCTTCTCTGCCAAACAGAGTGTACTCAAAGTTCCTCTCATATTGCAATAGAAAACCTGCTTTCAATGCAGAGGCAGAGCAGGACTTTCTGCAGAAAGGCCTTCTTTAACTAGAGATAAGAAATCAGAAGGCATCACACAGTTCTGTCCCAGGAATAATTGACAAAGGACAGAAAGTGCTCCTTCCACAAACAACTCATTGTCTTTCTTACAAAATGATAAATAGGAGCAGACATCAATGTGTTGAAGGGACATGAGGAAAACGAAATACTACCTCCATTTATCTAACCCATTTATCTTATTCACTTGGATATGTCTGACTGAACTGGCTTGTCTGGGTTTCAGACTTTTACTATTTAAAACAATTCTACAAACACATCATGGCCTCAATGCAACATCCTTTCAGCTTGTCATATATATCTGCATGCAAACCTTTGGTATACCAAACCATTTACCCTCCTCACAATTTATTATGAGATTCCTGAAGACAAAGCCATTTTATGCGTCTTGCCAAGCAGGCAGCATTACAGAAACGTTTGGCTATCTCCCAATAGTTAACATAGAAACAGTATTTTACAGCACTGGATGGCCACTGTGGTTTTGATTATGGGAATGTAACTAGATGTTTCTCTGATGCTGCCTGCTCTCGAAGAACTGACTGACACCTTCAGGGACTTTACAGGAACTTTGGGGTGAAGGCTTTGGGTGCTATGGAGGAAATGAATACAAATTCCCACAGCACTAGAAAATGACTTAGGGACGCTTATTTATGGGCCTAACAGAACTCCAGCCCATATTAGTAACAAAATACCAAATAAAAATAACAAAAAGAACACTTTATGCCAACTTTTGGAGAATATATGTAAAATCAAGCATTGATATGAAGCAAAAATATTAAATTCTTAGAAACCTACCTTCTCTTTAAGTTGGTTAACTTCAGCAGTTGTAACTGCATGTTTTAATTGAAGCTAAAAAGATACAAAATGTTGTTGAATGGGGTAAAATGGTAGGCACTTGGAACATTTTGAGACTTGTCATTTTGTCTTTTAAAACCCTTTCTAACACTTATTTGTACAGCAAGGACACATATAAAATAATGTGAGCTTGTACATTGAAGATATTCCTTACATTCAAGAGGCCTATATTGAAGTTTTAGCGATAAAGCACGGTAAAGCAAATACAAAGTTCTTCTGCATACAAATATCTGTTTCAGTTTTCATAAACACCAGGATGTAAATTGCTATGAAAAGGTCAACACTTATTTTTATTTGTAATTATTTTGAAGCCAATGACACACCAATAATTGTTCCCAAAAATTTCATAGTTTGAGTGCTGTTCCAATGCAGGTAGACACAAAACAAAACCAACATGAAATGTAATGTATACAGAAACACTCATATGGCTTAGCATTGTTTTTATTCCAACCCAAATCTGTTTGTACTTGTTTAACTGATATCCCAGATGGCAACTGAATGAAGATGCTTGTAATGAATGTTAATGTTGTGTGCTTTCAAATCATTTTTGACTCATGGCAACCCTAAGGTGACTCTAATACAGTATTTTCTGGACAGCTTTTGTTCAGAGGTTTGCTTTTGTCTTCCTCTGGGGCTCAAAGAATTTGACTTGCCCACAGTCACCTAATGGGTTTCCATGGTTGGTGGGGATTCGAACTCTGGCCTCCAAGTATCCTAGTCCAATGCTCAACCATCACACCACTTTGGCATATGGGAAGAAATCTGCAGGTAGAAGAAACAACTAAAACCTATGTTAACATTCATTTCAGGAATGTTTTGCTCAGACTGCTTCTCAGAAAGGAACGACATGAGATGTAAGCACAAACTTATTATTAATCTATCAACAACACAATTACTGCTACCATAGAATAACCAGTTCAAAAAAAGATATGTACAGAGTCCAACATAAGCAATATCCTATTTTTCAGGGTTGTTGTATGTTTTCCGGGCTGTATGGCCATGTTCCATGTTCCTCTGAGGATGCCTGCCATAGATGTTGGCGAAACATCAGGAGAGAATACTTCTGGAACATGGCCATACAGCCCAGAAAGCATACAACAGCCCTGTGATCCCGGCCATGAAAGCCTTCAACAACACATCCTATTTTTCATTTTATCAAATACAAGAAATTGGACTGTACCTCTTTAAATTTTAGCATAAAGTTTGTGGAATCCATATCTAATGGTAAACTAATGTCTTCATTTTCAGGAAGGTAAAAGACTTCCACAGATTTTCCATGTAAATGTGATTCAAATGAATCTTCGTCATCATCATAATCATCATCCTTTAAAGGAAAAACACGATTTTAATGAAGTTAAATACTACCTTTTACAACTGATGAAAATGTCTATCAGAATACAGAAAACAAAATAACATTACTCTATGTATGCATGCTACATTTTATACATTTTATGAATATTTAGCTTCAATTTTTAATCTTTATTTTTTTTAGTTTTTTCATTCAGCACTTTTACTGGGAAAAACGAAGGACAAAAATGCAATCATCATATTTTACTGAAGTCCTTGGCTAGTTTATCTCATTGTGATAATATGTTCAATCTTTGATTAATAAATCATATGTAAGAAGAGTATTCTGGTACATCCAACCTAACTGCTCCCACTTTGTTTCTCCTTTCACATTAATGAGTGAACAGATCAGGGAACTGCAATTAAGTCAAGATATCCACTGCATCTAAATCAAAGATTATGAATAAGACAACATTCATAAACCAATTTTAGATTACAAGACTTTGGGATAAGTGCACTAACATGCTCCTCATGGAATTAGGTTTGTTAAACTTGGCTTAGACATTATGGTGATATTAATTCTGCACTTCACATTTTAAAGTAGCCTGGAAAAAACCTGGCTAGCTGGGCTATTAAAAGAGAAACATCTTGCTAGAAGCATAAATGCCCATAAAAGTTTTGTAAAAGGTCCAAAATACGTACAATATAAATGCAGTGTTACATTTTAATTTATACCTGTCCTGTATCATCTTGGGAAAATTGCTGCTCATATAGACATCTTTCTTGTTCCAGTGTTTCACTGATAAGACGAGCAACTTCACTTTGAGTTCCTGGTTTTTCTCTGCCAATCAGAAACCTAAAGAAAACAATCGCCTGTCAGTAATTTTGTACAAAAAAGTTTCCTGTTCTCCAAGAGGATCTCCAACAGGAAATAATTTAATTATTTTTTCCTTCAGGACTGTATAGTTACTTTATAAAGATGCACATACCTCACTGTGCCTTTTGTATTTTTTAGTACAGTTGCAGCAAAAAATTGGGTAACTCCTACAAGACTTATGTCATCAACCTCAACAATCTGATCATTTACTTGGATTCTGCAAGGCAAAAAACACAATGAACTTAAGCTCAACAGAGAAAAATACCAGAAAAAGAAAGTGTTATTTCAATTTATATTTTAAACTAGCTGTACCTGCCCACGTGTTGATGTGGCCCAGTCTGGTTTAATGGAAAAAAACTCAGAAAAGAGTTCTTTCTCCTACCCTGGACCTTCCACAGATATATAAGAGAAGCCTCCCACAGGATGGTAAAACATGCAGGTGTCCCCCAGGCAACATCCTTGCTGACAGCCAGTTCTCACACACCAGAAGCAGCAATGCTATTCAATGGTAATCTCGTCGGCCAATTGCAACATTTCTTGCAGTAAATAAACAACACTACTCAGAAAACAGTGGAATACCAGACATGAAACAACCAGGGCCTGCTAACACCTCCCAACAAAGAATTCCCCCAGGCAGGAAGTAGCCAGACTTTGAAGCAGCAAGGCTATGTAATGCTAATCGAGTTGGCCAATTGCAACATTCACACATCTGTAGCAGAAAAGAGTTCTTTCTCCCACCCTGGACCTTCCACAGATATAAGAGAGTTGAATGAAAAGTAATGCTTCCGCAACTGATGGCAGCACTGGTATGCGGCAGGTACTGGCTTGTTCAGTAGACTCTCCTCTACAGTTCCATTTGGCAGGAAGCCTTAGCATTGAATGGCTGTTAAAGTGCGAAGTATGGAACCCTGCGCAGACGGTCGGTCAATGCGATTTAAGCAACGTGCAGTCATTGAATTCTTGACAGCAGAAGGTGTCACCCCAAAGGAGATTCATCAGATAATGCAAGCTGTTTATGGTGATTGTGTTGATGTGAATACTGTGCGTTGTTGGGCAAATAAGTTTAAAGATGTTGAGGTGGGAACACCTGACTTGTGTGACAAACAAAGAGTTGGACGTCCTGTGACAGCAACCACCGAGTTTCACAAGCAAAAGGTTGACAGATTGATTCAGGACAATGGTCGTATCACTCAGAGAGAAATTTCAAACATAATCGGCATTTCACAAGAACGTGTGGGTCACATTATTGCTTTGCTTGGCTATCGAAAGATCTGTGCACGATGGGTACCCAGGATGCTGACGCTTGAAATGAAAGTGCACAGACTTGAAATTTGCCAGGAACTCCTCTCGCCTTACGGGAATGAAGTGACGCCTTTCACCATTCAATTGTGACAGGAGACGAAACGTGGGTACACCATTACGACCCGGAGACGAAGCGTCAGTCTATGAAATATCGACACAAAAACTCGTCCCAGAAAAAAAAAATTCAAGACATAGCCCTCAGCTGGAAAAATCATGGCAACAGTGTTCTGGGATGCGGATGGTGTTATCCATGTTGATTTTCTTGAATGTGGAACAATAATAAATTCAGAACGTTACATCACAATGCTGCGAACTTTGAAACAATGGCTAACAAGGGTCCGAAAGGAAAAGGAAAATGCCTTCTTGCAGCATGACAATGCCAGACCACACACTTCATATGCCACCAAAGCAGAACTTCAGAGACTGGATTTCACCACCATACAACATCCTCCATACAGTCCAGATTTAGCACCGTCTGACTTCCATCTGTTCCTGATAATGAAAGAAGATCTGTGGGGACATCATTACGCTTCTGATGAAGACGTTGAGAGAACTGTGAGACGCTGGTTGCGGAAAGAGTGTTGACTTCTTCCGTGACGGCTTCAGAAAACATGTTCATTGTTGGCAGAAATGTATCCAATTGTCTGGTGATTATGTGGAAATGTGAAAGAGCACATTCTAAGGATTATTTCTGCGTTTGATTTATTAAAATATTCCCATCCCAACACACGTAACGAAGGTGGAGGCATTACTTTCCATTCAACCCTCACAGTAAAACATCTGGGTGTCCCCTAGTTAACATCCTGACACCATTTCCGTGGCTAGGCCTCAGAGCCTCGACCTCACGTAACTCCTTATGAGTGGCAAGGAGACGGGCCTAGCCGTCCCACACCAGTTGCTAAAGGGTGAAGACTGCATGGCTGTTGCTTGTGCCATTGGTAAGGGCAGGAGCAGTCTGTTAGGATGGTAGCTAAGGGAGGAGAAGACTGATTGGCCGTTGTTTAGGGGGTTGATTTTACCTTTCTCAAGTATGTCAGGTTTGTAAGAGTAGGCTTAAAACCCACAGCAGTTCAAATGCTATGTTGTGTCCAAATTTCATAGCAATCGGTTGAGTAGTTTGGGAGATATGAGAACCCTCACTGACGGACATTACTTCTTTATTTATATAGACATTACTTAGCTAGGAATCCTGCACATATTCAAGACATCAAAATCCCACTGAAATCAATGGGACCAAAACAGTCTGACTGTAATAGATCTGCTGTCTATCAGGATAAAACACAATTAAAGCCCACTGAAATTAATGGGCTTACTTTTATAGAAATGGGAGTACAATTAAGCACTCAGTGTCATAAGCAGTAGTAGCACTGATGGGAATGAGGCGGCCCTCCAGATTCTGCTACAGCCCTCACAGCATTATTGACAATAGGCTATGTTGGGAACACTAGTCTAGCAACATCTAAAGAGCTAAATGATTCCAATCTTGGATTAAAGCTATTTCTAATGTGGTTCATGCATTTATGTACAAGTTGTTCACTTACTATTTTCACTACATCTTTATATTATCTATGCCTCCTATGAGCTGCCTGATGGATTTATTCCAGTGTTCTTCGTATGATTTGCATAGCCATTAGCCAGTATAGATGGTTCGATCCATTCTACGCTGTGCAGATAGAGATCATCACTCTGAGATACTCCAGGTTTTGGATGCTGGATGCGGAACAGCATACTAGCCTACTGTCTCTAATCTCATAGTTTAAAGATGCTTGCCAGAAGAAATATCCAGGATAGGGCAACTGTAAAACTAGCACTATAGGATGCTTAAAGAATGGGATTTTTATGCCTCCTCTATTTTCAGTTTAGTATAGTCCCTAGGGAGCCCCTAGTGACGCCATGGGTTAAAGCGCTGAGCTGCTGAACTTGCAGACCAAAAGGTCGCACGTTTGAATCCGGGGAGTGGAGTGAGCGCCCACTGTTACCTCCAGCTTCTGCCAACCTAGCAGCTCGAAAACATGCAAATCGGAGTAGATCAATAGGTACCACTCCGGCGGGAAGGTAACGGCACTCCATGCAGTCATGCCGGCCACATGACCTTGGAGGTGTCTATGGACAACACTGGCTCTTCGGCTTAGAAATGGAGATGAGCACCAACCCCCAGAGTCAGAATCGACTGGGCTTAACGTCAGGGGAAACCTTTACCTTACTTTTACTTTACCCACAGTTCCTGGGAAGCCTTTTCAAATACATTTGACAGAGTTGTTAGTGCGGAGAAATCAGATGAAATCAGAAATACCCAAAGTTCGCATGAATGACAATGCATTTCCACAGGAAACTCACTCCTGAAAGAGTTATCATGGGAAAAGGGTGTCTCCACTGAGGCTTTCTCACCAATCCTTTTTTCTCACAATCCAATTTTTTCAAAATTCAGTCATCACAGGGCCAGAAAGTAAGGTGAAATCTTCTGAACAAAGGCAGAGACAGCAAAACAAACACCACAGGGGTGTTAACCTTTCCCTATGCTATCCAAAGCTTATATACATACATATATACATGTATATATATATATGACTAGAGCTACACTTTAAAAATGTACCTGTTCCGACTTATAAACAAATTCAATTAAAGAAAAAACCTATAGAATCTATCTTGTTTGTAACCTGGGGACTGCCTATAGTCTTGTTTCATTGCTATCAGTTCAGAATTCTGGAAGAAATCAGAAAAAAGGTCTCCAGAAGTGGACAACATTTTCATCCTTCTCTGCTTATTAAGACATGATCATTCCCAGCAGTCCTCTTTCAGCCTCTCTCTCCCATAAGATGCTAGGTTCAAGAATAAATATTACATAAAACAAAACAAGTGGTATAAAAAGATTTATTTTAAACAAACTGTTCTTTAAGTTACACTTTGTAATCTTTAACATTTTCAGCTATATTAAAGATCCTTTACAATAATGAGATTTAAATTATGTAAAATTATTAAGCAGCCTACCTAATTTAGGATTCTGATTTTAATCATAATTTCCCAAGAGCAAATATTGTAGGGAAGTGTGATTAATACAAATGTGAAAGCTTTTTTTCAACAAGAGAGGAGGAAGTGTAAAAAGCAAATATGCCCAACAATCTTATAGAAGGAGGTTATTGCAGCCACTTATGTTAGAGGCAAGCCAGTAAAATGTCCTTATAATAGGGAATGGTAAAACATGATGCATATTTCTGCCATTTAGCCTGAATGATCTTGCAAAAACAAGACATATCTTACAAGTGAAAACCCAACAAGTGTAAACTTACCGACCATCTTTCTGAGCAGCTCCTCCTTCAGTTATTGTTTTTACAAAAATTCCCAGCTTTTCCAGTCCCTGGTCTGCACCAACTCCCATTCCAATTATACTGATACCTAAGCCACTGTCACCTATAGTTACAAGAAAACAGAAGGCCATGATTTTTTATTTAATGATTTGTTGTTGCCTGTACAAAATGCTGCAAACTATTTTGACATAGCTTTGCAATAATGGACAATAAGCACATACAACTTCTCCCATCATCGGAGGTCGCAACGACCATCTCAACGCGACTTACTTTACATACCGGGTCCTAGAAAAGTGCATTTGGAAAGGACCAGACGCAGAGCTTTTTCTATTTCTGCCCCTGCCTTATGGAATGCCTTGCCGCCCCATATGAGAGCCATGCGTGAGTTAGGGCCTTTTACCCTAGCACTCAAGACCTGGCTCTTTACTACAGCTTTTAATCTATGTTAATTTTATCAATATTTATATGTATGTATTTTTATCCTTTACAATTTTATCTTGTAAATCGCCTAGAGCATCTTGGATGGAGGGCGATTAATAAGTAATTAAATGATGATAATTTGAAAAAAGAAGTGTTATATACACATTCCCTATTAAAATTGCACATTATGGTAACTCACTGAGCTTCTAATTGTTTCTGTACTTTTACGTACTGTACAATGTTCTATTTAATTTAAAAACTTATTATCTTAGCTATTCAAATATAAGTACTTGAAAACAGATTTAGGTTTTGTAGTCTGCAAATATTTAGGAAACAATCTTATCCAAAACTGACTATGATG
Organism: Anolis carolinensis; assembly: GCF_035594765.1. Classification (NCBI taxonomy): domain Eukaryota; kingdom Metazoa; phylum Chordata; class Lepidosauria; order Squamata; family Anolidae; genus Anolis; species Anolis carolinensis. The sequence goes on along the minus strand of NC_085841.1, from coordinate 210,072,301 downwards.
ATCCTCACATTGAATCCCTATACACTTCTATTCAGAAGAATCTTACCAATCTCAACAGAGGTTATCCTGAGCATTGGAGTCAGTGTTATCAGAATGCTGATAATAACTATTTCTATTACTCTTTTCCACCTAATTTCAAGGAAGGCGTTTCTGTGCTAAGTTGGTGCCTGGCAGTTATAATAGATTGGATGAATGCAAACAAGTTGAAGCTTAATGCAGATAAAACAGAGATTCTTCTGGTCAATTGAAGACAACCAGGATATAGTGATTCAGTCTGTGCTTTATTCATGTCTGGAGCTTTAGCATACTCCTGGATACATCCCTGTACTGTTTTTCATCTACTTTGAAGTAAGACTTTAGTTTTCATTTTACTGTTTTAATCTTGATATTGTATGTTTTAACTACATGTGTTCTACTTTTTTTTTTTGTAAGCCACCTTGATTCCCAGCTTGGGACAAAGGCATGTTTAAAATAAAGTGAAGAACGGATGGAACAGATTTTACACCCAGGGTAACATGAGAATAGCTTTGCAAATTAAGTAATATCCCCTAAGAACAAACATTTTACATTCAAGTCTAATAAACAAACTTATTTTGAGTATTAGATCATGAAAAGAATTACTTTAACCCAACAAGCTTTTAAAAAATGTGCACCTTTTTCAATTTCTACAGGAAAAACCTCCATTTTTTCTACCCTTTTCTCAAGTTCATATTCTGCTGATGCTGCCACAGGGTCAACCTCTTCATTACGTCTATCATAGTCTTCATTTGAATAAGTAGTGAACACCTGAGAAAATAAAAGATCAATAACCTTTCACTCATGCAGGTTGATAAGATACAAATGCTTCTTATTTGTATTAATCTGCTTTATATTGTCTTTCTCCCAATGCTTCAGAACATGGTTAAAGAGCATGTAAAGCTAAAAACATATGTTACATTGAAACAAAATTAAACAGACAATCTTGTGAAAACCACCACCAAAATAAAGCAATAACTACATGCACATCAGAGGGAAAAAATGCACTGCAAGAGTTGTCACAAGCCCATTCCTTAACAGCTACTCAGCTGCCAAAAGTCTGCCTTAACAAAAGGGCAGATGTACCACAGACACAATTAATTTCCTTTGAAAACAATATCCAGTCTGGGTGCACTTATTAAAAATGCCTTTTCTCAACTCTCCTCAAGTTAAGATGGTGGAGCAAAATGAAAAAACGATAGGTAAAACACTTTAGAACACTTGGTTTTCATGTCCCTCGCAATCTTGCTAACCAATAATTGTGTCCAAGTATTCTGTACCAATAGTCTCAACTTTCTGCTGAAATAAAATTCCCATGCAAAAATTCAAAATTTATTTTTAAGAGCAGAAAATTAAGACATAAATAAGTAAACACTGTGATAGGATCGCCTTAGGATCGCTATAGGCCAGAAATAACTTGAGCATACTGAAGTAGCAATTTTTAGTTTCTTTTACAATTTTGCCTTTATTTATATTATTGACTCTCATCCCTGCCCCCGCACACACAAAAACTCCAAGGAAATGAAGATTATGAAGACTGGTATGAGGAGGCTACTAATGCTGGGACAAAGAGCAACAGTAGGTGCAAGTAAAAAAGAGAAAGCTTTGAAGAACAATGAAGTTTTATTCTTGACTGCCAATTAGTCTTCAAAGTTTTAAATTACTGGTGAAACCTATAGATCTATGGGTTTTCAACATGGCAAGACAGGTGGTGAGACAAGCTAATCTTTCTGCTTTCCTATGTTTTATTCTTCACACATGCTCATTAGCGAGTCCAGAGTCAGCTATAGTGGAGGGGGGGGGGGTATTTAGTTAAATACCAATTGTACAAGTTCTCCCACTTAAAAAGATGAGAGTGGCCTGTAATTGACATCATAGGTAGACCTCAACTATGAGAGACAACATGAGAAAACACATCCAGAAAATCACATTGTCTGATTTTTCATGAATTTATTTGCAAATTATGGTGGAAAATAGTAGAGTCTCACTTATCCAAGCCTCGCTTATCCAAGCTTTTGGATTATCCAAGCCATTTTTGTAGTCAATGTTTTCAAAATATCATATTTTGATGCTAAATTCGTAAATACAGTAATTACAACATAACATTACTGCGTATTGAACTACTTTTTCTGTCAAATTTGTTGTATAACATGATGTTTTGGTGCTTAATTTGTAAAATCATAACCTAATTTGATGTGTAATAGGCTTTTCCTTAATCCCTCCTTGTTATCCAAGATATTCGCTTATCCAAGCTTCTGCTGGCCCGTTTAGCTTGGATAAGTGAGACGCTACTGTATTTGGTCCATAACAAAAGTTCATCTCAATACTTTGTTATATATCTTTTATTGGCAATGACAGAGGTCAAATGTTTTCTGTAAGTCCTCACAAGGTTGGCACACACTGTTGCTGGTATGTTGGCCTATTCCTCCATGCAGATCTCCTCAAGAGCCGTGATGTTTTGGGGTTGTAGCTGGGCAACACGGACTTTCAACTCCCTCCAAAGGTTTTCTATAGGGTTGAGATCTGGAGACTGGCTAGGCCACTCCAGGAACTTGAAATGCTTCTTACGAAGCCACTCCTTGGTTGCCCTCATGGTGTGCTTGGGATCATTGTCATGCTGAAAGCCCCAGCCATGTTTCATCTTCAGTGCTGATGGAAGGAGGTTTGCACTCAAAAACTCATGATACATGGCCCCATTCATTCTTTCATGTGTATAGATCAGTCGCCCTGGACCTTTTGCAGAGAAACAGCGCCAAAACATGATGTTGCCACCCCCATGCTTTACAGTAGGTATGGTGTTCTTTGGCTGCGACTCAGCATTCTTTCTCCTCCAAACACAACCAGTTGTGTTTCTGCCAAACAGTTCTACTTTGGTTTCATCTGGCCATAGGACATTCTCCCAATACTCTTCTGGATCATCCAAATGCTCCCTAGCAAAATTCAGTTGGGCCCGGACATGTACTCGTTAAAGCAGGAGGACACGTCTGGAACTGTAGGATCTGAGTTCCTGGCAGTGTAGTGTGTTACTGATGGTAGCCTGTTACGTTGGTCCCAGCTCTCTGTGGGTCATTCATTAGGTTCCCCCGTGTGGTTTTGTGATTTTTGCTCAGTTCTTGTGATCATTTTGACCCCATGGGGTGAGATCTTGCATGGAGCCTCAGATCGAAGGAGATTGTCAGTGGTTTTGTATCTCTTCAGTTTTCTCATTATTGCTCCCACAGTTGATTTCTTCACACCAAGCTGCCTGCCTATTGCAGATTCAGTCTTCCCAGTCTGGTGTAGGGCTAGAATTTTGTTTCTGGTGTCCTTCGACAGCTCTTTGGTCTCCACCATAGTGGAGTTTGGAGTGTGAGGTTCTGGACAGGTGTCTTTTATACTGATAACAAGTTCAAATAGGTGCCATTACTACAGATAATGAGTGGAGGAAAGAGGAGCCTCTTAAAGAAGTTACAGGTCTATGAGCCCCAGAAATCTTGCTTATTTGTAGGTGACCAAATACTTATTTTCCACCATAATTTGCAAATAAATTCATGAAAAATCAGACAATGTGATATTCTAGATGTGTTTTCTCATGTTGTCTCTCATAGTTGAGGTCTACCTATGATGTCAATTACAGGCCTCTCTCATCTTTTTAAGTGGGTGAACTTGTACCATTGGTATCTGACTAAATACTCCCCCCCCCACACTGTATTTATCTTTCCTGTTGTAAGGAAGATAGATGCTTTTAAAATTTGGTGCTGGAGAAAAATCCTGAGAGTGCCTTGGACTGCAAGAAGATCCAACCACCAGTCCATCCTCCAGGAAATAATGCCCGGCTGCTCACTAGAGGGAACAATATTAGAGGCAAAGATGAAGTATTTTGGCCACATCATGAGAAGACAGGAAAGCTTGGAAAGCTTGGATGCTGGGGAAAATGGAAGGAAAAAGGAAGAGAGGCCAACCAAGGGCAAAATGGATGGATGGTATCCTTGAAGTGACTGGTTTGACCTTGAAGGAACTGGGGGCGGTGATGGCCGACAGGAAGCTCTGGCGTAGAGTGCTCCATGAGGTCACGAAGAGTCGGAAACGACTGCGTGAATGAAGAAGTAGTTGTATATAAGCACACATGTGTATAGCAAGATCTCCTAATCCCATTCTTTCACAGCTCAAGCTTTACTGAAGTGTTTACTGCTGACATGCTGTTGGAAACCAACTTGAAAGGTCTTTCTCCAGCCCTCTTTCAGCATCCTCTCAGTGGATGCAGGCTGAACTTCTACTAAAAAAAAATGGGCTCTTGTGAAAATATCATTAATAGATAGTGAATACTGCCTGCTTTCATTGTTCCAGACACCTGAATGTGTTTAAACCCCACATGCAGAAAAGTTCGGATTTTTTGTCCGTTTTGGTTCTCTCGAGTGCTGAAAATATGCTGCAACGAGTTTCCCATGACTCTTGGAGTAGGCTTTAGAGGGATTTTAATTCAGGAAAGGGGAATTTATGGAATCTAATTTTTGGAGTGCAAAAGATACCATCCATAAGTTCAAAAAACAAACAAACAAGGGCACATTTTTAAAGGATTAAACTATTTCCCTGCATATCAGCGAGTTGGACTGGATGGCCCTTGTACTCTCTTCCAACTCTATGATTCTATAGTCTTGCTTCCCCCTATACAAGGCATGGGCAAACTTTTTTGCCCTGGGGCCACAGGAGGGCCGTGCTGGGATGGAAAGTGGAGCAGGCCCAGGAGGCAGGGTTGGGGGCCAGGCTGGCCCAGCAGGGAGCGGGGCAGGGATGGGGCGAGTCCAGGAGGGGGTGGGGGTGGGGCAGGGGGCTGGAGAGGCAAGGGGCCAGATCCCCATCTGGCTTTCCTCCCAGCGTAAGGATTGAGTGGCAAGCGAAAGGGCTTTGGAGGTCCCCACCAACCTGTCTCCTTCCCTGGGCTGTGCTTCTCCCAGCATGAGGACAGGGCCACTCACCCCATCCTAATGCTGGGAGGAGAGCCTGAGGAAGGCACACAGTGAGCTGAGAGCACTCCAGAAGGCTCCCAGCTGCCGCATGCCTTCCTCTCTCACTCTTTTGGCGTAAGGACGTGGTGAGCAGCCACGTCCTTATGCCCAGAGGATGGGGAAAATTTTGGACAGCTGGGCATAAGTGCCCAGAGGTTCGTATCTGGCCCGCAGTCTTTGCTTTGCCCATGCCTGCCTTAGATAACACAAAGTTCCTGCTAAGTATTGAGATTGTTCCATTACCAAACAGACAAATTCCTTATGATTCTCCTTCAAATATGGGAAAATAATTACATAACAGAGTATATGTTCCAGACAAATCTATTTTGGGTGGGTTTCCATCAAAAAAGCTTTAGAAACTGAAAATGGTCAAGTGAAACAGTGTCAACCTTTTAAGATAAAAAGTCAGTAGTTCTCAACATGGGGTCTCCAGATGTTTTTGGCCTACAACTCCCAGAAATCCCAGCCAGTTTACCAGCAGTTAGGATTCTGGAAGTTAAAGGCCAAACATATCTGGGGACTCTAGGTTGAGAACTACTGATATAAATGAAATATCGAACACCAATTTGCAATGACTGTTTTAAAATAAAAATATTTACATGCCCACCAAAATATTTGTTTATGGCAATACAAATTTTGATTATTTTTTCCATATTTTTCATATGAAGACTACATCCATCTAGTATCCTTATGCAATATCTTAAGGACTGGACACAACCAACAAGAACTTTAATGCAAGCTATTCTACACACCTCAATCATGTTGCTTAGAAAACATTGATATATTTTCCATATATATATATATATATATATATATATATATACACACACATATACACATATACACACACACAAGCAATACATAAACTCAGAACTGATAACAATTGCCAAGCTTAGAGCAAATTCATTTGCCAAATAAGATGCCAGGTGTGTACAAAATATAAACAAGATTTCAAATTCTATGATAATGTATAAAAGGGAGCGGGAAAAAACAATTTGCTTGCGTATTATCACTTGTGATGACGAAAACTGATATCCTGACATTCACATTACCAAGCAATACGCAATATAGTCTATGATAGAAAAAACAGTAACAAAGAATTGATATTGTAGCTGGGCTGTGGCGCAACTGGTTAAGTAGCCAGCTGCAATAAATCACTATGACCAAAGGTCATGAGTTTGAGGTCAGCCCGTGTTGAGCACCCGACCATTAAAATAATAAAAAATAGCCTCTGCTTGTTGTTGACCTAAGCAATTGAAAGATACAGTAGAGTCTCACTTATCCAACATAAACGGGCCGGCAGAATGTTGGATAAGCGAATATGTTGGATAATAAGGAGAGATTAATGAGAAGCCTATTAAACACCAAATTAGGTTATGATTTTACAAATTAAACACCAAAACATCATGTTATACAACAAATTTGACAGAAAAGTAGTTCAATACGCAGTAATGCTACATAGTAATTACTGTATTTATGAATTTAGCACCAAAATATCAAGATGTATTGAAAACATTGACTACAAAAATGCGTTGGATAATCCAGAATGTTGGATAAGCGAGTGTTGGATAAGTGAGACTCTACTGTAGTTGCATCTATCAAAGTAGGAATTTAAGTTGAGGGTAAATCTTAGGGGCATGCAACAAACAAATATTTTCTTCTCCACTTAAAATGTATGAAAGGGACATACTTAGGAAGAGTTAAAGATAAAGAGAACATCTGTTTATTTGAGGGGTTGGGAAGAATTACATTGCTGAGCTTAAAATATCTAAATCTTTACAAATACCAATAGAGAATATAAATAAGGGGAAAAAAAAGAATGAGAATGCAGCTGGAAGGGGGGGGGAGCAAGGAAAGCAACCTCTCTCTATTAAAGGCCCAAAAAGAAGGCATAGGTTAGAAGTGCTCCCATCTCAATGCCCCTTGCCCAAACCAGGGAAAGAAAGGCAATACACATTTTTAATGTTTAAATCATTTTCATATGAGGAATACTTCCATCTAGCATCCTTATCTTTCCTCCTTCCTCACCTTCGTTTTGGGCCCAAGCAGAGTACATCAGCAAATGTGTGGGGACCATTTGAGGGGCAATGGAGCAGTGGCAGCCATTTTTAAGAAGGCCAAGAGAGTGTGGAAGCCATTTCAATAGGGTTTTGCCCAGTACTTACATTTGTATAAATAACCGAGCTTTTGATTTTTTGCCAAAACATTTTAAAGTTATATCAGAGTATATACGGCATATTCTGTGTATCCAGTTAGCCTAGCCTATAACTTGTAAGTTTTGAATAAAAACAGTTTTGTATTGTACAAAGAATATTAGCCTGATCCAACAACAACAACAATTCTTTATTGATTAGTCACTTTTGACCATATCAAAACATGTAAAACATACAATACGTACACACTTACGCATACATACAATAAAACCATGTAAAGATACAAATACTCTGGTTTCTCTTCAGATTGTATAAATCTTTCGCCTTAGCCTGATCCAGCATACAAACTACTTGAGCAGTTAAGACTGATTACACTACACATTCAGTGTCAACTCAATTGCCATTTGTTGTCACTGGAAAAAACTTTAATAGCAACATTCTACACAGAATCAATACAGGTAGAACCCTAACAGATGTGGCTGAAAGCTTTCCTTGTCCCACTCAATCACATTTCAGGCATTGCACCTTCACTCACAGTAACTACAAGTGCCATTAATCAGGATTCCACATTAATAAGAATGTAGGACAGGTATGCAAGCACCAGTTAAAAAGTAATTATTTTAAATAACCATGATTAGCACTAATGGAGATGTAGAGCTGACAAAGAGAGGGAACAGTCCTATGAAGGGAAGGAGGTAGTGGGCCTACCATCCAACCACCCTGAGTCATCTCGGGTAGATGGAGTGGGATAGAAATAAAGTATTATTATCATTATCATTATTGCTCCCCATCTACTATGTTACATATGACTATGTGTCATGTACACAGTGGAAGAAATCTTTTGATTAAAATAAAGATTATAGTTGAATATGATATGAACAAGAGACGAACATTATCTTTATAAAACAACATTTTGGCCTAAGGTAAGAAATGACAAACAGTGACATTAAAGATGTCAGCTGATTCTTTTTAAAGAGTCAATTAAATGAATTATCTCACACGATGATCATTTCTTTCAACCAGTTTACCTCAAGTTTGCCCATGGGCAATTAATGAGGTTTTGAATCCAAAAAGCAAAACAACTGGCTGTGATCCAAAGCAGTTCCTTCGCCACACGTTTCATAAATTTTCAAAAGACAAATGAGGCTCAGAGGATGTGAAATGACAGTTCTCTGAACTACGTAAAAAAAATAAAATGTGTGATTGTTACATTTTATTTCCTTGTAAGACTGAGGCCCCTTCTATACTACCATATAATCTAGATTATCAATGCAGATAATCCACATTATCTGCTTTGAACTGGATTATATAAATATACAGTTCAAAAACAGATAAACTGGATTTTTTATGGTAGTATAGAAGGAGACCGAGATAAAATCCTTTTGGAACTGTTATCAGTAGAACATACAGCTGAATTACTGGATTCTTTCCTAATAAAGGCTAGTAACATTAACAAAGCTGTATAAACAGGATGTGCATTCTAACTACAGTAGAGTTCCGCTTATCTGACTTCCGTTTATCCGACACTCCGTATTATCTATCACCGCCACGCTCATGGCTGCTTCTGCCGCTACATCTGCCTCCCCCTCCTCCGCTCCTCCTGGAGCAGCCCGAGAAAGGGAGCACTGCTGAGCCGAAGCTCCAGACAGGGAGGAGGACTTTTCTCTCCCTCTTCCTCAGGCTGCCCCAGGAGGATGTAGAGGAGGCGGCAGAAGAGGGGAGGCAGACGCAGATGCAGCGGCAGAGGCAGCCATGGAAGGTAAGGGCTCGGGCCTTTGGAGAAACCCGGAGTGTGCTGCTAAACAGCAACGCGCTCCAGGTTTCCCTAAGACGGGCCTTTGCCGGAAGGAGGAAATTCTTCCCTCCGGTAAAGGCCCGTGACTTTGGGGAAATGCAGAGCACATTGCTAAACAGCAACGCGCTCCGGGTTTCCCTAAGCTGGGCCTTTACCGGAGGGAAGAGTTTCCTCTCTCTGGGACTTTGGGGAAACAAGGAGCACGTTGCTAAACAGCAACACGTCCGGGTTTCTGTAATCCGGGCCTCCCTATTATCCAAAAGATCTGGTTATCCGACATTTGGCCTGCCCATTTAAGTTGGATAACCGGAACTCTACGGTATATGTTATATAAAACAGCACTACAACAAAATTTATTAACACTCAAAGGCAATTTGTGACATGTTACTCCCTAACTAGTGGAAAAGTATGGCCACATTCCCCAACTTGCTACTCCTCCAGATAGTTTGAATTGAAATCTCCATCAGCTACAGACCAGTTTGGCCAGTGGCCAGGACTTCTGGCAGCTGCCATTCAAAGTATCACTAGACCTGACATGACTGTTTTATAGCCAGAATACGTAAATATGTACATTTAAAAGCATTTCAGTAATTTCTTTAGGACTTATCCATTATGATTAGGATGCCCACCTCAAACCTAAAACCAAGTTACACCTTGGCAAAACACCACATTGGTTTTTCTAAAAAGCATTTTTAAAATCCTAGAATGTATTTGAAATTATTTCCATGCACTTGTTTCTGTAACCTTCTAGGCACGTGATTGATAAAATGGGATCTGATATTTATATTTAGAATTACTACCACTGTACTCAAAACAGTAACAATTATACCATATACCATGCAAATCTCCCAAAAGTCCACCACCAAAAACATAAAGAGAAAAAGAAAGTTTATTCACAATGCTTTACCTTGATTGGAGCAGTGGAAAACTTTACTTTCCTCTCTGGATTTGTCTCTTCTTCCTCAGAAAGTCCAGGAAATTCCTCATAGTCACTATCGTAGTTACATTCCTCCTCTGCCAAAGTTTCCTTGCCTTCAGGGCCCTGAGCATATGACTCTGTTTCTCTCTCGTCATCAAAAGCTGCATTCTCAATTCCAAAAACACTGGAACTAAAATCACTAAAATTATCTTTCGGTTCTACCTCCTGATTCTCATCTTCATCTTCACTATTACCTATTTGTTCTTTACGGTCCTGTTCTACTGTATGTTCTTCTTCCCAATATACTACCTCTTTTACTTCTGTCTGACTGGCATCAGTACACACAGGAAGCTCCTCTTTGCACATATTAAATTCCTCCATTACTTCTACTGTGAGGTTCTTTCCTTCTTCTTCCCAATTTGGAAATTGCAGTTGTTTCTCCTTCTGGCAGATATTAACTTCTTCCACAATTTCATTGTCAGTCCCCAATGTTTTGTTCTGAACCATAATTAATTCAGCTCTAACTACTTCTACTTGGGAGATTTTTATGGGGGCTCTATCCACTTTATTAGATAAGGTAGCTGCAAATTGCAGGTCTCTTTCTGAAGTTTCTTCATGCCTTTTGTTGGCCTTACTTTGCTCATCCCTTTTGCTGCTGAAAAGGGCAGGTTCTTCAACACACTGATTCAAGAATACTTCTTCTCTGGCCTCTGGTGATTCCCAGCTGCAAAAGACTGTCTGGTCAGGAATTGATGTGCTCTCATTTTTCAGAGCATCTTTGCATTCCTCACTGTCACTATCAGCCAAGAAACTCTCGAGTCTTCTAGAAATAGGCCCAGCATTCAGTGAGGAGGATCTACAGCTACCAGTAGATTGCTGTAGCTTGTGTTCACTTATTCCTTCACTTTCTGTTTTTTCTATGGTATCCTGAGAACTTGTATCAGTGCTGAAATTAAAGTAATCTGCTACATTACTACCATCAGATGAAGAGGCAGAACCATGTCTTCTCTTTTCCTCAGCCTTTTCTGTTTTGATGGAAGGATTTTTATCCAGTAAGCTTGGTTTTTTAATGTTCCTTTCAAATAATTTCCTTGCTTCAGAAAATTTCTCTGCTAGGGCAGCTTTATCTAGATTTCCTTCATCATTGCTGCAAATAATTTTGTCATTGAAAGAAGCAGAAGGTAAAGAATCCAGAGGACCACTGAAGGGAACAGGGCCAATGTTGAGGAGATTGTTTTTCTGAACAGAGAGAAAAGATGGGCTACTTGGAGATGGAGGTGCAGGGTCAGTTGCTGTTTTTGTAATGGCTTTGGGCTCAGATAATGGGTTGTTCTCACAACATGACGGAGTGGAAGAGCCACCCATTTGCATGAACATATTCTTGATCTTGTGTACTCTGTTGCCATAGGTTACAGCTCTGCCACGAACATGTGGATCATTACCTCCTCCATTGGATGAGCTGGCCAACTTTTGCTGAGGACCTGATTTGTTTCCTGTATTATCAGCATTTACAGAATCAAAACTGCACTTAATAGAATGAAAATCTGCTTTATAGGCATTTCTGTGTGGAGAAGCACTTCTTAAAGTCCTCTCTCCTTTGCCTTCAGTCTTCATCATTGTCAGATGGAGATGGTCTTTACTCTTCTGTAGGTGGGTAGGAGGACGAAAACCAACAGCAGCTACTTCCCACTGTGCCTGGATACAAGCCTATTCCAGTCTAGAAAGAAAATGTGACTGGAAGATGCTGCTGAGCCATTTTTGCTTCCGTGCAGGCATTGAAGTTGTGGGAAGAGAGGAATATGCAGAAAAGACAAGAACTCCAGGAATGTATCTGGAAAAGTGGGGTACTAATTACCACAGTTGTCCCACTCCTATTGAGAAGTCATCTGCAAAATAATAATAAATAATAATAATAATAATAGCAATAATAATAACAACAGAAAGCTGAAAACCTCATTCATTTCTGCTAAGTATCTCAGCGTTGGATGTAATAGAATTCCATACGCTGAGGAACAACAAGAATCTCAATACTGTTCTGTCAACCAAAAAAAATGATGAAGACAAAAAACAATCTCTGAACTGTAGGACTGAACATCAGCCAAAGCACACAAACTCTTTGCCACACAAGTTTTCTATATCAAAGCTTAGCACATGAAATAATTTTTAAAAGGGAGATGTGCGGCAAAAAAAAATATCTTTACATAGGCTCTGAATAAGTTACCCATGCTCTTTTGCCACTGAGTAACTGGAGTCACTCTTGCTTATTGGGTCTTAACAGCAAAGACTTCCAGGACAGACAATGCAACTTCCTGTGCATTTTTTCACTAGGTAATAGGGGAAAAACCATTTTCTTTCTTCTTAAAAAACTGGCTTTTGCTTCCTTCTGTACTACTCTCTCCCTAATCTTCACAAAACTGGGCACTCAAAATAGAAGGCCTACCTCCCAAAATGTAACAGCTAATTATGATTTTAGAAGGCTAAAAGTGTGGTTATACAGTATATAAATTACAAATTCCATCCTAAACTACAATCTAAGATGTTCAAAGTGTCATCCCAGCAGAGTAATGCACTGCTGCCATGGTGGGAGCACAGCACTGCAAACCTTCCTTAAAAGTTTCTCTTGTAATTTCACAACACTTCTCTACGATGGAAATATTTAATCCTGTTAAGGGTGTATATATGTAGTTGTTTGGAAAAAAAATTGCACCACCTCCAGGGTATGTGTGTATATGCATATATGTGTGCATGTATACAGGCAGCCCCCGAGTTTCAAACATCCAACTTATAAACAACTCATAGTTAAGAACTGGGGTGAGACAACAGGAAGTGAGAGACATCTGCTCCCCGGGTGGGAAATTAACTCCTGAAATAGTTATCATGGGGAAAGAGTGTCTACACTGAAGCTTTAGCACCAATCCAGGTTTCCACTACAAGCCATTTTTTTTCCAAAATTTGATTTATTTATTTCTATAAATTATCAGAAGCAAACTGGGCATACAGTTATAATGTATAAAAATCACAAACAAAGTTAAAAATTTGGCATTATAAAAATTCAGTTATTACAGGGACAGAAAGTGAGGTGAAACCTTCTGAACAGGGGCACAGACAGCAACACAAATACCACGGGGGGGGGGGGGGGTGTTAACCCTTCCCTATGCGACCCAAACAATATATGTGTGTATATGTGTGTGTATCTGAAGTTACACTTAAGAATGTACCTGTTTTGACTTACATAAAAATTCAACTTAAGATCAAACCTACAGAACTTATCTCTTTGCAACCTGGGGACTATCTGTATGTGGGCAAAATATATGTATACTAGCTGTGTCCGGCCACGCGTTGCTGTGGCGAAGTATGGTGGTATGGGAAATAAAACATTGAGGAATTGGTGGTAGTTAAGGTAAAGAGTAAAGGTTTCCCCCTGACATTAAGTTTTCTGCTGCCCTGCAGACTAGGACACGGAACAATGGCTTCAAACTACAGGAAAGGAGATTCCACCTGAACATCAGGAAGAACTTCCTCACTGTGAGAGCTGTTCGACAGTGGAACTCTCTCCCCCGGGCCGTGGTGGAGGCTCCTTCTTTGGAGGCTTTTAAGCAGAGGCTGGATGGCCATCTGTCGGGGTGCTTTGAATGCGATTTCCTGCTTCTTAGCAGGGGGTTGGACTGGATGGCCCATGAGGTCTCTTCCAACTCTACTATTCTATGATTCTATGATTATAAATGGGTTATATAGCTGTGTGGAAGGGCCTTGAGTCTACACTGCCATATAATCCAGTTAAAATCAGATAATCTGTATCTTATAGGCAGTGTGGAAGAGGCCTAAGTGAGGCCAAACTCTGCCTGTAACCTGGGCTGAGTGGGTTTTCTAGGAGACCAAGTGGGTGGAGCTTAGCCTTCTAACTGGCAGCAATGGGATAAAAACAATTATTCCTCTCCCTCGAATTAGGACTTTACTTTTTTTTCTTTTTGTTGTATGAACGTAGAAGCATGGATGAGGGGTTGTGCTGCCAAGTTTAGTGTTTCTGGGATGTATAGTTTTGTTGTTTTGTCCTAGGCCGAAATTTCATTACCCTTTTATATATATAGATATATGTGTGTGTGTGTGTGTATATGCATATGTGTCTATATACCAGGCCTGGGCAAACTTCAGCCCTCCAGGTGTTTAGGACTTCACCTCCCACAATTCTTAACAATGGGTTGCTGTGAGTTTTTCGGGCTGTAAGGTCATGATCCAGAAGCATTCTTTCCTGGCGTTTCGCCTGCATCTGTGGCAATTATCCTTAGCGGTTGTGAGGTCTGTTGGAAACTAGGCAATTAAGGTTTATATATCTGTGGAATGTTCAGGGTGGGAGAAAGAACTCTTGTCTGTTTGAGGCAGGTGTAAATGTTGCAATTGGTCACCTTGATTAGCACTGAATAACCATTCAGCTTCAAGGTCTGGCAGCTTCCTGCCTGGGGGAATCCTTTGTTGGGAGGTGTTAGCTGACCCTTATTGATTTTATGTCTGGAATTCCTCTGTTTTTAGAGTACTGTTCTTTATTTACTATCCTGATTATGGATTTTTTAAAAAAAATACTAGTAGTCAGATTTTGTTCATTTTCTGGTTTCCTCCTTTCTGTTGAAACGCTTGCGGATTTCAGTGGCTTCTCTTTCTGTGTAGTCTGACATGGTGGTTGTTAGAGTGGTCCAGCATTTCTGTGTTCTCAAATAACATGCTGTGTCTAGGTTGATTCATCAAGTGCTCTGCTATGGCATACTTCTCTAGTTGAGTTATCGGCTGTTAGGAATTGTCGGAGTTGGAAGTCCAAAACACCTGGAGGGTTGAAGTTTGTCCAGGCCTGGTACATATACGTGTGTGTGTGTGGCCACTCTGTTATGCTTCCTTCTACTTCAGGCCTATCCTCTCCGCTTCTAATTCCTGAGGGAGGGAGGGAGGGAGGGAGAGAGAAGAATGGGATACGTGGACCGTTCCCGTCGCGAGGGCCCCCCTTCCTTCACCAACTGCCCCGCCGCCTCTTCCTTCACCCGAAAACCTCAGGGCCACACTCCTCTCTACTTGCGCGGATCCCCCCCCCCCCCCCCACACACACACACACAAGAAGTCCTGATTTGGGCCCAATCTCGCTCTCTCTCGCTCTCTCCCTCCCTCTGAATGCAAAGGCGAAGTAATAAGAGCCAGCGCTGGCGTCAGTTCACAAAGGGGCCACCCGCCAACTGGCTCCCTCCTCAGCCTTTCTTCTCTCCTTCCCCACTCCTGACTCACTCTGCGCTTTCTCCCTCCCCTCACTAAAACGCAAACTTTCCCAACCGGTCCCTTGGAAGGAACCGTACATTCCCTACCTGAACGGAGTAGGCAGACACATAAGGCGGCGGCTTCTTTTGCTTCTGCTTCTTCCCCTCCTCCCCCGCTTCCCCAACGGGTTGTCCAATTTCCCCCAGCACGCCCTCCCCTCGACAGCTGCCCCCAGGCAACGACGCTGTCAGCTCCTCCTCCTTCCTCCTTTTCTTCTTTACTCGCTCCTCCCCCTCACACAAACTATTCGCTCACCCGCGCGCTCTATCCAGCACTACTTATTTGTTCCGCGCGCGCGCCCGCCACTTTTGTACAGTTCTTTTTTCTCCACCTCTCTCTTCTACTCTCCGGGGCCGCGCGGCCAGGCATCCTCGCGCTCTGGCCCCGCCCCCTTCCTGACACAAAGGGAATCAACTCCTCGTTAAGGCGCGAGCTTCCCACTTCTTTTTTTTTTTTTTCGCCGAGCGAGGAGGCGGGGGCGGGATCAGAGGTGAGGGACCCAAAAGGGGCGGGGCAATTGTGAACGCGAGCCAGCCAGTCAGCCGGCCGAAGTTCTTTCTGAAAGGAAACGCCTGCATCCGTTGGGATCTTCCATAGAGTGGGCACAAAGAGGGGTTTCGGACCATACCATAGAGCAGAAAGTTCCAGGAAAACGAGTTTTCTTTCGTGGTGGCCTCCCTGCCGGCGGTGGCGTCGGGAAGTCCCTCTACTTCTCCCCAAAAGCCAATAGGCCCCCGAGGCTTGTCTTTGCCCCCACATTTCCATGTCCTAGGCGCCTCACACAAACAGAGGGAAAAGGGCTTCCAACCCTCAAATAAGCCGCGAGAGTGCTACTGATTTACTTGATGTTCCCCAACATAAAATACAAGATTGAGTGTCCCTTATCAGACTTGTATTTATATATACAGTAGAGTCTCACTTATCCAACACTCGCTTATCCAACGTTCTGGATTATCCAATGCATTTTTGTAGTCAATGTTTTCAATATATCATGATATTTTGGTGCTAAATTCATAAATACAGTAATTACTACATAGCATTACTGCATATTGAACTACTTTTTCTGCCAAATTTGTTGTCTAACATGATGTTTTGGTGCTTCATTTGTAAAATCATAACCTACTTTGATGTTTAATAGGCTTTTCCTTAATGCCTCCTTATTATCCAACATATTTGCTTATCCAACATTCTGCCGGCCTGTTTATGTTGGATAAGTGAGACTCTACTGTATGTACTTATTGAGAGGGGCAGCGACAGCCCACAGGGAGCTCTGGCGTGGACTGGTCACGAAGAGTCGAAAACAACTCAACAAGTAAAGAAGACTTATTGAGAGCTCTTAGGGTGTATCTACACCAGGCATAGGCAAACTTTGGCCCTCCGGGTGTTTTGGACTTCAATTCCCACAATTCCTAACAGCCTACCAAGTTCCAACTGTTAGGAATTGTGGGAGCTGAAGTCCAAAACATCTTGAGGGCCGAAGTTTGCCCACGCCTGATCTACACTGTAGAGTTAATGCAGTTCTATACCACTTTGGCATGACTCAATGCTATGGATATATGGGAGATGGAATTTTACAAGGTCTTTGGAGGACTGGTGTCTCACCAAGCTATACGTTCCAGGATTCCATAGCATTGCACTTTGCCAGCATGGTCCCTGTTTCAACATTCCCCGTCAATGGCCCAATGGCTTAAGACTCAAGTAATAAAGAAGGTTGGTTCCTCTTGACTCAGGGCCCTTATACACAGCCATGTAACCCAGTATATCAAGGCAGATGTCTATAATATTTGTTTTTAACTGGGTTATCTGAGTCCACATGGCCATATAATGCAGTTCAATGTGGATTTTATACAGCTGTGTGGAAGGGGCCAAAGTGGTGTCAAACTGCATTGATTCTGCAATGTAGATGCATCCTTGGCCATGGGACCTGAGTCTAAACACAACATTCATTTAATGCTTCATAGAACCCTAGAGTTGGAAGGGACCTTGTGGGCCATCCAGTCCAATCCCTTGCCAAGAAGCAGGAAAATTGCAGTCAAAGCACCCCCGACAGATGGTTGTCCTGCCTCTGCTTAAAAGCCTCCAAAGAAGGAGCCTCCACCACACTCTGAGGCAGAGAGTTCCACTGCTGAACAGCTCTCACAGGAAGTTCTTCCTAATGTTCAGGTGGAATCTCCTTTCCTGTAGTTTAAAGCCGTTGTTCCGCGTCCTAGTCTCCAGGACAGCAGAAAATAAGCTTGCTTCCTCCTCCCTATGACTTCCCCTCACATATTTATACACGGCTCTCATCAGGTCTCCTCTCAGCCTTCTCTGCTGCAGGCTAAATATGCCCAGCTCTTTAAGCCACTCCTCATAGGGCTTGTTCTCCAGGCCCTTGAACCTTTTAGTCACCGTCCTCTGGACACATTGCAGCTTGTCAACATCTCCCTTAAATTGCATTGCCCAGAATTGGACACAACATTCCAGGTATGGTTTGACCAAGGCAGAATAGAGGGGTATGCAGGCCAAAATCTCATTGGCTTTTTCAGCTGCCGCATCACATTGTTGGCTCATGTTTAACTTGTTGTCCGCGAGGACTCCAATATCTTTTTCACCCGTAATGCTGTCGAACCAGGCGTCCCCCATTCTGTATCTTTGCATTTCATTTTTTTCTGCCTAGGTGGAATATCTTGCATTTGTCCCTGTTGAACTTCATTTTGTTAGTTTCGGCCCATCTCTCTAATCTGTTAAGATTGTTTTGAATTCTGCTCCTGTTTTCTGGAGTATTAGCTATCCTTCCCAGTTTGGTGTTGCTTCCAGACTTGATGATCGTGCCTTCTAACCCTTCATCTAAGTCATTAATAAAGATGTTGAACAGAACCGGGCCCAGGACGGAACCCTGCAGCACTCCACTCGTCACTTCTTTTCAAGATGAAGACGACACATTAGTGAACACCCTTTGGGGTTGTTCGCTTAGCCAATTACAGATCCACCTAACTGTAGTTTTGTCTAGCCCACATTTTACTAGTTTGTTTGCCAGAAGGTCGTGGGGGACTTTGTCGAAGGCCTTACTGAAATCCAGGTAAGCTATATCCACGGCACTCCTCTGTTGTTTTGAAAGCAAAAGTGCTTCATATATGTCAATGTGAGATTTGTGTAATGAGAGTGTTTAAATGTAATTTCTGCCATGCTTGTATTGCAGTCAGATTGCATCATCCAGAGTGTGTAATAGTGTGTAAAGAGTTAATCACTAATAACCTATGATGACCTTGGTGTGTGGCTGGACCTAGGGAGGATCCAGACACAAGAGTATGTGCATATCTATTGCATCAGTTCAGTCTGTCTTGAGTTCGAGTCAAGTTTGAGATCTGTTGGAAAACAGATCAGTCCTGTGTTTGTTTGTTGTCTGCAAGAGTCTGTTTGTGCTGTTTACTGCTTCATTCAATAAAGCTTTGTATATGGCTTTTACTGATGTCTTGAAGTGTCGCTTCATTCTGCGCTCCATTGCTTTTCATACTACTACTGCTGCGCTACAATACTTGAAGCAACTTGAAGGTAATTTTATACACAATTGTTTTCAATATTTTTGTGCATGAAGCAAAGATTGTATATATTGAATTACGAAAAGCAAAGACGTCAATCTCAACTACCCCTGTGGACAATTTTGGAGGATTTTGGATTACAAAATTCTGGATAAGGAATGCTCTACCTGTACACCTTTTAAAGGGTTTTATATGGACAAGTTAATATATATTTAACAATAATACACAGCCAAAAATATCATTGGTTATGCTACTGATGTCTCAGAGAACAGTGACAGTGATTCAACTGAATACCTTTATGTACTTGACATTGGAAAACAAATGTGGAAGTCCAAATTGTGCATGACATCTATGACTGTAAAGGCCAGCTGAGACACAATGGAGTTTACTCCTTTTAGACCTGTAGAATATGGCTGCTAAATTGGCGATTACTGACTGCTGCTGCAATGAACCTGGGGAACTAGTTTTGTGAGGTGTTTAAATATGTAAGATCATGGCTTGGCTTGGGGCAAACTTTTTTGTATCCTATTCCTTATCAAAATCCTCTGTTGTTGTGATAGCAAAAGTGTTTTATAGGTTTGGGCTAGGGAGAAGGCAGGCAAATGTCCCTACAGCTAGACACTAAATGAGCACCTAAAGTTCCTTATTATAGTAGTCATCAGGCCTAAGGGGCAATTGACTGCCCCAGGACACTGCAGGGGACACAAGGACTGTCAAAATGCAAAAACCAAACAAACAGAAGCCCTGTGTTTGTGCATACAGGCAGTCCCCAAGTTACAAACATCCATAGTTAAGAACGGGAGTGAGACAACAAGAAGAGAAACCTTCTCTTAGGAAGGGAAACGCACCCTGAAAGAGTTATCATGGGGAAAATGTGTCTCCACTGAAGCTTTGTCACTGATCCTTGTTTCCACAATGACTCAAAATGTTCAAAATCCATTGATCCCAGGAACAGAAAGTGAGGGTGAAATCCGAACAGGAGCACAGACAGCAAAACAAGCACCATAGGGATGTTAACCCTTCCCCATGCTATCCAAATGTGTTATCTATCTGTCTGTCTGTCTGTCTGTCTGTCTATCTATCTATCTATCTATCTATCTATCTATCTATCTATCTATCTATCTATCTATCTATATCTCACACACACACACACACATATATATATATCACCTTTTCTAAGTGGAGTTAACACTTAGAAAATGTACCTGTTCTGACATACATTCAAATTCAGCTTATGAACAAACCTACAGAACCTATCTTGTTTGTAACTTGGGAACTGCCTGTATAGTTTTGTTGTCATTGTGTGCCTTCAAATCATGCCCAGCACATGCTGCTGCTCAATCACATAGTTGTTTCCGACTCTTCGTGACCTCATGGACCAGTCCACGCCAGAGCTCCCTGTCGGCCGTTGCCGCCCCCAGTTCTTTCAAAGTCAAGCCAGTTCAAGAATACTGTCCATCCATCTTGCCCTTGGTCGGCCTCTCTTCCTTCCCCTTCCATTTTCCCCAGCATCGTGATCCAAGCTTTCCTGTCTTCTCATGATGTGGCCATAATACTTCATCTTTGCCTCTATCCTTCCATCCAGTGAGCAGTTGGGCATTATTTCCTGGAGGATGGGCTGGTTGGATCTTCTTGCGGTCCAAGGGACTCTCAGGATTTTCCTCCAGCACCAAAGTTCAAAAGCATCTATCTTCCTTCGCTTAGCCTTCCTTATGGTCCAGCTCTCGCAACCATAGGTTACTATGGGGAATACCATTGCTTTCACTATGCGGACCTTCGTTGCTAGTGTGATGTATTTGCTCTTCACTATTTTATCAAGGTTGGCCATTGCTCTCCTCCCAAGAAGTAAACGTCTTCTGATTTCCTGGCTGCAGTCTGCATCTGCCCAGCACATAGTGAACCTATTATGAGGTTTCTTTGGAAAGATTTGTTCAGAGCAGGTTTGCCTATTTCCTTTCTCTGAGATGGTAGGTGCATCTGTTCTACAGAATTAATGCAGTTTGACCCACTTTAAGTGCTATGGCTCAATGCTATAGAATCTTGGGGTTTATGGTTTGGCAGAGAACGCTAAAAACCTTGTAAAATTACAAATCTCATGATCTCATAACATTGAGCCATGGCAGCTAAAGTGATTTCAAACTATGTTAATGCTACAGTGCCCAAAGTATCTGCTCCAGTGGGTTTCTATAGCCAAGCGGAGATTTGAACGCTGGTCTCCATAGTTGGTCACTTCATCATACTGGCTCCTATGTATGTGTTTGTGTGCATGTAACCTATAGTGGGCCCCTGGTAACCACCAGGGGTTTGATTCTAAGACACCCTCCCACACAAATCTGTGAGTGCTCAAGTGTCATTATATACAGGGGCACAGCAAAATTGTATAAAATTAAAATATATTTTCAGGCCTTAGACAGTTGAATCTGTGGATGCAGAATCTACAGATATGGATGGGCAACTGTATATAAAAAGTGAATTGCTATTCTTGGAGAACCTTGATTAGATACGGTGAAGTGTGAAAGACTGAAAGGAACATCAACAAGATATGTAGATGATGCACTATTAATAGCAAAAATAGCTGAGAGTTGGAACAACTATTGAGGAAAGTCAAGGAAGTACAAAAACAGGGTTACTGTAGAATATTAAGAAAGCAATAAGTGATCATTACAGATGATTCACAAAGTTTTAAAATAGACACTGAGGAATCAAAATAGTCAAAGACTTCCCATATACCTTGGCTGAGTCATAAATAAAAATGGAACAAAAACAGGACTTGCAAGAGCAGTTATGAAGGAGCTAGATGAGATCCTCACATATAAAGTTAAACAATTGAATCCCAAAGTCAGTATTAAGTATGTCATTATATTTCTGGTTTCTTTATATGTTGGTGAAAACTGGGAAGTGAAGAAAGCTGATACAAAGAGAACCTTGAAATGTGGTACTGAAGAAAAGTTGTACAGATGCCATACATTGTCAAAATGCCTCATGTGCCCAAGAGCAAGAATTCTCCCTAGAAGCTAAAATTACCAGACTGAAGTTTATCATACTTTGAACATATGAGATAACAGGACTCACTATAAAAAATGCTTGATAAATTGGGAGGCAGTAGGAAAGAGAAAGGCTGTGTTACAAGTGCATAGACTCAATCAAGGAAGCCACAGCCCTATTTTTTCAGTAGACTGGACAGGCCTGTTAGTGGGAGGATATCTTGGAGGTCTTTCATAGAAGCATAGATTGAAAGGAACCCTAAGATCTATGGCTCTTCTCAGTACACAATCTCCGACTAGAGCAGGGGTCCTCAAACTTTTAAAACAGAAGGCCAGTTCGCGGTCCCTCAAACTGTTGGGAGGCCGGATTATAGTTTGAAAAAAACACAAACGAATTCCTATTTGTAGTGCAAAAAAACACAGAACAACAATACAATATTTAAAGTGAAGAACAGTTTTAACCAACATAAACTTACCAGTATTTCAGTGGGAAGTGTGGGTTGGCTTTTGTCTGATGGGTTAGTCAAGTTAATTAGGATTGCTGGGGTTATGTGCTTTGCTGTTGTGACTTAGGGCCACCTGAAGTCTTTCTTTCTAACGTTCAATCAAAATTATCTGTTGTTAGGATAGTGTAAGTGACAATTCATCCATTTCCCCACATTTCTAAAAAATGATAGCAAGTGGTTCTGTGAGTATGTTACCAAGTTCTTTCAGTACTCTGGGATGTAGTTCAGCTCACCTTGCAGATATGAACTCATTTATTTTAACTAGGTATTTCCTGACTAACGCCTTATCAATCTCAATTTGCAACCCAGTTTTCTTATCAGGATCTCTGCTGATGCACAGGAGCAAAGAACCTTTGTGGGGGGCGGCAGCAAGTGAATCTTTTCATTACGATCTGTTAGCATTTTACCATTCTTGCTGAATAGTGGTCCCCATGATTCTCTTGTCATTCTCTTGTTTTGAACATATTGGAGGAGGGGGCGACCCTTTATGTTGCTCCTTGCTTGCCTTGTCAATTTCAACTAATTTTAAACTTCAGTTTCCTTTACACACCTCCTCCTCCAAATTAGGGCCATATATCTGTATTCTTCTTTGGTGATTTGTACTTCTTTACATTCTTTATACAAAAGACTCTGAATCCATTGTGCATAGTATGTTATTGATAGTGATTGTCTTTCAGGGTGATCCCTCAGTTTGACATTCCTCTTCATTATCATTAGCAGATTTTTTCTGATGGATCTGTATGATCAATTCCCACTTTGTTCTGTTTTAGAAGTTCTTGTGTTCTCTGATGTTTTAAAGACTCAACAGCTAGTTGCAGTGCATTGACCTTGTCTTCCAAGACAGCCACCAAATGTCATCAGGAAGGTTCTCTGACAAGAAGACAAAGACTACACATACATCGCAGCAGAAAATGTTCATAAATCAAAGCCAACTTGATGGCAATTAACCACAACATCTCTGGAGCACTGCATGAAACTCGTCTGTGCTTTCTCCACTCTAGACAAAAGTAGAGATGAGCGGGGCAATCTAGCTAGTCTTCTGTATTATTTATTTTATTTAGAGAGTTTTTGCCCTACTCTTCAGCTACAAAGGCACTCTGAGTAGCTTACAAAATGTTATTTGCCCTCAGGCTTACAACCTGCATATAATACTTAAAGCACAATGTAGCTCTGTCTTGTTAGCTGTCTCCCTTCCACTAAATAGCCAGCAGAATAGCAGATGAAAGTAGTACTACTGTCTTTTTCAGCACATATTGGACATGCAAATGCAAAGAATGGGGAGGGGGTCTGTATTGAAGGCCATATGTGATCATATTTCAATAAAACTCATACCATTTGGCATTGGCTATCATTGACCCAGTGCTGATTGCCACTCATCTTTAGATGTGAAATGGCACTTAGTATCTTCTAGAAGCTTTGGACTTCAAGTTACATGAGACTCAGACAGTTTAATCAAAAGTTTTGCATGTTGGGGCTCATTTTGAATTGAGAAATTTATCAAATACAGATGTGATTTTTACTTTAGTTTTAGTCTTAAATCCAGGAACATAATGCTAAATCTATTTTTAAGGGGTGGGCAGAAGAGTTTTTGAATAATTATAATTTTAAAGCTTATTTTTCAAAAGATGGCTGCACATTATGATGTCTTCCATAATTTTCTATATCACTGTGCTGCTGGATTTGTGGCAATAAATATGAAAAAGTATGTTAGAAAAAATTCAACCAGTGTAGAAAAGAGAGGGAACTCACTATAAGAATACAAATGAGACCTCTGTTTGATGAGCAATCTGTCATTAAATAAATAAAGCCATATTTTAAATGTATGTTGAAATAACTAAAGGGAGCAATTATTTTGGAGAGAGATCCCTTATTTCTTATTGTTTTATGATTTAGTAAAAAAACAAAACAAAGTAGTGATGATTTAATACTTGGGGGATCCAGCTTCTAGTGTATTCTGAGCTATGAAACTCCTACGACTTCATTACATAGGTTTCTGCAAGCGTTGTAGGATGCTTAGTTGATTGATGGAGCCCCATGCTGCCCATCACATGATGCACATTAACTTCTGGTAGGGCTCTGTTGATTAACTGTGGCACAAATGTCCTATAATACTTAGCCTAGAACATGGAAGGCACCCCGTATTCCATAGGAACAATGGGGCCAGTGCAGACGGAAGCTGTGTGGGGACATTTCCCCACATGTGTTGGGGAAGCATCGCGATGGGAGAGATGAGGTGCGGGATGCCTGGATTGCCCTGCAGATTCGCCATGGAGGCTGGTGGATTATACCACTGCCCCTCATCAATGTGATGAGATCCTTAGCCTCTTTGGATGAGCTTTTCTCTCTCTCAGCGTAACTTGTCTCACAGTAAAATTACAAGTTAGAAGAAGAAGTCATATACAGTACCTCATTAGAGGAAAGCCATGTTATCAATGTAATAAATAAATAAATAAATACATGTATAGATGAAATAAAAGAAAGCTGCAGAATAGGAAACAATAATACAGTGCAAAAATCTATTGTTTTTCATTAAGAGCCCACACTTGTTTAATGTATCATCATTTTAGCAGTACTGACAATAAATTCACTGAATATGTACTGCTATAAAGCCATTAATTTTATCTGATACAATCCACAAACAAATGCATGTTTGCTCAGAAGAAAGTCCATATTCAATCAATGAAGCCTTTATTCTATAAGGCTACATATAGAATGTTCTGCTCAAATTTATATTTTAACTTGGCTTTTGTTAATGTTTTAAATTTATGTCAAAAGAGCAAGAATTTCAAAGAAACAATTAGACCTCTGCATATTTTTCTGTTTTCTAAAACTCTGTATTGAAATGTTGCCCCCATTTTAGGAGGCAACCCCTGGCAGTGAGATCAGGACGATGCCTATTGGCAGAAACCCAGGCAAGTGATTTACCTGAGCTGCCCATTTTATGTGAGTCCCTGCTATGGTGAGCATTCAGATTAGGCCTAATTTAAATTAGTCAGCAAGCAAGGAGAGAAGGTGATTTTCAGCCAAGGAAGATTTTATTATCTGCAGATAAGATGCTAGCTAGTGATACATTCACAAAGTAGATAGTATACAGAATACAGTTTCATAGCCCTTTTTATACATAGGCTGCAGCCAAGCCTCTAATTCTGACCAGTCACAGCCACTGGCCAGGGTGGGCTGGGAACAAAGGATGATTACGTGTCGATGAATGGGGTTTCTTTTACTGAACAGGAAAAATAACAAAGTGATTGAGGGCATTTTCTGGCCCTACCCAGGAATGCTATTGTCTTATGAGTTGAACATGGGCTGGCCTAGTGGTTCCAGACCCCAGAGAAACAAAACATCCTATATTAATACAATCATGCAAAAATGACAGAGGGTTTGGCTGTAGACATGCAGATTTCTTTCCGATGTGAGAGGTCCCGTTCATCAAAGATGCAGTGTGGTGAAATTGGTTCTTCCCCAGAGGGGAGAGGTGATCTCCCCTGCCTGAATAGAAGTATTGTGTTGCAATGTCTAGGTAAAGTCCAAGAGATGGATGAGGCTGGAAATTGATGAGGAAATTCCCAGCTTGGTTTCTTTCCCCCAGGCTATGTAATTGTGTGGGATGCAAGACATCTTTGGGTTCAGGAACAAGGTTTCCCCCAAAGGGAAGGAATGGGGATTTCAGGAGCATAAAACATTAGGTTAACACAACATATAGGCAAAATAGGAACACATAGGAAAAAAACATGGTGCGTTTAGGGCAATTTATATACACTTGAGATATATTTTTCCAAAGTACTTCTAACAAGCCAGGCTTCCCAGAGGAAAAAGGGGAAGGAAGACAGGCAGAGTAGAAGAAAAGGAGGAAAGGCAAAAAAAGTGAGGAAGGAAGAAAAAGGGAAAGGGAAGGAAAAAAGAAGGAAAAGAGAAAGAAAGGAAGGGAAGGAGGAAGAAAGGAAGGAAAGAAAGGAGGGTGAAGGAGGAAGAAAAAAAAGAGAGAAAAGGAGACTTCAGTGAGTGGGGACCTGGCCCAGGTAAACTACATATCCCAAGGACCCGGGGGTGGTTTTCTCATGCAACACTACATAAACAACTGTAGAGACATAGTTATGTGTGTGTTTCTGTGTGGTCTGCTGATGTAGCAACAACAGTTAGAGATTGTGTTACACAACAGTCTAGTTTAAAGATATGAGCAGAGATTTCTCAAGACTCAGCCTTCACTTCTATATTGGATTAATTGCTAGAATATTTTCTACTTACTTTTTAAAATTTGTGTTCTGTATTTTCAAGGCTCAAGGAAGCCCAGAAAATTAGACAATAAAATATACTGCAGTATAAAATTATATAAAAAGTATAGCACAATGAATTGAAACATTTAGAGCTTGAAACGTATAAGTTCTACTAGGATGCCTTGCAACATTTACAGTAGGTTATATGCTTAATGGGAAAAGCATCTTAGAGTAAAAGTGGTAGAAGCCTTGAGCTCTGCAGAAAGAAAATATTTCCTGACATGAATGTACCTGACATAAAACTTGACACACAGAATATAATAATAATAATAATAATAATAATAATAATATTTCATTGTCGCCTCTGCTTTTCATTATTGCCATGATCCATCTGTCAACAATCTTACAAAAAACAAATCTCAGCTACCAAACATCTAAGAATTCTCACAAAATTTCACATTTGATGTACATGGATGACCTGAAGCTATATGGGAAAACAGAAACTGAAATCCAATCTCTGACCAACACTGTCCGAATTTTTAGCACTGATATCAACATGGAGTTTGGTTTGGACAAATGTTCGACAGTGGCATTGAAGAAGGGAAAAATCATTGAAAGTGAGGGCATCAATATGCCCAATGGCCAAACAATAAAGTGTCACCAGCCAGAGGCCTATAAATATCTGGGCATATTACAGCTGGACAACATCAAGCATGAACATGTGAAGACTGGTCAGTAAAGAATACACACAAAGGGTCAGAAAAATTCTCAAAAGCAAGCTCAATGGAGGCAACACCATCAAGGCCATAAACACCTGGGCCATACCTGTCATAAGATATACTGCTGGCATTATAAATTGGACACAGATGGAACTGGACAACTTGGACAGAAAAAAAGAAAACTCATGACCATTCATCATTCACTGCACCCTCGCAGTGATGTTGACCGGCTCTATCTGCCTAGAAGATCAGGGGGCAGAGGACTCTTGCAAGTCAAACAAGCAGTCAAAGAAGAACATGCCCTGGCAGAATATGTCAAGCAAAGTGAAGAACCAGCTTTGATTGAAGTCAAAAATCAGAAACTCCTCAAAGCACAGCTGACAAAAAACCAGTACAAGAAAGATACACTACAAACTAGAGCTGACAGCTGGCACAACAAAACACTGCATGGAAAGTTCCTTGACAAAATTGAAGGAAAAGCTGATAAGGAGAAGACCTGGCTCTGGCTCACGAATGGGACCCTGAAGAAGGAGACAGAAGGCCTGATCCTTGCAGCCCAGGAGCAAGCCATCAGAACAAATGCAATTAAGGCCAAGATCGAAAAATCAGCTGATGATCCAAAATGCAGACTGTGCAAGGAAGCTGACGAAACCATTGATCATATCCTCAGCTGCTGCAAGAAAATTGCACAGACAGACTACAAACAGAGGCACAACTGTGTGGCCCAAATGATCCATTGGAACTTATGCCTCAAGTACCACCTGCCAGCAGCAAAGAACTGGTGGGATCACAAACCAGCAAAGGTTGTGGAAAATGAACACGCAAAGATACTGTGGGACTTCCGAATCCAGACTGACAAAGTTCTGGAACACAACACACCAGACATCACAGTTGTGGAAAAGAACAAGGTTTGGATAATTGATGTTGCCATCCCAGGTGACAGTCGCATTGATGAAAAACAACAGGAAAAACTCAGCCGCTATCAGGACCTCAAGATTGAACTTCAAAGACTCTGGCAGAAACCAGTGCAGGTGGTCCCGGTGGTGATGGGCACACTGGGTGCCGTGCCAAAAGATCTCAGCTGGCATTTGGAAACAATAGACATTGACAAAATTACGATCTGCCAACTGCAAAAGACCACCCTGCTGGGATCTGCACGCATCATCCGAAAATACATCACACAGTCCTAGACACTTGGGAAGTGTTCGACTTGTGGTTTTGTGAAACGAAATCCAGCATGACTATCTTGTTTGCTGTGTCATACAACGTCGTTGTGTCAATAATAATAATAATAAAATCATCTATACATACAAAGTGCAAATCTGTATGTGTGTATGTGGCATAGGTGTCTATTCACATAGACAGCCTTTGGCCTCCACAAACAGGCTATAGTTCCCAGTACTAAGGAGCCACCGAGTCACTCTCTCCCAGGACATTGCAGGTTGCATGAGCACATCCCAGTATTCCTTTCTCTCTCCATTTACATGACCCCACCCACTGCCTCTCCCTTTATCCTTTCCTACCCTTTCCTATGGCACACAGGAAACAGAGGAATTTATGAGCAACTGAATATACTGGAGAGGTTCGGGGAGAATTCACCATTATTTATAGGAGTTGTAGGGACTTGGGTGTATGGTTCACCTGCAATCTAAGAGCACTCTGAACCCCATCAACGATGGACCTGGAACTCACTTGGCACACAGACCCAACATGGCCATATTTTCATATTGGATGGGTTTGGGGTGATTGACCTTTACATCCAGGAGTTATAGTTCACATATATTCAGAGAACAGTGAACTCATCTGAGGACGGATCTGGACCAAACTTGGCACACAAATTTAACATGGTCAACTGGGATTATTGATGGATTTTGGAGGTGATTGACCTTTATCTCTGGGAATTATACTTCACCAGTATTCCATGAGTCCTCTGAATCCCATCAATGACTGATCTGGACCAAACTTGGAACACAGACCCAACAATGCCAACTTGTGGTGATTTACTTTGGCACCAGAGAATTATAGTTCTCCCATATTCAGAGAACACTGTATCCAGCGAGCTCTCCCGCTGCAGCCTGGCCGGCTGGGCAAGGCCAGCCGGGCCAGGGCAAGCGGCGCGGGAGGCGGGGCCACGTCTGGGCGGTGCCCCACATCGTACGGTCATGCCACGCACCCTGGCTCCGCCTCCCACACTGCGCAAGAGGCGGGGTCAGGGCACGCTGCACGGGAGGCGGGGCCAGGGTTGGCCCTGCCTCCTGCGCCGCTCGCCCTGGCCTGGCTGGCCTTGCCCAGCCACCAGGCTGCAGTGGGAGTCCTTCCAGGCCGTGGCTGGGCCAGGGCACGGGGGTGGGAGGCGGGGCCCCGTCTGGGCAGGGCCCCACCTCCTGTGTCGCACGGCCACGCCCCGGCTCCCACACTGCGCGGGAGGCAGGGGCAGGGCGCATGACACGGAGGTGGGGCCAGGGCGCGGGAGGCGGGGCCAGGTGTGGCCACGCCCCGCCTCTCGCGGTGCATGGCCATGCCTCCCGCGGTGCTTGGGAGGTGCAATTTTTTTTTTTTGCTTAACACTTTAAATTACCTCGGGCCGGTTCTGCTGGCGTGGACTGGTCCATGAGGTCATGAAGAGCCAGAGACGACTGAGTGAATGAACACACACTCACACAGTCTAAAGAGTTGCTATTTAAATCCCAGGAGAAGTGGATTTAAAAGTAAATTGTCCTGTTTGTGTTTCCTTGGTGAAGAAACATATTTACACAGAAACCAAGTTATATGAACATCCTTTGAAGAGAAAAGCATAAGCCTTTAATGAAACCGTTAAGCATTTTTACTGTTCAATATTAATGAAACAATCATGTATATTTAATGTTCAAACTACAAATAAACAACCATTTCTTGTTTCTCTTCACATAAAGTATCATGTCTCTCTCTCTCTCAATATCCTAACCTAGAAGAGGCTCCTGAATAAAGCATTGGTGGCAGTATTCGTAGAGATAACGAGTTTGAATCCTCTACATTTTGGTGGCAGCAGAAATAAAAGCCCTTGCAATTCTGGCAATTTTTAAAATCCTCTCCGTTTTATATTTTTTAAAACCCCCATCCTCCATACCCAAATACAACAATAATACACCCATAATAACAAAAATTGACAACATATAAAAACAAATTATGACTTAATTACTAAAATGTAATTAAAATGCAATGTGTTGTATTGGACCTTAAAGCAAATCATCAGATGAGAATGCCCATACTGTATGTACAGGTTCCAAACTACTCTTTAAGATTAAAAAGGAAAACTTAATCTTCTGAATTCTTGTTCGATTTGCTAAAATGGAGAGAGAGGGTAGTCAGATTTGTTCATTTTGTTTATAAAAGCAATGATGGCTTCCTAAATCGCCTTTTCCCCCTGTTTCTCTCCATTTCTTCTCCTAGGCTATGTATGGAAGATAATTTCTGTAATGCAGAGAGGGAGCACCTCCAATAAATAGAATTATGCCGTCACATCCAGGCACCTTTTTAAGCTTTAGGATGTGCTTCTTCCTTTGCCCAGATGAACTGCGGGGGCCTTACTTAGAAGCTCTGGAAATCCCAGTAACCAAAGGCACTTCAAGTAGAACAATCCAACAAAATTTTATTTTTACAAAGTCCTTGAAAGACTTGGCACATGTAATTAAAGTTGCAAATAAAAACAGTCCATTTATAAAACCTTGCAGATGTTCCTTGCTTGCTTGCTTTCTCCCTTTCAGTTGCTAGGTTAACTTCCACCAAAGGCAAAGAGGTCCTAAGATCCTCTTCATCCTAGCTCTGAGCTGCTATCAAAAGATCTATAACTATCTTAGCTCAAAGCTAGTTTTTGAGGCGAAGTTGGTAGAGCTTCCTCCAGTGGCAAAGAAATCCGAAGATGTTCTCTGTCCCAGTGCCAAAGCTATTAGAAAGAACTGGTCTTTCTCCTATCTATGCTTGGCACTGGTTTTAAAGGCAGGTCAATTGTTAGTACTTACGATGGCCTTTTCAGAGTTGGCCTGGCTTGGCCACACAAGCACATCTATGATGTTTCTCCTTCAGTCTAGAAGGCAGAATAGGCTTCTCAAAATGGAGCCTTCTATCCCCAGGAAAAGGGGCGGTCTCCAGAACAAAATGATACATTTCAAGCCTATAGCAGCAAGGCTTTGCAAACTGGCTATAAACTCTGCTAATATCCTAACTATCAAGACTGCTGCAGAATCTGCAGCAACCCTGGAGCAAATGCAAACAGGTGCTATTTTCTATGAAAAAACTATGAAAAATGCAAACCAAACTTCTGGGGGACGGAACAAGAATACAGAATTTGTTCAACTTGATGATATGGACCTTTTTCTTGGAGAAGTACCTGTTCATCAGACCCTTGTCAATTCTAACTGATGATAGCTGCCATCTGAGGATGGCTGGCTAATTGAGTGGTAAAAGTTTTTTATTGAAATAGAGTTGTGTTCTAGTTCCTGTAAAAGAAGCACCTATATAATTCCTGTTTAAATCTATGGTCCCATATAACTCAATTGACCAGTTTCTAATATTACATTTTTAGAGGAAGTCTTAGATTGAGCAGTACCTGAAGTAAACTGATTCTTTGACCCATTCAATTTTTCTTTCAGGTCTGGTTTGGGGACAGAAACCATGTTGGCTGCTTACTGAAAGACCTACACTAACAAGTAGATGGCGGGAGTACATCTCCGTTGGTTCTTCTGGATCCCTTGACAGCATTTGATACCACAAATGACATCATTTTGTGCTGTTTGACATCATAGTGAACTGTATGAGACTGGGAGGCATCTTTGTATGATGATTCCTGTTCTTTTCCAGAGGGTGGACATTCCCAGCAGATGATGGTAACAGTTTCATGATCTTTAGACTGTGACTTTCTACAAAAATTAGTACTGGCCTTTTAAAAACATCTACATGAAGCCATGGAACAAAGTTAGCAGGCTTCCAATTTGCTTTTGACGCTAGTTGAAGGTGCTAACTTTGACCTACGAAATCCCAAAAGTCTTGAAGCTAGGATACCTAAAATACCAGCTCTTCCTTTCATCTAGGCCTGGAGGAACATGCAGTCCTCAGCAAAAGGCTGTTTCATGTCCCATCATCCAAGTGACTGGGTAGGTGAGTAGGCAAGATATGACTTTCTCTGTAGTAGTACCATAGTTATAGGACTTCTTTTCAAGAGAAGTTAAACTGGTTCCATCTCTACTGTTGTACTGGTAAATAGTCAAGGCAGCAATGTTTCATATAGCCTTAAAGCTAAGGCTGGCTATGGCAACTGTTTAGATCTTGTCAAAACTTTTTTTTTAATTTCCTTTAACATGTTTAGTTGCTGTGCATTGCCTCAGGAGCACTGTCAGGCTGAAAACCAATCAACAAATACTACTGCCCCTTCCAGTAATATTAGTAGTATAATCATAATGAAATTCAGTGGTGTTTTGCTGGTAGGAAAGCTGTTGCATAGTATCTGGATGTGACTTGCAGGCAGTAAAACTCTGGCATGCATCTGGATGTGGATGAAGCCATTTCATGAAACTGAGCAATGTGAAAGAACAGGAGTAACTGCTATAGTACAAGTTTTGTTGTGTTGCAACACAATACTTGATAAGTGTACAAAAATGAAGGCAGAAGGGGAGCATAGTTAAAGACTAGTCTACCTTTGAGACAGAATGAAAGGTGTAACTCCATGTACCATTATGAATTACTTTCTCTGTCTAAAAGCTATTTCTTCCATAACAATAGTTTGTTTTTTAACTCAGTGTATTGCTACAAGCAAGCAGGTAGGCTTTTCAAAGAGCCCATGAAGATAAGAAATCTTGAAATATTTACCATAGTAAAGCAGATGTATTAAAGAAACAAAGTAAGGGTCAAAGTATATGACCACCAGCAGAAATCTATCTATATAAAAGAGTGATGGAATCCTGGCGACCGACAAAACAACAAAACTACAGGCCCCCCAACCTCGAAATTTGACAACACAACCCATCATCCACGCCTCTACGTTGATACAACAAAAAAGAAAAATAAAGTCCTAATTAGAGGGATAGGAATAATTGTTTTTATCCAATTGCTGCCATTTAAAAGGCTAAGCTCTGCTCACTTGGTCTCCTAGCAACCTACTCAGCCCAGGGGACAGGCAGAGTTAGGCCTCTTCCACACTGCCTATAAAATACAGATTATCAGATTTTATTATATGGCAGTGTAGACTCAAAGCCCTTCCACAGAGCTATATAACCCATTTATAATCTTATATTATCTACTTTGAACGGGATTATATTGACTCCACACTGCCATATAATCCACTTCAGTTTGCATTTTATCCAGCTGGGTAGAAGGGGCCTCATATAATCCAGTTCTAAGCAGATAATATAAGATTATAAATATACAGTACAGTCTCACTTATCCAACATAAACAGGCTGGCAGAACGTTGTATAAGTGAATACGTTGGATAATAAGAAGGGATTCAGGAAAAGCCTATTAAACATCAAATTAGGTAATCATACAAATTAAGCAGCAAAACATGTTTTACAACAAATTTGACAGAAAAAGTAGTTCCATGTGCAGTAATGCTATGTAGAAATTACTGTATTTACAAATTTCACAATGAATTTAAAACACTGACTACAAAAACATTGACTATTAAAAGGCAGACTGCGTTGGATAATCCAGAACATTGGATAAGTGAATGTTGGATAAGTGAGATTCTACTGTAATATGAAATAATTACTGTGATAGAATAATACAGAACAATATAATCTCTAAAACCAGGACAGTAAATAAAGAGCAACACTCTGAAAGCAGGAAAATTGGAAATTCCACAAAGGAAACAATCAGGGCCAGCTAACATCTCCCAAGGAAGGATTCTTCCAGAAAGGAAGCTGACAATGGAGTGAAGCAGTGTGAATTACCAAAGTCATTATTATTATTATTATTATTATTATTATTATTGTGTTGCTGTGAACCGTGAAAATGAATACAATCTGCCTCCAAGTATTCAAAAACACTAAAATCAGAATATATAAAAATTACTGTGGTATAATAAAACAGAACAATACAATCTCTAAAATCAGAACACTAAATAAAGAACAACACTCTGAAAGCAGGGGAATTTCACACAGGAAACAATCAGGGCTAGCTAACACCTCCCAACAAAGTCTTCCCATCACCAAAGTCTGGCAAATCCTCTGTTTTCTGAGGGCCACAGACAGTAGAAACACATAAAATATTGCAAACACCACCACTCTGAAAACAAGGGAATTCCAGACATGAAACAATCAGGGCCAGCTAACACCTCCCAACAAAAAATTAACTCAGGGAGGAAACAGCCAGGCTTTAAAGCTGCAAGGCCATTACATGGTAATCATTTTCCCTAATTACAACATTCATTCAGGTTTGAATTGGGGGAGCGGACAGAGCCCCCACTGTTAGCCCCAGCTTCTGCCAACCCTACAGTTCAAAAACATGCAAATGAGAGTAGATGAATAGGTACTCCTTCGGCGGGAAGGTAATGGCGCTCCATGCAGCCATGCCACATGACCTTGGAGGAGTCTACGGACAACGCCACCTCTTCGGCTTAGAAATGGAGATGACCACCAACCCCCAAAGTCAGACACGACTCAACTTAATGTCAGGGGAAAACCTTTACCCTTTACCTTAACTACCACCAATTCCTCCCATACCACCATACTTCGCCATAGCAACGCGTGGCCAGGCACAGCTAGTGTAATATACTTTTTAAAAATAGGTGTTATTTGCATCCTTGTAAACATCTATTCCAGTAGGGATACTTGGACTGATGGGATTTAGTTTTAGATCTTCCCAGGTACTGATCAAAGAACCACATGTCATTAAAATAACTTTTAACCTTTAGGAAATTAGCAGGAAAATATGTCTTATAAATTAAAGCAGCTCTGCAAAATTGCCTTGCCACCATCACATAATTACTGCTAATGAGGCATTGTTATTTTAGTAGCTCATAAAAAGGTTTTGGTGGAAATTAATGTAATGTCTTAATCTGGTTGGTTGAGACTTGAGTTGGTTACAAGAATGTTATTCATTGAGGTAAGGCATAACGTGGCAATTCCAGGGTCCCAATCCAACCTTTATAGGGGTCCCCATATGGGATATACTTCTTTCTGCATGATGTTATCATTTTAAAATTCCCAGGTTTTGTATGACCCACCCCATAATTCTAAATGATTGAAATGCTTCTCCTAAGATATTGGCAGGTAAGAGTTGTATGTAAAATGTGTTTTGATAGTTTAAATCCTGTCCTGTTGCCCCACCCTCCCCTGGAATTTTCAGAACCGAAACTGAATTTGACCCTCAGGCTGAAAGAAGTTACCTATGCTAATCTGTCAATTGCTAGCAACATATCTCCAAATAGTCTTGTAAAGATTGAAAAGGGAAGAAACCAGGACACTACCAGTTTGGTTACACATAACAAATGAATAAGCAACCATTTGTTGTCTTTGATCACAACTGCTTCACGATCAACAGTATCAAAAGGTACAGCAGGGTTTGTTATGATATGTAAGAAATCAGTAAATTTGTCTGTGTGTCAACTGCAAAATCAGATGCATGAAGCTGATTGGTTGAGCCATGTCTGGAGAGCTGGTTAAACCTGGGAGTTTTGATATTGTTGCATTTTTGTTCAGGCTTGAGCTAAGCAGGTGCACAGAGAGAGTTTGAAGAGAGAAACA
This sequence comes from Anolis carolinensis, assembly GCF_035594765.1. Taxonomy (NCBI): domain Eukaryota; kingdom Metazoa; phylum Chordata; class Lepidosauria; order Squamata; family Anolidae; genus Anolis; species Anolis carolinensis. The sequence continues at coordinate 210,036,483 of NC_085841.1, read as the reverse complement.
GAGAGAGAGAGATACACAGAGTTTGAAGTGTGGTCTTGCTTCATGGACTGCTGAAGGAATTTATCCACATGGACAAAGGAAAGAACACTTTAATTCTCTCATGAAAGGACATTATGTGAGTTGATGCAACTGATCACATTGTATATAGAATTAAGGGAGAACTGGTTTAATGTCTTTTACAGATGGTACCTTACTCCGGAAAGGCTTGCGAAGTTTAGCAAAGGTAAAGGAGATGGGAAATGTTGGAAATGCCAGAAACATAATGGAGACTTCATGCATATGTGGTGGGGATGCAGAAAAATAAAAACGTTTTGGCAGGAAATAAACAGAGAAATGCAGAAAATACTGCAAATCAAATTTAATACAAAACCAGAATACTTCTTATTAGGTATGGTTGACTTTCAAATGGACTCCAACATGGAAAAACTCTTTATATACATGGTAACAGCGGCCAGGATATGTATTGCCAAAGTATGGAAAACACAAGAAATTCCCACAACAGAAAATGGATGCTGAAGCTAATCGATATCAAAAACATGGATTTATTAACACAAAAAGTATCACAGAGTATTTCGCCAAGACAATGGACCGATTGGAACAAACTGAGACAATATTTGTTAAGAAGCAATATAGAACTTTTATGATTTTCACTTACAGGAATTCTTAGACTTCAGGTTATATATGGTGGCTTGCTGAAAAATATCAAATGTTTAAAGGATGATTTATAAAGTAATGCAGAGGAGCTGGAAGTGGATATAGGGGTTTTTTTTTGTTTTTTCTTCTTTATTATATATATATATCTTCATTGTAATTTTCTTTTTTTTTCTTTTCCTATCTATTTCCCCAAATATGCTCTTTCTTTTTTTATATGTACACGTTAAAAATATAAATATATATATATATATTAAAAAAGCATTGTATATATGGTGTTTTGGATTTAAGGCGAATAAATTACTTATGCTTTATTGTTCACCTAGTGGCACATAGCTTCTTTCTCTGGGAAGGCAGTGCGTGGACTACACATTTTTGATTTTTGATTACTTCAAAAGGTTTAACACAATCAACTCAGTGATATTATCCATATTGATATCTGGACAGAAATCGTCTGAGTACACATGAACACTCTTAAAGCTGTATTCGGGTGGGCGCCAAGCTGGCAGTGTTCCAAGGAGATTACAGTTTACAAGTCTCCCTGAAGCTGATAGACAACCAACACTTATTCAACAATGTTCTCCAAACAGAGCAATACTTGGCTGGGAAATTAAATAGCAAGCAGCATATTTTATTTTGTTTTGAACAGAGGCTGAACAGCCACAGTGCTGAAGCCATCTGGCACCCTGCCCTCTTAAATGAATTTATAAATATCCTATCCGATTTTTCAATTGTTTTTTGCTAGCAGGAGTAGAAATGGATCCAGCTTATAGGTTACACTGCCAAGCATGTCATCCATACTGGCATACTGGCATCAATCAGATCCAAATAAATGACATGTAGTCAATGTCTTGAAGCCTTAAGTTTTGACTCTGTTTAAGTTGGCAACACACAGCTGAACTATAACTTAGTGAATGTTGAAATCCCAGATAATATCTGGGAGTGCTCAGCTCCAGAGGTTGTGCACTAGACACATTGATCTTGATAACCTACAGTAATAATGTAATTGTATCACAGATCACTGAGACTATGCTAATCAGAAAGGGAACAGTCATGTAATGGCAAAATTTAAGTAAGTCTTGGAGGAAAAAGGTTATTTGGACCCATTTTGGTCTGGTTTCAGGCCAAGGTATGACACCGAAACAGTTACTTTGACACATGGGCCTGCTTTAGAAAAAAGAAAGGGAGTGCTACTCTGCTGATCTTTCTGGATCTCTTCAAGGGCTTTTGATACCTTGAGCTGCCCTGAAGAAGGGCAGGATATAAATATTGTAATAAATAAATGTAATAAATACCATTGATCACGGTATCTTACTGGACCAGCATGAAATCGGAGTAGGGGGCACTGTCTTATAATAGTTCTGTTCTTATCTAGAGGACTGCTTAATAGCATTGGGGGTAAGCTTTTCAATATGTATAGAGAAGCCACTGGGTGAGACAAGAGTTCTGGCACTGGGTCCCACTAATACTCAGTTGCTGCTCATTTCTATTTCTCATCATTAATGCCAGCAGGGACTAAATCAGTGCCCATATGCTGCAGTAACCTGGATGGGGTGAAATAAATTGAAGCTGAATCCTGCATAAGATGGAGGCCCTGTTGAATGCTGGTTCTCAGGTCTGGAACTGGGTAAAGGGCCTATCCTGGATGGGGTAGCACTGGTCATCAAGGAGCAGATCTGAAACCCTTGTGAAACATAGTGAGGAGTTATAGAAAACTGTTTTCTTGATATTCGGTGCACTTAAAGACTTCTATATTAGTTCTGTTGTTCATACAAACTTTTGAATTAAGTATTGAAAAAAATCTGGAAGCATAAGAGAAAGAGCCAGAAATGGCGAAGGGGTAGGCATAGGAAATAGATTTTCCTCAAGTGTTGAACTTTTTCAAATGTGTACAAACATGTATAAGGCATAATTCATGTACTATTTAGTCATACATAACTAAAGAAGGTGTTTTCAGTTTCGGAAAAGTGTACTGCTTGAAGTACTACCATGTTTTATTGTAGATGGGCTTAGTAAACTGAAAGGCAAAAGAGCTTCTCTTCACTGTTGAATTAGACCACAGATTTCCTCTGCTTAAACTGGATCACTAATTATAGACTACACTCTACTGAAGTCTGAAGGTTATAATTTAAAACTATATAGTTCAAGTTACACCAAATCCTGTCATGGTGGTTTAATGTCAGCATGGAAATAAAACCTAAAAATGTAGTCACATGGATTTTTAATAGAATAATATAGAATGAAATGCATAACAACAGACTATTGCAAGGAAAAAATCAGGGGACAACCAGGAGAAATCCTATCAGCAATAGAGTTTGTTTTTGTTTAAACAAAGTTACCAACATTTGTCCACAACATATCCTGAAAAAGGGAAACAGATGCAACAGCGAGTGAGTTGGACAGATGAACTACTTGTGTGGATCAAAGTAAAGCTAAGAAAAGGTGCCTATTTTAGACTAGAACTCTCAAATTCTTCAGGTAGCATCAAGTTGGCCGAGGGGCTTGGGAGTTGAAATTCAAAGATATGATACGTCTGAGCTTTAGATTCTGGGGAGACGTAAGCCAGAAACCAGAGTAAGATACTTTATGCAAGGTCAGACTGGTCCCTCTCTATGTCTGTAGGCAGCTTCCCAACCATCTTTCACAGACAAATTGGAAGGCATCAGGCACAGAACCTGAGATATTCTGTGTGCAAACTAAATGTTCATGCAGAAAAAACAGATTTAGCATCAAACTTCTTTGTTTATATGTGTATTAAAATGCACATATGAAACAAGTGGCATCTGTGCTGCTAAGTAATTTCAAATGTTCTGATTGAACTACCACTGTGAGGTTAAATTTAATTTGAAAAAAGTTGTTATAGATTACAGCTCTCAGAATCCTTTAGCCAATATGGCAGTTGTAGCCCATGTTTTCAAGCTGTGGTTAAAAAAGTCCAAACTTACAGTATTTTTTCAAGACTGATTAATTACATTTTTATCTGGCAAGAAATTATATTTGTTACATCATATATCTAAGAGATGACAAAATAGTGTCTATTAATATTTTCACAAGCACCCTTTAACATGGTATTTAGTATTGAAGGGACCATGGGCCAGAAATTAATAGACGTTTGCATATATAGCTTTGCCTCTGCTTATATCGTACTAGCTTTTATATAGACAATAAGCTCTTTGTATGAGCCAAAGTAAGAAAGAACCTGTGCCCCTCCCTTTCTCTTGAGCTGGTACCTTTCTCCAGAAAATTCCAAGAACAGAAGCTAGTTCGAGTAAACAAGTGAGATCACAGACACCACTTCGTGCCAAAGAGGTGTGGAGGTGAAGAAGACCCTCAGTAATTGGTCAAGTTTAGATAAGCCAAGATATATATTCTTTGTTTACTACACCACGCTTCACGGCAGTCATTTGCAAGTACAAACCTTTTGGGGTGTGTACGGCTGTTTTGCCTTCTCATAGCTATGTGAAAATAAACTTTGCTTTTGTACTCTCATGAGACTGGATTTTCTGTCTCATTGCCTCCTGTGCCAGAACTCCCTTTTGAGATAAATTGTCTTACAGTATAACCTTTCCCCATACCTTTTCTTATTCTATCTCATTCCATTATTTTAAAAAATGCTTAGACTTTATTTTTATCATACATATTTTTTCATTAATATGTCCGGACAATAATATTAAATAATCACAATGCCATGTGTTAACTGTTTCATTTATTTTGGTGTGTCCAGTTCAGCTGAAAAACTATGCTATAATAATATAATAAAATAATAATAAATTTTATTTCTTACCACATTCTCCTGAGCCCCAAGATGGGTTCTAATATAGCTAAAAACATAAAACCATTTAAAACACATAGATTAAAACACACTTTAAAACCAAAGTATTAAAATGTCAGTTTAAAAATTAAAGTTTAAAATTGACTGGGAAGGCCACTTTTCCAACATGTGGTAAAATATATTGACTTATGATGACTTCAACAAGGAATATGTTTTAGAATTCTACAATACTAGAAGAACAGTTAAGGATTTTTTCACTAATGTAGTTTTGATTTTAAAAGCACCAAAGTTGCAAAGTATATGAGCAGTGATACTGTGTAATTTTTCAATAAAGTTTCTTCTTAAAATCTTCCCTGTCTTGAAGAAAATAAGTTTTAATTTTATAGTTTTCTTACAAATTAATACTCTGTACTCTGAAAATGTTCTCAGTCATGCTTATGAGATCTTAATAGATTCAGATGGCAATCTAATTTAAATTTTATTTAAAGTTATAATCACTTTCTGTTTAAATTATAACTGATTTCCCCACACGATTGTAATTCAGTCCACAGTAAATGGATGCTTAAGGCCAATTAAAATCAGCAGGATCTTGGAGTGCATAACTGTGGGCTGGATTGCAGTCAATGTATGCCAAATCTAGGTTATATATAAATGATGAAATACAATATTTTGATATGTCCCCGGTTTGTAGTAACAAATTAGGCTTATTGTGACAGTCCTGACATTCAGCCGAGTAAAGTGTTGTGGGGTTGAGGGAAAGGGATAGATGAAAGAAGGACCTTCCATTTAAGTGCAGCAGTATCCTTTTTTAAGTAAGGCATTTGGGATGTGCTTCAGCCAGCACCTGGAAGCAACTAGTTACAAACAACTAGTTATCCACAACTCCAAGACATTATATTATGATTGTAATTTGATAAGGAATGGCTTATTTATTTGTTTGTGGTGTAGGTAGCTCAAGTTGTAGCTTATAGTAGTGCCTTGTGCTGTTCCATGATGCCCTGTTGTGAAGACTACAACAAGGGACAATATTCAAACCTAGCAAAGAGCTTTTGACACACAAAGAACACCTTTCAAGCACCTCTTCCAACCTCCAGTGGAAAAACAGAGTAGGGATATATTTTATAGGGTTTCACTTCTGTGGATTTGATGATTTGTGGATTTGATCAATATGATCTGTCTAGGAATCTCTAGGTCTTTTGATGTGATTTTGTGACCTGACGTTTACCATACAGTTGCACTAGAAGACCTAAAGATTCCTAACACTTTGCTAGCCATTTGTAGATTGCACTGGAAGATGTAGGGATTCCTAGGATACTTCCAGATAGTGCCAAAATCCGCATTTTAGAACTGTGTAAAAAAATAATAATCCCAGGACCTGACAGTAGGTCCACCCACAGACCTGTAAGTCTCAGGATTGGGGTCCCACTGTCCTCACAGACTTCCTCTATAGTGGATCAAGATAGCGGCCAGACAAAGGACATCTAGCGGAATTTTGTTTTGAAAAAAAAAAATGTACTGGACCGTATATATGCACATCAGAATATTTTAATATAAACACAAGCAGATTTGCATGGGCGCATATGAGGTTCAACACATAGCAGAGGGATTTTTTTACACTACTTGTTTTACACTACTTTGGACTTTTTAATGTCTGTATGCTACTGTACTTTCATTCATACATACATTTATATCTTGTCCTTCAGTGTTTTTCAAGGGGAGTTTACAAACAATTTTCATAGAACAAGAATAAACTAAAACAACATATTTCCAAAATGAAGCCTTTTTCAATGAAATAATAAAACAACTAAAGTCCCAAATATCGTGCAGCATTAAAAGTCCAAAGTAGTGTAAAACAAGGTAACAGCTGAAATAAATAGTAAAGTGCATGCCATAATAGCAGGCAATGTCCCAGATATCTTGATACGAGTACATTCTTCCTGCTCATTCATAATATTTATCTCCCTCTGTGGCAACAAAATGTGTCAATAATAGATATCAGGTTGCTTGCCTTTTGTGACACCCAAAACCAGAAGTATGCAGGAGCCATATCTGTTTGTCACCTGAAAGAAGCATGCCTTCTCTTTCATGTGGCTCACCTGAAATTATTGGAAGCACCTGGAGGATAGCTTCAGAAAATCTTGGTCTCTCTTCTGTACACAACGTATTCTTTGAAGTTTTCACCAATGTGGAGCCTTAAAAGCAAGCACTCACATTTAAGTGTGCTCTTTTGATGGTGAAATGGATTGGTATTTTAAAAGAACATTAAATAATCTTTCGTACTATAATATATAAGAAACATTACTGCTTGAAAAAATAATGGCACATTTAACCAAATCTTTATGTCTGGTATTCCTAAAATATTACAAAGGATTTTTGTTAACTAGTATCATTGCTACTTTACAGATGTGGCATTTATTAGCTTAGGAGGTGATAATTGCATCACCAATCTAGCAATGCATAATGTTTACCTTCTATCTTCTCTCTGTGAAAGCAATCTCATATATTGTTTCAGTTTCCATTCTAAATTCAATTGAAAAGGCAAACATTTCCCCACACCTTTAACAGCTATTATATGTTTTAATAGATTTAATCTGAATAGTTTTTAATACTAATGATGGTTAATAGTGTTTAAATATTTGTATATTTTTAATTGTATTGCAATGCTTTTAATGTTAGCTGCTTTGAGTCTCCTTATGAAGATGAAAAAGTGGGATATAAATAATAATAATAATAATAATAATAATAATAATCGTATTTATTAAATATAGGCACTGAATGTACTCAGTAGTTAAAATTATGCAAATATTAATTACCAGCAAAGAAGAGTGAATGCTTGAAAGAAGCATGTCTTTTTCAAAAGGTAAGAGTGTGAAGGATGAGAATTAGTTTTGCCCATTGCAAAATGTTCTGTGGTGACAATGTTGATGTTATATGACAGTTTCAATAACTTCACCCCGCCAATTATGATGCAGAGAAGTGAGATTACTGCTCTCAAACTAAGACTACTTATCTGAAAGCAAATGCCACTGAAATCCATGGAATTTACTTACAAGCAAATAGATGAGGAACTGCTCACTGAACAGTTCCTCATCTATATGGAAAACTCGAGGATGACATTGAATAGGTTTCTACATGCTAGGGAAGAAGGTTTGTTCATCCTTTAATGTTGGGATTGTATATGAGTATGTACTACAATGCATATGACTATGTACTACACTGATATTTTCGTACATATATATGGAAATCACAACAAATCTTATCAGAATGTATATTGAGCAGATTAAAATGGGAAACGTGACATCTTTTCTCAAAAAGGAATATTACTTTGTGTGATTGCTTGTCTGCTTGATTTATTTTTCTTTTTACAAAAGAGTTCAATCTTGGCAGTGTATGAATATGACAAGTTATAGGTAAATTGATAAGTAATGTAGTGATAGCTGGCATCTGGGTTAACGCTCAACTACACATTGCATGATTCACTGATACAAAAAAGCAGATGGTAACGCTGACCAAGATACATTTTGATGCTTCAAATGTTAGCCCTGTTTCTGGGTATATTTGACCTACTGATTTCAAAAGCGACACCAGTTTTCCCCTCTCAGCTCTAGTTTTTGAAATACAGAACATATGCCATCTAGCAGTCCCCATCTGCTCACCCATAGAAAACCATGATAACCTTACCTAAGAAACTAGAGCTGATGTGATCTATCCAATGCAATTTTCTGAATCAGCTTCCCAGGTAACCCCAGGAACAAGCCTAAAAACCAGGACACCAATAACTTTTTTTGGTTAGGCTGAGTGATGTATAGCTTGGTGTATAAGCTATTAACACTTTCCTTTCATGCCATGTCACTCAAATGTTCCTCTTTCCCATTTTCTACTTTGCTTTTGGAGAGAAGTTGCCACATACTGGTGAATGCTGCCACACCAACAGAAAACTCCCTGAGGATATTAAAGGGCTGTATTAAAGGACTGTAGGCTTAGTTCAGTCTTGAGACAAAGGATGCTTCCAGACAGTGCCAAAATCCGTGTTTTATAACTGAGGTAAAAATCTTGGGACCTGACAGTAGGTCCACACACAGATCTGTCAGTCCTGGGAAATACAGTAGAGTCTCACTTTTCCAACACCCGCTTATCCAATGTTCTGGATTATCCAATGCATTCTTGTAGTCAATGTTTTCAATACATCGTGATATTTTGGTGCTAAATTTATAAATACAGTAATTACTACATAGCATTACTGTGTATTGAACTACTTTTTCTGTCAAATATGTTTTATAACATGATGTTTTGGTGCTTAATTTGTAAAATCATAACCTCATTTGATGTTTAATAGGCTTTTCCATAATCTCTCCTTATTATCCAACATATTCGCTTATCCAACGTTCTGCTGGCCCATTTACATTGGATAAGCGAGACTCTACTGTAGTCCCTTGTTGTCCTCACAGTCTTCCTTTGTAGTGAATCAAGATGGAGGGTGCATGAGGGACATCCGGTGGAGGTTTTTTTTTTTAAAAAAAAAATCACTCCGTTATGCTCTGGACCTCATATGCTGACATGCAAATATCTTAATGTAAACACAAGCGGATTTGCATGTGTACATATGAGGTCCAGAGCATAATGGAGTAAATTTTTTAAAAAAACTTTAGTCAGATCTCTCTCTTTATCCAATAGTTTATTCAAGCTCTCTTTAATATTCTAAAGTGTAAAATAGTTTCAGAGAGTTCTAATTGCTTTCCCATTTTGCTTCCCTTGAGCCAGCTGTGTGTCTGTGATTCCACATCTTGACAGCTCAATTAGCTGATCAGCTGTTTTGGGCTTTTAAAATGTGCATGTTCGCTGGAGCAGTCTACTACCCGGTTACTTCCAGATTTTTAGCCATGTATAGAAGGGCACTGAAACAAATTTCTAGCCTCTAGTTAACTGTGGGTTCTCTGCATCTGGCTCTTGTTGGTGGAACTCAGTGGTCTAATTAAAAAACAGCAAAGTAGATCCAGGAAGCTTGACATCTGTCTGCATCTAACTGAGTGCACTAAATGTGTGAATGCATTGGGGGGGGGGGGGGGGGACAGCTGCTTGGATAGGTGTCATGAAGGCTGGGTGAATGAAATCCTTTCTACACAATATCATCCTCTGAGATCCTTTTTTATTTGGTGAGGCAAAACTGCTATTCATGCCAAAAAATCCCCAGTACCTATACCAGGCCTATATAGACACTATGCTGTGGAATAACCTCAAGATTTTAATCTCGGGGAATATCCCTGAGGGAGACACCCCCCCCCCCCCCCGCAATGGCCAGGACGCCTACTGTATGCTGAAAATAGCAAGGCTAGAACTAATACTTAAAAAGACAGGCTGCAGGGAAACAGCTGCAAGTTGTAAACAGTGCAACATTTTCTGCTGCTTTTAAAGTTCCTTTCAGCTATATATTTCCCAGGCTCTACTGAAAATAACCAAGAACCATTACAGTACTGGAAGCCTATAATGAATGGATCTAGCAGTCAGTATTGTTTCAGCCTATAACAGGAAAGATTATTCATCGGTTAGGTCATACTTGGTTGCTTAAGTACAGAGAGAGCAGCAGAGCACTCTTGACAAAGTAACAGTAAGGAACAGTGATTTATTTCTCTGTTTATGGAGCTCCTTGATGACACACAAAGTTAGGAAGAGAGAGAGTAGGATAACCATAACCATTATAGATGGTTCAACTTGTAGCTAATGTGTTCTGAAAGTATTGAATCTGAAATGAACTATACCTTTTTCCAGCATTTTATCAATATTCATGCTGAATAAAAAAATGTAAAGCGTGCAGTAACAAAATGTGGCTGTCTCTCAAACTGATCAGCCTTGCCATATGAAAGTAATTGGTAGGCCATCTGGAAGAGAACATGATAATCTAAGGCTAGGAGGATCTCTTTCTCACTCACCTGTCACCATGATCAACATATGTCTAGGTGAAGTCTAGACTTGGAGCAAACCCTGGACATACTTGCCATTTACATTTCTCACAAACTTCTCTTTAAAGACCAGCTAAACTCAAGGTGCATCTATAGAGCAAAATTAATGCAGTTTGGACCACTTTGATGGCCATGGCTCAATGCTATGGACTGATAGGAGTTGTAGTTTTTACAAGGCTTTGAGCCTTCTCTGCCAAAGAGTGCTGTTGCCTCTTTGAATACGGTGACACAATGGGTTAAACCCTTGTGCCTGCTGAACTGCTGACTTGAAGGCTGGCGGTTCAAATCCGCAAGATGGGGTGAGCTCCCATCTGTCAGCGCTAGCTCATGCGGGGACATGATAACAGGATGGTAACATATCCAGGCATCCCCTGGGCAACGACTTTGAAGACGATTGATTCTCTCACACCAGAAGCAACATGCCTCAATTCACTTCTGACACTATTTAAAAAACAAACAAACTACAATTCTCAGGATAACATAGCATTGAGCAATGGCAGTTAAAATGGTGTCAAGCTGCATTAATTCTATAGTATAGATGCTCCTCTACAGTAGTTTTCCAGTGAATAGGGAGCCCTGGTGTGAAAAAAATGAATAAAAACAAAGACATCCGCGATAGGTCATATCAACCTCAAGAGGCCAGTGATGTTGCTGGGCCTGCCTTCTATACAGAAAAATACAGATACCTCTTTTTTAAACTCAGAAATCTCTTGCTTTCTTCCAGAAAGCAGTCCTGATGGCAGTTGCTTTCTAGCACCTGAATCTTCAGACGTGCAGCTTTTCCTTCCCATTTGTGCATGTCATCATTTTGCAGTTCTGGCCTGTTTTAAAAGCTCAGCCACAGGTAGGAAGTGCCTCTGTTCTACATTTTATACACACCACTATACAAATAGTGTTTCTAGACTAATATGTAAGTCAGAACCACATCTTTATATTACACAATTCCACTCAGAAGAAAACAAATGTACTAACAGCTTTTTATGCCTACGTTACACATGTGGTTTGTGGTTTCCATAGTTGTGGTTTCATGGTTTCCGTAGGAACTAGCCAGTTCACTCACTGATTTTAGTGCAGTTGTCAGAAGTCTCACCAGTTTTCTTTTACATCACTGTTGCACATAGAAACACAAACCCAGATGTATGGTATAGGAGGAAAAGTCACCCAATAAAATTTATTATTATATTATTAATTTATTTCAGTTGTAACACTGTACCACAAAACTCACAACGCATCGTGACTATAACAACACAACTAAACGCCCCAGAAATACGAAACTTTGCAACACAACACAAAAGCCTTCCCTCCCGGTTGTAACAACACAACCACACCACAAAACCACAATCCGGACCCATAAAACTCACATCAACGCATTGTGACTATAATAACACAACTAAACCAGATGGCCATCTGTCTGAGATGTTTGGGTGGGTTCTTCCTCCATGACAAAAAGAAAGAAAGGGGTTGGACTGGATGCAAACTACAAATTCCAGCACCCCATGACATGAGTCCATGCATTTCAATTAGAGGCCTCTTCCTTCTCCCTTTCCCTGCCATCCAACCCACTGACCCAGTTCCATGGCTCCGCAGGCAGGAAAGGCTGGGACGAAGAGAAGGAGGGAGGGAAGTGAAGGAACACCAAGGACAAGAGCCCTCCCTCTCTGCCCGGAAGGCCAAGAGCAAAAGGGAGAGAAAGACCATTGATCCGGTTATATTTACCCTCCTTTCTGATCAGTGTGTTCTTATCAGCGAGCTCAGGATTGGAACAGAGAAAGGGAACAGCATAGGAATAAAGAAAACAAGGAGAGCACCCACTCTATCTATCAATCCACTCATCTATCCATCCACTCACCCATTAATAATAAGCACCTACACAGGCAAGAATCAGCCATGCACTGAGGCTACAAGGCCATTCAGTGCTCATCCACCTCCCCAATCCCTACATTCACACTTGGCCTCCAAAAAAAAAAAACCCCAATTACAATAATAACAATGACAACAACAACAATAAGAATCAACACCATCACAGGCAAGAAGCAGCCAGGCACTGAGGCTGAGAGGCCAGTCAGTGCTACACTGGGCCTCCAAAAAACAATACAGTAGCATCTAACTTATCCAACCTTCATGACCACTACAACAACAACAATAATAATAAACACCTACACAGGCAAAAAAAAAAAAAGACTATTGTACCACAATAAAAATATAAACCGCACTCAGCAGAATCAGACATCACGATTAACAACAAACCAAAGACAACAGGCATCTCAAGCAATTATCAATCAACACAAAAATTGAAGAAGGTAACAGACTTCAAATACTACTACTAATGTGAGTATAAAGAAGGGTGGAGGTCACAGCATAAATACAACCTAATGTAGACTGACCAACACCACCAGACTAAACCACAGCAACGCGTGGCCGGGCAGAGCTAGTCTATCTATATATATAAAAGAGTGATGGCATCACGGCAATTCACAAAACAACAAAAGTACAGGCCCCCCAACCTCAAAATTTGACAACACAACCCATCATCCACGCCTCAAGGTTGATACAACAAAAAGAAAAGAAAAATAAAGTCCTAATTAGAGGGAGAGCAATAATTTTTTTATCCAATTGCTGCCAGTTTAGAGGGCTAATCTCTGCCCACTTGGTTGCCTAGCAACCAGCCAAGGGACAGCCAGGTTTCAGTTAGGGGACAGGCAGATTTAGGCCTCACTGAGTCTTCTTCCACAGATTATCTAATTTGCACTGGATTATATGGCAGTGTAGACTCAAGGCCCTTCCACACAGCTATATAACCCACTTATAATCTTATATTATCTGCTTTGCACTGGATTATCTTGACTCCGCACTACCATATAATCCACTTCAGTGTGCATTTTATACAGCTGTGAAGAAGGGGCCTCAGATAATCCAGTTCTGAGCAGATAATATAAGATTAGAAATATACAGTAGAGTCTCACTTATCCAACGTAAACAGGCCGGCAGGATAAGTGAATATGTTGGATAATAAGAAGGGATTCAGGAAAAGCCAATTAAACATCAAATTAGGTAATCGTTATACAAATTAAGCACCAAAACATCATATTATACAACAAATTTGACAGAAAAAGTAGTTCCATGCGCAGTAATGCTATGTAGTATTTACAGTAGAGTCTCACTTATCCAACACTCGCTTATCCAACGTTCTGGATTATCCAACGCATTTTTGTAGTCAATGCTTTCAATATATCGTGATATTTTGGTGCTAAATTCATAAATCCAGTAATTTCTACATAGAATTACTGTGTATTGAACTACCTTTTCTTCCAAATTTGTTGTCTAATATGATGTTTTGGTCCTTAATTTGTGAAATCATAACTTAATTTGATGTTTAATAGGCTTATCCTTAATCCCTCCTTATTATCCAACATATTCGCTTATCCAACATTCTGCCGGCCCGTTTATGTTGGATAAGTGAGACTCTACTGTACTGTATTTACAAATTTACCACTAAAATATCACAATGAATTTAAAACACTGACTACAAAAACACTGATTATGAAAAGGCAGACTGCGTTGGATAATCCAGAACATTGTATAAGCGAATGTTGGATAAGTGAGATTCTTCTTTAATATGAAATAATTACTGGGATAGAATAATGCAGAACAATATAATCTCTAAAACCAGGACAGTAAATAAACAGGGGAATTCCACACAGGAAACAATCAGGGCCAGCTAACACCTCCCAACAAAGTATTCACATCATCAAAGTCTGGAAAATCCTCTGTTTTCTCAGGGCCACAGACAGTAGAAGTACATAAAATATCGCAAACAACACCACTCTGAAAACAAGGGAATTCCAGACAGGAAACAATCAGGGCCAGCTAACACCTCCCAACAAAAAATTCACTCAGGGAGGAAACAGCCAGGCTTTAAAGCTGCAAGGCCATTACATCCTAATCATTTTTCCTAATTGCAGCATTCATACTTGCCTCAAACAAACAAAAAAAACCAATCAGAAATATTGTATATTCACAACCTTTAGGAAATAATATCCCCTGATGGCGCAGCGTGTTAAAGCGCTGAGCTGCTGAACTTCTGGACCGAAAGGCCACAGGTTTGAATTGGGGGAGCGGAGAGAGCCCCCACTGTTAGCTCCAGCTTCTGCCAACCCAGAAGTTCGAAAACATGCAAATGTGAGTGCATCAATAGGTACTGCTCCGGCGGGAAGGTAACGCCGCTCCATGTAGTCATCCCACATGACCTTGGAGGAGTCTACGGACAACGCTGGCTCTTCGGCTTAGAAATGGAGATGAGCCCCAACCCCCAGAGTCAGACACGACTGGACTTAATGTCTGGGGAAAACCTTTACCCTTTACCTTAACTACCACCAATTCCTCAATACTTTATTTCCCATACCACCAGACTTCGCCACAGCAACGCGTGGCCGGGCACAGCTAGTATATATATAAATGTAAAAAAACTCAAAGTTTTACTATGAAGTAAACAACAAAACCACTGAACCAAATCATGCCAAATTTGGCCACAAAAGACATAGTCATCCAATCTATGTCTTTCAATAAAAAAAACCCTATAAAATAGTCCAAATTACAGAGGATGGGGAAGAACCTTTCTCCCCCTTACTGCCAGTCAGAAAGGTAGGCCCTTCTGCCTTTCGGCCCCCGCTGCCTTTAGGCCCCGCCCCCTTCATGTCCTAGCAATTCCCTCAGCCAAAATGGCGCCCAGGGCACAGTCAGGGTTCAGTTAGGCCTCTTCCATACTGCCTATAAAATACAGATTATCTGATTTGAACTGGATTACATCGCAGTGTAGACTCAAGGCCCTTCCACACAGCTATATAACCCAGAATGCCAATGCACATAATCCACAGTATCTGCTTTGAACTAGATCAGGGGTCTCCAAACTAAGGCCCGGGGTCCGGATGCGGCCCTCCAAGGTCATTTACCTGGCTCCCCACCCTCAGTTTTATAATATAATATTTTTATATACATATCATGTTGATAAAATATTATAATGTTATATAATATACTAATAATAATACCATATAATAATATTAATTATATGTTATATATTACACATATTACAGTATAGTGATATAGTTCAATATCTATATATATAAATGAGTGATGGCATCACGGCGACCCACAAAACAACAAAACTACAGGCCCCCCAACCTCAAAATTTGACAACGCAACCATCATCCACGCCTCTAGGTTGATACAACAAAAAGAAAAGAAAAATAAAGTCCTAATTAGAGGGAGAGCAATAATTGTTTTTATCCAATTGCTGCCAGTTTAGAGGGCTAATCTCTGCCCACTTGGTCTCCTAGCAACCAACTCAGCCAAGGGACAGCCAGGGTTCAGTTAGGGGACAGGCAGACTTAGGCCTCACTTAGGCTTCTTCCATAGATTATCTAACTTGCACTGGATTATATGGCAGTGTAGACTCAAGGCCCTTCCACACACCTATATAACCCATTTATAATCTTATATTATCTGCTTTGCACTGGATTATCTTGTAGTAATATATAATGCTAATATTGTGTTATGCTAATATTATAATATATTGTATGTCCATACAGCTGCTTTGAGTCCCCTTCGGGGTGAGAAGGGTGGGATATAAATGTAGTAAATAAATGTAGTAAATAAATAATTAATTTTAGACTTAAAAAGGTAAAGGTAAAGGTTTCCCCTGACGTTAAGTCTAGTCATGTCATGTCCAGTCTTTAGACTTAAGCTCGCCCAAAGTCTGAAATGACTTGAAGGCACACAACAACAATCCTAATTAACTTGACTATCTCATTGGCCATTAGCAGGCCCACACTTTCCATTGAAATCCATTGAAATGTTGGTTAAAATTGTTTTCATTTTTAAATATTGCATTGTTCTTTCATTGTTGTTGTTTTGCACTACAAATAAGACATGTGCAGTATGCATAGGCATTTGTTCGTATTTTTTTCAAATGATAATTCGGCCCCTCAGCAGTCTAAAGGATTGTGGACTGGCCCTCTGCTTTAAAAGTTTGAGGACCCCTGAACTAGATTATCTTGAGTCCACACTGCCATATAATCCACTTCAGTAGATTTTATACAGCTAGGTAGAAGGGGCCTCATATAATCCAGTTCTAAGCAGGTGATATAAGATTATAAATGTAAGATATAATAATTACTGCAGTATAATAATACAGAACAATATAATCTCTAAAATCAGGACAGTAAATAAAGAACAACACTCTGAAAACAGGGAAATTCCTGACAGGAAACAACCAGGGCCAGCTAGCACCTCCCAACAAAGGGTTCCCCCAGGCAGGAAGCAGCCAGGCTTTGAAGCTAATTGCAGTAGTCATACTTGCCGTACCGAGACTATTAATTGCTATTCAACCTGGCCAACCAAGGATTCTGAAAGGTAGATGATATGCGTGTGCGGGGCCCCAGAAATTGAGGACTTGCCCCACTATTTGTTTGCATGCACTCTATACTCTGCACCAAGAAATAAATTCTTAGGGCCCATTCTATGGTACCTACAATCGAACACGGTTGCAGAAAAGATCTTCTACCTTTTACCTGACACCAACTCCACAATCACATATAAGGTCTCTCTCTTTGCCTTGGCAGCAAATAAAATCAGAGCAAGACTGATTGCGGACATTGCAGTCGACTGCGCCGGAGCTGATTTTATCTAGTTTTTAATATGACTGATATTTTATATTGGCTTTTTACTGGTTATATTTTGCAAGCTCTGTTTTATACTCCAGGCACCGTGCTTTTAACTGTGGAACTGTTTACGGGGTTTCTATAGACGCTTGGTTGATATTTTTACTTATGTTTTTTTAAATGACTGATTTTATACATTGGCATTTTACCGGGAATTGTGCAGTCCCCAGCACATGTTGCACTTGTGCTGCTGCACCACACAATGCATAGTTTGCATGTTCTGTTTTATCCTGCTTGCATCCTACTTTTTAGTGTTGGATTTTACAGTGTTTTGTATAGATGTTTGTTTGATGTTTGTTTGATGTTGTTTCTGTAAATGCATATGACCATTGGTCGGAGCATTAATAAATTGATTGATTGATTGATTGAAAGGTAGAAAGTGGACAGGCTTGCAAGCAGCAAGGCTATTCAGTGCTATTCAACCTGGCCAACCAAGATTTCCCCTAGATAGAAAACCCCCAGGCTTTGAAGCCATGAGGCTACTTCGTCCTATTCAACCTGGCCTAGCAAGGATGCCCTATGTAGAAAGCAGCCAGGATTTTAAGCCGCAAGACTATTCAGTGCAATTCAAGCTGTCCAAACAATGATTCCCCTACAACGGAAGTAGCCAGGCTCTTTGATTTGATTGCTACTTTAGCTCGCCAAACAAGGATTCCCCTAGCTATAACACAGCCAGGCATTGAAATTGCAAGGCTATTCAGTGCAATTCGACCAAACCAACAAAGGATTAATCTTGGTAGAAGGCAGCCAGGCTTTGAAGCAGCGATACTACTCTGTACTATTGAAGCTGACCAACCAAAGATTCCCCTAGGTAGCAAGCAGCCAGGCTTTGAAGCAGTGAGGCTATTTGTTGCAATTCTAGCAGCCCCAAAACCCATTTTCCTAGAACACAAGTTCCCAGGCTTTCTGGCAGCAACCCTATTCCATTGCATTCCAGCTCACCAAACAAGGATTACCATAAGAAGAAAACGGCCAGGCTTTGAGGCTGCAAGGCTATTCACTTCTATTCCACCTGGCCAACAAATGATTTCCATAAGCCACAGCAATGCTAGTCTGAGTTAAAAATGGATCCTGATCAGAAAAAAAAGAATACAAATTAAACCAACCTATGTGATGACTATTTTAATTATTGACAAGACTCTCAATTAAAGCTGTAATAACCATTAGTCAGAAGTTGTCGGTAGAGTTGTGCTGAGGATCTAGAAATTCCTATAGAAGTGGTCCATCAATTTTTTTTAAAAAAATAGCAATTTTCTTTTGTTTTTTTCCTCATCTTTACGGGTGTTCTGCACCCTTAACCCCAGAGGAAGTGGAGGGATGACTGTACTCTATTTTGAGGTTCTCAGCCTGAATTTCATATGGAACCTCTCAAAGTGTTAATTAGTCCCAAATGACACAGTTTCTTTGTCTTGTGTTTTTACAATCTGTCTACAATTTTAAAAAAAGAGTCAAAAGTTTCCTTACAAAAGCTATGACTTGTTAATACTTGCTGCGGCATTAACAGAGTGATTAGAGTGATGAAATGCAGAATGATTCACAATATGATATCCTCACTCACTTCATAACTGAGAGGGAAAACAGGGCAAACACCAATTGAGGTAAACTCATTCAAGCAAAGCCACTGCCTTGTACCTAGCCTCCAGCTGTGAGTCAAATGAAGGTGAATGTTTGAAATAACTCAATAGTGTTTATTCTGTTGGGTGGGGAACATATTCCAGGAAGCAAACTCATGTAGACATGTAGCCTGGTTTTATCTCTCCATGTTACTTACTGAATTCATTGGGTTTCATACTTCAGAAAATATATTTAGTGGTGTAAGCTAATCCCTGTTTCACAATAAACAACATGCAATAAATTCAATGCATAGTGTTCAGTATAAGTTGTTTGAAACATACTGTGAATTACTTACTAGTATGTGGAAACATGCTAAGTAGGGTGCAAATGAATTTTGTATGTCTTGTAGATGTATGACCATATGCTAGAGCAGGGGTCCTCAAACTTTTTAAGCCGAGGGCCAGTCCACAATCCTTCAGACTGTTGAGGGGCCGGATTATCATTTGAAAAAAAATACAATCAAATTCCGATGCACACTGGATATGTCTTATTTGTAGTGCAAAAACAACAACAACAACAATGAAAGAACAATACAATATTTAAAAATAAAAACAATTTTACCAACATACATTTATCAGGATTTCAATGGGAAGTGTGGTTCTGCTTCTGGCCAATGAGATAGTCAAGTTAATTAGGGTTGTTGTTTTTGTTGTTGTTGTTGTTGTTGTTGTTGTTGTTGTTGTGTGCCTTCAAGTCATTTCAGACTTTGGGCGAGCCTAAGTCTAAAATTTATTTATTTATTTATTATTTACTGCATTTATTTACTACATTTGTATCACACCCTTCTCACCCCAAAGGGGGCTCAGAGTGGCTTACAAATTATATGTACATACAATATATTATATTATTAGCATAGCACAATATTAGCATTATATATTACTATATTGAACTATACCACTATACTGTAATATTATTAGTAATATTATATGTAATATAGAATATATAATTAATATTATTATATGGTATTATTATTAGTGTTATATTGTATTACATTATAATATTATTATCAATATTATATGTATATAAAATATATAATATTATAAAACTGAGGGCGGGGGCCAGGTAAATGACCTCGGAGGGCCGCATCCGCCCCCCGGGCCATAGTTTGGGGACCCCTGTGCTAGAGAGAAAGCCGTAATGATTCAAATTAAAATTCAGTTTTCTATACTCTTGTTTGCATTTTCTGTGTTTGATTCCCATTGAATAAAAACCATAAGGTTTTTGTTTATTTATTTAGATTTTTTCCTGTTTTTGTAGAATCACTTTTGATAAATGATCTCACTCTGAGTTTTAAAGCTTGAAGAGCTCTTGAACTGTTTGAAACCAATTATCATTGATCCTCTACAATAGATACATTTTACCCTTTATTTGGAGCCTTCGGTGGAGTAGTGGGTTAAAGTCTTGTAACTTGAAGTTTGGGTTGCTGACCTGAAGGCTGCCAGGTTCGAATCCCACCTGGGGAGAGCGCGGATGAGCTCCCTCTATCAGCTCCAGCTCCATGCGGGGACATGAGAGAAGCCTCCACAAGGATGGTAAAAACATCCAAAACATCTGGGCGTCCCCTGGGCAACGTCCTTGCAGACGGCCAATTCTTTCACTCCAGAAGCAACTCCGGTTGCTCCTGACACGAAAAACCCTGTATTTCAGTAGCAAAACTATTCAAGTTTACTTTGTGGAAGTGGTGTCCATCAAGTATTCTAGTTCAAGGACTATAATTCCCTGAACTTCTTCAGTATGACCATTTCAGGACTTTTTGACCAGGGATCCTCAAACTTTTTAAATTGACGGCCAATTTACTGTTCCTCAGGCTGTTGGGGTCCAGGCTATAGTTTGAATAACATGAAAGAATTCCTATGCACATTGCACATATCTTATTTATAGTGCAAAACACATGAAGAACAATTTTAACCAACATAAACGTACCAGTATTTCAATAGGAAGCGTGGGTCTGCTTTTGCCTGATGAAAGAGTCAAGTTAATTAGGACTGTTGTTGTTGTGTGCCTTCAAGTCATTTCAGACTAGGGCAACTCTAAGTCTAAAAGTTAGGGTAAGGGTCAGATAACTTACCTCAGAAGATTGCATCCGGCCTGTGGGCCTTAGTTTGGGGAGCCTTGCTTTAGCTAAAAGAATTAACTATTCCCAGCTCCATTGGTTATTACCCCAGGGGTGCAGATGAGGGAGGGCAATTGAGGACATGACCCATTCCAAATAAGAAGTCTGCCCCTCATGAAATTTTCCACTGATTCCCAAATCTCTAGCATTGCAGCACCTTAAAACATCAGTCGATGTTTAGGAAAACTGGGTAGATTTCCAAATAAAAGGAACAGGCAAGGAAATGTGAACACAGTGAATACAGTGAACATGAGTTCCTGCTAGGAATGATTTTTAGTTTGTATCTCACTCTGTGCAGTGCTATAAATTTGGAAAGTGAAGAAAAAATGTGTATGAGGGGAGAATTCATATTTAATGTGGACAAAGTCCTTATCCTTACTACAGCCTGATTTACAACTATTACATGAAATATTCTTCTTAATTTGTGTTGACATTGCGATGAAGTAACTGTCCAGGTGCAATTGCCATGCATAGCAAGTCATGTCTGTGCTTCTTTTAGCCTATGAGCTTTTATTCCCTACTGCTATGACATATGCCAAGTCCCAATGGGATGAAACCCTGGTGAAGAAAATAGAGTTAGCTGGTGATGATGCCACAGCTGCTCCATGTTATTTTCCTTTTCTTTCCTTTTTATACCAGCAGCAATAGTTGGGGATTTAATTTATTTTTAGATCAGAGCATTGTTCAGTTTGGAAAGCAATGTATTGAAATGCATGAATTTTTACTCATATACAACTTGTTCAATTCAGCAAATACTGATGTTTTGGATATGTTGGGTGCCATTATAACCTTTTGAGAAAGAGATTGTCTACTTCAACAATGCTAGTGATGTAAAACAGAAAATGTTTCCCTATGTTATATGATGAGGACATGTCCAGTGGTTAATAGGTTGTACACCTCAGCTGCACCTCAATCCATTTCTGCTACCCAAATTTCAGGGGACCCCCGGTTCCATTTTTGTGCACCTCCCAAAAATGGGCAGGTGGCCAAATAGCCGTTTTTGGTCCGCAGCCGAAAAATGTGGCTAGATCTGGGCCATTGGTGGCAGTGGGGGGCTTCCTGGGCTCCTCTTCCCATCATTTTAAGGGCTGTTGGGATTAAAATGGCCACACTTGGAGGACACATATATCACCGTTAGCCCACCAAGTTTCATAACGTTTAGGTCATCCCCAATTTTTAGAAATGAAAACTTCCACAGAAGCCCAATAGTTTTGTTATTATTATTACTAGTAGTAGCATATGGCAACAGCCAAATGATTATGATGATTATTAATAGAAATTAAGAAGGCTGAGAGCACAGAGAGAGACAACAGAGCAAACTTGTTTGCAAAGGAATGAAATTATAGGTATTGGTGGTAGTTTTCTGAGAATAAAGCTTTTCTTTTTTGCTGGAATTATTATTATTATTATTATTATTGACACAACGACATTGTATGACACAGCAAACAAGATAGACATGCTGGATTTCGTTTCACAAAACCACAAGTCGAACACTTCCCAAGTGTCTAGGACTGTGTGATGTATTATTATTATTATTATTATTATTATTAAATTTTAAAAGTATTTTTCTGAAGAAGGGGAGGGAGGAGAAACATAGGAGAGAAAAGAGAAGAAGCTAAAAGGTGACTCAAGGCTCAGAGCCACCTTAATATTTAGATAGCTATGACCGGTAGCCATGTATTTTTTGGTAAAAAAATACATGGCGGCTGAGCCCTTGTCGTTATGGCCATCTGAACAAGCTGAACAAACCAAAGAAGCCGAAGGCAAATGGCCAAAATGAATCCGTGCACAAGTCTAGAGGTTAATCCTCTTTAAAGAAGAGTTAAATGAGTCCCCAACTTGTACCTAAAGATTAACATTCATAATCCCCAAGTCATATTTTCCATTCTTTAAGGTTCCAAATCTTTTGAAAAATTATCCAAAGACTTCTCTCTGATTGGAACAGACAACGTGTCCATTATTGCTCTTTCAAATATATTTCATATTGTTATGGAGAAATTGGACCCCGCCTCCTAAAATTTGGATTCAGTTCAAGCTTATTATGATTGAACATGAATGTTTTATTTTTATTTTATATTTTTAACAACTTCACAATACCGGGAAGGCTGCATTCCTCCATTCATCCCTTTGCCCTACTTTAATTGACCATGGTATGGAAGGCTGACTAACTGCACACACCAGAAACATTAATATATCCCTTTGTAAATATGTATATCACCTCAGGGAAAGGCTCCACAGGAAATGCTTGCATACTTCCCAACTTCCAGACTGGTATTTTCCTTGTATGTGTCAAGAGCCATTTAAAGGGGCTTTCCCCCGCCCCTGGGATTCATTCATTAACCTTGTAGAACCACATTCATGATTATTCATCACCTCTATGTGTTATAATGATGAATTATAAACTTCCACTCTATGTCTAACTTTTGTTTTGTGTATTTTAATATGTATTTTTTGGAAATATGTTTTAATATGTGTAATTTATGGAGTGTTTTTAAATTATTATATTTTTTGATTGTGTGTTTTAGCAATGTTGTAACCCACCTCGATGTGTGAGGAGAGACTGGTAAGAAAGAAAATGATAATCATAACAAAAATAATAATAGTAATAATTAACGATTTTTGGTTGGATGTAACATAACCTGTTAGTTTTCATTAGAAAAAATATATTTGGCATTAACGTACATTAGTCTTAAAAATAAATGAATTAAGTAGCAGACTGTCTTCCTCCCAGTGTGGGATTCACATTAAAAATAAGTAATTCTACTAAAAAGATGAATTTAAAAGAGTTTGAAAGCATTTAAAACATAATAATGAATCTACACTTGATCTTAGCCAAAAGGGTGAGAAGCAATTGCATAGCAGAGTATTTAGAAGATTTATTAGCTCAGGTGATGAAGAAATTTGTCAATATTGCTTTGTTGTTGTGAGACTAATAATAGCTAAAGCATGGAAGGGGAAAAACAAGAATTAACTATTAAAGACTAGAAAGATCAATTAGCAGATTATATCCAAATGGCTAAGCTGACAAAAAACAGCAGAGGAGGAAATAATAAAGAATTTGTAAACTAATGGAGGCTGGCACTTGGGTATCTGAAAAAGAAGATAAAGGTAGATTTGAAGATTGCCATAAAGGGGATTTAGTGAAAGAAGACATATGGGTAGTTGCTGGTTAGTTATGTGATCCATATTGAGGGATGTCGGAGGTCATGGGGGTTGGGTTCACGGGTGTGGGGTTAGTGGGATAAGAAATGTTAAGGTATAATAACTGTACAGGCTCATTTGATTTTTCACATGTTTAACAGAGTGTTGACTGTATATACCATTTTATAAGCATGCTTATTCTGTTGCATTTTTCTTTATTTCTTTCTTTTTTCTGTTTTTTTTTGTTTTTACAGTCTGTTTTCTTTTTAATATATACTATGAAACAATAAAAATTTTAAAAATAAAATATAATAATGAAGATAAAATACAACAACACTTTAAAAGATCCTTCTGTGATAGCCAGTGAGAGACCAAAGATCTGCCCAAATAAAAGGATCTTTTACCACCATAACAGACAAAGGATCAATTTGGGGTCATCTTTATTGTAGAACCAGAGCAGTTTGACACCACTTTAACGGCTATGGCTCAATGCTATGGAATTATTGCAGTTGTAGTTGGGGAGCCCCAGTGGCAAAGTGTGTTAAAGCCCTGAGCTGCTGATCTTGCGGACCGAAAGGTCCCAGGTTCAAATCCTGGGAGCTGAATGAGCGCCTGCTGTTAGCCTCAGCTCCTGCCAACCTACCGTAGCAGTTTGAAAACATGCAAATGTGAGTAGATCACTTGGTACCGCTCCGACAGGAAGGTAATGGCACTCCATGCAGTCATGCCGGCCACATGACCTGGAGATGTCTATGGATAACGCCGGCTCTTCGGCTTAGAAATGGAGATGAGCACCAACCCCCAGAGTTGGTCACAACTGGACTTAACGTCAGGGGAAACCTTTACCTTTACCTTTTAGTTTTACAAGGTGTTTAGCCATCTCTGTTAAAGAATGCTCGTGCCTCACAAAACTACAATTCCCAGGATCCCATAACATTAAGTCAAGACAAAGTCATGTCAAACTACATTAATTCTACAATGGAGATAAATTGTTAGGGTGGCTTTACTCAGACACAATAATGCAGTTTGGCTCAAGGGCAAAACTTACACACATGCATAAAGCCAGAAACAGCATATGTAAAAAACTCTTTCGAAGTCTGAACAAGCCAGATAATGTACTGAAGCCAATAAGAATTCTATACCATGCAGAGCACAAAGCCTGGGTGATCCTGAATGGACTTGCATATGTGCATTAGTGCATCTCGATGGATTAGTTATGGAAAAAACCCAGAATTTTCTGGTGGCCATTTAGCTGTGGATTTTATTTATTTTATTTCGTGTCAAAAGCATTGCATAACAAACAAGTCCAAAAGTGATAAAATAAAGGAATCACAAATAGCTAAATAGTTTTGACCAAAAGTGGGCAACAGCGACCGCATTATCCGTAGCTTTAAACAACTCCTACTCCGTACATGAGGCAGGGCATTGTGGGCAAGCATACATATGCAGAGTTGTTTGTTCAGCTCCACAGTCACACAAGGTGGAGGATTCCTCCAGGTAGTGCCATCTTGCCAGGTTATCTTTAGATCTGCCCACTCCGCTTCTGAGTCTGTTCAGGGATTTCCAAGTTGCCCATTCTTGTTTGCCCCTGGAGGAAGACCCTCATGGGGGGCCATCCAGTTGGAATTGCCTGGTTTAGCTGCCCAGAGGAACATCAAGAGGAGTGGTGGAGGAACATCAAGAGGAGTGGTGGTTATCATGAAGCTTTTCCTTGATTTGAGTCTGGCGGGAGGAGGCTGATAGTCATGCAATGGGTGGCTTTCACAATGTTCGACCTCATTTCTCTCACCGTTAGCAGCAACTTCCCATCGCATGTCGGGAGGGGCAATGCCAGCTAACGTATAGAGTTTATCAACAGGTGTAGGTTTAAGGCATCCTGTGATGATTCTGCATGTTTCGTTCAGTGCTATGCCCACCTGCTTCGCATGGGCAGACTTTTGCCAGACAGGACAGGCGTACTCAGCAGTTGAGAAAGACAAGGCCAGGGCTGATGTTCTTATTACTTGTGGGTCTGCACCTCATGTGCTGCCAGTAAGTTTCCGCAGGATGTTGTTTGCGTGCAGCTACTTTGTGCTTGGTGTTCATGCAGTGTTTCCTATATGTTAGTGTCTAAGGTGACACCAAGGTATTTAGGATGAAAACAGTGTTCGAGCTCTTGGCCTTCCCAAGTAACTTTCAGTTTTCTGTTGGCTTCACTGTTATGTAGGTGGAAAACACACACTTGTGTCTTGGCAGGGTTAGGCAGGGTTACTAGGTTTTAAAATGGCAATGATCTTAGTTTTCCTCCATGTTCTGGGAATCTGTTTCTGTGCCAAGCATTGATTGTAGAATTTCAAAAGCCAGTTTTCAGCTTTGGGCCCCAAGTGTTTGATTTGCTCCATCATCAGGTAATCTAGGCCAGGTGCTTTACCAGTTTTACATCACTTGATGGTTTCTCTCAGTTCTTTCAGGTTTAGGGGATATGACAACTGGTGGGTTTCAAGTTCTGGCACCCTGTTGATTTTCATCTTTACTCTGCTGCAGTTGGTTTTCCCATTCTGAATTAGCTGGTGAGCTATCTGGTCTGGTGTTACGTTTGCATGCCCATGGTTGACCAGAGGGTCACTATCCAGGCGTCTCAGCAATTACCAGGCTTTTTGGCTACTCTTGGACATATCAAGGTTCTCAAGCAGCTCTATCCGGCAGTCTTTCTTAGCATTAGCTAAGGCTGTAGATAGTTTTTTGCCTGCTACTATAGTCACATCACTGTATGGAGTCTCTTGAAATAGTCTGAGATATTCCTGTAGCTGATTTAGCGATTCTTCATTTAGGTCTGGTAGGTAGCTTGTGCGACAGCCTCCAGGGATTGAGAGCCTCAAGGATCTTTTCACAGCTTCTACATACAGGTCATAATTTTCTAGAGAAGGTTCTATATCAGAAATAGCTGCTTCCAAGGTCTCTGTAAACTTTGTCCAGTTAGCTTTATTGAAGTTATATCTTCTGCGGAATGGGACACTGTTTGGTCTTAAAGCTGCATATGCTGCGCAGTATATTGGTCTGTGTTGAGTATTGGGTATCGGGTTTAACACCCTTTTAATGCATTGATGGATTATGCTTTCATTTACAAAAATCAGATCAGGGTTATAAACCACGCTTCCATCGGCCGCTATTGAAAGATGGTGGTAATTTAGCTGTGGATACTACGGTTCCTGGGTGTCGTTCTGATCTTCAGTCAGTGGATGTTGTGGCCCAGCCTTGCAACGGTTCCTGCAGTAGACATTGCACAACAAAACCAGTTAGTTTTATCCACATCTAAACTGGAGTATAGTGTCTCTGAATAACCTCCCTCAGTCTCCTGTGAGTGGCAAGCTTATAGTTTGGGAGCAGGTACTATGAATATTTCTCTTGAAGCTCTTAAAACTTGAACAGACTTATACAGGGAGATAGGCGTTTTCAAATAGCCTTGACTTTGTAAGTCATAAATATCACCTTTAATTGTGCCTAGAAAAGAACTGGTAGACTAGTAGGACTTCTGCAAATAAGATGTATAGATTCCTTGTAACGAGCTCTGATTAATAGTCTAGCAATATTACGTTTATTATTTGCTTCATTTTTATCCCACCCTTCTCACCCCATGGGGGACTCAGAGCAGTGTACATCATACGTCTAGGCAAAAATTCAGTGCTTCATTGGACATAAACAAATATGTTGAACCGATTCCAAAGGCAGCCCCATTTAAAGGGCATTTAATACCCTTGAGATGTGAGATTCAATTGATGGTCATCATGTTGGATCTCACTTGATTTTACTGTTGGAAAAAAACCCTTATTCTCAAAGATTGGAAAAATAAATATTTATCATATTTTGTGTTCAGAAGTCTTTACTGCTACATATGAACATGTAATTATAGTTTAAAATTAACATAAAACAAATCTCAAATAAATTCTTTATCTTTGTGAAAAAAATTTCAGATTTTAAAAATTCAAAAGTGGCAGAAACTAATATATTCAAACCTGTGACCTGAGTAGAATATATTCCTTCCAAGAAGTCTGGTTTTAAATCTATGTGTATTTAAACATGTTGGTGGTAAACTACAATTACTGATTGATTGTTCTTTACTTGAGAGGCATTATCATCTCTTTCATTTGGCAAGAAGATAAAACATCACGGCAAAGTATTACAATGAATTTCACCATTGTCAATATTATGGTATATCCATTCAGTTTTAAATAGTTCACCAATCCCTCAATATTAACCAAAAGATCTTGAGGTATAAAAACACTTGAATACAAAACAACGTGAACCCTGACAGATTCCCCAGTTCCTGTCCTTTATCACATAAAGATGGGCAAGGGGTAGTAATTGTGTAATGTATTGTGTACAGAAATGGCACTCGCTTTTGAAATTTATGCCAATTTTATTTTTAAAAGGCTCACAGCCATTCATTACCTCCTAAGGTAAGCAAGGGAAATGAGCTCATTTGGTTTTTTTCCTGCTAGGATGGGAAATGAGGATGGGAAATAAGCACATTGTCCTTTCTTAATACTATCTATCTATATCTATTATATCTATATCTATGTTATTTATTTATCTATCTATCTATCTATCTATATAATAAAAGTGAAATCGGAGTATGTATCAGCGTTTTGATTGGCCTGGCGGAATATGTGCTCGCGTTTTGATTGGCCGCCACTATCCCAGGCCACTGAGACCAACAGGAATGACGGATCTGCACCAAACTTGGCACACTTCATCCCCACGATGCACTTTATGACCTGCTGCCATTTGGGGGAGGATGGACCACAGATGATGGGATTTGCAGTACTTTCAAACACTTTAACTCCCACAGACTACTGCAATGCCCACCAATGATAGAAATGGACCAAACTTGGCACACAGAACTCCTGTCGACCCCTTTACATTCTGATGTATATTGGGGCAGGATGGACCAAGGATGATGGAATTTGCAGTACCTTCCCTCACTTCTTGAGGCCACAGCAACTGCCACAAATCACACAACTGAACCAAACCAGGCACACATATCCCAAATGACACACTTCACATGCTGCAGCAGTTTGACTGAGGGTGGACCAAGGATTATGGGATTTGCAGTACATTCATCCAATTCACCTCCCACAAACCACTGTGATGCCCATGAATGACAAAACTGTATCAAACTTGACACGCAGGTGCAGGGTAGCCCACTTTACATCCTGGTGCAGTTTGGGGGAAGAGGGACCGTGGATGAGGGGACTTACAATATCTTCAGTCACTTCCTGGGACAACTGTGACCCCCACCAATGATTGATCAAGACCAAACTTGGCACATAGAGCCACCATGGCCCACTCTACATCTTGGTGAGATTTGAAAGACCTTGGACCTTGGATGATGGGACTTGCAGTATATTCATTCACTTCCTGAGACCACTGTCACCCCCATCAATGTCTCATCAAGACCAAACTTCAAACAGAGAACACCCATGACTCACTCTACACCCAGGTGCAGTTTGGAGGATGATGGACCATGGACGATGGGACTTCCAATACCTTCACTCACTTCCTGAGAGCACCGCGACCCACACAAATGACTGATCAAGACCAAACATGGTACATGGAGCCCTCATGACCTATTCTACATACTGGCTCTGTTTGGAGGGGGATGGACACTGGACGATGGGAGTTGCATATGGGAGTTGGAGCTCACCCACACCCACTGAACCCAGCTGACATTGGATATAGGCTACACTTGGAACACAGGCAAACAATGCCTTTCTCAAATGACCCGGGCATCGCCGGGTCTCCAAGCTAGTCTATAATAAAAGTGAAAACCTGTATGTGTGTATGTGGCACGGGTGTCTATTCACACAGACAGCCTCCAGCCCCCACAAACAGGCTGTAGTTCCCAGTGCTGAGGAACCACCAAGTCACTCCATCAACTGACATTGCAGGTTACAGTGAGCACCATGAACATGTAGCCTCAACCCCTGCCAATGTCCTCCCCAAACACTACGGCCCACCACACAAGGAATGTTTTCGTTTGGGGACCATTTCATCCTAGATTTTGCATTTTCTTCCACCACAAACAATCATCCCAGGGTTCTCCATTGCTGTGAAATTTGCATGACCCCGCCTACTGCCCTTCCCTTTCAAATCTGTCTGCATAACAAACACAGCAGAACTGAGTGGCAACTAAACTTACTGGAAGAGTTTGGGGGATTGACCCCACATGGTGGAAGTTGTAGTTCACCCTGCATCAGGTCAGAGCACTGTGACTCCTACTGGGGAATTTAGAGGAGTTGTAGTTCACCTACACCCAGAATGCTATGAACCCAAACAGTGATGGCTCTGGGCCAAACTTGCCATGCATACCCGATATGCCCAGATTTGAATACTGGTGGGTTTTGAGGGGAATTGACCTGGACATTTGGGAGTAGTTGGTACTGGGATTTATAGTCCACCTGCAATGAATGAGCACTTTGAACCCCACCGATGATGGAACTGGACCAAACTTCAGACACAGAGCCCCTATAACCAACAAAACATATTGGACAAGTTTGGGAAAAAGGGAGTTATAGTTCACCTGCATCCAGAGAAACAGTGATCCCCACCGACAATGGACTGGGATCAAACTTTGCACAGAGAAGCCTCATGACCAACTGAACATACTGCAGGGATTTGTGGAAATGGGCCTTGATTTTGGGAGTTGTAATTCACCTGCATCCAAAGAGCACTGACCCCAGCCAATGATGGATCTGGACCAAACTTGGCACACAGACTCAACATTGCCTGCTGTGGATACTGACCAGGGCCGGCCCCACTAATGAGGCACCTGACACCGCCGCCTCGGGCGCAGGCCCGGGGGGGCGCCGTCAGGCTGGGCGGGAGGCGGGGCACCGCCCTGACGGTGCCCCGCCTCCCGCCCAGTGCGCCCTGGCCCGTCTGGCCTGCTAGAAAAGGCCAGACGGGCGAGCGGGAGTAGCGTGGGAGGCGGGGCCAGCTCTGACGCCGCTCCCCCCCCGCCCAGCGTGCCTTGGCCCTGCCTCCCACGCAGCGTGGGAGGCGGGGCCAAGGCACGCTGGGCGGGGGGGGGAGCGGCGTCAGAGCTGGCCCCGCCTCCCACGCTACCCCCGCTCGCCCGTCTGGCCTTTTCTAGCAGGCCAGAGTTCAGCGGAGGTCCCTCCAGGCCGCAATCGCGGCCTGGAGGAACCTCCGCTGAACTCTGGCCTGCTAGAAATGGCCAGACGGGCGAGCGGGGGTAGCGTGGGAGGCGGGGCCAGCTCTGGCCCCGCCCCCCCGCCCAGCGTGCCCTGGCCCCGCCTCCCACGTTGCGTGGGAGGCAGGGCCAAGGCACGCTGGGCGGGGGGGGGGAGCGGCGTCAGAGCTGGCCCCGCCTCCCACGCTACCCCCGCTCGCCCGTCTGGCCATTTCTAGCAGGCCAGAGTTCAGCGGAGGTTCCTCCAGGCCGCAATCGCGGCCTGGAGGAACCTCCGCTGAACTCTGGCCTGCTAGAAATGGCCAGACGGGCGAGCGGGGGTAGCGTGGGAGGCGGGGCCAGCTCTGGCCCCGCCCCCCCGCCCAGCGTGCCCTGGCCCCGCCTCCCACGCTGCGTGGGAGGCGGGGCCAGGGCACGCTGGGCGGGGGGCGGGGCCAACTCTGGCCCCGCCCCCTCACTATTCGCCCTGGCCCCGCCTCCCACGCAGCGTGGGAGGCGGGGCCAGGGCACGCTGGGCGGGGCCAGGGCGCCGGTGGCGGGGGCGATTTTCAGCACCCCCGCTTCACATCAAAAAATATCTCCGGCCGGCCCTGATACTGACATGTTTTGGGACACTTTCCCTGGAAATCTGGGAATTGTAGTAGTTCACCCCCATCCAGAGAGCACTGCAGCCAGGTGATGACCAGCCAACAAAAGATCTGGACCACACTTGGTACACAGACCCAAAATGGCCAATTTTTAATACTGGCAGGCTTTGTGGAGGATTGACCCACGATTCTGGGGATTGTAGTTCACCCACTCCAAACTGAGAATACCTAACATTCAAAGACAAATAAAGCCTTTTTCAAATAACCCGGGCATTGCTGAGTCCCCAAGCTAGTTGGTAATATAATAGGTGACAGTAATACAACTGCAGGAATGTTCTATATTTGATGAAAGAACCAATAAAGCTAACTTTATGTCTATGACACCCCCCCCCCCCCGGGTATCTGGGGAGGATACAGTCATGAGTCTACAGTAAAAACAGAAAACCATGGATAAAAAAATGAAGTCAGTTGAAAAATGACTCCTGCCAAAAGTTACCATAGTTGTGCTGGAGGACCTAGAAAATTCTTAGATAGTTTTCTTGGCAATGTTCACATCAATATAAGGATATAATATTGCAAAGTTTTCAGGTTCACCATCAGCAAAAACCTTTACCAGGTGCTTTTTTTTCAAGGCCCTTCCAGACAGAGCTCAAAATGCAGGCCCTATCAGGCCTTTAGCACAGGCATCCAAACAACACCTCCGGTAAAAGAGGATTTATTGAGAATAACTGTGGTTATTAAAAATTAATCAAATACCCCAGTAGACCCGGGCATTCCTGAAAGGCCCAAGTCTAAAGGTATAAAGTGGAACTGTGTGGACTGACCCTTAGAAAACCCTCATTTTGACAGGCCTCTTTCATTATTAATTTCCAGTCATTTCTAATTCATTTAGAGATGACTTGTGCTAGTTGTCCAACCATACAATCTTACATATGCTTACTTAAGAAGGAAGAATCATATTTTGGATAGCTAAGTAATCACTCTGCATTGTCATTTTGGTACTTGAACTTCTTCAGATTTTACATACAGATCTCTCTCAACAACAAAACATGGATATACAGAAATGCTTTAAGAGGATAGACACACAAATGCATATATTAGTGAAAGAAAAATGCAAAAAAGCATCAGATAAAGAAAATTCTGCTTTTAAAATGTGCATTTTTTTTTTGCAAAAGCTCATATGAAAAGGCATTTGTTAAAGGAAATGTATTTGACCATTCAAATGAACATTCAGGCACATTTTCATGTAGATTTCCACACATCCAATCCCATCTGTAGTCTTCAAAGCATTCTACAATCTTTCCTGATATAAACAATATGAATAAATATCCAACACTGCATTGTGTCTCTTAGAACCATTTCATTTTTGCCCTGTAATGTTGTGGTCCAGGCAGATACCAGACATTATAGTGTTTAATCTGGGTAGAGTTACATGTTTAAAAAACAACGAAGTATAGAATGATATTTATAGTCTGTTGTATTAGGGCTATTTGGCACTTTATGTAAGCAGTGCCAGCTGTTCTTGCTGAGATGATTGTTTTATGCTGCCATTTAGGTTTTCCCCCTAAAGCGAAGAAGCACTTTGCAAAATCTGGATTATGAAATGATTATAAATCACACGGAAACTGCAACAATTGGCAGCAGAAATTATATGAAACCACACACTGAAGTCTAGGAAAAGACCAGGGAAAATGGTTCTTCTAAGCTGTTGACAATGTAATATTATTCGCCATTTGAAATCTTGTTTTTCTACATTTTTCTTTTGTTGTTATTGGGCTAATTAAGGCAAACCATTGACACTGAAAAGAAAACCCCACAATAAATTACTCTTAAGGTTATCATAAAGCAGCAATGACTTGAAGGCACAAAACAACAATGATGACATTGACTGAGGTCCTGAGAGCCAGCATGTTGTAGTGGTTTATGTGTTGGATTAGGACTTTGGGAGATCAAGATGTGAACCCCTGCTTAGCCATTAAAACCCTTAAGCAAGTCACACTTTCTCAGCCTCAGAGGAAGGCAAGAGCAAACCAACTCTGAACAAATTCAGACAAGAAAACCCCATGATAAGGCCACCGTAATTCAGAAATGGCTTGGAGGCATACAGCAACAACAATGACAACGGCCTACATTGCCTTTAGACTGTGCAAACTTCAAGACTTGAACTGAACTGCAATTATAATTGATATATACCTGTAACTACTCAAAGCAAATATCTAAGCTTGAAATCTATTATATTTTTACATACAAAGGGACCCTTTAAAAAGGTATTTGCCACTAGATTGATATCCAAGGCACCTTCCACACAGTTGTATAAAATCTACATTGAACTGGAATATATGGCAGTGTGGACTCAGATAACCCATTTCAAAGCCGATATTGTGGATTATCTGCCTTCATATTCTGGGTTATATGGCTGTGTGGAAGGGCCCCAAGACTTTGTTTTGAGTATTCTTATCTAACAAATTTTACACTTTAAGTAACCTGCTTATTATTAATCTGATAAGATAGGCCTTCATGCTTTTTGAAATCCTAATAAAATTGTATGTTATAAATCCTAAAGTCATTGTCTCTGATATATATTAATTGTTATGTGCTAGGAGGTCTTCAAAACAACAGCAGCTGGACCTTAGTCACCCTAGTGGAGATAGGTTGTTGCTAAACATGTTGGATCTGTGTGGCAAGTTTGGTCCAGATCCGTCATCTGCTGGATTCAGTGTTCTCAGAATATGGGTGAACTATAACTCTCTGATGCCAAGGTCAGTCACCCCAAGTTTTTTTTTTTTCGTGTCAGGAGCAACCGGAGTTGCTTCTGGAGTGAGAGAATTGGCCGTCTGTAAGGATGTTGCCCAGGGGACGCCCGGATGTTTTGATGTTTTACCATCCTTGTGGGAGGCTTCTCTCATGTCCCCGCATGGAGCTGGAGCTGATAGAGGGAGCTCATCCGCGCTCTCCCCGGGTGGGATTCGAACCTGGCAGCTTTCAGGTCAGCAACCCAACCTTCAAGTTGATGTCCGAAGCGCCAGCATTCAAATTGATTTGAACCCGCAGCGGAGAGTTCCGCAGATCCATCGTAAAAGGAACAGAGCGGGACCGCAGCAGACTATTATTAAAAGATCTTTTTTTCTTCACTTTCCCCTTCCCTGAACTATGTAACAAATCCCCCCAATAAAAGTAGCATACATTTTATAACAGTAGCACTCTCTATCTGGTTATTTTGTGTCTTTCCTTGACTCCTTCTTTTACATGCAATCCTCCCCCCCCCTCTCTCTCTCTAACCCGTCCGTCCTTTAAACTCTGGCTGAGGCTCCTCCGCCATAGGTTAATACAGCGGACGATACAAATTGGCTCATATCTTTATCAAAATTACCCCTAGCACGCTCTTCTTTTAGTTCTAACCCTTCCTAAGGCTCCTGACCCAAGGACCACCAGCGGAACCAAAATCGGTCCAGTTCTCGGCACCTCATCAGCTGACTGTCAAACGGAACCGACTGCTCTTTCCAAGCCAGACTGCTCTTTTCCAGCCTTATCCCGGACCTTCCTCTCCCCGCGACCCGCGGGATGGTTTTAAGAGATCACTGGTCCTTTTCTGTGAACTGTGGATGGGGGATCGCTCTCCCGCTGGGGAGACATAGTTCTCCAAGGACCTTCACCCTCTCTACAGCTGCCAGGAGGGTGCCTGGACGGGCGCCCTCCACGTTTCATTCACACCTTCATAATTTTATGAATGGGAAGAACACTCTTCCCCAAACCTACCCCTGAACTTATGAAATCCTATACTTCCAAAGACTGCAACTCACATGTACCTCTTCCCCATGCTATTTCTATGAATTCCTTCCACCACAGATGAACTCTTTTCCCAATGTATCCGTGAATTTTCATATTCTATGAACCTGGACACCCTCATGAATCACTGTTATATGAATTTCTAATCGTTGGGCTAACTTCATGAATTGTAAAATCATGCTGCTAAAACTCCACTTTTATGAATTTCCATGCTGGGTTCTCCAGATGTTATGAACTTCGTTCTTATCAAATATTTTCAATTGTTTATATCATTCATGATTCCCTTTTATGCAATGTAACTCACTTTTATGAATTCTCCCTTATTTCCATGAAATTTATCTATCTGCCTATATGTATTTGTACTCTTTGGGATCCCCGGAAAATATGTATTTTTCCCAGCATGGTTTGTATTCCAACTTTATTTTATTTTTCATTTTATTTCATATAATTTTCAAGTCATGAAATCAAATAGGAAATATTTTGAACTCAACCTGAACCCCAGAACTTATCCCATTTCCTATGACCCAGGCTTCCCTTCCCAAAAACAAAAGGATAATCTGCCACCGCTAAACCCAATCAAATTCAAATTGCATGGACAATATAGGGCTTGAGTCGCCGAAGTCGGAGTGTTGACCTAAAGGTGATTCGCCCCAAGGCAAACATTGTCATATCTCACCCAAAGGAAAATCCAGGACACCTCAGGAAGGCGCCCTGCAGAGCCTGTCAATATGGCTCATCACCACCCATCTTTGCTTCCACCTCTGACACCCCAAGGCATATCTAAAAATCTGTATACGTGACAGAAACCCGGACACCCTTGATTGCTGCCATTGATAAATTAATCACCTTTTAGAAATCGGTCTAGCAGGACCTAATCCGATAGTTCCTGCCCTGTCACCTCATTGTTTCAACAACTCCCGCCTTCTCTTTCCTGATTGGCCCGAGTAGAGACAAAAAGGCAGCTTCCTATTGGGCCAACGGAGCAAGGCGGGAAACGAAAGCCCGCCTCGTTCAACCTTCTAGCCTATCAACGATCAGATGGGCGGGGGAGCAGGGCGGGAAATTCAAAGGGCTGCCAGACTGAAATTTTGTATAAATATGGCTTTATTTTGATTGTATGGTACCCTAGTAGACCGAATGATCGCTACTAGAGTCCTCTTCAGCTGAATTGCTCAATAAAGACTCCTTGGCGGATTTTCCTTCAACTTTGGCGGACCTTCTTCATTTCGGCTTCAGGTTGTATTGCGGCTCATAATTCTCCTTTTGGCTTCGCCAAGGTCCGTTCTCTCAGGACCGGATCGGGTCTCTCCTTAAGGGCCCGATCCCCTAAAACGCGGTCGACAACAAAGTCACGAGGCTTTTATCCCCTAGGCCACTGGAGGCTCCACTCCAAGTTGGCAGCGTTGGGTCTGTGTGCCACGTTTGGTCCAGATCCGTCATTGATGGGGTTTAGAGGGCTCACGGAATGCAATAACTCTCAGTTAAAAGTCAATCAACCCCAAAGTCCATCAGTGTTCCCAATTGGCCATGTTGAATTTGTGTGCCAAGTTTGGTCCAGATCCATCATCAAATCGGTTCAGTGTTCTTTGAATATGGGTGAACTATAACTCTTGGATGTCAAGGACATTCACCCTCAAACCCCTGCCAGTATGCAAATGTGGCTATGTTGGACCTGTGTGCCAAGTTAGTTCCAGGTCCACCATTGGTGGGGTTCAGAGTGCCCTTAGATTGCAGGTGACATCCCAGTCCCTACAATTCCTATAAATCATGATGAATTCTCTCCAAACCTCACCAGTATGTTCTGCTGCTGATCAATTCCTGTTTGCTGTGTGCCATAGAAAAGGGTAGGAAAGGGTTAAGGGAGAGGCAGTGGGAGGGGTCATGCAAATCGAGAGAGAAAGGAACCCAAGAGTCCTCAGCACTGGGAACTATAACCTGCTTGTGGAGGCTGGAGGCTGTCTGTGAGTGGACACCCCGTGCCACATACACACATACAGATTTTCACTTTTGTTATCTGTATAGATGGCCTGTTTATTTCATGCTACAAATAATAAAAATACACAGTGTAAAGCACCATATGTTATGTAAAAGGGTAATTGTAGCACCCAGAGGTATCTGTAAGGAGGAAGACTGAAAAAAAAAAGCTTTGTGGCCATAATCTGCCCATCTATATATATAAAAGAGTGATGGCATCACGGCAATTCACAAAACAACAAAAGTACAGGCCCCCCAACCTCAAAATTTGACAACACAACCCATCATCCACGCCTCAAGGTTGATACAACAAAAAGAAAAGAAAAATAAAGTCCTAATTAGAGGGAGAGTAATATTTTTTTTATCCAATTGCTGCCAGTTTAGAGGGCTAATCTCTGCCCACTTGGTTGCCTAGCAACCAAGGGACAGCCAGGTTTCAGTTAGGGGACAGGCAGATTTAGGCCTTACTTAGACTTCTTCCACAGATTATCTAATTTGCACTGGATTATATGGCAGTGTAGACTCAAGGCCCTTCCACACAGCTATATAACCCATTTATAATCTTATATTATCTGCTTTGCACTGGATTATCTTGACTCCGCACTACCATATAATCCACTTCAGTGTGCATTTTATACAGCTGTGAAGAAGGGGCCTCAGATAATCCAGTTCTGAGCAGATAATATAAGATTAGAAATATACAGTAGAGTCTCACTTATCCAACGTAAACAGGCCGGCAGGAAAAGTGAATATGTTGGATAATAAGAAGGGATTCAGGAAAAGCCAATTAAACATCAAATTAGGTAATCGTTATACAAATTAAGCACCAAAACATCATATTATACAACAAATTTGACAGAAAAAGTAGTTCCATGCGCAGTAATGCTATGTTGTAATTACAGTAGAGTCTCACTTATCCAACACTTGCTTATCCAACGTTCTGGATTATTCAACGCATTTTTGTAGTCAATGTTTTCAATACATTGTGATATTTTGGTGCTAAATTCATAAATGCAGTAATTACTATATAGCATTACTGTGTACTGAACTACTTTTTCTGACAAATTTGTTGTCTAACATGATGTTTTGGTGCTTAATTTGTAAAATCATAACTTAATTTGATGTTTAATAGGGTTATCCTTAATTCCTCATTATCCAACATATTCGCTTATCCAACGTTCTGCCGGCCCGTTTATGTTGGATAAGTGAGACTCTACTGTACTGTATTTACAAATTTACCACTAAAATATCACAATGAATTTAAAACACTGACTACAAAAACATTGATTATGAAAAGGCAGACTGTGTTGGATAATCCAGAACATTGTATAAGCGAATGTTGGATAAGTGAGATTCTTCTTTAATATGAAATAATTACTGGGATAGAATAATGCAGAACAATATAATCTCTAAAACCAGGACAGTAAATAAACAGGGGATTCCCACACAGGAAACAATCAGGGCCAGCTAACATCTCCCAACAAAGTATTCCCATCATCAAAATCAGGCAAATCCTCTGTTTTCTCAGGGCCACAGACAGTAGAAGCACATAAAATATCGCAGACAACACCACTCTGAAAACAAGGGAATTCCAGACAGGAAACAATCAGGGCCAGCTAACACCTCCCAACAAAGTATTCCCATCATCAAAGTCTGGAAAATCCTCTGTTTTCTCAGGGCCACAGACAGTAGAAGCACATAAAATATCGCAAAGAACACCACTCTGAAAGCAGGGGAATTCCAGACAGGAAACAATCAGGGCCAGCTAACACCTCCCAACAAAGTATTCCCATCATCAAAGTCTGGAAAATCCTCTGTTTTCTCAGGGCCACAGATAGTAGAAGCACATAAAATATCGCAAAGAACACCACTCTGAAAACAGGGGAATTCCAGACAGGAAACAATCAGGGCCAGCTAACACCTCCCAACAAAGTATTCCCATCATCAAAGTATGGAAAATCCTTTGTTTTCTCAGGACCACAGACAGTAGAAGCACATAAAATATCGCAAACAACACCACTCTGAAAACAAGGGAATTCCAGACAGGAAACAATCAGGGCCAGCTAACACCTCCCAACAAAAAATTCACTCAGGGAGGAAACAGCCAGGCTTTAAAGCTGCAAGGCCATTACATCCTAATCATTTTTCCTAATTGCAGCATTCATACTTGCCTCCAACAGACAAAAAAAACCAATCAGAAATATTGTATATTCACAACCTTTAGGAAATAATATCCCCTGATGGCGCAGCGTGTTAAAGCGCTGAGCTGCTGAACTTCTGGACCGAAAGGCCACAGGTTTGAATTGGGGGAGCGGAGAGAGTCCCCACTGTTAGCCCCAGCTTCTGCCAACCCAGAAGTTCGAAAACATGCAAATGTGAGTGCATCAATAGGTACTGCTCCGGCGGGAAGGTAACGCCGCTCCATGTAGTCATCCCACATGACCTTGGAGGAGTCTACGGACAATGCCGGCTCTTCAGCTTAGAAATGGAGATGAGCACCAACCCCCAGGATTAGACATGACTGGACTTAATGTCAGGGGAAAACCTTTACCTTAACTACCACCAATTCCTCAATACTTTATTTCCCATACCACCATACTTCGCCACAGCAACGCGTGGCCGGGCACAGCTAGTTCATGTATAAAACAGTGAACTGTGAGGAGCATTGTAGTAACACTTCATACATTCACAAGAGATATATTTGTTGTTGTATACCTTAAAATTGTTCCCAATTTATGGTGGCCCTAAGGTAAACTTGTTTTTTGAGGCTGTGTGATTTGCCCTAGGTTACCCAGTGAGTTTTCATGGCCGAGTGAATATTCAAACCCTGTTCTCCAGAATCATAGTCCAATACTCAAGCCATGACACCATGCTGAATTGAAGAGGCCCTTGAGGCTGCCATATAATAGTTTCTGAATCCAGTTAATCTGTTTTAAACTGAATTATATGAGGCCTCTTCCACCTAGCTGTATAAAATTCACATTGAACCGGATTATATGGTAGTGTGGACTCAGTTAATCTAGTTCAAAGCAGATATTGTGGATTATCTGCCTTGATATTCTGGATTATATGGCTGTGTGGAAGGTCCCTGAGTCTACTCTGCCATATAATCCAGTTTAAACAGATAATATTGGTTCAGAAACTGGATTATATGGCAGTGTCAGGGCCGGTTCTTAATGGAGCTGCCGCTTCTGACGCAGCCCTTGCTGAGTGCTCTCGAAGAGGCGGCGGCGGCGGCGACCATTGGGTCGCTCGCTGCGGAACAAGGAAGTCCTTGCTATTCTTGCAAGATTTTGCGAGATCTCGCAAAATATTGCGAGATTTCTGAGAGATCTCACGAGATCTCACAGAAATATCGTGAGATCTCGCAGAAATCTCACGAAATCTCGCGAGAATAGCAAGTACTTCCTTGTTCCGCAGCAAGCGACCCAATGGTTGCCGCCGCCAGTAAGTTGGGGGGGGGGGGTAATTTCGGGGGGGGCGCGGCCCTAGGTTTGCGTACATACCGAAAAAAACTAGGGCCGCTCCTGGGCAGTGTAAATGGGTCTAAGAGAGATTTTGTGCAGTTAGTGGGATAACCACAGGGCCATAGCTAGAAAAAAAAAAATTTTTTGGAGGGGGGGGGGGGAGGGTTGAAATTTTTTTTTAGTGAATCATGAAGAGTAGTTCCATAATGCAAAATAATTTAGAAATCAGGTAAGCTTCAGTGGACATTTATGGGGATTTGGTTAACCAGTTAAAATTCATGAATAAACCAGGTTTTAAAAAAAACCTGAAAAATTTCGAGGGGGGGGGAGGTTGAACCCCAGTGCCCGCCCGCCCCCCCCCCCCCCCCGGCTACAGCCCTGGATGCCTATCATTATTCTTCACCAGAAGCAATTAAAACCAGCTGAACAATTAATCAAGGAAACCTAACTTTAAAGAAGGAAACTATTAATTAATGCTGCACCATATTTTTCCTGGAATTGATTTAATTTGAGCAGAAGGACCCTGTCCCTGGGGATAATGTGGTGCCTTATTAAGTGCTTGTGAACATCTTCATTTCAATTCTGCTTCTGGTTAATTGTAGGAAAGTGATGTCACTTTAGGGCTAAAGGTGTGGAAACATCCCTATTGCACCTACACTTTATACTAGGCCATCTATCAGTTTTGTGTAGACAGAAGGCTGAAGATGCATTTTATGTTTGCCAGCTGACTAGTCCTCAGGGTATACTTCAGAAATTTCCAAGTCTGTTCTAACACTGAATACATTGTGTGATTGACAGGCAATTAAAATATGGATGAGAGTATAGAGTGTATCTGAACCAGCCTAATTAAATAAAGAAAAGGGATAGATCTGGATCCAGGAGGAAACTGGATTCAGACAATACAATAGGCACAAATACACTGACCACTATGCACGAAGGGCCAGCAAATCAGCTTAGTGGCAGATAAATGACCCATGGAGCTGCCTAACATGGCCCTGAATTGCATTAACCAATGTTACAGATTGATAAAAGTGTCCTCCCCGAAAATCCAGAGCAAACTATGATTTTGAGCTCATATAAACAGTTTGAGCTCATATAAACAGTTTACCGGACATCCCATGTCCTCAAGCATTCATCGTTTCCTCCTGCTCCTCATTACAACAACCAGCAGGTGTGACATGAGTCATGGCAGTTGTTTGTTAACAGGAGTGATGCTGGTGGCACCGATGAGGTGATCTGAGAAAGTAGGGGCCAGAGGAGTAATGACTCCTCCTCCTCTCTCCTCTCCTGCATCACTTTGATGGCCAGGCAGATGTCACTTCAGGTGACAAGTGATCGACATTAATCATGTCACATCTAGAGGCTGCTGAGGAGAATGGGGAGGACTGGCAAGGATGGCAGCCCGGCATTGCCAAATTGCTCAGAGGTTCAGCACTGCAGGATAGTTAAGACTCCCACCTGTGACTGTGGGGTTGGCATTCTCAACCATCCTGTGGCCAATCCAACATTTGCTGGTCAGTGTAGAATCACTCAGGGACTGAGTTCTGCTCAGTTTAATAACCAGGATCAAAGTGAAACCTGCTCTGATTTTACAAGCATTCATCTCATTTGTATCAGGGGAGCAAAATGCCTGAACCTAAACAGTGACAACTGGTAACGTGCATGTCACTGTGGTAGAGAATCCACTTTGGGATTTAGTCTAAACTTAAAAGACACTCTCTTGGGCCCCTTCCACACAGCTGTATAAAATCCCAAATTATCTGCTTTGAACTGGGTTATATGGCAGTGTGGAAGTGCCTTGAGATTTTATGTTTGTAAAACATGGTCCTGTACCTTGGATACCCTGTTTCCCCAAAAATAAGACATCCCAAAAAATAAGACCTAGTAGAGGTTTTGCTGAATTGCTAAATATAAGACCTCCCCAGAAAGTAAGACCTAGCAAAGTTTTTGTTTGGAAGCATGCCTGGCGCCCACCAAACAAAACACCATAGCATGCAGGATTGGTAAATGTACATACCAGTTGTATATGGAAATAATGGTAGTAACAAGAAATTCCTGACAGGAGTCACCGTTTGTCTGGTTTAGTTATGTTGGTTTGTGATGACAACTATTGTACAGTATAGAATAAATGTTCGTTTTTTTGTTCAACAATAAATGTGAATTCTTCTTTATGGAAAAATAAGACATCCCCTGAAAATAAGACCTAGCACATCTTTGGGAGTAGAAAATAATATAAGACACTGTCTTATTTTCGGGGAAACACGGTAGCTCTCAATGAAAATGGGATAATATTCACCACTCTCTTGACACAGAAGACACCAGCCGTTTTCGGGTTGCTTCTATACTGTAGAATGGATGCAGTTTGACTGCACTTTAACTGCAGTGGCTAAGTGCTATTGAATTCTGGGTGTTGTAGTTTTATAAGGTCTTTAGCCTTCTCTGTCAAAGAGTGCTGGTGTCTCACCAACAATGCCTTCCAGGATTCCATAGCACTGAATCATGACAGTTAAAGTGGTGTCAAACTGCTCTGATTCTACAGTGAAGATGTACACTGAGACTAACTTGATAACCGATGAAGATGTTAAGGCTGGTGTACAGCTATAGCTGTGTCTGTGTACTTTTTTATACTCCTTAACTTTTATTTATTTATTTATTAGCTACATTTATATGACGCCCTTCTCACCCCGAAGGGGACTCAGAGCGGCTTACAAATTAAATTTACATACAATATTATATTAGCATAGTACAATACTGATAATAAATTACTATATTGTACTGTATCAATATATTGTAATATTATTAGTAATATTACATGTAAAATATAATATATAATTAATATTATATTGTATTATGAGTATTATATTGTATTACAATATAATATGAATATTATATGTATATACAATGTTATAATTATTATATATTATTGTAAATTATATTGTGTGTGTGTGTGTGTATATATATATATATATATATATATATATATATATTATCACAGATAATAGACTTTAATATCATCTTGGATTGTGGTTTATGACCCCCCCCCCCCCCGCCCCCGTGGAAAAGCTAGATTTAGCATTAAAATATAGTGCATTAAATCACTGGAATGGCAAATTACATTAACAAATCTGTCCAAAAAGAACTTGAGTCAGTGCTCAGATGTTTTACAACTTCACATCTTGATTTTTATTGGCATTGTAAGTCAAAAGCCATTAAAATCTCCCCAAATATACATAGAGAGATATAAATCTGGCTGAAATTATTCTGGGAGACAGAGATAATATGTACAAAGGGTGCAGCTTTTTATTTAACAATATATATTAAATGTTTTTATAGAGACTATAATTACAGCGGAACCTTGAATCTTCAAAGTATTTGAAAAGTTTTAATTTATATTTGATTAAAATTGCCTGGTTTTAATGTGTAAACTAACAAAAATAATAGAAGCTATGATACATTTTATATTACTTATGACAGCAACCTAACCTAAACAGAATTAAAATAGGAATGTATATTAAGGCACAGTTAAAACTACATACATAAAAAATAATGCCACCCAGTCTCCTGATGTCAAGGTTAATTGTCAAAAGCTTTTCTAAATTAAAAGGTCTTGTCTACTGGAAGAAGGACCACAGAAAAGAAACTAACAGATTAATTATTTTGAATTGTGATATCATGATTTAGTACACAGTTAACCAAATAAAAGATCTATACATTTATTGACTGACCAGGTCAAAGCCATTTTCTTTGCGTATATGAAATCTGCCACTTTGAATCCCCTCCGGGGTAGAGAAAGGCAGGATAGAAATAGCATAAATAAATAAATAAATAA
Organism: Anolis carolinensis; assembly: GCF_035594765.1. Taxonomy (NCBI): domain Eukaryota; kingdom Metazoa; phylum Chordata; class Lepidosauria; order Squamata; family Anolidae; genus Anolis; species Anolis carolinensis. The sequence continues at coordinate 209,991,684 of NC_085841.1, read as the reverse complement.
ATTCTTTTTGACTCACTGTACAATGGTTGGAGATTTTTAATCGACATGCCAAGTGGACATTTCTCCTCACTAAATGTTGTGTGTAGGAGATTTTCTTAGGAGTGAGGCTATAGTAAGGAGACAGTAAAGCATCAACCATTGCCCTCCATTATGTTGCTTCAGTTCCAGATCTGGATTCTCACATCAGTATTGGAGCAACCCTCTCTTGAAATTGTAGTTGCAGGGGTGTACATCCTGATCATGATCATGGCGAGGATGTTATTTTACCTCTTTAGTTCCAGTCAAGACTAGGAGAACCAAGCCTCCATGTTTCTATGCTGAGTAAAAAAAAAAGAGAAATCTGATTTTTCAGGGGCCAAGGAGGGCAGTCATGGACTGCATCTTACCCTGGGACCAAAGTTTCCCTGTTATCTTCTTAATATTACTCCATGTAATATGATATGTTAGTATAGAAAGACTTTCATCCTATTCTGACAGTAATTGTTGAATCATATGTCAATGAGGTATTAGGTCTGCTCTAGGTTTTAGTTTAAACCAGAGTCTTCCAAACTGTTTGTCATGACACATTCATGTGTCACTTGCAGTGTATAACTGCATGAACATAAAAAGAAATAACAAAATTCTTAGAAATTTATGTTCAAGTTAAAACCTGGAGGCAATTCATTTGTTTATCAGCCATCACTGTCCTATCAGAGAAGTATCTGTCCTCTGCCTTCAATGTCACTTAGCAGAATTCACAGATATGGAAAGTAGGTCAAACTCAAAATGAAATAGATCATTTACCTTTTTGGTGGTCATTCTTATGTGGTATTTCCAATTCTAATAAATCAAGTGTCTTTTATAACAACACAACCCGCGAACTTAGCTGCTGCTGTTGTATCTTACCTTCACCTCTGTTTGTCTTGTCTTTTAACCTTTGGAATTTGTTAGTGAGTCATAGCAATTTATGAGACTGAACATTCACACCTCACCCCCAGGTACCATCAGCTTTTCTGTGATTACCTTCCTCATTGGCAAGTGATGGAGTCATTTGTCAGTATCATAGAAAATGAGATTAAGACCAATATTTGATGTTATGCTATTATAAAAAGGTAAAGGTTTCCCCTGACGTTATGTCCAGTCATATATGTCTAGTTTAATTCTTGTCCCACTTTTAGAATTTACTGGGTGGGGGGAGCTCTGGTAATTCCTACATTTTTAAAGCTGGTGGGTTGGGCAGCTGTGGTCCTTCAGATGTCACTGGATCACAAATCCTACCTCCTTCACCATGTTGGGAAAGGCTGACTGGATTTGCAGTCCAATAGTTTCACATCCCCATTTTAGCCCATTTTTTTTCAAAGTAGTATTAACATAATACAGAATTAATTTCAGAATAATTTTGTACATAAAGAATATAACACTATATATTTATTTATTTACAGTATTTATATTCCGCCCTTCTAACCCCGAAGGGGACTCAGGGCGGATCACATTATACACACATAGGGCAAACATTCAATGCCCATAAACACATCAAACAGAGACTGAGACAGAATGATTCCCTTATCCACAAGTGTGGTATCCATGGTTTTACTGACCTATGCCCCTCCCAAAATCCCCTGGCCCTGGAAATATTGTGTGCTTCTCTAGGTTCCCCAGTGAAATTATGTGGTATGCTTCAGGCCCAAGTATATTCAAAATACAGGCTTCCTTACTGCCCACAAATTTAGGTATTCATGTGGTGCACAAGTAAAAGAAGATTAGGTTAATAGTTACACAGTGTGTAACCTACAAACCTCATATTCGTGAGAGATATTTTCCAAGATACACACACACCATAGAATCATAGAATCATAGAATCATAGAATAGTAGAGTTGGAAGAGACCACATGGGCCATCTAGTCCAACCCCCTGCTAAGAAGCAGGAAATCGCATTCAAAGCACCCCCGACAGATGGCCATCCAGCCTTTTAAGCAGAGGCTGGATGGCCATCTGTCGGGGGTGCTTTGAATGCGATTTCCTGCTTCTTAGCAGGGGGTTGGACTAGATGGCCCATGTGGTCTCTTCCAACTCTACTATTCTATGATTCTATGATTCTATGATTCTATGGTGTGTGTGTATCTTGGAAAATATCTCTCACGAATATGAGGTTTGTAGGTTACACACTGTGTAACTATTAACCTAATCTTCTTTTACTTGTGCACTTTTGTGCTAGCACTATGTGGGAAAAGATTACCCTTAAACTTTAAAATAACTCTAGCCCTAAATATCTAACATACTATTATGATGTCACCACAAAGAATGACTTAAGAATCAAGTTGTTCTTTTAAAATATCTCTCTGATATGTGTCCTTCTTCTCTGATCTTTGAACATCTTTGAGTAAATTTGGATTTAATGTGCATTTCCACAGAATGCCACCACTGTCAGTTTTCCATCTAACCAAGATTTTTTTTTGTTTCTCCTCACCATATGAAAATTCTGCCCACCTGGTTTTCCAATTTAGTATAAAGAGTATAGCTGCTTTGCACATCTGATTTTATATGTGTAGATGATCAAACACAAAACCAGGAAGAAGCCGTTAAAACTGCCATGGTTGCCAGCCTTCCATAAAAGCAGTAATCAGATGAGAACAGTATTTTAAAATTATTATTATTTGGTTAAATCTTTCAGTTTTTTGCTGGGTTGCTTGGTGTATTTCTCCTTCATTCACCAAAAATCCAGGTTTGTATTCCAAGTGTGGAAGAATGCAGAAATAATGAAAGAACATGCATTTTATGTAGGTTGTTCCATGTAATATTTTCCTATGTATATTTTTTTCAAATAAAAACCTAAAAGTGTATGCACCTCAATTCTGTGCATTCTCAGGAAAGAGCCAAAATAGACACAAAGTTAAATTTGTTTTTGCATTTAGTATACATTTATTTATTTATTTAAAACATTTATATTCCACCCTTCTCACCCCAAAAGGGACTCAGGGTGGAGTACAACATATATACGGCAAACATTCAATGCCGGGACATAAAATAAACTATAAATATACATAAACACTAAAATCAGTTATTATAAAAACAATTATTTAAAACCATCACAAGTCAGCTGTATTGGATCCAGTCAGCAGGGTAACATTTCCTATTGCTGCTGTTATTTCACTGTCTAATTGTGCCGGGGCCATTTAGGTCTTTATAGGCCAAAGCCAGCACTTTGAATTGTGCTTGGTAGCAAACTGGCAACCAGTGGAGATGATGCAACATGGGAGTTGTGTGCTCCCCAGTTATTAACCTGGCTGTCTCTCATTGCACTATTTGAAGCTTCCAAAGAGTCTTCAAAGGGAACCCCAGGTAGAGCATGTTGCAGTAGTCTATCCTAGATGCAACGAGAGCGTGGACCACCATGGCCAAGTCTGGCTTCCCAAGGTATGGGCACTACTGGTGCACAAGTTTTAATTGTGCGAAAGCCCCCTTAGCCACCGCCAAAACCTGAAGTTCCAGGCTCAGCTATGAGTCCAGGAGGACTCCCAAGCTGTGAACCTGTGCCTTCAAGGGGAGTATTATCTCGTTCAGGACAGGCTGTAACCCTATACCCTGTTCAGCCTTACGACTGACCAGGAGGACCTCTATCTTGTTTGGAGTCAACTTCAATTTGTTCACCCTCATCCAGACTGTCACAGCGGCTGGGCACCAGTTCACAACCTGGACAACCTCCTTAGCATCTGGTGAAAAGGAGTAGTAGAGTTGGACATCATCTGCGTATAGATGGCATCGAATTCCAAAACTCTGGATGATCTCACCCAGCAGCTTCATGTAGATGTTAAACAACATGGGGGGCAATACTGAGCCCTGCGGGACACCACAGAACAATGGCTGCAGGGCCAAGCCAACTTCCCCCAACAACACCTTCTGGGTACGATCCTCCAGGAAGGACTGGAGGCACTGCAGAACAGTGCCTCCAAGACCCATCCTCGTGAGACAACCCAGAAGATATCGTGGTCTACATTACTGAAAGCTGCTGAGAGGTCCAGGAGAACCAACAGAGACACACTCCCCCTGTCAAGCTCTCTGTGGAGATCATCTACTAAGGCAACCAAGGCTGTTTCAGTTCTATGACCGGTCTGAAACCAGACTGTGATGAATCCAGATAGTCAGTTTTGTCCAAGAACCCCTGGAGCTGTGAGGTTCCAAGACTTTGCCCAGAAAGGGAAGATTATAAACTGGCCGAAAGTTGTTCAAATCAGTGGGGTCCAGTGATAGTTTTTTCAACAGCGGTTTTATCACAGCTTCTTTTAAGCTCGCTGGAATTTTTCCTTCCCAAAGGGAGGCATTAACCACCATCTTTACCCACTCTGTGAAACCCCCTCTGGCTTCCTTTATCAGCCAGGATGGGCAGGGTCCAGGATGCATGTGGTCACCCTAGTCTCTCCAAGAATTTTGTCAGCGTCCTCAGGCTGCACAAATTGAAATGAATCCATTAAAACCAGACATCCTCAGAGGCTGCAGTAACTGTGGTGTCCAGATTGGAGCAAATCAGAGCAACTTTATCCGCAAAGAACCAAGCAAATGTCTCATAGCGAGCTGTTGAAAGGTCAGGGACCTGTCACAGGTGACGAGGTTCCACAGACTTCTGACTGTTTGAAACAGCTCGGCTGGTCTCTTGCAGATGCAATGTTGGCTGCAATGTGAGATTTTCTTACGGTCTTCACTGTCGCAGAGTACACCCTTGCATAGGCACATGCCCGTACTTAATCTAACTCGTTGTGAGATGACTGCCACACGCCCTCTAGATCCCTCTTCATTCACTTCATCACTGCCAGCTCCTTGTTGAACCCAGGGGCTGGTTTAGCTCTGCTACTCGAGAGGAGTCTCTCTGGAGCGATTGTGTCTATTGCCCTAGCATCCAGATCATCAACAGAATCACCTACCCTGGTGGTGAGAAATTCCTCAAGAGCCATCAGGAATCCTTCTGGATCCATAAGTCTCCTGGGGTGGACCATTTTAATGGGTCCACCACCCCTATGGAGGTGAGGGAGTGTAGTGAGTCTAAACTTGACAAAGTGGTGGTCGGTCCATGGCAGAGGGACTAAAGAGAGTTTCTCCACTATTACACTATGTAACACGGTTTTTGTACCTGGGTTATAAATGTCATTTCTTAATTGGTTCTATCATAAAAACATGGGGAAAAACAGCAAAAACTTTGTTTTTGTGGGACATCCTGCAGCACATTTTGCTATAGTTTTTCAATGAATATCTCACCGAGTCTCAACCAATTCAACCTAGTTTGTGGCAGCCACAAAAACACAGTTTCTGGATTATAACAATTACTTTCATAGTAAGTACTGCTCACATAAACAGAAATAACACTTTCAAACCAGGAACAGATTTTTTTCCCCAAATTTTGTTACATAGCATTAGCTATCGATTAGGCTTGTGCGATTTGTTCATATTTTCGTAAATTTTGGATCTATTTTGGATCTAAAGCATTTTTGAAGTGAGTTCCAACCCATCTGCTCACTGCCTTCCCAATATTAAGAATTTGAATCAAAAGGAGCCTTTGTTTCTTATGTCTCAGATGTCTTCGGATGTAGCTGTGACCAAGCCACCCTGAGAGGTGAAGCCAAAAATGTTGGCATGCCTCTCAGCCAATCAGGGCTGACAGAGGAGGGAGTGAGAGGCAGAGGCATTGCTCTTGTAGTCTTTTTTTAAAAAACGTTGTTTTAAAAAACTTTGAAAATTCCCAAAAAATCAGTGGATGGGTGAACCATTATGTAACTTGATAGGCAAACAGTGATAAATATGTTTGACCATTGTAGCAAGTCTCCCCCCAATAGCTTTAAAAATGTGGGAGAAAGGAGCCTCTGAATTTTCACCAAGCGAGAAGCCACATGCCTGCATTAAACTACATTTCCCAGAATGCATTGGGCTGGAGCAGCTATTTCTGGCATTGAGAGACAGCCTAATTATTATAATATATACAATCATGGAATCTGCAAAGAGGAGTTAAGAAAATAATAGTACAGGTATATAAACCTGTGGTTGTGTGTCAATACTAGGGAAGCCAAGCTAAACCTGTGCCTCTCAGCCAATCAAGGCTGACAGAGGAGGGAGGGGGTGGGCAGAGAGGATCTTTTAAAAAAGTTGTTTTAAAAATCTTAATTCCCTAAAATTCCTCAAATAAGTGAAACATTATGAAGCTTGATGGGCAAAGCATGATAAATTTGCAAGTTTCACCCCAATAGCTTTAAAAATAAGGGTGATAGCCCCTGAAATTTCCCCAATAGTATCAGAGGAACCATATGTTTGCCTTAAAACTACATTTCCCAGATGTCCCAGTTCCTCTCTCCTCTATTCCCCACCCCCTTTTGTCCTCACTCTTTCCTTATTAATAAGATTGACTTGGATGTTGCAATGCTTGACCATAGGTGTCCTTGATTTCATTTATGAATTCTTGGAAGGTATGAGAAGTTTAGAGAGAGAGAGACAGCATCAGCATAATTTGAGAGTTGGACTACGATTGTGGCTTGATTGTGACTCAGCCATGGAAACCCACTGGGTGATCTTGGGCAAGTCACACACTCTCAGCCCCAGGAAACTCAATCAAACAGGAAATAACACTTTCAAACCAGGAACAGATTTCCTTATTCAGAGACTGATATCTGTCAGGAGTGGTTTGATGGTGTGCTATGATTTCTGTTCCTGGTTGATAAATGTCATTTCCCAATTGGTTCTGTCATAAAAACATGGCAAAACTTTATTACAGTGCCAAAACTTTGTATTTGTGCAAGGGACATTGTCCTACAAATAGCACATTATGGTTTGTTGAATCTCCACCAATTTAACAAAGTTTCAGCCACAAAAACCAAGTTTCTGAAGTAGAACAATGGCTTTCAAAGTAAAAACAACCCAATGAAACAGAAAATAACACTTTCAAACCAGGAACACATTTTTGTTATTATTAAAATATTTTTTTTATTAAAACTTTGAAAAACTTTTAAAATCACCAAAAATTTGAGGATAAGTCAAACCTTTTGTGAGCTAACAGTGGTAAATGTGCTCTACCACTGTAGCACGTTTCATCAGGATAGCTCAAAAAATGACGGAGAGAGAAGCCCCTCAAGTTTCCCCATTGACAGTAATGTTTTCCTTCATGCACATGCGTGTCTGCCATTAATGAGGTACATATGAATATTTGGAAGGACCGGAAAGTTTCAAACTTTTTGCCTTTAAAATTCGTCAATGACTTTAGAAATGAAGCACCAGCACCCCTACCTTCAAACAGAGTTTAGAACCATTTTTTTCTGGATTGCACATACCTACTATCTATCTATCTATCTATCTATCTATCTATCTATCTATCTAGGACAACATTTTTATGTGACGTTACCTTCCACATATTATGGTACCTATATCTACAAAATATGATAATATCAAGTAACCAAACAGGGCTGGAGGAATAAAACTATTAAATGTTTAACTTTAGTCACTGAAATCACTGGTGTAATTAATCGATTTGGCTTGTGATCAGAAAGGCATAGAGTTGTCAACAGAAACATGGCTACATTGAGGATCTACATGCTTTCAATGGGGAGATTATTCCACATTTTGGGAATTACAATGGAGAAAACCAGCCTTCTGCTACAATTATGCAAACTGCACAGAACACAGCCTCAGGCAAAATCAGAAGTATGCCAATCTCCCCCTCCCCCAATTGCTATTTGTATTTGAAAATGATGACACCCATTTAGCAAAAACTAAAATTTTTGATCTTGATGCCAGTAATAGTTTGGGCTAGAATATTAGATAAGCTCTTGGTGTGCTTGCTAAGGCCTCACTACTGTGACAGTCCTATGACAACAGGAGCTATTTCCATACAAATAAGTGTAGATATAATGTTTCCTTGTGATGATTTTTGGCAAGAATGGACTAACAATTAGAACATACAAGCAATTAAATGTTGTTTTGTCACTGCATACTAGACAGGGACCGTGAACAATATTGCAGGAAATGAATATTGTTAGATAAATAATAGTAAATCTGTAAGAGCAGAACTGGAATTTAAAAAAATCCGCCAAAATTCAAAGCTTCTTACTACTTTGTGAAATCTTTGTTGTTATTATTATATTTACTTATACCCCACTTTATTTCTCCTGCAGGAGACTCAAAGTGGCTTAACATAAAAGCATCAGGATACAATTTAAAATATACAAATATGAAAAAATTAAAACAGGATTAAATATAAACAGTATTTTAAAAATCTTAGTTAAAACCATTAAAACATGCTCAAAGTTAAAAACCACATGTCCTACTGCAGAATTTGTAATTTAAACTGATTGCTGTATTTTATACAGGAACTTTAGGTGCACTAGAAGACTGGTAACTAACATTATTTTTCCCCTGGTTCTTCCATCTTTTTTCTTCCTAGAAAAATCAAATAAGGCAAAAATGACAGACTAAATGTATAGGGTCTTTTGAGCTTTCTTTCTAGGAACAGTGGTTCTCAGCTTGAGGTCCCAAGATGTTTTTGGCCTTCAACTCCCAGAAATCTTAACAGCTGGTAAACTTGAAGTGACTGGCTTGACTTTGAAGGAGTTGGGTGTGGCCACGGCCGACAGGGAGTTCTGGCGTGGACTGGTCCATGAGGTCACAAAGAGTTGGAAGCGACTAAATGAATAAACAACAACAAGGCCAAAAACATCTGGGGACCCAGATGTTCTAAGAGCTCTTTATTGATTTACTGCATTTATATCTCACCCTTCTCACCCCAAAGGGGACTCAGGGTGCCTCACAAAAGAGGCACAATTTGATGCCACATATTACTTTATCTGGAAGCACTCTAACAAATTTATTAGCGTATGTTGATTAAACTTTTGTGGTTGATTGTAAAATTATAGCTGCTTGGCACATGTGCCTGGACAGATGCAAATGTCATACAGGAATTTGTTTTTGTTTGCAATTTACAGATCCGATAAAAATGCAATGATTTCCATTATGAAGGCATTGCTATTGAGATAAGAAAATAATACATATAAACTGATATTTTGTAATAAAATGAATGCACTGTGTTATATAGATAGAATATTTATATTTACAGGTAAAATGTATTTCATATAAAATTATGGTAGTGAGATTAGTTGGGAAACTATTATGTTGGTGCAATTGTGTTATGGGACTGTCACAATCAAGGGAATTAACGAATTTGAGAGTTTTGTTGTTCCAAGTTTTATATTACATTGTATCAGTTCTTTGGGTGGACATAATGATACTAGAAGCAATTTATAATTCTTATATTTCCAATTAAAGAAAGTAATACTGATATTCTTCTTAAGAGACCATAAGTAACTGATTTAGATTTTAATTTGTATGCCGCCTTCTTCAAAACAAATGTATGTTCTAGATAGCTCACAATATATGGAAAAATAATGATATAGTAAAGCAAAATATTTGGTTAAAATTATTAAAATGGATATTTTTAAACATAAGATTGAGAACCATTTGAGATGTTTATACACTTTATGGGCATCTAGTCAATGAAACACTAATTTTGCTATTATTACATGGTAAAGTGTCATTGCTGGAAGTTGCATTGTGCTAAGTTCCAAGTAAAACAAAAATGGAATGAGAATTTGCCTAACCATGTCATTTTAAATCAAAGCAAGGCTAAATATTAGTTAAAATAATCCACTGAAGAAAGCATTGAGTGAAGGCAAGTGAGCTACATATTATGATTGATGTATGCTTGATGGGAGAACTGAAAAAAATGACAACCACAACTAGCAAGTCCGTTAGTGAGTTCCCCAACAAATCTAAAAACTCTTGAAGATCTTTGGAGAACCTAGTGTGTGGAGGAAATGATCCACAATATTACTATAATAATACATTAGACCAGGGCTTCTTAAAAATTTCCATTCATGGCCCCTTTTGGCCTGAGAAATGTTATGTGACCTTGAAATAGATATAAAAATCAATCATTTACCGATATCAAATCCGCCTTTACAAGGCTTGCTAAACAAGTTGATTTTTATGAAGTATAGCGGAAGCATCTCTTACAGAGGCCACTATAAACACTGTACAACATTTATGTAAAATGTCTAATACAGCCACATTTAGTGCCAACCAATTTGTTGGGATCCCAACATAGAACTCAGGGGACCCATTTGGGATTGGGACCCACAGTTTAAGAAGCAGTGCCTTAGACTATACTCTACTTGTTGTTTTATTATTTAAAATATTATGTTTTAATTTATTCATCTACATCCATAGGTGTAATAAATAATTAAATTAAAAAAAACTAACCAAGAGATTATACATTCACATTGGAAGTATAGTTGGCTAGTTTTGATTACTGCAGCTTTTCTCATTGGGTTTTGTAGGCCATGAAGACACTTAGAAAAGCTTTTCAAGCATTTTTACATGCATTCCCGTTTGAACTTCCACACTTAAAATAAAAGATTATCTCCATTGAAGAATTATTTATAACAATTGACCTCAATTCCTGCTGGTGAACACAACATTTACATTATTTTCTTTGCTACAGCAGCTTATAACTGGGAACGTAACAGTAGTATGGATCCCTCTCCATTCCTGCTCCATTTTGTCAAACTTCTACCTAGGCACCAAGCAGCAGCACAGAGGAGCTCTAACTCTTTCACAAACCCGGCACATTGACTAGATAATTCATAGTCATTATAGTCAATATGTGTTTCAAAAAAAGCAAGGAAAGAATAGGACCAGGGTTATTATTGGCCAGTGTTTGGAACAGATGAAAAAGAACTAACAGGAAGATGTCTCACAGCTTTTTCAGAACTGCAACTCAAAGGAAATCATTACAAAGTGGAGAAGTAAAAGGCCACTGTCGCCGCCTTGTACAGAGGATCTGAAAAGTTTTTGTATTGTCAATCTCTGATTTCATTACTCCTAATAACTCGTTTCCTGATGGAAGGTAAAGAGCTACCTGAAACATAGATCCATGTCCTTTTAGTTAAACCTTTATCCCTTTGTCATTGTGGGGTTTTTTTCTTCTTCTGTACCTCCATTCATCTGCTCTACTGGAAGAGCCGCACAGTGTTAGAATATGGCTGTTCGAAGCTAATATGCATTAACTTTTTAAAAACTGTTTTATACATAACCTATTGTATTAATATAAAACACCAAGGCCACATTCCCCCCCATTTCCAGGGAATGGCCCATTACATTGTGAGCAATCTACACATGCTTTTTAAAAAAGACTTTGAACTCAATACAAAAGAAAAATATAATCATGTACAACTATAAAGACCGCTTTTTCCCCCTTTGTGAAGTCTAACTGAGGTGGATGTGTAGCATGGTAATGAAGAGATGGCCCGTTTTTATTAGCAGGCTCAGTGAAAAGGGCTCTTTTCAGAACTTCAACTTTTCTTATCTTCCTAGTTTTCATGGTGTCTAAAATGGACGCTTTCATTTCTCGACTTTCTTTTAAATGTACCGAGTAGATTGGCAAAGTCAGACCAGTTCAACCTTCTCTCCAAAGAAGGCGAGAAGCAAGGTCAGATAGTTTGGATGCTTCCATATGAATAAAAGTTTTCTTATATTTAGACTTGTAACATTACTTGGATTGCATAGCTGCTGCTAAAGATGTCTCAGGCACCCATCCCTTAATTTGTCAGGAAATATCCATGAAAAGTTAGTGAGTCAATATATTTTTCTCTTTCGAATGGTAGCTAGGAAGTACTAATGACATCGACATTTTCTCCCAACTACCATAAAAAGGACTAGTAATGCTATTTAACCCGCTGCCCTTGAAATTGTTTAATATAGTAAGTTTTCGTACGACTATTTGATGATCTCCAGCCCTCTTCTCTATTATTTTCCAAGAGTTATTTCGGAGATTCTTCCTGCTCCACCTACCCACTCTCTCGTTTTCACTTGGTGCTCTTCCCACTACATTACTGGTGATACTCCTTTAGTGTATTCTGAATTTGCTTTCATCTTTCTCAATTAAAAAGAAACGATGCAGCTAAAAGAAGTTAGAATATGATTTTAGTGATCCTTGTCAGGCAAGAAGGCAAAAAAACCCCTCTTCTCTGCTGTCCATCTCCATAAAAGCTTTTTTTTTTAAAAAAATGTCCTTGCATTTAACTTTAAGAAAGAACCTAATTTCCCAGCAATTAATTGGTCAGTTTTAATTGAATATACAACATTCAGCCAAATAATTAATATAAATTAGACTAAATCTAGCCTTCCATAAGTGGAAGTGCGTGTAACAGATCTTCCCTCTCCATCTGCAGATTCCTCATCAAAAAGCCAGTTAAAAGTGAGGAATGGGGACACTATTCTTGTGATAATTATGGCCCCTTCTATACTGTCATATAATCCAGATTATGAAAGAAGACAATCCATATTATCTGCTTTGAACTGAATTATCTGAGTCTACACTGTCATCAGATAATCTGGATTTTATATGGCAGTTTAGAAGGAGCCTAAGCCTTATAAGACTGCAATGAATGGAAATAATTGCCTGCAGTAAAGAGGAAGAATCTTACCCTGCTTGTTCAAAGTCCCACATTTTAGTGCAGTACCTATAGCCGTATTTCACAATAATCTGTAGGTTTTCTCTAGTTGCAGAAAAGGGTTGCCAAGGTAGGGAGCATAGAGGATTTCAAATGGTATGAGAAAAAGAGAAAGGCCCATTACATGAAATGTCTTTTACATCTGAAATGCTTGATTTCACAGAATAGGTATGCTCCTTTATTGACATGTCTTATCTGTAGAATTATTATTTTTTTTTTTTACAATTACAGTATATGGTGATATAAATGGAGCAGGAAGTACCCTCCCTTCCGCTATCTCCGCAACAAGTAAGTGATCCAAAGGTAATTCGGGTTGTTTTTTCCCCCCACTCCATTTGATTTTTTATAATTTCATTTTTAATCTTCGATTCCCTCTCTATAGGCTTTTTCATTCACTGTGATGATAGAGTCACATGTTTTCTGGCCTTTTAAGGACTTTCGACCCTTTAAAACTTGTATCTATAACCACCATTTTAGTTGTTTCTGCTTAATTTATTATTTGTATAATCATGGATCATGTTCTCTTTGCCATTCTTTTTCATGCTCTAGATCTCATTCCTAGACTTAACGCAAGAATTCATATGTAAATGATTAATCTATTATCTGCTTTGCAAACTGATCAGTGTCAATTGTTAATGTTGTTACAGCCTCTTAAAATTTTGCAAAGCCATTGTTCTTCCAGTGGGAAGACAAATTAAAAACGAAATTTGATTTTTTTTTTAGCCTGTTCATACTTTATTCAGCCCTCTTAGCAATTATGACAATTTATTTTGAACATGTTACAGTACTTATTATGCTCTGGGGAAAAGTGGATGAAAGCAATGAGAACAATGTAGATGATACACCCTTATAAACACACATAAAGCATCTTTATCCCAGGTAGTGCTGGCCTCATTTATTTTGTAATGAATTATCATTTAACTTTTCAATATTATGTTCAACAGAAAAAACTGAAATCCTAAGAAAGAGTTGTGTTTCATATTTATCTTACTTTTTAAAACGATAAATACTTCTAATTCTTACTGATTTAAATTGAAAAAACAGGTAGGTGTCATTGCTGGATTGACATATCCCATTTATGTAAATGGCACTGATGTGTTTACAATGGCTTTAAAAGACATTTAATTGAATTATTAGAATTTTCATTTTGAACATTTGTTTTAGTAATTTTATCATTAGCCACCTTGCATCCCTTTTTGTGGGGAAAAGTTGGGCACAAATTGAAAAAAACAAACGGATTTGGAAGTATTTAGCTTTGTCTGAAGTCTGCCCTATGTAAATTTTTGAAGAAAGAATTATACATTTAGTCTCAGCATTTTCCAAACTTTCTTCTCTCAGTGCATGTTCGAAAGATGCAATTGTCTCTTCTTCTCCTGTGAGATACTGATTGCTATAGCTTTTGCTTTTTTCTGGAGTTTAACATATTGCTTGTCATCTGAATCAGATTGTGTCATGGGTTCCAATGTGTTTGAATAGTTGTTAGGCTATAAATGCATCAGTCTCTTTTCAGAAAGCATTTTTGTTTGACCTTTGTAGCTATTAAATAGGTTCTTGGATTTCTGCCACTTGGATTTCTGCTACATTTTTTTACCATATTAAGTCAAGTATGAACCATTTATAATATAATAATATTGTTGTTTCTGCTAATAAATAGTATGTTTTCATGGCCCAGAATAAAGGAAGTTAGCGTGGGGAAATCATTACTAAAATGTGCAGAATCTTTTACACATGGAAAAAGCAGTGATTCTTTTCTACGTATTTTCATTTTTAAAACATCATCTATTATCCATGCCAAGATATATCAAAACAAATAGGAAGTAAATTTAAGAATAAATTCCTTCACTACAATTTAGTAAATATTACATTGAGGATTGAAATATATATATATTTTTCATGTTTCTGAGTGTCTTCGGGAACTACAATTGTGGTACTTGATTCTAAAAGGTAACACATCCAAAAAAATTGAGAAATGAGTTATAGGTGGCAGCACATTGTTGGTTAGGAATAGAATATTATGTACATATCAAACTATCAAAATGTATCAAATCACTTTGGAACAGGATTTGGAAAATTGCATTTTATAGCAAAAAATGTATATCCTCAGCAGAGGAGGTCCAAGGTAATTTTCAAGTATAGGCGAACAGAAATTTTGCCCCCCCCCCCCCCCACACACACACACACATACACCAATCACTGAAAAATAAAAGCGTTGATTCTGGTCATGACAACACACAAATTATTATTATTATTATTATTATTATTATTATTATTATTATTATTATTATTATTATTATTAAGATCCAAAGGAGCAGGGTGTGAAAATAGGATCCCAGGCCAGGCTTTTGATGTTAAACTGGATTATATGAGTCTGCGCTGCCACATAATCTGGGATAAACAGAAAATTTGTGATTGGATCCTGGGATATAGGTCCCATCTGGAAGGGCCCTAAGTGGCATATAAACTTTGGCAAGCTGGGGATTCCTTCTGCATGCTACAGCAGGCAAAAATGCAAATCATGGGTCAGTTGAGCAACATGACAAGGAGGCAAAGAGAGAGGACCCTTGCACACAGCCATATAACCCAGAATATCTGCTTTGAACTGGATTATCTGAGTCCACACTGCCAGATAATCCAGCTCAAAGCAGAAAATGTGGGATTTTATTCAGCTATGTGTGGAAGGGGCCAGAGGGAGGACCCTTACAGAGTCCTGCATCCCATAATAACTGCTTTGAACTGGATTATCCAGTTCCAGATAATCCAGCTCAAAGCAGAAAATGTGGGATTTTATTCAGCTATGTATAGAAGGGGCCAGAGGTAGGACCCTTACAGAGCCCTGTATCCCAGAATATCTGCTTTGAACTGGATTATCTGAGTCTACACTGCCAGATATTCCAGGTCAAATCCGAAAATGTGAGATTTTATTTAGCTATGTGTAGAAGGGGCCAGAGGGAGGACCCTTACAGAGCCCTGCATCCCAGAATAACTGCTTTGAACTGGATTATCAGAGTCCACACTGCCAGGTATTCCAGCTCAAAGCAGAAAATGAGAGATTTTATTCAGCTATGTGTAGAAGGGGCCAGAGAAAGAACCCTTACAGAGCCCTGCATCCCAGAATATCTGCTTTGAACTGGATTATCAGAGTCCACACTGCCAGGTATTCCAGCTCAAATCAGAAAATGTGGGATTTTATTCAGCTATGTGTGGAAGGGGCCAGAGGGAGGACCCTTACAGAGCCCTGCATCCCAGAATAACTGCTTTGAACTGGATTATCTGAGTCTACACTGCCAGATATTCCAGCTCAAAGCAGAAAATGTGAGATTTTATTTAGCTATGTGTAGAAGGGGCCAGAGGGAGGACCCTTACAGAGCCCTGTATCCCAGAATATCTGCTTTGAACTGGATTATCCAGCTCCAGATAATCCAGCTCAAAGTAGAAAATGTGGGATTTTATTCAGTTATGTGTGGAAGGGGCCAGAGAGAGAACCCTAGATAACCCAATTCAAAGCAGATATTGTGAGATTTTCTGCCTTGATATTCTGGGTTATATGGCTGTGTGGAACAGCCCTGATGGTCCTTTCAAACAGCCATATAACCCAGAATATCAAGGCAGATAATGCTCATATGGCAGTGTGGACACAGATAACTCAGTTGAAAGCAGATATTGTGGGTTATTCTGCCTTGATATTCGGGGTTATATAGCACACAGCCATATCAAGGCAGATAATCCACATTGTCTGCTTTCAACTGGATTATATTGCAGTGTGGAGTCAGATAACCCAGTGCAGAGAGAGTGGGAGAAGAGAGCCATGGAGATAAATAGCAAAGATAATAGGCTTCTTGTTGAAGAAGAATCACTCAATGTGTTGTATCCAGAACAAAATAATAGAGTTGGTAGATCTAGATATGTGCATTAATGAAATAAAAATAAATCTCTTGTTTGCACTTATGTGTCTTGTACCATTAATCTGTGTTGGGTAATGTTTCACGTATTTTAAATTTGTTTTAATGATTCCTTTGTAGGTTTAATTCTATTTTAATGCTTATTGGTATACAGTATACATTAATAGTAATATCAAAAATAAAATATAGTATCCTAACAATAATGCTAATTAGCACAACTTCTAGTTTTTAACACATTTTCTAAATTGTTGCTATTTTAATGGATATTCTCTGCTTTGGAGCATTTTTAGAGGGGAAAAGGTGACATACAGAATAAATAAATATAAGTAAAAGGTAAAGGTTTTCCCCTGATATTAAATCTAGTTGTGTCCAACTCTGTGGGTTGGTGCTTGTCTCCATTTCTAAGATGAAGAGCCAGCATTGTCCATAGACACCTCCAAGGTCATGTGGCCGACATGACTGCATGGATCACCATTACCTTCCTGCCAGAGCAGTATCTATTGATCTACTCACATTTGCATGTATTCAAACTGCTAGGAAACCCGATAGGTTTCCTAAGGAGTCATAAGATCCTAGTATGGGAGAAAGCTGAACCCTAGGAACCACACAGTCAACAGGTGGCCATCAGGCTTTTGCTTTAAAGCAGGCATGGGCAAACTTGGACCTTCCCTCCTTCCCTACCGGCTGTTACAAATTGTGAGAGTTGAAGTCCAAAACACCTGGAGGGCTGAAGTTGGCCCATGCCTGCTTTCAAGCCTCCAGAGAAGGAGGCCCCACTGTCAACTCGAGAGAGAGAGAGAGAGAGAGAGAGGGAGGGAGAGAGAGAGAGAGGGAGAGAGAGAGATGGGGGGAGGGAGGGGAAGAGGAGCTGGCAGTCCTGCAGAAGGCTTTTTCCAGCTCCTTTGCTGGCTTTCCTTCATGCAAATAACAAATATTCACCTAAAAATCCCATGACATGAAATAGAAACGGAGGGCTGGAGCATTCTCTCCTGATGTTTCACCCATATCTATAGCAGGCATCCTCAGAGGTTGTGAGGTCTGTTGGAAACTAGGCAAGTGGAGTTTATATATCTGTGGAATGATGTCCAGGGAAGGAGAAAGAACTCTTTTCTGCTTGAGGCAAGTGTGAACGTTGCAATTGGCCAGCTTGATTAGCATTAAATAGTCTTGCAGCTCCAAAGCCTGGCTGCTTCCTGCCTGGGGGAATCCTTTGTTGGGGGGTGTTAGCTGTCCCTGATTGTTTTGTGTCTAGAATTCCTGTCTTCTGAGTGTTGTTCTTTATTTACTTTATTTATTTAGAGTTTTTTTTAAAAAAATACTGGTTGATTATTATTTCCAATAACCCCCACAATTCCTAATGTTGCCATTGGCCACCTTGATGAGCATTGAATAGCCTTGCAGAGGGCTCAGCTGGGAAGGGAAGGGAGGGGGCGGAGCAGGATGCATATAGATGCACCCCTCAGGTAGGGGGCAGGGAAAGTGGTGCCAAACTGCCTCGGAGCCTGCATGTAGATGCACCTGAGGGGCACCAGGCAGTGGGAGGGGGGCTGGATGGCAGGGGGAGGAGGGAAAGTGAGGCAGAGGTGGAGCGGGAGCCCCAGGAAGCTCCAGTTTAACCCCTCCCCCCTACTCACGTTTCAGCAGTAAATGGATCCGATGAGTCCAGGGCCCCGGTTCTCTTGGCCCGGCAGCCATTGAGCCCAGGGCTGCCCTCTTCCCTCCAGGCAGAAGGCAAGGGGAAAGGACCGGCGGTGCTTGCGGCCTTCCCTTCAAACAGGCCTCATTTGCAGCCCTGGCCTCGAGTAGGGGCGGGGCCACGGGGGCGGGGCCGCATGGCACAGGGGCAGGCCAGGCTGCGTGGCCCCGCCCCTGCACGGCCCCGCCCCCCGCAGGAAGGCCTGGAAAGGAGGAAGAGGAAGTGGGGGCTGGTGCCATCCAGGACCTCAATGGCGCCCCCAGACGATGGCGCCACAGGCAAATGCCTCCCTTGCCTGGTGGGTGGACCGGCTCTGATCCTCAGCATGGTTTTTTTTTTTTTTAGATTTCTGTAAAATTGGTTCAGATGGATTTGATACCTTTTGGAAACATGCTCCAAAATTTTAAATGAGATCCAATGCCTAATTTTAAATCTGACACATTCTCTTTCCCAGCACATGGAACTCAGTGTTGGAAGGATAGGTGTTGCTTTAGATGTGAGAAGTTCCTGTTTCAGTCAAAGCTCACAACATTTTGCAGTCTGCAGTTGGGAATCTTACCTGTGAATAGAAATAATTCTTACTTTAGCATTGATGTTAGAACAACATCTCCCGTGCCACCCTGAGCAACTCAAAGGAAGAAAAGAGGAGGTTCCGTGGCACACACCCACCTTTAGCCTTTCCAACTTCTTAGCATCTGTCACTTGAAGTAGATGTCTCATTCCACCAAATAAGAAGGCCAATCCTGCATTTTCTTTAAGTAATGAAAACATGTTCAAAATCAAAACTTTCTAAACAGTGTACCTTGTCACATTGGTGTTTTCTGCAGTGTGTAGATGGGTCACATGAACATAACAAGAAACCTCTGAGTCTAGAGACCTCTTCACACTTACCTCCTTGTTGCTCTGTTTCACCCTGTGTGCCCTCCCTCCTTCCCTCATCACATGTGGGGGACGGGACAAGGCGCGTTGCCGTCCTGTTTCTGTCCCCGTCCTCATCAGATGGGGGAAAGGGTGGCAACACGAGTTGTTGTGTTACCCTTTCCCTCATCAGATGGGGAAAAGGAGATGAAAATGCCGGTAGCTCCATTGGAGCAACTCAAAAAACACTTTGTCTCATCATAGCTGAGGAAGAGTCTTGCAATGCTTCCTGGGCATTTGGAGAGTCATTGGGCTGGCCCTGCCAAACATCATGTGATGGCACTCAGCTGGCCTGGTCCCCAAAGTGCTGCAAAGAGGCAATTTGTCCCAATGTGATGAGGTGGAAGGTGAAATAAATAGTAAAGTAAAAGGTAAAGGTTTTCCCCTGATGTTAAGTCCAGGCATGTCTGACTCTGGGGGTTGGTGCTCATCTCCATTTCTAAGCCGAAGAGCCGGCGTTGTCCGTAGACACCTCCAAGGTCATGTGGCTGGCATGACTGCATGGAGCGCTGTTACCTTCCTGCTGGAGCAGTACCTATTGATCTACTCACATTGGCATGTTTTCGAACTGCTAGGTTGGCAGGAGCTGGAGCTAACAGCGGCCGCTCACGCCACTCCCGGGGATTGAACCTGGGACCTTTCGGTCTCCAGCTCAGTGCTTTAACGCACTTCGCCACCGGGGTTCCATAGTGAAATAAATAATATATTTTAAATATAGATAAATGAAAATTTTTCATAAATTATGTGGTGTCCCCATACATTTCGTAATTACAATTTATGTATGTGTCTGTATTTCTTATAAGGGGTTGGTGTAACGTCTGGTTTGCTAGTATTACTGTGTCATGAAAGTATGCATGTATCAAAGTAGTGCATCACCAATATTAAATATTTGGAAAGCTCTGCTCTAAATTGTATACATTCTTGCTTTAAGAAACTTGAGATTAATGTTTTCTGCAGTAGAACAGGTTAATCATTTTGGGGTAGACATCATTGAGGGAAAACTGTTATTTTTTATTTGTCATTCAGTCCAAGCTGTCCTGATGGATGGAAAAAGCCGACCTTTTTCAGTTTTCGAAAGATGATTTCATGGCCTAGCCTGCAGATATTACTGTAAAGACCTGCAAAAGAAAAACCTCTACTAGCCATACTAGTACTAGTCTCTTCCCTATTCCAAGGTATTTGTGTTTCTGTGAAAAAGCATTTCACTAAACGGTTATTGCTCAACCCGTACAGGAGACATTCCTGAACCATGAATTGCAGTCTGGCAAGCGTAGTCTCTACAGCTGCTGCTGACTAGACTGTCTGCATTTGAAAGAAAGGAATTCCAGGCTTGGAGGTGTGTGAGAGAAGTATGAACAGAGGCAGAAATCACACCAGGAATGAACGGCAAATGGTTCTGTTAAAATAAAAATCACGAAACTTGTTCAGGGTGTAATACAATGCATGATATACAATCTCATTCCAGAAAACATATTTCTGAATGTACTGATCAATTTATAGTATGGTTTACAAAGGGATCTTATAGTAGCTTTGAGACTAAGAAAAAGATGTTAGCTTGGCCCAGCACTGGAAATTTTCCAAGTGGTACCCTTTTTTAAAATAATAATAATAATAATAATCTTGCTACCTTACTGACCTTAGTAGTAATGCTTCCTCACGGAAGGTATTTACAAGTTTATTTTTCCACAGTATCCCTTCTGTGTGTCTTGAAGGAAGATGCAAGCTCCTTATAGAACAGTGGCTTTCTTTCTGGTTTCAGACAAGTAGAAGATATTAAAAACTATGTTTTATATTGTATCAACTGTTTACCCAAAGATGCAGTCCCATCTGTTACTTACCAAGTTGCTAGCTTTACCTTTTTATCTCTTAAATCAGAAAAAGATTTGTGCCTGTTTTATCTTTGGTCAAACTGTAGTAGGCCTTTTAAATTTTATACGTGGATTTTCTTTAAATTATGTGTTGCAACCACTGTCTTGCATTTTTCCTTTTTACCTGCAATACTTTCTTGAAGCCACTGTTTTAACAACTATATGCTTTATCTAATGTTTTATATTATGACTTGGAGTTAATACATTAAACATGAACATATAGTTCTTAAGCCTCAGGTATTCTGATAAATGCACCACTCAAACAAAAGTCTTCTAAGTTCATCTGGTGTGTTTAAAGAGCTCCTACATGGAACATCGCTATTCATATAAATGAGTGAGAAAGCTGCATGTGGATCCTTGGGACGGAGAAATGACAAAGAGCTGAATAACAAACCATACATGGAGGCACTTAATTGTGTTCAAAGAGCTACTATTCTAACCAGGTTAATTGATATTTGAATAAATAAAACATTTAAAGCTGAGTCAGACCCAGAGCCTGAAAAAGTTATGTTTTTGGACTACCGGTATATATTTTCTGGGGAGGAATTGTGGGAGCTATAGCTGGAATCAATAATTGTTCCTTCAAGCAGGGAACTGTCATGGCAGCAGCTCTTCACAATTTCAACCATGATGGAATTTTATCTTGCCTTCTTTGGTGACACTTTATGAAGACTGGAGCAGGACCTGTTGCATGCAAGGCCTATGCCCCAGGCAGCCCTTTCCAAGTAAGTGTTAAAGGGTCACAGCCTAAATGAATATATATGCAGAAGATTTTTATATCTACAAGGAATGTGTTGCTGGCCGGATCACGGTTACCTGAAATCATGGATATGATCAAAAACTATTAAATTACCAGACTTCCAGTCCCAGCATACTATGGAGTAGCCATGCAAGTATCTTCTTTAGCAGTGGTTCTCAACCTGTGTGTCCCCAGATGTTTTGGCCTTCAACTCCCAGAAATCCCAGTCAGTTTACCAGCTTTTAGGATTTCTGGGAGTTGAAGGCCAAAACATCTGGAGGCCCACAGGTTGAGAACCATTGCTCTTTAGGAATCTCTATGTTCTTCTGGTTGACTCTATGGTACCTTCTGGCAAAAACGTATTATAGTATTGCCTGGAGAACCTAGCAAACTCCTAAAGTGATAATTTCTTCTAGACTTGAGCAAGTGAAACCGTGACTATGAGTTCTGTAGTTACAGGAAGCTAATTGTATTACAAACTATTTTTATTTGTTGAGTCTCCTTTGAAAATTTCTATCCTGTGCTGCTGGGACTTTCAAGTGAGTAAAGTTGACTGTATAGTTATAATGAGTAATCTAGAAACAAGTTACCTGGACTATGCACGCAGCATGCCTGATCTGGTATAGCAGTTCCAAGGTTCATGGTTCCAGCATGTCTTTCTGACTCAACTGAACAGTCTCTGATCAGAGATGGGGGAATGTGTTGTACAATATTCATTAATGGAAAAGGGGGGAGTGGAGGAATAAGGCTTGCAGCAAATGTAATGTAACTAATCAGCTTTGGTGAGTAGATTAAAGCATGACAGAAGGGTTGCCATATAGTGTAATGTAATTGAAAACAAATGTCTTGCTTCTGTCCAAGAATGTATAAAGATTAGGGAGTAAATCCAGCAAACAATATTTAAATCAATTCTATTGCAAGAGAAAGTCATATTACCTTGTACTTAGCAACATCAATAGGGATATCACAAATTTACTAGAACACATTTAGTTTGTCTCCAGTGCCCAAATATTAGCCATTACGGCTGTATTGTAGTATTTCCTTACTTCTGGAGGCTGACTGCCCAGCCATGCTTGTAAGAAGATTACCAAGGCTTATTCAATTTCAAAATTCAGTTCTACTAAATATAACTTTTTGATTACAAACTTCTTCCATGGAGAAGCTCTTCTCCATTTTGTTTTCACAACAACATACCTGTGTGAGGTATGTTGGACTAAAAGGTAGTAACAGGCTGAGCATCAGTGACTTGAACCCAGATCTCTTCAGTTCTATAGCGACCAGAGTATCATGCTATCTGTTGTACTCCAGGGCCTCTGCACTTAACCACCACACTTCAGTTCAAGTTAAAACAACAAAGCAATTTATTGAAGATTATATAAAAAGCAGTTCAGCAAAAATAGTAAAAATGTCAAAGTCTAAATGTAAAAAAAGTCCATAAGATTCAAGGTACAAGAGTTGTTTCAAAATCATAACACAAGACATCCACCATAGGATGCAAAAAAGGCAGCATAAAAATCCAATACAGAAATCCAGGAATAATCACTTAAACTTGAAAGCATGAAACATGAAATTAGAAATCCCTTAGCAGGCTAGCTAAGATTTGACCATTGGTGTTGCTTCTCAAACTCCAACATTGACCAGACTTGAAAAATCCCTCTGGTGTCTCTAATCTAGACATGAAATCATGCTGTCTACCCTGAGAAGTTGATAACGGCTTTTTTTACTAACAAGCGCTGTGACTTTCACAAACTCTGCTGGGTAACTCTGCATTCGTAAAAACTAAATCTCCTATCTATCAGCTCATTAGTCTGGGCATCTGGAACTTCAACCCCTGAGCTCATCTCAGCCTCTGATCTTGCTTCCCTAGTGAAAGGCTTCTCAGCAACATCTGGGCCACTTTCTGGAATGTGGCCTTCACTAGCTACTGGAGGCAGAGACGGCTCAGTTTCAGGACTTAAAATCTCCTGCTGGCTCATAGGCCCAGAAATCCCAGTGACTTCCTCAGTGACATCAGGTGCAGGCACAATCAAGAGATGAACTACAACACTTTCTGTATTGAGTGTCGAGCAGATCAGAATTCAAAAATGTGCTCATGACCCACTTAGAGCCTTTCTTGTGCTACCTAAATCAGGACCCCCTAATCTTTTTGCATCAATAGAAATCTTGGGATTTCAAGAAGATATTAAACAATGATTTCACCCAAATTCCCAAATCACATCTAAAGTTAACTTATTGCTGGACTGCATGGCTCTTGTGGTCTCTTCCAACTCTATGATTCTGTTTACTCTATCAAATGTATGTTCCTCTCCTTGTTTCATCACCATCACATATAACTCTTCTCATCTGGATCACGGTGGTGTTCTTTACCTTGCTCCCCTTGCCCTCTCTTACCTATAGGAACCTCTGTCTATGCACAATTATGCAGTTAATCTTCACTCATCCACTATAGCAGTGGTTCTCATCCTGGAGTCCCCAGATGTTTTTGGCCTATGACTCCCAGAAATCCCAGCCAATTTACCAGCTGTTAGGATTTCTGGGAGTTGAAGGCCAAAAACATCTGGGGACTCCAAGTTGAGAACCACTGCACTATAAAAACACACAGATACCCTATTCATCTTCCCCACATGCCTCAATGAAGGAAACCAAATGTATTTATTTTTAATAATTGAAAAATTGGGAAGAGAAGGTACCATGGTACCTATAAATAGGCTTTTGGTGTCAAGTGCCACTGCCACTATGTCATGCTGGCACAGAAAAATGCCTCCATTACACAGTCTTTGTCTTGTGCAAAACTGTGAAATGATTGTTTTTACACTATGCATTTAAAATTTTCATTCCATTAATACTATGTTTTAATATTTCACTTGAAGGTTGGGTTGCTGACCTGAAAGCTGCCAGGTTCGAATCCCACCCGGGGAGAGTGCGGATGAGCTCCCTCTATCAGCTCCAGCTCCATGTGGGGACATGAGAGAAGCCTCCCACAAGGATGGTAAAAACATCAAAACATCCGGGCGCCCCCTGGGCAACGTCCTTGCAGACGGCCAATTCTCTCACTCCAGAAGCGACTCAAGTTGCTCCTGACACGAAAAAAATAATATTATGGTGTGTTTTATCTCTGTGTTTTATCTATATTGTATCACCCTTGAGCTGTGAGGAGGGGTGGGTGTCAAATAAAATGATTATTTGTTGTTGTTGTTGTTGTTACGAGGGTTATCGAGAAAGTAGATTACGGCCCACTGACCTGGTTTCCTCCCTTGAGCCACAGAGATGGGGAAAGGCAAGGATCAGGCAATGTGGGGAGGGAAGGCGACAGAGCTAGCCCTCCAGGATTCCCCAAGGGGAAGAAGCCCTCCGAGGTGAGCCCATGGCGCCCTCCCTGACACCCCGGCGCCACAAGGGACGATGCGCAGCTGCAGCTGCAGGAAGAAGTGACCAACTGGTTGAAGACGCAAGCGGGAGAATTTCATGAGGAAGGAATTGCCAAGCTCATTCATCGCTATGATAAGTACCTAAATTTGAATGGGGACTATGTTCAAAAGTAATATTTAAGTGTGGCTTTCAACTGCATATAATAAATATTTTTTTTCCTATACTTTGTTCATTTTTAATTCCAAAACATAATCTACTTTCTGGATAACCCTTGTTCTATTATTATTATTTTGGAACATCTGGATACAGATGTGTACAATGCATGCTACATATAATATTTGACACAATTTGAGAAGCATTCATATGTGCATATGTAGTCTCTGACCCAAAAGGAAGTGATTTGGTTGTAAAAACAAATACAAGAAAGCCTTACATAGAATTTTTTTACATTTAAGTTAATTGTTTCACAATCACAAATGAAGAATTCTTTAATATGTGTAAAAATTCATATGTTCGTTGGAGCCTGCCCATTTTGCAATCTGGATCCAAGTTATTACACCCTCTGATACATGGCAATTACAAAGTAATCACTTTGTCATGGCAGTATAATCTTGTTTTCCCCACTGTATTTATTATGGTTTGTGTTCTCAAAGTATGTCACATGTTATTTTGGTTGGAACAGAGTAGGGTTACCATAAGTAGTTCTGTAAGCTGAGATTTGCTTCTATAAACCACCAAGAACAAGTTAGGAGGTTTCAATTTACTGTCTCAACTGTCAACACACACTCTCTGATGGCTATTTTTTTCATAGGATATTATTATTATTTATTATTATTATTAATTACATTTCCCATTCCTGTTTTTCTTAGAATCATAGAGCTCTTGCTTGATATTGGAAATTCAGTTATAGAGCAGATGTATGTCCATTTGAGAATCTTCATTGAGAGAAAGGTAAGCCCACTTAGTAATTGGTTCTGCTGACTAGTTTTCTTTCCTGTCAAGAAAATTCTCCTAATATTGAACCAAAATCTATCTTGCCACTTAAAGTCATTACAACTAGTGTCACCCATTGGGGCAGCAGAGAACACATTCTTCTTCTCTTTCTTATAGTCCTTTTGGTATTTTGAAAGTGCTGTCATGCTTCTACTCCACCTTTTTCTGTTCAGGGCCCTTCCACACAGTCCTATATCCCAGAAGATAAAAGCAGAAAATCTCACATTATTTGAGCGTGGAGTCAGATAACCCAGTTCAAAGCAGATATTGTGGGAATTTCTGCCTTGATATTCTGGGATATAGGACTGCGTGGAAGGGCCCTCAGACTAAACCTACCCAGTATCTTCTGTTTTTCCATGTGTGCTTTGTAATTACAATAGAAGGACAAAGGGATGATATTTGTTTTGCAAGATTGATGTTTAATCTTTCATCTTTCCACTTATTTTACCTGTATTGTTTTGTTTTTTCTTATTCACATTTTTCCAGGGCAAAATTTTAGCACTAGAAATGGACAGGTCATGCTTGGAGAAGGGCGTGAGAGGGGAACTGCTTGATCTCCCCTTAAAAGTTGCATTTTGTGCCATTACTTTACCCAATATACATATTTGAAAAAATATATATCTCTTTCTGTAGTCTATGGTTCAATCTCTGATTCTAAACTGACTGAACAACTTTGTTTTGGTCTCTACATTGTCATTTATTGTAGCTTGCAACTGCCATATAGTGCAGTTTGCAACTGCATCATTTGGTCAGTGTAGAGTAGATTCATATAACACAGTTCAATGTATTTAAACTAAATAAATAAAAATACACGAAGTGCTACAATAAACACATAATGTATTAAAATAGAAATATCAAAGTAGCACGGAGAGGACAACGGCTTGAAAGAATAGAATGAGGAATAAAGAATAAGAGAAACAGCTGGGTAAAAACTTCAACCAGCACTGGAAAGTTTTAGTCTGAAGTAAGAAGTTATCTTTCTTATTTGTTGCTGTTTGATGTTTAATTTTTTTTCAGTGAGTTGAAAATGAGGACCTTCAGTTTGTCAAATAACTTTGTGGCTGTATTCTGTTTTCTAAACTGTGTTTTCTATGGTCCTAGAATTGTAGATTATTATCTCAACTAATCATTTTCTTTTCTTTTCACACAGCATAAAGTATCACATAATTAGCAGCTTTTTCTAAAGCTGCAGTACATGGAATCACAGTTACCAGCTGACACACCCTTTCATGCCTCACAGGTGTGGGAAAATCTCTTGCTCTCGCTTTCTTTGACAAGCCTTCAATCATGTTTAGACTCTCTAATGATACATATGAGGACCTTTAGATTCTTTATTTTCACTTTACAATCCTACAAATACTGCTGTTTTATCAACAGCAACTGCTGTAGTTTGTTTTTACCCGGGGTACTGTGAATTTATGATGTTGTGTTTGACTTTATTGTCTATGTTTTTGTTGTACAGTAGAGTCTCACTTATCCAACATAAACAGGCCGGCAGAATGTTGGATAAGCGAATATGTTGGATAATAAAGAGACATTAAGTAAAAGCCTATTAAACATTAAATTAGGTTATGATTTTACAAATTAAGCACTAAAACATCATGTTATACAACAAATTTGACAGAAAAAGTAGTTCAATACACGGGAATGCTATGTAGTAATTACTGTATTTACGAATTTAGCACCAAAATATCATGATATATTAAAAACATTGACTACAAAAATGCGTTGGATAATCCAGAATGTTGGATAAGCGAGTGTTGGATAAGTGAGACTCTACTGTATTTTGTATGTCATACCTTGAGTGTTCTGTGAGCTGCCCCGAGTATGTGGCAGGACATAAATAAAGTTTATATTATTGTTGTTGTTGTTGTTATTATTCTTTTTCTCTCTCCATCTTCATCTCTTTTGGTTTCTCTTCTCTTTCTCTCATAGCAGGACAAGTTGTGATGCAGGCAGAGTACTTCCTGCAGAAAAAACTAATATTCCCTGTGCTCATTGTAAGGCATTCACTTTCCAAAAACTTTGCTTGTGTTTTTCTAGTAACAGTATTTAACAAAATTTGAAAATAATTCTGTTCCTAGTTTGAAAATGTTATTTTTGTGTGTGGTACTTACTTTAAAAGTAGTTGTTATACTCCAGAAACGTAATTTTTGTGGATGCTACAAACTGTTGAATTGGTTGAGATTCTATGAAATATTAATTGAAAAACTATAGTAAAATGTGCTGCATGATGTTCCAGTTTATGCAGGGTTGCTGTGAGTTTTGCTGTGAGCTGGGCTGTGGCGCAGGCTGTTGAGCAGCTGCAATAAATCACTGACCATGAGGTCATGAGTTCGAGGCCAGCCCGTGGCGGGGTGAGCACCCGTCAATTAAAAAAAAATAGCCCCTGCTCGTTGCTGACCTGGCAACCTGAAAGATAGTTGCATCTATCAAGTAAGAAATAAGGTACCACTTATAAAAAAAAGTGGGGAGGCAAGTTTAACTAATTTACGACCTGGAATGAGGAAGTGCCGTCAGAGTGGATGATGAAGCAGCTGCTCCCCCTTGTGGCCAGAATCGAACATCCCTTCAGGAGAAGGTTAAATTGCCTCTGCGTCTGTTTGATGTGTTTATGGGCATTGAATGTTTGCCCTATGTGTGTATAATGTGATCCGCCCTGAGTCCCCTTCGGGGTGAGAAGGGCAGAATATAAATACTGTAAATAAATAAATAAATAAATAAATTTGTATGGCCATGTTCTTATAGAATTCTCCTTTGACGTTTTGCCTGCATCTGTGACTGGCATCTTCAAAGGTCCTCTTAAGATGCCAGCCACAGAATGCTATGAGAACATGGCCATACAGTCCGAAAAAGTTACAGCAACCCAGTGATTCTAGCCATGAAAGCCTTCAACAACGCAAAGTTTTTGCAGTTTAATAAACTTTTTCCTTGTTTTTATGATAAAACCAATTGGGAAATGACATTTATAACTCAGGAACAAAGATTATGTTACACAGTGTAATGAGGAAACAAAAAATATTGGCATGCTTAAAGCATTATTGATACAAATCAACCTGGGTACTCTAGCATAGTTTCCAGTTCTAATTTGGCTGCTGTAGCTTCTTTTGTGGAAAAAAAAATTGAGCGATTTATCAACTAGGAAGTTAACATCTAACACCATGAAAGCCAAAGTGGTGTAGTGGTTTCAGTGTTGGACTACAACTCTGAGAGACTTGAATTGAAAACCACATTCAGCTGTAGAAACCCACTGAGTGATCTTGGGCAAGTTATGCTCTCTTATCCTTATAGGAAGGCCACCACCAACCTCCTCTAAGGAAATCTTTCCAAGAAAACCCTATGAAAGGGTCACCATAAATTGGAGTTGACTTGAAGATACATAACCAAAGCATTTGGCAAAAAGCTACGGTTGGTGCAGTTCTCTGTACTGGTTACTGTGGATAGTATGGTTGAAAACATTGGGTTTATATTCAATTTCCACAGGGCACCATGGAGTTTCCATGTTGCAGTTAAATTAAATGTGACATTAAATGTATTTTGCATTGACATTAAGGTATGAATAGGTTAAGAAGACCATAAGATGAGGGAAGAACCCCCACTCGTACCTTCACCATCCTTCCAGAGGAAATGTTATATGTGGCCATCTGGCTTTTGTTGGAAAGCTCTTATTCATGCCAATGTGAGCCTTTCTTCCAATGTGATAGCAACACAGAATGGTGATTTTCGCCAGGGCAGTGGTTGGGAAAGGGGTTTACTTTTCCCCACTTTGGCTGCTGTGACCCTAGTCCTGTGTCTTTGTATATTTAAAATACAAACATTTAATTAAATACCAAAATGTATTCCAATATAAACTCAATATATTTCATTGTATTACATTTAATTAGCCACCAGGTCATTACAAAAGGATAACAAGGAACTCTGTATCTTAGCAAACAATAGACATTTGTGCAATAAATACAGAAATAGTTTTCTTCATCATTTAGTTTAACAGGATGGAGAGGGGAGGAGCGAGGTTTAGGCCAGTGGTTCTCAACCTGTGGGCTCCCAGATGTTTTGGCCTTCAACTCCCAGAAATCCTAACAATTGGTAAACTGGCTGGGATTTCTGGGAGTTGTAGGCCAAAACTCCTGGGGACCCACAGGTTGAGAACCATTAGTTTAGGCAAAAGCAAGCAACTGTAGCATCCCCTAGCTCAGAGTTTCTCAAACTGTACTCCTCCAGGTATTTTAAACTTTAGCTCCCACAATTCCTAACAGCTGGCAAAATGACAGGGATTTCTGAGAGCTG
This sequence comes from Anolis carolinensis, assembly GCF_035594765.1. Classification (NCBI taxonomy): domain Eukaryota; kingdom Metazoa; phylum Chordata; class Lepidosauria; order Squamata; family Anolidae; genus Anolis; species Anolis carolinensis. The sequence goes on along the minus strand of NC_085841.1, from coordinate 209,961,400 downwards.
AAGCCCAAAACACTTGGAGAGGCACAGTTTGAGAAATACTGTCCTAGCTTATATATTCTTTGTCTTTAAAGACTTTTGCCCACTTGGCCACACTCTGATATTGCTTGGCCACATGTGTCTTGGTTTTATCTATAAAACGTTGGAAGGTATCACTCTAGTGTTCTCAAATGAAAGCAGATGATATCATGCCTTTATCTGCTGGAATGCCAAGCTGGGATAAACTGATGCTTAGCAATACTAGGTGCAAAACAGTGTTTTATTGCCTCTCTGTTCTCTGTGCCACTGTTCTCAGTATTTCTGGCAAGTTCTTCTTTTGGCTAGAACTTTTCACCAAAAGCCCACACCCTATTGTTCCTAATGGATAATATTGTTCCCATTGCATTAGTACATTCTGGCTTCATGTTCTCATCCAAAGGGGGGGGGGGGGGCTTTTTAGCACTTTTAAGGAATATCATGCTTCCCATAAATATGCTTCTTTTGTTACTAAATTATTCATGTGATAAATTATAATTCAAACTGAAATAAGAAATTCAACAAGCATCCATTTATACCCAAAATACCATAAATGAAACAGAATGAGAAAACAACACTCATGTGGGTTATATCAAGTTGGGTGCATTTTTTTTTTGCTTTGGGTAGAGTTCTAATTTTGGAAAAATCTCAGAAATGAGGTTTCCCTGTACACATAGCACCTCCCCACCCTTTGCCTGCTGGGTAGGAAGAAAGGGCAGAGCTCAAATATAGAAGCTTGTGAACCAGATGGGGAAACCTTGTGACTAAGGCTCTCCCACCTGATTACTAATGTAAATTAATCTTTCTAGAAGGAGGTTTGCAATACCAGAGATGAAAGACTTTGATTTCGATATGAAAGATAGGGAAACTATATTTCTATCAAATAGCACGTTTCTACAGTTGACTACAATGATTCTGTTTCTCTGCTAAGCCTGTCAAATCCTAGCATTTCAGCATTTGAGTCTCCCAATGTTTGAAAATCTCTGTCAAAAGTCAGAGGCCAATTAGAGAGCAAAATAGAGTTTATTAAAGCAACAGTCCAAAAATAGCTCAACAAACTAAAAAGACTTAAAACACTTAACTTTCAGTGTTATTAAATAGAACAAGCGGGAAAAACCCCAAAAAACAAGAACTGGCAAATAATCCGGGTTAGCCAGAGATATAATCCAGGTTAAACTTAAAGTTCTAGAACTTGACCCAAAAGTTCACAATGGGCTGAAAAACGGAGGCATGAACTAAAGCAAGTAGTATTGAAGCCCACAAACCTTTCCCAAAACTCAAAAGTACAAAAAGGAGTTCAAAACAAACAAACGCCCAAACTGAGCTAGGGAACTCCCAGTTGAGAACAGCAAAGCCAGCGAAATAGCGAGATGCTGGCGAGCTCGCAGCAACTGCTGCTGGAACGTACACCAAACCAAGAGTTAAAGGAGCAGAGCGGGAGAACGTCATCAAGCCGATCCGAAGTCGGGATAAGCAGACAGCGTCGGTATCAGGAGTGAAGGTAGTAGTCAGCAACACCAGACAGCCATGGAATGGAGAACGACGCCAAGCCATGGATTGAGAGCGAAGAGCAAAGCCGAGTCAAGTTCCAGTCCAAGGTCCAAGAGGTTGAAGTCATCCAAGAAGGTCACAACACAAAATGGTACAGAGAGCCAAAGCAACGAGGGCGAACAGCAGCTAATACAAAATAGTAATAACAGTGCAGTCCAGGAAAACCCACACAATTCCAGCCCTCCGTTGAAGAATAACCCAGATTAAACTTACATCCATTGCAAAGTCCCAGTCCAGTCTTCAGTAACACACACAGGAAACCCAATGGCGCCCAGCAACACCTTGCCAAACGCAAGGTATAATGGCCAAACAACCCCAATATATCCAGGTCTCCCTGGGCTTCCAAACTGTCCACGCCCAAAGAGCAGGTGTCTCAACTTCTTAATCTGAATCAGAACTCCACACAGCCAATGCCCTTGGGTCAGGTGTTCTGAATTCCTTATCAGAGTCCCAATCATCCTGCCCATGCCCAACTCTATCCACACCTGTGGACCCCCTCTCACTCCTCCAAGCAGACCAAGTGGGATCTGCTTCTGAAGACACCCAAGCTTCCACAGCATCAGCAGTATCCATGGGTCCTGATTCGTCCCCAAGCATCTCTGGTGCCCGTGCCCAGTCCGTGCCCAATTCCTCTGTTAACACCTGTTACCCAGCATCCATTTCCACCTCAGGATCCCCACATGAATCCTCCTCAGAAGACTCCCCATCAGTCTCCCTGACTCTTTTCCTAAACAAATCCTCCAATGAGCCCTCCTCGCGAGGGTTTTTCCTTCCTCTTCTGATCCTACCATCATCATTCACAGTCTCTGAAGGCGCATTCACAACAATCTCCTTACCTGCAGTAGCTAGCTAAAACACAGGACAAGTGTTTGGGGATGATTTGGACATAGGAATCATTGTATATTTATAAATTTATCAGTTCTGAGGCTGATTGTAATCATTGGTTCATCCAGAAGAAGTATGAGGGGGAGATGTCTCTGGGGCCCCTTCTACACAGCTGTATAAAATCTACAACTGGATTATATGGCAGTGTGGATTCAGATGATCCAGTTCAAAGCAGATATTGTGGATTATCTGCCTTGATATTCTGGGTTATATGACTGTGTGGAAGGGTCCTGAAGTATTGAGAGTTTTCGATCCCTTTTCCTTGGATTTTACCTGCATATTACCAAACTCTTTCTTGAAATATCCTGACTTTTTCTTGTTGCCCCCCTCCCTTGTATTTCTCCCCTTCCCCTGTTATGGTCACATTATAGGCAGCCCCCAAATTACGAAAAAAATAGGTTTGTTAGGTTTATTCTTAAGTTGAATTTGTTTGTAAATCAGAACAGCTACATTTTTAAAGTACAACTCTAGCCAAATATACGTATATATGTTTTCGCTTTGGCCAGCATAGGAAAGGGTTAACAGTCCTGTAGCATTTATTTTGATGTCTGTGCCTCTGTTCAGAAGAGATCACCCTATTTTCTGTCCCTGTGATAATTGGATTTTGAAAATTTTGGCTGGCTGTGGAAACAAGGATTGGTGGTAAAGCTTCAGTGTAGACACTATTTCCCCATGATAACTCTTTCAGGAGTGAATTTCCCTTTCTTGATCATTCCTAATAGCAATAGCATGCTTTAACTGGAGCAAATCATAGTGTTATTTCCCATTAGAGGACACACAATCCCCATTAGTTGGCTTGCTTCAGCTGGATCTCTTGCCTCATATCTGAAAATCTCTGTCATTCTTGAAATAATGGAACTCTTATGAGCCTGGGAGAATTCTAATTTTTGATGATGCCTGTAATGGTATAATTCTGAGAAGCAAGTTCCTGCTTCATGTTTTTGCCCATTAAAATTGTTCTTCTTGACTTGTTTATTGCAAGTTATGACAACTCCTAAGTATTGGAAAGGAAAGGAAATAATATTAATGTGTGTCTACATGACAATGAAGTGAGAGAAGCACAGACTTGTGTTATATTCCTGTGCTTCTTAATTGGCTCTGATTTCTGAAAACTGATGTTCAGCTTTAAGTTCGAGGAGTTCAGTCTTCAGCCTTGCAGGGCATACTTTGCTTTAATCCCCTAAAACTCCTAACATCAGTGGTAGCCAGGTGCAAAACAGTGACTTGGATAAGTGAAGACAACAAATGTGCAAGTTGCAGGGTGCTTCCAGACAGGACCTGCTTTGCTGTGGGTTTGAGACCCCACTCCACTCCCCCCAAAACCTGGGCTTTTCCAGGGGGGATAGCTACACGGCATGCAGCCACTCCAAAGCCCCTCAGTTTCCCCCTAAAAGTTAAGTAAAAGGTACCTGGCCTGATGGAAGGGGCGAGGAGGAAAGTTATAGTACCAAGAGAATATGAAGTGGAAAGGTGAAATTGGGGCCTTGGAGGACTGGGCACCATCTCATGCCTTTGGGCTCCAGGAGACCAAAAGGTGCGAGATGGCAATGGAAACACACCCCCAGGTAATCCTGAGTCTACCTGGAAGTAACTCTCCACAGGCCCAATACCCTATTAGACCTGGGCCTTTCAGAAATCTATCTAATGGGGTATCAAATTAATTCAGAACAGTCTAGGGAAACGTTGTTGCTTTGTTCTGAATTAATTCGTTTTTACCGGAGGCACCGTTTGGAAGCCTCCGGTAAAAACTGAGACAGGGCACGCACAAGCTGAGTTTTTCTCATGGGCTGTCAAGAGTCAGACGCCAGTTAACAAACAAAACAGAGTTTATTCCGAAGATAAGCCAAAAATAACATAAACACAGAAAGTACCCTTGAAACACTTCACTTATCAGTGTTTCAAGAGTAGTTTGGACAAAAATAACTCAAAAACAAGCCACGCTATTTTCCCATGCTGGCATTCAATAAAAAACTAAAAGACGCTTCAATTCAGCTTTGGAGAACAAATAGAGTTGACTGCTAGAAAATATGTAAAATAAACGAAGGCTAGAAACCTTCCAGAAACTACAGAGTATAACTGAAAGTGCAAAAGCCTTTCTTGGCTTCAAACCGTTTCTGAAAACAGACAGCCGGCTCTGCGGATTTAAAGGAACAGTTCCCAAAAGAAAAACAGCAAACTGGCTAGAAAACAAACAAACAAACTAGAAAAGCAGTAAAACTGCTTCCACGGTGCAGATAAAGCCGAGAGCTTCAAAGGGATGATGAATAGCCGTCGTCAGAAGAATCCAAGGTCAGGTCAGGAGGCAGCAGCAAATTCCGAAAGGCAAACCAGTAGTCAGAAGCCGGGAGTAGTCGTCAGTCAGAGGGCGTAGAGAGAAGTCAGGTCAAATTCAATCCAAAGTCCGAAGAGGGTGCAGTCATCCAAACCAGGTCCACGATAAGACACAGCGAGAGCCAAGCCAGATGGTATCAGCAGCTAGAAATAGTAATTAGAATGCAGTCCAGGGAAACCCACACAGTTCCATCCCTCTGCTGCAGAGCAGTCCCAGATAACTTACATCCGAATCATAGTCCAAGTCCAGTCTTCGCGGAAACACAGAGATCCCAATGGCGCCTCAGCAACACCTTGCCACACGCAAAGTGCAGTGGCCAAACATTCCCATTTTATTCCCCTTCCTCCTGGGTGACCAAACACTCACACCCAAACACCAGGTGTCCCAAATCTACTCAGAGTCTGAACTCCACACAGCTAGAGCTCGTGTATCCGGAGTACCTAGCAATTCGTCGGAGTCCCAATCATCCTGCCCACACTTAGCCCCATGAACACTTAAAGAACCATCCTCCCTTCTCCAAGCATCCCAAGTGGGATCAACTCCTGCAGAAACCCCAGGTTCAGTAGTATCCATAGGCCCCAAATCCCCAAATATCTCCGGTGGCTGTGCCCATTCAGTGCCCGCTTCCCCAGCCACCACCTGTTCCTCAGCATCCATTTCCCCAAACTCCCCATCTGAATCTTCCTCAGAAGATCCCCCATATAGCTCTCTAAGTCGCTTCCTGCGCAATTCCTCCAGTGAACCCTCATCACGAGGGTTTTTTCTTCCTCTACGAATCCCATCACCATCAACCATAATCCCCGAAGGCGCAGTCACAACATGGGCCTTCCGGCTGGAAGACTGTTACATCTGCTTCTCCATCTCTATAATCAATTTCCACTGATTGTTGATAAGAATCTATGCTTTCATAAAGAGCAGAGTCTCCCCTGTATTCCTAAAATCTATAGTTCATTCAACAACATCTCCCCAGCTTGCTTTCTTGAATTGGATTTAGATCATAGCTTTTCTTCTCATGCATGTCTACAAGCTTAGCACTTAGCAAAGTGATGATTTGCTAATAGCTTCTTCTGTCTCGCCATCTTTTCCATTTTATCCTATCCCAGGCATTCTGCCAGTTGTAATCTTGTCTTGGCCACAACGCCCATGCTCAGTATCTTCTTAACTCTAAGATACTAGTTGTCTGAGGCTGCTTCCTTCCAAGCTTTATATTACCGCTAAAAAGAGAGCCCTCTAAACTCATTTAGAATAAACTAGGTAATATAATACTAGCATCGAAAGAAGATCCAGCATGATCATAGGCATAAGTGTAGTATAAGAAATTCACCTCGGGTAAGGGGGGGGGGGGGGGAAGAGAGAGCGAGAAAGAGAGAGCGAGAGAGAGAGAGAGATTGTAATTAGCTTTAGTAAATAATGCAGTGGCCCCACAGCATCATCACTGCTACAGGATTTTTGTCCTTAAATAGATAAGCAAGACATAATTACGAGAAAATGTGTGGGAAGTTGGTGCTGACATTCCTCATCACCAGTGAAAGTGCTTCAACTCTGTCTCTATGTCTTTTGAAAGGTTTCCTTATTTTAGGACTGCATCAGGAGAGTAAAACAATTGGGAGACTACTTTCAGAGAGGAAAGTAGAGACAGTTCAGTATCCCATTTATGCACTCAAAATCAGCCCCCACCTTTTCCTGCTTTATATGAGGACTTGTAGTTCTAAAAGTGCTTTCCCCAAGCCCAGTGACACTGGCAAGCCTCATGCAGAACTTGTGCTGCATATATTTCATGAAGAGGCTCAGAATAGAAGGGAAACATGAGCCCTTGTGACCTCTTCCTGGACATGCCAAGTTTTTCTGGGTAACTTCTTCTGAACAGGGTGTGTTCCAAAGTCATGTTTTACTAGATATTGCTGTGGTCAAATATTTGACCCCTTCTTTATGTACAAATGGATGTTAAACTAGTCCGGGAAAAAGATCATATGCTGAAAGAGCAATTATAAATCTGAAGTTGAAGTGATCCATGCGCAGTTATTAATGATACATAATTCCAGAAATATTCTCACTGGGTAAAAGCTTAGCATGTCCTGATAGGGAAAAGTGATGTGATTCTCCCTTTTTAAGCATCTATGAGAGAGTGCTAGTTAATACTTAGAAAAATGGCAAGCTTGTTCCTGGATTATCCTTCCAATCTGCTTTCCCTTGTTTAATTCAAGTAAAAGAGAAAAGAAGAGATGATGAAGGACAGAAGAAAGACTGAGTAGTAGTAGTAGTAGTAGTAGTAGTAGTAGTAGTAATAATAATAATAGGTTGTGTGAGGAATCCAGGAATACTCATCATAGGTGAGATTTCTCTTAGCCATCATCAAGTCCAGTTTGAATGGGGCGGGGTTCATTTGTATTACATGACAAGAAAAAGTGAGGCAAAAGACAAAAGAATTGCCAGCAAATGCAAGAATCGCTGTAGTTTGGGTCTTTTTGTTTGATTGTTTCTCTGCTTAAGAAATTTCAATGCTGCTCTTTTGTTTCACATGTCATTGACTGCAATCACCAAAACAGTGGCTGACAGCAATCATAAAAATAAATTTAAAACAGTAAAGCAGTAAAACAAATAATGACAATAAAACCAGCCAATGATTAGTGAAACATTATAGAGAAATAAGAAACCAGTTTGGATGATATGCAAGAGATAATGAGCAAATTGAACCAAGATTGCCAAACTATACAATAGAATGGTTAGGAAAGATGAAGACAATAGTACTGAGGACAGCACACTTAATGATTTATCTATCTTCTGTACACATAATAAAAGTGAAAAATGTGTATGTATTTGGAGGAGGTGTCCACTTACACAGACAACTTCTTGCCTCCACAAACAGCTATAGTTCCCACTGACCAGGAGACACCCATGGCTCTTCCTCCAAGGAACATTGCAGGTCATAGTGCCATTAACATGTAGCCCAAACCCTGCCAGAATCCTCTACAAACACCATCCTGCCCCCCACCCATGTGAAGACATTCATGCAGGGACAATTTCATCCTAGATGTTCTGTTTTTCCTCCAGAATGGACATCCCAGGGTTCCTTAATTTCATGCTGTCTCTCCCTTTACCCTTTCCTACCCTTTCCTATGGCACACAGTTAACAGAGGAATTGATCAGCCACTGAACATATTGGAGAGGTTTGGGGAGAATTCACCATGATTTACAAGAGTTGTACTTGACCTACATCCAGAGAGCACTTTTAACCCAACCAACGATGGACCAAACATGCCACGGATCATGGGACTTGCAGTACCCTCACTGATACTGTGACCCCCACCAACAATAGACTGAGACAAACTTGTTACAGAAAAGCCCCATGACCGACTGAACATACTGCAGGAGTTTAGGGGAACAGACCTTGATTTTGGGAGTTGTTGTTCTATGATTCTATGATCTGCATCCAGAAAACACTGAATCCAGCTGATGTCAGATCTTGACCAAACTTGGCAAAGACACCCATCATGGCCAACTGTGCATACAGGCCTGGTTTGGGGGGTGATTGACATATCTGGGAGTTGTAGTTCATCCTTATCCAGAGAGCCCTGAACCCAGCTGACTATGGTTCTGGAATACATTTGGCACACAGACCCAACATGGCCAACTGTGAATACTGACAAGGTTTGGGGATGATTACCCTGGGAATCTGGAGGTTGTAGTTCACCCTTATCCAAACAGCACTGAACCCAACCAACAACGGATCTGGACCAAACTTCAGTGTTATTATCTAACATCCCAAAACAATCAATGACTTCTTCTAATAATCCGGGCACCACCGCATCCCCAAGCTAGTACACATAATAAAAGTGAAAATCTGTTTGTTTGTATGCGGCTGGGGTGCTCATTTCCACAGACAGGTTCCCGCTTCCACAAACAGCTATAACTCATAGAACTGAGGCGCCATCAAAAGCAGTTCCTCCAATGACATTTCAGGTTATAGCAAACACCATGAACATGTAGCCCAAACCCTGCCAATGTCCTCCCCAAACACTACAGCCCACCACCCAAGGAATGCTTTCATTCGAGGACAATTTCATTCTAGATTTTACGTGATTCGTCCACCAATTACATTCCAGTGTTTCTTACTCTCTCCATTGATGTGGAATTTGTATGACTCCGCCCACTGCCTCTCCCTTAACCCTTTCCTACTCAGAGTTGAAAAACTCTGTCTGCATAACAAACAGAGCAGAACTGAGCAGCAACCAAACACTGCTTTCAACTAATAGAAACATTTGAATGTTTGTTATCACCAATGGGAACATGGTCAGTTGGTGGACACATGGATGAACTTGCAATGGAAATAACGTAGCTTAAAACGTGCAGGGCTATCTGAGATTTTTAGGTATTTTGAAGATGGCAGATTTATCCCAAAGTAAATCTTGTGAATCTTTTATTGTTCTCTAACACCAGTGGGAATTATGTACATCAAGAGAATTCATTGTCCCAGTTTTTGTTGTACTGTCAGCAGTAAACCACAGTTTTAAAGTCATTTTAGAACTCTTCCCTTTGTTTTTGGGAGCAGGAGCCTGTGAAGATTATATTCACTGCATTGCTGCTGCTGTTGAACTTTCTGTGCCATAAGAGTAGTCTGCAGACTGTTTACAAGCACCAAATGCTTTGTTTTCAACAGTGAAACGATGGCTCTTATCTATTACAGATTCTTTCATTCTTTGTCCAACAATTCACCTTTGTTCTTTACGCACTAGAATGTTTTTGGGCATTGTTGTGTGTCTCTCAGATTGAAGATCTATGCATTAGCTTATTTGTAATCTGCTTTGACCATAAAGCAGAAAGATATTAATGTACAAACTTGTACTTATTTTACGGAAAAAGTATATGGGTTAAGGCTGTAAAGAGTGAGGTATAATTTTATATTTATAAGTAATCCAAAATAGAGAGTGTTCCGGCTAATCAGCTGTCAAAGGGCTGTGTAGCTATTTCTCTGGTTCTATTTGCTCAGTTTCAGTATTTCATATTTGAGGATCTGTGTACTGGTGCCACCACCAGGAGAAACAAAATCTCCCAGCACATAAAAGCAACTCAACAAGGCAGAAATTAAGATGTGCTAATGCTGTTGTTATTAACTGCTATCAAATCAACTTTGACTTATGGTGATCCTACAAATGAAAGGCCTTCCAGTTTTCAGGCTATGGCTTTCTTTATTGAGGCTATCCATCTGTAATGCGGTCTTCCTCTTTTCCTCTTGTTTTCCACATTACAGATTATTATTGTCTTTTCTAGTGAGCATGGCTTCTTGGCATATGGCCAAAGTATGACCGTCTCAGCTTAGTCATCTTGGCTTCTTGGGATAGTTCAGGCTTGATTTGCTTTAGGATCCATTTAATTGTCTTTTCAGCAGTCCACAGTATCAGTACAACTCTTCTCCAGCATCACATCACAATGAGTTGATTTTCTTTCTATCAGCACTCTTCAATATTCAACTTTCACGACCATTTGAAGATAGAAATTGTAAATATGATGGCACGAACCATCTTAACTTTAGTATTCAGTTACTGTATATACCTTCCAATTTCAAGATTTTATCTAGCTACCTTTCTAACTCCTAGTCTTCTTATGATTTCTTCACTGCATGCTCTATTCTGATTAATGATTGAGCCAAGGCATGGGAAATCTTGAACTATTTTAGTTTTTTAATTGTCTACTTTAAAGTTTATCCTTGAAGTGACTGGCTTGACCGTGAAGGAACTGGGGTCGGCAACGGCCGACAGAAAGCTTTGGCGTGGGCTCATCCATGAGGTCACAAAGAGTCAGAAGCAACTGAACAAATAAACAACAACAACTTTAAAATTATATAAATCATGCATGGTCATTATTTTTTTTCTTCTTGTTCATTTGTAAACCTGCCCTTGCACTTTACTTTCTTCAGTAATCACTCAAAGTGTCTGCTACAGTAGAGTCTCACTTATCCGACACTCACTTATCCAACGTTCTAGATTATCCAACACATTTTTGTAGTCAATGTTTTCAATATATCATGATATTTTGGTGCTAAATTCGTAAATAGCATTAATGCGTATTGAACTACTTTTTCTGTCAAATTTGTTGTTTAACATGATGTTTTGGTGCTTAATTTGTAAAATCATAACCTATTTTGATGTTTAATAGGCTTTTTCATAATCTCTATTTATTATCCAACATATTTGCTTATCCAACATTCTGCCGGCCTGTTTATGTTGGATAAGTGAGACTCTACTGTATTAATAAAGTGTCATCTGCACATCTTAAATTATTGATTTTCCTTCCTGCAATTTTCATGCCTTCTTCCTCCAAGTCAAAACTAGCTTCACATATGATATCTTCAGCATACAAGTTAAACAAATAGGGTGACAAAATATAACCTTGCCTGACCACCTTGACAACTGGAAACCATTTTATTTATCTGTATTCTTTCTTGACACTTGTCCTAAGTACCCGATCCATAATTTTCATGATCTCTACAATAAAAGATTTTGCTATAATTTATAAAGCTAACTAGCAGTGCAGGGCCACGCGTTGCTGTGGCGAAGTATGGTGGTATGGGAGATAAAGTATTGAGGAATTGGTGGTAGTTAAGGTAAAGGGTAAAGGTTTTCCCCTGACATTAAGTCCAGTCGTGTCTGGGGGTTGGTGCTCATCTCCATTTCTAAGCCGAAGAGCCGGCGTTGTCCGTAGACTCCTCCAAGGTCATGTGGGATGACTGCATGGAGCGGCGTTACCTTCTTGCCGGAGCAGTACCTATTGATGCACTCACATTTGCATGTTTTCGAACTTCTGGGTTGGCAGAAGCTGGGGCTAACAGTGAGGGCTCTCTCTGCTCCCCCAATTCAAACCTGCAGCCTTTTGGTCCAGAAGTTCAGCAGCTCAGCGCTTTAACACGCTGCGCCATCAGGGGATATTATTTCCTAAAGGTTGTGAATATACAATATTTCTGATTGTTTTTTTTTTGTCTATTGGAGGCAAGTATGAATGCTGCAATTAGGGAAAATGATTAGGATGTAATGGCCTTGCAGCTTTAAAGCCTGCCTGTTTCCTCCCTGAGTGAATTTTTGTTGGGAGGTGTTAGCTGGCCCTGATTGTTTCCTGTCTGGAATTCCCTTGTTTTCAGAGTGGTGTTGTTTGTGATATTTTATGTGCTTCTAATGTCTGTGGTCCTGAGAAAACATAGGATTTGCCAGACTTTGATGATGGGAATACTTTGTCGGGAGGTGTTAGCTGGCTCTGATTGTTTCCTGTGTGGAATTCCCCTGTTTTCAGAGTGTTGTTCTTTATTTAGTGTTCTGATTTTAGAGATTGTATTGTTCTGTTTTATTATACCACATTAATTTTTATATATTCTGATTTTAGTGTTTTTGAATATTTGGAGCCAGATTGTATTCATTTTCATGGTTTACCGCAACACAATAATAATAATAATAATAATAATAATAATAATAATGATAGTAATAATAATGACTTTGGTAATACACAGTGCTTCACTCCCTTCTCAGCTTCCTTTCTGGAAGAATCCTTTCTTGGGAGGTGTTAGCTGGCCCTGATTGTTTCCTTTGTGGAATTTCCAATTTCCCTGCTTTCAGACTGTTGGTTTTTATTTACTATCCTGGTTTTAGAGATTATATTGTTCTGCATTATTCTATCCCAGTAATTATTTCATATTAAAGTAGAATCTCACTTATCCAACATTCGCTTATACAATGTTCTGGATTATCCAACGCAGCCTGCCTTTTCATAATCAATGTTTTTGTAGTCAGTGTTTTAAATTAATTGTGATATTTTAGTGGTAAATTTGTAAATACAGTACAGTAGAGCCTCACTTATCCAACATAAACGGGCTGGCAGAATGTTGGATAAGCGAATATGTTGGATAATAAGGAGGCATTAAGGAAAAGCCTATTAAACATCAAATTAGGTTATGATTTTACAAATGAAGCACCAAAACATCATGTTAGACAACAAATTTGGCAGAAAAAGTAGTTCTATACGCAGTAATGCTATGTAGTAATTACTGTATTTATGAATTTAGCACCAAAATATCACGATATATTGAAAACATTGACTCCAAAAATGCGTTGGATAATCCAGAATGTTGGATAAGTGAGACTCTACTGTAATTACTACATACCATTACTGCGCAGGGAACTACTTTTTCTGTCAAATTTGTTGTATAATATGATGTTTTGGTGCTTAATTTGTATACCGATGACCTAATTTGATGTTTAATCGGCTTTTCCTGAATCCCTTCTTATTATCCAACATATTCACTTATCCTGCCGGCCTGTTTATGCTGGATAAGTGAGAGTCTACTGTATATTGATAATCTTATATTATCTGCTTAGAACTGGATTATATGAGGCCCCTTCTTCACAGCTGTATAAAATGCACACTGAAGGTAGTGTGGTATATATGGTAGTGTGGAGTCAAGATAGATAATATAAGATTATAAATGGGTTATATAGCTGTGTGGAAGGGCCTTGAGTCTACACTGCCATATAATCCAGTGCAAATTAGATAATCTGTGGAAGAAGCCTAAGTGAGGCCTAAGTCTGCCTGTCCCCTAACTGAACCCTGGCTGTCCCTTTGCTGAGTTGGTTGCTAGGAGACCAAGTGGGCAGAGATTAGCCCTCTAAACTGGCAGCAATTGGATAAAAACAATTATTGCTCTCCCTCTAATTAGGACTTTATTTTTCTTTTCTTTTTGTTGTATCAACCTAGTGGCATGGATGATGGGTTGTGTTGTCAAATTTTGAGGTTGCGGGGCCTGTAGTTTTGTTGTTTTGTGGGTCGCCGTGATGCCATCACTCATTTATATATATAGATTACAGAGCATACCGGAATATTTTCTTCTGAAATTCTTAGCTATGCTCCATTATCTAACAGAGGTTTCCAATATGATGCTTCAAGCTTCTTACTTTTTTGAACTTAGCTTGGACATCTGGCATTTCTCACCACAAAGTGTTTATTGTAGAATTTTGAGCATCACTTCACTTACCTAGGGAAATAATGCCGCCATGATGTGGGGAATTGCCACCATGCTTCTTTGGGAATTGGAATGTACCGTATATACTTGAATATAAGCCGACCCGAATATAAGCCGAGTCACCTAATTTTACCACAAAAAAACTAGGAAAACTCACTGACTCGAGTATAAGCCGAGCGTGGGAAATGCAGCAGCTATTGGTAAATTTCAAAATAAAAATAGATACCAATAAAATTATGTTGAGGCATCCATAGGTTAAACATTTTTGAATATTTACATAAAACTATAATTTAATATAAGACTGTCCAAATCTGATTAAATCTTTATTGTGGAGGCCAAAAGAGTGTGGCTTTTCTGAAGCATACAACTCTGGGGCAGAGGCCTCAAACAAATGCACTCTACAGGAATGCAGAATGGAATTGAAAGCATGCCAATGAGAATGATTGTAATTATTAATTAATTATTGTTAATTATTGTTCATACTTTCTCTCAGTCTGGGACTCCAGGTTTACAGAAGATAAAATAGACACAGCTTTTTTTTTTTTTTACATAATACAAAACTTTAAAATATAACTGAAATAAAATAAAATACAGAACATTAAAAGGAAGAACAACAAATACAGGAAGCACAGTACATGAAAGGTCTTTTTTCCTGTGCAATCAGCCCCCAAAATCCTGATGAAACAAAGGATCTTCACTTGTCTACAAAAAGATAGCAAGGAAGACACCCAGCCCTACCTTTCTAGGGAAGACACCTAAGAGTATTGAAGGAACTAGTGGAAGTTATTTTGGAACCACTAGCAATCATTTTTGAGAGTTCTTGGAGAACGGGAGAAGTCCCGGCAGATTGGAGGAAGGCGAATGTGGTCCCTATCTTTAAGAAGGGAAAAAAGGACGATACAAACAATTACCGTCCGGTTAGCCTCATGTCGATACCAGGCAAAATTCTGGAAAAGATAATTAAGGAAGTGGTCTGCAAACACCTAGAAACAAATGCAGTCATTGCTAATAGTCAACACGGATTTACCAAAAACAAATCATGCCAGATTAATCTGATCTCTTTTTTTGATAAAGTTACAAGCTGGGTAGATACGGGGAACGCTGTGGGTGTAGCATATCTGGATTTCAGTAAGGCCTTCGACAAGGTCCCCCATGACCTTCTGGCAAACAAGTTAGTCAAATGTGGGCTAGGTAAAACTACGGCTAGGTGGATCTGTAATTGGTTAAGCGAACGAACCCAAAGGGTGCTCACCAATGCATCCTCTTCATCTTGGAAAGAAGTCATGAGTGGAGTGCCACAGGGTTCCGTCCTGGGCCCGGTTCTGTTCAACATCTTTATTAATGACATAGACGAAGGGTTAGAAGGCACGATCATCAAGTTTGCAGATGACACCAAACTGGGAGGGATAGCCAACACTCCAGAAGACGGGAGCAAAATTCAAAACTATCTTAACAAATTAGAGAGATGGGCCGAAACTAACAAAATGAAGTTCAACAGGGACAAATGCAAGATACTTCACTTCAGCAGAAAAAATGTAATGCAAACATACAGAATGGGGGACGCCTGGCTCGACAGCAGTACGTGTGAAAAAGATCTTGGAGTCCTTGTGGACAACAAGTTAAACATGAGCCAGCAATGTGATGCGGCAGCGAACAAAGCCAACGGGATTCTGGCCTGCATCAATAGGGGAATAGCATCTAGATCCAGGGAAGTCCTGCTCCCCCTCTATTCTGCCTTGGTCAGACCACACCTGGAATACTGTGTCCAATTCTGGGCACCACAATTGAAGGGAGATGTCGACAAGCTGGAAAGCATCCAGATGAGGGCAACTAAAATGATCAAGGGTCTGGAGAACAAACCCTATGAGGAGCGGCTTAAAGAGCTGGGTATGTTTAGCCTGCAGAAAAGAAGGCTGAGAGGAGACATGATAGCCATATACAAATATGTGAGGGGAAGTCATAGAGAGGAGGGAGCAAGCTTCTTTTCTGCTGCCCTGGAGACTAGGACATGGAACAATGGCTTCAAACTACAGGAAAGGCCTCGTGCGTCTCCCTAAATCTTCTTTTCTCCGCATGCGCATGCGACTATCTCCCTACTCCTCTTCCTGCGCACACGTAAAACATTCATAGCAATGCGAGAGGCATGCAAGAGGGATGAGCCAAAGCCCGCAATCCCTTCTCTTTCGATGGCCTTTTGCTTCCTATGGGAAAGGTTGGCGCTCCTTCCCTGGACACCCCCTCCCCCATCCTTTGCTTCCTTCTACACTGCCAGTTAACTCGGTTTGACAGCGATTGAACTGCCATGAGTGCTGGGTTGATGTGCGGAGAGGTGAGGGTCCTGGTGGGGGCTTTAACAAGGGCTTTTTTCAGCCCCACGCCTTTCCGCCTGGACCCTCTCTCGAGTATAAGCCAAGGGGGACTTTTTCAGCCTTTAAAAGGGGCTGAAAAAATTGGCTTATATTCGAGTATATATGGTATATGGAATATTTGCAATTTTGGGGCCTTTGCTTTGTTTTCTATATTTACTGAAAGATTTTTAGTTAGAACTAAAGTAGATTCTGTCTTTGAAGTGGAGCCTGAGACATCATATTGGAATGTGTTAGCATAAGGAAAAGCTTTGCAATTGCTTCAATGTGATAATACAATAATGGTATCAATAGAAAAAAAAAACCTTATATATGTTTTCTTACAGTTTTAAATGTGTATATTCATAAGGCAGTATACTTGTATTACTATTTTCTTTACAGTCCCAACTGGGTACTATCTTATATGTAACAACATAAAGTCCCCTCGGGTGAGAAAGGCGGAGTAAAAATGTTGTAAATAAATAAATAAAGCAAAACATACATAAATCTCAAATGAAATACAGTCCAAATATATGGTGTATCTACAAACACAACTATATAACTTTACTGTTTTGTCTTTCAAGAACAGCCTTAAGACACTGTGGTAAGTAAATAAAAACTGCTTTATTTCAGCAAAACATAAAGTACAGTACACTCAGTGAACTAATGCAAAAGAAAGCCAGGAAGTCTTACTTCAGACAAAGAAACAGGCATAAATACAGATGCAGACTTGAAGCAGGCACACAGAGAGTGAAGGCATTAGAGTCAGTTTGTTACCAGCAAGAGCTGGCTTCACCTGCTTCTGCTTTTATAGCCCTGGGTCCCCTCACAGCTGCTAGGGCAGTTCCTAATCACTCAGCTGCATTTCTGGCAGCTAATCTAGCTGAATGACTTCTCTGCTCTGTTTCTTTTCACCTCTCCAGGAATGAGGGTACTAGCAAAGTGTCCTCCTCAGACTCCAACTCACCCTCAAATTCATGAACACTTTCCTGCTGCCTTTCCTCTTCTGAAGAAGAGGAATCCCTGACAATAACATACAACAACAAGTAATCCTGGGTACAATGCCTTGTTTCGGGGGATCCTTCTTCAGGTTGTGTATGTTTGTAATCAGTCTTTACCAGTCTTTAACAGTCTTATAATGCAAACTGTGTTCTTGGAATCTTCTCATAGTTGACTACCATATGTTATTGTGAATATATTGATGTCTCATTTAAACATAATTAGACTTGCTTAGTCCTGTTTCCATTCAAGGCCTTTCCGTGTTGTTCTGTTTTATATTTCTGTATATACTAGATTAAGAATTGGATAACAGATGGGGTGTTGACACATATCTATTTTGGTACAATCATCATTGTTACTCTAAGTATGTACCTATGTTTATGTTTAGAATACTAACAACACGGAAAGGCCTTGAATGAAAGCAGGACTAAACAAATCTAATTACATTTAAATGAGACATCAATATATCCACAATAACATATCGTAGTCAACTACGAGAAGATTCCAAGAACACAGTTTGCATTATAAGACTGTTAAAGACTGGTAAGACAAACATGCACAACCTGAAGAAGGATCCCCCAAAACAAGGCATTGTACCCAGGATTACTTGTTGTATGTTATATAGTTGTGTTTGTAGATACACCATATTCTTGGACTGTTTTTCATTTGAGATTTATGTATGTTTTGCTTTATGTGGGCCAATTGGGACTGTAAAGAAAATACTCAGTAATACAAGTATACTGCCTTATGAATATACACATTTAAAACTATAAGAAATTTTTTTTTTCTATCAATACTATTCTTGTATTATTTTGATATAGATATTCTGTGACTTATCAATTGCTTCAATGTGAGCAGGTCACATAGATAGCGGACCTGGATGTTATGTAACTAGGCTAAGAAACCAGAAGGGTGACACATATGTTGAAGCATGAAAGGAGCAAGTCCCACCATACAGGGTGAAGAGTAACTGTGTAAAAAGGTAATTTGGCAGATTGAAGATGATAAGGGATAAGGAAATAAAAGGAAATAAGTTGACCTTGGTAGAGAGGGTTCTGCTTTTTGTGCTTCTGTATTAGTGGGCAGACCTTGATTTGGCTAATCAATAAAGCAGCTTTGGCTAAGAGACTTTCTGCCTGAAGTCTTGGGCTCTTTGGACTCCTTTTGGTCAAGATTTTTGGGAACTAAGTCAGAATTTTGACAACAGTAGCTTGAAGCAGCTCTGTTGATATACCATCTATTCCTAGTGATTTATTTTCCCCAAGTGGTCTGAGAGCCACTTCCACTTCACTTTTGAAAGTTTTAGGTTCATTGTCATATGGTTCTTCCTTGAATTAATCTATTATCCCTGGAAATCTTGTGATAGGTTCACTTTAGTATCATCATAGGTCAGAAACGACCTATGATGATACTAAAGTGAACCTATCACAAGATTTCAAGAAAGCCTTTGACAAGCAGAGGTGGTTCAACCACCAGGCCAACTAGGCAGTTGCCTGTGGCACCATCGAGGCAACTCCTGTCTCGTGCAGCCTGCCTCTGCAAGGTATTGAACTGCTTTTTCTGTTGATTTGTTATAAAACATGATGTTTTGGTGCTTAATTTGTAAAATCTTAATGTAATTTGATGTTTAATAGGCTTTTCCTTAATCCCTCCTTATTATCCAACATTTTCGCTTACCCAACGCTTTTATTTTTCAGTGATTGGTTTGGGGGGGGGGCGCCAAAATTCTGTTCGACTACACTTGAAAAATACCTAGGGCCGGCTCTGTTGACAAGGTCCCCCATGAGCTTCTTGCAAACAATCTAGTCAAACGTGGGCTAGGGAATGCTACTATTAGGTAATTGGTCAAGCAACCAAACCCAAAGGGTGCTCACCAATGGTTCCACTTCATCCTGGAAAGAAGTGACTAGTGGAGTGCTGCAGGTTTAGGTGCTAGGCCAAGTACTCTTCAACGTCTTTATTAATGACTTGGATGAAGGTTTAGGGGGCATGCTTATCAAGTTTGCAAATGACACCAAATTGGGAGGGATAGCTAATACTCTAGAACAGGGGTCCTCAAACTTTTTAAGCCGAGGGCCGGTCCACAATCCTTCAGACTGTTGAGGGGCCGAATTATCATTTGAAAAAAAAAAGAACAAATTCCTATGCACACTGCATATGTCTTATTTGTAGTGCAATACAACAATAACAATTAAAGAACAATACAATATTTAAAAATGAAAACAATTTTAACCAAAAAAACCTATCAGGATTTCAATGGAAAGTGTGGGCCTGCTACTGGCCAATGAGATAGTCAAGTTAATTAGGGTTGTTGTTGTTGTGTGCCTTCAAGTCATGTCAGACTTTGGGCGAGCCTAAGTCTAAAATTAATTAATTAATTATTTACTACCTTTATTTACTACATTTATATCCTACCCTTCTCACCCCGAAGGGGACTCAGAACAACTGTATGTACATACAATATATTATATTATTAGCATAGCACAATATTAGCATTATATATTACTATATTGAACTCTATATATCCTCTACTGTAATATTATATGTAATATATAACATATAATTAATATTATTATATGGTACTATTATTAGTATTATATTGTATAACATTATAATATTTTATCAATATTATATGTAATATAATATAATATTATTATAATATAATATATTATTATAATATTATATGTAACGTTTACCCCCCCCCCCCTCCCGCAAGGTCTAACTGCCATTCTAACTGCCTTCGGGGTGAGAAGGGCGGGATATAAATGTTGCAAATAAATAAAAATATATACAATATATTATATTAAAACTGATATAAAAATATTATATTATAAAACTAAGGGCGGGGGCCAGGTAAATGACCTTGGAGGGCCGCATCTGGCCCCCGGGCCTTAGTTTGGGGACCCCTGCTCTAGAGGACAGGATCAGAATTCAAAATGACCTTAACAGTTTAGAGAGCTGGGCCAAAACTAGGGCGGTTCAGCTGGTAGGCAAAGTACGCGGTTGCTGAAGGTGCCGTCCTCTAGAGGGCGCAGTTGAGGCGCCTTCAGGAAGTGGAAGAGGGCTCAGCTCTCTCTCTGCCATGAGGAGAAGGGAGAGGAGGAAGGAAAGAGCGACGGGGAAGAGGGAGAGGAGGAGGGAAAGAGCGACGGGGATCATTCCAGGGCCTGCAAGCAGGGCCTGCCTGCCTTCCTGCAATCGCAGGGCAGCCCAGCCAGGAGTGGTTGTAGCAGGAGTTGCAGAGCTGCGAGCCTTAGTTCCTTCAGTTCAGCGACTTTTTTTCTTACAGTGACTTTTTTTTTCTCCTCCCTCGCCCTGGCTGCTCAGGCACCACTCAGTGCCCTATCAAGCTCCCACAAAACTCCGACTGGCTTCCACAAAGCCTTCTAAACCTGGCTCTAAGCATTACAAAAAAAATTAAAACCAGGACAGTAAATAAAGAATAACGATTTGAAAACAGGTGAATTGTAGACAGGAAACAATCAGGGCCAGCTAACTCCTCCCAACAAAGTATACCACCAGGCAAGAATCAGCCAGGGTTCAAAGCTACAAGACAAGTCCACAACAGTCCCATACAATCGATTCCACTATCACACAGAATAAAAACATTATTCCTAATATTTAGGTGCTTCATTTCCTAGTTTTAGGTTAGGTTAGATCATTGTGCCTTCAAGCCATTCCTAACTTATGGCAATCCAATCACAGGGGTTGCTTGGCAAGACTTGTTCAGAGAGAGGAAGCTGCTGCTTTCCTCTGAGGCTGAGAGAGTGTGACTTACCCAAGGTCACCTAATAGGCTTCTATAGCACAGCAAAGAATTTGAACCCAGGTCTCAAGAGCCATCGTTCAATGCTCAAACCACTACACTGCTGTCTTATGCTTGTCAATGGCCCCTTCTACACTGCCATATAAAATCCAGATCATCTGCTTTGAACTGGATTATATGGCAGTGTAGACACATACAATACAGTTCAAAGCAGATAATGTGGATTATCTGCTTTGATAATCTTATATGGGAGTGTAGAAGGCCTCTTCCACATGGCTGTATAAAATCCACATTGAGCTGGATTATATGGCAGCGTGGACTCAAGATAATCCAGTTCAAAGCCGATATTGTGGATTATCTGCCTTGATATACTGGCTTATACAGCTGGGTGGAAGAGTAGGCAAAGATTGAAATCACCGCATTGCAGCCAAGGCTAGCAGAGCATGGGTCACTTAAAACCAACAGACAGGTTTGTAGCAAGACTTATCATTAAACCAGGGCCGGCCCGAGAAAATTTTAGATGTTAAGTGTCAGGACCCAGGCTACAGAACACCAATAACCATGTGCAGAGGCCGGATTCTATCTAATATCTTTATTAAAAGAATATATAAAGTCAATAAAAACAAGTGAAGAATATAGTTCAGAAGTAGACCTTTCAGGAAAGGTCAAGTATAGTCCAGGAAAATAATGTCCAATATGTGATATTAGAGTCCAAAGTTATAATCCATTAACCGAAACACAAACTTTGCCAAGCAATAGTGTGGGGAAATGACAAGGTCTTTTAGTCCATTGAAGCTTGACAACAAGGCTGGAAAACAAACTAGATACTTGGCTAGACAAGACTTGGTACGAGGCAAACAAGAAGCAAGAACAAGGTCCGTGGCGAGGTCCGGGGAACAAGGCAGGCTTGGAACTTGGTCCTGGAAACAAGGAACTGGAGTTGCGTAGTCCACACACGATCTCACTCCTCAAGCTGACGAGTTGACTCCGCAAGGTTTCCTTCGCGGCAAAACACCTAAATAGGGTCTCGTTTCCCGCCAGAAGAACACTTTCCCTGGAGAACTAGAAGTGAAACCCAACTCTGTCCAGATGCATGACTCCTTAGAATTTCCCAAGGGAAGCAGACCTAATCAGCTAATTGTTTGGCTGCGATTCTGGCGCTCTGGCGATTCGCCTCCCTAGCTCTTCTATCTCTATTATAATTGTCCTTTCGAGAAAACGGGGGAGAATTCTGCCCAAGGCTTGTTTGGCTGACTTCTTGAGGGCAAACATCCTCCAGGTGCAGGGGCTCCGATTCTGGCTGAACCGGTGGAAATCCCATGTTTTCCTCCTCGTCTGCCACAATAGTACTAGGAACGGGACTACAAGGCCCATGAGACATCACATTAAGTGGGGGGGGGGGGAAATTGCGCGCCCCCTCCCCGCGCTGTGGGAGGCATGGCCATGCGCCGCAGGAGGCGGGGCATGGCCAGACCTGGCCCCGCCTCCCGCACCCTGGCCCCACCTCCCGCGCTGCTCGCCCTGACCCTGCCTCTCTGGGAGGCTGGATGGCCATCTGTCAGGGGTACTTTGATTGTGTTTTTCCTGCATGGCAGGGGGTTGGACTAAATGGCCCATGTGGTCTCTTCTAACTCTATGATTCTATGTAAATCCAGTGCAAGACTTTAGGCAAGTCATACTCTCTGAGCCTTAGAGGGAGGCACAGTTAAATTCCTTCTGTTCAAACCCTGCAACTGCATCCCAACTGCCACTACCATCTATGTGGAGGCGGAAAAGTTCCAGGCACAGCTCCACCATACATAGGTCCAGTAATCTCTTCCCATTCTGTCCTCCACTTTTCCTGCCTTATAGAACCATAGGTTGGGAAAGACCACAAGGGCCACAAAGGCAATCAAGGCACCCCAAACAGATGACTACCCAGCCATTTGCTGAAGCAGTAAAATACAATCAATGTATAATTAACGTTTCACCTCTATGGCATCAGCATCCATGGCTTGAAAATATATTTTATAAAACGCTGTTATATATAAGGGGACTTAATGGATTTTGGTATCCACGGGAGGGCTGTGGAACGAAACCCCACTGGATCCCAGGGGTTCATTGTATCTTAGGGTGGGAGGTGCGGTGGCACAATGGGTTAAACCCTTGTGCCGGCTGAACTGCTGACCTAAAGGTTGGGTTGCTGACTTGAAGGTTGCTGGTTCGAATCTGTGAGATAGGGTGAGCTCTTGTCTATTAGCTCGAGCTTGTGGGGTCATGAGAGAAGCCTCCCAGCAGGATGGTAACATATTTGGATGTCCCCTGAGCGCCAATTCTCTCTCACCAGAAGCAACTTGCAGTATTTTCTCAAGTCACTTCTGACACGATAAAAAAAAAAAATCTTAGGGTGCATCTCTCATTGACGGTAACACTTAATGAACTACCTCGTGTTACAATATTCACTCGTTGCATTTTGCCCAGTTCGTTTTTATCCCCTCTACTTGGGTGGCAAATCCATGTTTAATTTGATTATCATTTTATACTTTTATTATGTTGATAGAGTGTTGAATTTTAATTTCTGTGTTTGTATTTTTGATGTTTCTATTTGGTTTGCTGTTTTTATCCAGGCTTGGCCCAATGTAAGCCACCCCGAGTCACTTCGGGGAGATGGAGGCGAGGTATAAAAATAAAGTATTATTATTATATTATTATCTACACTCTAGAATGAATGAAGTTTGACAGTCATTAACTGCCATGGCTCAGTGGCAGGGGTCCCCAAACTAAGGCCCGTGGGCCTGATGCGGCCCTCCAAGGGCATTTACCTGGCCCCTGTCCATAACTTTAGATTTAAGGTTGACCTAAGTCTCTCTGGTCTTTGGAGGTCTCTTTGCTTACGTATTTATTTACAACATTTATACCCCGCCCTTCTCACCCGAGGGGACTCAGGGCGGCTTATAAGACTATCTCCTATATATAAGACCGGCTCCTATAAGACCATCTAGATGGCCTTTGAGGGTCCCTTTCCTTATCTATGGTCTTCTGATGGCCTGATGAGATCATTTAGATGTCCTTTGAGGGTCTCTTTCCTTACTTATGGTCTTATGAGACCATCTAGATCAGGGGCCCCCAAACTACGGCCTGGGGGCCACATGCGGCCCATCAAAGCAATTTATCCGGCCTGCACAGCGGTGGCTCCCTCCTCCTCCACCGAGTGCATGCCTTCCAAAGCTTTGCTTGTTTATAATGGTATTTTAATTATTATTTAATTAATAATTAATTATTAAGGGGTGCTTTGCTAGTGCTTTTGGTGTACAAAGGCAGAAAGGAGTTGGACTGGATGTCACAAGGGGTTGCTCCCAACCCTCTTTGTTGTTGTTATTATTATTATTATTGACACAAAGACACAGTATAACACAGCAAACGAGATATATAAGCTGGATTTTGTATCACAAAATCACAATTCAAACACTTCCAAAATATTTAGGACTGTGTGATGTATTATTATTATTATTATTATTATTATTATTATTATTATTATTATTATTATTATTAACAACATTGAGGCTGTATGGCCATCTGTCAGGGGTGCTTTGCTTGTGCTTTTGGTGCACAAAGCAGAAGGGGGTTGGACTAAATGGCCCAAGGAGTCTCTTCCAACCTTCTTTATTATTTTATTATGATTATGATTAACATTGAGACTGCATTTGTTCCAGTTTTGTTTTGTTTTTTTACTCAAAATAAGATATGTGCAGTGTGAATAGGATAGGTTAAAAAAAAAACTATAGTCCGGCCTTCCAACAGTCTGAGGGACCATGATCTGGCCCCCTGTTTAAAAAGTTTGGGGACCCCTGATCTAGATGGTCTTTGGAGGTCTCTTTGCTTACCTATAGTCTTATGAGGTCGTCTAGATCAGGGGTCCCCAAACTATGGCCCTCCAAGGTCATTGATCTGGCCCCTGTCCTAAATTTTAGACTTAGGGTTGACCTAAGTCTGACATGACTTGAAGGCACACAACAACAAAACTAATTTTGGACTATTTCATCATATTGCTCAAATTGGTGCAAAATGCAGCTGCCCGGCTCCTTGCGGGAGTCCCGATAAGATGCCACATAACACCAAACTTACGGCAGCTGCACTGGTTACCAATTGAGCACCGGATCACTTTCAAAGTGATGGTGCTTACCTTCAAGGCCTTACATGGTCCAGGGCCGATGTACCTGAGGGACCGCCTCACTCCCTACAAACCCCAGAGATCCCTCCGTTCTGAGGACCAAGACCTGTTGGAAGTCCCCAGTTTTAAGACCTTGCGTCTAACTGCAACTAGACGCAGAGCCTTTTCAGCAGTGGCGCCATCTCTCTGGAACACCTTGCCACCTGAAGTCCGTGCCTTGCGGGACTTGTTGGCCTTCCGCAGGGCATGTAAGACACACCTGTTTCGGCAGGCTTTTGAGTTCTGTTGCTGATGTTTTAAAAGGTGCTTTTAGGATGTTTTTATTTTAAAGGTGTTTTTAAAATGTTTTTTAAATTGTTGATTTTCATAGAATCATAGAATAGTAGAGTTGGAAGAGACCACATGGGCCATCCAGTCCAACCCCCTGCTAAGAAGCAGGAAATCGCATTCAAAGCACCCCCGACAGATGGCCATCCAGCCTCTGCTTAAAAGCCTCCAAGGAAGGAGCCTCCACCACGGCCCCGGGGAGAGAGTTCCACTGTCGAACAGCTCTCACAGTGAGGAAGTTCTTCCTGATGTTCAGGTGGAATCTCCTTTCCTGTAGTTTGAAGCCATTGTTCCGTGTCCTAGTCTGCAGGGCAGCAGAAAACAAGCTTGCTCCCTCCTCCCTATGACTTCCCTTCACGTATTTGTACATGGCTATCATGCCTCCTCTCAGCCTTCTCTTCTGCAGTCTAAACATGCCCAGTTCTTTAAGCCGCTCCTCATAGGGCTTGTTCTCCAGACCCTTAATCATTTTAGTTGCCCTCCTCTGGACGCTTTCCAGCTTGTCAACATCTCCCTTCAACTGTGGTGCCCAGAATTGGACACAGTATTCCAGGTGTGGTCTGACCAAGGCAGAATAGAGGGGGAGCAGGACTTCCCTGGATTTTAGCTGGTTCTTGTAAGCCGCTCCGAGCTCCGTTTATGTTGCATAAACGAGACTCTACTGTACTTATTTCTATTTACCTTTATGAATGCTTTTTCTGTCCTTCCTATCTAAGACATCTTTATATCATCATTTTATAATTTTCTCTTTCAAGATAAATCTTGATTAGCTCCCAGTCTGTTTGTTGTCTTGGTTTTCCTTGAGTGTTTGACAACGGATATGTTAATTTATCCAAGTTCATAATTTCTAAGATTTTATTGAGCCATGATTTTATATCTGGTCCATTTTTCCCCTCCAACTTAAATAAATAAATAAATATTCCGGCCCCCCAACAGTCTGAGTGTCTGTGAATCGGCCCTCCACTTCAAAAGTTTGAGGACCCCTGCTCAGTGGGTTGCAGTTTGGCAAGTCCCTAACACGCTTTGGCAGAGAAGCCTTGTAAAACTACAATTCCCAGCGTCCTGTAGCCTTGAGCCATGGCAAAATGGTGTTCAAACGGTACTCATTCTACCAGTGTACATGCACCCCGGGGTGGTCTAGTGTGCCCAGCAGCACCCCTGTTATCGGAGAGTGAAAAAGAGAGGGGAGCCATCCTCTGGGCAAAGAGAAAGAAGGAGCAGGCTCACACGCACCAAGACCCACCCCCCGCCCTCCCTTTATAATCAATGCTGCTGACTTCAGCGGTTTGGACAGCACTGGGTTATATTTAGCCCATTGTGTCCAAGGGAGACTGCGGCGCCCGTCCGGTGGCAAGAAGGAGGGCTGGGGGCGGCAGGGAAGGAAAGAAGCAGGGAGGGAGGGTGGCAGAGATTGATGAGCCAGGTGGCATCTCTGCCTGCTGCACAGCCGCCGCGGGACGGAGGGAGGGAGGGAGGGAGGCAGCCGCAAGAAGCAGCAGCAGCAGCAGCAACCGCCTTTGCAGCGCCTTCTTGCCTGGGAGAAGCTCCAGAGGAAGAAGGCAGGGCGAGGGAAGCAGGAGAGCAAGGAAAGGCAGGGCATAGCAGCCACCCAGCAGAACAGAAACAGCGTCTGCAGGAGCCTCAGCAGCAGCTTCCTGGGTGATCTGAGTAAACATGGTGGCGGCCCACACCTCCCATGCTGCCTCCTCCAGCGAGTGGATCGCATGCCTGGATAAAAGGTACCATAGGGGCGGGAAATAGGGCGTCTATAGGGGGGGGAGCGGGGAAAGATTGGGGGCAATCGATGCTGAAGACACCTGAGTGCCCTCCTTCCCCCCATCTATCAGAAATGACTACATGCAGTGGGTGAACTGGAAGGTCCAAATCTGTGTCTGGGTGTGAGAGAGGCCTCCGTGCGTATAGAGCCAAAGGAGTGTCGTTTTGCTGCTGCTCTCAAACCAGCCTAATATATTCGCCCCAGGGCCACACATTTCCATTGGGGTCTTCCTCTGAAATGCCGCACCTGCTGGAAGAAAACAGGAAATGAATGAAATGGTCTCCCTGGAGCTCCTCTGGGTCCTCCTCATCTCCCTCCCTCCTCCACTGCCTGGGTTTGACAAAGATACTCAGAAGCCTCCAGGCATTGTTAAAGGAGCAGGATCAATAAGGCATCAATAATTGTCAACATTCAGCAAAGGGGCACAGCAGATCTATCATTTAGACACCCACTGTGCAGAGGATTGATTGCTTGGAGTGTATCTATACCAGTAGTTCCCAACCTTTGGGTCTTCAGATGTTTTGGATGTAAGCTCCCACACTTCCTAACAGATTTCTGGGAGTTGAAGTCCAAAACACCTGGAGGCCCAAAGGTTGGGAATCACTGATCTATACTGTCGAATAGATGCAGTTTGGTGTTACTTTGACAACCATCATTCAATGCTATGGAATCCTGGGAATTGATGTTTTGCAAGGTCTTCAGCCAATAAATTGAAATTGAATCCAGACAAGACGGAGGTCCTCCTGGTTAGTCGCAAGGTTACAGCCTGTGTTGGACGGGGTCGCACTCCCCCTAAAGACGCAGGTTCGCAGTCTGGGGGTGATCCTGGACTCATCGCTGAGCCTGGAGCCTCAGGTTTCAGCGGTGGCCGGGAGAGCCTTCGCACAACTCCGCCTCGTGCGCCAGCTGCGCCCGTTCCTTGGGAGGTCTGACTTGGCCACGGTGGTCCACACTCTGACCACATCCTGGCTGGATTACTGCAACGCACTCTACGTGGGGCTGCCTTTGAAGACGGCCCGGAAGCTCCAGCTGGTGCAGTGGGCGGCAGCCAGGTTAATAACGGGAGCGGCTTACAGGGAGCGTACAACCCCCCTGCTAAGCCAGCTCCACTGGCTGCCGATATGCTACCGAGCCCAATTCAAAGTGCTGGTTTTGACCTACAAAGCCCTAAACGGTTCTGGTCCTGCCTATCTATCCGAACGTATCTCCTCCTATGAGCCCGTTAGAACCTTAAGATCTTCCGGGGAGGCCCTGCTCTCGATCCCACCTGCCTCGCAGCCGCGGCTGGTGGGGACGAGGGACAGGGCCTTCTCGGTGGTGGCTCCTCGGCTGTGGAACTCCCTCCCCAGCGATATCCGGCAAACCCCATCCCTCCTGGGATTTAGAAGAAAATTAAAAACTTGGCTCTGCGCCCAGGCATTCAGCGAATAAGCTCATTGTCTGATGTAATCGGGTCGCAAATCTGTAATTGTAGCAGTATTGAATGACTGAGAATGGTGCAATATTGCTGCCTTGCAGCATTTTAATTTTTGTATACTTTTTACCATGTTTTTATCATGTTTTAATTGTTTTGTTTTATAGTATATTTGTTGCTGGCCCTCGTGGCAGAATGTAAGCCGCTCTGAGTCCCCTTGGGGAGAAGGGCGGGGTATAAATGCTTGTAATAAATAAATAAATAAATAAATAAACTCTGCTCAGGAGCGCTGGTGCTTCACCAAACTACAACTCCCAGCATTCTATAGCATTGAGCCATGACGGTTAAAATGGTGTCAAGCTACATTCATTTTAAAATGTGGATGGAAAGTTCAGGGGTTCAAAGGAATTGTGAGAGATGATCTGGCAATTCTTGGGTGTCAAGTTCTCCAGCAAGGCCACATTTTAGTATATGAAGTGTTGAAGCTCTCATTTCCAAAGCACTCAAGGTGTTTTTTGCTGGCAGAGGTAGCTAAGCAAAGCACTGCCCGCACATTAAAAAGGTAAAGGTTTCCCCTGACGTTAAGTCCAGTCATGTCTGACTCTGGGGGTTGGTGCTCATCTCCATTTCTAAGCCGAAGAGCCGGCGTTGTCTGTAGACACCTCCAAGGCCATGGAGCGCCGTTACCTTCCCGCCAGAGCGGTACCTATTGATCTACTCACATTGGCATGTTTTCGAACTGCTAGGTTGGCAGGAGCTGGAGCTAGCAGCGGCCGCTCACCCCACTCCCGGGGTTTGAACCTGGGACCTTTTGGTCTCCAGCTCAGCGCTTTAATGCACTTCGCCACCGGGGCTCCATAGATGCATAGTATTCAATTGTCCCTCAAATTCCTTTTATGGCAGCAACTCCCACAAGCATTTATTCCCCCTCCCCATCTGTCAGTAAATGTAGGACAATAAAATATTAAGGACTGAGAATTTGCTGCCTTTTTATGGCACCAAATATCTGCTGCCTGAGATGGTTGTCTCTTTTCATCTAACAGCAGAACTGATCATGAGCAGGAAACTTAGAATGCTTCCTTTACTAGGCCACATTGTCCATATGGCCTATCATTGTCCAATTGTCTGATGTGGCAGCAGATCCAGGGTGCCTTGGGATTCTGAAAAGAAACTTCTTTGGAGTTCCTAAATTGCAAAATTTGGATTGGTAGTCTTTATTAATGTTAAATGTTTTCTTAAAAAGAGCAAGTTTCAGTTCCTGACATGACTAATGACTCCATCATGTATCTGACTGGAACAAGTTAATGTACTCTGTGGATAATCTTGCATTTTCTAACATTACCTGCACAGATAGAGACGCTATCTGGCACCCCAGGTACTTGGGCCTCTTCTACACTGCCATGAAATCCATTATTTGTTTTGAACTGGATTATATGAGCCTACACTGCCGTGTAATCCAGTTCAAAGCAGATAATCTGGATTTTATATGGCAGTGTAGATGGGGCCTTGGAGGCACTTGCATGTTGTGAGTTTTTGGTGTACAGCTGGTTAACTCCTGTAGATGTGGTCATGTCACTGCATACCATAGGCCTACCATTCAAGATGGAGGACACATTCCATTTTAAGGGCCCAATTCAGTTTCAGAAAGGTTATTAGGGGCTCTGTTCCAGTCAGGGAAAGGTATCCAATGCTCAAGTCAGCAAGTGTCCCAGGATTCAGGTAGTTGGAATTTAAGAGCTGCTGAGTAGTTAATTCAGTTGAGGTCAGGCTGACATACAAAATTCAGTTGAGGTCAGGCTGACATATAAAATCCAGATTATCTGCTTTGTTAATCTATGGCAACATAGAAGTGGTCTTGGTATCCAGCAGGATAAAAGGAGAAACAAGATGAGGATCCCAGAAGGTCTGGAATAGGCCACGAAGACTGAGATTTCTTGTCTTGATGACGTTCAACTTTTAGATGAGGTATAGTAAAGAGTCACATAAGATGCCGTTAACAAGGCAAATTGTCTCCATGCATTTTGACATCTCAAGCACCTTCCACAAAATGGCCTGTTCCTATGAACTGGAGGCATGGCTTCTAGTCCTCTTCTCCTTAATAGATGCTAACAGTGATGGCTCTAAACCAGAGGAGGAGAAAGTGCCTCTCACAGTCCACATGCATCTCCTTTGGGCCACATGTGACTTCCAAACCTCAGTGTTGTATCTCCACATAATTTCCTAAAGCCCACCCCTCCCAAATGTTTACACTTTTTCACACAGATATTTTATGTGAACATCAGCCAAAATGCCCTAAAGCACCCACAAACATAGCAATGTAAATCCCCCAAGCCTCCCTCCAAAATAAAAATGGAAAATCAGACCAAAATAGTGACATGAACATTATTCCTGGTGGGCCTTGAATATGCCAGTGTGGTATATGAAAGAAGGGTGGGTTCAGATCAAATGCTGGCTCCTATTTCTCATACAAATTGACCACCCTTGCTTTCAGCCCTTAGTTTCATATAATTTATGGATGTTCTTTCTCCCCATTTTCCCAGGGGATTTCGATTCTCATGAAAAGTCCTTAATAATAATCACTCCTGGGCTTTATCTTTCGCATGCAGGAGAGAAGAACTCTCAGTCTCATGGCAATATTAACTAGGCCAGAAATGGAATGATCATGATCATGTTTTGCTCATCCTTCCCTGACTTGGTTCCCTCTAGAAGTGTCAGACCACAACTCACACAGTGCTCAGCCAACATAGGGCTAGAGGAATTGTAGTCAAACATATCTGGAAGATGTCAGATATGGAAAGGCTGATGTTGTCTGTCCCCTATTCCTAAATATCTTTTGCAATTTCATCAAGTTCCATAATTTCAATTGTTCCCAGATGCTGACAGGCTGAGTTAGATACTAATATAGATTTAATGGTAAGCAGTAGCATCATTCTTGTTCATTAATATATTAGTCATTCTTGTTCATTAATATGGCTTCAAGAGTGGAAAGAGAGTAATAAAACACAGTTTGCAAGTAGAGAGAAGGGCAGGTATGATTTCATTCTATGATGAGCAATTTTGATTCCATGTAGAATATAGCAAAGATCTTTAGTCAAATTTATCTGAACCTACTGATGGTGAAATTATTTCCACTGATCTTGTTGATATGTGCTATAGCAACGGAGGAACTTTTGGAGGGTCTTTTGGACCCGTTCTGTGGCTCCATCTGTTTCGGGATGGAAAGCTATGCTTAGGGCTCTTTCAGTTCCTAAAAGTCCCAAGAAGGACTTCCAAAACCGGGAAGTGAATTGAGGATCCCTGTCACTTATCATCCGTTTAGGACACCCGTGTAATCGAAACACGTGTTGCAGGAACTATTTGGCTAACTCAGGCGCCGAGGGGAGTCTCTTAAGGGGAATGAAGTGGGCTTGTTTGGAGAACAGGTCGATTATAATCCATATAGTGTTGAATCCGCTACTATCGGGCAAATTTACGACAAAGTCCGTAGCAATATCAGTCCATGGTTGTGAGGGTTTTGCCACTGACTGTAACAATCCCGAGGGCTTGCCCACCTTTTGTTGGGCCTTCTTCCCCCCGGCCTCCCCCTTCACACCTATCTCCCAACTACATTCCTTTCCCAGGCTTGAAGATCAGAGCGGGTCACAAATCAATCCTCCCAGCCAGATGGCCCTTATCAGCTAGGCCATTCCCATCCCTATTAGCTCTGGCAGGATGGGAACAGTTCAGCTTGGTGTGAATGCTGGGCCGATCACATCCTGACATGAGAAGGCTAGGCTGTTATCCTTCTACTGGCAGACAAATACCTTTTTTCCAGGAAGGCCCTTGCCATTTAAATTGGGACATTATTTGTCTAAAAGCCATTGTGGTTTGAGTGTTGAAATACAGCTTTAGAAATCAGAATTTGATTCCCTGCTCAGCTGTAAAAACCCAATGAGTGGCCTTGGGAGAGTCACACCTTTCAGTCTCAGAAAACCTGTGATGTTGCAAGACAGACCTCTTAAAGCACAAGACCAGTCTTTAATAAAAGTAGAGTTTATTAGTTCACAACAAAAAGAGCCCAAAAACAAACTCAAAAAGGCTCAAAACACTTAATCTTCAGTGTGAAGCACAGTATTTTCCACAGTTAAAGCAAAACCCCACACCCTAGAAAGTAACCCAGATTTAACTGGAGTATAATCTGGATCAAACTCCAAACTGTGCAAAACAACAGAAAAAGCAAATCACAGCAGGACATCAGCAGGCAGGAAGAGACGAACAGTGAGGGACTGAAGACGTCTGGCGAAGTTAGTCAAACACAGTATCGTCGTCGTTGAATCCACTCCAGGTCAAAGCAGGAGAAGGCAGCAAACACGAGAATCCAGTCCAGGTCATACACAGAGCCAAGGCATAGAATGCAGCATGGCAGCTAATGCACAAGATCAACACAAAGCAGTCCAGAGAAAACCCTCACAGTTCCAACCCCCGTAGCCAAGAATTATCTGGATTAAATTTACGTCCACAGCAGTCTTCCAAAACACATCTTCCCAAACACCTCTCAAGGACCCACGAATACCCATCAACACCTTGCCGACTGCAAAGGGGCCCATTTCCCAACCCCACTTTTATTCACAATTCCTCCTCAGAACTGGAATCAGCCAACACCCTGCTAGCAGCTGAAGCTTCTTGCCCCAATTCCCCCTCAGAACTGGAACCAGACAACACCCCACCAGAACTCCTTTCAGCTGAAGCCCCTTGCTGAGCCCTCCACTCTGTCCATCTTTTATTCAAACCCATAACTCCCCAAGATTCAGCCGGATCTCCACTGTGCCAACCCTCAAACGTGCCACTACTTGTGGGTTCTCTACAGATGTTCTGGATCTCCCGCACTTTAGTCCAGTCCATTGCCTCATCCTCTGAACTTGTCATCCCATCCTCCTGATTCTCAACCCCATCATCCCCCTCAAAGCCCTCAAATGAGTCATCGTCAGTAGGCTCCTTAAGTATTTCCCGGATCCGCTTCCTTTGTCTCTCCTCATCGGAGTCTTGTTCACTAGTAGTCTTTCTTCCCCTTCTAGTACTCCTAGTAGTATCACTACACAAAGACTCCATCACAACATGTGATAGGGTTGTCATAGGCTCACCTTAAATCAGAAATGGCTTGAAGGCACACAACAACAAGAAATTGTCCAATATACATTTTAAAATCTGTTTCAGTTGTCTTTGTGCTTGAATGTTATTGCTCTTAGGCCCCTTCCACATTGTCCTATATTCCAAAATCTGATTCCAGATTATGTACTTTAAAATGGATTATATGAGTCTCCACTGCCAAATAATCTGGAATCAAAAACTGGGATATAGAGCATTGGAAGGAGCCTTAGCTGTTTTGATTACTGTTTATGGAAGAAAGGTGGGATATCCATGTTATTGTTAATTTTTCCCCCCTGAATGCTTGAGATTAATGTTACAAAATGTCTACTCAGACATAAGTCCCACTGAGTTCAATGGCTGTATACTCTCAGTTGATTGAGTGTAGGAGTACAGCTCATGACATAAGTGTAGCAATTTGTGGTTCTCCATATGTTGAATTTTAACTTTGTTCAGCCCAGCCAGGACAACCAATAGTAAAGAATAATGGAACAGTATAATATCAACTTTCAAAGTGTCATGCAAGAAGGTCAACAGAAAGTTAACATGGATTTGGCACCAGTGCAAACTGGTTGGTTTTCTCTATAAATCTCATAGTGCTAGGCCGGATCCTGCTATTATTCATACAGCCCTGTGGTTTTAGTTTTTTTCTGTGTTCTGATGTCCAGGTGTTTGGACTGTAGTCACTGACACAAACACCTGTGAAAGCTTATGTGTGGACAAATCGACATATGGAATCAATTTCAGAGAGTTTTCCCAGGCTATTCCACGTATACAGTAGAACAAGGTGGGAGTTCATGGCAAAATTTGGAGACTGTACTGATCCACTGCAGATGAGGGTTCATATATTGTTGTGGGAAAACTTCATTGCAAATAGAAAACTAGCATATTGGGTTGGAACCTTTCTTTCTGATGAACTGGAACATATCTTTCATGTAATGTGTATCATTTTATATAGAATATATTTTTCTTCTTATGCCTTTTAAAATTTTGGATAGACTATGTCCACTTGCCCAGAAACCTGTCTATCTTCTGAGATTAGAATACTGAGGGCAGAAGGGATGGCTTGGGGTAAATGTAGCTCTGCCTGTAGAATGTCTTTCCCAGAGGGATCTGCTATTTGGGAGGGATAGCTAATACTGCTGCCGACAGGGTCAGAATCCAAAATGACCATAGCAGATGAGAAAGCTGGGTCAAAACTAACAAAATGAATTTCAGCAGGGAAAAATATATGGTACTACACTAAGGCAATAAAACAGGAATGCACAGATGTTAGATTGGTGACACTTGGCTTGAAAACAGTCCTTGTGAAAGGAGTCTTAGTTAGACCACAAGCTAACATGAATCAACAGTGTTATATGGCAGCTAAAAAAAAGCCAATATAATACTACTAATAAACTTTATATCCCGGCCTTTCTCCCTGTGGGGACTCAATGCGATTCTAGGCTGTATCAATAGGAGTATAGTGCCTTAATCAGGCTTGCAAAATATGGCACTTTATAAGGGCCAAGGTTTTCCCCAAAACCTTTCGTCATGCCATCCCTCCTCCCTCCCTACTGTAGGGGAAGCCCCACCCCTTCCCAGCCGAGCTGGTGAGGGACCTGAGATTGCCCACGGGTTGCAAGGAAGACCTTTGTAGGCCACATCTGGCCCACAAGTTAAATGTTGTGCAGGCCTGGTCTAGATCAAGGGAAGTAGTATTGCTCTTCTATTCTGCTTTGGTCAGTTAAAATACAGTGTCCAGTTTTGGGCACCACACTTCAAGAAGGATATTGACAAGCTGGAACATGTCCAGAGAAGGGCAATCAGAATGATCAAAGCTTTGGAAAACAAGCCCTACGAAGAATGGCTTAGGGAGCTGGGTATGATTAGCATGGAGAAAAGAAGTCTGAGAGGTGATATGACAGCCATGTTCAAATATCTGAAAGGATGTCATATTGAGGAAGGTAAATACTTGTTTTCTGCTGCTTTGGAGGCTAGGGACCTCATTACATGGACCTTGAGAAGTGTTGGGGACCATCTGTTTAGCAAAGGGAATAGTACTTTTAGATCCCCAATCATCCTCTTTCAAGTTCTCTGTTCCCATCACACATGTTTCTCTCTTCGGGTTTTCACACGTTGTTGCCTGCGTTCGGAACCATTACACAGGGAATCCTTTTCTCCGCCCTCTCCATATTACTTCAGTATCCGAAAACCAAGCGATCCCTTGCCCTTCCCAAGCCCCTGATGTTACAGGAGACTGACACCAGTTTAAAACCTCTTCTTTTCATGGGATAAAAATGGTAAAAAGGAGACTACAATTGCTTCTAACAATGAAAATGCAGTGATAGCCTCATTTGACATTTCTCAGCTTGTAGCAAAAATCAGAAAACTGCACACAATAGCTGAAGAACCTATATTATCTGCTGCAAAAATCATGGTTTCTGCATTGATTAATGATAGTTTCCAAGGACCATTCCTTAATGCCTTTATCAAATGATACAGTTAAGAAGTGAATTGATGCTTTGCCAACCAGTATTAAGGAACGGTTTTTAGAAAGAGGCCACGTGCCCCTCTATTTTGCTCTGCAACTGAACAAAAGCATAGACATAACAAAGTGAATTTCTTGTGCTATATCAGATATGAGAAATGTTTTTGAAGATTAACTGTTTAATCTCTTTCTTGATACACAGTTCAGCTGAAGAAGTATTTAACCAGTTAGATGAGTGTATGATACCTCATGTCGTGGATTATTTGAAATGCATTTAATTAGGACAGATGGGACATGAACAATGTCTGGAAAGTTTACTGGACTTGTAACATGAATTAAGGACAACATGCCATCAGTGACTTGATACTATTGTAACATTCAATTGTAAGCTTCTTAGGGAAGCTAAGAAGATACCAGAAAAACTCAGACCTCAAATAAATTAGTAGTCAAAATGGTTGATTTTAATAAAAGCAAATAACCGAATTCAAGACTTAGAATCATAGAATCATAGTGTTGGAAGGGACCTCATGGGCTATCCAGTCCAACCCCCTGCCAAGAAGCAGGAAAATCTCATTCAAAGCACCCCTGACAGATGGCCATCCAGCCTCTATTTAAAAGCTTCTAAAGAAGGAGCCTCCACCACACTCCAGGACAGAGAGTTCCACTGCTGAACAGCTCTCACAGTGAGGAAGTTCTTCCAAATGTTCAGGTGCAATATCTTTTCTTTTCTTTAGTTTGAAGCCATTGTTCTGCATCCTAGTCTCCAGGGCAGCAGAAAACAAGCTTGCTCCCTCCTCCCTATGACTCACATATTTATACATGGCTCTCATCATGTATCCTCTCAGCCTTCTCTTCTGCAGGCTAAACATGCCCAGCTCTTTAAGCCACTTTTTGAATAGCTTTGCATTGTTATGGCTAGTTGAACACCATCAACTTTTGTTACGCTGTAAAGTTCATTAGCAGTCACAAGGTTTGTCCCGAACGGAGAAATGAGCAGCAATTCCATCTCAGCAATCATTTGACAGATATTTTCTGGTTAGTACAATGAGAATATCTGAGAGATATTTTCACCCATTTAAATATGCTCAAGCTAAATTTTCAAGAAAAAAAGTTCTTTAAATTGAAGGTAAGATTCATGTAATAATGAAAAAGTTGGAACTATGTCATCATTGCTTATCTTACTGAAACAAATGAGACATTTTCAGACCTTACAAATGTGCTTTGTTCCACCTACAAAGGGTTGCCCGAAGAGGACACATTACTTATTACACAACATTGATAGATTTGCAGCAGTTTTCATGAATATCTCCCTGTTCCTGATGCAAGCAAAAACTGGATTAGAGATTAATTATCTATTAATGTTCCTGAACTAGAAGGCCTCACAACAACAGAGAAAGACAAGTTTATAGAAATATCTACAGATGGTGTTCTGATATTGCATTTCAAGGAGCAGTCCCTTCTAAATTGTTGGGCTCATTTGCAAACAGATTTTCTGGAACAATTGAGGAGGAATGTGAAAGTATTTATTTATTTCCAACATTTGTCACCTGAAAGGATTCAGGGCGGCTTACAACAATGGCAACAATTCGATGCCCACACAAAAACAATATCAAACAATACATAAAATCAATTAAAACTATTACATACAATATAAAATTACAATATATAAATTTAAAACGTTTGATCAGATCAGTTCGTCCAGAAAACCTCGTGTTGTATCCATAGGTCCATCCATGTCGTCTTTATCATTTATTCCTTGAAAGCCTGGGTCATGTTTTAGGGCTCTTCTCAAGCCCAAAAGGGTTGGGACTTGTCGGATATCTTTGGGGAGGGTGTTCCACAGCCGAGGTGCCACCACCGAGAAGGCCCTGTCCCTCGTTCCCACCAGCCGGGCCTCTCCAGATGATCTAAGGGGTCTTGCTGGCTCATAGGAGAAGATACGTTTGGACAAGTAGATTGGGCCAGAACTATTATGCTTTTCATAATGATATACTTGTGTGAAAAATAATTCTATGTTTCCAATTATTGTTGCCAGGTGAGAGTATAGCAGCGGAATCAGTAGCATCCAGATAACACCATGTGCAAAAGACTCAGACCAGGCAGAGGAATTTAAAAGAACAAAGGAAACTTTACTCTTACTTGTAGAGTTGAAATAAAAAACAGTTCTGCAATCATACAATGTCCATGTAGTTGCATAAGATCAATAACCTAATCAATCAGCATCAATATATACAGCATAGTAGCTAGAGAGCCTTTCTTCCCAATGCTCTCTCTAGCAAGCTCAAATTCCAACTGACATTCCCAGCCACCTGCCAGCAAAAAAGATACATTGCCTCTGCAAAGCTGAGCTCAGCTCTCCTTTGCAGAGATCTCTTGCAAGGATTTCTTTACACACACACACACATATATAGACATTAGCATTTTGGCGCAATAATTATTTCACAAATTAAGTATAAGAACTATTTGAAAAATATAGTGTCAGAACTCAGAATAAATGTTTCCGCCGCTAACTCTGATATAAAAAGGCTTATAAGTGAAATGTAGCACTAGCTTTCTCATTAAGCGATCAATTAAAATTATCAAGTAATATTAGGTAACGTTTCAGTGTTCCAGTGTAATTTTTGTTGGAATCATTCAGGAGTGTGTGCATTTACTTCTTTCTTTCCAAATCTGAGGACCCTTTATGACTTTACATAAATATTTGATGCATTTTAGGGTTTTAAATCTTGAGTTGAGTCCTAATGGTCAATTGCAACAAAATATATTTGAAGGGTTCCATGGCGAAGAAGAGATTCAGAACTGCAATTCTGTGCATGATGTTTATATTAATTAATGGGCTTCCTTTGGAGTAGACAAGACCCGGAGTGTCTTTGCCGAGTGTTGTACTTGACTACAGGAGCTGATCACACAACAAACAAATGTCATGTTGCTGTCCTGCTGTGTCAAGACTGTTAAGATCTTTGATGAGCTTTGGCAGAATTATTTAAAAGCACAGTGCTGTTTTGAGGACCTATTCAGCTGAGTTAACGTATACATCTCTGCTTTTCCTTTACAACTTCATATTTACTCACTTTAGATTTTTACCTGTGCTTGAAAGCAACTAATTACAAGTAATTCATTAATTATAATTAGCTCCTCTCCCCACCCAAGTATAATTATATTGCATCACAGATGTAAGACAATAAAGAATAAAGTCACTTAATTTGCAGGGTGATACTAATGGATAAAGTTACTTCTATACTTATGTATGTATGGTCTCACTAAATGGAGGAGGTTGCGTAAGAAAAATATTGCATTGTTCATGTGCTGCTTCATGTTGTTCCCTGATGTTCCATTGCATTACGGCATGTAAGAAATCAGTTAATGTGTGTGCGTCAACTGCAAAATAAGATGCATGAAGCTGATTGGTTGAGCCATGTCTGGAAAGCTGGTTAAGCCTGGGTTTTTCTGATACTGTTGCATTTTTGTTCAGGCTTGAGCTAAGCAGGTGCAGAGTGAAGAGTTTGAAGAGAAGCAGAAAGAGAGAGCGAGAGAGAGAGAAAGAGGCATAGATTTTGAAGTGTGCTCTTGCTTCATGGACTGCTGAAGGAATTTATCCACATGGACAAAAGAAAGATTATTTTAGATCTCTCATGAAAGGACATTATGTGTTTTGATGCAACTGATCACTGAACATTACATTCAAAGGGTCCTAGCTCAGGAGGGAAATCCGGCAGAAAACCCAGTCTCTTTGCAAAAAGCAAAGTTTATTATCACAGCTATGATAAGGCAAGCAGCCGTACACACCCTAAAGGTCTGTATCATGCAAATGGCCGCCGCAAAGCATGTCATAGCAAACAAAGAATATATACTTTGGCTTATCTAAAATTGACCAATTGCTGAGGGTCTTCCTCACTTTCCATACCTACTTGGCATAAGTGATACCTGTGACCTTACTTGTTGATTTCAAGCTAACTTTTGGTCTTGGAACTTTCTGGAGAAAGGCACCAGCTCACAGGAGGGGAGGGGCATGTGCCGAGGCAAAGCCACATAGGCAAAAGTTTACTATTTTCTTGTTTATGGTCCCTTCATGGTAACCACATTAATTTCATAGGGTTTTCTTATGGCCTGTCTATACGGCCCAAATGAGGTGAAGTGGGAGTAGAATGCTGTTGTAGTCAAAAGCAGTGGACTTTCCAAATTCTGGCTATCATGCTTTGCCTTTTAAAAAAAGTTCTGGGGCCTGGGAATTGGGCCTAACTTTGAGGGACAGTATCCACCTTCTGTTGCTCCTACTGGGATGGAAGCATGAGATTTGTAGTGGCATTGAGCCACTCAGAACATCTCAGTAGCCCAGTGCCATGTATCACAGCCCTCAACCTTCTGGCTTGGGACCAGAGATGCAGCCCAGGATTTTTTTTTCTAATGCTGGAGGGCAGCTGGGGGCCCTTCGAGACATGCCTAAATCCTGAGAGGACCCGGGTTTTAAAATCCTGGTTCCTCTTAGGATTTAGGCCACCCAGCACGCCCAAATCCCAGAATTTCAATGGCATGGTGATGGCTAGATTATCATGGGTTGTTCTCGGGAAGGCATTTAGCTAGCCCCCAGTCCCTTATTTCTCCCCTAAGCTTACCAAAGAGGCCTGCAGTCTGTAGGTCCCTTAGAGCAAGCTCTTATCACATCAAAATGATGCGTCAGGAGCTTTGGAGAATGGAGGAGGGTGGCAGTGCCATCCTAGTTCTTCGGGCTCTTGGAGTCTGAAAAACTGCGATGGCAATGGGGATTGACCCTCGGGATCGCAGAAAGTAATCCTGAGACAGACTCAAACCTCACAGGGCCGGCACCTACAAAAATCCTGACCTTATTGAAAGATCTGGATCTTTTTAGGTTTAAAAAAAAACTGGAGTAAACCTGGAAATCCAGGTTTAGTCTGGGTTATCTGGATTATTTTGAGACGTCATTTGGACACCTCAGGCTAATCCAGATCCCATCATGGGTTTTGACCCTGTGTAGAAGGGCCCTGTGCTGTTTTTTCAGATGTGGCCAGA
Source organism: Anolis carolinensis (assembly GCF_035594765.1). NCBI lineage: Eukaryota > Metazoa > Chordata > Lepidosauria > Squamata > Anolidae > Anolis > Anolis carolinensis. The sequence goes on along the minus strand of NC_085841.1, from coordinate 209,920,220 downwards.
AGCCTTTGTGCCATTGTATGCTGGACTAATTCTGAGTTTTATTGAAGACCACAAAGGAGCTGACTGAGATGCTATCCTATTTTGGGGTCCTATGCTTACTGCACCACTGGCTAGTGTTTCTTATGAGCGTTTCATAAAAATAAACCCCAGGCTTCTTTCTCAGCTTGGAATGGAGTCCATATCTGCAATTGTGTTCAACATCCAGGGTGCTTAGAGCACATCCACAATATTATCTTTATTCATATCCAAGCTGGAGAGAAAACACTGATTAATCTTTCTGGGCTAATCAAAAAGTAAATTTTGACCTTTTTGATAGAGCAGTTTGTACCACTCAGGTTCGTTTTCCGTATGATTCCATACATATTTGGAAATGTATTTCTTCACAAAGCTTTTTTGAAGCCATACCCAATTTTGTGTGTGTGTGAGAGAGAGAGAGAGGGGGGGGGGGGGTGAGGGGTGAGCGGGGGGGGGGGAGGGAGGGAGGGAGGGAGAAAGAATTGGTATTTGGGGGTCATGAGCTCCCGCTCTAAGAGCTCGTTCTTTTCACACATTATGAATGACATGTTTAGATATATTGGGTGTGAATCATCCATCTGTACTGCCATCTGTGTATCTGTCACTGTCTTTACCAGACTTGTCAGGCCATGCCATCAAGTGGGCTGGAAGCAAGCAAGCAGGGCACTAAGTGCATTGGTTATGCAAGGGTTTTCTGATTCCTACCACCAAGAGAAAGTGGGGGGCTGTGTTTCAGTGATCAATACAGCAAGCATTTTTGAAGTCACTTTAGCATTACACAAGGAGCTCCTCAGCCCATGTGGGTGAGGTTAAGTGACTTAGGGTTCAATGTATTTTCAAAGGCGTTCAAATAATATATTATCTCAAATAAAAATAACAATAAAAAAAACTTAAAAAAAAAAAGGCGTTCACAGCCAGAATCAGTGGGCTGTTGTGTGGTTTCCAGGTTGATGATAGTGTTCTAGCAGGGCTAATCTATATAGGCCACAAACAGTGATTCTGATCCGCAGTGACGTACTCTAGATGAGCGATGGTCCACACAACCAGCCCACCCGGGGGCTGGATGGTATGCAGATTACCCTTTGATCCCATAGTTCTGGTTCTTGCTGTGCCTTACTGGCACAAAAAGTTGCACTGGTCACTACTTGATACCAGTAATGATGACAGCCCGAATGACTAAGTGACATGAGAGACAAGGGGGAGTAAAGAAGAAATCACTCCCTCCTTTCACCCCTTCCTTCTCCAGTGCCCTTGTTACTCCAGCTAGTGTCACTCCAGGTATCAAGCAATAAACATTGCCACTTTTGTGCTTATTGGGTACCACAAAACTCAGAACAATTGGATCAAGATATGTGTCAACCTCTATCCCTAGGCTGCTTGAGCAGGGAAAGTGAGATGGCAGTGTAAACAGCTGCAGCTGCTTCACAAATAGGAAGTAGCACATCTATTTACACTCACCTAAATCATAGTTCCAATGCTTCAAGGAAGTTCCAGAATATCTCATAACCGTTTTGAACGTGTTTTGTTAAATGAACCCCTGTGCCATGTGGCTGGCACGGAGTCCATGCACCTCAGGGCTGACTCATGTGGCCTGTGTAGATGCTGTGGCCCTTCAAGTGTGTATATGAGGCAAGTGTGGAACTCCAACCGATTAAATTGATACTGTTTAAATTCTACTGATTCTAATGGGGAGGTTAAGTAACAAAAACAATGGGATAGTGTATAGCCAATATGGCCCCAGATAAGATACCCTGGAAGTATGAATTTCATGATTTTTGTAGTAAGCTGATAAATTTTAGTTATTTAAAATTACGTGCTAGGGATCCCTAATCTACCCAAGAAACAAGGCTAACAAAGTGTGACAAAGGGCCAAGAACACTTTGTGTAACAAAGGGCCAAGAACACTTTAAAAATTTCAAGGGGGCAGAAGAGAAAGAGAGGGAAAATCTCAGTAAGCCTTATGGTGAATGGATATAGAGAAAACCCAGTGAGAAGCAGAGAAAATATGGGAGCGTAAAGGAGAATGAATGAGCAGAGAGGAAACAGTTAGAGGGGTTTCTAATACAGATGAACTTTTCTGCTAGTGTGTAATTAAGAAGCAAGTATGGTCATATATTATTAATTTGTTGCTGCAGGCCGAATAAATTAAATTTTTAAAAAAAAAAAATCCTTGTTTTTTTTTTAAAAAAATGGTTTGTGATATTTGAACACTGAATAGCTAGATTTTTTAAAAGCATTTCTTGATAGGTTAAACTCTGTATGTGCTAGAACAGATTAACTTAACTACACTTCTATACTTTATTTTTGACAGAAAGCTCTTGTTTTTTTTATGAGTATATCTTGAGTTTGTAAGGGATTGAAAACATCCAGTGACAGATCAAAATGCCTCTAAAATGCCTTTTGAAATAACTTTTAAGGACAACTGTTTATTGCTCCATAAAAACTCTCATTCCAGTACTGACATTCCCATTTGTTACATTATTTTTGAAATGTAACTCCATTATTTCACCACCCTTTTCAGTGTCACCTATTATAGATGATTTTTGGTATATGCAATCTTGAGCACCATTTAAAAAGAATACATTGAGAATAATTGCAGTCTTTTCCCATTCCAATTGATTAAATTGTAGATATTGGAACACTTTCTCTCAAGACAAGGAGGATGAATGAGGACACAGTTAAGGGGGTTTCTAATACATATGAACTTTTCTGCTAGTTTTTGCTTCTTCTGATGTTGAATTTTATTTTATTTTTTCAAAATCTAAGCCTCAGTGTTAAAATTACTCTCTCTGCATGATCATCAATTCTGGCTTATTGTTCATGAGCAGTTTGTGGCTGGATGCTGTCCAGTCATTCTTCTTCAGGAGAATCAGCTAAAATAACCAGGAACACACAAGAAAGAAAAAAGCTTTGCAGTACAACTATACCCAAGTTAATGATGGAAACAGCTTCTTTAAGGTCAGTCTGGAACTATGGCAGAAATAACATGGAAATAAGAGATATGCTTTCCTACATCACCAAAATGAAGAACAGTTCAATTTTTTCGGCAAGTATTTTTATCCAAAATTACATTACAACCCCCATGCCCATGGGGGATAGATGTTTGAACTTACCATCAGAAACAGGAAACTCTGGATAACAACAGATCCTATTGAAATAATGACTTCTCCGAGCAGTCACCATAGAATCACCCTGAAGGACCTAGAAAATTCCTAGAGAAGTCTCATCTCTAGACATTTGCTAGGTCCTCCAATACATCTTTTAACCTTATCACAAAGGCCCATGGATTCACTGTGGTATTGTGGCAAATCCATGGGGTCCTGGCGGGAGGTGTGGAGAACTTGTCACTCTATGTTTTACATTGCGCAACTTACCAGAGACCCCTGTCACATGGGGGAAGTGTCGCTGTCCAGCTTCTTCCCATTGTCCTGAAGGCAACACAGGAAGCCTCCTGTATTGCAGTGGTGGCATACACCACTTCCTCTCCCCTTTCCCGATGGAGCCTATCTGGAAGTTGGTGTGTGTTGTGTAATTGGCTCTGCTGGGAAAGAGGATTGGAAGCAGCATACGGCAGGGAAAGGAGCTTGTCTGATGAGGTTGTTAGTTGTAACTTCCAGCAGATTTAAATGTTTACTTCTGCAATAAAACAATGCTGATTGTTTGTGGTCAGTTATGCAACACCTTATGCATAAGTAACACAAAAAATTTAAATCTGCCTATAGACTAGCGCTTCTTAAATATTTTCCACTAGCATCCCCTTTCTGCCCTAGATATATAAAATAAATATCAAAATCATCCAAATCTCTTCACTTTCTTAATAAGATATAATCTAAAGCAGAGGTTTATTTGGCGATAAGAAGTTGTATATTCTATTTTAAAATGCTAATTATATTTTAATGTGCAAGAGAGAAATGGCTAGTTGAGATTTGAGGTGAAATAAGGGTGGGGAAAAGGGTGGGGAAATAATGGAGTTACATTTCAAAAATAATGTAACAAATGGGAATGTCAGTACTGGAATGAGGGTTTTTTATGGAGCACAGTTGTCCTTAAAAGTTATTTCAAAAGGCATTTTAGAGGCATTTTGATAACATTTTATCAAGTTTTATCCCATCTTTTAAGGTGAAGTCTCTTTCTAGGCAGAGTCTGGATGGCCATCTGTTGGGTACTTGGATTGTGCCTTCCTGCACAGCAGTGGCCCTTGTGGTCTCTTCCAGCTCTAGGATTCTATCATTCTATCAACAGTCCGTGATGCTTGTAGAGTCAGTGAAATGTAAACATATGGCTGGTATGAGAGCAGATCAGTACCAAATTTGAATTGTTCAGATTGCTTTCGGAACAATTGTCCCATGCTTTGGGAGCACTTTCCTTAATGTAGCACTTTTACAGATGTGCTAGACTCCAAACCTTATAATCCCTCAGCGGCAATGAGATTGTAGAATTTTTATGGACCAGTTTGGGGAAGCCAATGTTCCCAAAAGAACACTTTTAAAAGCGTCAGTAGTATGTTTTGTCATTACTGGTAATTTAAATATGTATATCTTATCCTGTAGCACAAGACTGCAGTGCAGGGTAGTATACAGGTGAAATTTAAAGTCAGCACAATTTAACTGGTGTACCACAGGAAAGAAGACATAGGCCCCTTCCACACAGCTGAATAAAATCTCACATTTTCTGCTTTGAACTGGGATATATGGCAGTGTGAACTCAGATAACCCAGTTCAAAGCAGATATTATGGGGTTTTCTACTTTGATATTCTGAGTTATTTGGTTGTGTGGAAGAGCCCTAAGATTTCCTATGTCCTCACAAAGTATATTGCTCCCAGTAATAGGATTCAGAGGAGTACCCCAACCCAAGTATTATATGCCAATTTCTCTGTCACTTCTGTGGATTCTAACATTGTTCATCATTAGCAAAATAGCACTGTATCATATTTAAAACCCCTCCCATCCAGCTGCAGCATAACTGGACTATATTTTTGAGCTCATTAACAGCTAACAAAACGTGTTATGTTTTTCCACTGATTTCTACTTTCTTGCTGTTTGTGAATGTGATGAACCAGAAGTCAACATTCTCTTTTTTGTGAAAGCATGACCCATGGCCCGTTTACTGCAGCTTATTTTAGGTGCGCACTCCTTGTCGGGCAGTTGTTATAATTTCGGTAATTACACAAGGATTTGGATATACAAATAGGGTGTGTACCAACCTCAAACCTGAATTTCTTGTATTTGAAAAAATGATTAACTAGCTTTTAATTTAATTAGCTATTAGGCAATCAACATTATAGCTCGCAGTTGTTCCGAAAACTTGCTCAATAGTTGCAATTCAAAAACAATTAAGCAGAAAGAGATTAATTAATTCAGACGATTAAAAATATGGCATGAATATTAACTTATCTGATAAAAAACATAAGTGCTTCTTTCATCTGTTCCAAATTATTTCTGAACTTTAAAAATGACTCTTTATAAAAGGCAAAATACATGCTGTAGATTAAGCATGGGCAAACCTCGGCCCTCCCGGTGTTTCAGACTTCAACTCCCACAATTCCTAACAGCCAGTAGGCTGTTATGAATTGTGGGAGTTGAAGTCTGAAACACCTGGAGGGCTGAGGTTTGCCCATGCCTGTTGTAGATGGATTGGCTTAAATCCAGCTTGATGCTTGCAATAAAGCCGAGGGGTCTGTTCCCCCCCCCTTTCCTCATTGCCCTCACTCTGCCTTCCATTTGCTCTTGCTGTTTCCATAGGCACAGCACTGGATATGCAGACCATGCTTTTCTTGCTCGATATGTTTACCATCTGCCTAATCTCTGAGCATGTTGACTTATGGAGAGGGCCTTAAAGACAGGTTGGAGCAGGTTGCTCTTAAAGATGTAAGGAACAGCATCAGGAGGAAAATTCCATAACTTAGTGGTAGAGAACATGCTTTATATTCAGAAATTTCCCAGCTTTTTTTGTAGGAGTAGAAAAGACGTATGGTTTCAACTTGTTGAAAATTGCTGCTAGTCAGTCTAAGGACTTTATCTCATGGGATAAGTAAAGAGTTTGGGATTGTTGTTTTTCTTTTAAGCTCAGCAAAGCCCCATTTTGAAATTAAATGGAATATTTTCCTATCCCTATCACATGGTTTCCCTCATTCCGCTTTCTTTTCTAATTATCCCTTTGCCTTCTCATCACATGGGAGACATATTTCTCCTCCCACTGTCTCCTGCCCCATTTTCTTTGGATGTTACAGTTCCTCTCTTATAAATACAGATAGCTCTCAATTCAAAAGGTAAGTCTACTTATTTTATGTTTTTTAAAAAAAATAACGTTTCTTCCTCTTCAGTCCCAAAACGATAATGGGAGAAGAGAGGAATTAATACTGTGCATCTTGGCTCCTCCCTCCATGATGACATCATTGTTATGTTTACAAGCAGGCAAGGGGAAATTTCCAGCTGAGACCAATCACTCTGACCAAGAGGTCATGAGTTCGAGGCCAGCTTGGAGCCTGCGTTTGTCTTTGTCTTTGTTCTATGTCAAGGCATTGAATGTTTGCCTTATATGTGTAATGTGATCCGCCCTGAGTCCCATTCGGGGTGAGAAGGGCGGAATATAAATACTGTAAATAATAAATAAATAAATAAATAAATTGGCGTTTTTACACGTCTCTATATAGGGAATTGAAAAAGAAGTTGATTGCCAATCGACTTAGGGAGCATAGGAAAAAACACTCTTCAGATATGGCAAAATACCTGGAACCCACTGTATAAGTTTACGTCATGTGATGGGCTCTGTTGGTAGCTGTTTCTTAAATGTGTAGAAATGCTGATTTTATTGTGATGAAGTCCTAAATTAGGGAATCAGGTAGACCTCCAAATGTTTTGGGACTGAAACCATAATTGGATTGAAACTCCCATCAGCCAGTGAGGTGCGCAAACTCTCCAACTGTCCAAGTTTGGCAAGAATAGTTTTAATTATGCCTTTCTCATTCCATTTTTTCCTGACTGCTTTTAAAAATCTTTGTTTCTCTCTTCCTTCTCCCATATTTGTTCTTACTGTCCTCAGCTTACTGCTGCAAACTGAATTCAAAGTGCAAAAGTTGTTTTCAAGCAAAGATTCAAGCAAAGGCAAACTTTTTGAAGTGTCTCCTAACTTATCTTTTCTTCCTCATTAATAATATATGTCATCTTGACTATACTCTTGTGTTGCTTGGCCACACATGCTCCAGTTTTCTTCCGTGAAATAGGTATGCAAGGAGCTGTAGTCCAACAACAGATGCAGAACTTTAAAATTTTCTCTTTTAGTGCAGATAGATCCATGATCTCATTCAGTATAAAACAGCATCCTGCTTCCTGGAAAAACATTTTCCTGAGAAAATCAGAAACAACAGTAATGTTTCTAGTTGCTAAAACAGGGTTTTGGTATACAGTCATGTTCCCTGCCAGCAGAAGGTGAATCATTGGTGCTAATGAACAAACACAAGCAAATAGGTTTATCTGCATAATCTGTACAGATCCTAGAATCTTGCTTTGCTCAAAGCAGCATTTGAACTTCTCTTCCCTTCCCTAATTCTCCAGAAGAATGATGTCGACTGAAAAGAAACTTATGTAAAGTAGTAGTGGAAGTCTGAATCTTCTGAAATGTTATACAATAGAGTCTCGCTTATCCAAGCCCCGCTTATCCAGGGTTCTGGATCATCCAAGCCATTTTTGTAGTTATTGTTTTCAATGTATCATGATATTTTGGTGCCAAATTTGTAAATACAGTAATTACAACATAACATTATTGTGTATTGAACTACTTTTCCTGTCAAATTTGTTGTATAACATGATGTTTTGGTGCTTAATTTGTAAAATCATAACCTAATTTGATGTTTAATAGGCTTTTCCTTAATCCCGCCTTATTATCCAAGATATTTGCTTATCCAAGGTTCTGCCGGCCCGTTTAGCTAGGATAAGTGAGACTCTACTGTACCAATATTCTGAACGTCCTTTCCTGACTCAGAGGAGCAATATTGTGATTTGGGAATATGTACCACAGTAACGGTCCCATTGGAATCTGAAGAGGACAAAGAAGGACCTCTGATGAAGGGAAGCCAGAATGGCCCCCTCCCTGCTGTCCTTCAGGTGGCAGCTAAAACCGTTTTATTCAGGCAGGCTTTTAAAAATGAGAGTGTCTAAGATCTAGTCAGGGGGTGCAGTGGTTTTAAACTGTTTTGATGAATTTTAACTGAATATTTTCAATGCTGCTTGTGTTTAATTCTATTTCAATGTTTATGTTTTTGCATATTTTAAATTGTATATTAATGGTTAAGGCTTAATCTCCCCTTTCGGGAGATAAAGTAGGGTATGAATAAATAATAATAATAATAATAACAACAACAACAATAATAATGAACATGAAGTGAGATTTAGGACCTCATCAGATGGTCCAAAATGCGGCGGCCAGGCTGCTAGCGGGATCATCTATAAGATCCCATATTACACCGATTCTGAAACAACTGCATTGGCTACCAATAGAACATCGGATCTCTTACAAGATACTGATCCTGACATTTAGAGCTCGAAATGGCCAAGGACCATTATATCTTAGGGACCGCCTCATTCCTTGTTTCCATCAGTGGTCACCTCGACCCTCCCAGGAAAATCTCCTATATGTACCGGGCCCTAGGGAGGTACACCTGGAAGCCACAAGGCGTAGAGCCTTTTCGACCTATGCTCCAATTCTGTGGAACTCATTGCCTCCATATGTTAGAGCAATGTCGGAGTTGCGACCTTTTGTAAAAGCGCTCAAGACTTGGCTGTTTGGTTGTGCATTTAAGTAAATCAGATCTAATTTGCCAAATAGTTACTGTTGAATGTTTTTAGGCTGAACGTTTTTATGTTGAATGTTTTTTTATATTGTGGAATGATATTTTAAATTTTAAGTCGCTCGGAGCACTCTGGTGGAGAGCGACTAATTAAGAAATAAAGTGAAGTGAAGTGAAGAGTGAAGTGAAGATGGGCAAAATTGCCCATCCTATGCTGCTTTCACCCCTCTTCAGGCATGCAACCAACTGGCTCCCATCTCACAACGTTGCTCTACGTCCAGAGGAGCTGCATGCCTGAAGATTGGTGAAAATGGCATTGGCTGCAGTGGTGGCAATGCAGGAGGCTTCTTGTCTTGCATAAGGAACAATGTGGTGAAGCCGGGTGACAGATGCTTCCCCCCGTAGGATGGGTTAAGTCGCAAGGTGGGTGATGTGGAGTGTGGGAGATGGGTTCCCCACGCCCCTCACTGGGCCCTGCCAGATTTGCCATGATCCTTGGCGAATCCAGTAGTTAATGTGATGAGGTCCTTAGTAACACAGTTTAGAAATAATAATTAAAAATGTCATTGATTTTAGCATATGTTTGAAAATGATTTATCAGTTTTGCTATTTTTTTCTTTGATGTCTTTCCTACCTCTTCCTTTGTTCTTTTTGTGCACTAATTCTCACCATAGAGGATAAAGTGTGGGGTACGGGAATCATGCCACTCTGAGCATGTTGGAAGAATGGCCAGATATAAATTGTATCTAAAAAGTTACAAAGGATGCTTTTGATTTAGTTTTGTAGTATGTTGTAGTGGTTGGTTAGTTGATTAGCTGCTTAATTTCAGTAATATATGTGTATAAAATATTAGTTTAAAAAAAAGGAAAATCACATTTCCAGCTACAGCTGTCAGAATCCCTGGGAGATTCTGGAGTTCATTGTCCAAAAAGTATTTCTTCTAATCTGTGGCCAAATGCTATCATTTTTCACATAAATACAATTGAGCAAGTGGAGAAGGAGGGGTGGGGAACCCCAAATTTGCAAAAGAGCACTCTACCTGGAAGCCATAACATTGGTAAACAACTTTCCGGGCTGTTGGCCATAATGAGCTAGAGCATTACCGTGCCAGCACCAGGAGAAGCTCAGGAAGTTTTGTCCTGGCACACAGACAGAACCAACAGGGGAAAACATTTACAGATCTTATAGCACATGCTTCAGGGTCAGCCACACATATAAGTGATTTTCTACAGTTTTATAGTAAAGCTACCTCTGAGTGAAAGATTATATTAAGGGCTATTTGTTACCTTCCTTTCTTATTATTATTATGGTGGAAACAGGGAAAAGGTTCAATGCATTTCTTTTAAGAAAATAGCTGCCAACCAGGACAGTAGAATCCATTTTGTGTACACTTTGTAAAAGTCAGGTGTAGGAAAATGCAGTCAGGTGAAGTGAAATGTAATAAAGCAATCTTTCACACCACTCTGTTGCAATTATTCTGTGGTTGCTTGAATGTGCAGGACTGCTCTCCTGTTTCTTTTACCAATTGATTGATCTTTCTCATCTCATAGCTTGCCTCCCATTCTTAGCTGGCAGGCCAAAGTGATAAGATTGAGAGAGAGGGAGAGACTGAGAAAGGAGGAGAGAGAATGTTCTGAAAAATGTCTGTTTCATGATAGATGCCAAACTCTTCATGTGATAAGTGAATTTATCACAGGCAATGTTCATATGGGTATGGTTATATGCTTAACACTTTCAGAGAGATGGAAGTGTTGTTGTAATTCTTCATCTAGAAAAAGGGGATATGGATGTTTGTAGCTGCAAGAATTGCAGTATACAGATGACAATGTTAGATTTGCTATCCTCACCATCATCTCCCTGGCAACCTGTTGAAGGACACAGTGTATATCTTGAAAACCGAAATGAATAACTGTTTAGAGCCTTTAAAGCAGTGGTGTTGTGAAGCTACCATGAATCAAGGCACACAACTGCCTTCCTCTCATAGGATTTTAATTTTTTTTCCATTGTGACAATATACCTTTCTTTGACTATAACGTGCCACTAAGATCAGTGTTGCGGAATAGATTAATTTGCACTTCTTTCCCCAGTGCTGGGCTTTTTTAAAAAAGCACCAAAATAAAACGTCAAAGCAGAATGTTCCTAGCCACGCTTTAGATTAAATAAGACAAAGAAATAGATGGGGGTTTTATGCAGGAAAGCTCCCTATGGAACCGGCTGCCCTGAACAACCATATCAGCTGTGTATAAGCAAGCTCCTGTGAAATTTTTTTCCGATTGCCTTATTTCATTTCTTTATTTTTCTGCATGGCAGGGGGTTAGACTAGACGACCCATGTGATCTTTTCCAACTCTGTGATTCTAGTAATGGAACAAGTTGTACTGAAGTTCCCATCCACCCTTAACACCATGAGAGATCATCAGAATTATATTCCAACATGTGGATGTGACCCATGTTATCTATCTCCAGCTACTCCAACTATGGCAATATGGCAAGGACAATCCCCATTAAACCTCTGTCATTCCACTTTTCCAACTACTTTAAAAATGTTCCAGTTTCATTTTCTTTCCTCTTGTCTTACTTAAATTGCTGCAAACTGAATTCAAGGTGCAAAAGTAGTTTTGTACTCAGTTAAAAGAAAAAAGAGGTAGAAGCATTATCTTGCTCATTCCAGTAGGCTCAGACCAAAGCAGACTGCTGCAGTCTATTAATTTGTGTGTTCTTCCTCATTAATAACTCATCTTGCTATTGTAGTCTACCTTCAAATCATTTCTGACTTTTGGCTTGCCTCTTAGAATGCATCCAACACAGGGTTGTTGTATGTCTTTCGGGCTGTGTGGCCATGTTCAAGAAGTATTCTCTCCTGACGTTTTGCCTACATCTATGGCAGGCATCCTCAGAGGCTGTGAGGCATGGAACACAGTTTGGGGTTGGAGCCTCGCCAGAAGTAGCTCTACATCATTTGAGGGGATCTGGTGGGCTCTCTCCAAACAGTGCTGGATGCATCCTAGGACGGGTAAAAACCTCAATATGACGAGGTCCAAGATATTATTGGGAAAACTTTTTCAGAGAGGGTTGTCTTTGCCTTTCTCTGAGACTGAGAGAGAATGACTTTTCCAAGGTTTCCCAGTGGGTGTCCATAGCTGAGTGAACACCACAGTCTAATGGCCCTGGCTCCATGTGTCCTGATTTTCACTGTGAAATGTTGGGGATAATGAACTTACTTGGCTTGCTCATCCTTATGATGTGAAATATCTCTCTGCTGTTCATAAAAAGGAAAATAAGTCACACCCTGTTTTGGTGGTAATGCGGATGGGGCTTCCTCTTATTGTTGGCTTATATTGATATACCATCCAGGGAAAGGCTTCTTAACTATGCATTCTGTGTCTTGTGACCAATTTGTAAGAGCAGCTAGAAGTATTCTTACAGTGGCAATTCAGGGCCAGCACCGGGGGAAGGTACATGGTGACACTTCCCCACATGTGATGAGAAAGTATCACTGCGGGCGAGGTGGGGCAGGTTCATCACAGAGGCTGGCGAATCACCCCGCACTCTCTCATCAATGTGATGAGGTTCTAAATGAAATTTAGGCATTTTCCTGAAGATATCCCTGGTTGCTCTGATACTTCCAGGCAAAGTTAATTTATGTTTTGTGAGAAGATGTGGGTGAGGTTTTGATTTGGGTGGGTTTAATTGTGTAGAGTTTTGTATTCCATGTACATTTTTCTTTGTGGTTTGGCTTTATATGCATGTTAATCCTTCCATATGCTTTGGGATAAAATGAGCTAAAAACAAAATAATTGCATTCTTTTATAAATGTCTATACATATTTCTCTTTTGATCTTGCAGGCCTTTGGAGCGTTCTAGTGAAGATTTAGATATTATATTCACCCGGCTAAAAGAAGTGAAAGCATTTGAAAAATTCCATCCAAATCTGCTTCAGCAAATATGTCTTTGCGGCTATTATGAAAACCTGGAAAAGGGAATTACATGTAAGACGTTCTTCTTTCTGGATAAGAAAATATGTAAGAGGTGAAAGGAACTGTGTCTGTGTTGGTTTTCACTCATAAGCTCATTAATAATGGAACATTTCCCAGAGATGTGGCTTGATAACCTTAATTCTATGTCACCTGGAAGCATTTCAGACCTAGCCAATGGTGAGAGTTGAATGATTCAATACGTAGCAAGTCATCCAACAGTAAGGTGTCTGGTAGTGTAGACACAGAAGGACCTCAGCTTTAATTTTTTTTTGTAGGAAAAATCTTTTGGGCTATCTGAGAGCCTTTCTAGGTGAGAAAAAAATCTCTGAAAGTTTCAGGTTCTGTTCCTGTATAAACTGGTTTTATTTTGGAGAGCCACATAATGTTTTCTTTATTCTGAAATAATTCTTGGGTGGCCCCCCATTTGTGGAACTCACTGCCCAATGAAATTAGGCAAGCCCCCACTCTTTTAGCCTTTAGGAAAGAAAAACATGGCTATTCCGATGTGCCTTCGGAGAGTAACTGCTCTTCTGTTACTCCCCTCAACATTGATCCTCTAGACTGTTTTTCTATCTGATGTCCCTGTCCCCTGAGGTTTTCTATTTGATCCCTTTCTCACCCCGAGTTTTTTAATTTAGTGTTCATGCGGCTCGCCCCTGTTAGATTGCTTCTTGACTTTGTGTTATACTGTATATTTTATCAGTTGTGTTGGTTAATTGTATTTTGTATGTTGTTTTTATGTTGTTTTATACTGTATTGTCCTGGGCAGGGCCCCATGTAAGCCGCCCCGAGTCCCTTTGGGGAGATGGTGGCGGGGTATAAATAAAGTATTATTATTATTATTATTATTATTATCAAGGACCTTGCATGCCTGTCTCCCAGGTCAGTTCAAAATAGCCCAGTATTTTCCAAAATGAAATACTTGGCACTCTGTTTCTATTATCTCATAACTAGTTAAGGTGGCCATCATCAGTAAACAAAACTATTGTTTCCAGGACCCAAATTTAACTGAGGTCAAGTGAGGGGAAGAGGAATGTCAGCACTAAAACAAATAGTTTCTAATGTTAAAGTAGTTCAACATTAGTAAAGCATTGTAGCATGTTGACTATAACTTCTGAGTAATAAAAAGAAGACTCTGTGGAAATTGGTGAAAGTAAATTTCTGAAATATTACCTAAGTCTATATGTGACACGTGATGAGTGGGAACAGAAGGAGAATGAACCCAAGGGCATGGGCAACCTGTGATATTTCAAGGGAGTGTATGGGCATAAACTTAAGGATAGGTAAAGGTAAAGGTTTCTCCCTGACATTAAGTCTAGTCGTGCCTGACTCTGGGCGTTGGTACTCATCTCCAATTCTAAGCTGGAGAGCCAGCGTTGTCCATAGACACCTCCAAGGTCATGTGGGCAGCATGACTGCCTGGAGCACTGTTACCTTCCTGCCGGAGTGGTACCTATTCATCTACTCACATTTGCATATTTTCAAACTGCTAGGTTGGCAGAAGCTGGGGCTAACAACGGGATCTCATCCCACTCCCTGGATTCGAACTGCCGACCTTTTGATCAGCAAGTTCAGCAGCTCATCAGTTTAACCTACTGCACCACCGGGGACTAAAGTTAGGGATATGTGGGTATTTTTTTTTAAAAAAAGAACTGGATCCCTCAATACTTTCAGATATGCTTCTTTTTTCCTTATTCCAGGGACACACATTTTGCAGAACAGAAGAAAGAAGGGCAGAGAGTGAGCTAAAAGGCTATAGCTGTATTAGCAAAGGGATTAGTTTAGTGCAGACAGGCTTTATAATCTGCTTTTCAACTCAAGAGAATTCTCAGGACATGATATTGTAACAAAACATTAAAATATCAGAGGGGAAGTATAAAGGAACTCTGCAACATTGCATTAAGAGCAAGGAGAATATTATCAGCTAAACTGAGTTCTATTAGAAAAGAGAATATCTAAATGTGTTAAGCTCTTGCAATTCTTATACAGGAATGAACTGTATAAATCAGGACTAGGAACTCCGCAGCTCTCCAGATGTTGGATTGCAGCTCCCAGTATTTATCAAAGCTGGCTGTGCTGGCTATAGCTGCTGAGAACTGCACTTCTCTAGGAGGGCTGCCTTATTTTCATCCCTATGATAAGCAGTTGAGGCAATCCTATTGTATGAATCCTCCATCTGCTTGTTCTCCTTCATCCCACACAACCATCTAACTGCTATTCTTCCCCAGATTTCTGCACCTATCTTATCAATTAGTTTCACCTTCCGATATGGGTATCCTTCCCTTGTGGTCCTGGAGAACACGCTCATTCGACGTTCTGTATTATCTGACGCAGTCTGCTTCCTCTCCGAATCCACAGCTGTTTCTCTAGGCAGCAACGCACAGCAGGTCTCTCTGGGCGCCTGCTGGGCATCCATCGGGTTGGCCGAGACGCGGCCAGCACAGACTTTTCCCATCGGGCACAGTGTCTGGCCTGCACTGGCTGCGTCTCGCCTTTCCCGGCAGGCACCCAGCATGCAGAGAGGCCTGCTGCGCGTTGCTGTCTAGAAAAACAGGCAAGGATCACAGATTTTTTAAAATCTTCACAGGACTGAAATATGTTATGGATTTAACTTTTGACAGTGTTGTTACTATAAGTTCTTTTTTGCAATTCTGTCTTTATTTGTAGTCAATTTTTAGTAGTCAACGTTTTTGTAGTCAATATTTTCAATACATTGCGATGTTTGGGTGCAAAATTCATAAATACAGCAATTAACGTGTTTCCCTAAAAATAAGACAGTGTTTTATTTCGCTCTCTTCTCCTTTGCCTTCCTCGGCGAAGGAGGAGAGAACTGTCGCCGCCAGGGAAGGCAAAGGACGGCTCCTCCTTCACCTTCTCGGGTGGGAAAGAGGCTTCTGCCACCTGGGAAGGTGAACAAGGTCTCCTCCTTCTCCCTTCCGGGCGGGAAAGGGGTCTCCGCCGCCAGGGAAGGCGAAGGAGAGCTCCTCCTTCACCCTCCCAAGCGGGAAAAGAGGCCGCCACCAGGAAAGGTGAAGGAGGGCTCCTCTTTCACCTTCTTGGGCGGGAAAGTGGGCTGTTGCCACCGGAGAAGGCGAAGGAGAAGGAGGAAAAGGCGTGCCTTCCCTTCTCCTTCTCCTTCTCCGGCTCCCTCTTCCTAGGTCTTACTTTTGGGGAGAGGGGGGTGTCTTATATTTGGCCATTCCTCCAAAACTCTACTAGATCTTAATTTATGGGGATGTCTTATTTTCGGGGAAACACAGTAATATATAAAGTTACAGTTTACTGAACTGCTTTTTCTGTCAATTCGTTGTAAAACATGTTTTAGTGCTTCATTTGTAAAATCATAATGTAATTTGATGTTTAATAGACTTTTCCTTAATCGCTTCTTATTATCCAACATTTTTGCTTATCCAATGTTCTGCTGCCCCGTTTATGTTGGATAAGCCAGACTCTACTGTACTTACATTCATGCTTCAGTGATCTAAACTTTGTGTAGTGTTGGCTGCAATTGCAACTAGCTCTAGAGATGAGCCAGCAAGGGATGGCCACCTAGGAATAATAAAAAAAGAGTGCTATCTTTGTCTTGTTTGCAGCAGCAGCACTTCTTAAACAGTAACAAATGATGTGAAAATGCAGCTCATTACAGCTGTCAGCTATTGTGGTAGGTGTAATGTGGGATTATGGGGGTGGCTGGCAGCATGATGGCAAAAGAAGTCAGCAGCCCTGTGGGTGCCACTTCCAAGCTGCCACCTAGGTCACAGGATTCACTGTGCTGACTTTGCGCTGGCTTTGCAGAAAATGAATTTTCCAAGACCATCACACCCTTAAAGAAAGAAAGTTCCACAGAAGAGACTAATTATTGGACTTATTTGATAGAGAAGTACTTATCTAAGAAGATGCTTTTTCATATAATCTGGTCCTAACCCTCCAAGGGAATGCAGCATCTTGCGATCAGTCTGAAAATAAATTTGTAATCAGTTGAGTACTATGGTGACACTGGGGACTAACACTTCTGGGTGCAACTTTGGGTTCTGTCACAGTATGGTTCCACTGGAGTTTCTGAATTGCTTCCCTGAACAGCCCCACATTCAGTGTATTTATTTATTGAACTTATATCCCACCTTTCTCCCAAGATGAGCTTCAGTTTGTTTTTCAGTAATGTGAAAAACATTGAAACAAAACATTAGTTTGCAAGACTTAAACAAGAATTAAACAATATTATTTTGTAAATGATTAAAATAGTTTAAAACATTAAAATGGCATTCCTATAAAAATGTACCTAAGTGTGAGGTTACTTTCAGTGACCTGCATAAGATTGTAATAACTCATGTTGAGTGACCAAGAGAATTTGATAACTAGCATATAGAATAACAATAAGGGAGAAATATAAACAACTTCTGACATCACTTCTATATGAATTTGGTAAATCAACCCACTCAGAAAAATACAAAAAATGTCTTTGTTTGAGCCACTTTTGGAAAGTTGGTCTCCAACTGTACAGTCTTCACTGCATGTAGGATTTGTAGTGAGGAACTCTAGAGAGACACAGATCATTTGGGGTCTCTTTAAAATAGCCTCTTAGAAACTCTTCCCTATACTTTTAGTATCTGCCATCTTAATTACCTCTATTAATTGATTTAATCATATTATTTTTATTTTATTGCAATAAATACTTGCGACTCCCATGAACCCTGTGGGTCCAAGACCTTTTTCCTGCCCCTGCTCCATTGTGGGTAGTTTCAGCGTGATATTATATTCATTTTCCTTAAAATAAACTTTTTAAGCTCTGCCACATATTATCCAAAGAGCAGCATGGTTGAATAGGGAATTCACCCCAAGTCTGTTTAGATCCAAGTCCAACATGATATTCACTGCAACATATAATTTACGAGCCAAAAGATCATATTAAGCTCTCGAATAAGAAATAGGTCATCAGCAGCCTGAACATCTGGTTTGAAGAGAAAAGTCCCTACTGTGCTTTCAAAAGATGGTTAAGGTGGAGTTCGGGTAAGATCTTTAAGGAAACTCCACAACTGTGTCTCAGAAATGTTCTTCAGTCTAAATTTCTATACAAAAGAAGGTTTGTGGCAGTCCCAGAATTGCTGTGCATTTTTAAAGCACCTGTCATACTCAACAGGGTAAGCTCCTCAGATTTGTCTAGGTCTTCTATTCATTACCATCACCACCACCATCAGTGCAGTGGAAAGTAAAAGAAAAAAAAAACAGGGGTGGGAGTGCTGGATAGCTCAGCTTCCAGCATTTCCAACTGAGGATATATTAGGGCTCATGACATTGTGGAAAAAGTTAATATTCTGTACCAATGATAGGAGAATCAAAACCTGATTGCTAGGTAAGCCCACCTGGGTGAGGAAGAGGAGTGAGGTCAGTGGTTCCCAACCTTTGGGCCTCCAGGTATTTTGGACTTCGACTCCCAGAAACCCCAGCCAGCTTACCAGCTGTTAGGAATGGTAGGAGCTGAAGTCTAAAATAGCTGGAGGCCCAAAGGTTGGGAACAACTGAATTAGAGGAAGAAATAAGCATCTTGGGTCAATTTGAGAGAGAGAAGAAGAAAAGAGTTAAGTGATGGATGAGAGAAGAAGAAAGTTGTCTACTCTAGCTTCTGTTTGTCCAGTATGAGTTCAAATAGAATTCAAATTAATTTTCAAGTATACAAATCTGATGATGTGTGATACGGATCCAAGAACATGGCACTTCAATATCATAAAATTTGTCTATGGGTGGCATAATTTAGAGGATGTTTTGAGATTAATTATCATCTATATATATAAAAGAGTGATGGCATCACGGCGACCCACAAAACAACAAAACTACAGGCCCCCAACCTCGAAATTTGACAACACAACCCATCATCCACGCCTCTAGGTTGATACAACAAAAAGAAAAGAAAAATAAAGTCCTAATTAGAGAGAAAGGAAAAATTGCTTTTATCCAATTGCTGCCAGTTAGAAGGCTAAGCTCCTCCAACTTAGTCTCCTAGCAACCCAATAAAAAATAATAAAAAACACTAAAAAATAATTAAAAATACTAAAAAAATTAATACAATAAAATACTATAATAACAGAAAATAACTAAAAACAATACAAGAAAATAATAAAATATAATAAATAAAAAGATAACTTACGATAAAATTAATTAAAAAATACAAATAACGTCAAATAAAAATTACACAACAATTTTTAACCAAAACCACCACCACTTTGCCACAGCAATGCGTGGCCGGGTACAGCTAGTGACATATAGATAGAAAGCTATAACAGCAAGTTTGTAGTAAAAAGTGTATATGCTAGTATAATTGTCAATCCTCAAGGAATATTAAGAATTGTAATTTGCTGCTAAAATTCTGCCACTCTCCCCCCCAATAAAACTATAGATCCCACTGTTCTTGTTTCAAAAAGGCATGACTATTAATGCAGATATGTCCCAACTAGGCAAGCATGTCACAATCAGGTAAAATCAGTCATATCACAATTGTGGTTTAACATATGTTATAGCCTGAGTATTTCTTATTTTTTTCTTTTTGTTTTGGCTTATAGTATTTCGACAAGGTGATATTGGAACAAATTGGTATGCTGTGCTGACAGGATCTTTGGATGTTAAAGTTTCTGATACAAGCAACCATCAGGTAAAATTGCTCCTCCAGTAGAGTGCTATCTTTTGAGGAAACTGTTATCTACAAATGGATAAAACTGTTGGAGATTTCATCAATATGATTCTCTTTTCCACCTTGATAGAAGTTGACCAAAAAAATGATAGCATTATCTATCATTGTACATCCGTAAGGCATGCTGTGAACTTCTCCAGTGTGTGAAACATTATGTGAGGGCAGGTAATGAAACAATATGGCAACCTGAGCAATGTTTGGCCTATAGAATTCTTTCCCATAGGTTCTAAGAAATTTTTCAGATGGCTCCCTCACTGAGGGAAGGGGAAACAAAACACAATGATAATACCTTTAACAATTGCTACCAAGTTTACCTGGATAGAAACCAGCACCTAACTTCGTTCTTGTGACATAGGGATGGAATTGACACAGTTAGTATTGAAAAGATCCTAAGAGGAACATAATTCATATATTTATTTAGGATATTATTTAACTAAAGAATTTTTTTTTGTTTTGTAGATAGTAGAATGAGATTTAGATGTGTTTGTTTTCCAGGATTAAACATGTCATTCTAAAATTTTATAGATTCTAGCTGAAGCGTTCAAGTTTTTCTTGTAAATTCCTTGTTTCTGTAACCTTTTACTACAGTATTAGTAATAACTAGAAATAGAAGTTTTCTTCCACCTCAAGCTCTGATTTATTCCTATAGTTCCAGTGAGTGCTTCTGAACTTCTCCCTCTGGACAGACTTCTGCTTGAAGCTCTCTAATGCTAACTTTCTTGCAGTATCACCATAACTTTGCAGCCACAATCTCTTGCTCTCCTCAGCTACCAGCTTTGATATCCATATTTTCTCCAAGGACGGTTCTGATAGTCCCATTCCCCTGTGAAGCCTTCTACTTTCAGCCAGCAGCTTTGGTCTCTTTTTTCAACCAACAACCATCTGTCTCTAGCCCTGGCCATTATTTTGTCCTGTCAAAATCCTTTGCCAGTCATGTTCCATCCTCTGACAAGTGCTTTTCTTTCAATGATCAGTCAGTGGTTCTGGATAGCTTTTGAATAAATCAAATACATTGAACCCTTGACCAGTCTGAATTCTGTTTTACTACCCACTTGGGTCATGTACAAAGGCATATTCTTCTACTAGTCATTTTCAGGTGCTCAGCTTGACGCTTCCTCCTCACTGAACAAATGTTACCAAGACAACTATAGCAGTTGTGTAGCCAGTACAAAGTAGCAGAGCCAGGTTTTTGACCTACTTGGCTGTGTTTTAACCTCATTCAGTTTACTCACTCACAGTATGTAAATATTATAAAACATAAGCAAGCATGACAATATGCCTTTTCACATAAGTTTTGAAGCAATGGGTTTGTGAAATCATAAAAACAGAAGACTAGCTATGTTGCATCAGATAAAAAGCCTGTATAATGCACCCCATGCACGAAGGTCCTCTGTGGAATGTTTACTCCAACCAACTAGAACCTGACTAATGACAGTCACCAAAAGCACCTTTTCATCAGCCGCCCCAAGACTGTGGAATGACTTGCCAGAAGGGCTCTGATTGTTAAATGAGCTGACAAACTTTAAGAAAGTATTAAAGACTTGTCTCTTCCAGCAAATCTATACAATCAATTTTAAACTATGAATTTTAACATTACATTTTATTAGTATTGGTGTTAATTGTAGTTCTGTGCATTTCAATACATGCATTTTAATGGTATTATATTTTATTTCTGTGTTTCAACCATGTTGTACCCTGCCTTGAGATGTGAAGAGAGGCTGGTAACAAATTACTAGTACTACTACTACTACTGCTACTATTTAGTTTACTGGCCTCCTCTACATCTTGCAGGACGACAATCCATATCTTATTTACCCTCTTTGTGAAGATATGCTTTCTTTTATTTGTACTGAATCTCCCCTAATTTAGCTTGTGTGTGTCAGGGGGCTGCTCACCTCATCCTTATGCTGGGAGAAAGGCAAGACACGTGGTGATTCCACCAATCCTCCCTTCCAATTCTCAGGTTGTCCTCTTGGCATTATGCCAAGAGGAAGGTGAGACAGGCAGTGGCTGAGAGTGCTCCAGAGGGCTCTCAGCCACCATACGCGTTTCTCGAGCCTTTTTCTTGGCATAAGGAAGGGGCCACTCGCACCGTCCTTATGCTGAGAAGAGGATGAGACACGTTCCAGAGGGCTCCAGTTGCTACATGCCTTTCTCCCTCGTCTTTTTGGCATAAGGACGCAGCAGACCACCTTGTTCTTATGCCAAGAGGCCAAGGAAAATGAGGAGGGCCTGAGGTAAGCACCTTTGTCAATGTTGAAAACATGGGGCTAGATGGTCTTAAGAAGTTTGGTTTAGGGAGTTTTCCTGTCAAGGGACAAATGTTATATACACACATGAGACTTACTTAGGCGATCC
Source organism: Anolis carolinensis (assembly GCF_035594765.1). Taxonomy (NCBI): domain Eukaryota; kingdom Metazoa; phylum Chordata; class Lepidosauria; order Squamata; family Anolidae; genus Anolis; species Anolis carolinensis. The sequence goes on along the minus strand of NC_085841.1, from coordinate 209,898,403 downwards.
CTCGTAGTTCGAGGATGATGGTCCTCCATTTTTTGGAAGATGCCTGTGCGTGAGACAGTGGGGCTACATGAGACATGAGATATGAGACGATGCTAAGCAAACACCATGAAAATGGAAAATCAGTATTTAAAATATGGAAAATCCTGTCACATCATTTAATGTAATTTTTGGAGGGCTGATTTTCGTAAGGCACCATCAGTCCAGGTGTTGGTCTAGCTTCCTGTATTATTGTGAAAGTTTTATGTTACTCTTGATGGCTTACTCCATTGGCATTTCATATTTTAAAAGTCTGAGATCATTTTTTCTAGGAATGTATTCAACTTTAAAACTCTCGTTGAAAAAAGTACAGGGTTGTGTTCATGTCGGCTAAATCGTGATATACCACAAGATGGCAGTGAGAGAATGCATAAGATTTTTCTTTCTATTCATTTATACACTCGCGTAGGCAGACTTCACTTTCCTGTAACTGCATGACAGCTCTTCTTTTGGAAGGTTTGTTTATTTGCAAATATAAACATATAGAGTATATTAAACAACTCCATGGCATGCCAATGACCTATACAGTACAGTATAGCAAATATTCAGTTACCAAGCTGACCATTTTATGGTGACTTGTGTTGGTCTGTAAGAGGTCTATACACTAAAGAAACAAGATATGCAAGATACTCAAAGTATTTCAAGATACTCAGAAGATATTTTATTACTAGTAAACCCAAATACATTTTGGCCTTGTGAAATGTCAGAATGAGAAACTCTTAAAATATTTATTGTGTCATATTCTCCTGAGAGTATAGCCTTCCTGCTGGTGTACCGTGTGCCCAGCACACCAGCAGATAGCCTACCCCAGCTGCTTGAGACGGTGTCGGAGTGGTCCCTAAGGCTTCCCAGACTCATTGTCTTGGGAGATTTCAATGTCCACGCTGATGCGGACTCTTGTTCATTAGCGGCTACAGACCTAGTGTCCACCATGGAGACACTAGGACTCTCGCTTTGTAGTACTGGGCCTACGCATCAGGCGGGACACACACTAGATCTGATCTTCAGCGCAGGAATTCAAGTGACCCAAGTCTCTACTATAGAGGTTCCATGGTCGGATCACTGTGCCCTAAGAGTCCGGTTGGAGCATGCCTTCCCACCCGACAAGGGCGCCGAGCTGATCTGGGCTCGCCCAAGGAATCTTATGGAACCCAGTAGGTTCTGGAATGCTCTGAGAGATCTGGAGCCAGTCACCGACTCGATCGATGCACAGGTGGACTCATGGAACACCAGGCTATCCAATGCACTCGATGAGATCGCACCCTCTCCAACCCCACCGAAACCGGTCTCCTTGGTTCACCGAGGAACTTCGACCGATGAAGCGAGAAAAGAGATGGCTAGAGAGCGTGTGGCGAGAACTCCGTGATGGAGTATCGAGATCAGCCTATAGGGCTTTCATGGAGTCCTATGAACATGCTATCATTGAAGCAAAGCGAGCATATTACGCCTCTCTAATAGCGTCTGCCAGCTCACGCCCGGCAAAATTGTTTAAAATTATTCGATCTTTAACGACAGTCCCTATCGTCCCAAAAAGTGATAATCAGGCCCTTTCAGCCGAGGCTTTTCAGAGCTATTTTACCGACAAGATCTCGCTACTACGCCGGGACCTCCCTGCCACAATCGACACAGTGAGAGAACTTGGGATGCCGTGGCCACTTGCTGGGCCCACCCTCGACCGGTTCATCCCTCTGGACGCAGAGGCTCTCGATAGGCTCATAGCTGCAGCTAGACCAACCACTGCTCCCTCGATCCGTGTCCCTCTTGGTTGGTGAAATCCTGCCTGGAGGGATTACGTGACCCGCTGCTGAAGATAATAAACAGCTCCCTTGAGCAAGGAGTCTTTCCAGAGGGATTAAAAGAGGCGGTGGTCTCTCCTCTGCTGAAAAAACCAGAGTTAGATCGTTCGGTTCCCTCCAGCTACCGCCCAGTTTCGAATCTTTCATTTCTGGGCAAGGTGACTGAGAGGGCAGTAGCGGTGCAGCTGCAGCAGTTCCTAGATGACACAGCCGGACTGGATCCTTTCCAGTCTGGCTTCCGTGCGGGGCATGGGACAGAGACTGTATTGGTTTCCATCACGGATCATCTCTGATGCCAGCTTGACCAGGGCGGGTCAGTGCTGCTTGTGTTATTGGATCTCACAGCAGCATTTGACACAGTCGATCACAATCTTCTGACCCACCGCCTTGCCGTTGCTGGAGTTAGGGGGACAGCTTTAAATTGGCTGGCCTCCTTTCTTCACAACCGTGGACAGCGAGTGGAGAGGGGGGGCCTGGTCTCTGAGAGGGTTCCTCAGGGGGCCATTCTCTCCCCTCTGTTGTTTAACATCTATATGCGACCACTTGCTCAGCTGGTCCGAAATTTTGCGCTCGAGTGTTATCAATATGCTGACGACACTCAGCTTGTGTTAAAGATGGAAGGCTGACCAGAGTCTGTACCAGACAGTTTTCATCGGTGCCTCGAGGCCATTATTGGATGATTGCGTTCCAGTAAGTTGAGGGTGAATCCAGCAAAGACGGAGATCCTATGGCTGGGCCGACCGGGCAGTGGGGATATCCAGTTGCCAACCCTAGATGGTGAAGTGCTATGCCCGTCTTTACTGGTAAAGTGTCTGAGAGTCCTCTTGGACCCTTCATTGACGATGGAGGCCCAGGTCTCCGCCGCTAGCAAAACTGCCTTTTTTCATCTTCGGCAGGCTAGACGGCTAGCCCCCTATCTGTCTAGGGACAACCTGGCGACGGTGATCCAGGCTACAGTCATCTCGAGACTGGATTACTGTAACGCCCTTTATATTGGCCTTCCTGTGTCAGTGATCCGGAAGCTCAAATTGGTGCAAAATGCAGCTGCCCGGCTCCTTGTGGGAGTCCCAATAAGATGCCACATAACACCAATCTTACGGCAGCTGCACTGGTTACCAATTGAGCACCGGATCACTTTCAAAGTGATGGTGCTTACCTTAAAGCCTTACATGGTCTAGGGCCGATGTACCTGAGGGACCGCCTCACTCCCTACAAACCCCAGAGATCCCTCCGTTCTGAGGACCAAGACCTGTTGGAAGTCCCCAGTTTTAAGACCTTGCGTCTAACAACAACCAGACGCAGAGCCTTTTCAGTAGTGGCGCCATCTCTTTGGAACACCTTGCCACCTGAAGTTCGTGCCTTGCGGGACTTGTTGGCCTTCCGCAGGGCATGTAAGACACATCTGTTTCGACAGGCTTTTGAGTTCTGTTGTTGATGTTTTAAAAGGTGCTTTTAGGATGTTTTTAAGATGTTTTTTAAAGATGTTTTTAAGATGTTTTTTAAATTGTTGATTTTAGCCGGTTCTTGTAAGCCGCTCCGAGCCCTAGGGGAGTGGCGGCATATAAGTTTGAAAAATAAATAAATTAATAAATAAAAATAAATAAATGTTCTCACTTATCCAGAAAATTATTTGACCATTCAGTTTTTTTGCAGTTTGATTCCAAAGACAGATAACTGTCTTCAGAAAGTCTCGAGAATACACAACAGACTACACAACTATTGTCTCTATATCACCTCTAGTTTTTCAGCTACTAACATGCCTAATTATTAGAGTTGCCAGACCATGATTATTCTAGACCTGAGATATCAGGGTCAAGACCTGAGACCTGGGAGCAAAGACTTGTGATATCGCAAGGGAGGGTCTTGGCGATTTTATTTATTTATTTATTTATTTCCAATATTTCTACCCCGCCCTTCTCTCCGGGGGGACTCAGGGTGGCTTACACAATGGGTAGGATGACTACCAGTACATCATAATACCATAAAATAAGAATAAAACAGTTAAAATAGTTAAATAACATAGTAAAATACAATATATAAAAGATTTAACACAGTGCAACACCGAATATATATGCCAATCATCCATCAGACCTTGTGCAAAAAGCCTTAATCCAATCCATGTCAATGCTAACTGAGTTCATTCATTAAACGCTTGCACGCATAGCCAAGTCTTCAACTTCTTTCTAAATTACTAAAAATGATACCTTAAGCATCAACTGTGACTGCACCAAAAACACCGAAGTCTAACAAAGCAACCCCCTTTCACTGGGATCCTCCCTTTTCCTCAGGAGGATTGGAGAAGATGGGCCAGATCCTTAGATTCTTGGCAGGGGGTTGAACCGGGTGGCCCACGAGGTCTCTTCCAACTCTAAAATTCTATGATTCTATCTTAGTAATGGTAGAGTCAGCAAGGGCAGTAGTGGATCTAGCATTAATGGATTTTGAAATTTTAATCTTAGCTTAAGTACTGGTCCAGAGGACAAGAAGAGAGTAGGAGAAATCTGTTTTCCAGTCCATGTCAATTCCATGAGTTTATTTACAAATTTGCATTTTTGTATTGATTGAAATTTTTTAAAAATGCATTATTTGGAGATAATCCCCCACAATTGTACATTCTTGGAAAGATTTTACCACAAATGTATATTTTCACAGATAAATTCCAAGGTCATTTATTACCTTCATTAGGAATGTGAAATTGTCAGATTGTTGGTCCTGGAGAAACTTCAAACTTGCCACATCCCTGCCATTTTTTTGATACTAATAAAATAATAATCTCGAAGTTCCCTCAATTGTGGATTAACAAAGCCATTTTTAAAATACTCACTTTAATGCACACTTTGGGACATTTTTGTGTAGTGAGCTACAGGTTAAAGCCAACGCTAATCTTAATTAATGGATTTATGTCAGTAGTTACTGACAAGCCTCACTCATTTCTATGGGCTTACTGTAATTAAAACTAAGATTAGATTTCACCCTTTGTCACAAAAGAATAATTGCAACCCTGTTCATGTACTAGTCTTGAGAATGCAGACCATTCAAAACCACTTCACAGTCTTGGGAAAAAATGGGTAGAACAGGAATGCGTAAGGTGTCCATCAAGCAAAACACAGACCCAAGTCTGTTTTTGCAGCCTGCGGACTCCCCAAAGTCCTCCCCTGTGTCAATTTTGGTCTCTAATTTTTAAAGAAGAAATATGTTTCTGGAGCTTTCAGGAGCATTAGGTTGTGCTTAGGGTGGTGATAGTACTCCCCCATCCCTAAGTCACCAATACTGTAAGATATAAACTGGCAACAGACTAGAAGCCACTTTCAGGGCCCTTCCACACAGCCATATAACCCAGAATATCAAAGCAGAAAATCCCACAATATCTGCTTTGAACTGGGTTATCTGAATCCACACTGCCATATATTCCAGTTCAAAGCAGAAAATGTGGGATTTTATTCAGCTGCGTGGAAGGGGCCTCAGTTAGAGCAGTGTTTCCTAAACTCTATTCTTCTAGGTGTTCTGGACTGCAGCTCCCAGAATCCCTCATCATTGGTCAAGGCACTTGAGTCGTCTGGGAGTTGTTGTCCAAAACACCCGGAGGACTAGAGTTTGGTTATTAACTCTTTGCTACAGATTGAGTATCCCTTATCTGAAATGCTTGGCACCAGAAATGTTTTGGATTTTGAATGTTTTTTTTTTTTTTGGATTTTGAAATACCTGTATTTGCACATACAAGCAGTCCCAAAGTTACAAACATCTGACTTACAAATGACTCATAGCTAAGAATGGGGGGGGGGGGGTGAGACAACAGGAAGTGAGAGAAATTTACCCCTCGGAAGGGAAATTCACTCCTGAGAGAGTTATCATGGGGAAAAGGAGTCTCCACAGAAGCTTTCTCGGCAATCCTTGTTTCCACAACAAGCCAAAATTTTCAAACTCCAATTATCACAGGGACAGAAAGTGAGGTAAAATCTTCTGAAAAGGGACACAAACCGCAAAACAAACACCACTGGGGTGTTAATCCTTTTCTATGCTATCCAAAGTTTGCATATCTGTCTATCACTTGATCTTTGGCTGGGGTTATTATTTGTTTATTTATTTATTTATTTACTTCAGTTATATCCCACTCTATCTCACCCCAAAAGGGACTCAGAACGGTTACACTTTTAAAAACCAACAGAACATATCTTGTTTGTAACTTGGGAACTGTGTGTATATACATAATGAAATATCCAGGAGATGGAGCCCAAGTCTAAACATGAAATTTATTTATGTTTCATATATCTATCTATATATATAAAAGAGTGATGGCATCAGGGCAGCGGACAAAACAACAAAACTACAGGCCCCCCAACCTCGAAATTTGACAACGCAACCCATCATCCACGGCTCTAGGTTGATACAACAAAAAGAAAGGAAAAATAAAGTCCTAATTACAGGGAGAAGAATAATAGTTTTTATCCAATTGCTGCCAGTTTGAAGGCTAAGCTCCGCCCACTTGGTCTCCTAGCAACCTACTCAGCCCAGGGGACAGGCACAGTTAGGCCTCACTTAGGCCTCTTCCACAGATTTTAACTGGATTATATGGCAGTGTAGACTCAAGGCCCTTCCACACAGCTATATAACCCATTTAGAATCTTATATCATCTACTTTGCACTGGATTATCTTGACTCCACACTGCCATATAATCCATTTCAGTGTGCATACTAAACATAAAGACAACCATACAACAGACATTCAATGCCACCACTACCTCAACAATTTCTCACCAACACCACCGGAAAATGCCACAGCAACGCGTGGCCGGGCACAGCTAGTATATATATAAAAGAGTGATGGCATCACGGCAATTCACAAAACAACAAAAGTACAGGCCCCTCAACCTCAAAATTTGACAACACAACCCATCATCCATGCCTCAAGGTTGATACAACAAAAAGAAAAGAAAAATAAAGTCCTAATTAGAGGGAGAGCAATAATTGTTTTTTATCCAATTGCTGCCAGTTTAGAGGGCTAATCTCTGCCCACTTGGTCGCCTAGCAACCAGCCTGTCAGCAAAGGGACAGCCAGGGTTCAGTTAGGGGACAGGCAGATTTAGACCTAATTTAGGCTTCTTCCACAGATTATCTAATTTGCACTGGATTATATGGCAGTGTAGACTCAAGGCCCTTCCACACAGCTATATTACCCATTTAGAATCTTACATTATCTGCTTTGCACTGGATTATCCTGACTCCACACTGCCATGTAATCTACTTCAGTGTGCATTTTATACAGCTGTGAAGAAGGAGCCTCATATAATCCACTTCTAAGCAGATAATATAAGATTATCAATATACAGTAGACTCTCACTTATCCAACATAAACAGGCCGGCAGGATAAGTGAATATGTTGGATAAAAAGAAGGGATTCAGGAAAAGCCGATTAAACAAATTAAGCACCAAAACATCATATTATACAACAAATTTGACAGAAAAAGTAGTTCCATGCGCAGTAATGCTATGTAGTAATTACAGTAGAGTCTCACTTATCCAACACTCGCTTATCCAACGATCTGGATTATCCAACGCATTTTTGTAGTCAATGCTTTCATTGATATTTTGGTGCTAAATTCATAAATACAGTAATTACTACATAGCATTACTGTGTATTGAACTACTTTTTCTGCCAAATTTGTTGTCTAACATGATGTTTTGTGCTTAATTTGTAAAATCATAACTTAATTTGATGTTTAATAGGGTTATCCTTAATTCCTCATTATCCAACATATTCGCTTATCCAACGTTCTGCCGGCCCGTTTATGTTGGATAAGTGAGACTCTACTGTACTGTATTTACAAATTTACCACTAAAATATCACAATGAATTTAAAACACTGACTACAAAAACATTGATTATGAAAAGGCAGACTGCGTTGGATAATCCAGAACATTGTATAAGCAAATCTTGGCTAAGTGAGATTCTACTTTAATATGAAATAATTACTGGGATAGAATAATGCAGAACAATATAATCTCTAAAACCAGGACAGTAAATAAACAGGGGAATTCCACACAGGAAACAATCAGGGCCAGCTAACACCTCCCAACAAAGTATTCCCATCATCAAAGTCTGGCAAATCCTGTTTTCTCAGGGCCACAGACAGTAGAAGCACATAAAATATCGCAAACAACGCCACTCTGAAAACAAGGGAATTCCAGACAGGAAACAATCAGGGCCAGCTAACACCTCCCAACAAAAAATTCACTCAGGGAAGAAACAGCCATGCTTTAAAGCTGCAAGGCCATTACATCCTAATAATTTTGCCTAATTGCAGCATTCATACTTGCCTCCAACAGACAAAAAAAGCAATCAGAAATATTGTATATTCACAACCTTTAGGAAACAATATCCCCTGATGGCGCAGCGTGTTAAAGTGCTGAGCTGCTGAACTTCTGGACCGAAAGGCCGCAGGTTTGAATTGGGGGAGCGGAGAGAGCCCCCACTGTTAGCCCCAGCTTCTGCCAACCCAGAAGTTCAAAAACATGCAAATGTGAGTGCATCAATAGGTACTGCTCTGGCGGGAGGGTAACGCCCCTCCATGCAGTCATCCCACATGACCTTGGAGGAGTCTATGGACAACGCCGGCTCTTCGGCTTAGAAATGGAGATGAGCATCAACCCCCAGAGTCAGACATGACTGGGCTTAATGTCAGGGGAAAACCTTTACCTTTACCTTAACTACCACCAATTCCTCAATACTTTATCTCCCATACCACAATACTTTGCCACAGCAACGCGTGGCCGGGCACAGCTAGTACCTTATATAAAGGTAATTTTACACATAATGTTTTTAATGATTTTGTGCATGAAACAGAAAGCAAAGGTGTCACTATCTCAGATACCGATGTGGGCAGTTTTGGGTTTTGGGGTATTTAAAATTTCAGATTTCTGGATAAGAGATACTCAGCCTGTCCTAGTTTTGACATTTTGGTGCCTACTAGAACAAGTAAAGGGTACAAGAAGCCAATACTAGCCTTTAAAGTTGTCTACCCCGAGAAGATATGTACTGATTGAGCTGTCTCTGTTCCTGGGACCCCTGGTATAACTCATTCCAGCCGTTTCTTATGAGCATTTAAAAAAGCATCAGGATAATTGTTCCTGTAATTTTAGAAGCACAGAGAGATCCTCTTCCTATTTTTTTCAGGATGGAGAAATATCTTAAAAGAAATTTCAAGGCACATCATTCTAATACAGTGCAAGCCCTTTTTCATTTCACTGTCTAATGATTTCATTAGGGTTTTTTTAAAAAAAATTACTTGCAAAAAACCCAAAACCTATCTTTATGTGCTGCTTAGCCAACAAAAGCCTATTGGGAACAAAAGGGACTAACATGTGCGTATCCTCGCCCCAACATATAGAATACAAGCTATTGTAAATTTCTTCTTCCCCTGTGCACACTTCAAGGATTTGATGGCCCTGTGACCTAAGGAAGATGGCAAAAAATGAGTGAGGAGAGGCTGGGCATTAAGGATCACAATGTAGTTCATTGAATATATGGTTTGAAATATTTCCTAATGTATAGTAATAGATATGACTTCTAAAGAAACATTTGTTCCCGTAAATTTCTTCAAGATTATGCGGGATGCGGCAGAGAGGCCAGGAAGGAATACAGTTAAGCTAGTAATGAATACCCTGATTGAAATGTGCTTAGATTCAAGCAAAACAATACTTAATTTTTAAAACATTTAAAAACTAATTTTCTTCTGCAATATTTTGATATGAATAAAAGAACAAAGACCTTGGGAGCATATTTGTCTTTAGATGTACAGTATACTGTTTCCCAGCAGGTTTAAAAATATCTTCAGAGAACAGAAAGGGGAAAATATCACAATTTAAAAAAAACACTCGACTGTAAAATATAGAAAAAATAATTAGTTTACAACAAAAATATTGTAGTGGCAAATTCCATAGATCCAATTAAAAAGAAAGATTTTACAGGTCTTCTGAAATGTACTAAAGGAGAACCCACTAAGGGCCTTTGAAGGTCATGAAGTTAGGGATCTAGGTTGTGTTCCCAGCTGAGCCATGAAGTTCACAGGATGAGGAGATGACCTGACCTGACTTGATCTTATGGAGTTGTTGTGAGGACAAAATTGAGAGGAGATGTATACTGCTTAGAACCCATTGGAAAAAAGGCAAAATAATATAAATGTAATAAATAAAAGAATTTCTTCAGTTCCAGAGGAAATAATTCCAAGAGTGTTTTATTTTTCATACTGTACTTTATAGATTGGTTGCCTTATGGCATATGAGTTGTGATGTGGATTTCTGTCTTCCTACTCACAGCAAGTCTGTAGGTTTGAAAACAAATATATTTTCCAGTATTAGGAATAACCCTTTTTTAAAGACCATTCTCTGACTGACCTTCAGTTGGCACCAGGAGTTGATTCTCCTGCTGTTTCTTGGATTGTGTGAGGTGGGGAATGACAACAAGCAAGGTATCTAGCTGATCACATTTCCCGAATTGGTCTACAGGAACAGTGGGAGTTCTCTGACAGCCATGTTAACTGACTTAATTGGAATCATGTGCCTTGCTTCCCGCAAGGTGAGTAGACTTCTTAAAACAGGACAGAAAAAAATGAGGTTCTGAAGTCTAGAAAATCACATGAACTTATACCTAGGTAAAGGTAAAGGTAAAGGTTTCCCCTGACGTTAAGTCCAGTCATGTCTGACTCTGGGGGTTGGTGCTCATCTCCATTTCTAAGCTGAGGTGTCCGTAGACACCTCCAAGGTCATGTGGCCGGCATGACTGTATGGAGTGCCGTTACCTTCCAACCGGAGCAGTACCTATTGATCTACTCACATTTGCATGTTTTCGACCTGCTAGGTTGGCAGGAGCTGGAGCTAACAGCGGGCGCTCAAACCGCTTCTGGGATTTGAACCTGGGACCTTTCGGTCTGCAAGTTCAGCAGCTCAGTGCTTTAACGCACTTCACCACCGGGGCTCAAACTTATACCTAGCTCATGAAAAATGCTAACCTTGAAGTATTTTTCCTTCTCTTTTTGAAAAGTTTTTACACATCATGAAAAGGCAGGAAACAGTTAGCTATTTGCTTTTGTTATTGTTATATCCTTGCTGCCAGGAAAGAGGTAGTGCTCATTGGAATTCTTTGTTTTGTGGAGAGTATCAGAATAATTTGTCTGCTTTTGAGTACTGTGCACCTTAACTTGAGTGAATGAGGAGGTAACATTTTTATTCCACCTTGGACAGCAACATGCCATAGGCCAGTGGTGGCAAACCTATGGCATTTGTGATGGAAGTCACACTCATGCACTCCTTGCTCGCCCACTCATTTGCCCGCTACCCGGTCCTCCACTTGCCCACCACCCACTTACCACCCCTTTGTTTGCATATTTGCTCACCTGCTTGCCTGCCCACCTGCTTGCCACTTCTCTGTTTGCCACCCCCCCCCCCCCCCCAAATGCTCCCCACCCAGGTTTGGGCACCCCGTCTTTAAAAGGTTTGCCATCACTGCCTTAGGCTGTCTTTGCCCGTCTTCACATTACTTGCCCTTGCACAACTTTTATTTTCTAAAATGAACCTTTCCTGTGCCTGAGAAATATTCCCTGTGTTTCCTTACCTTTAAAAAATGCCATTGTGGTTTTTAAGAAGGGTTTTTCTTGTCAAAGAGAGAGAGAGAGAGACATTTTAAAGGTTCTGTCATTCTCCAGGAAGAAAGATGGTAGAATAAAGCGCAACTAGAGTGAATTCTTTATTTCTAGTTACTTTTTATGTCTTTAGTGCACAAGCCCCTGTCCCATCCTCTCAGTTCTGAACATGCCCACTGTGCTTGCCTACTGGTTGTTATTTCGATAATTTATGTTTTTATGATATTTTATACGTTTTTAAAATTATTGTAATGCAATGTATTTTATGGTGTTAATTTTAATTTTCCGTATCCTGGGCTTGGTCCCCATGTAAGCTGCCCCGAGTCCCTTTAGGGAGATGGGGCAGGAATATAAGAAGTTGTTGTTGTTGCTGTTGTTATTGTTGTGTGAATTTGACCATCTGGTTCCGTGAATAAAGCTGAATATGCTGTTGTTCCTTCTGTGAGATGGGTACCTCAGTGCAGCAAGAGGTCAGAAAGATTAACAATAATACTGTCAGAAAACAAGACTCTGACATCTTCTAGTCTTCAAGCTGAAGTGCTCAAACTAAAGATATCAAACTGAGGGTCATTCATATGTTTCAAGAAGTAAAGGGCAAGGCTGTAAAAGCAAAGAAGTATTGATAACAACAGCCAAGAAGCTCCAGAATGAAAGCTACTGAGCAGTACTAATAATGAGTAATGAAGCACAATAGTAGCCACACCACACCAGAAAGATGATGGGAACATTACACGATTTGTAGCTGTTGATAGGTTTTAACCTCTTCCCCCATGAATACATAGCAGGGTACAGGTTCACTGTGGAGAGGAAGCTGACCAGCAGCCGGATGTTCATGGTGTCATGCAATAAGGGCCATCATGAAAGGTGATGGTCCTGCTTCAGTGTCAGTTTCTCTCTCTCATGCGGTAAAGTCCTTACCTCTGTTTTCTTGAGACACAACTTAATTTTTTAAATATTTTGCTGTGGGTTTGTATAGCTTAGTCAGGTTTGGACTCAGTGCTATTTTTCAATTTTTGCCATCCATGCACATAATGATGCTTCCCCCCCCCCCCCCCCCCCGCCTAGAAACTATAAGATTCCTCCTTCTTTTTTTGGTGCTGAGAGTATGTACCTCGCCTGAGGTAATCCAGTGGGTTTCTATGACTGAGTGGAGAATCAAACCCTGGTCTCCAGAGTCACAGTCCAACACTCAAACCACTACAGACTGGCTCTTAATTTTCAGCATATTTGGCAGAAAAAAACTTGCGGATTCATGAACACTATGGTAAATTACCAGACTCTGAAGTTAGATGAAGTTCTGAAACACTGTCACCTTCATTAGCCTACTGAGAAGATCTTTTAAGTTCAGATATAGTTTCTCTCACAAGCCCAGTTGGTGGGAACTCAAGAGAGGGCCTTTTCGGTTGCTGTCCCTCGACACTGAACTCAACTCTGAACTCTATCTAAGTAAGCCAGAATTGTCCCCTCCCTGCTTTCCTTCTTCTGGAAAGCTGAGACCTTTTCATTCAGGCAGGATTTAAAGAATGTTTTTTTTTAATAATTGGAGTGTTGTGTGGTGGTATTTTATGTTTTTCAAATAATTTTTAATGGTTTTAACTTAAATAGTGTTTGGTTTAAATCTATTTTAGGGTTTATCGTTTTTAGGTTTTATATTGTACTAGCTGTGCCTGGCCACGCGTTGCTGTGGTAAAGTGGTGGTGGTATTGGTTAAAAATTGTTGTGTAATTTTTATTTGACGTTATTTGCAATTTTTTATTAATTTTATTGTAAGTTATATTTTTATTTATTATATTTTATTATTTTCTTGTATTATTTTTAGTTATTTTCTGTTATTATAGTATTTTATTGTATTAATGTTTAGTGTTTTTTATTATTTTCTATTGGGTTGCTAGGAGACCAAGTTGGAGGAGCTTAGCCTTCTAACTGGCAGCAATTGGATAAAAGCAATTATTCCTCTCTAATTAGGACTTTATTTTTCTTTTCTTTTTGTTGTATCAACCTAGAGGCGTGGATGATGGGTTGTCTTGTCAAATTTCGAGGTTGGAGGGCCTGTAGTTTTGTTGTTTTGTGGGTCGCCGTGATGCCATCACTCTTTTATATATATAGATTGCTTTTAGAATTGTTTGCCAGTTTTAGCCTCTGTTAATAGAGGGAAATGGTTTAATAATAACAATAACAATTACAAATGCACTGCACTGCTGGATCAGGATACTTTGGACTGACTTACTGATCACCAAATTGCAATGGTGGAAAACCACTCTATTACACTATGTAACACAATTTTTGTCCTTGGGTTATAAATGTCATTTCCTAATTGGTTCTATCATAAAATATGGAAAAAATGTATTAAACAGCAAAAACGTTGTTTTTGTGGAACATCCTGCATTACATTTTGCTACAGTTTTCAATGAATATCTCGAGTCTCAGCCAATTCAACATTGTTTGTGGCAGCAAAAAAAAAAAAAAAAAGAAGAAGAAGTTTCTGCAGTATAACAAGTATTTTCAAAGTAAGCACTGTACAATTAAACAGAAATAGCATTTTCAAACCAGGAACAGATTTTTTTTCCCAAATTTTGTTACATAGTATTATATTAAGTGTCTCTGTTTCATCATTATTATTTCAGACACACTGAACCAAAATGCATTTGTAGTCTGAGCCTTCTTTCAAATTGAGACATGGGTCTGTTGAAAATCCTACTGTGCTATTCATAGGCAAGGAGCTGTCACAACCTAAAATATTTGTTCACAACTGAAGGCTGCCGTGCCTTTGGCAGAACTGTGTGACATGAAACTCTGCAGATCTCAAAGGCTGAGTGTGTATCCCTTTAACTCTGATTCACAGGATGCTGTGACAATCTGCACCTTGGGAATTGGAACCGCTTTTGGAGAGTCGATTTTGGATAACACCCCTCGCCATGCTACTATTGTTACAAGGGAAAACAGTGAGCTGTTGCGAATTGAGCAGAAAGATTTCAAGGCACTTTGGGAGGTAAGCTGGAAAAAAAACCCTGCTTGATCAATGTTAACATTGGTAAGGGAGATGAACTGAAAGGGCAATGAGCCTAGCTGTCTATAGCAGTGAATGTCAGCAGCACATATACAGGGAATGTATAGATAGAAATATAGCTGGGTTCATCTGTAACTGCAAAAACATAGAAGGCAAGTCATGTCATACCTTTTTATTTGCAAAGTATCACAATAGTTCTTTTGTTAGAAAGAAAGATTTACCCCTCTCCCCACTTACCAAATATATCTTGCTCTGGCTAATAAAAGTAAAAAAAAAGATTGTTTAAATTTCTGCTCATGTGTTTTCTTTAGCTCTCTTCAGCATCCTTACTATCAATGATCTTTTCACTATTTGGAGTTGCTGTCTGCTTGCCAGGCTTTTCATTGCTATTTAGTCATACACTCCCAAAGATTTTGATGTTGCTAAATATTTGTAATGTTGTGGGCAAAATGTTGGAAACAGTTTGTAGAAGTTTAGCATTGGCAGCAGAATGAGGTTAACTCTGAAAAAAAAAAACCTCATTTGTTTGCACATGGGTGACAAACTGTTGGTATTCTTGCTGTTTTTAATTAGTTGTGCTTCGTGCCTTATAAGCCTCATTCATGTGTTCACATGCTAATCTAACATGACTGGAGAGTAAAGACTTTCAGGTTTTGAAAATATGACCAAATAATGATTGGTACTTGGAAGGCATATTTCAAGCCTTCTATATACTACATGATCTGTACAGAGCTTAGAAATGGTGTTCTAAAATTAATGTTGCTACTTCTAATTCATTTCAACTTTCAATAATTAATTTGAAATTCATTATTTTGACCATTAAATACCAACAATATCTAGTTTTTGGGTAACTTTTAATTCTGCATATTATTTAAATGTTTTAATTTAGGGGCACCTTTTGAGGGTACATTGGCCATTTTAAACAAAAGTATATGCTCTTTAACAATTGGATGTTTTACCATGTTTTAATGTTTTATATAACAAATGGATGTTTTAATGTTTAATATAACAAATTAATTTCATACATGTCTCACAATGTTTAAAACAGCAATAGATTACTTAACTGTTTAATATGGGCTCATTAGTGGAAACACAAACATTTTTAAACTTGAGGACTGTAGGTTTTATACTAGGAATTGGGAAACCTTTTCCATACTGAGGGCTGCATTCCCTTGAGAGTAACAAGTTAGCCATATACCTTGAGTGTGTTGAAGTTAAAGCCAGTGGATAAACAAAGTTTCCAGAATGTGTTCTTCTACTATTGCTCTGTCCCCTTCTGTTTTTTTTCTTTCTCTCTCTTTCCTTCCTGGTTTCTTCTTTGTGGTCTTTGTGAAAGCAATATATAGTAGTTGCCGGTACCTGCACAGCAAGTCTCGGAATCTTCTGGAAAGCTCTTTGGCTTTAAGGCTACCCACACTCCCCAGATGATATATAGCCAGTGTGTGGGGCTGTAGCCTCAGTTACTTTTGTCCGCCACCTTAACAGCAAGCAAAGGAATATTTCAAAACTGACTAGCTTACCTTGTGTTGACCTATGGACTGTTTGACTACTCTTTGGATATTCCTACTCTACTATGGTTTTGACTTGGACTTTGACCAACTCAGGCCAGTAATGTCTACTCCTTGCTTTAAGAAGTGTGCATCTTGTGGCACCAAGTTGACAGATGCCAATGGACATTATATGTGTGTGTTGTGCTTGGTGAGGGGCATGTTGTAACCTGTTGTGAGGTATGTCTCTCCTTTAAATCCCAGGCTTGGAAAAACAGAGATTTGTAATTTAAGGCCATGCTCTATGAGGAGGCTCTTCTTCAAACCCTTCCCAGTCCTAGAAAGTGGGCTGCGTCAGAGCCGTTAGCTGCTGTGGGCAGCAAGGTTCACTTACCGGTCGCTGCAAAGGCCTCCTCTTCATTATCAGGGGCAAACCCAGTGGGGGTGAAGCTCTCAAAGTCAGGGTCTGCAGTGCAGTGCCTGACAGTAGAACACCATCATAAAGAGAAGGCAAAGAAACAGAACACTTCTGTGGCCACTGGGCAAGCTTTTACACTGCCGCTTCTGCCCAGAAAAAGAGGCCAGGCCCCCTACCCAGTGCTTCTGCTGTTGGGAGAGGGGACAGAGCCACCTGGGGGCTTTTTCCTGCTGGAAGGTTTGGGAGCTCTTACATACCCTCCCTCGGTGGAAGGTCATGGTGTAAAGTGTCAGGCAACTGTGTACTGTGCCCCCTGTACTGCCTATGCAGCCACCAGGGCAGGCAGCCAAGGAGGCACTGCAGGGCCAGCCATGGCTGCCACCCATGTGCCAAACACAGCCTGCTTGTTGGGAATCACTGTCGAGATGGAGATGCCCCAGGCTCTCAACATCAGGCCGCTCCACCCATGCACAGCCTGGAGAAGCAGCCATTGTGCAGAGCCAACATTCATGGAGCGAGTCAGGCTCCTCCAATTCCTTTTGCCCAGCCTGATGCTCAAGGGCTGGAGCTGTTGTACAAGAACAGGGGCACCAGCCTTGCTTTACCGCCTCTTTCGTGTCATTTTGCAGTCTGAATATAGTTTATTTTTTTTACTGATTATGTGTTTTGCTTGGTTTGAGCCATCCAGATGCCACCTTTACTCATGCAGCACTGTTGCACCATGTCATTATTATGCATGAGAGTTGTCAATATTTTAAGAACTTAGCCAGTTACTATTGTGGGTGAAAGTAGTTTAATTTCAAAGTATGAGAACAAGTCAGTTAGAAGCCTCAAGTATAAATTCCACACCCTCCAACCATCTTGATTTGGAAGAACAGTCCTGATCAATCCTCTGTTGTTCTGCTTTTCCAGCTACTTTTAATACATCCCAGTTTATCTCTCTTCCTTCCTCTTTACCCCTTTGTCCTCACCCTCCTTCAACTGCTAGAAATTTCAGAAATAGTTTTCATTCAATCAACTCAGCAGAGTTATACCTACCAGACAGCAGACCCCTCAGAGCACTAACCCATTACTTGTGCCAATATACAATTCACCTGCCTCTTGCCCTATTTCTGTACTTGGGTTGTAGAGCCAGTTTTGTCCTTTGCCTTGAGTAAAAAGTATGTCTTTGGGTGCTGCTGTCCTTTGCTTGATTCTTTTGCAAGGGGCAGTTAGCTTTTGTTGATAAATCCAAGCCAACCAACTATGATTTTCCCTAATTTTTAAAAATGTATAGCTAGTTCCCCCTTCCTGAGCTGCTACTCGTTTTTGATATTCAGTAAAGACATCCAATGTTATCCTTTTGATGGCAATTACTAACACAATTGGCTATTTCCCCACCCTCCTCTGGCTCCGATGACTACTTCTTTTCCAATAACACCCTTTCCATGGACAGTTACATATCATGTTCTTCCTTAGAGACATCTAGCTTTACACAGACAGCTGTTGTGGGAGGTTGGAAAGAATGAAACCACTGGTTAAGGACAAGGAGCCATGATTCCCTTATTTCTAAACCTATTTCTAAATGCGAGCCTTGATCTCCTCTGTGTTGTGTTTAAGTTTTCTTTGTTAAAAAAAGTCAAAGAAATTAGCTTCAGGGGGAAGCAAATCTAAACATTACAATGGGTTTTGTGTGTGCCAATGGTATACAGTACTGCAAGATCTTTCTTCCCATATCCTCATAGTCTTTATTTAAGAAAGAAAGGATGGAAGAAAAGTGTTTATTTGTTCACATTGCAGGATGGCACAGGAGTATTGTGTTCTTGTTTTATCCTTTGACTGGGTTGCAGAAAATGCAGACAGGAAGGGAGTGAATTTGGCTGACAGATGACTTATTTTTAGAGTACTTTCCTATTGCTGCACATAGTGAACTTCCCAAAATGACAATAGAAAAACAAACAGTTTTCAGTCCTAGGGAATAAAATAAGAACTTGGTGCAATTATGAGGTTGGATAAGAAGTTGTATGTACAAACATTGCACCCAGAAGCGAAGCATATTTTCCAGCGCTCAACTGAGAAAGCGTTTACTTCATTATTTGGAAAAGGACTGCAAGAGGATCTCAGCAGGGTGTGATTCGGTTTGACTAGGCGTAGTAGCCATGAACAAAATCTTTTAATGAGTGTGCTTTATCAAATGTACTCTGGATTATGCAACTCTCTCTTACTAAAAATTAATTTTGGATCCACTCTTAAGAAAGAAAAAACAAAACGTAAGCCTTCATAACAGCATGTTTAGAAAAAAACAACAATTTATACAGTACTTGAACTGTTATATAATGTTACATAATATAAAATGTGTTCTATTTTGTAAGGCTCGGGAAGTTTTTTTTAAACCCAAAATAAGATTAAAGGCCTTAATTCAAATATATTTCAGACTGGATTCTTATATACATCAGTTTTAAAAAGAGAGCTATCTAATGGCAACACAACATGTGTGTGTGCGTGCACGCATTCACATCTCTGTGTGAGAGAATTGTCTTAAGAAGTTCAAGAAAAAGATTGAAAACATATCATTTGTTTTTTATATTATCCTGAAGAAGCATTGGCGCCTTGATTGATTTGTAATAAAGAAGAGGGATTAATTTTCCAGTTATTGTTACTGTGATCAAGAATGATGAATTTTGAATTGATTTAAAGGAGACATCAGGAAGAACTCGGATGAAGTCAAGGATGTTTGAGTCCTAATGATTCAAAAGAGAGTTAAACATGTGCATGATTTCTCCTATTCAAATGTGTGAAACAACAGATCATAGGGCTCAGTATGTGCTTACTAATAACATTTACTAGAAGTATATATTTTGTTACTTGAGGAGCTATTTGCTATCTGAGGTTCCTTTTACACTGTCATATAATCCAGTTCAAAGCAAATAATCTGAATTTTATATGGCAGTGTTGAAGGGGCCTGAGTAACTGTAAGAATGGTATTTCTCCAGGTTTGAATGTTCTCACTTGCTTTTTTTCAAATGCAGCATTTCAGAAATGTATTGGAGTTTATCTGAGGAAATTATTAAATTTCATTTTAGAAAGGAAATATTGCTGTAAAAATACTGCGTGGATTTGGGATTTTAGGGTTAGTCATTCAGAGTATTTGTGGAATATTGTTTCATTGTACTATAATCAACATCAGAGCATGGTGAAGTCTTATTCTCTGGAGGTTTTTAAACAGAAGCTGGATGGCCATCTGTTGGGTGTGCTTTGACTGTGTGCTCCTGTGTGGCTGGACTGGATGGCTCTTGTGGACTCTTGCAATTCTATGATTCTATGAAATCTTTCTTTGATTCACTGATTTATCTCACAGAAACTTCAGTATAGAAGTCAAACTGAACTGAGTTTATACTGAACATAGTTTCAAACTGCATCATGTAGCAGTGTAGATAGGGCCATGGAAGCTGCCAGATGCCAGAGGGAAACTTGTTTTACTTGAAAAAGAGAATCAGCCCAAATGTAGTGAAGTGTGCACAGATCCTGTCCACATCAGTAGGATCATAGCCATTAGACACAATCCAGCTCTTATATTTTGGCAAACAGTGCAATTTCAGCCTGATTTCAAATAGCTGGATTTTCATTGTAAATAGTGGCACAACTCAGTTAAATTTAACATTAAAGCCAGAGGCATTGCGATTAAAAAAGAGAGATACTTTGACAATTGTGGAATGGGTAGCAATCCAGTTAAAATCAACCCTCAAACATTGCATGTAAAAGCACCTGTATCTAGTTTTTTTAGAATACTGTATACTGTTTTCCAAAGATGGGCTTTTTTGTTCTACTTTTACATAATTAGTTAAAAAACATTTTACTAGGAAGACATGTGAAAGGACCTTTGTGTTTTGGGAATAAATTGTACAGATCCTGGAGGGAAACTATGAAAGCTTTTAGTAAGAGAAGTGCATTGAACTTGGGTCACTTTACTTATTTGATTCTTTCCATTTCAGTGATGTGTTTTCAGGGCCTTTCCCATAAGATCAATTAATATAACATATTAATGTGGCTCTGTGTTTTTGCACCAGATTTGTAGATGTTTTCCCTCATGATAAAGTATTGAAATGGTCTGAAATGGTGCTTTGGCGGCTAACAGTTGCACACATAGCTTGAACTTATTACCACAGGCCATGAAGTTTGGAGAGAATTGAAGTGAGCAAAGTAATGTGGGAAAATTTGAGGTCCTGAATAGTCATAGAATAGAATAATAGAATCATAGAATCATAGAATCATAGAATCGTAAAGTTGAAAGAGACCTCACGGGCCATCCAGTCCAACCCCCTGCAAGAAGCAGGAAAATCTCATTCAAAACACCCCCGACATATGGCCATCCAGCCTCTGCTTAAAAGCCTCCAAAGAAGGAGCCTCCACCTCAGTCTGGAGCAGAGAGTTCCACTGCCGAACAGCCCTCACAGTGAGGAAGTTCTTCCTGATGTTCAGGTGGAATCTCCTTTCCTGTAGTCTCCAGGGCAGCAGAAAACAAGCTTGCTCCCTCCTCCCTATGACTTCCCCTCACATATTTGTATATGGCTATCATGTCTCCTCTCAGCCTTCTCTTCTGCAGGCTAAACATACCCAGCTCTTTAAGCCGCTCCTCATAGGGTTTGTTCTCCAGACCCTTAATCATTTTAGTTGCCCTCCTCTGGACGCTTTCCAGCTTGTCAACATCTCCCTTCAATTGTGGTGCCCGGAATTGGATACAGTATTCCAGGTGTGGCCTGACCAAGGCAGAATAGAGGGGTAGCATGACTTCCCTGGATCTAGACGCTATACTCCTATTTATGCAGGCCAGAATCCCGTTGGCTTTTTTTCGCCGCCGCATCACATTGTAGGCTCATGTTTAACTTGTTGTCCACAAGGACTCCAAGATCTTTTTCACACGTACTGCTGTCGAGCCAGGCGTCCCCCATTCTGTATCTTTGATTTCCATTTTTTCTGCCGAAGTATCTTGCATTTGTCCCTGTTGAGCTTCATTTTGTTAGGTAC
Organism: Anolis carolinensis; assembly: GCF_035594765.1. Taxonomy (NCBI): domain Eukaryota; kingdom Metazoa; phylum Chordata; class Lepidosauria; order Squamata; family Anolidae; genus Anolis; species Anolis carolinensis. The sequence goes on along the minus strand of NC_085841.1, from coordinate 209,877,021 downwards.
GGCCCATCTCTCTAGTCTGTCAAGATCGTTTTGAATTCTGCTCCTGTCTTCTGCAGTGTTAGCTATCCCTCCCAGTTTGGTGTCATCTGCAAACTTGATGATCGTGCCTTCTAACCCTTCGTCTAAGTCGTTAATAAAAATGTTGAACAGAACCGGACCCAGGACGGAACCCTGCGGTCACCATCATAGTAATGTTTTCCCCTCTTTTTTTTTTTTTAAAAAAGGGTTTCTGGTAAGATGTCATGGGATACAACAATAATAATCTTATATAAAAAATATAACACAAGAAATATACCCACAGGCATTATCAAAAAACATATATTACATACCAGCATTTCTCTTTATTTTTCATGAGCCTCAGAAAAGAGGAGAGATGCCAGCGCTTACTATACTATTATAACTGTATTACATTATTATTATACAATATTTCCTCCAAGGTTTATAAATGCCATTATTTCCAAGGGTGCCATAATATAAACTGTGGAAAAGTTTAAGCTACAAAAAAATTTTTGTTGCGGGACATCCTGCACCACATTATATTATTACATTACTATTTGATTATTACATTTTTTTCCCCCAGTGTCAGGAGCGACTTGAGAAACTGCAAGTCGCTTCAGGTGTGAGAAAATTGGCCATTCCCAAGGATGTTTCCCAGGAGACGCCCAGATATTTTTCCTAACCAGACTGGGCCACAGCAACGCGTGGCCAGGTATAGCTAGTATAGGTATAAAAATCAAGCATTTACTGATAACAAATCAGCATTGGCAAGGCTTACTAAACAAGCTGATTTTCTTTTTTATGAAGTACAGCTGAAGCATTTTCTTCAAAGTCCTCTGCAAACACCGCGCAACAGATTCATGTAAATGTCTAAAACAGCCACAAGGTGACATTAATAAAATGTTTTCGAGACCCCAATATTGAACTAAGGGGACCCACAGTCTAAAAAGCAGTGGGTTAAATTACTACCTTCTCCTTTTCCCCCTTCACTTGTTCTCCTGAAATGACTTTGCAGTTTTTTTTTAAAAAAGCAGTCTGTTGTGTTTTTGATTAGATAGGTTTATGTCTGAGATGAAACTGAGCCTGAAGAGATTTGTTTTCAGCCTCTTAACAAATTGCCAGCATGACGTCTGGGCTGGACAGCTCCCACCAGACTCCCAAATATTTTTTTGCCAGGAAATACTAATACTAATACTACTAATAATAATAATAATGTGTGTGTATAATAATAATGTGTAGCTTTCTGCAGAAATAGCCACTCTGTCAGTTCAGCAGCAGCCACCATAAAAACACATAGCCCAGGTTTTTTATTTTATTTAAGTTATACTCCACAGGGATCAGGCAATGAAATTCCCTTAGAGAATCCAACAAATCACACAGGCTTCCCTTTAGCTGTTTAGCTTCATCTGTTAGACATATTTTGGGTTTGACCTATCATGCAAAGCTCTTCAAGGTGCACCCCATGCTGAGTTTTTTAATTACAATGTTAAGCTTATTGAAAGGGATCCAGATAGAAATCCTATTTCAGGGCTCCCTGTGGGATCATGGCTAAATCTGGCTATATCAAATCAAACACTCCCTTCTAGGAAATGTTTGCAACGACCAAATTAATGGACCAAATAAACTTTTTAAACAACATGGCATAAAACAAAGTTTGAAATTCAGCATGGTCAGCTTAACATGATCTTTGAGGGCTTATTTGGCCTTGTCTGTGCCAAGTGGCTAGGGTAGATTAAATCACTTTAGATAGTTTGTGAGGGATGCCATTTTAAAAAATGTGTCCTGTGCTTAAAGACAAACATCACATATTTTTGGTTGAAGAAGAAAGGATCAAATCTAGCCCATCTCTGGCTGTGCTAATTTTTTACTTGCAGGGTTTTATTTGTTTAAATCATAGCTGGAACACTAAACCTTTTCCTTCATTGACTAAATTTGCACTGAAAATAGGGTTGTCCCTTGTTATGAACAAGGTAGGTTCTGTAGGTTTGTTCTTAAGTTGAATTCGTTTGTAAGTTGTAACAGGTACATTTCTTTCCTAAGGGTGAATTTTTCTCATGTCATGTAGTCTCACCTCTGTTCTTAACTCTGAGTTGTTTGTAAGTTGGATGTTTGTAACTTGGGGACTGTCTGTACAGTTTATTCTGATGTCTTGGAATTCGGCCATATTTAGATGATTGTGGGCATGAGGCCTGGGTGAGTGGGAAATCTGAAATCATAATCCAGCACAGCACAGTATGCCTATATACTTCCGGGCCCAACTCAAAGTGCAGGTCATTACCTACAAAACCCTACATGGTTCGGGTCCAGCCTATTTACACGGCTGCATGTTTCCCTATGGACCTGTTCAGGCCTTAAGATTGGCCAGGGAGACCCTCCTCAAGCCCCACCACCATCACAAGTGTGGTTGGTGGGGACGAGGAGAGGGCCTTCTCTGTAGTGGCCCCCACGCTTTGGAACATCCTCCCCAGGGAGATTAGGCAAGCACCCATACTCATGACCTTTAGGAAGGAATTGAAAACTTGGATTTTTCTATATATAATTGTTTACTGATGTTTCAGTTGTTTTGTGCTATTTTTTGTTTTGGTATTCTTAACTACGGTATGTTTTATTTTCTGATTGCAAGCCGCTCCGAGTCCCTTTTTGGGAGATGGGGTGAGATATAAATAAAGTGTTATTATTATTGCAGCCTAATATATAATAAAATTGGTGGGCATGTTCTCATCCGCTCCCTCCCTTTCCCTCTTGCTGTCTTTCTGTCACAGTCTGTATTAATGTGGAAAAACCAATAATAATAATAATAAAACTTTATTTATACCCCGCCACCATCTCCCCAACGGGGACTCGGGGCGGCTTACATGGGGCCATGCCCAGAACAGTACAATATAGTAAAATATAAAGCAACATATCACAATACAATTAAACAATACAATAAATAATCATATACACTGCAACACAAAATCTATATATATATATATATATATATATATATATATATATATATATATATATATATATAAAACAGGGCGGGCCGCATGAGACACTTAATTAAAACTTGGGGTGAGAAAAGGATAAGAATACAATCACGGAGACCAGGGACATAAGATAAAAACAATCTAGAGGGTAGATGATGGGGGAGTAACAAAAGAAGTGTGTAATAGTTACTCTCCGAAAGCACATCGGAAAAGCCAGGTTTTTAAATCTTTCCTGAAGGCTAAAAGAGTGGGGGCTTGGCTAATTTCGATGGGCAGTGAGTTCCATAAACGGGGGGCCACAGCAGAAAAGGCCCTCTCCCTTGTTCCCACCAGGCGGGTCTGGGATACAGGCAGTGGCGACAGGAGGGCCTCCCCTGATGATCGAAGAGATCGGGCAGGTTTATGGTAGGAGATACGGTCACGAAGGTAGGTGGGTCCCAAACCGTTTAGGGCTTTATAAATGATGGTCTGCACCTTGAATTGGGATCGGAAAGTGAACGGCAGCCAGTGGAGCTCTTTAAACAGGGGAGTAGATCTCTCCCTGTAACTCGCCCCCGTTATTAATCTGGCAGCTGAGCGTTGGACCAGTTGTAATTTCCGATCCGTCTTCAAGGGAAGCCCCACCTAGAGCGCATTACAGTAGTCCAGTCTAGAGGTAACTAGGGCATGGACCACCGTGGTCAAATCAGACTTCACGAGGTATGGTCGCAGTTGGCGCACAAGTTTGAGTTGTGCGAAAGCCCTCCCGGCCACCGCCGACACCTGAGCCTCAAGCGTCAACGCTGAATCCAGGAGGACCCCCAAACTGCGGACCTGTGATTTCAGGGGGAGTGCAACCCCGTCCAGCACAGGTTGCCACCCAATACCCCGATCAGATGAGCGACTGACCAGGAGAGCCTCTGTCTTGTCAGGATTGATCCTCAGCTTGTTTCTCCTCATCCAGTCCGCCACAGCGGCCAGGCACTGGTTCAGCATCCGAGGGGCTTCCTTGGATTCAGATGGAAACGAGTAGTGGATTTGCGTGTCATCTGCGTAGAGATGGCAACGCCCTCCAAAACTCCGGATGACCTCTCCCAGCGGTTTCATGTAGATGTTAAATAGCATGGGGGATAGGATAGACCCTTGCGGGACCCCACAGGTCAATGGCCAGGGGTCCGAGCAGGTATCCCCCAGCTTCACCATCTGGGAACGGCCCTCCAGGAAGGACTGGAGCCACTGCAGAACCGTGCCACCGAGCCCCATCCCAGAGAGCCTCCCCAGAAGGATACCATGGTCGATGGTATCGAAAGCCGCAGAGATGTCCAGGAGAACCAGCAGGGTCACACTCCCCCTGTCCAGCTCCCTGCGGAGGTCATCCACCAAGGCGACCAAAGCCGTCTCGGTACTGTGCCCAGGCCTGAAACCAGACTGTGAGCGGTCCAGAAAATCAGTGTCATCGAGGAACTCCTGGAGCTGCGTGGCAACCACCCGCTCCAGATCCTTGCCCAAAAATGGGAGGTTGGAAATTGGTCTGTAGCTGCTACATACAGATGGGTCTAAGGAGGTCTTTTTTAATAGCGGTTTTACCACCGCCTGCTTAAAGCAGGATGGAACTGACCCCTGGACCAGGGAGGCATTTATAATAGCCATAAACCAACCCAACAACCCATCTTTGGCTAGCTTAACCAGCCAAGATGGGCAAGGATCCAGAGCGCAAGTGGTCGCCCTCACAGACCCAAGAATCCCCTCCACGTCATCAGGAAGAACAAGCTGGAAAGAATCCCATAAGATCGAACAGACAGGTACCTCGGTTACCTCCGCTGGAACTACAGTTAAGCTGGAGTCCAACTCATGACGTATCTGAGCAACTTTGCCTGCAAAATGGTGCGCGAAATCGCTGCACCGAGGTGCCAAGTCATCAGGAAGCCCCTGGGTCTCAGGAGGCCGCAGGAGCTCCCCAACAACTCGGAACAACTCCGATGGCCTGTTGGCTGCAGACGCTATGCGGGCAGTCGTGAAAACTTTCCTGGCTGCTCGCAGAGCCACGGAGTAAGCCTTAATAGCGGCTTTAGCCCGTGCTTGGTCAGACACATCCTGAGATTTCCTCCAGATGCACTCTAGTCCCCTCCTCGCATGCTTCATCACAGCCAGCTCCTCAGTGAACCAAGGAGTCGACGTGACTCTACGCAGCGAGAGGGGACGTTCGGGAGCGATCGTGTCAAGTGCCCTTGCCAACTCGCTGTTATAACGATCAGCCAGGACATCGACAGGATCGCCAGTCTCCAGAACAGGAAGATCTCCAAGAGACCTCAGAAGTCCATCCGGATCCATCAGCCTCCTGGGGCGGACCATCTTAATGGGTCCACCACCCCTGCGGAGGTTAGAAGCCATGGCGAAACTTAAACAGATCAGATGATGGTCAGACCATGACAATGGAAGAATATTTTGCTCTTCCACTCTGACTGTCCCACCGTCCACAATAAAAACCAGCTCCAACGTGTGTCCCACCTGATGTGTGGGCCCAGAGTCAGCCCCATGGTCGTCATGGCAACCATGAAATCCTGAGCTACACCTGTCAAAGTGGTCTCCGCATGAATGTTAAAGTCCCCCAAAACTATGAGTTGTTGGGAGACCAGGGCCGAATTGGAGACCACTTCTGCTAGCTCAGACAGAGAGACTGCTGGGTCGCGGGGTGGACGGTACACCAGCAGAATCCCCAAGCTGTCTCGGGCTCCCACCTTCAGGAAGACACACTCAAACCTTGGAGACTGCGGAACGGCGCATCTGATCAGGGCGATGGACTGCCGAAAGATCACCGCGACTCCTCCTCCCCGCCCCCCAGCCCTGGCCTGCTGATGCACCCCGAAACCTGGTGGGCACAGCTGGGTGAGATTCACACCACCCTGCTCGTCCAACCACGTCTCGGTGATGCATGCCAGATCCGCCCCCTCATCCAGGATCAAATCCTGGATAACAGCTGTTTTACCGTTGACGGATCTGGCGTTCAAAAGCAGGACCTTAAGGCTGGGGGGTCTGTCCTGAAGACTACCACACCTATTCCTCTCCAGGGTCGCAAAAACTCTGTTGCACTTCTCCCTGGGTCGAAAGTGACCGTTCTTCCTTCTCCCCCAAACCACCTCAATGAGACCCTGCCCGTGGAAACCCTCTTCCCCCTGGAGAGTTGACTGATTGAGGTTGCCCATTAAAGGGGATAGCAACTATGTTCTTTGCAAAACATATTTGGAAGCATATAAATCCCACCTCCTAAATTAGGCCTAGGTTAAAATGGTTCTAGCTCAGTCTTTCCTTGTCAAAAATTCATTTTTGAAACAAATCTTTACTTTTTTTTAGATTCTTGAATATTTGTGACATTTGATTAAAATATTGGTTCTTTGAACTTGATGCTGGGATAGAATATCACTGGTGTTCTGAGAATAGTGTAGCAAAACTAATATTGTGGAATCTGAACAATTTATTCAGTTGATCTGAGTGTGATAGAGATCATGTCAAGGATTGAAATGCTTAATCTTTCATTTAATGTTGAAGAATTACCTTCCTTCTTGTTCTGCCTATGAATTTTGCTTCCATGGAAGGTTAATTTGGAGGGATGTTCCTACCATTAGAGTGAGATGGCCATCCCAGGCAGACGATTTTGTGTGATAAGCAAGAAGATAAGCAAATTGCTATTTAAAATTTGATCATTTTATTTTGGTTGTCAAGAAGGCAGAGGTATATTTTGGTTGTTCTCTGGGATGCTGTGTACTTTGCATAGATAGGAGTGAATCATTGGTTGCTTGGGCTCAAGCAGTGAAATGTCCCGGACTTCCCCTTTTAATGTGATTTTATCTCTAGAAACCCTCATTTCATTATATAAAAAGTAAAATGAATCAAACATCTATGTACAATTTAATTAAAAATGTCATTTTAATAGATAACAGTGTACTGCACCATTACAGTCAGGGCCGGCTCAAGCTATAAGCCTTGTAAGCATTTGTGTGTGGCGCAGTTCTGCTAGGGGCGCCCAGGAAGGGTTGCGAGGGCGCCTCCTCCTTGCCTCAGCCTGGAAGGGAAGGGGGAGGAGCTGCCTGAATGACTGGCAGCCTCTAGCTGTCTGTCATTCAGGTGGCTCTGCCCTCTTCCCCCGGAAAGGGACACATACACACAGAGGCTCAGCTCCCTCTCCCTCTTTCCCTCCCTCTTTTTTTGTGGTGCTCCGGTGGGTGCGCACTTGCACTCCTGCCTGTGCCTTTCTGCCTCTCTCTTTCCATCCGTGAGGTGCCTCTTCAGACGCATGTGTTGCTCACTCTCTTTCCTCTCCTGTTTCTCACTCTCCTACCTCTCCAACCCCATCCCAGTTTCCACCAGCATCCATTTTAACCCCCTCCCCCCTTTTTTTGCTCCCAAACTCTACCTCCCCCAAGCCCTGAAAAAATGCCTGCTCGTGAAGCGAGGAGAGGGCACTGGGTCTGTATATAAAAGTGAGTACTCTTTGCAATGGCTTGGAAAAGAGAGGAAGAAATGAGACGAGAAGGAGGAAGAATGCTGCATGCTTTCTTTGCTGCTTTTTTGCCACTGCATCTTCACTCTAGGGCAGAGGGAAGCCCACACCCACAGCCCCTCTCGTTTGCAAAGGAGCCCTTCCCTTTCCTTGCTCATGCCCACCTACCCCCACCTCTGCTTTCCTCACCCCGTTACTGCCCCCCTTCCCTGCATCTCATTGCTGGGCGCTTGGGCTACATGCAACACCTTGGTTTCTAGGTGTTCTGCTCCACTTCATCTTTGCTCAAGGGGTGTGTGTCCAGCTTATTTCTTTTGCATCATGTCAAAAAATGTGATACTATATATTTGTCTCATCACATACTATATGTATTATGGGAGGAGAAGCTTCAGTCAGAGTTTGTAAGGTAACTCTTTTATCTATTCTATTCACCTCTACCTTCTTTTATTTTTTAGTGATTGGTTTGGGGGGGGGGGGAGGCACCAAAATACTGTTTGTTTACACTTGAATATTTCCTAGGGCCGGCCCTGATTACAGTCTACGATGATATTTCAGATTTGGTTTAGGAAATATACAATGTATACAGTCATGCACACAGAGCAAAATCTGGTCACAGCAAAATTGGTGGAAATTGATATGGAATGGGGATTAGGTTTTTGCAAAAGTGCTGATTCATGGGACTACTTCACTTCTCAGTGACTGTATTCAGATATCACATCAAACTATGGCCTATGTTCAATAAGACATATGTAGTATAAATGTTCATGGTCTAGGCATGGTTTTCTGCTTCTGCGTTTCATTTTCTCAGTTTATAAATTCATAAATTTTGTCTTAATATGAATTGTAGCTTCTGCCTATGGAAATGGAGCAATGATAATTTGCTAATTCCAATATCATGTCAAAGTATAGGAAGTACAAAGCATTCTTTGCCAACTATTGCAACTCAAGGTTTCTTATTCTGATTGGCTGACAGATCACAAAACCTAGTGACCTTAACCACAGTTTGACATTACATGAGAATTTAGTCTGGGAAAGGGAAGAAAGGCAAATTACCATTGTGGCAGGATGCATGAGGATCATGTGTAGTATTTATATGATGAAAAAAACCAGCTGCATCTATTTTAACTGTTGTAAGCTAAGTAGGATATAAACATCAACAGCAACATGAGAAATCTCAGTAAATAGAAGATATTGGTCTACTTTCATTCTGTATGAACACACTAAAATAACACTTTTCTGGTTATGGGCTTTTATTCTTTATTGCTTGATAGATGGGGAAAAGGAGCCCACTCATTAATTAATATTCAGTGTCTGTTGCCCACTCTTAGCCCTTCTAATATGTTATGAATAAAAATTGTATAGCAAAAATGACATGATGAAGGCTGAACAACCTTACACCTTTAAGACTGATTTTTTTTTTGAAAACCATGAGGCACCATCATTCTGAAAATAAGGCATAGGTATGTAAAATACCTGTAAGTGTGAAACACACTGATATAAGGAAGAGGAGAGAAAATGAAATCTCTTATACTTTAGATCCAGTGCTACTGCCAGTTCTTGAAGGGCTGGTAAAAAGGCCAGACAAAGCTAACTTGGTGCCTTTCTGTTGTGTTGGACTATGACTATCATCATCCCTATTGAGCAGGGCCATCAGGTGTGCTGGCTGAAGTGATAGGAATTGTGATCCAACATGTCTGAAGGATACAAGGATGGTGAAAGCTGGGCTATGTATCATCCATGTAGATGATTTTTCTGTGTTTCCTGCATTTAAATTATGTAGCTCGTTTGTCTGAATCTTTTGACAGAACAGAAAAAAATTAAATTAATCATAAGGAACTATGTTTCTTTGGGGAACCTGCTTGGCTGACAAGTTTTGAGCTTAATTTGTCCCTAGATGTGCTTCTCTCAACTCTCATTACAATTTAAGACTGTAGCTCATTATAAAACAATGTTTTCCTCTGTACCTCCTTCAATCTGCCACTTTCTTCCTCTTTTTGAAGTTCACAGCAATGTACTACTACTGCTTTGGGATTTTTTTATTCATTAAATGATATGCTGAAGCCTAATACAGAAGTTGACACATGCCTTAAATTGTATAACCTATCCCTAATTCATCCATTGCATCCTGTAGCTTTCCATCCATTGGGAGCTGAACATTGTTCAGCAGGGAGTTTTCTCCACTTGTGATTTTCCAGAGCTCTGAACAATAAACTACTTGACTATGGAACAGAGAATGCATGAATAGGGCTTCCAATATCAGTTGAGAATTCTCATTGAAGGCCCTTGACATTCTGCTTTGCTCAAAGTTTTCTCGTGAGTGAGAAGAGGGAGAGAGGGATGTCTTTAGTGCCAGTTTATCTTCATTCTCCTCCAGTATGTTTTATTGATTTCATTTCATTTATATGCCGTCTTTCTCCTAGAATGGGATTCAGATGTCATCTCGCACTAGTATGTAATAAACCACTTCACTCCAAAATATTACTTAGGTGTGACACTTTCATGCTGACATGGGGAGCCTCATAAAGTTCACAGATAGCAAAGCACTGTGGCCACCTGGCCACGTTGACAGCAGGGGCAGGGTCCTTATCCTGTTACACTATTATACTTCTATATTCCACCTTAACTACCCAAACAACATCCTGTGGAATTCTAGGCTTTGTATTTTAGTGAGGCTTTGACTTATAAGACTTCCAAATGCCCCTCCTTAGACTGTAAGTCCCATCGGATGTTGGCATGGAAGTTAAAAATGGAATAGTGCTATAACAATGCCAGCATGGTATAGAGTCCTCTGAAGGACAGGGTTCAAATTCCTGTTTGGTCATGGAAACACTTCGACTAATCTTGGTCAGGTTACACTCACACAGCCTCAGAGGAAAGAAAGACAAATATCACAAAGAAAACGTGGTGATACGTTCAGCTTTGGGTTGCTATAAGTCAGACATTACTTGAAGGTAATGATGCAACCTGCTGATATACAGTACTGCTTCAAAATGTATGAAAATTTCTTTAGATTGCTCTGAACCATGGGAAAGTGTTTTTAAGACTTTTTTTAAAAAAAAGATATTTTAAAGATGTTATTAAATTGTTAGATTTTAGCCTTTCTTGTAAGCCGCCCCGAGCCCTAGGGGAGTGGCGGCATATAAGTTTAAATAATAAATAAATAAATAAATAAAATAGTGGTACGAAGGTAGCATTACAATTACTCAGAAAAAACTCCCACTAATATAAAAACCATCATTTTATATCATACTAGCTGTGCCCGGCCACGCGTTGCTGTGGCAAAGTGGTGGTGGTATTGGTTAAAAATTGTTTTGGAATTTTTATTTGATGTTATTTGTATTTTTTAAATTAATTTTATTGTAACTTATCTTTTTATTTATTATATTTAGTTATTTTCTTTTATTATTTTTAGTTATTTTCTGTTATAGTATTTTATTGTATTAATTTTTAGTGTTTCTAATTTTTAGTGTTTTTTATTATTTTTATTGTATTATTTGTATGTATTATATTTTATTATTTTATTATATTATTTTTATTTATGTTTTGTATTGTATTATTGTATTTTATTTTTTATGTATTTTTTGTATTTATTTTATTATTTTTGTTTCTCTTTGTATTGGGTTGCTCTGAGTTCTGTGGTCTGCCTGGTCATTTTCAAAATGTATTCTCTCCTGATGTTTCGCCTGTATGTATGGCAGGCATCCTCAGAGGTTGTGAAATGTGTTGTAACGAAAGGAAGTGGAGTTTATATATCTGTGGAATGACCAGGGTGGAAGAAAGAACTGTTGTCTGCTTTAGGCAAGTGTGAATGTTGGAATTGGCACTGAATAGCCTTGTAGCTTCAAAGCCTGGATGGTTCCTGCCTGCCTGGAATGAAGAAAATGTGGCTCCCAGTATTAAAAAAAAACTGTGAAATAGGACAGTTAACTAAAGAATAGCACTGAGCAATCAGGGAATTCCAGACACGATGTACTAAGGGCCAGCTAACATCTCCCAAGAAAGGATTCCTCCTCCGAAGCAGGAAGTAGGCAGGCCTGGAAGGTGGAAGGGCATTCAATGGTAATCAAGGTGGGGAAGTGGAACATTCACAGTCGCCTCAGACAGATGAGAGTTGTCCCATCCTGGGATATCATTGCTGAGATAGAAATAAACATTCCACTTGTCTGTTTTCAAACAGATCTCATAATCTTTGAGGATGCCTGGCATAGACATGTATGGCAGTTTGGTAACAGATAGGGTCGGGAGGGAATGTGATGTTTAATAGGCGTTTCCTGAATCCCTTCTTTTTATCCAACATATTCAGTTATCCAATGTTCTGCCAGGGTGTTTATGTTGGATAAGTGAGACTGTACGGTATATTTATAATCTTATATTATCTGCTTAGAACTGGATTATTTGAGGCCCCTTCTACACAGCTGTATAAAATGCACACTGAAGTGGATTATATGGCAGTGTGGACTCAAGATAATCCAGTTCAAAGCAGAAAATATAAGATTATAAATGGGTTATATAGCTGTGTGGAAGGGCCTTGAGTCTACACTGCCGTATAAAAAGGTAAAGGTTTCCCCTGATGTTAAGTCCAGTCATGTCTGACTCTGGGGGTTGGTGCTCATCTCCATTTCTAAGCCAAAGAGCCGGCGTTGTGCGTAGACACCTCCAAGGTCATGTGGCCGGCATGACTGCATGGAGCACTGTTACATATAATCCAGTGCAAATTAGATAATGTGTGGAAGAGGTCTAAGTGAGGTCTAACTCTGCCTGTCCCCTGGGCTGAGTGGGTTGCTAGGAGACCAAGTGGGCGGAGCTTAGCCTTCTAACTGGCAGCAATTGGATAAAAACAGTTATTCCTCTCCCTCTAATTAGGACTTTATTTTTCTTTTTGTTGTCGGCACCTAGGGGCAAGGATTTTGGGTTGTGTTGCCAAGTTTCGTGTGTTTGGATCATGTAGTTGCGTTGTTGTGCATCTTTGCTGGTTTTTTTGGGTTTGTGGCTCCAGATTGTGTTTTTGTGGTGTGGTTGTGTTGTAACAACCATGAGGCAAGGCTTTTGCCTTGTGTTGCCAAGTTTCGTATTTCTGTGGCGTTTAGTTGTGTTGTTATAGTCACGGAACAAACAACTTTACCCTTTTATATATATAGATGTGTGTTTAAGAGGTCAATAGATTCTAAACCTTATTTTAAAATGTATGTGTACCAATGTCTACTAATTTCAAAAAAATAATGGGTGACTGAGTTAGACGTTACAAGACTATTGCAGAAACACTGGTGATGGTCATATAGGTCTACTAATGTCACATGAGGAATTGTCTCAAAGAATATGATGGAAATGCTACTGAAGTTTTACATTGAGATGGAGCTTACTTTGTCTTCCTTAATGCTCTTACTGTGAATAAGTCTTTAAAAATGAGAAATGATATGAAAATTTGAATTAAATGCAGGATATTCTGGAATAAAATTTTAGTTGCCACTCCAACTGCTATAGCTTTCCCCTAGAGCACCCTAGAATGTGTAGTTCAATGAAAAAAGTGATTTTTTTTTCAGGTAGAGAGCAAATCTCCCTCCTCCTCCTTCTGCCTGTATTTCAAGCATCATTTACCTTCACAGTGCCTTGAAAAGTGTAAACAGGGGGATTGTATTTAGTAGCATCTCTGTAGCAACCATTATGTATTCCCCAGCTCTAAGTAGCTCTCTTCATCCATTTGATTCTATTAGCTGGCCACGACTCCCTTTCAGAAGCTGTTAATGTTTATGGATTTTCAACAGTGTGTCACGACAGGTAGGAAGGATAACATAGTGCTCCATTCCACATTGCAGCCTTGACTCAGAGTCCTTACAGTAAAGGAGGAGTTGCTAAAAGATGTTTACACCTATACTTCCTCAAAAAGAGGAACTTCTCATCAGTTTGAATTATAGCAATTCCATAGATGCACAGTCTAACATTAAGTTTTCACCGCTGGTTCAATGCCAGAGGCTTGAGTTGCAAATTTGAATGCTCCTTGTGTTGTTGAAGGCTTTCATGGCCGGGATCACAGGGTTGTTGTATGTCTTTCGGGCTGTGTGGCCATGTTCCAGAAGTATTATCTCCTGACGTTTCGCCCACATCTATGGCAGGCATCCTCAGAGGCTGTGAGGCATGGATAAACTAGGCAAGGAAAGGAAAATATATATATATCTGTGGAGAGTCCAGGGTGTGGCAAGAGTCCTTTGTCACTGGGAAGCCAGCATTAATGTTTCAGTTAATCACTGTAATTAGCATTGGAAAGGTTTTGTCTCTTGCCTGGGGGGCATCCTTTGTTCAGTCATTAGCCGCCTCAGCTTTCTGATTGGTCGGGCGATGTATGTGCCAGCTTTCTGATTGGCCGGTCGGAATATGGGTCAGCTTTCTGATCGGCCGGCCGGAATATGGGCCAGCTTTCTGATTGGCTGCCACTTTCACAGGCCATTGGGACCCCTGAGGCAAAACTACCACCAACAGGCTTCGGCCTACTCTCTCTCCTCAGAACGACGCTAGCTTTGGTACACTAACTCTAACAGCCTTCGGCCTACACTTTTGTAATCAAAAATATCACTAGGACCACCAGGAAGGCCGGACCTGGACCAAACTTGACACACATAACTCTTAGGACCCATAAACCCACTGACAACGGATCTGGACCAAATAGACCCAACATGGCCAACTGTGCATACTGATAATAAAAAACTTTGGGCGCTAGGAATTACAGTTCACTCTCACATCCACAGCATTCTGAATCCAACTAATGATGGAAAATAATTATGTTTTAATCTTCAACATTGCTCCAAAGAAGGCAGCTTCTGCCTGGGTCATTGCCAGAACTGTCCTTCTACAAGGTAAGACACTACTTTCCACAACAGACTGAAGAGAAAAAAAATGACTATCTTTTTAATCTTTCCTTTTAAGAATGGTTTTTGCCCCCCCCCCCAATAGTTTTCCCTGAGGCAAAAAACTACCACAAACAGGCTTCGGCCTACTCACTCTAACAGCCTTGACACATACAGTCCCCATGACCTACTATACATCCTGGCATTCTTTGGAGTGTGATGGACCATGGATGATGGACTTGCATATGGGAGTTGTAGTTCAACTGCACCCACTGAACCCCGCTGAGACCACTGCAATTGACACGAATTACATAACTGGACCACACTTGGCACACATATCCCAAATGACATGCTTTACATGCTGCAGCACTTTGGGGCAAAATGGACCAAGGATTATGAAATTTCCAGTACTTTCAAACACATTGTCTCCGACAGATCACTGTTACTCTAACTCATGATGGATCAGGACCAAACTTCACACACATAACCCACATGATCCACTTCACTTCCTGGTGCAGTTTGGCGGAAGGCAAACCAAGGATCATGTGACTTCCAATACCTTCACTAAATTCCTGAGACCATTGCAACTGCTACAAATAACTGATCAAGACCAAACTTGGAACACAGAGCACCCATGACCCACTCTATACCCTGGTGAAGTTTGGAGTGCGATGGACCATGGATGATGGTAATTGCGATACATTCACTCACTTCCGGAGAACATTACGACTCACTCTAATGCCTGAACAAGACAAAACTTAGCACATAGAACCCCCATGTCCTACTCTACACCTTGGTACTGTTTGGAGGGGGATGGACCATGGACGATGGGACATGCAATACCTTCACTGGCTTCCTGAGACCACTGCAACTCCCACCAATGACGAATCAGTACCAAACTTGGTACACAGAGGCCCCATTACCAACTCTATATCCTGGTGTGATTTGGAAGAGTTTGGACCATGGATTATGGGACTTGCATTATCTTCACTCACTTTCAGAGACCACTGCAAATGCTACAAATGACAGAACTGAACCAAACTTGGCACACATATCCCAAATGACACACTTTGCACCCTGCAGCAGTTTGGGGGAGGATGGACAAAGGATTATGAGATTACCAGTACTTTCACCCAAATCGCCTCCCATTGCAAACCCCATCGGCCACAGATCTGCAGCAATGGGCCCATTCATAATATCCAAAACAGCTCAATGCCCTCTTCTAATAACCCAGGCACTGCCGGGTCCCCAAGCTAGTCTATATCTATATCTATATACAGTAGAATCTCACTTATCCAACATTCGCTTATCCAACATTCTGGATTATCGAACACATTTTTGTAGTCAATGTTTTCAATACATCGTGATATTTTGGTGCTAAATTTGTAAATTCAGTAATTACTACATAGCATTACCGAGTATTGAACTACTTTTTCTGACAAATTTGTTGTATA
This sequence comes from Anolis carolinensis, assembly GCF_035594765.1. Classification (NCBI taxonomy): domain Eukaryota; kingdom Metazoa; phylum Chordata; class Lepidosauria; order Squamata; family Anolidae; genus Anolis; species Anolis carolinensis. The sequence goes on along the minus strand of NC_085841.1, from coordinate 209,861,282 downwards.
ACATAATGTTTTGGTGATTAATTTGTAAAATCATAACCTAATTTGACGTTTAATAGGCTTTTCCTTAATCCCTCCTTATTATCTAACATATTCGCTTATCCAACATTCTGCCGGCCCGTTTATGTTGGATAAGTGAGACTCTACTGTATACAATAAAAGTCAGTGTTTGTATGTTTGTTTGTATGTTTGTGGGTATGTATCTGTGTATGTGGCAGCTTTCTGATTGGCCGCCACTTACACGGATAACTACGACCGCCACGAATTACGGATCTGGACCAAACTCGACACACTTATCCCCCATGACACGCGTTACGGCCTGGTGCCGTTTGGGGGAGGATGGACCACGGATTATGGGATTTGTAGTACTTTCAATCACTTCAGCTCCCACAGATCACTGCCATGCCCACGAGTGACGGAACTGGACCAAACTTGGCAGACAGAGCTCCCATGACCCCCTTTACGTCCTGGTGCAGTTTGGCGGAGGACAAACCAAGGATGATGGGACTTGCAGTACCTTCACTCGCTTCCCAACACCACTACAACTGCCAGGAATAACACAATTGAACCAAACTTGGCACACAGAGCCCATATGACACAGTTTACACACTGCTGCAGTTTGGGGCAGGACAGCCCAAGGATTGTGGGATTTGCAGTACCTTCACCCGATTCACCTCCCACAGACCATTACGACCCCCACAAATTACACAACTGTTCCAAACTTTGAACAAAGATGCAGTGTGGCCCCTGGTGTGCTGTGGGGAAGGATGTACCATGGATGATGGGACTTGCAGTACCTTCACTAACTTTCTGAGACCAATGACTAATCAACACCAAACTTGGTACACAGAGACCCAATTACCCCTTCTGCATCCTGGTGCAGTTTGGAGGACATGTACAATGGACGATGGGATTTGCAGTACTTTCACTCACTTCCTAAGACCAAACTTGGCACATAGAGGCCTCATGACCCACTCTACATCCTGCTGCAGTTTGGAAGAGCTTGGGCCATGGATGATGGGACCTTCCCTCACTTCCCGAGACCATTGCGAACCCCACCAATGACTGATCAATACCAAACTTGACACATAGAGCACCCATGATCTACTCTACACCCTGGTGCTGTTTGGGGGAAGAGTGGACCATGGATGATGGGACTTGCAGTTCACCTGCACCCACTGAACCCAGCTGACATTGGATCTAGACTACACTTGGAACATGGGTAAACAATGCCTTTCTCAAATGACCCGGACACCACTGGGTCCCCAAGCTAGTATGGCACTAAAGAAGGGGTCTCACTCCATCTTCCATATAACATCAGATATTTAAAGAGGTCCATCCACCATATTACCTTTTAGCCTCCTCTTCTTCAGGCCAACAACTCTTAACATACCTTTGTAAAAATTTGGTTTTCAAATCCTTAAACATTTTGACAATCCTTCACTGGAAAAGTCCCAACTTGTCAAATGACTTTCTAAATCAGTGATTCCCAAACTCTAGTTCTCCAAGTTTTTTAAGACTTCTAACTCCCAGATCCTCAGTTTCCTTAGCCAGTAATCCCTAGATTCTGGAATCTGAATTCTAAAGAAGCTGGAAAACCAGAGTTTGGGAAACAATGTTCTAAATTGTGGTGCCCAAAACTGGACACAGTATTCCAGATGAGGTCTGAGTATACAATAATAGAACAGTACTATTACTGTCTTCCATCTGGGCAATGTAGTTCTGTTGATGTTGAAGAAGTATATAATTGCTTTGGCTGCCCTGATCTTTTTAATTTCTTTGTTCTTATTTTCTCCTTTCTCCCTTGTTTGGCAACCTATTTACAGCTGACTCCTGTTAAGGCTTTGGCCTACCAGACAGTGCTTCCAGACAGTGCCAAAATCCATGTCTTAAATGAGGGTAAAAAATCCCAGGACTTGACTATAGGTCCCCAAACACACCTGTTAGTCCTGGAATTGGGTCCCCTGCCATCCTCACAGGCTTATCAGAATAAGATGGAGGGCATTTTGCGTTTCTTTTTTCCTTTCAAAGACGACAGAAAGCAAGATAATTCTCAGTTATATTGAAAGACCAGCTAATTGCATTTAGTCACTTCAGATAATGCTTAATATCAAAGCTTTTACTACTTCAAATACAGTATGCATGATAGAGAGCATTGGCTAGCAGGTTGTTTTGGCTGGCACAATAAGTCTTTGATGTGCTAAACACTTTTGGATAATACTCAGTCCTCTTTAAAGAGGCCTAAGGATTGAATATTTATTTGATACCTCCCCTCCCCCACTCTTCTCAACACATACTATATTAACATTATTTTTCTCTTTGGGAAAAAAATCCCGTTGCTAAGATGTGGGTGTAAAGGGTTCTCTTTCCACAATGTGTATTTCATTACTCACCTGTCTACTATTGGAGAATTAATGATTTTTCCTATTGATGATTCCTCTACCTCCAGTTAATAGCACTACTGCCTACCTAGAATCAGAATCAATTTGGTTTGTATGTTTTCATGGTCACCTTCATGCTGTGGGCTTCAGGGCTTTGTGGAAGAAGCATCCTAGCATTGTACTTACAACTAATGTCCAAATATTTTCAGTTTTGGTAAAGCAATTGAAATATATTTCATGGATGAGTTATGTCACTAGCAATTTCTGGCAAACCAGCTGCATGTGGATAAGGCTCATATAAAGTTGAACCGTTTCACCTTTGTGTAGAAAGTTTGGGCTCTGAAATAATTAACAGGCAAGCTGGAAAAATGGATCTCAAAGGAATCATTGAGCATATGCTCTGCAGCTCCTGCTATATTAAATCCTGTCTTCAAAGGGATTGTAAAACAATGAGACCTTCTTTGCTTGCAGCCATTACAGATCCAATGACACTTTATTTGCAAGAGCCAAAATTATCCTCCCCACCCCTCATTTCATGGCCTGTTTCCATTTGGATAATTACCCAAAGCCCTATTTTGACATCTCAGCTGGTTACATTATTCTGCTTTAGAGCTAGGAGGACAATTGCTAATCTCAGACAGTTGCTGCATTCTTTGGATGAAGATGGTGTAGCGCAGAGGTCAAATAGTGTAATACTTCTGTGCAGTTATACAATTTCTTTCTGCTTTGGTAAAAAGGATGCTCTTTTTATTAATGAGACTAGCTGGGCCCAACCACATGTTGCTGTGGCATAGTTTGGTGGTATGGAAAATAAAGAATGGAGAAAGCTCTATATAATAATAATTATTATTACAGTAGAGTCTCACTTATCCAACATTTGCTTATCCGACGTTCTGGATTATCCAACACATTTTTGTAGTCAATGTTTTCAATATATTGTGATATTTTGGTGCTAAATTCATAAATACAATAAGTACAACATAACATTACTGCGTATTGAACTACTTTTTCTGTCAAATTTGTTGTATAACATGATGTTTTGGTGCTTAATTTGTAAAATCATAACCTAATTTGATGTTTAATAGGCTTTTCCTTAATCCCTCCTTATTATCCAAGATATTCACTTATCCAAGCTTCTGACGGCCCATTTAGCTTGGATAAGTGAGACTCTACTGTATTATTATTATTACTATTATTATTACTATTATTCTATTATCCTGCTCTCCTTGCAGGTCAATATAGATATAAAGGTTTGCAATGCACTCCTTATATATAGATACTAGCTGTGCCCGGCCATGCGTTGCTGTGGCGTTGTCTGGTGGTGTTGGTGAGAAATTGTTGAGGTAGTGGTGGTATTGAATGTCTGTTGTATGGTTGTCTTTATGTTTAGTATGCACACTGAAGTGGATTATATGGCAGTGTGGAGTCAAGATAATCCAGTTCAAAGTAGATAATATAAGATTCTAAATGGGTTATATTGCTGTTTGGAAGGGCCTTGAGTCTACACTGCCATATAATCCAGTTAAAATCTGATAATCTGTGGAAGAGGCCTAAGTGAGGCCTAACTGTGCCTGTCCCCTGGGCTGAGTGATTTGCTAGGAGACCAAGTGGGCGGAGCTTAGCCTTCAAACTGGCAGCAATTGGATAAAAACAATTATTCCTCTCCCTGTAATTAGGACTTTATTTTTCTTTTCTTTTTGTTGTATCAACCTAGAGGCGTGGATGATGGGTTGTGTTGTCAAATTTCGAGGTTGGGGGGCCTGTAGTTTTGTTGTTTTGTCCGCTGCCCTGATGCCATCACTCTTTTATATATATAGATAGAGAGATATGGCTGTATATTTCATATTTTTGCCTATTTATATTAACTATATAAATCAGCTATCTCCCTATATTTATTTATATGGAGCTCTGACTTTGGATTATAGGCCTGACAGATAGGGCTAGAAGGCTTTTCTCCTTCCAAAGATGCATAATGTGTATCCTCTCCTTCCGCAAAAGGCACCCAGACCTGTTTCTTCTTCTGCAGCCCTATCTCTCAATAGCACAATGGCCCCAACAGGGGGATGCCTCCCCCTCTTCTGGCGGCCCTTGGATCGGGGTGGATGCACATGGCTCTCCCCAGGAGAGGCTCCAGGGCTCCAGAGGCTTCGGCCGCAGCACTCCCAGCAGGCCGAGAGGTCACCTAACTGCTCAGCGAAAGGATCTTCTGGAGGGGCGGTCAAGGAGACGGAAGCCAGGAGGAGGTCAGCAGCGGCAGGCCCAGCAGCCATGGCCAGCCTGAGACTCCCGATGCAAGGGGTGAAGGGAAGATGGAGGAAAGGCAGGCTGGGAAGGAAATAATAATAATAATAATAAAACTTTATTTATACCCCGCCACCATCTCCCCAATGGGGACTCGGGGCGGCTAACATGGGGCCATGCCCAGACACCATACAATATAACAAAATAAAACAACATATCATAACACAATATAACAGTGCAACAATAATCATATACATTACAACACAAATCAGAAAAAACAATAAAAACCAGGGCAGGCCACATGAACACTTAATTAAAAACTCGAGAGAGAGAGAGACATACAAATAAGGGAACAGGGATATAAAATGGTGGAGCAGTCTAAAGGATAGAATCCAAGGGGAATAACCAGAGTGATATATTACATTTACTCTCCAAAGGCACATCGGAAAAGCCATGTTTTTAGATCTTTCTTAAAGGCTAAGAAGGTGGGGGCTTGCCTGATCTCAGTGGGCAGTGAATTCCACAGTCGGGGGGCCACAGCAGAAAAGGCCCTCTCCCTCGTTCCCACAAGACGGGCCTGGGATAAAGGCAGTGGCGAAAGGAGGGCCTCCCTGGATGAACGAAGGGATCGGGCAGGTTTATGGAGGGAGATACGGTCACGGAGGTAGGTGGGTCCCAAACCGTTTAGGGCTTTATAGATGATGGTCTGCACCTTGAATTGGGACCGGAAAGTGAACGGCAGCCAGCCAGAAAGAGAGAGGAAAGGAGGGAAGGAGACGAAGGAAGGAGCTGGGCGGGACCCCTCGGTGGTTTTTGAGGCCTCTCTGTAATGGTGTAAACCAGGCCTGGGCCAACTTGGACCCTCCCTCCACGTATTTTGGATTTGAACTGCCACCATTCCTAACAGCCTCAGGCCCTTTTAGATGGTGTTTTTCTCCTCGCATGGAGGGGGTGGGGCTGGGGGTTATATCTTGCACATGCACTGTATTGTTTTCTGTATTTTTAGGATTTTACATCCTTTTCTCTGTGTTTTTTTCCCCCTTTGTGGTGGTTAGTCATTGGGTACTGAGGAGTTCTGTTGTCAAATTTGGTGTTACAGTGTTCCCCCACTACCTCATGGACTCGCTGTTTCGTGGGAACATTTTTATTTATTTATTTATTTATTTACCCCATTGCTGCTGTTTCTCCTCCTCAGGGCTGCCCCCTTGCTTTAGCCCTGCCATGTGGCTCTGGCTGCCTCTGCCAGGGAAGAAGGAATGGCGCTCCACTTGGTGAGTGAGTGAGGGAGGGCAAGCGGCAGTGGCGGCAGAAGAGCCTGGAAGAGTCGGGCGGGCGGCCAGACTCTCTTCTGCTGCCACTCCAGCCGACCATGCCGGGAAATGTGGTAAATGTGGTAAATAAAAGAATGTATAAATATTAAAATTAAAATAGCTTCCCTACTTCTCAGATTTCCACTTATCACGGGTGGTCCTGGAACGTAACCCCCACGATAAGTGAGGGAACACTGTATTTGCTCCAGGGATTTTGTTGTTAATTCAGTCTTACAAGTGGACGTACATTTATATATAGAGAGATTTGAAGAAGTTAAAACACTAACTTAAAAAACTCACAAACACGACTGCTGCATATCATCCCTAGGAAGGTTTCTATTTGGTACATCTTTTGTGTACAATTACTGCTTGTAGTAATCAAGGCAGCACAAATCTTCTTAACTTTTTGACATCTTGAGTTTCCAGCACTGATGAAAGCTTAAATAATAGCTCACCTCAGCTAGACCTTTGTGATTATTGGATATGAAGGTTTATTTCTATAGGCTTAAGCCTACTAGCTTGAGTTGTCAGTCAGGAAGGATGGAGAGCTTCAAACTAGAGAGAACCATGTTATGAAATTATTTAGCTTGTCAGTGTTCAAATGTTTAATGATTAAATGCTCAGGGACATTTTCTGTTTTCCTGAGTGTTTGGGAGTGCTTATGAAAATTTAAACTGTTTTTTTTTTTAAGCCTTGTGGTTTCTTGGCCTGAAAACGTCATGAATAAAATATGGTTTCTTATTGCTAAGATATTATTTGATTACTGGAAGGCCCATAACAATGTAGCAAAGGTTTATTCCATTTGTCATTTACTAATAGGTTCCACAAAGTGTTGACATCTTCTGAGGCAAAGTGTAAAACATAAGGCTTAACAAGTATGGTTTACATAATGCTTTAAACATGAAAAATGAACAGCAAAAAAAGATGTATGTGTTTGAGTTAGAGTGCAAAAGCTAGGCACACAATATAATGTAATTAAATAAAACTTGGTTATGAACGTGAATTCATGGCCACTAATGGATGTTAAATGCATTAAAGTCTGGGACGCTTTGTATTTGGTTTCCAAAAATGTTATTACAGTGTATAAAAAAGTGAATTTACATGTGGCATGTCCGTGATTGATGGGCTACAAATAGCAAAGTATTCAGTGCAGATTGTTTGCCTGAGAGCATCTGATTCCCTAAATACATTTCAAAAAAAAAAAATACATTGCAAACAGACCTTTGAACAGCAGCAGTCTCATTTTGCAGGAGGCCACCTATTGTGGTGGCTCTTCACAGTAGGAAAATTGGAGGGAATAGTCAATACAGTGCTATTTCTTGTATGTGTAGCTGCCTAGTAATTGTTTCATTGGTGTGTGTGTGGAGAGAGAGAGAATCTATGCAGCATTTGCTGTTTAATTTGGATTGTCAGTGATAAAGCAGATCCTATCGCTGAAAGAAAGGTAGAATGCAGAGGCAGAAACATTAGTGCTAATCTGCTTCAGAAAGACCAGATAAATCAGCAGAGCTTGCTTGCTTCTCATACATCACTAAGGGAGAAGCTGAGTGCAACTTGACCATGTGCCTGAACAGACACATCACTAAGAAGAGCGCAGTATGGATAAGAAATCCAAAACACACCCGTAAGGCTGCTTGCTGGGTTGAACTGATGACAACAGTACAGTGTAAGTTTTAAGATTTCTTATAGTCTCTTAAGGGGATGATATTTTTAAGGATGGAATTTTACTCTTTTCACTTGTGGAAAAAGAGAGATGATACATTTGAACTTGTGCCATACAGATAAATATTTGACATTGTGTGACTAATTAATGGGATTTGTCCCTTTTAGCAGTTGTCTGTGCTTAACCCGAGGAGTTTTGGGTGTTTTACATTAGCTCTTTCATGTTCTGAATTAAGGAAGGGAGCACTTGAGAAGCAATAGTTATGGTGCACTCTTTATTATTTTACTTTGCTAATATTGTACTGGTTTGGCTTTTAATAATAAACACTGATAAAAGGTATGCTGTGTGTAAGTATTATTTAAAAGTGAGTTTACAATTGGTGGTAATTTTTAATTTTTTAATGTAAGCAACTTAATATCACTTCTATTTCTACGAAAGAGAGGAAAAGAAGAAATGACATAGGGACTGAATAAGCAGTGATTTTCAGAATAAAAGCAGCATTCAGAAAATAATTTGAACAAATCTGATTTAAGCATATCATCCTGCCAATAACTAAATTAGACCATCATATTTACAATGTGATTATATAGAGGTTTACTTAGAAGTTGGATTGTAGTCTCTTGTCACTGAGTCGTGTGCATCAAATGCATTTGAAATCCCATAGATAACAGTCCTGCATGAAGCTAGGATGCTCTTGCTGATGGTTGCTTCAATAACAACAAAGACCAGCTCCTTAGTTTTTAGAACAACCTGTTTGAATAAGATATGCACATATGCCAAAACATATATTTTGCAGATTTTGGGATAGCAATTTTCATACAAGATACAAAGTTGAACATTAAATAACTGAAATATAAACAGCAAATATCATAGTAGAAAAGGTGGGAACTGGTGGTGGGAAACACACCCATTCATGGAAGGAACCCCTTAGAAATACTCCTATTACCCCACTCCATCCAATTTGTAGTACTTTTTGTATTGTGAGATTTGATTAACATCATAATTATTAGGGATGGTAATTTGTATGGATAAAGGGGAATCCAGTATTTCATCAATCATGTAAATACTGGCTTGTTGTGTACATACCTTTCTTCAGGCTCATTTGCTGGAACTATACAGCTGTGGCTGGATTTACACTACCCTATATCCCAGGATCTGATCCCAGATTATCTGACTTGAACTGGATTATACGAGTCTACATTGCCATATGATTCAGTTCAAAGTATTTATTGTGGATTTTATATGGCAGTTTAGAAGTGGCCTGGATTATATGGCAGTGTTCAAAGCAGTTCAAAGTAGATGTTGTGGATTATCTGCCTTGGTATTCTGGGTTATATGGCTTTGTGGAAGGGCTCTGGGTCTTCACTGCCAGATAATCAGGGATAAACAGATAATCTGGGATCCGATCCTGGGATATAAAACAGTGTACTACTGCCTCAGGCATTTGGGAATGCACAGCTGATTTTTTTGGCTAGGGTCAATAGAAGATTAAGGCCCCTTCTACACTGCCATATAATTCAATTATCAAAACAGATAATCTGGATTTTATATGGCGACATAGAAAGGGTCTTAGGTCCCAAATACCTGGAGGACCAGATTTGTTCACTCATGGTTTAGAAGAAACTGTTTATCTGCAGTGCCATTCTGCATGGGGCCAGGAAGTTTGCTGTACTCTTTCAGTTCAAAGGAGTTTCATGTCCAAAGAAGCCAATAGCACCCCACCTGGCATTATATAATTTCTTCTTGTGCCCCGACTTCATTCAGCACTGGCAAGACTCCTCTTCTTGGCCCAGGAAACCTGGCCCAGTTTGATTAGTATCTTGGCCTGACTGAATATATTCTTTGTGCATTTCTTCAACCACTCCCTGTCCCTTGATGGTTCCTCCCTCAAAAGTTATATGACTTATATAGGTTTACTGGTGTATTATATGACTTATGGTTATCTTGATACAACAGTTCATGTGTATGCATGTTAGTCATAATACAAAGGGTTTCTGCCAATATGGCAATTTCTGAGGCTTCAACCATAGTTCTATTTGGGGCACATGTCTCTTCCCCCAAATAGATTCCACAGAAACCAGCTACTCTCAAGCAAGGGTAGCTGTTGAGGAGTATATAGTAAAGTATATTGTAAAAATGTCCTAACTCCTTTTGCCTATCAGAGTGGCCTCCTGAAACATTTTAGTCATAAATTCTTCTCACTCGAACTGCCTATACATTGCAGATTTTGGGGCCACTGTGATCCTGCTCCTTTCTTCTTGTGAGTGTGTGTGCCAGGGAGCAAGCTTTAAACTATTTTATGAGTGAGGGCTGGTTCTTGCTGTACTACTTCTGTGACAGGAGAAGGAAAAATGGATAATCAATGTGAAACCTTTTCCCAAGGTGAAGTGACTTATAGTGCTAGTATGAAAGAAGGAAGAGCTAAACTGGGGGTTTCTTTCTCTTCAAAGTTTGGGGCTTTGAGATTAGGGTTCCCAATTCATACTCTGGAGAGCATAGACACTATCCAGTGTATCATATATTTTCATGGTCTGATGTAAAAAAGGATACAGCTCCTGCACCTTTAATGTAATGAGACCTCCCAAAATTCTTTCTTTCCTTCCTTCTTTCTTTCTTTTTACAAATAATGAACCTGTAGGAGTCTTCTATTCACTTCTATATCTGGCTATCATGCAAGCTTCCTATATAGTCAGTGTTAAGGGCCATTCCGCTTTGCTTTGACATCACATCTATTTTTAAACAGATAATTGAGCCCCTTCTGGCATAGATAATTGTTGTGGGGTTATTTCCAATTCATATCAAGGACAGGTTGAATACTTATAACTAGTTCTTTCAGTGGTCATCTGTGAACTCACACAAATGGTTTATCTGAGCTTATGCAGTGCCATTTGTAGCCTTCTGGAGATATTATATAAGCTTTTGGCAGTAACCCTATCCTACCTCTGGGTGCCATAAAAGTGCAGTTTCCACACTTGTAGGGTACCCAGAGAGTGAGTAGATTACCATCAAAAAGCTTATGTAGTAGCTCTAGAAAGTACTGAGAAGTGTACTGTACTGTGCAGGAACAGATAACTCATTCATGTAAAATCACAGAAACTGTGAAGGAGAACCCTAAGGCCCTATCACAGGGCTTTCTTGATGAGATTTGTTCAGAGATGGGTTTGCCTTCCTTTTCCTCTGAGGCAGAGAGTGTGCCTTGCTCAGGGTCACCTAGTGGATTTCCATGGCTGAGCTTGGTTTCAGAGTCATATTATTATTTATTTTATTAATTATTTTATTTTTATCCCACTTTTCCTCCCACGGGTGGGATTCAAAGCAGCAAAGTCCAGTGCTCAAACCATTACACCATGCTGACTCCTAGCATGGATGGCACTAGGTTTCATTTGGTCAATTATAAGATAACACGAGTGACCTCTACATTCTGACAACTGGGATTTACTTATGAAATATATTAGTTCTTAAGTCTATTAAGTAGTGACCAGTTGACAGATTGCCAAAAAGTGACATCAGTGTCATTATGTCTGTAATGGGAATTTCAAGCAATGTCCTTACATCTTTGTTCCTGTTCACTTCTAATCCTTTATGCCCACAAGTGTTGTCACAAATTTGTCATCATTAGCTTATAACCCCTGCACAGAGGAAGTTCAGGGGGCACTGTTTGTAGCTGATAAAAAACAGCCATCTTGGGTCAGCAGTTCAGAGGATTAAACCAGATGTTGGCAGAGTTCAAATTGGGCTAACAGTTAATCAGGCTCTTCTAGAAGAATTGCAAGCTGGAGATCTGGAGAGATGGTTCAAATCGACAAGCTACCTATATAGTAGGAACAGAAATGGCTGGGACAGACATAGGATTCGAAATAACATCTTCATCTTCAGGCAAGCCGCAGAGTTGAACAGATTAATTTCTGATTTGACTTGGAAAGTGAGGAATCCTTATTGAGAGAATACTCTGCCTAATACCATGTTCCTAGCTGTAAGTCTTGTTCATGGCTTCAAAGCCAGTTAGTACTGGCAAATATTGATATATATATATTGAATTATTTTCCCTAACTATTTTGTGCAAGCTTGGCACCTGAAAAATTCTTCTTGGCTTCCTATATTTCTCAGCCCATTATAAATAACAGGACATTTGGAACTGGCTATGTATTGTTAATTATTCACAATTGACATTTTGAATTTTGGAAGCAATTTTTGCATCATTTAAATGAAGATGTTCAGGATCCATTTATAGGTATTGTTCCCTATATCAAGGAAGCTGGTGTTTAACAACTATATGATGACGTTTTTAGGACTTTCAGGTCAGGTGCCTGGGTCTGGTAGATCCAAATTAGATATGACAGTTATTGGTCTGTCTCTTTAAATGCAGGTCTGCTGCAGTCATGAATAAAGCAAGAGTTGTTGGCATGTGAGCAGCCTTGAGTGAAAGCAAAGGAGCTGAGAACAGGGCCTCCAAGGTCAGCCTCAGAAGGTTAGATAGGTTCACATGGAATCAGGTAGTTTGAATCTCAGGCTTTCCAAGCCTGAACTATAGCATAATCCTTATTCCATATCCTTTAGCATTTCACAGGAGAAAACTGGAATGTAACCAAACAACATTGGAGAGCAGTCAAGGTGGCAAAAGATGTTATAAAGGAAGAACACACAACCTGGCAGATGTCATTACGCTTGCTTTTTCTTTAGCCTACTGAGAAGGGCAAAACTCTGTTCTCCCCTCTCCCTATACTGAGTTAGTTTAATGCAAGTTACTTTTGCACTTTGAATGCAGTTTGTAGCAATTGATGCTGAGGATAAAGAAGACAAGTGGTATGAAGAGAGATAAACTGGGGAAATGAGATGGCAGATAATCTGTTCCTGCCAAATTGGGACAGTTGATGGTATGTTAGCCCAGTTCCAACTTTCATACATCAAGTCCATCTATGGTCCAATGTGGCTTCTCATATGAGCAAGCACTGGCTTTCACCATGTAGACTTGGCTTTGATAAGAAATATTCATTATGTGAAACTGATTGCTACATCAAAGCATCGAGCTGATATCGTTGGAGTTTGCTTCCAAGTAAGCATAAATAATGGTTTCAGGCCACTGCAGAAATAATAGGTGCCAATTTTTAAATTTCTAAGCCAGAACGCTCGAGTTTAAAGAGCACATTTATTGGCACTGTGATCTTATGGTGATTTTGTGAGGGAAGAGGAAAATGCATTTAGTGTTAAGGGTATGTGAACACTTTTGATCTTCTTAGAATGTATTTCATATCACACAGTCCTATCGTATTCATATTATTTGTCTATAAATCTGAATCTAATTGGGTTTACTCCAATTAAGCCTTTAAAGGTCTGCCATCTTTTGTTATGTAGTTGACATTCATATTATATCCACCTAGATTGTTAGAATGATGATCCATCTAGATTGTTAGAACTACCTCCATCTTTGGTAATTCATCTTTTAAAAAAAGATGAATTATCTTGTGGTGAAAGGAAAATGCATCACAAACCAGTTGTGAGATATTGCCTTTTTTAGTTTACAACTCCCAGAATCCCAGCAGCATATTTGAGAAGGGGGAGTTCTGTAAATTATAGTCCAAATGTCAACTTTTCCGGACTCTGATTTTGGTGTGTGAAATGGGCAGCTCCTACACCAAAGGAGAATATAGTTGTTAGATGCTTTCTAGTTTCTTCAACAAAAGGATGGGGGTTCAAAAGAAAGCATGCTACAGTACACTTCTTACCTTTCTAAAGTCTGGAATCATATGTCTGTCCTGTGACCATTGCCCCAGGATACAGTTACATCCATTCCCAACTGCACACTCCCCATCTGTGCAGAGTTCTTTTTAATGAAGTTTTAATAATAATGACAGAATGGTGTCTAGGGTATTTCATGGGATTAATGATGGACTGGAGGAGTTGATAGCTGAAATACATCCAAGGGCCATTAATTCCACTTAGTCATTAATCCTTTCTAAAGCCCTAGGCAGAGGTCATAGCCGCTGTTAAAAAGACAGAAATGGGAGAAAGAATAATACGTTTACAGTGTTATAGGAGACGTTAAGGTGGGTTTGTGAGATGGATCTCATGCATGCTTAATATCTGCCGTGATTCAAATTGATATTTAAGTATGGAATATATATTTTGTGCATTTGATCATTTGAACAAAGCATTTAAGGATCTGGTATGGTGGTAGAGCTTTTTGACTTCCCAAATGACATGGCTGCTATTTTTGTATTAGTGTTCCTTCATAATTGTGTATCACAATGACTACTGTGTATAAAACAATATGACAAGCTTATGTGCAGTCCCATCTTGTTTCTACCTTCATTTGAAGCACGGGGAGGGATGGTGGGTTGGATCCAGATTTAAATGTGTGTAGCAAGCCTGGCTGAAATAGGTTTCTTCAACTCTCCTCTCCATGACAATTCTTCAATTCCCTGGAAATTCTATTTAATCAGAATGAGTTGGTAGTGACATTACAAACTAAGCCTGGGTTTAGCTAATTACAGTGGTATGAGGTCCTTGGGGGCAGATGGATTTATTTATTTATTTAATATACCGCTCTTCTCCCCCAGGGCTATATTATCTAAAAAGCAGATGAGTCAGAGACCTGTACCAATGGTGACATCGTTGTTCAACATCTGCTGTTCAATCAGCCCATGACTGGAATACACAATTAATATAAAACCCCATGCTTTATCTGATGGGAATGCATCACTAGGCTTGGCTTGCCAAAAGGGGTAGAGTGATGAGATTTTCATCTTCGAACCAGATCCAGCAACTCTGTCACTCTAAGCAAAAATATGATCCCCAGTAGCTTGTCCTCTTTTGATTAATCCCTGAAGACTTTAATTTCTGATTTCTGAATGTCAGTTCTCTATTAAAGGCACCAGAGCATTGGCAAGTGTAGAAGGCTTTTTCCCCTAGAGGTAAATGAACCTGGATATGTGTTGAGTTTGATACTTAATGCCTAACTCTGTTGGCTGGTCCTCATTGTGGCATGTCTTTGCCCAACCTCTAGTATTTTATAATTGCAAGATTCTTCTGTGATCTTGGATTTTCACAGCTGGGTGCAGTATGTGCAACAGATATCAGTCATATTCAAGCATCCTGTATTGACACAGGATACTCTTCCATGAAAGCTAAGATAACAGTTCTGCCCTGGCATCTGGGGAGGTCAAAGGTTTTGGACCATTCCCTCTGGAAGTTTGGGATTACTCTGCTATGGCCAGACTGAATTCCCTTCTTATCTCTGTGCAATAACCATTAAGTGATGTCAGAATTAATTCTATTCTGGGATTATAAAAGCTAAAGATGGTCCCTTGACATGGTATGATCAGACCAGCTTAACAAAATGCTTTGAGAAATGCCTAGAAAAACTAAGGAATCTATCAGATTTGGTAAAATGGATTACAACCAGCATCTCCACTGACAAACTGGTCTAATGCGAGAATGAGTTCATCAAGGGAATTGCATTTTGTGGTGTAGAAAGAAAAAGAAAAGAAGCAGTGTTGGTTGTTTCAATTCTACATCCAGTATGTATATTTTCCTTTTTCATGGCAGCACTTGGTCCTCTGTGTCAATGGGTTCAACCAATGACAGTTCAGAAATACTATTTTTTTAAAATCCCTACATTCATTTGAGTTTATTGCCATTTTATATAAGAAACACAATTTTACTTCTCCATTATATATAATGGGGCATGAACATCTACAGATTTTGGTATCGACAGAGGGTCCTGGAACTAACACCAGTGGAGATTGAGGGCCCACTGGAATATTCTGTATGAAAAGGCAAACATTTTCAAGATAGATCATGAAAAGCCCTTGTGTATTATGTGTGAAAAGATATGAGAGAGTTCAGGCATTTAATGATGTTCAGTTTTTAGTAAATTTAGGCACATGGAGTGTTCAACATGTTGGAAGCCCACATTGTCCCCTCAAGATGATTTGTTAAAAAGACGTGTTAAAAAGACTTCCCCAGTATATTATTTTCATAGGAGAAGGTGATCCAGCATGTCACAGCTGCCTATGAATATCTTTTTAATCCTCCAAGTTATGTGGGGTTTGTTAGTTTTCTGAAACATTTATTGGGTTTGATCAGATATACTTGATAATTCATTTTAGCAGTTTCTTGCCAATCTTATTTCCCTCAAGCATTTGAGGCCTAAGTGATTTACTTTGCAATGTCTATGCAACATGGTTTACATTTTAAACCCTTAAAAGTGTTTTAGTGTGTTAACATGTTTAATCAATTTTAGTCTATTTAAATTATTTTCATTGTTTAAAGTGTTTTAATCTGTTTATACTGATTTCATTTTTATGCCATCCGAAGTATCTCATGATAGAGGATGAGACAGAAATATTTTGATGAATGGGTAGATAAATAAATAATAGTTTATTATATTGTATTTTATTAGTTTATTTATATACTACCTTCTCTCTCACTCTAAAGCTGGGATGCAAGTCTCACAAGATAACAACTAATACACATGTAGATAAAAACAGATTAAAAGTTATGTTTAAAATGCCATTAAGCTATCTAAGAAATTTAAAATAATTTAAAACATATTAATTTAAAACAATACATATCACAATAATTGTATTTGTTTTCAGTAGACATTCATTTTTATTTAAAAGGATTTTATTTTTTTCACACACAGACACATCAATAATTTTAAAAATTCCTTCCTGATGTTTTTTTTTTCCAGATTCCAAAATTAGAACAAGGCCCAATTCCTCATGGGACTTCTGGTGCAAGGAGGCATTGAACTTTTGCAACCCCTGGCCTGAAGGTGCCTGTGCCAGCGGATGGCCCATGCTTTTCTGTGCTAATTTCCCCTAAATTTGACTCTGTTGTGTGTTGAATTTCTGCCTCCACATAGATTGTACTGTTTGCAGATTGTTACACTTGTTCAGCATACATGCCCAATGTTTGCTTCAGAAACTACTAGAAACAATCCTAGTAGTTTGTGTCTTTTTGTAAATGAATGTTTCAGTGAATTTCAAGTACAATTGTGATGTATATGTGCCTTCATGTTGCCTGTCTGTCAGGATGCAAAAGCCCAGCATTAACTAGCTGACCTGTTCACATCCTGCCAGAGTAAGGGGGGGGGGGGGAGATAGCCTGAATGATAAGAACCATTTAGCTAGGAGGATTGATTTATGGCCTGCTCTGGTTTTCAAGCATGGGAAGGAATTATTTGACAGAGAGGTGTGAGGTGGAAAGGGGGGCAGTGGGAGAAGGAGTAGATTGATATACTGGAGGGTTGGCGGAAAGAGTTAGTGCTAGCTTTGTGTTCATATTGGCAAGACGGATTTCAATAAAGCGTTTCCATGGAACTATCTGTGTGAGCCCTGCATTGTGTCCTATAGCTTCCAAGGACTGACACTGTCAAATTATGGATTTCCTAGGACTTTCTTAGGCAAGGAATACTGAGTCGTGATTTTGCCAATTCTTTCCTCTGAAATACAGTATGACCTCTCTTTCTATGGATTTGATACCTGTGGTTCACTTATCTGTGCTCCAGAAAAAAAAATTCTCAATTGTAAGTGTTTAAGTCTCTCAAGGGGTCTCGTCCCACACTAAATTTTCCCTGTTTTCTCAATGTCTTCTCATGCTAGTATAACAGAGTCTCACAGAGGTCTTCCCACGATGAACAGCCACTTCTGGTGGCTATGCGTGCAAATCTGTCACACCAGTGTTAGAAGACAGAGAAAAAGGTAAATTTTCAGGAGTTTGGGGTTTCCTCGACTCCTGATTGAAGATAGCAGCAAAAAGCGGAGGAAAGTGGGGAAATGCCATGGGATGGCTGGCCACTCCCCAAAATGGATCTTGTTGGGTTAGGTCGCATCCCCACTATTAAGGACACATTCCTACACTGTCCTCCACTCCCCCCTCCTTTCCTCCTGCCTGTGGGATAAGGTCGTAGGTCATTCAGTGTAATTCTGTGGTGTCCTTCTGGTCTAAGTATAGTAAAAAAAGTGAACTATTATCCACAGTTTCAATATCCACAGTGGATCTTAGACTGTAGCCCTCATGGATATAGAGGTATGTGGGGGTGGGGGGCTGGGGGGGGGATCATGTTGTATAGCTTAGAGCAGGGGTCCCCAAACTAAGGCCCGTGGGCCGGATGCGGCCCTCCAAGGTCATTGACCTGGCCCCTGTGCTAAACTTCAGACTTAGGGTTGACCTAAGTCTACCTGATCTTTGCTTATTTATGGCCTCATGAGATCGTCTAGATGGTCTTTGAAGGTCTCTTTGCTTAGCTACGGGCATATGAGACCATCTAGATGGCTTTTGGAGGTCACTTTCCTTACCTATGATCCTATGAGACCATCTAGATGGCTTTGGAGGGTCCCTTTCCTTATCTATGGTTTTATGTGATTGTCTAGATGGTCTTTGGGGACACCTTTCCTTACCTATGGTCTTATGAAACCATCTGGATGGTCTTTGGATGTCTCTTTGCTTACCTATGGTCTTATGAGATTGTCTAGATCAGGGGTCCCCAAACTAAGGCCCATGGGCCAGATGCGGCCCTCCAAGGTCACTTACCTGGCCTCTGTCCTAAACTTTAGACTTAGGGTTGACCTAAGTCTGAAATGACTTGAAGGCACACAAAAACAATCCTAATTTTGGACTATTTCATCATAGTCTGGCCCCCCAGTAGTCTGAGGGGCTGTGAATCGGCCCTCCACTTAAAAAGTTTGAGGACCCCTGGCTTAGAGCATCTGGTATTCATTTACAGTCTCCTGTCCAAATGTTAACCTAGGGCCCTTCCAGACAGGCTCTATATCCCAGGATCTGATCCCAGGTTTTCTACTTATCCCAGATTATCTGGCAGTGCAGATTCATATAATCCAGTTTAAAGCAGAAAACCTGGGATCAGATCCTGGGGTCCCTTCTGCACAGCTGAATAAAATCCCACATTTTCTGCTTTGAACTGGCAGTGTGGACTCAGATAACCCAGCTCAAAGCAGATATTGTCCCTTGATGTGCTGGGTTATATGCTGTGTGGAAGGGCCCTGGGATGTAAGGTCTGCCTGGAAGGGCTCCTAGTATTACCCTGCTTAGCTTCCAAGATCAGATGAGATCTGGTGCTTTTAGGCAACAATCTGATACGTGATGTGTATCAATGGAAAAGGGTCTGCAAATTCCAATCCTGTTCTCTTGAGTTATTAGCTAGCTCTATTAATTTGGTGTCATCTGCACATTTGATAAAGTTTTTCTCTATTCCATCATCCAAATGATTTATAAAAATAGCAGTGCCATTGGGCCCTGTGGCCTGCCATTAATATTTCCAGGACAAAGAGGAGCCACTGGTGAGCGCTGTTGTGGTTTAGTTGTTCCCCCAATTACAAATCCACCTAGTAGCCAGAGCCGATCCAAGGTGAATTAAGTGGTCGCTTCGGGCGCCAAACATACGGGGGCGCAGTTGAGACTGCTTTTTCTGTTGATTTGTTGTAAAACATGATGTTTTGGTGCTTAATTTGTAAAATCGTAATGTAATTTGATGTTTAATAGGCTTTTCTTTAATCCCTCCTTATTATCCAACATTTTCACTTATCCAACGCTTTTATTTTTCAGTGATTGTTTTGGGGGAGGGCGCCAAAATTCTGTTCACCTACACTTGAAAAATACCTAGGGTATGCTAGTAGCACACATTTTACTGGGTTGTTTGCAAGAATATCATGGTGAAACTAACACCAAGGCCTTACTGAAATCAAGATGTGTTATATCCATAATATTCCCTTCATCTACCAAGCTTGTAACTCTGTCAAAAGAAGGGGGGAATAAGAGAAGAGTTTTTTCAGAAATCCATGTTTACTTTTAGTGATCATGGCACTTCTTCCTAACTGCTTCTAGACTGTCTAATGATTTGCTCTAGAATCTTTTCTAGTATTGCTATCTGGTTGACTAGGCAGTAATTGGGCCCTCTCCCCCCCCCCCCTTTTGAAGAGGGGGGTAGCATTTGCTATCCTCCAGTCTTCTGCAACTCCTGTTCTCCAGGAATTTTTGCCAGTGGGTTTTTAAAATACCTTTGGATTTACTTTTTCTGGCCCGGAAGACCTGAATTTCTTTAGAGCATCCAGATATTGCTGTACCATCTCCTTACTTTTTTGTACTGGATTTCTGTTACTGCATCATCTGCTCCATTGCTCTCAGTTTGAGCACTGTTTTCCTTTCTGGCAGAAGACCAAGGCTAAGAAGACATTGAGTAGTTCAGTTTTTTTTTCTGTCATCTGTTAGCTTTGTTCTCTGTTTTTCATGAAGTATCCTACTATTTCCTTGTTCTTCCTTTTGCTATGGGCATAACCAAAAAAGTCAATATTGTTGTTTCTAAGTTCTGTAACAAGACTGAGCTTGTTCTGCAGTTTTGCTTTTCAGTTTTTCTCACTACATATGCTGAATATTTGTTTGAATATTATTATTATTATTATTATTATTATTATGTTATTGTTGATACCATATTGTTTTTGTTGACCCTACTTTTCCACTTACAGAGCTAGTTTACTGTTTTTATTTGAAATACAGTAAATATTCAAAAACATTTAACCTACTGATGCCTTAATTAATGTAATTTTATTGATATCTTGAAATTTATTTGAAATTTACCAGTAGCTGCTGCATTTCCCACCCTCTGCTTATACTCGAGTCAATAAATTTTCCCAGTTTTTTGTGGTAAAATTAAGTACCTCGGCTTATATTCAGGTTGGCTTATACTGCCATGGATCAATGCTGTGGAATCATAGGAGCTGTAGTTTGGTGAAGCACTAATACTCTTTGGCAGAAAAGACAAAAGAGCTTCTAAAACTATAATTACCATGATTCCATAGCATCAAGTAATGGTGGTTGACGTGGTGTCAAACCATTAATTCTTCAGTGAGGATGCACCATTGGTTGAAAAATCTTTAGACACCCATCCTGGTTTCTTTATGGCCCTTCCAGACAGGCCGTATATCTCAGGATCTGATGCCAGGTTTTCTGTTTATCCCAGATTCTGTGGCACTGGGGACTCATATAATCCAATTTATTGCAGAAAACCAGGGATCAGATCCTGGGATATAGGGCATGTCTGGAAGGGCCCTTAGACACTTCCTATTTTCCCGTTTAATTGGAACTGTTTGAAAGTGTGCTATCAATTTCTCTTTTAAGTAATTCCCATATATCATAACCTCACTTCCCTTTTAGTATTCCTGACCGTGAGATCACCCACCTAATATGTCAACTTCCTGTATTAGGTGAGGGATTCTGTTAGCAGTAGTTAAAAATGACATTTTCCAAAGTCTTGGTTTTAAAATTTTATAAATCATACTCAAAAGGAGTTAATAATTCATCACAGTGACAGTGGGAAGCTGCACTGTCTACTTATCCTTTAAACCAGTTGTGAGAGTACTGTTACTATTTTTGGTAGACATATCTTGACATTTTATTTTAGAAGACATACAACATGGGAATGTGATCTTTTTTAGGATCCCTGTTGCCGATTGCATGGAAGTCCTCATGTCCATAGCTCTATAAGCAAAGGCTCCTTCACTGCAAGCATTCATGCTGCAAATGTGCATAACACAGAAAATGGCTGCTCAGTACATATAACATTGGCCTCCCATCTTTACTGAAAATATTTGTAAACTTTACAGTTTTTTTGGGATTAAAATGTTGATAACATCACTATGCAGATCCTCTACAATTCTGCTATTTTCCTTATATTATTTATTGTCTTAAATATTAGCCACATATTTGAAAAGCTACATATTTGAAAATACAGAAGAATAATACTTCATTCTCTTCTCCTGAACCCCCCACCTTTTATGGGGAAAGAGATCCTAGGAAAGTAAGGGATGAGATTGGTTTTTTTATCTATCAGTTGCACAGCTAGACATTTTGCAATAATAGAATCTAGTCAATGGTTGTATATCCTTCAGATGAAACTGCTGGCCTGTGTCAGTTATATCTGTAGCTGTAATTTCATCCTCTTTTCACTAAATTTTCACCACACATAGGTATTACATGTTTTTCACTAGTAGAATCAGAAAAAAAAACCGATGAATTTGATTTGATATATAGATCGTACTAGTCTTGCTTATTTTATTTGGACAAGAATCAGGGAAAGTTACCCTATATACTCATATATAAAGCTAGAAATTTTAATGAAAAAATCAATCTAAAAACATGGGTTGATTTATCCAAAACCCAATGTATTTTACCTTAATACTTTTATCCTTCTCTTTGGAATGACCTTCTACTTATCCATGGGGCAAAAATATGTAATTTTGGGCCCTAAAAACCGCTGTCTACTTATTCATGAGTATATATGATACTTCTCTGGGCAGCATCTCCTAGAATATCCTAGCTAGCATGACCGAAAAAAGTCAATTTTTCAAGCTCTGGTTACATCATATGAAAAGGATGAGCAGTTAATATTTTGTAATAGGATTGATTTATCAGTCTGGCCTGAAACTGGGAATCTGACTGATAAGTTCCCTCAAGGAAATGCTGCTGCTACATAATCTGAACTGCCCTCTCCTCCCAGCAGATTTCCAGTTTTGAATATTTGGATGCCTGTGTTAAGGAAATATATTTAGCCACTATTCCATGGTGCACATGAGTATCCTGTTTAAGGTGCATGTTTCCCTTTCACACAGATATCCATACAAAAAAGTGATTTGCTGTGAAAGTGGCATGCTGCAGAAACATGAAAGGTAGCAAACTGCAGGTTGTGGCTTGAATTTTCACAATTCATATAGGTGTATAAGGCAAAAGAATGCTGAATGATGGATGCATGTGCATGTTTGATTTACTATTGACTCCATGTCACAAAGTCAGACAATAGTTACTTAACTATCAAGCAGCTGAGCCACAACTGCGGCCATTTTTCTGTTCAGTTCATAAACTTTCAGATTCCAGATGAAAATGTCAGTTACTGATTAAACTGAACTAAAAGAGGAAGACTGAAGAAAATAAATCCAACAGAAGCTTATTGATGTTGACAGCAAGAAACAAATGCCCAAATGGCCATCCTATGTCCCGTCAAAGGTTGACAACCTTGACTTGGGGAACAAGGGTGGTCAGAGGCAGATTATCCTTGGAATAGTGTTAGAGAGTAGACAACTTGTCCCTATGGGTCTCAGTAGAGCTCTTTGTATTATTTCTGGATTTATAAACCATTTCAGAATTCACCCTTCTGTTAACGAGTATAGACCCATAAAACACTAGTCTTTGAGCCAGAAGCCTAATATGCTATGTCACCAGTGCATTAAATCTCATGTGGTACAATGCCTGAATCTGGCCCAGAGGCCAGACTCCTGTTGCGAAAGGTGCTCTTGTTTAGTGTATAGAGCAGGGGTCCTCAAACTTTTAAAGTGGAGGGCCAGCTAATGGTCCTCAGACGGTTGAGGGGCCGAATTATCATTTGAAAAAAAATGAGAACTAATTCCTATGCACACTGCACATGTCTTATAAGTAGTGCAAAACAAAAAAAACCCCAACACAACAACAATGAAAGAACAATACAATATTTAAAAATAAAAACAGTTTTAACCAACATAAATGTATCAGGATTTCAATGGGAAGTGTGGGCCTGCTTCTGGCCACTGAGATAGTCAAGTTAATTAGGATTGTAGTTGTTGTGTGCCTTCAAGTTTTTTCAGACTTTGGGTGAGCCTATGTCTAAAACTGAGGGCGGGGCCAGGTAAATGACCTTGGAGGGCCGCATCCGGCCCCCGGGCCTTAGTTCGGGGACTCCTGGTATAGAGGTTGTGTGTGTGTGTGTGTGTGTGTGTGTGTGTGTGTGTGTGTGTGTGTGTGAATAACTCCTGTTTAAGGGGCTTCTGGTTATCAGATTTAGGTGTGGTATCATGGCCTGGATCCAGAGTGTCCAGAGCTGATGCTAATAGGCCTTCCTGACCCGGCTTCCTCCCAACCCTCACTATGGATACTACTCAGAGCTGGGATCATGACTGAAAGGAAAACAACTCCTTTGTGAGAAAAGTCATGCCCATTGTAGAAGTTGTTTGAACTGGAAGAAACACCATTAAAAACAGTAGCTCGGGTAGAGGTAATCATGTGTGTAGAGTTGTGAAGAAAGAGAATTTGCACAAAGTCACAGTCAGATTATACAGAACCTTATGTTTCACTGACATTTCAAATTGATAGTCCATGAACTATTGTATTAACAGAGAAATAATCACTTCTGAAGAGGCTAGACCTTTGTGAAAGCAGAATTGCCCCTGAGTTCTTAGTTCTTGGCCTGTTAGTACACATCTGATTGACAACATCTAAGGGGCTCATCCACATAAGAGTCTTGGATGTCCAATTTAGCCAATCATTGGGGAGGGTGGGGGGTCTAATTTCCTCAGTCTAATTTTGGGAGGATTTATATAATCGGCCCTCCTCATTCTAGATCCATGTATGCCAGTGACTAAAGTATCTTTGTCCATAGCTTTCCCCTGTGTCCCCATTTTACACTCCTCTGAACCCTATGCTATGGTGTAGCTCAGCAATCTGGGTCTGTGAGTGTCCCAGTAGGTTAAAGGGGAAGGAACTCAGTTTCCCGATGTGTATTTAATGTAGCATGTAGTTTAGCCCTGAGATCCTTAACTATCTGAAGTTTCTTAGGCTCTTTCTACACTGCCATATAGAATCCAGATTATTTGTTTGAACTGGATTATCTGGCAGTGTAGACTCATATAATCCAGTTCAAGGCAGATAATGCAGATTATCTGCTTTGAAAATCTGGATTATATGGCAGTGTAGAAGGGGCCTTAGTCTCACAGAGCTATCATCCCTCTCTGCCCCTGACTTTTGCAGTGGCACGTTAGATCAGGAGGTCTACTTAAATCTACTACAAGAACGACCAGAGTACACCTGTTCAGATATTACTGAACTATTGTTATTACTCAGACAAGCCTCATCCTGAATAGCCAATGGCCAAGAAGGCTGAGAGTTGCTTTCAACAAGATCTGGAGAGCTACATCATTCCCTGTTCCTGATCTAAAATGGCACTATTGGAATAATTGGCAAAAATCCCATTCTAAGCTTTTAGTGGCTTAAATTCAATATGTGGAGGCAATTTCAGTATGATGGGCACACTGGGGACTGAAATATATTTTGTGCTTGCAAACATTTTACATCGTCTCCCCCACTTCTGCTAGCCAACATCTGGTTTTCATTTTGGCACAGATGTCCTGGAGCTGCTTAGTCACTGCTGTAATTAGCTCTTTGGTGGCAGGTGGCTTGTGGTTGCATTGAGAGTCTTACATTTCAGGGAGATGTGAAGTCAAAGAAACAGAGACTGGCATTTCACCTACGACAAGATGATTTTATTTCTGCTTTCCTAATGAGTCTCCAGAATTGTTCTAAAATATTGAACATTTTGCACATCTTACAACCTTTATGTCTACATTCAAATCAATAGGAAAAATCTAGCCATTGAAAGAACTATGGACCTTATCACACTAGAACTTGAATCCACTTTAAATCCACTTTAGGGAGGGGGCTTTAAATAGCTCAGTCAGACAGGCCCTGGGCCTCACCAAACTACAATTCTGC
Organism: Anolis carolinensis; assembly: GCF_035594765.1. Classification (NCBI taxonomy): domain Eukaryota; kingdom Metazoa; phylum Chordata; class Lepidosauria; order Squamata; family Anolidae; genus Anolis; species Anolis carolinensis. The sequence continues at coordinate 209,836,158 of NC_085841.1, read as the reverse complement.
AGGAGGCAGAAACTGGATTTAAAGTGGATTCATGCTCTGGTGTGATGAGGCAGTAAAATGGTATTTCTGGTTGTAAAGCCCAGTAGTCTCTAGTCATCAAAACTATTTGTTGGCATATAATCAATTATATGCCAACAAATCAACCCTTGGCATATAATCAATTATCATCAAATTGGGATCTGATGGAAAATCTAACCATATATTAGTGGCTTTGAGTATTCTTCTTAAATAGAGGCATGTGATAAAGCTATTTTGAAACAATATTAAACATGTTTCTGATGCTGTTTGACTTAAAGTGTTTTTATCTATCTATCAATCAATCTATCTTGAGTAAAATGGTGAACCATAACATCCAAAGCTGCCATTCTGCATATAAATTCAGTTGGAAATTTCTTTCATTAAAAGGATTAATTGTCATTAGCCATATGTACAATTGCATTGTAAGTTAGTTTTAAATTCATGGACAACTTTTGCATCTGTTACTGACATGAAGAAAAAAACAATAAAATATAAGACTACAAAATGCTAACCTGCTACTGGAATACATGACATTTCTTTCCTCATCTGTAGGAAACTACATCTTACATATACATTGATAGTATATACCTTTGAATCTTCAGATATTTCCCTCAGCCCAGCACACTTTGAACTTTAAATGTGACTTATTTTTCCTTGGGACTGGGTGCTATTCTGCAGAGTTTAGCATCATTGTACTAGATTGCTTTATACATGACTGAGAACTGCAGTACAGCATGGAGGCTCTTTAAGAGAATTTTCCAGATTATTTCAAGGGAACCCATGACATTTGCACTGATGTACACTTTTCATAATTCTGGCCGTAACCCACCTGCTCTTGTTTGAGTGAAGGTTGCGTTTCTGACAAGGATATAAACTCCCATGCCAGAGTTAAAAACATGGCATGAGATTTTGTGTGTATCCATTTTATCCCCAATAAATGCCCTGGGGAGCAGCAGGTATTGATATTGGATGGAACATGGACAATATGAAATACAGACTTTCAGCTTTCTGCTACTTGTCAGACCTGTGCCCTCTGACAGGGAGAGGAAGAAGTGGCTTCCCAAGCAAAACAAAACAAGACAACGCAAAACAGTATTTTAAAGTAGCCATGTGGACTAGTGGGAAAAGCAAAAACAAGATTGACTGATGTCTTCATTGGACTGACCAAATGTCATGCAAATATCTGTCATCTCCAGAGCATTTAATCAGACTGGATGGCATGAAAAATTAGGGGATGGGAGAGGACTGGAGGGACAGGGAGGAGGACAAAATGAGGGCACCCCCCCCCCACACACACACAAAATAATGCTTACCCCCTCAAACCTCCTCCAGTCTCCACATTTCTAGCATTGTAATAACTTAAAATTTCATTTGAGCTTTCAGAAACATAGTTCAGGCATCCACACAAAACTGGCCAGCAAAGTTAAACAAGGGGGTATAAACAAAGCAAATATAAGAGTTTTAAGCATAAATTATTTATTCTTTATCAATGATAAAATTTTGGGAGGCCAATGCTTTCTTTTTTTTTGCCCTCCATAGCTATTCCCTTGGATCGGGGCGGGGGGGGGGGGGAGAACCCATGATTTTGCATCCTGGCAGACAACATTACGGGTAAACTATAAATCCCCTGGTGGGCAGCGGGTTAAACTGCTGAGCTGCAGAACTTGCCGAACAAAAGGTCGCGGTTCGAATCCGGAGAGTGAGGTGACCTCCTGTTGTTAGCCCCAGCTTTTGCCAACCCAGGAGTTCAAAAACATGCAAATGTGATTTGATCAATAGGTATCGCTACGGCGGGAAGGTAACGGCGCTCCATGCCATCATGCTGGCCATGTGATCTTGGAGGTATCTGTGGACAATGGCGGCTTTTCAGCTTAGAAATGGAGATGAGCATCAACCTCCAGAGTCAGAAACAACTAGACTTACTGTCAAGGGGAAAGCTTTAACTTTACCTTTTTTATAAATCTCCTTCACTCATTCTGCATTCTCTATCTCTGGCATAACGGCCACAGCACCCATTAATTTGATTCCTTCCTCCACACTAGATTTCTTCCCCATCATTCAGCACAGAACTCTAGAACTGTTCCAAGGAAACCAGAAAGTTTCTATACTTTGCTGGCATTTTGGTAGATCTAACTCCATTTTTTTCTCTTTCCTACTCTAAGTCAGGAAGGTTCTCTATGTGAGAAATGAAATCCTTCCCACATATTAAAGAAGCTGTAAACGTCCTTGGTATTAAAATACTAAAGCAGCTGGGATGTGTACATGTTTCTGCATATACCAGAGCAACATTATTTTTTAGTTTCTAAACATAAAGATATGTACTTCAGTTTCTTGAAAGATCTTTAAACACTGAAGTTCACTTTTAGGCTTGTGAAATCTCAAATCTTGGAATCATCAGGTCTTAGCTTCTAGTCATAACTGTCAAGAAGACAACAGACAAGAGCCTGTATTTTCATGTACATGCTTCTCTGTCTGGATGGTTGAGCATATGTATGTATTCAGATAGCCAGACCTCAGTGAATGACTCTCCACTTGAATTTCACTAAAAAAGCAGAAGGAAAATAGGTAAGAATAACATTGAATCTGAAAGTATGTATTATCTTTCCATTCATCATCTTCCATTTGTGAAAGTAAACCAGGGAGATGGTGTACTATGGGTGTACACAGAAGTATTGTCATGTCTTGTATTCTTTCTATTCCTCCTACTTTATATGTGTGAAAGAGTGGGAAGGAGGGAAAGAAAACGGTTTCAGGAAGCAGAAACCTTCCAGACAATTAGTGGTGGACCTGACTTCCATGTATGTCTGGACATTCTGTATGCTTATCTTTTGTTGTTTTTCTATGTCATCTTGGTGGTTTTTCTCCTCCTACTGAGTTAAAGTCAAATTGTTTTAAGCTGTGTAAACAAACTAGTCATGCCATCCCTATTTCTAGTATTTTGGTAATTTCACACAAATTAACATTTCATAGTGGTTATTGGCCAGTTATAGTCTCTGGAAACCCAGCCTTATAATGTGTTACTCATCCGAACACAAATCACCTGTTATGCTGTGTTCTTCCTCTTTTTCCTGTATTACCCTCCTTATGTACTGAATTTTACATTGTAATTTCTCCTTCCATTCTGTATGTTACTTGTAAAGTAATGTATATATTAGATGTTATATAAAAATATTATTATTACAGAGAAGTTTCCTCATGTACATGAGAAGGCCTATCTAGTTGAGTATTGCATTCCTGAAATAATAATAATAAAAATACTCTGGGAAGTTCACAGCAGCACATGTAATAGCAGCCTCCAAACAGTAAGCATTCAGAGGCATATTCCTTGGATGCAGGCCTATAGCGAAGGGGGGGGGGTGGTTAGGGGCCACCCCCCCCCCCCGAAATTTTTCAGGTTAAAAAAAAAACCTGGTTTACTCATGAATTTTAACTGGTTAACCAAATCCCCATGCTAAGTCTATGAGATGTAAAACATTAAGAGTCCCTCCAGGCACTATCTCAAGCAGATATTGACAGGTCTGAACCCGGGGGGGTGGGTGGGACAGGGGTTCAACCCCCCCCCCCACAAATTTTCAAAACCCCTCCCAAAATTTTTTTCTGACTACGGCCCTGCTTGGATGCTACCTAAAAAGAAAGGTGGAATATAAATCAGATAGCTAGGAGAATTAATCAGTCACAATTAGTAGCCATTGATGTAGCCATGTTTGTTCTTCCATGTTTTCTTAGTAATGCTTGTGTTTCCTGAAACACAAAAAACATTTTCCACCACCCCAGCCCCCAGCCCAATATATGATCAATATTATTATATACGGTCAATATATTCTGTGTTCAGTGCTCTTCCATCTAACATCAAGAGCATTTTAAAGTTTGCTTTGAGCAGGAGGAGGACTGAATGGAAGCCTTAGGGCAGGAAGGTGTGTAGCATATGAAATATCTTCCCAGTTATTTTGAATCATTATCTTGCCAGGAGACATGCATCAAGAGATGTGCCAGGAAGGCTGTTCTGTTCTCTTATCTATCACATGATGTTAGCTACCATGTCAAAACTGTCCTGAGTGTGGTGTAGTTATCGCTGAAATGCAGGTGTAGCAGCAATGTAGCAGTACATCATTGCCCTCCATCGTAAAAGATAGTTCAAGGATTCTAAAGGCTGGAAACTCAAAATTGTAAACATACATATATGTGTATAACTATGACAGTTAGCATGGAATCACATTACATAGTGTAATGTGAAAGGGCTATTATTTATTTATTTATTTATACCTCGCCTTTATCCCCATGGAGACTTACTGCGTCTAACAATCCCAAAGTTTGTTCACACTTTGTTCTGAATCCCACCCACAACTTCCCCAGCAGCATGTCCCTTACCCTGCCCTAAATGCTTGCTAGCAGAAGATGGCCTTTACTTGCCTGTGGAAGAGCCAGCGGGGATGGGGCCATCCTAGGTCCTTTCCACACAGCCATATAACCCAGAATATCAAGGCAGATAATCCATAATACCTGCTTTGAACTGGATTATCTGGGTCCACACTGCCATATATTCCAGTTCAATTCAATGTGGATTTTTTTTTACAGCTGTGTGGAAGGGGCCTCAGTCTCTCTTGGAAGGGAGTTTCATAGTCTGGGAGCAGCCACCAAAAAGCCCCTTTTCCGTGTTCCCAGCAAGTGTGCTTGAGTAGTTCGTAGGTGTCTTATCTCTTGTGAAGGTGAGAGTAAAGAAGCTAGACCCCAAAGCTGGCATGAGAGGTAGACATACAGAATCCTGCTGTCAAAGAAATCCAAGACAGATATATAGATGGGCACCGGAAATCACGCAACGTGATCCCCAGTCGCATCTACACAGCACCAGCAGTTGGAAAGACACGGGTCTTTCAAGAACATCCGCTTCTTTCCCGCTAACAGATAATCTCGGCGCAAAGGAAAGTTTTCCTCCTTTGTGCCGAAAGCACTCTCTTTTATGTGGGGTGTCATCTGGACGCACCTCTTAAAGAAGCAGACAGGCCCTGTTTCCCAGGATCTGATCCCAGGTTTTCTCTTTTAAACTGGATTATATGAGTCCACACTGCCAGATAACCTGGGATTAGCAGAAAACCTGGGATCAGATCCTGGGATATAGGGCCTGTCTGGAAGAGCTCCGAATGTGCAAGCCATGGCAAAAAGAAGAAAGTGCTCCACTCATCTTGAACTTTCTTTCTGGTTGCTGGCATATATGGAACCCAGAAGAAAAGGGCAAATATATAAGGAATGGGGACTGTGAGAGGAAAAGGGAGGAAATAATCAGTGACAAAGACTGAATTCTTTTGATAGAGAACAAAATGTTTAAAAGAAAGAGAAGAAAGGGGAGGCAGAAGTGATCCGTGTGGTTTCTGGCCAATTGGCTCTTAAGGCTATGGCAAAGAAAAAGGCTGTTATACATGTGGTTGTTTACCTGGTAATATATATTTGACAGAGCTGCATTTTGAAACCAAATGTTAGAACATTAATTTGATGATGCAGCTGTTGCTTTTAGCAATTGGTAGCCGCTATATTTCCGAGGAAGGAATGGGCAAAACTTGAGTATTCCTTGCCTAAGAAAACCTTATGAAATTCATTGTATGTTGACAGGGGACTTGAAAGCACACATTTGTGTAAACACACATACACAATGCTGGTAATTAATCTTATTTGTTATGCTGTTTGCTTTTCAAGATCATGATATGAGTTGTATTTGTTTATAGCCAACCATTGTATCAACATTTAACGTGTGATATCAACCATGCTTCTAATTTGTTGGATGAGTCATAAACACTTTACCCTTTATTATGGGTTTCTGAACTTTGTTCCTGAAAATAAAACAGTACAAGAAAACTAGAACAAATGATGCCAATTGTCTACTGATGTTAAAAAGAAAAACATTACATTAGCTTTGGTCTGTTTGTGTCTTATTGAGTAATTCTACTTCTGCTCATGCAGAATATATGTAAGTCCTAAAATATGATATTTAAAGGATCGGCTTCTCCTATTACATCCATGCCCATTACTGAAGTTAGCATTGGGGACCTAGATTCAACCACCTTTAACTTACAAGATCAGCTGTTTATGAAGTAGCTCCGGTGTTTTGTTTGTGTTTTCACCTTCCAAGAAACCTGAGCCCTCTGAACAAGTCCTTCTGAACTTGATCTCATCAGCCCTGGATTTGTTGCACACAGCCATCCTAGCCTTGTTTTTAGTAACTTGATTGAAGAACACGTGTGTTATTTATTAGATGTTAAAACACAATACATAACTGTAAAATCTCCTGGCTGTATTAAAAAAGAGACATAATAAACATGAACATGTTTATCACTTGGAGAATCTGGTCAGCTCTTTGTGATTTCTATCTGCATCAGCCAGAATAACACAGTTGCTTATGATATAATCAAACAAATGTTGAAATGTGTCCAGAAAGGATGTTTCTGTAAAATGTATAAAGATTAAAAGCCGACTTTGATAGAAAATTAACTTAAGAAAGGGTTTTCTCTCGGATTTAATCATAACGGAAACTGGATTCTCTTTGTGGGGATTAACTATCAAAAGGACTGATTGAATATTAAAAAGGCATCCAGGGTTTCCTTGGCAAAGGCTCTTTTGAGAAGTATCATATGAGAATATTTCCAGGCCTGATGAAATTCAGAATCTGTCATCCATTTCAAAGGGAACAGGTTAGATCTTTTATTTCCTTCCAGATAAAGCTAAATTAAATAGTTGGACTAGGATTTTTAAACTGGGGTTTTAATGATCCAAGAGCTGTGTATGTATTACAATTAGTAGTTGAAGATGGCAGGTGTTCTGTGGAAATCTGATGAAACTAGGAAGGATCTACTAAGATAAATTGTTCAGAGGATTTTCTGATCGGAGGCTTTAATCTTACATCCACTTCCCTGGAAGCAAGCCCCATTTGGCACAATTGGACTTAAATCTGAAAAGGCACGCATGGAATTGCTTTGACAGATTTCTTGTTGTTTAGCTATGTACAGGTTCACTCTTTAATGTACAGTGGATTTAGGGAATAGCAGTAAGAATAACACAGTGCCTCACACTACAAAACTAACTCTGGTGCCTTACAAAACTACAAATCCCAGAATTTCATAAGATGCAACTATGACAGTCAAAACTGGATCACAATTATCTGATAGCATAGTGTGAAAAGGTTCTGTTGAAAGGTGTTATTTGCTCATAATTTTGATACATATCTGGAATCTGTGTCCAAATAATAACACTATGTACTTTAATACCATTTTTGTTCCTGGGTTATAAATGTAATTTCGTAATTGGTTCTATCAAAAAAAGGGGGAAAGTTTATTAAACTGCAAAAACTTTGTTTTTGTGGGACATCCTACAGCATATTTTGCTATCGTTTTTCGATTGATATCTCATCAAGTCTCAACCAATTCAACATAGTTTGTGGCAGTCACAAAAAGGAAGTTTCTGGAGTATAACAACTACTTTCAAAGTAAGTCGAACACAATGAAACAGAAATTACACTTTCAGACCAGGAATAATTTTTTCCAAATTTTGTTACATAGTGTTAATCAGAAATGCCTGATTAAGTTTGGCACACTACAGTACAAATAAACAGAAATTACCATAGCCTATATTAATTAGATAGAAACAATTAGGTCTTCCTCAGAACAATGGCTGCAGCTTTGGCTTGCATATGCTTTCCTGACCCAAAATAGTACATTCAAAACAACACAGCCAGCCCACATGTAAAAGTTTAAGGATATAAATCATTTTCTTAGGGTGCCTCTACAGTGTAGAATTAATGCATCTTGACACTACTTTAACTTCAATGGCTCCATGCTGTGAAATCCTGGGAGTAGTAGTTTTGTGAGGCACTGGCACTCTTTTGGCAGAGAAAGATAAAGACCTTATAAAACCACAACTCACATATTTCCATAGCATTGAGTTGTGGTTTTTAAAATGTCATCAAACTGCATTACTTCTACTGTCGAGACACAGAGGCCTTAAAGAGCCACACTCACTATTTAGTCCAACAAAAGGTTTATTGCAAAAACAAATAAAAGCTCAGAGACACTTAGCTTCAGTGTCTCTGGCCAAAACTTAAAGAATTTACCCAAACTGGGCTCCAAAAGGCAAACGGAAAATAATCCAGATTAAACAGGAGGAAAAACCGGATTAAAAAACAGTCAAAGTAACCAGCAAACAAGCAGCGCTGTACACAAAGAGTTTCAACAAACAGCGCTGCCCCCCAAAGAGTTAACTGCAAGAAGGAGTTGCCAAAGCCAGCAGTAGTCCAAGAGTCGTCGCTGAAGAAGCCAAAGGATACGTTGTTTCCAAGTCTGTCAAACAGAGTCGTTGTCAAGTCAGTCCACAATCTAGGGAGCGAGAAAGCCACACTCACGAGAAGTCAGTCCACAATCCAGGGAGGGAGAAAGCCACGCTCATGAGAAATCAGTCCAAGTCGAGGATCCACAGGTAACATGAACTCCAGGCTGCAGAACCCGGACCCAAAACCCAACACAAGAACAGGCAGCAACAAATATACACGATACAATAACGTAACCAACACTTTGCCTTCTGCAAAGGTTCCCCATTTCAGAGCCTACTTTTATCTTACATATCATTATCCAATGATGAGCTGGCCTCCACCCCATCATCATCTCTTACAGCTGCCCTTGTCTTCACACGTGAACCCCTGTTTCCATCCCTCCAGTTCCTCCATCTCTTGTCAAGACTTAGGCTTCCCCATAATTCAGATGTATCTCCCGTTTGTCAATCCTCATGCCCCAAAAACCCCACAAACGTGTCACTAGAGGTTGGCTCCGCACATATATCCCTTATCTCTTGTACCTTGGTCCAATCCACTGTGCCCTCCCCATCCTCATCACTCCCAGACCCATCATTCTCAGAGAAACCCAAAAATGACTCATCATCTGTGGGAGCAGTAAGTATATCCCGGATCTTCTTCCTCTCCCATTCATCATCTGATTCCTGCTCCCGAGTAACCCTCTTTGTGCCTCTATTCCCATCCACCACATCTCCTTCCTCGCTCATTGACTCCCCGTCACTTGAAAACCCTTCGAATGTGTCTTCATCAGTAGGTGCCATAAGTATATCCCGGATCCTTTTCCTTTGCTGTTCTTCACCTGACTCCTGCTCGCGAGTAGCCCTTTTTCCCCTTCTGGTACTCATACTACTGCTTGCAACATTACTTACTGGCTCTACTACAACATCTACAGTGTAGATGTGTCCTCAGTCTCAAATTCCACCCAAGGACCATAGCTGTGTAAGAAAAAATGGTTTAGAATAGCTCACTATTGAGTGTCACTGTAGATAAAATGGAATATATTCTGGGGTGAATATGATATAAAAGCAATAAAGTGGGACTATAGCCAATAAATAAATGCCATCACCTCATCCAATAGTTTTGCTCCTGGTGTTTTTTCAAGACACAGCATTGACTTCCCTGCTCCAAAGATGGGTTTGCAATTGTTAAATCTCTAGGAGGGATGTTTTCATGCTGCTTGCACCATCCTTACAATTTTTGATTGCAGAATCTCTACTTACAGAGATAATGGAAGAGGAAGAAAGAGCACAGCTTGACTCTCAAGGTCCTGAGTTATGTTTTCAACATCAGCACTTAGATAATTCACCATCTGATTTATAAAGTGAGCCTATTTAGCAGGGATTCATTCAGATTTTTTAAAAAGACAGCTATTTTCTAATACTGTTTTTGTAGCTGCTTTTCTTATGGAAAAATACAGAAAACTATGCTGGATCCTTCTAAGCAGCTTGGAAATGTTACAGTACTTTTGGGCTAAAAACCCAGATTCTCAGTAAGCATGCCCAATAACTATGCAGACTGGATGATAATGGAGCTGTACCCCAAACAATATATTTCCAAGCTTCTCTTAAAAGTAACACGATTAACACTTGTGCTTTGGCCTTATCATGAAATGATTCAATAGTGCAGGTGGGGCACTTTTTCCACTCATCTACCATTTATGTTTTGGTTTTTTTTCTGACCTCTTCTGAATTATAAACAGTGTGTAGCCATTAAGCTTCTTTCTTGAGTGAGTTCCTCTAAGATACTGAATTTGACTCTTTTTGAATTTTGAGCTGGAGAACTACATAATGGGATTTCTGCCCGTAAATTAACTGAAGTAGAATAATACTAAGTAATTTGTTGTTGGCCATTCTTCATACATTAGTTTCCGTGGAGATGAATTTTAGACCTTGTGCTCTTTTCTTAGCATATATATCTGCTCTCAAAGCCCTTCTGTTATTGGGCACAATTTATTTGAGTCAAGCACAGTTTTTGCATCTTGGTTTAAACCCAAGGATCTCGTATGGTCTTACGTACAGGATCCTTGAAAAGCAAGCTGAATTGCAGTGGCAACCTTAACTAAAGCTGAGACTGGGGAGTTTAACAACTATTCAAAAAGAATACTACTTGGTCCATCTCCTGCCACCAGCATTAATGGGAATAGGTTTAGCTATTCTGACATCAGCCCCATCTACGCTGCCATATAATGCAATTTTAAACTGCATTTTATGATCAGTGTGGACTCTGTAAAGCCCTGGGTGTTTTGTTGTTGATTTTATCCCCAAGATATTTAATTTCTATTCATATATTTTTCCAATAGATTTTTATCCCACTGGAAATATACATTTAATTGATTGTTTGTTTACCTGGTGGACCAACTCATTACTATGATTTGATTAACTTTAATTTGAAAGTGAGGTGGGTGTTGCGCTGTTTCATTTATTTATAGTCAGCCCTCTACATTTGCGGGGGTTAGGGGCACAGGGATCCCATAAAAGTAAAAAACTGCAAATAAAGAAATTGCAGGTTTTTTAACCCGAGAGCACACTTCTCCACGAATTTCTAGGTTTTCCAGTATGACTCTGTGGTCAACTTCCACCGATAGCTGCCCACAGAATCTCATTAGTGAACCCAGAGATTCCCAGAAATCTCTAGGTCCTTCAACAAGACTGGAAGACATTAAGCATAGAGTAATCATCTTGGTAATCTAAACTGAATAATCAAATCCACAAAAGTCAAAACTCCAAATGTGGAGGAACGACTGTATTGATAAAATATGGATGTCACACTAAACTTTATATCCTTGGGCCTCCTCCTCCTCCCATCCAGGTGGGAGGAGGAGTTTAGAAGCTTTCTCTGTAGTTATCTTTCCTTTGCAAACATCTGTTTCTACAATAAGAGCCCAGAAGTTAAGATCGGGAATTAATTTGTTTCAGTGTACCATTAAGTACTTCCTGAGCTATTTATGATAGAGGATCTTCTTTGGCAAGCTGAGAAACCAATGTATACCTTCTAAGCACGTTCTCCTTAATATGGGTATGTTTTATGTTTTACTCACTTAACACCATTCTCAGTTAGATGTGATTCAGTCATAGAAACAGTATCTGCAGAATTGTTTCTGCAATTCTAGCATAGGATTTACTATCTAATAACAAATAGCCATTGAGGCAGGTTCTTTTTTTGACATTCGGTTCAGGGCCATTAATCTACTTTACATGGATTTTAGAGTTCCCCCTCTTTGAGCTTGCCTTAGTGAAATGCTTACTAATTACTCTAATATACTGAGCAGGCAGTATCTTAAATTAGAATAATGTCAGCAAGGCTTTTGCCAAACTAGGAACATCATATTTTATTAATGTGAATACACAGTGCTTCCCCCTTCTGAACTTGCATTAGAAAATAACAAAAACAACAGTATCACTACCTCAACAGATTTCTCACAGAGGTCTGCAAAAACTACAGGTAGTGATGCTGCATTATTACAAGAAAAAAGGCTCAGTAAGAGGAAAGAGGTATAAGCATGGTTAGTGCTTTGGAATTAATAAATATTTAATTAATAATTACAAATAATATTAAGATTAGTTACATAAGGATTTCATCTCCTTTCTCTTGCTGTCAGGCAATTAGTTTTTGCCAGGGGACTGCAGAAGTTGAGGCCCTAAACCTAGATGTATGGTAAAAATTTGGAACTCAGCCTTACTGGGTTCCTTCCATACTATACCAGATTACCACTTTTAAACAATGGGTCTGCGTAACAAAAAATCAGCCCAATACCACCATTCAGGCTAAAAAAAAGAAAAAAAAAGAACTAAAGTCAAGTCTGTGAGAGCATGCAAGAAATCGGTTAATGTGTGTGTGTGTCAACTGTAAAATAAGATTCATGAAGCTGGTTGGCTGGGCCATGCCCGGAGAGATGGATGATCCTGGGACTTTTGGATACTGTTAAATTTTTCAGGCTTGAGCTACAGAGTGCTCAGAGTTCAGGTGCTCAGAGAGAGACGAAGAGAGAAGCTGAGAAAGACAGATTATAAAATGTGCTCTTGCTTCATGAGCTGCTGGAGAGAGATTCTCCACATGGAAAGAGAAATACCATTTTAAATCTCTCATAAAGGACATTATGTGAGTCGATGCCACTGATCACATGATTGCAAATATGTTGTTCTGAACTACAAAGACTAAACTACTTGTTCTTTATTGTTCATCTGCGTGGCATATTTTCTTTCTCTGGCAAGGCAATATGTGGGCTGATTAAACATGGACTACGCATGATTTTCATTTTGTCACGAAGTCCACTTTCTAACAAAGTGTATTTTTTCCAATGATTAGAGAGGTGTCTAGAAAAAGTTGTTTTTAAAATGAAATTAATCTTAGACTCAGCAAATTCAAAAATGAGGTTCCAGGAGCTGGGCTCTGAAGACTCAACAGTGTGGAAGAGCTCAATTGTGATTCTGAAGGAAGATTAAGAAGTTTTTGAACAAACAAAACACAAAGATATTCTCATGGGGATTGTGTGACTTCGAAAGAAAGAAAGAAAGAAAGAAAGAAAGAAAGAAAGAAAGGAACAAACAAACAAACCAGGGCCCCTTTTATACTGCCATATAATCCAGATTATAAAATCAGATAATCTGCATTATTTGTTTTGAATTGGATTATATGAGTCCATACAGCAATATAATCTAGTTCGAATCAGATGATCTGGATTTTATATAGCAGTGTTGTACCCCTAGACTGCATAGACACCTCAAAATTATGCTGGAGCCCCAGACTATAAGCAAAGCATGTTGTTTATTGAAGAATATATGTAAGCAATAGCAAATCAAAGACCAAAGTCAATGAAACAAGGTTTTAGTCTTCCAGGTACAAGATACTTGAGAGTCTTGAAGCAAGGGTCCATGAAAATCAAACACAAACATAAACTAATAATAATAATAATAATAATAATAATAATAATAAACTTTATTTATACTTCAACAAGGTATCAAAATTAGTCCAAGGAACAGGACCAAAACTGGAATAAATAACAGGATCCTGGCCTGGAACAAGGGACCCAACTGCAAAACTTTCAGGAACAATGACTGGATAATCCAAAATTCCAAAAACTGGATAATTCCAAAAAAGAGCAAGAACAAGAACTGGAACAAAACTCAAGATACAAGGCTACATGAACTTGGCATGAAAGTCCACAGGAACATGAAACAGGATTCTATGAAACATAAAACATGAGTCCATAAACAGGAACCACACTCTCGATGAGCAAAGTTACCACCTCTGAAAATATCTCTCAGAAGCAGTTCCTCTTAAAGTTGAAATCATACCATCTGCTCCATCTCAAAATCTCCCTTTCTTGTCTCTGTTGACATATAGCTATCTTTCTGTTAACCTCATTAGTCTTATCACAACTGAAATGCCCTATCTACCAAGGGATAGTTCGACCTTGACTCTCCCAAGGAATGCAGTTCAAGCTGCCTGCTTGAAACCATTGTATGCTTGCTCCCAGAATCATCAGGAACAAACTCTGGCTACATGGAAATCCTAGGACCCAACCTAGATTCATCTGATAGGTCAGGTGCAGGTACAATCACAGACTGAAGAGGCCCAACCTCAGGTTCACCTGACAGCTCAGGTGCAGGCTGGGATACAACAGGCAGTGTTGAAGGGGCCTGACACTCAATCAATGCCTGAAATGTCTAGATCATGTGTCTTCCAACTTGACTCTGTGCCTACCCATGCTACACAATTATAGCAGTATGATTCCACTTTAACTGCCTTGATTCAATCCCATGGAATCCTGGGGATTGCAGTTTAGGGAGAGACATTTTAAATTCTCAGCCAGAGCACTTCAGTAACTCACCAAACCACAAATCCTAGGTGTCTGTGGTATACAGACATATAGTGAATAACAGTGCTATTTTTGTATAGTGCCAAAGTAAAGGGTGAGAACCAACCAGACAAGCATTATAATTCATATTTCTACTATAGAATCCTGATCATGTTTGCTTAAGTCCTTTCTAGAAGGACTGGAGAAAACTTGGGTCTGTTACATTGCCAATATTGCATAGATAAAAGTATGAATGCATCTGTAGCACTGTTGTTGTTATGACACGGATGGCCAACATAAAATCTCCCTCAAAGCTGTTTCCTTCCTATGCTCTTTTATCTTGAAACCAAACCTCAGCTAGAAAGAGGTTACTGCCTTCTCACAGTACTTCAAATACATAGTAAAATAGGGCACATGGCCACGTTATCTTCTGCTATATGAATAGACCACAGTAAACCTAACATTCCTGTGGTCTCTCTCCTGTCATGTAAGAGGACTTAAAAATCTCCACTTCTATTTTTAAACAAACCACAGTTTCCACATCATCTGAATGTGGGTAACTGTGCTTTGAACTGTGGTTAGTGAGAAGGAGATAGGATCAAAGTGCGGCCTCTGATATATAAAAGAAAAGGAAAGAGGAATGGGCACATGAGTGCAAGCTTATTCTCAGCTTGTTTATGTAATGTAAAGCTATGATTTCCCATATATGATTTGTCCATGCGAAGCAGGTGGACATAGCACTGAACGAAACATGTAGAATAATCATAGGATGCCTTAAACCTACACCTGTTGATAAAACTCTATAAGCTAGCTGGCCTTGCCCCTCTTGATGTGCGATGGGAAGTTGCTGCTAACTGTGAGAGAAATAAGGTCGAACATTGTGAAAGCCACCCACTGCATGGCTATCAGCCTCCTCCCAGTAGACTCAGGTCAAGGAGGAGCTTCATGAGAACCACCATTCCTCTTAATGTTCTCCCAGCAACAGCAAGGATGTCCCTCTGGGCAGCTAAACCAGGCAATCCCAACTGAATGGGCATCCAGTTGGGATTGCCTGATTTAGCTGCCCAGAGGGACATCCTTGCTGTTGCTGGGAGAACATCAAGAGGAATGGTGGTCCCCCCCCCCCATGAGGGTCTGCCCCCAGGGACAAACCAAGAATGGGCAACTTGGAAGTCCCTAAATAGACTGAGAAGTGGACTGGGCAGATCAAAAGACAATCTGGCAAGATGGCACTACCTGGAGGAATCCACCTTGTGTGACTGTGGAACAGAACAAACAACTCCTCATATGTATGCTTGCCCACAGTGCCCTGCCTCATGCATGGAGGAGTTGTTTAAAGCTACAGACAATGCGATCGCTGTTGCCCACTTTTGGTCTAAAACTATTTAGCTGTTTGTGATTCCTTTATTTTGTTGTTTTTAAACTTATTTATTATGCAATGCTTAATTTATTATGCAATGACACGAAATAAATAAATAAATTTCCCTTTATGTCTGAACTGAGTGTACAAATATTATTTTGATCTACATCTACATTGACAAAGTGGTACAGTTTACCTCAGAAACCAGTTCAATATATGTTTGCAAATAACCATTGAAACATAAATCTCCCTTTATGTACCAAGGAGACAACAGTATTTTTTTATTAATCTTTGTCATCTAGGGTTTTTTAAAACTTTCACGTACTTTTCACAGCATCACAACCATAATCGAAATATCACAAACAGGTTTTTTTTAATCACACTGAGTAGGGCTGCAGTGCTAACTATTACTAAAAATAGGTAGACCTCCTTTAAATGCTGTTATGCAACTGTCTTTACCAAATTGCATTAATATTGTGGAAGGAAATTTGGTTATACTGAAATGGGATTTCATATCAGCAGTATGTGAAAGATGGATCTTGTAAAATGAATGGGATATCTTTAAAAATTGTCCATGCAAAGTATGTCCAGTTCACAGTGTTAGATTTGGGAACAGTGAATATTTGATGTTTATATCACACATAATTGTGCGTGAGTATGGCTACAGACATAAATAAAAATACATTTACACATTGCACTTATTCTTTTAAAGAATAAATAGCATTAGTCTTTTCTGGTTTGTGTAGGATGCAAGCAGTGCCTAAATTGTAATCTACAGCACTATGAAATGGTAAATTTTCAGAGTGGAATTGAAGGCAATACATATAGGTTATTGGCTGACTTTACAAATTTAATAAGGCTGATGAACATGCTGTTGGTGGTTGAAAATTATTGTCCTCTGTCTTAGAATGATGAGTGCTGTATTTTGAAATCTCCTTTGTAAATTAAGTATAGGTAATCAGCAGGACTGCTTTATGAGAAGAAAAGAGAACTTACACTAGCACTTGCAGATCAAACCCAGGCAGTTGTTTGGACACATATCCATATTTCAAAGAAATACCATCAAACAAAGTTATTGATTTTAAGAAAGGGAAGCTGGACAGCACTTTCAGGGAGGTTAAATGAAGGAGTAAGCATGTAAAAGATGTTTTATTGAGTTCCAGTTTGGATCAATTGGATGAAATCAGTTATCACTTTGTCAAATATTTCATAAAAATAGATTTATCATCATGTAAACAATACAAGCTAACTTAATTTGGAAATGAAATAGTGTTAGTAAAACAAACCTAGAGTAACACTTTCTTTTCTTTTCTTTTGTTCCAAACAATTGTTAAAGATAATTCAGTAGAAAAAATCATCTTTTTGTTCTTCTTTTGAGAGTGAAGAAGAGCTAAGATTTCTGTTGAAAGATCTGCAGAAACTATGAGAGAGTAGCATCTCCAGTCTGTATTGTTATTACTGTACAGATGTGGTTCCCAACCTGTGGTCCGTGGACCACCAGTGGTCTCCAAGAACTAAAATATGGTCTGTGGCCTCACCGTTACAAAACCCTCTTATCGTGCTAAGATGTTGGAAGGGGAGAGGCTGACTAACCATGAAAGGCCTCCTGACTAACCAATAAACCTCCTGACTGCTACTTCTCCTCCCCCTCTGTTCCCTTGAGCGGTTCTGTTCTATATGTGGTCTGGAAGAGGGGGCGCCTTGATGTCTTCGTCTTTAGGCCTGTTCCTGGGGTTATTCTCGGAGCTGATTCAGAAAATTGCATTGCATAGACCACATCAGCTCTAGACTATTAACCAAATCCAAATCCAAATTCATTTAATGCTTGGACGATAGGTCTTTCACATGCAAGACAAACAAACAAATACATGAAAGCCAGATTATTAAATACAATATAAAACATGCCATTAAAACCCTATATAAATCATTAAAACATTAAAATACTGCAAATATTAATGTCAGGATATGCTCTTCAAATACTACATATTTCATGGATTGGCACCAACATAATTAAAAACAAGATAAAACCAAGTAAGTACAGCATTATTAAAACTTAAGCAGGGAACACCTTGGATATAACAACCACTATTAGTTAAAAGCATCCCCAGCACAGTCGACTGCAATATCGGAGATTAGTCTTGCCCGGATTTTCTGTGTTGCCAGGGCAAAAAGGGCCACCTTATGAGTAACCACACGGTTAGTGTTAGACAGAAGGTAGAAAATCCTTTCTGACACCGTATTTATTAGGAAGGGATAAAGAATAGGTCCCAGAATTTTAGTTCTTGGCTCAGAAAACAGAGGGCAGGAAAACAAATAGTGAGGCAAATCCTCAATTTCCGGGGCCCCACACACGCATAAACGAAGAGCCAGAGGGATGCCTGTATATCTACCATCAATCACTGCTGTGGGCATACTTTGGAAACGAAGGGCTGTCAAGGCTTGCCTAAGTTTTGGAAATGTGAGCCTAGTCAAGTAGATAGCCCTATCATGGTCAAGTTTGTACATTCTGAACCAGTGGGAAAATTTTGAGTTATTAATAGCCTGCCTATCCAGGTGAACACTGTGATTGAAAGTATATTCCTTGAGCTTTTCCCTTGAGTTCAAGATGTAGGGTGTATTGGAGTGGGGTGAAATTCAAGCAGCTTCTGGTATCTTGTATTCCAGACTTTGCATTTTGCTATCTGTTCAAAACATCCCTTGGGGAGGACCCTAACTGATGATTCTTTTACACTTCTCCAATAATTAAATAGGGTGAAGTGAATATGTGATCTAATGGAAGGGAGACCAACCTCTGCCCGGACTAAGGCTGCTGGGGCGCCTGGTGGGAGCCTCAGTAGTTTCTTAAGAAATGTATTTTGAAAGGTCTCTAGTTTCACTGTCTGAGTCTCATCCCATCTCCAAACAGCAGCACCATACAAAATCTGGGCTATGACTTTACTTTGGAATATTTTGAGTGCTGGAACAACAAGATGACCCCCTGCAGTGTTGTAAAATCTGAGGATTGCTCCAATAGTTTTCAAAGCCACTGTTTTAGTATGTTCTATATGGGATTTCCAAGATAGTTTTTCTGTGAAATGGATTCCAAGGTACAGTAGAGTCTCACTTATCCAACATAAACGGGCCAGCAGAATGTTGGATAAGTGAATATGTTGGATAATAAGGAGGCATTAAAGAAAAGCCTATTAAACATCAAGTTAGGTTATGATTTTACAAATTAAGCACCAAAACATCATGTTATACAACAAATTTGACAGAAAAAGTAGTTCAATACGCAGTAATGCTATGTAGTAATTACTGTATTTACGAATTTAGCACCAAAATATCATGATGTATTGAAAACATTGACTACAAAAATGTGTTGGATAATCCAGAATGTTGGATAAGTGAGTGTTGGATAAGTGAGACTCTACTGTACTTAAATTCCTGGCATTGTTCAATTTGGTGACCCCTGATGGTCCAACTGTTTTGAGAGTGTCTTCTTCCAAACACCATTACTTTTGTTTTATTATAGTTGATATTCAGCTTTTCTTCAGAACAATAAGTACCAAGCTTGGAAAACAATCTTCTCAGCCCAATTTGGGTAAGTGAGATTAGAACCATGTAATCAGCATACAATAGAATGGAAATTTTCTTGGATCCTACTGGGGTGGAAAACATTCTGGCCCCGAGAGTGCAGGTATTATGTCATTCAGATATAGATTAAAGGAGTGTTGGTGCCAGTAGACATCCTTGTTTTACTCCTTTATTTGTATGGATGGGGTCAGTTAATGAGCCAGAGATACCAACTCTTAATCTAGCTGTGGTGTTAGTATAAAGTGCCTTGGTTAAAAACAGTAGTCGCTGGTGTTAGCCAGTTTATGCCACAACAGGTTTCTATCAATAGAATCAAAAGCTGCTGCTAAGTCGACAAAGGCAACAAATAGATGTTTGGTAGGTCTGGCAATGGCTTGTTGGGCTAAAAAATACAAGATCAAACACTGGTCGATTGTACTTTGTCCTTTTCTGAAACCAGCCTGTTCAAGTTTCATATTCCCAGTCCTCTAATTTGTTTAACAAATGTCTACTATAGAACTTGAGTCAATATCTAAGAGGCGAATAGGGCGATAGTTGTTGGGATCTTGTTTATCACCTTTCTTGAAAATGGGGACAACTATGCTCTGTTTCCAGCCCTCTGGGATTATGCCTGTGTTATTGATTTGTGAGAACACTTTGGCTAATATTGGAGCCCACCACTCTGGAAAGTTCTTAAATGTTTCTGGGGGCATCATATTTTCCCCTGGGGCCTTGCTCAGATTTTTGTTTTTCCTACTCCCGCACCTGGAAATGGGAAACAAAAAACGCAATAGGACTAGCCCTTAGTCAACAACACACCACAAGGCTTCTAAACAACTGAAAATTGATGAACTCTTCAGGGAAGGAACTGTGAGTATATCTGACTTAAACACCCTGTTTGAAACTACAACTGACAACAACGCTACTCCCTTAATTCTTCATGATAAAGCTAACGAGCCTCTATCAGTAGCCTTTGACAACAACTTGGCTGCATATCATGAAGGAGTATCCTTGGAGTCAATTGAAACAGATGCAGTAGAAGAGAACCCTCTCTTTACCAAGATAAGACAACATACAGGGCAAACAATTACCACAGACTTTGTGATGAACCAATGTCTTCTTGCAGCCCACACTGTTGTTTCTATCTTTGAAAGGCTAGAAAAAATAGTAGGACAGTTGGGGCTTCTCAAAATTGCTGTTGACGCCTTCACTCAGAAAAGTATACCTTTAAAAGAAAGTTCAGCTAGACTATTAAATATGGTTTTCTGTGGGTGAGCAGATGGTGACTACTGGATGGCATATGTTCTGTATTAGAAACTAGATCTGATGTGGTCTATCCAATGCAGTTTTCTCAGTCAGCACCCCAAATAACCAAACTGAATCTAAAGTTGATCAAAAACTGATTTGTAACCCTTTTGATACTAATGTTGGAGAGTGGTCCCCATTCAAAGTGGTCCCTGGTCAAAAAAAGGTTGGGACCACTGCAGTACAGCAAAGTACCTGAGAGGGGAAACTGAACATTATTTTCAAAAGGGAAGCTGCTAAATGTGATCAAATCATGATGAAGATACATAGTACCAAATACAACAGCCACTGTTAAATGTAAAAGAAGCATCCAGAGTCAAAATATCATGTTACATGCATCTCTGAATTTCATATTCAAAGGGTTTTTTTTTTTAAAAAAAAAATCTGCTTTTAAAATTTGGCGTCATTTAGGAGGGGTGATCATTATTGGTATCCCATCAAATGAATAAAGAAGAATTAACATTTCTTTTTCTGCTGTGGTAGTGAAGAAACGCTTTCCTCGGAAGCTGGCATTTGCTTTGGGATGATTTCCTGATTAATTTTGTCCTCCACAAGGAAGAAATGGTTATGTTCTCCAACCATGTCTGGTGTGATCACAGCAATTGTCTGCTCCCCCCAGATGAAGATGATGAACTGTATTTAAAAAGAGACTCTGTGTATTATATTCAAGGACACATCATATACATTTTTACATCAATATATTTGGATACATATAGGAAAAATAGTTTTAAATGTTCTTCTAGCGTTGATTACACTTTGGTCAACAACATACCTGCCATCTTGAAGACTTTGCAGTAGAGATTATCTGGTATCACCATTTATTTCTAACAAAAAGAGTACTCACATATCTCTCTTTAAAAGTGGTTTTAAGATATTTTCCAACAGATCTTTGCAAGAAGATTCAGCAGGACCTAAATTTGACCACAAGAGTTACCAGTTAGATAGGTCAGGAACTGGAGATGTGGTCACAGACAAGTTGGAGGTTTAATAGCAAATCAGGCAAATTGGGAGGCATGTAAGGTAAGGAGGTTACATAATATTTGAAAACATATTCTAAAAACAAGCCCAAAAAAAACAAACCCCTGGGGGAGAAGAGTGGTACTGTATATTAAATAAATAAATAAAGCAGTTCAGCCCTCAAAAGGTAATGAGGAAAACAGAATTGCTAGATACTACTCAATAGAGGAAAACGTAATTACAGTTGGTCCTTCCAACCCATAGATTCTGTATCCATGGATTACATTATTGAAATATTCCCCCCAAAATATCCAAAACCTTGATGTTGTAATTTTATATAAGGGACGCCATTTTCTTTCAACATTGCATGTAATGGGACATAAACATCCATGATTTTTATATCCACCGAGGGTTCTAGAGCCAGACCTCAGTGGATAACCGAGGGTTTACTATATGGTTCAGCATGTGTGAAGTTGTTTGCAAAAGAGTCATCATCATGCACTTGTTATGCAAAGATAACATTGTGACTTGCAACTCATTGCTACCAAACTCTGGAGGTAAGACAGTTAATGAATGAGACTAGAGCACAGCTTTCTCTGCCATGGCTTCTTGCCTCAGGAATTTCCGTCCAAACAAGTGTCTCATGGTAGTCTTATTGACACCATTTTAAAAGATAAAGAAGAGTTTATTGAATGAATCTTTTTCACTAAGGCATCTCTCAATGTCTTCTTTTGATCTAGTCCTACAGTGCATCTGGCTACTTGCACAGTGTGGCATCATGAACAGAGTTCAAGGGAAGGATTGCCCCTCTGCTGCTGAATATTTTCCTCTGACTAAAGAAGCTTTATAGATTAATGTGTCAAGTAATAAAATGCAGATATGTTTTTGACACTGATGGACATAGACTAATAGAGAAAAAGAAATATTATTTAAAAACATGGGGTCACGCTGTGGGTTTCCCATTCTTTTAAAGATTAAGATAATACACAAAAGCTAAATCTACAAGTTAGATTTAGAGCACCAGGCAAGGTGACTTATGGAGAAAGGGAGGGGGCAAGGAGAAGGCTAAATGCACTGGGTGTGAATTAAAGTTATTTAATTGCAAATACTTGTTTTCTTTTTTCCCCTCAAAGAAATTATAGCTTGGGGATCCATTTAAACCACTCACTAATAGGCTTTTAGCATTTAAAAGACTCAAAGTGGAGTCAGCTTGTTGATAAATGTTTTGAATCCTCATTGCTATTATCTTTCATGAGAGGTACTCTGCTCTTTATTGCTACTTTTAAAACACCGCTTCACAGAAAAATGGAGCAGGAAGTATATAATATATTTAAAGAGCATACAATTTTTTAAACTATGAAAATAGTATCACTTCCATCTTTCCTTCATCTTCATTCGTTCAGTCGTTTCTGACTCTTCGTGACCTCATGGACCAGTCTAAGCCAGCGCTCCCTGTCAGCCGTTGCCTCCCCCAGTTCCTTCAAGTTCAAGTCAGTCACTTCAAGGATACCGTCCATCCATCTTGCCCTTGGTCGGCCTCTCTTCCTTTTTCCTTCCATTTGCCCCAGCATCATGATATTTTCCAAGCTTTCCTGTCTTCTCATGATGTGGCCAAAATACTTCAGCTTTGCCTTCAATATCCTTCCCTCCAGTGAGCAGCCGGGCATTATTTCCTGGAGGATGGACTGCTTGGATCTTCTTGCGGTCTAAGGCACTCTCAGGATTTTCCTCCAGCACCAAATTTCAAAGGCATCTATTTTCCTTCGCTCAGCCTTCCTTATGGTCCAGCTCTCACATCCATAGGTTACTATGGGGAATACCATTGCTTTGACTATGCGGACCTTCGTTGTCAGTGTGATGTCTCTGCTTTTCACTATTTTATCAAGGTTGCCCATTGCTCTCCTCCCAAGAAGTAAATGTCTTCTGATTTCCTGGCTGCAGTCTGCATCTGCAGTAATATTCTCGCCTAGAAATATAAATTCTGTCACTGCCTCCATGTTTTCTCCCTCTATTTGCCAGTCATCAATCAAGTCTGGTTGCCATGATTTAGGTTTTCTTGATGTTTAACTGCAGCCCGACTTTTGTACTTTCTTCTTTCACCTTGGTGATAAGGCTCCTCAGCTCCTCCTCACTTTAAACCATCAGAGTGCTATCATCTGCATCAGTCCGGCCTTGGATTTGTGAAGCCCCGCATGTCGCATGATGTGGAAAAGTATACCTCTTGAATATCTGTATCCTTGGCAGTTGTTATAGACACAAAAGCTTTGTGAGGAGAACAAGTATGAAAAAGGCATCAGTCCTGGGGAAAAGACAAATCACCTTGGCCTGCCATATGTAGTCCTCTACATTACAGGCAGAAAAATCTTTAAAAACCCAAATCACTTGTTTTCTGTCTATAAAATCACATTACTGCTCACCGGTAAATTGGTGGTGTCTGTGTGTATGTACTAATAAACATAATATGATTCTCATATTATTTACATTATCAGCATATAATTGTCTTGGTGTGTGAACATAATACTCATGAGGGTGGAGAAGAAACCTTTGGACCCTTCCACACAGCCATATAACCCAGAATATCAAAACAGAAAATCCCACAATCTCTGCTTTGAACTGGGTTATGAGTCCACACTGTCATATATCCCAGTCCAAAGCAGATAATGTGGGATTTTATTCAGCTGTACGGAAGGGGCCTAAAGCATAGAAAGGCTAAACCCAGGGGTAGAGAAAAAGATCAATGAAAAGAAAGACTGGGGGTGGGGTGGGGGAAGAGACAGCAATGGAAGGAAATGGCAAATAAATTTGTGTTTTAGGCAAAAGCTGGAACTGGCTTAAGGAGTGCCTTCAGTGGACAGCGAGAACGACCGGGGTGAAAGCAAAAGAGATGGGGGTGGAAGAGGAAGAGAAAGAAAAAACACTGAGGTTTTTTTTCGTGTCAGGAGCAACCTGAGTAGCTTCTGGAATGAGAAAATTGGCCGTCTGCAAGGACGTTGCCCAGGGGACGCCCGGATGTTTTGATGTTTTTACTATCCTTGTGGGAGGCTTCTCTCATGTCCCCGCATGGAGCTGGAGCTGATAGAGGGAGCTCATCCGCACTCTCCCCGGGTGGGAGTCGAACCAGGCAGCTTTCAGGTCAGCATTGAGGTGAGATGTGGGACTACTATAATCTGGTTGAAACTAAGCAATTTGTCAAATTCTAAATAAGTAAATGAATGCCAGCTAGTTCAAATACAAGTCCAGTTAGAGTCAAAATTTTAAAAGTACGTATGGAGGGCGAGATGGAAATGTACCAGGATTCCTGGATTTTCTTTGTACATGCTTGCTGCTCACTCATTTCAATCGGAATTACATTTGTATGATTGTTAATCATTTATGCAACCACTTGGAGACACGATTCATGGTGTGTTGGAAGCACATATGGACTAATATTGAAATTGATTTAGGATGTTTTTGTTGCCTTGTGATCTTTGTTTTGTAGGTTACTGGAATACCACTTAAATGTGAAGTAGAAAGTGACATAAGTCTGGTGGATTTTTTTATGTACTAATAAACATAATATGATTCTCATATTATTTGCATTATCAGCATATAATTGTTTTGTGGCAGCATTCATCGGGATGCAGCAAAAATGAAACATTACTGTTTATGGTTATAATAATTTACTGCACATCACATCAATACAGAGCCCAGTTTACAAGTTGTACATATATCTCTGTTATGTCCTGAGCTGGAGATGTGGACTGGGGGAAGAATGAGTTGAAAATCATGTTCCAAAGTGGAACAACATGGTAACATAATGTATTCAGGGCTGCCTCTGCCATTGTGCAAACTGAGGCGGATATGAAGGCAGGAGGACATTAGAGGTGGTATAAGGCGCTAGTAAAAACATAACTCTATGGACTATACAGCAGGTCTTCACCGTCTAACTTATCTTGCTATACTCAGTTATCTTCTATGTTATCTCATCACTACTAGGCCAGAATGTTTTGTAACTGACAGTGGATAGTAATATCAGGATTAATGGATATCCAATAGTTTCCATCCCCATTGGCCCCTCTTCAGCAACTGCAATATGTCTAAAATATGCATCAACCTTTTTAATGTAGAGATATTCTCAGACAGGCCTTTTCATATTTACAACTTCAGTATGTGCCGCTCTGACATCTGCACACTGTTTTCATAAATTTTAAATAGAAGAGGAAAAGAAAAGGTGAGCATTATGTATGACCCATAAATGTATTGTTTTGAAAAAATATTCCTGTTGCATGTAATAAAATTGTCTCCCTTACAGCATCTTGGAGGACACAAATTGTGTTCTCTTCTGTCCCCGCCCCTCTGAGCCTCTGGACCCCGAAGACTATATACTCCTGTCCTATAATGTAGGAGTAGTTATACTGGCTTCTGTGATTTATTACACACTAGCTTGGGGCCCCGGCAGTGCCCGGGTCATTTGAGAAAGGCATTGTTTGCCTGTGTTCCAAGTGTAGTCTCAATCCAATGTCAGCTGGAGTGGTGTGGATGAACTACAGCTCCCATCTGCAAGTCCCATCGTCCATGGTCTATCCCTCGCCAAATAATGCCAGGATGTAGAGTGAGTCCTGGGGGCTCTGTGTACCAAGTTTGGTCCTTATTTGTCATTAGTGGGAGTCATAGTGGTCTCAGGAAGTGAGTGAATGTATTGCATGTCCCATCATCCATGGTCCATTACCCTCCAAACAACGCTAGGATGTTGAGTAGGTCATGGGGACTGTATGTGTCAAGTTTAATCTTGATCAGACATTTGTGGGAGTCGCAGTGTTCCCTGGAAATGAGTAAAGGTATTGGAAGTCCCATCATCCATGGTCATCCCCTTTCAAACAGTGGCAGGATGTAGGGTAGGTCATGGGGGTCTGTGTACCAAGTTTAGGCCTTATTTGTCATTGCTGGGGGTGGTAGTTCCATCACTGGTGGGCATTGCAGTGGCCTGTGGGAGTCGTAGCGATTGAAAGTACTACAAATCCCATCACCCATGGTCCATCGTCTCGCAAACGGCACCAGGACATAAAGTGCGTCATGGGTGGATAAGTGTGTCAAGTTTGGGCCAGGTCCATCGTTCCTGATGGTCACAGTGGCCTGTGATAGTGGCGACCAATCAGAAAGCTGCCACATACACCGCCGCATACATACATACCCGCATACATACAAACAGTGACTTTTATTATATACTAGCTTGGGGACCCGGCGGTGCCCGGGTCATTTGAGAATGGTATTATTTGTCTTTCAATGTTATGTATTATGTTTGGAGTGAACGGCAATTCCCAGAATCGTGGCTTAATACTCCCCAAACCCAGCCAGTATGAAAAGTTGGGCATTTTGGGGCCTGTGTAGGAAGTGTGGTCCAGATCTGTCATTGGCTGGTCATTGCCTGGGTGCAGTACTGTCTGGATGGGGGTGAATGAGTACAACTCCCAGTCCCGGGACAATTGCGTAAAAAAAATTGTCAGTATCCACAGCAGGCAATGTTCAGTCTGTGTCAAGTTTAGTCAAGATTCGTCATTGGCTGGGTTCAGTGGTCTTTGGATGCAGGTGAACTACAACTCCCAAAATAAAAGCCTATTTTCCAAAACACCTGCAGTATGTTGAGTTGGTCATGAGGATTTTCTGTGCGAAGTGTGGTCCTGGTGCATTGTTGGTGGGGGTCACTGTTTATGTGGATTCAGGTGAACTATAATTCCCTTTTCCCCAAACTCGTGCAATATGTTCTATTGGTTATGGGGGTTCTGTGTGGCAAGTTTGGTCCAGACCCATCATTGTTTGGGTTCATAGTGTTCTGGGTGTAGGTGAACTATAACTCCTCTACATTCCCCAGAGTCACAGTGGTCTGACTTGGTGCAGGGTGAACTACAACTTCCATGTGGCGTCAATCCCCCAAACTCCTCCAGTAAATGTAGTTGCAGCTCAGTTCTGCTGTGTTTGTTATGCAGAAAGATTTGAAAAGAAAAGGCAGTAGGCGGGGTCATGCAAACTCCACAGAAATGGAGAACCCTGGGATGCCTGCCTGTGGTGCAAGGGCAGTAGGCGGGGCCATGCAAATTTCACAGCAATGGAGAACCCTGGGGTGCCTGCCTGTGGTGGAAGAAAAAGCAAAATGTAGGATGAAACGGTCCCCAAATGAAAGCATTTCTTCGGTAGTGGGCCGTAGTGCTTGGGGAAGACATTGGCAGAGTTTGGCCTAGATGTTCATGGTGCTCGCTGTAACCGCAATGTCAGTGCAAAGGAGTGACTTACTGGTTTCTCTAGAATGAGAAGTGTAGCCTGTTTCTGGAGGCTGGAGGCTGTGTGAGTGGACACCTGTGCCACATACATACATACGGGTTTTCACCTTTATTATGGATTTAGATTAGATATAGATGATATAGATACAGATATAGATATAAAAAGGTAAAGGTTTTCCCCTGACGTCGTGACCGACTCTGGGGGTTGGTGCTCGTCTCCATTTCTAAGCCAAAGAGCTGGCGTTGTCCGTAGACACCTCCAAGGTCATGTGGCCGGCATGACTGCATGGAGCGTCGTTACCTTTCCGCCGGAGCGGAATCTACTCACATTTGCATGTTTTTGAACTGCTAGGTTGGCAGGAGCTGGGGCTAACAGTGGCCGCTCATTCCGCTCCCGGGATTTGAACCTGGGACCTTTCAGTCTGCAAGTTCAGCAGCTCAGTGCTTTAACACACTGTGCCACCACCAGGGCCCCCCAGATATAGATATGTTATTGATGCTAATAAGCTCAGAATAAGACTCACTAGAAGTTGGATTTGGAGAGAGCTCTAAGCCAGGGCTTCTTTAAATTTTTCTCACTCACAACCCATTTCCTTCTTAGAAAATTTTATGTGACCCTAGGTATATCTATTATCTATACCAGGGGTCCCCAAACTAAGGCCCGGGGGCCGGATGCGGCCCATCGAAGCCATTTATCCGGCCCCCACAGCACAAGGGCAGAAGGGGGTTGGGCTAAATAATCCAAGGGGTCTCTTCTTCTCTTACAACCATTATTATTATTATTATTATTATTATTATTATTATTATTATTATTATTATTATTATTAACATTGAGGCTGGGTGGCCATCTGTCAGGGATGCTTTGCTTGTGCTTTTGGTGTGCAGAGGCAGAAGGGGGTTGGACTAAGGGTCTCTTCCAGCCCTCTTTTTTATTATAAGTATGACACAGCAAACAAGACAGATTTGCTGGATTTTGTATCACAAAATCACAAGTCGAACACTTCCCAAGTGTCTAGGACTGTGTGATGTATTTTTGGATGATGCGTGCAGATCCCAGTCGGGTGGCCTTTTGCAGATCCCAGTCGGGTGGGCTTTTGCTGTTGGCAGATCGTAATTTTGTCAATGTCGGCTGAGATCTTTTGGCATGGCACATTTATTATTATTATTATTATTATTATTATTATTAACATTGAGGCTGGGTGGCCATCTGTCAGGGTGCTTTGCTTGTGCTTTTGGTGCACAAAGGCAGAAGGAGATTGGACTCAATGGCCCAAAGGGTCTCTTCCAACCCTCTTTATTATTATTATTATTATTATTATTATTATTATTATTATTATTATTATTATTTTATGACACAGCAAACAAGATAGATATGCTGAATTATTATTATTGTTATTAATTATTATTATTATTATTATTATTATTATTATTATTATTATTATTATTATTATTGCTCAATGGCCAACTATAGTTCGGCCCACCAACAATCCGAAGGATCGTGAACTGGCTCCCTGTTTAAAAAGTTTGGGGACCCCTGATCTATACACATAATAAAAGTGAAAATCTGTGTGTGTGTATGTGGCACAGGTGTCCATTTACACAGACAGGTTCCCGCTTCTACAAACAGCTACAACTTCCAATGCTGAGGAGCCA
This sequence comes from Anolis carolinensis, assembly GCF_035594765.1. Classification (NCBI taxonomy): domain Eukaryota; kingdom Metazoa; phylum Chordata; class Lepidosauria; order Squamata; family Anolidae; genus Anolis; species Anolis carolinensis. Next base: position 209,806,933 of record NC_085841.1, on the reverse strand, counting down.
CCAATGGCCCTCCCTCCAGGGAACACTGCAGGTTATAGAGAGCGCCGTGAACATGTTCAAGAGCCCTGCCAACGTCCTTCACAAACACCATCCTGCCCACCACCCAAGTGAAGGTTTTCATACGGAGACAGTTTCATCCTAGATTTTCTGTTTTCTTTCACCAAAGATACTTCCTAGTGTTCCTTTCTCTCTCCATTGGTGTGGAATTTGCATGACTCCTCCCACTGCCTCTCCCTTAACCCTTTCCTACCTTTCTTATGCCACACAGCAAATAAAGCAGAATTGATCAGCAACTGAACAACTAAACATACTGAAGGGGTTTGGGGCACTGACTCAACATGATGGAAGTTGTAGTTCACCCTTCATCAAGACACAGCACTGTGACCCCCACCGACAATGGATCTGGGTCACATTTGGCACACAGAACCCCCATGACCAACAGAACATACTGGAGGGGTTTGGGAGGAACTGACATACATTTCTAAGAGATGTCGTTCACCTACATCTGGAGACATCTGACCCCCCCCCCCCCCCCAACAATAGACTGGGACTAAACTTGGCAAACACAACCCCCATGACCAACTGAACCTACTGAAGGGAATTGAGGGGAACTGACCCACCATGGTGGGAGCTGTAGTTTACACTGCAACTAGAGAGCACAGTCTACTCCAGCAATGATGAATCTAGAGATGCCCAACATAACAAACTTTAAGTACTGAGGGAGTTTCTTGGGCTGCACCTGGCATGATGTGAGTTGTAGTTCACCCAGAACCTTATGCATTATGGACAATTAAAAATGTGAATTAAAAAAAAACCCGGACAACGCCAGGTACCCAAGCTAGTAGATATATATAATAGGTATACAATCAAACATTTACTGATAATAAGTCAGCATTTGCAAGGCTTCTTAAACATGTTGATTTTTTCCCCTTTTTATGAAATACAGCTAAAGCATTTTCTGCGAAGTCCAGTTTCAGTTTTCCAATTTCCAATAAGCCTTTATTGGCATATATGTATATATCAAGACAGTGTAAAATGCAGAGTATAGTATACAATAGAAAAACAATAGAAAAACTTCACGTTTGTCAAATGTTTAGAAACCTTGCCACTGTGAGGCAGCAGCTAAAATCTTGAGAATTTAAAAGCATGATTACTTTGTCTGGCTTGTATAGCTTGCAGTAGCAAGTTTGATCCACCGTATACTATACGTTATTGCTAATGTATAAATGTAATGTCTAAAACAGCCCACAGGTGGAGATCAAAAACCTTTTACAGTAGAGTCTCACTTATCCAAGCCTCGCTTATCCAAGCCTCTGGATTATCCAAGCCATTTTTGTAGTCAATGTTTTCAATATATCGTGATATTTTGGTGCTAAATTCGTAAATACAGTAATTACAACATAACATTACTGTGTATTGAACTACGTTTTCTGTCAAATGTGTTGTATAACATGATGTTTTGATGCTTAATTTATCCAAGCTTCTGCCGGCCCGTTTAGCTTGGATAAATGAGATTCTACCGTACTTTGGCCAAATTTTCCATGACCCGAACATTGAGCTAAGGGGACTCCATTTGGGGTTGGACCCAGAGTTGAAGAAGCAGTGCTCTAATCAACATATTAGCTAGTATAGTTTTAACAATTCAACAGATTCGGTGTTATTTTTACAAATGAACTGAAAAAATTGTTTCTAAATTGAGAAAGTGACAATTGCAAAACGTTCATCATCAACTCTTTTCCCCCCTCTAGAAATATCGGCAGTATATGTCAGGACTTCTGGCTCCTCCTTATGGTGTTATGGAAACTGGCTCCAACAATGATAGTAAGTATAATGCGGTTGCAATTCACTACAGACTTACCCGGAGAGTAAGGGATATTGAATACAGTGGGACAAATATGTCAGGTTTTTTTCTAATTTTTCCAGTCTTTACATTTGTTTAGCCCCAAAGCCTGAGAGTTTTTGTTTATTTTACTTGAAAACTTTTACACATTTTTCTTCCTACTTCTCCAAACTGTATAATTATTTCTGTTTGCAATTTTGACTTTTTTTCGTGTCAGGAATGACTTGAGAAACTGCAAGTCACTTCTGGTGTGAGAGAATTGGCTGTCTGCAAGGATGTTGCCCAGGGGACGTCCGGACGTTTTTGATGTTTTTACCATCCTTGGGGGAGGCTTCTCTCATGTCCCTGCATGAAGCTGGAGCTGATAGAGGGAGCTCTACCCGGATTGGATTCGAACCTGGCAGCCTTCAGGTCAGCAACCGAACCTTCAAGTTTCAAGGCTTTAACCCACTGTGCCACTGGGGGCTCCACTATTTTGACTAATGCAGTATAGACATTTTTGTTATCAGTTTTCCTAATAAGCTGCATTTTCAAATTTTATTTTTCTAAATGTATATATGGAGCTCCATTGGTACAGTGAGTTAAACTGCTGAGCTGCTGAACTTGCTGACTGAAAGGTTGGTGGTTTGACTCCGGGGAGCAGGGTGAGCTTCCGCTGTTAGCCCCAGCTTCTGCCAACCTAGCAGTTCGAAAACGTGTAAATGCAATTATGCCGGCCACATGACCTTGGAGGTTTCTATGGACAGCGGCGGCTCTTCAGCTTAGGAATGGAGATAAGTACCAACCCCCAGAGTCGGACACAACTAGGCTTCGGAGAAAACCTTTACCTTTATTAAATGTATATACTGTATTTTCAATTGCCAACTTAGGAACACTGCAACTTTCATAGAATAACAAATGTTTACTTTGGATATGGGTTTAAAATTGTAAAATTATATATGCCTCCTTAAAATTGTGAACTGAACCAGTGTCTCTGCCATCTCAGCTCTTTTGTAAACAACTGCATGAATAGGCTGCACATTTTGAAAGTCAGTATGAGGAATTTGTGTTACTCATTTTTATGAAGCGTGCTGCCCCCTGTCTATTTCTAGCAAAGTCAACATAACTTCAAATAACAACAGAACCACCTGTCTGTTTGTAGCATATGTTCTGACTGTTTGGATGGAAGTGGCGAGGGATTGTTGGGAGAAGAGGGCTGTTTTTCAATCTTCGTGAGAGTTTCTACCCACATTGAAAGCTATCAGGATGTAAAAGTAAGATCAGAAATGGCTGTTGACAAAAGATGCTTTTGAATATTATTTCATGTTTTCAAAGTATAATTAATAAGATAAATTAAGCAGGCCTATGAGGAAGACAAGGGAAGATTGGCCTTCTATTCATAGCCATGTGTTCTGAAATAATCTTTAGTTATTTGATTTTAACAGATTTCCTGAACCCTTTCACCTCAGAGAGTCCAAAATTTAAGAATGTGTGTGCTCTTCACTTCAGTACATAACCTGCAATATGAGAATATCATATTTTATAAAGGCACAAGTAAACAGAATCATACAACTTGAAAAGTAAACTCTAATTCTCAAGTAGTAGTATTCTAATATATTCCTTGCTTTCTTATAGGGATGCCGGACAAGGACAATATGTCTAGCAGTAGCCTCTGCTCCATGGCTAAAAATAGCAATAAGGTAAAAATATTTTCTGATCATAATGATGGAGGTGGATGGGGCATCAAAATCTAGGTACGTTGGAAACTAGCCTGCAGGGGAAGTAAAGGAGAGAATTCCAAGAGAGCAATAAAACAAGCCTTTTATTATTATCATAGCTGATGATAAGGCAAAACAGCCATAGGTACCCACATTTGTGGGTCCGTACTATGCAAATGGTTCACATTTAAATTGTCAAATTCAGTTAGGGAAAACTGAACCTCAAACTTCATCTGTGTACTCCTGAAACACCTAGCCAGACCCCCAAAGACCCCAGTGTTATTTTGATGCTGTTTTGTAGTGATTTTTGCCTTTCAGACACATTCCCAAACGTTTCTTTTAAAAGCTGCTTCATGACCAAATAGTGACTGAAAGCGACAGAATACCCATGTCTAATCCCCATGACTGAAATAGTAACATTTTTGCTTTCTGGTGGCTCAGTGTACACAAACTTAGGTTTATGCACAAAACTATTAAAAAATAATGTGCATAATGTTGCCTTCAGGCTAAGTGTAGGTATATATAAAACATAAATAAATTCTATGTTTAGACTTGGCTCCCACCTCCAAGATACCTCATTATATATATGAAAATATTCCACATCCCACCCACTCTGAAAAAAAATCTGAAATTCAAAACACTTCTGGTTCCAGGCATTTTAGGTAATGGATGCTCAACCCAAATAGTAAAACCATAACTGTGTGAGGCGAATTGGTTAAGAGGAGGCAATAATGTGTTGATCTATTTTCTACTTTTAAAAAACTATCCAAGTGGTGTTTTGCCAACTACATTGTGTTTGGCGGGTGACATTTAACATCTTTTCTATAGTATTCCAAAATATTTTGTTCCTACCCTAATGGCACCACTTATTTAAAAAGGATACATTTTTTGTTACATGGACATATTCAGTACTCAACCCCCCTCTCTCTGTATTTTCTTCCTAACTTCTATCCTTTGCCTCATTTCCTTTCTTCCCTCAAGCTTTCCTTTTACATTTTTCATTTTTTAAAAAGCTATCTCCAGAGCCTTAGTGACAAAAGCAGTAAGTGGAGTGACAGATCAATCCCACATCCACACAGTAGTCAACCTGAGAACTCAAGTGAGAAAAAAATGTGTGATGACAACCCCATCCTCACTTCTTTGCAAATCTTGCATCTTTTAATGTTTATATATATATGTTTAAAAACCTTCTTGAATACCTTGTGTATTGGAACGGGAAGTTTGGGAAGGAGTTTGGGGAGAGGGAAATCTATAAAAGTTTTCCTGGACTTGAATTCTCAGGCTTAGTCTGAAAGGAAAATATTGATATTTCTATGTGCAGTAGGCTACTTTTTAGCTCACTCTTTTAGCACATAGGGGCCTTCCACACAGCCATATAACCCAGAATATCAAGGCAGAAAATCCCACAATATCTGTTTGGAACTGGGTTATCTGAGTCCACACTGCCATATATTCCAGTTCAAAGCAGATAATGTGGCATTTTATTCAGCTGTGTGAAAGGGGCCTAAGGCTCTGGATAGAGTTTAAAAAAGAAAACATTAAAAGGAGGCACATGTGGGGGTGGCATAAAAGGGAAAGAATGGGTGGCAGTGGGGATTGGAATCTTTCCCCCCATTCATGCCATATAATCCAATTTCTGAATGCAGATTATATGGTAGAGTAGGATCATATAATCCAGTTCAAATCAGATAATCTGGATTCAGAAACTGGGTTATATGGTGTAGATCTGGTCAGAGTTAGAGAAAAGAAAGAAGAATGTCTGGACCAAGGAGCAACAGAGTCAAAGTTATTTTAAGTTATGGCAGAAATAAATCACAGCAGAACCAATTGTCAAGGCCTTTGCAATTATCATGAACAATAAAACAGGGCCCTTCCAGGCAGTCCTCAATCCCGGAAGGAACTGGGATCTACATTCACTTGATTTCCTACAGCCATCACGTATTACAGTTATGAATGCCTCCATCTTTGAAATTTATTTGGTAAGAATAGGAAAAAGTTAATCTGCATTCTTAAAAGTTTTATTCTATTGAAATCATTTTTGATTTAGGCTCCCTCTAGAGTGCACTATATCCTAGCATCTGATCCCAGATGATCTGCTTTGAACTGGATTATATGACTCTATACTGCTAGATAATATGGGAAAGGTAGATAATCTGGGATCAGGTCCTGGGATATAGGGATGTGTAGATCCACCCAGATATGTCTATTTTTGTTTCCTTTAAGTCAGATGATCAGTATTCTTATTTTCTGATAAAAGTACTTTTAAAACTGTTAATAAAACTACTGCCTGATAAAATGTGAAAAACAAGGTTTCTAGGAGATTTAACTTAAATAGGGACAACTATCTAAAAAGAAGAAGAAAACACATTTTATTTCTTATTCAGATCAGTAGATTTTTTTCTACTTCCTTTGAGAGACTTATCTTTTTAACACACCTTTCTAACCCTTAAGAACCTTGCAGACATTACTGCATAGACAAGCTTTTCTTCCTGTTTTATATAATATGGGGCTTCCTGTCCCATACTTATCCTTTATGAAAATAAACTCTTTTAGGTGGAGTTAATATATGGTACTTTGACAGCATATTCCATTGTTGTGACTAACACAGGAAGGAAGATCAACCCCTAAACATGATTTTTACCCAGGATGCAACTTTATTATTCTTATAAAAGTATATTTGAATTTGATCAGTACAGGCTAAAGACAAAGGGTTTCTTTAAAATAAAACTCAGTGAAGCAATTTTGTCTTTATCCTGATTAAATATATACAAGAAGTCACAGTAAATATAGTTTTTATTACTTTCTGGAAAATGATAATTTATTATTCTATTAATTGCCATTCACTGTAAAAATGTGGGTTTTTTTGCAACAAATAATGAAACTTCAAAAGAATTATATACAATTTTTTTATTAATGTAAAATATATGTTACCTACATTGAAAGGTACCAACCCATCCCACAAGCCCAAATATAAAACAGTATGTAGGTTGGGTTGCTGTGAGTTTTCTGGGCTGTATGGCCATGTTCCAGAAGCATTTTCTCCTGACGTTTCGTCTGCATCTATGGCAGGCATCTTCAGAGGTTGTGAGGTCTGTTAGAAACTAGGCACGTGGGGTTTATATATCTATGGAATGTAGACTTGTCCACAGCTGCACAGGATATGGTAGACTTCTACAGAGGTGAGAGGATCCCTCTTATCTTTTGCTGAATGTAGCATTTGTTGGATTTTCTTAGTGGGTCTGTAGATAGTTTTGTACACTGTGTTTCTTTATCAGCTTCCCTAAGCAATTCCAACAAAGAATTCCCCCAGGCAGAAAGCAGCCTGGCTTTGACGCTGCAAGGTTATTCAATGCTAATCAAGGTAACCAATTGCTACATTCACACTTGCCTCAAACAGACAAGAGTTCTTTCTCCCATCCTGGACTTTCCACAGATGTATAAACCCCCCTGGCCTAGTTTCCAACAGACCTCATAACCTCTGAGGATGCCTGCCATAGATGTGGGCAAAACATCAGGAAAGACTGCTTCTTGAACATGCCCATGCAGCCCAGAAAACTCACAGCAACCCAGTGATTCCAGCTATGAAAGCCTTTGACAACAGTATGTAGGTTCCTTCAGATCCTGGGCTTTTATGATATTACGAAAGCCTAGGATACACAGAACATGAGAGCCAAGCAATATGGATTACACATACCTTATCAACTTTGCTATTAACATTCCAAGACAACATGGAATTTGTGGTAAGCTAAAAAATAAAGTTTCCCAAGCTCTGCATCCTTTTGTATGTGTCTTAACCAGAAATGTAAACAAGAAATTTAAGCAAATCACAAGTTCCCACTGATGTCACTCTTGAACAGAATATTGCTTGAGAAGATATTGCATCTATGAATCCTTTCCCTTATGGAAGGAATGCTGATGATGTCTAGAGGATCATTCATGCATTATTTCTGCCTTATGGCCAATTGTCCATGTACTGAAATGTTATTAGAGGGAAGCTCCCTATTTTCTCATTTATGCTTGGATTGCGTATGAGGTAGAGGAGGCGTAGTTGTTTTTAGGAAAAGAGATCAGAATAGGTGGCAGGTCATTTTGTTCCATATGTTATTCCAGTTTTAACATTCAGGAAATCAGACAGAACTGTTTTATGCAAGTAAGTGTTGAAGATTAAGGAAGAGCAATGCTAATGTTCTTATAAGGATTCTATTTGCTGCTGAATCACTTTATGGAATTTTGTTATTTATAAGAGTTTGATTTTTTAATGTTACTCTGATGTTAGTTTGTTTTAACATATTTACATTATGCAGTGCACACTTTTAAAAATTAAACTCAAGTAATGTACAGTTCATAGCAGTGGCATGAGTTGTTTGGGCATCTTGATTATCATTAACAATCCAAAAGTAATCCTGAGGACAGCATTTGGGTGGGTGTGGAAACGCATCAGTTTTCCACGTGTCCTCTTAAACTTTAACATTTTCAAGGAATTCATTGTTCAAGCATGTGGGAATTGTTGATTTGAAAAGTATTGCACAGATGCCCTCTTTTTCAGTGGAGTGGGATGCTTATTATACAGCACTGTATCCTTTATGCCGATGTGTAAGAGAAGGGAATGAAGGACCAGAGAAATAATCACATCAGACAAGGCACCAGTGTGATCAGATATAAGCCAGAAATGCATCCTGCACCCTTGAGCCTCTGTCATATTGTTCTGTGTGATTCCATCACAGTCTATAAAGACATGCACACATACACCATTAGCTTTTGCTGTTGGACAATTTCGGGAGGGGGATAATTGCGGAGAGAAACATGGTAGCCTATTTCAAGGTTCAGTTCCTCTGATAAGTCAAGCGCATATGATCAACATGTTTGACGCTTACATTTGAAACAGCCAAATGAATTCCCCTTTGAATCTTGAACAATTATTATTTCAAGTTTAGCAGAAAATTGAAAAAGGAAATTTTAAAAAAAACATGTTTAGATTTGTCTTGTCTGTCATAGTACCTAGCAAAGAGAACTATGAATACCTGTCCTGTAAATAATACTGGAAATTGGTGTTACAGAGTGAAAGCATACTGTGATAAAGACAATAAAATAATCAATAAATACATGGGATAACAATGGCAACCCTTTCTTAGGAAAGACAAGTGGCAAAGATTTCAGACATTAATGGGGCGGGTTAGGAAGTTAACGTGAATTATTATACTGTCTGCTGGATGCTTAGAATCTTGGAAACAGATTCTAAGCACGGGCTAATCACATTTGTCTAAAAGAAAGCCCTTGTAAGTTCCACGGGGCTTATTTCCTGAGTAGGAATTAATAGAGAGCTAGCAAGATGTAATGGTTTGGATGTGGGACTAGGATTCTAAGAGGCCAGGGGCACATCTACATTGTAGAATTAATGTAATCTGACACCACTTTAATGGCCATGCCTCATGCTATGGGATTTGGTAGTTTGGAGAGGCACCAACACACTTTGGCAGAGAAAGTGAAAAATCTTGTAAAACTACAACTCCCACAATTCCATAGCATCAAGCCATATCATTTAAAGTTGTGTGCCAACCTGCTTTAATTCTACAGTATAGATGTGCCCCAGGATTTGAATCAGAAACCCTCTGGATGATCTTGGGCAAGTCACACACTTTAATTTCAGAGGAAGGCACTTGCAAGCTCTGAACAAATTATTGGTTCATCTTTGATTTACTATTTGAAAACTATTTCAAAGCCCATAACAACTCATTGGGATGTAAATCTGTCCTTGTTCCAGGCTCATGTGCTGCAAGCACAAGCATCTGCAGTTTTCCCCTTCCATGCATTTGAGACAAATATATTTATTTATTTATTTATCATGTCAAAAGCAAATTGAGGATACAGTTATGATGTATTTAAAAACACAAGCAAAGTTAAAAACTTGACATTATACTAAATTTCCTTTGACCAGAAGCTGGCCCCTTAGAGTGCCTCTAGTGTCACTGTGAGAAGGTTCTCTATTATGCATGTGGCAGGGCACAGGCTGCATTGTAGTAGATGATCTGTGCTTTGCTCTTCTCCTCACTCGTATGTTGTAGACTCCACTTTGTAGCCCTATTTCCTAAGATTGGCTCTGCATCTTGTGGTGCCAGAGTGTAGTCTATTCAGCACCTTCCAAGTCACCCAGTCTTCCCTGTGCCCAGGAGGAAGTTTTTCATCTGGTATCAGCCATGGATTGAGGTTCCAGGTTTTAGCCTGCCACTTTTGGACTTTCAATTGCTGAGGTGTTTCTGCAAATATCTCTGTAGATCTTAGAAAGCTGTTTCTTGATTTAAGACGTTGGCTTGCTGGCGGATATCAGAACAGAGGATGAGCTGGAGATGTCAATGACTTGGTCCTTTCATTACAGACTGCTACTTCCCAACAGATGTCAGGTGGTGCAATATTGGCTAAACAGTATAATTTCTCCAGTGGTGTAGGGCATAGACATCCTGTGATAATGTGGCATGTCCCGTTAAGAGTCACATCCGCTGTTTTAACATGGTGAGATGTATTCCACAATGGGCATGCATATTCAGAAGGAGAGTAGCAAAGCACAAGGGCAGATGTCTTCACTGTATCTAGTTGTGATTCCCAGGTTGTGCCAGCCAGCTTTCGTATATTATTTCTTTTTGCTTGATAGTCAATCAGTGCTTCTTGTAAGTCAGAGCACAGTCCAGAGTAACTCGCAGGTATTTTGGTGTGCTGCAATGCTCCAATCAGATTCCTTCCCAGGTAATCCTTAGGAGCCCCCGGTGGAGTAGTGGGTTAAAGCCTTGTGACTTGAAGGTTGGGCTGCTGATCTTCAAGCTGCCAGGTTCGAATCCCACCCGGGGAGAGCACAGATGAGCTCCCTCTATCAGCTCCAGCTCCATGCGGGGACATGAGAGAAGCCTCCCACAAGGATGGTAAAACATCAAAAAAATATACGGGCGTCCCATGGGCAATGTCCTTGCAGACGGCCAATTCTCTCACTCCAGAAGCGACTTGCAGTTTCTCAAGTAGCTCCTGACAAAAAAAAGAAAAAAGAAAAAAAGGTAATCCTCAGAGCTCGAGATGTTTGAGACAAATGAGATAATTCTACTCTTGAGAAAGATTTTGCAATTTAGATGATTTTTCTGCAAATGACATACATTGCACAAGTGGCTAAACTAAAAGTTCAAAAGCCCTTCCACTCTACAGAACTATAGTACTGTGATCAGCCCTGATTAGTACTATTTCTTTCTTTCTTTCTTTCTTTCTTTCTTTCTTTCTTTCTTTCTTTCTTTCTTTATTACAATATTTATATCCCGCCCTTCTCACCCAACAGGGGACTTAGGGCGGCTTACAATAAAACGCATATATAAAAAGTATACAGTGCAATATAAATCAGTTAAAAATTATTAACTTATCAGTGTTCATAAAACACATTATAAAATACAGGTAAGCATGTCCAGTTCAAAAAAAAACCTGGGTCTGTCGATTGAGTTCAGCGTACATGATAATAATTAACGCTGCCAATTATTATTCAAAAGCCTGGCCCCATAACCAAGTTTTAACCTTCCTACGGAAGGATAGGAGGGAGGGAGCCTGCCTGACTTCACTGGGGAGGGCGTTCCATAGGCAGGGAGCCACTACTGAAAAAGCCCTGTCTCTCGTCCCTGCCAGCCGCACCTGTGAGGTTGACGGGACCATGAGCAGGGCCTCATTTGATGATCTTAAGCTTCGAGGTGGTACTATGGGCTGTTTTTTAGAGAAAGGAATTGGCAAACCACCTTTGAGTATTCCTTGCCTAAGAAATCATTGTGAAATCCATGAGATTGCCATTAATTGCAAAGTGACTTGAAGGTACATACATACAGAAGGTAGGAAATAATCATTATTCTAGTTTTACAAGGCTGGGATTGGTTGAATCAAAGGGCACATTTATCCTGACCAAGTAAAGTGGGATGAAAGTGGCAGAGGAAGAAGCAAATTGAATGTTCACCTGATCACATGTAAAGCTCAGGAACCTGGTCAAAGCCTGGATGGTGCCTATATGCACTGAGTTCTAAGAGTTCTGAGACTAGGAAATGAACCTCTTCTGGTCCATCTCCTAGTTCCAATGGTAAATTATCACCAGCAATTTCAACGAAGTCCAGTAATAAGCAGTTCCCGCTATGGTTTCCTAGGGCAGATCTACACCAATCAATTAAACTAGGGTTAATCTGACACGGTGTATACTGCATTAGCCCCAAGATGGGGAAGATAGGCAATCCCTCATGGGCGCAAAATATACCCATGTTCAGGGTCTCTACATGTTGCAGAGGTGGGAGGAAGTCGCAATCACCCACAATGCTGGATGTTTTGGGTGGTCGCCTGCTGTTAGCCCCAGCTTCTGCCAAACTAGCAGTTCAAAAACATGCAAATGTGAGTAGATCAATAGGTCTCCGTCGGGAAGGTAACGGCACTCCATGCAGTCATGCCGGCCATATGACCTTGGAGGTGTCTACGGACAAAGCTGGCTCTTTGGATTAGAAAATGAGATGAGTACCAATCCCCAGAGTTGGGAACGACTAGACTTAACATCAGGGGAAACCTTTATATTTACTTATAACTTGCAATGTTATGGAAGCAGAATGTTGTAATGGTTTCACAGAATGACTGGGGACATAGTTGCTGACAGTGTACAGTTTCATTATCAGAAACAGAGCCTCTGCTGTTTGTGTTCCTATTTGTGTGGTGAAAGGTTAGAGGAAGTGTAAGAAAGTGTAATGAGGCAAATAAACTTTGGACTTATTAGATGGTACCAAGTGTATTTTATCGATAATTTACATTTTTATTCCTCTGTGGCTGTGTAGGCTCAAGGCACTGTTTTGCCTGGAGTTGTGATGCTGTTAAGTCACCCCTGTTTATTCACTTTATCCTGTATCAGCTCTGTGCAGTTTTTAGCCACCATGGAGCTGAACCAGGGGGCATCCAATCTAAGTGTTTAATGTCGATGTATCCCTAGTCACCTTAAGGTTTGCAACTTATTACTTTTCTTTCCTTGAAAGAAAACTAAATGTACCCAGGGACAAAGGGGAAATAGTCCTAGTAGACCTGTCACTCCATCCTGTGTTCATAGGGTTATGCCTTCCGGCAACATGAGAATATTTATCTATGCACCTAGGATTTACAATACAAGAATCACATAATCAATCAATCAATTTATTAATGCTCCAACCAATGGTCATATGCATTTACATAAACAAACATCTATACAAATCACTGTAAAATCCAACAGTTAAAAGTAGGATGCAAGCATACAAGCATCACATAAGTAAAATATTAATAATGATTCCTCAAGACAGCATCCGTTTCTTCAGAAAAAAGTCAACTTGGCAACAATAAAAGCGCCCTCACTGATAACTATCTCCAAACATCTGGTGGCATAAGAAGGTCTTTGTGTCTTTGTTTAGGAAGAGTGTTTTGTAGGATAGGCATCAAAGCCGTCAATGCTCCCTTCAGAATACCATGTTATTTTATTTGTGACTTAATATGAACATTTTCTTTTGCCTTTAGTACTGCCTGAGCTGTGCCTTCAGTAAAATTACTGAAAGCTGACAGTGGTTTAAATAAACACCTCATTCAGCATAAAAGGATGCAAATTGGCCTCCCCCTTTTTGGTAGATCAAAATATGTATGGCAAACATGTTCTCCCTACTGGGAGGTGACTGGCAAATGGGCCTCAAATCTCACAAAATACCTTGAATACGGATGCAGGAGTTTCACCTTTTGGGGCACTTCATTCAATTCATGCAAAACAGTTACAGCAGCTGTTTGGCTATAGTAAAGGAGCAAGAAAATGACAGGAAAAATAAGACATCATTAGTGGTATTCCAGTCTTTCTGCCTGTATTTCTGTGCAGACTATATTCTGCCTCAGCATTCTTTTTCTCCTGACCTTGGGCATGACCTGTCATTTTTGGTAATGGTTGTTGCATTTTGTACGTGCATTTATGTATATGTGTGTGTGTTTATAAGAAAGGCACTTGTCATTTGTTTGAAGCAGCAAGGTACAAATCGTTAAATAATGTATGCCTCATGTAGCATTCTAACATATGTCACTTGCATTGATTGCATGAAAAGATTTCAAAAGGACATATTTTATCAGCATTGTGATTAAACAGGGATCACTAAAGCAGAAGCAATGTTTAATTTACTCTTCTTCAAATAAAAGCAGCTTGCCTTATTTATTTTGTGCTCATATGTAAAGCTCTTACACAGAGATCAAAATAGACTTTTTGTAAAATATCTGTCTCCTTTTTAAAGGTGCAGGTAAAACAGCTTTACAGAAATATAATTTTAACATATTTAAAAATTAGAAAGAAAAATGGTTAAGTAGCCTCCTCTCAGGCTCTGCTTCTCATAGGGGCAGTCTTCCCAGACTGCTCTAGGTTAAATAATGAAGAAGACAATACAATTAATACTGCAGAGGAAATTAATATGGAACTTTGGGGTCACTATAAGCTTTCCTTAATCTTACCTAAATGTTTTCAATGTATGTGTAGCATTGGTTGGGAAAAGGCAACTTACTGATCTGAACTCCCAAAAAATCATCTAAAGAATTAATTACATGGTGGTTTACCAGATCCTCTATTTTAATAGAGATCTTTTTGCTGTGTTTTTTCTCTATATTAATTGAAATGTTGTTTTGTTTTTTTCTTGCCTTAGAGCCTAGTTGTCATTCATTGCTGTTCATGGTTTCCATAATCACTTGGAGAATTGCCCTATGACTCTGATTATATCATTTCAGACTTCAAACAATTTGTTTTGCTTCAGTATGTTCATTTTTCTTTCTTCCCTTAAAATTATATTCATCTTTGTTTTTATCAACTTTTTTCATTTCTTTCGTTTGAAAATTTATTTTTCAGACATCTTTCATAGAGCATCACATCCACTTTGTCTAGTTAAAACCATTACAGAGATAACAGGCAACAGATGTGCAACCGGCATAGATGCACTGAAATAATTTATAGTGGGGCAACTAGTCCAGAGATATTCTCCATACTGCTATAGTAATAATACTATAGCAGCAGGCCTGTAGCAGGGAGGGTGTGTGTGTAGGGGTTCAACCCCCCCCCCCGAAAATTTTCAAGTTAAAAAAAAACCTGCCGAAGCTGCTATTCCTTTTTTAATGCTTGCCCAAAGATCACAGAGGAATTTTAAAGAATGGAACAAAGACTTAAGTAACTTTATATGGCAAGGGAAAAAACCCCGAATAAAAATGAAAAATCTAACGGATGATAGGAAAAGAGGAGTCTTTGGTATGCCGGACATAAAAATCTATTACGAGGTTTGTAATTTAATTTGGATTAGGGATTGTTAAAAAATAAGAAAATTCTGAATCTGGAAGGGTTTGAACTATGCAAAGGCTGGCATTCGTATCTCTGGCAAGAGGAAAAAATAAAGGGAAAAAAATGGTAATCATTTTTCAGATCAGCAAATACAAAATTAGAATTTGACATGTGGTGTAGAAAATGGAAAAAGATTGTACCTGCAGAAAAACCATCAAATGCACTAGAAGCATATCTTGTCTGTGATGGACAGTTTTTTCCGAATGTGAAGAAACTTCTTGAGATTTCTGCAACATTGCCAGTGTCAACAACTACAAATGAAAGGTTGTTTTCAACCCTTAAACATTTGAAAACATACAGAAGTAGCACAAAGAGCCAAGAAAGACTGTCTGGACTTGCACTCTTGAGTGTCCACCGAAGTTTATCAATAGAGCCTGTGTATTGACACAGTTTTCAAGTGTTTCTAACAAACATTGTGGTATTCTTTTGTAACTATAAATTAGCAATTAACACTCATTTTCAGTTATTTTAAGACTTGAAACTTTGTAACTAAAATAGAAATTTAATTTAATGAAGTCTATATAAAATATACTTTAAACCATATAATTTATTTATTATTTATTTATTTACATCACTTTTACCCCACCCTTCTCACCCATAGGGACTTAGGGCAGCTTACAACCGTCAGCAATTTACATTGCCCAGAACACATTCAATAAAACAATAACAAAATCAATAAACATTACAACAATACCACATCAATTAAAAACTCTATTAAACTCTAATAAAACATGAATTATAAAATTTTAAAATGCATATGTAGTTAGATTCGTCCACTGACACCTTTCGCGTACGTGTTGATTCAAGCCATATCACCTCAAATATTTACTCCTCGAACACTTAAGCACATAGTCTTCACTGCTTTCCTAAAACCTAGGACAGTCGGGGCTAACACTACTGGGGAGGGCATTCCACAGCCAGGGAGCCACTACCGAGAAGGCCCTGTCCCTCATTCCCACCAGCCGGGCCTGCGAGGCAGGTGGAATCAAGAGCAGGGCCTCACCAGATGATCTTAGGGATCTTGCTGGCTCACATAGGAGGAGATACATTCGGACAAGTAGTTTGGGCCAGAACTGTTTACGGCTTTATAGGTCAAAACCAGCACTTTGAATTGGGCTTGGTCGCATATCGGCAGCCAGTGGAGCTGGCTTAGCAGGGGGGTGGTATGCCCCCTGTATGCTGCTCCAGTTATTAATCTGGCTACTGCCCCTTGTACTAGTTGGAGCTTCCAGGCTGTCTTCAAAGGCAACCCCACGTAGAGAGCGTTGCAGTAGTCCAAACGGGATGTAACAAGAGCATGGACCACCGTGGCCAAGTCCGGCTTCCCAAGGTATGGGCGCAGCTGGTGCACAAGTCTCAGTTGTGTGAAGGCTCCCCTGGCCTCCGCCGAGACCTGGGGTTCCAGGCTCAGCGATGAGTCCAGAAGAACCCCCAGACTGCGAACCTGTGTCTTTGGGGGGGGGGGGGTGCGACCCCATCCAACACAGGTTGCAACCCTATACCCTGTTCAGCCTTATGACTGACCAGGAAGACCTCTGTCTTGTCTGGATTCAGTTGCAATTTGTTCCAGTCCGACACAGCAGCCAAGCACCAGTCCAGGACCTGGACAGCCTCCTTAGTGACAGGTGGAAAGAAGTGACAGAGCTGGACATCGTCTGTGTACAGATGACACCAAACCCCGAAACTCTGGATGATCTCTCCCAGCGGCTTCATGTATATGTTAAATAACATGGGGGACAATACAGGGCCCTGCGGCACCCCACAAGACAAAGGTTGTGCGGCCGGAGTCCCCCAGTGACACCATCTGGGACCGACCCTCCAGGAATGAGCAACACAGTACCTCCAAGTCCCATTCCCATGAGGCGTCCCAGAAGGATACCATATTGAAGGTTGCTGAGAGGTCCAGCGGAACCATCAGGGACACACTCCCCCTGTCCAGCTCGCAGCGTAGATCATCTACTAAGGCGACCAAAGCTGTCTTGGTACCATGCCCCGGCCTGAAGCCAGACTGCACCAGATCTAGATAATCAGTGTCTACCAAGAATGCCTGGAGTTGTGCAGCCACCACACATTCCACGACCTTGCCCAAAAAGGGGAGATTGGAAATAGGCCAAAGGTTATCCAATTGAGTGGGATCCAGTGATGGCTTCTTCAACAGCGGTTTGATCACAGCCAATTTGAGGCTCGCTGGAAATATGCCTTCCCGAAGGGAGGCATTCACCACCACCTTCACCCACTCGGCCAATCCCTCTCTGGCTTGTCTCAGCAGCCAGGATGGGCAGGGGTCTAGGATGCATGTGGTAGCCCTCACCTCTCCAAGCACCTTGTTTACATCCTCAGATTGCACAAATTGAAACAAATCCATCAAAATCCTCGGAGACTGCTGTTAACATGGTGTCAAAGCTAGAACGGATCAAAGCGACTTTGTCCGCAAAGAACCGAGAAAATGCTTCACAGCGGGTTGCCAAGTTGTCAGGGATCCCATCTTGGGAGACGGGATATAACAAACCTCTGACCACTTGGAACAGCTCCTCCAGACGGTTCTTTGCAGATGCATTATTAGCTGCATAGAAGGAGTTCTTTGCAGCATCTATTGCCATGGCATATGCCCTGAGCTAGGAACATAGCCATGTTCGATTTGGCTCGTCCGGCTCTAAAAGCCACATGCTCTCTAGTTCCCTCTTCTTTCGCTTCATCGCTGCCAGCTCCTCGGTAAACCTAGAAGATGGTTTAGCTCGGGTACTTGAGAGATGTTCCAGAGCAATTGTGTCTCCTTGTTCCAGAAAGTGACCAGAGCATCGACAGAATCACCAGCCGAAGTAGTGGGAAACTCCCCAAGAGCCGTCAGGAATCCATCTGGATCCATCAGTCTCCTGGGGCAGACCATTTTAATAGGTCCGCCACCCCTGCAGAGGTTAGGGGGCGCAGCAAGTCAAATCTCATCAGGTGATGGTCAGTCCATGGCAACGGAACGATGGTGAGTTCCTCCACACAGCCACCTTCCTCCTATCCCTGGCAGAAAACCAAGTCAAGTGTGTGCCCTGCTCTGTGAGTTGGGCTAAATACTAATTGAGACAGCCCCATGGTTGCCATGGTGGCAATTAAGACCTGAGCCGCCCCAGAGAGAGTGGTCTTGGCATGGACATTGAAGTCTCCCAGCACTATTAGCCGTTGAGACTCCAATGCCAGGCCTGGGACCACCCCGACTAGCTCAGGCAGGGAGACTGTAGTGCAGCGGGGTGGTTGATACACTAACAGAATCCCTAAACTGTCCCGGCCACCTACCCTCAGATGGGCACATTCAAACAAGGTTGACTGCGGGATGGGGCACCTGGTCAGGGGGATATCCTTATAGACTAATGCAACCCCCCTCCCCACCCTCCAGACCTTGGTTGGTGCTGCACGGTGTAACCTGGTGGACAAAGCTGGGTGAGATTAGCCCCCCCCCCCCCAGCCTCGTCCAACCAGGTCTCCGTTATGCACGCCAGGTCTGCCCGCTCATCCAGGAAAAGATCTTGGATAATCGCTGATTTTCCGCTGACAGACCTGGCATTCAGCAGCGCCACCTTTAGATTGGAGGGACCGCTAGCCTGGGCACCCAAATTTCCTATGTCAGGAGGCTGTTTTAGATCTACAAGAACTGTCCTTCTTTCCCTAGGCCGAATTAAATTATGCCTCCCTTTCCCGTATCTCCCCCGTCCCTTGAATTACTTCAATAGGGGCCACCTGGCCAATGCATGCCCCCCCCCCCCCATGGTCCATCACAGCGATAATACTAGTTGTTAAGTATAAGCAATATCTTATAATACCGCTTCCTCCTTCCACTTCTTTAGGGCCTCTATATATAAGAGGTTCTGTACCTCTCTCTCTTCTATCCTTATAAGTCTAAAGTGATACGTGCCAAATAAAGGGAAGGATTCTTCTGCAGCCTTTAGTAAAGTGCTCAAGTGCGCTACCCACCTTCCCTGCCCCTTAAAATTAATGCCTTAATTAATAGCACAGTTCAAACTCATAACAGGTGTTAAATATGGCAGCACATATAAAACTAAAGTGCATCAGTGCTCGACCTATAGTCTAATACTTAATTTACAAGCAGTTTTTCGGGTCAGCAGGGATTCAGTGGTATGTAAGATAAGGTGGTTCAACTCAGTTCCTCAAGTACATCAATCAAAGTTCTTCCAGTAAAGTGCTACAGTGCTCAAAAGTGCCAGTCCAGCAGAATACTTAATAGGCGGCAATATTGTACAATAAGTGCATACTAGAATAGTCAGTTGATAGAGTTCATAAAATGCTTGGAGGACTGCAGTTTTGTCTAATAAAGTGCTTACAGGTTGTTAGATAAGGTGCTTACAGTCTAGCTTACCACATTGCTACAGCAGTAGTATAATGGCTGTGGCCAGGTCCGATATCGGTAGTAATAGTAGCAAGGCAGTGATGATAACAAGGCAGGCACAGAGGGGTCCCTCTTCACAACTGCCAGTTCCACCCAGCTAACTCAACTAACCACCGAGGGCCTGGCTCTCACAACAGTCACAAGGTGGCAACAATGCAGTAGCGAGGAGTCTGGCAGCAGTAATTCAACAACCAGGGTGGTGGAACAGCGTCCTTGAAACTTTCCACACCACCAGCCCACCCTGAGCAAGGTTGCCCACGCTCTCGATGGGCTCCTCCACTGCTGCGACCCATCGCAAACACAAAGCTAGGGCACCCTTGGAGCACCAATGCCATCCACGCCCCACCAGACACACTGCTTCAGAGAGCCCCAGTGTTCCCGAAGCACTCCTGGCCAGCCTCCATGCACCCCGACCACAGCTGCTCGATGTTTCATACAACCATGCCACTGGCCAACACCATGAGCACCGCCGCCAGGTGGGGGAACATGGATGTTGGGCTGCAGCCAGAGGCAGAATGTTGTTCCTCTACCTTCTTCTTACTCCAGGGTGGTTTTAGAGCTTTTAAAGTCTTCTTTCCCTTGTTACTCACCCACCAGCGTTAGGGAAGGGAGGGAAGGCAGTAGAGTTGCAGCCAGAGGCAGAATGTTGTTAAAGTCAATTCCTCTGCCTTTAAAGTATTTATGTTATGGCACGATAGAACATGCCTGTTACCCTTTGTAGTCTTTTACCTAGGTCATTGCTATCTTAAATGCTGGTTATAAGTTTTAATCCTGGTTTTATCAGTTTTATCTGCTGTTAATTCCACCCACATCGTGTGTTTTAATCAGTTTTGGCTATTTTTGGCCTTACTAACCTTGCATACCTTGTATCTTATGCCATTTAGGGAGCAATAAGGGTCTTTGACTGTAATAAAAATGTTGTTGTGTTATCGAACTACTCTTCATGATTTGCTAAAAAAAGTTTTAACCCCCCCCCCCCGAATTTTTTTTCTGGCTACGGCCTTGTATAGCAATGTTTCTCAACCTAGGGGTTGGGACCCCTGGGGGGGTTGTGAGGGGGGTGTCAGAGGGGTCACCAAAGACCATCCGAAAACAGATATTTCTGATGGTCTTGGGAACCCCTTTGGCAGAGAAGGCTGACGATCTCTGTCTGTCCTCTTCCTTTTTGGAAATATACAGCAAATCCTTTATTAACTACAATTACCATCATGTTGGGCCAGTCCCCCCCCCCCCCCGCCCCAAGTTTGACCAGAAGTTGCTCCTGGGCATCCAAACAAAGTTAAGATACAGGGTAAAATTGCCTATCCCAATTCTACCTCATGTTAGGAAAAAACACACTTTGATGTTTGTGTGTGAACAGCTGAACCAGTTCTGATTTGGAACTGAACAAATACTCTAGTGCATGAAGTATATGTAATGCAGATTAAATTATTTGCCTGATGGCTTTACCACTGTTCATTGTAGATTTATGTAAGTCATTTCTCATCTCTATTAAGAAACTTCCAATTATAAATGTCATGCTAACTGCAAGTACAAATTGAGAATTCCTGAAAAGTTACATTGAATTACGGTACTGGAAGTTGCAAGTAGAATAGTATGGTCAGAATCTTATTGCTAATAGAAATTGTATTGGTTTACCATTAAGTTTGATTTGATGTATCTTTTTTTGTTAGATACAGTGAGTTATTTCCTCTGTATCCCTTCTTTGATCTACCTAGCTCTGGATATGAGGCTTGTTACTTTTATTTATGGATCCGCATATGTTAATGAGATAAATTTTAATTTCTTAGTACAGTCTATATATATAAAAGAGTGATGGAATCCTGGCGACCAACAAAACAACAAAACTAAAGGCCCCCCAACCTCAAAATTTGACAACACAACCCATCATCCACGCCTCTAGGTTGATACAACAAAAAGAAAAGAAAATAAAGTCCTAATTAGAGGGAGAGAAATAATTGTTTTTATCCAATTGCTGCCATTTAGAAGGCTAAGCTCTGCCCACTTGGTCTCCTAGCAACCCACTCAGCCCAGGGGACAGGCAGAGTTCGGCCTCACTTATTTATTTATTTATTTACAGCATTTATATTCCTCCCTTCTCACCCCGAAGGGGACTCAGGGAGGATCACATCACACATATAGGCAAACATTCAATGCCTTTTAACATAGAACAAAGACAAGACAAACATAGGCTCCGAGCGGGCCTCGAACTCATGACCTCCTGGTCAGAGTGATTCATTGCAGCTGGTTGCAGGTTGCTTGCTCTCCAGCCTGCGCCACAGCCCGGAGCACTTAGGCCTCTTCCACACTGCCTATAAAATACAGATTATCAGATTTTAACTGGATTATATGGCAGTGTAGACTCAAGGCCCTTCCACACAGCTATATAACTCATTTAGAATCTTATATTATCTGCTTTGAACTGGATTATCTTGACTCCACACTGTCATATAATCCACTTCAGTGTGCATTTTATCCAGCTGTGTAGAAGGAGCCTCATATAATCCAGTTCTAAGCAGAAAATATAAGATTATAAATATACAGTAGAGTCTCACTTATCCAACATAAATAGGCCGGCAGAACCTGTTGGATAAGTGAATATGTTGGATAATAAGAAGGGGTTCAGGAAAAGCTGATTAAACATCAAATTAGGTAATCATTATACAAATTAAGTACCAAAACATCATATTAGACAACAAATTTGACAGAAAATGTAGTTCCATGTGCAGTAATGCTATGTAGTAATTACTGTATTTACAAATTTACCACTAAAATATCACAATGAATTTAAAACACTGACTACAAAAACATTGACTACTAAAAGGCAGACTGCGTTGGATAATCCAGAACATTGGATAAGTGAATGTTGGATAAGTGAGATTCTACTGTAATATGAAATAATTACTGTGGTAGAATAATACACAACAATGTAATTTCTAAAACCAGGACAGTAAATAAAGACCAACACTCTGAAAGCAGGGAAATTGGGAATTCCACAAAGGAAACAATCAGGGCCAGCTAACACCTCCCAAGAAAGAATTCTTCCAGAAAGGAAGCTGACAACGGAGTGAAGCAGTGTGTATTACCAAAGTTGTTGTTGTTGTTGTTGTTGTTGTTATTATTAATGTGTTGCTGTGAACCGTGAAAATGAATACAATCTGGCCCCAAGTATTCAAAAACACTAAAATCTGAATATATAAAAATTACTGCAGTATCATAAAGCAGAACAATACAATCTCTAAAATCAGAACACTAAATAAAGAACAACACTCTGAAAACAGGGGAATTCCACACAGGAAACAATCAGGGCCAGCTAACAACTCCCAACAAAGTCTTCCCATCACCAAAGTCTGGCAAATCCTGTTTTCTGAGGGCCACAGACAGTAGAAACACATAAAATATCGCAAACAACATCACTCTTAAAACAAGGGAATTCTAGATACGAAACAATCAGGGCCAGCTAACACCTCCCAACAAAAAATTCACTCAGGGAGGAAACACCAGGCTTTAAAGCTGCAAGGCCATTACATGCTAATCATTTCCCCTAATTACAGCATTCATTCAGGTTTGAATCGGGGGCATGGACAGAGCCCCCACTGTTAGCCCCAAAAACATGCAAATGAGAGTAGATGAATAGGTACTGCTCTGGCGGGAAGGTAACAGCGCTCCATGCAGTCATGCCGGCCACATGACCTTGGAGGAGTCTATGGACAACGCCAGCTCTTCGGCTTAGAAATGGAGATGAGCCCCAACCCTCAAAGTCAGACACGACTCAACTTAATATCAGGGGAAAACCTTTACCCTTTACCTTAACTACCACCAATTCCTCAATACTTTATTTCCCATACCACCATACTTCGCCACAGCAACGCGTGGCCAGGCACAGGTAGTAATTATATAATTTCACAACTCCCAGAGAATGATGGAAATCTCACCATATCTGTTGATGCTCAGTATCCCTGCTGTAGTCATACCAAAAAGTTCAGATCAATGCTGAAGACACACTGAAATTGTGATTTTATTTATTTATTTATTTACATCATTTTCTACCCTGCCCTTCTCACTCGTAGGGACTCAGGGCGGCTTACAACAGTCGGCAATTCCATTGTCCCAAAAACACATTCAATAAACAACGGCAGTTCAATAAAACAATAACAATACCAAAATCAATTAAAAATTATATTAAATCTATTAAAAACATGAATTATAAAAAATATTAAAATGCATGAGTAATTAGATTCATCCGCTGACGCCTTTTGCGTACGCCTTGATTCTGCCATATCATCTCAGATATTTATTCCTCAAATGCTTGAGTACACAGCCATGTCTTGACTGCTTTCCTAAAACTTAGGAGTGCCGGGGCTTGTCGAATACTACTGGGGAGAGCATTCCATAGCTGGGGAGCCACTACCGAGAAGGCCCTGTCCCTCGTTCCCAACAGCCAAGCCTGCGAGGCAGGTGGGACCGAGAGCAGGGCCTCTCCAGATGATCTCAACAACCTAGTTGGTTCATAGGAGGAGATACGTCCAGACAAGTAGTTTGGGCCAGAACCGTTTATAAACAAGCTCACACCAATCTTTCCTAAACCTGATGTGTCAGTACAATTCTTATCATCTATAAACTTGCCCAGTGGTCGCAATGATTAGGAATGGTGGTCCATTCCATTTGGAAAGTGCTTGAATTCAGGCCGATGGCTCCAAAGCAACAACATAACACAGAGAAAAAGAATGTGTAGTGCACTTCTCATTTTTCATTTCAGGCAAAGCAGCTCAAACAGAGAATTGCCATTCAGAATTTATTTCATTGTCAACCTCTTGGAAATGTCGGGTTTTCCTCTTGAAATTAAGAAGTGCAAATACCTTGTGGTAGCATCTGAGTACACACAAATCTCTGATCTGTTGTAATATCCTCAGGTTCCGAGGAGATAACCTTGGATCAGACCAAGCAGGCCAAATTTATATACTACACTGTAACATTAAAAACTATCCTAATAATATTCCTGGTATTGTTGAGGGAACTATAAAGAACATTATCTTTCAGGAGACGGTGAAAGCTTAAAATAACATGACTACCTTCTTGTCTGCTCTCTCTCCTCAAGGTTCCATCAGAAAAAATCCTCCGAGCTGGAAAGGTATTACGGACTGCCATTCTCTCCCGGGCACCTCACATGATCAGAGACCGGAAGTATCATCTGAAGACATATCGGTACTTGTGAACAGACTGTATAATATGAGAGACGGGGGAGTGTATAAACACTCTTCTTGTAATATTTAAGTATAGCTTCCAGCCTTCAAATTTCCATTTAGCCAACCTACTTGGCATATTGTGATTATGCTCCAAGCATTCTGGCCATTTGTGTGTGTGTGTGTGTGTGTGTGTGTGTGTGTGTGTGAGGAGTGACTTGAGAAACAGCAAGTTGCTTCTGGCCATCTGCAAGGATATTGCCCAGGGACACCCAGATGTTTTACTGTCCAGTGGGAGGATTCTCTCATGGGAAGCTGGAGCTGACAGATGGGAGTTCACCCCAGATTCGAACTGCCGACCTTTTGGTCAGCAGACCTGCCAGCACAAGGGTTCAACCTATTGCCCCACCGGGGGCTCCTAAATCTGAACGGTAGTCCTAAACCTCTGCCCTGTTTAAGTAGTCAATACTGCATGTATAAACCAAAGACCTGATTCAAGCAAGACATTAGTTCTGGTGGAATCCCACACATCTGTTTTCCTTACATGCCAAATGTTGTGTTTAAACTGAAGCCCTCGCTTGGATTTTCAGAGAGCATTGAATAAAGAATATAGCCCTTTATAAATTTTTGGGCTCCAGCTCCTTCCAGTCCCAGTATAGGTATAAATTTGAGTCCAATCACATGCAGGATGGGTCAGAAATTGAACTACTTAGAACTCAGTGTGCCTTACCTGAGAGCAGATGAATACAAGATTCAGGGTATAGGAAAGTGTTATTTTTTTCCTAAGGTTTGATAGGATTGCACAGTCTGTTTATCTGCATTTTAGCACTTTTTGTGTGGGTGTTTTCGTAGATACAGATCTCTGTTTATTAAATAATTATACACTCATCCTGTTGGTGGCAGCACTGCCTTGTTAAAACAAGTTAGTTTTGTCAATCTGGCATGATAACAATTTCAAACAGCATCAAACTTCCAATGACATTTCTCATCAGCAACTGAATTAAATGCCCTCAAATCCCCAATATGCTCTTTGTATTAAATACATTTGAGTTGGGGTGTTTTTTCTCTCTCATTAGAAACAAAATGGGTTACCAAGATATATTGTAGTCAATCTGCAAAGGTTTGAATTACACTTAACTATTTTCTCAGAACAGCAGAAGGGAAATTAATTTCTATCTACAAGTAATTCTTTGTCTAAGTCTGATTTTTAGAAAGAAATTATAAAACCTATGAGTCACACATTCTTTGTTTCTGTGTTCCCCAAATTAATATAAAGCATCAACAATTAAAATAAATCTCAGAAAGCAGCAACAGGCTATAAGACATTCCATATAATTAAGCAGCAGTCCATAAAGCAACTGCCAAAAGTCCATTGCTCACAGAGGATTAAAACACTGAAATATTAGTGCTCTTTTAGAACAAAAGGTAACATGGAAATGCCTTTAGGGTTTATTTAATGAATAAATAAAACATTCACTGCATAATTAAATGACTATTACAAGGTAGTCAGATTAGCTTCCCTCAAGAGGTCAGTTCAAAATGGTAAACACTAATGGAAAGTATTTCATTTTATTTTAGTTTTTAGACATATTTTGTTTTAAAAATGAACTGGACTCTTTAGATTTGTCTAAACTGCCATATAACACAAAGTGAACCAGAAAACAGTCTTGGATATCCAAAGGACAAAGGTCCTCAGGCTAAAGGTAAAGGTTTTCCTTTGACATTAAGTCTAGTCGTTTTTAAGCCAAATAGTCGGTGTTGTCCATAGACACCTTCAAGGTCATGTGGCCGGCATGACTGCATGGAGCGCCGTTACCTCCCCATCAGAGTGGTACCTATTGATCTATTCACACATGCATGTTTTCGAACTGCTAGGTTGGCAGAAGCTGGGGCTAACAGTGAGAGCTCACTCTGCTCCCCAGATTTGAACCTCCAACCTTTTGGTCAGTGAGTTCAGCAGCTCAATGGTTTAACCCGCTGCGCCACCAGGGGTTCCATAATGTGGGGTAAAGCAGATTGAACCAGATTAACCCCACATTAAGTTAAATCAGAAAATGCATTGGAGTTTTGTCAGTACTCTGGAGTAGCTCTGCATTTGGGCAGGGTGTGGACAGCAGAACAACTTCAAGGCAAACTAGTCTGCTGTCCAAATGGGCCAGCACTGCCACCCGCCTTTTCCCTTTGTTTAGTAATGCAGGGAAAAGGAGGTGAATTGGGCCTGTATTGCTCCCATTGCTCTGGCAGATGACCAGATAGCTCCTGGTAATCACCGGGTGTTTTTACTGACATCTACATCCACATAACCAAAGAAAGGAAGGAAGTGATATCCAGGAGCACTCTGGAGCTCTGTGGAAATCTGCAGCAATGGGGGCAACAGGAAAGGTGAAAGTGACAGTCCAGTTGTGTTGAATCGGTTTGGCCTCGCTGGCCTGGTTGCATTCCCCATCACCACAACCATCTGAATACCTCCATGGCCTCCAGAGCCATTCCAGCGTATTTCTGCTCCAGACTGGCCCCAGGTTTTAGGGTAGGTGTAGATTAGCCCTTATATTGCACTGCTTCAACAAAAGGCATCCCAATCTTGATCAACATGTATCTCCTCTTTGGAATGGCATAAAACATGGGATTGACTGACTCTTGTTTAAAACTTGGGAAATAGACCTTTTGGAAAACAATGCACAGAATCCCTTTCTTTTTTCTTTATTTTCTCCCCCCCCCCCTTTTTTTTTTAATTACTGTCTATCTATATCTCAGTCTGTTTCTGCATAGTTAATTCCATTCAGTCTGTCATTATCACTCTTTTCTTGATACAGAATTTCCCTTAATGCTTCAGTATTATTCTCAGTTTTACATAGAACCAGAAGTTGGTCTCATAAAAGATCACACTTCCATATATATATTATATATATATAATACGATGTTGGCCAACTTTCTTAAGTAATTATCTGTTTGTACAATATGGTAGGGGAATATTTATGAAGATAATATCCCAACCTAATGTTGTAGGTCATACAAGATCATTTTAGTGGTACAAATATTTTTGTCCAGGTCATAATAGAATAAATTAGTTGCTCTTAAGTTAGTTGCCTTGGATACTGTAACATGGCTAACTTGTCCTTCAGTGTGACCTGAGCTGAACCAACTTATTTTGTTTTCAGTCCACTATGTCTCATGTTACATTCATATGAGAAGTTGGAAACATTACCTTTTTGGACTACAACTCCATGAACTTCCCACACTGCTAGCTGGGGATTCTGGGAGTTACAATATAAAAAAACAACATTTCTGTGCTCAGCAGAAAGGAGGGGTGCTATTTTCATTCATGCTGTTGCTATGATTAGTTTTTAAGAAATTTAAAAACCCTACAATGTATAGATCTGAGAATATATATTTAAATTGTGTCTACTTTGTACTGAATCTCTTTCTAACAATAATCCTGCCAGGCATAAGAGTTTATTTAAAATAACATTTTACTGAAGTGTTGCATTTTTTCAACAGGGAAATAACATAAAAATGTATAAATTCAGTACACTTTCCATGTAAAAACATCACTTTATCTTAGATCTATGTCTTAGATCTTCTACATAAACAATTTCAGTGTGTCAGCTTATAATAATGCTTTAATGAAATTGACAATAATTGAGGTTTTATGTCAGGGGATGATGGGTAGCAGAGTGAAATATACAAACAGAGCAAATCAGTCCTTCTCTCCATGAGTGCTTGCCAAAGCGACTCATGCACACACAGCACACTGCTCAACTGCTGCTCTCTCTTGATCTGAAGACACTCCTCTGCATTCCACAGGAACAGGAAAGAAAGTCCCGGTCAAAACAAACTTGACCCCATTGGTCCTGTGATACATCAATCATAGCAGACTCTCATTAACTCCATAACTGCTGAAATGCCGAAAAACTAACACATTAGGCATTTCTAACAACCCAGATTGATTTTAACATTTCACAATACACAATACCCTGACATTTTAAAGCACACTTCATCATAGTGGAATTTAAACTTCAGGAAGGAGAAATGTAGCCTCCCATCATGAAGCTGTTCTTACATTAGTCACTTCTTACTGAATCAAGGGGTACATGTGGGATCCAACAATTCTCCTCCTGATATAATGGAAAAGGCAGAAGGTCAGCATCCACTTCTCATCTTTGTCAACTTATGTGGAAGATGTGAGAACTCCTTTTGCTGCTTCTGTGAAACCCTTCAAGAAGATGGCATGATGTGAGTTATGAAGTGAATGACTCTGTGCCATGCTTTGAAATTTAATTTCAAGAGAGTGAGTAATCCTCTCCTTTAATCAACTCCCAGAAGTTTTGGGAGCTTAGGGGCTGGGTGGGCTCATGTTGACTTGTGTAGACCCTGAGTCTGTTGGAACTTGAGGAAGATTTACACAGTGAGTACCTTCAAAAGCACAACTCAGCTTTTTCACAGTGAAGATGGATGGCACCAGAGGCAATAACAGGAGAGGGATTTTCTTTGCTTCCAAACATCTGCAAAAGGAGAGGAATCCTGGTCCCATATAGCATTCAGTTAGAGAACCTTCCCTATGATGCATGGAAATCAGAAGTGGGGATGAAGTATCTCTTACTGTATGCTCTTTGAATATCTCTTTATCAGGAAGTGATTTGTGGTTGCCAGTGAAATCCTGGAGCCTATGTATGCTGCATCCTGTATTCAGTACCACTTTATGACTACAAAACAAAAAGCATCAACAGAAGCACCAGCCTTCTGCTTTGCTTGTAATTGTATACGAGCATTCTGGTTATTATTAGTGATGATATTTCTATTATAATGATTTATTCTTACAATACAACCTCCTCCTTCAACTCCATTCTTCCCAACAGGGTTTTCTTAGGTGATGTGTTACTATTTCCCACTCATATTTCCCACTCACGTTTTCTTAATAATAATAATAATAATAATAATAATAATAATAATAATAATAATAACCATGACCCGTACCCCCGCAGTGATGATGACCAGCTATATCTGCCTAGCAGATGAGGTGGCAGAGGACTCTTACAAGTAAAACAAGCAGTCAAAGAAGAAGAACATGCCCTGGCAGAATATGTACAGCAAAGTGAAGAACCTGCTTTGATTGAAGTAAAAAATCAGAAACTCCTCAAAACACAGCAGACAAAAAACCAGTACAAGAAAACTGCACTAAAAACTAGAGCTGACAGCTGACACAACAAAACATTGCATGGAAAGTTCCTTGACAAAATTGAAGGAAAAGCTGATAAGGAGAAGACCTGGTTATGGCTCACGAATGGGACCCTGAAGAAGGAGACAGAAGGCCTGATCCTTGCAGCCCAGGAGCAAGCCATCAGAACAAATGCAATTAAGGCCAAGATCAAAAAATCAGCTGATGACCCAAAGTGCAGACTGTGCAAGGAAGCTGATGAAACCATTGATCATATCCTCAGCTGCTGTAAGAAAATTGCACAGACAGACTACAAACAGAGGCACAACTATGTAGCCCAAATGATTCATTGGAACTTATACCTCAAGTACCACCTCCCAGCAGTAAAGAACTGGTGGGATCACAAACCTGCAAAAGTATTGGAAAATGAGCCCGCAAAGATACTGTGGGACTTCCAAATCCAGACTGAAAAAGTTCTGGAACACAACACACCAGACATCACAGCTGTGGAGAAGAAAAAGGTTTGGATCATTGATGTTGCCATTTCAGGTGACAGTCGCATTGACGAAAAACAACAAGAAAAACTCAGCCGCTATCAGGACCTCAAGATTGAACTTCAAAGACTCTGGCAGAAACCAGGGTGGTCCCCGGTGGTGATCGGCACATTGGGTACCATGCCAAAAGATCTCAGCTGGCATTTGGAAACAATAGACATTGACAAAATTACAATCTGCCAACTGCAGAAGGCCACCCTACTGGGATCTGCGCGCATCATCCAAAAATACATCACACAGTCCTAGACACTTGGGAAGTGTTCGACTTGTGATTTTGTGATATGAAATCCAGCATATCTATCTTGTTTGCTGTGACATAATAATAATAATAATAATAATAATAATAATAATAATAATAATAATAATAATAATAATAAGTTTATTTGTATCCCGCCACCATCTCCCCCGGAGGGGACTCGGGCGGCTCACAGAAATATCAAATACAAAACAATAACAATATACAATAAATCAGTAAACAATAACATGCATCAATTGTAATATTTGCACATTAACCAAAAATAATGAAAACACACTTATTAAAAACATTGAATTTAAAAACAGTGAGGTTGTAATAGTAGTTTAGCAAAGTGCTGTCTTAATGTGCACATATAGGACATTAATGTGCACATATAGGACATTAGCTGTCTTAATGTGCACATATAGGACTCTTTTCTCAAAAATATGATTAAATTGTGTGTGTGTGTGTTGGGGGGTGGTTTCACATGTATGTGCCTTTTTCTAGTGTGCCTTGGAATGAATTTGCACCAATTTTTCAGTTTTTTTTTACTGTTTTGCTAATAATAATAATAATAATAATAATAATAATAATAATAATAATAAAAACTTTATTTATACCCCGCCACCATCTCCCCGTGGGGACTCGGGGCGGCTCACAATGTTACGAAAGTAACAGCTCAAATACATTAACAATATACACAGTTTAAAACACAAGAAGATGATAAATCAGAAGTTAAAACAAAGGTTTATACAACAGTAATAATATCAAACAACCACCAATGCAATTCAGTCAACTTCAAAGGTGTGTGTGGGGGGGGTGGGGTGGGGTGGTATAGCAGCAATATCAGATAAAATCATTAGATTAAAATACCCCGATGAAAGGAACCTAATAACATTCAGAATAGAATTATAATGAGGCTGGTCATCCAATACCTGTCTCTCCAAAGGCCAGCCCAAACATCCAGGTTTTCAATTGTTTCTTAAAGGATGGTAGGGAGGGTGCCAACCTGAGCTCCCTGGGGAGGGAGTTCCAGAGCCGAGGGGCCACAGCCGAGAAGGCCCTCACTCTCATCCCCATCAAACGTAACTATGAGGAAGGCGGAAGCGAGAGGAGGGTCTCCCCGGAAGATCTCAGAGAGCGCGTAGGTTCATAGGGGACGACACGGTCACAAAGATAGGCAGGTCCTGAACCGTTTAGAGCTTTATAGGTAACCCATATAGGTAGCCTATAGGCTACCTAACCTATCTTTCCTCAGGGTCACAAGAGTTTTGTTGCGCTTTTCCCTGGGATGATGGAAACGACCGCAACGTCCCCTCCCCCACACAACCTCGATGGCCATCTCCCGAAGGCGGCACTTCCCCCATCAGATATCCCTGGAACAGGGGGAGAATCTAAGGGAGCTAGTCAGCTCGCTGATGTCAAAGGGTCAAATCGGGGGAAGCCTAAGGGGATGGTTTCCTGCAGGGGGGAAAGAGGGGAATCACTTGATATATTTGAGGGGGAGCTAAATAAGAGTGGCGAGTAAGGATAGATATAATAATTACCTTGAGTAGAGCCATGGGCTGAGGATGGATTAATTAAATTTGGATGTGACAGTTCAATGGGAATTTGGGTAGAAGTTGGACCCACTATATTTGGGGTGGGTGGGTTGGGGCCAGAGGTAGAAGAACTTGGGGTAATATGTGATTCAACTCCTACCTGAGGATCTAGTCTAGGACCACTAAAAAGAGGTTGGGTCACTGGATCACAGAGGACTCTGTGACTAATATCCTCAGTCAATGAGTCAGTTCCCATTCTATGTATCAACTTTGTATATATTGTCATGTTGATGGGAAATCTGGGCTCTCCCAATATTGAATTATTGTTCCTTTCATCCATGATCATTGGCCACGCTGACAGGGACTTATGGGAGTCCAAAAACCCCTGAAGGAACACAGACTGGGCTAGGAACTGCCTATGGACTAGATATGGCCCAGAGTTCAATATTTCTTTTTCTTCGGGATACTATGTTCTTTTTAAAACCATAACAGTCTTGAAGGTCTGCCAGTCTGAGTTATATGAGCTAAAAAGTTTAATCCCAAAACACCTGAAGCGACACAATTTTCCTGCCCCTGACGTTGCTCATAAATGAAGTTAGCTAAGAATGAGCATTGCTATCTGCTATGAAAACCTCCCCACTTGCCAAGTATATGAAGGAGTGACAGAGATCCCCCAGGCAAGCTTTGGGTTTTGTTCCCTCTGTGTCAAAGTGCCATAAATCACTAGCTGGGACCAGGGGCATATCTAACATGCAAAATGCTGTCTGAATTCATCAGAGTTAGATAGATGGATCTAGACATGGCTACAGGACTGGCTGACTCACAGGGGTTACTTTTTCCAGAATGTATTGGATTGCTTTTGAATTATTCCTAAAAATTGGCTGTTTCTGACAGTCCTTCAAAGTGAGATAGTGAGATTATATTGAGAGAATTGGTGTCATTGCCTTCTGTGATGAGGTCTGACTTCTCTAGCTGAGACAGAGTTCCTTGCAGCCATTATATCTGATAACAGCAGAACTGTTTCCCCTCTCAACTTGTTCTATTTATTTTTAAATAATTATAATACAACAGGTGCATTGAGATGAAAAAAAAATCAGCACTTGCTGTATATAAATTTAAAAGAACAACTTTTCTCTCCTTTCCCCTCAGACAATGCTGTGTTGGAACAGAACTGGTAGACTGGATCATGCAGCAAAGTTCATGTGTTCATTTACGCACACAAGCTGTGGGCATGTGGCAGGTATTGCTGGAGGATGGCGTCCTTAACCATGGTAAGAAAAATACATTACTTTATAGTATGTGCTACTTGGAAATGCTATTATTTTCTGCTAAGAAATGGCTGTAATTTTTTTTCTGTACAAAGCAACCATACGAAAACTCTGCAGGATATGCCCCAAACTGTGAATAGTTTTTGAAAATTGTCCGGTTTTCAAATACTTTGTTATAGCAGGAATAATATCGACAAAATTGCTCACTGCTTCCTTGAAGAAGATTAGCAAATAGTTGCTTTACAGTTGTACATATATTGAAAGACAAGACAACACAAACAAATGGAATAAAAAGTTGGGAGGTGAGAGGACAGAAGTACTGAGCCTTCAGGTCCTTTTCTGGGCAACAGTTGGGGTCAGGGTGGTCTCATTGCTAATAAGAGTGTACTTTCTGGCAGGGAGAGAATAAAACCAGGTTCTCTTGGCAGTTCTATCCCTGGACAATGAATAGTGCCAGGTTGGCCTCCACTTCCTATGATATGAGGTTTTCTTATACATCGGCATATGCGGTAACTAAGGGTACAGACTGATTAAAACAACTAGAAAATCCCAGTTTTGTTCCTGTTCTTTCATATTTTCATACTTTATTTTGGATCTCCATACCTGAAATATATTCTGTCAGTTCTTAATATGATTAAAGACTCTTATTTGAGCTCCACAGGTCAGTTTATTTTAACCCAGCATAAAATCTGAAAAGACAGGTACAAAATCTGAAACTTTTCAGACAGTCTGGATGTATCCTGAGACTATCAAGTAAACTAAAACATAACAACCAGCCATTAATTCAACACATCAGTTTTCTTCATATGATGAGTATTCTAGGTTTAGCCTTAACATTATTAAGGCAGCTGCCCCAAACAGTAGGTTTTATATTAGAAAGTTAGGGCAGCAAAAATGTAATTAGACATTGTAATATTTATCCTGTAAGAGATGAGAAAATATGTTTGTCAGATTTTCTCTTTCATGCAACAAAATAACTTGGCTTGAGTTGATGTACCTTGACTGAGCCAGCTCTGCTTCACATCTTGATTATTCACTTCTTATTGATGTTTTCAGTGGATCAAGAGCAACACTTCCAGGACAAATATCTGTTTTATCGATTTCTGGATGATGAGCATGAAGATGCCCCAATGCCAACTGAAGAAGAGAAGAAAGAATGTGATGAAGAGCTACAAGACATCATGCTTTTGCTGTCTCAGATTGGTCCTGATGCCCATATGAGGATGATTTTAAGAAAGCCGTAAGATTATTAATTTTTATTTTTAGATTTTCCACTCTCTGTAGCTTTTGAGCCATAAGCATTATGTTTATGCTAGATAACTAAGTTGTCGGTAGTTCAGATTTATAGTAATCCTTCAAAAACTATAACTACAATCAAAACTAGTAATATTGGTCAGTCTAAATTTCAAAATAAGCAGCTGGTACTCAGAAACATCATCATCATCATTATTATTATTATTATTATTATTATTATTATTATTATTATTATTATTTGAAACACAACAAGATGAGTCCACAGCAGACACTCTGCTGGCTGTTGTACTGGATCACACGCCGGACACTTCCCAAGTGTCTAGGGCTGTGTGATGTATCAGCGAATAATGCATGCAGATCCCAGTAAGGTGGCCTTCTGCAGCTGGCAGATGGTAATTTTGTCAGCGCCGATTGTATTCAAGTGCAGGCCAAGGTCTTTAGGCATTGCACCCAGTGTGCCGATCACCACTGGGACCATCTTGACTGGCTTGTTGTTGTTGTTGTTATGGAAAGAGGCAAGGTACCAGACACTTGGAAATATTCCAAGATACAATCTTAAAATCTAACAAGAGTGAGACTATGAATATTGACCTAATGAATATAGACCAATCTCCCTTTGCAACCTAGACTATAACATTTTCACTAAAATCCTAGCAAAGAGAGAGGGAAGTCATCCCCAAAATTATACACGAAAATCAATACGGATTTATAAAAAACAGGAAAACAGCAGATCCAATTAGAAATATTCTAAACATTCTGAACCATGCTACAGTCAATAGCTCCAAAGTGCTTGTACTAAAGTTGGATTCTTGTAAAGCCTTTGACTCGATAAATCATAAATATCAGAATAGAATATGTGAGGAAATCAAAATAGGGATTAACTATGCAAAGTAATAAAAGAGTAGAAACAAGGCAGTTAATAAAGTAAATGGATCAGACACGAGACAAATTAACATAAAGAGTGGAACTAAACAAGAGTGCCCATTCTCCCCAGCATTATTTGCACTGGCCATCAAACCATTAGCAAATTTAATTAGAAAGGAGCAAACTATCAAAGGATATAAGGAGGGTAAAGAGGAAATCAAAACCAATATTTATGCAGATGATGCCATGATACTTTTAAGTGAGGTGAAGGAGTCGTTAAGCTCAATAGTAAAAATAATTAAGAATTTTGGGGAAATTTCAGGGTTCACAATTAACTTTGGGAAATTAGAAATTTTCCATAAGAATCTAACATGGAAAGAACTAAAAACTGCTCAAAACATCATAGACTTGAAATTGAGGGAAAATATGCTAAAATATCTAGGAGTTGAAATTCCAAAAAAAAAA
The DNA here is from genome assembly GCF_035594765.1 of Anolis carolinensis. Lineage (NCBI taxonomy): Eukaryota > Metazoa > Chordata > Lepidosauria > Squamata > Anolidae > Anolis > Anolis carolinensis. The sequence goes on along the minus strand of NC_085841.1, from coordinate 209,771,125 downwards.
TATTAAATAACATTGTTCAAATGGACTTCAGTCACTTATGGAAAAACACAAGCAAATCACTTAACACCTGGAGGAAGAAATTTCAGGACATCGCTCCAAGACTAAAAATTTACAAGATGAAGATCCTACCCAAATTTCTATACTTATTTCAAACTCTGCTGTTAAATATCCCTGCCAATCTGTTTAGGAAGTGAGGCCGCTCCATAAAAAATGGGTAGTGGGAGAAAATAAAATTTTATATTTTACTAGCTTTGCCCAGCCACGCGTTGCTGTGGCTTATGGGAATCATTTGTTGGCCAGGTGGAATAGCAGTGAATTGCCTTGCAGCCTCAAAGCCTGGCCGTTTTCTGGAGAAGCTGGAGTAGCACCCTCAGTCAAAGAGCCACTGTGAAGCCTGGCTACTTCCATTGTAGGATAATCATTGTTTGGCCAGCTTGAACTGCACTGAATAGTCTTGCAGCTTAAAAGCCTGGCCGCTTTCTACATAGGGCATCCTTGCTAGGCCAGGTTGAATGGGATGGAGTAGCCTTGTGGCTTCAGAGCTTGAGGGTTTTCTTCCCAGGGGAAATCTTGGTTGGCCAGGTTTAATAGCACTGAATAGCCTTGCTGCTTGCAAACCTGGCCACTTTCTACCTTGCGGAATCCTTGGTTGGCCAGTTTGAATAGCAATTAATAGTTTCAGTGTGGCAGGTATGAATGCTGCAATTAGCCACCTTGATTAGCATTTAATGGCCTTGCAGCTTCAAAGCCTGTTTGCTTCCTGCCTGGGAGAATCCTTTGTTGGAAAGTGTTAGCTGGCCCTGATTGTTTCCTTTCTGGAATTCCCAATTTCGCTGCTTTCAGAGTATTGCTTTATTTACTGTCCTGATTTTAGAGATTATATTGTTTTGTATTATTATACCACATTAATTATTTCATATTACAGTAAAGTCTCAATTATCCAACATTCGCTTATCCAATGTTCTGGATTATCCAACGCAGTCAGCCTTTTAGTAGTCAATGTTTTTGTAGTCAATGTTTTCAATACATTGTGATGTTTTGGTGCTAAATTCATAAATACAGTAATTACTACATAGCATCACTGCGCATTGAACTTCTTTTTCTGTCAAATTTGTTGTATAACATGATGTTTTGGTGCTTAATTTGTAAACTCACAACGTAATTTGACGTTTAATAGACTTTTCCTTAATCCCTTCTTATTATCCAACGTATGCGCTTATCCAACGTATAGAATCATATAATCATAGAATAGTAGAGTTGGAAGAGATCTCATGGGCCATCTAGTCCAACCCCCCGCTAAGAAGCAGGAAATCGCATTCAAAGCACCCCCGACATATGGCCATCCAGCCTCTGCTTAAAAGCCTCCAAGGAAGGAGCCTCCACCACAGCCCGGGGGAGAGAGTTCCACAGTGAGGAAGTTCTTCCTGATGTTCAGGTGGAATCTCCTTTCCTGTAGTTTGAAGCCATTGTTCCGTGTCCTAGTCTGCAGGGCAGCAGAAAACAAGCTTGCTCCCTCCTCCCTATGACTTCCCTTCACGTATTTGTACATGGCTATCATGTCTCCTCTCAGCCTTCTCTTCTGCAGGCTAAATATGCCCAGCTCTTTAAGCCGCTCCTCATAGGGCTTGTTCTCCAGACCCTTAATCATTTTAGTCGCCCTCCTCTGGACACTTTCCAGCTTGTCAACATCTCCCTTCAACTGTGGTGCCCAAAATTGGACACAGTATTCCAGGTGTGGTCTGACCAAGGCAGAATAGAGGGGGAGCATGACTTCCCTGGATCTAGATGCTATGCCCCTATTTATGCAGGCCAGAATCCTGTTGGCCTTTTTAGCTGCCGCATCACATTGTTGGCTCATGTTTAACTTGTTGTCCACGAGGACTCCAAGTTCTTTTTCGCACATACTGTTGTCAAGCCAGGCGTCCCCCATTCTGTATCTTTTTTCTGCTGAAGTGAAATATCTTGCATTTGTCCCTGTTGAACTTCATTTTGTTAGTTTCGGCCCATCTCTCTAGGCTGTCAAGATCGTTTTGAATTCTGCTCCTGTCTTCTGAAGTGTTAGCTATCCCTCCCAGTTTGGTGTCGTCTCCAAACTTGATGATCATGCCTTCTAACCCTTCGTCTAAGTTGTTAATAAAGATGTTGAACAGAACTGGGTCCAGGACGGAACCCTGCGGCACTCCACTTGTCACTTCTTTACAAGATGAAGATGACGCATTGGTGAGCACCCTTTGGGTTCGTTCGCTTAGCCAATTACAGATCTACCTAACCGTAGTTTTGTCTAGCCCACATTTTACTAATTTGTTTGCCAGAAGGTTGTGGGGGACTTTGTCGAAGGCCTTACTGAAATCCAGGTACGCTGGATTTCACAGCATTCCCTGTATCGACCCAACTCGTAACTCTATCGAAAAAAGAGATAAGATTAGTCTGGCATGACTTGTTTTTGGTAAATCTGTGTTGACTATTAGCAATGACCGCATTTGTTTCTAAGTGTACACAGACCACTTCCTTAATGATCTTTTCCAGAATCTTGCCTGGTATTGACGTGAGGCTGACCAGACGGTAATTGTTTGGGTCATCCTTTTTTCCCTTCTTGAAGATAGGGACCACATTCGCCCTCCTCCAATCTGCTGGGACTTCTCCCTTTCTCCAAGAACTCTCAAAAATAATTGCCCATGGTTCTGAAATAACCTCAGCTAGTTCCTTCAATACTCTTGGATGTAGCTGATCTGGCCCTGGGGACTTGAATTCGTTTAGAGAGGTTCCTGGACAACTTGTTTCCCTATTTGGGGTTGGATTTTCCCCAATCCTTTGTCCATTCCATGTTGCTGAGGTTGAAGGTGGCTTTCTTTTTGTGAGAAGACCGAGGCAAAGAAGGCATTAAGTAGTTCTGCCTTTTCCCTGTCCCTTGTCACCATCACCCCATCTTCTCCTTGCAGTAGCCCTATCGCCTCCTTGTTCTTCCTTTTTCTACCAACGTAAGCAAAAAAGCCTTTTTTGTTGTTTTTTATGTCCCTGACAAGCCTGAGCTCATTTTGCGCTTTAGCCTTGCGAACCTTTTCCCTACAGGAGTTGGCTATACGTTTGAATTCTTCTTTGGTGATTTCTCCCCTTTTCCACTTCTTGTGCATGTCACTTTTGAGTCTTAGCTCGGTTAGAAGTTCTTTGGACATCCATTCTGGCTTCTTTGCACTTGTCTTATTTTTTTTCTTTGTTGGCACTGTTTGCATTTGCACCTTGAGTATTTCACTTTTTAAAAACTCCCATCCCTTAACTTCCTTGTTTTTTAATATTGGCGTCCATGGAATGCCGCTCAGTAATTCCTTCATTTTTTGGAAGTCAGCTCTCTTAAAGTCCAGAATGCGTATTTGACTTGTCTTAATTTCAGCCTTCCTTTGTATGGCAAACTGCAGGAGCACATGGTCACTTGCCCCTAAGGATCCAACCACTTCAACTGTATTGATCAGGTCTTCCACATTTGTTAAGATTAGATCAAGAGTAGCCGATCCCCTTGTTGCCTCTTCTACTTTCTGGACCATAAAATTGTCTGCAAGGCAAGTGAGGAATTTGTTGGACTTTGTATTCTTGGCCGAGTTTGTTTTCCAACAGATATCAGGATAGTTGAAATCGCCCATGACTACTATATCTCTTCTTTGTGCCTGCTTGGTCAGCTGTTGACAGAAGGCTTCATCAAGTCCTTCATCCTGACTCGGAGGTCTGTAGTAGACACTCACGACAAGATCTTTTTGAGTCCCGGTTCCCTTGATTCTTATCCAGATGCTTTCAAGCTGATTTCCCGGATTACAGTCTTGCATTTCTTCTGTAACATAACTGTTTTTGACATATAAAGCTACTCCCCCTCCTCTCCCCTTTGTTCTATTTCTATGAAAGAGGTTATAGCCCTCAATGGCTGAATTCCAGTGATGGGAGTGTTTATGTTGGATAAGTGGGACTCTACTGTATATTTATAATCTTATATTATCTGCTTAGAACTGGATTATATGAGGCCCCTTCTACACAGCTGTATAAAATGCACACTGAAGTGGATTATATGGCAGTGTGGATTCAAGATAAACCAGTTCAAAGCAGATAATATAAGATTATAAATGGGTAATATAGCTGTGTGGAAGGGCCTTTAGTCTACACTGCCATATAATCCAGTTCAAATCAATTAATCTGTATTTTATAGGCAGTGTGGAAGAGGCCTGATTGAAGGAGCCCTGGGCTCCATTAAATGGCTGAGTGGGTTGCTAGGAGACAAAGTGGGTGGAGCTTAGCCTTCTAACTGGCAGCAATGGGGAAAAAACAATTATTCATCTCCCTCTAATTAGAACTTTATTTTTCTTGTTTTTTTGATGCCTAAACAGTGGGGATGACTATGTCTTTTGTGGCCAAGTTTTGTGTGTTTTGGGTGTTTAGTTTCGCTGTTTACTTTAAGGCAGAAATGGTCAGAACATTTTTATAGAAATGGGTGGATGGGAGCCTCGTCCCTGGAGTTGTATTATGAGGCATGTCAATTTGCTAAATTAATAGAAATGGAAATGGAAGGGACAAAAATGGGTGAAATTAGAGAAAGAACCAAAATGCCTGGAAAAGGGGGTTATTTATGGGAGAAAAAAAGGATAAAAAGAAGCTTAAGGAGGTAAGCACTGGCCAACTCCTCTCAATATTGTCCATTTGGAAGAAATGGCAAAATAAATTACAAATAAACAAAATAGATCCCTTTCCATCTGAATAGTGATTCCAAACAAGACTGGAAGAGGAAATGGTATGGTTTAATCAACAAAACAGAGGGAAATGATGGGTACAGAATTTTGATTCAGGCCATCCAAACAATTAAATCAATGTATTTAAAAAATCTGACCCAGATTGGGTGGAGTGGTAAAAAAAAGAAAGAAATATATATTTGTCCATAAGTTTTCCTCTAATAGGAATGAAGTCATTTTAAGAACTTACAATTTTAGTCGATGAACAGCAAGAACAGAAAGGCTTAATCAACTCCTTTTTGTCAATATTATTCTGCTTCCTTTTGATTTAAAGACTGCTTTAACTTCTTTTATATTTTTTAAAAAGGGAATAAAAACTGCAGGGGCACATAAAATGCAATTCAGAGAAATTAAAACATTAATCACAACCACCTTAGATCAGGTCAAAGTCCAGTTATGTTTCCAATGAGTTCCAACAGGATATAGCTAGAAAGTCCACAAGTGGGACATGGGAGCAAATGCACCCTCCAACTCACATTGTTTAGCAACTAGGTAATGAGGTAGGCAGTCTTTGATACTGGAGATAACGCACATCCATTGTGACCAGTAGCTATCATAAATTCCATGGAATTAGTCTACTCCCTTTTCAAAACTGTTCAAGTTGTTACTCATCTTGCAGCAGCAAATTCCATCATTTGATGACACACTTCAGACTGTTTGTGGATGGTCATACGTTGGAATATCTCTCTCTCTCTCTCTCTCCCTAATATATATATATATATATATATATATATATATATATATATATACACACACACACATACACAGTAGAGTCTCACTTATCCAAGCCTCACTTATCCAAGCCTGTGGATTATCCAAGCCATTTTTGTAGTCAATGTTTGCAATATATCGTGATATTTTAGTGCTAAATTCGTAAATACAGTAATTACAACATAACATTACTGTGTATTGAACTATTTTTCTGTCAATTTTTTTGTATAACATGATGTTTTGGTGCTTAATTTGTAAAATCATAACCTAATTTTATGTTTAATAGGCTTTTCCTTAATCCCTCCTTATTATCCAAGATATTCACTTATCCAAGCTTCTGCCAACCCGTTTAGCTTGAATAAGTGAGACTCTATTGTATGTGTGTGTGTGTGTGTGTGTGTGTGTGTGTATATATATATATATACACACACTAGCTGTGCCCAGCCACGCGTTGCTGTGGCAAAGTGGTGGTGGTATTGGTTAAAAATTGTTGTGGAATTTTAATTTGATGTTATTTGTATTTTTTAGTTAATTTTATTATAACTTATCTTTTTTATTTATTATATTTTATTATTTTCTTGTATTATTGTTAGTTATTATTTTATTGTATTAATTTTTAGTGTTTTTAATTATTTTTTAGTGTTTTTTATTATTATTATTGTATTATTTGTATTTATTTTATTTTTATTCTTTCATTATTATTTGTGTTTTTCTTATTTTATTTTATTATTTGTATGTATTATATTTTATTATTTGATTATATTATTTTTATTTATGTTTTTTTAATTGTATTATTTTATTTTGTTTTTTATTTGTTTTTTGTATGTATTTTATTATTTTTGTTTCTCTTTGTATTGAGTTGCTCTGAGTTCTGTGGTCTGCCTGGTCATGTTCAAAATGTATTCTCTCCTGATGTTTCGCCTGCATGAATGGCAGGCATCCTCAGAGGTTGTGAAATGTGTTGTAACAAAAGCAAGTGGGGTTTATCTATCTGTGGAGTGACCAGGGTGGAAGAAAGAACTGTTGTCTGCTTTAGGCAAGTGTGAATGTTGGAACTGGCACTAAATAGCCTTGTAGCTTGAAAGGTTCCTGGATGGTTCCTGCCTGCCTGGAATGAACAAAATGTGGCTCCCAGTATTAAAAAAATCTGTGAAATCAGGACAGTTAACTAAAGAACAGCACTGAGCAATCAGGGAATTCCAGACATGATGTACTAAGGGCCAGCTAACATCTCCCAAGAAAGGATTCCCCCTCCGAAGCAGGAAGTAGGCAGGCCTGGAAGGTGGAAGGGCATTCAATGGTAATCAAGGTGGGGAAGTGGAACATTCACAGTCGCCTCAGACAGATAAGAGTTGTCCCATCCTGGGATATCATTGCTGAGATAGAAATAAACATTCCACTTGTCTGTTTTCAAACAGATCTCATAATCTCTGAGGATGCCTGGCATAGACATGTATGGCAGTTTGGCAGCAGAGAGGGTCGAGAGGGAATGGGATGTTTAATCGGCTTTTCCTGAATCCCTTCCTATTATCCAACATATTCAGTTATCCAATGTTCTGCCAGGGTGTTTATGTTGGATAAGTGAGACTCTACTGTATATCTTATATTATCTGCTTAGAACTGGATTATATGAGGCTCTTTCTACAGAGCTGAATAAAATGAACACTGAAGTGGATTATATGGCAGTGTGGACTCAAGATAATCCAGTTCAAAGCAGAAAATACAAGATTATAAATGGGTTATATAGCTGTGTGGAAGGGCCTTGAGTCTACAATGCCATATAATCCAGTGCAAATTAGATAATCTGTATTTTATAGGCAGTGTGGAAGAGAGAGTGAGGCCTGAGTAGGTTGCTAGGCGACCAAGTGGGCGGGGCTTAGTCTTCTAACTGGCAGCAATTGGCTAAAGACAATTATTCCTCTCCCTCTAATTAGGACTTTATTTTTCTTTTCTTTTTGTTGTCGGAACGTAGGGGCAAGGATGGTGGATTGTGCTGCCAAATTTCTAGGTTCTGGGGCTTGTACTTTTGTTGTTTAGTGGCAGGGGAGGACACCATTTGTCATATATATATATACTAGCTGTGCCCAGCCACGCGTTGCTGTGGCGAAGTCTGGTGGTATGGGAAATAAAGTATTGAGGAATTGGTGGTAGTTAAGGTCAAGGGTCAAGGTTTTCCCCTGACATTAAGTCCAGTCGTGTCTGACTCTGGAGGTTGGTGCTCATCTCCATTTCTAAGCCGAAGAGCCGGCGTTGTCCGTAGACTCCTCCAAGGTCATGTGGGATGACTACATGGAGCGGCGTTACCTTCCCGCCGGAGCAGTACCTATTGATGCACTCACATTTGCATGTTTTCAAACTTCTGGGTTGGCAGAAGCTGGGGCTAACAGTGGGGGCTCTCTCCGCTCCCCCAATTCAAACCTGTGGCCTTTCGGTCCAGAAGTTCAGTAGCTCAGTGCTTTAACACGCTGCGCCATCAGGGGATATTATTTCCTAAAGGTTGTGAATATACAATATTTCTGATTGGTTTTTTTTGTCTGTTGGAGGCAAGTATGAATGCTGCAATTAGGAAAAATGATTAGGATGTAATGGCCTTGCAGCTTTAAAGCCTGGCTGTTTCCTCCCTGAGTGAATTTTTTGTTGGGAGGTGTTAGCTGGCTCTGATTGTTTCCTGTCTGGAATTCCCTCGTTTTCAGAGTGGTGTTGTTTGCGATATTTTATGTGCTTCTACTGTCTGTGGCCCTGAGAAAACAGGATTTGCCAGACTTTAATGATGGGAATACTTTGTTGGGAGGTGTTAGCTGGCCCTGATTGTTTCCTGTCTGGAATTCCCTTGTTTTCAGAGTGGTGTTGTTTGCGATATTTTATGTGCTTCTACTGTCTGTGGCCCTGAGAAAACAGGATTTGCCAGACTTTAATGATGGGAATACTTTGTTGGGAGGTGTTAGCTGGCCCTGATTGTTTCCTGTCTGGAATTCCCTTGTTTTCAGAGTGGTGTTGTTTGCGATATTTTATGTGCTTCTACTGTCTGTGGCCCTGAGAAAACAGGATTTGCCAGACTTTAATGATGGGAATACTTTGTTGGGAGGTGTTAGCTGGCCCTAGTGTTTCCTGTGTGGAATTCCCCTGTTTATTTACTGTCCTGGTTTTAGAGATTATATTGTTCTGCATTATTCTATCCCAGTAATTATTTCATATTAAAGAAGAATCTCACTTATCCAACATTCGCTTATACAATGTTCTGGATTATCCAACGCAGTCTGCCTTTTCATAATCAATGTTTTTGTAGTCAGTGTTTTAAATTCATTGTGATATTTTAGTGGTAAATTTGTAAATACAGTACAGTAGAGTCTCACTTATCCAACATAAACGGGCCGGCAGAACGTTGGATAAGTGAATATGTTGGATAATGAGGAATTAAGGATAACCCTATTAAACATCAAATTAAGTTATGATTTTACAAATTAAGCACCAAAACATCATGTTAGACAACAAATGTCAGAAAAAGTAGTTCAGTACACAATAATGCTATGTAGTAATTACTGTATTTATGAATTTAGCACCAAAATATCACGATATATTGAAAGCATTGACTACAAAAATGCGTTGGATAATCCAGAACGTTGGATAAGCGAGTGTTGGATAAGTGAGACTCTACTGTAAATACTACATAGCATTACTGCGCATGGAACTACTTTTTCTGTCAAATTTGTTGTATAATATGATGTTTTGGTGCTTAATTTGTATAACGATTACCTAATTTGATGTTTAATTGGCTTTTCTTGAATCCCTTCTTATTATCCAACATATTCACTTATCCTGCCGGCCTGTTTACGTTGGATAAGTGAGACTCTACTGTATATTTCTAATCTTATATTATCTGCTCAGAACTGGATTATATGAGGCCCCATCTTCACAGCTGTATAAAATGCACACTGAAGTGGATTATATGGTAGTGCGGAGTCAAGATAATCCAGTGCAAAGCAGATAATATAAGATTATAAATGGGTTATATAGCTGTGTGGAAGGGCCTTGAGTCTGCACTGCCATATAATCCAGTGCAAATTAGATAATCTGTGGAAGAAGCCTAAGTGAGGCCTAAATCTGCCTGTCCCCTAACTGAAACCTGGCTGTCCCTTGGTTGCTAGGCAACCAAGTGGGCAGAGATTAGCCCTCTAAACTGGCAGCAATTGGATAAAAACAATTATTGCTCTCCCTCTAATTAGGACTTTATTTTTCTTTTCTTTTTGTTGTATCAACCTTGAGGCGTGGATGATGGGTTGTGTTGTCAAATTTTGAGGTTGGGGGGCCTGTACTTTTGTTGTTTTGTCCGCTGCCCTGATGCCATCACTCTTTTATATATATATATATACTAGCTGTGCCCGGCCACGCGTTGCTGTGGCGTTGTCTGGTGGTGTTGGTGAGAAATTGTTGAGGTAGTGGTGGTATTGAATGTCTGTTGTATGGTTGTCTTTATGTTTAGCATGCACACTGAAGTGGATTATATGGCAGTGTGGAGTCAAGATAATCCAGTTCAAAGCAGATAATATAAGATTCTAAATGAGTTATATAGCTGTGTGGAAGGGCCTTGAGTCTACACTGCCATATAATCCAGTTAAAATCTGATAATCTGTGGAAGAGGCCTAAGTGAGGCCTAACTGTGCCTGTTCCCTGGGCTGAGTAGGTTGCTAGGAGACCAAGTGGGTGGAGCTTAGCCTTCAAACTGGCAGCAATTGGATAAAAACTATTATTCCTCTCCCTGTAATTAGGACTTTATTTTTCTTTTATTTTTGTTGTATCAACCTAGAGCCGTGAATGATGGGTTGTGTTGTCAAATTTCGAGGTTGGGGGGCCTGTAGTTTTGTTGTTTTGTCCGCTGCCCTGATGCCATCACTCTTTTATATATATAGATATATATATATATATATGCAAAATATTATCTGCATGTAGAAACAACATATCAAGCAAATGCTCTAGTACAGTGGTTCTCAACCTGTGGGTTCCTGGGTGTTTGGGCCTACAACTCCCAGAAATCCCAGCCAGTTGACCAGCTGTTAGAGTTTCTGGGAGTTGAAGACCAAAACATCTGGGGACCCACAGGTTGAGAACCACTGTCCTAATATAATGTTTCCCCAAATGCACTAACTTTCAATTAATAGGAATGTGTTTGTGGGAGGATGGTGAGGTGCTAGCATTCCCTACTATGAATTGCCATGGTATAGTCCTGACAACAATTAAAAGGTAAAGGTAAAGGTTTCCCCTGACGTTAAGTCCAGTCATATCTGACTCTGGGGGTTGGTGCTCATCTCCATTTCTAAGCCGAAGAGCCGGCGTTGTCCGTAGACACCTACAAGGTCATGTGGTCGGCATGACTGCATGGAGCGCCGTTACCTTCCCGCCAGAGCGGTATCTATTGATTTACTCACATTGGCATGTTTTCGAACTGCTAGGTTGGGAGGAGCTGGAGCTAACAGCGGCTGCTCCCACCGCTCCCGGGGTTTGAACCTGGGACCTTTTGGTCTCCAGCTCAATGCTTTAACGCACTTCGCCACTGGGACTCCTCAATTGCCTGCCCTATATTTGAAAACTTTCATTACCTGTCTCAGCTATAAGAACTACATCTTTATTAAATTAAATATTGCAGCCAGTTTCTTAAGTTCACTAGATGTGTGGGCTGGAAAAGTACCTTCATTTTGCCAATTGCCACCACAGCTGCTGAGATTCTTTGGCAGCATGCAAAAACTTACATAATTACCATGAAAGAAATAATGCATTTTTTAAAAAATCTGAAAAGATTCCTTTGAGCATTTGATTGTATAATGATGCTGTTGCTTTAAAAGGTGCTCACTATTGTTTCGAATTTGAAACTCACTTGCAAAATGTGTCACTTGTTTTGACAGCAACTTTAAAAATTCTCTATTTATTACATTAACTGCAACATTTTAACTGTCAAATGATGAAAGAATGTCTCTAGTGTTTTAAAAAAGTATAAAGCTTCAAGAGGGAAATTGGCAGAGTTCTGTTGCTATTGGTAAGAGTTTTTTTTCTTTTTGTTAAAAAAACATACATTGCTATAAATGGAAAATTGGCTTCTGTTTTTCAGTGCAGCAAACACAGCTCTTTTCTTTTAATAATAGTAAGACATAAAAAGCTGTAGTATACTCTTGGAAAATCCTTGAAGACCGTGGCTTACATTTTTAATATTATTATTTCACAATTCAAAATTGACAACCTAAATTGAAATTTTCTTTTCAATCTGTATTTAGTCGATTTAGCTGTTGGCATGAAATGCTAGTTCGTTCTCATTTAAACACACACTCAAACATTTAAATGCTATGAGTTAATACTTTTAAATTAGAAAATGTTATTCTTAAGTAGACAATTGCTATTTGATGCAGATAGGGGAGCTTTTCCTCCTTTCCTGGAGCCAAATTATAGAATTTGTAGTCCTTTTTAAAAATGTTAATGGCAACTATGAAACCTGATCCCGACCACAGAAAGGGAGGGGTGGGGTTTCAATGTTTCCCATTTCACTTTCCTAATCGTATTTTCTAACCACTGTACTGCCATTTACTCTGCAGGGCGATGATGCAGAAGGCAAGTGGGAACCCATATATTTTCCCTGAGGAGCTAGTAGCACCTTTTGGAGGGAGCAATTTTCCATCTGCAGGAGAGCAATTATATTCTTCCTCTGATGCTGTTATTTGCTTTCAGAAGAAGTCACATAGCTACCTCTGGGGGGCTCAAAACTCAAAGTTTTGAGGCTTTGAGGTATCATGACACACTTTCGCCCAGTTTTAAACTACAATACAGAAAGCAAAAACACAGGAAATTGTGGACTAATTGTGATATCCTCTTTACACACACACACACACACACTTTTTTCATAAAGAGTTGGAGGTGATATCAAAAGCAATGTGCATACAATGAGTAAATCCTTAAAAGTGTAGTAATGTTATTTTTTTTGCTGACACTATCCTACTGTTAGTTATTAAAATAATATTTTGAGGCTCTGGCTCTTTTGCCTGAACATTCCTGTCTTTAGCTATGATACCAGAAATACAGGAGGCCTGAAATCAGAAAACAAAAACAGCATGCTTTTCCAATTTTTTTTTGGGAGAGTTATAGAATTAGAACCAGAGATTAGCAGTCTCTCTATGTAAAAGGCTTTTGGCGTCAAGGTGACACACAAAACAACAAAACCCAAAACTCCCCAAACTCCAAAATTGGCAACACAATCCATCACCCCCGCCTCCAGTAAGATACAACACAATTAAACTACACACACAATCACAAGGCCAACAAAAGGCCAAAAACCACAACAGCCGATATGCGCCTGCGTACAAACACTCCCTGCGCAACACACACACAGAACCCTCACCCCCTCCCTCACCCTCTCTCCCCGCCTCCATCGCCGCCATGCCAGTAAGAAACCCGGAGCTTCACCAAACTCAAACTAACCCATAATAATAATAGCCAGGCATCCCCGCTACAACGCCGTCCGTACCTTGCAGTAATGCTGGGGGAACCTCATGTCCCCCTTGCCGCCATCCATCCCTCCCTCCCTTCCTCCCTCCCTCTATGGTCCCAGGGCTCGCCCTACAGGGTCCACTACCGCGGCCTAGGAGTCCTCTGAGACCTGCCCTTGAGTGCTTCCGCCCCACTCCACTCCTCGAGACCTTCTCCTCAGGATCCACCATCCACCAAAACAACAGGAAGCCAGGAAAAAAGGCCCACCCCCGCCCACTCGGCCCCTTTTAAGCCCCCACCTCCCATGCACCCCACGCATGAAACAGGAGCCACTGTTCCTTGGGGACAGGCCCACCCCTTCTACCTATGCTCACCGCACTTTCTCTCCTTCACCATTCTCCTTCATACCCATATGCCTCTTCCCTCTCACTCATTCCCCATGTCCTCACTATTGTCTCACCATTCTCCCTTCTCCGCACACTCATTGCTTCTTCTTCCCCCCTTCCACACACACACACTCTTTCCCTGCTCACTCCCATTTCCCCATGCTTAACACAGCCCTCTCCATTCTCACCGTTCTTCCCTTCTCCACAAACTCTTCCCCATCCTTTGCTCACACCTTTTGTTGTTTTTTTTAATACACATACTCGCCCCCTCCTCCCTTGCTTTCTCATCTCAGCGTTCTTTCTACACAGGCGCCTCACTCACTGCCATGTCCCATTCCCCTCAACACTTTTTCTCCCCCGCCTCAGGAAACAGCCAGTCTTTGGAGCTACGAGACCATTCCATTAAATGTAATATTTCATACTATATTTAATATTATATATTTCTTATATTTACTATAATACATAATAATGTATTTATTATATTTAATATTATCTCTTAATACTAATATTATATTATTATATTTAATATTATTTATTTATTGTAAATACATAATATAAAATATAATAATACA